>NC_140704.1:99317500-104117500 GCF_050655825.1 Lonchura striata
TTTAGGTCTGTTGTATTTAAAACACCTACCCCAATGCTGGGACAGCTGACAATCACATCACAGTTCAAAAGATTTGTGACATGCATTTACCTTGGCTTTAGGCCATAAAGAGAGATTTTGCTTTCTCTCTCCATCTGTGTGGAGTGTAACTACTATAATCTGTCTGGTTAACGTGAGTGCAAATTACAGGAAGAAAAACAGGATAAAGGCAACACACCACAGCCAGAAAGACTAAAATGACATCAGAAGGTGGTCAGTTCTTTTGATTGCTACCATTCAGATTTGATGATACCTGTAACACTAATATACCAGGACACAAATTTCCTAGAGAAACCAGTTCTACCCTAGTAAACTAATTGCTGAGTCTCAAGAAGGTGCCCAGGGTTGTAATAAACACTGAAAGTAAGATTAATTGCCCTGAAGTGCTTAAAATCTATTGGCTTGATTCTGCATGTACTAAACCCAGCAAACCAATTTCCAGTCATTACAGTACAAACAGACTGAAAAAACACTTGGGGAAAAAAAAAAAAAAAAACCCAAAAAAAAAAAAACCAAAAAAACAAACCACCAAACAAACAAAGTTAAGTCTGTTTTCAGAAGATGTGGATTCTGGGGTGTTCCAATGAATTGAGCAGTAACCACCAAAGAAGCTATGTTATAGTAATACACTTGAGGCAAGTAAAACTGGACACAAAAAAAATCCAAGATGCCTCAAGAGATTGACTTTGAAGACAGTCAAGTCTTATAAATTAATTGTGGTTAAAACTGAAGGTATTCCAACAACTTCCAGTTAAAGATATAAAACGTAAATCAGAATCTATTTTGTACCTTGTTGGGTAACATCCCAATTCTTTTACCAAACCCTGTACTACTAGGGAAGCGACAATCATTGACAGTTATATTTCAAAGTAAAGTTGTTAAAAGCAGCAGGGAAAATCATGGATGAATTAGAAGCTTGATGCAATTCCTACACACAAAGGTTTAAAATGAAAAATGAAACAAATACAAGCATTCTGAATTCTGGATCTAAATCCAAACCATCCTACTTCAGCCTACTGACAAAACAACCCAACCACAATTTTAAGCGAACAAATCTGTCTTCCTGTCACTACCAACTACCCACACCAACAGCTCTCATCCTCTTCTTCTCATGGTCACCAAAGTAGAGTTAACTTTTTTGCCATGTTGTTCTACAAGTGATGGCATTTTTTAACAGTATCTTTCCCAATCTTTGGGCCAATCCTTCTAAACCATGATGATAAGGACAGATATCCCTTTTTCAGTTGGGATACTGAACTTTAGGACTGCTGCTTGCCTTAACACTGTTAAACACCAATGTTTGCACCATCAGACTCCTTCCCAGTAGTCACAATGCCTGCATCCTCAGAAAGGGCTCAAACCCACCCTGTGTGGCCAGAGGATGTGTTCAGATTGAAGTGCCTATGGCTTGGCAGAAGTGCACTTCTTGGACGTCAAAGCAATCTACAATAATGTAAAATATTAAAAATGCATGTCTGTAAAAGCAGCAGTTACAGGTGCCACACCTCTATGCATCTCAGTAGCTGTCATCCGGAAGTGCATTGAACTGGACTCTTCACAACTCTTTGTATCTCCAAATACAATATACAATGTAAGTATGGCCTTTATACACCTTGTCTCTAAGCACAACTAAATCATTATTATAATCTCAATTAGCATACAAACATAAACACATTGCTAAAAACACATTTTATTAAGAGGAAAAGCTGGTCTTGGTAGTTCTGTGTCAATTGTTAACAGCAGTCTCAAAAGGAGAAATCCTTCTACTGCCTGTACAGAAGTCCCCCACCAGCCAACTCCATGGCAGACTTACAGGCCAGGACAGTCTTGCACAACACATCATGGGATCTGTACCAGTTGTTTAAAGGTGATGGGAGCTTTTCTGAATAAAAGTAAATTGTTTCCACTACAAGTAGTTTTCTTAAATAGTAAAAGGAGAGACTATGTACTGAAGGTCAGGTTTGCAAATCTAACAAAATGTTAAGACAGCTGAACAAAAATAAAATGCTTCTGTTCAAAATCTCAAATGTTAAGACAGCTGAACAAAAATTGGCAAAATAGCGTAACACATGTGTTACGTTATATATTTTTCTATCATTTTCTTGTAATTTTTTTAAGCATATGCAAGTTTGGAAAGTTGTTATGCGGGTTCACTTCATTTTTCTTTACTAAAGTAAACATGGACACAAGTATACAATAGGACCAAATGGCAAAATGCAGATAGAGAAACTAAGAATAGCTGGATCTGGAACACTCACTTCACATGCAATTATCTCTGATCTAAACAGCTGCACCAAACATATATTTTTTGTTTGGACACATCTGTAGACATGATGTGTATAATTAATTGTTCGTTCAAAATGCAATTTCATGATGCATTGATTATTTAGATATAAAAGTTTTAATTCTCAGAGCTGACTAAAAATAGTGATTTTAATTTATTCCTGCTGCCTACAATTACCCACAACCATGTATTTTTAAATATTTCCAGACTATAAAAATTACTAATTTTTGCCACTTGTGTTTATCTGCATTTAGACTTTGATTTGGATAAATTAAGCTCTCAAGTGTTCCTTGCTTTATGAAACTCTGCATGTTGTACACTTCAACACAAATAAATGACTTCTACCATTAGAGGTTTAAATAATGTAATGTATTTCATGCTCAGCCTGAAGCTGGATTCCAATGAAGTTGCTAATGCACGTAATGATTAAGTGTAACTCAAATACTAACTGTGTTGTTGAAAACATGACAGGCAATAATTTGGTCTATTATATTCTGCCATTTAATTCCCTAGTACAGACATTCTCTGACACGTTATGAAGCAATGATTTACAATTATTCAAGCTGCAAAGGTCAGAAAGTGACATTATAATCATCTACACAGAGATCCCTTCTAATGCACAAAAACTAGGTAATACCACACAAAAATAGTTTTACTAGAGTAGCAACTTTCTATTTAAGATTTCCCAGACTGCACAAGTATAAATAATTAATTTACATTACAGTATGTTAAGGCATCCTTGAAAAGATAATGTTTTTCCTGCTCCTACCAATAAATTTACAAATAAGTCTTTTTTTTGCTTGCTAAAGGCAATCTTAAGAGCAGCTTTTCACAAAAAGTAGCCTGTATTAATAGTAATCAGTTAAAAAAATCTGAAAATCTGAAACATTTTTCAGAAACAACAAACAGGAGTACAGCCAATTTTTCTTTTTTTTATGCAGCTGGTCAAAGCACATCCTTATCTATCAAGAACAAAGATCTATCAGTCGCTATGCTCAATACAGGTGAGTAGTTTTGTTTAGACATTCTCCAAGCAACCAGTGTAATGAAAATACTGAACTTTATACGAATATCTGAATTACTCTTAGCATTAACAACAGCAGCAGAAGTGAGGTTACTTCCATGCTTGGAACACTCTAACTGTCCCCAAATCTTATTTATTTGAGGCTTTAAGAAATAACTGAATTTAGCAGAACATTTATCAGAACATCCTAGGATATCTCCAGAATTAATTGAAAAAAGGAGTTTCAAAGCAAATAAAGAACTATAAGAGCAGAAAGTAAATAAAGATTAATACCTCCAGCCACCAAAAAACCAAACAAACAAAACAACAAAAACAAACAACAAAAAACAAAATACCACATCAAAAAACTACAAGACATAACTACTCCAGCAAAATACAGAAAAAAAAGTAATCTTTCTGACCCCCTTCCAAATTCCTTTCTGTCTAGAAAGGCTTACTTTTGTTCTCAAAACACCTGACTACTATACATTAAATACTGTATGTGTAATAAACATAATAAAGTCATTCCTAAAAATGCCCTTTTAATCTGTAGGAAGGTAGCAAAAATGTTTACATGCACGTTTTAAATACTGAACATTTTCCTAACAATCCAAACCTACCTTATACACATCTTCTTCAATCGATTTTTAAGTGATCATTAAGGAGAGAGAAAAAAAAAAAGACGGAAGCAGCCACTCTTATTTGAAACATGTAACTACATACCCCAAAATTCTGTTTCTAAAAGCAAAGGCAAGAAAAAGGCAAAGGAATAACAGACATATTTTTAAATCAAACATTGCCTATAAATTCTGTTCAAAATCTCAATTGCAGAACAATGCATTTTTCATATCCTACCTAAGGGATGAAATTTGAAAAGTGCATGATAAGCCTTTTCACAGCATTTCACCAGGCAAATGAAACAAAAATTTTAAATGCTGGGCAACCAAGATTTGCTCACCTAGCCCAGAGTGTCAGCCAATTTCAGAGTCAGACTTTCAAAAACAAAAGAAAGTCACACAGAAAATAGACATTACCCCTGAAATAATGGGATATATTTTACAGCCATGGGTATGGACAAGAAAACAATTAACACACATCTGCGATAAGGCAATGAGTAGCAGACGGTTTATTCCAAATGTTAAAACATTAGCAGTGTCCAATTTCTCTGTCACGTACTTTCTGCTGTGCAGCTGAAGAAAAACAAACCCTGAACTTCAATTAAAAAAAATAAAACAACACAGCAAAATTACTGCCTTTTTCAACAACTAGCTGAATTATATATTGTGTACTTTATAGCATGTAAATATGAGGATCATTTGGAAAATTGAGATGCAGCAAAATCTTCCTAAAACAACAGCAAAAATATGTTTTCTGGTGATTTTTTTTTTTGCCATTTTTTTTGCCAAAATTTTGAAATAATTTGTCTTTAAAAAAGATGGTATTTTTGAGACCACACCATGATGTTGCACTGACATTTCACCTTTAAAAAGTGCCCAAGCAGATTCAAAAGCTTTTGAAACACAATTTATCCTCACAACTAGCAGAGGGCTTATTACTGAGAATCTAAAAGTCAGAGGATAGAATATTAACTACTGTAGAAAAGAAAACATAGTGCAGGACCTTCTGTTTGTGACAAAATTACAGAGTTAATGTTCCTGAAAGATCACTTCACCTTTTAAAGCATGATTTTTAAAAAGGTAAAATTTATAGCAATTAAAGCTAATGAAGAAATGCAGCATGAGCTGCTTATGTTCAGGAACTAATAGGTCCACTGAGCATTTCTAAGATTATTTAGCCATCAATGATAATGAATTGACATTGTCAGTGATGTTAATGTACCAATGCTCTATAGTGCCACTAATCCGATAGCCAATCCTGGCAATTTTATCTTTTTTTATGTTGCTACTTTATTTTTTTAACCAACAAGCTACCCAGTCCTTTCAATTAAAAGAGCACAAATACAGCACAGGCTATTAACTCTTTTTTCTCCTCTTCCACATATAAGATGACATATTCATTATATGGACTATGGTTCAAACAGCTCTGGTCATTCCTTCTTCAAATCCTGATCACTTCTTCAGGATTGTTAGCTAAAGTGCAAAAATGTCTTTTCCAAATAACTCAATGCTAGTATATGATGGTTAAAATACATTTTTTGCATACATTAGGTGAAATGTCATGATTATTTAAACAGAGATATAAATCAGATTTTTGTAAGCATGGGGTATTGTGGTCGCTGTCTCTTCACCAGTTGTTTTGCCAAATCTAAATAACACAGCTCCATGTTGTTGATTCAAATTAACAATACACAAAAATGGAAAATAAGTACCTGCCTGGCTACCAGGTACGACATGCCAGCAACACAGAGTAAGCAATCAGCTTAGGAAAGTAACTACCACTTAATCCAAAGTTTAAATCATTCATACATGGTTTGCTCTCTATCTTGCATAACTATTGTTAATCCCAGCTGAGAATAGTGCAATTTCTGAGACACGTTCTGTCAGACATGTCAATTCTGAAGTGATAGAAAAAAATGAGGCACCATGCCAAATCCTAATAATTTTAATTCTCTTCTTTTTTTGTAAAAGATACTGTATTTGCTGGTTTGATTTTTTTTTTCCTCTCACAATGAAATATTTAAATATTATGATTTTGTACTTTAAGTTAAAAGGTAATTGAACGAACAACCAATGTCAAGTTTGTGGACAACTTCTAAGGAAGAGAGTTTATCCTTTGCTGAATACTTCTGTGGACCTGTAGTTTTTAACTACCTTCCATGTCAAGTTCTTGGCAATTGATAAAGCACAAACAGCAAATAAGATTTTTAAAACAATATAAAATACCCTACCACATTCATTTTAACTATGCTTCAAAATAAGGAGTAGCACAAGTTATTCTACTACTGATATACAGTGGACATAAGAATTGGGCTCATACATTTTTATTTCTTATTTCAAGAAGTCAGCAATTAGTTTTCTTAAGAGAGTAAACTCATCCAAAGTATCTCATAATGACACATGCAAAATTATGAGAAAAACAGAGAGATGAATCAGTGAAAATCGCTACATCTTCAGCTGAAGATTCACTTGTCTTCTAAAATGTGTAACTCGCTTTGTCCTGCAGTAGATTGGTACACTAAGGTTAAAAAACCTCCTCCTACTGAATATTGTCCCCAACCTCACACCACACCATGCATGTGTGCACAGCACCATCTAATTGAACCTGTGCTCTTCTACACATTAGCCGTAAGACTGCTATAGCAGGCTACATAGGTTTGCGTAAAATGTTTTTATATGATGCATATATTATTTAATTTCTTCAGCATAATAACATTAAAATATATTTTTAATCAGAACTAGGGTATTAAAATCCAACTTTGAATGTCCTATGATGTACCATATATGCCATGGCATTTTAAAACCTTTTAAACATTTCTGCTAAATTAATTAGTTTTGCATTAAGTAGTCTCAATGCCTCCTATTAAATGCAACACATTTGAAGGACAATTAAACGTTATGAACGATCCTTCTAAGGAAATAACGATTGTTAAAAGAAAAACAAGAATTTTTGGGTAACAAACAGGAACACAAGAACACATAAAAGACTTCAATTTATTTTAAAATCTTATGCCTGCAATATTTTAGATCCGTTTGTTTGAAAAATCTGTCTTCTGTTTTGTTTTCATAAAGAATGAAAACCCTAATGGAGTCCCAAAATCTGTTAATGGTACTAAAATTATAACAGTATAGCATAAGAA
This sequence comes from Lonchura striata, assembly GCF_050655825.1. Classification (NCBI taxonomy): domain Eukaryota; kingdom Metazoa; phylum Chordata; class Aves; order Passeriformes; family Estrildidae; genus Lonchura; species Lonchura striata. The sequence goes on from NC_140704.1 coordinate 99,324,584, forward strand.
AAAAACCCCACACAGTAAAGTCTATATTATATATTTTTTATGTCTTTAAATGGAATTTACACTTCTCCTTGGCAATGTGAATGAACATCCTATAATTTAGTCAATTTACAGATTACAGGTTCAAATTGACCTTGTAGCCCATAAAATTGCTCATCTTCAGTGCAGGATTAGAAGTGGGAAAAGAATGTCATAACTGTATTTAAGGAATTTACCATAACAATGGAAAGGAGGATATGCATGCATAATTTTAGCCACTCTTGCTCACATCACAGTTTTCAATTCTGAAACAATGCATATTCTGTGCTCTTCTCCTGGTTAACCATGTTGGGGACTGTTTCAATTTACTCACCCACAGACATGACACTTGTATTCCCTCATCCCAAGGTGCCTCTTGACATGGTTTCTGGCATCTCCAAGCTGAGCTGTTGCGAAGTGGCATATCTTGCACTTGAATGGCTTTGATCCTAAGTAAAATTTAGCATAAGATATGAGCTGAATTAGAATAAAATATCACCCATGGTTAAAGAAATAAAAATTCCTGAGGAGAAAATAACCTTTTTAAAACCTATCCCACATTTAACCTGTTTGAGATTTTTGCCTAATAAAAAAAGTGTCTTGTACATAAATTTACAACTTCCAGGACACAGACAGTATATTCTATACATTATATTCTATACATTACTCATTAAAGTTTCCTCAAGTTAAAGATCACAGAAAATACTCTCTTAACTTTTAATCTGTTCTTTTTCGTGCCCTTAAAAATCCACAAAATATATTAAAATGAGCAGAAAATACAATACTTAACGTTTCAACAAGATGGCAAAAGTTGTTCTATGCCTTTCCCAATGGCCAAATGCTAAAACTTAGATAATGGTCTTAAAGTGGACTGGTATTGGTTTAACCTGCAAAACGTTCTTTTTTTTTAGCAAATATTTTTAAAGTAAAATAATATTACAAGTCTTCCAACTTTGAATAGATTTCACATTAGCATTGGTATTTCAGATTTGTTCTGTCACACACAGCAAATGATTCATCACCTAGCTATTGTAATGGCATGCAATGTATGAATATACAGTGGATAAAATATTATGCCTTTATGACTGTTTTATGGTCAAGAATTTATGATTATTCTGCAAACCAGAAGTATTGACATTTTGGCTATTATTTATTTCAAGAAAAAACTTTAATATTAAATGTCTGCAGCAGACCAAAGAACTCTGAAATTATTTCTCCAAGGAAAAAGCATCAACCAATTTCTTGTACCACATCAGTTCAGCAAAAAGTCAAATTATTTGTCTATCTTAATTAATAGTGATCATCTCTCAAGATGGAAAACCTATCTTTTTTACTGGCATAGTTAAATTTGGCAAGTGTCAGTCCCCAGGTTATTACACAGCAACATCATTCAAGAAGCACTTTCCAATTTTCTGACCACTAAATCCTTAAATCAATAAATCAAAATCAGAGAACTGCAGTTAAAAGTAAGTACAATATGGTCAAAGAGTCTCCATATTATGTTTAGTATATGTTTTGTGAAGTACTTCTTCCAATACAGTTAAGCATAATATAAAATATGTGATCTTTAATAAATATACATGAAGAGCTCTGATAAGAGAAATATTGCACTATATCATATTTGATCAATGAACCTTTTTACTTTGCCCTTGAAAACAGAATATCCTCCAAGAATCCACTGGTAAAATTGAGGATCTTAGTAAAAAATTTTAGAGTCCTAAATTTCAATTTAATTCCCAAAAGCTAACGAAAAATGAAGCATTTAATTTTAATCTTCTAACTGAAATAAAAAAGTCAACAGTACCAAGCACAGGCAGACAAGGTTGAATATTTCACAGTTCAATGACAATGAAACCAGATCTCTTAATACTTCCATTTCTACTGCTGGAAGTAGATGTAAAATATATTTAGCACCTCAATGGTTATATCTAGTCAGCTTTATATGTTTAAATGTCAAAAGCAGGTTCAGACTGCAGCTCACAGCAATCACATTCTATCCATCACACTGAAAAAAACCCCAGTTTATTTAAATGATCCTGATAAAACTGAATTAATCATTAATTTGGTGACATTTCAAATCAACACTGCATTCTACAAAGAGACCAGCGCAAATAAAAAAAAAAAAATAAAAACTTATCCTTACATTAAAAGACCACTAAAAGTTGATGTTTTAACTTGTGATCTTTAGCTGGATAATTAATAACAACAAGGCCACAAGTGAAGAGGATTTTTTTTTTTAATCTATTGGTGTTTATACTGCTCTTTTTTCTCATAGAATTCAAATACCATGTGGGTTCTATCCTCTGTTCCCTTAGTTTCTGTCCTACTGATTAAATTGTAAATTCGTTCCTCATTCTGTTACTGCAGGTGTCCCACAGGGCTTCCATACAAGACCTTTGCTGTTTTCCATTTACATGACTCCTTTGTGAAGAACTCAAGTTCAGACCAATCGTGACTACAGTGTGCTGACAATACAGAAATGTATTATTCTGTTGACTGCTCTCATCCAAAAATCACTGAGGCCTTGAGGGCTTTTGATTTTTTTTCTCAGATCCAGAGCTGAATATCTGTTAACATCTCCATTTAAACTCCATGAAAATTCAAGTGCTGGCAGGCTCCAGTCAGTACTTATCACCTGAAACAAAAGCAGTGTATCTCCCTTTTAGGCTGCTGGTGCCAAATTTGTTCCAGTATGTTCTTGGATGGAACAACCCAAAATTTTATACTAAAAATGAAGACATTAGACTACGATTTAAATTAATTTTTAGAAAAAAAAAAATTGTATTTGCCATAAAGCTGTCTGAAACAATGTAAAACATATAACCATTTCTCAGCCATACTTATCACCAACTTCAGTGGTTCTTTTACACTGTTTTAAACTGTGATACTACTGGATTCACGTATGACTTTAAGTTCACAGAAAAAAAAAGAGAAAAATACTTTCACTATATCATCATTTCAACCAAATGCCAAAAAAAAAAAAAAAAAAAACAGCCAAAAAAAGCCAAAAAGTCTACCAAACTATTTTTCCCGCAAGTTAAGGCATGGAAAACAAATGTACATTTTCTTATGGTAGCAGAAAACAATAAGGCTCTTAAGAATTGGGAGAACACCAAACCAACCAACCAATAACAAACAAAAGAAAAACAGAACAACAACAACAACAAAATAAACCAACAAAAAACAACACCACCACACCAAACTGAAAAAAAAATACTAAATTTAAGAGTTCAGGTCAGGCAGACATAAACCATTCTACTGTTTTGTAAAAAAAGACCCAAGTCCATAATCCTTGCTTTACATTAGGACGGTAAAGACCCAAAGTTGTAAGAAAAAATTCACTGGCACAGCTTTAGGCCAGGCAAACGCAACGTCACCTGCACCTATAGGCATTGCTTTGCTCCTAGCTCAAGCCCAATACAAAGTGAGCAGAACCACATGAAATGTCATCATACCATTTCCTCCTGTGTTTAGGACATGGGGAGTAATACAGCATACTTGCACTGGGCACAACTGTCACTAACTGAGAAGTCTGATGAGAAAAGAAACAAAGATTATAGGGTTGCAGGTGATTTTTCCTCAGATGTTGATTTTTAATTAAGTTTATGGGACCTCCATCAATTGCAAACTAAAAAGTCTTCCACCTCTACTACTCCTTTTATTTTTCTCTACACTTCCTCATTTTCACCTGTCAACCTGTGATGGATTTACTTGTTAGGTCCTCTATAGCAATGCTTTCCTTTCATTTGCAATGTGAAAATCTCCTACATTATTTAATGGTATTTTAAAACATTATTTTTCTATTAATGGAAATTATTCGTTGTATTTTTATGCAACTTTCTCTTCCCTTCCCTACACCACCTCAAATCATCACTGATTACTCAATAAAAAAAAAGGAAAGGAGTTGGTGATGGTTACACATGCATACACATGTATATAAACCTATTTATACACATCCAGATGCTGATGGAAGATTTTTTTTTTTAAGCATATAATCAGAACAATAAATGGGAAAATGTGTGGCTGTGCTCTTGTGCACCTGTTGCTACCCTGGAACATGTCAGAAGCTGGAGATAGTGGCTTTTGCCTCACCAATGTTACAAGAAGTGTACATACAGTTGGTGCAGTAGGTCATTTCCCTCTGCCACCGCTCCAAATAACCTAAACAGTTTGTTATTAAACTGCATCCACTGTGACACAGATAGGAAGAAAAGGTTCTATAAGAAGAAAATCAGAAACAGAAAAATACAGATTGGAAGAGAAAGCCTTCTTTCCAATAAGTATTAATAAAAGACTCCACATTACTATTTCTGTGAATAAGCAAAGCATAAGAAAACCATTTAATTTAAAGTTGCAATGAGAAAGAGGGCAGATAAAACTGTTCTGTAACCCTCCTATACTTCTGCACAAAAAAATTACTTGCAACATTAAATGTATTCTTTCACTGCTTTGCATATTTAGTGCTATCCAAAAGCACAGTAAAAATATACTCGATGATAAGACCTACACACAAGATGTTAAAAAGTACACTAACTTTTACTAAATGTTACAATCAATGATGTAACTTATGTAAGTAGGGTTGCTTTGTCATATATTGATAGTTACCTCACTTTCACATCCACATTAACTTGATTTTAAATGCAATTAATACATATAGTCAAGGAAGACTAATGGACTACATTCTGCACTTAACCTGGTGGACATTTTCAAATGGCACAAGTGACCAGTGCAAACCTATTTTGCATTGTAAACGACTAAATAAATCTTAATGGATTAAGAATGATCAGCTATCAACACACAAGGGAAATTAAGTGCTGAAATGCCTACATTGATTATTTTAAATTATTAGCCTTACTCTGTTCTTGAATTTGTATGCTTTTAGTGAGCTTTAACACATTTACAAGACTTATTGACTATAATTACAAGAGAATTCAAGTAATGGACACATCAATTATAAGCAACATGTCTTGACCAGACAGTTGCATAAAGAATTCTAAAGAGAGCTCCATTAGCATCCTCCCCCTTAGTTTTATTCAGTTTTATCTGCCGTAAGAGGGCATATTAAGGGCTTATACAGCTGTTCTGACCATGTGAACATGAGCATCCCTCTAAAGACTTAACACTGCATTCCGAGTTGGGTATTAGCTGAAGCAATACAGATAACTACACTATTGACAGGACAGAAGTAATGCTGAAAGTATAAAGTATGTGAGTTATTGGTATACATGAATATTGCAGTTATAGTAAAATACTTTGAAAGGTTTGAAATACAATGTCTCTGTTCCCCAAGATTAATTTTTAGGATTTGTTGTCCAGTCACGCCCTTGCCTTTTCATAAAAAAAACTTACAAAACTCTTTTAGGATTATGCCAGGAATTACCATTATTTTATGCATCTTTTTTCTTACCTTTTTGTTCTCTTCCTTGTAACCATGCACTAAGTTTCAAATACTGCATGAATTTAAACTATAGCTTCCATAATAAGCCATTATTTAAAAGTACAGTAAAATAAACCTTACAGTTTTAATGAAAATATGTTCATTGAAATGTGAATTTATTATTCAAATCCACTCATAAATTCAACCATGGAGACACCACTTGTCTAAGCAGAGCTCAGTGATTTAGAAAAGCTGTCTATTTAAAATAAAGAATGTATGGCAGGTTTATAGAAACATCGCAGTGAATTTTTACATAAATTTAGAACTGCAGCTTATGCATTTTTCTACAGAAATGTTTTTAAATTTTCCACTTAAAATTAAACATAAAAATGAATTTAAAGTGTGATCAGCACAGAAACTAAATCAGATGCTACATCCCTGTGCAACACATCAGCACTGCTACCACCTTTTAAAAAGGCTGACCAATTCCAACTGCTATAACTTATTTCTACAAAAACCTCTTGTTGTGTCTTATTGGCATTTATTTAGGAGTGATGTAATATCAAATATCTATTCTGAAACATTATGTAATGCTGAAAGTTTCACTTAATTGAAATGAAATAAACAATTTGGATACTAAACAACTGCACAAAAGATAAAGTTAGAAAGAACAGCTAATTGATCTCTCAAACCACCACTGCATCATTATTTAAGAACCAACGAATGGTTACAATTTAGATTAAAAGGAAGAAAATCTGTCTATATGAAACAAAAAGCAGAAGGGTGACTGTACTTGAAATGTTTTTACAATTTCTGCCCTTTGATCACTGTATTTTCATACCCTTTTAGATAACTTCGAATTTCATCAAGGGCTTATCAAGCAATAAAAATACCAGTTCCTAAGAAATATAAAAGGGCTTAACAAGCAGAAAAAGACAATGGTATAATTCACTGTTTGAAAGAGACCATTTGCAACAACAGCATTTCCATACCTGTGTGGGTACGGATGTGAGCTAGGAAGGCCATGGAATTGCTACTTCTACACGTCTTCCCACAATACTTGCAGACATTGCCTTGGTTCTCTTCCCTCTCCCTGTTTATCTGCTCAGTGTCTTCAACAATGTATTTATTGACTTCTCGCAGCAGCTCTTCATGTTGCTCTTTGATGTGGAGAAACAAGCTCTGCTCTGAATCGAAGGGCTCTGTGCACTTCAGACACTTAAAGGTTGCGCCTCCTTCGGGCAGCTCCTCCACGCTCGCCTGCTCATTTCGCATGTGCCCAGCACTGGCCAAGTGCTGGTGAAGGTTGCTTTCTGTGTAAAATGATTTTCCACAGAGTAAGCAATGAAAATGCTTTTCTTTTGAAGGATGTTTCATGGCTATGTGAACATTTAGTCCGCTCAAACCATCTGCTAGAAAACCACAGTCATCGCAGCGAATACGTGTTGATTCCCCAAGGGAAATTCCTTCTGACTTCTTCTTTTTCCCACCACTTGTTGAAGTGTCTGCTGTCACTGTGAGCTCACTAGCTTTCATTATCCCTGACATCTGTCCTTCTGCAGAATGGTCAGTGGCCTCCCCATCTTGATGACTTTTTAACCTCACTATAGAAGAATCAAACTTGCCAACGTTTTGCATTGCCTTTCCTTTATCATCAGCACTGAAAACTGTTCCTAAGGCCTCATTACTACTTTCTTGCATGCCCTCAGCTGTTGAGCCATCTGCCTCCCAAACATTGTTATTTATAGTTACTTCAGCTTCATGTTGTGCTTCCATAAGGGCTTCTTCCTCCTCCCCAGTAGGATCCTCTTTGAAACTTCTGTCACCATCTACACTATGGCTATTTTGTACTGCTTCTCCAGTGTTTCTAGCAAAATTTGATTGCTCTACTGCACTACTTGTTTCTGGAAGACTTAGCATAAGTGGGTTATTTTTCTTCAGTGATTTTTTTTTGAGACTGTCTTTGTCTCTACACTCTGCTTCTGGGTTTTCACTGTTTTCTTCCATGCTCTTCACACCTTTTTCTGAACTGAAGTTTGTGTTGACTGATCTATTTTGACTTTCTGCAGTGCAATCATCATCTGAGTTGAGCAGCTCCTGACCATGCTTACTTTTCTGCACCTCACAAGTGTCTGTTTCTTCCTTGACAAATTCAACAACTGTATCTTTCTGAGAAGCTTGCTGGAATCCTTCACAAAAAGGGTTTCCTCTTCCATTTTTAGACTCTTTATCAAGTTCGTGTCCTGCTGCATTTTGGGAATCGACATCTTTAGAGATTCTTGGAGATGTATTTTCATTTAAGGCAGTACGCTCAGAAAAGCTTTTATTCATATGATCACCTTGTGATGCATCATTGGCACATTTTGTTTCATCTAAAGTAATTTTTGATTCTCCTGCACTGTGATGGTGCTCCTCTTGAGGCAAAACAGTGCCTTCTTTAGTGATACTTGCTGTACTTACTTCCTCCCCAGAAGAAGAACAAACGTAAGATTCTCTTCTAATTTTGTGTTTCTCTGTTGCTGCATGCCTTATCATCTCTCTGCGAGTAACAGCATAGTAGTCACAAGCCATGCAGTAGTATTCAAATTGTTTTGTATGTTTTCGCTTCACGTGCAGCTCTAAAGAAGCAGCAGAATGAGCAACAAAGCTGCAGTGTACACACTTGTTGTCGTTTGCACCCATGGCTCTTCTCTGGAAGCTTGGGTCACAGTCTTGAGCAGCCCTCACTGGTTCCAGCACGTGCTGGTTTATATTCAATGGATTCCTACCAGGCTGTAAATCTGGCAGCCTACTGCCATTTGCAGCTTTTAACTCAGCATCTCCTCGCTCAACTTCCTGATTGTCTAAGACAGAATTTTCCAAATCTGATGACTGGCCACCATCCTCAACATGTTTAGGCAAGGCAATCATAGGGCTGTTAATCTTCTTGCTCATGGATTCAAAACTACCTCCTTCAGGGCTAACAATGATCTCCGAGTTCTGTTTTCCACATCCTTCTATTTCAACACGGCTTTTGTGTTTTTTGGTTGCACAGTGACGTTCCATATCTCCTTTGGTGACAGTGTAGTAATTGCAAACCTTACACAAATAGCTGTACTGATGACTGTGCTTTCGCCTGATGTGAACAGTCAAATTTGTAACACTGGAAGCCAAAAGGCCACAATGGGTACATGTCCTAGAAATAGTACCTTTAGGTTTCCCTCCTCTAGATGCATCAGCTAAAACCAATTCATTTTCACCAATCCTTTGCTCAAGTGGAATTTCCTTATTTCTCGATGTATTTTCCACAGAAGAGGATAAAACACCTATAATTTCTTTATCCAACTCTGTATTTCCACTCCCAGCAGTGGAAGTATCCACTACTGATTTAATGCCACCAACACCAACACAAACCTTTACAATACATTCTTCAAAACGCAGTCCAATGTTGTTTTTCCTGGCATTTTCAAGATGCTTGCTTCTTTTGATATGTTTCTCCATTCCTTCTTTGCTCAGCGAGTAGAGATTACATGCTTTGCAAAGGAAGTGATACTCTTGTGCATGTCGGAGTTTTATGTGCCTTGTAAGAACTGTAGAAGATCTTGTCTTATAAAAACACTTTTTACATTGAAATTGTGTTTTATTCAGAACAGAATGCTTTAGTTCATTTCTATGATTTATGAAGGAAGAGTCTGGAGTTTTTGCTTGCATTGACAGTTCCATTTCCTTTGCAAGTCTTTGGTTATTGTTCAATACTGAGTCACTGTAAGGTACCACTTGCAAGGTCTGATTACTGTTACTCAATGAAATAGCTTGCTGAAATAATGAACCATCATGTTTCTCATTTTTTTTATGATTTATCAGCTCTTCTTCCATTTGAAAAAAAATAATGCAAATTGGACAACTATGAGACATATTATGCACTTCACTCATATGGCTTTGAAGGCTGACCACATTCAAGCTGGTAAATGAACAGAGTTGACAACTAAAGCTACAACCACCCATCTGGTGTTTACTCTCCTGACAGTGTTGCTTCATGTCTTCCCTGACTCCAGAGGAATAGCTACACATCTGACAAGGAAACTGAATCCTTTTTGTATGAAGCTTTGCAATATGGGTTTCCAAACTTTCTTGGTTGTGAAAAACATGACCACAATCCACGCAAGTATGAAGAGCACCATCAGCAGCAGTAAGTTTAACTTCAGAATCTTTAGGACCTGCAGTGCTAGACGAAGGGATATTTGGCTTATATTCTGTAAGATCTTGCATTTCTGCAGTAGTATTACAATTATTTTTAGCATCTGTTTCTAGTTCTGTATGTGACACAGGGCTTGATTCATCATGTTTAAGCTGTGTGCTGGAGATAGGCTTCACATGTACTTTCCGAGTTTCAGATTTGGGTCTCTTACTATTCCCCAATAATCTGTATCTTCTTCTAACCTGCCTTTTTAATCTAGAAGACCTATTCTGTCCAAATGAAGACCTTAACAAGAAAACATTTCTTTTGTGTTTCAGTTTATCAAATCTCCTTGTCCTGTGTAAACTCTTCAGTAGCTTTTTGGTAGTTGGAAAGGATTCTGTTTTCTGCAAGATATTTTCTGATGGTCCCGGTACTTCTAATTTTTCAGTATGAACTTTATTATTTCCTTCTGTACCAGAAGAAATCAATGTTTCTTCTGTCGTAGTATCTGTTTTTTCAGTGTTAGTGGTATTTGAAGATGGTATCATTTCAACAAGTTCACTGGCATCATTTTGTTTAGACAAGCTTACTTTTGAGCTTTTCAGTGCACTGCAAACACTTAATTCTTTTGCATCAGCAGTTCTTGTCCTTAATTTATTGGTCCCAGGTTTTGCCCTGACAGTCCTCTCCTTGGTTGCAGTAGATTGCTGGTTTTTAAAGGATTTTTTTGTCAATATCTTTACAAATCCTCCCCGTGCAGCAAGATTTTGGCGTCGAAGGTGAGTCTTGCCAAGGAAATGAGAATTTAGAAGACTCTCTTCAGCACTCTGAAAACCACAAAGATCACAAGAAAATATCTTGGATTTCTCACAATCTCCCTTAACATGCATATGCGACGCTGAACTACACTCACCTATGCAACTACACTGAGGGTATGTTTGCTCTTTGGATGGTTTAGAGACGCCTTCTTGTTTATGTTTTTCCTTATCAGAGCAGGAAGGTAAACACTGATCACTCATTTTGCCTTTAGGGTTTTTGTCTATGTTTCCAGCTGTACAGACAACACTGATTTCTTCTGAAGAATATAATTTATCAGAAACAGCAGTTGACATGTCTTGTGAATGTTCATTTTCCTTGTGAATTTTCAATACGGCATCATCAGAAGCACATCTGAAATCATAACCTAGGCACAGGATATCTGAATTAAGTAAGTCATTATCAGGACAACTGGTGACTCCTTCCTTCTTTACAGCTCCTGCTATCATACCACATGATTCTTCAGCTAAAACTTTTTGCATTTTCCTTCCAGTATCTTTCACGTCTTCTGAAGAACTCAGCTTTCTTTTCCTGGAGACATTTTCAGGTTTCTCTGCTTCAATAACATCCAGGTTTGGTGATTCTGACAATGCTGTTTTGTTTGTATCATTCTCTTTTTCTTTCTTTTCAAGGTTCGTGAACACTTCATCTGATGTAAGCCTTGTTTTCTCCTGAGATGAAGAGTCACATCCAGCATTTTCTCTTGATGTATTTCCTAGGGATTCTTCTGTCAACTCAACTTGTAAATTCTCATCAACATCATCTCTCTTCTTATTTTCATCTCCATCCATTCTTAACAGTGATATTATCAATTGAAGATCATTTGGTTTAGCACCTACAAAACAAAAGAGTTATTGTTAGTCTTTTATGCAAACTTAAACGTTAAAATAATCAAATTTTAAAAACACCATGCAACACAGAAAATTAAAATCATGACAGGAAGAAAGACACAATGAAAGATATGAAGTGACAGTTTCACCATGGTATCTAAACCACCTTCTAGACACAGAGGTCTCATTGTGATGAGCACCATGTGAACAAACATTTAGATCTCACAGTTTTTATGTAATAAAGTAATCTTCTACATGCTTAAAACTTGGGCAGACAATCATGACCTTTGCTTCTGGAAGTATATTTAGGACCCAAAATACTAACAGCTTTCAGGGAACTGGTCACAGAATATTTTACTTTTCCTGAACTAGAAAATCAGCTTCCCAAATTTAAAAAGTTCCCAGGAGAAATCATGGCTGCAACAGCAAGCAAAATAAAGCCAGTATAATTGTTAAATATTTTAAGTATGCAGCTTGCTTTCTTTCCTCTGCTTAAAGTACCTGCTAAAGAGAAAGAGGGAAAACACAAACAGAACCATGTTCTAAAAGAATATGTTGCAAGTATAGCTTCCCATAAGTCCTAAAATATCCTCTAACACATCATTTCCCAACTGGGAAGGAGGGAGGAAAAACAAAGTCATGAAATAACAGTGCAGAGAAGGGTAGCACCTTTGAGACCCAGCACAAACTCTAACCACTCAAATCCAGTTACCAAAAGCTTTTGCTCAACTGCCCAGTGTGACCCTCCTGCTCTCAAGAAGATGCCACCACTAGAAAACTGATGCTACCAACACAGTTTATAAGAGGGATGGGAAATCAAATCTTGACATTTATTATCTTTTCATTTTGATATGAAGCAACTGAGAATTGAAAATGCATTTTATTTTAACAAATGATTAATACTAAATGTTTATCTATGTGCTTTACACTATGATTTAAACATCAATTTGCTGCAGATCCAAGTATTCAGTTTTTTGTTCAGTTACCCACTGAATGAGGCCATGACCACACTTGTAAGTACCTCCTGACAAGATTAAGTAATTGCAATGTTGATACAGATAACATAGGATACAAAAAAACTATTCAAGTACAAGGTAAAAAAATAATTATGCTTAAATTTGAGAACAAAGTAGGAAAGTATTAAACTGAGAAAATAAATTCAAATCAATTGGACTGATTATCTATGGAAGTAAAAAAGTGTTTTTCTCCTTAAGAATAATTTATGGAAGGCCCCTAAGGAATTGAGTGCACATTAGTCTCATACATTGAACAGCTTTTCAACTGCAGGTCTCTCACTGAGCTGAAGCACTGACCAAACCTATACCAAACTAGTTATACCTAAATAACAAAAGAATAAGCAGCTCTAGATTACAACAGCCCTTTGGAGGATCATCATATTGTCCCCTAAATATGGTTTTCTGATTCTTATGCACTACTATTTTTGTTTCTTCACAAAACCATGATGGAAACTTATCGCAATTAGTCATAAGGAGAACAGTTAGGGCTATATTCTCAGGTGGTGTAAGTCAGCACACTGTTAGTATGTTCAAAAACACTACAGCAATTAATAGCAGGACCAGATGAAGCCTTTGAAGTGCAAACTTACCCAGAAAAGGTTGGGCACTGCTTGGGATACAGAAGAAAAAGATCACATTAATAATATGTGGATTAACTGCAGTACAGCTGTATTTATATAATGCAAAATATCAAGTTACTTCAGTGACAAAGTGTCATCCTTAAACAAGCAACCATGGGTCATTTGCCTTGCTGCAACTCCACAGCAGGTTCCCAGCCCACCACCAATTTTATGGCCTGGGGAAGAGCAGCAGTTTTTCTTTTGCTGTACAAAACTATTTCCAATCTCGAACCAATTCTCCAGCTTCTTTATAGGGTACTTCCCTCTCAGACCATAAGACGCAATTTCTCTCCAGCTGCACAGCAGGCTACCTGTGGCAACATATGGTAATGACACACCTTTACCAACTTCATCACTACCACACATCTAAGTTTCCATGAAAATAGTCTACACCTGCACACCCTTCCCAAAGTTACATTTGCTTCCACCATACTTCCATGTAATCTATTATAGATAAATATCACCACATGGGAGTCTGCACCTGCATGAAACCAAAATCCAGAAAGTATTCTCTATGAAAGCAAACAACTATGAGGCAGTTACTGCTCTCTCTCTAAAACTGCCCCTATATTAATTAATCTGAGGAATTAAATAGCCTCCAACTTCTTTTCGCTCTCTCTTAAAGCTGCCTGTAGGACAAGAGTCCATCTTCTGATAGGTACTTAATAGCTACTATCATTACCTTTTTGGTGGTGCCATGATCAGCAATTTGTTGAGCTCTGCTCAGTTCTCCACATCTTACAGAAGATCTGGAGCACTGGACCAAGTCTCTGCTTCTTCTGCTACAGCTTTTGCTCAGATCACACTGCCATGCCTCTAACACAATTTCAATAGCACATAGCTCAGCCTCCTTGATGGCAGTAGTGCCTCACACCCAAATGCATCTGTGGGCTCCTTCTGGCACAGATATATTCAGAAATGGCTATCACTGCTCAGGCATTCAGCACACCATTAGCTACTTCTAGACAAAAAGAGCCTGTAGTGCTACCTCTGCTGTAAGCTTCTCTCCCAAAAGCTCTCTCCCAGATTTGTCACTCTACTAGGACAACGGGGAAGCACAAGCTGATCATAAATCTAAGAGGTCCTAATCCTCTGTCTGCCTAAACCAATTCACTTCTGTTCTCAACGAAGTTACCACACTAATTAAGGGCTATTCTGCAGTTGGTATTGTAATATAGAAGAATCAATGCATTGGAGAAGGCATCAACAGCACTCAAAGTTTGGACAGTTCCAGTGACCACATAAAGTCAAACGGTTTCTTTTGCAAAATAAATCTTGGATCAAGCCTTAGTCTGACACAGGGATCATCATCACAAGCAAACCTAATCAAAGAACACACTCTAGATGAAACAAGTAACCCTCTGAAGCCACAGCACCTTAAGCATATGCTTAAATCTAACTCCTACTTGTTAGTGCAATCAAGTAAGCCTTTTGATAGCAAAGCAATGGTGCCAAATGCATACAGCAGTATGAATAGGGAAAATCAGCTCCTGAACCATGGATCAAGACTAAAATCAATGCAAGATGTAAACTTTCTTGTGTTTCCTGCTACCTTCATCTTTTAAAGCATCAGCTGGAAACATTTTTAGAAGTAACAAGTACTTAAAGTGCAACAATATGTAACCACCTAAACTATTGCATAAATAAACCAAACGTACTTATATAGGCTCCAAGACGGCGCCAATGGTAATGCCAGGTACAGCACAGCAGAAAAATGCAGCACAGGATCAATCCCAGGCTAAGCAGACAGCAGTCAAATCCTCATATTTCCACAGTTTAAAAGCTGGTTCTGTCAAACAGTGCTCTCTTAACATCATATTTGATGTTCAAAATGAAGCTGTTCTAACTCAAAAGTGGGTTGACTTTTTGTAACATAAATCTTTTGTTAATGTTCATATAAATCAAGTATAGCTGAACAGATCCTTAAAGGATATGACCAAAAATTAATTTGCCACATTAGCTTCAGGTTAACAAATTCTTCTGCTTGGAGACAGTCATACATTACCTAATGCATTTTAAGGTTCTTTGCAGTACAGTGCTGTTCCTGAGTTTTGGAAAGAAACCTATTGTGGCATCAAAATTTTAGCTCAGAAAAAGCTGAGCTCAGTAGTTCTATTGTAAATAGGTGCTCAAACATAGTGCTGTTCTTCAGTAATTTTCTAAATATCTGAAAGAAGTAAAATATGTTTTTAACATCTTCAAAAGCAGCATGTTTGTTACAACAGCAGCAGTATGTTACATCTGCACAGGCCAACTATTCAAATCCTTACAGAATGCATAAGACACACATTTTTAAATTGCAAGGGCATAATATGTAGTATTTTGTCTACATCGCATAAACCAATATAGCTACAGATTCTCCCCTTTATCCATTGGGATTTCCAAATCATCAGAATCATGAAGTTTTTGTTTCACTATTTAAACTAATTTAAAGGACATCCCACAATCACAATTCACCACCATCTCACTATCTGTAAAGTAAAAAATTCATTAAAAAAAAAAAAAAGAAAAAAAAAAAAGAAAAATAGCACTTTTTGAGCAGTCACCACCATTTTTTACCTGATAACAACTCACTTTTGTATTCTTCATACAAAGCTTTTTTGTATATTGACATAATGTCTGCTACGCAAACGTAAGTCATTTGTGGACAGAAGCTGTTTAAGCTGTTTTCTTTCATGAAAATAGAGAACATTGGATTTAAGTGTTCTAATTTTTTACCACTGATCCAAAAAAACAGTATATAATGTCTTACTATGCCAAAAGGTGGAAACATTGCAGGTAATCTTTAAGTGTAAGATCTTCACTGCTCTAATCCTCAGATGAAATTTAGAAAGTAGTAATCTTAAATTAAGATCAAAAGGACAACTAAATTAGAAATGATTGATAAACCTGTAGTAAACTTCAAAATTCCTTCACTTGATGGTCAATACAATTTTATTTACTTCTCTTTTTGGTCATGTGCCAGGAGAAGGGGTAGAGTGTGTACAGAAGGACGCAAAAAAAGTTTATTTACAAGTACTAACTTTACTTTTTTTTTTTTTAAATGCTAATCCTGGCATTAGAATTTCCAGAGAACTTCTCAAGTTACAGTACTATCACCTCCAAGTATTCAATGCCCAATCTGCAGTGTTTGTAAAGGATGTGACATATGGAAAACAGAGTTTATTTTTTTTCCAGTAAAAATTCCCCTTTTCAGATAATTTATTCTTTCAATGAAATCATGGATACAATAAAGCAAAATCATTTTAATCAGCTCCTTAAATAGTCTACACAAAACTGCACGTTAACAACTCATCTCAACATATGACCTTTGTGTCAAATATGCTTCTCAGGGGCATATCATCCTTCCTAAATTAAATCATATGTCTGTCTTATGGCCTTACAAAGTTACCTCACTTCCTTCAGAAAGACTAATCTAAGCTAACAGTCTCCTCAGTAATGGAATACAGGAGACAATATGGTTGTCAATTCAAATGGAACAAAGATCACCTTTCTTTTGAGGAAAATTTGATTATATCCATTACAAACATTTATTTTCCCTTGTAGGTCAAAATTGCTGGACTTAAAGAGTTTTGCATCATGAGCATGGTTTTCACACAAAGCCACCACTTTCCTTGGACATCAGAGTCTCCTAAGCTGCAGACTTCCAAGACTAAAGATTTTGAAATTTCCACACAGATCTATCCAGAACAGTTCAAGTGAAAAAATGAAAAGCCCCTGATAGTCATCCTCTGTGTATCACTGAAAATGGGGAGTTATCTACATCTATTAATTTCATTTTCTTACAGCCACCAGAAAAAACTGTAACAGCATGACAGGGAAATGCACCTGCAATACTACCCACATCCCTCTTGCTTCTGCATTCAAACCACTCATCCACTCATTTCAGAAAGAGCCAAATGCTGCTAAACGCAGCAGGGACCACTGGTTAGATCAGCTTTGAAGAGGAAGTCAAAAAAGACACACAGAGATATACACTCATTTCAAGTGCAGTCAGAATCTATAGGAATGTATGTGCAAGACAGAGAATCAGAGGAAATGCACTAGTATCTCCTAAAAATTGTTATATAAACTCCAGATTTTCAATTTTTGAAAATTCAATGTGGTCTGTATATTTTGAATTTTAAAATCAAAGAATTTAGTTTCCTGAACAACACATACATGTAATAATAGTAATAAAAACATTCAATAGAAACTTCTGAGGATACAACACTGTGATATTTATGGATGCAAAGCAATTTCTAAGTATTCACAAAACACTTCATTTTTGAGGGTTTATCAGATCCAGGAAAGAAGTACAATTTTCCACATACACTAGTATGTTCTGTGGTTTGTGGGAATTCTCTAAATGGCATGCTTTCATGCAAGATACAATTCTCACCAAGAACACCAATTAAAAGGAGAGAGAAGCAAAAAGTAAAATGCAATTTGAATCCCTTTGTACTGTTGGCTGTAGTACCCTCTTAAGTACAGTGGATCACACCAAAATTCATCAGAGAAATACAGACACCATCACTGACACCTGAAAAAAATGTTGAAAGTCTTAACTTTTCCATGAACTTTGGCAACAAAACATAAAAGCAAGTTGTAATGGCTGCTACTTTTAAATTGGCTCTTGTAAATTTTACACTAGACACCTGGTCCTAGGAAGCCTTATTTCCTCCTTTAAAAACATAAAGAGTATTAATTTCCTAGAAGACTACTCTGGTGTTTAATATTTGTGAAGACCTACTAAATTTCCATCAACTTTTGCTCAAAATTAAATTCAAAAGACAAAAAAAGGATGGCTTTGTTGGCCCCTTGCTCAAAACTACCATTTCATACAGAAAGCAACATGAGGCCCCTATCATCACAGCCTGGACATATTTTTCATCTACTACTACTGTATTTATCACTAGTGAAATTATCAAAAGAATACATGCAGCAATGGGTGTATTTATGGGCATGCTTCTCACTCTTGTGCACCCTGTTTTTCTTATCTGCTGCCTCTTCAAGAAGCTCAGTTGAAAAGAGCTGCACGAATTTTTGGCTGAACAGGTAACATAAAAACTTTGGATTTTTTGTGTGATAGGTTAACAAAGTTTCCAGAAAATACGAAGTGTATATATGCTTGTAAAGAAAAGGGGACGTTAATAAAAATAAAAGCATTCTGATGACCCCTGGTGGCCACTACATACAAGGAAGTAAGTGCACCCCATCTGAAAAAAGCAGATCAAACAGAAGAGAGTTACATGTTCTATTGGTAGGCATAGCTAAAGAAATGACAGCTGATATTATTCAATTTGTATATTTATTGGAATGTACATATTTATATGTTTGTCTATATCAAATTACTGTATTACAGTAGACACAAAGACATACTCAAAAATTTAAATATTAGAAACAAATCCTCTTTTTCTCTTCAATGAAATAGAAGTGAGCACACTGAAAGTATTTCAACTCAATCCTAAAAGATATATAAAATTGACTTTTTTCAGTTTTGATTTTCCAGCTGGGTTGCTCACATAAAACAGAGGGTGTTGAGGAGAAGCACAGTGGAAGCAGGAGGCTGCCTCACACCAGGGTACACTCAGAAGGGCTCTATGCAATAGATGATGTCCTAAATCCCTCCAGCACAGGCAGTTCTCCAGCACACTTTAGCAAAGCAAACAAACCAGTCTTTCCTTCTTTATATTTATATACTTATATTGGACTTCTACCAAAAAGAAATTAATATCCATCATTAGGAATCAGCTTAAAAAGGTGATAGCTGTACACAGACCTCAGCTAAGGAGAGGGTAAACCCTTAACACACAAATTAAAAGCTGCATGACAAATCACAACTTTTTATCTTAATATTTTCCTGTAATACATGCAAGTAATCACAACAGGGCTGCCATGTCCTCTGCAACAGAGAGAGGGATTTTTTCCCCCAATAACTTAGATGATCCTGTGACTTAAACTATGCATAACTGTGCAAAGCCTGGCTTCCTCCAGAAGTAACCGTTACCTGTGTTCAGGTGAACAAACCCATGCTTCAGCCATAGTCACTGCAGAACTTGTAATGCTACATAGTTTTGTACTCAGAACAGTTCAGGGGCTACAATTCACCTTAAATTTCCACCTGTGACACATCTGTCTGTGTCAAGAGATAGAAACCAATATTAGATGGCAATGGGATGAGTACCAGTGATGGTGGCAATGTGAGCCCAAGTACTGGCAATATGGGATGATACAAAAATTATTCATGACTTCTGTGATAGCAGTCAAGGGATACTACTATCCCTTCCCCATCCTCAAGCCCTTCACTGGAAGAACTAAGCCATGTATGTACAAAAGCCTCCTGCACTTCAGCTGAGGACCAAAACGAGGCTGAAGGCCAAGCAGGCTCCCACTTCTCCGGTCAGCAAGTGCAGAGTGAAAGTGAATGAGGGAGAAGGCATGGCTGTCCCAGAGAGAGAGGCCAGAGGATGCCAGAGCAGCTTCCACCTCCTATTGTAACCCATATAATGAAACCACTTCTTCCCAGAATGGATCCTAGGCAGATAGAACTGAAGGAGGGAAGGAATTGAAGACAAGGAACAGGCCCTCGCTGATGCCACCATCACTTGTAAAATAAAGCCCTTTACTAGTCCAAAGCATTCACATTTACTGATAGTTTGGCAACAAATACCATGAAGGTTTCAAAACTGCTGCTAGTTAACAGTATCCATTTTTTCCATGTCTATTTGTTTCAAATAAAACAAATTTGGTGCTTGCTTAAATCAGTTCCTCAAACTCAGCTCTCTTCCAGAGCCGGCAGTATGCCTAAGCACGCACACAGTGATTTGTATAAGGCACACATGTTCAGCTGCATTCCCAAACAAGGAATCACCTGACAACATTTTCATCTCTCATGCAGGAGTGGTGCATGGGGTATAGCAAGAGGGAACAGCTGCACTGGGGACCACTTCCCTAATACCTAAAAAAATTATGAAGCTTCACTCTGCTCTAAGAGCTGCACCCTGCTAACTGGGTATGTTAAGCGTACAAAACCCTTTCCCTATTTTGAAGCACACTGTTTAACAGCTACACAAGACTGCAACGCATTTCCTTCTGTTGATGGCTTATTAAATCAAACTCCAATCTCCAGTCAGCACCACAATATCAAACAGCTCCCTGGGAAATACCAGCAATGGAGCCCAAGGTGTAGGGAATCTCTCCCTCCCACCAGAGCCCAGCAGCCACACAGAGCCACTGCTAACCCCACTATCATCTGGTGTGATCAAGGAGGCACCACAGCCCTCCTCTTCCGCAGACTAGGAAGATGTGCCTGGTGACCTTGGGCATGGCCTTCTGCTCCTCGAATCGAGGCACTCCTGGACAGGGAGTGCAGATGCTGCTGGACCCTGCCCAGGCACAGCTCCTGGGCATCACAGGAGGTCATGGAAGGACCATGCAGTGCTTGCCTGGGCAAGGGGAACTTGGGAGTTGGGGCAGAACTGGAACTTGGCTGCAGAGACTCTGTATTTCCTCGATACATCATCACTCCTTCTCTCAGGGATGCTTTAGGAGACTGTTATTACTAAAAATGCTACTAATTCCCTGAAAAACACCAAGTTGAAATCAATCCCACAAACTTTCCCAAGATCAATAGGTTTTAACGAACACAGAAAACATACACAGTAGCAACCACGGGTAAGTACCAGGAGACCAAGCTAGAGTAATAAATTGCACCTGCTCTAACACTTTCCTGGCAGGAAAAAATTGACAAATCACTAAGCAGCTCAAACACCCACAGGATGTGAGGGACCACAAGATGGGTGACCCACGTGGTGACTTTCCAAAGCAAAGCACAGCCAAGACACAATGCCAGATCTGCCTCCCACAGAAGGGCAGCGTTTTAGCAACTCTCAGTTGATGGAGCAGCCCAGACCACAGAGTCAGTCCCTCTGACTGAGCAACGTGTGCACAGAAAGTGACTGCAGGTTCAAGGGGATGCTTCCTACAGTAAAGGGTCCTGGTACAGCCTGCTTATCTCTCAGAGGATAAAAAGAATAGTCATTTGTTTCATTCATCAACAGTCATTTTCCTAGTACTCACCCTGGGAAAAACTTTTTCAAGTTAACTCTTTTCCTCACTGTTATCATCAATGGAAAAGAGACTTAAACCTTACAGTTAACAGAGAAAAAATGTTGGTTTATGTCTTTTACAGTGAAACCTAACATTAAGTGTGCTGTTCCATCATGAATTTTCCAGAAGACTTGAGCATCACATCCTATTTTTCCCCAAGAGCTATGATTCAGACTTTCACTTTCTGGTAAATTCCATGAGTATTTGATAATCAAATGCAACTTCTGTTTTGTCAGCTAAGCAGCCTTCCTCATCCTAAAGCACCAAATTCTTTTTACACGAAACAGGAAAGGAATTCTCTTCTAACAGTGATCCTGCAATTTCATTTTACAGTTTAAAATACAATTCCATTTTGCAAGTTAAAATTTTGGAGAAAATACACCACTTTCCCAGGAGTTAATATGTGATATTATTTCCGTATACTAAACAATACAGAAGATTTTACTGGTTGAATCCCTGTAACAGCACAAAGCATAGCAATGTAAATATGCAAAGGATCTTATTACAACCATTACACTTTTCTCATCAATCTCATTTTGTACTGCTGTGTTAAGGACATCTAAGTATTCTTAGGTGCATGTACAATAGAAAAAATAAATTAATATCCCTTTTAATGAATCTCTTACAAAATTTTCCCTCTCCCCAGATCACAGAATTGCTTAGGTTGGGAAAGACCAAGTGGAACTGTTAACCCAGCACTGCCAAGTTCACCACTAAACCATGTCAAGTGCCAGATTCACATGTCTTTTAAATACCTCCTGGGATGCTAAACTCCACCACTTACATGAGGAGCCTGTGTCTGGGCTTGAGAACCCTTTCAGTACAGGAAAGTACACCTGGCCACAAATTCCTTTCACGTACTTGTAGAGAGTGTTAAGATTCCCCTGAGTCTCCTTTCCTCAGGCTATACAACCCCAGCTCCTCATAAGACTTGTGCTCCAGACCCTTCACCAGCTCCATTGCCCTTCTCTGGACACACTCCAGCACCTCGATGTCTTTGTTGATGTGAGTGGACCAAACCTGAACGCAGGATTCAAGGCGCAGCCTCACCAGTGCTGAGTGCAGAAGAAGGACAACTGCTGCCCTGCTCCTACTGGCCACACCACTGCTGATACAGGCCAGGAATCCATCGGCCTCCTTGGCCACCTGGGCACACCCTGGCTCTTGTTCAGCCACTGTCGATCAGCACTCCCAGCACTCCTGCTTTTCCACCAGCAGCGTTCCAGACACTCTGTCCCCAGCCTGTGGCACTGCCTGGGGTTTTTCATGACCCAAGAGCCGGACCCAGAACTTGGCCTTGTTGAACCTCCCAAAACGGCCCCAACCCATTGATCCAGCCTGTCCAGATCCCTCTGCAGAGCCTTCCTGCCCTCCTGCACACCAACACTCCATCCAACTTGGTGTTGTCTGGAAAATTACTCAGAGTGCACTCAATCCTCTTGTCCAGATCATTGATAAAGATATTAAATAGAACCAGCCCAGTACTGAGCCCTGGAGAACACCACTTGTGACCAGCCATCAGCTGGATGTGATTCCATTCTGTGGGCCCTGCCATCAAGACGGCTTTTTACCTAGGCATTTTCATGCCACTATCTGTGTTTTAAATTACTCAAATACCTATTAACATCTAAATTCAACTGAATTCACTGGGAATAGGGTATTTGAAAATCAAAATATTTCTTTAGGTGCTTAAAAAAGATTTGTAAAGTAATGCCATATATCCAGATTTCACTATTTTATCTACAAAACTCGTTATTCAGAATTTTGAAAACTCAACAATTAACAACGCTTAGTTGCATTAATAACTCACTCTCCAGAATGCTTCAAAAGAAAACTCAAATTATATTAGATTATTTTTAATAACTTGTAGCATTTAAAAGTGCCCAGTTATAAATTAAAGGACTACAGAATAGAGGTAGCAAATGCACACATTCAATGCTATTAAAAGGCAGACACATGAGATCTCATGTATCTTGTGCCATTTGTAAAAAGATTGTTTTATTATCAGTGTAACTAATCACAATGAAGACATCTCTTACAATCAAAGACATTATAATGAATTTTCTTTACAGCTACGGAGAAATGGGATTTGCTGTTCCATATCAAACTAGAACAGGCTGTATAAATTCTTCTTCATATTTATTATTAAATGTAACTTTTATCTATAAAATCAGCCATGAAGTATTAAAAACTGAAACAACAGAATTTATATCCTTTACTTAATTTAGTTTAAACGGTCTATTCACTAAAGAGAGGGGGGAAAAAGGTTATATATGTATTATATAACGTGCCTTCTCCTCTCCCTCATAAATGTTTCCATTATAAACCATCTAGTTTTTGGAATTTATAACTCAGCTGTAAAAATCCACTTCATATGTAAAAGTTGGTATACTTTTCCTTTTAGGAATTAAAAAAAAAAAAAAAAAAACTTGTTTCAGAAGGAAGGCAAGAAAGAATGTGAGAGAAGGGGAAAAGCAATTAGACTAAGAATTTTAACTCGTGGCCAGTTAGATCAGTAGGTACAAGCCATCTGTTGTAATTCAGACCCATCTTCCCATCCCATCCCCTGAAGAACCATTGGGAGATGGTCAGCTGGCTGCACTAGAGCCCCCGGGGAAAAGGGGGGACAGGTACTGGCCTCCAGCTGCTGCTGACCTGCCAGGTTTGGCTGTCTTATCCTACTGCTATCTCCTGAAGTCAGCTGTACAACTAGGAACTGGACAAATGGAAAATAAGTGAGAATAGCAAAGAGCACTAAAATCACCTGTGTCAGAGAAGAGACAAGACAAAGCACATTAGCATATCTCAAAACTGACAAATAGACAAAAGTCAATTAAAAAACAGTTCTCACAATTAAAAGATACAAGACTTGAGAATTCAGGAACTGGAGACTGGACAACATACAATGCAATGAAAACTGAACAGAAAAATAAGGGCAGATAAAAACTATCAGAAGTTCACACAAGGATTAAAAGAGTCTTATTTCAGACAGCAAGGAAAACAATTCATACATAACATGGCAGATTCCAAAATGAAGCATGAAATAAAGCAACAAGAGACAAGCAACTTATGTAAGGTGCAAGCTACAACCTACACTATTTCCTGCTTGCAATATCTTACTTTCAGCTTTTTCCTGCAGCACAACAGCAAAATGTGCCTTTATTTTCAGAGTCCCCATTTTACAGTCTGAAAGGAATAGAAAGAAGAAGCAAAGGAATAAAACCTTGCATTGGTTCTCATAGTGCAGCTGGTGAGCTGCATGAGCCTGGCAGGAGCAACAATCAAGCTACACCAGGCCTGCACACACTGTCTCAGGACCACCAGGGAAGCTGGCAAAGACCTGACGCCCAGAGATGTTCCCATGTGCCCCAGGTGATGCTACACTATTGCTTAAAGGAAATCACCAAGGCCATGTGTTCAAACGTAACTTTTATTTAGTCTTCAGCTGAATTTATTCATCAGAAAAGTCTCTCTCTTGGCAATTCTTCAACTACAGCCCATGAGGACTATGTATATATATTGCAACTAATTCCCACAACAATACAAATAAGTAATGTTTATAAATTCATTGGTTCTCTACAGTGATTCAGGCTTGAAGGCAGTCACAGTTTAAAAAAAAAACAACTTCATGGGGAGATCTTTAGTGGACTAGATTAATCTGGCAGCAGAGGATTATTTCCAAAATATGCATAAAAAACCAAACACAGTAGAAAGATATTACCTACACACCCTCCTGCCACACACTCAAAAAAAGTACATGAGCATAAAGAACTACAAAGTATGAATTTTAGGGATATACTAGACATTGATATCATTACTTATTTTGATATAGCTTGATTTGCAATAGAGATAAACAATGAGGAACAAGAGAAGGAATGAGAAGATTGGTGCTCTAAGGCAAACATATCCTTAAAATTCCAGACTCAAAGAGCAAAGGCTGCAAATGCAGTATTAGTTACCAGTGTATGGAATTTATGTCAGATCACCAACAGGAAATAAGAAGAAGGAAAGGCTAAACCAAGCAGCAAGGATCCTCTAATGGATCAGATGGTCCCATGGCAAAAAATCTGCACTCAATTCCCAAAATTCAACAGTACAAAATCACTCATGTCTGTATCTACCTGGTATGTTAGCCACTACTGCACTGCTCAATGTCAAGATTTAAAATGCCTGCACCAGAAAGTGAGACCTGGTAATGATACCTCACATCTGATTCAGAGAGGGAAGAAAAAAAATCCAGTTCCTTCTCAACCAGTATGAGACAGCCCCTAAACTAGAGAAAAACAGTGAGCACAAGTCCTAAGCCCAGAAAACGAGAGCTGTTAAATATGGTAACCAGGAGAAAAGACAGACTCTGAAGAGCTGCTACCATATTTACTGCTCAGAAACCTGAGAAGTCTCATTCTTGCACCTAGGGCACACGTGCAGTGTGAGCGCCCCAAAGCAGGCACTCAAGCAAAGCCTCCTACTCCTCCAAACTTACTGCAGCTGCTCCATAACTTGGTGTCCACCAGTATCAAAAACAAAGCCAGTTCAGGCCTGCATGTCTCATGCAAGGACTAGGAATTTTTTATTAAGAGTCAGTAAAATCCACATTCACTCCAGGAATAGTTTTATATTTCAAGTCAAAAGACGTACAGACTATGAGATTATTTCATTTGAATTCGCTGTATTTATTAGAATTTATTATCAAAATGTATTCTTTACAAAAATATGTATTGAACAAACAGGAGAAAACATTTATTAATTGTTCTACCTGGCAGTTCTCATTGGGTGGAAGATCACCAAAATCACTGGGACTGCTTTCAAGAACCTTTCAAACAAACACTTCTAGAAGCAAAACAACAACAGTATGTTTTTTAAAATTAAAGCATATTTTACCAAGTACTAAAATTTGGAGGAATACTGTCCTCAAAATGTGCCTTTAAATTACCCCTATTTGGAATGACTGGCATGACTGTATTAGCCACACATTTTAACATTGCTTGATCCTGTCAGCTCACTAAACCATTAAAAATATACATGCCTGAGCTTCAGTTTGACCTGCAGTGACTCCTATATGTACTTTCAAAATTAACACAAGCACTGAATGCTACTAATCTTCAACTTGTAATAACTGATCAAAGAGTACTGCCCTGTAATTCACTACAAACTAAAATCATAGCGCTGAACTGTGCATTTTCAAACAAGTGGTTTATAGCTCTAGATTTAAAATGCAAAGTTTCCATTATATTTAATAATTAAAATGCATGCTGTGTTATGGTTACATTTGGTGACTGGATTAGTAGTACTCCAACTGAGTTAAACAATGCCTTTTTCCTATTAGAGTTCATATTACCATATTGTCTATTTGTTTAAGAAAAGGAAGAAAAAAAGCACAGCAAGCAAGAAGGAATAAAAAAGAAATATGAATATCAAACATACTGAAAGACAATGAGAACCAAGACAGCAAGAAGACCTGGTATCAGCAAAAATACGCTAGCTGAAAGCAGAAAAGCTGAAATACCTGTGCATTTAAAGTATGAAAACTTTTAATAAAAAGAATATTCTCCCTTTGTCAATAAGGGTTCTCATTCAAAGTAAAGGGAATAAAGATCAGTTTGTTTTTCTAGATGCAGTTGCTACAAATTGAGGGAATACAGACATCACTGTCAAAGAGCAGACTCTTTCAGGCTGTCAACTTCTTAATCAGGGTCTGACTTCACTGGAAAGTGTGAAATTATGTAATTATTTATGCTTTGCAATTCTGACGGTTTAAACAAATCCAGCACTATGAACATCATATTTTATAATGCAAAATTCCTACTGTGATTTTGTTTTCAGGAATATACCTTTTCTTTTTTTCCTGTGCTTTCTAGGTGGTTTATTCAAACAAAATTTAAATATTATGTGAAGCCTTTATTTTCTCCTAAAACAGATCCCACAGAGCTTAGAAACATAACTTACAAGGATGAAAAATAATTGAAAAATAAAATAAAACTCAAATCATGGCCACAGTGACATCAACTGAAGTTTTCTCAGTACTGTCAGTTATATTGCGACCCAAAACTCTCTTAATGGCAAGACTAAATACCTTTGAGTACTTATAACAAATGCATAAATAAAATATTATTTTACCCCATAAAAAGACATACTCCTTATATTCCTGCACTTCCATGCAATATTTAGGTATAAACTTCAGAGTTTAATCTTGCTTTCATTTCAATTATATTTTAATTATCTTGGTACCAGCAGCAGATACAAAGACAAGCTTGTGTGCCTGAAAGCTCTGAAAGCTGGCCTACTTCTCCCTCTGTTGTAGATGTTGTAACATATTGCCTCTGCCTGTAAGTCATCGCCTCAGAAACCCATCCCCCTAGCATACAAAATACGAAGGTAGGCATTCTCTCAAATAAAAGTTTATTTAACACTCCCCCCCAAAATACCCTGTACTGAAATCAGCAACATCTAAATTCATGATGATGGGAATGAAGAAGACGAGAAAGCGCTCCTGCAAGTCAACATCCACCAGCAAAGTTCAGCATGTTATTTTCCTGGAAATGGAACCTGAATAACCTGACCACAGGTAGCAAAATGCATGGTCAGGTTTTCACTTGTCCTTCCCAAACAACACCTTCTGTACCAAATGACCTTGTGCCCAGGAAGGATTTTTGGGGTTTGGCAGAAGGAGTTCCTTGTATCTCATCAGATGTCTGCTCCAGAGCAGCTGCGGGTCAATGCTAGACCTTTGTCAACTTTCTCTTCAGTTTCTTCCTCCCCTGCGCTCCTCAGGTTGCCATCCTTGTTGCAAGCTCGTTAGGTGTCACAAAGGAAAGCAGGCAGGGAACAAAGCCTATATAGCATCCTCTGCAGATACCAGAGGCACTCACAAAGAAGTCAAAGCAATACTTGTCGAGAATTTCTGAGCTACCTACATTTAGAATGGCACTCACATTCCCAAGTCTGCATTTTTGACACTCAAAAGTCTAACGAGAAACAACTAAAGAAAAAAAAACGGTAGTTTTTTTCATATAACATATCTGCCAAGTTCCCAGTACCAACAAGTAACACCACTGTATTGTAAAACCTCTGCTTAAGAGCCAACCTGTTTTTTGAGGTACAATTTGGACCAAAAAAAAATTAAAAATCCAATTTTATTTCTTTGGTTCTGTATGCAAAAATTATGAAATGGAGAGCTTATGTGAGGTTCTGATTTTAATCATTTTGACTCAAATTGAAAAAATTCTGTT
Organism: Lonchura striata; assembly: GCF_050655825.1. Taxonomy (NCBI): domain Eukaryota; kingdom Metazoa; phylum Chordata; class Aves; order Passeriformes; family Estrildidae; genus Lonchura; species Lonchura striata. The sequence goes on from NC_140704.1 coordinate 99,352,737, forward strand.
AAACTAAATGGAAATATTCTGATTTATAGTCAGGTAAATAATGTCAAATTCTAGTCCCAGGATTTCTTTCCTTCCTGATTAAATTATATTAATGTACACTCAAAAAAAAGCAACTACTGCTATCCCTGTTGGTTTTTTCAGAAGAATAACTTATCTGTTAAAAAATACTACCTGGACATAAACATAAAGTCACAAGGGTTCTTCACATGTCTGCCATCTATCTGAAGCCTTGCAACAAAGAGGGTTTTAGTAGTATCATAGTACATGGACACCAACATATCATCCTAAATGTAGGGCAGAAATCAACCCGCTTCAGTGAGGACCTATATGCCATAGTTTCTCCCTAAAATACTTTTTATTAACTTGATTTGTATATGAGATGGCAAAAAACACAACATTCAGTATTCTTATGCAGAATGTACCAGAAAAAGGCTCAATAACTAAATATTGCATCCTCACATTCTTGCTAAAAGGTTTGACATAGCATTCATTGCAATATTATTCCTAATTAGCAGTTTAAGCTTGTTAACAAGAACAGTTTATTTAAGGTAAACAGAAATTATCTTTCCATTGTGTAGGTAGGACTTGTAAATAGGACAGCTCATAAATTCTAAGATAAGAGCAACTAGGAAGCTATTCATTAAGGCTTGGGTTATAAATTCAAAACATGAAGCATAACATGCTTAAAGAAGGTTTTATTTTTAAAAGCATTCATTAGGCTCTCATCTTCAAGCCTCAGACTTGTAAATAATTTAAAATGAAAATGCGAACAACAGGCAGGAAAACAAAACAAATGCAATTCAAATCAGTCCATTGTTGTACCAATAAAACTCAGAACAATAGAAACTAAGTTGGCAGATTTTGAAGACAACATCCAGAAAACATCTTTATGTACTGTATCTTTGAACTTACATGTGCTAGTATTGGCTCCAATGAAAAAAAAAAAAAATAGCTCTATCTTGTAACAGCCAGGCTTTGCCCAGTAAGGGATACACATGCTGAACTAGTAATTTTTGGTATTCACTGCACTTTATTCTGGAGATGCCAAAGCAAATAAACAAGCTACAATTTGTCAATGCTTTTAGATTTTATATTTATCCATTCTGACTTTTAAAAATTTATATCCTATTAATTCATATGACATAATGCAAGAATAATCTTTCCTTTAAAGATTAAGGTAAACTTCAGTTTGCCTCACATGGGAAGCATGCGAAGAAACAGTCTTTACTTCACAGGCATTGAAAACTGAAAGTGAAGAAGACAAAAGTAACACATCAAACAAACAACAACAAAAAAAAACAAAACCAAACAAACAAAAACCAAAAAAAAAAAAGAAAAAAAAAAAAAAAAAAAAAAAAAACACAAGGATCACTGCTGTCCTCACTGCATATTCAGTGTCCCAAATCCAATGTCAATACATCCCTGCAGAAAGCACATTACACACCAAGAAATCATGGAAAGTGCAACATTTTGCCTACACTGAATGTATGGATCCTTTTATCCTTTTCTCAAGGACTTGGAACAACCCAACTTAAATATTCAGTGTCATTTAAACATTCAGTGGAAGACAAGCATGCAACAGGAATTTCTTTCTCCATGTTAGAAGACCACATGGCATTGCAAAATGCAGAAGTGCCATAATCCTATGCCATGGCTCTTATGCAGAAAGATGTCCATAGATGCTGGCTATCCCAGGAATGTTAAGACACCTTTCTCAGAAGGTTTTCACTTACTGACTGCACCAAAAAACATGACATTTGTCAGTCACACAGGATTTCCTGCAGGGCTGCAGAACATTGAGCAGGAAACCCTGGCACACCCAGTGAGCTCTGGTCATACCAGCAGGATGAGACATAGCTACAGCACACATAGCCAGCTTTCCAGGGGCACCAACCCTCCAGGCACTACAAAAGCAGCAAGTCTGATGCTTCCACATATGAACCAAGATGGAAAGGTCACCCCTGTTCCTGCTTCTCCCTCCAACACAGAAGTGGGCAATGCCAACATGCGAGACACCACCAGGGCAGATAAAGTAAGTCTCTTCCTGATTAGGAATGCTACAGCCAACTCTGCATGGACTATCTCATGTTCACAGCAAATGTTTACAGCAAACGTTTAAATAAATCCAATCTAACCCACTGAATGGAAACAGTGAAGGTCACAGGCTCTTCCAGAGTGAGCCCAGGCTTAAAAACCCATCTAAAGAGAGAGCTCACATATATAAAGCCATACCAGAGCTCTTGAGGCCATCCAAATGGCAACACAACAATGTGCCTTTGATTAAATCAGAATTCCTGTCAGGATCTCCACAAACTTCTCTGGAATGTTCTCAAACTTCTTGCTGGAATGTTTTCTACAGAAAAGATTATATACCAGGTAACTGTATGGAATCCATTAAAGAAAAATCACATGAAACAATGATTTTCATAAGAAATGATGACTTAGTATTACTATTCCATTAACTTTTGTTACCCCTTGTAATTCCAGTGGATTTTAACATTTATATGCATTTTTTATGTTTTGCTACCTAGATTTTTGAGAACTTTTGAAATTCCTAAGATGGGGCTAAGGACAGCAAGAAACTTTATAACTACAGCAAGAGAAAGAAATAACAACTAGAAAAGCATCAATCAATCAATATATGCACTTGTAGCAAAGTATAACCTATAGAGATGCATACATTCAGATCTATACACTGAAATACTGTGTATGCTAACTCTGTACACCTCCCCCTGGGCCACTGCATACATCACACACACATATGTCTGGACTCAGAATTAAAATTTATGCCTGCATCACTAAGGATCAAAAAAACCTAAGAACATTCACAGCCTCACAGCCCACTTAAACAAAACCCATACAGACAGTAGCTCAGTAGTAGGCCAGACCATGGAGAAGAAAAGTCAGCCTGTTGTAGAACAAGCAAACAAAACAAAACAAAGTAATAGAAATTTAGCAATCAACAGCTCTCCTAACACAGGACTGGAAAGCAGTCATAATAAAGTAAATAAGCATTTTAATTTTGGAACACCATTAGTACCTGTTTCTAAAAGGCACTTAGGTAATTTCTTTGTAAGGACTTGTGTGAATTGGGTGGTATGTACTGCAATTTTCTTTTCCATACTGAGGAAAAAAAGATAGCTAGGTTTCTTTCTGCTATAAAGCTATAGATTGCTGACATAAGTTTGGGATACAACTGTTTCATATTCATGTGTTGAAGAACTAAGATTAAGTAAATTATGAAAACTTCCACATACATTAACATAAACACCTACAATAGGCTACAGACTGTTCTGTAACTACTGACTCTTCTCTGGCAGGTGGCAGAAACAGCACTAATGGCATTCACAACTGCAGAACAGGAAGGCATGTATGAGTCCCCTGTTTTAAACATACAACTCCTTTCTGCAAAGCAAAAAGTTGCCTTTGGAACTTCTGCAGGTGAGAAACTGGAAATTACAGGAACATCTTTTTACATTTGTTGCTTCTTCACTAGTTTTATACATACATGTTAATAAACAATCTCAGTTTATATGTTAACACAACCCATAATGACAAAAAAAATTAAATTACAGTTTAGAAGTATGTATAGGCATATTGAAACTTTCATACATGTTTGTGTAACCATGTAAGAATGTCATCTGCAAAAGCAAACAGAGCAAAGATAAAACCACTTTAATGTTACTGGAAAGATTTTGCATGAATTTTGACACCAGGGGCCAGGTAAGATTTAAGCAGTTTGCAGTGCAAGGTCCTGTGCAACCCTACTCCTAATACAGTCTCTCCAAGACATCCACAGATAACCCTATGCCTGTTAGCACTAAACATTGTACTTGCCTGAGAGAAGTTGGCCTCTTCTCCCAGGCAGCCAGCAACAGGACAAGAGAACACAAGTCTTAAGCTGCACCAGGGAGAGTTTAGGCTGCACATGAGGAAGAGTTTATTCACACATGATTAGCCACTGGAATGGACTGCCCAGGGAGGTGATGGAGTCTCTGTCCCTGGAGGTGTTTAAGGAAACACCAAACTCAGCACTTAAGTGCCATGGTCTAACTGACATGGTGGTGTTGGGTCAGAGATTGGACTAGATCCCAAAGATTTTTTGAGAAAGAACACTAGTTGATTCTGTGACTACTAGTGAGGCACAGTGCTCATTTCCTTCGTGTCTTTGTGTCCACCTTTGTGTCTTTGCTGTCATTGCATCTGCTCTTTCCACTCCTGGTGCACAGGAGGACCTGTGCCTCCCCACGCCTTGGCTGCTGCAGGCCAAGGCTGCTGAGTGAGGCAGCAGCACCTCAGGCAGTGGTGGCAGCACTGGGTGGCTGTGCTACCCCAAGGTGGCAAGGCCAACACAAAGCAAGACCTTTCTGGGGTAGAAAAATAACTACGAAAGCTCAGCTGGGCAGCTGCTGATAATCTGTCAAAGTGAAAGCACCATTTCCATTTGACTCCACACACACCACAGAGCACAGGAGAGACCACTCTGCCGCATATCTGCTTTTGAGAACAGCTAAAGAAACACAGCCACTACATCTGTTCAATCACATCATCGTCTTTCTCCCCAAGCTTTCAAAAGAGTAAGTTATACTCCAGATTTCAATCTAAAAGGTCAACTTTTTAGTACCTTTAACAGCAAGTGTATCTGAAACCAGTATTTTTATTTGACTGATAGGATCATGCATCCAATGAAACCTTTCTGTTTTCCTGAAAAAGAGAGTATTTAAATTCTAAATCACATTAGGAAATTCAAACATAGGAGCCACTAAACAATTCCAGTTCAACCACATTTCATGTGCCAGTCTGTCTGTCAATTCCATCTCATGCACAAAACCCCAACACTGAACACATTCAAAAAATTAAAAAAAAAAAAAGCAAAGCAAAGCCACCTCATTCTAATGTTGTGCACACTAACAAGAAAATGCTGGTTTTCACTACAAAAGGTTGGGTTTAATGGAATACTGTGACTGATATCTCCTTGACACACATTCTGTCTCCAAGTAATGTTTTTCTATAGAGACAACACAGGTTAAGTTTTAAAAGCATTTCTAACAAAGAAAACTCTCATGCAAATAAATTAGAAATCTTTGATGCTGTTACTATATAATAGTTCCCACAGAAGAATGATAGTAAAAGATTTAACTCAAGTCATTTGAATTATATTTCCCAAAATGCTAATAAAACTGACATGTTTGAACATACTGAAAAAGTCACAGTCCATCATCATCCTGCCACATCAGTGCATTTAACTTTTTCTAGAATGTATGGATTATACAATTACTGCCAGGCTCCATATTTTATATATAAAAGCTACAATCTGATTATATGTCCGTGCTGAAATAATTTATGAAATAAGGATGGAATGACTGCAATGTTACTTCCATGATGCATGAAACTTGCTGTGAATAGTGTAGGAGATTGCAAGAGAGACAAAACTGAAACTGTAATTGTCTTCATATTTCATCAAGAGGTGTGACCTGGGAAAAATATAGATCCCAACATCCACAGCTCCAGGCTTATACAAACATCTTGATTACTCATGTTCTGATATAGGAATGGAAAATTTATAGTCTTCACATGCCACACCTTTGGGGTGCTAAGGTGAGAATCACAGGGGATTACATCCAGTGTTTAAATTGTATGTTAATCTGTTATGGTTTTTCACCACCAGAAAACTCACCACTGCCACTCTTACCCTTGCAGTTTCAGATTTCCATTATTTATCACTCCCTAGGTGTTATCCTTAGTATCATATGGATGAGCACAAGCACGTGACAAAGCCCAGGTCTTGTAAGTCTGCATCAGTACAACTACCCAAAGAAGCAAAGAGGGCACAGGAAAAGAGAAACAAAACCTTTCACTTTATAAATTCTAAGATCACTACTAGGTATAGCATTCAGATCACAAATGTTTTTTCCTTCCACCAACACTACATTTAATATTAACATTGTGTCTACAAGCCACACAAGTTACTTGAAGGAGCGACAGTAAACCTTTAAAACCAACTCAAACTAAAGACAGAACACAGACTCATAGAATGGTTTGGGTTGGAAGGGACCTTAAAGATCACCTAGTTCCTCTTCTGCAAGAGCCAGTTGCTCAGAGCCCCATCCAACCTGGCTTTGGAACAGTTACAGGGATGGAACATCCACAACCTCTGGGCAACCTGTGCCAGTGGCTTTCAACCTTCACACTGAACAATTTCTTCTATATAAAGGACATATAGATGATAAACTAAAACTGGTATGTGGCCTTTGAGGGGTAGGTTAACAATCTTTCCTACTGAAGACACACACACGCTCGGAAGTGTATTAACCTTTCTATGTTGTTTATGGGAATTTGCTTTCCATGCCACAATCTGACAGGCTCCCTAAGGGTCTACTTTGACTCCTTAGATCTGACAAAACCATGTTGAAAATCATAAGACTGTGGGAGCACAGGAGGTACTCATGATTCAAGAGCCCAAGCTCCAGAGCAGGGCAGTAAATAAATCAAGGGTCTGAAGCACAAATTCCATGAGGAATGGCTGAGGGAGCTGGGATTAATTAGGCTGGAGGAGGCCCAAGGGAGACCTTATCATTCTCTATAACCACATGCAAGCAGGGTGAGCCCAGGTGTGAGTCAGCATCTTCTCCCAGGCAACCGGCGATAGCTTGAGAGAACAAAAACCTTAAGCTGCACCAGGGGAAGTTCAGGCTGGACATCAGGAAGAATTCTTTCAATGAACGTGTGATTAGACGTTGGAATGAACTGCCCAGGGAAGTAACAGTCACTGTCCTTGGAGGTATTTAATGAAAGACTGGATGTTGCAGACAGTGCTATCTGTTGACAAAATGGTGTTCAGCATATCAGTGGTCTTTTCCAACCTCCTGTAATTCTGTGACTGCTCTGCCTGGTGACTAAAGCAGAATAAAGGGAAAGCAGCTACAACCCCTTCTTTATCCCTTGTAAGAGCCACATACAGAGCGCCTGCAGTCACGTGTGTCGTCCCTCACTGTCAACCTCTGCACTTCTCAAAGCTTATTCTACAGCAACCTTCAGAGAACGAAGGGGAAGTAAGAAGGAAGCTCGGCCGGCTGAAACCACTCAAGGCAGAGCCAAGCCGACACCGCCCAGCGCCCTGCCCGGACCGGCCCCGCCCCGCCGCGCCCGCGCAGCCGCCACGGCGCGAACAGCCCCGGCTCGGCGGCGCTGCCCAGGGCCGTCCCTGCGGGCCGGCGGCTCCCTGGGGCCGGCGGTCACCGCCGTGCCCCGCCGTCTCCTCAGGCCACAGCCCCGCCCGGGCCCCGCGCAGCGCGCCGGCCCTCGGGAGCGGGGCGCAGGGGGGACACGGGGAACAGGGGAGGAGCCCGGAGCAGGCGCCAGCCGGAACTGCGCAACGCGGTGGCGGCTCACGCGAGCCCCCACTCTGCCCGGTTCTCTCTGCCTCCGTCCGTCCGCCCGTGTCCGCTGCCCTCCCCCTCTCCCATCCCCTCCCTGCCGCCGCCCGCCTGCGGCACAGCGGAAGGGAAGAACCCCACGGCCCCGGGGCCGGCCGCGGCAGCCAATGAGCGCAAGAGGCACTCTTCCCGCCCTCGGCGCCCCGGCCAATCGGCGAGCATCTTGCGAGAAAGCAGGCACGGGATTGGCTCGGCCGATGCGCCACAACCCGTTCGCCCGCCCACCCAGAGGGGGGAAAAAAAAAAAAAAAAAAACGACGGCAGCGCAGAGGCCCAAAAAGCCCGAGGGGAGACGGCGACGCGGCCACCCCGTGAGCCCCCCGCGCGAGGGCCCAGGCAGCGGCTCGCCTCGCGCCGCTGGGCGGCTAGACGGGCCGGCCGCGCCGCGGCGGGTAGCGCTTACCGCGTGGGGGGAGCCCAGCGCCTCCGTTTGTGCTGAGCCGTGTCACCAGTGGCGCGCCGTAGATCCGCCGCGCTGCGTCACGCCCGGCGCGCGGGGGGGGCGGGGGCGAGGCGCGCTGACGTGGGCGGCGGCGCCGGCGGGGCTGGAGCCGGTGCGGCGGCGCCGCTCGTGCCGCCGCGGGCGCGAGGGGCCGCGCGCCCAACGGCCGCCGCCGCCGCCGCGCGCGCAGGCACGCCCGCGCGCTCCGGCGCCATCTTGCCCTGCGCCGGCAGCGTCCCTGGCTGCTGCCGCCCCCCGCATCCCCCGTTCGGAAGGGATGGTTCCCAAGGGAAGGACGGAGCCCCGAGGGTTTTCCCGGGATGCGCGTGCCGGTGAGGCCGCGCCTTCGTGCGCCTGCCGGACGAGAGCAGACGGCGCTGGCAGGAGCCAGCGGGTGCGGGTTTGGGGCTTCCCGACGCCGCCCGACCTGCCGGGGGCCTCTGCCCCTGGGGCAGGCCCCGCGCTGGGCTGCCCCGGGTGACCTTGGGCCGCACAGGGCCGTGCATAAAGCTGTGCTTCGCAGTCTCGCACTGCAGCGAATTTGGATCTGGTCCTTGGGAAACCCGTTCTGGAGGAGGAGAGAGAGCCCAGTCTTTGACGCGCAGCCCGCAGCCCTACACAAGGGTTATCAGTCGAAAGGTGTCGGCGGTCCAGTGTATTAAAATACCTTGCAGGGAGTGCAGTTCGAGACAGAAACAGTTAAAAAAGGCAAGAGAGAGGCAATTTGTAAAGTATTTCATACTTTATAAACTCATGAAGAAACCGTAATGATGAAACCCTAAGTGTTCTTTCCCTCTTCTTAAACCCATGAAAGTATAATACCAAAGCAAAACAACACGTAAAGAGTCTTCAGAAGCCTGTGGTGAAATGCAGTTGCTTTTTTGCAGTGTGTTTAGATGTTTAAAATGCAGGTCTCCCATTTATCTCCTGATCACACAACATTTTTTAGTAGACAGTATCTTAGTTAAACAGCTTTTAGCATTCTTGAAGGCCGTGGCATAGAGACAAGGAGAGAGCACCTCTTCGGTAATAGTTTTGCAGTTCATTGACTTTCCAGTCACACAATGTGCATGAACTTACCAACTAGAAGTGACAACTTACTGTGCTATGCAGCCAGTTAGTCACTGGCTGATCTGCTCAATTTATGGCACAGCAACTCCAATTCTCTTGTGGGTTGTAGAGACTGTAAGAATGGATTGAAAACAAAGCAGTTGCTGCGGCCTGAGCCCTTCATTGAAGCAAAGTGAACTTTACCAATGTCTTGGGAAAGATCTGAAATAAATGAGCAAAATTTAAAACAGTAAAGTACCACACAGGACACTGGTGAGAGAGGGCTATCTCCTTGTCCTGTACCTAAGGGTTGTAGTACAGAATTTAATTGTTCTGTGTATAATAGGAAATCCACACAGAATATGGCTAAATTTGCAGTAAAGATATCTGTGGGATTTTAGATACATATTCAGATTTTACAGTTTGAGAATCTACAGAAGCCGCTGGCAGTTGTAAGACTAATACAATTACGAACAATCTGATTGTTTTGGATATTTCTCAGCATGGGGAAAAGAGGTAAAACAACCTTCTGAGGTCCTTTAAGCTCAGATTTGCTGCAGTTTACAGGTTCCATTCATATGCCTTGAAAGATTTGTAGGTTTGGATCTCTAGTAACACCAAGTGAGCCTGCCTGGTCCATCAGTTGTTTCATCATTTGCTTACTGAGAGGAAACAAGGGAAAAGAAGATGCGACCATGCAAGCTGGAAAATGAAGAGAGGCAGCATATTTTAGGAATAGCCTGAAGAGGGAGCCATTGGTATGGGACAAGTAGCAACTAAGGCAGAATCACTGTTAATCGAAGAAAAATCATACCTGTACCAAAAATAATTAATTTTATTTTGCAATTATAGGCTGTATTTATTAAATGTTTACATCTGTGCATTTAATGTTCTGGCTTAGGTATATACAGAATTCTAAAGTTGTGCTGAAAAGTGGTTCTGTGTTTTGAAATAGTTACACTAATAAAATATATTAAATGCAATCTGAATAAGTCAATGAGTAATTAACAAGAACTAATAGATTATTTTATCAATGGATTGTAAACATAGACTATATTTATTTTCTAACAGAATATGACACTAGGAATTATTTTGCAGTTGCTATATTTCTACCACACCAAAATACTGATTTCACTAGAATTGTTACTCATTCCAAGAGTAGTACCAGCTCTTTACCTAGCTGTGTAACTTAAAACTTTCCCTGCCTTTCCTACGTAATATCCTGTGTTTGCTGCTGAACAAAAACACACATAAATTTGTGATTACTACTACCAGAAGTCAGACATTGAGCAGGATAAAGGCAGTCACCATAATCCAACTGAATCACGGGATTTCCCATCAGATTTGTTTAGAAGAAGTAACCCAATGACTCAGTGGCGATCTCATAGGTAGAATGTCGCTGGCACGCCCTCCGAAGGACATCATGGCATCTGTAGGATATCAAGTTATCAACGTCAGTCCATAAGGGTTCCTTAACCGCCATTGGTTTTTGACTGAGTAGCAATTTTTTTAAGAAGAGTTGCATATATCTTTATTCTGCAGTTCCAACCCCTAAGAAAACATGAAACAGAATAATTAGGATGTAAATACCGAGAACCTTTTTAGTGTCAATTCCCTCTACATATATGTTGCCGTGTCCACCCGATGTCCACTTTGGTCTGCCTGACCAGCAATGACACAGCAGATGGCAGGGGACACTCCCATGTGCCTCCAGGAGGTTGGGGGATCAACTAGGGTCAAGTGCTGATGCAGGTGACCTAATGGGAGAGACGGCAGACAATCACAGAAGAAAAGGGTGACTCTTCTGGGGCAAAGTCCAAGGGTTTATTGAGAGCTCCTAAGAGTTCAAACCTTACCGGAGCCAACAGAAGCACACCGAGGGGCAATGTGCAACAGTTTATAAATGTGGGTGGCAAGAGGGGAAGGGATCACCCTTCAGCCAATAAGGGATTTAGGGGAGTGGAAGTTGGGGAAACAGACAGATGCAAGGGCCAACAAGGGGGAACCAGAGGAGGGACCCCTGGTCCTTGCCCAATCACTCGATCCCCTGGGTAGAAGGTTCTGGAGTGGATGGGGAGTCGAGTGATGGGTGAGACACCAGGGAGAGGACAGGGGACATAGCATTTTTCAGGGGTGCATAGGCGGGGAGAACGTGCTTGGCATTGAAAGAGGAGGAGGAGGGAAATGACATATGAGGAAAGGGGTAATTTTAAGGCAGAACTATTGGGAAAAGTAGGGGGTACAGGAATAAACCATTACAACACAGGTACACAATACAAAAACAAATTACAACACATATATGTACACATGTATCTATATCTTCCCTTTTTTAATGCAAGTTATTTTGTTCATTTTTCAAGATGTGTGATTCAGGAAGCAAAGTGAAATATTCCAGTTTGACTAACCCGCTGTTGCATACTGTTCAAACTGGTGGCATTTGGTTGAGTCAGCATCCATGGAGGCATTTAAAGGATGTGTAGATGTGGCACTTAGGGACTTAGGGTTTACTAGTGGACTTGGCAGTGCTTGGGTAATTGTTGGACTTGAGAAGAAAATTAATGTCTTTATAAACAATTTGATGGGTGAAGAAAGTATGGATGTTAACATCTTTGAAATGGGTTTTAATGTCTATACTGACTTTGGGCAGCAGGTTTGTTGCAGAGCCCAAGCAGTTCTGCTCCTGAAACAGACAAGGGTCTGCACAAGCCTGAGTTTCTGAGCTTTGGGGTAAAATAGTTGGTTCAAGGAGGGAATATATGATAGGTGGTTTGGGAATGCTGTACCTTCCTAGTGCCTCAGTCAATGGGTAAAGAAGTTTGGGCAACGTATGGGCAGGAATTTGGGATAAAAGGAAGCTGCGCTCTCTGAAACCTTGAGAGAGAAAGCCACACGGGTGTGTGTCTCAGTTGAGTCTGTTTATTCAAATAAAGTTGCAGGACTCCTCTGTCTCCTTTTTGAACATAAACCTCTAGTGTTTGTGGATTTTCCTGACAGACTCGATAAAGGTCTTTTTTAGTAGTGGACAATTTCAATGAACAATTCTATGAATCGGCCATGGTCCTGTGATCCTGGTCTCTCACTGGTGCAGCACCACTGTGATCCAAGGCTTAGCTGGTTCCGGCACTGCCTCGGCCAAACGGCAGCCTGGGCAGAACATAGGTGGCTTCTGGCAGGCTCAGCAGGGTCACAGAGGGACCAGGGCACTGCCAGTGCCACATGAGCACAGATGGGCTGGCTGAGGCCAAGTGGCTCAGCTGTGATGTGGTTTTATGGGGAGCTGCCCCTGTGAAGGGAACCATGGCAGCAGTTCAGTGCCCACTGCCCCTGGTGTCCAAAGGGATGGGGGGCAAGCCTGCAGAGCCCTGCTCCGCAGCCGGGCAGCCACGACAGCTCTAGGAACCAGCTAAGGAGTGACCACATCAGGGCACGGCTGCACCTTTATGCCAGTGAGGTCACGCTGCCCGTGGCACCCGCCGCCATGCTTTCATTAAAGGCTTCACCTCGTGATTCACTTCATGTTACCTGCTGGGTTCGTTGCCCAGTCGTGCCAAGGAACTTACTTGAAGTGCAATAGTTAACCATTTTTACATAAACAAAATGCTTGCACACAGCTAGGTACCTTTTGTTAATTTTTTTTCTTGTGATATAAAGAACCTTATGCAGACAGGTAAAAATTACGTCCATACCTTCTTCACCCATCAAATTGTTTGTAAAGACATTAACTTTCCTCTCAAGTCCAACAATTACCTGAGCACTGCCAAGTCCACTAGTAAAAATTACATGGTTTCCCAACTTTTCCTGCTCTCGTAAGTGCAATATAAATGTTTGAGAAAAATAAGTAAAGCACCCGAGCTTTAATGGAACACTTACAAAGGATTTGTTTGAATTTCTTATAATTATGTAAAATCTAGGGGGAAAATACTATTTTTGAGCAGCTTGAAGTGATTGAAAGGGTTTTTTTGCAATTAAAATACTTTTATAGGAGTTTAAGTTTACAGATAGAAGTTGCAAGAATATGAAGAAAAACAAGATGGTGCTTGAAGTTCTCCCACTTAACAAAAGAAAGAGTGACTGCAAATCCTTTCATTTGGCCCTGGATCATGCATCATACAGGCCTAGTCTTGCCAATAGTATTTAAGGCTTTCAATTCAGCCTACAACACAGAAGAATAGGGGCCATGGATGTCTATCTGCATGTACACAGACAGGTATCTTCACAGAGGCACTTGAAGAGTCACATGTGTTCTTTCATCAGATCCTGAATAATATGACTTATGTTTCTCTAGAGCCAGGTTACAATCCAGATGAGGAGTGGTAAGAGAACTGTGTAACAGCCATGACTTGTAAAAGTCCAGAACAGTAGTCATATAGCTGTATGCTCAGTGTCACAGTAGCCAACATCCCAAAAATAAATAGTAAAAAATGGTCATAGAAAGCAGTTATATATAAGCACCAACAACTAAACTGTTTTGCATACACAATACAAATCATGCAGGCAGGAGACCTCACTTATGTCTCTGTGCATGCAGCTTTCTAGCTACAAACATCAATATCAATATACGAATAAATCAGATGTTGGTTTTTTCCTGTGCTGAGAAATAACTGACATTACTTGAAGCACACAGGCAGAAATTTTACACATGGACATTAAGTCTTCAGGCTGTTCCCTCCAGAAAATCCCATGTTAAGATACATCAGTGCCTATAGAGAATAGCAGTTGAATATCCTTTTTCTTGTGCCCATACACTTTGGTGTGCCCTTTATAAGGGTGACTTAGCAAAGGCACCACTGACTGCTACTGCTAGCTTGTTCACCAGGAATGAAGCTAGCACAGCATCTGTCATGGTTTTGTTTGTTTGCTTATTAGTTTGTTTAAAATGGACTTTTCATTCCACTGTTTTTCAATAAAAAGTGGACTATGTGTAAATTTTGGTAAAAGGCAGCTTTAGAAAGGATGTACTTCCAGGATTTTACTGTCCTTACATTGTGATTAAATGAAACTTTACCTTTTGAAGTTGTCACTGGAATATTAGGGTTGCTGCCAAATTGAGGATGTTAACCCTGCCTATGGAATTTAGTGCTTTGTCAGGAAGGCAACAGTGCACAGGAGACAAGTAAAGCAGTACTAACTCTTGAATTTCTAATTGTGAAAAAAGAGTGATGCAACCATAGATGTATTTTGTATGAGGGCTCTGCCATTGCTTGTTTCTTCACACCAGAAGAATATATGTCAGGAGTGTGTCATGGTGAATATTTTCAGTTTTCTATTACAGAGATTTTACAGTTTCATTTCTATGCTCCCCTTCAGTTCCACAAATAAAATTACTAGGATGTTTGAATTATTCTTACAGATAAAAAAAAAAAATTGAAATTGCATTGGAAGCATGGGAAACATGCAATTGGCCAAAACGTCATGTTACTTCACAGTGAGAGATCATCAAAATTATTTTGAGACAGGTAGCAAAATCAGCATTATCCACACATACATCCACAGCATCTGATTTCATCTACCTACAGATATGTTTCAGTCTATCTGGAGGCCGACTCTGCCAAACCTCCAAGGATTTAGTTTCCTTGTACTGTGAATTTCTAATAAAAATTATTTAATTTTAGCAATAATCTATTGCAGTAAAATGAGAATCATTTATTACCCTGTATTGTCTGTTATGTGTGAAGATGTCCAGCTTGCCAGAATTTACAGCTCTGCAGCTGTATAATTAATCTCTTGCAAACTCACAAAGCAAGTTTCTCAAATAGACATATATCTCAAATAGAAACATCAAGTACATTATGCATCACTACATAAAAATTTAATGTGGCAGCAGATCAGAAAATAATATGCAAAAAAATGTTTGCTACATGAAATAGAGATTTAATTCTTATTTTTCATCTTCACTAAGTCAACATATTATCCACCTGGCACATGCATCCTAGTCCTGTTAGAACTACATCCACTGAAATAAGAATGTGTTTATACTGTTAGCTTCAAAGGAAGAATTTTCTGATTACACACTGAGATTCTCAAATGCTCATCAAGTAAGGAATGTGACCATTTTCCTTTGCTGTTGGGATGCACCTTATGCAGGGTGGACTTTGGACCTTAAGCAAGGCTTTGTTCGGCTTTTTTCCCCTCTCAGGAGTAAAGTTGCTTAACAAAAATAATCCAAATTTCACACCTATGGAAGTGTGTTTGCACTTTCACTGATCTCTTTAATTCCACAAATACACAGCTGTTGCTCCTGCCTTGAGGATAAGTGAATGTGGCATGTTTCACCGAAAGAACCTGAGTGAAATTGCATAACAATATACAAGCACATTTTCAGATAGTATTTACAATTCTTGAAACTCTGTGAGAGTGGATAAAGTAACTAGGAACTATCCCCATTGTCTTCCATCCAAACAACTCATTCCATGTGCAACCAGCGGAAAACTGGGAGCTGCTGATCCTCCCATTACAACAGACAGTGACTTACCTCCTCAGAAAGTAGTGGAAATGCCAAATGAATTCTAAGTGACTTCAGGAAGAGGACTCACACTGATTCAAGTTCACAGCTGAAAAAAAAAAGATAAGAGGTTTCAAGATTGCATACCACCATGTTTGTCTTGTTAGCAGATAATTTTGAATGCCCTGGTCTAGTTTTATGTAATCTAGTGTAGCAGCATTGCAGAAAAACCTTTGCTACATATTTGTCAAAATTATCTGCAACATGGAGGTGTTCATCATACACTGTGAAGAATGCAAGTGAGAACATCACTGATATATTTGGCAGTAGAGCAAACCAGACAAATGCACTCTGTTAACAAGGAGCTGTTCATATTTTTCTATTAATATATTTGTTTAAAATATTTAACGACACACCTCCTAATGGGAATGATGTGTCTCCAGCTCTAAATACAGATATACATGGATTTGGACTCAATGATCCTTATGGGTCCCTTCCAACTCTAGATATTCTATGATACAAGGTATAAATGTGAAAATCAGATAAGCTTCACCTTGGAGCAATAAGTATTTAACTTTACATGTTACTTGCAGCTGGAATGTTCCAGAAGAAACAAGGGAACTCGTGGGTCTCACTGGCACCAGCCACTGTGGCATGGGCCTCTGTGTCACAGGTAAAGGCACACTTGCACAATCTTCCCTGTCCAGACATGGACTATGAACATCCATAACTAGCAAGGCATTTTATAACATTTTGTGAAACAAGCCAAATGCACTATTCTGAAAGAAATAACTAGCAGGAGTCAAAGTTAAACTTCTTGGGAGTAGTGTTGCTGAAAAGAAAAACCATAACTACATGAGTAAGCCTCATTTCCGCTTTCACAGGCTAAGCAAATGATAACCTGATTACTTTTCAGTCTCAGGAGGCTGCTCAGCTCTCTATGCCTTCAGCTTCTATTGTCAGCATCTTATTCTCCATGATTTTAGCTGACACACTTTTCAGTCTTCTCTTTTGAAACATTACTTAAGGATTAAAAACTGTTTATCTAATAAAAATGTCACTTTCACACTTAAACCCACTGATTTTAAATGGAAATGAAGATGTTCTAATTTATTCTTTCACATTAATAATCAGTACATCTAGAGTAAGGTTAACAAATAGAAGCATATATTAATCCTATTTCTAACACTAGTATTGTAGAAATATCTTTAATTTACTGTGGCAACATATAGCTGTTAGTGCAACCAAGAACATTTCTAGAAATGTTGTATAGCACTACACACCTTAGGAAAAATGCGTACCATTTCTTTTTTCTACAAGTCTGATGAGATGCTGCATAATATTAAAAAACAAAAGGAAATAGAGGGTGGATACTCATTCTTGATCTAAGAAGGAAAGAGTAGCTCTCAATACCCCTGTGGGCAGGAGCTGCTTTCCCAATGCTTTCTTTCTTTCATGGACAGAAGAATCTGAAGCTTTATGCTCTTTCTCTCCTCTGGGACTGAAGGAGGCATGGAGATGGTCTGCATCTTTCAGTGGCCCCACTGCTTCACTCTCATCACTTTAACTTGACAGTAAGTGGCTACTTCAGAGCAGAACCTTATTTCAGTGAACTGCTCTGAGAGTATCTGCACTTCTAAAATTATGCTCTTTTTTGGCTCTATTTTATTTGGCATTCCAAAGAGCAACAGTGAAAAACAAATAAACCCATCTTCCATTCCAATTTAATAATGTTGTAGAACGCATAGACAGCATATATTATAGTGGCCTTTCATAGCAGTCATGTTCCTAAAACACAGTCTCCCTCCCTCTTTCATGAAGAAATCTGCCACCTCCATCTCACCAACTTTTCAACTCTTCTGCCAAAAGGGTAATATTTATGCACAGAGATTTCTTTCCATTATGTTTTAAGTTAATCTGGGGTTGGTTCTTTACAGGACTAACACTTTGTCTTAATGATCCTTGTGGGTCTCTTCTAACTTGGCATATTCCATAACTTGGAAAACCACTACAAACTCAGAGATTGCAGTATTTTATGTCAGGCATATGTCTTAAAATATTTCAGCAAAATTCCCTCGTGTACCTCTATGGTGTGATAGCTTTTAAGCATGGACCAATCTGCCCTGAGTCCTGTGCAGTCACTGGAGTACTCACCCCTGCAACATTCATTAATTACTGTGCTGGTTCCTAAATGCTTTCAACAGGTGAAGGAACCCAAGTGTCATAGAGAATTATTTGCAAGTTGATGATATGCAAACCAGTGTCTTCTGGTCTTTGATGCTTTTGGTCCTTGTCCTCGAGTACACTGCAGTTCTGCAGTCAGCAGTGCCAAGTCAGACTGAGCTGGGTCCTCCTTTTCCCCTTGAACACCATCAGCAGCCAGAGCCAGAATCCTTACTCAGCTCTTGCAGCTGAACTGGGGGCCTCATGGTCTCAGGTAGGGCTGAAGATGGGTGTTTATTGAGAATGTATGAGTATTCCCTTCTATTGACTCTGCATCCACATCTTTGTTCTTGCAGATTTTTGCAGGGAGGTAAGGAGGATCCAAAGTACTCTATGTAATTTACTTAATGTAATATTTTAAACAGTAGGGATAACACTACTGGTTCCATTGGTTTGGGTGTGTGTGAGTTAATTGTGTTAGAGTAAAAATCACATTTTAAAGTTTAAAAAAATCTAGATTTGAATGACAATCTTTGTGCTGGATGTTTTGCCTAAATAACAAACAGAACTCTCAACTAATTGGTTTTTATTTCAAAATATATAATTTGCCTTTAACTTAATTATTAATGTAAACTGATGCTTTAAAAGCAATTAAGAACCGGTTGCTAATTGGGTGGAAAAAACCCTTCTGATGACAGGCTTTGGCCAAAAGAGATGTTTACAAAAATTTCTTTCTAGTGTATGGAAAGAAAGTCACATGAAGAAAATTATTAAGTGATTCTTAAAACTGCTTACAGCATAGTAAGAGGTGATTTGGATGAGAGGGAAGGCAGAATCCAGACCTGGAAATGTTTATTTATTGTTGTAGTTCTGCTTACCTCAGTGATTATACCCATAAATAGATAATAAGAGGCAAATCACATCAAACTCAACAAGAACATTTCACTGCACTTCCTATTTAAAACCTTCAGTTAAGGACAAGGAAAGAGATTAATTTGATAGTAGATCTTTCTTCAAAGAATTACATAAGTATAATTCTGTATATAGTTAGGAGGAAACTACAGTGTGTATTGCTTATATTCAGAAACTGGAATGTGAGCTGGGCAGCATGAAGAGTGATACTATAAAACAGAAATAAAGTCATTTTGATAAAATGGATGAATAAATTCCCTTTGCCTTGAAGTTTAAAACTAAAATGCAACATGTTCCATGCAGCAAGAATGAATTATCCCTTATCTTATTTTACACCACTAGGGATAAGATCACTTGATGGACCAAATAACAAATGCATGCCATTTAGTAGTATGCCAGGAAATAGCACAGCATTTATTTTTTTTCCCCACCAATTCACAGCCACTGAATATGTGATTTATATGTTTGATATAAGTTTGATATAAATATATGTTTGATATAAGTGTTTATATGTTTGATATAAGTTCAAAAATTTAAGAAAGTGCTTTGCTGATTTTCTTGATATGATCTGTCAGTTGATAGTCTCTGTGTGGGAAGTTTCATGTAAGTTCCAATGTAGCTTTGATATCTCCAGGAAAAAAGCTGCAAACAATTTGTTTCTGTCAATATAGTTGTGTCTGTGAAGAAGGAAAGAAACACAATGAAGTCTTGTCAGGCTGTCCTGCTCTTAAAATTAGGAGTGTAGTCCAGTGAAGTTCCATGAGTCTTCAGAGGAATTTGCAATATTGGTAAGCCCTGAAAATTACCCAGTGCACAGAAGTGCTGGACATCTTTTAATTTGATATTCCTCTGGATTTACTTCAGAAAACTTTTTCCAGGTTTACATACCCAAATTGGTATTATCTGTAGCCAGGAGCACTGAGGCTTTAATGAGGGGAGACAAAAAGTAATTTGAGAATTATTGTAGGATTCTCCTCTTTCCCGAGTTCAGCATGAGTTGACTCAGAGCCTGCACAAATGTTCAGGCAACACACTGAATAGTGGTTTACCATGGTGCCTCCAACAATAAACAACAGTGAGGAATTTAAGCTATATTTTATATAATTATGCTAGTTTATGTCCCTGGATGATAAATGAATCTTTATAGCCATTTATACTGAAAACCACCAAAATCCTCACATAACCGTATCTGTGACTGGCACACTTCAAAACAGATGCTGTGATAGAAGAGTGCCCATCCACACCATCATCTTTCACACCAGAGGCAAATTTCATTGCTATAGAAATGAAAATTGCCAGTGCAATGAATTTAAAGACTGAGTAGACACCCAGTGAAAAGTGTATAATGGTATGGATTAGTCTGGGAATTTTGCTTGCTTGCTTAGCACAGGAACGAGTGAGCTGGAGATAGTAGCTTTGAGCTGCCCAATGCACAGCAAAGCTTCCCATCTGGGCATGCTCATTCATGGGCACCAAGGGACTTCAATTCTCCCCCTTCTCTAATAGCAGCAAAAGAAAATGAAAGAAACCTGCTTATTTTCTCGTTCTGGGAATGCTCCCCGTCATCAGCCGCTCCAATTGGAAGCATCGTCACAATTTTCTGCGCCACAGTCTGAAACATTCTGGCAACAGGAATTGTTGAACCATCACAGATGAAATCTGGATCTTCTCCAAAAACTGAAATACATGGGGAAAATTAATTAATAAATAGGTGTAATCCAGGTGCTTATTTCTGCTATCATAGATCTAAGCAAAGAGCTGATACTAAGAGCTTCTGAGTAGAAATGGGTTTGAGTGTGTAGCCAATTGATGTCACAAATCAGCTCTACTCTATAAACCTCTGATTTCTTATCAATACAAAAATAAATAAATGAGATCTTTTGGCTACTTCTGTAAAGCATATCAAAATTTAACTAGGTATAGAAGATGTTGATGAGTTATTCTGTCAGAATCAATGAGGTTTATAAGAGTAAGAGGCTGCAGCACTAAATTGGGAAATCTGTTTTGCCCTATTGTTGAGCACGATGCCCCTGAACACTTACAGACACACTAAGAATTGGGGGGGAAAAAAAGGATCACACCTGTTTTTATTGCCCTTCTTGCTGCTTTATGTAGTAGATCATTACTTTCAGTTTGTTTGGATTGTTCCTCTTGGAAAAGACACCCTCCAAGTGTTCCACCACCTGTAGGGAAAATATTTCTAAAAAGCTTTCATCTTGCAACTTCAAGCTTATACCCACATTCCTCCTTCTCTTGGAAAGAAATAAGTGCTAAAAAATTCCATTTACTACAAGTCTAGGTTTGTAAGGTAATAAGAGAGACTTAGTTTACACAGTAGTGGCCAAAGAAAAGATTTGTGTCTTACCTGTTCTTTCACAACCAAAAGGTCCATGTGGGGAACCTGATGGATTGAGAATTTGCTAATTACTTTTGCTGGAATGATTGTGTTAATGCCTGGTTCATGGAAAGCTCCTTCAATCCCATGAATAGAGAGAGAGGGGTAACACCACAGGTGTAGGAGTATTTCTTCCTTTAAAAAAAATAATTCAAAATATAAGAGATTGATATAAACAAGCCACAATTTATATAAACAAGTTTTTGATCTTAAAATTTGTATTTGGAGACCTGTATTTTAGAGGTATTTGATTTTTTATTTAAACCCATGCACGTGTATTTTCATTTTAAAAAAATACTACTACTTTCAGTCATAGAAAGATTTGGATAGTAACGGTTTCTCATGAAAAATAATAAAAATAGAATATTGTTTTTAAAATCTTCAAAGTAAAATTTCCTAGTGCAAGGTAGTATCAGAACTTTTGATCTGACTGCCTCTTTATCCTGAATTTGTCACTGGAAAAACCATGAAGTAAGATACATCCCAGATGATACCAGTGAAGAAATTCTACTAATGAACACTGAAAAGCACATAGGAATTATAATTTTCAGTAACCAAGTTTTTCTGGCGAAAATGCAGAGGAGAAACAAAATATGATTATTATTCTCAAGAAAATAGGAGAAATATATAAATTATAAACTGGTCTTCATGCAGAACCTCAGAGTGCTGCTGCTTTCCTTCAGTTTTATGAGACTAGACCTTTATCTATACATAAAACTAGCATAAATTCATCCTCATCAAAACTCAGATAGTATAGTTACATTATACTTTTGTATTACTGATTCTAACAATCTAGCTTTAGGTAATCTGAAAGCTTTTTCACAGAAATAAAAGCATCCATGTTAGCAGAACCTACACCACAATAATTATGTTTGTGATAAAAAAATAATCAACTCCTTTCTCCTAGCTGCCATTCTTGTGCAGAGAAATATTTCCAAGCCAGACCTTACCTGCTGGTTTTTTATTTAGGATATAATTTTTAATTGCTGGTAAGGAGAGGCTTGTAGCTTTGGATGCTTTTTATGGCACGCTTGGCAGACATCAAAATCTATTAAATAAAAAAAAACCCAAAACATATCTGCCTAAGACTGCCTCCCATTTTTTCAGAGCTGAATACAACTTTTTTCCTACTATGTAACCTAAATGTAGGCATTTTAATGCATGTTTTATTTGGCTGATTATGCTTGGGGAGGGGGGGGGGGGAGTAGGCAAGGAAGAGAGACACTGTTAGTTTTGCATCATTGTTTTTAATTGATTGTTCATATTTCTGATCACTTTCCCCGGATGCAATGCCTTACATTTTCAGCAGACTAGTTTTATTTACCTCTTATTTCTCAGTGCTCCTTTATTTTATTTTGAGCTTTCCATTGACTGAAAATTCCTTTCAGTTTGGCTTTATATATAAATGCTACAAATAGATGATTTAAATTCCTTCTGCTGAGTATTCATGCAGATTTTACATTACCTTGGTGCCATAGAGGAATTTTTTCACAGCACAGTTATTTCTGTGTTCCTCTAGATCAAATTCAATCAATTCATATAACTTCCTTTCCTCCTCTGTCAGGGCAGCAACACTGTCGTAGATTCCAGGGATCTGAATACGACCTGTGGAATCCACAAGGCTGTCTGCAAAATAGGATTCAGAAATAGGGAACCTATTTCTTCCCCTTGGCAATCATAATACCTTCTCCCTTCTATCTAGCTCTTGACCAAATTAGGAACAACTCTTTGCATATGTCAAGTTGCTTCCCCTAACTTATGTTTGCATATTTATTAAGAAAATCATTGAGCTGCTGTTTGTATGTAGTGTGTGATGTGTCAACCCAGCTTCTGACATGAAAACATCATCCTACTGGGATACAAAGCAGCATTAGAAAGTCAGGTTTTGCTATGTGTGCATGCATTAAAGTTGCCTGTAATCCTTAAATGTTCTTAACTGATGTGTGACTGACATCATGTCTAAAGTCCTGGCCTTACTGGGACATTCCCTTCCTCAGCTGCCGCCACCATAGCTGTGTTGAGGTTTGGAAATCTGGGGATGTTGCTTCAATGAGACTTACCTTACAAGAGTTAAACGTGGCCCTGCCCTTCATTAGGCCGATATGGGCAGCTCCCCCCAGCTGCTCCTGGGCAGTGATTGTGCAGCACTATCAGCTCCAGCAGCGGCTCATGAATGATGCCTCCAAAAGTTCCAGGGTGAAGGTCCTTGCTGCCACACCCAACCTGTACCAAAACCACTGGTTACTTGTAAACACTCACTACCTTACTCTTCTGTGAGTTTTTGTTTTCCACAGTGACTGGTGGTACCATTTTTTAAAAATAAGATTACAAATAAACAGTATTTTTTTTTCTGACCCTTAAATGGAAAACATAATGTCAGGAGCAATCTGCTTTGGCAGAGAAGATGGAGCTCTGTTGTCAGCCACCAAGAGAGAGAAATTCAGCTGTCTGTAGTGCTCACAGATTTGAGAGCAAGGGTCCTCCTCCACTCCATCTTTTGCTTCAGTAAGATTAAAGACATCATACATTAAACGTTTGCATATTATTACTGTTTCTAACACTGGAGAATAAATTCTTCAAGTTGTCTACCCTTTTTATTTAATGCAAAATCTTCTTTTAAAAAGGCAAAAAATAATCTTGTTTGATATTAAGAATATATGTCCAATCTTAATTCAAGATTGCAACAAATAAAAATTTATAGCTCTCTTGAATAACAAGTCGTTAGAATAGAGGCATTTGAGTTATTAAATGGGCTATTTTTCCAGACACATTTTCATACTTGAGTTTATCATAAAATATTTTCCTGCAAAGAACTTGTTTATTCTTCTCAAAACCTCATTACAGCTAACTGTCTACTAGCAGGGAGAGATCATTTTTGATGTTTTAATAGCATCATTTTTCTTAGCCAAGACTTAGAAGAATTGAATCAAGACTGCCAAGGCTCTTTCAGTTTAAAAAAAATTCATTCTTTTTCAGACATAAAGGTTAATGCAGATTTTTCTTTAGTTCTCAAGTTCTTTAATCTTCTCTCTGAATTCCTTTTATGCTTGCTTCATCAGGAAGCATTTCAGATGAGAAATTTCTGCTCTTTATTTCACAGTAGCTCACATTACCAGCTAAATTTAGCATGTTGGCTACAGTGGACTTTTATTTACACCTGCCAGTGTTTACAAAAATTGTGTGTGGCTTTTAAACATAGAGATCCAACCAAACTGAGTCCCTTTAGGCTGATTTATTGTACTAAGCAGTATCTTCTGCAGCAGAATTATGGTTTTAGATAGAGTTGGAGAGGCAGGTGTAGGGATTGGTGTCCACAAGAACAGAGTTGATGTGCAGAGGGGAGGATGAGAAGAGACTGGCAGAGTGGCAGGAGAGTAATGAGATAGGAAAGGGATCAAGGGAAGAAATGATTGAAGAGAAGTTAATGGAAGTAAATAAGGCTAATGGAACTGAAATGAGGAGGTAAATCTGCAGAAGCCAAAATAGATGCAGAAGAAAGCTCTGTACTTGTAAATATTAAGCTTTCCTTCAGTCTTTCTCTGCATGCATATGTGAGTATACCTACATCATTGCTGTCTGTCGAGAATCTGTTGGAGTGTCCTTTACCTCCACAAGGAAGCAGGCGTTTCCCCCACTCCCATAGGTAAGGGCAGGCTGAGCCACAGGTTGTCTGAAATTACAATATAATCAAAATCAGAGAAAAAACCCTGTTTTTCTTCATCAAGTAGCTTCTCTAACTCCAAGGATCCTGCTTCTTCCATGCCTTCAATTACAAACTTAAATTCACTGGCATATCCTACATAAAAGTTAGAAAAGTTTGAGTAAGAAACAAGCATTTAATTTTTTTTTCCAAAAAGCTTTAAAATTAAGAGCAGACTGGCTTGCTGTACAAATTGTGTTAGGATAAGAAAGATGATGGATGAGTGCATAGGATATTTAACTTGCTACATTAGAGAAGCCAGTGACAGACACATATAGGTTCCCAGAAAAACTTGTTCTTTTCCTCATGTTTTTATCTACTTTTCATTATTAAAGGGCAATATGATGTCTTTTTTTCTTCTTTGTGCTTTCAGAAAACTTGCTGAAATATCTCATTAAACGGGCGTTCTGTCAGTGCTATTCAATAATCTAATTGCTTTGGAAATTCTAACTGTCTAATAGCAATTGCATTTCCACAGAAAATTTCCTGCCTCATACATTCCACTGTTACTGCCCATGTGGGAGCCACTGGCTGTGGTTTTCCCAATGTTGTCTATCAACAGACTTACATGGTGATAAAGAATGTTGCCAGTGACTCTACTCTTATTTATCTTTTTAACACTCCTATTTATCTTTTTAACACTCCTAAATTTGCAAGCCTGCTGGTTGATAATGATGCATTTCCAAGAGTAATTAGGAGATCTTCTATTATGGAATAGTGGGAGTTAAAAATGCTGACACATCCCATAGAGGACATAAATTTCAACTTAGTTTCCTGTTGCAATTCATTTTCTCATTAGAGGTTTTAAGATCTTTTCTCTTTTGATTTGATGCTCAGATTAAAGAAAAGAATGAATATGTAAAATAAAATGAACTTGCGTCATGGATGGGTTCACTGATGGATAATCAGCTGGCCACAGAAATTTTAGAAACAAACTGTTAATGAATATTGTTTGATGGTCTGTGCTGTTTTCTAGAAAAAGGCTTCAAATGACAAAAATTCCTTTCTGCTTGTTTGTTAAAATGTCAAGATAGCTATTAATGATTTGAAAAAACTAGAAAGATGTCAAACCCATAACCATGTCCACTTACAACAACTACTCTTTAGGCAAATAATGTGAGTTTTCTAGGGTTTAAGAGAGACCAAGGTCAATTCAGTACTATGGATGCAAGAAAAACATGTTTTCCAAAAGGCTGTAAGGGGACTTTAAAAAAATCAAGACTTAATGCTCAGTTTGTGCCATAATGTCATACAAGAGACAGAAAACTGTTTTTCATCACACTAACAGGATATGTAATGCAAATTCAGCTTAAAGGATGATAGTTAACCCAGTTACAAGCCTAAAATATATTTTTGGTTTACCTTTACTTTGGGGGTAAGACTACTCCAAAATTCTTAAATTATTTGGAGATGGCTATGTTGGTCATTGTAGTAATTTAGGGGCAAATGTCTGACCTCAGAAATCTGTCAGATTCTGAGTGATTGGTTGCATTCACAAAATTTGAATTTGGTGAATGCACCCATTCAAAGTATTTACTTTGATAAATCTGATCTGTTGGTGACATAACAGCCCATTCTGGATGAACATTTTAAGATGCTTATTCTCTTCACACAGATACATAAATTGCAGGTATCTTGTAGGCAGAGAAAACCAAAGATCAGTAGAATGTATCAGCAAATATGAGTCTTCATCAGCATTCTGTAATGTCTATTATTTTATCATTTTAAAAGTTCTCAAGAGAGCAGAACAATTATCAGAGCTGTGTAATGTATGTAATACATATTGAATGCTTCCTGTGGGTTTTTCTCTGCAGGGCAATGGTAGCAAGACTGTATTTACATTGCAGACAGACTGTTCGAAACAGAAATGCTCAAAGACAAACTCTTACTCAAGTGGGACTAGTGTCCTAAGTGCTGCATCAGAAATAGTTAATATTTCAAATTGTATATAGTCTGTCTGTTGGGACAGAGAGGTATGATCTTACTCAGGAATGTAAATACATCTCTCCAGAGATGTAATAAAAAATAACAACAAATAATACTAAATAGCAAAAATTAGCAATAATAATAAAGAAGTCATCATTGATACCTACTAATTTCACAGCTCTAAATGTTTCCACTGTATTTATCCAGGCTAGGACTGGTCCCTTATTGTCTGTTACTCCACACCCATAGAGGTTTCCTTAAAACGAAAAGAGGAAAGTTTTTAAGAAACCTTTGAATTTTCCCTCATCACTTCAATATAACTGTCAAATTTGAGTTGCACAGAAGCTTTAGTGATGGAGCAAGAAAGCATCAAAAGTGTCAGGATTTCACTGGCTCATTTTAAATAAGGTGATGAGTATTCAGGTGCTTCCCAATGGACTGGTACACTTTTTCCCCCCCTTTCCTTCCTTTTATATACATAATTTTGGGGTTTCTGCTACATGACAATTTTTGAGCTTCACTTTTCTTCTCAGGAACTGTTTGTTCATACCAGATATGCCTGAAGGGTTTGTACAATATGCAGCTTCTGGACATATCATTCAGACCAGGTAACAAGCGGCAAAAACCCTACAGATAAATGCCATGGCAGAAATATGAAGGTACAAGTCTAAGCATTTAATTTCTTTTTCAAGTGCACATCATGTACAGTTATCACTGTACATGAACTGAACTCTGTGCCTGTGTATAAACATGTGTAGCAATCCCCACTGGGTATACACTGGAATAAGGTAGAAGAATTATGCCAGTAAAGATGCTGGGAATTGATCCCAGATAATGAGAAAGGGCAACTAAGTTGTTATAACCTGAGAATCAGGATTTCTGAGGTCCTTCTTACCTGCTGGCCCTCTATCCATTGTTTTTGTTCCTTCAGTCAGCTAGCTGTGCTGGAAGGATAATTACATTAAGACGTCCTCACATTCTTCCACCACAAATGCTAATATTTACACACCAAATATTAGGCAGTCACTGATGGATCTCACTAGTCACAGAACAGTCATCAAAGCTGAAAGCTGCTGGACGTGTCCCAAAGATTTCCACAGAAATCCTCATGCTTTGGTTAAGTAGACAGGAACCCTTCTCCCACTCAGAACCTCAGTCATGTATTCAAATAATGGTACAAAACTTATGAGAAGATCGATTTCAGTCAGTGTGTAGGGGTCAGTGTTCCAGCCAACTTCCTTGGCAGGCTGCGCATCCACATGACTGTAGAAACATACAGTGTGGATCCTTCCCCAGTTCTCCAAGAATCACAGAAGGCAGTGGGAGGACTTAGCCATCAGGCAGCTGTGGAGAAAGGGTAGAAAAAGGCAACTAAGGAAAACCAAACCTTCTGAAACTTACAAATGTGCAAAAAAATCTGGAATTCTCAGGATTGAAAATACTTATACACTCAATTTACTTTGATTTGATTAGGTGCACAAATCTGAGTGAATCCAGTTCTAACCTATTCAAAGAAATTAAGATCTTTTGCCTCAACTGTTTATTTCCTGCTGGACTTTGTAGAAGTCTTCAAACATTTTATTGTCATAAATGCCCTCCTCACTTCCCAGCACTGTAGAAGACAGAGGTAACCTTGTGCTTTGGAGTCTGTTGGGACACTGAAATAGTCAAAAGCTGCACAAATTAATATGGGGTTTTATTTCACCACAGACAGAGGGCAGGAGGCCTGTAAGTTCAAAGATAGAATCTGAGAAAACTTGTTGCTGGCAGGAGGCAGCAGCTATGTCAGACTGTCTTAAAAACAGGTTAAGGCTAATCCTCTAATGTGTCTCTGTGCAGAACAGAGCTCCACATGGCCCAATTGCATTCTCTGCAACTGTCAAATGACACAAACTGAAATATTGAAGTGTTGCTGTACTTCAGGGTCCTTGTGCTAAGAGTCAGAATCCTCACCAAAAGCAGCAGAGAAAAGAACAGAGAATCACTATTACTGAGCTTTTGAATTCCTGTTAGATTAGGAATGTAACAGCCCAGGGCAGGAAAGAGCCCATGGCTACAGTAAGGTAAGTTAATTAGAGACTAAGGTTTTTCAGAGATTAATTCTTCCCTATTGCTTTCCAACAATGAAAGAAAAAATAGTTTGGATCTTTTGTCAAAAGCTCTGAAAACCAAAGATGATGCTTTAGGTAGCTAACTCTTTCTATCTGACAGCACTGTCCTTGTAAGAGCAACCTCCCTCATTAAGTTCAGTGACAAATGATGCATTACTTTTCATGCTTCATTAGAGACAAAAATTTTAAAATGAGCCCCAGTAAAAAACCTCAGTCCTTTTACTTTTGCAAACTTCTTCCCTCCAGTTAAAAGCATCAAACTCCCTTCTCTGCACAGAACAAAAATTTGCATTTGGATTGCCTGTGGTTCCCAGTTTGCATTCAGTTCTCAGACCTGATTTCAGCAGGTATCATGCAGGCACAGGACTATTGATAAATTTGTCACTAGCTTTCAAAAAAATAACAATATGTTATAACATACATGAACACTAAATGCAATAGGTAGACCTATGGGTAGATATGAGGTTTTAAGTCCAAGATAAGCACCTGCTGTGACCCCAGGTTTACCAAATTAACAGTGGCTCCCAGTGTTGCAAGTCTGTCTGCTGCCAGTGCCATTATTTACATTACTTATTTCCTCAGATGTGGTTGAACAGAATTGCTTTCCACAGCCACCCATTTCTTCAGACCTTGCACAGGAAGAAATGTGCAATTAGGTGATCCAGAGCATTGTTGTCCTCAGTCCTTGTACCAGAAATCTCATACTAGAAGATGATTTCCTCTCTGTATCATCACAGCATTATCACAGATGCTCTAAGCTTTCAGGATAGAGAAGAATCGCTTAGGTGTCTCCCCAGGGTTGAGATTCCTGATCTTCTAAACAGGGAGGGTGCTCACATTTAGGCATTCACATTGTCAATCCTGGATCTAAAATCCAGTGGAAGAGGAGGTAGACTAGATGCTGACTAGTTTGCATTATAGAAATTACATTATGTACAACTTACCTTGGTAAGTTCATGAGGATTCAGAAGTGCTCATGGATTCAAAGCATAACTGATACTGAAATTTATGTTTCTGTCTTTTTCACAGAGCTAACAAAAATGAAAGCACAAACCAGCATGGGACCAAGATTCCTCTCCTGGTAAAGATCAAACCTACAAACATCCGTTCTGAAGCACAGAGAGTGAGCATCCTATCTGGTTAGCATGCCCCATGCAAGTGCATTTTGGCCTAGTGAAGCCTCTAGCTGAACACACTCAAAGGATGCTCACAACCCTCTCTTTTGTGAAAGTCCATGTAAGTTCCTCCTTCATCCCACGGGTCCCCATCAGTCTGTCCTCTTACAACCTTGCTGTGTGTTGTGCATATTGCACTCCTGATGCCAGACCTGAAACTCTGCTCATTACCTTTGTGACAGGTACTCCTGCCAGAGGAGCCCAGGCCTCTGGGGCACCATTATTTCACTGCAATATAGCTCCTACCTTGATGAAATCACTTTGATGTGCATCAATGTGCTTGAAGATCTCCATCTCCAGTGTTGAAGAGGATGAGGAGGACATTACTGCCTTAGAGAGCAGCACAGGGCTGAAATGGATGCTATGTGAAATTTAAGGATAAAATTCAACATAACAGACATCCTGCAATATACATTTTTTTTTTAGCACTAGAAAACAGAGACATTCACAATGTGCTGAACTTATTTAAGTCTCATTTAATCTCCTCAAGCCAGGAGAAAGTATACTCATTTTATCACATAAAAACTTCAATTGATTCATAGTCAAGTTGCTTGAAGAAAAATTGAAAAAAATAACCAAAGAGTGAATATCTTTAGTGTCAGCTTTATAAATAACTTGGGGGCAACATTTTCTAAAGAAACATTTTTACATCCGTTTTTCAGTACACAAGCATCAAATTGTATGTTCTGGGAAGACAACCCTGGGGCAAGACTTGCAGACACCAACAGCCATGGGGACTCATCTTTCTTTTTCTTCATTTTCAGAATCATAGAATATCCTGAAATGGAAGTGATCCACACAGACCTTTGAGTCCAGGTTCTGGGCCTGCACAGCACAATTCCAAGAATGCCACCATGTGCCTGAGAGCATTGTCCTCAACTCTGTCAGTCTTCATGCTGTGACCACTTCCCTGGGGAGCCTTTTCCAGTGCCCAGCCACTCTCTGGGTGAAGAACCTTTTCCTGATATCCTGCCTAAACCTCTCCTGACAACTTCAGGCCATTCCCTCAGCTCCTGTCACTGCTGACCACAGCAAAGAGATCAGTGCCCGCCCCTCCTCTCCCCCTCATGAGGAAGTTCTAACTGCAATGAGGTTTCCCTTCAGTCTCTTCTCCAGGCTGAACAGACCAAGTGCCCTCAGCTGCTCCTCATACAGCTTCTCCTCAAGGCCCTTCACCATCTTCACAGTCCTCCTTTGAACACTCTCTAATGGTTTTATATCTTTCTTAAATTGTGGCACCCAAAACTTCCCCCAGCACTCGAGGTGAGGCCGCTCCGATCGTGATGCTGCACCCCAGGACATGATTTTCCCCCGAGACTGCCAGAAGAAGGCAGAAAAATGGATTCACTGACAGACATTCCATATTTTACATGAATAAGGGAAAACAAGCCTGACACTGGGGAGTATTCGAAAACAAATAGCTTTTGTGGTTGATTAAGAGCAGTGACTACTGAAACACTTGATAAGTGCAGAATTCATTTACTACCTGCAAACCTCTCTGCCATCTTTTTTTTTCTTTTGACAAGATAAGGTTTTAAAGTGTGTTTTTCTTATTCCTCCAGTTTTCCTTTCATGTTTGCTTGAAGCTGCTGCTGTAGTGTCTTGAATTGGTATTAGCAGAGTAATCCTTGGATGACTAAATACTTGGCTGGGCTAAATTCAGAGCAGCTGCTGTATCAGGCTGTGATAGGATGGACCTCAAGGTCAAAACCCAATGCTCCTCTGAAGATATTCCATAATGGTAACAAAAGGTATAGTTGCAGATCTATTCATAACTCCTTAACTTTGATGCATTGCGTAGATGATAGGCTATGGTAATATTAATATTTTCAATTATGTTTCTCTGACAGAGAAGGAAGATTGAAAACTCAAGCATGATGAACAAGATGAGGCAAACATTGTTCACTTTGGCTGGAGAGCCTGGCTGTATGAAGGATGGGCCCCATTTTCTAACCTTCCCACAGAAGCAAGGTTACAAGGTTTGCTTCACTTCCTGAAGCTTTGAAAAGGACTCTCACAGTAGATACAGTTCCCAGTGTCCAGTTCCTGGCATCTCTTAGCACTGGAAACACTGGTATTGAAAGAGACCAAATGCTGACTTTGCAGGGGGGTGAAGCTGCAAAGCACTGTTTTGGAGAAGACTTGTTAACCAAGCCAAGAAAATCCAAATTTGGAGGTGGTTTTTAGTATGGAGAGATTAAATTTAGCCATATTATTTAAATATATAAATATTTTAAAATATTAAACCCCAACCTTGAGTGATGGTCAAAGTACTATTTTCTTCTTACATTGTTTTCTCCATAAAACAATAAACCCTACCTCCAAGAGGTGGATCTAATCAACAATGCCCTTCAAATACATTCATCACTGCAGCAGCAATTTGTCCTAAAGCAAAAGTGATTATTACAGACATTTTTGAAGTAAGCATGGAAAAAATCTGGACATGTTAGATGAGATAAAGCCGCTTCTGGGATTTAGCAACAAAGACATGGTAGAGAATGAGGTTTTGATAATTTAGGTTACAGTTGCCTTTGGATTCAGCTTCTGCAGGTAAGGCTTAAGAACAGGAATTTTGCAACAAGCACCCTAGACTTTAAACTACCATTCTGGCTATTTCTTTCAGCCTTGGACTGTGCAAGTGGCTGCAAATATTTGTCAACTGAAGCCCATTTTACAGAGGGCAATAGGAAGTCAGAGTGTGGAGCATGGTCAGGAGGACTTCCCAGGCTGCACAGGACAGAGGAGAGAAGACCATGAGCTGGACCCTGAGTTTCCTGGCATGGACAAGACACTGGCACTTGCTGAGGTGGTGCCTGGGCAGATACAGGAGGGCATCTGAGCCAAGACATTGCAGATCACATTCAAAAGGGGCTCAGGGTTCTTGGAGATGATCAGCATTAGGTAAAAGCTGAGCAGAGAGGATATACATTGTTTTCTTCTCTTTTTGTCACAGTGCACTTTTGGGGGACTGGGCAATGGCTCTGCTTGTGCCGTGTTGCTCAGTCTCACTGTAGCCAACAGTGTGTCCCAAGAGAGCAAAGTTTACCTTCAGGCTGGTGCTTTTGACTAATAAAGTATATTCCACCTGGGAGATGGGTCTCACAGAGGGGAGCTGGTTCCCACGTGAGCCTAGGAGAGGATGGGACCATAATGGGTGTGTTTGTGAGGGGCTCTAGAAAAGTGCAAGGCACTGCACCCCCAGAAGAAAGTGATAGGAATAGGAATGGTAGAGGAAGCATTAATCTGAAAGTGAGATGAAACCTAGTTTTGCCATGGTTAAGACATCCCAGGATTTCAATCAGCTGTTCATCTACAGAGACATCAGGGCCATTATCTTCCTTTACCATGAAGCTGGCTGGATGCCTCAGTTTGACATTTATTTCACTGATTTTTCTACCTTGTAATTTCCAAACCTCAATTTGGAAAACATTTACAACAAGGCCACTGAATGCACCCCTCCATTTAACCTTACTGGAGAAAACTAGACAGGCTTCTCAGGTTCACTTATGTAAAAAATAGATCTTTTGGTTATGCCATGCTTGAACAAGATCATAGCAGAGGCTGGAACACAGCTGCTAGAGGCACCAAGCTCATACAATGGGTTTAAATATCAGTGGCTCCATTACATATGATTTCCTCTCCCTCTAATCAAATCTTTGATATTGCTGTATTCTATGCATTTTCATTCTAAAAAAATTAGTATATATATATATAAAAGTCACCTTATGGTCACTTGAATAAATGCATGACTTGAATAAATACGTACCTTTTAATGTCAGAAGCACAAAAAGACGGTGTGCTTTTACAGAGGATGTGTGCTGCGGTGCTGACATCTTTCTCTTTTTGTCTCAGTTACGTGCAAATGACCTGGAAAGAGGCAGACAAGAGACATAGGTCTTTGTCATGTCTCATTAGCATTTAACTGTAAGAAAATGAAACAAGGAAGCTAAAATGCTGTGAAAGAAAAAAAAACAACCAACGAACCAAGCAAAATATCCTAGGGAAATTTGGAATTATTCTGTGATATTTTTGAAACAGACCAAACTTCAAGAAAAGATCATAGAATATCACAAAAATACTCTCATTAAAGTAAGGAAGAGTGGCAAAGATTGGAAAATGAATGTAAGGAGATAGAAAGTAGCAGAGTGCACAAAATATAAATAATTCAAACAAGAAATTAGGTAAAGCTATGTTTTCCTGTAGTAGAAGGAGGGAGGGACGGGAGTAGCTGGTGGAACTTCACACTAATGTACTACTAATACACAAAGTGTTGTTCAGGAGCATTTGGATAGCAACTGGAAGAGCTCATGTCAAAAAAAGAGTCAGTTTAATAAAGCTGTAGAAAGATTTCAGGCAAGGCTAAAATATCTCAGTGTCATGAGGAGGGGAAAAATTATTTGAAAGAATGATACATTCAGGGGGGGATATCAAACAAAGACTTCAGTGTTTAATGTCAAGTGTATTTTATTTGATGCCATTTAAAGGAGCAGTTGCTGCTCTATTGAAAAATGTAGTATGCCTATTTTTAGAAATAATGCATGGCAGTCAGTTGTGCTCTTTCTCTTCCTTTGTTCCTTAGTAGTAAGAACATTTTGTCTCACTTCCTCTCATGTCGTTAAGCACTGTTAAAAGAAAACTTAGTGTTTTTCTTTGGTGATTTAACGAGAAATCCAAGTTGATTCTTCAACTAGGATGATTCTTTGATAAAATATCAACTAAACTTACAAACATTTGAGAAGTAGCTACTGAACATTCTTTGAAGACCTCCTTGTCTCTCCTGAAGTATGTACTTCATGCACTTCCCTCTCTGCGACACAGCATTTCAGGTGGGTGCAGGGAGGAGGGTGCCAATGAAAACTGAACACTGGGTTGCAAACACCCCAGAGAAAAACAGTCAGAACTCATCTGGTTTGCAAATAACAAAGTATATTTGATATTAAAGGCGATAAAGATGTTTATGGCAGTTGGAACTAATTTACCTAATCAATGGTGGACTCCATTGAAAGGAACATTCTCTCTAAGCAAGGAAGGCAACTGAGAGAATAGGTTTATTTTTTAACTTCCTTTAACAATACTCATTGATAAGTAGCATACCTTTGCTAGAAGCAGGCAATCAAGCCACAGTCACCTCTCCAGCTGAGTGAGGTCCTTGGAGGAGGATGACAACTTTTGGCATGGCAGTTCTTAAGCCCAGCCCTGACCCCATGCAGCCGCTGTTGTCATGAGGACCAGCAGCTGCAGAGATCCAGACACCTGCAGGGGAGCAAATGCCAGCTCACAGCACCTGACTGCATTTGAAGATTACTAAATAAGTAGCATCCAAATCAAAGGACTGTGTAACAGCAATGAAAATATCTGGTGGGAAGCATAGGCAAGGTCTGCATTTGCAGGCAGGTGACACTGCAACACCCAGTGCTATTTCCAGCAGTCAAAGTGCTGCAGTATCAATTGCCCGAATGCTGTTTTGGAGAACAGCAATGACCAGCCCGACCTATGCTCAAGCTAAGTCTTTAGTGAAAAAGGTGAGATGCTGTTTATCAGTTCTGTTTTTCTGTAATACAGATGATATTTTAAAAGAATGTCCTTATCTCTAGGTGCTCTTAGCAGCTGCCTTTGTTGCTGATGATTGGAGCCTGAACTGGAAAGGTCTCTTCTTTCACCTGCAGAACATTTTATCTCAATTTTAATCTCAATTTTAATGATAAGTTCTGCAGTTAATAAAGAGATAATTTTAAGTTAAAGATTAATTTTGGGTTTAGATGCTCACTTCTCCCTCTCTATCATACCATAATCAAATCAGGATAGCCAAAATGATAATACATCAAGTCATGAGAAATTTTCCTATCTCCTTTTTCCTCCTGGAATTCCAATATCCCAACAGAAAGCCCAGTGCCAGAAAGCACTTTAATATTGCTGATGTTGCTGCTTTACAGTAGTATGTTGGAGGACTGAGAGAAAAGAGGTGGATTTTGCTTTGTCTTGAAAAGTGGAAAAAAAAGGGATACATTTCTGTTCACGCAAAGCCCCTCTCCCAGGAAGTAGTATTGCCCTTTGTGCCCAGTGAGGAGGAGTAATTCACTATTTACCTAAGAAAATTTTCTGCTGATTGGTTTGCAATCAGATAAATGTGGGTATAAAAATATTCTTCCTGGAAAGACAGCTCTGCTGGCTGTTGCTCTTTTCATGGCAAAAATGTTCATAGGAAAGAACTGTGGGATATGAAGTGTTTGTACTTAGATGTGGATAGCCTCAGCATCTTCTTGCTGCCACATTTTTCACAGCAGAAAGGAGAACTGCAGAACATGTAGTAGATTTAAGGTGCTTGTGTCTGCATACAAAATTCTACCCTTAAAGTCCTCTGCCCATTTTGAAAGAACCTCTATTGACATGGTCAAATTCAGTAATAAGCATAATAAGGGTTGTCCAGGTCCTGTCTCAGAGCCTTACAAAGACCTTTCATCTTTTTAAGTACTTGTTCTTCACTTGATTAATGTGCAAAACCTCATTTGCAAATGAAATGCAAAATTTTGGGGGGAATTCAATGGTTGTTTTAGTTTATTTAAAATAATTTTATTTTTACATTAATCCTGCCTTCATTTATCTTAGTTTTAAGTGTTTCACACTGGAGTTATTCCTGAGTTAGAATAGTACAAGTCACATTAAAAATAGATCTATTGTATCTAGTTGATCCATTCAACTATTTGTCTATTTATCACATAATACTACTGAGGAACTGTACTACCATGGGGAAAAAAACCTATTATTACTTTATAGCTTAGTATTTCATTGCTAATTGTCCTTTATTTTATAACCTATAACTTGTAACAAGGTTTAAGGTCCACAATATAAGAGATTTGTTTTGTTATGGTCCTTATTCCATTTATGGGATACCATAAACTTTGCCAACATTGTTTAAAAGGATTTTAAATGTAGGCAGGTTTATCTCTTTAATAAAAACACTCTTTGATGGTAGCTTATTAACTATAAGAAATGAAAGAACCAACTCAAATAGTTCAGTTGAATATTCTCTTTGGGATACAGTAAGTATTTAAGCAGGAGGAAATAGACTGATTAAAGGAAAATAAGAGCAGAACTGAAACAGTAGGATAAAGGTGAAGCATCACTGGCTGTTTCTCTTGCTATTTGAAAATGTAAACAATCTAGGGCAGAGATGGTCACCTACTTTGTGTTTGCACTACTACCTCAGGGCAAAGTGTAGCACCCTGACTTGGTTACAAAGTGATGGTGCTTTCACTTCAGCAGAATTAGCAAGCTTTAATTGTTACCTTAATTAAAAAGGTATTTTAAATAATTACAATCCTAAGTTTGAATGAGTAAATATGTAAGAAATATGCTATTAGGAGCAACATTTCATTGACAGAAAAATGATATGATGGTTTTCAATGCTTCCTGTCACTCTATAAGCAGCTATCTCTAGTTCAAGACAGCTATATTTCATTTCTTAAAAGCCTAGTGCAGAAAAGCCAGAATGTTACTGTCACGTCATTATCAGCGGTGCCTGGTTATTATTGTAGCTTACTGTCATTTCTCAATATACTCCCTTAATATAACTTATTATTGCATCCCAGAAGTGTTTGTGTGGAATGGAGAGGCCCTTTCACACAATTCCTGAAATCTCCCTTTCCCCTACAGATATTTCTACTTCCCTGTGCAGTAGCAGCAGCAAGCCTTTCCACCTCTTGGCTCCTTCCCACTTCACACTGCAGTTAGAAGAGTATTTCCCAGGCACCATCCTTCAAGATAACCACAACTGATGCCAAACCACAACTTAAGCAACATTGTCTACTGTGAGAGCTTGTCAACAGTGGGGTGAGATTGTGCTGGTAGAGAGGAAAAGATCCCCAAGACCCTGACTTAGGGGTTGTTACCTGGATGTCCATAATCACCCCTGGGTATGTCAGTGGAAGGAGATTGACTTAGAAAAGGTCCCCTTACCCAGGCAGGAGATTCTTCACAAGGATAGGTGGCTGCAGACTGTCCTCTGTACAGAGCAATGATGCCCAGCACCTTCCAGAAGCAGGGCCACAAAAATTTGAGGTACTGTGTGAAGGAGGAGCAATAACATGGAGCCCTCTCACCACCTCGTGGCTCATTCAGCAACCTCTCTGTACCCAGAGCTCCAAGCACTCAGGTTTTAAGTGATAAGAGAAACAAACAAGTTCTTGTCCAGTGCCAATTCCAGTACATTGCTCTGAGTCCTGAGATAGCAGACTGTCCTATTTTTCTAAAAGCAACATTGTAAATTCATTTGGTTTAATAATTAAGCAGTTTTTTTTCAGATATTAATCACACTGCAATGATGGCAAGAGGTTATTTCCACCTTGATATTCTTCAGACAGCTTTTCTCAGCCAAGTAGCATAGGTGTTGCTTAGGGAAGATTAATGCCCTCCTTTCAGGTGAGACTTTTATCCAGCTGCTAACTCATAGTCATTTCCAAACAGACAGAGCAGAGACTGGCTTTTTGGGCTCACAGAGTAAAGCTGACACTAGCTGTGCAGCACTTTGTTTATGGAGCTCTTCCAACCGCCTCCTCCCACCTTTCTGTGAGGTCCAGGATTTGGCAGGGTCAGGGCACCAGTCACCGAGGTGGTGATGCACATGGTGTACTTCCAGGCACACATCCAGAGCACCACAAAGTTAACTCAGTTTGCCACTTTGCTGACTTCTGCATCTCAGCTGGGTGTCCCAGGAGTGACAGCCTCCCAAGAAGGGCTTAGGAGTATTTTTCCATTGC
This sequence comes from Lonchura striata, assembly GCF_050655825.1. NCBI lineage: Eukaryota > Metazoa > Chordata > Aves > Passeriformes > Estrildidae > Lonchura > Lonchura striata. Next base: position 99,391,245 of record NC_140704.1, read on the forward strand.
AGTCTGCCTGTCATTGAAGTGTATTTGGGAGAAGGCCAAAGCAAGCCAAGGTTCTTCTCTTGAAAAACACAAGCTCTTTTAAGTCTAAATGAAAAAAAAAATAGCTTAAATTAAGCTTTCTTAAGCTTAAATATCTGAAAAATAAATGAACCCACTGTTTATACATATATGACTATATATACACACACTCAAAATAATGTTGCCTCTTGCTAACAGATGTTACGACTGCAAAGCTTTTGTGACTGTGACCTCCTTAAGGAGGAGTGTGAGCTATTTCATAGCACATCTCTGCTGTTGAAGTGCCACTGCCTATAACAAGGGTACAGCACCCTCCTCAGCAGAGGAAATGGCCATTGAACCAGGGCTCTGCACCACTCACACATTGTGCACTTTGTGCCAGCCTTGGGCCTTTCTGTGAAAAATGTAACAGCACCTCAACAAAAACAGATAATTACAAGACTGAAGCATTCAGTTAGACAACTGGTTCATATCTGGACATCTTAATTAAACACCTGCACCCAGGCACTGAGCCTGCTAACAACCGAGGCAGATGCATGACTAGTGGATCAGGATCTTTAACTGAGTTGCTATAAACTTTAATACAACTTCTTTGGAAAGTAGCTTTCTACTCATTCCACTCTTTCCCTACAGACAAGTATTTTTGCTCTCTTTGTTACAGTCTTTTCAAGCAGAGAAGTTTGTCATATATTCAAAGGCTTTTCAACAAAACTATAGCATGTGCTTTGACATGGCTTAAAAGGCAATGATGGCTTTTCATTTTCAATACTATAGAAAGTCAAACATTTAGAACTAATTTTTTTTCTAAAGCTCCTAACTTCTAAGAAAATGAGAATTCTGCAAATCACTGGTTTGGATATAAGCCATTAATCCCACACTGAGTGCCTAAATCCTTATTTAAAATATGAAATTATGGTTGAAATACTTGAGATAGTTCATGAAGATGCATAAAGTTTGTACCCTATCACTCACTGCTCTTCAGAGGGAATTAAGTTTTACTGTGAACTAAAGTAGAGAAAGAGGGACAGTCCCATGGCAATATTTAAAAATGCATTTAAGTCATTAGCTATGAAATGTCAAGTGTACAAACAGCTGTTAAAAGAGCAGTTCCACCATGCGCTCCTATCCTCATGCCTGGAAGCCAGTCTTTGAGCAGAGCACAGCAAGACCATGAAGAAAACCATCTTCTTTGTTGCCACTGAACAAGAAATGACACAGATTCACCAGAAGGCTGGTTTGCACAACAGCAGCTTTAATATGAAAAACTCTCCTCTTCTACAGACAGCTTTGACACACTCTACTTGATTGGGTAATTAACAAAAACATCTTTCTCACAAACAGACCTTGAGAAGAACAGAAAAACAGAGTAGGAAAACACCACCTGCAGGTTGTTGATATTAACAAGTTATCATTGTTTCTCTTCAACTCCTTAAAAAGTCTCCTTCTCACAAGTCCACTGTGAGAAAATGCGTCCCGTTTTCTTGCTCTCTGACCAAGCTGTCATCTCTACATCTTCTCCCTATTTGCAACACTCAAGGTACCTTTCCTACAAGATGGGAAAGCGGAAGGCTGGGGAGGGAATGGTATCTTGGCTACATCTTGCCTGAGTCACGAGACTTCAGGTGCTGCAGATGAACAACACTACCACAGGCTTTAGCTTCAACTATTTTTAGCGAGAGTTTCCTGACCAGGCCCCAAAAATACAAGGTTATCATCACCCACCTTAGAGAGGAGGTGCTGGGCTGTGCACACCATGCTGGGTTGAGCTTTAGGGCAGCACTCTGCTTGCTGCCTTGGCTTGCAGAGCTGGTGACAGCAAGAAACCACATCCAGTGCATTGCTACAGGCACTGCTCCAAGCTCCCCAAACATTCCAAAGGCTCATTCCAAACTGATCATCATCCAAAGCCCTCCCTAGTGCTTTTGGGCAGCCTAAACAAATAACACCAGGTTTTCAAACTCTGACTCTTAATCACAAACCTCACCAGTCTGACACACCCATTGCTTTTGTTTCTCATTCATTTGTGCAACCCCATTATATTCTTTTGACTGTGTCTCCTGTGCTGGACAGTCAATGGTAGAGCTGGATAACCTTTTATCATACAATCATTTAGGCTGGAAAATATATTTAAGTTCAACAGTAAATCTCAGTCTATAACATGCAATTGCATAGAAACTGCCCATAAAGAAACACTTAAAATTAAGACAGAGCATATTTTTTCATTTATTCTCTATATGGAAAACCCACAATACACATGTTCTTTTGTTATGCCCCCTAGTTAGAATAAAAAAAAAAAAAATTAGTAGCCAGAAGTCAATATCTTAGATTGCAGAAAAGCACATAGCAACAAAATAACCACAACATATTCTGAGGTCCCCTAATTTCCCATGTGCCTTTCCTCTTTAAGGCTATAGAAGTTAGGATAATTTGTTTTCATCTTAATACCTTCAGGGAAACTGGCTGGGGAAGGATAGTCCCTTAACAAAAAGCTCTCTGAGGAACATACACAACCCCCCACACCAGGAATTCAGTACAGTGGACTGAAGATAATGCCATCATGAAATGAACCCAGTTTCTGTCACATTCAGAGACCTACATATGTGTTTATAATATCAGACTCAGTTTCTCCACTTGCAGCAAGTCTGCTTTTACCTATCTGATCATTCACTACTAGGGTAATGGAAAAATTACTATTGAAAATATTGCTAAAGGCAACACATATGTCCATTGCCAAAGCAGAAATTACATTAAGAAGTCATAGTGAAAGATCTAACTCTGGAATATGACAGATTTAAAGAGTCCAAACCATCCATTTAGTACCTTGTGAGCAATCTCACCTAAATACAACGGTGTCAGAGATGTCAGATCCTTCATCTGTATGCAGCCTTCCCAGCCACAAGTAAACATGTCTTTTATCTACCTAGATTTGATCTATTTTACCTGTGAGGGAGAAAAATGCTCTGTGGAGATATTAGAAAGATAATGCATCTCACACAGTTGAGGCTTTAGGTGAACTCTGGAAGTAAATTGGTGGGGGGGGGGGTGGAAAGAGTGCCTTTTTTTTTTTTTTTTTTTCTAATAAAGAGTTTTCAAAGAGCCACATTTCAAGGAAAAAAAAAAAACCAAAAAAAACCAAAAAAAAGCCTGAAGTAGTGTGACTGATTGCTTTTGAATTATCTCAGCATGGTGTAATCTTATCTGAAGTTTTCATTTGTTCCTGTGACTAGTAATTGGACCCTAAACTGAATACCAGATTTAACAGGATCAAGCTCTCAAATTCAGAGCAGTGCAAAAACACAAAGAGAATTTTTGATCTTTAAACTGAAAGATAAATGGATGTTATCCATGTGACACTTCGAGTACTGAAATAAGGGGGTTGGGGAGCAGGCTTTTTGTTATTTGGTGTGTTCCTTTGCTAATAGTAAGATCTAAGTCACTCTTAGCTTCTGCCATCTTGAAAACTCTGAATATTGACACATCTGTGAAAAATGAGTGACAGACCAAGCTTATAAACTTATGCATTATTTGCCAATACATCCATATTTCCTGAAGTAATCAATTCTGCCTAAACACAGACTACAAAAGAGGCTTTTATACCATTTTGCTGTTGGTTAGTTTTGAATTGCAGATTAACTTGATAGGTTTAAAGGACTCAAGATAACATATTAATTTCCATCAAGAGAGATAAGATTATATTTGGAACAGACTGATTGCAATCTGTATTTTTACATTATAATCTTATGCAGAGTGTGTGAAATTAAAATTTACTCTCAGACTCTTATAAAGCAAACAAGTTTCTGAATATTTCACAATTTCAATTCACTATGACCTCTACTTTTAATTTATACTCAAACTTAAAGAACCAGCCTCTCAGCTTCACAGAGCACTCTATCATTTTATCAACCAAATTCTTTCTATTCAGCAATGGAAAATAAAACTAATGGTGTGCCAGAATTATAATTATTTTTGATGAGCACAAATCCTAGTAATTCAAATTCAAAATCATGTATCTAAACTTACAGATTATCAAACACTTCTGGATGCATTAGCCTTATTTCTGTGTTGATGTGTATGAATAAAAGTGTGTGAAAAGACAGCTGTATTACAGACTGCATACTAGTGAAAAAAATACTATTTTCCTACTTGAGCCCCCTTTTTAATTTTTAGTGCTATGTCTAATTATATTCAGAATCCTTCTTCTACATCTGTAATGACTGCTGGCCTATTAGTGGTGGCAGAGAATGCGTTATTAAAACTTTCTTCCACATAAATCAAATTATTGGAAGAATCTAGATGAGCATTTATTACTGAGGTACACTCAGCTCCCTCTAATGAGGTCAGAGAAGCTGAACTTATTTTGCATTTGGAAGAGATAATGCTAATCAGCACAGCCTCAAGGTGACTGCTGTGTCCCAGTAAATCTGTGTCATATTTGCACATAGATAGATGTGGAACTACAGCACATTAAGAGAATGAAATGTATCATCTTAATTATTAATATTTTATGTTGATGACTCAATTACCTGTCATATCCTATAGGAACAATTTCACACAGTGGGAGATATAATACAGCATAGTTTTCTGTTAATTTAATACTAAGTTAATCTAGTGCTCTGATTTTCCATGGGGAAAAAAACCCACACAGATGTGTTTGCTACATTTTCCTCTATTTCTATTTTAAACCAGTCAATGCATGAATTATCATCAGTTAAAAAAAAAAAATTTATTATGCCATTTCTCAAATCCCTTTCTCAAAACTCATGAACTTAAAAAAAATATTTCTGAACTGGTCTTGAGGTATTTAAATTTCCTCTATGAATATCAGACAGTTCCAAGGAAAGCTTCCAAAAATTATATGCAGTTCTACAAGCTCTAAATTCACAGCCAGCCAAATTCTATTTATTATAATTGCCAGATAAGTGCAAAGGAACATTAGCAGACTAGAGACTGGAAGCTAATTAATTCTGGCGCTCTATTCTCCAGGAACATGTATTTATACATTCACTTTTACCTCTCTCATGAAGCCCTTTAGTTCATTTCAGAGGCCCATTCTCTACCTGTGTTTCTCACAAGCCTGTCCACATTCAAGGTATCTTTATTCACAACTATATACTGAAATTCTGTTGCCAGGCAACAGAATTGGTAGCCCTGTGTGCCTTAGCTCCTGATGCAGTCTTCTTCCTTCTTGATTTGTATTCCTGAACCCATCTGCTCAGAATTAAAACTGCCTTAAACTAATCACAAGCAGCACTGCCTCTCCTTGTACAAAAGTTTAGGATATGGTTGGCAACACATTACAGGATATTTTGGAAATATTAACAAGATTCAAAGCTGTGCAGAAATAAATCTTTTGCTTGCTTTGTATTAATTCTCTGTTTGACAACCATTTCCTAAAAATGACACGCAGACTCTACGTATTTTGAATTTCTATTGTATTCTGGCAGCTTTGAACTACAGTCCTGCAGCCAAGTGTTCAACACAATAGAAAAACCGAAAGAGATATGCCTGGAACCATTTCCAGTTCCTTTTTTCTGATGCTTTTAACTTCTGGTATTTCCGCAAATTGAAAAGTTCCAGTGGATTTGCAGATATAGCTGCTCTTCTAGCCAAATTTTCACTGGTTGCTATTAACTCATATAGTAAAGGAGTTAAGGGAGAGGAATTTGGAAACAAAAAGTTACCTTCTCCCACTCTATTTAGTGTTCTTATAATGGTACACCGACTTCCAAAAACTGAAAACTATTGCAGAGGCAACTACAGAGTAAAATTGAAGGTCATTTCCTCCTAGTGGCTCCCATGTTAGAGTTAGAACTACAGTTTTTATACAAAAAGCAGAAGAGACTCAATCCAGTCAAGATGTAACTATCACATTATACATCAAAAGCCTAGTAATATTCCTAGGAAACTTTATGGGTTCTCCTCACAGGATTAGTTCCCCTCATGTGAAAGACTGGGAAAAACAGGAGTTTTTCCTGGGGAAGCAGAAACAACAGCAACAGCAGTGAATATGTGAGGCAGCAAAGGGTAGGTATTCTGTACTCTGCTTGCACTATTAAAAAATCAATCAAAAGAGACATAATTTTTATGTTTAAAAGGTTTCTAATGATGCTTTGCTAAACAGTTGAAAATGAAAGAGAAAGTTGTCAACCTGTTACTAATACAGCAAGATAGTCTAAACCAACACTTTATCAAAGACATATTTATAAATAAATAGATATTTTATAGCATTTCAGTTTTCAAAAGTCTTTTGCAGCCATTGTACTACTTTAACACTTAGTTTAGTTATATTGTTTCTTTCTAGAAGTCTAAGGAAGGGTTTATAGGTGTTCTTGAAATTAAACAGAATCTCAAAATTCTACCTCTGAGCATTTAAAATAGTCCAAGGCAATACAGCATTTTATTCTCAAATTTAACATTGACTCCACTATTCACTGCACCAACTTTAAATCCATTAAGTACTTCAGAAACATTGTATTTAATTTCATCATATATCTTAGCATCTATCTTGGAATTCAGGAATTTGCTACAATTTTGCATATCTTAACAGCTCATATTTACAATTCCATTAATTTACTCTGTCCAAAATAGCAAGGAAACAGCTCTCCAAAGGTTCACCTTTACATGAATACATTTATAATTTTTATGCATGTTTTTAATTGTATTCACACATAGGCAGTAGCAGCAGCCTTCAAAGAACCCTACCTTAAATACTATTCATACACTGCTTATGAGAAAGCTCTTTCAGTACAGACCAGTGGCCTGTCACTGACAACTGTGGGGCACATGTTTTCACAAGCAACAGCCAACACAGAAGCATCTCTAATAATTGAACATATTTCACTTTCAAATATTTTGGCATTTTGTGCACTGGGTCAAATTTGTGCAGTGTTGCAACAGCATGAGGGATTGACTCTGGCTGGACTTCAAGTGGCCACCAACACTGCTCTGTTACTCCATTCCTCACCTGGATAGGGGAGAGAAAATACAATGAAAGAGTCATGGGCTGAAATAAGGGCAGGGAGAGATCACTCACCAGGTACCATCATGGGCAAAACAGACTCGACTTGGATAAAATAATTTATGATCAATCAAATAAGAGTATGATAATGAGAAATAAAAGCAATCTGTGAAACATCTTCCTCTGATCCCTTCTTCCTTCCCAGGCTTAACTTGATTCTCCAGTTCTCTATCTCCTTTACTCCAGAGGTGCAGGGAGACAGTCAACTCATCACATCTTGGTTCTCCGTGGGCTGAGGAGCACAGCCTGTCTCACCACGGTCTGCACCCTGGGCTGCAGAAGAGTCTCAGCTCTGACACCTGGAGCACCTCCTCCCCCTCCATCACCAACCTGGGTGTCCGCAGGGCTGCTTCTCTTCCGTATTCTCACTCCTCTCTTCTCTGGCTGCATTTACTCCTGTACAGTAACTCCTTTCCCTTCTTAGTTATGTTGTCCCAAAGGCTCTACCACCGTCACTGATGGGCTCAGCCGTGGCCAGTGGTGGGTCTGTCTTGGAGCCATCTGGCATTGGCTCTGTTGGACATGGAAGCTTCTGGCAGCTCCTCGCAGCAGCCATTCCCACAGCCCTGCCCAGAACCTTCCACACAACCCCAGTACATAGAGCCTGAAGAGCGACTCCATGGTGGTTATCCCAGTGGAATTATACAGGACAGCTGCCTTTGCAAAGGCAAGTAAAGCACAGTAACAATGACAAAAAAAGCTGCTCAACTGTGCTTGTTATTGCATTTATCAAGCTAAAGGGCAGAAACATAAGAGGCCTGCAAGCTGCCTCTCCATGACTGAAAATAAAAAGTCTGCACAGAGAGGAGAACATTGCATACTGCTGCTTGAGCATCAGCAAGTCTATTTCATTAGCATGCACGTTAAATTTTCATCAAGAAATCTCAGAATCACTAAGGGTATGCAAAATTAATAGAAAAATGAATATTTAAAAGTACTAGAAAAACATGTCTCAGCATTCAGGGCTTGTCATAACCTAACTTCACAATGTAAAACAGTATGATCAAGCTAGCAAGGGACTAGAATCAAAATGACCCATTAAACTTTTCCTGGGTAGCCTAAGAAGATTCTCTGAAGAGTGATTTAAAACCCATGTATAACTTTATTAATTATCAGGAAGGCAATTTATTCAGATGGACACCTCATAATTTAAATGCATTGACCTATTATATTTTAATTGAATGAGTTCAGATAACACAAAAAGTGTTTTTGAGCTAATAGTTATTAGCTCAAAAACATTACCACTTTTTGTGTTATCTGACCAGAATGAACAAACTGGAATACTTTATCTATATTAGCTCTATGTTATCTCCACTCTTCACACTGCTTCAAGGTCAAGATCACAGAGCTGAAACTCAAGTTTTGATTTAGTTAGTGCATGCAAACTCATTATAGGTAAATCAAAGTCTGCTTTGCAAGTTAAAAACAGTTTCAAATTAGGAAACATTGCACTGGATGAGCCTAAGACATATTGCATCATAGTTGAGAATTAGGGCTGTGTTTTAATGTGCATGCTTGTGTTTCCCAGAACACAAAAAAATAAAGAAAAATCACATTTTAAATGCCACTTAGGGCTTATTTAGGGATAATAGCTTGTAATAACTCCATCTGCTCTTTTAAGTGGATATTCCATATCAAGATACATTGCCATGGATTTTGCAAAGACACAAGCCATCTAGTGAGCAATGAGGGCACAAGTCCACATTCTCAGTTATGCAGTAGATGCATCCTGAGAACAAATAGCTGTAAAATCCATGTTGTAGATCTTGCTCCCTTCTTGGAGTGAGAGAACTGGAAGTATAAGGAAACTAGACTTGCTGACAGCTGCATGCCACTGATCAAGAGATGTCCCAATGTCAAACTCAACAGGTAAAGCAATGCTGTGAAGTTCTGTGTTGGAAGTGCCAAGTGGCCTTTGTACACCCAGCAGACAGGCGTGTCAGACTCTGGGCTTCAATGATGCATTTTGGTTTTCATGATCAGCTCACAATTTGTCATGTCAGATACTTCTGAATAACAGTGCTGTTGTTCAAACAACTTGGGCTAAGCAAACTCTTAACACCATGTACAAGCTTTCATGGATGCCAGGTCTGAACATAGTTGACAAAATAAACATTCACTCCTCAGTGTTTGTGTTCAGTGCTCACAAGAACTGACACAGGACAGTCTGACTGTACTGCAGCTCCAAGTGCAAGGGTTAATGGCACCATTTATCTCCAGCCATCAACTTAAATGACAAACCAAAGAAACCAAAATAAGTCTTCAGTGACACCAGAAGACTCCCTAGCCAAACAGCTCTCCACCATAAAGTATCCAGATCAAGCAACAGCAAAAGCCAGGTAGAAAAGGTTTTTCCACCTGCCACCCTTCAAAGGGGGAATCATCCTCTGCTGCTGACCTATGCCAGGACACAGGACTGTACCATGCTTTCAGAGCAAAGCACCATCACTTGAAACACCTACCTACTTTAGGCTGCCAGTGCTGATCACGTAATTCGGAAGCAGGAAGCCCAACCCAGTTCAGATAGCAATCATTTAAGAGGTTTGTTTTTTCCTGGAGTTTGACATAATAACAAAAGTATTAGAGTTTAATGTATCCAGTAGACAGCTTGAAGCTGGACGCCAGTATGCGGGATTTGTAATTTTCTCTTCTTCCCCCTCCCACGGTCCTTCGTCCCGTTCCTGCGTTCCCTTGTCCTTTCCCCTCGCCACAAGGTCTGTCCCTGCCCCCCCACCTTTCCCATCGCTGTCCCCGGTGTTTCCCTGCCCCTGTCCCCTGCCTCCCGTCCCTTTGGCCGCAGCTCAGGCTCCCCCCGCCCCGGCACGGGGTATAACCGACCCCCGCTCGGTGTCCCGGGAGCACGCTCCCACAATAAACACGTGTCTGCCCCCGAGCCCCGTGTCGCCCTCTCGTCTGCTCCCACGCTAGAACTGAGCCTCGCAGAGCCGAAGGGGAAAAGCGGCGCCGCCTCTCCCTCCCTCCCGCCGGCCCCTGCCCGGAGCTGTCTCACACGGCAACACCAGTAGTAACTGCAACAAGTGAGCTCTTCTCTCCCTGTTTATGCCTACAAATTCCATTTGCTCCCTTGCAGTATTATCAGTTATACTACAGTGTGATGACCTGGTTTACAGAGCCAAAATGAAACATTTTGAGCTCATTTTCTCAGAGAGGAGCTGGAGTTTGCAACATCAGCTTCAAGTAAACAAATTCTTACAGCCCAGGAATAAAAATTTAAATTCCCCACAAGATATAGCCTGTGTAGCCATGTTGCTCAACTGCCTTTATAGCCACAGAAGTGTCCCTCCCAAGTTCCCAAAACTGCTTTCCCACCCAAACCATTATTTAAACCTTAGTAACCAAGAGGCAAACTACAGCATGATTATTTATTATTCTTTTTTGGTAGTACAAAGGCAGCTTTACAAAAATGGCCAGTAGTCACTATCACAGTGAAATCTGTTACAACCTGACTCCCTGTAAATTAAAACCTGCAGGCAGGCATCAACTGTAAGAGACAAACTGCTCTTCCAAATCACTCAGTCAGCAAAGACAGATGTCTCAGTACAGCTTCAGCACATTCCAGTGTCGGCCCAAAATCTTGACTACTTGTTTCCAGGACATATCCAGGATTAAGGATCTTAAATTGGCTGGAACTTCTGCCACTGCTTTGGCTGCTTAAACTGCTGAGAGTAAACCATTCCTCTTCATTTACAGGAGAAGTAGATGAATGCAGCAAACTGAAGTGATAGAGGGATGAAGATGCAGTTCAGGACTGCTGACCTGTTAAGGAACAGTCTGTTTGTATAAAGTAAGCATTTAGAGAAGTATTTTTGGTGTATCACGTTCTTTGTCAAGTGAATTGCCCCTTTCCATCTCCCCAGCCAAAGCAGTGGAGTGTTGATAGAAAAGGGGAACCATGTTAAGACTTGGTAATTGATGACATTTTGCAAGAAAATTCAGCCTTCCAATCTATAAACCAGAAGGTGAAGTGTCTAACTTAGTCCTTCAGCTGGGAAACTTCATAGAGGTATGCACCAAGCATCTTCACCCCCTGGATGTAGTTGTACCTGAAAAGAAGACAGTTTCCTTTAGCAATGTCTTCACTGAGCTTTATTTCTAGCACATGTCCTATTTGCAAAGCCCACACATCAGTCCTAGGTACATGATAAACTCAACGGGAATTGCTGCTGCAGGCAACAGGCACAACTCCCCAAACCCCTACATCTTCCCTGGCAAGACAAACATCGCTCTTGGGGGAGAGGGTAGCTAAGCTTAGAGACCAAAATATAAAACCTGCTTCTGGTTTCAAGTGCATCAATATAGAAATCAAGATTGAGCTACCAACTAGTTACCCAACCAATCCGTTTTTCTCTGCTGGGGAGGATGGCATTTTCCATCCACAGAATTAAACAAAAGCAAGAGCTCAATTCTTGGTGTTTTTTGTAATACATACCAAGACACCCTAACAGAGGAATAGATATTCTCTTACCTATTTAGTTTTTCATTTTGAGAGTGAGCACCATCATCTGCAGCTCCAACAGGAAGCAGCATGACATTCTTGCCTGTGGCTTCTTGAAAAGTAAGGGTAACAGGAATGCTTCCTCCCTCCCTTGTCAGGTCTGGTTCTACTCCAAAAACTAAAAAAGTGATACTCTAGTCAGTTTGAAGTCTGTCGTTTTTCCCACAAACCCTCACTTTAGCCTTCATGCACCCATCTGTACCAGGTGCTGGCCAAATCAGCCAGACTATAAAGGCCACATAACTCTGGAGCTTCTCCCTACATATGTAGCACTGGAATATTGTTGCTGTCAGAGTTCAGTTACCCACCAACACTTCATCTGAATGCCTGTCTGTACTCCAACACAAGTTAGAGTTGCTCTAGCTGACCAATACAATCTAGCAAAACTAAGAGGGTGCTGTGACCAAACTTCATTGAATTTGGCTAGGTGATTTTGACTGTTGGTGATCCAAACCAACAGTCTCATCCTTATGCAAAAGCAACACCACACCAACAAACTTATCAAAATAATTTTTAGTTTTGACTGGGACATCAACTATCTTTCCTGCCCATACCACAGATTTACATTTAAAGGTTGCACACGACATGCTTCCTCACTTAGTGAGCCAAAGTTATTCAACATGAGTCCAGAACAATTAACATTCAGAACATGACCTCCTCAATGTTTCATGAGGTGCAGGAACAAGAAACTTTTAATCCTACCAGTGCCCAGTGAAAAGCCCACTGACCTGTCTTCATGGCCCTCCTACCAGCCATGTAGTGGGGGTGGTTGAAGTCTGACACCCAGGGTTTTCCACCATGGCCTAAGTACACTTTGAATTTGTTTGGACTCTGCAGTTCTGCAAACTTTTTGTTCAAGTAGTCTTCAACCTGTAAGAAAGATTGAATGATCTTATCTACTGTTAGCATTTGTATGAGCACTGGCAAAGTTCATATTCTAAAAGCATCCTAGAGACTTGCAGATCACTACAACTGTGCAGCAATACTTTTCCTATTGGTCTTATTTTGTAGTATTCCAATGATTCTCTGCTCTGAAGTCAGTATCTTCTTTAGGCAAAATAACAGTGTATTGCAGAACAATTAGCCATTGTGTCAAACACTGCTGCTTTTGAATACACATTTCTGGAAGTCCAAGTGCCCTACAATTCAGTTAGCATTTACTCCTAAGCCCCTTTGAGTTTAGAGAAACTGAGTAATCAAACCACTACAGACCACTGGGGCACCACAGGATTCCCTCAGTTATCTCATGCTGAGGTGCAGTATGGGGAAGATAGCAGGAAAACAAATGAACAGAACTTCTTTACACAACAGAATAACTCTTTCCCCAAGGCAAGGTGAACAGAAGTTTAGAGACACTTGTCTGGATAGCAACAATCCATCTCAACATACATTCTTTGTGACTTCCTCAGGAGTCATGTTTGGCACAAGCCTGATTGAGAACTTGCCAATCACTTTCCTAGGAATCACAGTCTTGGCACCAGAGGCTGAGAAGGCTCCTTCAATTCCATGGAGAGACAAGGAAGGGTATCTCCATCTGTGCATAAGGATCTCTCTCTGCAGAAGCAAAGAGAAAGATGCAAAGTTACATGAAGTTTGACAGAGCTCCGTAAACTAATGATTTCTTCAACCTAATAAAGAATTTGAAAGAAATAGCACTTTCCCCCATGCAGAAATGCAGCTCACTGAAGAAAATTCAGAAGCCATTACTCCCATTAAGAACACATTTTGACAACACAGCTGGGTTCTCAGCACCTTAAGAGACTCGGCAGTTCTAGTCTGGCTCTCTCCTAGCTCTGTGGAACTTACGGGACATGACCAGTCTGATTCTGATAAGGACACAAGCAGCATTTTTAAGGTGCTCAAGCACAGTTTGTAGGGAACATTGAATGCTTTGATTCCCATTGCCTCAGGACAGGCAGGTGCTTTCATCATCAAGATACTGCTTAAGTTACATTTTCTAAAAGCCTCACTACTGCTCAAACTGAGGCTTACAGTATGAGTGCTCACTTTATATCATCAGCTGTATTAAAAAGCCTGAACTCCAGGTTGATTAAACTGACCACCACTGCCTTCCTGCATTTTCTCTGTTACCTTGAGCACCACTGTTCACTACATTGGATCTGAATTCAGTACAGCTGTTGAGTTGCCCTGAGCAGACACAGGTCTCCAGCACGAACTTCACAGCAGAAATCCAGGACACTTAAAAATTTTGTGTCCTTTATGTTACAAATTGTTTTTTTTTTCCAGGTACAACCTGCCTCCAATCTTCTCTCAAAGCAAATATAGCTGTCACAGTTCAAATGTCTCAAGCAAATTTGCTTCTCACCTGGAAGTTAGAGTCATCTCTTCCTAGCCCTAAAGCCCTTCCTGCAGCTTAGAAGTCCCTTAGATGGAATTTCTGTTGAGCCAAGACTGAACAGCTTCAGTTCAGTATCACAAAGAACATCTTGCCAGCTCCTCCTTATATCCAAGCTATAATTCATCCATTACTTTAAAGGGCAAGGCTAAGCAAGGAAGCCTGTGTGCTCCCACAGTTGATATAAACCTGAGCATGTAAAGACAAGGTTGAGGATATAAATTGTTACTTATACCTATTTGAGTTAAGTTTGAAATCTCCCGACAGTACTAGGACAGAAGACAGACCTGCACATGTAAACTTGCCTTTTACAACACCTGTGTCTGCTTTTTATGACAGGAGATATATTTACATCTAGGGTTTTAAAATTAGTATGCAATACCTGTACCTTTTAAGAGTCAATGCTGTTAAAAGCATTCACTTGGAGAGCACCCAGGATGAAGATTTAACTTTAGACATGAGTTTATTGAGATTTACTCAAAGATTTGGGCTGCCTGGCTCATGATTACAAACAAGTCCTTGTTTGCCAGGTCTAGGAACACGTTCAGCATGTCAGCCTTGAATTCAGCAAAGCTAGGTTTCAAGCTCCTTTCTCACCTAAGGAGTAATCATCTCTGAGCAACTGCTTTATTTCTGATAACACACTCACTTCCTATAGATGTAGAAAATCAGATGTTTTGTTTAGATTGTCACCTGACCTCTGGAAAGCTGCCAACATTCTTATCTAGCATTAAGAGAACAGCATTAAAGTTCTGTACAAGTTTCAAATACTACTTATACAGAGTAAGGAGCAAATTTAGAGTTGCCAAGACTGCTTGAGTTAAATATGGGATAACCTATAATAAGTTTTCAAGCAGCTAGCACTAGCAGTTCCTCTGCAAAGTGGAACAGTGTCAAGTATGCAGTCAACCATACAGTAAGCAAAATTATCTTCAAGGCGTTCTCACCATTTTGAGGACATCAGATGAATCCTCCACCTAATAAATTACTTAACTACACACACATCCTCAGAAGCTTGTTTCTGTCTCCTCGAACACAGACAGCTTGATCTAGACAGGGTAGAGGGGGAATGCAGCACACCTTTGCATCATGAAGAAGTCTTGTTGCTCCTACATCTTTTGCATATTCTGTCAGGTCAAAATCAATCTTCTCGTATAATGCCAGCTCCTCATCAGTAACAGGTGCCACTGCATCATTAACGCCTGGGATGAGGATTTTCCCTTTCTTGTCTACAAGAGAACCTGCAAACATCAAGCACCTAATATCAGTATTCAAGCAGAAGATACAAGATGTCATTGCTGGGAACACTTTCCTTGGGAAACAGAAGTCTTGGCCTTCTGGAAACTTTGTAAATTTAATGAAATTCAGACTTCCGTTTTCCAGAGCATGCACCACTGAGTATGGAAGACACTTAAAAGACATTGTCTATATCCAAAAGGTGCACTTGCTTGCTACTGTATTTCATTCTACTGCTGTATTTCAGTGGCTGTCTGATGGTAGGATTCCCAAAGAGTTCAATATCATACCCACAGCAGAATTTGAGAAGACAGCTCATTTAATTAACATGCACATTTTCAGCAAGGGTTTGGGGAAAGCTAAGAACAATCAGGCAATAATCTTGGCAAAATCTTCACTGTTTCTGTATCTAAGGCAGTAGGCTTTACATAACTGGCAAGCACCATTGCACTGGTCACTGCTTTGCTACTGCAAACTCAGTCATGCTTGGATGGTTCTTGCTCCCATTTTAAATGCATTCAGTGAAACCTGTGTTTTCTTACCCATAAGAGCAATGAGATCTGTCATGGCCTCATGTACTGAACCACCGTAAACGCCGGAGTGAAGGTCTTTGTCACAACATTCCACCTGATTGAAGTGAATGAAGATTCAGCACAGATTTTGCCATATAGGGAGGAGAGTAGAACAGCCAAAGCCCTGCTAGCACTTGATCTGGCCAAGGGTCAAGGAGTGTCCCTATCATTTGTTCAAAGCAGAGGGCAGTACAGTGTCAGGGAATGAGAAAAAGGCAAAGGTATTTAATGTCTTCTTTGGCTCAGTCTTCAATATCCAGAACAATTGTCCTCAGGATGCCCAGCTCCCTCAGCTGGAAGTTTGTAATGGGGAGATGAGGGAAACTCATAATTCATGAGGAGATGGTTAGTGACCCGTTATGTCAATTAACCACCATAAATCTATGAGCCCAGATGGGATCCACCCCACCCCAAAGTATTGAGAAAACTCATAAAAACTTGTCAAGCCACTCTCAATCATCTACCAGCAGTTCTGGTAAATTGGGGATCTTCCAGCTGACTGAAAAAGCACAACTGTGACACCTATCTATAAGATTGAAGATATCTATGCTATGAGACAATCCTTCAGTGAAGGTGCTGACTTATCTTGCTTCACACATCTGAAAGCTATCCCACCCATCCAAGTATCAGATAGAATAGCAAGAGAAGGATGTTTAGACAATTAGGAAAAACCATCCCATGTAAGTAGCCAGTTTCATCTTTTCTGAAATAAAAGCTACTGGCATGAAAAGGTTTGCACTACCACTCTTCTCCTGTGGAAAATTCAGTTTAATAATAATGGATTTGCAGTGTATTTCAGCACTTACCTCTATGAAGTAGTAGCAGATACCTCTCAAACCATAAGTGATACAAGGCTTTTTCTTGCCTAGCCAGTAGTTGTCAGAAATACAAACGTAATCCACATCTTTAAAGAAAGCATCTCGCTGAGCAAAAATCAGTTCATCAAGGCCTTCAGATCCTGATTCTTCCATACCCTCTAGGCAAAACCTAATATTTACTGGAAACTCCTTTGAAGTGAAAACCAAGAACAGATTAAGCATGTAAAAACACTTGACTCCTTCAGTAATCAGTAATTTTCATCTGTCGCATTCAAAGCAGAAAAATGGACACAACTAAAATAACTCCATGATAGTGGAATTTGTTAATTATACACAAACTGGTTTAAAGTTTGGACTGTGCTTATGTTGAGGGCACTTACACCACCCCTCATTTGATGGAATCCAAACTCTTGCAAAAAAGGAATAAAAACTTGTCCCCAGACCCCTTAAGCATGGAGGAACAGGAGAAATCTGTTGCCAAAGGTTAGCCACCAGGCTAGGAAAACTAACAAGCCACAGGAATTGCATGCCACAGTAGGAACAGAGCTATCCTGTCTATCCAGTCTAACATGTTCTATATACCTAGACAGCAGCTGAGAACTGGTTATTCCTCTCAATAGCAATAGGAACTTGTCTCACAAGATAAAGCAGACCACCCTGAGCTATTTCTGTTTGCACATTTTCTTTAACAGAAATCAGCAAAGCTCCCAGTTTTAGTGTTATTAAGTTAACCTCCTCTTAGAGCTCAGTGGCATTGAGACATTAAGCTTTGATAAAGGCCAACAGCCTTACATTATAGAAATCACACATGATTATTCCTCCTGCTCCACATGCTTGCATATGTATTTTCCTTCCTACATATTCCATTAAAGGAAAATTGTTAGAAGTGCAGCCTAAGCAACTATAGGACTAACTTGACAGCAAGTCAACTTAACCCTACTAGGAAATCAGGAAATTTACAGGACTATTGCATCATTCCTTCAATCAGCTGAATAAGCAGGCCTCCCTGACAAGGGTTTGTGGCTTGGATAACATTTATTGCTAGACTCAGCTGTGTGTGAAAAAGCAGAATATGTTTTGGGCACATACCTGGTTAGTTTGTTGATAAGCCTCCAAGGCATTCAGCCAGGCAAGCACTGGACCTTTGTCATCTGTTGATCCTCTCCCATACAACTTTCCTGTAGAAACAAGATACAAATTAACCAGTGAGAAAAAAAATTAATATGAAGTTTCATCTCTTGCCTAGAAGAGAACATTTGTTTTTGGATAACTTTTTTAACCCTGCTAAGATAAACTTTCATTTCTGATTCTTCATAAGTAGCAGTTTTACATCCTGCTTCACATACCTTTTTAAGTGGGACAGGCATAGGACTGCAATAGTTCTCCCACTTACAGAAAATGTAGTGCAATAGTTCTCCCACTTACAGAAAACTCCCCACCTCTTCCCCCAGCTGCTCCCTCAATAGGAGTTTATTATAAGCCAGGAAAAGCCATAGTTGCCTTATCCTTCACAATAATATAATTTTCTACAAACACCTCAGTGTATAGAAACAAGTTTTCTGTTTTTAACAGAAATCTATCAAGTATTATCTTCAGTTCATTAATTTTTTGTTTGAAGAGTAAAAATTTGGTAGCTATCACTTCTCTGGATTCTCCAGATAAAAGATTGCCCAAGAAAGAGGAATTTAGTCAAAGACTAGTTTCAGAGGCCACAGGGGATTCCCAGAAAATGTAGCACATGGGATCACAGCAAAGGCAGTTACCAGCACAACTCAGAGCTGTGGCTACAGTCCCTCAGCACTCCATGTCATCATGTAACCAGAGAGAAAACAGGCCAGACAGCTTGCAAAGCTAAAGAGACATTGGTGAATGTCTCCTGCATGGCCAGGCTCCACAGAGACAAGCCACAGCCTGAGGCAAGTCTAGGTCTTGCTAGGAGATGAGATAACCCAGTTTAGTAACTTGGGCTCTGCTGCCTATGACTATGTGCCCAAGCAGAAGCACTAGTTCGCACAGATACCCCTTTCTGGCAATCACTAATGCTTATGGAACACAAGTGGTTAATATGTCCTTTAACATTAAAAGGGCATATTGACATGCCCTTTAACACTGAGAAATTGAAAGAAATAAGAAGTTGTTGGCAGCATCAGCTTTTAATAGAAAAAGAAGTTTTAAATCTTCTTGACTGCTGGCAATGTTGTTTCAACAGGAGATACTGCACCATTTCTTCATCCCCATTTATGGGAGAGGGACAAATTCTGGGGCACTAACTCTGCAAAAGAGCTTCAGTAGTATTCGTAGTAGAGCAGTTAAACACAAGGCAACCCAGAGGGGCTGCTGTGCCACTCCTGTCTCCAGGCATAAAGAAGTTGTGTTGTGTATTTTTTTGCTGTAATGGTTCAAAATTCCTACAGTCTGACATGACCTTACAGGCTTCAAGCTGTGAACAAGAGATTAGTTCTAAAAAGCTCTCTGGCAATAAGCCAGCACCATGGAAGGCAGCAGATAAGATTGTGCTGTATCTACAAGGAAGAAAACATGCAAATTATAGCCTAGACTATCAGAAATGGAAATAACCCCAAGAATAGCTGAGATTTTGCAGCTAGACTTTTTTTGCCATTGCCCCACCTGCATATTTTTACCTCAACAGTATTAAATAAACACCCATACCAGTTCTTACTCCTCCCTTTCAATCAATGGCACAGCTTTGGAACAATTGAGGAATACCACATTTGTTACACAAGTGTTTATCAATCTGTGAAGTCCATTGCTCTTACCATCTCTTTCCACCAGAGTGAAGGGCTCACTATCCCAGCCATCCTCTAGTGCTGCTGGCTGAACATCCAGGTGACCATATACACACACTGTCTTTTTGCGTGGATCCATGCCCAGTGTTCCCAGAACAATTGGCGGTAGGGGAATCTCTGATCCATCAGGCAGCTAGAAATAGGAAGGCAGAAGTTTTATTACAATGTGGAATGTCAGAGTTTTAATCAGATGCATGAATTACATTAATACTATGGAGGTTATGAGAGTAGAGGCACAGACAGCCAAACAAAACTCATCTACTTAAACAAATTGCCAGAAGCAGCGTGCCAAAGAAGGCCTGATGGCATCATGCCAGTTAGTTTCCTGACAAGTCCCAGTAACAGTCAAAATGTTCCAAGCCACTTAGAACTGTTAGCTTTAAACTACCAATCCTACATCAGATTTTAGCAGAGCAAGTTGACTGCATGCCAAACTGCTATATCTAATGCTGACCTATGCATAAGTGATAAACTCCATTCAATATTGCTTGTCACTGCACTTTCCTCCTATCCACAGTATAGCTCTCTGGACAAAAATCTCCAGCCAGTGGTAAGGCTGGGTGTAACATGT
Organism: Lonchura striata; assembly: GCF_050655825.1. Taxonomy (NCBI): domain Eukaryota; kingdom Metazoa; phylum Chordata; class Aves; order Passeriformes; family Estrildidae; genus Lonchura; species Lonchura striata. Next base: position 99,411,157 of record NC_140704.1, read on the forward strand.
GCCTACACCCAAATAAGATCAGCATAACAGACATCTTTCTCTGTACCAGCCTACAGTGTTACACTAAGGGCAGGGCAGTGCTGATGAACACAGTTCAGGAGTTCAAGAGTTGACCTTAGCTTAATCCCTTGGAATACCCCATAAGCAATTATCACATGCTATTCCCAGTCAGCAACTATTTCCCTTCCAGTGAACATTTACTTCTACACACTGTTCAGCAGATGCAACATCAGCTTTGACTTTTTCCTTATATGGGTCCCAAGCTCCAGATTTTTATCAGCAGTTTACATAGTCCTTGGCTAGCTGCACACCTACATAATTAAAGCACTACTGCAAGAATTTACAGTAATCAACACACAACAAATTGCTGTGCAGCAGTAAAGCAACTTCAATCTGACAAGTTCAGTTGCTTTATATTGTCCCTTACAGATATAGCAGCTTATTACATATAAAACTCTAAAATCAGTTCTTGCTACCAAAAAGTTAGTGATGAAAAGAACATCTTTGTCTCTGAATTAGCTTAAACACTTTTGATGGGGTTTTAGGCTGTAGGTAGTAGCAGAGCTAGACCTACAAGTCAGGTTAACAGTCAACCCTCCCAAATCAGCTGTTTTCCTGCTGTAACCTGTAGCTACAAACAAATGTAATCCATTTGCCCAAAGCAAAAACTGCTCAGAAGGTTCCCAAAAACACAGATCTCACTCAGCAGTCTTTCACACCAATTACAAGGACATCTCCTAAAACTAGTAAACATTCCAATACAAGGTTTTTAATGCCACTATCCAAATCCTAGTCTAACAATTTTGGTATGGGTCTTACTCTGAGGCAGGTAGTGGTTAGGCACTTCAAAGGAGGAGCATATCAAGTGGATAATCCGTAGGGTAAGATTATCATTATCACTCTCATAGGCACATACATTTCTCAGGGAAAAAAAAAAAGCAGTCTGGGTAGCTAAAAATGAGGGAAGTAATTCTTTTAATTATACTTTTGTATCTAGTAAGGGAGCAACGCAATCCTGTGACAAATGTAACACTTCTGAAAGAGTCCAGAAGTCTTTTGGCAGACTTACTGAAACTTCAGTTGTATCTTTTATAGTCTATGGGTCTAAGGACCAATAGCAGCCTGTTGTTTAATGTCTAACATTTTTGTTTGCAGGTGCCCTATTCATGTTCAGTTCAAAAGTATTTAAAACACATTTAATACAGTCCAAAATTTAATTCAGCTTCTTTAATTGGCTCAAAGTTTACTATAAACAAAGGTTTTTAACAGGAGGTTCAGACACTGTGACAGCAAATTGATTATCCTAAACCCCAACAGGCTACTTCCTTTCTAGGCCACTGCCCACAGGACCCTAGTGCAGTGGTCCTGACCCAGAAGTCCATCAGGCACCAAGGAATTAGTGACCCACAAAGATAAGATGAGTGGCCCAAAGCCTGTGCCATGCTATGCTGCACACACAGATTCACCTTCCTGCCTGTATTGTGCTGTGCATATCCCTGGACTGCAGGATAAACTCAGCCACTTGACTGTAACCTGAAGGCAGCTCCCACTGGGCACTGGGGATTACATCACCTGCATGTCCTTGACTTAATCTAAAAGTGCATCAAGAAATTCTCACACAAAATCTCTTTTGTCAGTGGAACTGAACAGCTTGAATAAATAAAATGGAAAAAAAATTCTATGCATGGGATCTGCACAATATGTTGGTATGTTGGATGCTGCACAGCTTGGAGGTGCCAGTATCTGCAGGGACATAAGAACACCCATACTATCATCTTTCTTTACAGTGGTAAGTCCAATAAACAGCCTTTCAATGGAGTCTAGGTGCCTTTCATACTGGGAACATAAGAAACCAGCACTTTCTAATGCAAAACACCTTGTCTTCTAAAGAGATTTTTTTCCCAGTAAGCTGACATGGAGATGCTCACATACCTTTTGTTTCCCAATATCCATGAGTTTGGTTGTACCTCCCAGTCGCTCAATCTCCTTCGCAGCAACCTCCATCATGTGCTTGATTTCACCCCTCTTCTCTGGCCATGCCGACACGCTCTGGATTGCCACCCACTCTGCCAGGCGCTGGAGAAATGGAAGAGTTACAAGTTTTACTACACAACAGGCACCATGCAAATACCACCACACCTTGTAATTCAACAAACACTGGTTTAAGTCAAGCCCAAATTGAGGCAAATCAACTCTGTCATCTGCTCAAGGAAGAATTTTTAACCATTAATATTACTCTCAAAAGTTCTCTAAAACCTCACTTGCCTACAGCTGTCCTTGCTACATAGCACAAGGTCTACAGACACATCAAGTAACCTTAAGAGTATCACAGCTTGTGCTTATTGTATCCCTTTAGTTGTTCTTCAAGTATCCAGAACCAGCTAAAGTATTTTGGGCCTCTCAAAAATGCCACTTTAGCTTTTTCTCCCTGCGCAAGTTCAGCAAGAACTGAAATCAAGCTGAACGCTTGCCACAGTTCATGCCTAAGTTCACACTGCTGTACCACTGATTCCTTCATGGATGAAAGGGATTATAATACAACCTGTAACTAAACAGCAGGTCAAGCAGCAAAGAACCTCTTTGGAGAGGGCAACCTCTCCCTCTGTACCCCAGCACAAATTGTTTTATACAAGAAAGCTTTGTTCCAGCCTCATTTATAATATGCTTCATCTCCCATCTCCAAAGGGAAGAACCTGTAAACCTAGTTTGGCATTCAGAAACCAGTGTCATCTTCCTGTACCTCTAAATATGTCACCAGTTGCACTATAGAGTAATAGATAATTTCCTAATAAACTTACCATGGACATTAAGGTTTTTGAACAGAATTATGCCTAAATTTAAAAACCAGTTTTCTGGCCTGACTCAAATCCCTCACACTTGCTGCCTGCTCTCCCCTTTCTCCCATTACTTGACATTATTACTGGGCATATCGTATAGATGCAACAACAAGCTTGAAGCCGACCACCTAACTTCCAATATCACATAGCTGCCCATGCTGCAGGACAAAACTCAAAAGAAAACTTACCTGAACATAGAGGTCCTGGTGTTCATCAATGTATTTAAAAAGGGTTTCAAGAGCAGACATTTTTGGACTAGTTTTCAGAACAGTGTTGCTGAAGATTCTGTGACAGAAAAATAATTTGGCTCTCACAGGGTTAAGAAGTGACAGTCAGTAATCAAAAGCCACAGGAGACCTTCACCTTTCAGCTTCTAATGCCACACACCAAGCTGTACTAATATAAAACTTGAGGCCTCTCCCTTTCATGAAATCACCACAGTGAAGTGACTAAACAAAAACATATTTAAATTTCAACACCACTCTTTATGCCTCTTCCCTCCAAACAACTTCCAAAGTTAAACTGAGTAGTTTTGTCTCTAGAGATACTTCAAGGAAATCATATACTTCATTTTACTGCAGACTTACAGGAAAAATGTTAACTCAAATAAAATGCAGCTTCAAAGATTTCATTAGATAACATGCAATAGGTTTGAATGCTGGTAGCCAGGTCCAAGAAAGCACCACACTGTGCTCTGCAGAGGAGGTTAAAAAACAGGCAGCTGGAAAACTGTGCTTTCTTCAGCCTTAAGTCTCAGCCTGCCACTCAGATTTCACAAGTAAGGTCAGAATTAAGCCATGGGAACAGAGGCCAGCCCCAGCAGGTCATGAGCAAGTTGCCAGTCACTACTTCAGTGCTACCACTTCCTTCTTTTACTTTTGATTCAACTGAAGTTCACATAAGAAAACCCAAGACCTGTCCCCTTTTCAGTTTACTGTCCTCCTTACCATTCTAAAATCAATATTGAAAAGAAATACTGCCCACCAAAGCAACAAAGCTTAAGCTTAACTCTCAAGTTAGAACTAAAGATACAGCACCTCATCTAAGCCAGGATAATAATGAGCTTTACAAATCCCAGAATTGCTAAGGTTAAAAGGGACCACTGGAGGTCAGCTGGTTTAAGATGTGGCCCTACAACACATTACTCAGGATAGTTTCCAGGACCTTTTTGAGTAATTCCAGAGGAGGCTCCCTGAAGTCTGCCTCTGGAATCCAAGAGCCCAGACTAGGAGGAAAAACTCCAGTGTCCATGTATACAAGCAGGTTCAGCAGCTCCAGCCACTGTGATTCAGTATTTTGTTGAGTCAGCTTTATGCCAGATCCTTTAAGCCTTTCTTCTGCTTCTACATGGTAGTCACAAGACAGTTGTTAAAACATCTGACTGCTTGTCTTAAGATTTCTTGAGCAGCTGACTACTCTACATATCTAAAACAAATCCTTTTCAGCTACAGGTTGTCCCACACAATATACTGTAATACAATGACCACCCCAAATTTTCTTTCAAGCAAGGTTGCACTTGCACAGATACTGGTGTTTGACATACAGAAAGCCTTTTCCTCACCAGAGATAGCATCAATTTAATTTAAAGCATCCATCAAATTTAAATTTGGATATCTACTTTCAGACACCAATTAGAACAACCCCAAATCACCAGACAAGTAAGCATTCACTGTAAGAGCCATGAAACGTGAAAACTGAACACCTTCAGAAGAACTACATAGACATAACCAAGTTAAAGCAATGCTTCTCACTAAAGCTGGGGTTCCCTAGTGAAGCCACCCTCTTCACATGCAGTTAGAGCTCAGGAAGGATTCATGTGGAGCTTTTCAGGAATCCAGCACACAGGCATCAGTCCAGGGCATCTGACCCTCCCCTTCACTCAACCGGTCTCTATAGCAACCTCAGGGCACCAGCTGCACAGCACAGACACAAAAAACAAGTTACATGGAGGCTGACTTTCTGTCCAACACAAACAAGATGTGAACTACTTGTTAAGTCAGGGACTACTTTAAATATCACCTAAATCATAGTTAAATAGTTCTGAAATCACAAGGGCATTGAATCACACAAGTCACACTGAAGAGCTGCAAAGAAGCCTGCTCCAGAAAGCTTCAAACTACAAAAAGTAAGTGGTTACTACACAGCAAAAGGCTGGATGGGCTGGATGTTACTTCCCCCTTCGCCTTCAAAAGCAAAGTTTGAACTTCCTGTATGTCCTTCAGAATGGAGAGTGCAGAATGCAGAAGAGGCTCCACAGTTTTACCTTTTCACAGGACTACAGAAGTTGCACCTGTAAATAAAACAGCCCAAAGGACTATCGTTGCACTATTACAACTTTGCCTTCCTTATCCACAAACAACGTTAATATCCCAGAGGAGAGCACTGAACCAAGAGCGCTCTAAAGCCACCACAGTGTCCCACGCCCAGGTCGCAGGCTCGGCACTCCGGGCCGAGGCTGAATGGAAGGTTAACGCGGGTTTTTACAGGGTCTTGCAGCAGCGGGCCGGTGACAGCCTCGGGGCGGGAGGGAAGGAGGCCCGGCGGCTTCCCAAGGACAGCGCGGAAGGGGGCAGGAGCGGGGAGGCAGGAGCAGCTCCCCTCCGGGGACAGCCACGGCGCCGCCGCGCCCCGCGCCCCGCCGAGGGACACGGAGCAAGGCCCGGCCCGCCGGCGGCGCCGCGCACCCGCCATTCCCGCGGCATTCCCGGCTCCGCCCCGCGGCGGCCGCGTACGCCGGTGCCGCCGCACGAGAGGACCAAGGGACGCGGCGCCCACGACCCCTCCCGGCACTCACCCACGGCACCCACGCAGCCCCGGCTCCCACCTCAAGTGAGGAGCGCGGCGCCTTCCACGGCGCCTTAAATACCCGCGCGCCAGCCCCGCCCCGCGCCGCGCGCAGCCAATCCGCGGGCAGCGAGCGCCTCGGGGCGGGGCGTGCGCCGAGAGGCGGCGCGGCCCCTGAGGGGCGGGCCGGAATAGCAGCAGCGTGATAAAGGGAGTTTAATATATAGGCCAATATAACATCGGGCCCGGGGCAGAGGCCAGTCGGGAGAACTGAATTATTCCAGCCGGAGCTGGGAGTATCCTTATGATCTTCGTACATTTGTGGTTTAGACAGGTTTAATAAATGTAGATGTGGTTTAGACAGGTTCCTAGAATTAGAATGAATTATAGAATATCCTGTGTTGGAAGGGATCCACAAGGATCGTCAAAATCCAACTTCTGGCCCTGCGAGGACATCCCCAAAAATCACACGATGTGCCTGAGAGCACTGTCCAAATGCTTCTTGAACCCTGTTCAATGCTGCTGTGACCACTGCCCTGGGGAGCCTTTTCCACTGCCCCGTCCCCAGGGTGAAGAGCTTCTTCCTGATATCCAACCGAAACCTCCCCTGACACAACTCCAAGTCATTCCCTCAGCTCCTGTCACTGCTGACCACAGCAAAGAGATCAGTGCCCGCCCCTCCTCTCCCCCTCATGAGGAAGTTCTAACTGCAATGAGGTTTCCCTTCAGTCTTCTCCAGGCTGAACAGACCAAGTGCCCTCAGCTGCTCCTCATACGGCTTCTCCTCAAGGCCCTTCACTGTCTTCATAGTCCTCCTTTGGATGTTCTCTAATGGTTTAATGTTGTTTTTATTTTGTGGCACCCAAAACTGCCCCCAGCACTCAAGGTGAGGCTGTCCCAGCTCAGAGCAGAGCAGGACAATCCCCTCCTTTGCCTGGCTGGTGATGCTGTGCCTGATGCACCCCAGGACAGGGTTGGCCCTCCTGGCTGCCAGGGCACTGCTCAGATTCAATTTGCCATCAACCAGGACCCCCAGGTCCCTTTCTGTGGCACTGCTTTCCAGCATCTCGTTCCCTGGTCTGTATGTACAACCAGGGTGAAATTACATAGCTGGGAGCTCAAGAGCTGGAAACAAGTGAGAAACAGTGAGGCATGCTAGATGGTCTGTGAATTGCCATGGGGGGAGCTGCATAATTTTGGAACTTGGCTGCTGGTGCTGTGTGGGGTAAGGTAAGTGCTAGGGTCCTGCACAAGGCAGGTCCGGCTGCAGGTCATGCTGAGCTGGAGATTCACAGGTTGATGCCAACCTTTGTTTGTCCCCAAACCTTTGTTTGTCACCTGAAGCTGGGGCTGCCCTGGTGCCCCCCAGATACCTGGCTCCTGGCTGGGGACGGGACGGGATGGGGTGGGATGGGGTGGGATGGGATGGGATGGGATGGGATGGGGTGGGGTGGGATGGGCCCTGGCAGGCCCCCATGGGGAGCTCCTGGCAGCCCAAACTCTAAGGAGCCCCTGACTCCGGGACACCTGGAGCTCTTCTGTGTTGGTGGGAGAACTGATGGCAAAATGTATCCCAAATGGACAAATGGAACTTAGAAACTGCAGTAAAGTTTCTATTTAGAGTTATGTTAGGAAAAATATTGCCTGGAAGCAACAGGGGAAAAAATATTAAAAAATAAAAAAAAGTAACAAAAGGAAAGAGAAACTGCTTCTAAAAAACAGTTTGCTGCATTTATGAAGGGTATTAAGTGACATGACATAGGATGATTTCTAGTGACCTATTTTATTCTCATATTCTTATGTGGAAGTAATCTTTGGTCCTTTTTTCCCCACATTCTTAAAAAAATTCACAAACCAAAATAAGAATCAAGGACACAAGCTGACAAAAGAAAGGCATTAAAGAAGCATTTGTTGTGTAGCAAATATTGTGCACTGTATTATCACAGTTTTCTGCAAGCCTGTATTGATCTAAATCCACAAAGGATTATGTGAAGAACAAACACAAAAACCACACAGTAAGTTACCTGAGGGAAAACAACAACTTTTTTTTTAAAGATTACAGGCCCAATTATCAGCTTTGAGAGCCTTGTAAATTGTCTTTATAGAAATACAATTTTGTTTTACAAGGCTGTTAATTTGGAGGTGAAAATAACACATGCATACATAAAAAACCTTTGGGAATAGAGGAGAAAGTAGAAGTGGGAAAAGATACATTTATCAGAAACTGTTTAAGGCCAGGGGATGACAAAGCAAAGTATAAAGAAAATATAAAGATGCTCAGCATTCTATGGTCCTGACAGAGATACCTAAACAACTAAGCTTCTCTATTTATTTTTTTAATATGTTGTCTTTGACATAGTTTTGTTCTAAAGAAATAATTTGTAGATACTTGTGCCATTTATTTTAATCACAGGGATGTAGCATGTATGAGTCAGCTGAAGCAGTAGCAGCAGATTAAGTGAGGAGCCTGAAACATAAGCACTGGTCTGGGAGAGGACAACTGTGTGAATCAGCTTTTTGGATGGCTATGGTCTGAGAGCCACAGGGCTGAGGGAGGCCAGCAGAAATGCCACTGTGTGGCTGTCCTTTCTGAAAAATTCCATGTGAAATGATGAAAGGGGACAGAAAGTTTCTGTGGATACTACAGTACACACGCAAAACTCACTCTCACTTCTTTTGAAATAAATTTCAAGTGGAGGTCATGTCCCTATTTGCAGGTGTGTGCCATCTAAAAATTTCACATTGCTCAATTTTTTTGTCTTTTTTCCTACATGAGGTAATGTCACAACACCTACTTTAGTGCACTTCTGAGCATCACAGAAAGCTGAAATTAGTTGTCTTCAGCATCTTTATTGTATCTTGCTATTTCCTGCTCTGTCTTCCCCTTTCCCTTTTATTTTGTACATTTCTGCTTAGCTGATTCACAAGCCCAACTTTCTAAACATTGGTTGCTATATAAAGTGTACAACCACATAATCGTAAACTGCTACGTTTGGCAGACTGCAAATATGGATGTGCAGAACAGTGCAGCTTTGTTGGATTTCTTTGCTTTCCTGTAAACAATAGTTTTTAAGCTAGTGACAGCAAATTTAAGGAAGGATGTTTAAGGAAGTGCTCACTGGTTGCTTTAATCCCTTTCAAACTCTGTCCTATTTACATCACACCCATGCGAACATGCCTATGTGGACATTTTTATTCCATTAACATTGCTTACCTTAAGTAAACCCATTTCTGTTGGGTTTGATTTTGTTGACTAAAGGTGAAGAGATCTGCTTATCCTTGGAAATTGCATTGCCACTGGCATTCCAGCAACGTTAGCCTTACGTATTACCCCTGGCTTTTCAAAATCATGTGGTCTTAAAGCCCAAATTCATTTAGAGGAATATCACTAAACCAAAACAAATCAAAGTATCATTTACTATCCAGTCAGTACTTTGGCTTCAGAGGTAACCTTGCCCTGGCCTCCAAAGAAGCAGGGCTGTTCATGTGACTTACTGTAATTGTAGAGTACTGAACACCTGGGTGTGTTCATGCCCTTCCTAATCTACATATGCATGTGTGCCATGCAGCAATTATTGAGCTTGATCCTCACGAGCTTCTTCCAAAAAAATAATTTTTAAACAGGTGATTAATCAAAATACAGGTCAGATTACATTTAACCTAAACTCAACCATGTAGAAAATGTTGATGTTTACATGGGAGAGCCCTGTGTGGAGTGTCTGTGTACCCGAGTACCTGGTCAGAACCCAGTTAGAATGTCCATGGCACTTCCTTGGACTCTGCACTCAACTTTTTCTGTTGTGAAACGTGCACACTGCAACTGAGACAAGAACTGAATCAAAATCCAGAGTCCAGGTCCTGTGATCCTTCCTCCCACCTTGAATAATGGAGCACTAGTGTGAAATGAAACCTGTGTTGCTCAGTAGCCCAAGGAATAATACATGCTAAAGGATCCTTTTCCCTCCCTCTTCTCCTTTTCTTCCTCTACCATTTACTGACTGCTCCTTTTGTCACCTGTGTCCTGTCACTATGCTGAGCCTGACAAATGGAGGATTTATATTTCCTGTAGCTCCATCCAGTCTAACTCAGAACATCTGCACTGGTCTTGCATGAGCCCCCTCAGTGCTGTGCCACTGTGGAGCAGACAGATACACAGGTTGTGTTGCTGTGCTAGGTTGACTCTCTGGCTGGGTTGATGAAAGCATGAGGAGATAATTTGCTATGCAGTGGTGGGTTGGATACTCAGGAAGCCCAGCATGCTCACAGAACTTCTCCTTCCTCACCAGTTCCTAGAAAACTCTTCTTGTTTCCAGCCTCCTGGCTCAGTGGTTGACACATGAAACTTTTCTGCAGGTCTGGTAGCCCCTGTATTAATAAGGTTATAACTTTTCTCATAAATATCAGCTTGCTGCAACTTTAGATCCTCAAGTATCTTAACAAAATACCAAAACATCCTGGATTACTCAGGCTTCAGCAGTCACTAATTGCTTAATTAAGTCAGTTCAGGACACCATAGATCTTGAAGTCTATCATGCTAGGCACTAGATTAATCTGCAAACCATGACGGCATAAAGTAGAATACAAGGGTCTTGCTGTGCACTGCTGGATAGCTCTTTGCTCCTTTTTTCCTGGCTTTATATATGCCCTTCCCCAGAAGTGCTATTTTGTTGACCCTGTACACTATATTGCAACCTGTGTTTTCCATGTCCTTTCCTCAGGATGCACCAGTGACACATTGGCAATGTCACTGTCAGAAACATCAAAACTAACCTGTCTAGAGGGCTGGAGGGATTCCCTCAAAATTAGATAGAGTGGCAGGGAGCCAACCAAAAAAAACCACAAACCCTCCCCCTCTTCTAAATTCAATGTGCAAATTGCCCAGATGTCAATGTGCTTTTGGCAGCCTTCTCCCCATTACATTGCCCTAACATTGTCCAGGAACATGCAGTCTATTTTGGCACTCTTATGCTCAGGGAGGGCAGGTACTGTTCCTGCTTCTGATTTTTGAGGCACAGATTAAAGAATGATGCGAGAGGCTGTTAGTAAATTGCTCTTTTCCAGCACCTGAGAAGACTGGCTTGCAAACTGCAGAGCCAACCTATCTTAGAAAGTCATTGAATGGGCATGCCAAAGATCCCTTGTTTGCTGAAGTGTTAGTTCAGCTCTGCCAGTGCTCCAAAAGGAGTAAAAAACACACCTACATCCCTTTGCTCACTGTCTATTCGTCTGCCTGAGGGACTAAAGCACTCTGTGCTTCTGCCTGCTTGTCCCAGTACCCTGCATTAATATAGCAAGTCAATGGCTCAAATGGGAATGGTGAGATGTGTGTCATGTAACAGGCACATGTAAAGGACAGGCAAGCAAAGAGTCAATATCCCAGCTAGATGTGCTCTGACTGCAAATGAGAACCACAGCCCTTGGGCACTGCTTCAGTCCAGCACTTTTCTTTGGAAGAACCAAAAAGCCCAAATGCAAAAACATTCACCCTTTTTCTGCCTAATTTAAATTCTCCTGTATTTCATTCCAGTGTTTCATCCCAGCTCCATGCCCAGTTTATCCATGCTGAAAGTGTATGGAATGTGCAATATATATGAGTAAATGTAATTTGCAATTTCTCCTTGAATATATTTTGGGGTGTTGGGAGACTTTATTTCAATCTTTTCTAAGTTGTTGATTTGTCAGTGTGAAAGAGAAATATTAAAGAGGTTTGGCCAGCAATACATGCTCTCCTCAATAAAATGGAGCCTAAGTGCTTCCCCAGCTGGAATTTTACTCCAGAGATGCAGCTCTGCAGTGCTGCAGCACTGCTTTTGGTGTCTCTTGTGGTTTCACTGTGGTTCCATTCCCCCTCCTTTGGTGGATCTCCTCTCTTCCAGGACTAAGAATCATCTCCAGAACATTGTAATCCCTGTTTTTCATTTTGTGAGGCTTGCCATGAGTTCTTTTGCTAAAAACATGTGTGTGTGCATCTGTACAGCATGAACTGAAAGCACAATTTTGTTCTATGCAGGAAACAGGGACTTGCAAAACTAGTGAATATTAAATGTTCTCCAATAATGGCATCTTTGCATATTCCTCCTTTTATGTTCCTTTGTATAAATCAAAACTAAATCCACTGATTCTGGATGAGAATTAAGGCCTTTTTTTTTAAATATTTTTTTCCTCAAGAAGAAGAATGCTGTTGCTAGAGGTGGGGGAGAGGGACTCCTTCTAAAACACACAAAGTCATCTGAGGAGAGAGGCAACTGACAGAGAATGTTGATGGTAGACAAGGGCTATGAAGACTGAAAAGGTAAATTATTGAAGAATAAGGAGAAAAATGTAAGTAGGGAAGAAAATGGGATTGTACTGAGAACAAGTGACAGAAAACAGAAGATTGTGCCTGTGGAAGAAGTTACAGAAATCTGCTTCTGAGGCTTCTCAGTCACCAACTATTCTGCTCAAAGCAGAGGGCAGCACCATGGCAGTCCTTGATTATTATATTGGCTGTTGATGTCTGGGTAGCAGCGATGGCCCAGAAACAGGCCTGGCCACCAGAACCACTCAGGTTCTTGCAGGATGCTTGCATATAAACAGGAGGAGCATTGTACAGCAGTGGCACTGCTGCTGCTCACTCATATTTCTTGCTTGGGAGTAACACAGGGGATTCACTTGCACTAAGGGATACTTAACCTTGATAGAATTATGAGCTGTTTGTTTGTTATAAGCAATACAGAAATTGAATAGTCTGCTCTTCCCTAAACAAATGTCATACAACATTGGAAGCATGCAAACTAACAATATATTGCCTAAAGAAAAGCTAATTACTTGAAAAGTCTGATAGAAAATTGGATTTCACTAATGGATCATTTTGCAGTTTGCTCCATGCCCAGCTATTCATCATTTGCAAAGAAACTGCAGTGAATAGCTTCAAGGAAATAACTGAAAGTAATTAAGTTTTACATAACTGGTACTGAAAATCATCCATGATCTTCCTAAGCCCTCATTTTTTTCTACTTCATATTTTGATTTTTAGAAGAGAAGTCAAAAAATGGACATACTCATATGTGAATGTATCATGATCTACTGTATGTGATGGCTCCATTTAATTTGATTTTTAAACATGCAATACACAGACCTTAAGCCAAAACAACAAAGCCAAGGAATCAGAAAAATGCTATAAATTAAGATTTGCTTATGTGAGTGGAGAAAAGCAGCAGAGATTCTCCCTGGAAAGTCCGTTTCTAGTTTACAAAACCTTTCACATGCAGTATCATAAGTATCCACTTGGTGGTTACTTGTGCCAACAAAGGAGGTGTTTTTTTCTATCTCCAAGAATCAGTTTTCTTTCCATTTCTCTTCTAGTAACAGATAGCATGCAGACGTCTGGCTGCATTTTACAATTTATAGCATAACAAGATATGAACTTGTGGACTTTGGGTATTCTACGTCACCCTTGCCAGTAGAAACTAATATAAAATCAGTCCGGTGCAAATTCCTAATATAAACTCATTTCAGAGTCTGCAGCCATAGACCTGGATTGATTTAATCTGTATGACAACATAATATCCTTTCTGGTAGTATCAGCTGTCAAAATGTCTTTTTAATGCACTGAAATAATAAGTCTGGTCATTTGACTAGAAAAGATGACACTTAACTTTTTCTCTTTTGAGCTACCACATATCTAAATGATCACAGCCCTGTGAATGCCATCTGTTTATTATGTGTAATATTCTGCCCATTTAAATTACTTTAAATCATTCATGTAAATAACAGCCCAATGCCAGATGGAATTAGCTTATTAGATGGTGGAGTGTTTCTTGCTACACAACCCTAGTGCAACTTCTAAGTATTTCTGGAATTGCTTCAGACGCTCATAAAGAGAGGCTACAAAGAGCCAGGTTCAGTATTGGCATAGTAAGATCACTTGGCCTGAACTTGATGCAAAGACTGAAAAACAATCTCAGCATTTTCCCTTATCTGTTCACCCTTTCACATACTGTGGACAGACACACAACATGCCACACAGCAGCAAATTCCACTGGAGAGCATCCTCTTAGGCTTGGGAAATTGCTCTCAAACCACTGATTCCAATACCAAGCACAGAAAATTCCATTAATAATTCCCCTCACAAAGTGATTAAGCTTCATCTTACAGCTTATTTTCCTTTTGGTGACTGGTAATGTAAACAGGCAAGGAATGTAGCAGAGAAGCAATAGGCAATGTTGTATAAGGCACTATTTGGGATATGTGAACAAAAATTCCAGAATATTTTTTACATCTTAACTTTTCCATCTCATTTGAAGAATTACAAGTAAACCACAATCTGCTACAGTGATTGCCAAGGTATCTTACTGGCTTCTTCAGGCGATACTGTTTCCAAATGAGAGGGGAATGTTGGCATGAGGTTAATAAAGAGATTAATTAAATATGAGATGAGCAGGACAATTAAACTCTGCTATGTGGAATCTAGAAAATGGTAAAAGGGAAAGAGACAGCTAATATCTTTGGCTTTCCTGAGCAACTATAGCTAAGAAATATTTCAAAAATTAAAGAGCAAACAGGAGAAAATATAATTGTTTTATTCTATTTATACATGGGAAAGCTTTTTCTGTCTAAACATCTGCCCTCATTTGAATTATACCAGTGAATTATACCAGGCTTTTCCCTTGCCCACAAAGCTGTACTCTCTATTTTATACTGTGCCATTTTTCTGCTTCTAGTTCACAATGTGACCCAATAAACTCACTGCTCACTGATGCCATAAAACTTCTCTGAGTAGTTTGCAACATACTCTTTTTGATTAATGGTATAAATGAGAAAATACATTTGGATTCCTCTGGTAGACTCAGTACTCTGCAGGGGAATTTCACTGCCTAAAGGGCATGTTCAAACCTATGTCTAATCTTGCGAGGTTTCTCAGCAGCAACTTTGCCAAAGGAAATCAGAAAAAAATATTTGTATGTTAAAATATATTTTCAAAGTCAATCTGAATATCCCTTAAACAGCCTTGAACAGGCCTCCTAGAAGGAAAATAGGAGATTTACATGCCTTGTGAAAGATTACCAGATATGTACCCTTTTTTCATAGACAACAAATGACAGAAGGTGATAAAATCAATCAAAGAGAACAATAAGTCCTAATGAGCCAGTTTTACATTTCATTAACTTGAGTGCCAAGGTAGTTCCTAATGACTGATTTAGTTTCTTTCTTCATGAAGAATTCAGTAATTAGGAAAATAAGGTCTAACAGCATCATACAACTTGAGCCTGCAATGCAGTTTGTGTCTGAAGGTGATGAGAACCATGAGGGCTCAGCAGTTCCTTGGGCTGATGGCCCTGGTCTGAGGAGCTGCTGAGCCCCTGCAGAGGCACACAGCACAGGGGGACACCATGCCAGGTTCCTACTTGGCTGTGCCAAGGCATCTCCTGGATACTAAATCCTCTGGTTATTCCACAACTGAATCATCACCAGTGATGTGCAATTTTGTGATGTGCCATTTTGTGATGTGCCCAACACCGCGATGAATAGGAGGCCAACTTGATGCTGACATCATGCTCTAAGCACTAATTCAAAGATTAATTGGGTAGAAACTAATTTAGTTGGTCCTGGATTATTTTTACTGCCCCTGATGTCGCTTGCCTTAATTCAACTTCTACTAATTAATTTCCATCACGTTTAATTCTCAATCAAAATTAGAATAGGAATATAACTTCCTTTAGGAACACAGGAATGCAATGTGAAGCAGCCACAGTTTAATATATATGGAAAACAAAGATTCTCTGATGCAGATAGTTTTTTTAAAGAAAAACTGCTACAGCACATAGGGACATAAATATATATGTATATATAAAATCTGTTAGTCTTAACCTTGAAGCTTAGGGAAATCTGAAATTATACTTGAATTTTACAGTTAGCAATAGGTTGTTATTAAAGGCTAAACCACTTGATCCTAAACCACCTGGGCTTTTATATTTTACTAAATCCGAGCTTTCTGGGTCAATTCTTGAGCTGTTCTGAAGCTCTCTATGCTCATGTATACAAGAAGGTATGTGTACACACACACATACCTATTTATCAGACCTGTCTAACTTTTCTCACTCACTAAATCAGTGATATATTTTAAAAATCAGAGCCTGAAGAACTAGATACAACCCCTTCCCCTGCCTGAATGCTATACTGAAATCTTTTGGGAAGAAAGGGCTTTATTCCCTGCAAATGCTTGCTGTGGGATTCACCATAAAATGAAACTGTTAAACTACCCAGTATAAGTGTCGTACAACTTGAATTTGCTTCATTAAGCTCCTTTCATCTTGTACTTTTGTTTTTATTAAAACTATTAAAGCAATATTACAACTACATTAAAACCTATTATTACTTTCTTAGTTTATTTCTTCATATTCCGTAATTTCAAAGCATCAGATACCTGTTAAAGTTAGAATTGCTCTTACATGTAGCAGCTGATTCCAAACCAAAGAGGAGGATGTGGGCTCCTTACAGACCCCAAAATCCAGTGAATTTTAGCTGGTATCTTGGGATGAAATAAAAAGTGCAGCCAGACCCCCTACTGATGCTGCCTGCTGGGCTAACTACCCAAATCCAGCTGCTGAGGGAGCAGTGGCAGCATATGTCTGGGGTGTAAACATGGACAAACTGCTTCTTTCAACGACCATTTCCATTAAGATCATCTTATCTGCAATATCTCACTGCGTCTTTAAGGTGCAGACATTTGATACAGTTCTGCCTCCAGCACCCCAGAGCTCCCAGCCCTGCATTGTGCCTCCCTGCACCAGTCTGGTGGCATCCTCAAGCTTGCTAACCTCTCTGAAAGTAATCTCATCAAGAAACAGCTTTACATTTCTCTGCCCTGTTAGCAAGTTGAGAAAGCTCCCTGTGCTGCAAGGAATATCTTTCACTGGGGAAAGGGACTGGACTAGGCAGGCAAGACAAAAAGCAAAACAGGGAGGTGGCAGCAGAGGAGGAGGAGGAAGGAACATCCTTGGTTTTTTCAGCAGCAATTAGAGAAGGTCATCTGTGACACCTAACCTGGTCTGAAATCTCTATATTTTGTTCCTGGATTAAAATCAGATGTAATTAGATTTGTTTTCAGTGTTATTGTTGAAACACCAATGACACATATACCAAATTTTGCAGATATTTAATAAAAATTCATAATATCCTTTGGGGATTGCTGACACACAGAGAAGCCAAGATCCACACTTTAAAATACATGTGGGTTTGGTAGTGTCTAAACTACTACCAAGACAGCTTAGGACCAAGCAGTAGGGACGTATGCTTGACTTTCCCCTACCACCTGCATCCCTCTTCTCTTCCATGTGGGATGTGTCTTGGGATTGCTCCAGGCATCAGTATGGCAGATCTGCAGTTTTATCTCCTAGATGGCAGCAGTCACTGATGAAGACTGGCTGTGTTCAAGCCTAGCTGGTACTCCTGCAGAGGAATGGCTGAGCAAAACTCCTCCTTGTCCACTTATTGCCCTATAAATTTCTGAAGAACACCCTAAGCTGTTCAGAGACAGGTTCTGAAAGCATTTTCTATCAGACTGAAAAAGAGGATTAAAATCTTTTAGTTCCTAGCTGCCTCCTTGGTCTTTGCTGCTTGCCACATTCCCAGGAAACAGACTGTATCACCAGTGCCTCAAAAGTAAGCCTCTAGTAAAAGGATCAGGGGAAAGAAAAAGAAAATTTGAAAAGGCAGTCTCAGCAGGTCAAGAAATGAGATGGTGGAGAAATCAAGCAAAACACAGTGACAGAAGATGTGGCTAATGATAATGATTCTGCTTCTAAGACTTTGGAGATGAAAGTAATTTTGCTCTTCTTGCATCTCCCTCCCCACTGACAGTCTCTAGAAAGGAAAGCTGGAATATGTCCAGTAATATTTTTATCTTTCTTTTTCTTTTCTGCCACAGTCTGCCATCTACTTAGAAGCTCCATTTCAAGCCCTGCTCTGCCAGGTAGAGGAGAACTGCACTGATCATGTGAAAGCTGTGGATAATAGCAAGTCTGCTGCACCTGTGTTCTTGCCTCGCTGTTCTGAGAGATAAAATTCGATCATATCAATAGAGACATCTTTCTTTTTAAAGACTTGTCAAGGAAGCATTTCTCATTAAGTTAGACATGATGCTAAGAACATATATCAATGGACCGAGCTCTCTGAACAGAGACAGTGAACATCTGCACCTGGAGTGAGGAAAGGATGCCAGGATCTTCCTTGCTGCACGGAAACAAACATCTGAGTCTTTGATCCCTCAGAAAGATTAACAAAGTCAAATAGAGGTTGTCAGGTGCAGCTGACCACACCAAAACAGGGACATAGCCACAGGGAGACAACGAGAGGGCAGGGAGGCAATCTATCTACCCCAGCATCCTGGGACCCAGAACATCCTGCCTGTTTTGGCAACGTATCCCCAGTGGCCGCTCGGCTGGCGTTGTGCGCCGGCCGCCGAGGGGAGGCAGGAGCCCGGGTGCCGGGCAGGGGCAGCCTGCACCCCGCACTGGGGCTGGGGGAGCCAAGGGGCGACCCACCATGGGGGCTGCGTTACTGAAAGGGCATCTGAGTCGCTTCCCTCTCTTCCTCCATTAGCTCCGGGAGGATAAAACTGAGAAGTTACTCCAGAGTAAATGACAACTTTTTATTCCTTTTCCCATTTGTCGGGATACGAAGCTTTCACCAGAGGGACTTGTCCGTCTCCAGGCTGCCTCTTTCAAAGTATCGAGCAGCCGCCTGGATGGCAAAGGGTTCCCAGAGCAGCATTCATCACCCTTCAAACTCCTTTTATTCTCGGGTGAGAAACTCGCCGAGGAGAGGCGGGGGGCGCGGGCAGCAGCCGCCAAGTGGCTGCAGGGGCCGCTTGGCACTGGGGAGCGCAGACAAAAGGCGGCGGAACTACGTGGCTTAAATTCAAAAGGGGCGCTCCGGGCTCCGCCAGGGCAGCCCCGGCCCGGGGAGGGGGCGGGAGCGGGCCGGGGCAGCCCGGCGGAGGGCGGCGGGCGCTGGGCTCCGGCGGCAGTGGGACGGGCGTGCGGGGGCAGCGCGGCTCCCCCGGCCCCGCCGCCGCTCGCTCGGGGCCGCCGCAGCTGGAGCGGCCGCCCCAGCCCAGCCCCGGTGCGGCGATGAGGGGCTTAAAGCGGCTGCGGCTCAAAATCTGGCGGCGATGCGCCCTGCTGCTGCTCCTCCTCTGGGCTGCCTGCTGGGTGGTGGTGAGCGCTGCGCTGTTCCTCCTCCACAGGAGCGTCTTCTCCGAGAGCTGCACGGACGAGAAAAGCCACCGGATCCTGGCCAGGCTGGTACGTGCCCCGGCGGGACGCGAGGCATCTCCCGGGGGCTGCCCGGCAGGTCGAGGCGCGGGAGGTCCGTCGGGGCTGCTCTCCGGGGCGCCCTGCCCGGCTCCGGCCGCCGGAGGTGCCGCATCGCCGGCGCCCCCGGTGCGCACGGGCGGGCGGCTGCCTCCCTACCTCCTTCCCTCCCTGCCTCCCTCCCTCCTTCCCTCCCTCCCTGCCTCTCTCCCCGGGGCGAAGTCAGGTGCAACCAGCTCCCGGGCGTGGGATGCGGGTGCGCTGCCTAAACCGAACGCTCCGAAGCGGAGGAAAGCCTTCCGCCGGGCGCTGGATTTTTTTGTTTGTTTTTTAGCCGAAAAGCTGTTCGTACAAAAGTCGTCTTTCAGAAGTACCAGGAAGCTTGTATCGCTTCCTTTATGGTCTGGCTGGGGTTGGTGTGTAAGATGTGGTTAAAATTCAAGAAAGGATTTGCGAATATTCATTCAAATTTATCTTAAAAATAATAATGGAGAGATTTAGGATTGTGTAGGAAACACTTTGAGAAGAGGAGCAGCGTGGGTTAATGCTTTTAATTCAAATTTGTTTCTTAGGGTATCTGTAGTGCCAGTGGTTAGGTGGAAAAGGAGAAATCCTAGTGGGAATTAAATAATCTATCACTGCAAGCAAGCAAAATCCAACCATAGATTTTCCTTAATTCTGTATAATAAAGGAAAAGCAAGAGTAGGCAGCCGTCCTGACAAAGTGTTTTTAATGGCAGTGAGCTCCAGTTTCAGTACCTCAGGACCCAGGTGGAAGCAGGGCTGAGCACAGGTTTGCAGCTGAAGGAATGATTCCTGCCTCATCCTTACGTGCTCGGGAAGAATATTGAGATACGGAGGTGCACAGAGCTGCCAGGCTCAGGGAGGTCCGGGTCCTTGCCACCTCAGTACCAATAACCAGATGGACAGAGACTTGTTGCTGTTCTTCAGTTTGGAAAGCGTCAGGCAGGGCTTCAAAAGCCCAGGGATCAGATTTCAGTCGCAAGCTTAGAGAGTTGTCTCTATCACTGTGACAGCTCAGGTTCAGTCCCTCTTTCCAGATGGAGAGTAGCTGAGATTGCTGTGCTTGTCTGTGAGTAGGTGGGTCGCCAGCAGTATCCTTAAGGTTTGTAAGCAACAGTTTTCCCAGATGACGTTAGAAAGGGATGGTCCTTCTAGTGGAATAATTAGAAAATGAACTCGTCTTCATCCGCTCCAAAATAAGTTTTTCTACATCTTCTGAACATAGCATGAATTTCACAGTTACAGAAAGTGCAACTGAACCGTGAAACAAATAACCCAATAGCTTCAGTCTCACACCTTCTATTAAGCAATAATTAGCTTCTAAGAAAAAAAAAAAATTTACTAGTCATCTCTCAGTAGGAGATGAGATATTTTAAGGAAGTGGGTGCAAATACCCTTTCACATGGCATTTCTGAAAGTTTTATTTCCTTATTCTGAGTAAGATATGCATCTGTGCAGATGTATACTGCACTGAGAAGGCTAAAATAGCACTGGGCAATTTGCAGGGACCAACCTTAACTCTCAGAAAAATCCCCTTGCTCTTTCCTAATGCCAGTCTCATCTTCATTTACACTGAACACTCTAAGTCATAGCAATCAATTTCTGTTCCCTCTAGAGAAATCAATTAACTTTGATGCCTTCCAAACCTGGCATTTACATTTACATAGAAATAGTAGCTAACTAGGCAAAACATCAGTTTCAGGGCACTGATGGTGGTATAGTGAGTTATTTAAATTTAATTAAATCCTTACCAAGGTTTCTATTAATTTCAGCTTTAACATTAACTTAGATCCAGCTTTTTAAACTTATTTTGATAAGTCCACTGAAGACATTAAAAATAATGTAGACAATTTTAATAAGATACATATGAGTGAGTCCAAACCATGCTTGTGTGTGCATTTTTGTGTAGTACAGCTGCTTCTTTATAAGGCTTTTGGCTTAGTAGCACTTTCATATTTTAAAGTATCTGGCACTTAAAGAAGAAACTGTAGCTTTCAAATCGCTAGGTCGATTTAAAACTGTCTCATCAACAGATCTCAAACTTCAGTCATTAAGACAGGGATGGCAGTGTGGAAGACCATTTCTGAAATATTTCCTTGGGGAATTGATTCTTCCTTTTACCAGCAGGATGATGGACAATCTTGTATAATGAAGCCTGAAGTTAGTGGAAAGCTTCCTGTTTTGGTAAATAATAAATGGTCCATTGTGTCATAGCAGGTAATCCGTATTACCTGGTTAAATGTTTTCAGTCCACCAGATTTGTGTTTTAATACTGTAAAATGCAAGCTAGTACACTGGGGAGCACAACAGTACAAACTATGCCAATATGATGGAAGACTGTCCTGTAAAACTGTGTGTTTAGAATGGATGTAAGGCTCAAATAATTGCTTCAATATGAACTACTAGTGTAGACTGTGCCTAAAAGCCTGATAGGAAATGGTTCAATCTTCTTGATTGCTTCCTTGAAGAAGCCTTTTCAAAAGCCTTGCTTGCCTTTGTGACCAGCTGAGAATGCACTTCTGGAAGGCTGATCTGTGTTTCATCATTGTGAAACCATGAGCTCTTTGGTCAAGTCCTCTTCCCCAGATCCCAGTTTGAAAAACACTGCACAAGTTCATTGTAAGAAGAATATGATTCCAATGCTGTTTTTCAGATACTAGGTTAATAATCAAATATTTATAGCATCAACTGAAAAAACAGCAGAAAAATCTTAAACAGCAACCAGGTTCAAAAAGGACCTGTCTCCTCTGCCTGTGAAATCTGAGTCTGCTTTTTCCACAACTACTTTTTTTCACTAATGCCTTTAGGAATGACATGATGTCAACGCAGGAGAAAAAGCTACACCTTGACATGTTTGGCCACAGGTCACGGTTGTGTGTTCTTGTAGATGCCAGAAGTCCATGCATGTGAACCACAGTAAAATTGTCCACAGGGGCAAGTGTCCACCCATGTGAACCCAATTACATTACTATGTCCTATCTTATCTTACTGTACAATAAGAGAACTAGATTGTGGTCTGTCAATAGAGTTTTAAGTGTGCTTATACTTACAATCCAAAGAAACCCCCCAAAATTCCTTCTGTCTGTAATTTTCTTTCTAAAATTGCTTAGAGTTCCAGATGGTAAGAACTGCTAACCTGCTTTTGTTGAGAAAACTACATTTCCTACTTAAAAAGGTAGAGTAAAATTGTATTACATTAGTAGGAATAGATTTTCAAAAGCAAGAATATTGATCTGCATGCTCTGAAGTGTGCAGATCTGAGTCTGAGTGAGTCTCTTTAGTCATTCTGATGTGGATGAGGATACAGATGTGTCTGTCCATGCATGAACTCAGTGTCCAGACACTCATGGAAGAATTTGCCTACCTGACTCTCCTTGCTGGCATTGAATTTTCTCACTTGGGCCGTGAGAATCAGAATATAAATAAATTTTATGTCTCTTTGAACTACCCTCAGTGAGCTGTTTCTGTCAACTGATCACCATTCTTGGATTTTGGACTTAATCCTCCACCCACTCCCTGTTGTGTTGTTTAAGGCTGGACTCTAAATGTTGCTTGGCATCAGAACATATTCCTCTGATGTACACACCTCAGGGACTGTCCCAAAAAAATACATTACTTGAATGCTGTGATCACGTTCCTCGTGTAACAGCCAGTCACAAATGAGGTGGGGCTCAGGCGGCCACTGCAAGTTCTGCACGTGCAGGGGGGACCTGCCAGTTTGTTAAAATGAAGGTTCAAATGCCAAAAAGCAATGGAGGTGGATGACACTGTCAAGCTGCCTCACAGATGTTTGGCTTTTTCCACTACCCCCTCTATTCCCCTTTCACCAGAGACCTCTGATCATCCCCTCTACTGAGCAACCCAAAAAAGTCCCTACAGCTGCACTTCTGAATGACCATAGGAATACATCAACTGCCTCCACTTTTGGAAATGATATTATGGAAATTATTCTCACTAGAGGAAGGACTGGTGAGGGAATCCTTGCAGTTCTTGCATTAATTTGCATTGACCACTAAACTATCAAGCAACAGTTCCCTTGTTTCAAAAGACTGATTTCTTTCCAGTTAAAAAAAAAAGATTAAGTATTGAAGCAATTAATATTAAAATGTCACTTCTGATAACTATATATAAAACCAGGAGAGTCATTGTGTTCTGCAGCATTTACATACTCAAAAATTCTGAAAGTTCTTGGTCCAAAATTCATTGAATGCAACCTCTGTGTTTCCTGGTGATGGAGGAGGAGATTATCACAGCTTCCTTCAGGGTATGTTGAGTGCAAGGCTGAAACATGCAGAGCTGTAGAATGTCCCAGCAATCCAGCTACACCTGGATTTTCCTTTAGTTTTAGTGGTGATGTCTAAGTTATGCTGCCCTGAGCTTTCCAGAGAAGTCCTGCATTACTCTGGGCCTTAAAGCCTTAAAGCATTACAACCCATAATCATACACAGAAGAGCCCAAGTGTTTAAAGTTTGTCTCACTTCACTCACACATGTAAAAAGTTTCAGATTAACAGGTCATCCAGTCCTTTTCCTTGCCCTTGAAAAACCTGCCGTTTATCGTCTCCATAATCCCCATTTTGAAACAAAACTCCCCTAGTAATAGATCTCTAGAGACTTCTGAAAAACCATTGAATGACCCAATGTTTGTAGGTGTGTGTTTGCAGTTCCATGACTGCTACAAACCTCTCAAGCTTAGGACTGCTGCTCATTGTTTGCCTTTCTTCTGCATGGTCCATAGGGGTATGGTTCTGCTATGAATATTCTGCTCTTTCACTCCAGTGCCTCGACTACAGCAGCGGAGCCCTGACTGGGGACCTCTGTGAAGACCTGTGTGTGGCACAGAAGCTGGTGTACAAACACTGCCTCTACTATGACAGAGGTAAGAAGGTCATTCAGGCTGATTGGAGAGGCCAGCCCATCATACTGAAATCCAAAAAAGAAAGTTTTTCAAGCTACCAGCACCTCAGTATGCTAGAGGAGGTGGAAACACAGGATATCCCTGAAACAGAGCTTCTGCTTATGGTAGCTTTGGAGGTCAAAAATGCCCTGGGGCTAGAACTGTCTAACAATACCATGGGGCCCCTGTGGACAAGGAAGAAGGGACCACGTTGGAAAGCACAGGTGGCCAGCATGTGGTCCTTGCTCCAGCAGGAAGAATATATCTACTTCAGTTTGCTGCAGGACTTGAGCAAACATGTGCTACGAATTATTGGCTCTTGTGGACACTTTTATGCTGTGGAGTATCTCACAGCTGGACATGCCTGGCACAAAACTCTTTTTCCCTTGGAAAATGTGATTGGCCCCTCCCTTACTGGACATAGAAGCAGGGTGAAAGCCATCATTGACATTGCACTCAGCTTTCTGGACATGGTGCAGCATTTTGATAACGATTTCTCTCACCGACTTCACCTGTGCGACATCAAACCAGAAAACTTTGCTATCAGGCACGATCTCACGGTAAGTCAGATCTTTGGGGTAGTGTTCCAGGAATTTGAGGTCAAATTCTAGTCTGAAGATGCCTGTAAAAATGACACTTCCCTCCTTGTACAGCTTTTGGCTAAGTGTTTACAAAGCCAATGAATTTACAAGCATCAAGGGAGATTCTCTGCTGCTTTTCCTCTTTGTAATGTGTACAGCCACATTTTTGGAACACTAAATCCTGCTGCTTACTTCATAAACTTGTTTCTCGCTTCCGTTTTGTTTCACTCCTTCAAAGGCACCAGTGCAAGATCCCTTGGATGTGGTGAGAGATGCCTCCTAGAGGCAAGGGGGTTTCAAAAGCCCTGAATGAATCTGTAATTTGAGTCATATTTCTGGTAGTGATGCTGAAATGAAAAAAACTGTATGAATTTGAAAGCTAAGACTGAATTCATGGTCTGACATAAGGGGAACTCCCCACATCCAGATATACATATTTGTGTATCCACGGTCAGCTTATCTGGTCTGGAAACTATGCAAGGACAGCAAGATGAAACTCCCTACTACTGTCACTCTTTGACTTTTCATTGTGCAGCTGTAACTCAGACCTTATAGCTATGTATATTTTCTAAGTAGCAGTGCAGCTCACATTCGTTCTGTGGACAGAAATTCCTCTGGCTTTGGTTGGAATTTTTTCTACAGATTGGGGGGTACCATGCAGTGGGTAAATATTTGAACTAGTGTTTGTTTACGCCCAATTTGCAGTGTCATCAGTGGAGTTTCTGCACTCTGAGTGAATATAAAGCACTTTCAGGCACTTTAAGACTATTTTTAGTACTCACTGAGTGTTAATACAACACTTGTATCTTCAGAGTACTGGACAAACACTACCGAAACATTAAGAGCAATTAGTGTTTCCCCCTCACCCTTCCCTCCCCTCCCATTGTTTATTCAGGTGCAATACAGCAGCAGAGCAGAGAATGGGCAAGGAGCTACAAGAAGAAACTAAAGCAAGCTGTACCACTATTAGGCAAAGCAGGAATTCCTCAAGGCAGGCTTTGCCCATCTTCCTCAGTTACTCAGGGCTGTGGCTTCCTGTGGCTGAGCACAAGCCAGAGAATCTGTTTCACAACCTACTTACAAGAAAATAGATTCCATTTAGGGAAAGGGGATGACTACTGGATGTGTCTTCTCTTATGAGTCCTTTTGGTGAGGCTTGCTTTGCCAGGATCTTCCAGTGACTAACCAGTTCCAGAATGGGAACACAGCAATACAGCCTCTTTTTTGTCTCATGTTCGTTTTAAGCAATTTTTTCACTTGTTGGTTTCTTGTATAGGATAATAAAGAAACCCACAATTGTACCACTATTCTTCATTTGAGTAATGAGACTTCTAATGCCCAAAGAAATGTGCCTGGAATGCAATAGTTTTACTTTGAGGATTATTTTCATGTGGTGGGGATAAGCCTCCAGCCCTCACGTGCTCTCCTGCTGCACAGAGAGGAGCTGTCTGGTAGATCATCCAGTAGAAATTTAAGCTGTCATGAAGCCACATAAGGTAGAGATAGAAGGAGGTTTGGGTGAGTGCACAGTGCTCTGGGAGAGATTCCTATTTTACCAATACTTCCAGGAAAACTGGAAAGATTACAGCATGTTAAACATGATTTTAAATCAGGTAATGAGCCAAACTGCGTCCTTCTTGTATTTCCTTAGGAACTTTTTTCACCATCTATGGACATAGCAAAGTCCACCAAAACGTAGCTATTTATAGGCAGAATGTCACCCAGATGTGTCTTCACAGGGTCTAGCTGGATGCCTGTGGTATTCACATGTCCTCTGAACAGAGAGGGACTTAGATTTCTCAGGATTTCTCCTGAGAGAAACTGTGAGAGAAGCAGAGAAAAGAGAATCAAAACAAATCTTATTTACTGCTCCTGTGTTTGTACACATGTGGAATGTGTTATGGAGATTGTTTACTGAAGAGTGATTTGTTAATTAGACTCTACTAATAGTTGTTTAGATTCATTAACCAATTAGATCCATGTGTGTATCAGGACTCTCAAGAGAGAGAGTCATGAGTTTTCTAACTAGTTAGTTAGTAATAGTTCTTGTTAGTATAATATAGTTATAGTATAATAAAGTAATTAATTAACCTTCTGATATCATAGAGTTCTGCGCATCATTCTTCTCTCATCAGGGAATACAACACGGATAGATGTCCACAAATTTTTGTAAAAGAATTTCAGTTAAGCCACTGAACCCTTTGGCAGACGTATTTGGGAACCAGGGCTGATTTTCCTAGAGGAGCAATGGATAAGATTGTCAAATGTACTGACAAAGACCCCATCTGGGAGGTGCAACAGTGACACTGGGACTGGGGGAACCCTGCACTACTCTCACTGTCTGTTCTCCAAAGAACTAAACAGCAAAACCACAGAAAGCTTAAGGAAGTAAATAACAAACAAAAAGAAAAAAAAAATTGCCAAACATGTAAAATTCCTTAGGCTACATCATCATTATAGAGCTCTCCAAAATGCTTAGAAATACTTATGTTTTTAAGATATGCCTCATCTCTGTAAAATTTTTCCCTATGGAAAAAGGAGTAGAACAAAATGAAGATTAGACCACGTTCTTTATTTTGCCTGTGGAAGGTTTATTTGGCCTTCTACCAAACCAGACATCTTTAGTTCCTGGGGTTGATCCAGTTGCTGTTCCAGTCACACAGTTCATCTTTTCTTGTTACTTGGGAGGTCAAATCTGAAGAATGAAATTATAATTTGAGCCCAAGTAACTCTACTTTGCCCAGGTCCCAGATATTTTCATGTACAAAAATGTGTGTGAGATGCTAAGGGAGAACATCCCTGATCCTGACTGTCAAGTGTGAAGTACAGCTGTGAACATTTACTGGCTGCACATCCATGATGCTGGAGACAGGCTTCCTTCCCTGTGGTCACCCACAGCTTGGCTCACATCAGGCAGCTGCCATCCCCATCCTGGATTTCTTTCTTTCCCTCTTTATTGCTGTGATTTCTTTAAGTGAAGCATTCAGGGGTGGAGTAGCACTGGCAGAAACTGAGACCACAGCCCTTGGCTTCACCCCCAACACAGGCAGCAGCTCTGCAAACTCTTGGTGCTGCGTACGCACTGCTCTGAGAGCCTCATGTTCTCAGAGGGAAGTGACTGACCCCTTTCACTCAGTTTTCTTCTGCTGTGACCAGCTTCTGGCTGGACTCTGTTAAAGGACATATTTCTGGACTATAAGAACATGAACTGTGCACAATAAATGTGTCAAACCATAGCAAAGAAGACTGGGCAAAGTCAGACCCAGCTTTCAGCGAAGTCAGGGATCTTCTTCTACAACAGAACAGACTCAAACCCAGAGAATGCAAGGACAGGTTTGCAGGATCTGTCCCACATGCAGCTATCCATGCACATACCACTGCTCCTCCCCACAGTGGCAAAGTCAGGGGTTTAGTCTAAATGCTGAGTTCTAAATTATACTGTCTGGCCTATGGGTAATTGTGCACCTTCATGTAACTGGGAGGTTGAGGTGCCATCTGCATATGCTGCACCAGCAAGTAAATCTGTCTTCAGATTGGATAGGTCCACTTTAAGGCAAATCAATCCAATTCACCACAGGAATGCATGTTTTTCACAAACAAATTTTCCATTCCTAGTGTCATAAGCATTGGCTTATATTTTTGTTTAAAAAGTGGTGTTTGTAAGGTTAGTGTGGCTCAGTTAAGTGAAATAAAGCCTCTGTGATCCCGGTTCTCCACCAGCAGATGCTCTCAGCACAGCATTTTCCAAAGCCAGCAGCAAAGAATACTGACCAGCCCTGTCCCAGAGGCTGTGGTGTGCCAGATCTGATGGAATGTTTTGATTCACAGGTGGTGGCCATTGACGTGGATATGGCCTTTTTTGAACCCAAA
Source organism: Lonchura striata (assembly GCF_050655825.1). Lineage (NCBI taxonomy): Eukaryota > Metazoa > Chordata > Aves > Passeriformes > Estrildidae > Lonchura > Lonchura striata. Next base: position 99,439,443 of record NC_140704.1, read on the forward strand.
ATGAGAGACATCCTGGAACAGAAGTGCACAGGAGATGAAGATTGTAATTTCTTTGATTGCTTTTCAAAATGCAATCTGAAAATCAGAAAATGTGGAGCACAGAGAGCCAATAACAACTTGCAAGTGAGTAGACACAGCTGTTTTATGCATCCATTCCTTTTAAAATCAGACTATAAAATGCACGGTATGTACAAGGAGACTGTGAGATGAAGACAGTCAGGCTTTTACATGTGTCCATGTAAGTGTCCTGTTCAGAAATCTTGTCTTGGGGCACACAAACAGATCTTTATATTCTCTCTATATAGTGTTTATTTGCCGTGATTTTTTGTAGGTGTTAGCCCAGTGCCACAGACAGGAGAGCAAAGTAAGCAGGGGCAGGGGATTAGCACTTCTGTCTCCATTAATAATAAAGTCACATTCTTGAGTTGCACTTCAAATCCTGTGTTCATTTCTGGGCCACTCACTTCAACAAAGACATTAAGGTGCTGGAGAATGTCCAGAGAAGGGCAACAAAGTGATGAAGGATTTGGCTCACAAGTCTTATAAGGAGGGAGCTGGAGATGTTTAGGCCGGGGAAAAAAGAGGCTCAGGGACATCTTATTGCTCTTTATAACTACCTGAAAGGAAGCTGCAGTGAGGTAGGCGTTGGCCTCTTCTCCCAAGTAACAAGTGGTAGGACAAGACAAAATGACACCAGCTTGCACCAGGGAGGGTTTCGTTTGAATATGAGAAAAAATTCCTGAAAGAATGGTCAAGCATTGGAACAGGCTGCTCAGGGAAGTGGTGGAATCACTGTTCCTGTAAATGTTCAAAAAACTTGTAGATGTGGCACTTGGGACATGATTTAATGATGGACTTGGCACTGCTGCATTGGCACTTGGACTCAATGATCTTAAAGTCTTTTCCAACCTTAGTGATTCTATGGTTCTGTGAAAGCTGAGGCTGTCCAAGTGTGAGCAGTGGTTGTGATTCTGCACTCTACAGATGTAGTGTGTGGGTGTACTGGAAAGGGGTGTCCATGGGGTTCTAGGCTTTGGGGTGAGGTGTCTTACAGCTCACCCAGCTTGTGTTGGTGGGAGGCATTGGCAAAACAGGAAGGCTGGGGGGATGTAGCTTGTTGGCCTTTTGCCTGCTTCTCCCACCCCCTCACCCTTACCACTCGTTATGCAGAATCATAGGATTATTTAGGTTGGAAAACACCTTTAAGATCATCAAGTCCAGCCATTAACCCAACACTGCCAGGTCCACCAACAGATCACACCTCTAGTGCCACATCTACATGTCTTAAATATTCCACCTAATTCTCTGGGCATCTTGTTCCAGTGCTTGACAACAATTTTGGTAAAGAAATTTTTCCTAATATCCAATCTAAACCTCCCATAACACAGCTTGAGGCCATTTCCCCTTGTATTGCTTGTCACTTGGGAGCAGAGGCTGATCCTCACCTGGCTACAACCTTCTTTCAGGTACTTAAAGAGGGATATAAGGTCTTCCCTCAGCATCCTCTTTCCTAGACTAAATAACCCCAGCTCCCCCAGCCCCTCATAAGATGTGTGAGGTACAGGAGCAACCTGAGAAGGACCATCCCTTAGCTAGAGTATAGCTTTTATGGATGCTCCTTTCCTATACATCCCTCTTTGAATGGCTAAATGCACTTTGGATTCAGATGACATTTTACTACAGTCCCAGGGAAGCAGCAGGGCATTAGTCGTATCTTCTGAAATGCAATGATCTGCTCTTTTTCCTTTCCCCAGGTAATTTGTGACAAAATATTCCGTCGCTGGTTTTCCCCAAATCTCAGAGGAGCACTGGTTTCCCTGCCCCTGCAGCTGCAGCTGCAGAAAGCCGTGCAGGAGTGTGCCCAGCCGGGGCACACGGGTGCCAACGGGCACCAGAGGACTCTGAAATCTCTCTCCGAGCTCTACCACCTGCTCCGGGTCACTCAGCGAGAGCTGCAAGGGGCAGAGTAGACACGAAAGGCAGAACTGCAAAGGCCATGTCCCAGCCTCTCTGCCATCCCTCCTAACCCCGGAATTTACAGCACAGAGATTGCTTTTCTGCTATGCAAATCAAGTTCATAGCTGCAGGTGCAGCACATCCTGATAATATCCTGTCAAGTGTTAAATTGCTTTACATTACTTGGATTCTGTTCTTGCTTATTTTCCTGAGGAAGCACTACCCCTCTCCACCAGCACACGGCACATCCTTCCGAGCTGCAGTCACTGCTCAGATAGCATCTGTCTGAGTGTGGTGCTCAGAGGATGCATTTACAGAAGAAAAGTGTAAATGCAGCAAAACTCGATCAATAATTAAAAGAATGGGTGGGTGGGTGTGAATAAGTACATGCATGGTGTTTTTTTAGTTTCTCTGTCAAATGAGGTGGGTTTTTACAGTAGATACAGATCATTTTGTGCAGAGAAAAAAAAAGGGAGATAAACAGGGAAATGTGCTGTCACACAAGGAAGGAGTTCTTTTGTACAAAGCAGTCCTTTCTGATGTCCCCAAATGCATTTTCTCTGGGGTATTGCATTATCTGTGCCATTGCTAGCTCTTTTGGGGAAAAAATTATATAAAGGTACTTCGGACTTTTCTAGAGCAAAATAATTATACCCCTGCTGAGCTCCCATGTGGGTATTCATATTCTGCAGTGAAGAGGTATGAATAATGCTACTGGATTTTCCCATGTGAACAAGCCCTCAGGCACTTGTACATCAGAGCACTTGATAAGAAGCACTCCTTTGCCAGAGAGCAGAATTGCCCAGGAATGTCAACAATCTGTCCTTTGCACAGAACAATGGCCAGATACAGAGTTTTCTTCCATGGTATTTTTTAAATGAACAAAAGGAAATTTTTTTGTACAAATTCATTATCTTGAAATCAGTTGCATAAATAAAGATCTCTAGATTAACTTAAAAACATTAACTTTGCCTTTAAAATGTGCAGGGCTGTGGCTGGAGAAACTAACATGGGTTCAGGAAACACTACAAGTGCATACAAGTCCCAACATCAGGCAACGTCCCCATGATCTGGTTTTGGCATGAAGACATTACAAACCCCAGAAACAGGACTCCCAGCAGCCTATGGCAGCCCTCAGCTTGGAGAAATCAATTTTAAGACTGACAACACTGATTTTTGGATGTGAGACATGTAACAACACTTAATCTGCTCCATCTTTATGTCCCTCAGCCTTATGACAGCCATGAGGCCTGTGAGTGCTAATTAGACATAAACTTTCTATTTCTGGAGTGGTTCTTTAAACTAAGGCTAAAGACTGCCCATGACCAGAAAAATGGGAGCTGCTGAGGAGACCTTGACCCCTTGAGACCTAGCTCAAATTTTCAGACTGCTGCTAGTGTGTTTTTATATATATTTGTTGCAATGAGCAGTCATATTTTTAAAAATCATGCAAGAAACTCATAGCAAGAACAAGGTCAGATACCTTGCCTGAGGCTGGACAAGCTGCTGCTGAGCTGGAGCTTCAGCTTAGGAGCTCCTGACTGGTAAAGTCGCTCTCAGTCCACCTTTAACCAGGCAGGCAAAGAATGTTTCTGTACTTTAAGATCATTCTTTGCAAATGCAGGAGGGCAAAGCAGAATATGAAGAAACACGAATTCCAGAACTAGCCCTGTTAAAAAGTCATGAAATAGATGGAGAAAATAATTAAGAACAGAATCAGATTGTGGCAAAGGAACAGGGATAGGTATCAGTTAGAGGGAAGACAAGGAAAGAGAGATTAAGGGATACTAGAAAAAAAATAAGTAAAAAATACGTCAGCCTTTGTAGAAACATGATTTATGATGCAAGATTCAATAAAGTGACATATAGTCTGAGGAAGAAGAGACTGAAGATAAACATGATAACTCCCTTCAAAAACAGAAAGAGGTTGATAAAAAGCATAGGAGAGAACTGCCCTGTCTGGATTTCCTTGGTGGATATGATGATCAAAGAACTTAAACTGTAGCAAGGAAAAAAGCAGGTAAGACATTTGCTACAGGTTTTCTGATAGAAAGGAACATGAAGATACGACACAAATCATCTGGGAGAGCTTTAGCCTTCACAAATTGTGGTTTTTAACTACAGGCAAGAGTGAGTGCCTGTCAGGAATTACGTACATGAAGTTAAGTTGATGATGCTGCCTTGAGGTAACTTTTATCTCCAAGTCATGTGATTATGTTATCACCAGTTTGCATTTGTGCTCTCATGACACAAATCAATTTTTGTGCTCCCACACAAAAAATCCCCCCTCCTTGATCCTTGCTAGGTCAGGAGGGACTCAATATAAATCCCAAATGCTGCTGGAGAACCTGAAGATATTATACATCTTCACACATGAAGATGCACCTGTTTCTCTGGTCCCATTATTTCCTCCTTCCCAAGCTCAGAGAGTATGTTCAGGGAAAAGCAGGCATCACAAAGACCCTCAGTGCTTTGCAGAATAGTCAGGCTCCTCCCATGCCAGGGATCCCCTTTCCATTTCCAGGATTGCATTTCAGACAGGATAAATTTCTGTTGGGTGAGATATTCCACTTTTAAAACAGATGGAAAAAACATAGTGAAATGAAAACTGGTGGCAGCCAAATGTTGGTGTGATGTGACTGCTCAGAAGATCCTTTTTCCTTGGCAGGGTATGGGAAGGGAAGCTGCCTTTGACAGATTTCTCCAAACCCTTCAGGGTCTGGCTGCAGCCACCTCCCACCTGGCAGGGACCTCCTTCCCCCACACCACACTTTCCCAGGACATTAGGTTTCACTTCTTTTCAGGATACAGAGAATAATCCTCAGAAAGATCGACACAATTGGGTTATTTGTCCTTGGCTGGGCTGCAAGATTACATATCACTGATGCAGCCAGCTCCAGGCAGACTTTGGTGCACACCTTCAAGGAGACAAGGAGAATCTGACAGGCTCTGTGAACACAGGGCTTGATTCTTCACAGCCCTGCACGTGCTTTGTAAAGTCACTAAATCCTGGGAAACAGGAGAGAAAGCACTACCAGTGAAGGAAATGAAATATTGTAATTTAATTAGCAGAGGTAGCAATGACCAAAACAGGAATAAAACAGTAGTTGTGCCTTTATGTCTCTGGGACAGAAAAGAAAGTTAAGGCACTGGTTTTGTTGCCATTTACCTTAAGGAGAAAAGTGCAAGCTGCTGTAATTTGAGCCTCTAAGATTATATGATTATGACCACATTTTTATTGTTATAATGGTATTTTTGGTTAAAATATCAAATTTTTTTGATTGAAAAAATCTATATATGTGTTTGAAAGAAAGACCCAGGACTGCTGCTCCTTTCTGACAAAGCCCTTTCATGCTGCCCTGGCAGCACTGCCCACCCCTCTTTGGTCATTAGTGCACCATAGCTCCACAAAGACTTCCCATTGCTCATCCCTTCCATATAAAAGATGACTTACACAGGTTCACTAATAGCATTTGGTTGCACTGGCAACAGCCACTTTAGTCCAAGGTGTCTCTTCCCATCCAATTGATCTCAGCCCTATCCCTTTGCTCTGTTAGTCTGTTCCCATATCCTTTTTGCCCTATAAAAGTGGCATTACCTCCTGATTAATTTCTACCACTTGCCAAATTAGTGCCTTAGTCAGCAACTTCTACCCCATATTTATGGCTCCCTGTGAAACAGGAATGGCATTAAGTCATTGTTTATTCATTCTTTGCATCACAGTCAGCAGCATGTGCTTCAATTCTGCAATAATCCAAATACACTGTCTGTTCCCACATTTTACAAGAGGTGAGTCCAGTTGGAGGTCTAATTCATCTTTAGGAAAGATGAATTCAACCCGGTGCTCAAGATTTTCAAAGAACTACTTCTGATTTTCTCCAACTAGCATTTTATGCTCTGCAAAAGCAATAGTCCTGCACTAGGATGATAAAAAACAGAACAGAACTCCTTGCCCCAAAGGGTTTGTGTGGTCCCCCTTGTGTTTCTAGGTTGACTCAGTGGTGACCAGCCCAGAAAAGCAGGTCAGTTCTGTAGCCAGAGTTGTTCTTACAGATACTACTGCTCCCTAATGGGACTTCCCAGAATCCCCCTTCACTGAGAGCATCCAGATGCATTGCTGGAGGCAGCACTAGAAATAACAACAGATATTTGGGACTGGGAGACAAGAGGGGGAAGGGTTTGCTTTTTTTAAAATTAGAAACATTGACTGAGCAACACATTACCTAAAGGTGAAAAATGGGATCAGATACTCGAAGAGTTTAGGGACTCCTCACTGAATTTTTTTATTTAGTTATAAAATGTAGAGCCAAGCTAGCCTATTTGTTTTGGTGTAGATAAAAAGCAAACAAATAAGCAAACAAAGAAAAACAAAAACAACAAAAAAAACCCAAAACATACCAAAAAAACCCCAAACCAAACAAAAAATTTTAAAGAATCCATGTACCAGGTTGCCTGTCTTTCAGCAAATCATATTGCTATGTGTAATGGCCAGGAAGGTGATAAGTTTCAGCTTTTAATGAGTTTCTGGCTGTAAGATGGGAGCCTTGTAGTTGTGATGCCAGTCTGTGCATCTGGACAGCCAACTATAAAACAAACCCAGAACCTGTATCAGTGGATACGAATAACCAGATTAGCTATTTTGGCAGATGCTCTCTGAAGCCTAGTACAAATGAAAAATGAAATCACTCTGTCTGGGCCAACTGTAGTGAGTCCAGACAATGAGCAGAGTCACTCTGCAGGAGCCCCAGTTGCTGCCACTTTCCTGGATCCTCAGTGAAATCAGGAGAAAGGCTATTGGGCTTTCAGTAGCAAAAAAAGACAGCAACACATAGTGAGAGAAAGAATGAGATGCTTGGAAGAATGAAAATCCAGGACAATTGAACTCAGAACCAAAGAGATAAGAGACTCCATACTGAAAAATCAGAGAATGTCAATGAATTGATTGAGAAAAAAAAAAAGCCAACATTTCCATTGTAGTTCTTTAAAATAAAAAAGTGCAGTAGCACTGGGGATATAGTGCAGCATCAACAAAGCCATTTGTTGTATGTGTCTAAGGATCTGTCAAATACAGTGTGGAGCTGTATAATGACATCTGCAGCCTAAAGACTAGACAGAATAAAACCACTTGAAAAAAGCTTTTAGAATTACTATTTACATAAATGCATAAAACTGCTCTAATTATCAACAAACAATGTCAGCCAAAAAGAAAGAGTGTTTTTCTCACAAAAACTGTTATTATGTCTATAAATTAAAGTATGGCAAAATGCTGAAATCCCTGAAAGGCTATGATCCATAATTCTGTGGGTACAGTTTTGATCCTGCAGGCTTGGGCTCCAGAGCAGCAGAGTGACTGCTGAGTTCCTTTAAACACCACAATTCTTGGTGCCTTCTGCAGTGTACTCTGAGCTCCTTCTCCTGTAAACTGGAGGGGATTTTTCCTACACTACAAAATGTGCCTAAGTGGTGTTGGCAGCCAGAAGGATGTGTGTATGATCCAGAGCATAATCACTTCCACAAGCATCTGCTGCTAGTGCTTTCAAGATACATGTAATCCAAGCTGGAGACTATTGTGAATAACTCTCATTTTCCCTTGCTGGTTCCTTAGCAGTTTGCTTCTAGCTAGTTAGAAACAGAATCCCCCATCCTGCTTAAATTGGTTGTAATCTCTCCAATTTTCATGCTATAGCAGGAAAAGAGCAAACTGCCTTGAGTTCAGGATGGGTTCATTCTCTTAAAGGTACGACATGCAAAGGAATAAAAAGAGATCAGTTCTTATTTCTAAAGAGGAAGTCAAATATAAGTAGCTGAAAAAAATAGATCTTTCAACCAATATCCCATGCACATTAATGAGCTAACATTCCCTCTCTATTTGCATAATTCAAAGCCCTCTGCTTCTTTCCAATTCAAAAGAAAATTTAAAAAGCACAATGTGTTTACTACTCCAAATTTCACAGGTATGGTAATTAACTTCTTTCTTATTTCTATGTCAGAGATTTCATGCTGTATCTTTGTCCTTAGGAAATTGATTTCTTCCCTTATCCCAAGAAAGGGAATAGCTGGGAAAAGGTAGGGGGCTTTTTTGTGGGTTTTTTCCCCCTCTTTTACAAGGGTTATTAAATACCAATATAATCTTGCAGGGAGTTAATCAGTGGCTAAATATTTATTACATGAACCAGGGACTATTTAATGGAATAAAATGTCTAACAATAGCTAAATAAATGCCCAAGTAATTACTCCTGTGTTCAGAATTTCTTTTAATGTAATTATACCAATATTTATCTATCTGAATCTAGATTATATATGCTCATGTGAGTGCTTTGCCAAACATATGTTCAGATGTACATTCACATGGATTCAGCCTCCATCTGACCCTTGGCAAAACTGCAACCAGAGCATGGAAGAGCAAACCATCCCTTGGAATTTTATAGCCATGATCTTTCTTTTAGTTTCTGTATTCTATTTTTTGTGGAGTAAAGGTGGTGTGCACACAGATACTCAGGCATTCCTTTCTTGAACTGCAACTTCGTGTCACAAATGCTCAGTGGGCAGACCACAAATGCCTGGGGTTTTCTTTTTCATATTATATTCTATATAAATTGGGGAAATGAAAGAGTAATTAGCAACATGAACGAGCATCGCACAGTGCACAGAAATAATGAAAAATTAACAGAATGCTTAATCCAATTCTGTGTTTTTACCCACTAATTTCATTGAGCTTTCTTAAGTAATTAAAGAGCTACATCTTTTGGATCAGATTCTAGTCTCCAACTCTTAGAAAATATTGGATAAACAGTGTAATATTAGCCAAAGCAATATAATTGAAGAGACATTAGATAGTGCAGCTATACTCCTGAATTTCCATTGCCATTTCAATAGATATCTTTCACAAGAGAAGAAATGAAGCCAAGAGCTGGACAGGACAGTGATAAGCTCCACTGAAAAGCCTGGAAATGGACTATGCAGGGACAGTTCATCATTTCCACCTCATTCATTTGGCATCCCTTTTTCCCCGAGTACGAAGTCACGTGTGATACTGGTGTGTTTGAAGTCTCAGGCTGGATTTACACCAGCATAATTCAGTGGCATTTAAGTGTGTGCTCTTTATACATGTCAGCAGCAGAGTGGGGGCTCCTTGTGTTTTTAAATGGGCAGAGATAGGAGTAAAATGAGCAATAAATTCATTTAATAAAAGTGAGAATGCAGATCTTTAACCACAGCCCAGGACTTTTTTCCTTTCCATAGTGAGAATCTCTGTGGAAACACCAACACATGGCTGCACCCACTTGGACACAATCCAGGGATCTTTCTCAAGGACTGTGGCACAGCTCATTGCTAGCCCTCCATCCACACTGGCTCACCAATGATGCCTGGCTCTGAGACTAGGCTTTGCTCTCACTGCAGGCACCTTCTCTGGGTGCTTGGGCAGGGCAAGGAACTTGGGGGTGCAGCTCAGGAGAGGTCTTCTCTCCTGCACCTGGAAAATGAGCAGGTAGATCAGACTGCCCTGCTGGCTGAAGGCTGAATTTTGGCCCCTCTCTGGCAGCACTGACCATTAGGCAATGAGTTACAAGTGTTCTCTCCCAGTCCTTGAGTGAAAGCTCATTGGGACATAAAACTACTTCTCTAATGGATCTCCATAGGGTGCTGGAGGGCAAATTTCTAGCATCATTCCCAGTACTGAAGTGTCTCACCCAGGAAAGTCTCTTTCATAGCTGGACCTTTCCCAGTCCCAGTACAATGGTGGGGAGTTCACCCCTGCCATCCTGCTCTTCTGACTGCAGAAGAGAAGGAAACAATCTTTTCTATGATGAGACTGCCACTTCACAGGAGCACCACATGCATGCCAAGAACAGCAGTGAAGGAACACAAAACTGATGCGGCACCATGAATGTTCCTCATCTGTTGCTATCACTCCATCCCATAGCCTTTACACAAACTTTGCTGAGAAAGACCTACTCTGATATTGTAGACTGCTGCAAAAAAATTGTGGGGGTGTATTTAATACTATCTGCTTTTCCATGTGGGAAACTGAGAAGGATTGTCTGAATAATCAGTACAAAATACAGCAGTGTTTTTGTATGTGTAAAGGAAAAGAAAGAACTTTTTGTGCTCCATTCTTTTATATAATAGATGACAAAGCACAACAGAGCAAGGGTGTGTCTAGTTTTTATTCCAGCAGTTCACAAAGCTGCCAGCCAGCTCAGATGCCATCTCTGTAAGTAACAGGGATTTAAATGCAGGCACATACACCTGTCTGGGCATTTGGATAAAAGTCTGGTAGCTGGAGTATGCAACTACACAGCTATAAATATTTAAACTGGCTGCTCTTAGTGCATGCTCTCAAGCTGCGAAGATGCTGAAGAGCAGAGCACAGCTGGAGCAATGCCAAATCAATAGGTATGGGCTTTTAAAGGGTGCTTGTATGGATCTCTGCAGACACTTCTGGTACTGTGAAATGCTTGCTATTAAAAGCAGAAGATAACAGTGGCTTTTCTTTAGAATAAGCAAGCCCTACAAAAAATCTCACATCCTCTTTCTTGCATAGAAACATGGAACACTGTTATGAGGACAGGCTGAGAGGACTGGGCTTGTTTAGACTTAAGCAGTGACTCCTGTGTACAGCTAATGGAGGCATGCACAGGAGATGGAGCCAAACTCGCCTTGGAAGCACACAATGGCAGGACAAGAGACAACAGGCACAAACAGGAGCACAGGAAGTTCCAGCTTGGCATTAAGAAAAGGTAAAAAGTCTCAAGAACTGGAACAGTGTTCCAAAGAGTTTGTAGAGTCTATGTCCTCGGAGATATCCAAGCTTGACTGGACAAAACCCTAAGGAATCCAGTCTAACTGGTCCACCTTTGAGCAAGAGCTTGGACTGGGTGGCTTTTATGCCTCAGTACCAGCATGGAGCCTTTCAAAAATGTTAACTGCAGTTTGAAAACCAGAGAAACATAATGGCCTTTGCAAACTACTGTTACTCAAAATACCTAAATGTTTCTTTTAACTTTGGCTCTTGTTCATGTGAAGAAGCCAAAAACATCTATTTAGTTTCCATCTAACAGGTGCCCATCCAGTTTGCAGGCAATCTTCTTCAACAGATTTCACACTCTGGCCTAGCCAAAGCCAACTCAAGCTAGCTGAGGAAGCTGAGGAATGGGAAGAACAAGGGCTTTGTGAATGCCAAGGAACAGCAGAGTTGCATTGCTAATAGGATGAATCCTCTGCAAAATTCTTGAATCCCAAAACAATCTCCATCTGAACTTCTAGGAAAATATGATCATAGCTTAAATATTTTGGTATCTGTCCCAGGCCAAGTGGGTAAGGGTCTGACTGTGCCAGGGGTTGAAGAGGACCAGGGTAATAAACAATGCCTGAGTTTGCACTCATATTTGGGCTTCTCTGGCCCTTCAGAGATGCAAGTTGGTATCAATGTCCACTGCAACATCTGAACATGAGGAAAAATCAGAATCACATCAAATAGTTTGGTGTATTCTTTTATGTGGCTTAGATTCTCTCCCAAACAGAAACTCAGTCCTGAGAAAAAGCCAGTACTCCTCCTTTATCCCAAGCACAATTGCAAGATTAAGAACAAAAACAAACCAGCTAAGCACTGGAGGTACAAACATTTTAAAAAGTAGCTGTCACATTACTAGCAGAGAATTATAAAACTACTTCTGTAAGAATATGAAAATAAGTGTCCTTTAGTTGTTCAGATGAATAAGCCATAGCACAATTCTAAATAATGTATCATTGCAGTTATAAGCTTGAATAGTATTGCCTTTTTCCCCCAAAGAAGCACTATATGTTGCAGATACAAAAGGGTTATTGTTTTGTGTTTAGTGTTGGTTTTTTAAAAACATTATGCCAAGTTTCTGTTTTCAAACACATGTCCATGCTGGGAAGAAACGGGCATGTATCCATCTTGCCTTCAGGCCAAACCATTTAACCAGAACTGGGAATACTGACAAACTTTCTCAACCTTCTCTCTCTCTCTCTCTCCAGTGCAATTGTATAAAGTAGCCTTTTTCAGAGCTCTCTATGAAAATTACCAGTATAAATATCACACGCTGTGTTTTCATTTATCAAGTGAAAAATTATTTTTAACACACTTCTAGAGAAAGGTAACAGGTAAGTTGCTGATGTTCTTACAGCCATTTTAAAGGGGAATGTGTCAGTCTATAAATCAATAGCTGGCTTGATGCCATTTGCTTCTGAATGGAAACCAACTATTTTTGCAGAGCTCTGCTCACAGCAGCTGAGCATCAATGCTAAGTAATCTGTAGCTATTAGGGAAAAACTGAGCATGACAACACAAATCACGGAGACCCTGATGAAGATCTCTGCACATGGCTGCTTCTTCTAATCACCAGCAGAATTTAATGAGACACCTGCAGTTTATACACAATCTTGTTCCAACACAAATTGCCCTGAGAGCACAACGTCTTCTTTTAAAAAAAATTCTTCAGTAAACCATAAACCACGAAGAGTTCATTGTCACTAATATCATACTCCTCATTAATTTATAATGACATGACATAATAGTCCCTCATCCATAACCTACAACAGATCTGAAGATTAAGTTGAAGGGTGTTAAGATCTAATTAGCAGTTTTCTACCATTTAGATTTTCATTAATAAAACAGTGCTGGAGACCTTGAAATTGACCACCTGCAAGGCTGCAAAACCACTATTTCTTCATAAATCTGACCCATATGAGATGAGGGAGTGGACTGAATGTGTCCCGTGGGTCTCTAAATAGCAGCAAACTCAGGCAGCCTGGGATTCCTCCTCTGCTTGAAGCTGCAAGGGCATTCAGCTGTAGGCACAGATGCTCCAGCCTTGTCTTCATCCTTCCATTGTAGTGAGAGGGCAGCTTGGACTGCCAAAAAACCCTCAGAATGACAGAAAGGATAAAAGCTAAATATACCTGTAAATATACTTATCAGATCTGTAGAGGGGGGCAATAAACCCCCTTGTTTTCTAATCAGCACCGTGTTCTTTGTCACCTGGGGGAGGAAACAGAGAACAGTGTCTGCTAAAAGCAAAACCAAATCTGACTCCTCTGAATCAGTGGGCTCAGAGAGAGAGAGTAAAGGCTTGATGCTGAGAATTAGGGATATTGTCATCCACCAAGTGAGCAGCTGGAAATTGCTGGCAGGAGTTGCTGAATCCCTGGGGCACCCTGGGTTTTACTGTCATGAACCAGAACCTGAAGTGGCCGCAGCACAGAAGCCTATCAGACTCTCTTCAGCAGGTGCACAGGCTTCACAGGAATTCTGATACAAGCTGTTTTGTGACCATCGACAACAGCATTTTGGCTTTTTAACATCTGGGATGAATACCTGAGGATCTTTGATGTTATTTTGTTGCAAATATCTGAGTGTTACTTTGGGATCTTCCTTGGAAGACCTCTCAAAAATTGTGAGCACATTACAAATTGTGATGCAAGCTTGCTGCTTGTAGGAGGAAAGATTTGTGGCATTAGTTAGCGAATCAGCATTTAATAGCAGTATTGAAAAAAAGTGATGGGACTTGCACTCTGGCTCCTCTTCTGTTGTCAGAAATAATCTATTTGTCAGTGGCAGCCTGTCCAGTACTTCCTATCCCCTTCCCTCCTTGGACAATAGCTGCATTTCCCACTATGCCAGCTGATATAAACAGACCCATCTCCACTGAAGTTAATGGAGCTGGGGCTTTTCACATGGTCTAAGGACCTGGTGCTGAACATTTTAAACTGGCTGTGCTGTTGCATCAGTTATCAAATAAGGCATGTCAGCAACTCTTGAGTCAGACAAAATAGTTGTCTAACAGCTCTGCTATTAGGAAAGCCAAAAATGCTGTCACAAGAACAGTTCTGGTGAAACTGGTAAATATTTTTTACAATGTGTTACTTATGGAATTAAAAAAGGGTGGTGCATTTTTATTTTTCTCACATTATTCAGAGATTTTTCTCATCACCATAAGAAGAAAGTGTCAGAATAAGTGCATTTAAAAAGCCATTTTTTAATAAAGTAAATTAAGCCTTCTTTGGTAATGGGAGTGAAAGAGAATAATGTTAATGGAATTTTCATTAAAGAGAACTTCTTTGCAAAAGAGTACATACCATTGGGAGAGAAAAATTAGCAGTCAGATCCTCACTGGTTGCAATCTGGCATGGTTCTAGTGACAGACTAACATCCCGTCTAGTGTTGCAAGGGAAATTACACAGCCAAGTTGTGCTCTGAGACATGCATTTGTTATGAACTACCTCATATTTTTTACTGGTTACCTCAGGGCAGAGGAGTAAATTCATTTTTATTAATGAGAAATGTGCAGGTGACATCTGAGAGTGAACTCCTCAAGGGTTTGGCCTGACCTAAAAAAAAAAAAAAAACCAAACAAAAACTGCCTACAAAAATACAGGAAGAAAAGTATCCCTGATCTGTATCCCTGACAGCATCTTCACCCTGAAGCTGCCAGCATTTCCATGCCTTGCCTTGCCACCCTGGGCTGGCATCCTGCCTGCCCAGCAAAGCACAGCCCAAGGTAGTGCTGCCATTGACAGCTCTAAAGCCCCAACCCTGTCCATGGTCTGCAGCACTGGAAAGAAATCAGGTAGTGAGGGTCTCCGTGGAGATGTCTGTGCCTCTCTCCTTCACTCTTTTTGGAAGGGGGAGGAGGAATTGCAGCAAGCCTCTGCTAGAGCTGCAGGGACTGGAGGTGACATAGGGTGGCTCAGGCACCCAGGACAGCCTCCCTGGGGTCAGCAGCAGGCTCACTGCCAGCTCATTCCCTTTCCTTTGCAGGCTGGAAAGGTGAGGGGGCACCTGACAGTGTTCCAGAGGGAAGCAGGTGATGAAATGTGTTGAAACATACATGCAACAAACTGAAAAACAGGTGAATAAACATCAAATGCAAAGAACATAAAGCCTTTTTTCTATCAGCTAAATCACAGCTGAGAGGCACAAAATAATTCCATTAGGAACCCCAGAATGCCTGAGAGACATGGAAAAATTTGAAACTGAGCAGAAAATCTATTCAGGGTGAAGCCACTGAGAGAGCTGAGGACAGAAATTACTCCAAGGTGTGCAGCAGAGCCAGGGAAAACAGAAAACAGTTGATCAAACCCTACAGATGACTTTGGGGATAAATTGCTCTAGAGAAGTGCAGTGATCATGAGGATTGGATTCAAGGGTGCTTCAGTATCTTTTCTAGTATAAAGCCTCCTCAGCCAACTGCTTGGGAATGGTTTAGCACCTTTTTAAAGGCTGAGAAATACAAATAAATAAAAGCAAATATTTTGGGGGAAAAAAAGTATCTGAGTTGAAAAATATACTCAAGAATATAAAAATTGTGTGGAACTAGTGCATTTTTTTGTCCAAGTTACCTACTGTGCTTAATGTCTAGAATCTGTTGATCTGTGGCTTCTCAGCAAAAGGAGCAGTCCTGCAAATGCCTAAATTTTGATACATAAGAATAGTCCAAATTTGTGAGCTGCCTCAAAGCATAATTTCCCCACAGTTTCAAAAACTCTTTTGCAAAACTGGCACTGTATAAGTCCCAACTCCAATAATGATTCACAGAGAACAGATCCATCATTTGTGAGCTGGAAATTTTGAGCAAAGGGGGACTTTGAAATAAACCCTCCATAACATTTGGGATTCCTCTGTTGCTGTGAATGACATCACTATGCTGCATAAAACAAACTTCTAATTTTAGGGTCACTCTTTAAGGCATTTACAAATACTTGCATGCTCTCCATTAACATTGTTTTATAGCTTTAAAATATTTTTAATAAACAGAATCTTCACATTTTTCAGTATGGAGATCAAAGCATAAGCACTTCCTATAAACATTTTATTTGAACCAGCATTAGAAATCAATTTGGCATTTGTTGTACCATTTGCCTCATTCTTATGTAGGAGCCTCTTATTCTGTTTCGTATATAATTTTATTTATTACTGTAATTTTGGTTGCAACTAATCACACACATTAAAAATCATCTAACTTTGAATAAGTATTTTTAAAAATTTTGATGCTCTGTGCTGCTCATTCTTGATAACTGATGTATTAATGTGCACCTGATTTAAAATGCACAGTGCAAATACAAAGTGCTAATTACAGCGATCCAAACTGTAATCAAGGTTTTCACGGCTCTGCGGTGAGTGGCATGGCATTCACCAGCTGTAGCCTAGGCTACATATGAGCCCTTGTTCCCTAATATATTCCCAGGGAACAGCTTCCCAGGAACAGGGCAGGAGGCTTACTATGTTCCCTGGGAATAAATGGCACTGCAAGGCCATATGAACTCAAATCTTGATGTCTACCTTCTCACCATCCTGAGCCTTAAACAACCCCTCAAGATAAGTTCACCCTCCCCTCCAAAAATACATCAGGCCATCCTCTTGCTAAATGATACTATTTTTTTTCTACAATTGAGACTATATATATATATTTATATATTTAGATACACAATTAGATATGGCCCATAACTGCAGATTCAGAGCCTTTTTATTGCTCTGAGATGCCTGATCCCCGTGTCTTTGGGAAGTGCTCTGCAGCCTTTGAATCCAGGCTGGGGTTTCCCTGTAAGGATGTGCTCAGAAGCAAGTGCTGGATCAGACCCTTAATTTGTACTTGACAATGTTCAACTCATACGCACAGTGGATGGATGGGGGAGTTTGAAGGATTTCAAATCATGTGGAGGAAAGGAAAAAATAGACTTTGTTCTGTATTCAGCACTTGAAAATGATAAATCTCTTATATTCTCTAAGTTACAACATGGATGTGGAGCGAGAGAGATTTAGATCTTAATCTTTTTACTGAAGTAAAATAATTAAAAGGGTTTCACATACTCATTTATTTCCACATGAAATATTCTATTTCAGGAATGCTTGAGAAAATGTTTCAGAAGTTAGCAATTTAAAGCAAGCAAATGCATACTGATAACAGGCATTGCTGCTTTAGATCACAGGAATCCACTCAGCAAAGGAACCAATTTTTCTAATTTTGAAAAACAACAAAATCCCACTGGCTAGCTTGCCTGGAATTAAAGCATGTATCTACTTATTTTGCTAGAGAAACGGTAAAAAAATGGGTTGAAAGAGATTAAACTCTTTTAATATCTCGCAGATTATAATTTATTGCTGAGGGAAGAGCCACTGAATTCTTCCTCTTCTAATGACTATTAATTTGTGAGGTATGGGCAGAAGATGTGCCACTGTTCATGTAGATATTTGAAATACTGACATTTTTCTTACTATCCAAGCTATTCCCACAGATGGGTGATTGGATTTCTTGTGCTCCCCACCCTCGCTGCAGCACCAACCAGGGCAGTCCTGAGGGGCGTCTGTTGACTGGGCTCAGAGCACAGACTCCACCACCACAAATCTCTGATGAAATAAGTGTAGGGAATTAATTCTTTGCCATGTGGCAACCTCTTCTTGCACTTTAAACCCCGACAGCTCAGTTTTATCAAATGATAAAATGTTTTTATCACATGAATTAATGCTTAGATGGAAAATGTGATTGGGAGAACTGGTGACAGCTTACCAGTCAGCTTGCTCAATACATTTTTCTGTCCTTAGACTTGTCAAGCATGAAGACAATCAAATCCTGGCAGCATTTGCATTTGATGTCCACCCAGACCAACTTACTGAGTAATAGAATTATCTTGGTCTGACATTTGAGGTCACCAGAAGGGTTTCTGGGCCAAAGATGCCACCATTAAAACATCTCAGTCGAGTTGGCTCCTTGATGGCTGATCAGGATAAAAACAGCTTCTTTCTGCTGTGAGGAGTTTTCACCTACAGATGTCTGTTGCAACATGTGGGCCCATGATTTTCTTGGCAACTTTTCAAAACTGGCCTTTTGGAAAATTATTTCCATACTCACTGAATAGCTGGATGTTTGGAGTTTGGCAGACTTGAAGAAAAAATATCTTTGAAAGATAATTCAGGGCTCAGAAAGCCACACTCGTGTTATCTGTATTTTAATTTGCCCCAAACTCAGGCTTAAATCCAGAAGGAATTGTTAAATATTGTAATCTTCTGTAGATCACAGGTTTACATACAGTTACCCTTTGCTGAGCCTCGAAATTGTTTGTTGGATTAGTCATTTCTTCCATGTGAGATTTGATTGTTGATTTGAAGACATGCAGACGTGGAAAGCCCTTCGCTTCTCTTCCCAGTTTGTTCCAGTGGCTAATCACCCTCACTTGTTTCTCAATTAAGTCTGCCTGATGCTGGCTTCCAGCCTCCTATTCTTCCAGTGTCTTTCTCATGAGGTAAGACAGCTTTGGATAAGGCAGGGTCAGGCACTGGCATGCTATGTCCACTCAAGCAAAATGCTCTGCAAGAATGCTTGTTGGCATTTTTAATTGAAAAAAATCTTTGCATATTTATTTAAATGAATTGAAATTTTAAAAACCCAGAAAAACAAACCACAGCAGATTAGTGTTTTATATAGAATTTTAAAAAGCATTGTGCTCTATAAACATGTGGTTTTATTTTAATGTTTCTCTAGGCAGGTATTACTGAGAACCGACAAAATAATAAAAAAAAAAACAACTATGTTTTTGTTCTTTTGCTTTGTATAATGAACATCTGCATTCTCTTCTACCTCAAGTGTCTGTTTATGAAGTTAGAGAAATCCTCTACATAAGCAGTAGGCCAGAACAGTACTGAAAACTCAAAAGAAACTCCAGATGACAGTCTGACTAAAGAGAATTAAATAAAGCTCAAAGCTTCACCTATTTCTAATAAAATTCATTCCAAAAACCCCCTTAAAGACTCAGCCATAGCATTAAATAACTACATATGTATTAGAAAGCTATTTCCTCTTTGCAAAATCTACTCTGAAACAAGGATGGACAGAGAAACTTAGTCCTCAGATGCCCAGAACAAAATAGGAATTGCTCAAAAATACTAAACATACAGTAGATAGAAGAATTTAAAAATCTGTGTCTGCATCAGCTGGAACTGATGGAAGTTTTGCTCTCAGTGCTAAGATATGCTTTACTACTCTGAAATATTTCAGTTTCACAGTCCCCTGAGATCCAAGAACTGTCAGTGTCATACCCTGTCAACACCACACTGCTAAACACATTGGGTCTGTGTTTACAGGCTGGGTTGAGAAGGATGGCAAGATAAGGACATGCCAACAATCTAAGACAATCCACCAACCTCAGAGCCCACAGAGATGGTAAATCAGGCAAAGCTCAGGGGCAAGGGCAGAAAAAGTAAAAATATTTAAAAACCCTCCAAATAGGGTTTAGCCTCCCAAGAACTATTCTTGAAAGTTACTGTAATCTTTCTAACTCAAGTTTCAAAGATCCCTACAATCAAAGTGGCCATGATCTCTCTTAATAACTGATTCAATGGTCTAACTTCTTGTTTTTGTTCTCCACCATGGAACAACAACACTGCACTTAAGTAATTGTTGTGAATGAATCAATTACACAATTACCATTAGTGCAGTTGTCCAATTAAGCCTTCTCACAGAGCTAAAGGAAATAAAAAAACTCCATGCACATTAATATGCTGTACCTTTTCTGCAGGAGGCTCTGGCATTGCATTAAGTGCTGTTTCTAAAGACTGCCTGCAGCAGATTTAAACTCTGGTTGCGTGAATAAAGAAAAGATAATGTTACTTCAACCTCTTACAGTCATCTGGGTTTTGTTTCCATCATATTTCAGAAATATTCACATGCTTTCCATACATTCTGTAAGGGTATTTTTGTAACATGAAGTTCTCCTTTCTAAGGTCATTTATTTTCATTTTGATGCAGCCATGCTGATGAATGGGAGACAAAGGGGCATGAGAACTTACTTCCCCATTTAATCACAAACTATAAGCAGTAAAATCTACTCCCCAGGTACTAAGAATAGTTTGGGTCCAAATTTTATGTATGGAAAACTAGCTGCTTGCAGGGGTACTGATGAGTGTCAGTCATGGATCCAGCTCCTCTGGGATTTTTAAGCCTTTAATGCCCTCTGTGCACCTGCTCTCTGGGCAGGTCTGGTAGTGCCTAAAGCTGTGCAGGCAGCACAGCCTCCACAAACCTTCCTGTCAGATGGTTTCTGTGTCTGCTCTGGCTCTGGCAGGGATGGAGAGGTTGTGTTGGCATGTCACCTCATTTTGGGATGCTAGAGGATCTGTTTCCAGATATCCAGATACACAACTGGAGGAACATACATTTTGGCAGTGATCACAGATCATTGGGCATAAAAGGCTGTAGGAGCTGGAAGAAAGGTGCAGTCAGGGGAAGAACATCATCTGTCTGAATTCAGCAGCACATTCCCTTAATCTTGCATGCTGAAAAAAACACTGCTCTAAAAGACATGTCTCAAACTACCTCTTTCAAAGTTCTCTCTGCAGTAAATACAGAAAGAGTAAAAAACTGGAAAACTTCTTGGTCCTCCCTAGATCTTTGTTTGGACAGATACAATTGTGGAAGCCAAGGCAGGGGTAAGAAAACACTGATTAGTGACAGAGATTTCTGTCTGGGAAACTAAGAAAACATCGGGCTGGAGTAGGACTGTGGGAGAGACCAAGCCTTGTGGGACTGTCTGGTTTTCTGGGATACACTGGACTGCTCATAAATAGACTTCTGGCATGTTCTCACAGACAGAATTAGCTGGTCCTGGGCCCTCCCTGGCCTGGGAGGGAATCATCTCCATGCAACTCATGTGGCACCATCAACCAAACTGCATAATCACTTCAAGCCTGTGATGGGGAAATGGAGGGATGGGCATCAGAACATTATGGGAGGCATCCAACTGGTCAGAGCCGGGGTACCAAGTGGGATCAGCACTTTAAAGGAAAGAGTTTGCATTCAAACAAAGACCATTTGTGTTCAGATCTTTTCTCATACTGCCTACAAGGGGAATCTGAGGCACAGAAGGCAGAGTCCTGCTGTCTGATCAGGGCTGCAGCTGTGTCACAGTGCCTGAGAGCCCTGCCATCCCAGGGATGTCCGCCCACAGGAGGTGACGGTGTTGGTACTGCATAGCTGGGCTGACACCCCTGGCCAGGGAGATGCTGGCAGGCACAGGGACACCCTGGGGCAGGCACAGGGACACCCTGGGCAGGGACACCCCAAGGAGCTGCAGTTGTGGGTGACCCACTTGGGAACAGAGCAGAGGAAAAGCAGTGAGCAGCAAAACATCATCACAAATGGGATTTGGCAGCTTTGTGAGACAACACACTGTAAGCACAAGCAAGAAGCAATAGAAGTTGGTGCAAAAAGACCAAGGACAAAAAAGACATGTACAAACACACGAGCTGAATACCTATGCTCACACTTTTGTTTTAAGTTAAAATATCTTTTTCCCTCCAAGAAGAAATGTTAGAAGGAAAAGATAAAAAATCTAAAGTGTTTGATGATGAACAAAAAACCTCAATCTCAAAAGACCAAAATGGAAAAATAAAGCTTATTTCAATTCTTGTTAGATTTCCTTTTCAAAAGACACCTGGCTCCAATGCTCTGAATGCATTTAATCACAACTGTCTTATTAAACAAGATTGAGCAACCTAAGCCATATGAAAATTGTTACTGGCCCAAAAATGACTCAATAGGAATGAGAGCCAGTCCCATTAATTACGTTCTGGAGAGCATTCCCAAATGTGCATTATTCACACTGTAGTTCTAAGCACATTGAAGCTCATGAGGCAGAGGTGGGAAGACCCTCATTTGGATGGAGGCAGAGAACTGCACCTTTAGACTGAGCAAGCATAAACTCGTGGGAAAGGGAAGTGACAAAAATTACACAGAATTCAGTATGATTGATTAATTGCCTTTAATGCAAATATCACCACAATCATAAAGGGAGACTTGGTTAAATATGCAAAGAGCTCGATGGGAACTGTGACATAGAACCAGTTGTAAATTTTGATACACACCAACTCTCTGTTTCTGTCCATAGTTTGTGCCTCCAAAAATGTCTGTCCTTCTTGAGGATAAGCTCATCAGAACTGCAAGTACCACATCCACTGATGCTATGTGACTCTTACATTTTTACAGACTTTCTGAGCTTATGTGACCTTTATATCTGGAAATGAAAATGCAACATATTGTATCTTGATAAAATAATGAGTTACTGAATAAGTGGTTTAGCCAAAATTCACAAAAATACAAAAAAAATTCCCTGGTGCACTGTTTTTTTTTTTTTGTTTTGTTTTTTTTTTTTTTTTTGTTTTTTTTTGTTTTTTTTTTGTTTTTGTTTTTGTAATGAACACGTTAAAAGGTTACTGTTATTATACTGAATTATTTAAAATACTTGCCCTGATTATGCAGTAGCAGGCATGTACAGTTGATCTGAAGGAGCTAAACTTTGCATCAAATTTCCCCTGAGTGCTGTATGAAACTGCACAATAAATGAAAGTTACTGTAACTTAAACAGATACTGACTCTCAGAGACATGAAAATAAAAATGTTCTGGTGTTAAAACGTGGCCCTGACAGGTCTATTACACTCTTCACAAAGTGTGATCATTTCTTCGAACAGTAGCTCTCTTAAAAATTAATGATGCATACTTTCCATGCTATCTCATTCCTGATGCACAACTCAGTAGGTTCAGATGAGATTCCAGCTAGACAGGCTCTCAGTCATGGGGGGTGTATTCCCCCTCAGCAGAGAATGGGCTTAGATCACCAAAAAACTTTCCTTCTCTTTACCTTTTTCTATTTAATCTACAGGGACTTTCTGTGAGATCTCTCTTCTCCTTTCCAGTTGTCAATATGACTGTGTTAGATCTGCATCTTGGGTTTAAAATTACATATAATAGCATAAAAATATTTTTTTAACTGAAGTTTGGAAAAAATCCCAAATATTTCAAAATAAACCTTTTTCTATAGCACATGTTAAAATTTCCATTAATATTTAAAAAGATCCCAGTAGATGAGAACTTTTCTCTATAAAGCTACAAAAGTTAAGGCATTCAGAATATTGAAACTCCCAGCATAATTGTTACAACAAATTCCCTCAGGCTTATTATCACTAACTAAAAATGCAGCAGATAAGTAGCTTTTAGCCTTTTAATTTAAGTAATTTAAAATAAATTGATCTCTGTAGTCATGTATCAAACATGTAAATCAGCTATCTAAAGGAGAGTCTCTGATTTAACTCAGCTTCTTGCCCACTCCCACCCAGCTGGCTCCCTCCAGCCCATAAAAGGTCTAGGAAAATAGGTAAAATTGGCATTCTGGTACAAAGGACAGCAGAGCTGGCTGTGCCAGAGGAGTGCAGGGTATGAGGGAGTGTGGTTCAGCACCCCTCACCCAGCTGTAGCCTCAGACTTCAGTAGATACAGGCAATGGATTGTGTTCTTATCCAGTATTCCCAGTGCAAATGAAATCCCCAAACTGGTGTTGTTTTTCCCTCTACAGCTGAATGGTAGCTTATACTGCTAACATCAATTGACTCATCTCTAAATGGGAATTAATGAATATGTATGATTAATGCCAAGCTGGGCTGGCTGGGTGCCCAGGTATTGGGAGCTATGGGTTTTCCATTACTGGAATGCATTTACTTTCACTGGATGGACAGATTTTGAATTTTATTGTTGATATTTCTAAATAAAAAAAAAAACAAAAAACCTGCAGAGGCAGAGTATTCAACTAGTAGTATGAGACTGAAAAATAATAACCTGGGACAATGTGTTCGCTTTGAGTGACATTTCACTTAGGGCATTCCTACAGGAGCTGCAAAATCTGATATACAATGAAAAGATTTTGTCAACCTTCAAAGCATCCAAACTCCCAGAAAACACAAACTTATGGAACTGAACCTTACTTAAGTCTCTCTTGCAAGACAAGGAGAGCTACAGAATTTTCCTGGTTAACAAATGTTTGAATTTACAGATACTTCAGTACTTTACAGTGCTGGCCATACACACTAAAAGCTGCACAGTAAGCTGCAGAATGTTGTCTGCTTTAACAGGGTTCCACTTTAATTATTCACATATTATTCTCCATTGTATAAATGGAAAATAAATGAAGTTAATGTTCTGATTTTTTTTTTATTTTGAAGACTAAGAACTACATGTTATGATTTTGAATTATGATTTACCACCACTTTTTTCCCTCTTCAGCAGAGGTTTAATTTAGTTTCATTTACTTCATGTGCTTTGAAATATCCCAGAGACGTGAAGTTTCAGCTGCAATAAAAATATTTCTGCTGCATAGTGTAATAAAAAAGGTGACATGAAAAAATTAAATAGGTACCTTTCTTTTTTGAATGTGTGGAAATAGGGGTTTCTTGCTTGCACCTCCCAAGAGAATAACCCTTCTTATTTTTATTCTGGAAAACACTTTGACACTGAGGAGTTTTAGCTGATTTGTTAAAATCATGGAATATTTTGGAAGGGGCCATAATGATCATTCCAATGCCTTCTCTCATGGGCAGGGACACCTTCCACTAGACCAGGTTGCTCAGGGCCCCTTCCAACCTGGCCTTGAACACCTCCAGGGACGGGGCACCCACAGCTTCTCTGGACAGCCCGCTCCAGCACCTCACCCAGCTCACAGTGACATCTCCTGACAGCTGATCCAAACCTGCCTCTTGGGCATCAGCTTAATGCCATTACTCTGTGTCCTGTCCCTCCGTGCCCGTGTAAACAGCCCCTCTCCCACACTCCTGTACCCTCCGGCTGGAAGGCTGCTGTGAGGAGCCCCAGAGCCTTCTCTCCTCCAGCCTGAATATCCACAGCTCCCTCGGCTGTCCCCATAGCAGAGCTGCTCCAGTGCTCTGATCATCCTCGGGGCCCTACTCTGGAACTGCTTCAAAAGGTCCGCTTGCTTCTCGTGTTGGTAGGTCCAGAGCTGGATGCAGCAATCCAGGGGGGTCTCAAGAGAGCAGAGGGAGAAAATCCCCTCCCTCAACCTGCTGGTCACCATTCCCTGGTACTCACTGGCTGCACTGAGACAGGTGGCCAACTGCTTTGCAAGACAAATGTTCCTTCTTTCCAAAATCTGTGCTGTGATACTATGCATAATTAAGGGAAATGCATTTTATTGGACTGTGGAAGCAGAGAAGCAAGTAACAACATGCTCTGTGTTTATTTATGTTGAAGTTCAGCTTTGGGTCACCCACCCAGGTGACCACTTTCAACTCCAGGCACCTGCAGTGCACAGACCAGTGTTGGAACAGGTAGGTCCTGGCACAAAGAGAAGAGTCAGTTTTACCTTCACTACTGAGTTGGCATCACCCAAGATTTCATCCCATAACCATGCTGCAATCTGCAGCTACCAGCACACTTCTACTGTTGATTTATTTAGATAGGAGTTGATGGTTTAATAGTATTTAATTAAGTTCAGTACAGTTAAAACCAGCTAAACTTCGACAGCTGCTCCTGACATTGCAAATTGAATTTTGTATTGTGGACAGGGGAATCAGGAAAAGATGAAAATTATCCCTCTTGCACCACCCCCTGGTACTTGGCAACAAGCAACTTCCCAATGCTGCTGCCCAATCTGAGCTGTCTGTACTAGAATAATATTTTTCAAATGACACACACTCAGTATATTTTGTAAACATCTCTAATGAAGCACAGCCATATGTATGTATGTATGTGCATATTCACACATGCTCTTATACACACAGATATATGTGCATGTTTATATATAAATATACACACATATTTAGCTGTTAACACCATGGAACAGAAGTGTCTTTCTGAAAGTGATTATTTAATCCCAGACAAAGAGCTTCCTGCAAGATCAGACATATTAACCTTCAATACTTTTGAACTTCTCCCACTGGAACAAGCTTAAATCCCTTCTACATACTGGGTTAAATCAGAAATTTGTTGTCACTGTTTTGAACAATAAAAAATGGTTGCAAGAATCTGTGTGTGTTCCTGGTGGATCTGTAAGCTCATTGAAAACAGTTTTCACATATTTTCCAGCAAAGTTGGACAGCCTTGTTCCAGATTCTAACACTGCCCTGGGGGGATAAGATGTATAGCATTTGCATCGAGTTCTGCACAGATCCAAGGGAAAACAGACTTGCTCATCCTGGCTGCAAATTTTTAAGTGAGAGGTTGAGCTGCTGCTCATGCTGTGCATGGGTCCACAGAACCCCTCAGATTTGCAGAGACAGAAGAATACTCTATGGTTTTAAGGGCTAGGATAAGATGTTTTCCTGAGCTAGTTCAGGATATGCCACAATTCTTCAGTACGTGGTTCTCCATGAAGGTAGGATGATCATGCTGGTGCAACAAAACATGCAACCCAAAGTTGTTAAAGTGCTGTATTTGCTAAGTTACTTTGTGATACAGTGACATAATACTTCCAGAGATCTTAATCTGTGGAATTTTTTTAAACCATCTGGTTTGAACCACAAGCTGACATGAAGCTGGCACCAAAGGAACTAAACAGTGAGCTTCCCTGCAGTTATAAGCACCTATAAAATAATCTGTAAACTTTTAAATTGAGATTTGACAGAAGGCTTGAGCGTACACCAATTTAAAGTACATAAAAATTCCCTCTGGCTTACATCTGTGACGATGAGGGAGAAAGAGAACAGTGTCAGTTTAGGAATACACGTGAGGAAAGATCACTCTCTGGAAATGCATATTTACTAAATATTGTGAACTCATCGTGAATACTTCAACTCAACAAATATTTGCTGAATCTTCTAATACAGAGGCCAAAGAAAATCTGAATTGACTTAGCTATAGTATCAGATGATTTGAGAACTGATGGCAAAACTATAAAACACTATAAAACCCATCAGATGTCAATGGGCAAGTGAAAATTTTTGCCAGTTGACCTCTTTACCAGCTTCCTACACCTGGCAATTGTTTTACACTTTTACATTTTCATTTGTTCCTGTGTACATTTATATATTTTGGGACCTGTGGAATAGTCTGTTTCTTTAATCTTGAGAAACTTAGCCTGCAGATATCACATGTGGAAGCTCCATGTGATCCTGGATGTTGAAGATTCCTGCGCTTTGACAGGTTCTGGCACCTGCCAGAATTGAGGGTGTTCAGCCCAGTTAGTGAGAACTGATTAAAAGCAGAAACTGAGGTGGGCTTTAACACATAAACAGCGGAGAGTAAAGCAGCAGCATCACTAATGAGGAGTAAGTCCCTTCAGCATCACCAGATCCTCCCAAGGCACTCACAGCACTAATCCTTCCTTCCCACTAGTGGCATTTCCCCACTCCTGCAGCCAGGAAGTAGCTGACAATTTAGCACAGAGGAGTAACTCGATAGTTTATTTAAATGGAACACACTGGAGCTGAGATAAATAAATTTTCCTATATTTTCAGTTTTATAACAGATAACACAAAATGTAGTAAACATTTTAAAATGTAAAAATAGTGCAAAATTACTTCTGTGATAATACAAGACAAATGTTGACAATCAACAGCATTTTAAAACCAACAATAGGAAACAGATCAGGCAAAACACTCATTTATATAGCATGGCAGAAATGCAACTAACCTACAGGCTTTTCCATGTAAGACAGGAAAAAGATCAGTTACATACAGTTAAACCTATGAAAGGTGACTAAACCAGAGCATTTGAAAAGTAGCCTTGTATACCAGCTTCCAGACAAAATGTAGATATAATTTGATTTCTTGCTGAGCATATTGCACTAACTTCTTTTATTATTTGTCTTGGCTTGTTGGGTTTTTTTGGGGTTTTTTGGGTTGTTTTTTTCCCCCTTTTTTTTTGTTGTTTTTGTGGGGTTTTTTGTGTTTTTTTTTTGTTTTGTTTTGTTTGTTTGTTTGTTTGTTTGTTTTTGTTTTGGGTTTTTTTTCGATTATGTATGAGAAAATGACATGTTGCTGAAGAGCTCAGTTCATTTTAAAGACTGGCACCATGAGATTAGAACTATGTTGACAATCACCATTCAAGAAGAAAACAAAACAAAACAAAAATTGCCATAGTGGTAGGACAAAATCCAACTTGGAAAAATGAAAAGAAATACATGTGTGAATATTGCAACATGGGTCTAAAATAGTTTCATGAAGGGCATAAAGTCCCATTGTATCAAGCCTTTTAGAAAAAAAAATTTGCAAATGTATGTCCAAAACAAGTGTTCAACTATAGTTCTGTAACGTTTGAGTTTAGGAGCTAGTGTGACATTTGATTCTTATCTTCCAGGTAACACAAGAGAATTCACTTCAAAGCAGTGATTATGAGGCAACAATCTTATATACATGTATATATTTGTTTCTGCACATTGAAGTAGGTCCCTGAAGTCACACTTACAGCCATAAAATTACTCAAAGGGCAACTACAGGTTCTGTATGAGCTCCTGAAGAATGGGGTTGTCAATTAAACTTAAAAAAATCTTTTACAGAGCAGTTTCATATCTGAAAAGCCACCAAAAAATACAACAAAAATTAATGCAGCTTGAGTCAAATCCAGCCTTTAAATTATTCCTATAGGAATAAAATTGTTTATTTTTTGATCATTTGACTTGACAAGGCAAACTTATTTGGGAATGTTCTACTAGTGAATCAAACTGGCCCAGATACTGCAACAAATAATTAAATATTTTACCTTTAAAAACATGACTAGAAACAACAAAATTATTTGGAAAAATGATTAACTGTGTAAGCAAGCATCAGGACATACATAATGTGATTCAACAACTAAACAATTTAGTTAAATTTTCAAATGCATTAGAGGCTTATTAACGTGAACTGTCTGAAAGAATTGATGATACATAGATTCACTTGACTGTATTTAACCCTCTGATTTTTTCCCAGAAACATCTACCAATGACAAAGAGCAAAATACATAAAGTTCAGAGATTCTCAAGTATGTTACTGCCTTCTTTGGAACCTGAATGGAGGAAAACACAGAAAAAGTTTACATTGTAGAAGAAAACAAATGACAACTAAGAACTCTATAGTTAATATGAAGGAAAAAAATATTGCTGTA
This sequence comes from Lonchura striata, assembly GCF_050655825.1. Taxonomy (NCBI): domain Eukaryota; kingdom Metazoa; phylum Chordata; class Aves; order Passeriformes; family Estrildidae; genus Lonchura; species Lonchura striata. The sequence continues at coordinate 99,468,279 of NC_140704.1, forward strand.
TTCCCACATCTGTATTTGCATTCTGTTTACAAAGTTTGGGTTCAGGGCATTCAAATTAAATGCCTGCATTTTTATACAGAACAAGAGAGAGTTCTCTCCATCATAAATATGTAGCATTATGCACATATATGTACACATATATGCATAAAGGATATTTATCCTTTCTCTTAGATCTTAGCTTTTTAGATTTAAAGCCCTCAAAATATCACAGTCAGTTGTGGTGTTGGAAGAAGGAACTTCTGTTGCAGAAGTCTATTCACACCTTCTTAATCTTTGGCTGAGGTCAGGCAGCTAAACCACATTCTTAACTCTACAAGAAAGTAAGACGAGGAATATTAAGTTATCATTCTTTAGTATTTATAAATGGTTAACCATGCAATAAATTAATTACTAACCTGAATCAATCCCATAGAAATGGAAAATAGACAGGATAACAGAAAAAATATTACAATAGCAACTCTTTTTTGGGTACTGAGGTACCAGCAACCTACTGATGTACACAGTCTAAAGGTTATTTCTGCTGCTAGATTTGATTGGGATATTTTCCCCCATCATAAAATAAATTGGTTTTTCATTTAAACATGATCAGAATCCTTTTTTTAATGAAGACAAATATTTTCACTACATAGGACTGATATTATTTTAGCCCACTATTTCACATGAAGAAAGCATTTGAAAGACAGCTTTTTTTATATTTTGTAGAATAACATTCAAATTATAAGATAAATTCTTAAATGTTGGCTTGAAGGATGCATCTTTTAGAAGAAACAGTCCAATAGATCTCAGCCCTAAACTGCTGAGAATTTTTAAATAATTCCAATTGTATGGACCTCCTGCCTTACTATTATATTGACACAATATCCTTACAGTAATAGCAGCAAATACTTTCAGGTGAAATCTATTTTTATTGTCTGTGATGAATTTGTATCTTCTCATTTGCTAAATGAAATTTGGCAACTGAAACCAAAGGCCAGTAGTATCTCACTACAACACAAGCGCAGTACAACAGGAAGAGTTTTGCAGATCAGTGGAAAAAGCTTGGAAGCTTCAGAGCTGACATTTTTAATATGTCTGTTCTTCCACCAACAAGTGCAATGCTGCAAATGCTTTTTCAAAAACATCTTTCTGTAGTAGTAGGTGCTGTGCTTTGGAATCTCTGCTCTTCTGATTTGTCTTAGAATACAATTTCCCTTTCACAGTAGTTTGTGAAAATGATAGGGTGACTTTTATTAGTAAAGAACTAAGCGTGGAGACTGTTAGTGTTAGAATCAGATGTTCAGCTTCTTCAAATGTTAAATACTTCTCTCACATTGCTTTATTAATACACTCCAACAAAACAAAGAAAAAAATTAGGATTATGCTGTGATTTCCTGGACAAGTCAAGAGGCCGTGTAACTTGGCACATAAGTCATAAAAGCTAGCCCTTTTTGCAAGATAATTGTAAAAAATGCTTTTTTTTTTTTGTCATGAATTATAGAGCAAAGTCCTTTTTGCTGACTACATCACTGAATTCCAGTATAAGGACTTCTCACACATAAATCTTGTTACACAGCAAATTGGAAAACTCACAAGTAATTCCCAAGTGTTCAAATGAAAACATGCACTCTGAATACATGTGTAGTACTATATAATAAAGGAATTTAGAGTCCAGCTTTACAGAACCAAAACTGTAGGCAAGAGTCCAACAGCAGAAGTTGTTTTAGCTCTAGTTTTCTTTTTAAATCATCAACACCAATGAAGAACCCTTAACAGTGGGATTCTTGGAAATCATATTTTAAATACTATACGGAAAACACTGTTTTCTCTCTGGGGTTTAAGCATTGTCTACCATGATCAACTTGATGCTATGGCATTTAACTCATCTATAAGAAAAAAAATCAGTTAAAAAAAGTAAAGTTCTGGCCATTCACAGAGACACCACTTCTGCTCACCAGTCCTCAGTGAAAGTCACAGGCTTTGGACCTGTGGATATCTGTGCTGATCACTAGAACAGATCACCTCTGAAGGAGGATCATGTCTGAACTGCCTGGCTTGAAGCAGGAGAGATGAAATGCTAAACCCAGGGATGGAATATGCTGAATACCAAAGTGTGAAGGCCAGAGATGGAAAGCTTCCATCCATACCAGAGGCTTTCCTTAGGAAAAGCAGACAACTGATATATTTGTTCACTGGAGGAAATATATCCCAATAAGGAAAGGAAGGACATAAAGTGCATCTCTGAGACAAAATGCACATTTAGGTACTTGTTATCACTTCCACCAAAGCTAAAAGCCAGGTTAAAAGATGTACAGTTTATATTTTGCATCTTTGTTGCTCTATCTCTCTATATGCTTTATATAAGATACATTCTTTTGTGCTGTTCTCTGTGACCATCTTGCTTACATCAATATTTTAATCTGACTAAATATACTTCCATTTATCTCTGAAACAGTTAACTGCATAGGTTACCATTTCCTGCACGTTTTACTACTGATAACTTGTGATAGGCACTCAGTCCTTCAACCTGGTGAGCTTCTCATAATGTGTCCTAATGTTGCATTCTTGATATTCAAAGGAACGTTCAAAGGACAAGCTTGTTTTACCCTGCAAGACTATTATTGACAACCACCCACAACGTGGGTTGAAATATCTTGTAACAAAACTAAATTTATTCCGTTTTTATGACAGACAGCTTTGTCCTGTAATTAGATCTCAGCAACACAAGAGCATTTAGAAACATTTCTTGTAATGATATCAAATAATATACACAGCTCCTTTTTAATGGTTTTTGGTTTTAACTTCAGCTCAGATTCAAGGGAAACTTTGAAGCCCAAAAAACAGGTTTATTTTAATCTGAGAGAAAAATGAGCCACTCAAAAATGGTTTGACAAATTTATGTCAAACTCTAAGTTCTAGGAAATACAAAATGCCTTTTTTAGGATTGCTTGTTTCACAAAAAAAGCACAATGCTTTATTTGCTAATGTCCTTTGGAATTTAGTTGCCTCAGTTACCTCATCAGTTTGCTCTAGAAGCCATTTCTATCATAAAGTGATTCTTTTGTAGCCAGCTGATACCATCATCATGATCCAATAGCGCAGGAACTATTACAGATATATGCAATATTATTTTAATGAAAGAAAATATTTTAAATTTCTAATAAACATACCCAGAGTTTGCTTTCAATGCTCCAGAACACCTTAAGTAGAAGTTTTACTTCTTTTGGCTCTCTTTAACTTTGAATAACCTTCTTCTTTCTGCTTACAAAAACAAGACAAACAGAAAAGGGCAAAAGCCAATAAAGCAGCAATACTAAGCTAAAAGTTCAACTAAAAAACATTGTTTCTGAGTGAAATTCTTAGTTGAATAAGAAGTAATTAATAAAAAATTCTGTTTTCCAATATAAATAATCCGAAGTATGTTTATAAGTACAGTGGCTGAATAATTAGGAACGTGGCTATTTTGAAAATACCTTTTACATGTTGGTAACCATGACTTTCAAAACCAACTATCATTTCTGGTTATCAGTAGTGACAAAGGCTTATTCTTCAGAGATGTGCTTAGCAGTGTCCCCAGTCAGCACCATTATATTTTAATAGGGAGGACAGGAGGAATCAGCCCAATAAGCATCAGAGAGTCCATCCTGACCCCAATTAACAGACAAGCCTCTTTTCCTGACACACCAACGAAACTTCCTGAGAGCCTTGCATCCACCTCTCTTGAGTCTAGCAGTGGCAGCACTGCAGTGGCAGTGTGACAGTGAGAACTTGCTGTGTCCTGACGCTTCCCAAAAGTAGCTTGCAGGGCTCAGGCAGGTACCTGTGCTACTCACAGCCTGCCTGGAGAGTGAGGAATGCATGGAGCACCAGTGACTCCTGTCTAGGACAGGGCAATGCCCCTTCCCCATTCCAACAGTACTGCCAGAGCAGCTACAAGCTCTCCATGCTTACAAGCCCTGGTGTGTCTGAGTCATTCCCAGAGGCAGGTAAAGGACTTCATTAGTTCGCATTGTGGTGGAAGTCTCCTCTCAATACCCAGACCCCTGAAGGTGTTATGCCTATAAACAGCTACTTTTAGTTGCTGGTTTTTTTCTCTTTGTGAGAGTGACTCTAATGCTGTAGCACTGCAGTGCTGGACCTGTAACCACTGACTTGGTTGTGGCCCTGTGGAAGGGCCTTTCCCAGCTGCACTTGGATGGGGCCGGCTCAGAGCAGCTGGGCTGGCGCTTCCCACACTGACTCCTCTCTTCCCTGCTGCAGCTCGAGCTCTGGGGTATGAGTGTGTTCCTGCAGGAGGCCCCTGGGGCTGCTGCACTGGCCTTTGCTGATCACACGGAGAGCACAGACTGTGTTCCTTTAATTACAGTTAAAACATCCTGAATTGCCTTGTACTTGGCTTTAAAAGCATAACAAAGCAAAAAACAATTTCTACAGAATGTTGCTAAATTCAAGTCCTTGAGATGAAAATCTTACAGAGCCATATACAGCAGGATAGAACTTTTCTGTAGAATCAGAAAATCTGTTTCAGAAACACTAACATCATTAAGTATTTCAGTAGCAGCTTTTGCTGGAGACACACATTTAAAATGAACTCTTTAAGCGACAGTATCATACCCAGTGGTTACCTTTAACCTGGTTAAGGTTAATTTTATCCAGAGAGGTCAGTAAGATTTCGTAGCCTGCCCATTTTAATTGGAGCAGTTTGGATCTTTTTTGTCTCTTAATTCAGGTCCTTCTGGACTGGATCAAGGAGTATATTTGTGTGTGGGGGGGTTACCTGTCTTTGTCTGGCACAACTTTTCTTTACAGGTGCTTCCATGGTGCTCTCCTTGACTGGCAAAGTCAGTTTTGAGGTCAGTGTTTCACATGTCAGATACTTGTTCCCTGTAATCAGCTTAAAGCACAGAAGTTTATATCTTCATTAGAAAAACACCCCACAACATTTTGAACAAGATCTCTAACTTTTAAAATTACTTACTTTTTCAAAAAGTGCTCTCATCACACAAAGCTGAGATAACCTACCAATTTACATTGTATAGATGAAAGACATCAGCCCAAGACATTTCATCCATGTACCCAATATATGGAATATCATCCTCATAAAAATTACACTGAAATCAGCTGAACTATTTTTTTAATTGAAATGCAGGGAGAGGCACAGAAAAATTAGGTGGTAAAGTACCTCTAGCTGTTACCTAATCATAACTCTTACACAAAATAGAGCTAACTTCAAAGATAGACCACCTTGCTTTGGGTCCCATTCAGTCAAGTTCTGAGAATATGGAAGGCTAGCAAACCCAAAAACCTCTCTCTGCAACTTGCTCTAGTAGCTGACTAGCTGTTCTCACACTGAAGATTTTTTCCTCATGTCCAGAGGGATTTTTTTTTCCTGTTGCAACTTGTGCTTTTTTTGAAATTATAATTAAACTTGTATTTGCAAAGCTTCCACGTTTGTCTAACAGCACAATGCCTTACACACAACTGATGTCAGCAATACACAATGATGAGGTTTGAGATTCCTTCCAGGAGGAAGGAATTATTCCATTAATATGGTTTTATATGAAGAATGAACACCAAAAAAAGGTCACCATGTTAACCTCACACAGACCTGGATAAACTGTCTAAAGCAAAGGAAAACTAATTACCCCACCATAAAAGTCTCAAATTAAAGAAGTGTTTATTTAAAAGAACACAGTAAATCATCTTCCCTTTCAAAAAAAAAAAAAAAAAAAAAAAAAGGGCAGCAGTGGCTGAAAACATTAAGTTATATGGTAGAATTTTAGAAAACTAAATTGAGAATGATGGTAGAACATGATGAAAGTCATGCTCTTTATTGCTTAACATTGTTGAATTTGTGAGAAGCAATGAGAATGAGCCCTTTACCTGTTCAAAGTTAGGTTTGGAATGATGACTGGTTGTCACAGCAGTACAGTCCTTAGAGTGGCATGCTGCTTTGTTTTCCTCGCCCTTGGCCATGCACACTGTATCTTTGAAGACAGATTCATGAATATTTAACCCAGATCCTTTATTTGATCTCTTTGTTTGTTGCAGTGACAAACTGGAATTTGTCATTTCACTGTCTAATTTACAAATCTGCAAATGCACTTCCGTTGATTGGTGTTGTTTCTCAAGAAATTGAGCAGTATTTTGACTTGTAAACTTTTTCCCCCTTCTTGCACTGGAACTAAAAGATTCATGTGTATTCAGACATGGACTGGTGTTTGATTTCTGAAGCATTGGCCCAAAATTCTTAAGAAAGAATGGAGATTTTGCCTTTTTGTGATTGACTTCACGTGGATTCCCACCTGAAGCTGAGTTTTCAGAAAAATCAGAGTTAGCCATTTGTCCACTAGACTGGGTTTTCCATTGGAATATGGGTGTACCATGTTTTGTGTGTGTCTTCATGTTCTTTACCTGAAGCACGCTGCTGTCAGTAGGAGTTTTGACTGGCATATTTTGAATGTGTTTGAAAATCTGAGTTATGCTGGATTTGTGCACAGTCGGCATAGAAGACGAAACACCCACACTTTTTATTGGTGAATGCTTTTCAGCATTTTCCTTTTTCTTCCTATCTGTTTGATTTGTGATCTTTCCATTCATTTGCATCAACTTTCCTTTGAAAATTGGTATAATTTCGCTGACTTTTGGAAGCGTGGCTTCAAAGGCTGAGTTTACAGGTGTTCCTAAAGATTTTGCAGTTGGTAACTGTAGAACGCCTGGAATTTGCATATTGCTCATTGATTTCTCTGTTGCTTCAATGCTAACCCCTCCTGTACTCGAAAAACTGCTACTGCTACTCGACAAATTGTTTGTTCCAGGCTCTTTGATCAAACGCTCCATCCAGTGGCTGTTTTCCGTACTGCACGGTGAAGGAATTTCAGGCAAAGTCGGTTTTCTTGGAGGAACCTGCGTTAGAGATACTACACAAACCATCTCACCGTCCAATTTCGTACGCTTAGGTTTTATTTCCTGCAACACATCAAGAGGCTGCTAAATTGAATAAACTGCATTTAACGATCTAATAGTGCCACCTAATGCACTGTTATATGGTATCAACTGAATAGACATCACAACATATAAGAATAAAAATTTGTGGTTTGGAGTAGAATATTTTAAAACAATATTTAGTTGTCACTATAAATTAAGGGGGTTTTTTTTATCCTCCCCGAGTTCTTTGTTTACACACTCTGCTAGAATATCGTATTTCTCAGAAGGAAACACTTAAATTACACTAATTATCTTGGTTTAGTGCTTTCCAACTGGATAATGTCTACTCCTTTTGAGGAGTTCTACAGAGGGTTTGACTGACAGGGCTCCTCATCTCTTAAGACTTCTAAGAGCATCTGTATTCTGAGCAAAAGACAGTCTGGATTTCTATAAAACTGCAGATGACACAGAGGACCTATTCTAGGTCCTACCTTTGATCACTGGAGAGACATAAACAGAAACTGCTTTCTGAAAGAGGATTATAGTATTTTAGAACCTCTGCAATATCTGTCACTATTATTTGTTCAGAATTAATTACTTCATTTCTTCTTTCACACACTACTACCAAAGAAATTTGAGCCTTAGCCTTCGTCACGACCTCCAATTACAGGAGTTTTGATTACTTGTCTCCTTTTCATCACCAGATCTGGAGTAAATCTTACAGCTTGAGTGTTTTAAAATGCTTATGTCCACACAGTCCTCTTTTTATTTTTAAATAAATTGTAATATTACTACTCTGATAGTAATAATAATAGAATCATGAATGTTTTGAATTGGAAGGGACCTGACAGATCATCTAGTTCCAGCCAACTTTGACCAGACCACGTTTCTCAAAGCCCCATCCAGCCTGGCCTTGAACAATTTCAGAGATGGAGAATCTACATCTTTAGGCAACTTGCTCCAGTGCCTTACTCATTATTATTGTTGTTTTTACTGTTGTTTCTATTACTATGGAAGAGATTTGAGAAAGTTCTGGATATCCAAATGTAAAAAAAAAAAAAAAAAAAAAAAATCTACAGAATTGCAAATACTGATAGCAAGTAATTTGTACCAAGTCCATTTTTAAACGTATGTATAACTTTATAAGGTTAATAACAACTTTACAATGGCAAATAATGTAGCTTTTACTTACATGATAATTAAAAGTTACAGGATTGATAGTTTGTTTTGAAAAGCATAGTTATATGCTCTTACTGTGCTCTGAATATGATAAAGACCACTTAATGCAATGAAAAAATATGTGCCATTAATATGTTTATAAAGAAAGCCTTACATGCACTGAAGCCTTGCAGAGTTCCTTTGTAGCATAAAGTGCTTTACTTGTCATCTTTACTGGAAATCCACACAGCTGTGAAAAATTGCTCTTCATGTCAGAAATAAAAGAGCTCACTACACTTTCTGCATCTGTTCTGGGGAAATACTGCACTGGCTGACTTCGGATGCAATTTAAAGGGTACCTGAGAAAGTGTTCAAGGATACCTAACAACTTTCCCTATATTTCTATAATTAATAAAAATCCTTGTTGAGAAGAAAGCATAAGTTTGTCTAAATGTTTTTTTTTTAAAGGTAAACAAAAGCACTTAATTCCTTATGGGCCTGAAGTTTATAAAGTTACAGGACTTCAGCACAATTATACTATGCTAAGCTATAAAGGCAAAGATTACTCAATATAAGTAACCCTTAGTCTAGTGTTTTCTGGCAGGAAAATTCTCTTTAAAAGCAATTTTTGTTGGTCACATTTTTACACAGTTTGACTGATGTGGTGGTGCGTTTTTATTTACTTTATGTACGGTTTTTTACAATTTTGTATGTCCCCAATGGTTTGTCCCTGTTCCCCCCATTTGCTGTATTGGTACATCCTTTTGTTCTGTTTTCCCGCCTGGTCCTCCTTTCCCGCCTTCCCAATACCTGTCCGTCATCCCCAAAACTGCCAAGTCATCCCCCTGTCCCCTCCCAGGTACCCTGTCCGTCACTCGGTGTTCCTTCCCCTCTGTCCAGAAACTTCTCCACAGGGCACCGAGTGATTGGACGAGGGCCTGGGGCCACTCCTATGTCCCCTTCCCATTGGACCAGGCGGAATCACCCCACCGTGGAGCCACTCCCTTACCCGTCTCCCGTTGGTTTTCCCTCCCTGGTTTCCACTCCCATTCCCTTCCCAAAACCTATAACTGCCTGCCCCGGACCCCACTCGGGGTTCCAGCTTGGGGGGGTTTCCTGTTGGTGTATCTTCTTTGCGTTGGCCACGTTGGCCCCGGATTAAAGAAGACTTTTATCCCAGCTGGTTCCGGCTTTTCCTTGCCGCCATCGGATAGCCGCTGCTAATTCAGGACCCACGGGGACACCTCTCAAACCCCACTAGGGCGCAGCGAGAGGTGCCTCATTGCCCGTCCTCACCCCAGGTGCCGAGCTAGCCGGGGTTGAGCGCAACATCAGAGGGCATTTGGGGCTGGGGAGCGCGGCAGACTTTCTTTTACAGCACTTCCTTTTGCATCACATTTAAAGTGGCATTATCACATTTATGGAAGCCATGAAATAAATCACTCTATTTGACTTCTGATTGTTCAATACTGGGACAGAGACTTGACTAAACATTTTGTTTCAATTTGTCTATTAAAACATATCTCTACTGACTACTATGAAATTATGAAAGAAGGAAATCTGGCAGACTCAAAAATAAAAAGCAGACCCTTGTTAGAATTGTAGAAGAGGAAACAACAAATATGTTCTGAAAGGATACGTGAAGAATCTTTCCCCTATTGGTTTGAAGTAAACACTCAAGTATATTTTTGTCTCTTCAAGATCCTCAGGAAGAATATATCCATACTTAGATAAACCAAACAAAAACAGGTGTTATAAGGACAAACTCAATAGGCAAACAAAAAAGGGAGGGAAAAAAATGAATGCAGTGTATGTGTTTTTTACCAGATTCTTCCAGTGCATCTGAAAATCCTTATATGAACGGAAAGGAGATTCTGGAGGAATTATATGGCTAATGTTTATGATTTGACCCATTTTCATGCTGTGAACAGATAAAGAAGGGCTGCTTAGAAACGGTGTCATAAAATCCAGTTGAAAATATACTGGGGTTTTTTTGGGGAAAAAAAATCTTATTTTTTGCATTCAAAGTATTTAGAGATTATTTTTATGTTTTGAGGACTAATACCTTTAGCTCACAAGTTTATAACATAACAATTTCAATATTTTCTGAAGTATGGTAAAGAATAAAGTGACAACTACAAGTGACATATCTCTTCAACACTCACTAGCAGTGAATGTAGAATAAAAGGAAATATCATTATTACTTCTCCTATATTTCATGATGAAAAATATTAGATAAAAATGAAGGTAGTTCATGGCAAAGGTTGAAATACTTTTTCTTTAAATTGACTTCCTGGTAAAATTGTATTTGAGAAAAACTGATGCTCTTGCATACCATATAAGTAGCACAAAGATTAGTAAATTGAAATAGTATTTAAATGCGTAATTTATGATTTGTTGATTAATTTTTCTTATTTTCCTTAGCAATGAGATAATAAAAACAAAAAATGCCTGAATTTAAAACAGATTGTAAAACAGAAGAGTTCTTATCATTAGCATCAAATTCAGAATTTGTAGGGCAAACATTTCAAGAAATGTTTATTTCTGCTGAAATGTGAACAGATTCCTACCTTGGCAAAACATAGCACCAGTTACTTAGTATGGAATGTTGCTGAATAACTGTGTTTTCATTGCTGTCAAACAGCTTTACGATATTTGCTGAAATATCAAAATCTCCCAGCTTAAAACAGAAAAGAAAGTTTATTTGCAAATAATTCTACAGCAGTACAAATTTTAAATCTTCAAAAATAATTGTGTATCATGATACACTGAAACTTGATATATTATCATTCTTTCATCAGCGTTCAGAGACTGATTATTTCAGATGATATTCCCATCATCAAATTGCAGACTATCTTACGTTAGAGCTTACACTTTCACAAGCCATGCAAGTATAAGGTTTAAAGTTTATTGAAATCAGAGAGATTAAAACTTTATGTGAAATGGTTTAATAAGAGTATAGAAGGAATTTCTCAAACTGAGAGCTGTCTCACTTCCACACGCATTTTCAAAAAGTTCAAATCAGATACCCATGCTCGACATTCTAGTAACTGTGTGTCACTTTGTCTAAACATGTGCAAGTATCCAAGGAACAGAATTAATGGAACATGCAGTTTCATCCTCTGAGAAGTCAAAAACCACCACACTTTTTCACAATGTCTGAATTTGACTGTAGGGAACAATCAAAGACAGAGATTTGAGAAACATTTTATCTTTCTATAATCTATGAGGGTTTGCATTTTTTCACTGAGAAGAAAATCTGGCCATTTCTGTTTTATAAAAGTATCAATCTGGTAATAAAGCCACATAATGATCTTTTCCATCATTGGTCTATATAATTTGGGAACTGGCTTCTTATAGATAGCTTTAGTATTCATGCTGTCCCAAGCAGGGTACAGAAGAAATCCTGTTTTTCTATTTCAACAAAAGAAGAGCTTGGATCAGAAATATTTATTTTAGAAGAAACCAGCAAACCTGACAAATATGCCCTGCATGTATGGATATACTCACCACAGGTGGCATGGCTGTCAGAAAGGATAATAGGTTTTCAGCCTCAACTGTGATGTCTTAAACAATGTATAAATTAAACTTACAAGCAGCATGGTCCCAGCTGCTCCAATATTTTGGAAGCTGTATAGAAATTAAGCAGATTCCATAATAACTATATAAAAGGACCTTGAACATGGTGCCAACAACTCACCTGTAGTTGCTCTGTTTTTACTCAAAACTGTCTGTGTACTACAGTGTGACTGAAAGCTTTCTAGAAAACACTGCTAGAAGGAAATCTAGAGTCAAAAAGACCCCACACTGCTATATTCTGTTAGCATTTTTGAAAGCTCTCTTAGCCTTGAATCTCAGTTTTACACTTGCTAGAATGCATCAATACAAATACAATATGGATTTTATACTTTTATAACCTGTGCAGATAGTCAGGGAATATGGTTAATGTCTCAGTGCAATCAGAAATAAGCATTTCTATGCCCATCATGATAACTGGAAGTCACCTAACAGAAAAGAAGATAAGGATCAATAAAACACAGTCATAGAAAATATATCAGGCTTATACCTCAGGGGGTGGCAGCCGAATTGAGCAAGGCTCCACACTGATGCAAAGCTGCTTCTCTGACACATTGAGGTCTATAACTAAATTAAAAAAAAAAAAAAAGCACAATGCTCTATTTTGAATTACAGCTCATCTCTTAGACAGAAAGCTTACTCAAATATTTATTTAAGGTAATTGTTAGTCAAAATGCTGTGTTTGAAAATCAAAAGACTAGACTTTCTCAGCACAGAAATTAAAATTAGGTGCATTTTAACTGCGAAAAATAAAAATAATAATGAAATAGTGTCATACAGTAATTCAGAAACTCAAAGCTGGCTGTGCAACTGTGTGCTTGATCCTCATATCCTTGACAAACAAACACCCATTTTCAAAGCAAATGTAGTTCATACAACCATTTGCTGCACTGACTCATTCAGCACAGTATTTTCCATCCAGGAGCTGTCAATAGGAAAGACTAAATGAGAAAGGCAAGCATTTATGGACACACCTCCAAAACTTTCACTCAGTTCTGGGTTCTTCAACATATATCTCTCCTACAGATTTAGGCTCCAATATTGCCAAATGTAATCTTAACTTTTATGCTGGAATAAAAATACTACTTTGCAATTTTTGCAATAGCTAACCAGCATGCTTTGTGACTTCACTTTTGTGAACAGCAAACAGTACATACTGGACAGTCACCACAGCTCATTTTCCTATCTATTACTATGGAACTTTCACATCATTTGCAAGACTCTTAAATTAAGGCAAGTGAATTTAATTGCAATAATTATAACTTCAAAATGGCAAATGTCAGTCTATGGCTGTAGATTAATAGTAAAAAATTATCTTCTTTGTGAGTAATTTTTCAGTTGAGCTGACAACTATTACAGACAGAACATTACCTGCCACCAAGAGTATTTTGACAAAAGTAATTTCAGAGTGAAAACCAAAGACTCTGCGCTGGTAATACCAAGATTGTGGCAGTAGGAAAGTGCTTAACTTTACCCTGCTCTCTCAACTTTACCATTACCAGAATATTGTACTTACCAACAGCATTTTGCCTTCCTGAATGAGACAAAAAGTCTTTCCCTTAATAAATAGAATAGACAGACATTATTTTCTAAACCATATGTCTAAAGTCTTGATGTGAAAAAAAAAAAAAAAAGAGAAAAGGAGAAACCACAGTTTTGTTTGCATCTATCACAAATGCTGAAAGTGTATCACTTTTTAGGAGATAAAATCCCCTCTAGCAATTAACTTTTCACTGATTCATTAACATCTATAAGAAAGAGAGATATGTAAAGGTATATTAGTAGGCAGCAATCTATACATCACTTTTTCCTCCTAATCCTCTACTTCAGCCACTACTCTTGAATCAGCTAATTTCAATCTCATACCCCTATATTTTGAAGATACTGAGAACAGGATACTGTTGTTATTGTGGCTGTAAATAAGACAACACATGCACACTTTTATCAGCACATATTTGAAATTATGTATACAATTGCTCTAATTATTATGAGCACACTACAGTTTTTTATACTTTGGTAATTCACATGTATACTACACAGGTATTGTAAATTTAGGCTGCCACACACAGGAGTTAGCAGAGATGTCAGGCAAAGCAGCTATGATCCAAAAAAGACAGAGCTTGGTAGAAGAAGAGGGTCTGACAGAAAACTACTTCTGTTTAGAAGAGCCTACAAACCCTGTGCAGAAGTGTCACTGCTGAAAGCATGAGTCAAAAAAACCAACTCTGTCCAACAATATTTGGTTTCATATGGTACATTGCATTCAGTTGACATAATTATTTTATCTATTACAAAGATAAAGAAGAAGATGAAAATGTGAACGGCATGTCCATTCAGAATATTAACTTGAATAATTTAACTTGGATAACAAAACGACAAAAATTCAAATAAAGAAAAAAAGTAATATGATAATGGAATGAAACAATTTATTATTAATGAATGAAATAATTATGGAATTTAAATTATGGAAAACAAATGCTACAGTAAAGAACTGAAAACTAAATGATTGATCCCTGACCGAATTGAGTCAAATACCTTGCACCAAGAGATGACCAGCTTTGTTCCATCTGGGTGCAAGCCTGGCTGTAAGTGTGTAGGAGAGACAGGTTTGGAGAAGGGCTGGAGTAACTGTTTGTGGTGCTTCCAGCTAATAAAACAAAAAGAAACATATATTTTTAATAATTTAACAGATTTTTTAAAGGCTTCAGTCAAAATTTAAGCATCATCTTGGAGCCAAACTCCAATATGTGCCACACATGTTTAGCTTTCATCTACTTCGCTTCAAGAAGAAGGTAGCACAGCACTTGATGTTGGCATTTGGATTTCATGCGCCATTAAAATGAGGTGCATGACAGTTCCTAGAATGCTTTCACAGGGCTGATAATAGACTTTGGGAAAAGATTAATTGAACCCTCTGGAGTACTTTATTAGATATTCAACTCCCTCCAGGCAAAGCTGACATTACCTCTGCTGTCAGAGTCAAGACCAGACACATTTTCTGGCAATCACAGTAGATAAATGCAGCTTTCCTCATCCTACAGCTCTATTTGCCTGCCTGTCCTGAAGAGCTTTCTCTTGATCATCAGCACTAGTCAAGAAACTAACTACAGCAGGTTAAAAAGAGTTAAGTAATACACCTCCAGAAGAATGTTTCTAATGAATCCTGCAAGGAACTGCTTGGTGTTGAAAAACCTAACAAGGACACATCACCTACACACATCAACATAAAGCAGTTCTGTAAGGTAAGCATATTTCAATAATGTATGTCTTACTAATCTGCATATGCATTTGCACTACTTGGAACAAATTAAGGTACAGCCAGCTGGCTGTGCACATTAAGAGAGCTATGGCTTTGGCTACAATCAGTCTTCTGACTCACCAATTTTAGTGCATCCACATGTACATTCATAAACTCCACAGATGTTGCATACTAGAAGATAGTAAATCATACGCATAATGGTCTAAAATTATATCAGCTGTTAAGCTGAGGGGTTCCATTTCTTCTCTATGCCTTTGGTTTTTCTGAGACTGTCCCGTACAGGCTGGGTAAACCCAAAGGTGAATGGGTTTCAGTTCAGCTGCCTGAACATTCCTGCTGGATGAAGGGCATGACACCAGCAGGAGAGCTGCAGGTCTGTGGCCCAAAGGTTGTCTCAAGGTCAGTCCCCCATGCCTCTGAGCAGGAGCAGGATGCCACTTCAGCAGAGAAATCTAGAGGCATTGATCACAAACTTCTTAAAACTATTGAGTCTGACAAAGTATATTTACCATGCCTACTTCACAGGACACATTTTGTCTACGGGGCGGAATTACTAACCCTGAAATTTGGCTTCTGTAGTGCAAAGTGCAGGGCCTATGAAAAACACTTCTGGCAACAGCAATTGCAGACAAGTGTAACAGCCTAAAGAACTCTGTCATATTTCAGCACTTACAGCAGCTCCATGTCTCTCTACATAGGCTTGACATATTCCCGATTCGTAAAATGGTATCTAAAAATAACAATAAAAAATAAATCAAGGTTTTGGCATTAAGCATAGATTAAATTCTGGTACAACAGTACCTTTGCCTTTGAAAATCATGCAAGGGAAGAGTTGGGCAAACACTTTATCCTGTGTTTTAAAGGAGAAAAATAAAATCAGCTCAGGTATTTGTCATCATGCAATCTCATTTCTAGCTAAAGATATATTCACAAACAAGACAAGTGAGCCAAAGACTGCCCAAAACAAAGCTGCAGCACTCTGCACCTGCTTCTCCTCTTGTGAATTGGGAGGTACCTTACCAATTGAGTCCATTTCATCCCACAGATCGGTTCACCATCTGAAAAGGCCATTTCATCAAAAAAGTAAAGGACTTAAGTTGTCCTACACCACTAATGCACAAAAAAAAGAGCCTGCTTTAAGTGAAATATTTTTACTTATCCTTGCTCCTCAAACAAAACACTTCTTAGAGAAACATAACATGTATGTGTGACAAATACAATTTACCCCTAGCCATACATGACTGACCAAGAAACAACAGGCCTCACATCTTTGGGATGAATTTGCAAGCTGGAAAGTCCCTGGCTACAAAGGAGTGAAGGTGTCTTGAAAAATATTTCAAAAGGTGTTTTCAAAACTCAAAAGTACAAGATAACCAAAATACAGAAAGAGCTATCAGCACTAAATCAAAGACATCTGTCTTGCCTATACTATTGATAAAGAGCCAACTACTTCACCCTTTAATTATTAAAATAAGGATGGGCCCAATCTGAGCACTCCCTGAATGCCATATTGTACAACAGCTGGCCTGCATGGCAGGTGACTGTTTTGAGCAGGGACTCTTCTCAAGTTTGAAGATTCCATAGTGGAAATTAAGAGAACATTCCTTAAAAAAGGTCAAAAGACCCCTTACCTGTGATCTGCAGTTAGTGACTGAAAGCATGCTGAATTCATGCTATGAGGAATTACTAATCCATGCAGCTACTCAGATACTATAAACATTGTAGGGATAATTCCATTAGGCATGAACTGTTGTCCAAGTCTGAGACAAAGATTGGATACAGCCACACATAGGCTCCAAAAAAGAATTCCAGAAAGGGATCCACTCTGAACCTCATGTCTCCACAGAACTTGACATCTCTTTACTCTTTGCACCTCTGGTCTCTCTCTGAGTCATTCTAACTCAGTTTGCCTTTTCATGGCTCTTCCATGTGTAATTATAAGGTAAACCTTGGCATCAAACTTGCTGTTTTATGAACAGGAACACCGTTAAAACCTTGCTAACCTAACAGAACACTGTTAAAACCTTGCTAAATTCCATCAGACCCATCAAACTCTGCCAAATTATTATTTTACCTCAATAAAACATAGTGCTGTTTCTCTCTTTTGAGTGAGGTGCACTCTGCTCATCTGCAGCAATTTGTAACTACAGATACTTATTTACACAGTGATACTAACCGCCATCACAACCGAAATTTGATTCAGTGTCCCCATAACAGGTGCAGAAAGGATCTCTTGATACAGGAATAATAATTGCCTATGAAAAAGGTGAGAAAGAAATTAAAAATGTTTTATTTTCTCAGCATACATTCCATTTTTAATCAGTTTCAATTGTCTCAGTATAATAAATTGGATTAGTCCAAGTTACTTGCTCTAGATGACCCACAATGGTCTAAGACAAAGATTACAGGCCTTTGGCACACAGATGGAGCTGTCCAAAAGTGTTCCTTTCAGCAGACTTTCTCATTTCTCCCCTTTTCTTTTAAAGGGAATAGCATAATGCTTGGTGAATGCTTAAGAATCTGCTTTCCAAATAGTCTTTCCACTTAGTCTCAACCTACATGAAGCATCCCAGCTTTGCAGATAAACACAGATTAAATTTAACCATTCACTAATTTGAAGTATGCGGATTCATTCGTTTTAGCCTATGAAATTTAAAACATAAATAGATATTTTGTTTTTGTTCCCCAATAGCAAGCAAGTCCCCTGCCCAAGAAAAAAAAAGCTATTTTAAACTATTTTGTACTCTTGCCATCGATAAGAACTTTGCTGATTTTATTACAGTTAATTCTAGTATGACTAATAAAATATTTGAATAACAACCACTAGCAGCTTCTGGAAATACTAGTCCTCAAAACTCTTCACCTGCAAGTCTTTATCTGTGTACTCCTTGACTCAACTTCTGGTATCTGAGAACTCAGTGTTACTGTAGCAGCACAGAGTTTGTGCAGCTCAGGCAGACTGACAAAGAACAGAGACTGGTGTCTGGTGCTATTCATAGTATGTTGTTGATTGCCCTCATGCAGCACCTGGGTATTATAATAAAAAAATTAATTAATTTTTGTAAAGCAGGTAGGTATTTGTTTACAGAACTTTGTATGTTATTAGGTAAATGAATAATCAATTACCTCGATTAAGAATATAGAGAAAATATAACGTGATTTGGTCAGATAAAAGTGCTGACTATCCTTTTTGTATACATAATGCATTATACTTGAAAAAATAATTATTTGCGAGAGCCAAAATATTCAGAGTAAATACAAGGACAAAAGAATACAGAGTACATGTATGATCCTTGCCATATTAACTGAGCACATGCAATGGAATTCTGTTATTTTTGGAACTTCACAAAAACACTGAAAAGAACCCAAAGAACCAGAATTTCAGACTAAGAATATGATTCTTTGATGCAGTACTAACAAATTACATGTGAATGGGAATAACATGAAGTCACATTACCCATCTTGCTGAGTGCCTGTGGTGTGCTCCTTTGCCCTGCAGCACAGGCCAGGCCCAGTGTAATGAGGTAGAATATTCATGACAGAAAAAAGAAAATCTAATATTTCATTACTTGAAGAAAAATACACCTTTTAACTGTAGCATCTTTTTCAATCAAAGTATTTCAAAGAAAGACAGGTAGCGAGAAAGCCAGGAACAAACACTGCACACCAGAAAAAACTGGTTTAATATTTATTCCCTTTCCAAACCCTAAAACAATTTTAGGAAATGATCTCACCAGCACAGTGAGGACAGCAATAAATATTTTGATCCCAAATTTTATGAACTCACCAGGTACTCACCTGAAAAGCAATTTTGTAAATTGTGATAAAACAATTATGAACTGGAAGCATATTTTGAGGAACAATGTCAAAGATAACTTTGCTGTTCTGATTTTGCTTTGCTTTCTTTACAGTGTAACAATTTAAACAGATTAACCTCCACCATATCCAAGAAAAATCACAAGATGAGTGTTTTATAACTTTCATTTAAAAGAAAATAAAGCTTTCTTCTTTCTTACCCTTAAAGGAAAACACATTTCAATTTTTTTCGGCAGTCCTGAAAAGTAGGGGTTTTTTTAAATGCCAGCCAAAACTACCACTTCATCAGAGAATTCCAAAAGCTACAGCTCAAGGGAAAGCTCAGTTTTAAACAGTTGAGAAAAAAATCTCATCCTTTTGCAACCATGGAAAAGAAAGCCTGAGTCTGAGGCTTTCGTAATATTTATTGGGGGTTTTTGTGGCAGAGATGTTGTAAAACACATGCTGCAATGCCCCAGAGCCCTGCTTGCTGTTTGAGGATGACTCCCCTGTGGAAACAACTAGCTGTATTAAGCCTAAGTTAAATCTTCCCAGACATATTAAAAGCTAATGGGACAGGGCAGAAGCAAAAGGCTTCTCCCTTCAGGGGAGAGGATAAAGAGAAAAGTAGCAGTTAACACGAACTGCCAGTTAAGAAAGAACTACTGGTTATAAATCCTCGGAAATATACACAACCGCCCTCTGAACTGGAGGACTTTACGTGTGAGGGAGAAATCCGACTTTTACATGCCAATAATCACTGCACGTGAACTCGAAACCTGAGCTCCTGCTAAACTGAACAGAACATCAGTCAGGGAATGGCTATCCCTGACTTTTCTGTCTGAACAGGCAACTAAAGCCCAGAGCTCGGCAGCAGTATTTGCAATTTTCAGTAACAGCCTGGAAGTCGGAGTGAAGAACCTCCTTATCAAAGCTGGGAACAGCACCCATCGGAGGGAGAGTAGCTACTCTTACTGTCAGGCTGACCAGAAGGTTGAGGCGGGATCTGAAGATGGAGGTGACATTCAGTGAAGCACACAGCTGTCCTGCACTCAGGCTCGGCGAGCAGAAGTTAAGCACCAGCTTTCAGGAAGGGTGACACGTCACGCTGGGTAAGTTTTATGCTGCAAAAAAAAAAAAAAAAAACCACAAATGCAGCCTCAATGTGTCCATGGGGTTGTTGCTGCTGAGGCATACAAGTTGTGTTGGCCGTGACGGTGGGATGTGGGGACCCATACTGAAATACAGACAAAGCCATCGCACGCATCTGAGATCAGAGCAAAGGAAACATTTTACCTCAGCCAAAACTGCAGGGAAACAGGATGCTGGACTGGTGAGAGGGCCTCACCGAGAGAAGGGGAAGGCACTGCTCCCCGTGCCCTCAGCCCAGCCGGCAGCCAAGCAGGGCAGCGCCACAGGGAAGCCGAGCCCCGAGCCCCGCGGGGGAGCTCTCCCGAGGTTTAGAGGAGCCGTGAGGAAGCGCCTGTGGCACGGGCGCTCCCGCCGGGATCGCCTCACGGTCTGCGCGGGAAAAGCGGCAGCGGCCGCCTCCCGCCTCGGGGCACTGCCGCCTGCGGGATCGGCGAGCGTGTGGGACTTCCCGGCTGGGACACCTTTGCCTGCTGGGACACCGGCTGGAGGGGCTCGGGCGGTCACGGCGCGGGCAGCGCCCGGCAGAGCCGCGCTGTGTCCGGGTGCAGCTCAGCCCGCGCTCGGCTCGCCCGTGGCACGGGCGCTTTACCGGGCACAGGCAGCTCTTCGCCGGGCCGGGGCGCCAGCCGGCTTTGCCGCAGCGGAATGAGGATAACTGAGCTGAGATGCTAGGGAAAAAAAACCCTTTACTGCGAGGGTGTTGAGGCACTGGAACAGGCTGCCCATGGAGCCTGAATCACAGATTGTTAGGGTTGGAAGGCACTTCTGGAGATGATCTAGTCCAACGCCCCTGCCAGGGCAGGGTCACCTGGAGCAGGCTTCACAGGAACACGTACGGGTCGGTTTTGAGTGTCTCCAGAGAGGA
Source organism: Lonchura striata (assembly GCF_050655825.1). Taxonomy (NCBI): domain Eukaryota; kingdom Metazoa; phylum Chordata; class Aves; order Passeriformes; family Estrildidae; genus Lonchura; species Lonchura striata. The sequence goes on from NC_140704.1 coordinate 99,488,987, forward strand.
CTCCACGACCTCCCTGGCCGGCCCCACCCGGCCCATCTGTGCCACTCTCAATGTAAACGCCTTCATGTTAAGGTGAAACTTCTTGTTTTTTAGTTTTTGGCCATTGCTCCTCGTCCTGTCTCACTGGAAGGAATGACAGCTCCCCGAGTCTCTTCCCATAAGCAGTGCTGTAGACTCCTAAACATCTCTGTGGCCCTGTGCTGTACACTCTCCAGCAGTTCCTTATCTTTCTTGTACTGGAAGTGTTCAAGGTCTGGCTGGATCGGACTTTGCACAATCTTGTCTACTGGTCCCTATCAGGGGAATTGGAACTAGATGACCTAAAAGGTCCCTTTCAACCCAAACCACTCCAGCGCGGTTCTACATTGCAAGTCGGCGATTAGCTCGTCGCAGCGCACACCGGCGAACGCTGGGGTGACGACCACCCCAGGGAGTGCACGGTACAGCAGCTGCGACTCCGGCGCCCAGCACCGACGGAGGCGCGGCCGAGCCCAGCGGGGACCGCCCCGGCAGAGCCCCCGCCCCGCCCGCCAGCGGCCGGTCACGTGGGGCGGGAGAGGGCGGGGCATTACGTCACAAGCCCCGCCCCGGCCGCCGCCAGACTGCCCGTCTGCTTTGAGTGGCATTGCCGTGCGCCAATGAGCAGCCGGCAGGGCGGGCGGGGCGGGGCGGTGGCGGGTGGTGATAGGGCCTGCGGCGGGGCCTGCCGAGTGCGCGGGGGCGGCTGCGGCGGTGCGCGGCGGCGCGGGAGATGGCGGGCTCCAGCGAGACCGAGAAAGAGCCGTGGCGGGGCCGCTACTACCGGCTGGAGGAGGTGCAGAAGCACAACAACAGCCAGAGCACCTGGATCATCATCCACAACCGCATCTACGATGTCACCAAGTTCCTGGACGAGGTGGGTGCCCGCGTTGCCGGGACGCTGCGGACGCCGGAGCCCCGCGGGGCTCGCTGGCGGCTCCTCGGCGCCCGCGCTGTGCCCCCGGCGGGCTCCGCTCCGGCGCTTGGGAGCCGCGCTCGGGGCCGCGGTAGCGGCCGGCAGGAAGAGCCGCGGGGCGGGCCCGGGACCGGGCGTCTCGGGCAGGAGAATCCCGCGGGTGCCGTGCGCGCCGGCTGCGCCACCGTGTCATCCGCTGTGAGCCCGCCTGGAGCTTTCGGATTTGAATTTATAGTAAATAAGGACAAGGAGACAAAACTGGAGTCAGTGTGGAGGGCTGAGATAGGCGGGCTGGCTGTGTGAATCTTGGGTACCAAGAGTGGGGCCGAGTCCATCGGCTTCTTGCTTTGGTGTGCCAACTGAAAATAGAGTGAAAAGTGAAGACTTAGCTGGGACCCAGAGCCGTATTATCTTGTGAACTAAAAGGTCAGGAACTCCTCTCTTCACACTATTGTAGTGTGTGTTGTATTATGGAATAGGAAAGAAACTTCACAAAGTACCACAACATACAAAGTATCACAGATCTTGGGGTTACTCTAATAGTCACAGAAGCATAAAATTGTTTGGATTGGAAGAGGTGTTAGAGCTCCTCTCATTCCAGCCCCCTGCCAAGACACTTCCACTAGACCAGGTTACTCCCAACCCTTGTCCTTGAACCCTTGTCCTTGAACATGTGCAGGGATGTGGAATTCCGAACTTCTCTATGCAACCTCTGCCAATGTCTCACTCCTGTCACTATAAAAACATTCTTCCTTATATCCAGTCCTTGCTAAAGCCTCTTGGTCACAGTGGCTTGTGCTCCTGTCTGCCAAATACGTCTTGGGTAGCCTTAAGCCCTGGGTGGTCTTTTTTTTTGCAGGATGCAGCATTACATACAGGCTGTCAGGTTCAGAAAATTAGGGTGGCTCGCACTGCTGCCCTAATTGGCTCTGTGCAGGGATGTGTGGTGCTGCAAAGCTGCACCAGTTCCAGCTCTAGCGTAGTGCACTACAGGCAAGTTCAATTCCTTCGGCCTGTTTTGTTGGACTCTTTTCTTTCCAGTTAGTGGTTGATGTTTTTGATCTTTGGCAGACAGCAGTTGATGTAATCATTGATAGTCATGGTTAATAAAGAAGCATTTTAGTTACTGAACTAAAACATTATTCAGTGGAAATGCAGAAATAAAACTACTACTTTTTTTGCAGTAATTGAATGGCACTGGGATTTAGATATTTTGAGTTTTCTCTCTTGCTCTGTATTTCCAGTTAGCAAAGGTAGAATCACAGGATCAATTTAGTTGGAGAAGACCTTTGAGATATCATCTGGTCTTTCACCAAACATCACTGTGTCAATTAGACAATGGTAGTGAGTGGCATATCCAGTCTTTAAAACTGTCAGGGACAGTGACTGCCACCTCTTTTGGCAGCCCATTTCAATGTCTAATCACCTTTCTGTGAAGAAATTCTTCCTAAAAGCAACCAATTAAAAAGTGTATGGTAGGCTCACATTAATTTCTTAAAGAATACAGTTTAGATGGGTAGAGACATGATGGATTTTAAGCATCAGTAGTTCTGTAGCCCCATCTTGTTTTTTGTGCTTGTAAACTTCCAACTCAAAGGAGAAACAAAGCATTTTTCAAAGGAGGGTTGACAAGCAATTTTTCAAAGGCAGTGTTGACACAGGTATTATTTCATTCTTAAGCTGTGTGTCAATGCAAATTGTTTGGCTTTTCAGCAAGGCAGATTATGAAACTGATCTACTGACTCTTCCTTCATTATTTCTCATCTAGCTGTGCCCCTGGTCATCTTCATCCATTAGTTATGGACATTGCTGTATCGTTATGCAGCCAGGGCCAGTTTAATTATAGAAGCTCTGGAGGAGAATGCACCTTTTTGTCTAGTCTGAAAAACTGAATTAGCTTTTGGGAACTTGATCAGTTTTGATTGATACATAATTGTGTTGCTTGTGCATATTGTCCAGATTGAGAAGGCAGAAACAAAAAGACACACCTTAGAAAAACTGTAAACCTAACCCCATCCAAGACAAAAAAAAACATTTGGCAAAGAAAAATCCAGTATCTAATGAGTTTTTGAGTTTAAGTAGTTGCACAGCCTCTTCCTTCAGTACATATGGTGAAATTGGTAAATATTAGGAGGTATCACCTTGGGTAAATTTCTCCAAGAAAACCTTATTTTCATCCTTCAGGCCAACACTGATAATTTGGTAGCATATCAAGATAATTCAGTTTGTAAGTATTTAAATAATTGGGTTTTCGACAATGTAGGGAATGTCTTGAGACACTCTGGTATGCATAAGTCAGACTTCAACCTCGCACTAAACAGCTTTCAATATAACATGGCTGGTTTTGAGCTGGAATTTCAAAGACATTCTGAGATAATCAATGAGATTGTTGGAAATAGTTAGCCAAAATATTTTAAGTGAATCTTAAACTTTCCTAGGGAAAGTTCTTTGACATTTTAATATTCATTGTGCTGGTGATTTTTGAAGCTAGCCACTTGCTGGTTCATTCCAGAATCCAGTAAAAAATCAATGTGGGGGTTATGTTAGCTGTTTCAATAGCATTATTGGTTAAAGTCAGGTTTATTTCTTGTAGTTCCTTTTAGAAGTAGAAAAGCTTAACATATTTTATGACTTAAATGTGGGCCACTGAAATTTGAATCCAGTAGTATTAAAAAGGGTGGACTGCTAAAGCGTCACCTCACTCATGCTCTTCCCAAGCAGTACGTATCAGTTTACTGGGGAGTGAAGAGCTGGGAGCAGCGGCTGAGCTGACCTGTCCTGTTTCTTAAACCAATATGCTAACTTTTCAGCTACTGTATTAATCTATGGAAATATTTTCTTATTAATGATGAAGCTGAAAACTTTACTGTGCTTCAATCTTGAAGTCACCTTAGATGCTCTTGTGCTTAATATGTGAAAGTGTGATGCTGTTTTTCACTCCATTTCAGTAGTTAAAGGGTGTACTCCCTCTGTCCAGCTGTTGTGTCTTAATGGAGCTTGTAGGTGTTTAGTGGAACTTGTTTGGCTTTGGGGAACAATCAGCCTCTGTGAACACTTGATTGAAGTTAGATAGGAAATGGGCTGGGGTTGGAGACATGTATGTGTTGGAGTGGAGGCATCACATGGTGTGACCCATAGTAGCTTGGCTTCCTACAGGGCAAGGCTTAAAAAAGATCATATGAAATACAGAAAAACTGCTGAATGAGGAAACAATTGTGTGCTTTGATTATCTTACCTATGAGGTTAATGAAGATTCCAGCAACTGCTTTTTTTTAGTCAGTTTGATTTTTTCTTTGGCTTTTTGTTGGTTTTGTTTTTTGATTTTTTTTTAAGTGGCAGATGTTGGGGAAAATTCATAGCTTGAATATTCATCTTTGAATTTTCTTTTATTTTCCAAGTGTGGGAGAAGAAATCAAGAGACCTCAGCTTTTGGAATGCATTATTTAAAATGTCTTGGCAAGAAAGAGTATTCTTGAAACCAGAAACTTTGATGTTGTTTGTCATTAAAGGCTGTTGGGCCTGTGTTGCAGAAGATTTGGGAAACCTTTTCCTTAGCTTGAGGTCTTGTGTACCATGCAGTGGCTCACTCACCCTCCTGCCCAGTGTATGAGGAGGAGAATCACAAAAAGGTCAATATAAGAACAGTCTAATAAATGAAATAAAGTAAATGTAACAATAATGGTAATGATAAAGAGAGAGAGAAGAAGAAAACCCAACAGAAACAAATTGTGCAGCATGTATGTGTTCTCTGCTCACTGACTGATACCCAGCCTGCTCCTGAGCAGGGATTGATGGCTCACAGACAACTCCTCCAGTTTATGGGTGGAGTGTGACATTTTGTGCTGTGGAATATCTCTTTGCCCATTTTGGTTCAGCATTCCTGGCTGTGCTTCCTTGCTGGCAGAGCATGGGGCACTGACAAGTCTTTGACTTAGGTGAGCACAACTTGGCTGCAACCAAAGTATGAGTTTATCAACAATATTATTCTCATGCTGAATCCAAAGCACTGTAGTGTATCAGCTACTAAGAAGAAAATGAACTGTATCTCGGCTAAAACCAGGATATGGTCCTATGTCATTTAAAGGAAAATAGCTACTAGAAGTGCATGTGTCCTCACAGAAGGATGTCATGGCTATATCTGTATTGTAGATAGTTACATATATGAGGAGTTTCTTGTTCTGGAAACCAACTATGGCATTCATCTAATATTAATCTAATACAGATTTATTTAGGTTAATTCAATTGTTAGTGGTCTAAGAATTCAGCAAAAACATTACTGGTAAATATTTTTTTTTCCAATATGGTATGAACTTGTGCATCCATAGCACTTTTCCTAAACTTCTCCTAGAATGGACAGCTGCCACTAAATGTGTTTTGTAATGCTGCTCAAGTAAAGTGCAAAAAGCAAATATTGCTACATAGGAGAGAGTACATTTTTCATCATGACACAATAGAACAATAAGTTAGATTCATGCAGTGTGATGGTGGTGTAGAGGAATAGCATAATTCCTTCCATGTTTAAAGTTGTGATCAGCTTGCACTGGAAGATGCCTTTATTGGCACATTTGGAGTCTGCCAGTGAACCATGGGAACTGTTCCTGCAGTCTGAGGATCAAATCCAGTGTTAACACTTCTTGAAGCTCTGATGAAGCTCGCAGGAGAATTTGAAAATGTTTTAAGAAATAGCACTTCTTGGCACTTATATATGAAACTCTGCAAGCTGTATCTGTTTTGTAAGTCAGTAAATGGGCACTGTTGTGGTTTAACCTCAGTGCCCTGCAGCCCCTTGTTCAGTGCTCCCCACAGCCCCTTGGTGAGATGGGGAAGGGAATTAGGGAAAAAAGATAAAATGTGTGGGTTGAGATAAGAACAGTTTAATAACTTAAATAAAATATAATAATTGCAACAAAAAGGAAGACAAAAAATATGCTAACCCATGCCCAGCCCCCATTGCCAAGCAGCAAGCTGCAGGCCTCAGCCAGCTCCTTGCAGTTGGCATACTGGGCATGATGTTCTGTGGTATGGGATACCACTTTGGCCAGTTCAGATCAGCTGTCCTGGCTGTCCTCCTTCCTGGCTTCTTGTGCACCTTCTTGCTGGCAGAGCATGGGACATTGAGAAGTCCTTGAATTAGGGTAAGTGCTGCTTAGCAACAACTGCTGCATCAGTGTGTTATCACCGATTATTCCTATATATCACTGAATCGTAAGCATTCATATCCCTGAATCCAAAAGCACAGCATTGTACCAGCGTCCAAGAAGAAAATGCAACTCCTTCCCAGCTGAAATCAGGGCAGGCACCAAGCTACTGGGTATTTCATTTGCACTTTATCTAAAAGCCTAATGATAGTTTTCAAAAATACACTTTCAGAGAGAGATCTTCTTTCCTAGGCTCCTGACATTCTACATGAGCTGTCAGTTTCTGTCCTGAAACTTAAATAATGATAGAAATAATTTGGAGGACTCTTTTCAGGCTACATGAAAATGCCCTTGAAATAAGCAGGCATTTGTCTCTCTCTCCTGCATAATAGAGCTGATGTTCTCTGGGTACTCCTGGCTCTGTCACTGCCCCCTTTCTGCTTTTCATTCCTGTAGTGTAGAAAGGGAAATGTGAATTTATGAGACTGCCACTAATGGAGACCTTTGCTGATCTTCCTGAAAGTTAAATTGGACCCTAGATTTCATTCCTTCAGTGTAGGAAGGGAGAGGTCACAGGAGTTTCAAAGGTAGTTATGATTTAATAGCCTTGAACTATGACACTGAGAAATCTGTATGGCCATAGCAAGGGGGAGAGAAGTGGGTATTCAGGATGAGGTGAGTTGGACTTTTGACCCAGATGAGAGCAGAAAGATTTGCCTTATCTAAAACTTTCTAATGTGCTGCTGTTGGGAATCTGTGTTCTGTAGTAGTGTTGGTTCTGTATAGATATTTGTTATGCATATAGCTTAGATTATTTATTATAAAGGGTATGTCCTAGGAATGAGCTAGGCTGTTGTAATTTATCATCAAAAGCTTTTTCATTTCCCCTGAACTACAGTTTTACCTGCAAGAACTCTGATTACTTTTATCAACAGGATTTTGGTTTAGGAGTCACTATCTCTATAGCCCTGTGGGCTTTCCAGTTCCAGGGTCTATCCAGAGGATCTTCATTAAAGTAGCAGTTCTGGTAGCAGCCTTTGTTTACCAGGCAGAATCGTGAACAAAAGCCTTGTATAAACAAGCTTTGGGAAACTCATCCAACCATGAAAGATGCTCATTTTTTGACAGAAGAGTCAGTTCTTGCCCTTTGTGCGAGACATTACAGTTGCTCTCTTTCATTAGGGGAGGTGAAATCTTTTCATTAATTGCATGTATTATGTGCTAGTTATTTACAGAGGGTTTGTAAGTTCATACCCTTAAGCAGAGGTGGCATCTAAAAGCAAAGTGTTTAGCTTCAAAGTACTTCTTTCATCAATGTCTAGTAGGTTATAATTAACATTGTCTGGTAGATGGCTTAAGTTTGGGATTCTGTGTGTGATTCTCCATACTTAGCCTTGCTCATGTCATAAAAAAATTACCAGTTTTCCAGCTGTAGTGGCAGAGGTCAGGATGAATTTGTCCTTTTCAGCTGACCTGTCATAGTCAGTCAGAGGGTTGGTAGAAAGGATTGGTTGCAGTCACTGTCTTGATATTGATATTGTGGTTTGTAGACAGAGGGATCAGTTGCTAATTAGACAAAAAACTAGTTCTACAGAGAAAAGCTGGAGTGCCTCTGTGGTGCTGCCCATGCTGCTATGTGATTGCTTTGTAGTGGCACAAGGGAGGGATTTGAGAGCACAAGTTAGTACACGATCATTCTGTAACTGGCAAACCTGCAAGTAGTTTGTTGAAGTATTCCATGAAGTAATTTTAATGCCGATGCAGTTATGTTGGTAGGTATCCACTTGTTTGGCTGGATGGTGGATTTTTTTTGGTGAGGTAATGTAAACCATGTGGTCTTTATGACTTGCTGGAGTAACTGGTATTGTATGTGCTTGTATGAGTGGAGTTTGGATTCATTGCAATGCATGAGTAGGAGTTTACATGCTGCTTTTCAGGTGGCTTAACTTTGAGGCCTTTTGCTGCTTGTTGATACCTTGTCTGTCAGGCATGTTTTCCAAGGAATTGTGCCATCTTTTCTGCTGAAGTTGGTCTCATATGTTTTTCTATCTGGAAGGGCAAAATTCTTTAGCATGGTATTAGAAAATCTAAACCCACATTGCTGAAGAAATTCTGTGAGGATTTAGTTGAGGTAATGTCTTGGAGTACTGGTTAGACCCAAGTTCAGCTTCTTAAGTGCCATTTCAAGGCATTGAACTTGAGTGCTCTCTCAACTTTTGTCCATTCCTTTCCCTGAATACTTACCAGAATGGATTCAAGGACAGGATTTTGGTGAGCATGACATATTTGCAGGTTGCTTGCATAATCTTTACTCTGCTTGTACTCTTCTGACTGTTTTTGGCTCAGCTGCTGAGTCTAATCTCTCTATCAGTTGCTTAATCTTGCTTTTGCTTAGTCATGGTCCTTTACCCTAATAAGTGCTAATAAGTGTGGTATCTTGGCTCTTTAAAAAGTGTTGTGTTGGTGTTTTTTTTGTTTTGTTTTTATTTTTTCTCCCCTCAACTTCCTTAATCTGTAAATAAATGTCTCCGTTTAATGTGAAGATTCAAGTCATGGAGTTCTGGTACTGCTGGAAATTCATAGCAGTAGTTTGGTTCAACTCTATGATCAAATACTGGTTTTGTCAGAAGAGAAGTTTTGATATGAGATTAATAGGAGGATTTGAATTAAGTGCTAACCTGTATTGCCTAGACTAGTAGAAATGCCATTTCTTTAACCTGTGGGCTTTTTGGTAAGCTGTTCTCCCCACAAGATGACCCTAAATTGTAGAAATTTGGCCTGTGTTCTATAATATTATATCTTGTACTCAGAAGCATTAAAAACTGAATTCAGCTTCAAAAGCCTTCTATCTTCTCTACAGTGCTAATATCTATTCCATGGTTGCCTTAATCCAAGGCAGTACTAGTAAGTGCTTTTAACTTGTTTACCTAATCATTCCCAATGCTTATGTAATACTTTCCTGCCTGAAAGTTGAGTGGTGTATTTTTGTGGCACGTTACCTGTTAGATGAATAAGTAACTGGGAGCTGAGGAAATGCACTGAACCAGATGTGATAAATCTTGTAGTATATTCAGGTGGAGTTATTTGATAGATAAAAACGTACTTCATAAAAATTTCATAAAACTCCCAAAGTGCATCCTGGGGAAGAATAAAAGTTAATGGAGAACAGGGGTTTATGTTAAGGGAATGGTGATGGATTGAGGTATTAAAAGATCCTGGGAGATGACTTCTCTGTATCTCAGGGGTTTTATCAACAATGTGGTTTTGGGATTCCATTGTCTATGAAAACCAAATTGCTATTCTAGGGTCTTGAGTGAGTTTTCAGTTGTGCCTAATCACTTCCAAAGGAGAAGTCTTACATGATATTTGTACCATCATTTGTTTTGGAAAGGACCCTTAAACTCATCTGGCCCACCTCCCTGCTCAAACCAGGATTAACTAGAAGGTCAGATTCCTTAGGACCTTGCCAGCTTGTTTTGCCAATGCTTGATTCACATCTTGTAAACAGATTTTTTTATCTTCCTGGAATGTTCTTGCTGCAGCTAATACTATTTTGGCTTTTATCCTTCTGCTGTATAAAGCATTGCTTGGATAAAAATACACATTTCCTAAAGAAGTGGAAACACAGAATGTAACTTCAGATGATTGTTGTGCTGTTAAAATACAGACTGATTCCCACACAACTTTGTAAATGCCTTAGTTGCAAGGGGTAATGCCTCTTGCTGCTTCTTTGCCACTGAAATAGAGACTTAGCTTCCTTGGTTTTGGCTGCAGAGAGTACATAAAGCTCTGTAGTTATTCAGAAAGGCTTATGTTTACTCTAGGAAGTCTAGCCACTGATTTTGCTATTTCTTAATTTTAGAAATGTAAAAATGCAGAATTTCCATTTCTAGAATGTGAAATGTATTTCAGTAACAAATTCAAACTCATTAAAAATTGCAGCACCCAGGAGGTGAAGAGGTCCTTAGGGAGCAAGCTGGAGGAGATGCTACTGAGAACTTTGAAGATGTTGGCCATTCCACAGATGCAAGGACACTGTCAGAATCCTTTATTGTTGGGGAACTTCATCCCGTGAGTATGAGTGTATCCTTACTTTTTTGTTTACTATACTGCTTTTGCTTCCAGTTATTTGTCTGGTAATTACTTCAAAATCAAGAACTGCTAGTTGGGTTGGATGCCAGTCCTGCAGCTGTTTGTGGATGGACCTAGGTTTAAGATAGTTTCCCTAATGTGAAGGGATTTGATTAGTGTAGCATAAGGATAGTCACATCTTTTGGCGATTTAAATTGTCTTACAGCTTAGTTCTTAAATAAACTGAACATGGAATTCTGTAATTTCTGGTATATACAGTCAGTTCTGTAATGAAACTCTGTAACTCCTGAAGGTGGTATGTAAGACTGTTTAGACCTTTTCTTATGCCACTGTGCAGAGTGACTACTGAACCACTTTCATGCCTTCCCCATTGCAAAAACCTATCTACCAGGCTCCCACCTGCATCGAAAGGTGCAATCCTGGGTCTTCATATGTATGTCTAGAAAATGGTTATTATAAGCTTTGTACTTCTAGTTTGTTGCTCTGTCTTCCCCTCTCTGTGTCCTGACATTTTTAGCTGTGTCATGCTTCTCTACTTGTGGTTTCCAGGCTTGTTTATGATCAGTTCCCACTGCATCATCTGTCATGTCCTCTTTTTTATACTGTCCATCCCATTTCCTGTACTTTTAATGAGCACCATTCTGCTGTCTTTAGTTTTGAAGTATTTCTTTCTAGCTGCAGAGCTGCTGCTTTGGCTTCCTTCAGCTAGGCTATAGTTAAACTCTCCTGCATCTTAATAGTTGAAAACCACTGTTTGGAGGTTTAGGCTGCTTGTGTGTCTGTCTGCTCTACTTTACTGCCCACTCCTGCCTCTTCTCTTTTCCTCTTGTTTCATGTAGATCTTGTCTTGCATTTGGGGTAAAAATCACTGTTTTGAGAAGCCTATTGCACAGTAAGATTCCTGATCTTGTTTGTCTCTTTTATCTCAGGTCATCTCTTGATAACTATTACTAATGTAGCTTGTCCTAATAAGAAGTGATTTGACTCTGATGCACATTTGTGCATTTGTGGCTTTGCCGTTTATTTCTGATGCCACTAACGTTGTTCTTAACCTGGCTATCAGTCTAGTTCTTCCTTGTTTGACAAATGCCTGTTTTGACTTGATATGAAACAAACAGCTTAGTGGTGTAATGTACAAATACAGCACTGACAGGATTATATATTGTTGGGCTTTTTTTGACATGAATATGGCTGTGCCAAGCAGAGCTTTGAGTTTATGAAAGATGCCTAGATTTTGGGACCTTTGGTCCAGTGGACATTGGCACAACCAGTTAGTTGACTTTACCTCATAGTACAAGTACAGTAAGCAGAATCTATATGATTGCAGTCAATGTATAAGCTAAGGTTATGAACTCTCCAGAGACAAAGGAAAGGTGAAAACACGGGCACAAAGAATAATGAAATTTGTTGGAGGCTCAGGTTTCACTTCTTCATTGCATACTGGGGAATATTATTTAAGGAAGTGATCTTGTTTATGTTAACTCAAAATCAGTCACTGACATCTCTCTTGCAAGTCTGTTTTTACTTAGGGAAAAAGACTTGCATAATAACAGAATGAATAGCAAACTGAATTTAGTGATAAATTGTATCAGTTTGGTTTTGTTGTTAATGCTTTAGATCTTGTCTAAATGTTGCTTGGCTGTTTTCTCTTGCAGGATGATAGATCCAAGCTTCAGAAACCAACAGTAAGTGTGTTTCTTGAAATGCCACATTGTTTCTTTTGGGCATTACAGACAGTGTCCTAGTGTTTGTGTATGAATGGTATACCCCCAGAAAAAGAAACAATTCAGTGTAAGTGCAGTGTTTCAGGTTTTAAATCTCTTAGACCTGTTGATACTGCTTCAAATGGTTCTTTCCCTTAACAGTTATTTCCTTTGTTTGGCTTCATATGAGTGGGTTACTAAATGTGATAGCATTATGCTATAGCAAAATCCTTCATTCTTTAAATTGATTGCAAATGTTCTGGTACCAGAGCAAGTAATTTTGCAGTAATGGATCTTGCACCACTAAATTTAGGTAGGGTTTTAATGCTTGGATTTTTAAAATAAACTTTAGGGTCATGCACAAGTAGAGTTACCCTAACAAGTCTTCATGTAAATTGTGCATATATACCCAACTGGGATTTGACCTCGTAGTGCTGCTTTTTCTGTGGAAGCAGAACAAGAAGTCCAAATCAGTATCAGGAGCAACTATAACAATTTGACTGATTCCTACACAATCTGAAACACCACACTAAAACCCCTGAGTTTAATTTAATAAACTTTGTAGATGTAAATTAGTAGCTTTCTTTATGTAGTTTTGATATAAAAACTATTTGTGAACTAATTCCAAGTTTTTTCAATTTGATTTTAGTCAAGGAAAGGATTTTTGTCTTATAAAAATGATGACTAAAACTTTTCAAATGTAGCCCAAGGTTGAAGTCAGCTTCATAGAAAACTTACAGAAAAATTCTTGTTGATAATGTTTTAGGAATTTGATGGCATGTTAGCTAAAGAAAATGCTACTAGCTAGCTTATAATACAACAGAACTGCTGTAGGAATTAGGAGAAAATGCTTCCCAAATGCATGCACTGAATTGTTTCTGAATTAGTCTCACTTGATGAGTTTTGAGAAACTGTGGGGCTAGTTAAGGTGGAGACGGTTGTCTTCCTGAAGTAAATATCTTCTTATGCTTTGCTTTCCAGGAAACTCTTATTACCACTGTTCAGTCTACTTCCAGGTACAGTATGACATCTGATGTCAAACTTGAAGTTCCTTATGTTTTTCTGAAGAAAGCTGAATAGCTTTTATCTGCTGGAAGCTGAGATATCAGGGGGTGGTGCATGAAAATTTCTGTTCTGTGTAAAGCCCAAATTGGCATCTTGTGCACCACTTTACAAGTGTGTTAGCTTACTAGGTAGATACTTTTCTCATATTGGCAGGTGTCAGTATCTATCAAATGGTTTGATTTGCCTTTATTTCTGGAGTCTGCCACATGAAGGGAAGACTTAGTGCCATTGCCAACTATTTTACTGACATGGGTGCCTTGCTTTTAAAATTTGCTACTGATATTGCATCTAAGGGAAATAAGAGGATTCTGTGTATAAGAAGGAAGATATGTCAGAATTGGGAGGGGGTTTAAAAACACTGGAATACCACTGAATCAAAAACTTTTTAAAGTTCTACCCTGCTGACAGTTGCCTACTACTGAAGCCTCAGAGGACTCTTCTATGACCCTCTGAGTTTGGGTGCTTAGAAGTGTCATGTGATGCTGCTATTTAAATAGCTTTTGAATGAATGTCAGTCTGGGCAGCACACAATGACTTTAAACGTGCCTAGGGTTTTGTGCTTCTCTAGTAAGCAAACTTCTTGAAGTTTTAGTACAAAACTTTACTGTACAAGCTTCTTCCATACAAGCTTCTTCCATATTGCTGGCCAATCCAGGTGTTCTATTACCTAGATTTTGAAGTAGTGTTGGAGTGGGTAGAAAGGACTTCTTTAAGCAATGACTTTTTATTTTTAATTTTTATATTTTGCTGGTTGTGACTTCCTAAACTGTTTTGTTTTTTTAATTTCCCTTTAGTTCATGGTCCAACTGGGTGATCCCAGCAATAGCAGCGATTATCGTGGCCCTGATGTATCGTTCCTACATGTCAGAGTAAATGCCTTACTGAGAATTAATGCAAGAAGATAACACATTCTCTGGAAGAAAATATAAGCAATCCTAACCCAATATGTTCCTGGAGGAAAGCCTGATGTCTGAAGAAAAATACAAGTTTTTCAGAAAATGAAACAATTCTTTTTTCTGCTGTGCACTTTTCTTAATGTTGCCTTCTTATATGCTGCTGTGAAGTGATAAAAAGGCATCATTTTTCTTTTTGTATAACACTTACTCTCTAATGAATTACTTAGGATAACTGTATTGGTTTCTGTGGTAGAATATTATTTTGTATGTAACACTGATTCTGGTTATTTTTCTTTAATCTGTAGTAGGGTCATTAGGACTCTCTTATACATTTTATAGCTTTAAAAAACTACCAAAACTGTGTACATGTACACAACTTAACTTAAAAACATCATGTTGTCTTTTTAAATGTAGTATGAATGAAATGCAAGTTAAATGTAATGAATAAAACTGAGTGGAGTTATAGGTGCCTGGAAGTGGGTTGGGCCACTATGATGAACTGGGGTTTTTTTCCATTTTTTGACAATTGCTCTTATAGTTGTTAAAGGTAGTCATACTAGCAAACTGTTCTGTTTGTCTCCCATTGAAAAATTCAGGTGAAATATGAAACTCAATGTTTGGCCCAATAATGTCTGTCTCATTTTTGTGAAAAATAACTCTTCTGTTCAAAAAAGGCAGAAAAAAGTAACTGCTACTAAATAGTACTGTTCCTGCCGAACACTCAGGTGACTGTAGAATTTGTTCTGGAACTTTTAGCTTTTGATAAAATCTTCAACTTTGTCAAGTACATTGTGAGGGGAAAAACTGATAAATTAAATCTATTTCTGACTCTTCTGTTATGTGCTTTGGTGCTTCATTATGAAGAGGCGACTGTTTTCACTGCTGAATACAAGATAACTACAAGTTTGCATTTTGTGGTGAACATTTTTAGTCATTTGTAAATGATCATGAATAAAAGTTTAATTGGTTACACCTGCTGGCTCAAACATCTTGACTTCCAAATTATTTTAAGGTGTTGAAAGGTATATCCTATTGGGGCACTTCTCAGAAATGCACTTAAAGTAGCTCCTATCAACTTCATATTAAGCAGTAACTTTTGTCCATGTTTGTCCATGGCTATCCCTCTGAATATGGTGAAACAGTTTAAAACTTCAAGCTTTATTGGTATTTTTATAGATAACCTTTAAAAAGGATGTAACTCAGAGTTAGTATTTGGAATCACAAATCAAGTTTAATTTTTAAAACAAGACTTAAGTCCATATATCTAGGCAAGGCAAAAAAAAAAGGTTAACTTTAGAAAGAATAGCTTTCCCCCTCCCAAGAATTTCAGACAGATAAGTATGTCCACATCAGCAGATAGAGCAGTGCAATTAAAGTGGATCTGTAATGTGGAACACTTGCTGTGAAATGCTTTTTTCCCATGCTATGTATTTTTGAGTTTTAATATGATGTTGCTCTATTTTTGGTCCTGTATAGTGGATATTTGTGCAATTCCCTGGAGTAACTATGGATGCTCAGTCCCATCTCAAAGTATTCAAGCTGGCATGTGTAGGGAATTTCCACAATGTGAGCTAGAAGCATGGTGAGTACAGGTGAGTTATTGAGGCAGGTAGTGCCTCAATAACTCATACAAGTAAAAATGCAAATGTAGATGGGCACTCCCCTCCACTGCTGTAAATACAAGTTGTTCCTCAGAGATACATATTCCTTTTGGGTTTTTAAATGTAAACGGAGATAGATCTAAACTAGAAAAATGATCGGGCTTATTTTCCTTTTTAATGATCTTAAGGTTAGAGCTGCTTTCCTTAGAGGTGTCATATAGATGACTTTAGCTTTTGAGTATGAATAGGAGAAGAGAAAATATGGGTGTGGTGAGGCATGAATGACTGTGCTATTGTAAAAGTGAGTGAATTAAGGGTAGTAAATATTTTTACAATCTGACAGCAGAAAAGAAAATAATTTATAGTCTTTCTTCTCAGAACAAAATCCTTTGTCCACAGATCCAATCTGAAAGTATTTGCTCTAATTGTCCGATAGTAAATATTAATTTTTCTGTAAAGTGGCTGGCTTTAGTGATTGATGCTTTAAATCAGTTGTCATCTTTTATTGTCTACTTGTACAACCTTGTAATGTTTACACTGCCTTAAATTATTTGGGCATTGCATTTTTGGCCTTTATTTGCCTGTCCTCTGTTCATAAGAATGCACAGTGATGGGGAGTTCCCCCTTAATTGGAGATGGCCTTGGCTGCATCTTGGTGTCTGTGGAGTAAAGCCAGCACAGCTTGTTCACTTGCTCCCTCTGAGATGACAAGGAAAAAATAGTTTGCTGTTCTTTTCTCTGGCTTCCTTGCTCCATCAGGCTGGTCCAGTGCCTTTCCCTAGCCATCATGCTGCAGTCAGGATTTTGCATAGTGCTAGAGGGAAGCTGGCAAGCTGGGTAAATGGAAGCTGATCACAAATTTTCTTAAGAGACAAAAAAATGCAAAGGTGCTATTTTTTATTTTCTGTATGTTTGACTACTGAGGGTAAAACAGTGTTTATAAATTCATGAGCATTTGAAGCAGAACTGTTCCTGTATTTTCTGCAAGGCTGGCAATGACTTAACTGAAACTCAGTGGGAATGACTGAGCTATATCAGTGTGCACAAAACATACAGAAGATTAATAGTATTACAGCATTTTTTTCTTTACTATAGAAAAGGATTTCAGAATTGGCATAGAAGGAACAAGAAGCAGGAGGAAACTTAAGCTCCTTTATGTTAGCTCTAATGTCTGTCCATGTCTGTGGTGAAGCTAGTAACTGATGGATGACATATTTGAATTCCACTTTACTTTCATACTTCATTACATTCCTTCCTGTGATTTATTCGTTACATGTTGAAATACTTTTAGGTTTTAAGTAGGTGGGCAGACAAGCACATGAATTAATGAGAAAATGTTGGAACATTGGATCTTGGTAGATGATTAATGCTGGATTTTCTGTTCTTTCTAAAAACTAGTTAGACTTGTTCTTAATCTTCTTACACGTAGGAATGTGCATAAAGCAATCCTTGACATTTTCTTCACAAGTTTTTTAAAAGTGGGGACATAAAATGTGACTTTCTAAAAGTGGGAAAATGCAATGGTCCATATTGATGCTGCTAAAACAAAGCTCAGAAAAAAAAAAAATCACAATTATACTGTAGTCTCATGTGTAAGGGAGTAGATTTTTACTTTTATTCTGTGTAGTATAATTCCCGTGCCTCTACTTAAACAGTTTGCTGCACTTAGGTGGACACAGCCTAAGTACTGCCCATGGCTGTCAGTTCTGTTCACTCCAAGTAGCACTGTCAGGCTGGAAGAGTTAAGCACAGGAAAGCCTCAGAGAAGGTTTTTTGGTGTTTCTGGTCAGAGCACCAGAGAACTCCTGCAGACCTTCAGAGTCCACAACTACCACAGAAATTTTCACTTTTTTCCACAGACCCTGGTTTGTGGATAAACCTGATCCTGTTTTGAGCCTTCTTATTAAAATTTATCCTGTTGCAGGGCAAGAGCACTTTACTGTGTCTCTGGAGTCCCACCTATTTAGGTCTTGGATAAAACCAGCCATGCATTGTTTGAAATTAATAGGTGTTTTACCTGTCAACAGTTCTGGAAACTGCTTCAAAGTTTAGGAAGGCATGAATAGAGAGAAAAAGGTAAGCTAAGCAAGGGGTGTGCTTTCCTAAGTGACTTTTTTTCAAAAAGGAAACATCATTCTCCTGTCACAGATTTCTGAAGGCAGTTGATGCTTTTAGTATCACTCAATGTGGCTTGCAGAGATATCCGTAAAAGGTGTGTTTTCTGCATAGGTACTTGAGGATAGACATGAAAGAAGAGTTTGTCCTGCTGCTTTAGATACCTTAGAAGCAGGGTGGAGGGCTGGTCCCTGGAAATAAAACAATATATCCTTTCATTTTTAAACTGAGTGGATTCACAACTTGTATTTATTTGGATCCATTTTCAGAGTAGTGTTGCAGTTGATAACATTTCTGTATCAGTCTGAGGAGGACAAGCAATTTTAAAACACTCAAGGGAAGTTTGTATTTGAGCAGTCATGGCTTTCGGGGTTGAAATGAGAAAAACTTGTTTTATTTTTAGGTAACTCTGTAGAACTACTTTTTGACCCTATGGAAGTCACAAAGACATTTGAGAATGCAGGTTATTATATATTTTATTGTCATAGAGAGATATTCAGGCATGAGGCTATGGATGAACAAGTTCCTAGAGTACAAGCTGGGATGTACAGGCTTAGGGCTAACTAGCTTCTCTCAGGCAGCTCCTGGTGGTGGGCTGCTCTTATTTTTGGTTGCATGCAAGATAATTTATTGCACTTTTGCTGAAGGCAAGACAACCACAGGCTTGAGAAGCTCAGCATCTATTGGATGTGCCAGCCTGGGCAGACAAGATTATCCTGCCCCAAGGTCTCAGGAGAGTCTTGATCTGGGTCTGTGTCTCAGATCACATATAACACACCTCTACAGGATTAGACTCTTCAAAACAAATTAAGCTTTTTCATTTAGTAAATTGGTGTCTTCAAATAAATGTCAGCAGGTGAGGAAGAGCAGGGAGGGTGGCTGAAGAAAAGAAAAACAGCCTGTGAAACAAGGATTGTTGTCCAAAACTTTCTTTCCAAGCTCTGTGCCCTAAACTGCTAAGTGCAGAGATTTTTACTCTCTCCTCTCTGCTATGAATCCAGCATTGTTGTTTCTACTGGAATGGATGGACTGATTGCATATTTATCCTGGTTCTTGGACAAAGTTTTACAGCCTGGGCAGACTCTGGCCTAGTTTATAGTGAGTTTGGATATGTCTGCATCACTCCTGTAGGCGTAACCTCACTGGTTTGTGCTGGGCCTCACTTCTGGTTTGCATGAAGCATGAGAATGCAGCTCCAGACTTGTCACATACTTTCATGTGGGAATCTTACAGTTTGTTCTTGAAGTCATCACAAGCTCATTAAGAATCCCTTAAAAACTGATGGCGTTCCTACTTCCAACTGCCGTTATGCAATTAAGAAAAAAATAGCAAAGCAGCATAGGGTTAAAAAAACATGTTACCAAACTATGTTCCTTTTGTACTTTAAAAATCCACATATTTTAAATCCATTGTTGTAGGGACTTCACTCTCATGTGTGAAAGAAAACCCTGGGCAGATTCTGATTTTGTTTGGAATGCTCAGGAAATCCAGTAACAGTGTTGAAAAGGATGTCAGCAATGCAGCTTGCAAGCAAACAGATGAGTGTAAATTCCCTCATAAGTACAAATTTGTACATATGTTAGATTTTCTTTTGTTTACTAAGTAAACTACTAGCACAATTAAAAACGGGAAGTATGGAATGAATTAGGACAACAAGCTTTGTTTTGAAGCTAAGCAGGGACTGAGCCCTGGAGTGTGAGCACTGTGAGGCACTGCAGCTGTGTGCTGTGCTGTGTTATTGAAAAGCAAGCCAGGGGACTCTGTCAGCATCCTATTTCTTCTGGCACACAACACTCTGGTAATTCTGGGAAATGTCTTCTGGGAAAACTTCTCTTAATACTCTCATTTTGAATCCGCTAGCACAATGCTATTAGAAGAAGGCTAAATTTACTTTAATACTTGTTTTATTAATATAATGAAAAAGGCCTTACAGATTTTGAAAATGGCATACAAATATAATGATTTCTATTATTCATTGGTTGTATCCTGGCTCAGATGTTAACTCTGGAGATCAGTGACTAGGAATATCATGAAGGAAACAGGATTTCCACAAAAATATATCCAAAGATATAATAAAGAAACTTTCTCTATTTTTAATTTAAAACTTCAAAGAAACTTTAAACTCAAGCAACAGTGTTCATTTTAGAGGGATCAACCCCATTTATGCAACAAAGTGCCATCAAAATGCCCTGAAAAAGAACAGTCTTCTTCCAGAAAGACGTTTGCTTAGGTATATGTATTTTTAACATCTTGAATCAGTCATGTGTAGGCCACAAATCCTTGTAGGATGTGTTGGCCACAAATGGCTGCTCAGCATATGACAAATTTTGTCTCCTATGTGTGAAACAAAATTAGTCTATCTTTGTCAATGTGCTACAATATAAACAGCATAAACAGAAAATAGTACCAAACCAAGTTTTAGTGGCTTTTGCTTAGGTGGCTCAGACCTTAGTGGAAGGTACACCATATAGCTTGGTTATCATCTTCCTCCCAGTTTCTCCATTTAATGAAAGAGTGTGAGCCTTCTTATTACAATTTAATGTGCCAAAGTCAGAGCACATGCATTTTATATCTCTGTCCTAATAAAATTTTCATGGGATACATCCTATGACTTTGCAAGGTGAGAACTTGATTTGATTTGCACTCTAAAGACTAAAGGAAGGTTTGCTAACACTTCAAATACTGAGGTTTGCATCCAAAAGGTCCTCTAGTTTTTACTTATGAGTTAGCATGGCACCAGGCAGTTCAGCAATTAGAATTATGATAGCAAAATAGAAAAGTGCATGGGACTCACCAGGGCTCTTTAAATTGCTGGCAATAGAAAAAAAAATTAGGAAGATAACTGCTATTTTAACAGTTTTTAATTGGTAAAATGAAAGTAAGTTTTGCTCCAGGCAATGGGCATCAACGACAAAGATCATGGATTTGAAAACTCCTAGAAACTCTTCTCAGTAAATAGGAGTTGCTTTTCTTATTCTGCTTTCTGAGTGTCCTCACTGGTGCTGATTTTCAGTTGCAGAGGATCTCTGAAGTTATCTTTGGGTAGTGACAGATTTCCTGTCTGACTGCTCCCTCCCATGTTGCTCCTGTACTGAGCTAAGCCACCATGCTCCAGCAGCTGCAGCCTCCTCAGACATCCTCATGCTGAGCATTTTGGCAGTGCTTTGTTGCACTGACCATGCTGGTCCCTCTGAAATGGGCACCATTGGCTCAGTTTAAAGATATTTTGTACCACTGAAGCTGCATTCACGAGATGCCTTGTGCTGGTAAAACAAGGTCACCTTCACCCTCTTCTTCCATTTGTACTCCAGCTTTCTTGAGACCTAGTGCCAAGGTAGCTGCACTTCTTGGAGACACAGACATAAAAGTAAGACAGTATTTATTAGAAACACTTGCGCAAAGTCAACAGATTCACTGAGCTAAGGTCAGTCCCAAGGTTGCTTCATGCCAAAACCTGGCTGGATTATTGTTCTGTGCTGCTGAAATCTGGCCAATTGTTTATCTAGCTGCATATATGGAGATCTATGTTAACAACTGAAAAAGGGAAGGCTCTCATTATAATTCAAATTCTCAGACTTAGCTGCTCATCTCTGGGTACTAAGCACTGAACAATTATTTCCTTTTTGAAAACTTCTGTTCACGCTTTTACTTAAGAATGATTAGCTCCCTTCCACATTCTTTTGAGTCCTTAATGCCTTCTCCTGTGGGGCAAAACTAGTATCTGGGTTTTGTAGCTGTGCCAAAATACAGCCAAGACAAAGAACTCGGACCAAACATAGAGCTGTTCTGTTGCCAGACAATGTGAGCAGTAAGGAACAAAAGATTTTCAAAGAGGTTGAGCTGATTCATTAATTTTTTCCTTCACATCTATACCATATGGGATTACAGAGCTTTTGTGAGTTCTGCTGCAATGTTTTCTTTTTTTAAAGCTTTTCTGTCCCCCACAGGGTGATGCAGAGCATGCCACAGGCAGGGGCAGCTGGGAGATCTGTACAGACACCCCACTCAGTCCCACTTCCCCAGTTTTGCTGTGCCTTTAATTGAAAGTTAGGCAGAGGCAGAAGGAAGCTGCCATTAACAAATGCTGGTCCAAATGCTTCTTGACCATAAGTTCAGGCAAACTCCCTCTGACCTTGCTGAAATAACAGGGCTCTGAGCCATGGAGGGGCTTGGTCTGTGTCCAGGGGAGTATTTGGAAGATGCTTACATTCCTAGTGGATTTTATTGTTTTTGTGTAGTCATGGTTCAGAGGAGGAAAAAGTGCTGCACACCCACCGCAGAAGATTCATATCATGCATTGTGTGTTTTCACAATGCTTGCCAGCGCTGGTGTGTTGGCTGAAGGCATTTGCTGACTGCTCTGTGGCCAAGGGTTTAAAAGCCTCAGCTGGAGGTTTTTAAACACACCTGGCTGTAGTGGGTTGGGTCACAAGGGTGATGGTTCAGGGCTGCTCTTTGTGTGTCCATAACTCTTCCTTTTCTGCTAGTGTGGCTTTTATTTGCAAGACTCCTTCCACAGACACCTCTGAAGGCTGCTAAGCTCTCAGAGCAAACGCTTCCCTGAGGGCTTTGAGGGGTTCTTTTGAAGATGTGCCAGGATCAGCTGTGTCAGGCAAGTAGATGGTAATGAGGAGAAATTCAGCGACCTTAGAAGCAGGGCATCGAGAAGTAGTGCTAAGGGACCATATGCTGGGATCCTTGCAGGAGTCCTGTTAAGTTGATTAACAGTCAGAAAGGTTTTCTGTGGGGATGAGGAGTATAGTTATGTCAGGCTGTGGGCTTAACTGCAGAGACATAATGAAACTAACATTTTGAATCACAGTAGTGTTGTCTTTTCTTCTGTAAAAATTACTATTTGCTAAAATATTTAAGGGGAAAAAAAGTAGAAAACCCCTTAAGATCTATCTTTTTTCAGTGTAATGATAAGTCAAAAAATGTTTTAATCTTAGAAAATTATTTTTAAACCTGAAGAGTATAAACAGAAAAGAATATAAGGTGATTGATCTTTTTTTGAGTAAGCAGGGTCTTTACATTTGGTTTTGATTTATTTTTAAAAAGAGAAGGAATTATAGGAAACTTTTCCCTCCTGTATTCAGCAAATTTTTTAACTCAGTATCTATGTGCTGAATAATTTTCATATAGATACAAGTGGAAAAGGCTTTGTTCTTGTTGTCATTTCTATCTTTTGTCACCACAAAACTTGGATAAACCTCTTATCCTTTCTCTATCCCTGCACTAGTAGCAACAATCAATCTTTTTATGGCTATCCAGGCAGTTTAATTTATCTTTCCTGTCCTTCTCAGTTGCCCAAGCAGACCAATAATCTTTTGTTTACTTGAACTCTGTGTCCTTCTGGACTATGTGAAGGCAACAGCCTCGGGACAGAGTCCAAGGCAAAAGAGTTAAATTTACCCTGTTGCATGACAACCCCATTCAGAAGTTCACAGCTTATTAACTATTTATGTTGCCTAAGAGCCATTGTCAAGCTCCAGTATCCAAACTGGAAGGAAAAATGTTCAGAGTTGTGTATTCCTTCAGACCTAATCCAAGTTCAGAGACACCAGAAAGAAGGAAGCCCAAGGGAAAACTGAGATTGCTTTGGGGACACTGAGCTGTTCTGGGGTCTCCATGGGAAGCTTCTCTCCATTTCCCTGCCTGTTGGCCCAGCATCAGCCTTTATTGAGCTCCAAGCCTCCAGATTTAGGCAGAAGCAGCAGAGCAGCTGGGGAGCTGTGGGAGGGCTGGTGGCACCAGTTAGACTCAGCTCCAACCTCCTGCTACTTACAGCTGTGTGCAATCCTGAGCCATCATCCTTACCCACAACTTGGCCACAGCTGGAATTTGGGATATACCAAGGCAACTGATAAGTTAAAAAGTGGTGGTAGGTTAAGTTGTCAGCGGATGCCTGCGGAGTCACTGAGCTTTGCCTCTGCATAGGGTCACTGACCAGGGATCAATGCTTTTGTTGGAGTTGGAGATGAACAAACATATCTACAGATGTGGAGGGATTTACAGTGAATGACATGGGTTTATCTTAGCCACACCTGACAGCCCTGTTGCAGCCCAGGCTCTGGAAAAAAACCCTCCAAACCTGAGCTATGAATCCAGCCTTAAACCAAACTCTGACTCCAGCTTTAGCCAAGAATTTAGCATTAGTGTAAGTGAAGTCTTATCAGACTAATAGAAAAGTTATTATTCTGCAGGTTTGTTTTTCAAAATTATTTATGGAAAGCCTCAATAATAGTAAGTAAATAAAAACTACAGCCGAGTAATAATAGTACAGTCAAAATTATTGTGCACACATGGCGTAGGCCCTCCCCCTTTCCTCTGGTGTCCAACTCTCTCTTCCACTGTTCCTCTGGGCTAATGGCTTCATCCTGGGGGGACTGGGTATGCATTCATGTCCACAGCAACAGCATTTGGACCCCTTCAATGGGATAAGTATGGTGGTGGTGGTTTCTGCCTCCTCCTTCTCCTCCTCTAGGACCCACTTAAGGTCATATTCATATTTCCCAACACCTTTTGTGCTTTTTTCTTCCTTCATTGGGCTGCAGTTTGATGTTACATCTGAATTTACAATATATGGTACATTACTCCTAAGATGGATGTGGTTCAGCTTCCAGGTCAGCAGTTCTGTTGCTCACCACTGGTGTGCTGGTTATAGCCCTGCAGTGCTCAGCATCAGCCCATGCCCTGTCTCCAGCATCCTGTTCCTGTACTCCTCTACAGCACCTCTTAGAAGCTCACCTTTGCAGCCTCTTCTCTCATACCAGGCCAGCACTGCATCATTCTGCAAAGATTGTAAAAGTTTCATGCTCCACACAAAAGCTGCATGTTGCTACTCTCTGTATAAAAACCATAGTTATACATTTTGAAGGCTAGCAATTCAAGTTAAGTGTAGCTACTTGGTCATTAGAAAAATGCCTGTTAGAGCAACAAATCAAACCAAGTAAAAGGAAAGCCTCGTGCAGGTCTAGGCAAATCCAGGCAAAGCAAAACTTCCATCCCAAAGCTCTGCAGAGCCAAAACAAAGCCTTGTGTCTCGTCACCTGCAGGAGCTGTGCTGGCTTCAAGGGGCTGCAGCCTGCAGGGTGTGCTGGACAACCCATTTTTTTAAACCTGGGTACTCACGCTGTCCTGAAAAATTATCCTGCTGGTCAGCCCCTGGTGCCCAGCAGGTAACCAGGCTCTGTAACCTCATTCCTTGTCCTGTCCTTGGCACTGGGACAGTGGCCTCCCACCGTGGTGGAGGTCCTGCCTGAAGCCAGACCTTCACTGTAGCCTCAGGTCCATACTTAAAGCCCCAACCCTTTTGGCTCTCCTGTGTCAGGAACCATCAAATCATGGTGTCCCCAAAGAGAGGCAGAGAGAATTGGAACTGTTTTGAAAAATTCTGGCCTCTGTCAGAGGTAGCAAGATGAATTTTGCTCTGGCATTAACAGATAATGTTCTTTTCTCTGTGTTTTGTCCCAAGTTCAGCATGGGTCATGTGCCAGGATCCCCTTGCCATGTAAAAAAGCATGAGATCTTTTGTAAAAAAGCATGAGATCCTTTCTGGGTTTGATGACTAAGTTTTTGCAGGCAGTAACTTTTCATACAGTTGGGCAAAAGGGAAAAATTCATTAAATTCATAGCAATCTTAGCTATTGTTTCAGTAACTTGTACTCTTAACTTTATACCCTTTCATTTCTTGACCAACCCAATTTCTAAGTGGGCGATATTTTGGTAAGATTATGACTGATGCTGCATTTGTGGTTTTAGCTTTAGGAAGCTAGAGACTGAGCACAGGATAAATGCTTTGGTGGTCATAGCTGAATTCTGATGTCCCAAGAGGAAAAAGGAATGCAAACAGCTTGAGGACAGTATGGCACAGACTGAGCTAAGGCTAGGGTTAGGTTCAGATTAAGTGCTTGCCTTTATTCAGGTAAATAAGAAATGAGGCCTTGTTAAAGGATGGATTTAGGATCAGGTTTCTCAGTGTAGTGATGTGTTGATGTACAGATATTCTGCCTGGAAGGCAGGACAAGAGGAGCTGATTGCAATTCCAATTCACAAGAGGCCCAGGCTAGCAGAGAGAAGCCAGCTGGAGTTACAGAAGTGACTTCCCTGGCTTGTGGCCATCTCATCATGAAGCTGCCTCACTTGACCACAGCTCCATGGAGCGAGCAGGTAGTGAGCACTCCATGGAGCGCTGTCAGAGGGCAGTGATGCCCCTGGATATGCCCAGGTAGTCTGGCTGCTGCTGTGGGTGTAGTGCCACCCACAACCCCTGAGATGAACAGAACTGCCTGGACTAGGTCTGTGCAGTGGGGGCCTGGCCCTTGATCCTCTTTTATTCCTGCTGCTGGTGGGCTGTTGCTGAGGGTGTCAGAAGCCAGACAAAAGTATTGCCTGATGTCCAAAACTAAAGAGCCTAAAAACCATGTTTAAGTGCTGCCTCTAATATCCACAAAAAACCTTTCCCATCTGACTTCAGTTTTCTGAATGGCTGCTGTAGCACCTATATGTGTTTCCAGACAATTCCCAGGAATTAACCAGGCTGAGCAGATTGACACCTTGATTATAGGAACCATAAAATAGATGTTCTTCTGTGTAAAGTTCCTGAGGGCATGATCTGGCAGGAATGGCCTTGGTATAAACTCAGCTAAACTTTTCTTCTGAGAGATGAGAGGTAAAAGGAGTTTTTTCCTCATATGGGGAAAAATGCTCTAAAGCATACTGCTGATCCTAATAGCTCTGAAAGACAGGGACTGGTGGATTTAGCCCCACTCTGCTGGAGGTGTCAGCTTTGTGCCAGGTTGGTATATAGCCCAGCTTACTACTCAGCACATTAGGACAAGCCCATCTTCTTAGGTGAGAATTTTGCAGTGGTCATGATGGTGATGGATGAAGAATGGATACAGGACAATGTCTCCATGGGCTCAGCAGTCTTTGCTGGTGAACAGAGAGACCTTTGGCAGGATAAAGAACATCTGAAATTACTTTGACATAAGTTACAGCAGCCTTTGTTTTTCAGTCTCATCCTATATTTTACTTGGGCTCTACCTATCTGAAAAAATTAATATAGCTATTCAAAATTTTGCATGTTTAAAACATTGTGCTAGTTTTTTTTCTCAAAACAATTATATTTTAAAGTAATGATATTTTATAATGTAAAGTATATCCATTTTGCACAGCTTTCCAGAATAAATGTGGAACTGATCAAATGCCACATTCTGAAACTTACATTGAAACAAACATATATTTTCACCAACTGATTTTATTATTTTGCTTACTGATTATTCTGAGGTGGTGAAAATGACTTTTTTCCCGAGGAAATTTATTAAAAAGCTTAACTAATTTCTTTTATAGCTCTCTGAAAAGGTTCATCATTGAAAAAGTGCAAAAGAGTTCAGTCCTCCAATAAAACTTTGCACTGTTTGCCAGAATCTATTAATCAGTAAAAGAAGCATTTTAGCATCTATGGGTGAGAGAGAACCTAAAAGGAACTGTCTTGATACAATTTTAAGTTTAACCCTTAAATTGCATACAACGTAATTAATTTTCTCGCCTAAGGGGAAAAATACCTATGATTTTTATGATATTAGGGTGAGCGTAAAACACTGGAATTGAAAAAGCAAAATTAATCATCAGAGCAGTATGTTATAATTGAAATGTAGGTCTGGGTCTAGTGAATGGGATGAAGTGTCTATGCTTTTACATGATCCCTTCCACTAGTGTCCTTAATTTGTTTTGCAGATAAATCCCAAAAGGTTAAGTCCTTGAGCTATCTGTGCTCTAGATCTAAGCCACTTGTTTGTTATGGAAAGAGCATATATCTCCATCCTTGGAGATAATCAGAACTTGACATGACCCTGAGCGATCCGATCCAATTTTAACATTGACTCTAACTTCAAGGTTGGCCCTGCTTTGAGCAGGGATCAGACTAGATGAGATCAGGAGGATCCTTCTGGCTGAGATTTTTCTATGAGTTTGTGTGTACATGTGCACATGTGTTTGCAAACAATACTGAAAGAGGTTACTCCTTGGCTCCAGGCTAAGGATGTAAGTTTCATACCAAAAGCATCACTATGAATTTTGTCATTTGGTTAAATCAGTGCCTAGAGAAAATTATTTATCTTGCTATTCTAGAGCATTTAAATTTTAAATTCTGAATTCATTTCTAAAGCATTGAAAGCAATTAAATCAGCTACAGAGCAGCCAACCCATGTGAGTAAAGGGCCACTATTCTAAGATTTCTGCAAGTTAAATTTCTTTTTTCCAAGATACTTATTTTTTTGGAGGGAAAAATATTTAGAAACAGTCCTGAATTCTTATTTATTTTTTATTTCTCACTCCAAAACATGTAAATTTAGAAGTCTTGCCTGCCTGCACAGCAAAAAGGGACCCACAGCAACAAGACAGAGGTGGTGGCCTAAGCCAGTGTGGAGGAAGGTTGTTGGTGTCTCCACCAGTGTGACTTGATCAACTGTTGCTGGTAACCTGATTACAATCTCCCTAATATTTTTATTTTCCTCCCTCTATTCCTGTTTTCCTTCATCTTGTTCTTCTCTCTGCTAGTGGCTGTTATCTAGGAATGGAATCTAAAACCCATCTAAGCCATTTTTAAATGGCCATAATATGTCTGCTGAAGTATTTGTTCCTAGGAGATAAAACACTATTAGGAGAAAAAGCCTCCTAGGGCACATGATGTATTACTGAGTGTTGGTTTTTCAACATGCAAACACAGAGCTACTCCAGTTTTTTGGAATAGGATAAGAAACTGAAAGTTGGATGGATTTTGACAGCTGTTCAAAACTAGAATTACAGCAAGTGTTTCTTCAGTCTGATCTCTGAGGGTTTAATGAGGCTTAGGTTCAGGCAGTCATCTGTGAAGCCTGAAAATTTTGTAATCTAACCCTCAACTACATTCAAAGAAAGTTGTGTAAGAAGATGAAAATTACTTTGCAGTGGGTTAAAGGAACAATATAATTGGGAAATTATATAGAAGCCTGATCAGAGCTTAGGGTGATCCCAGTATATGTCAATGTAACCCTGTGACAATGCAAAGATTTATTCCATCTTTCAGCATCTGTGAGTAGGATGCCAGAGCATCAAAGTAGTTACTGGTGTGTAGTACTGCAATGGAGAGGAGAGCAAAGCAAAACAAAATCTCTGAAAACATGGAGGGAAAAGTAAGGATTTGTCTATCCAGACATCACTCAGAAATTTCTTTATTATTTCTTTCATTCATAGCATCAAGTTCAGTGTTTGAATTATCTTGATAATTTGGTTAAATATTTGAAGGATAAGGAACACAGAACTATTTAAAAAGGAAAAAAAAGTAAGAATTGAATTGTGGCAACTCTTCCATTAAAGATGAGTATTTGACTGAATACCTAAATAATACCAGATACATATGGAATACTTATTTGCAGTGCTTCACCTCAGAAGGTCACTGTAAAAACAGTGTAAATGGTGTTTCTGGAGACAGAAAAAAAAAATTTAGCTTGAAATTAAAGATTTACACTAGAAATTCTCTCATTGACTCACTTTGACTTATAGCAAATGAAGTCAAAGGTAAAATGTACTATAAATCCCAAAGAGACAGCACTGATAATCAGGTTTGCTCCCTTGTTAGCATTTCTCTTTCATTTTTTTTCTTTCTTGTAAGAATGTAGATCACCCTCAGGGATGTTAGGGGTGGAGCAGGGCCTGGGGCAGCTGCTGACTTTTGCATCCCAGCTGAAACCAGTTGCACATTTTGCAACTCTAGAGAAGAGTGTGCCTACCAGCATTGCTGAGAAGAGCACTGTAATCATTTCCCTCTAGTGATGAAATATGTCAACTACAGATTATTGTACAAATCTAAAGTGCTGGCACAGTACAGGTAGTTGTTTCTTCCTTCTTTTGAACAGACACTTTGGGAGGGGAAGAAAAGAGAATCAGAAGCTTATTGTAGTCTGGAAGTCACAGTGAAAATAACAGCACTCTCTACCATGAAAAAAATAAAAAAACCCAGCAATCAACCAAACCAACCAATTAAGCAAAAAAAGCCCCAAACCACCAAAACAAAACAAAACAAACCCACACATCAACCATCAAAAAATCTACCTTCAAAGGAACATTTTAAAATTAGAAACAAAGCTTTGCACTAAATACACCTCTACATATTCTGGATAGAAAACAGCTACCTCTTAAACTGAGTATCATAGCATATTTTTGGATGGAACAGGTAACTCTTCCATCAGTTGTTTTCTTAGTACTTAGAAAATATCTCATCTTTCCCAAGCTCAAGACACTACTTTAAGAGTTCTTATGCTTTGAAATGGCTTGAAAATTAGAGGAGAAACAGGAGTACATTAGTCTAATTTTTCTAAGACAATGAAGAAATTATTTAACTAACATGGGCACAAAATGCCTTAACCAACCTTTTATTATTTTTTAGAGAATTGTTACTTTTGGGATCAGAAGTCTGTTTTATTTCCCCTGAATAATTATGAAATTATTGGCTATTGTTAAATGAATTTGGCAGTGGGAAAAAGGTTTCAGGAATACTAAGTTTGACACTATTTGTAAAAATAACTAGATAGCTACAAAGGGAAATTCATTAAAGAATGCCCTGAAGGGCATCAGAGCACTAGCAGAGTCTGTGTGGACACAGAATGCCTGTGAGAGGATGACATGGAGAGAACCAGCCACACCTTCACTGGTGTCTCACACCATATTAGAGAGCAGGTAATTTACACCTAGCTCAAGGTGTCCCTTACATATATTTTCTTGGCCACAAGAAGATGTGAGCAGAGTGGAACAAAGTTAGAATTAAAAAATGTTGATAAATTTAAGATAGGGATGACTTTTATCACAGTGATAAAAGAAAGGTGGTGCAGTTGAGCAGGAGTCAGTGAGCACTGTCACTGCACAGGGCAGGATCAGAGAACATTTGGGGACTGCAGGTCCAACCATGCTGCAGTAACATCCCAAGGATATGAAGCGGTGGAAGAGCCTGCATGGGTGGTTGTGGAGCTACAACAGCCAAAGGTCTTCAGGTTAGGAAGTTTATTTTTACATGTAATTTTTCCTAGTCTTGATGTGGGACCTAGACTCCCTGACCTCTTTAGGTCTTTTATTGCCTTATGGCTACACAATTATATTTCCTGAGGTTAAATCACAAAGTTTGCTGCCAGAGGATGAGGTGATAGCATTGAGATCACAGTTTTTCATGTAAACAGTCAATCAAAAATGAAACATAAGGAAATAGGGCCTCTCTAGTCCTGATTAATTTGACAAATGCAGAGAACTGAATGATTATATGATTAGGTACCAAAGTTTTTAATGAGTTAACTTGAGAATTGGTCACAATTTATTAAAGTGGAAATACTGGATAGACAGCCTGGTTTGCATAAATGGCTTGTATCCTGGTTAAAACCACTTTCTTATATGTTATCCATAGTTTTGCAGGAAAGGCTTGATGCAAAGTGCTAGAGTTGAACGGTGGCAAATTTTTGATTGATCCTGGTTTGTATGGTCACTTACCTCCAACAGCCCCTGCCCTGTCTCTGTGTCCATCAGATGACCTAAGATACGGGGACAAGGAGGGGCAGAAAGGATGAGATGCTTTCAAATAGTCATTGGAGACATGCCAAACACATTTTTGGAGGGTTGTATTGCCATAATGTGCAGCTTTGGTAAGGGAGGTTCATGCCCAAGGTGTCCAGCTTCTTGGAGGGGGGAAGCACCCCACTGCCTCCAGCCATCCAGGCTGTGGGTGCAGCATGAAATTTGGTGTGTGTGAGACAACTGATAATAGTTTAGGCATCCTGGCACTGATGATCCCGAGTTTTTCAAGATTCAACGGGACAAAGCCAACAGGATCTAAGTCTGACCTCAGGGCTGTGAGCAGGAGGTTGGGCTGAGACCTCCTGAATGGTGCTGTGAGCCTGTGGACAAGCTGCTCTGCAACTACCTCCAGATAACAGTGTTTCTATATCTTATCTTCCTCTCTCTTATCCTTTCCTTTTTGCTTTCTCAATCACCTTTTTAACTTCCCTTTTAGATCCCTTTCCCTACCTCCTCCTATCTCCACTCAGGTAAACAGCCCCTCCCAAATCCCTTTTTCCTCACTGCTCCCAGTTTTGCTGCATCCTACCTCAACGTTGCTATTGGTGACATCCTCAGCCTTGGAGGGCATCACCAAAGGGGATCCCCAGGTCTTGCAAGTTACAATGTGCTCAAAGGTCCCCACCACAACCTTCAGCTTTCATGTCTGCCCCTTTTTCACACACCTTCCCCTCAGTCCTTTGTGAAACCCAGTTTCTCCCACTGTCATCTGTCACCACCAGAAATTTCTCCATGTCCTGCCTCAGGCCAGGGACCAGCTGTCTACCTGCAGTCATTAGAAATCATCTCATTTCTACCCTCCAGCTTGCTCCTTTAGTCATCTGCCTCTCCCTCTGCCCCCATCTTCCTCCCCACACATTTTACTTGTTTTCTTCACAGAATATTCAGCATGTGCAGAAAGACAGTGTTAACAAATATTTAAAGAGGTGGAGGAACGAAGGACATTATAGTGGCCAGATACTCTGCATATCCTGTGTACTGTGGTCATCACAATTGGAAAAACCTCCCACCATCCTGTTAATTTCAAATTTCAGTCTCAGTGGTCATGAGATATCTATATGAACATGCAACACTCACAGCAAAAATGTCTCCCAAAGCTAGAAGGCTGCAGAATCTGAAAAATAATTAACATCATTTTAGCAACATCTGCAAATCACTAAGTATTTGAACAAGTTTCTCTGAGGATTTAAATTATATTAAAGAACAATTCTTCTTTTGCACATGACAAGAATGGTTTCTTCTGTGTCAATAAATTTGCAGCTAGGCTATAATTGAAATCAATAATGCATATTTTAGAAATTAAAATAAATTATTTCTGTGTTTTAGAGTTGTTAGCATCACAAAACTGATATAAAAAAGCCCACCTATAATTAGATCTTTTACCTTCTCTCTAATGAGATCACATCTCTAAATGTTAATTTTGGATATATTGCCAATACAAAACTTAAGGGCAGCTCACTTTTTTTCAACAGCACATTAACTATGTATCTTCTCAGTTTTACTTGAAGTGACTGGGAATTTTTGTCTTTAAAAATCCCTACTGTAGGAAAGAACCATAAACTAAGGTGCTCACAACAAATTGTTTTTCTACTTCAGGTGCACTTGGGATGAGAATCAATGTTATTTGTAATCAGGAAGCCAGGCAGAAACCCTCAAGCCACTTCACTGTTTTCAGTATAAATGGCTTAATAACAAGTAGGATACAATTGCTGGTGCTGAAAAATGGAAAACATTCCTCCTGTGGGAACTTAATTAATGAAGATCTTAAAAAAAAAAAAAACAAAACAACAAAACCCCCCTAATTTGACAGCTCTCTGGCAGGCTTTGCAGGGTTGACTATGTAAGAACTGTTTGACCTGATGTAAACTCAGCAGATCCAAAACACATCTGAGAGACAGGGTAGGTACCAAGCTTCATTCTCACACTTGCTTAAAACCTATCTGTTCAAACTTACATCTTCAAGTACATACAAACCCTCATTTAAAACATAAAAAAAAAAAAAATCACATAGATTTTGGCCAAATTAACTTTTTTTACTGAATAGTACCCTATTTTGTGTCAGTATCTCTCTGTAACTGCATCTAAGAAATACTGCATGATTTCAGTCCCTTAAAGGCAATAATTGTTCTCCTACAGACATTTTGACTTAAGGCATGCAGTAGCCTTCCTTAAACCAGGGAAGTTGGATCAACTCCTAAGTACTTTACAGCTTTACATTTCATCAGTGAGTGTCAAAGCAGCTTTGCTTGGCACATTGATTAACTCCTGTGTCAGGGAACAAGAACAGCCCACAAAAGCTTTAGATAAATACAAGAAAAAAGCTGTTCAGTGTGTTCAGTGGATATTTATTTACCTGTGTCAGAGTACTACAAGGCAAGGCATACAGAACTGCAAAATTCAGCAGCTCCAATGGATGAGTAGCGTGCCACTGCATGTCACAGAATCAGAGATGTTTTGGAGACGGGCGAGCACATGAGAGATGTTTTGGAGGAGAGTCTAAAACATTACCATGCTGAAATTTCCCAAAAGCATTAATCATCATCTAAGGTTTAGTATCCAAAGTGCTTCTCATCTAATCTCATTACTGCTAATTAAGCTGAGAAAGGGGGCAGAATCCATGAGGCAAGCTCCTAACTCTCTTGTGGCAAAAGAAAGGGGCTATTAATTTTCTGCTAGTAATACACAAAGGAATATGTTTCCATGCTCCAAACTATCAAATCAATCATGTACAAAAAGAGCCCAGCAATTTTTTTTTTCCTTTGGGATTTATTCTCTTCTGAGGCTGTCATCCCAGGCCTTGGCAGGAGCTCAGAGTGAACTAGGACAAGCCATCACCTCCCAGGGACACAGATGATAAAAATGCCATCAAACTTTCTTTCCAGTATGGCAGCAGATACTGCAGCAGTTCAGTCACACAAATGGTCCATTTATAAGCTGCTGATTAATATGAGCTAATGGCAATTTTGGGAGAGTGTTTCCTCTAAAACCCAGGGGGAAACAGTCTGTACCTTAAGATGAAAAGTATTTAAAGTAACAGCAATAAATATACATGTTTTTTTGTAGCAAGAATGAGTTGCCTTTAATAATAATTTTCATACACATAAAGCATTTTTGTAAATATTTTTTACCATATCAGAAGTTGATATCCTAGATGAAACCAAGGCAAGCAGTGAGGTTGGTAACTCAAATCAATTTGCAGAAGACAGATTCTGATGTCTGTGTATGCCCTAGAGAAGGTACAGAACAGCACCATTGTTGTGCAGTTCCCTTCAGGTTTCTGCAGGACATCTCTCTTGCAGTCTTGGAAAGTACTTATTTTACAGCATTGCCATGGCCTTTGCTATTGCAGCTGATGATCACTGATTAATTTTAAATTAGTAGAATTTTAAAGCTAGAAGTTCTTTCCCTCTTAAACATGGCAGTTAATAATATGGTATGTGATGACAAATTTTGCAAGGGTAATTTCGGGTGAAAGATAATTTGCCTGCATTCAGAGGTTATCTAACAACTTTCCCTCTGATGATAAAAAATATTTTTTCTTTACATTTAATGAAATAATTTCCAGTGACTTTCTACTGTATCTTGTGCATAAGAATCCTCCAGTGTTTCTATGCCCTTGTTTATTAGTTTCTTCAGGAAAAAGGTAATCCTGTTTTACATCTCTGGAAAGTCCCTAACTGTTGTTTACAAAAAATCTGCACATATTTCATTTACAACATACTTCCCTTTCATTTATTTTCATTTACCCTTTGTTTGATATTGGCAGTGCTGGCTGTGAGTGTGGGATGTGTTAACTTCAGATTACTTTCATAAGAGTAGTTTGTCTCTCCCATGACTTCTCAGGTCCAAAAGCAGTTTGCAATATCAGGATACCGTGGAAGCTGAAAGGGTGGGTGTGCACACACTGGCTTTCCATAACAAACCTTCTGTCGTGCAAGCATAGCAAAAGGTCTCTGGGTTTAAAATTCTTGGCAACCTGTGCAGCTAAATACACACTAGAGAAGTGGGGTATGGAGATGAGTATGACAACCTGGCGTGTGCGTGGGCAAGTCCCATGTATTTCCAGATTTTGTTGTAGGGCTACGTATCCCGGTGAGTGCAAAGATGTCCTGGGTAGCTTTGCATATGTTTCTCTGACACAGTTTTGTTGCACTGACCTTGTGCTGTCCTGTTGGTGCTTTACCTATAAATATGAGTTTAGCAAATGAAGGTCTAGGCATTGAGGTCAAAGGCAGTATGAACAAGAGAGCAAAAGTCAGCAATGAAACTATGACAGGTTGTAGCAGTGGCAATTTGAATCACAGACATTCAGGTAGTCTGGCCCATAAATTTAGGAAACATAGATTGTCCTCCCTGCACTGTGCAAAAGTGACAGGTCCCATACAGAGTCAGCATAGGCTTTTGAGCAAAGCTGGAGCAAAGCTGTTTGGCACAGTTTCTGTGAATGCTGATCACTTCTTAAACTGAAGTTAATTATTTTTTTTAACAGAGCTTTTGTCTATACAGTATGAAGTGTTTGTGGGCTGAGGGAGCATGATATCTGTTCTGAGCCAGAACATGCTGCTTCAAATGTCTCAACTATTGCAGATGCATCCCCAGTACCATGCTGTAAAGATATAGCCTTAGCTTTTCATGCTGCCACAATAATCCTGGAGGTATATGCTTTCAGCACATATGTGTCTTGTGTTCTTTCTAACCCCATTTGAGTGTCTATAAGTGGGGCTGACTAGTTTCAGTACCTGTTTGTTGCAACTTTCTGCACGAATATGTTTCAGTGAAACAACAATTTACATTTGCCAAACACTCTGCTCCTGGTGCTCTAGTAGCAAAACTAAGCAATTCTTAGCAGTCTTTAATCATAAAGAGGTAGGGTATTCCCAGGTACTACTTTAGAAAACAGACATAACACATCAGCCACAATTGCAAATAAAATATTTAAATGTATGGTATAAAACTAATCAGATGCCTGTTCAGTAATTGGTAGTGTAGTTTTCATTTTTCGTAACTGCCAGGCAGAAGTTGAAGCGAAAAAGTTAATCTGAATGACCCCCTTAGTAATGAACCCCATTACAATATTCTTTTTTACAATGCTGTCACCTAATAAGCTTCAATCTCTGTGTATTTATATAATGCCTATCTAGATACTCAGAGGGTGAGAGGAGACGGAATTTAATCTTTTTATCGTGGCCTCCAAGGATCCTGGAGCCATCAGGAGAACAGCAGCGGGAGACAAAAAACTTCACTTTCCTGCACACTCCCTTTTCCCTCTGCCTCACAGAGGTACACAGCATCACAGATAAGGGCAAGTGACTGCTGGCTGCATGGCTTCATTGTGGAAACAATAGCAGCAAAAGTTGTGGGTGAAAAGAAGAATTGTGTTGGTGAAATACTCCTGCATTAGTAAAGTATTTACTAATTGAAAAGATGGATGACTGTATTTCAGGAAATTAGCAGGGGACTGTACATTAGATAAAACTACTGTGATTTCCTTTAATAGTCTTAATATTTTCTCCTTACTGGCTAAGAATTGCATTAAGAAGTATTGTATAGCTTGTATATTTGGTATATGATAATTTAAGCTAGTATGCACATTCTCTTTAATTTTGTGATGAAACCCTAAAATATTTTGCAGCTACACTACAAAAATGGTGCGTTTCTTGAACTAATAGGCTACTCCTATTTTACTGGAATGGAACAATGGAGAAAAATTAAAAATTGTTAACTCTCAATAGTTAGTAATACTATGGTTTCATGTGTATGTTCTTTATGGTTATTGTGCAATGTAACACAATTTTATTATTATGCTTGCAGTACACAACACGTACTGCATAGCCAATATAGCTATTGTAAATTCTTCTGTGTTGTTCAGGATCAGTGCCTACAGGCTGACCTGTCAGGATAAATTCCAGGCAAGTCAGCAGTTAAATATCTGGGAACATCCATCCAGTCAGCAGTAGTTCAGTTAAGTCAGTAGGACTTTTGCCATGAACTACTGATTCTGTGGTAATACCCATAGGCTCTGAAAGACATTTTGTCAGTTCTCAGAAACCACAAGGCATATCCAACCAACAGCTCATTCCTCTGCCCGCTGTAGCCCCTTCATTGCTATGTTAATCTAACAAAAATTTGTGTTGAATCTGTTTCCTGATCACACACAAAGACTTTGAGTTATTTGGCTTCAGCCAGAGTTAATCTTATCCTCTTAGGTGCTATGTGAATTTGGTATGAGTCATAGTTTGTTGACATATGGCACTGGAAAGAAAATCACTAAATGTCCAGCCAAATTTGCTGGTTATCGGGGAAAGTTGGTAAGCTTGTGAGCATTGTTTTCCCATTTTATATTATGTCACTGTAGCTATGTAAAAAGTGATGCATGATGTACACAAAAGCACTATGAAAACTTATATCTGTTCTTTGTAAAGATCAGCTGAACAAGCTAGGTTATGAATAGAGAAAATAAATTTATATTGTTTTGGAAACAAAGAAAAAGAAACTGCATTTCCAGCTACTTTTCATTATTTTTCGTTCAGGGTAAAATGTCCGTCATTGCAACACTGCAATGTAGTGGGAAGCATTAGATAACCACAAAACAGTTTTGAAGCAAAGTCATAATTCACAGGACTGATTTTTATGTGGTGATCAATCCCCCTCAAAATGGAGTATAAGCAGATCTGAGGCAGCAGGTAGCACTGTGTAGGGTTGATATGATCCCTTCTGCTGTCATTAAATTCAAGCCTTCTTCTGAATGTTATAAATTCTAAAAAAACAACCAAAAGGAAGAGGTTTTTCCATTTCCAGAGAAGTGAGCTTAGGTTTTCTGTACTTCTACATGAAGTAAGAAGCCTTGCTTTACTTTTTTTTAGGAATTGCCATACAATTTCCATTGTCCTACGTGTCCTCCAAGACACCCATGTTCCATGGCTAGCACAAACTCTCAGTAGAACTACAATAGGGAAGATTAAACAATTAAATTATACTTTCAGTTACAAATAAGCCTCATCTTGTCTACCAAGAGTTCTTACAGGAAAAAGAAAGACTTAAAGTATCTAATCTAGTTTTCCCACTTAATTTTCTTGTCTACTCCTTGAATTTGATTAGAAATAAGTAATAAACTTTCCTTCCGCTTTAGTTTACAAGCCTTTACTTGCAGGCCTACTTTTTTTAAACATAAAGCTTCAATTTCTAGAGTCAAGTGATTTATCCAAGATTCTCAGTTTATGAGTTTGTAGGCTTTGTGACTGATGAAAATCAGAGTATATTGGCATTAATTCAAAGCCTAAACAGATCAATAAGGGAAAAGATTAAAAATGTTTTTAAAGAGCCTTAAGCTATGATTAGTGAATAGGCAGTGTTTGGTTGTGATACAACAAAACAACCACTTCACAAAAGATGTGGTTAATACAGCTCCATTTTCCTAAAAGTATAGTGTTTTTTCAAAGTCTTAATTTCTGGGGTTGTAAAATCTAGAAAAGTCCTTTGAAATGTAGCATTTATTCCTCACTAAGAATCTTCCTTTTTGGAGTTTTCATTGAAACAAATGAAGACAAGAAGAGTTCTTATATGCATCATGTCTCAAAGAGTCATCAGGGACCCAAGGAAGACAGAAAGGCATATAGGGACACAAGGATTTTTGGAATAGGTAAGGTTGGACCTAAGAATCCTAACACTTTCAAAGTCTCAAGAGAGCAGATAATGAGAGATCCATTTACATTTATTAAAAAGGTTACTGAATTACTGGTCTTCTAGAGTAGATAGAAAATAGAAATGTTTAGAAGTTGTATATTTCACAGTTCTTCACTAAGTTCTGAAGTGGCAATCAGAGGTAATAACTTCAAAAATAATAATGTAAATATTAATAATTTTAATAGCTACTAAGAATATTATTTACAGAAGCCTGAAAATAAGGTTCACAGGCTATGGAAGTTCAGGTAGTAGCAGAAACACAAATAGCTGTTATCACTGAAATAATTGATAAACATATATTTTTAGATATGAGTGATCACATCAGGTGCTGAGTATTGCCAATGGTTACCCAGGCAAGGAAGGCTGGCTCCTACCAGTTCTGTATGGAAGTAGTAACAGGGCAAGTAGTAACAGAGCAGAAGACAGAGAAAAGTGGGAAAACCAGTTACTCGGGGTGAGTGTTAACCTATTTCAAATTTACACTGAGAATGTTCACAGCCTTCAGCATTGGTGGATGAAGAATTCATTAACACATACAGCATACAACTGCTGCTGCTCATGAAGGATGAATACTGAATATGGCAGGACCTGTTTCCAGTAAAACAATTAATTGTATTTTTTGTTGACCACTTAATTGCAGACTGGCATCATGAGGACCAAAAAGACAGAACATATATAACTCTACTTCTTTACTCTCAAGTAAATTCTCTCTAACACCTGTATTTGCACATCTTGACCTAGCTTGAGTGGGGACCTTGGACATGGTGACCTCCAGAGGTCCCTTCCAACCTTAACTGTAATCTCAGAGCCTTTTCCTTCAGTGACAAGAGTCAGGAACTTCTATTCCCAGTAAAGCCCTTGGAAGAGCTGAGTTGCTCCATTGGTACTCAGGAGCTCACCAGGGCTTCCCCACTGTAGTGTGGGGCTGCCTATTTTCCAGGTCTCCATCTTCAGTACACTGGCCCCATATCACACATTGACCCTGAGGTTCAAACCCACTTACAGCACTTCTAGCTCCTCTACTCAGCTGTGCAGGGCTGTGTAGAATCCTTGGTGCCTGCCCCAGGACCAGACATACCATGAAGAGCGCCAGGGATTTCAGTAACACTGAACATTGCCCAGATTTTCTGACCACCTCCTGAAGGCACATGCCCTGTATCAATCCAGCCGGTGTCTGGTGAAGAGCACGGTGCTTTGGGGGCTTGGAGGCTCCATCTCTCCTCTCAGGTCCCTCCTGCCAACTTACCACAGTTTTCCCCAGGCATCTCACCCTGGGTGGCTTGGAAACTGGGGTGCTGCTGAGGAGATCCATGTGGGCTTACCCCACATCTTTCTGGGCTTTTCTCTGCTCCTCTTTTCACAGCTCCAGAAAACCTCCAGCACTCTGCATGACTCTCTTGGCGGGACTTGGCATTGGGCAACATTGAGCCAGACCTGCAGGAGCAAGGAACAGCAAGCAGCATGAGCCAGCTGCCACAGGCAGCCCATCAATGCCCCCTCATCCTGGAAGATGTCAAGGACTCAGCCTGTGTGCCTTTCTGCTTCCATGGGCTCTGTTCTGCCTGCATCCAGCACTGGACCAGCCAGAATACGATGTGCCTACTCTGTTCCAGCTGCTCCTGTGCTCGGTGCCAGCAGACAGCCACTACAAAGAGTACATGGTCCCTGATGGGACTACTGCCACAGCACCAGACCCAGAGGGGAGGCCCAGTGCCCAGCTGGAAGCTGCACTGGCAGAGCACTGTGGTCAGCTTGGTGTTTTGCTGGCTCTTGCCCTCAATAAACATTCAGATGCTTTCCAAGGGTTGTGGTTTTTTTTTTTGATTTTTGACACCGGAGACCTGCCCACTCTAGGCAGTGCTTTCCAACACTCCGTGGCAGCTGGCTGGGCTATCCCAGGCTGGGTGTTTTGAAAACTGAGAATGATCATCAGGAGCAGGGAGGTTGCTCTTCTGTCTGCCACCAGTAGACACATACTGGGGGAGAGAACAGTGCATAGCTCTGACTGAACTTATCTGGCTCCTTGAATTTCTTAAAAGAGTCATTCTCATAACTGCACCCAAAAAGATATAGTATTCCATTGAGTTCTTAACTTCTTTGCTCAACTCCAGGGAATGGACTATTTTGTATCTTGCAGGATTTTTATGTTATGTCTAATAGCTGTGGACACAGGATGCCACGGAGCTAAAACAGACTCTAAGATAAGAATCAAGTTTACCCAGATATCCTAGAAATACTATGCCATTTTAATTCTATCCCTGGAATCACTCTGAAATTAATGTGTAGTCCAAACCAGTCACCCCTCTTTCTGCCACCACTCACCATAAGTTAGAAGATGACTATAATGTTTTTTACAGCTTGAAGGAATGACCCAAAGCCACATTTAAATTTTGTTGTGGCAGACCAGGAGAGATGAAGAGCATATCTACAGCATCTTACTGCAACTGGCTCTTCTCTGATGTCATTTTCTAACACTTGTTTTATTGCTGTTCAGCAGTTTTATTGTCTTCCAATTCACAGAAAAGCTATTCCCTGTTGCTTGCTATAAATGCTGTAGGAAAGGGTGAGATGCTGGAGAAAGGCTATTTACAAAGCTCCAGGGGATCTCCTGCTGCCCAGCAGGACATCCTCATGGACGTGACCAGCAGCATGGAGCATGGTCACCCTGGGGTGCTTGGGCTTGAGTGCCCCAAGGCATTTGGTGGCTTCCCTGTCCCAGGTGCTGGGGAATAACCACAGGCAGGAACTTTGGCCTTGGTCTGTGCAAAGCAAACAAGTACAATCATCACTTTTTTATTTATTGGAAAAATTTGCCTGGATTTTCATGGGAATAAAAATGCAGATTTCTGCTGCACAAACTGTCTGCAAGAAAATCAAAGTCCCTACTTCAAATCTGAGGCTGCTGGAGCTGGTAGAAGGTCTTGGTACTTTACATCAGGCAGAAGAAAAGCAGTGATAGATTTTTTCCTCAGCCTTGGCCCCAGAAGTGGGCAAACTATCTTGACTGAAGCTTTTGGAGTGTGGGGGAAAATCAACTGATAACAGATGCTCATTGAGTAAAATTTAATTCCAAGTTGTTAAAAAACTGTAAGCACAACTTTTTCAGCTTTTATAGCTGGTGTTTTCACTTTGTATTCATCAAACAGTAATTGCTAATTCTGTGTGCCTTCTGTTCTCTTTGTTTGCTTTTTATTCTGTTCACATTTCTGACAACACACAATGTCATCAAATTTGAAGTGCAGCAGCTGGAGATAGTGTCATTAATGGAATGTAAATACCATGCTCAGGAGCTAATTGGGAAGTTCACTTACCTGAAAGATGGAAAACTGCTTGGCAAACAAATGTCTTCAGCAGGCCAGTACATTTGAGGTAGACATATCCCACTGTTCACAATAGTTTGAATAGAGGAAGTCCTCATCTGTCATTCATGAGAAGAGATGGACTACACTGAAGAAAAGCATTAAATCAAAGTGACTGAATTCCGTGACTCCTGCTCATAGGCAGCTCACAGACCCTTCTCCAGGCTCCTCTTTCACCATACTCTAGTCCCCAGGGCTGCTGTTGTATTGCTTCTGGCACTGTTGGCAATGCTATGTGTGAAGGAAGATAAGAAGGAAGAAGTACTTTCTGCCAGCCCAGGTAGAAAGTACCAGGGTGGCTGCCTACTTGGCTGGCCGTGCTTGCCAGAACAGTGACTTTTGATGGACCATAGCTGTAAAGGGCTTTTTCATCCAGTGTCAACATCTCTGAGATACCTACTGGCTCACTTACAGAGCTAATGTTTTGCAAAGAGAAGCCAGAGTCTACCAAAATCAACTTAATGGACTGGGGATATAAATATTATAACTGGAAAATGCCATGATGCTTAAGTTCTCCCTGTGGCTTTTTCAACAAAGCTACCTGTCCTACACTGTGGCTGGTCTGGATCTGATACTGGAGGATCTAGGAGGGGTTTTAGAGATAATGATTGGTGTCTGAGAAGGTCTGGACAGCCAGGGGATTACAGACAACTAAAAACAGTTCCTCTGCTGAATAGGAGCTAATCTGTTTACACTGGGCAAGTTTGCATAGAAATGAGTAGGTCCTGCAAAGGTAAATATCATATACAGTTGAAAGAATACTCATATATTACACATTTTCTATGCAAACTCCAGGTGCAAATATAGTAAAATTCAAACATCAA
Source organism: Lonchura striata (assembly GCF_050655825.1). Classification (NCBI taxonomy): domain Eukaryota; kingdom Metazoa; phylum Chordata; class Aves; order Passeriformes; family Estrildidae; genus Lonchura; species Lonchura striata. The sequence continues at coordinate 99,531,995 of NC_140704.1, forward strand.
AATATGGGCTATATGAGCATACTACACACACACACACATCTGCATGTATTCATGCAGTTTACCTCTATGCCTCTATTGCCACAGCAATGTCTGTGGAAATATTTGTAGAATCCATTAACTGGGACAAAAATTAATATATATTTGTTTAGCATTGTAGACTATCATGAAAGTAATGCATTTGGTGGTTGGATTTTTCAGGGCTGTACTGGAAATGCAGCCCCAAGAAATTAAAGATGTGAATCGAAAAGTCAAGAATTAAACTGCATTAAAAAGTATTACATGGACACTCCTAGCAGGAACTTCAGTTTCCTTAATTCAATCTGCTTTAGTTCTCCTTGAAAAATAAATAAATTATTATTAGGCCACTTTAGGATTTTAATTCTGAATGAGAATATCCACATGAAAGTGTAAATAAATTAAACTAATACACCTTAAAAGACTAATTCATATGCATTTTCATGAGGTAGCCTCCAGAAACCTTATCTGATTCACATGTGGAGTTCAGGGCAAATTTTTAAAGGCTGACACCTGCAGCTGCTTTCTTATAATTTACTTTTGTCTCTGTGTTGTTGCCCACAGTCAGCAGATATTAAATGAGTGTCCATTTCTGCAGTCACTGCCTTAATTAAAACTGCCATCATTTGCCACTGAGCTACCAATTTTGGGAAAGTAAGTGTGTGATAAAGGGGTGGATACTTAGAAGGGAAAATGTTGCTTAATATGCAATATAATGGGTTTTTTCTTTCCTCAAAGACACAAAAATGAGGGGTTATTTTATATTTGCAGCCAAATGACACTAGAGTTATTGCTTAGAAATGAAGGAACAAAATGCCAAAGAGGTCTCCCCAACAATAAAAATGTTTTTTAGTTGGTGAATAAAGTAGAGAGGGAAACAAAGGCTTAAGAGGGGATGGAGCTTCAGTATCCAACGTGGCAGTGAGCAGCTTAGCCACTGGACTGTCCCGAGAAACATGGGGAGGGTGGTGATGTGTCACCCAGAGTTTTGTGACCACGTCTTAGGGAGCACCTCCTGGGACTTCCTCATACAGTGCTGATGGGAAGCACCAAGCCAAGCACCAACTACACAGACCTCTAGATTGTTTTCAGGGTTCAATATGTGAGAATTCTGCAAAACAGGTCATGTCATGGTGGGATTTGCAGCTTCTGGGTCACAAGATAAAGAGATCAGCCTAGAAGAAGGTTTTGCAGGGGGTGATTGTAAGGTAATTTTGTGATTAAGATTATTCTTGGGTAGCTGACCCTGGACATATCCCCATGCAAGTGAGGGCATGCTGGAGAACACACAAAAAGGGAAAATTGAAAAATTAATTAAAAAAAAATTTACATGCTTTGCATGAATTTTCTTTGAGGTATGGGTTTGTCTTTGACACCAATGCACGTCAGTGTATTGTGTCTGTCACCTTTGCCATTTTTTTTACCAAAAAATTGATTTCTCTTTGGATTATGGAAGAAAATATTTATATTTTGGACTATGAGGCTACCGACTACCATTGTCAATTCTGTTTGTTTTTCAATGACACATCAAAATTCTCTCCTTAACAGCTGTTTATCATGAAGTGCAGAAAAGAGGTTGAAATTTGTTGCCTATTAATGTGGAGTGAAAGTAACATGTTCACATCAAGCACTCACAAACTCATTTTTAAACATTAAAATATACTATATTCAGCATAAAATACAGTTAACATTAGAAACTTCAGTTTTCATTACTTGGAAACAAAAGCAATAGGCCCTGAAATTGTGTCAGCACAGGGCCACAGCTATAGGGCCATAAATGAAGTGCTACAGAGAGCATTAGTCTGTGGGATGGTTTCTGAAAACTGATGAGCTGCAAAAATTGCTGAGGATGGAGAATGTTATCTTGTTAAAAAAGGTCTAGTAGTTAAAATAGATAGGGAAATAACCACCTTTCTTTGCACTTTCCGTTTAGTTCCAAGGCTTTCAAGCCAAATGTTCTTGCAGTGCAAAGCTGCCATTCTCTGGTGTCTAGGAAGGTGGTGCTAAACTACAAATTATGGAAAAAGCTGCGGGACCTGCACGCCCTGCAGCTAAAGGGTTTACTGATGGTTATTGCCGGTTCTTAAAATCCCAAAAGACTGTAGAAAGAATTCTGTAGGAAGTAAAAAAAAAAAAAAAAAAAAAAAAAAAAAAAAAAAAAAAAAAAGGTGAATAGGCTTAGGAAACTATTATTTATCATCTCCCGATGAGCTGCCCAGTTCAGTGTTAGGAAAGCTCAATCCTTTCTGCAGCATCTATTACTTTTGTCATGTGAGAATAAAGATCTGCTCTCAACTTTGTGGCTTTTAGGCTGTTTAGCTGTTTATATTGTAGAGCAATGCATGTGCTCCCACTCACAGCACACACTGTTTACATCATAAGAAAACTGCATCCAGCTCAGAGAAATATATTGTATTCTTCATATGCATAAAGAATTTCATACTGTCCCCAAGTGATGGTCTTTGTTCTGCTATGCATAGAATTCTTTGGTTTGCTGTTTTTCAACCTGAGTTTAAAAGTGAGCTTCTGCTTCTGGTCACGTTCTTTTTCAAGTCTGAAGACTTTTTCACTAAAAGCAGAGATTAACTGCAGTGCAAGCATGTGGGATGTCCAGAAACACCAGGCTTGGGCTATTGGACACTTTGACCCTTCATTATCAGTGCTAATATTATCAGTTTCCTATGAAACTTTCTATACAATAATGGACTTTTTTGAGGAGCAGCCTGAGAGAAAAGTTAATAGTGTTTGTTTCCTTAATGTTGTGACATAATATCAAACAATTTCCTTACTCATCACTTAATAGACAGAAGTGATGAGATCTTCCTGGAAAAATGATTTCAAGTACTGACTTGAAATTTATCTAAAAATCAAGGATTTGTGAAAATAGTTTTCTGGTTTCATCAAACTCATTGTTATGTTCAGAGGGCTCCTGCTCACCTGCCCAGACTGTCTGCAGCTTCAGTTCCTTACCTGATTCTCACAACGTTTGGTACAGGTGATTATTATAGCAGAGAGAAAGACTAAAATACTCACCCCTGGTCCACAGGAGAGAAGGGTGATAGAATCAATCATAGAAACAGTATTTTTTGAGTGCCAGCTCTGTACTCATTACCTATTTGTGTGATGAAAAAAAATCTATATCATTACTAATATGTTCTTCTTTCTACTAAGTAAATTATTTCAGTGTGAAAGTGTGACTTGCACATAACCCTCTATGAAGCAGTGGTAATGTAATGTACAGGCAGTTCCAAATATGATGCTATTTCTCATCTTTAAAATCCTACTGAGATCTGCATGGAGTTGCTGCAGAAAGCATGGCCTGAGGGACATGTGTGGCATGAACAGGTCTAAAAACCAGCCTGCAGTTGGCCTCTAGCAAACAGCCTCCTATTCCCTTAGAAGAGATGAGTTAGAGACAAGAACAATCCCTGAGGCTCCAAGACTGAGAAGAATATATTTTTAGAAAGCCATCAGATGCTTGCCATTTGAAAGCTGGAGACTCCCACAAGCAGGACACCAGCTGGCACAGCAGCAGAACCCTTTATAAAAGTCATCACAATGACCTCAACAGGGAAATGTATGTGCTGGCTGCTCCTGAACTCTGTGGCAAGGGGTAGCAATGTAACCACATCCAAATGAATGCTCTCACACAGCAAGATTGCTCACTGGTTACAGCTTTGCCTGGTAATGTTCATAGAAGTCTGCTAAATCTAAAAACATTGATTTCAGTCCACTTCAATTTTCACAGAAGTCTGCTAAATCTAAAAACATTGATTTCAGTCCACAGAATACATATAGTTTTCTTGATGTTTCATTTTTTAGAGTGTTAGTTTTCCCTTGATTTTAGGTATGCATTGATATTTATGTTGTGGTGGATAGTTATTTTGGAGACATTATGCAGGAGCACTGTGTTTAGGAATTATGGAGCTTGGCCTCCATGAAAAGGAAGTCCCTATGTCACATCCGTTGTGTGAGTAGTACAGCATGATAGCTATAGCCTGTAGGTAGATGGGGCTGACTGTGACATTGATGGTTGCTTTAGGACTAATACTTCCTACATGAAAAATGCATGTTTTCACAAAAGTACAAAAGCCATGTTCACATATTTTCACTTCCAATTCCATCCCAAATGCTGGCAACCACCAGCAAAGCAGGACTATTTTACTGGCCTTTACCATTATAATGCAGGATAGCTTATCAAGAAGGAGCTGCCATCGTGATTCACTCAGTACAGACGAGATTATAATTGACTGGTTCTAATCTTGGCACAAGTCACATCCTTTTGCTTATCTGATTTCTTCATAATTCACCTTGAAGTATCTGCCACTGAGAGATGTCTGGAGCTTCTTACCTGTCAGTCATGGAAGGTTTGGATGGAGTGGTGGGTATCAGTTAAAAATGAAGGTGTCAATCAGACTCATCACCCAGAATTCAAGACTTGTTTGTTCCATGTGGCTTACGAGGATCACAGTGCTCTCAGGAACATCCCTGGAGACCAGCTCTGCAACATGACTTGGACAGTAATGGGAGGTGTCTGTTTTGGAATGGCCCTAGAAGCCAGTTTATTTTGATGTTACCTGAAAAGCTTTCAAGATGAAGACAAGAACACGAATATATACATATATGTAGATAGGCATTATTTTGTCTACATAATATATATTCCATAAAATATATGCTACACATTATATATTTATAATGGTTTTTAGGTCTATATATGTATAAGGACAATGAAGCTGGTGAAGGGTCTAGAAAACGTCTTATGATGAGAAGCTGAGAGAGATTATCTTTTATTCTGCTAAATTAACCACAGGTAAAGACATACATACAGAGAAGTTAAGCACAGTATTTTGAAGGAAAAGAGAAATATATGTGAAGGCTGGCAGGACTCTCCACAAAAAAGGTGTTAAAAGAGAAATTCAAGGAAAATAAGATGAAAAATACAAAAAAAAAATTAGCACAGCAGGACATTTTTCATTGATGTTTTCAGGGAAAACCAGTTGTGGCTTATGAGGCTTTTACGCTCAAGGCAGTTGATAGAAAGCTGCTGTTTTAAATCTTGAGATGTCTCAGTTACTTAGTTTCCACCACCATTATCCCTACACCAGTGTCAGACCCCTGAATTTGGTGGCTTTGCAACCACACAGAGGAGGGGAGGGTATTTGTACCTCACCAGGTGTCACACCAAAAATCAACTGGTGACATTTTGCAAACCTGCACTCCAACAGTGGGATTTGTCTCCATTTTATTAAAACAGGGATAATGCATGGCTCCAGACAGTGTACAAAGTACCAATTCACTTCCAGCTCCTTTACAGCGGTTGTAGCGCTAATGAAGCAAATCACATCTCAGGGAATATAGCCATGATTTAGCATGTGTATAACTATAATAAAATGCTGTTATGGCAGAGATTATGTTTTTAATGGAAAAAAAGAAGAATTAGGATTGAAATTGAAAAACAACCCAGTTCCCATAAAAGGTAAAAACGTGCTTGGATAAAAAGTTAATAGAGTTAATTGTGGGGAGTAATACAAGACAGCAACTCATGCTAGAGATGATAATTGTGATTCTGATAAAGGGGAATTGTAATTAAATAGAGGTTGGACAAACATGAGTATCCTGAAAAGGTTTCCCAGCACAGTACAGGGAGGTTTTCAGATGTGGAGGCAGATGCCTGTATGTGATCTGGAATTAGAGACACCACTGTTCCCAGCCTTGCTGGGTGCTCACCGCTGTGGCACACTGCCCATGCTGCTGCTCTGGCCAGCAAAAGGCAGTAAATTGAGCTCATTTTGAAGTTTAGTTCACCTGCAACACTAACTGGCAAGTGATCTTCCTGGCTTGCTCGCAACCCCCAAGATTTCTAATTTCTGCTGGTGCTCATTTCCTCCCCCATCCTGCTGTGGGGGGAGCAGCTCTGAGTGCTGGCCAAGGTTGATCTGCTGCAGGATGGCTGTGGGCTGGAGCAGGTGAGGGCATCCCTCCCATACTATGCTTTTTCCAGAACTGATAGAATTTGCTTACATGGATATTAAAATGAAATGCAGTAGCTTGATACTGAGCCCTGAGAGGCAAACAGAGGCTTTCCACACTGAACTGTTTTACTGAAATGGGTATCTGTGCTTAATATTTTTATTTGCTGAGTTACAAATGTTCCACAATAACCTATATGAGATGAAAGGAATCAAATATTCCTCCCAGGACAACCAGAAGAATTCCAAAAAGCTTTTTTTTTTTTGTTTCTGTCATGGTTTGACACTGGCACAATGCCAGCGCCCCCATGAAAATGCAACCTATCAATTTAATGCTGTGAAATGCAATTGAGAACAGAGCAAAGCAGGCCAAACTTAATAACAAGGGGGAAACTTTATTACACCACTACTACTACTACTGCTACTATAAAAGAAAAAAGAAAGGAAAAAAAACGCACATACAAAATTCAAAATTAAAACCTTTCAAAACATTCCTCCTTCCACCACCCAACTCTAATAAATCACAGCGAGACACATTTGGAGCCTTAATCAAGTCTTCACCCTCCACATAATCAATACTGAGTCCATCATGGGAGAGAGGAGTCTCCCTTGCACCACAGACCCCCAGGAAGCACAGCTGCCACCTCCTGTGTTTCCATGTCACACATGGCACTGCCCAGACACACCGGCCAGCGCGACACTCTCCTGTCCATGTCACAGTGCTCTCACCACCGTGCATGGACAGAGACTGCTTATAGGGCACCTTTAAGGATGCTTTGCCAAGGACCAACAGGAACAACAGTCCACTGTCTCATTCTGGGACTACAATTCCCCCCATTTTCCCCTGGGGCCGAGGGTCCAAGAACAGAGATCACCTTCTCTTCTTCTCTGAAGACAGAGGGCATCATCACACCCTCAGCTTTCCTCTGTTCATTTCCTCTGGTAGTTGCTGAAGGAGTCTCTTGGCTCACCATTGCATCCCCCTAAAATGCAGTCTCTCTTGGAGGAAGGATTGGTTCAGTCTATGGCTGACAAGAAGAGTCCAGCCAACAGCCACTCCATCACCTCCCCCCAACCTTCTTTCCCTAACATCTGAGGTCCCAGGCTGTCTCTCTTTCCTTCAAATTGAGGAGGAGCAATATTTCACAAAGCCTTCATTTTTCAGGAAAGGGTTAAAAGTCCCAGACTCCCCAGACAGCTGAAATCTTGGCCCAGGACTCTGCTGGGCATCTTCCCCCTGCCTCCTTCTCCTCTGCCGGCAAACTCCCAGACGTCTGCAGGCTCTCTATCTCTTTCCCTCTAGGTTGGGGGCAGGGGGGGAACAAAGACATCCCAGATGTTCTCCACCCTTCCGTCTGCAGGAACTGGCCCAGCTCGGCTCCCATTCCTTCACCCCCTGGCCTACCTTCCCAGGCCATATGGCTTTTCCCCTCCTCCACCCAGCTCATGGCTGGGCAGGGGAGGTCTGCACTCTCCACTGACCGGAACCAAAGGAACCAAAGAGAGTGACGTCTGGGAATTCTGCTTTAACCCCTCTGTGTTCTCAGAGGCGTGTCCGCCCTCAATTGCTCACTCCAAGTGTCAGTATCCAAACCTGACCCCTGACTGGATTGATCTCTTCCTTCCGAAAAAATTCTTTCTGTGTCAAACCACGACAGTTTCCTTTAAATTGTGAAATATTTTTGCTATATTTTAAACTTTTATATATAATTAAAAATATAAATATACTGAATTTAAATACAGGATGGTATTAATTCACATTTTTCTATAATTACTATAGATAATTTTACATAACATATACAGAATAAAAAACCCTGAGAGTTTGCTACGAAAAAATATCAAATACTTCTGCTATTCAATTACTTATACCACTGTTTGGAATCACTGTGTATCATGATATACATTCCCAGATGCCTAAGGAAAATTTCTACCAGAGTTCTATTATTCCCTATTAAGAGCAAGTGAACATCTCTCTAGGGACTACACAGTTTTTCCCCTCTGAAAAAAAAAGAGGGAAGATCTTTTTATTTTCAAATTTTTGTTTTTCCAGTGCCAACTGTATTCCAGATCTTCAAGCAGACTTCACAACCCCAACAGAGACCCGTTATGAGCCCTTACTGTCGCCTTTGAGCTTGCTACTTCAAACTTTTTTCCCTGTAGATTTTCTCCCCAGTCTCTGCACCTGCCTTATGTACTTCTATCAGTTTAAAAGCTGCAGTGAATCCTAAAAACAGGCTTGGACACAAAATGTGTCCTCAGTGCTTTTTGGGCATATCTACAGCACTTTGCTGACTATATACATGTTGGAATAATGCCACAAATATTAGTGTGAATAGCATCCATTATGATAATGAATGAGACTGAGAGCAAAGTGAATTGAAATCACTTGCAGAAACCCCCAGCACATTTTCTTTGGCTTTTTATCTCTGCAGCTGGCATGTGATACAATAATTGTCTTGCTCACATTACTGTCTTCTTTGCTTGTCAATTGAGTTTGTTAAAGTTTCTTGTACCAGACATTTATTTGCAACCATTTCTAAGATCATGACTCTACTGCCTAAATCAGTTGTTGAAATTTGAATTCCATGCAGAAAATATTTAGGTATCAAGGTTATTTTTAAACTCAGTCATGTACAACACCTTTGCTTCCCTGCATACAACTAGTTCTTTGCAAGAGCTTGTTTATTGAAGCTTATTGAAAGAGTAGTAATTTCTCTTTTTTGCATTTTGAAGTTTCCACTGAGTTAATTTCCTGGAGGGATATTTCTGTCACTGTACAGCAAGTATACAAAGGACCTAGAATCAAACACAGGTCAGAGGTGACACAGTAGCATTATTCCCACAAAGCACCTCTACGGATACTGGCTGCTTATGGTGCATAAACAGGTTTTGGCATCCATAACAATTAATATAGATATGGGAAAATTAAGACCAAGTTGTACACCTATCTAAAACACATTTGGAATGGTTTGCCACACAGCGTTCCTGGAAAAACAACCTTTCACTGGTGACATATTTTCATTTCCTAAAGGAGAGAGGGGTTTTGAGAACATGTATTTTTATTAATTCTGCAACAACCAAAACTGAACTCTGGAAAATGTGTTTGATTTCTACGAAAATGTCATCCCTTTGGCTCTGACTTGCTAGCAGTGTTTTTTTTCCCAATGTTTTATTAACATGACACTTTTACTTGAGAAAGTAACTGGCACATGCTGTATATTTTGTGTTCTCCCAAGAGAAAATGAAGCAAGAGCTTTAGAACGAACAGTGAAATGGTTCCTGCTTGTGTTTACTGACAACAGAAAGTGAACCTTTCAGTTATTTTGCTGTCTCTCCAGCCTAACATCCTCCAATGAGAGGATGGAATGCTGAGCTCCCTGCCACGGAGACGGATCTCTGCATGACTTACTGGTAGTGCAATGATCCAGTGAAACAGTGGCAACTTCATAAGGAAAATTGAGGATAACACACTTCAGAATTACAAAAAGGGTGGTCTAAAACATTATGTTTAAACTCAGTGAATGCAGCTGTTCCCCTCCAGTGCAAACTACCACCAGGAAAGGTGATATTATACAAGAGATCAAAGTTCTTGATTCCAGATGTCTTATTCAGCTAATCCTCACCTAATTTTGTTTAATGTGTCTCCATATATGTTTGCATAAAACAGAATTTAAGAAAATTTTGTAAGCATGGGTGCCAGCCCAGTCCACGAAGACCAAGAGAACTTCAGGCTCAGGAGAAATACGAAAAGAAGTTATCAGTTCCCAGAGCTTTAATACTGAAGTTTCAAGGGGATTAAATAACCTTGCTGGTGATAGGTATCTAGCTAGTACAAAGTTGATAATTCAAGCTATGAAGTTTTTTTTTTTTTTCCTCACTGATGAGGCATTCCTAGAAAAAGAATTCCAAAAAGCTTTCCTCCAGTGAGATTGGAAAGCATTTGAGCCTTGTATTTGTCATTTATTCAAATTAAATACCCTAATACATCTAAGGTCAGATAAAGGTGGATTTCTTCTGTTACTTTCTGTCTTAATTTTATCAACCATATTCTCAGCTTTTTCACAACAGAGGAGAAGTGATGTCCTTCGCAGCTGTGTCTCCCATTCATGAAATATACAGAAGTAACCTGGTAATTCTGCTTAGCTAGCAAGGTGATGCAGGCAGTAAAAGAAAACAATGTGGAACATTTTACAGACCAAAGACATGCCCTGATAAACACCATGTGTGTGTTTATAACATGTAGATGCAGACAAGGTGGGAAAGAGAGAAGTTTAAATGGAATATTGTGGTTTTCAAAATATTTTAAAGGTAATGTCCAATCCAAACCCCCCCTGATACAGCCTGTGGCCATGTCCTCTTCTCCTGTCACTAGCTGCCTGGGAGAAAAGGCCAACTCCTACTTTGCTACAACCATGTGGAGCAGAATGGCAAACACTGGAAAGAGCAGATGGTAGCGATCTAAATAAATTACCAGCAAGCGATGGTTCTGCTTGCTGGTAATTTATTTAGAAGATACCAATACTGAAGTCTTTATCTTCAGTCATTTGTCACAGGTATATGCCTCTACCATTCCTACCCTTACGTGCCCAGATCTCTTTTGCATCACTAACATTTTACCTTCTTACCTACAAAGGTATCCAAAATGAAAACAGTAGAGTTCTGTCTACAGTTAAACTACCCCTCTCTTTATTGCAGTCGAAGTGGGAAATCCAAGCCAAGGAAGACAAAAAAAAAACTCCCCATCCAAAGCTGAAACTTTGGAAAACTCGGGTTTTGGGTGTGCAGAAGCATTACCCAGCATTAAACTGTTTATTAGGAGGCATTATTTTCCTATGTCAAGAATATCTGCCATGATACTTGTGCTATATTTGATTTGTTTCACTTTAAATCACATATCTGTTATTATCAAAAGTCTTTAGTGGAGGCTCTGAGAGGCTATTTCCCTTAACACAGCTGTGAGACACAATTGGCAGCACCACACAATCCAGATGTAGACTGGCTACAACGACATTTTCCAATGTGAGATAAGGCAGCAGCTTTGATCGTTGGCTATCTGTTGTCCTCTATGACAATGGTTCTTCTTGGATAGGTCTCAACATCCACAAATATGTAGCGGACCTCGAATCTTCCTGTTTCAAGATTCTGGAAAGAAAAAAATTTCAGAATGTCTTTTTCTCTTTGGTAGTTTAAATTCAAGATTAAGCTTGTCAGGTATATCACGCAATTGTACATACCTCTTTGACTTCCACATGGACTGTTCCCTGTTTCCCTGATTCAGTGCCCTCAATATAGAACTTCAAACGCATATGTTTCAGTCCGTCCTTTACGTATTCAATGTGACTAAAAACAGCAACACACAAAAAAAACCCCAACCACCCAGCAAGAATACAGATTATATGCTAGTTAAGTCTTCAAATTTAAACTTACTTAGAGGAGTTGCTTACTTATTTTGTAAGAAAGTGTATTCCGGTGGTGTCCTTATGCTACCTTGGCTTCCTTCTCTACTGCTCCTCTCAAGCTTTACTGTGAGTGCCTAAGGACTAGTGGAGTTAGAAGAGCTAATTAGCTGCTGAGGATTAAGAGATCAAATGCTTAAATGTCCTCACCCCAGTCCTCCCCTCAAAACTGAAAAGCAATCCACTGCTGAAGACTATGGAAATTCCCTGTATTTATTCTTAAAAAAACCCCAGATTTGGAGCCCGATATCTAGAAAGGGACCCCACATCACCAAGACTTCTGGAATTTTTTTAGGCACTTAAACTAAGTTATCAAGCCAAAACACACACACAGCATGTTTTTTCAAATTAATTATCAGGTTGGTTAAACCACATCAAAACAAACAGTTTACTATGTGCTTTACTTACTTTGGCAATAATTTTGTTCTGCTGAAACTGTGTAACTTTGTCACTGATATGAGATCTCCAACCTAAATGCTGGTATTTAGACTGGAGTTGAGTTATGCTCAAGTATTAAATAAATAGCACATCACTTTCAAAGTGACCATTTTGGGAAACTAAAGATCCCATGAGATTTCTGGTGCCAGTTTATGTTTCCTACTGAAATTATTAACTGCTGTTTAGCACCAATCTCTGATTTTCATCAGTCATGCCCAGGTACACACTGTGAAATAAACTTCCAATACAGTTTAAAGTGACATGATGGGGTAGAGAGAACAAATACGAACAAAGAGCCTTACTCCAGTAAATTTACATTCAAGGTGTTCATACACAAAAAAACCCTGTAGATTTTTGAGATAAATATTTAAGATAATTTTTATACTGCAGATGCAAACTCTACAATCTTATACAGTTCTCAGCTCAAAAAATTATTTAAAACACAAAGCATCAAAATTACGGAAATTAAATATTAGGAAAGCTGATTCATAGTACATTTGCTTATTTACAGACGTGCTCAGAATGTTTGTCAATTTCATTTAGAAATTTCACTTTAAACATTATTTCACTGAGTCTGTTAAAGAGATAAAGCTTCAAGCAGTAAAAGTCACTTTCCTCAGACAATATAAAAAAATCTCAATTTCATGGTTCAACCTGTGTCTGGGCTTATGTATCATATCCTATGTTACCTCACCGAATACATTTCTGCCAAATAACCCAATTAAGCAGGGACAACTTATGTTTTGTAAGAAATAATTTTGTTGGTTCTTTCAAAAGGAAAGTAACAGACACACTCATTAAAGGTTTAGGTGATAGAAGTTCTGTTAAATACACAGTAGAGGTATTGCCTCAAGTACCAAAAAGCATTTTGCATATCAGCTCAGTATAGTTTCAGACTGTAAACTTCTGTCAGATTACTGCTCCCCCTATGCAAGCCTACGCCTCTGTACTACTCTTTTCAGAGTCATCCGATTTTTTGGAGAGCTATGTCTACCATGATGACCATTGCTTGTTTTGAGGCACTCAGAATTGGAATTTTAAATTGTATGTACACAGTACTCAGTGGTATACGGCACTAAGTATACTGCAAAAAATGTCTATGCTAAATCAAAAGTGACAGGATTCGTCACATACAGTTCATCACTCTAGAACTAACTTCTGATCCAAAGATATCTTTGCTGTGCAAAAACTGATGTCTTTATGGGGCAAACACCAAGGGGTACCTGACATGCTGTCGTCTTCCTCTTCTTGTTGCCTCTCCGTAGCCTTTAATAGAGTCACCAAAAACACCAATTATCTACAAGAGAAAAGAGGTTTGAGCTGTCAGAAGGGATCACATACAAAAAGCGATTGCAGTATCAGCTCATGCCTCTCCTGTGAATGCATCTTCTTTTAACAAAATGCCCCTGGAGAATTTAATGCGTCAAGAATACAAGTGTTTATGAAAAAAAAAAAAAACAGTTTAAGGAAAACTCCTCTGTATTCCAGTCCTTTTTATTATTTACAGTCCTGTATTCAATGTCTAAAATAAATCCTATTGATATCTTCCATTTGTACTGTTCTTTGAGATGAAGACATGTAAACTGACATTTTGTATAAAATGAAAAAATGAAAAAAAAAAAAACCCACAAAATATTTGTTAATGTCTCCTCCAAGAGAATATATTTCAAAGTTTAAGATGCAAATGCATTCTCCTTCATATTATCTAAAAAACACTACGGAATTAGAAATTCAGTAACTTTTTTTTTCAGATCTATAAAGTCAGAGTAGATCACCTTAGTCTTAAACCTACTTTAAATTTGGTTAGAAGGGGAGGTTAAGTTTTACTGTGCAAGTACTGGGGAGGAGTTTTAATTCTACAAACTTGTTCCAAAGCAGTTTCATTTCTATTCGAGCAACTTCATTTCTAGGTTATCCTCAAAGACCTGTGGCAATCCTGTGTGAAGGGTTCTTTGTCTGAAGTATTTTCAAAATCTAGTTTCACATTGATTTTTGGTTATTTCTAGCTATGATGACTGTGTGATCCCATGACTGTTCTCCACCTGTTTTCCAGTTAGCCAAATGAAGAATTTAGATTCCTGGGTATCAGTGCAGTGCCTCACAGAATGACAGAACAATAGTGAAGTGCCACAATAGAGTAAGTGTGCTGAGAAAAGGCATCAGATAAGATCAACAGAGCTTAGTGGGACGAGTTGCCTCTCTGACCCACAGAATTCAAGTGCTACATTTAACAGGCACTCAAAAAAGTCCCAAAAACTTTCTGTATGGTGACACAAGCACATGCTCTGAAGGGCAGACTGTATTTCCATCAGTTTTTGTGCTGTGGCATGCTCATTTGCCTTCTAGCAGGCTAGTTCACACAATCTCAATGTTTGCACTGTTTTGGACTAATGGAGGCTCTGCTCTGGAGCTGACACACCCCATGCCAACTAAAAGCACTGGCAGAACTGCTAAAGCACCAAGTGGGTCTTCACATAGCTTGTGAGATTCCTTACGCAAAGTTTTGACTTAAGAGAGACAGTAACTACTGAGAGACACAAACTTATGTCTAAAGCTCAAAAACCAACCTCAGGATGAGATCTGCACTTCTCCAAGGCATCTCCATAGATCTTATTTGGACTAGAAGAAGAGAATAGCTCTTTAAAAATCACATAGAACAAACCACCTGTAACAGAAACAACATCAGATGGAATGAAAACTTATCAAACCAAATGGAATTAATGAAAAGTGTCTTCTGATAAAAAATGTAATTTTAAAAAATAACCTGTAACACCAATTCCAACAAGCACCACAATAAAATAGGTAAAGTCTCTTCCAGCTTCTTTCACTGAAATGAAACAGAAAACAACATGTAAGTTACAACCTTGGGTAATAACACTTCTATGACTTTCTTACATAAATGCTATTCTGTTAGTCTGTAGCTCAAACAACATTTTAGCAGAAGAAAAAGTTCCAGTAAGTTTCCATAATGCTTCATTGCTGTAAAAGATACCATGGAACATCTCTTATATTTTACAGGGCATGTTTGCATTTCTGTGTCAAGACTTATTATTTCTGTTTGCCAGATGTTTTCAAGATCCAAAGTAGCAATTACTGCTGCTTTTTGGGTGTGTGAGAGCTAGACTTTTTAGGAACTAATGAGGTATTTAGCACTGCAGTATTCACACTACTACCTAAACCTATAATCACTGCAATCCTTGTGTGAAGAAAAGAAGTAAAAAAAAAAAAGTGAAAGCTTTTAAGCTACACACAATGAAAATAACTGATTTTATGAATTAGCAATCAATACAACAATAAAAACAATTAGACCAAAATAATTTTTAAAAAACTTAATTAACTGCTGTTTGATTAGTTTTTATCTTTCAATTTTGATCTAAAGTACAAGTATCAGTATGTGCTGCAAAATAAGTCATACAAGATTCTCTGTTTCAATATATTTGAATACTTGGAAAGAGACCACCACTATCTTTTAGTGTGCATTTCAGTGGAGTACAAGTTATGGAGGAAATGTTAATAACTATCTCTACTGCAGCCTTCTAATCAGTTGAAGTTAGTTATGAAGTTTTTCATAAGTAATTTCAAAGTTATGAAGTTTTTCACAAGTCATTTCAAAGTACTGAAAGTGAGTGAGACCAACTAAAGTGAAGGCAATCCATAAAGAAACTACCATCACATGTAGAACTTTGACAATTTTGTTGGAGATGAACTTATTTCAACAGCCGTACAGACAGGCTACATGTGATAGGTATTTCTTCTGAAAGGGAAAATGAGAGGCTATTACATCTTGTGCCTGATAATTCTTAGATGAACAGGCTGTTTAGAAGTCACATAATTCTGACTGTGCAATGCATACACAGAAATATAACATCTGCTCCAAACAATACGATGGGAAAAGAAACCCGCTTGGTGTGCTGATATTTTTTTTTCCTAGATACTTGGTATTTGGAACTACAAAACGTTAGCTGCAGAAGGAACAGCCTCCAGCCCTTCTGAGCAGCACACAGCATCCTCCTCCTTACCTTTCTGAGCCGCCGACACCAGCGTTTCCTCGTTCAGCGCCCTTTGCACGGACACATCTTTGCTCTCCCGGCCAGGTTTTGCAGCTTTCAGCCCTCCCGCCTGCGTCCCGAAGCTCCGAGCTCTGAGCAGCAGCGGGGGCCGGGGCCGCCACCGCGGGCAGCAGCGGGGCGCGGCGGCGGCGCCCAGGAGCGCCCACCCGCGAGTGGCGAGCAGCCAGCGGCCCGGGCAGCCCCGCCCGAGGGAGGCGGGCAGCGCCCGGGGCAGCACGCCGGGCATGGCTCCGCCGGCCCCGCAGCGGCTCGCCCGGGGCGGGTGAGCCGAACGGAGCTGGTGCCTCTCGCCACCGCACCAGGGACGCGCCCGGGCAGCCTCCGCGCCGAGCGGCCGCTGCTCCAGCTCAGGAGCCCACCTGCACCTTTACGGCTGCCCCGGCGGAAACGTTTGGGACGGCGGAGCAGCGAGCGGCGACGGCGGGTCCTGGGAGCGGTAGTTCGAGCGGGCTCCCTCTCCCGCCCGCCGCCGGAGCGGCTCCCAGCGCGGTCACTACAGCGCCCGCCGTGCCCAGCGCCGCCGCCGCCCTCCGCGGGCCGGGACCCCGCTCGTTCCAGGGCAGGGCGGGCGGCGCTGCCGCCGCGCCTGCGCTGCCGGTCGCCCTTTGGGAGCTGTGCTCTCATACGTGTTTTTCTTGGTCTTGCACACATTAAAGCGATGCAGTTGACGTTTCCACGGATGGAGACGGCTAGCGGGATCTGGGCAGGCTAAATCGATGGGCCGAGATCGATGGCACGAGGTTCAACAAGGCCAAGTGTCGGGTTCTGCTCACAACCCCAGGCAGCGCTGGGGACAGACTGGCTGGAAAGGTGCTGGAAAAGGAGCTGGGGGGTGGTGACAGCTGCTGAACGTGAGCCCGTGTGTGCCCAGGCGGCCAAAGCCAAAGGCTTCCTTGTGGGAACTCAAAATGTCTCTCAGACATTTTTAGAGGTTCCAGGCCTTGGTCAGAAGCATTCTAGACCCTGGCAGACAGCTGAAAAACAACTGTGATTTTGAGTTTGAGCCATGGAATGAATTACCAACTTTGGAGGTGGAACAAGCAATCACAAAAGGTTAGATAGTATAGTATAAGTAGTTACGAAGTAGAGGGGAAATTGTTTTAGTATTGTACAGGGGGGTTTTAGCACATGTACAGGGGGGTTTTCACTTTGTACATGAGGGTCAGAAGTTCTAAGATGGAGGAAAGTGGGCTGATCCCATCCTTCTTCCTTCTTCTTCCTTGCCTCCATGTTCTTGGTGATGTTGGCACTCACAGATTGGTTTAGAGTAGAAAAACACTTGGCAACGTAGGTAGTAGGTATTGGGGAATAATTGTAAACATGTTATACGTAATATATCTTATAAAAGATAGCAGCAACCCTGGGCGGGGGGAGAGACGAAGAAGACAGCAGATAGAGAGGATGTCAGTGTGTGTGTGTGCCTCTACCCAGGCCACTGATCAAATAGCTGCAGTCCAAGAACATAATCTGTTAGATAACTAGCAATAAACTGCCTTGAGACCGAACAGCTAAGCCTGCGGAGTTTTTCTTTGGAAGCACGGGTTGGAGGAGGAATTTCACCACCACATGTGGCCCCAAAACAAGGCTGGGGTTCCCACATCTGGCGTCCCTGGTCGGGCATCAACAAAAAGAAGAAAAAGAAACATCAAACAACCTCCAACCTTCATCGGCAGAAAAAGAAAGAAAAAAAAAAAAAAAAGAAGAGCAGTACACACTCTCCGCATTTTCAAGAAGAGAGGGAGCGGAAAGCTCAAGATAAGAACTTGACCTTCACCAAGGCATTTCGTCTGTAGGACAGCCAGGAGGAGAGAAACCAGAAGCGCGCCTGGGATTCCTCGCCTGTGACCTGCTGGACGATGGACAGTGCCATCTCCGGACTGACTTCATGCTGACTCAGCTTTTGGTGAGAATGGTTGAAATTAAGAACATGGGGAGGGAAGGAATTTTTCCCAAGGACACACCAAAGACTTTTTTTTAGCCCTATAGGGCGAAACTTCTACCCATCAGATAGAGACAGCCCAAATGAAATGAAAGCTTTGTTATCATAGGTGCGGTGTAGTCACTCGCGCACAGATATATATTTTTTCTTGGGATTGAATTTTTGGCAAAAGATCAATAAGTAACTTTATTACTGAGCCACAAAAGGACAAAAAGATAAGACTGCTGCAAAACTTTTGTTTTTAACAAGGACAATATTATAGCCAGCTCTACAGCACGGCACGTCCAGCCGGACAGCTGGGGTTTCTATGGGAGCACAAAGGGGAAAGATCGCCCAGCCAGCAGCTCGGGGCAGTTTTCCTCACCACAGATCCAGGGAAAGCAGGACTGCCTTCCATGGACAATCAGGGGATGGTCTGTCATCATGCCCTGTGTGTCCGGGTTCCCACTGTTCCTCAGTTTCCCTCGAACCTCAATCCCTGAGCTCCTCCAATGCAAATCCCCCAGACAGAGAGATAAGCCAAGCACAGCCGCAGCCCCCGGTGGGGGAAGGGACCAAGCGCTGCTTGAGTCCAAACCCGCGGCGGGAGGGGCAGCGGCGGCGGCGTCTCTGTGGGGGAGGGTGCAGAGGGAGTGCAGAGCAGAGAGGGAAGAGGAGGGGAGAGGAGAAATCTCTCGTGGCTGCTCGGGCTGGGAGTTCAAAACAGCCCGCGGTGCAGGCGAGAGGGGACAGCGGAAACAGCGCAGACACGGGGCGGCGGGGGCGCGGGTGCAGCGGCCAGGCGTCCCGAGCGTCCCGTGGCGCGTTCGGTGTCGAGAATCCGTGAAGTCGCAAGAGCGGCCACCCAAGAGGCGGGGGGCAGCTCCCGGATCGCGGCAGCCAGTCCCGCTGAGGAAATAGCAGAGGGACAGCGAGAGGCGTCCCTTGCTGCAGCTCAGGCGGCGGGCACACGCGTGAAGGTTGAGCAAAGCCCGAGAGCCACGGGTGCAGGGAATTCTCGCATCTGGAACGCGTGGGGCGGGCGCAGGCGGGGCGGAGCCGGTGCGCGCGGGCTGTGGGTGCTGGGACAGTCAGGAGAGGGGCAAAGCGAGATGGGAAACATCGGGACCGGAATGGGAACAGAGAATGTGATTGCGTCAGCCTGGGGGGGATGGCAGTGGCTCTGAACCGGGCGGTGCGAGCCGGAGTTAGGCGAAAGCACGGCCGGGACCAGAGCAGGAGCATCCTCACCCCCGGGGTGACACAGGCAGGGACGGAGCGTGGCCAGGATGACTCAGGGCACGGGTCCATCGCGGTTCCCATGGCAACAGCCAGCACAAACCCACAGCCACCCCTGTGAGTTTCAGACGGCCAGAACAGAATAGTTATTGCATCAAAAATGAGTTACACATAGATCGGTTGTTAGAAGAAATGTTAGACTGAAAGTTTATCAGGAATTAGTACGGGGTTTGCGAATGTAAATCAATTGTCGGAAGTACATATTGGAGAGTGGAGTGCATGGAACCATGGCGCGGGGTCTCTCGCATCTCGAGCGCGGCACAGGCACTGACAGCGCCAGCGGCGGTGGCCGCCAGCCAGCCGAGTGCCCACAGGCTGCGCGGTGACCGCGCGGGGGGGGAATCCCGAGCGCGGGACGCGGCGCGGGGCGCGGCGGCGGCGGGGAGCGGCGGTCGCGCGCTGATGACGTCAGCAGAGCGCCGAACCACGCTGAGCAGGGACAGACACCGGGGCCGGACGGGACGACCCGGGCGGGACCGGAGCGGTGCCGGGTTCAGTCGGGCGTGAGAGGGGACATTCCCGAGCCCACGGCCGTGGCCGGGGTCGGCGCGGCGGGGTGCAGTCGGGGCTGGTGTTCCTTCTCTCGTTCCCATGGCGACACAGACAGAGACGGGTGAATCCAGGATGCACTCTGCGTTTGCAGAAGTTAAAGCGAACGCAGAAGTGTCAGAGAGGGACAGATTGCAGGCACGGGTCCAGCGCAGCCGACGCTGGGCGTGAGCGGGGACTGGGCAGAGCCAAGGCAGGGATCTCCTTGGTCGCTGCCTCTCCACAGCAGAGCTGCGGTGTGACAGATGCTGAGGCTTTTTCCACTGCAGTGCACATCAAAACATTAACAACAAATACACGGCACAGCCCAGAAACCACAGCAGTCAAAGTAAATAACTTTTTGCAATCACATCTATTACACCAAATGTCCCACAGCAATGATGAGATGAAATTCCAACATTCACCCAAAAAATAAGATACAGCTAAGTCGCCACTTGAAATCAAGGGTCTCCTTCTTCAAACTTCTCCAATGTTTCTAAATGCTAACCCCAGATTTTTTAGTTAGGTGACAGAATTGATCAGCACATGCACCCATCCGGTGTGGTAAAGTGATATTGTTTATAGAACATAATGTGAAAAAGAGATAGTATAATGAGAATTGAGATAGAGAATTGAATAGCATGAAACTTTAGTAATTTATTATGTTAAGGTTTAAGTTAAGTTGTATTTTAGCATTTTATTAATAATAGAATTGAATTTTATATATAGTTTAATTTAAGTTTAAGTATTGTTTAATTAGAGTATATCACTTTAAGTTTATCTTAGTTTGGGCCCTGAAAAGTTAAGTTTATAAGCATTTAATTGATAATGAATTTATATATTGTTAATTTGATATATATATATATAGGTTTCATAAAGTTAATATAATTTAGGGATTTTTTACCAATATTTTATATGTTAAGTTTAAGTAGTGTTTAATTCAAAAAATTATTTTAAGTTTTTCAAAGGTTAAGTTTGTTCAATTAACAAAGTTTAGTTGTTTTTCTTTAAGAATAACAAGGTTTTGACTGAAAGAGTTTATGAGATGATAATGAATATTAAGTTAAAGGGAAAACAGTCTATCGGATTTTTGGTTTTATTTTAGTCTTTTCTGTTTTATTGTAAGTTTATCAGTGTATAAGAGTCTTGGAGAAATTTATTCTGAGTTTTTCTGAGATCGATTTCATTGTTTAATGATCACTTGTTTATTTTGTTATTTCTTTGTGTAATGATACAAAGAGTGTTTGTTTCCAAATTCTTTCTTTTGCGTTTAACTATTTAAGTATTTTATAAATGTTATTGTTAAGAAATTTTATCATGTTATCAGGTGAAGCTCTGTGCTTTGTTCTTTCATAGCGAATTTTCGTATGTTTTATTGTTGTTTTTGTAATCTCATCCAGGTTACATGTCATTCTGAAGTTTCATTTTGGATTTTAACTATGTTGTGCATTTTTCTAGGTGAACTCTCTGGTTTGTTTTTATATTTCTTGTGAGTGGAATCATTGCATTTCTATTTTTTAACATTCTTGAATGTTTTTCAGAAAGTCTCAGAGACAAATGCCTGAAGCATTCTGACAATGTTTTGTTAATGTTTATTTTATGGTTTCTTTCAATTGAAAACACATCTGTTTCCTTCAAAGGAGTTTCAAGAAGAATGAATCCTCGTGTCATTTGATCAATTTATCAGTTTGAACTTTGAGTGTTTATTTCATATGAAAATGTTATAATAAGTTGTTATGTTTTAGGTATCATATATGTAATGTTAGTATAAGCTTTGTTCAAGATAGTATGATAAAGAGCATCACTCCAATTTAAAGTTTGGGTTTTGGCCAGGCCCTGATTTTAACTTGGACGGATGAGTTTGCCAGCAAAATTCAGAGGTTTTTGCACAAAAATGAATGTTGTATAGATCATTTTGATCCATCAATTCGATCCTACAAATTTGACAGCTGACACAGCTTTGTGGTGAAACTTGTCAGCCCTGCCCGGGAAGGGAATGCCAATTTTCACTGGAAACAAGTGTTTCAGCTGTTTGCAGACTCTGAACCACTGGCACAATGTTTCTGATAATTATGCTTTGTTCAATTTTATATATGTTATTTAGAATCTTTCTTTTGAACTCTTTTGAATTGTTATTGATTTTGATAAGTTTTCTGCATTTTATTATTACGATATTTTGTCTTGTTCTATATTATGTTTTATATTTTAACCTTCTTGTTTCAAAAGAGAAAGAGAGAAAAAAGAAAAAAAAGGTGTAAAGAGAGAAAAGAAGAGAAGTGAAGAAGTGCCTGAAATAAGGCTGGAATAAGTAATGAAAATTTTGTATATTTTAATCTTTTGAGATTGTTCTTTTGTAGATTTGATTTCACTGATTGTCGAGGAAAATATGAGGAGAGTGCCAGACACTGGACGGATCAAATTGAAAAAATCAGTCAAGTTAATAACTTTGAGCAAGGATCGTGGTAATGTTTTCATGAAGTTTAAAATAGATCTTTGTTTTTATCTTACAGGCCCTAAAAAAGTGTTCTTATAGAGATAATGGCTCAGATCATTGTTAAGGCAA
Organism: Lonchura striata; assembly: GCF_050655825.1. Lineage (NCBI taxonomy): Eukaryota > Metazoa > Chordata > Aves > Passeriformes > Estrildidae > Lonchura > Lonchura striata. The sequence continues at coordinate 99,554,251 of NC_140704.1, forward strand.
ACACTGGATTGCTGATAATGTCAGGCAGAGATTTCCTAATCATTCATTTACATTTAAAGAAAGAAAAAATATTTTGAGTGGACAATCCAAAGTCACAAGATTTTTCAATCACGTTGTTAGAATACCCAGAAGTTTGCACAGTTCATTTTTTAGCTCACAATACGTTAAATGCAAAAATAAGTTTTAGAGAAAAATCAAAAATAAGTTAAGAATTAATAGAAAAGATGACAGTGTTTACTGATAGTTCAAGGAAAACTCACAAATCACATGGAAAATTCCAAAAATAGAGAAATGGGAATCAGATGTAAAAAATGGTAAAAGACTCACCACAAATTGTAAAATTAGTAGTAATAGTCAGGGTTTTTCAGTTATTTCAGAAGCCATCAATCTGATCACAGATTCAGTGTATATTGCAAATGTGGCCAAACAATTAGAGGAATCACTTTTAAAACATACGGACAATGAAGTTTTATATTCGTATCTATTATGTATGAAAATAATCCTGATAGACAGAAAACATAAATATTTTGTTATGCACATCAGAATGCATTCTTCATTTCTGAGGTTTTTAGTAAAAGTAAATGTTCATGTAGACAGATTCACAGTGTCCATCTCACAAACACTGCCAGACATTTTTGAGCAAGAAAAATTGAGCCATGCATTTTTTCACAAAAGTATACAAACATTGATGGAATCCTTTCGCTTTCTAAAGGTCAGGCAAAGGAAATCATCAACGCTTGTCAGAGTGTCAGTTTGTACAGCGTCCTGTATTTACAGGAGTGACCAATTTGAGAGTTTTGAAAAAAGTCTTCAGCTGTGGCAAACTGATGTCACAAGATATGCATTTTTTGAGAAGCTTGAAAACATTTGTGTTTCAGTTGATATGTTTTCACACTTATGTTTCAGTTCACACATTTTCAGGAGCAATTTTTGGATCATGACATACAGGAGAAACCACAGAATATATCATACCTTGAAATCCATTTGGATAAACAGAAAAGGAGGAGACAGGAGCAACATCTCACATGCAGTTGAACAAAGTTTTGTATGTGAATTGTCAGACATTTTACAAACAGTGCACGAGCAGTGCTAAGGGAAAATTCTTCAGTTTTGGTCAAAAACCCAGAGTCAGGACAAATTGAAAGTTCATTTACATTAATAACTTGGGGCAAGGGTTTTGTTTGTGTTTCTATAGAACGAGGATCGAAGTAGGTGTCGGCAAGGCATGTGAAACCTCATCGGGTACAGATGCCAGTGAACATGGACCAGAGAAGCAGAGAAGCAAGCACGCAGACAAAGATGGACAGCAACGCTGCAGACGTCTCGTCAGACAGCGATTGGGAACTCAGAGACTTGGGGTTTTTCTGGGGAATCAAGTGTTGTTTGGATGTTGCTGCATTGCGGGGTTTCTCACAGAGGTTGGGGACATGGACATGGGGTTCAGACAGATAGTGTTCATGTGCTTCATTCCCTTGCTTGTTGCCTTGGGCAATGGGACAGGCTTTCCCATGAGACAACCAAGGGAAAAGGTGTGGGAGACTTTGGCAAAGGCAGCGGGTCTGGACAGCATTTGCCTAACCCATTCAGAACTGGGGAAACAATTTTTGAACCTCCAAAGTTGGCAAATTTTTGGATCGACAAAAATGGGATTTGGTACCGAATTCAATCCATTGAGAGTGGCAAAGATAGATAATCAGATAGTAGATATCATTCCAAATCAGTTCTTTCATAGAAATGCCTGGTGCAATCACACCAAAGTGATGAGCAAACTATCCCTTCAACACCCAGCCACTTTACCGAAGGGAGTGTTTTTTCATTTGCGGGGACAGAATTTGGCCTGCTATCCCTGCAAAAGTCAAAAGCAGTCCATGCAGCATTGAGGAGTTCTCATTGATAACACCTGATTTGAAAACTTTAAAGGAGCACACACACAGGAAAGAGAAAAGGTCCTTTGAACAATATAGCCAAATTGTGATAATGATGTCTGTATTTGGGACAAGGCTCGGAGAATTGCAGTTGCAATTTTCTCACCCCAAAAACAGCGTTGGGGGTGACCTTGACACAATTGGACCACATAGCATGCTGGATTGAGTAAACATAATCGTGCCATTTCATCTGCACTGAGTGACATGTTAACAAATATCAGCAGTGCAAGACAAGCGGTGCTTCAGAACAAGGCAGCAATTGGTTATTTGCTGCTGTCACATGGGCACAGATGTAAAAAATTTGAGGGGACATGCTGCATGAACTTGCTTGATCATTCAAAATCTATTCATGAAAATATGAAACATGCAAAGTAGTATCAGCAAATTGAGAAAAAGAAACTTACAAGATTCTGGTGAAATGATTTCATTGGCTTTTTTAATCTTTCACCATTGTGGAAAAACTTTTTTAAATAGTGTTATATATTCTTATAGGGTTTGTAGTTCTACTTGTTCTGCCATGCATTTTCATGTGCATTCAAAGAGCCTTGAACAACATGGCAAAGCAAGTGTTTCTGGTTCAAACAGGGAGGGGAGATGTGGGAACTCAAAATGTCTCTCAGACATTTTTAGAGGTTCCAGGCCTTGGTCAGAAGCATTCTAGACCCTGGCAGACAGCTGAAAAACAACTGTGATTTTGAGTTTGAGCCATGGAATGAATTACCAACTTTGGAGGTGGAACAAGCAATCACAAAAGGTTAGATAGTATAGTATAAGTAGTTACGAAGTAGAGGGGAAATTGTTTTAGTATTGTACAGGGGGGTTTTAGCACATGTACAGGGGGGTTTTCACTTTGTACATGAGGGTCAGAAGTTCTAAGATGGAGGAAAGTGGGCTGATCCCATCCTTCTTCCTTCTTCTTCCTTGCCTCCATGTTCTTGGTGATGTTGGCACTCACAGATTGGTTTAGAGTAGAAAAACACTTGGCAACGTAGGTAGTAGGTATTGGGGAATAATTGTAAACATGTTATACGTAATATATCTTATAAAAGATAGCAGCAACCCTGGGCGGGGGGAGAGACGAAGAAGACAGCAGATAGAGAGGATGTCAGTGTGTGTGTGTGCCTCTACCCAGGCCACTGATCAAATAGCTGCAGTCCAAGAACATAATCTGTTAGATAACTAGCAATAAACTGCCTTGAGACCGAACAGCTAAGCCTGCGGAGTTTTTCTTTGGAAGCACGGGTTGGAGGAGGAATTTCACCACCACATGTGGCCCCAAAACAAGGCTGGGGTTCCCACACTTCCTGGCCTCTATCGAAACCAGTGCTGTGAGCAGGACTAGGGAGGCGACTGTCCCGCTGTACTCGGCGCTGCTGAGGCCACGCCTTGAGTACTGTGTTCAGTAATGAAGCCCTCCGTTTATACTGAGCTGCTGGAGCGAGTCCAGAGAAAGGCAACGGAGCTGGTGAAGGGTCCGGAGCACAAGTTTTAGGAGGACCGGCTGAGGGAGCTGGGGATGTTTAGCTTGGAGAAAAGGAGGCTCAAGGGGACAAGGCGCCGCCGTTAACGCTCCCGCCGTCCCCGCCCCGCGCCCCGGCACCGCCTCCTCGGGCTGCCGCCGCCCCGCCGCCGCGCGCACAGCGGGACGCGGCGGCTCCGGCTCCTCCCGCCCCTCCCCGCCGGCGGTGCGAGGCCGCCGCTGTCCCGCCCATGGCGACGGGCCGTGGCAGGTAATGGTGGGCGCGCCGAGCGGGCTCTGCCGGCCCGGGGCTGCCTGCTTGGCATTCAGCCAAGGGGAGGGTTGGTTCCTTCTCCTTCTCCTTCTCCTTCTCCTTCTCCTTCTCCTTCTCCTTCTCCCTCTCCTTCTCCCTCTCCCTCTCCCTCTCCCTCTCCCTCTTTCTCTTCCCTCTCCCTCTTCCCTCTCCCCCCCGGCACCTTGCAGTGGGAAAACACTGGTGTTGCCAGCTGCACGGAGGCCTGGGTTTGGCACTTTTTGTTCTGCCTGGAAAGGGGAGCTTAAACTTCGGTATGTCCTTCAGCTTGAAGGAGGTGCTATAATAAATATCCAGGAAGTTAGTTGAATGGCTGCTTTATGTGTATTCAGGGTGGTTAGGCCTTTGTAATAGTTGTGGAAGGTGTGGTTGTCTTATTTCTTACAGTACGTGTTCAGCCTTCAGAATCTTAAAGCATCAGCCTGAGAGGCAAAGTTGAGAAAGCATATTTTTCTGCTAACCCGTTTCTTCAGCCTTGGGTTTCAGCGCAGTTTCATTCCCCTTGCTGTATTACCCCCCCCCCCTTTTTTTTAAACCTGCAAATGGATTGGGGTAATACCCACCTATTAAAAAGACTGAAATTGTTAGCTGAGAGAACAAAACCCAACCAACCCATGTCAAAACGTTATTTTTGTTTATCCCCAGATGTGCTTTAACAGGTGGAGGAGACAGGTTTTATCATTGCTTAAAACTTTTTGTTCATTATTTGAAATTTACTTGAAAGACAATTGTTTGCTGACCATCAAAAAACCAAGGCACACTGCAAGTATTATAGGGTGTGAAAGTGAAAATACTGGTACAAAACAGCCCCACAGGTTGAAAGGTAATGAAAAAGCAACTGAATTTGTTGTGCCTCTTAAGTAAGATCATCTCAATGGTTCTAGAAGTCTCTAAAGAGGGGGTGTAACAGCTGTCATTGATTTTTATCTTAGGCTTATCTGCCCAAGCTGTGTCAATGCAATGTAAAAGCATTCTGTGAATGCTAATTTAAAATCTTAGCACACACAGTACTTGAAAAGTAATTTATGGATTGGGATTGCTGTTTGTTTCTTCACACCTTGAGAATATTTTTGTTTCGGAAAATGCAAAAGTTCTGCCTTTTTTTTTTTATTGAAGCTTACAAAAACAATAGCTGTTACATTAAAGTTTTCAAAGCATGTGTGGGCAAAATGTTCCTCTCCTCATATATTTCTCCCTGTAGTGAAGAAGAGGAGGGAGGGTGATTTAAATGAGCAAGAAGGACTGAATACAGGCTATGCAGGTTATGCTTGTCCAAGGTAGTGTGTTTTAAAATCCAGAATCCAGCTTCTTATCTGAATTGGTCCTGTGGCAGGAGTCTGTGAAGTTGTGTCCCTATAGAGTATGCTCAAACTCTGCTTTGTTCAGGAGAGAATAGCCCGGGATGTGCTGCCCTGGAACATACAGGGCACAGCTTGTGTCTCTAAATCCCCTTAATGGCAGTTTGTTAGTGCCTCAACATCTAAGAGTTCTTGGTAATGATACATGAGTAAAACCCTTGTTTGAAGTCCACGTTGTATTTATTATAAGACTACTCTTTTGTAGTTGTTAACTTAGTTGGTCTATCAGTGATTGACACCTAAGCTGAAATCTGCTTGTCTTTTTGTTAAGTTTATAGAAATTCTCAGTAAAATGTCTTGTGTCTTGTTTGGGTTTTTTTTTTTTTTTTTTTTTTTTTACATAGCACCATTGACAGTGTAGACCAGAGTTGTTAATTTCTTTTGATTTTATTTTTCTCTGAGCATAAATCAATCTGAAATCAAAACCAGAAGGCATTAAATGTATATGGTACCCATATAGTTTAAAATTAGCTATTTCCCCCCCCGCCCCGATATGGATTGGTTGCCTAGAAACCCAGAGCTGGTTTGGCCAGGTGTTGGAAATGTGCTGGCAATTTAAAGTCAGTAATGCAGTGAATGGGGAGCTCTGCCTGCTTGGTGGCATCAGTGGGTATGAAGTGTAAGGATTTGGTTTAAGATTGAAACTCTGTCTCCATATTTCTCTGTGGATTAATGATAGTATTTGTTTGCAATTGCAGCTTACAAAGTCCTTCCTATCAGAAAACTTGGAAAAATGTGTGAGTGGTTGGATTGTAAGAATTTGTGTTAGAAATATGCAAAATTCCTTTCCTTTCTATCTAAGTTGTGATGTGGAAATGTTGCCAAATAGGTTCTTTCACTGTGGTATGCAAGAGGCCAATCCAGGCACCGGGGTTAAGGTATTTGATAGCTTTACAGTACTGCACAGAAGGGGATGTTGGGTGGCAAATTCACAAAGCCAGCACACCAACTAATAAAACGTTTTACTATTTTATACATTTTAGCTAAGGAAGGAATTAGTTTTTATTGGATACAAGTAAGACAATTCTCTTATTAATTAGTTTTCTATCTTCTGTTGGATCATGATTCTCATCCTTCTCATGCTAATTACTTTGCATTTTCAGTCTTTGTCTTTTTTGAGGCAGTGAGTTTATTGGGTCAGTGATTGCAATCTCATACTTCTGGAAGCTGGTGCTGATTTCAGCACAATTGCTGAGTTGGCTTTAATAGTTTCTTCCTTGTCTTGGGAGTTGTTCCAGGTATCCTTGTGGCCTGTAAATTCTGCATTCTTTATGTCCACTAGCAGTGGCCATCCTTCTTCCCAAGCTTTGTTAACCTCCCACTAGGTCTGAAATCAGTGAAGCATGTCAAGCCCTAAACCTTAACAAAGTAATTCTACCAACAAGTAATTTGCCTGACTAACATCTGGACATCCCTTAGAGCTTGTTAGCTGCCTTCAGTTTCATGGATTAAATCTCCTTTGTTGCTGTTTATGCAAGTAAACAGCATAGTATAGTATAAAAGTATACAAATACTTTTTGAACAGCAACAGTTTTTGAGGAAGTTTCAAGGTATTCTTTCTATCTGGTGTCTCTTCATAGCTTAGCAGATTTGGATGGCTCAAAAATGTCTCTGGAGTAATGTTGTGAAACAGAAGATTAATCAGTTAGTTTGACTTGCTGCAGGGACCTCAGTGGAGCTTGGTGGTAGTGGCCAAGCAGTGGTGCTGCTGTCTAAGGGTAATAGAGCTCTTCTGGATTCAAACTGATTTGGGGGAAAACTATTCCCTTTGCCTGCTGTGAGAGATTGATCACAGGATTGACAGCTGTGAGTTTAAATCTGAATCTTCTTGATGCCAGGTATTTTAACTTAGGTGTAATTGTTCAAGTAATAATGATTGCCATGTGATGTATTCCCTGCATCCTGCATTGGTTGAAATGTTGTGTCTAGGTGTGCACAGTATGTGTATTTCTTCATTTTGTGAATATGTGATTCTTAACAGCTTTTCCTTCTTACAAGTAGGTTAAGGACCTTTGCTGCCAGGCCTAAGAAATATTCTGAAACTCTAAATGCTGGAATTAAAAGTCTGTACTTGACACCTCCCATAAAACCGAAACCAAATGTGTGCATTGAGAGGTGAGTATGTCTTTATGTTAGGAGTAAGAGTGGAATTCCCCCTGTAAGCTGTATTTTGGCTGCTTGCAGTAATTATATTCATATCTTGGGAAATTTCTATGTCAGATACTCTGAGTTGAAAAAATTTGCTTTCCTGGCCTACTTTAGGATCCTGTGTTCACTTTCTAATGTTTTTTGGCATGGTTCTCCTTTGTGTTCTTTCCTAAGTTCACAAGGAATATGTGCATTTTCTGAGCCATGTGAAGCCTTCAGCAGCTCCTGTGCAAGTCATGGGCAATGTTGTTCCTTGAGAATAAAAAATGTTATTTTATTCCTGCAATGAAAGCCAGTTTGGAATTAAACTTCTGTTTCTCTTGGTTATTGGTTGTCATCAAATGGATCTTAGTGTATAGAGAGGCTGAGAATGGTGGGATGGGGGGGAGGAATAAGTGGCTGCTGTGTATTTGCTACAAGAAAATGTTTCTCTTCCTGTTTGACAGTGAAAATGCATTTTCATTATAATGGTGAGTTGTTTTCATTTTGAAAATTAGTTACATTTTCACATTAAAAAATATAAGAATATGTTACCTCAAGAAGTAATTAGTTTTCTTTGTTTTATACATTTGATAGCTTCCTGTGTAGTGATTTCTCTGTTTTGCATTGGATGACTAGTTTAGTAGCTCAGTGCTGTCAGACTGATGTAATGGTGAAAGAAGAAAGAAAAAAATATCCTCTCAGCTTTCTTCAAAGGAAAAAGAATACAGTTGAAAATTCTGGATCAAGCGTATTATTTTAGTTAATATCCAGCTTTATAATGTATCACTTCTAGATTTTCTCTGGAATGAGTGCATTAACTTTGCTTTGGGTTTACAGTGTATGAATTACTTCACATAGTAACAGTGCCAGTTTTGGCATGTTGCTTCTATGTCAATGCAACTAAGATTCTGAGTTTAATACAAACATTGAGGTATTGGCATTATCATGCTACTCTTTAAAGCTCTCTGCTTCTGAAATAGTGTTATAAATCAACAAGTGTTACAAATAACCCAGTAGTAAAAGGACAAGAGGCACAGCTGGGGTGTTGACTTTCAAAGCACCTTTTATTTGCAGCATTGATTTTGTTGTGACCATACTCAATGCTCAAGAAAATTAGAGTATAAAGTGCATGTATCTTAAACTCTGTGAAGTTATGAGGTACTGCTCAAATGGTACAAGGTTCCTGACTGTTAATGCAGAAATCACATTGGCTCATCTCCAGTTTCTGCTTGCCATGCATAGACTGGCACCTGATTTCAGGCAGCCTTCCAGATGCACGAGACATTGACATTTTCAAGATATCACTTTACTCTTACTTTGAAGTTCACATCTTTCTGTTGACATAAATGAAAACTGCACAAGACCTCTGAGCATGTACAGTTTGAAGATTATGATGAGGTAGAGCGTGATCTTGCTGTTAGACTAGGACATTTCTGTCCTGGTGCATCCTGAGACCTGACACTGCAGTCAAAAGGGAGAGTGAATATATCTGCAGTTTTGCAAATGCTGGTGGTTATGGTTAAAATCATGGTACGAGCAGTAAGAAACTGAAGCAAAACAAGGTAGTTTCATGTCAAACATAGTTAAAGTTAACAAAGTTTAATGAAAATGCAAACCTGTAAGTTTTCATGTAATTGTGCTGTGCCACGTGAATAAGTTGTGATTAATTATTTTAGGCAAATACCACATACCAGAGAGTGAAATTAGAACCCAAACTCCACAGTTTAACTCTTCAGGTGATTTTTGATTCATCTGTTTACAACTTGCTGGTTTCCACCTCTCTGTTTTTTTTTGGTTTGAAATTAAAATTCTCTGCCATTGTCATTGTCATTTCTGAGTTTGCAGGCAAGTCTAACAGTATTAATTTTTCTTTTCTTTTCCAGCATGCCACCAGAAGTGCTGCTGAAGATATTTTCCTGTTTGGATGCTGTGTCCCTGTTGGCTGTAGGTTGTGTGAATAAGCGCTTCTATGAGCTGGCCAATGACAAGTAAGGAAGCGGGAAGGTCTCAGTTGTGCTGTAATTGTGTTTGCCTGAATTATGAGTCCTTCTAGTTTAGTTTCTCTGATGCCAGAGCACTGATGTATGCACCTATGGGCAGTTACTCTGTGAAATTGCCCTGCATAGCCCACAGTAGGTATTACATGGAATTCTAGCTGTGCAGGGCGCGTTGCTTAATGGGAGTTCTGAGGCAAAAACTAAATCCAGTGCTTTGAAATGTTGCTGTTTGACCTTTTTTTTTGTTTTAAAATTTGCAAACATTTGTTTATATTCACACGGACCTGCACAAACTTTTCAGTTCACGTGATCCTTAATGGTGTGTCTCCAGTAGCCTTATGGAATTGTCATAACTTTCACAATTTTGAAGTCCTCCTTACTTAATTATTTAATCAGATTTTTTCAGAGGGATTGAGTCAATCAAATGATCCACTAGTGTTTTTTAACTGTTGCTCTGTTTGTTAAGTTTTGGTGATTTCTAAATGAGAACAAAAGGGACAAAGATAAATACTGACACTTTTTTTTATAAGGATTGCTTATACGGAGTTCATAAATTGCTCCTACCAAGAGGAGAGACCCAGGTTGGTATGCAATAACCTGGGCATCCTTTTCTTTCTAGGATTCTACTGCATTATTGTTGTTTGAATGAGAAAATCTCTTCCTCCATAGGAAGTTGCTGTACCTCATATGAATCTATTTCTCCCTTATTTACTGAAACTTGTATGGTGAATTAATTGGTTTACCTTGGCATTGATATCTTAAGAACTGACAAATTTAAAGGGAAGATCTGTAATCCAGATTTAGGTTTTGAGGCTGTCAGCAGGTAAGGGTAGATAAAAATTGCATAGTTGGCACAAATTACCAATCTTGGCATGTGTTTTCCACTTCAAGGTGGTAAGGTAGGATAAAATCACTGTGGCTGTCGAGGGGAAGATGATTCATCTGTATCCATCTCAACAATCTGTTTCCATTTTCTAATCTCAACAGAGATTAGTGTATGTGCACAAATGGGATTTGGGGAAGAGTTACTTTCCCTTATCTAGGAGCCTGACTGGTTCAGTGGGACCAGGTAATTTCTTCCTGATGGATTTTAATGGACCTTCTCAAGACCCTGAGTCTTGCAGTATATGAACAGAAGTTTTAATTGAAGTCTCTGCATATTTCTATGACAAATCTGACCTTGGTTTTTAGACTGAGTATTTTTTTAGGGTATTTCTGCAGTCCATAATGTGCAGGGTGCTGTCCTTGATGCAACAGGACTATCAGTCTTTCATTGTGGTGGTATGTGTGTGCTGCCTAATGCAGTGATTTGTCTTCTGGCTGTTCACACAATGCCTGCACTTGAGCAGTTCTTGGCACTGATGTCTCCAATATAACTGTTAAAGACAAGGAAATGTTTATGACCCCCCCCCCCCCCCCACTTCCTGCACCCTCCGTGCCCCAGCATGGGGTTTTCCAGCCTTCCTATCATGCAGTGTGGGAAGTTCACAGATATGGTCTGCCTGTGAAAACTTGAGGGTTCTGATCACCAGCAGAACATGCTTGTGTGAGAGGAAGGTGAGAGCACATGGTCTTTTTGGCATTGTGGTCAAGTGATGGCTGATGATGATGTGCCTGATTCTGACACTTGAGTTAGCAGTAAAAGGTTTGTTTGGCTTGTTGTAGTAACGTCTGGTAAGAGGCCTTGAGTATTAACAATTTGAGGACAAAAGGGCACATATTCTGTTGTGAAAGCAGCAAACTTGTGCTTCTCTGTTGGATACCTTTTTGATTTATCTGTCCTGAATTCTTCAGAAGTTGAGGATGAAGGGGCAGTGATACCTTCCTAAACACTTGTGATTCCAAGTCCTCTTTCATCTTCCCTGCCCTAGCTGTATTTTTGAGTTTCTTCAGCTAATTTCTTTGCTTTCACAACACTGTTCTGGGAAAGGAAGAAGAAATATATTACTGACAGTGAGGATGAGAATGGTAGGTATTTGTCATTAGTCTGTCTTCAGCCAACTAAATTGCTTTAATCTGCAACTTCAAAATGCAGGAAATGCCTACTACTAATGTCTTTTCAGCATCATACAGTAAGATGCAGAGTGTCTCTCTTGGGCAGGGGTTTCTAGTCAACAGGAGAGATTTTAGGAAGTTATTTTACCGGACTTTTTTGGCTGATGAAGACCAATTGGATGATACACAGTTCAAATTCCCTGGTGATGTTAAGGACATCTTTCCTTTTTTTCCTCACTGGACAGTTCTAAACTGCTTTGGAGTTAAAAAAGAATTTCCCTTCTCCATCAGAAATGCTTTATACTATCTGGTTACTTGACTGCCTTTTATGGTCTTAAAATAGAAGTATCTTTGTTTCAGTTATGAGATTGTTCTTTCTGTTACCCTTTCACACCCGGCTTTTAGTGAAAGGAAGGTTGAAAACTCATGTTGACTGTGAACCCACCATTACCAATCACAGTAGCTTATTGGTCTGTGTTTTAGACACTTTTGTTTCAAAAAAATGGCAGTGGGGAATTCTGTATCTATCTGCAGAGCAGTGAGCGGGAAGGTTTTTGCAAAACTCCTGAGTAGGTTTGCATCAATAACCAGAGCCTGGCTCTCAGCATGTGGGGGCTTATTCTCAGCAGCTGATGAATTGAGAATGGTTTGGATGGGTAGGAGGCAGTGTGGGATGGATCTAGTCCTTGAATGCTTTGAGGGGAGGGGAAGATGCCATACAATACTCAATAGTGTAAGTTTGCCTGAGGATAAGTGAGAATTGGTAAAGGTAATCTTGCTAATAAGTGGTAGAAAATGTCTCTTAAGAATTGTTGCCCTTGCTATTAATTTTCCTTAGTGCAGTTATGTGCACTATATGTTTAGCACTTCAGAATCAGAAAACTTAATGACAACCTGTGTTCACAGATTATTGTTTGAATTCTTGTAGGTTCCTGTACTCTGTATTCTGTGAACTGTCCTAGAGATACTGGGGTATGAGGGGCTGAAATCTGATTTTACAGTTTTCCTGGCATGAAAGAGATGAATTCATCATTACAGTCACATACTTCTTTGACTTCAGAAAGTCATATCTTCTCTGGGCTTTTCCAAAGAGAGTGCAGAAGGGATTGGCATGACATTGGTAGCACCAAAGGTGATTCTAAATTGTCCTCCTCCACCCCACTTTCAGCTGGATCTGAGAAACTTGAAGTGTACAGATAATCTTTGTTGAATAGGAGGTATTAAACCACTTTTTCCGCTAGCTGATTTTCTATGAGGAGGATGCATGATTGTTTTGGGGTGGAATTTTCAAAATTTTCTGCTTAACCTTTATCAGTTTTCACTTTGCTGACGGTGACTGTGATATCACAGAGCTTCATCCTGGCTCTCATATCTTTGGGAAGACAGACTAGACTGTTTTTGTGCTAGCACTGGTAGCTGAGATGTGCATATAAAAAATGAAGTGACTATTCTTGAAATTTATTCCTTTGTATTCTGTTTTTATTTTCAGTGGAATTTGGCTGAAACTCTATTCCAGCTCTTTGCACCCAAAATGGACAATTTGGAAAATGAAGTCTAAACAAACAGAAACTCTTTCTTTGGGCTGTGCTGCTGTAAATGATAAAAAGCCTGGGTACTGGAAGAAAGAATACATCTCCAAACAAACATCTGACTTCAGAACTAGAGTAATGCGGCTTGTTAAATTTCTAGATCCTTATACAGGTCTTCCTTGTAAAAACAAAGAAGCTATGAAGTAAGCAATACCTTGTCACAAAGATTTACTTTAGAACAATGTACAAAATATTAATGGCTTGGGGGGTATAGGATTAGTACTATAAAATCTATATCATAATGGGAAGATAAAATGATAATCTATAAATTACCGAAACTAAGGAATATAAATAGCAGCTAGTAGAAATTTAAAAATTCTGTTGAAAGCATAGTTTAAGTTTTATCACTTTGGGAATTTGTTTTTAAACACCCCTCTCCCCTCTCAATTCCTAAATAACAGAGTTTCTGGGTTGAGTTGGATAATTGTTCTAAAGGACAAAAATGGAAAAGAACATGTAATAGAGAAGCCAAACCTATCATTTAAGGACACATCTGTTACTGTACTTTGGCATGGTACAGACTGGCCTTGCTTAGACATCCTGTCAACCCTGAAAGTGTTTGGAGTTACACCATTGCTTCCTGACCAAAGCATACGTCCCAACAAGAATGGGTGAGTTTTAACATAAGAATTCTGAGGATTTTTTGGGTGCAACTGGTTGATAATGTGTCTGTACAACCTATCTGACATTTGTTTGACTTGATAAGTTAACTCTTCATTAGAAACCCTCCCTGCAGTATTTCTTTCTATGTTATTCTCTTCTTTGGAAGAGCTTTTTAGCAGGAAATAGTATAATCCAGCAAGCTATGACATTAATTCATAGGTTAATGTAGCTATTGGTGTGTGATATGCAGACTGATAGGTCCTGACTTGGAAAGCTGAATCTAAGGTATAGACACAAATGAGCTTGAAAGAAAAATGTAAATCTAGGAGAATTTATTGTGAGAAATTTAGCTTGGAAAAGTTCATCAGTATTTATGTGGCTACAATCAGGTAATCTGTGTTGTTAAAATTTATTTTCTGTCTGGTAGCTGTGTCTGTGAATTTAGAGAACTTGGTGTTTAACTATGTGTGCACTCTTCAGTATATGCATATAGAGTCACACAGTCCATAGCATGTCCCTTGTTTTTTAACTTAAACGTGTACAGTGGTTTTTGTCATTATATTCTAAAAATATATTTAAATAAGAAGTGTCTATTTGAGGTATTTGTTGGCTGTCAAGGAGTTTAGCACACATCTGGGCCTGTGTGTATAGTAGATGCAATGTCAGCTACACATTTCTTAAACAAAGCCCCTAGCCATAGAGCTCTGAAAAGAGAGAATTGTTCACATACAAAACACCGTGTTCCTCAACCAGAAGAAAAGTGTTTATTTAAAAAAGAAATAAATCAAGATAAGCTTTTGTATAAAGTTAGCTGAACAAGTCTTGCAGTCAGATTATGTAAGAAATGTAGTTGTTTTGCCAAGATGATGATTTATATGTAGAAAATAAAAAAGAAAGTTTGCAGACAGTTGATGTACTTATTTCACAGAGGTTTTTACAAATTGTGAATATAGATGAAGTCAACGGTTTCACCAGTTTCAGTATGTCATTGTTAAGACTGTAAGTGCAGGGACAGGCATGATTGGCTTAAAGATGGAAAGGGTTGATGTTGATTAGGATGAAATTTTTTATTGTGAGGGTGGTGGGACACTGGAAGAGATTGTCCAGGGAGGTTGTGGATGCCCCATCCCAGGCAGTGTTCAGTGTGTAGTTGTAGGTGATACTACAGTGATACTGTGTGGAAATCTAGGAACTGTTTTGAGTATAATAAGAGCCTGAGTCTGAAAAGGATTCTAGAAAGACTTCTTTCTTCATTCTGAATAGGTAATGCAAGCTCTGTCTGCTCTTTTTTTTAATGTGTCATTAGTTAATAAGAGTGTCCATGAACTTATATTTAAGAGTGTTTTGGACCTAAATGGCTTTAATGATGGGTAAAATACAGAAAAAAAATTTGAAAAAAGGAAAGTTTCCTGTAACACAAAGTTTCAATTCATTATATGTACAATTTGGACTTTTCCTTTGAATTTTGCTTCATAGTGATAAATGTTCAGTGATTCCATTTAGTATCAATAAAGTATCAAAAACAAATTGTAAAGTAACTCTGTATTTTGAAAAATTGGGCAAGCACACAAGTTCTTAATTTTTAAAGAGTGTTTTAGAAGATCACATAGTGTTTTTTGTTTATTTTGTTAGGAGTTGAGATCCTGCTAGTACACTGTAGTTGTTCAAAGGTATAGTTTATGACTCTGCATGCCAAATGCTTTCAAAACCATTTTTATCATGTGCTGTTAGACTTCAGAGTTAAAAATGTAATTAGGCTGAACTTTTACATGAATAAGGAGACATAACTTTTGTGCTACATTCTGTATGTTCTTTTCAAAGACCTCGTCGATTTTCCTTGATTGCTGAGTACCACCTTGCTAACCTGACTGAAAAAAGTGTAGTGTTTGGTTCTGATGAGCTTGTCCAGCTGTTCAGTCTGAGTCCAGGACTGTTAGTAGGAATTTGGAAGGTAACATAACATTTTGTTTCAGTATTTTATTATTATTTGTAGGAAAAGATTTTTTTTGACTTTTAGTTTGGGTTTGGGGAGGGTTTTTTTTTAATCTTCCCTTTTTTTCCCCTTTGAATTTTGAAATATCTTGTCTAAACTAGTAGCACAAAAGACATGTAGGGACGGTAAGTGGATGATTTATTGTATCCTTAGGAGCAGTCACAGGTGTATATATACATAAAAAATCCACTTTTAATTAAAAGATCAGTTATGTATAATTCTGTGTTAGATACTGTTCTGTTTTACTTATTTTCCAGCCTTCACATGCTCAATTTTGATATCCTAGAGTAATTTTCAATAGAATGGTTTGAGAAGTGCTTCTTCCTGTGATTCATGCCGTTACCTGTCCCTATCACTCAAAGTGATGTGTTCCTCCATAGCAACTTGGCTTTAATCTACATCACCATGTAGCCATATCCTACTCCAGCAGAAGGAATGCTGTAAATCATGCCCTTTTGGGGGTACTGAGTCTAAGTCAAGCAGTTAGCCTCTGTAAGGTGAGTGTAGAGGGTAATGTCTTTAGAGGGCAGTGCAGAACATCTGAAGTAGACTTCTACGCAAAAGGAATCTGCATCTTTGTACGGAATGCACTGGGACCTCTCTGCCTGCCTGCAGCTATGCAGGGCTGGGTGCTGTGGAAGCCTTAGGTGTTCTGCTCTTGATCTGAATTCAGAGGTGTCAGCACTTTTTTCCTCCCCTCAGCCATGCTATTGACATTGACTTAGGTTATTTGGCACTGGCAAGGAACTTTCCTCAAGGAGGCTGTGAGCAGTTGCTTGAAGTTGTGTCTAATTTCCAGCTGCAAACATGCTGCCTCAAATGTGCACAATCACCAGAGGCAATGTTTAAAACTGCAGGACTATTTCTTTCACTCTTACTTAAAGGTAAGAAAGTTAGTTTCCTAGAAAACTTAAGACTGCCTGACCGGCATAAACCTGCTACAGGTTGTTTCAGTCTGTGAAAAGCTCTGCTAAATGAACAACCATTTCTCTTGCATCTTCAGGAGTTTTGTAGACTGATGTCCCTGTATTGTTGCCTCTGTGGTCTTGCATATTGGCCCCATCCATGCTTGGAAAGACAACTCCTTTGGCACCTGGAAATGGTTCAGTCATAACCAAGTTCCACATTGTTGTGAAGAATTGAGTACGTCACTCTAGTATAGTTTCCCTGTTTGCTTTTCTGAACAGCAATTCTTATTCTCTGTGTAGGCAGAGTAATGCAAGGTAGTTAAGTGTTAGTGGGTGTAATAATGGTAAATGCCATACATCTTGTGTTTTTGCATGTAGCTGTGTAACAGAAACCAAGGGCAGGTTAGGTGGGCCTCCTGGTATTTGGATAGAGAAAGTCTGAGAAATTATGTGATTGATAGATCTCCCTAGTTAAATCCTTTATAGCAGTAATTTTGCACTATGAAAATAGAGGAGTAGTTAAAAAGCCAAAAGGTTGAATAGACAATGCCATTTTCTGGTAACCCAGAATGAAAACAGTAGTTGCCCATATTTCAGGAGAGTAATAGACTTATGGCAGTGAATAATTTTCCTATTGGGTTAGGTGTTTGTACGATTTAAAAAATGCACTTAAAGAAGAAAACCCTGACATCCTAGCATTCTGTGTTCTTGAAGTAAATATGTACCTCTGTCTCTGTTTAGTTTTCACATTGATGTTTTCTTTGAGTATAGAAGGTTATGTTCTTAATGTTTTTCCAGGAGAAAATAATCTGGTGAAGACATAATTTTTACTTTGAAATTCACAATTTCTATTGAATAATTCTGTATTCCTCACTGATGTTAGCCCTCTTTGGAAATGTTCCCAACATGTGAAAATCAACTTGATTCTTCAGTAGTTGGGAATGAGTGCTGTTTGATTCTGTTTAGGTTTCTTTTTTAAAATAGTAAGTGGAAGCTAGGGAAGTACAATCCTTGGATTGCTCTCATAATTTTTGCCTTGGCAAAAATTCCCTCTCTTCCCTCTCTTTCCCCATAATACAAAATTGCTGCAACCTTTTATATATATTCTGTACTCTTGTGAAAAGCAAGTAAAGGTTTTAGGAGTCCAAGTGTTAAAAGCAAGTCATTACTAACATTATTACAGTAATTGGTAGAGTAAAAAGCAGCAGCATTTATCTATGAATTTTAATGCTCAGAAAGACCTTATGCAAAAAAGAATTTCCAGATGAAAATACATCTACTTTAATTAACTTTTCAGGAGAAAAATGAAATTGCTTTTGTTATGGCGAATCTTCATTATAATCAACTTCTTGAGAGAAGCATTTTGGGTTCTGCTACAGTGTAAGTTTGGTTTTCCTTTGTGGGTAATAAAGATAACCTTTTGAATAAAGCCTTGAGTTTTGCAGTTAAAATTGGCTGCTGGCAAGAGGTTTATATTTAGGCAGTAATTAACAATTCTTGTTTAAAATGAGCAACAGGCAACAGTTACAGTAACTAAATACAAAACTGCAGAAGCATTTTCATACTAAAATATTGCCATTGTTATACTCTTAAGGAGATGATTTAGTTATACAAGTGTACTAGTAGTTGCTGTATTGAGAAAATCAGAAATACATTGCACACACTTTCTCCCTTTCCACAAGCAGTCTTGTTTCCTCTTTCTATCTGAAACAGAAAGAAAAGAGAGAGATATTTCAGGAAGTAGGAAAGTAATCTTTGGCTGTGTTAAGAGGGAGGGAAACTGGTAAACTGGTGCCTGCAATAATCTTTTAGTCCTATTGAGAAAGTAGCTGGGTTCCTGTGAAGTGTCTGTATATGTGTATATTGCAGTATATAGTATAATACCTGTTTATACCTTGTAAACTGTTTAAAAATATGAAATTTTTTAGCTTTAGAATAGTATTTGGGGAATTTATTTCCCACTCAGCTTTCTGGTCAGATATTGTTATATCTACCAGTAGTCTTAAAGTATTGTTGTATCCATCAGTAGTCTTTAATGCCCAATATAACTTAGTGTGGCTCTTCTCACACAGAATGTAAGATATAACATCATCTCCCTTAATACCAAATTGAATTCTATATAGAAGTTGCTCAGTTGCCTCTGGCGTGTGGTCTCTTTAGGTCACTTGTGTACAGTAGTTACTTAGGCACAGACAAAATTTTTTCAATTATTTGCTATTTCAGAGAAGTCTCTAGAGCTAGGAGACTTTTAGATTTGTAGTTAGGCTGATGCTTTTTTCTTTTTCATAGACAAGTCCATGTTTTGAAGTTTAACAGATGTACCTTTTAAAATTGACTGCTATATTTTGTGCCTTTTGCTAGGCTGAGCAGCTGATCATCAGTAATAGACACTGTATTATCTTAAAAGAAGCATGATGAACTAGATATGTTTGATTTTGAAACTGTCTTAAGATGACAGTCTCAATATAGGCCTATGTGTTATATCTTTACTAAGTCATCCCCCCTTGCTAAATTCTGTCTTTTTTTATTTCAAGTCAATATGCTCCTCCACCTAATAAACCTTTATTGGATGATATTGACTCGGAATATGGACTGCATGACTACAGCCTGCATCTTGATCTGCATGGCAGAAACTGCATGTACCTGTGTGGATCATTCAAGTGTCTCTTCTGCAGAAAACGTAATGTTGATGGAACAATAATGTCTGTTTTAAAAATGATCTCTGCTTTTACATCTTTCCTTCTTATATCCATTTTCTCTGTTTTAAGGGGTGAAACTTTTTCTGTTTGTGGTGCGGTTTCTTTATATCTGCATGGTGCTTTGTGTGGCATCCTAAGCCTGCTCTGTAAGAAGTCTTCCCGCTGTTACATTGACACTGTGTCAGGCCTGGGACACAAATTCTGCAGATTTTCAGGGACTTTTCTCTTAGTTCTGTGCTACATGAACTAAAATAATGCACCAGCACGGTTCTTGGTGCAGGTTGGTGTTTCTTTCACTTGTATTTTTTAAAGGAGAGACAGTTTGTCCTCATACATTTTGGAATCTTGTTTCTGTAGAATTCTTTATTATACTTTGGGTGTACAGACAGATTAAATATATAGATTCATTTGTAGAAGTTACTGCGAACTTTAAGATTTATAATTTTTATTTCGGTGAGCTTAAGGTTTCCTGTTTTGAAATCTTTCATTGTGTAGAAAACAACTTCAGTCATTGTTTTAAACTGCTGCTTCATTCTGTTCTCAGCACTTCTTTCCATGAGACATGGTTGAACATCCCTGTTCTCATACAGCACAAATTCATAATTGTACTGGAGTTTTGAAAAATACATGGGTGATCTCTCTTTTGACATAACTTCAGCATAATTTCCTAAGCTACACAGCTATCTTTCTGTAAGCAGAGACATAATAAAATATTAAAATTAAACATTGTCATTAATTTAATTTAGAATTGAGTAGTGTAAATTAATTATTGCTCCTCAGTATTTTTTTTAATACCGGTGTTCCTGAGCAGTGTGGCTTTCAGAATTGTGTTTCTGTCAGTAGAGGGTGCTATTGTCAGGCGTGAGTTCTTTTACAGGGCTGCAGAATTTCCCCGTGATTTGGTTTGGTTTTTCTTATTTTTATTTGGTGATTCCGAGAGCTGTCATTTAGACTACAGCCTTGTGCAGTGTGGAACGTTGTAGTCCTTGAACCTGAAATATACGTGTTTTCAGATTCTAGAAAAGCACCAAGCTTGAATTAAAGGAATACTTCTAAGGATAAATCTTCAGTGAAAGTCTATGCATATAGCAAGAAATCTTATCTGAAATGTTCCATAGTACAAGAGTCCTTTTTATGTTCTCAAAATAAATCTTCTCAAAAATTGGCCAGAGGGTTGGATTTTTAGAATTGTGTTGGGTTTTCTTGTTTAGCTGAATAGCAAGTTTTGTTTTCTAAAATGAAAATGTTATGGTCCTAGCATTACAGTTGCACAAGAAAAAGTATTATGTGGCATACTTCCTTTCTTGGTATTGCTTTCTTGCTGCTTAGAAGCTACTTCCACAAAAGATTAGACTGATGTTTATGCACATTGAAGCAAATGTCCATGAGCTACAGTTGTGATGCCATCTCACTTTGCATGTTACAGAGTCTGTTTTATGTTCACAAGTGTTTTTTGAATTGCTTTGGTTTTGTGACCTTCAGTAGTGTGACAGCCACCAGATTTTGGTCTCAAAGGGCATCAGACAGGTGAAGCCGTGGTTCTGCAGACAATAAGCTCATTTGTCATCTAGTCCCTTCCATGTGCTTGCACAATAATTCCTTTTGGAAAATGCGTGACTTCCTCCAAAAATGGTGTAGTGTGGCAGCATATGACTGTCTGCTGTCACATTTTTCATTGTGATTTGCTATTCATTTTTCTCATTCTGGTGAGCATGGTGTTGCTGAATGTGGCCAGGTTTATCCAAACTGGTTTTGTTTGATGGTTAGAGTTTTTTTTTTTAGGGTCCATTCTAATAATACATTTTGTCCTATCCTCTGTGAGGACTCTGAAGCATGGAAGTCCTGCAACATACTGGGAAGTCTTGCTATTTCTGAAAATTCTCTACCCAGTCTAGTTTTATTTTAAATTATAGATGTGACATTCCCATGGCAGTTTCCGCAACTTGAGGCACATACATGAGGCACATGTCAGCTAGTACTGTTTTACTTATTGTTTTCACTAGGAAGCTTTAGGCATTCCTAGGTTACCAGAGAATGCCCGTTTGTGTTTTTCAGAATAACTGGTTTATTTGTCCAAGATTAATTTTTGTCTGCTTTTTGTTAGTATCTGTTAATATTGTGCTTCATTTTGCTACTCCATTTTCAATTAGTTTTGCAGAATTCTTAAATTAGAAAAGGTCATGTCACACTTAAACCCGGCAGACAAAATGTATATGGCTACAGATTTTTTTTTTTTTCCTGTTATTATACTTGCATTGCAGTAACTAGCTGTTTTGCCACTGTTTTGGTTGGGGTTTAGCATTTTATTTTATGCTGCCTTTAATGTAAACAGGATTAATAATATGGTCTCATAGACAGGTATTGTAGGGTGAATATGTTAAATATTTTGTAACTGAATTGAAAATGTTTTGAAAACTTTCCTTGTTTTCAGGAAGCTATGACAGGCTTTTCTTATGACTCCCAGAAGCCATGAATCCAGCTTCTTAATAAATATTTTTGAAATGTATTTACCTAGGTTTTCAGCTTTTTAAGCACAGCTTTGTAGCCACATGGTAGTTTAAGCTTTTTAGTGTCATTTCTTGTAGATGTAAACTAATGTGTTGTGCTTGCAAAATGTAAAGGTTAATTTTTGTGTATTTAGAGAACTTTCAAGATTTGTTTGTAAAATTTCATATCAGGCATTTGAAAGGTTTTGCTTGACCTTGAAGATTGATTTGCAAGTTTAAATAACGATTTCAGTGTGGTAAGGCTGGTTGTTGGCATCAGAATTAGTGTTAAGCACAGCTTTTCCTCTGAAAATACCAATCAAATGACAACTTCCAAACTTCCTTATTTTTTTGGCTTTTACCTAAAGTAAGTGTTTTGGAACTATTGGTCTGTTTGTTTCTTTCCCCTGAGGTTTGTCTACATGGTGTATGTTCTCTTTGTTGGTATTACCTTTATTTGGAAATACTTGTTCACTATAACTTATTCTGCTGCTTTGCTGCTGTGCGTGCCTTGGGTAAATCAAGTACTAGAGATATTAAAGGGTACAACAAAACAAAGTCTGGCTCAGGCTGAAGAAAGTCCTGTCCACTTTGTTTCCTCTATGTTTCTCTTCATGTGTTTAACATGGCTTGTCCTGCCCTTTAATTTCATTTTCTCTTGTGACTGGGGTGAGGAAGGGAAGATTTCACTACTTACCCTTCAGTTTTTTGCTTGTTCCTAGGCAGGCTTTTCCTTGCTCCTGAATGTGAGGACTGCAATGGAGCTTTTATATTAAAAAAACCATATATAAAGTCTGGATTAACCAACCCATGAATAATTAACCTTCAGAGTCCTGATCTGTTGCCTATTTCCATTCTGGCTAAAGTTAAGAAGTAACTGCAACACATCATAGCCAGGTGATCTATCTAGCAATGGTGTATTAATGCCATGCAATTGTAGTGATGTCCTGGGCTTTATTAATTTATTAGCAGAATGCTTTTTTAAATCTATTTTTATTCCATTCAAACTTAATTTGATTTGAATGAGTAAGGGAAATAGCCACTTCCATTCAGATTGGAATTGTGGATAACCAAGTAGTCCTTTTGGAAAAAATGCTTGTTGACTGATGTTTTCAAGCCTTTTGTGTGAAAGCTCAACTTAAATGTAGACTTTCAGTGGTTAGTCAGTAAACTATTTAAATAAGATATTTTTACCTTGAATGAAATTTTGTCATTGAATTTGATTTACTGAAGTTTTGGTACTGAACCATTTGGACAGGTGACAGTTTATGACCTTTTTCTACTTGGAGCTGGATCCTGGAAATGAATTCTGCTTACATTTTCCTCACTGATCTTTTGCATTTCACTGCAAGGAGAGTGGGTATCATGGTCTGGAGGATTGCATTTTCCTTCAACCATACAAAGTATTTCCTACAAAATATTTCCTGGGCATATTCATGTTGTTTTCACTGTATTCACACTCCTATTCCAGTGTCTTTACTGAAAAACCTGCAGCTGTTGTTCTCTGTCATGTGCTGGGCTGCTTCCTTTCCAGAATAAGTATTCTTTGGACTCCCCACTGGTACGTGCTGCCTTTCCAGCATTGATTTGTGGCCAGCTGTATCTTGAGAGTTGCTTGGCTCTGTAGTACCAATTCAGAGAAGTTTTTGGCCTCTGTGTGTGGACTTTCTTTCTCCAACTATCTGCTTCAAGTAACCACCAAGAAAGGTTTTGCTGCCACTGCATGCTGGATGCAGCCATTTAACTCACAGCCAGCCTTTCTGCTGCTGCTTCTGTCTGTAACCTCATGCTGCCATTTGGGCTTGATTGAAGGAGAATTACAGGCAAAACACTTCTGCCTTGTATCTTAAATCTCTGCAAGTCCCTTCACTTGTTACCATCCAGGACCTGCTACTGGATCTTGATAAGCACTATGTTCCTGGGAATCCTCTCTCCTTTTGTATCTGCAAGTGTTAGATAATTTTTTTTTTTTGTACTGAGGTCTCTAGTGCTTTTGGTTTGCTCTTTTGAGAGAGTAGCTCTTGTTCAAGGAAACTTGTTTAAGGGATGTCCTACCAAGAAATCTGCTTGTGTCATGATGTGATGCTTTTTATTTTCACTTTTCTTTGGAGTCATGTTCACTATGATGTACCCAAGTTATATTAGACTGTTGGATTCCTTGGCTAACTCTCCTTTTCTGATAGTAAAGGGAAAAAATAAAAAAAAATGTCAATCTCTTTTGAGAGGAGAGGAAGAGATTCCAAAGAAATATGGTTATATGTAGTAATAAAAAAATCACAAATCATAGTAATTCTGCCAAAAAAAAAATGGGGCCTTGGAGAAAGCTATTTAAAAAATGAAAATAATCCATCATTTAACAACTTGATTTAAATCAAATCATACTGCATGTCAATTTAAATCATGCATTATCCTTTCTAAGGAGGAATAGTTATCTGTATACCCTTTGTATTGGGTTAGTTGAGTTTCCAGTCAGAGCTGAGAAATTTAAAAAACTTAAAAAAAAAGGTTGGGGAGGTATCTCACAGTTTTATTTTGTGCATTAGTGTTGAGCTTGACTTTTGGGGAATGGGAAGTGATGGAGGCACTGGTAGCATAAAATTGAAATGTTGAATGTGAAATTTACTCCTTGCATCCTTGTGTGAGTTCTTTAGGTG
Source organism: Lonchura striata (assembly GCF_050655825.1). NCBI lineage: Eukaryota > Metazoa > Chordata > Aves > Passeriformes > Estrildidae > Lonchura > Lonchura striata. The sequence continues at coordinate 99,578,360 of NC_140704.1, forward strand.
GCATTCCTGTTTTTATACTAAAAAAATTGAAAGATTTTTTTATCTGAAGTTTCTACTGTGGATCACAGAATCAAAGGTCCAAACTGCAACTTAATTCCTCTCTAAAGTGGTTGATATTTTGCTGTTGGTGTATGCAAGGGTATTTTATTGGTGTGTGGGAAGAAAAAGACATGGAAAGAAGATAAGAGAACATTTACAGTGTACTTGGGCTGAATTTGATTTATACTGCTGTAATGTTGTATATTGTTTATATTTTCAGGTGACATTGAAAATGGATACCTGAGGCTCAGAGTTGTAAACTTAAAGGATAATAGGAAGCACTTGCCTATTATTGGGACACTTGGCATATGCTGGGAAACAGATGTGTTTAAAGGCAATGTAAAGGTCAGAAATATTTTTTGTTTCTGGAAGTGCTTACCTCAAAACAGAATTGTTTGTGCTTCCTAAATGTGCTATTTTTTAAACAGTTTTTTTATTTGTAGAAGCTGTAACTGGACAAAACCTCTATTCCAATATTAAAAAAAAAGTGAATTTTGAGGAAAAGTTTTCTCCTTTCTGTCATAGAGTCTGGATTGCATGATAGTCCCATTATCTGTGTTTAATTACTCCAGTGCTTTCCACTCAGCAGAGATGCTGTGACTGACCAGCCAGCTTGGAAATGCTGGACAAAAAAATGTACTACAGATGTACATTTTTTGAGGATTTTTTTTTTTTTTTGATGTGCGAGTGTTATTTTTTGTTTTGTGTTTCTTTTGGTTTGATTTTTTTGGTTGGTTGGGGTTTTTTGTGAGCAATAAGCCTTGAACCTCTGGGGAAATACTCTGCAATTCTGTGCTGAATATGCAGTGAAAGTTAGGAACTGCTAGGGAATGTTAAAATGCCAGTGGACACAGGAAACTGCAGTCCACATCCACACAGTCAGCACCTAGATGTAGTCAGGTGCATCAGTCAGCTATATGAAGTCTTTATTTTTAGAGGAATGCTCATGAATTTTCTTGGATAAAAATCCAAAAATAATTATTTCAAACTAAGTTTCAGAGTAGTTCTGTAGCTTTTGCAATAGTGGTGTCGGCACATATTTTTAAATGCACTTTATCAGCATGAATGTTTCAGAAGTTGTGAAAATTCTGATGACTATAATTTAAGCACTACTGAAAAATCATCTAGTTCAACATTTGATTTAAATTTTGCTACTTCTTTTGAAAAAAAAAATTAATAAAACTGTTGTTTCTGCCAATTCTGTATAAATGTGGAATGGAATACTGTTTGATGAGACTTTTTTTACCAAGGCATGTAGTGAGAAAACAAGGGACAATGTTTTTAAACTGAAAGAGGGTAGATTTAAACTGGACATTGGGAAAAAAAAAAAAAAAGCTAAAAATTCTTTCTCCATACTGAGCATGGTGAGGCAGGGGAGTTGGAATTAGATGACTTATAAAAGTTCCTTCTAACCCAAATCATTCTAGGATTCTATAGGATTAACAGCTGCTTGGCAGAATCTTTTTTTTTTCATGAAAAAAATTCTGAGTAGTACATAAGAATTTAGGAAGTTACCTGTCAGAGGAAACAGCTATGGCTGTAGTCTTTAGATTTTTCAGTTGTAGTCTTTAGATTTTTCAGTTTTAGTCTTTCTCTTATGTGATTACAGCATATATTACATTGAATATTTGTTTCTAGGACAAAATAAAGAATACAGTATTTTTTTTAAGCTCCTCATTTTGTGATGACAGATGGAACATGTCAACATATAGCTGTGGGTTGAATTCAGTGTGGTTTTTACCATAAGTCTCTAAAATTCTTGAAGCTTGTAAAGGCCAGATAACATCAGTCACAGAAGTAGGACATTCCATTACTTTAAATTTATTTGAATTTTGTTTAATACTTTAAGAAAAACCAAAAACCCCAAAAACTTTCTTGGCATTTCTGTTTTTTTTTTAATATAAAATTAATTGCTGAAGTACAGATAGTTGGAAATTATCATGGCTTTGGAATGGTATTCTCCAGTTTAGTATTCTCATTGTATCCACTCCAAATCACACTCCACTGGCTTGTTTTCCCTTTCTTCTTCCCTGTGTTGGGCTGGAAAGGAGAACTGGAGGCACAAAAGGTAAAGATCAAAGTTGAGATAAGAGCAGTTTACTGGAAGCAGCAATGAGATAAGAAAATGGAGAATAGTAGCAACAATATTAATAACAAGAATGTACAAGAGAGTGGGGTCATTCACATGCAAGTGTTCACCATGGAGTGCAACCTGACCATGGCACAATACCCCTAAGGAGAAGAAAGCCTTTTCCTTGCCCCTGGAAATGAGATGAGGTGGTATAGAGCAACCTCCCTGTCTTAGCCATGCTCCCTCCCGGCTACTGTAAAAATTAACCTGATCCTGACCACAACCAGGACAGAAATGCATGGGGAGACCCCACCACCCAACAATACCCCACTTTACTTTTCATAATTGGCCTTCTATATGGAAGTTGTCAGACCAGAAAATAGTAATTCTTTCGTGTTTCCAGTGATTCTGTAGCTCATGTAAGTTTATTATACCATCATTTGGTTTGGTTTGAGTTTTGTATTTTCAGCATAGTCTACAGTAAAAAGCTTAGGGAAACTGCCTCATGTTTGTGCCATCTGCCCTTTTGTTGTTTGATTGAAGTTAAGTAATAGTGAAAATAATGCTAGGGCAACAGAAGCACAACTATGTAGTACAGAGAAATAAAGCATTCCAAATGAAATTTTTTTGCATGGAATATGTCGTGGTGGCTTGTTTATGCTTTTGGAGCACAGATACAACATAATTAAGATAATTTGACTCATTTAGTGATTTGGAACTCATGAGAATAAGGAACAGCTGATACTAACAATGACACATGGCTCCTATGCTTCCAAGGGATATGTGAAACCATCAGTTTGCAAAGACCAAGGAATTGGCATTAACATTTTAAAATTATCTAGTTGTGTAATCTTGTAATGAAATATTTTCAAGAATTAGTAAGAGGAGTAATTACATCAATATTATTGATATTGCATTTTTGGGAACTGAAGCTGTGAGCCTTTCAAAAAGTACTAAAAAGTACTGTATACAGCTGCTTGGAAGGGTAATTGTGTGTGCACTGCCTTGGGTGGTCCCTGAGTATCTCTGCAAACATTGCTGCATTCTCACAAGTTTATTAGCCGACTTTAAACCTAGGTTGTGTTCTCATATTGAAGGGACTATAATTATTTGAATGGTAAAGTAACTAATAATTGAGAAAAACAGATATTAAGGGCTTAAAAAGATTCAAGAAGTAATGTGATTTGGTTTGGCAGTGGTACCTTTCGTAGCACAGCATTTGATGTGTGTAGGTTGCAATTTGATTTCTCTAGGAAACCTCTAAGTAAGTATTTGTTGCAGTAGGTCAAGGAAGCACTATCAATTTTATTTTGAGGTTTTAGCCTTCACACAAAACTCTGAACCCTTGATAAGTCTTCTAAAATCAGGGACAGATGTACTTAGTGTGCTATGAGGAAATAATCTCTTCTGTTTGAGTTTATAGGACTGCTTTGTGATGGATCTGACTCTCTTGGATGAAACTGGAAAGCCCTTCTGGTGTTTCAGTGCTCCAGTCCACATGGAATTGTCTACCAAGTCATCCGGCCTTTATGACTACATGGGTCATATGTATACTGCAGACTATGCAGATTCAGAGGGTAAAGTCCATGTTCAATTTGTATGGTTGGAAGAAACCAAGGAATATATTATAGTCAGTTTGGTGCTTTATGTAAGCGCCAAAAAGGTAAATAGCTGGTATGGAACAAACTACTGACCTAATTAGGTCACTAATTTCCTTGCTTTAAGAACCAAACAATCCTGCTACAACAAAAACCACGATAAACTGTTGATGCTTAAGATTGACACCAGCAAGCAAGACTCTTCCTGTGAGCTTTCCAGTAACAAAATTGCCTAAGTTTTTTTAATAGGCAATTGAGGAATGAAAACATATTGATATTAGTGAGAGGTTTTCTTCTCTTTTGAACATTACATGGTTAATCTGTTTCTCACTGACTATACTGAAATTATTTTTAGGATTTTTCTTTATAGACGCTTGTTACTATGGTTAAGGAATTGCTTCTTTTGAGAGCCAAGCTGTGAAAACCTTACATAAGCTACACTGGTTTTGAGAACATTGACTTTTATGCTTAGTAATAAAACTGCATGTGTGCTGTTCTCTCCAGGTTTGTTGGAGTGTAATTGGTAAATGGCAAGTTTTGTTAAACACATTTTGTTAAATGCTTTTTTGCAAAAAAACTTCGGAAGTCTGATATGAAAAATGTGTCAGTCAAGGCATTTGTTAAGAAAGTAGTGTAAAATCTGTTTATGACATTTCTTTAAATTCCTGTTTGTTCGGTTTTCGCATGTTCTAACATTATCTGATTGAGACTAGATACTTGCCTTACATATTGGCCTATGAATAAGTGTCCAAATTATCAGCCAACCTGAGCTGATGTCTGTTCTTACTGAATGCATGTAATATTCAGTTGTTTTGGAAACAATGCATATCTGATACTGTTTATCTAATAAAATGAATCTGTATAAAAATTGAATATATGTGCCCTGATCTTTCCAGTTCCTTGGAGTAATTTTAGAATGAAATTTTCTACTTCCTGTAAAAAAAAAAGAAAAATTTAAAATTCCATGATATTGTGAGTTCAATGTCATTACCTAGCAAGGACAGTTGTATTATTGACTGCTCTGATTTTATTATGGTAGTAATTTCCTTAAAAAGAAATACTCTTTGTTTGTTTACATACATTAATTGGTTTGTGCAAACGATGTTCATAAGTAAGCACTTGTCTTCTGTGCTACAGAGGTAGATGGATATTAGAGCCAGAGAATTGCTTCTTAATTTAACTTTCAAAGACCATAAGCTGAAGCTGATACAGTTTAACCTTACCTAAAGACACAGCAGAAATGTTTCTGCATTTGGTCATTAGCCAGACTAACAAGATCAGCTGCATTTTGTCCTTTTTGCTGGCTGCTGATAGGGACAGGGATCCCTTGAAGTGATATAAAGGTTTTAACATGTGGACTGGTTGTGATGAATGCCAGAAGGACAGACACTAAAAGTGATCTGCACAGACAAATGGCCAGTCTAGATCTTTGTTTTTGCCCAAATTTAGTCTTTGAGATATCAGCTTTAGCAAGGAAATAGCTCAGTCCCAAAGTTTTCTTAGTCATTTGCCTTACTGCTTAACTTGTAAACAAAAATGAAGAATTATTCTGGATACATTATTTCTTTGAAATGTGCAAGAATGTTCTCTGCTGCTATGAAGCTACCAGAGACAACGGCCACCTAGCAGCCATCAAATGGTAAAAGGTCTGTCACTGTTCATTCTAGCTGAAGTTTTATTGTATTTCCAGTGTTTCTGGGTTAAGAGTTTTTAAATAAAAGTAAATTACTTCCTTTAATAAGCAGTTTCAATTTCTAATTAATTTGATTGTTTAATACATTTATTTGATTAATTTGATTATTTTATACAATTGAATGTTTTATAGAAAATTCTGGCATCACTGTTGGAAGTAGAACAAGAGAGTATTCTGTCCCTACCTCTGACAAGCTGATCTAGTAGCTGAATTGATTCGGATGAGAGTAAGTCTTTAGCAGCACTGTCAACCTAAAAGGTGACACAAGGCAGAGCAGTTTTGTCAGGTTATTGCTGGCTTACTTCTGCTGTGCATAAACATGTGTATTCAGCAAACCCAAGCAAACTCTTCCAAGATCTCAAAAAATGGACCCAACTGTTGCAGAGCTCTTCTCCTGTACCTTCACTGGCTGTAATTGTGTTCTTTCTGAAGATGGGAAGGATGTGTCCTGAGACAGGCCTCAGATGGACCTAAACTTGATTTTGTATTTTTGCCACTCCTTTGATTTCAGCTGACAGTGCTTTTAACTTGCACAACAAAAGTAAATTCAGTAGCTACCACCTATATGATCAAACCTGGTAAAGTTACATATGCCTTAATTCAAGCTTCCATTTCTTCAATTCACAACTTCTTTTCTGTATATAAGTAAGGACATAGACCGAATTTCCAAGAAGGAAAGTGTTTGCATTAGGTAAACTGCACTGGCCCATTTCTTGAAAGAATGCATCTGTTCCAAAAACTGGTGCTTTGATAAAATCATCTTCTAGTCTTCTAAGTACCCTTTTATATACCTGATGCAAAAGGTGGTAGAGTTGTAGGGCTACTCTACAGTAAAAGACTCTTGTTGTATAAAAGACAATTACTAGAACAAACAGGAAAGATGGAGGCACCAGTTGTCACAACCAGTTGTGACAATAAGCCTTACAGCACATTTTTCCCTTTAATGCTGCAAGATTTTTCATGCAGCTGCTTTTAATAATTTTGTGTTACATACTGAAAACAGAACAATATGTGTGTTGTAATTTTATGCTTTATACAAATATTAAGACAATTTTTGTGAGGGGAAGTATAAACACTTGTAAGTTAAAGAGTTTACTTGTATTTGTGCACTTCAGGTACCAACTCATCCAATTAAAAATAGAGCAGCCCCTACCAACTTCTAAGTGTGTAGGTTTAAGTACTCTGTAACAGACAGAAGTGTGATGTTTTTAGATGGTGATTTACATGGTAGGCAAGCATAAAAACAGTACTTATGTTTATTTTAGTGCAGATATAATAGTGCTCATTTAGCATAATGAGTTTAAATTGCATTGAAAAGGAATCAGTGTGAGAGTGATTTAGTGAAAGGCCTTTCATGAGATTATTGTAACAGTAGAGGAGTTGTCATCTAATAGAACTACATCTAAATGTTAATCTTGCCATTTATCCTTGTTTTGCTAGATGTCTGCTGTGTACCTAAATGTTTCTGTATTCTGTGTTCTTTATTTTTTAAAAATCATTTTAGGGAGTATTTCTAAAGAGAAAATGCCTTCAATGAGCAATTAATATTTTTTGGCATTTAATGTGATTTTCTATTGATACAAGCTGGAACTGTTGGTTTATATTGTCTGAACAATTGTCTTTAATTTTAACAGTACCACTGTGGAATCACTGCTCTTTACTGCAGTTGACTTACTATAGTGGGAAGCTAATAGCAGCTATAGATTCTGCAGTCTTTGTAGCATTGGCAAGAAATTGCAGTATTTTTCTTTCATCTGGCCTCTCGGTTGCTTTGGTTTTTCTTCTCTTTTTTTTGCAATTGCTTTTATAATACATTTCAGTACCAATGTGCTTTTTGGCATCTCTGATTTAATATAGAAAGCAATTGTATCCTTTCCATATATATGTGAATGACTCATTGACTTTGGTCTTCTCGGTTTGGCCTCTTTCCCTGTTTAGCAAGTATGTTTTAATTTGTATTCGTCCACTAGGTGTTTTGGTATGGTCTTGATTTTGTTGAAACTGTTCTCATTGTCATGTGCTTGCTTTTTGAGACAAGGACTGTCTTCCTTTTTATTTTTTCCCGCAGGTACATGGCTACCTGATGCTAGGGATTCAGTGCTTAGCAGAAGTATATGAATAGGATACCGTCAGATGAAATGGATAAATCCTGTTTCAGATTAAGAATCTAGGCAAGTGGTCAAGTTTTATATGTTAAATATATCTAAATGATTTACTGCCTGGCAGCAGTTATATAATAGCCTAAATTGTATTTACCAGACTGTTTGATGTATTCAAACAATTAGAAGGAGATTTAGGTAAAAGTATTTGCTCTTCTGCCTTTTTTGCATGTTACTACGGCTCAGCTGATCTGCTGTGTCTAACTAAGTTGTGGTAACTGAACTTGAGCTCAAACATAATTGCATTAGAAACGGCACAGAAAAAAATGTGTTTCAAGAGGTTCAAATGAGAACAAGTGATGGGTTTTAATCTGTGTATAGTGAGTTGGAAGGACATCAGTGTGAAAAGTTAGTCTCTTGCAAGCATCATAAATCAGAGGGGGAAATGATGGCAACAAGGATAACTAGAAAGTTGAGTGTGGTGAGGATTTATTCTGAATGTTAAAGCAGTGCTTATTGTATTCTTTCTCAGACTCTTAAATGGCTTAAAATTTTTTTCTCATGCTGTGTCTCTAAAAATGTTAGTGAAATGCAGTAATGATACTTTGTGTTAATGCCGCTTCAGTTGTAGAAGGGTTTATAATTAAGTTGAAAACTGTAAGGCTTTTAAATGTATTGAAAAAAAACCACCTAAAATGGGAGTTATTCTTTCTGGGTTTAAGTTATTGATCTCCTTTTGAAGAGAGATGAACCTTTTGAAGGAAATGCACTTCTGAGTCAGACACTGATCATCTGTTGGTAGGTAGAATTACTTCTGTTTTGCATATAGGCAACTTAGAATATTGAACAATTATTTCCATCCTGAATCAATCATAAAGTTAAATTCAGCTGTCTTGATGAAATGTTACTCAAAAAATGCAAGGTAGAGAAAAATGTGTAATAGCTCTGTTTGCCCTGTTTATTCACTGAAATACTATAAAGCAGTTTAATCTGCAGGGGTTAGAAAATATTTAACCACTGAACAAAAAATACCACCACCAAACCCCTCAAGCTAATGCAAATGTTTAGCATATCAGAGCTCAGAATCATCAATATCTCTTCTGTACCAAACAAACAATATACTTAGAAATAGGGCAGAAACCCCCTTGTTTAGAAAAATAGGAAAATAAAGATTATAGATTAAAAAACCCAAACAAAACCCTAGAACTGTAGAAAGTATACTGAAAACTCTTTTGTGTTTGGAAAAATCTGGAAATAATGAATAAAGTTATTCTTACTTGTGATTATTAGTGGTTCTTTGTTAATTGTTTTCTCATTTGTTTTTAACACCTTGATTTGCAACTCTGTCTTTTCTGATAGAAATCTGCAAAGACAAGTACTCTTGTTTACCTAGTGAAAACATTTAGCAAAAATCTTGAAAGAGAAGTAAAGTACTATATAACAAAATTTTATTCCAGATTTGCTACTTGGATGACATAGTAAATAAAAAAATATTTTTCAGAAAAAAACCTTATCATAATAACTACACCACATGTCCACCATATTTTGTTGTAATGGCACATGTATATAAGGATCTTAAAATTTCAGTTTTAATTCTACTGTAGAGTAATTAATGGATATTTGTGTGTGAGAAAAGACAGAACTTTCTAAGACTTGTGTTCATCCATCCTGAAAAAGCATGCAACGAACAAGTAATGGTGTAATAGAATTACTTAGCAATTTTTTATTTTTGTGTTTTGCACCTGCTTTCACATATTGTAGGACACATTTTAAAGACTGAATTGGAAATAACACTGTTGTTAGGAAGTAGTAGAAGTAATTGATATCATGCTCTTTTTTAGAAACTCAGCATTTCATGTTTATGACTTATATATTCAAACATGAGCAGAAGGCTGTTACTTTGGCCTTCAATTTTCACTGTTTTTTGTAACTGTGTAGGAATTTGTGGAGCACAAGTATTCTTGCCCATATTCTTCAGTATTTCTGAAGGATCATAACTGGAGTCCCAATCATAAGGATTGGGACTCCAGTGTCATGCAGCTAGAGACCTCTGTATATGGGTTGGTTTAGAGTATTCTTTTGGATTGAAGTGGTAGTTAAACTCTTGAGTGTTGAACCGTATATGAAAAAGTTTGCATTGTTTTATGGAGCTCTATTCTGTTAAGAGCCAGCCTTCAGTGAATTCATTCTAAAAACCAGGAATTTCGAATGTATCCATTACTGATTGTAATGCACGTTGCCTAATTCTCATTACCCAGCACGCAGAACTGGAAAAAAACTGCCACAAAGTTTATTACTTTCGAGAGACAGAGGCTTTTTTTGGCATCTCCCCACAATCACTGTTTGCAAGTACAGCATAATTGCTAATGTACATGGGGCCTTCCATTTCATCTACTCAGTGTGCTTATATGTGGAATTTAAATTTACTGTCACAGAACTCTCCTGTATTTCTTCTGCTATGCCTTGGTCCCTCATTTTGCACCTGCAGTAATTTTGTGGAAATTGTGTTCTGTAATATTACAGTGCAAAGAGGAGATGTCTGCAAATTTTGAAATCCAAAGAGAGCCCCATCTGCACATCAGACTGCACATCCATATTTGTGTTACATGGGACATTTAATCCAGGATTTATTAAAACTGGAGTTTTGGTTGGAGCTTTAGCTGAGCTCTTTATGTTTATTCCTACTAATCCAGCAGTAAGGATTTCCAGTGTAGATGTCCTTTATAATGGCCTATCTCTGTGAGAGCTCAAATAAATTGTCTTGTAGTAAAACTGGACAGAATTACATTTAGTAAAAAGAAGCAGCTCTAAATTTTTGATTTGTGTTGATAGTTTTGTCTTAACTGTTGAAAATTCTATTTAAGCAAATAGCTTGTTTCTGACTAATACTTGGATAGTCACATAAAAACAGTCTTGATTCTTGCTTTTCTTGGCCAAAATCTCTATAGAAACTTACCAGACTACCTCAAATTTATGACTTAGTCTACTGAAAGCATTGCATGCCATCCAAATGTTGTAGCAGCTACTATGGCTTTCTCTGAGATTTCCTCTTCAAAAGACTTAATTTATTCTGTTTTAAAGAAAAGAATAAAAGAAGTTGATTTACCCCTAATTAATAATTATAAAATACTTTTTATCAAGCACTTGTTAAACTTATATTCTCATAGTGTAGACATTCTTACCTAGGTAGAGCATGTGTGTATATCTGTTTGTGAAAATGGTTGAACAGGTAATGATAACATTTTCTATCTGTAAATAATTTTCTGCCTCCTTTAAATGTGCAACTCAAATCTTTTTCCAATGACTGAGTTTTTGGAAGTTGTTCTTTTTTCAAGACCCCAATGTGATTTTAAACTACAAGATGTCTATGTCTCCTAACTACCTCCCCACCCCCCTTTTTTTCTCTCTCTCTCTTTTTTTTTTAATGTTTTGTTGTTTTGTTTTTGTTTGTTTGTTATTTTTGGTTTTATTTTGTTCCACCTCTAGAGACCTATGTCACATCATTGTAGCAAATAATTATTGTTTTGTTCCTGTAATGATTTTTTCTTCTAGTCCTGTGGAAGCACCAAGCATGAGACATTCCCAGCATGTCTCATGTAGACCAGTCTAATCCTTTCTTTCCCTTTTTCTTGTTTCAATGTGATGTGTAACATACACTAATGTGCACACTAAGCCTTGCTCATAGAGAATGGCCCATGACATTCACTCTGTTTCGGTCACAGGCAGCAGCTGGCACCTCTGCAAGGTCACCTACAGTTTATGCATTCATTTTTTCTACTGTTAGGGTGCTTTGTAAGACTCCCAAATAAGTGGTCTAAGATAAGATGGTCTGGCCATCTTTGTAATCTCTTTCCATTGAATAACTTTGTCTTGCAGATGCTTGCCTTCTAATTTTATTTCCTGCTATTTCCTGTAAAGATTTTGGTATGAAAAAGCAAAGACCTTTGTTATTACTAAGGGGTTATAGTGTAGGCAAAACCTAATAACTTTTTATAGTTGCTACCAGTGTTTTCCATATGGCATGCTAAGACTTCATCTGAAGAGCTCAGGTTCCAAAGTTCTGCTTTGTTGGAGAAAAATGAATGCTTCCTTCTTCTTGGCTTCCTTCAGGTACCTCTTTCTTTCCCATGAGGGTAGCAAACAACTGTAGTAACAGAGAATTCACTAAGGTTCATGGAAGAAGGTGAGATAAATCTAAGGCCTTTGAGTCTTAGACATGAACTTTCTTGGACCAAGGTAAAGAGCTTGTCATGGGACAAGTCCCAAAAAAGTGATGGAGTTCCGGTGGAAGCAGAAAGTCATTTGGGATAGCCCATGGAACCCATTGGTCTGTTGTAATCCTTATGGAGATGTGAATTTCTTTATTTCCAGCATATCTCTCAGAATGCAAAGTTTGCCCATGAGCAGTTTACTGAGCAGTAATTTGCTGGAGTTTTTTGACAAACCTTCCTGTGATTTAATTGTGTTACTACCAACCTGTCTCCTTTGCTGTGGGCCACTGTTAAGGACTCAGGGAATGTGGTGTAGGACTGGTACAACAAACGTAGTCAACATTTGTTACTCTTTACATCAGGAATCTGCAAGATATGGGTCGCTGTGTGTAACAACATGCATAAGGGCTGCAGCTGAAAGTGGAAAAAAGTGTTGTACTTCAATCTTTACCTTTTTTATTTTGTTCTGATGCTTTTGCTTCTTTACCTGTTTCTTCCCACATGTCAATTTCTTCCTTGGTCATATCATAATCCTAGTGGTATTCATAGAGGGGATCATAGAGAGATTCATTTATCTGCTGAATTGTTTGGCAGGTTTGTTGCTGGGAGCTGCCTTATCTTTTTTAGCCTCATCAGTGTCAGGCAAATTGTCGTGCCACATAGTGACTACCATAAATCTTGTTTGATCTCTTCCCACTAGCATGGAACTATCTTAAGCAATCCTGGTGTCCTTGATGAAAACAATGGTAGCTGCCCAGTGGATTTTAGCAACTGAGAGATAGAAGATTTCAGTGTAATATAAACTTATAAAACAATAAAGTTTATACAGAGTATGTCACTTGGGTAGCATATTTTTACTGCTGGCAGAATTGGACAGGTTATAGAACAGATTTCAGCCATTTGTAAAGAATATGTGAACTGAAGCATTAATGTGTAGCTGCAATCTGTCAACAGGGACATAGTGAACTTTCTAGTCATCTATTCTCTAAAGGACATAAATCATAAATGAGAACTTCCACCCTGAAACTTTCACTAATGCTCATTTTCACATTGTACTCCTTAACTTTGAAAGGCAGCAAGAGAAGTCACACAGGCATGTGATATTTATCTCATCTAGAAGAACAGGTAATAAAATAGGGAGCGGAGAAAAGATGGGGTGCTTTTGTGAAGAAGTTAAATTTAACTTCTGTGGCAATGATTGCCATGGAGGTGCAAAAAACAACCACACTCTCCTCCTTCACCAAGCCCCTCTCGCTTGGGGGTGCCTGGGTTGACTTGCCTAAAGTGTCACTAAAGGATATCCAGTAGAAAAATCACTCCTACAAGAGAAGTGTTGAAGGCACTCAGTCCCAGGAAGTGTCCTTGCCTGAAATCCCTGTGCCAAGGGAAGGGCTTCCCCTCCCAGGTCCGCTACTCCCAGGAAAACCCCACTGTAGGAGGATTTCTGACAGTGTGTATAACCTGGTCAGGCTGGGGCTTGTGGTCATGCATGGTAACAGTTAAGAAACTTCTCTGAACCTCAGTGTATCTGTGTGTGTATGTTCCTATCACTAAAGAACGTGTGCATGAAGGGGAATTTAATGAGAGCGTAAATTAGTTTAATGACTTAGCTTAAAAGGAATTTTGTAATTGACACTGAAATTGGTTAATTTTATGCATTAGATTTAGAAAACTCCTGTTGATGTTATAGGTGATGCTTTTCCTAGTTTGCATTTTAAGAGAATGTAAGGCTGTGGAAAGTACTCCCTTTAGGCAGAGATACTAAGTGGGTCAAGAATGGTGCAGGGTGCATCAGCAACTTTACCCTGGGAATGTCACTTTCAGACACAGGCAAATAGCTTCCCATTCATGTCCTTTCAGCTTTGCTTCTTCTAGAGATAGTAAGGATGATGCAGCAAGTTGGCTTCATCATCATCCACAAATTCCACCAGTAGTAGAAACCTGCAGTTGAAAATTCATTCACATTTCTTCAGGTAACTGTGGGGGGAAATAGGTTTTGACATGCAAGCAGTTCATGCCTGTGTTGCCTATTTTTCAGTTATGTGGCCTGTCTTTTTCTGCTGCCTTGAAGTTTATAAGGTAGCATATCTTATCTGATAATGAAAGAAATCTGTATTGAATTTCTTTGACTGAATTTTAACCAGCGACTTGAAAGGTGCTTTATACAAAATATCTTTGAATACCTATGCATATGCCTCATTTAGATTTTTGTGAATAAATTCACCATCTGCTTTTCTCCAGGTCCCAGGGTTCTTTTCAGTGAGAATATTGACAGAAGAATATCTGTGGAAAAGGGTTTGATCCCAGCAGGACTTAAGTGATAAGCATAGTTAAACATGTGAGCATACATTTGAAATGTCTGAAGTTCAGTCAGTACATAATTTGCGTTCTGTGTTCACATTTCCCTCATTGACTTTTTGAGAAAGTGTATCCTTGTGTTCATTGAAAAATTTCTTTATCTCTGTAGCATTATGTAGAAAGCACTGCAGTTATGTAATATAATGAATGGTAAAATGCATCTCCTTCTAATGGTTCACAATCAGATTATTGTGAGAGGGTAATTTTGTGAGGTCTCTCTGAAAACCACTTTTTTGAGAAGTGAAGTTTAATGATTGGAAATGGATGCTGAGAGGAATTCTAAAAGTAGCTGAACTGCTGCTCCAATTTTGCTGGGTTAGCTGAGCAAAGCAAAGTGTTCATGTCCTTTTCCATTTTCCCTTTTCCAGTCAATGTATCCTGAAACTGCAGCAGTAAAGCCAGGGATAGTCAGGCAAAATGTCCTTTCTGGGTATATGCTCTCCCCATGTGGTTACATTACTGCTCTCCTCACAGGGTTGCACTGATGAACAGATTTTAGTTTGTAGGTCAGGATTATTTGGCGATATGTGCTTGGTTATCACTGCCCTAGAGTCACTCATTGAAGAGCCAGTTACTAAGTGTGCAGTTCTATTTCACAGTCATTGTTGACCCTGGGGATTCTGATTTTTTGTCTTGAATAATGTTTTCACAGATTTCATGGAATATTCTGAGTTAGAAGGGACTCACATGGATCATCAAGTCCAACTTTTAAGTTGTAAGCCGGTACAGGGGTTGAACCCGTGATCTTGGTGTTATTTAGCACCATGCTCTAAACAGCTTTTTCAACAGCAATCCATCTACCCTCTAGCAGCTCCTATCTCCTTAGTGAATTCTATTCCAGGCTCCTTGTACGTGAGTCAATCCCAGTGTTTCTACATCCTGCGGCATTAATTTTTTTTTAGGTTATATAAAGAAACTTTCTTTGGGTGGAAGAGTCACGGTGGTTCCACTGCAAAATGTTTAAGCGGGGTCAGAGTTGGACTTTGCTTCTAAGGATTGCACAGAAAGTTGTTTGTATTTCACTTCCTATTGTTTCCTTACTATGGCTGGAACAATTGCTCAGCTAATTTGAAGCAAGAGATTGCTTTGAAGTGTTTCTTTTGCCAGCAGGTCATCATCAGTGAACCAACAATTTGTATAGATTTTAAAACTCTTCATTGTTCCTGCTCTGCAAGTGACTTAGATATTTGATATCAAAACAATGCTTTTGTCTAGTTCTCCCTTAGAACTGCTCCCTTTTCTGTACCACATGAAGCTAGATAGATTCAGAAAATGTTCTGCTTCACTTAAAAACCTCAAAAAGGCAACGTTTTGGTGGAGTAATCCCAAATATCAATTTTATTATAGAGTTTAGAATATCTCATAATTTGTATTAAGCTTTTGGCAGTGCAACCTTTGGCAAAGTGGTTCCTTAGTGTAGATGTGTAGAACTGTGTGTAGGCTCAAGGAAAAGTATAGCTATGGCAACACAGAGCTATTGTGTTTGTATAGGACTGTGTTGATACAATTCGGGAACTGGAAGCAAAGTGTTAGCTTGGGTATGCTTCTAACTATTCTGCACAGCACACAATGAAATATTAAATAATTTGATTAAAAAATAGCCCCAAGGCTGAAAAATTAGTAAACATTGAGTTATTAGAAAGTTCTCCTCCAGAATTAAAAAAAAAAAAAAGGAATTAAATCTACAGGCTACACTGATTCTGAAATTGATGTGCTGCATCTGAAGGTAGCCAAGGGACAGTCTATTATGTATGTGATGAGGTTAAATGAGGCACAACTGTAATATGACAGAATTACACAGTATTTCTTATACGTGATGGACAATAAAAGTCCAGTTTCCGTTGAAGCCAAATAATTTGGCATAATGGATGTAACTTGCAGTAAGTAGATTAACCTTAAGTAGTATGCAATGCCAGTGATAGCTTAAAGATGATTCTAGCAGGTAGTAAGAAATAAATTATTTTCTGGAATAAAAAGCAAGATGTACACTTCAGCAGAAAATTTCTGATAAGATGAAAACATGATAAATCATTACGGTGCTAGAGAAGATGCTCCGAAGAATAGATTATAAATACTATCGTAAATATTATTATTATTAGTAGTAAAATTAAATTATAATAGTTGTTTGGCTGCATTGCTTCCAAAAAATGGAACATTCAGTGTTCTAGTGTTAGGGAGTCAATGCTTATTGTATACTTCACTCAATCAGGCATTTGCATGGCTTGATTTGTTTCAGATGTTCTCTGTTGTGTATATGAGAGTAATTTATTTTGGCAGCTGGAAAATACACTTAAATCTGTGGTATACACTGATTTGTAATTTTCTATTTTCTTGCATGCTGATGGCATTTAAAGACTTTGAATTGTTCACAGCAGTAGATGTTTATTCTAGGGGAGGTATAATAACATTCTTACACACTCAGTTTGATCTTGTTAGTGCACCCTACTGGTTTTGGTATATGTTTGAATAAATGGATAGATATGGGCAACACAGACTCGTGCAAACTCATAATTATCTTCACTACATGAAACGTTTTAAACAATATTGTCTCAAAACCCCATTGTCAGACACTGCAGGGAATAAAGATAAAACTGCAGCACAAAACAGACTGCGTTTGGCCAGCAGGGAAGAGGTGTATTTGTAGAGAACAAAAAGCTGCATCAGAGTTAGGGGGATGACTCAATGAGAATACAGTCATCTGTCAGCCAAAAATTACTGCTCTAAAGGAGATAATCTAATCATATAAGTCTCTTGTGCAGTCATCATGTTTTAGAATGTGACTGCATAGTACATCTTTCTCAGTGTACTTTGTAGTCTTTTCCCTACCTGGGAAAATCTAGAGAGGGAAGAAGAACTGTCTTCTCATTTTACACTAATAATATCCCATTACCACTTTCTGGAAAGCTTTATTTGCCTAGGTAGCTGTATTTAATAATGTTTACCTCTAAAAGCATAGTGAATATGTTTTTATCTCACCCATTGAATACAGATTGTTATTTTGCTACTTCCTGAGGTATATCTCTGTTCTGGGATCCATGGGAGGAAACCACCCCTTTAAGAGGAATGATAATGGTGGAGGTGACTGGATTTTAAATTTATATATATATATATATATTTTATAAAAGCTGATCTAAAGTTAACTCCTAAGAAAGCAAGTTATGCATGGCTGTAGAAGGCAACCGATTCAAGGCTGTGATAACTGCAGTGCTTACATCCAGTCAATCTATCAAGTGGCTAGGCTGTATTGTAAACTAACTTTTCCTGTGTCACTGCTTCTGATGCTGATGCCTTCAAGATGCCTTGGTGTCCTCACAGGAAATATTTGCATTATCCTAAATCTTTCAAATAGGTAGTTGTGTAAGGAGTAGTCGGGGGTGATGGTTGTAGCTTCTTAAAATGTGCCATTTTCTGAAATGTCAGGACAGAATTTTATATAACTGAGTTTCATTTATTTTCAACCTTGCATTTTTGTTTTTGCAAGGTACTGCTTTACAATAAAATGACTAACATAATTTCTCCTTTGCCCATCCAAAAATAAAAAGCCATTGTCATGCAAGTTCTTCTTGACATTTTAAAAATATTGTGGTCAGAATGAAAAAATACTTCAATGTAAGTAGATCAACTTAATTAAACCTGTTCAGCTATTAAAATCTACCTTGTTAAGATAAATAGATTCTAAGGAGTCTGACTTGGAGGAGAAAAATATATTGATGCATAATATAATGTTCCTGACATTAGTGCAACTGATCTTTTCTTAGTGCTTGTATTTGTGACCCTCTATTTGCATTGCCAACTGTTCTCTCCAATTAAAATTAGTATTTTAGCATGGACAGGGAATAAAATCTTTGTATTGTATCTCATAATCTCATAGATTCTTGTAATGCTTAATACCTTGTGATTTTAGAACCTAATTGCAGGAGTGGTGCGTTGACAGACAGGTGGCAGATGTATTCTTCTGTCTGTCATTCCTGTGTTATAATAGTTGAGGAAAAAGAGTGAACTTGTGGAAATCTCAGTGATAAGAGATATATATTTTAGTCCAGTATTTTGTGCGGAGCCTTTTAGAATGCAAATATATTAAAAGTAGTTGCAATGATTGGCTGTGCCAATCTTCCTCTTTATGGCAATTACTCACATTTTCAGAATGACTTCCCTGACTTTCAACTCAGCATTAATACTTCAGCTGGGTGATATTTTATACTACATTTCCCAGAACACTTATGTGGCTCACATCTGAATGTTCTCCAAATAAATCATAATCTCTCATTTTGATGCGAGATTGATGGCTTATGACTTTCTCATGTGGTGTCATGATCAATTCTTCTACAAAGTGCCTTATTGTACAGAGCTGCATAATAATGTATAAAACTGTGTATTATTTATTATTTCCATCCTGAGGCCCTATTATTTCATTAACTCTGACCTTTCCTGTCAGATCTTATTGTTTCAGCAGAATATTTCTGCAGAATTAGAATTTTGATCTCAATATTGATATGTGTTCCTGCATTGTCTTATTTATATGCATATGAAGTTTCTTTAGTGTTTTTAGAAGGAACTACTTTTTTTTTTTGCAGTTGTTTCAATTTCTCCTAGTATTCCCTTGCTCACACCACCAAGACTGACAGAAGCTTTGATGTTTAACAAACAAAAGTTCTTGCTAAGTATGAGCAAGAAGTGAAGGTCTGCTTAAAGTTTATCTTGATCAAGACAAGCAAAATAAATTTTTTTTTAGTTCAGGATTCAAAATCTTCCAGTGCAAACCAGTATTTTAGTCTCAAAAAATGCTGTGCTAATTCTAGAACTTTTGACTTCTGAGCAGGTTCATTTGTAGTCATTATGACCTTTTCCTTCAATAATTCTTAGTTTATAGTAAAAATACAGTAATTAGTGTATAAATACTTTAAAGTGGCGCTGATACATTAAAACTTTGAGTGTCAAAACCACTCCTGTTTTCCAATATTGCCTTCTTCCCTCCTCTCCTTCCCAATTAAAACACTGCAATAGAAAAGAAGATTGCTGCCCTTTCTAATTTGGTGTTTATTACTTCTAATCTGTGGTTATAGCACATTTCAAAGTGTCTCCTGTGGGGAGAGCTGCTGCTTCCATGTTCTTGATTTTTCACTTGGTTGTTAATACAACATATTTGATCTCACTTGAAGAATGATTTTGCAGTTTACAGAAGAGCTGATGTGAAATCTCACAAATAAGACTTACCCGGGATTTAACAAAAAAAGCTGTACTGCAATCAGGCTCTGCAGTGCCATAGTATTTGCAACTTCTACTGAATCAGGTTCTATAAACAACAGTCCAGTCACAGCTGATAATATAGAAGCTATAGTTGCTTACTTTGGCCTTATTAGATATGGTAAATGAACAAAGTTGGGGTGGGAAATAAACACCAAGTATCCTCAGGGAAATACTAAACTTTACTCTGAGGAAAGTGGAAAGAACTTTGATTTTTAAATGAGAATGTTAGCAGAGCTAGGCTTTCTTACAGACTTCCTGTTTTGTATAAAGTTTTGCTCAAAACAATATACTATAGCTGCCATTTAACTATATGTTACTTTGATTGTAATCTCTCATACTTTGTAATGAGAGCATGACAAGCTTTGTCTTTTCCTTGTCAATCACAGAATGAACTAGGTTGCAAGACCTTTGAGATAATCAAATCCAACCTATGACCTAACACCTCCTCATCAACTAAACCATGGCACTGAGTGCCATGTCCAGTCTTGTTCTAAACATGTCCAGGGATGGTGACTCCACCACCCTAGGTAGATGATTCCATTGCCCAATCACTCTTTCAGTTAGGAATTTTTTTCTGATGTCTAATCAAAACTTTCCCTGGCACAGCTTAAGACTGTGACCTCTCATTCTGTCAGTGGTTGCCTGGGAGAAGAGACCAATCCCCACCTGACTACATCCACCTTTCAGGCAGTTGTGGAGAGTGATGAGGTCACCTCTGAGTCTCCTTTTCTCCAGGCTAAACACCCCCAGCTCCCTCAGCTGTTCCTCACAGGGTTTGTGCTCCAAGCCCCTCACCAGCCTCGTTGCCTCCTCTGGATGTGCTCAAGCGTCTTAGTGTCCTTCCCAAACTGAGGGGCCAGAACTGGACACAGCACTCAAGGTGGGGCCTCACCAGTGCTGAGTACAGGGGAAGGATGACCTCCCTGCTCCTGCTGGCTCATGTTCAGCTGCTGTCACCAGCACCCCCAGGTCATTTCTGCCTGGGCACTGTCCAGCCACACCGTCCCACTGTTGTAGCACTGCAGGGGGTTGTTGTGGCCAAAGTGGAGGAATTGGTACTTGGACTTGTTAAACTTCATGGACTCTGCCTATCCATCCAACCTTTCCAGATCCCTTTGCAGAGTCCTTCCAACAGATCAACACATGCTCCCAGCTTGGTATCATCTGCAAATTTACTGATAGTGGACTCAGTCCTCTCTAGCCATGCTGGGTCTGATCCCCTGGTGTAAGAGACTGAAACAGTTCATGCCTTAAAGATTAATATAAATTTTTTCTCATTATAGCAAAAACTATATAAAGAAGCTACAACTGCAGAAACCTCCATGAAGAACTTTGGACTGTAAATCAAACTGCTGAGATTAGATAAAGAGAAACCCATTCATCAATGATTTCAGGCCTGGGGAGAAACAAACAAGCCTGAGGGAAAGGAATGCATCCACAAAAGAGTCAAACACTACAGAAACTCTCTCCTGTCTGGGTTTGGGGTAGGGGAGACCACAGCCCACAGAAGTCAGGTTTACACAGACTCCTCCCTGAAACACAGATCTGGGGAGGAGGTTTCAGCTGTAACATCTGTTAGGGACAGTGACCCATCCTCCCTTACACAAACTGGCCCAGCTCTAAAACCCCCAACCCCAGGAAGGCCACATCCATGGGACAGTCACATGAGAGGCAGCTGGGGGGGTGTCATGATCCATCAAAGGCCCCCCAAAATGCCCCTCAGAGTTGTTCCTGAAGCCTTGCACCACAGGTCTGCATGCGATGAAACAAACCCAGAGTATTTGTGAGTGACAATGGCAAACTCCCTCTGCTCAGGAAGTGCCTGAGCGTATATTAACCATTGGATTCCATGCTTTCTAGGGGGACCATCACCACCAAGAAGACCAGCTGGAGAGGATCAACAGAATATTGCTGGGATCCATGGAGTGGTGGTATTTTCCTTGTTCTGTCTGTCACCCTATTTCTATTCCCCCAGTCTCTTTTCTATTTCTTCCTCTTGCTTTTTGTCTCTTCTCTCTTTCTCTCATATTTACTATCAAATAAAAACCCATACTGTTGTCACTGGGATATGGTCTTATTTGCACCTTAATTCAGGCAGAGGCTTTTCTAATAACTTTAATAACTATGTCATGACACCCAGCCATCCTGTAGCTGTCGTGTGATGGCACTCAAGATGATGTGTTCCATAATCTTGCTGGGTAGTGAGGTCATGCTGACAGGTCTGTAGTTTCCTGAATTCTCCTTCTGGCCCTTCTTATAGATGGGTGTGACACTGTCCAGCTTCCAATCATCTGGGACCTCCCTGCTGAGCCAGGACTGCTGGTAAATAATGGAGAGTGACTTCGCAAACTCATCTGCCAGCTTTCTCATCATCCTGGGATAGATCCCATCTGGTCCCATAGATTGTGAGCATCTAAGTGGCTCAGCAGATCTCTGATTGCTTCCTCCTGGGTAACTGGTGGGCTAGCCTGCTCCCTGATACTACTGGCCCAGGAGGACAACCTGTCTTTCTGATGAAAATTGAGGCAAAGAAGGCGTTAAGTACCTCTGCCTATTCCTCATCTTTAGTTACTAAATTCTCCTCTGTATCTGATAGAGAATGGAGGTTGTCCTTGCCCTTTTGCCATTAATGTATTTATAAAAATATTTTTTATTGTCCTTCACAGAAGTGGCCAGATTGAGTTCTAACTGGGCTTTTGCCTCTCTAATTTTTTTCCTACATGCCCTAGCAACTCCGTTAAGCATTTCTTGATATACCTGACCCACCTTCCAAAGGTGATACATCTTCTTTCTTTTCCTTAGCTCCTTCAGAAGCACCGTCCCCATTCAGGCAAGTAATTTTCCTCATCACGTCATCTTTCAGCACATAGGGATAGTCTCTTGTGTGCTGAAAGACTTCTGTTTTGAAGCATGCTCATCCTTCCTGCACTCCTGTATTTGAGGGCTGCTTCCCAAGGCAGTCTCCAAATAAGTCTCCTGAATAGGCCAAATTCTGTCCTCTGGAAGTCCAGATAGCCTCCAACCACCACATTTCCCACCAGTCCAACTCTGTTTGCAAACAGCAGCTCTGGCATAGTGCCTCCTGTGGTGGGCTTGTTCACTAGCTGTGACAAGAAGCTCTCCTCCATATACTCTAAGAACTTCTTAGACTGTCTCTTCTTTGCAGGAGATATTTGGCAGGTTAAAGTCACCTACAAGAACAATGGCTGGTGATCCTGAAATATCCTCCAGCTCTTCTTCCTGGCTGGGTGGCCTATAGGAGACTCCAACCAGGATGTCAACCTTATTGGCCTTCTGCATGATTCTTACACATAGGCATTTGACTTTATCATCATTAATCTCAATTTCCATGGCATTGAGAGTCTCCTCTCCACCTTTTCTCCCTTGCTTGTCTCTTTTGAAGACCTTGTAGCCATGCATTTCTGCATTCCAGTTATGTGAGTCATCCCACAATGTTTTCATGATGGTGACTACATCATAGTTTCTTGGTATATCATGGCTTCCATCTCCTTTTCTTTGTTACCCATGCTGTGGCATTAGTGTACATGCACTTCAGCTGGGCTGTTGATTTCACCCCTGACTGGCTTATCACCCTTAGGCTGGTTTCTGGAGAGCTTAGTTGCATCCCCCTCCATCTTCAAACCTAGTTTAAAGCCCTCTCAATCAATCCCACCAATTTATGAGCTAGAATCCTTTTGCCCTTGATAGATAGATGGAGACCATCTGACTCTACCAGGCCAGGTGTTGTAAAAATTGCTCCATGATCAAAGGACCCAAAATTCTGCTAATGACACCAGCCCTTGAGCCACTTGTTGATGCAGGTTCTCTTGTTCCTTTCATCATTTGTCCCTGCCACTGAAGGGACTGAGCAGTACATCACCTGTGCTTCTGCCCCATCAACCACTCGACCCAGAGCCCTGAAGTCCCTTTTAATTGCCCTGGTGCACTTCTTTTCAATCGCATCAGTGCCAGCCTGGAGTATCAGCAGTGGGTAATAATCAGAGAGCAGAATCAGCTCAGGGAGTCTACTGGTGACATCCCATACCGAGGCCCTAGGGAGGCAGGAGACCTCCCTGTGGGATGGGTCTGGTTGACATACGGGTCCCTCTGTTTCCCTCAGAAGGGAGTCACCTACTGACTATCCTTCTTTTCATGCTAGAGGCAGTTATCCATCTGACAGACAAAGTCTAATTGGGAGGCTCTCTGGGCAGTTTATCTTCTATGTCTTTTGGCTGACACTTTGGATCCAGGGCCTCATACCTGTTCTGTAGTGGCACCTAGATAGGTGATTTGGGTCAGGAGGAATTTTTATTACCTCCCTCAGTAGGGATCCATTTCCACTCCCCTTCATCTACTGGGTATCCTCCTTCTGCCTGATGGTAGGAGGCATGGGAGTTCTCTGGCTCCTGGTAGACTTCTCTCAGGTATTGGAAGGGTGAAACATCACCAGTCTATTTCCCTTTAGCTTTCCCTAATACCCCTTAGTCTTTCTACTCCCTCCTTAAGCTCAGCCACCAGACAGAGATCATTCACCTGTTTGCACCACATGCAGGCATCCCTTGCACCATCCCACAGTACTACTGAAAGGCTCAAACACTCCTTTACAGGATGGGGTCTGAACAGATGTGTCCTTCTTGGGGGATTCTGTTTGGGTTGGTACATTTACTAGGTATGGCTTTTGATTGTTTGGGGACCACCTCTGTTAAAAAAAGAAACCTAAAAAGGTTACCTAAAACCAAACTCCAACACAAAATAAATACCCCAGTAGCAGGAGGATGACTGCCACCCTGCCTACTTGCCCTGCCTATGCAAACTGCTATGCCACGCCCCTGTTTGCCTGCTCCTGTTTCCCTGCTCTCTAGAGCCTTCTTTTAATTGCACCTCTGATGGCTGGAGGAAACCGCCCCCAGCACCTGAATGGCTAATGAGGGGAGAAGATACCAATTTTTCATCATTAGGACATGACAGAACTTTCAAAATCTCTCTCTGATAAAATTCCCTGTTTTAATTCCATTAATCATCTTTATTCTGTTATTTTCTATATTATCTGGAATCCCATGTTATACAAGTTCATTTGAAATTTCTAAAACTCAGAAATATTCTACATGCCCATCAATATGATGGCCATTTAGAAATGCATGTATTTTTCTTCTGTGAATTTGAGTTTCTGTTGGCTTGGCTTTCTTTGTGACAGAGTAAAATTAATTAGAAGTGAAGGCATTCTGAGTGACAAGTTGGGCATGCCAGGATGCTGCAGATGTAGAGGTGATGGAAATGTACTATTTATATCCACTGTTAATTCCAAAGTCACAACATGCAAATTTCTCACAGGCTTTCATGAGAGGTCAGTTGTGGAATGCTTTAGGGAGATATTTCTAAAATTTTCAAGATTGGATTAAAAAATTAAGGTCAAAATAACAGCTTCCAGCATGTAGAATTTTTTGGATGAACACTTGGTCTATATTGATCTACTAAGATTTTTATCATTGGAATGGAATATTACACTTTAGGTAAGTTAAAAGGACTTTTAAAAATCCTGGCCCACTGCAATAGGCCCTTACAGAGCTGCAAAGAGAGGGCTCTATTTCAACTTATATGCAAGGTGAAGTTTTTTTTTCTATAGCACAAAATACTTGTCTTGTGAATTTGGTTTAGTTATAGGAAACAGGAGAGCAGGTAGTAAGTTGGAAGGTACCTACAGAGAAGCTGGTAATAAATTTTCAAATAAGAATGAAAAGAATATATATGGGCTGGTTTATGTGCTATAGCTACCCTTGTGAATTTATAGTCCATGACACATCCTCACAGCTGGAAGTAGTTTTTGAAAGAAGAAACCACTTTTTCTTTTACGAGATTTTTAAAAATAGAGATTATTACTTTTGAAAGTGTAGGAATGTTAAAAAAGCACTTGCTTGGAGAGTAACTGCTGTGACTCAGCATGTAGCTACAATGGCCTACTGGAGCTAAAGGTAAAACAATCAATTGATGGTCTTGCAGATCCTAAATTTTTACCTCCTGCAGCCCTTGTAAAGTAGTCACTGTGATGGCAGCATTTCTACTGAGTTTGGAGTCCTCCAGTGCTGCTCAAATGCAGGAGAGCCATTGGAGTGAAAGGGGTATGTAAGCAGACACACAGGTAGTTCTGAAGTTTCTTTAACAGTATGGGTGAACTGCCTTCTGTGGTAGAAAAGGATTACAGAATTGCCACTTTTAAAGTTTTAGGTGAAACTCATCTGTTCTCACCAATAAAAGTACAAGTGCAGGGCCTGCCTGCAAGGCCTTGCTTTTGGCTGGATTTTAGTCGAAGCCTGATCATAGAGCCCACAAATTTCTATTTTAATATAAAATTTAATATAATACTTATTTTAATATAAAATTTAATATAATACTTAGAGCCTGTAAATACTTACTTTTTCCTCATTTCTCTCAGACTTTCATAAACTGCAATGCTGCTGCTTGATTTTATTCCTTTCCTGTTTGGTTTGTTTGGGTTTTTTTCCATTAGCTTCTGTAGACTTGAGCTAAAGAGTGTATCGTGTTTTTTTTTTATTTTATTAAACAGCTTAAGGCAAAACCCCTTTATCTGATATCTAGACTTCCTGATCGTATTAGTATCTTGTTTATATATCACAATATTTTATCATGCAGTACTAATGTACCCTGTACTAATGTTGCTTGTTTATTCAGCTTTTACTATAATATTTGTTAAATTGTAATGAACTCTTTGAGCTAAGTTACCATTTTAATAAAGCTGTGTCATGATAATTAGGTACAAGTCTATGCCTTAGAATGCATCAGCCAAAGGCAGAATTTGTATTCCTGCACAGCATTTATTCCAAAAGTAATAATTTCTGGTAATAAGAAAATGAAAATGAGATGATGTTGCTTAGACATTAGGGTCATGGTCATGGAATGAATTGTTTGACTATAGTCCAAGTCTTTTTCAGCAGGCTGTCTTTGAGAAGTCTTTTTTTCTTCTTTTTGTGTCCCTTGACAGTGGCTAAAAGAGTGAGCTTCAGGGAGAGCAGAAGGTTAGAGCAAGCCTGTAATGATTATTTGACAGAATATTCTCCCTCCTGCTAACCCATTTCACTGTAGGACTTCTAAAGCTGAATTTGGTTTCTATTCATTTAATAGTTTGTTTTGTTGTCAGGGAGCTGTCTGTGGAGGATCTACTGTCACTGTGCCTTCTGTTGCAGATTTATTTTTGAGTCTCCCAAGCAATACTTCTCAACACCTCTGAATTCAGGGCTGCTCTGAGGAGAAAGACACTGACCTGATTTCCTCTGATATTTAAAGCCTCCCCTGTAAGTCCTCTGATACCAATACATACAACACTGAATGGATGAAAAGAGACAAGAATAAACATCCTCAAAAGCATCATTACAGTGGATGAATGGTGAAACAATGTATTATTCAGTGTTTGCACATAGTAGAATATTGTGCTTGTGTTCTGTCATTCTCATTGTAGTAGATAATTGTGTGCCATATGCAAGTAGAGCAAGGTTGAAATACAAGTGTACCCAATGTCTGCAGTTTCAAGAACAATGAACACTATGTTGAGTTAGTGAATTTAATTCTGTTTCTGGAGGAAAAAAGAATTTCAAAAATATTTAATTTAGGAAAGTGAACAGGAACCTGAATTTCTTTGTAATTGAAGCCTTTCAAAGTTGTGTACTCTAAATACTAAGTACCATAAACATATCACTACTGCAGTGATTTTTTTTTCTTTGCACTGCAAGGATGCTTATACGCATATATAAAAAAGAATTTACTACTTTAAGTGATAGTAGTAAACTTTTGATCTGATTTTGCAGCATGTACCCACCATGTTTAAGCACACAAGCTATTTGTTAAAGGGTTAATGCACTGCTCATTTTCTGAAGTTACCTGCATGTTCTTCCCTGAAGGGCTGGCTGAGAACCTAAATCTTTGCTCTCAGTGGTTGTTGATTCAGTGTGGCATCTTTATAGTGCCAGATGCAGGCATGTAGGAATGTATCATATAGTACCAGATGTATCATTAGGAATAAACAATAAAATGGAAATCTTCCTTGAAAAAGGCAGGCACTTTACTTAGCATCTTTTGAAAGCAGTTGTAGATAGCCTCACTTACAGGTTAGCAATAATTTACAAGTTTTCTGTCTTCTCTGGGTGTAGGGTTTTCTTAGCCTTACAAAACAAGCTGTGAGAGATGGAGGAAGGAAGCATGAGAAGTACGGGTAGATGGTTTTAAAGCATTGTGCTTTTAAAGATTACTTAAACTCAGAATTTCAGGTTGTTCTGCTAGAAATAAGAGCAACTAACGTATGTTCCTCTTTATTGGGATTTTCTTTGTAAATTTTTTTGCATGAGCTCAAGAAAACTGTGTATTTGCTAGTTAAGAAATAAATGAAATACTTTTCATTTGAATTCATTATTCTGCAGATCATGGCACTTGATAGGGAAGGTACAAGGTAACAATGCGCTTTCTAACCACCCCAAACCCCTCTGAATCAATTTTTTAGACCATGTGTTTTGAATTTTCTTGTTATTAGTGTCATTCTAGGGTGCTATGTCTATTTATTTAAAGTAATATGTGAATTTTACCTCAAGTAGTTTGAATTAAAATATATCAGAGAACATCAGTTAAAGTGAATTCTGGCCACTCTTTGCTTAGGCTTATCTATAAAGAAACCTCATATTTCAGAGAAATTAATGGTTACTGAATCTTTTTGGTTTAAAATTAATAAAAACCTTACCATAAAGGCCACACGGTGGTTTACTTGCTTACTGATTTGGGGAAAGTAATGCCATTGGAAGGGGTATTAAAATGTGTGTTGAAATATTTACTGTAGTTTACAGAGGTTTTTTTAAAACTCTATATTTCTCTTTTGGACATGGTTTAAATGTTTCAAAAAATTATTTTAGTTCAGCCAGATCTGATATTTACCTTGTTTCTTCTCCCGATCACTACTAACAGAATCTTACAGACCTGTTTTTTCTTTGCAAATTAATTGCAAGTAAATACAAATTCAAATGACTTTTTGGCTTTTATCAGCCTGGATATACTCCTCATCAGGAAGTGAATTACTAACTTGTACCTACTATTTTTCTTGCCTTCTAAGGAAAAAGGATT
Organism: Lonchura striata; assembly: GCF_050655825.1. Taxonomy (NCBI): domain Eukaryota; kingdom Metazoa; phylum Chordata; class Aves; order Passeriformes; family Estrildidae; genus Lonchura; species Lonchura striata. Next base: position 99,606,793 of record NC_140704.1, read on the forward strand.
TTGCTAAAGTATTTGAAACTAGTAAATAAAGCACAGGCATTGGTGGTGATGGCAGACATCTATTTCTCCACAATGACTGTTCTCTGCCTCTGGCCTTACCACTGTTTGGAGGAGAAGTTTTCTCTTTGGCCTTTCATGGCTTCTTTATCAGGTTTTCTAGCTGATTTGACAATTGTTTCCAAGTTTGAGATTTAATTGTAGGAAGTTCATCATTCTTGTTTCATATGAGTTTTCAAGCTCTCCTGCGATCTCATAGATGCCTGGCATGGGCTCAGTTTAAACTCTTCATTTATATATTCCCCCAGGGTTTGGAAGAAAATGCAGAACCAGCATACCCTGTGTGATTGTATTACAGTTTCTAGGATAGCTAGACACTGCCAACAAACAGCCCTTTCTACTGAGCACGCTGCTCCCTGTGACACGTATTAGAGAACCAAAGAGGCCATTTGCAATCAATGGAAACAAAGTAGGATGCTAAGCTTCAGTGAGCACTCGGATGATTGTGGATCAATTGTGCAAAGAATTTGAGGAAAGTTAAAACAGCTTTTAGTACACTAGCTGTTTACATGAGTTTAATGCAGTGGATAAGCTGTTGATGCCTTTTGCAATTGCATTAGGCCCTGTATCCATTCCAATCTCCTTGGCCTCAGTGCAAGGATCAGCACAGTGGTGTTTGTCTCTTCTGTAGCACTCATCTCAAAACTGGCAGGGCATGTGTAATGAGCACAGGGGGTCAGCTGTTGCCTCTTATAGGATGGGGCAAACCTTCACTGGGAATGCAGGCCAGGTGCAACTGGGTGTAGCACTGGGGGTATTTATTCTGTAAATTAGCTTGTAGACTCTGGTTCTCTGAGAGATTGGGAGGGAAGGTAGGTGTTATTGCTGCTGTAAGTGATTAAGTTTTGTTTTTGTTTTTTTTTTTTTTTTTTTTTGTTTTTTTTCTATTGGTTTTTTTTCCATTGGCCTTGGATTTAAGACAGCAGTGACCTGGGCCTTATATTGAAAATCTCTAATCTATTAAGTAGTAAAGCTTAATTTGTACCTTATAATTTACTTAGTGTGTGATGATAAACTCACATAATCAAAAGCTTATTTCTTTGCAATATATATGAGAAACCAAAGCCCCACCTGAAACCTTATGGAGGATTAATTTCCTAAATTGCATGTTCTTACTGATCCTTTTCAGTGAGAATCCTCTGCTACCTATAGCAGTTTCAGATCTCTTGAGAGAGAGGTTTTTTTTTTTTTGTTTTTGTTTATTTGGTTGTTTTTCAGCAGCTCTTGTGTAGCTGCTCTTTCCTTTTCACAGCAATCTCATGCTGTGGCAGCTTTGTTCAAATATGTAACACAGGTGTTATTATGTCAAGCAGCAGGAGTTTTTTTGTCAAAATGCTGGAATACCAGAGTATATCTGTCTAAACTTCTGTTTGTAGGACTTTTTGTTTATCATGAACCCACAATTCTGTGCTACTGGGAATGACATTATGCATAACTAGCAATTAAAATCTTCTGAAAAAGGAGAGTCAAAACATACTTTTCATACTGTCACGGAAAGTTGGGAATAAGACTCTGACATGGTAATCTCAGTATTAGAGAGCAGCATCACTTTTATTTTCAGCACTGGGTATGAGGGGAGTGTCTGCCCCAACTGACATGGAGCAGCTACCTAAGAGATAGTTTAAATCTATATAACTTATACATAAATCTATGTAACTTATACATATTTATTATATTTCCCCAAACTCATGAATATGTACTAAACATTCTTGCAATTTTTTTTTAAAGACATATTTAAAGGACTTCTCAAAGCCTATTTGCATCACAGTGGAGATCTTTTGAGAGTCTCTGGTGGTTGTTTGGGAAACATACCATTCCTCAAATTACTCCTTTTTGGTTGCAGGCTTCCAAAAAATGTTTCTTCTCTTTGGGTGCATCCCAGTGATGTGGTCTGGCCAAGAAATACCTTCTTGCTAGTGTTTCTCAGGCCTGCAGTCTTAAGGACTAAGATAACCACTTGCTCATATTAACACAGGATTAAGTACTATCATTTAAAGCTGAAGGCATTAATAAGACTTCAACACTATTTGTTACAATTAAAGATTGTTCCAACAATACTAAATATGTTTCTTATAAGAAAAGACAAAGCTTTTATGGTTGCCTATTTAATTTGCATAGATTTACTCTAGAATTTTGTCTTTTTCTGCTCAGATGGATTATAAAGGTCTATGTTTGTATCATCAAATATATATGTATATATAGCTCTATGTTGGTGTTCACAGTAATGATGGTCAAGGTGTGTTTCTGAAGAGTAATTTAATCCTGCTGTGGTTATAGTACCCTACGACACACAAAAGACTTATATGTTCGCCTGCTGTTCCTCCTGACAGTGTTCCTGTAGCACAGCCAGTTTTTCCTTCCATTAAAAAGTTCCTGCCTGACTTTTATTATCATTATAATGTAAAACAACATGGGTGCACTTAGAGAGTGGTGAAATATAATAATTGAGAGAAGTCCTTATCCGGTACTCCAGGATTTAAACTGATTTCAGCTGTCAATATTTCTCCACTCACCACACTGATTTTCTTATTGGTATAGAGGAGAGATTGGCACTGTTCATTTGAAGCAGATAAATTTCAAGTATGTTTCAGGCTTGTTTGTAGTATCTAAGAGTGAACATCTGAAAAGTCACTTACCTAAATTACAATAGTAGTCACTTGAACAAAATGTGTTTGTGAATATACACAGATACTTACACATGTATATATGTACTTGGTGCTTTCTCAAGGAAAGTTTTATTTGCCTGGATTATACTGGGATTCTTTTAGTTCATGGAAGTTAATGAATAGGACTGTTCTTAATGAGAGTGAATATCCTATAGGATTCCACGTGTCTTTAGATACAGTACTTGCTTCTCCACTGCCTTGCAGCTTGCACTGTTTTATGCTTAGGTAGCAGCAGTTTTGATGCAAACCAGTACAGGAAATGGTAGAAGAATGGACAAAAGCAATACTCAAGACAAGCATGGTCCTAATTGTTTCTAGCAGTAGTATCATGCTCATAAATAAGTATAATCTATTTTGTCTACTAAACAAAGCAGAGGGGTTAATTTATTTATTGGGATGTAGACATGATGGATCACATCTTGAGCCTTCTGATGTTGCAACAAGCTGGTGATTTATAGTTTGTCATCTATAATTAAGAGTTCCCAGCAGATGTGTTTATTACTCTTACACAGCACCATGACAGTAAGCAACACCTGCATTTAGTGGTTGCACAAGTATCTGACTGAAAGTCTCAGCACAAATGAGTTTTATCTCTAGCTCATAACTGACTTTTTTATTGGCTTCAAATGGAACTAATTTTCTTTGAATGTAGCATGTCAATTTTGAATTTGTGTCCTTATCTTATGTGGCTCTAAAACTGATTGACATAAACTCACATTTTTGCTTTATTTTCTATTGAACTGGAAAAATGCTTTAGGAATTCACGTCTCTAGAAGATCAGGTTTTCCTGACTCTCTTATCTGCAGTCGGTATAGTCAGATATGTGTATGATTTTCTCACTTATTTTGACAGCCTTGCCACTAATACCTGGATGGAATGGGCAAAGCTGATTTGTATTCATACACTGCTCTGCAGCTACAAAGCTGAGCTGAGTGTATACATTTAAAACCAGTATGTTATTGGTTTTCTTTTTTTGTTGTTTTTTAAAATAAATTAACTCCTGTGGGGTTTTTAAAAATTTTTTTTAAAGGAGTGAGGTTTGATGGGATGGAAGTTAATTTCCAGACTAGTAGGATAGTATACTGTTGCTTTAATTATGTATTCACAGCTTCTGTCTACTATTCTTTGTTACAGAGTAAATATTTAAAAACTTATAATTTCAAAATCTTCACATTTGCCTTTGCATTCACCATAAAATTAAATGTTTTCCATATCTAATAAAATGGATTGACTTTTTTTATTATGTGTTTCTTGGTGGAGTCAGGTATAACTATAAATTTAATACTAGGAAAAAAAATCTAATGTGATTTCTGGAAGTACCAAATTTTTACTTTCTGGAAAGAATCAGTTATTGGTAAATAGATTTGTTTGACATCCATCCATGTTTATTCAGATTGGTTCTTGCGCTTGGAATCTGCTGGCTTGTTTTCTGCTGTTGAGAGAGCAGCAGGAATTCAATATTTACTAACAGAATTAAATAATACTTATAATTTAAGGGAGACTTCCTATGTTATGACTCCTATTTTACACTTTTCAAAATGCTATTGCCATAATGAATACCTGAGACTTTGTGAAAGTTTTCTGTGGTAGTCAGTAACTTGTGTTACTGTGCAACACAGGAGGGATCAGTTCTTGTTGGAGAGATAAAAGTCAGTGCTGAATAAAGGGAAGGATCTCATCCTCAGTAAGCTGGTAGGACTCTTCAAATGCCTTTTATTTTTCTGCTCACTCACAGCAGAAGCCCTCCTTCTCTCATAGTCTGTTTTCTTAAGCTACATACAGCAAAGTTCTCCAAATAATCACAAATAATTTTGATTAATTCAGTTCTGGCTTTGAAGACTTCTAGGGTCTGATTTCATACCAAAGCCATATAAGCCTGGTTTTACCTTGGAGTTTTTGAGCAGAAAAATGCAAGGAATAATTCAAGCACATAAGTCCCATTGAACACGTTTATTGGCCCCTGGCCTGGCTTTCCAACTTCACAGGGAATCACAGTGGCAGCTCAGAGAGAGCCTCTACTTCGCATCATGGAAAGACTCTTCAACAAGGTTTATCAAGCAAAGGATTTACCTAGAAAATAAATTCCTTTGAAGTAAGGCTGCAGCTTATTTTCTATTTTTGTTGACAGCTGCAAAATGCTGGCAGTTTTTCTGTTAAAGTTCTGCCCAACACTGATATTTTGAATGGTCTTTGGTAGGGCTTGAGAAAGGTACAGGAGTGACAATAGCCTGAATGTCTGCAAGTGAGCTGAGCCAAGTCAGGTAGCAGAGAACATCAGTTTGTTATGAGAGGAATTGAATTTGGAGTTGCTTTTAGAGTCCCAGTAGAGCACTTTTCTGCTGAGAAATGCTTATTCAAGTTCAATTTGAAATATTTTGCAGGAAGCTGTTTCTAAAAAAAGCCCCTTTTGATAGCTAACGTAATTATATTAACATTGATATATAATAACAGTTTGTGTCTAAGATAATTGAGAGAGTGACTGTTAGAGTCAATATATGAGAAATGCCTTCCAGTAGGATTTGGGAAAGAACGAACTGTCAGCATTTTGAAGTGATTAAAAGTGCATCTATACATTTGCCATCTCTTGAGGGCTGTTACAACTCAAAACAGCACTGACTGTCAGCACAGGGAGTGAAAAACCTCTCTTTATGAGAAGTATATTTTTTCCTTGATACTCTTGTGTAATTTTATACAATAATTTCTCTCAGTGGCTATGACAAGTGTACCTGTTGTATGCCTGCGACCTGTTTGTGTCCCTCCACTCACGGTGCTGTTCTGAACCTCCTGCAAGTTTTTTGGCTTTCTCTTTCCATTTGTTATTATTGGACTGAAAAACTCAGGAACTGTGGGGCCTGTGTTACAGCTAGGTGCAGAGAAGAAACTGGTTAGTGACAGTTTCTTGAAGAGAAAAGTGTATAAAGGGAAGGGACCTTCCTGATTTATTGATTTGTTCTCCTATAAGCAAAATGGCACTTAGGGATTGCTCTGTTGGATCAGGATTTGTCCCATTTCTTCCTAGGGCTGTTTAATGAGGGGATAGATATTGGGCATTTTTGGAGGAAGAATCTGTGTTAAGGAAATAGTGTTAATCTTGAAGCAACTAGTAATTGGCCAAATTCAGCTGAGGATGCAAGAGGTGGCTACTGTTGGGTGGCTCTACTCTGCAGAGCTTCCCTGGCCCATCACAGACCTTCAGCAGGATTCTGGAGCTTGGGCTGAGGCAGGAAGGAGGATGCAGTGTCCTACCTGTTGGAAGGGGAGCAATTGGTGTAGAATCATGAAAAATGGAAAATGGATTGATACTTCTGTATAGAGACCTGGCTAGACCTTTTGTTTTAGGTGGAAAAATGGCTTTTACAGCTGCAAGACCCTTTTAAAAAATGAAGGATTGCTATGGAGAGGAGTATCTACCTGGCTAAATGGGGCAACAGCACCTTTGTCAACAGGCTGGCCAGCCTGATGAAGACAGGGAAGGGCACAACTTGGGAAGTAAGGACATCATATGTGAAGATGCAAGCTGGCAGTTTGCAAGAAACAGCTCAGAAACAATAAAACAGGGCCAAATACACCTGTATGAAATGTATGTATATGAATGTATGGGGCCTGTAAAACAAATGGGAGGAACAATCACTCTGGTTGTGCTTGCAAAATCTACAGTCAAGCTGTATCACTTGAAGGGATTGGTTAGCTCTCTTGACTTGTCACTTGGTAGGCCATATCTGGGCTACTGCATGCAGCCTTGGACAAGCCCCCTTCTCAGTGCAAGAGAGACATTCAGCAGAGGCCGTCAGGGTGGGAGCCCTTGTCCTGTAGGAAGAGGCTGAGGGACCAGGGTTTGGAGCAGGGATGTACTTTGGGGTTCCTAGCAGCAGCCCTGTATGCTTGTGGAGAGGTTACTGGGGAAAAAGACCAGCCATGCATGGGCAAGATGTGAAAAGCAACTTGCAGAAGCTGAAATAGAGGGTCCAGATTGCATGTGAGGAACAAAGACTTCCCCATGAGGAAAGGCCAGCAATGAAGCAGGCTGCACACGCTTTGGTGCATTCTACTTAGTAGAAATTGGAGTAGCTGCAATTTATCACAGTTCTGCCTCAGTAATATCTCAGGAGAGTCAGGAGTGATTGACATGTTCCTAGCTGATCTTTGTGCATGGCTCAAATATGCCATGTCATCTCGTGGGCTTTGGGGAATAATGTCACCAACTGCTCTGTGCTTGTTGTTACTTTCTTAGTCCTATGCAAAATTGTCAGGGAATGCAATTCTGGTCTTTCTAAGGTTGTCTTTTCTGTTCACAAATTCACAGACTTAGTGGATTTGCTGGCCTCTTTTAATACCTTAGTGTTTCAGTTTTCTGTTTTAGAAGGAGGATTATAAAAGGACTATACTGGTAGAATTCTGGGGAAGCTAGTTCAGCATAAAGCTCTCTGCAGTTATTATTTGGTTACTAATCTGGTTTGTCTCATTTTTTAACCATAAGTGTAGAACATGCAAATTAATTTTGCTCAAATAATATCTGAATCTGTGTATGGGATTTCACTATCCCAAATATAATATTTTGATTTTTCAGTAAGTGAAACCTATATTCCTTGTTCTGGGAACAGTGCCTTGATCACACACTTCACACACTTAGCATGCCATAAATTATTTAGACAATTCCATTTAAATATTAGAGATGTTACAGTTCTATCCAAAATAAAACTTCAGTACAGACAAATTGTGCCAGTCTGGCTTTAGGCCTCTGCCTAGAGCTCTAATTTAAGAGCTTGTGATGTTTCAGCTCAATTTGTAGAAGCTATGTAGGGCATTCAAAGAGATTATAGGATGGGCATATCAGATTCCTGCAATCACATCCAGTCCTCCCACAGTACTCTTTGCTCTTCTCAAGTATAAATTCAAATTAATTTCAGTGGAATAGAGATTTCAGAAAGAACTTATACTTACCTTATACATTACAAATAAAATTTGCTGCTGCTCCGTACGTACTGATGAATTCTTGGATGTTTTGGGTTACACCAGCCAGTGAGCCAGGGGATGTAATAAAAGTTCATCTGTTTCCTCACAGCAAAGTTGGTGTAATGGTATGCTGATTGAGTTATGTCCAAATGATGGTACCTCATTTCAGTGGAATAATTTTCTATACATTCAAATCTATTTCTGTACAGCACAGCATCAGTTTTTGCAGACCTGTTTCTTGACATCCTCAATAGTTTGATTTGGCCTTGGGATGTATTCTTGTTCTCATCTTGTAGAGATTTAGTTGCTAATTGCTTGTTTGACAATAGAGTTAGATATTTGATACTAGAGAAAAAAATCTGAAGCAGACTTATGGAATATGGCCCTCTTTTCATAGAGCTTGCACCATATCTTTGTTTTGTCAAAAGAATTTTTCTGTATTTTTCCACTCCTTGTTACAATCTCTAAATTTTCTTATAAGTGATAACTGTTCTTGTACTCTGTCTAGAGTAGTGTACAGAGGTGAGTATTGTTTCCAAAGGGATTCACAGGGCAGTTCACACATAATTTATTTTATAAATCTATTTTGGTTTTTGACTGGGTTTGTATTTTTAGTCTTGGTATGAAATCTGTGCACCCCTGCATAGGTAGTTACATGTATCCTATGCTTAGTTTGGGGAAAAGGACCCCAGTGACCAGATTATGCTACTCTGGTTTTTATGTACTGGAAGATGGAAAATGTCACATGCAGTAAGGCCACTGATTTATCATTGAGTTGGCATCTTCATTAAGTTACAACATATTGCTAAAGAATTCAAAACTGGAGCATCCAGGAAATTGATGCTGAAGCTCCAAAGACTGTGAACAAAATGCAGAAGATCTGTTCTGGGCCTCTTTCTTCTGCTCTGTGTACACTACACTGAAAATGAAAGAGTTTGGTCACATATTCAATAATTTTAGCTTTAATATCTGAGACTTGTATCTGGCAAGAGTAACATAAAGGCTTTGGAGGACAAAAAGAGCCAATGACATAATTAGACTGTTAAAAAGTCAGTGAAAAGTTAACCCAACCTTTGTGTAATCAAGGTCCTTTACAAACTTAATCCTCAAAAGGAATTTGGAACTCTGAGTGTATTTTGGCTTCATGGTTTAAACCATGTGTGAACACTATTGGTGTGAACACTATTCTGATTTGAATGTGCAAAGAGTCATCCATAATAGATATTTTTCCCCTTGGCTAAATCCTGATGAGACTGTAGTTTAAATGTTAGACTCAATATCTAAAATCAGTATTTTGCAGAAGTTTGCTATCACACTGATTGTTCAGCTACCTTGATGTTTTAATTAGTTGGCTGAAGATATTTTTGGTCAGAACATAAACATGAATATGTATCTTGCTGAATTTGCAGGCACATGAGTTTCTTCACTTTCTTAGGACTGGTGACAGGTTAAGCATGTCCTTGAATAACTTCTGTAATTGTGGAAAAATGTGGTGCAACTTTTGGTCCTTGATGAAGGAACTGGTCTAGTCAACCAACAGTGCTTTCCTGCACTTTTTTTTTTTTTTTTTTTTACTTGCACAGTTGGACAGGGCAAAGATGACCTTCAATTTCTAAGCTGATAGCAGTTTGCTTGATAAATAAGGTGAGGGAAATCTAAATCTCTCACGCTGGAGCTTACAAAGACCTCTAGATAGCCAGCTTTGGATGGTAAAATGCTGTATTTCTTGTGTGAGGGTAGCCTGATGGCTTTGGTGTTGGTTACATAACATTCTCCTTTCTATATTTGCAGATACTGCTCAGGCAGCTTAAGCACTGCCCTGACTTTGGCTGTACACAAAACACTGCCCTGACAAAGTAAATTTTGTGCCATATTTTGAATCATCTGGAATGTTTATGTATGAGTGAGAACAACTGGATTAGTTGTATTGATTTATGACTAAGTCATTCAGCTATTGATTCAATATGTTATTGGCAAGTAACACACTGCATTGCAGAATTATATGCCTGCTAATCAACTCCATTGTTCACCACAAAATGATTTGGTTTTTCTTTCCAATGGAAATGAAATCCTTAGCTGGAAAAGACTGAAAGCATATTTCTGTTGCTGTCTCTCAGTTTCTAACCCTGATATAACATTTGCTGTTTGCCTGGTTCTTGCCATGCTGCTGCATGCCAGGGGCAGTGCAGTTGGTGTTAGAAGTTTCACTGGGTAGACAAAGTTTAGAGTACTTTATAAACTTCATGATTTCCTTCTGAGAAAAAGGTCACTTTTCTCATCAGTTGTGTACTCCTGGGGCACTTGGTCCTCATCTAGTAAAGCACAAAGTTTTTGGATATGCAAGGAGGCAGAGCATGAGCCTTAGTGCCTGCAGGTTGTTGGTGTCTGGGTGGGTGCTTCAGGGACACTCCCTCTGCAGCTGGGCTGTGCAGCAGCTTTGCTTCTGATTTGTACTGTTGGATAATAAATTCATGCAGAAGGCAGAGTGGATGTGCTATATTAAACTAGCATTGTTCTACATTTGTCTGGCTGCTCCCGTGGGATTGCGCTTGTACTTGGTTTTTAAGCAGGAAGCTGCAGGGGCAGCCCCCCACGAGTGCCTGCAATTGGAACTGAGGGTTCAGGGAACAGTGAGCTTGTAATACTTCTTCATGTCACCTAAGAGGAATCAGAAACCACAGATGAGCAATCTGCAATCTTTTTTTCTTTCTTTTTTTTTTTTTTTTTAAACAAGCTTTTCCCTTCTTCATTTCTTGCAATAAATTTTAGATTCTGTAAAAATAGTTCCAAGTTATTCGCTATTGAGTTCAAAGGCCCTCTTGGAGAAAGTGTGAGATAGCACACTTCTGCTGGCTCTTGTACTAGTGCTTTTATCAAAGTTCTCTGAATGTTAAAAACAAGCTGTACTTAGAAGGAGAAACTTGCCCTCAATCAGTGTGTTTGACTTTCCCAAAGGCTATTAAGCTGCTAGTACCTCAGTGAGAGACCAGGGGACAAATCATGGTACATTACTACAGGAATTCTGCATTTCTTTGGAATATGGGAAGGCTGCTGCATCAAAGAAGTAATAAAGTATTTTAAATAAGAGTTTATTAGCAGTGGGATGCTAAGCCTGTCCTTGTTAGAGTCTCAGTGTTTCTGTATTGAGTTATAACTGTAACAATTTCCCTTGTACATTTTGAAATACCACCCAATGGTCATATAATAAGGGATTTTTAATTAATATTATTCTGGTTACATTTTGTTTTAAGGGAGCATAACATCTTGGGAAACAATTGTGTTTTGGACTAGGGGCTTTTTTATTTCCGATGAAGGCTTTATAAAACACAGGTTGTTGCCTTAAAGTACAAGGTTTGCTTTTAATTTCCTGTTTTAGAAACCTAAGATAGATATTTGAAAGCTGAACTTCTAGAAATGGCACAAAGAGGATTTTTATTATGATAAATATTCTAAAAAGTGTGGGGTTGTCATATTTTGAAAATATATATATGGAATGGTTGCAAGCCTTAAGTTTAGTTCAAGGTATATGTTCAATATATAAGTTGAATTAGTAACTATTGTCTATGCAATAGAAATCTGAGGTTTTAATTGTTTCACGTAAATATTTAATTCTGAATTTGTTCTACTCCAGCTGTAATGAAGATATGAGGAGCTGAGCAGCAATTACTGCAGTTGTCACAAAATTAATCATTAATGTAGGACAGTCAAAGTGAAAATTATTCTTCAGCACTTTCTCTCTGGCCTGACAGATACCCTTCAATTTCTGCTGCTTTTGGTTAAATATGTTCCCCTTTGCAGCGATGGATTTTCCCTTTTCAAACAACAGGCACAAGCTGAGTCTCTGCTTGCTGGTGAAGGATGCAGACCTTGCAAAGAATTCAGCTTGGCTTTTAGAGCAGGACTCTGAAGTTCTTTCTTTTGTGTCTGGCAGAGAGGTAAAAACAATAAGTGCAGTTTTCTCCTCATGAAAATAAAACAGATTTAATGGTTATTTGTAATAACAGCTATCTAGGACAGTTGGTTTTGACCTTATTGATTTATGGAAGGGGGAAGAATTAAATTCTCCATTTAAAATATATTGAAATAATTTGGTTTTTAAACCCATGTTTTTGCATGGTAACATTTTTGAGTCACTATTTTAAGCCAAGTGCTGATTTCAGAATGAAAAAAAAGTTATGTTAGAGTTGATTTGTTGGGAGAAATGACTGAAAACCTGAAATATTTTGTGAATCTGAAAATTATGTCAAAGGGTTGTTTTTATTACAATTTTTTGGAAAAAAAGAAGCTGGGAAGGGAAGGTGTCTGGGGCAAAATGTCTTCTAATCCTCCTATTTGAAAGTCCTCAACCACTTTTAAAAAAAGCAGCAATCTGGTGTCTTACTGTGCTGGCTGTTCTAGGGTGGGTCTGACAGGCAGCAAGCAGCCTTTTGATGAACAGCGAGTTGCTTTTGAAGTGGGAAAATTTGAATGACTAATAGCTGGGACCATTTTCAGTGATGTGTAGCCTCACTGAGGTCTTACAGGAATAAATATTTGATAACAGAGTGATGTTTCATATTTGTGTTTCTTGCTTTTAAGTGAGGTTGGCATTCCATCCACCAAGTAATCACTTTAATTCATGTTCTGTGAGAATTTCTTGCTGAGAAATCTTTGTGTGTTTGCTTTTAATCTATTCTACCAGAAACAGGCTGGAAGAAGCAGCAGATGCTTGCAATGACTGTACTGCTTTCCTTTTTGCCTGGTGTTGAAAGAGGGAAGAGAGCTGGTTTAGATGTGCTGCTTTCTAAATGAAGAGTTTTTGGAATTCGTGAGAGCTAGGAGATACATGTTGGAAAGCAGAATGGAAAATAAGGAGCAATGATAACTGTGGAGCTATAATCTGCCACTTTACCTAATTTTAAAGCCATTAGCTGTTGTCTGTATGATACCTCATACTTTCATAATGATATTGCAGGGGGCTAGTGATGATCTCTCACATTAGAAAAGGAATTCAAAAAACTGCAAGTCTTGACACTTTCTGAAGACCACTCCTGGCTTTCCTCCCTGCCATTTTCTTTTGCATCAGCTTGCTGGCAGAGCTTGGGAAACTGAACAGTCACTGACGTAAGGCAAGCCTTAAGCCTTAGTTAGCAACAGACAAAAACATCAGTGTGTTGTCATCATTATTTTCATACTAAATCCAAAGCACAGCACTGTACCAGTGACTAAAAAGAAAATTAACTCTATTCCAGCCCAAAACAGGAAAGCACTGTTGGTTAACTAGACTAGTTCCTTGCTTCACATTGGTGTTTGGGCAGAGACTTCTGAGAGATGAGAGACAGAAGGATAGCAAGGACTAGAACAAATAGAATCTGAAGCTGTTTTATGTATGTGTGCTGAAGTACAAACAACATTGCCTTTGTTGAGATACTTACCCCCTCTTCACACACTTGATGTGGCACTTGGAAACAAAAAGAAATCCTTCAGGTCATGGATCTCAGCTGCTCAGCCTGCATAGCTGTGCTGCATCAATGTTCCTGGCGGAGGTAAATGTGTGTAGGTAAAAGAATTTGAAAATTCCAGCAAACTAATTTGTGTTGATTATAAACAGTCCTCCCTTGAGAGCACTTGCTGACATTGCACCTGGATCATGTTTTACCTGCTTCACATTGAACTTCCTGATTGTGTCTGATCTGAACTTTCTATTTTGCTTGTATAAAAGCTGAAAACAGACTAACTTAATTGTTCCATTTAAATCTAACCCTTTATAAACAATTTTTAATGGAAATTTATTCTTTATTCAAATAGTGTTTCTGTGGTCCAGCAAGTTTCTAAGTTTTCATTCAATTTCTCAACTGACTATGTGAGGGTGAGCCTTAGTAGAATGTGTACCACCAGTAAATCCTTCCCTCTTTCCCCTAACTTTTGGGAAGTGTGGGAATTAACTTCTTTCCTGCCTGGAAGATGTTAACTATAAGCTGAAGGAGAAGTTTGGGCTGTCTTTTGACCAGCCATTCTTTAGGATTCTTGACTTATTTATGAGATCAAGCTATTATTCATCTCAATTTGTAATATGAATGGGTGGAGGGAAGAGGAAGCCTTCTAAGTAATTATTTTCAGGAGTCCATAAGAAGTTATCGCTAGCTTGCTTGAGATTAGTGACTCAAGATTTTTGACATTCAGTCCATCAGTTCTGTGTATTTCTACATGTAGAGGATAAACATAATTTTACATTCCTTGAAATCATAACTTTTAGAAAAAAAAGGTGGTTTTGTTTTGGTGTTTTCTTTTAAACTGAACTGTACATGTTTGAGTCACAACATTGTTTTTCCTGTAGGGAGGCATAATTAATATATGAGCCTCTATCTTTTTCTCATTCTAAAGTAAGAAGTACCAAACAATTATATATGCAAAGATCTTTTTTATTCAGCACAGCAGCATGCTGGTCTGCAAGCAGATCTGCTGATTTAAATGGTTCTGTTTCTGAATATTGTTAGAAGAGTTAGAACAAATTTAGAAGGTCATGTTTGATTCTGATGAGGCCACAGCTGCAGAAAAGTGTTTGAAGCATGTACAAGTTGCAGAACACAGCCTTATTACAAATGGGCGATTATGCAGATTTGAGTGTGGTCTTCCATGTGTGATGTCTTCTTTCAGTAGAGAAATTATACATTTTAGAGCTATACCATCTTAGATCAAGATGGTGTGCAGCAGGTTTCACCTATTTTCTATTTCAGAAATTGACTATTCTTGCATTCATTTCAAAATTCTGTATGATGGGTTTGTGCATAAAATTCAGAATTTCAGAACAGAATTTCAGAACAAATGTTTTTTTTCTTGGTTATCTGTTATAGGCCTTTCACAAGTAGCTTACAGAAATGAAGGTTGGAAGTCATTAGGAATAACATCTTTGTTCTCTGTCCTATTACTGGGTAATGAACTCTTTGTTGAGCAGCAGTGGTGAGCACCCAATGGCCACCAGCAGCTGATTCCCCGTAGAAATGATAATGCTTTCACAGATGTAAGTATTGATGTAATTTTCCCTCTGTTTTAGGGGATTGGATGATGCTTATTGTTTATTATCTCTTTGGCTAACAGATGTTGGTAGTGGAAATACTGATAGAATAAATTCCTGAGTCTGTCAGGCACCTGGTGAAGTATTCTGTTGGATGAGCCTTTCCAAGTCCAAAGACCTCTGGATGAAGGAAACACTGCTGTGTGCAGAGCTCTGGCAGCTAATTTTTTTCCCCTTTCCTATCTGTGGAGAATTATAGTAAACTTTAATGATGAACTCTCTTAATCCTGACTGGATAAGGAATTCCCTCTTGCTACCACAATTTTTTCTCTTGAGAAGTCTTTGCCATGGTGGTCTGTAATATTACTGGTTCTGCAGCTATGTGTGAAAAAGGATCAGTCATCCAAATTATGGGGCTTTTTGATGCTTAAGTAGGAATAAAACAATCCTTTCCTTCACCTCCCCTCCAGTATTGAACCCAAAATGTTCTCGGTATTTCTCTGCATTTTGACTTTCTCAGATTTGAACTTGTTTTTTTTATAGGAAGTCTACCTTCTTTTCTAACCCTTCATGTCAGTGTCTGCCTTAAACTGAAGATCTTACTTGCTTCTGGTTTTTCTGGGACCTCAACTATATCCCATGCAAAATGTCATATTTCCACAAAAGCTCAGTCTCATATTGTACCTGTTGTGTCTGGACAGATTTGGGTTTACATGTCAAAAATGGTCAGAAAAATAGTTTGTAATACTCTTCTTTGTTTGCTTCATGCAGGAGAAGGTATGCTGAAGGTGTCAGCTGAAAGGGGAGTTAAGCATCAGTCTTCATCATTTATTAATTTTAAAAAATGAATTATTGTGTAGAGGCGAGGGACAATTGTTTCTTCTTTATCTGAACCTTCTGTGTGTTGCTGTGAATGTGGGCATGGGGCAAGATAAATGTCACCTGATCATTCAGGACTGGAATGTGAGCTACTAAATGTGATCTTTAGTTAGCCCTTCAAAATGCAGCAAAGGCCAGGGAGCTGAGGAGCAAAACCATTTTAAGAACATGGTCTGTAGCTCTAGCTTCCCTTTTTACGGTCACTTGTTCTTGAGGCTGAACAACTGGTCTCCTTCTTGTTCATTACTTTCTTGATAATGATATTTTTTTTCTACAGAGGGCCGGAAAGTCTCTTTTTTTTTCCAGTAGAGTGATGTCAGAACATTTTCTTAATCAGTGGAAGGACAGGAAGAAATCTGTGAAACAATCATGGGAGTTTTTGTGGGAGAAGAGGGCTTGCTGTGACTGCTAGGTGTCTATTACTTCCTAATGAGACAAGAAATGTATTGAAGTGTCTAGGCTTTCACATGAAGTAAGTTGGTCTAGGGACAGGATGAGAATGAGATACATTTTTATAAGTAAATTTTTATCAGTAAACAATTTTCTTCATTGAAATGAAGAGAAAGTGTGAACCAATACTATGTTAAATAGGATAAATGTTAGCTGGATGCAAATGCAAACTCAAGGGGTTTTTAATACTTCACTGAAACTGGATTAATGTTTAATTCTGATGACTAAATCCATTAATAGATATATTTCTTACTAACTTAGATAAATGAGTTTTTCAGGCAATTTTGTTACTCCCTCAGGACATGGTTTCCACTTGCCTGAATATTGCTCTAATTAGATGATGACACAGTATCCCAATAGCTCTTTTTAAGATATAGGACCTCTGCTACTAGACAATAAGTTTAGTTCATCTTCTTTTTTTTTAATTAATGAAAAGGGGTTATTTTGTTTGAAGTAATCAAATAATACTCTGGGGATATGAAGTATTTAGTATCATCCCAGGTAGGGTAGAACAGACTGAATTTAGAAGACATGGAAGATCTTTACTGCAAAAGGCAGTTCCAAAAGTTCTTCTATATTTTCCATTTTTGTGTCTCTTGAAATAATTAAATTCTTATTTTATCAAATTAAGAATGACCCTACTCTCTAACTGGCTTTCAAACAAAAGTTATTGTTTGAAATCTATTACAAAAATCAAGGGGCAACGAGAAAGTTGAACTTTTAAAAACAGTTTGGTAGGTGCAGTTAACTGAAACCTACAGAAAGGTGGAGTAGATGGTGCAGGCTGTTCTTCATATTCTTTGTGATAACTCATGACTGGAATGTGAGCTACTAAATGTGTGGCTGACATGGGAGGAAACAACCTGGCTTTAGATAATGGATCTGCAGGGGAAGAAAAAGAATCCTTCTGATATCAGCTACAAAACTGAGGCTACAATGACAGGATGCATTTTCCAACAACGATTTACATAAAGGGTTTTTGCTTGACATAAGGCATTGCTCTGTTTCTTCCACCTGTTTGTGTGACATCTGTCACTACTCTCATTGCTCTGGTCCATGAGCATACCAGAATGTGAGTCCCTGGGTGGGAATTACCTTGATTTTCTTCCTACCTGCTGGATGTAGAATCATTCCCAGCACATGTCGACACAAAAAAATAACTTGTCTAGCTTTATCTAGAGAATAATATTGGGCAACCATATTTAAAAGTAAAGACCATAAATCTTGAATTTTGGAATTATAAGGAGCATCTAGATAATCTAGTCCCTGCTTGAAATGGGGGTTAACTAGCTTCAGAGTTAAGTCAGGGTACTTAGGCCTTGTCCTGCTGAATTTTAAATAGCTCCAAGAATGTAAACCCCCAGACCTCTCAGAGCAATCTGTTCCAGTGCTTTCCCATGCTCACTGTGAACCTTTATTCCCTTTTATAGGTAGCAGTAATTTGCAGAGTCTCAACTAGTGACTACTGTCCTTCTTTCACTGTGCTCATCTGAGAAAATGGTGGCATCTTCTATATAATAACCCACAAGGTAGAAGACACTATATTTATTCCTGAGAACTTGAAGTTCTTGAAGTTAGACTTGACCTAGCATAACAGATTATATTGAGAAGGCAGGAAGAATAGACATTTCAAGCAATAGAGATGGAAACAGAAGTCTGGTGATTGGCTGCTGGGATTTAGGATTCACAGGCTCAAGTTTTTGCTCAACTTCATTCAAAGTGAAGATCTTTCTGCCTCTGGCAAAAAGACAATGTTAGAGCTTTAGTTTGTCACAGGGGCTGTGACAGGGTTTCAGCATGATGTGACTTTACAGAATCTCCAGTGCCAGTAAAATGTACAATCTAACTTTAAGGACTGCCTTTGGTTGGCAGATGGCTTTTTATCTGTTTTCATGAGCAGTGATAGTGTGATATTAGGTAACTATTTGCTTTCATAAAATATGTGACTTGACAGGAATCTTGATGCAAGTTTTGACTTAGTCTTGGGGGAAATTGATAAGTCAAGAAGTTTAAAAGCAGTTAAATAGTCTTAAAATGTTGAGAATAGGCACTTTCTACTTTTTTTTTTCCTCTTGAGTTAACTGCGTGTATTTCTGTTTTAATTCCATTTACCCAAATAAAAAAAGCCCTTTACAGTCTCATTTTGAAAGAATACAAACAGTGAGTACAGCAAATGAGGTGTATAAATGTGTGACTAGGACACAAAATGTCAGCACAGATTTGGCCTTTTTTGCATTTGCAGTTGTCACTGCCAAGGGAGTAAGTGACATTCAGCATTGGCTTCAGTATTAAAACATGGCATTCCCCTATGGCAGTATCCCAATGAGGCAGGCAGAGTTTCAGAGTGAAAAGAGCAGAGGCAAATATAATTTTTTTCTCTGTTTCTTTTTAATGAGTAGTTTTATGATATTTTTCTTTGTGTGAAGGAAATAATTTGAAACAGCAAAATCTAAGGCAAGTAATTTAACTGCTAGTGAAAGACTTTCTTCTAGGGCAAGAGTTTTCAGCAGACAGGAACACAGAGGATGCCTCAGTGGCTACAGTGCTGGTCTTGGAGAATGGGGCTCATTCAACTTATTTCTCGGAGATTTGTCATTAAATGGTTCTTTCCTCTCTACCTGTGCTGTTTGGCAGGTGCTGAAAAGGGAAGACTGAGGAGGGTTAATGATTGAGAGCTTTGTTGATACTTGTATGATAGAAATTCTGATTTCTAGTCCAAACATTCTAGTGGAGTGCTGCAGCAGAATTGTCCAGGTTCAATGGGCAATGATTATCCACTAGCCTTTATGCAAGGGAATGGTACCACCTCCCAGTCTCTGAATATGGAAGAACCTTGAAATCAGGCTAAAGAAGGAGGTCATAGTATTTTGGCAATTTCAAGGTGCACAGCCTGAATGGTGATCTGGATTGTGACATTTTACCAGTCTTGCAGAATCACTAGTAGGTGCTAAAGTGAAATGCTTCCCTGAGCAGTGCTAAATTCTACCAAACTGAATTGTGTTCAGTCTTGCACAAGATCAAGATACCCCACACTGCCTTACCTTGAACTTCACTTCAAAATGTTAAAGCAAAAATTGAGGTTGTGTTCTGAAAGTTGATCTTGTGATTAAAAAGAGAAAGGATATAAGGGTCAGGAGGGCTGGCTTTTATGAGTCTCTGTGGGGAAATTTGTTTTTATTGTCTCAGTTGCAAGAACTGCAGGAAACTGCTTTTCTATCAGAGCTGGCATGCTACCATGGAATTTATTGCTTGGAATACCTGTGATTCCATCTGAGATACCTATTGAGTACATGTGCTCTTTATTTCCTGGCAAGCAAGGGAGTCATCTTTCATATAAGCCGTGCTGATGCATTTTCTGGAGCACATTGGAAGAATGTGAAATTTACTTTGAAGAACAGTTAGGTAATGCACTGCCTTTGACCTTGGGGTTTCCCAACTGTTGGTAGCATTGCTCATGTTGATGACAGAGTAAGCAAGAGGGTTATTTTCCCACTGTTGACCTGCTGCACAGAGTGGGGTGTGCTGTCATATGCTGGATCACCCAGCCCCTACTCATGAGTACATGCAGAATTGACTCACTTGCTTAGTGTTACCTTTTTTTTTTTTTCATTTTTTCCCCCCTTAGAACATAATAAAAATATTCAACTGTTCAGGAAAGAGTTTTGTATTTGTATCTTAACAGTATGTTTGATTTCTTTTTTTAAAACTCTTGTGTCTGGCCTCAATAAATTACAGAGGGTTTGCTCGTTTGAATGTAAAACTATCTGCTTTTGTCCTTAAGTTTATGCCTTATCTTTTTATGTATTTTCAGTCCTCATAGGTGCAAAAGTTGATACTTCTACACACCTTGAATTTGGATTTCAATAAATTTTATGCATTGTTTTGCAGCAATGAAGATCTTTCATTTTGTCAGCTAGTCCTTAAGACTTTTCTTGAAAACTTTGGCTGTTTTCTTCAGTGATATATTGTCATAAAAGAAGGAGGAGAACATAAGTGGAATTGAATTCAGAAGAACTTTTTGGTTGCTAGATTTGGTTTATTCTAATTGCTCAGAGAGCAAAGGTCTGACAACAGCTCTTTGATTAGGTTTTGCACTTGATACATGTTTTCAATATGTTCATTTCTGTTTTAAAACCCAGAAAACCTGCACATCTTTTTCTTCACCCTAGTACTCGGAATTGGTGTCTTGATTTGGACTTGCTTCAGGGGAGAGCTTATGTATAGGTATTTATTTGTAGGTGATTTCATCCTTTAATTCTGACTTGTAGGAATCTGGTTTTGAAAAGATTTCTTTTCAGTGTTATGTTTACTGACTTCCATTTCAGGGTTCCTTCTGGTGAGTCGAGTTTTCAAATGTCATGTGTTCTTTTCTTGCCCAAGTATCCAAATAGACTCGACAAACTTCTAAATAGTGAATGAAAATAATAAAATAATAAAAATCAAGTGCTCCGACTTGCGGCCTCATTGGATTTGTTCGGAGCTGTGTGGGAGACTTCTAAAGTGTTAAAGTTTTGCTGCATTTGTGATACTTCTATGGGGCAAGAAAGTAACTGTATCTAATTTAGTTAAAAGTACTGAGAAGGCTTGAATGTAGCTGTATTCTAGATGGCCAAGATTAAATCAGACCTTTACAGCTGAAATAATACGGTAAATAAACTCCCTATTTTACTGACTTGCAGAGCCACCTGTATCTATTAAAATACCAGGACCCTCCTGAAGTCAGAGAGAAGGGCTGCTGCTGGGTGGAACTGTGTCTCCTTGCTTTGCTCTGTCTCTCCCTGCAGCTGGAACGAAATGAAATGAATGTGATAAATGCCAATTAGTTATGGCTTTTTGATGCAGATGAGACTTGGAAGACACCTGGCCCATCTCCTGCTGAAATGTTTGGGAATGAGCCTGGTGCTATATTTGGAGCATAACTGTAACTGGACAGATTATTTTCTGACTCACCCTAAGCCATTTAAACAACAAGGCTCTCATCCTGCTGGGTGAACATGGGGTGAATTTGGCTGCTGCTGAAGAAAGTCTGTGGATTCACTGTGCAGGAAAAGAGTGCCATTAATGCTTAATGCCATTAAGCAGTTGCTATACTTGTGACTGTTTCAGCAGTTGTAATTTAATGAAGGAGGGGTCGGCACATATGCAGATGTGATTTGTGTGTATAATTTGATACATAGGTCTGGATTAGTTTGCCTGTGACTGACTGAAGATCCTTTGGATGAAAGATGAGCTGCTAATGTGCTGCTAAGTTTATTAATATCCAGCAGAGCAGCTATTATCCATTTTATCAACAGATTACAATGCTTGGTTAATAGCTCCTTTTTTGTCTTCTCATGACTTGTCAAATTGCTTCCAACTGAGTATCAATGCTTCAAAGCTACAATACCTGCAGAAAGCACTGCAAGTATGTAAAATTAATCTTTCATGGTGCAACTAATTTTCTTTGACTGAAGAATACCAGTGCATTAATGTCTATCTGCATTTGTTTTTAAGGAACTCTAGACTTTTACTGAAAACTTGATTGAGCATCACTCTGACATATAGAACTTGCTGTATTGTATGACCTAAGTGCTGTACTTGTCACCCAGCAATCCAGATACATAGGGCATGCAGATCAAAACCAAGCACAGAGTTTTGCTGTGGAGTTTTTCTGCTGGAAAAAGAATTTTTTTTTTCTTGGTGTAGTTCCTAAATTCTGAGTAATTGAATATGAATGAGTATAGATAAATTACCCATGTATTAATGATTTTGGAACTAGTTTTAAAGCTTATTGAAGCTTGTCTAGTGATTAATTCAATGATCTGCATTATTCTAAGGTGATTGGTATTTCAAATATGTTATTTGAAATTTGACAACTTTTAGCAGAAAAGAGCTTTATATGTTGCTTATACTCTGTTTCTGTTCCTTGAGTAAAGGTACCTGAATTAATTATTTAATGAGTGAAGAGGAAAGGATATTTGCTCACCATGGTTAATTACTACCATATGTCCTGTGCTTGCTTTGCTACCATTAATCTTCCTAAATCTTGGGAAATTTTTGTAGGTTGGTGTGTCTCAGGATTAGCTGGGAGAGGACATCCACTTGTGGTGTAGCAGCCAAACTGCACCTACTGTGAGATCCTTTCCCAAGCAGGTTTCCTGCTGTCAGGATAGCTGCTCTCCATCTGCTCTTCCTTACTGCAGAAGAGTTTGTGCATCCATTGCCACATCATATTCTTCTTGCTTTCTCTGGCATGATATGAAAAGGTATCTGTATGGAAATAATATTGCTCCAAAACATAATGCACAATCAGAGCTGCTGCAATAGACTGCTGCAGTTCTGTAATGGGTCCTGGCATGAAGTGTCCTGGGGAGACTCCAAGAGCACTTGGAGCACTGCACTGGCTGCTAATGGCAGCAGTTTGTACTGTCATCCCTGATGGATGCTGGTTAGTAGGTCATCTCCCTTCCAGAGCTGTATCTGGTTTTGGCACTGCTTTACTGCAAATAGAGCTGTAGACTGGTTTTACAATGGCTTGACATTTGACTAGTGGTGCACAAGCAATAACAATGTCCCAGAATTTTTTTTTAATTTTATTTTTTTAGTTTCCATGAACTGACACAGATTCAGGGTATTTTAAGCTGCTGAAGTACCCAGACAGGACAGTTACTTCCTGCAGACAGTGTGTTTCAACCTCAAAGGAAAAGCACTGTGCTAAATAAGCTTCTCAGCCTGCAATGTGAATTTTTGAGAGTCTTAAAACTACTATTAACTGCTGTTCCAGTCTGGTTTTGTAGGCTGGATATGGATCACTTGTATTACAACATTTGTGGATCATAACCCAAGTGAGTTACTACTTTATTCTTCTGGATTTAAAACAGGCTAAGATGGTAAAGAGCAAACAGGCTTCAGGATGGGAGGAGGAGGACATAAGACTACATGTTAGAAGTGGCAAAGCTTGCACTTCAAGAAATTAATTCTATTTCTGCTGTAAAATCGCTTAACAGGGCACAGGAGATATTTTTTCTTTGGAGATTTTTGAGCTCAAGGCTTTTCACTGGTTATCACTGAAAACACATATCAGCTAAGGCTGTTTGAAATTTCTGTACAAACTGAGAGTTGAAGAAACTTTCTATAATATTCCCAGTGGAAAGTGCTTTTTTGCTAGTGTGTTTACATGGCTGAAGAGGATGGTAGACATGCATGGGCAGCCATGGATGGGATAGGAACAATGTTAAATTAGATTGTTGACTTTGAAAACTTCTGTATAGGAGTTGTGTTTTTATAATTGTATTATCCACTTGTTTAGAAACTCTAGCTGGTTCCTGGGATCTCTGTGAGTGGTAGGTGCTAGGAAACATTGAATTTTCTCTTAAGTGGTCACAAAAATTGGACTGTTCCACCTCTATGGGAAAATATACAAATGTAAATATATACATATGTATTCAAAGAAAATTAGAGATGAATGTAAATGGCAATCTAATAGAATTCCACAGCCCCACCCCTACCCCCAACTAGTTTAGCCTTAAGTTAATTCTGTTGATTTACTTTAGTAGGGAGAGGAAAAAAAGCCAAGGAGGGAAGTTTCAAAACTTATGTACTCCCTCAAAAAACTACAAAGTTAAGGACTTTATTAAGTTTTTGCCTTAAAGGTAAGGACTTTATTTTGTCCAATAAAGGCTTCTGTATTGTCAAGTAGACCCTACAGTGCAGGAAATATCTAAAGTAAAGCTACCCTGCTGCCTTTAGTGCTTTCATGTGCTCCACAATGTATCTATGCAACTCTTTCCACTTGGAACCTTGCCTCACTTTGATGGACTGGCAAGAGAAAGAGGCAGCTGTTAATGTTTATGGTCATCCTTCATAGAACCACAGAATGATTTGGATTGGAAAGGGCCTTAAAGATAATCTAGTTCCAATCCCCCCTTGGGACACCTTCCAATAGGCAATAATGCTTGCTGGGAATAGGAACACATCCAGGACAGAGGTTGTGTTCTAATGAAGCCGTAAAGGCAGGGACTCTGGCAAAGGCTTGTTATGCTGTTATAGCCTGCATATCTATATAAAATAATGAGAGACTGATAATGTTTCAATGTAACTTTAGCCTAGCTAGACCTACTACTTTTTCTTTTCTATTTTTAAGTTTGTTTATTTTTTGATTTTTATGAGGAGGAAAATTGAGTGTCATCTTCCTGAGACAAGCGGAGGTTAGGTGAGACCATGTCTCTTGTACTTAGAGATGAACTTTACAAAATTGTTTTTTTCTTTCAAGACTGTAGGGGAAAGTACATTCTTCCTGTTCCTAATTTCCAGATGTGTGCAGGGTTGGTTTTGGAATTAATTAAAAAATTTGAAGATGTTATCTTGTGTAGCAATATTAAGTCAAGGTGCATGAAGATAAAAGTTCTTTATCTGCTCAAGCCTAGCAAGCAAAGCCTGCGAATTTCTAGTGAAATCTTTCCTACTCTGTGGTATAATTGCATTGTGACAATACTAGCTTTTTAAACTGTTTAATGAAATACTTCTGCATCACAGGAACTGCTGCTAGTATTTCCCCCTTCTTTTCTGCTGTTCCATTTATCTTTTATTCTTGAATAATCTTTGATATTTATATATTTCCTGCGATTTTGGTGGTATTTAGCAGTCTTACTGCAGTGCTAATGATTAACTTTTTTTTACAGTATTCAAGATGTAATATCAATAGAAAGAGGTAGAAAAGCTTTTTAAAATTTGTATTTATTTCTTTTTAAAATTCTGCACAAGTCATCAAAAAGCAAGCAGATGAACTATTTTTAATGCTATTTTGCATTACTGTATTTGCCTGCCTTCCATATTGGATTGCTTGAAAATGTCAGTGGGAGAAAATTTCCACTTTCTGTAATCCTCAACTTTTCATTTGCCCTCTTATTTTTTCACTTTACAGCTAGCTATGATATACTCTAGGCAGGCCTACTTTGAAGGAAGAAAGAGTACTGGCAACATAAAAGGCTGGAGAGGCAGAGAAGTATTTGAAGACCTCAGGAAAAAAGAAATGCCTGGACAACACAATGGTGAAGAAGCAGAGATGAAAGTAGAGAGACTCATATCTCAGCCTGTAAGATAATAGTTCCTAAATCTGTAAATTTTAAGACCTGTGTGTCACTCTGCTCTGAAGGTTTGCTGCTCCTTACAGCAAGGGGAACATTTTCAGGACAGTAGGGGCCTCAGGACTGTGACCATGGCTGAGCAGCCCCTTTGATTTTAGTAGGGATAACTTTGGAAAGTTTGGAAAAGGTGTGGCAGTGGGTAGAAGATGTGAAGCCAAACAGTGAGCTGCACTCTAGGGGCACATCAACTGGTGGATGTGTAGTTTGTCATGTATTATTTTGAGAATCCTTAAGACAACATTATTTTTTGTAGGGGATCAAATTACTGGGTTGCACATGTAGGAGGGGCAAGAACATGTATTCAGTCACTGAGTATTTCAAACTAGAGAATCATCAGAAATAATCACTAATATTCAAAATGGAGAAGTATGTTGTACCCCTTTTCCTGCACCTCTGGAGCCTTTTACATCCATAAGGCAGCATCTTTTTGGCACTGATTCCTATCTCTTCACAGATCAGCAGGATCTTCAGGCATGATGGTGGGTTTAACTATGATTATCTGTCTGCAGTTACCTGGCTTTTAAAACTGTTCCAAACAAGAGATCATCATTTCACCTAACAAATGGACAGGGAATGTTTGCAAGCTGCTAAATTTGAATAAAAGCCTTTTGGAGTGAGTAGTTAGCATGGCTGGCACCAGAAGGCCACTGCAGCTTTTGGGTTTTTGTATTCTCTGGCAGCTTTTGGGTTTTTGTATTCTCTGGTGTATTCCTGCAAACTACAAGAAAAACAGAGATAACAGGGAGGAGATGATTCCCCTAGAACATAATAGAACAGCAAAATGTTCTAATATGGCTGGCAGGTTTGCTTATCTAGTGCTATTTTAAGCTAATGAAAGCAGTATTTCATCCTTGGATCAAGGTTTATACATATTCTTACAGTTGTGAGGGTTGTCAAAGTAATTGATGTACTGCCAAAACTGCAGTGAGGATACAAATAGATTTTTGTGTGGGTTGGAGTAGATCTCATGGTAATTTAGTGGCAATTGGTGTGTGTAGGAAGACTATTTAGTCCCTTGTTCTGAGGTAAAAACAGTCCATTTGTAATGTTGATCTTGAGGAAAAGGGATGTTGCCTTCCTGAAGAGGGCCAGTAATTGATCTAACTTTGTATTTTGCTTGGATCAGTGGCCAAAACAACAGAGGAGGATGCAACCCTTTTGAAATTTGAGCTGTTATGGATGTCCTGAACTAGCTTCTCTTTGCATCTGTATATGAGTGTTATGTTTTTTCACTTTAACATGAGCAAAGTTCTGGTCCCTGTGATCAGCTGCTGGTATGGATGTTTTGTGGGAAAGGGAGGAAAGTATTCACAAAGATTTCTCTGGGTACCTAGCAAGGAAGCAGTGCAGCACACTGACCTTCAGAGTCCAGCATTTCCTGTGTGCCAGCAAAAAGCTGTGTGATCTTTCTGGGTGCTGTGACTGTTCTCCCTGCACACTGTTGTGCTACAGTTCAACTGTTCAGTGTCTTGTCTTGTGGTGTGTTCTGACCCAGACTACTCCAGGCCAAGGGCTTGGCCAGAGTACAGGGTACCTCTTCTCTGTGCTTCTCATCATAAGAAAAATGAGGCTGAAAGGTGAGGGAGAATTGAACTCTTTCCGCCCCAGTCTGTTCTGTTACAGAACAGTACAGTTCCAGTGTGGATCATTACTCTAAGCTCAAAACGTTTCTAGGTCCCTCATTTTAGATACAGGAAAGTGTCTTTGTGCATTTGACAGAGCCATTTTGTGTTAATTTAATCTGCCTAAGAGTGCTTCTAGTTAGGAGTTAGAGAAGAATACCAAAGGTGTTGAATATGACCATGTGTTTCACTGAATTGACAGATCCTTATCTCTTTCTAGTATCAAAAAATGCAATGGTTCTGTTGATGCTGTCCAGCTGAACTGTGTCTTTTGCTCTCTTGAAATTAGAAACCAAGCTCTTAGATACATACAAGATGTATGATTGCTTTCTAATAATGTATGCTAATTTCTATATGAGTTTCTTTATTTTGAGAAGCTTTACTTTGTTTCTGAAGCTGTTCCTTTTGAACTAATGTCCCTTCCAAGTAGAAGTGATGGGATCTTGTGATGTGTCAAAGAGAAGCAGGCAGAGAACTGGTATAATGTCTTGGTTTCTTTCTTTCCAATAGAGAATGACAGGGTCGCTACTGCCAAGAGTGTGGGAGGACTTTGAGCCCAGTAAAATATAGGCAAGGACAGATATGGGTGTAAATGTCCTGATAAAAATGAAAGAAGCAGCTTACTGTGTTCAGCGACTCTTCCTGAAGATGAACTGCATATTTTTTGCTGCTCTTGTTGCTATACACTTTAAGACAGATGGATTTTAAACTCTTTCTTTTTAGAATCAGCAAGGTAGAGGGAAATAGAGTTTTTTTTTGGGGGAAAGCCTACCAGTGATCTGTTTCTACTGCAAACCCACAACCATTACTTACTGGTGCTGCTGATACCATGTATGTACAGGCTGATGTTTGTCAGCTCCATGGTACAGTAAGGACCTATTTGCTTGCTTTTATTTTGTCTGATTTGGTATGCATGTGAGTTATAAGCTTTAAATGCAAGAAAAAGTGAAATAAGAGTGATAATATTTTCCAATAACCATTGGAATAACCATCCAATTCTTATTACTTTCCTTTTTTTTTTTTTCTTTCTTTCTTTATTTGTTGTTGGGGGTGAGGGCTAGGCTTAAGGAAGCACTATTTCAATAGTTGAACGACGTGATTTCCATTTCCTTTCATTTGGGTAGCCTTTTTCAGTTGAGGTGAGAGCACACTAACAGCTGATTGAAGCCTGAAAATGGATTTCCTTTTCCTTATTGCCTTTTATGGTCCTCACAGGAACGGTCTGCGATCTTTGAAGGGCTGTTTCCCGGCTGGGAGCCGCTGGAATATCGGAATCGGCGTTGTGGGGGAAGCCCATTGGCAGCAGTTATGGGATCGGCCGGCAGATGGCGCGGTCAGGAAAAACGATCCCGCCGAGACCTCGGCTGGAACGAGGAGATTTTGGGGTTTGTGACGAGATTTTGGGATTTGTGACTTCCAGCAAGGTCCTCGGCTCCCGAGACTAATTACCTGCTCGGTGTGATTTGATATTTTCTTCTGTGAAAAGAAAATATCGTGTTGCAGCCTGGTAATCTCAGCCGTGGAATTTAGAGCCAGCTATAACTGCTATAATGCTCAGAACGATGAGTTTGGGAGGAAATATGCAGCTATTCTGCTCAATGGTTGAATATGCTGCTAGATTAAATCCTGTCTACCCTATAGAGTGCAGACTTATACTATGACAAATCTACTTTCATGCTTGGCCAAAACATTTTGGAGCTTTTAAAGATAACCTGCAGCTGGACCTTTTGACACATCAGTGTGTTCCAACTCTGTTGTCTTTTAAACCGGAGGTCGTCATCCTTTAAGGACTAAGAGTCTCTGGTTAATCTGAATTTTGTCTGAGAAATGTTATTTTCCTTGGGGTACTGTGAATAATTGCTCTGAAAATGTTCTTCAGCATGGCTAAATTGATAAGTTGCAGATTTTTAATGCAGCTTTTAGGTGCTGTGTTTGGAAACATTTGGTGTGAAGGATCAGCTACTGCAGTATGTTTCAAAAATATTAGGGGGCACTATGAAGAGAAAATTCTTGGTTAGTTTTCTAGAATCTGAGAGAATCTGTTGGTAAAGAGCATTATTAATCTGAAGTTATTGGAAGGATTTGGTTTGAAGTTTTAAAATGACATAAAGGCAGAATGTATACCTCTGAGTTGGTATAAAACTGAAAGTATAGTTATTTGCTATGAATTGACTATTTATTCAAATGGTTATGCACTCAAATTAATGTTTTTGTGATTACACAATGAAAAATTCCACAGTATTTGAGAAATTCAAGGAAATATTTTATGATGACCTGCATCAGTTCTTTAGCCTGTGAAGCATGCTATTGGCCATGGAACAATCAAAGGAAAACCATTTTTTGGTTCTTGAGCACAATCTAAAAATTATAAAGCTGGGATCAATAGCTGTCCAAGTAATGTGATTTTTGTTTGTTTGAATAATTTTGTGGGTAATGTTGACTACATACTTTGGAAGGGCTGTTGACAAGGCAGGAGAAGACTGAAGTAGAAGGGAATGGCAAAGCATAAAGTGAGATGAATTTTTGTAGAGTTTGGCTAAAAAAATGTGTTCAACAGTCTTCATGGTTGCTTAAATTTCTCAACACTAAGGCAAATATTTTCAAAAGCAATTATGACAGTTGTATACATCAATTTTATGTAGCAGGGCAGCTGTATTACACTCTTTACTCTCTGTAAATGCTCAATTACTGTTTTGCCTATTATAAAAAAAAGATCTATTCTTTCAAGATAATTCTAATTGAGCATCTGAAAATTAAGCCACTCAGTACACTAGTAAAATCTGGCGAATTAGGCCAAGCTTGGGAAATAAGCTGATGTTGATCATTTTAGCACAAAGTGAATAGGAATAAAGTTCTTGTAAAACTACTGATCCAGGGTTTGCTTTTTTGTTGTTTTCTTGTTTTTTAGAAAATTTAACTGCTTTAGAAGGCTCAATCCACTTTTTGACCCAGTCACACTGTCAGAGATTTGTTCAAACTAGAAAGCTTTTAATGCTTCCTCTGCATGGAATTGTCTCTCACAGATCTCCAGTTTATGAATGCTGTGTTTAAAGTCCAAGAAGCGCACCAAGTTCTGCTGTTGTTTTACCTCTGAAATAACCTTGCTTCCAGGATTCCTGGTCCTCTGCTGCCAGCAGAGAACACTATATACTCCCCAAGACTTTCCTAACTGTGGATTGCAAGTTGCTAGCTAAAAACTTGCACTGGTGTGCTGACACTGTGAATCCTGGTACGTGACACCCAAAATGACGGGAATTGCCTGTTTCCCCAGGAAGTGTTGCCTCTTCTTACACTTTGTGTTTCACTGTAAATGCCATTTGCTTGGTGTTGTGAGGCTGGGAGTGAATCACAGATGCTCTGTTTGTCAGCAGGTTATGAACTTGATGTTCTTGGAGAATTTAAGGACTTTCTAAACAAAGAGCGTGTTATTTCTTTGCAAATATTACTTTGTCATTGTTCCAAAGATGGCAAGAAACTGTGTTTTTAATCTTCAGCCTTCTCAGCTCTTCACAAGAAGTAGATGTGCTGTTAATATCACACAGCTCCTTTAATTAGGTAATTAGCACTGGAATGACAATGCTAAGAAATCAGGAATGGGAAAAATAATTGACTTTCCAGGCCTTAACTGTCTATCTGTTACTACAGTAATCTTTTAGCCTCTTTCCTTTATGAACTAATATCCTCAGTGGTACTGTCATGTCTATAACTTTATTCCCATCAATGAAGCTGCACAGACTAATAGATCTGTCCCAGGTAAGCAGTTTTCACTCTGCAGAACATAGATGCTTTGCCTACTCAATGGTCCGTGTCAGCTATTAAGTACTGACAATGGGCTTCCCTGAACAGCCTTTTAGCAAACAGCCTATTTCAGTGAGCTTCCCTGGTGCTACAGGAATGATGAAAGGTGGGGTTTTTTTGGTTGCTGGTTGGAGTTCTTGATAATTTAATATTCAGTATCAATGCAGACAATAGTTGTATCTTTATGGTAAGTGTATTGGGTCAAAAATACCTCCTTACTCAACATGGCTTTTTAAAAATTGGTGCACAAAATGCAAGCTGCTTTTAACAGTTCATCCTTCTGGTCACTGAACACATTTATTAATCATTCAGTACATTTTGCTGTTTTGATAGCTGAGAAAACCTTTGATGATGCATTGTTTGAGTGCATTGGTTTGGCTTGGGTTTTGTTTTTAGCTTTTTTTCCTTTGTTTTCCAAAGGGAAAAATGGTAAAATATAGGATTTTTCTTTATGCAATGTTTTCTTTGACTTTCTCCAGCCTGCTGTTACTAAGATGATTAATTGCTCATGCTGGAAGATAGGACTCTTTTCAGAGTCTTCTTTATCTGATAGAGTCTAAATTCATTGGGGGTGGGGAGAGGAAAATATATTGGTTTTGGATTACAAATAGTTTGTGCATTTTAGAAGTAAAGTTTGAAGGAACCCCAGCGTTTCTGAGAGAGGCATGAGAGAGAAAGAAAGGCAGCTCCATGAAGTAAATCATGTTTGTTTTTTAGGAGCTGTTGGACTACTTGGCAATGGGAAGAGTTAATTCTGTATGTGTCCAGGAGACTTAATAATGCATTTATAGTAGTAGCATTCATCTGCAAACTAAGTCTCTGGACTGCTTGCATGACAGCTTGTGCAAAGTCATTCACTGTAGTGTGAGGTCATGTCTTCAGAATCATCATCTCCAGGGAAAACTATCTCAGTCTGTCTCACTGGAGAAGTGTGCTCATTGTCAGAATTCTGGGATGGAGGATGGATGGTCATCCTGTGGACCCAGATGGCTCCTTGGAGTCTCCTGAGAATGGGGTCACTCTGTGTGGATGTTTGCTACATACCTCAGGAGAGATGCTGGATGGTGGCAGAGCCTGAAGGAGGAGCTGGGGAGATGCTGCTTAGGATCCAGAGCTCTGGGTGGATTTTCTCAGAGTACTTACCCAGGATGAAGGTCCCTGCTGATCCTGGTGAGAGGTACAGATAGCCTTGGGAAGGTGACAGCAGAAAAACACGTTTTCACTTGCCGTGCTCTCTCCTGAGCTCAGATGCTATCTTGTATAACTAGGGCTATTTGCTGAGGATTTCCTTTAGTCCAGGGTTACATGGACAGCAAAATCTCTGTAAGAACATAATGACTTGTATGGCAATAGTCACAAGTAAGGGATCCAAAGTGATTTCTGACCTGCTAGAGACAAGAGTCTCTGTGGTAAGCTCTGTGCAAGGATGGCCTGTGTGGATCCCCTGCTTTCTCTCTCTGTATTTCACTGTGTGTGCCCTTCTGCAGGGAGTGTTGGCTGATGGGCTGGCCTGGCATAGGCTGACTTGGAACAGCTGCTTCTTCTGTGGCATACAATGAGGAGAGATCCATTCTCTTTAGCAGCTGTGAGAGTGCCCCTTTGGTGGTGCTGACAAAAGGTCATCTGCAGCCCCACCTATGTAGGAAGATTTCCACTGGTTTGGTTCTTCTCCAAAGCTGGTCCCGCTTTCTGTTTTTGCTGCAATGATATCTAAATTCCACTGAGGAGAGCTACAGTGTCCTAAGTGTGCATCTCTAAGCTCTTGTGACAATCCAAGCCTCTTGTTTTGTTGCATGTAGTGGTGTTAGGGCTGATCTAAATCTGAGTGGCTTGGCTGGCTGTAGAATTTTTGACTGGGATGGGGAAAATGAAGGAAAATCTTGTGAGATGGGAAAATCACTTCCTTTTGTCTCTTTCTCTCTCTTTCCCTACCAACTTTATGAAATAAGTTATAGCTTTCAGATCTGAGTATTTTCAAATGATATTGCCTCCTATGATTGCTTTCTGTAAATGAAAAGTAAGCCCAAGAATTTGAAGTCCTTCTAGAGTAAGTAGATTTTGTGTTTTTCCTTGAACCAAGTTTTGTGCATAGATTTTGGTATTTTAGCAGAACTATTTCTATACCAAATTTTCTACTCCTGCTTGTCTTCCTTATCACCACCCCAAACTGCTCCTCCCACTCCAGATAGAACTTAAGAGGGGGCTGGAGTGCCAGAAGTATCAGACTGATCTCTTAGTCACCTCAGAAAGTTCTGTTTTTTCAGTGAATAAGTTAGAGAATAAAGGAGCAGCACTGTAGGAGAAAAAGAATTTGGGCTGTTTTGAAATGGAAAATACCTGTCACCTCTATCAGCTCTTCTCTTCAGCCTCCAGAAATGCAAGCGTTAATCCTGTCCCAGAATATCACTGGATAGTCTAACTCTGAAACCCCCATTTCTGTTAGGACTTTGCTGCCTTCCTCTCAGTATCATTCATACTGTATAATTATATTCTGAATTATGTGAAATGATTACTTTCTGTAAGTGGGTTGAGCTAGCCATTTGGTACATACTGCTCTAGATATAAATAATCCATCTTTGAAACAGGCTAGATGGTCTCTGGAAACTTTTCTAGCACTTTGTTTCTGTAGTGGGCATGAGAAAACACTGTCAGGTTTTTGTTTACACAATGTAGTTCATAGGTTTTTCTTTTGAAGAAAAAGACAGCTTGTTTTTGATGTCAGTTTCTTCTGCCCAAAACTTGCTGATTGCTATGACCTTACATTGTCCACGTAAGAGGAAAAATTTTTGCTTCCTGCTATAACTGACTAATGGATGATGTGCCAAAGAAAAGTAAAAATCTAGTGTGAAAGTTACATGAGAGTAATGTATATCTTTATCTAAAGAGGTCTTAAAAATATATAGTTTATTCAGGAGAGTTTTGGATGGGATATTGGTCAGGCATTGGAATGGTGGAATCATCTGGAAGTGTTTCAATAACATCTAGGTGTGGTACTTGGGGACATAGTTTAGTGGTGGGCTTGGTAGTGCTGAGTTAACTGGTTGACTCAATGAGCCTAAAGGTCTTTTACAACTGTAATGATTCTGTGATTTTATGAATATTTTACATAGTGTGTTTACAGCAACTTTGGAGTAAGAGGCTGTGTTACAGTAAGGTAACTGGGCCATTTGTTATGGTTACAGAACAGATTTATCAGAACAACAGTTACATCTGGGGATGAACAAGAAACAGGAATAGCACAAATAACATACTGTTATTGAAGCATATTGCAATGCTTTAATAATAATCTGGATAACAAAAAGTTGAAATACTATACTCCATTAGCTTTTTCTCTTAGGTTGAGTAATTTGATCAGAGAAGTCAATGGCACCTTGTACACCAGAGAAAATCTAGGAGCATCACTGTCTAAAGAGCCCAGCTGGAAAGTGACATGATGGCTCATGTCACCCTGCCAGTGATGCCTCCTTGTCATCAGAATTGTCATCAATGCTGCTGTTCTTTCAGGTAGTTGTACTTGACTATTCACCAGATTTTGTCCTGCTTACTTACAAAATGTGTCCACCACAGCTTTAGGTGGTAGCTCGAAGAGCTGCAGCTCTTTAGTGTTGGGAGCAGTAATGTGGTGACATAAACAGCAATGAATCCTTCTAGGGTGATAGAAGATCTGCGACTAAGCCATAAGTGGTTTTTTTAGTAGTTTTAGTTTTAAAGTTTACATAAATACCTTTTTCTTTAACATGTACAAAACTGAGTTGGGTGTTTCAAGAAAACTACCTAACTCTAAATTCCTTCTTGTATTTCTTATTTCCAGTTGGGCCAGAAAAATAGAGCCTGTGTTATGACTCTATAATATAAAAAATTTAGAAGGAATGTAAAATAGAGTTCCTATCTATTTTTCTTTTCCCCTTGTGTTTTTTTTTTGGGTTTGTTTTTTTTTTTTTTGTGCCTTTGTTTTTTGTTGCATCTTCAACACTGGGAAAAGTATTAGAGTAATGCTTCACTCTGTCTTGGACTTTATCCATTACAAAAGACAGTCACTTTTTCTGGTTGTTGGATTTTTTGTTGTTTTGTCTATTTGTTTAGGTTTTTTAGTCCTAAAGTACCTGGTTTTTCTCTTTCCCTCTCAGCGGATAATTTTAATTATTAAAACAAAATATGTATGCTTTTAATCTCAAGTGCCCTCTAGATATTGTTTAATGACCTTTAAGTTGATTCTGGAAAAAAGTTATTTCATGATGGTGAAGATGCAAGTTTTGGGATCCTTAACCTCTTGTCTAGAACTGTTTGTGGAAGAGCACCCTTCTTATTTGCTGGATTGGAAGGATTCTGAATTTGTAGTGTGACTGTACTTGGACTCGTTGGCACTGTTGTAAAAATGAGTTAGATGGTGCCTAGAGTGTATATAGGAGTTTAACTGTGTAATATTTTAACCTACAGTGAAGGTAGGAAAATAAGAAAAGTTGGGCTATTAGCTTTATACCGAGTACAGAACATGTTATGTTTTAATGAGTTATCTGGGGCATAAAAGGGAACAAGCACAGAATCAAAGTAGCAAGATTTTATCATTGTTGCAGGAAATAAGAGCAATATTATGTTATTTTATCTTAAGGATGGCAGGATGTTATTTTAATATTATTGGAAGGTGAAACAATGTTTCCATGTTGGAAAATGTAGTAATGTTTGAGGTTTTGTAGTAAATGCTGATCTTCTGTTGGGAGAAGAAATACTTCTGTTGGGAAAGATAAGTGTACATGAGCAAATGTGATCAAAGTTATGTGATCTTATGCTTGCAAAATAAAACCATGATGAAAGCCCTGGCCTTGGCTATTTTGTGCTTAGAGCATGTCATTAATCATATCTTTTACTTTTAATTTAAGTTTTAACTTCTTTGTTGTTGTGTAAGATGTGTAGCAGTTTCTAATTGGATAGTATTCATTATTATTTGGAAAAGGTGGGACAGATGAGAAGCTATGGACTCAGAATTGATAAAACTTGTCTAACCAGCAATGCAGTTAAAATGACTTTTTTGAGATTACCTCAGTTTTGCAGCAATGCTTTACAGATTACTCTTCTCTGCCTTGTATTGACAGGTCAAGAGAGAGGACATAGTCAAGATACAAC
Organism: Lonchura striata; assembly: GCF_050655825.1. Classification (NCBI taxonomy): domain Eukaryota; kingdom Metazoa; phylum Chordata; class Aves; order Passeriformes; family Estrildidae; genus Lonchura; species Lonchura striata. The sequence continues at coordinate 99,642,458 of NC_140704.1, forward strand.
TTCAAGTATAAGAGTAGAGACATCTTGTCTATTTTTTCTGTGAAATCTCTTTAAGTGTGGCATTTGCTTCCCATTTAAGTAAAATCTAAACCAACCTGCAAATTTGCAGAGTGTGCAGCAGAGTGTCTCTTGACAGGAAACTTGAAGGAAGTGATAAACTGGCAGATAAAAAAAAAAAAAAAGTTAGTTTTGGCTGCAATATACTTGGAAATTACTTCAACAAGAATTCCTGACGTTTTTTCCCCCCTATCTCCTACCTGCTAATATGTATATGCCATCTGTCAGAATTCTGCCAATCAGCTGACATGGTTAGACATTTTTCTGTCTCTGCTGGAGAAATGTCTTTTTCCCTCTGGCTCATAAAAGCCTGAAAAGGAAATGTCTGATGACAAAAAGACAAAACTTGGTAACTCATTAATAGGCCATATAGAAAGAAATGGATTCCTTTTTGTAGCGTTTAAAGTTGTGATTTGATTCAGAAATATAGGCTTCCCCTTAAGCTATTTTTCTTAATTTGTGTTTTTCTTTACACTCCAGCCCCCCGCCCCATGGTGCTTGTTTGTTTTATTTGAGTTTTAAAATAAATGCAGTACAGAAAGCCCCCAGGTGTAATGATGAGTATTTAATATTGTGATTCTGACAGCTACACGGTTTAGGCCTTATCTGTAACCAAGTTGGCTTTTCTCCAAGATGGGCACATCTGATAAGGGGTCTGATATCAGGTGTTTGCTCTGAAGCCAGGACTGAAATCTTAAAAAGCTGTGGTGGTGTGGTTTTTTTTTTTTTTTGGTTTGGTTTTTTTTTGTTTTGTTTTGTTTTTGTTTTTTTTCTTTTTAATATATTTTCTTTCTCTCCCTACTAACAGACTGGTGATCTTTCCAGATTTTATTCTCTTGAGGTTTGAGAAGCTTCTTTACCTGAAGCTCGCTGCAAACATTGCACATCCAGTGAACACAAAAAGCCCTACTTGACCAATTGTAAATAAGCAATACAGTCTACTTGGTCATGGGTAAATATTTCACAGATCTGTGTGCATAAATAAATAAATAAAAGGCCATTGTTTAATTAGTTTCCAATGAGATATGAAAAGACATCAGACCATTTCTATCACTGAAGAGACTGAACTGTCTCTGTTCAACCATTGGTTAAAGTCTGGTCATGTTTGTGCCTTGATATTTGTTTTAGTAATGCTCTGTCTCAGTGAATACATATTTGGTGTCCTGCAGAAAGCAGCTTAAATTGTGTGCAGAGAGGTACAGTCCAAGGCTCCTGATGGAGCACTTAAGGATTCAAGAGATTTGCATTCTGAATAAGAAGATCCTCAGTTCTGTGTAAAAACTGATATCCTGGTACACTTGGCTACTGCACAGATTACCAGTGTTGGTTGGCATCGGTTGTTTCTTTTTGTTTCTTTGCCTTGTTGGGTCCAGTGGTAGAATAAAATATTTTGGTAGCTGAATGGATAACTATATTTAAAATAGCAAATACTTAGCAATAGAGTGTTTTAAAAAGCAAAACACCAGCATCAGTGTCCTGGCCATACACCCCTCAATAATAATGGACAAAACACCAAAATTCAGAAGTAAAACTCTGCCATAGATAAGAAAAAATTGTAGTTAAGCAAACATTGTGCTGTTTGATGCAAGAACAGAAATGTGTCAGCTTTTGCTAACCCCAGTGTGTAAGTGGGAGTGTAGTTGCCTGACAGTCTTGTCATGGTATTCCCCAATTAAGTGCTCCCATCACAACCACACTGCTGCTTGTTCCCTCCACTTTTGCCCTCCCCTTCCCCACTTTGATGGAGAGCAGATTTGGAGGCCCAAAGGCAAAGATCATTGGTTGAGATAAGAACAATTTACTGAAAACAGCAACGGGACAAGAAAATAAGCAGTAACAGCAACAATACTAATGACAAAGGGTGCGAGAAAAGAAACAATTCACATGGAAACACAACCAGAAATGGACAGCTCCCAGTGCTGGGGAAGGAAGCACTTCTCCCTGGAAGAGAGTCTTTTTCATGTGCCCTGGCAGTGATGTGAGGTGGTACAGAATAATCTCCGTGTCCTGGCCATGCCCCCTCCTGGATACTGAAAAAATTAACCCTGTCCTGGCTGGAACCAGGACATCTGCCCATAGAAAGTCTGTCATAATTAAGTTGTTGCAGACAACTGTGCAAGTCTTACACCAGATTTAAGAGCAGCTATTTTCTGCCTTTCTTTTTTTGTGTTGTTTTTGGTGCAGACACTGCAGAAGCTGCTTTGGACCCTTTCCAAAAAGTTATTGAAATCAGTCTTCAGTAACTGTATTGGTTTTTACTGTGCACCAAGGTTACTGAGCTGCATGAGCAGACAGCTGTGTTAAAAACAGGATTTAGGATTTTAGAAGGTGTCTTTTTACAGTTGGACTAAATAAGGTGTATAAAAGCATGCATACATCTAGTATTTACTACTTTTATCCTAATCTTCTGCCTCTTTTTCTCTCCAGCTATGGTCCTGCTGGTCAGTTTTGAAATCAGTAGCAGCTCTCCAACATTTATCATGTCGAACCTCTGAAGAGAAGAGAGGTATTGGGTGCCCCACAGTTGCTGGCACTGCTAATTAGAAATACAAGTACATGTCTTTTGAGCAGGGTGGTATGTTGTACTTCTATACAAAGGAGGTGGTAATTTTTGATGAAGTTGCTTGGTATTTTCCCGATGAAGTATTGTTCTCAGCAGAAACAAAATCCATATGTCAAAAATGGACTTCTTTCTGTCTAAAGCTTCAAGACAGTCATGTTTGAACTAAACTTGTTCACCTTTTGTGTGAAATAGAATTTTAAAAGGACATGCAGGTGCAAAGGCTGCTTTTACTATACCCACCATGGCATTCTATCCACCATAGTGTGAGGCCTGGATTCAACCTGTCCCCTACCTACATTAGACCAGTCACCAGAACCAGATGAGTTAAGACACTAAGACATTATTTGCTTTGGGGTAGATCTCTTATTTCTTCTCTTGAAACATGTTATTTCATGTTCACACTGACACAGACCTTCAGTAATTCAGCCTAGGTGGATGTGGGAAGGGAGGGGTAGAATTAATTTTGTCATGCCTATCTTTGCTTTGTTTTAGGAGTAGATCTTGGATGTCTAGAACAATAGTGTCAGTATACTTTTATGAATCCCAGGTAGCTGTAGGAAAGGCACTTTTTGCAGAGTTCTTTAGACTGAGATATGCTTTTAATTTACTTACATTAGAATATGTGATGGAGAAAGACAATATTTTAGAGAAAAGAGCTTGCAACTAGGGTGAGCATTTTTAAAAAATGAAGTATCATAGTAAGTACCTGGAGGAGGACTTGGGAACTCTCAGCCTGTGAAGAACATATGACCTACACTTCATTTGTTATGACAAAAAGTTAAATGCTTATTTTATTACTTGTGTTTTTTTGTTGGTGTTTTTTTTTTTAATATATATACACTATTATTGACTGTTGTTAAAATCAGAATAGCTGGCCAAAGAAGCTTCAAAGCTGTAGTTCCTTCAGCAAGGATAAAGACATAGAACCATTATTGTAGGATTTCTGTAAACTCCATATGAATTTGTGTGGTCTGTTTTATTCCCAGAATTCCCCAGAGGTGACCCCTGCCTTCCTCACAGTATCTTTTCATAAGGGAAACTTTTCTGAATGTACGTAACTGGATAAGTGCCTTCAGCATTAACAAACTTATTAACCACTAATCCAGCACAACAATTCTTAGTGCAGCTGCTGCAGAAATGCACAGTGAGGAAGCACAAAAACTGTGCCTGAAGACAGAAAAATAAATAACTGTAGTGATAATTGCTTCCTGTAGGTACTGCAATGTGGCAGTCATCAGAAACCTATTCACTGCATCTGCCTTTCCCTCTCTCCCTGATGAGTTTCCTTCATCCCCCCCCCATGCTAGCCTGCCTACAACCTTTTAGAGAAGTTCTCTGGATTCTGGCTGGAATGCTAGCAGTAATTAGATAAAACATTGCTGTCAATTTCTGTGAAGAGAAATAAATTTATTACCTTAGTTGAATTCAAGCCAAACTTAGCTTCTTCAATATATAAGTAGTTGGCTGAACAGATAAACAGCTGGCAAAAGTAATTTTGCTTTATCTACCTTCAGAGAGGACAAAAGGTAACAAACCAAAATGACCAAGGAATCGGAAATCTGTCACTTTAACACTGGCTTTTTTAATCATGGTCAGATACTTCACCTTCTGCATAAACTGCTGAGTACTCACTTCTTGTGTCTTACCTTGTCAGGCTGAGGAGCCCTCCCAGAGAAAGGTCACACTTTTAGCTGATGGTAGGTTGCTGCTGGCATGAGTCAGGACAGGATGAAATCCTGATGCATGTATCTTCCAATGTCAGCTGGAATTTTTTGTGGGTGTGCAAGGAGTGGGAGATCAGCACTTCCAAATTAATCCAGTGTGCACTGGGACGTATTGGCCACTTGGATTTGATAAGGTACCCACCTTGTGCCTGAAGCCCGTGGTCTGACTGAGGGTTAGTGGTGGCTTGCAACAATTCTACTTTAAGAGTTGTATAAGAGTTATACAGTGGAATATATAATGCAAAGAAAAAATAAGGAATCAGAAATCAGAGTTTTGAAATTGAGTGAATCATAGGAATTAGGGCAAGCTCAAGTGACTAAGCAAAGCTATTGAATTTGATGCTCCATCAAAATGTAAGAGTGTATTTGGTGTGATTGTGACTCAGCACTTGCTGGTGAGTCATTCCTCATTCCTCATCACTGGGACCTCAGTGCTGTTGGTTTTTGGGCTGAAAAAGAAAAGTCAAGTGGGAAGGGATTTAAACCTACAGAGAAAGTTTAAACTTCATGAATACAAAGGAGAAGGGGGAACTTGTACCCCCAGTTAGATTATTTTTCTTGGGAGACTTTATTTTTAACTTTTGAATCTGTTATTTTCAATGGAATGAGATTAATTTTCCCAGTGTTACTTATAGTGGATGCTTTTTTTTCCAGATCATTCATTTGTGACTACATAAAACTATCAAAGCTTTAAGGCAATGTATTTTGCTTTTCCATGGCTCTTTCACACAGATGAGTTTAAAATATTTCATACCAATAACTCGGTTGTGAGAAGACAATAATAGTAGAGAAGAATTAAAATCAATCAGTGCAAATAGGAGAACAAAAGTCTGAGAATATACAAGTATTTAATGAACTTTGTATGTCTAGTAGAAACTGCAGAACATATCAGCAGTTATAATGTCCTAAGAAGGTGAGAACTTGAGGTGAAAAGCAGTGAAATCCTCACCAGAACTCTGATAGTCTGTGTTCATCCCACTGCAAGTCAGTAATGGAATATCAGTGTAAGAGGTTCTATCATCTCTATAAAGCCAGAACAAGGGTATCCCCCTTCAGCTGCAGTGATGGCCAGGATGACAGTGTTAATCTTTTTGTGAAGCTTCAAACTTAGCTATTAATAGAGATGGGTTTGTTTGTGGGGATGATTGGGTGTATTGGTGTGTTACCCTGTTTTACCAGATATGGAGATCAGGAGGGAAGCCCCTTTTTCCTTTTCTGTTCTATTTGGCAAGTCTGGCAGAGACCATGGGGGAGCTGTAGTTTGTGTTGTAATGTGCAGTATGGGCAGCTGCTTGGGAACACCTGGGGATCCCAATTCACAAGTTCTTTGCACTCCTGCAGGGCCAAGGCACTGGCAGTGTTGTTTTTTTTTCTTCTTCCTGTGTCAAATTGAAGTTGCTTTTTTGGTCCTTTTATTGCAGGTCTCCATATATTATGATCCATTCCTACCCATGTCTATGTTACTAGCTGTTTGTATAGGTTATAAAGAATTTCTAAATGCAGCATTAATTCAAAAAAGTAGCAGAATCTGGGGTGTTTTTCTAAATGCAGCTTTTTAAACCATTTTCTGCAGGTGATGTGCTGCAAAATACCTGCAGTGTCAGATCTTGCTTTTCTTTTTTAATCAAAGGATGTGATAAAATCACTTAATGTGGCGAAGACACTGTCATATGTGCTCATTACTTGTTTTGATCTCCAGACTCTGAGTTTTGCTTTCAAATGTAAGTGCCTCCATGGGATTTGTGAATCTCTGATGGGCAGGTTGTTTGTACATTAGGTACAAAAGCATACCAGTGTTCCCACTAGAAACTTTGACTATCTAGCAATGTTATGTTAAGGAACATAAAAGAAGATGATTAGGGACAGACAAGGTCTAGGAAACACATCTGGAGGATTTAATAAATGAGGAGTAGTTTTAAGGGATATATCATTCTTTCCTTACACACACTCTTTCAGCACTATGGGGAATTATCACTGGTATTTGATTTATGTTTAGAAGTAATATATCTTATGCTCATGCTTTTATTGCATATAGTTGGTACTTTTCCAGATTGTTAAGTAATTATGTTTAAGTGGTGACTGAGCTAATGTGGAGCCTGGCTTAGAGTCTGAAGGAATGGATATATGGCAAAGCCCATAAGACCTGATTCAAAAAGATCTTTTACTTCAAAAAGCCCATAATTAGTTTTATGCAAATTATAGAGGAGGATATCTTGGTAAAGCAGGAAGAAACAAAGGAAGATCCCAAGTTAATTATTCTTTCATCCTTATTTTGTTATAGCACATGAGTCTGGTGATGGCTCTGGCATAAGAATATCTGTGTGCTGGTGTGAGCCCATCTCTGCTACATCCCCACAACATGCTGGTGCCATGCTTTCAGATGAGATCAAGCAATGTAGTACTGGGGGTTCTACTTCAAAATGTTGTCTAAGGATTTAGGTTTTAAGAGCTGTTAAAAGTAACTTTAAATTTCTGTACTTGTAGTGGAAAACAAGTGTCTAAATAACGATTAAGTAGGTTGCTTAATTTCTTTTCCCTCTCAAAATTATAATAACAAAGGACTTTAATTTCATATACTACATACACTTGGGTATTGAGTATCTTGAGTATTTTATGATAGATGAACAGAGAACAGTTCTGATTCTCAGCAGTTTGTACAGATTCTCAGCAGGGGTTACAGATTGTGTCCTTTTTTTTTACATTAGAAAAAGACTGTAATGTTTTGGTGATACTGCATAACAAAATTGCACAGAAATTACCCATTTTCTATTTTGAAGGGCCAAGATTTAATTTCAGCTGCTTTAGCTGAAATTAACTAATCCCACTGTATCTTGGATATCTTTCAGGTGAAAACTTTAACCTGTTTCACTGGAAATGTTCTGATTAGTTCCAGCTTCAGAGTATTTTAAAACCAGAACAAAGCAGCAAACTGCTAGCAAATGTGAGCCAAGAGAAATAAAGTGTGCAAAGGATTAGACCCAAGGACTCTGAGAAGCAGGGCTGTAGTCAGGGCTTAGGCCAGATCTAGCTCAACCTAGAAATCCTGTTGGTTTGAACAAGGTATTTCCCAGTTCTTGGCAGTTGCTTGTCTTGGAACACCCCAAAATCAAAGTGTTGTGGTATTATTTGTTACTCAAAAATTGCTAAATAAAGGACTATTCTGCATGGCTTCTTTACTTTTTATGTGTTTCTGTTTAGATGAAGCTAATCTGAAAACACTTCAGCTGTGCTAGAAAACAAATATGAAGCCAGTTGGCTTAATATGGTTTTATTCAGATTTTAATGGGACAGAAGCTTTTTCACAATTAGATACAAAATATTAAGAAATGTGTATGAGAGAGTGAATTTTCTGGTCAAGTAATGGTTTTGCTCTTCCAAGAGGGACCAGCCTCCAAAGTAACCTTTTCAATATCTGTTTGTTTCTGCTTGCAAAATGATGACTGTTCCTTAGTAAGGAGTCCATGCTCCTGTTTGGGAGGCAGACATTAAGAAAGCAAGTGAAGCCATATTTGCCCTCTCCACCTCATACTTTCGAGCAAATGCTTATAATTTAATTAGTATGGGATTTTAACTATTCTTCACATGAAAGACAAGGGAAGAGTAAGACTGATATTTGATAAATGCACAATTTGGGATTTTTTTGTCTACGGTCTTCTGGTTTGTCTTTGTATCTGCTGCAGATTGTAGGAGTAGGATGGGAGATGCAAGATGTTATTTAGGCTGCAGAAGTTTCAGTTTGAAACTCTTTTCTCTGTCTAGGCAGGAGTAGATATGCTGGAAGAGAATGGGTTATTTTTAGGATTTTTTAAAGGATGAAGAATCTTTTTCACTGGGAAAAGGCCATATAGGTGTTACTTCACCCTTTCTACCATTCACCAGGTGAATCAGAGTCCATTTATGCATTTCTGCATAAACCTGAATTTGTGGTATCTGGGGGCTCTAAGAATAGCTGTGACGTGAATAATATTCTGTGAATGAGTTTTCCTATGGCATTATGCATTTCTTCCTGGAGGAGACCTTGCAACTTTATGGCTTCTGTGGTGTCATCTATTACATTACTGCAGCAATGAATGGATGCAGAAGACAAGTGTCTGTTACTTACCTCTATTCTACGTTTAAGGTGCTGGACCACTACTTCTCTCCTTCTCTCTGGGATGCATTGAAAATATGGTAAGGTGGAAGCTATTACCATCAAGTGTAATACAGTTTGGTTATGTAAAGATCTTTGTAATTTTATTTTCCTGTGTTCCTTGCTAGTAAAGAACCAATGAAAATCTTTTCTATGCTCTTGGAATGTTAGTGATTCCAGTTGCTCTTTTATAATCTCCATGTAGCCAGACACTGTTTTTATTGTTATTAGTCACAAAAAGAAAGATTCAAAAGGTTAATGAAAGCCTTTTGTACATATGATTTTGAAGAGTACATATTTGTGTCATTAGTTAAATCTCTGTGTATAATCAAATAACACTGCTTTTTATGGACTCTTGCTCTCCTCCATCCCATACAGTTTGCAATCAGTATCATGAGTTGGGTTTTTTTGCATGGAAATTGAATCCACTCTATTCACATGCATTGGATTTAACCTGGCATGCTACATACCAATAGAGAATAGCAATGGGCAATGCTATTCACAAGTATTTCTGTAGCTCTTATACTATCTTGCTCTGACAGGAGCCTACCAAATAGATCTTGTTTTTCTTTGTTTAGGCTTTGAGACCTGAAGTATAGAGAAGAAAAACTGAGCCACAGTGGCAAAGACTGATCAAACCATTTGTTTTGCATAACTCCTTTTCCTGTACCTCACTTCAATTTCAAAGAAACATCTGTGCTGTCAGTTTTCCTCAATAATAGTTGCATGTTTAGTAGTTAAGTAGTTTCAGACCACTTATTTGCTTTGCACATAGACTTTATAATAATACTACTTCTTTCTGTGGGTATTTGGCTATTGAAACACACATATTGATTTTTCACTGGTATTTGGTTTGTTGTGGAACTGGGAGAAAATGGTTTACTTGCAGCTGCTACGGGGGGTAGGGCTTGGCATTTCAAAGCATTTGAAGATTTGCCTTCAATTAATGATGGCTCCATATTTGGCACATTCTGCTTAATTGTGAACATTCTGCTCTCTTCAGCAGAGAAGAAAGTTTTTTTGTGTACAAATGGAAATTGGTTTCTCCCTCCTTAGTACACCTATCAAAATTCAAGGCTGGGCACTGGGATTCAAGATCTTGCCTAGTTACTTGGGTACCTTGTCAATAAAGAAAGCTGTTGTTTCTGTGCCAGAGGGATATAAGGCAGAAGCAGACTATTATCATGTGAGAAACTTTATTTCCAAATGTATTGTGCTCTGATGGAGCAAGGTCCTCACTTATGTAAATGTTTAAACAGCATTATCACTGGATGGGTATTTCTGGAATATAAAACAGTTGTACTGCGAAAGCCTTGTCTATGTAGAAGAACATTCTCCAGTACTCCTTCAAATTGTTTAGTACTACTGAAATTGTTCAATACTTCTTCATACTCTTCTAGTAAATATTGATCAATTGATGATCAAAAATATGAGAGTTTGATCAGTTTGCACCAAAATTGCAGGGTGATATTGGTATCTTCAATAGAAACACATTATTTTCTCATGTAATTTTTGTTTAAAAATAAAAACACTCAAAGCTCAATGTTTGAAAACATTTTGTCTATATTTATGTAAATAAAGTGGTCTACAGCTCCCTCATGGGGGAAGCACAGGGGCAGGGCTGATCTCTGTGGTGACAGAAATAGGAGCTGAGAGAATGGCCTGAAACTGTGTCAGGGGAGGTTTAGGTTGGATATTGGGAAATTTTTTTTTTACCCAAAGGGTGACTGGCTATTGGAACAGGCTCCCCAGGGAAGCGGTCTCATCACCAAGCTTGACAGAGCTCAAGAAGTGTTTGAATAATACTCTCAGGCACATGGTGTGATTTTGGGGGCTGTCCTGTGCAGGGCCAGGAGCTGGACTTGGATAATCCTTGTGGATCACCCTTCCAACAGAGAATATTCTATGACTATATCAAATTAAATCCCTTGTTCCAGATTATTTGCTTAGTTTTGTGACTTTGACTTTGCTTGATTACCAAGGTCAGTTTGGAAGAAGAAGTGGCCTGTTTTTACTGAGGAAGGTATGCAGGGTATTGCTCTTGCTGGATCACTTAAGTTGTGATTTGAATGCAGTGAGTGAAATGCACAGGAGGCAAGATAGATAATAGCTACAGAAAATATTCAGAAAGAGTGATGTGGTGGGCTGACCCCAGCCCACAGCAAAACTCCTGCCCTAATAATCTTTCCCTCTCCTATCAAATATGTGTAATGATTTCTTGGGAAGACAAATGCTATCATGAACGTCCCCACACCCTATCCATTTCCTTGATAATTTATTGCTAAACATGGCATTGTGTGGAATGGAATGTCTGTTTTGTCAGTGGCAGCAGCTGTCCCAGCTGTGTCCCCTTCTAGCCCTTTGCCTACCTCTGACCTGCTGGCCTCTGAGTGTATGGGAGGTTGGAGAGAAAACCTTGGTTCTTGCCTTAGCAAGAACTATTCAGCATTAGCCAAAAAGTTGGTGTGGTACAAACACTGTTTCACCTTCAAATGCAGAGAACAGATTACATAGGTTGCTATGAAGAAAGAAGAAAACTCAGTGAAAATAAATAGGTTTTAGGAAACCTTAATTGCATGAATCTGCATTTGCATCTTAGTAGCATAAAAAATTACCATCAGAGATAAGTGAGGAAGAAGTAAAAAAATCTATTAGGTGACTTCCCAATTCCATACTGACTTTAATTCGTGTACTGCTGTCTGTAAATGAATGAAATTATACCACAATGACTGAAATATTTCTTAGAATGCATAGATTTTTGCATGATGGAATGTATTTGAACTTTAATTACAAGAGTAAAAGATAGCTTGACAGGTTTCTCAGGAAAAATGCATTATTAATTTCTAATTATTAACTGTAGTTCTGACAAAAATATTATCCAAATTAAAGTAGGATGCTATCTGGGATCTCAGTTCTGTGTAAGTAGTACTCAGTGAGGCTTCTTGCAAAGTGGAAGAAAGGCTTGAAGTACAGACAGAAAAAAAAATCCATTCCTGACTTTGGGAAAGCTTTTCTCTGTTCTGGAAGCAGTTGATTTTGAGACAGATGCAGAGTTAAATTTGGATGAAGAATAATGTACTTAGTTATATGTTTATTTATTTGGTTTATTGTGGCTGGTCAGTTTTACATGTTACTTGTAAGAGTATATGTTCTGCCAGTGCTCAAGTGCCCAAATTCTTAGTCTCTGAGAGAAGCAGAAAAAGATGGAAAGAACAAAAGAGATTCTGCATGTTCTCCTTGTATTTGTCCTGTTTGCAGTTTTTTGTTGCTAAAAACATAAAGCTTTGCTTGGAGATGAAAATTGCTAATCAGTACGTGGGTGAGGAACTTGCCATTCTGCCCTTGCTGAAATGAATGATCCTTTGCAGACTCTGCAGCACTCAAAGTTTCTGCAATACCTCTTTATTTAATCCTGATCTCTTGCCCTTGTGAAAACAGTCCACAAATGTTTTAGTTTAAATCCACATTGATTGTGGGCACACACTATTGTTACTCTGAGGTTGGATGATTAGTTAGATGTTTTTAAGCAGTTACAAGCAGACCAAATATAAGATGCAGTCTTTCTCTTACTCTTGGGCAAAAAGATGGCTTTCTATTTATTTTGGTCTTTCCTGTCTAGAAATGTTCCTTTTGATTGGTCCTTATGCAGTGATTTTCCTCAAGTTCTGTGTGACTCTGATAAAGACCTCTCCTTATCTGTCTTTTTGTTAAGACTTTTTTACAAATGGAAGCACTTTGTTTACAGACGGATATCTCTGTAGCACAGTGAGGATTTCTTATTCTGCAGTGATGCCTAATTATCCAAGGAGCACAGGAAAGATGCAAGTAGCTCTGAGTGTTTGGAAAATCAAGGCTATTTGCCTTTTGTTCCTGGTTAGCAGCTGATAAACGACCCTTTCTCCAGTTTGGGCTGTTGCAGCAGAGACTGCTAGTATGTTCATGTTAAAAATCGGACCAAATATTTATATGCACATTTTGATAAGCTCTTGACATCTTTTTGCATTGTTAATTCTCTACAGAACAGAGACACATAATGTAATATTAATGAAGATGGTGCAATTAGTAATGTGCCACTTTGCTTGGATACATCCTCCCTGTTTTTTTTATCAATCAATGTCAATGAAGGGAGAAGAGACAGAGGGGTGAAGTGGTTGAATGGATTTTGGCTCAGCCATCTCTGCATGAGGTCCAGACTAGTTATTTTTAGGCTTCATGGATATGGCTTAATAAATGTAAAGGAGCAGTAAAATTCATTTATGTAATTTCTATATAAATAAGTTGTGCACTGAGCTGACATTTACTGCATACATATGTTCTCTGTATACATGCAAAAAACATGAGTTGTATGTATATGATGTCTAAATGTGTAAATTTAATGTATTTTAAGTAGCAGCTCCTTACGATTCAGCTAGTAGGATATTTGGCAATTAAAGTGTCCAAGGATTTCTGTCTAGTTTCCTAGGCAGGAAACTAAACCGTGTATAGGGAGTTTAATTTTGAATCCATAGAATATCATCTACCAACTTGAGACTAGAAAATCTATTTCAATGTAAGTGGCCCTATATTGATGTTTTGTGTAGAAGTTCAGGATTTAAGAAAATAAGGTTTTGCAAAATATGTTAAAACATGTGAGTAGCAGTCACCCAAAAGTTAGGAGCTGAAATACAGTTATAGATTTGGTGAAGCTTTGTGAGTTATCAAAAGCTATGTCCATTTGTGTTGCATCTAATGAATTAATTCATGCTTTATTTCAGATAGAAAATCTTTCTGGCAGTGGAAGTGCCTTCATCAAGTACCTTAATGTTCCATAGGCATAATCTGTAAGAGTCTAATGGATTTATCAGTGTTACTGTTATTGTTGTTTGATTTCTTTATTTTTATAGAACTTGCTATGGTAACTCCCCTGCTGTTAGCAGACTGGCAGCCACTCTGTGATCAGCTCATTGAAGACAACAGTCAAGAGATGTGACCCAGCATGGTTCCTCTCCGAGTTCTTATTGTGATTTTGTTTTACTTTCCCCAATCTAAAAGAGTCTCTGTGGCTGCATAGGTATTTCCTGCCTTTCATGTGGGGAAATCTGATGCTTGACAAGGAATAAACAACATGCTGTTCAGCGCTGAAAATGCAGATGGATGCAACAATGCTTTGCAGTCCTTCTCTGTGCTAGAAATAGCAGAAGGCATTTAAATTTCTCTCAAATGGCTTTTTCTTGGCAGAGATTTAGATAGCACTAGAAGCACAGAGCAATAAAGTGTGGGGTACCCAGGCCCAGCTGTGCCTGGGTGGATCAGCAGAGGCAGAGTCTCACAGCACCTTTCTCATGCAAACTTTGGTAAATGTTAAGCAGACTTACAAAAGGCTGCAGATCAAAATGTCTTGGATAGCAGAAGGGTTGGATGAAATTCTGTAAGAACACAGGGTGAAATGTGATAATAGCCCACTGTTTTTGATGGGGGTTTTTATGTTTTTGTTTTTTTTTTTTTTTTTCCCTTTCTCCACAGCTCCTAATTTTCTGTAGTGAAGGCCAGGCTCAAAATTAGATACCAGTGTCTGGTGCCTGTTGGAACAAAGCAAATCCTCCATCCTCTAAGTGAGGCTATTCAGTAACATTAATCTGTGTATGGGTGGTTTAGGTAAGACTTAACTTTTACAAAATGTATAACATGTGTGTTGACCTCCAGAAAAAGGGATGTACTCTACATTTACAAAGAGAAAAAAAAATCAAATGAGCATTTAAATAGAATTTTTTTATTGTGGAACAACATTTTTTTTCTGCATAGAAAAAGATCCTGTATTTCATCACTATAGAAATCTTATGTTCTTTTTCACTCAAGCAGACTAAAACTTACAGGATGAATGATTTCAATAAAAGTGAATGTTGGTTTTAAATGCAGTTCTGTAAAACATATCCTGGGGTAAACCCAAACCCTTCTGTGTACTATATTTGAATTACAAAAACAGCAGGACCTAAGTTGAACTATAAAACAGCAGGATCAAAGTGAGAACCTTTTAAAGAAAAGCTAACAGGTGATGTACAGTGGGGCAATCAACACTAATTCCCACTGAGACAGCACTAGGCCGTGCCCCTGGTGTGCTACAATTGATAAGTGATTGTAAGCCTGCATGGAGAGAAAATATAAAAATTCTTGTAATGGCATAATAAAGTAGGTCTACTCTTGGAATTGTCACCATAGGATTTTCAAGCCCTCAAAAGTAAGCATTCAGAGCATCAGTTGGTGAAATCATTTTCTGCAACCTGGGGTCCTTGTTACAAAGGAGCGCGGGGCTTGCTGCAGTGTTGGTGCCCAGGTGCCAGTGCTGATGCTGCCTGCCTACCATTTATTGTGGTAGCATCATTATGCTGGGGTAGGCTTTTATGTAAGTGCTTCTTCTGAAATGCCTCAGAGCAAAGATGCTCAAAGGATGAGATGGGCGATAGATCGACAAGATGAAACACTGGCATGCTTCCAGGTAGAGTGGTTTTTTCTTGTTAAAAAGGAGAGTGTTATTTAGCATTTTAAACAGAAGTGCTTTGTTTGGAAAGGAAAAAAGAGGGATGTTTTGTGAAAATCTCAGATTTACTTGCCATGGTGGAAGGAAGCTGGGATGCATATATCTTCCCCAAAGCTGGAACCCACTGCATAGAGCGTCAGACATATTGGCAATACTTTATGTTCTAAACTTTTTCATAGATTTTCCATAGTGTAGTTATAAAAGTTTGCAGAAGTTCTGAGAGTTGTCATAAAGTTTTGTTTTTAAGGTGGTTTTTTTTTTCCTCACATTAGCACAGAGTCAGTGCACAGTGATTCTCTTCTTATAAACTGAAATTGGTGCATCCATGAGTAAGTCCTAGCTCTGACAAGGATGCCTTTCCTAGCATAAAACAGTGGACTTCTTCTGGTCATTGTTACTTTTTCAGAATGCCTAACAAGCCAAATTGTACTTAATTACAGTGAAGATAAATCTGAATCCCTTTGCCTTGTTGAGAAAGACACTGAATCCTACACAACCTGTTATCCTCTTAGTTCATAGGATTGCACCAGGAGTGAAAACATATTGTCCTCTTTGCCCTGGAAAAATGAGATGAGAAATAGGACTTCACCAACTCAGATAATTTCTGTTTTTCTGTTCCAGACAGTGGAGTTTTTTGAATCAAAAACCAGGCTGAGACTTTGCCACCAACTGTGCAGTTTCATTACAGTATCTATATTGCAGTCCTGCCTTGCTCTGATGGCATGCAGCTTCTGAATCTCCCCATGAATGTTGAGGAATTCAGGCTGGTTTTTATCCATCTTCCCTCTTTCATGTCTGACTAAAACATTTTGAGTTCAGTGATCACAGGAGAAGGCTGTCTGTGGCATGCTAACCTTGATCTCCCTTTGTGCTCAGAGGACGGAGTGCTTATATTGATGAACAGGTCCCTGGGGTGGTGCTCAAAGGTGGGAGGCTACAGTGCAAGCTCAGCCACAACTTGTTTGTAATCTTCCTGTGTGAGAGAGACACCATAAGCTGTCTTATGTAACTTATTTCTTACATTTAATCAAAATCTTTCATTTATGAAGCCGAATAGAGAGAAATGTGTAAAGATTTTATATAAAAAGATTTAATATTTTAGTAAAACTCTGTCAGCTGTAATTGAATCAGTTAGTGGAAGAACCACAAGGAAATAGCAGCCCAATTTGTTATAAGACCTGTATTTTCATATGAGTTTCTTTAAAGAGTGTTGCTATATAATTCTGCCATTAGCAAGGTCTGTGCATCACCATAATGTGCCTGTAAACAGGATGTGAAAGTGGTTGTGCTTCATTAGATGAAGACAGTAATTCACTGGGCACTCAGACCTGCATTGAGCTCTCTTTTGGGATGCAGTCTGGGTGCTGCTGATGTTCCAGTCAGGGGAAACAGAAATCATTTGGTACCTAAAAAGTGTATCCAAAAAAATCCCCCAAAATTTAGCATGAGTACATACTAATTTGTTGAAGTGGATGTGGCTTCTCTCCACATATTGCATTCTGGGGTATATTTATTTTCATCATGGTCTTTGTAAGCTACTTGTATTCAGCAGATGCTCTGTCCTCCTGGAAAGGATAAACTTCTGTGGTTAATTAGCTGTTAAATGTTTATTTTTGAGAATTTCTGTAATATACTAGGGTCTTGCAAAAAATATATACACTTAAAAAAGCAATTCACTTTCCATTCAAAACTATTTTAACTTCTCAAGCTTTGTATCTTAGTCTAACATTGCTTCAGGCTGGGCATGGCTAATAGGGGATACAACTTTGGCCACCAAGAGTCTGAACACTCAGTTTTTATTGAAATAACCTTTCTATCTTAGGCACATTAAAAACAAAGATGTTCTGATTATTTAATCCTGTTTCCATTAGTCCTCTTCTTTCAACTTGCCACCTCTGCCCCTTGTGTCTCTCAGGGCAAGGAGAGGGAAGTGGCTTGAGGTTTTCTTTCTAGTGGGAGTTTTAAATTGAGGGATACCATTCCTAAACCATGACAGGTGAGTGAAAAAAACCCACACAGTGTTCTCTGTACTCTTATAACTTTAAAATTTTGTTTAATACACAGAAAAGCTATGCACCAATACTTCATAAAGGTCTTATTTTTGACACAGAAAGATTTATTTTCAAGACGAGAATGCTATAGTACTTAGGTTAGTTTTAAAACTCTCCATGCTAGTGAAATGGTTATTTTTGGAAATTAAAGAGAGACTTTTAGTGTAGTTAGCACACATTCTAATTAGCATGTTTCTATGCTTAAAAGAGCATAAAAGATGCTATAGTAACAGTGTTTTTTTCCCTGAGTAAAAACCCACCATTTATTTCTTCTGGCAGGACTGATTCTCCTTTTAGGAAGAACCTGGAATAATTACATAATGAAAACACTCAGTGGCTGTTTTGTGGGTGTTTTTTGTGTGTTTTTTTTTTTTTTTTTTTTTTTTGTGGGATTTTGTTGTTGTTGTTGCACTTTTGTGCTGTGCCTATTGTCTAATTTTTCATACCCTTTCAAAATCCAAAATTTAATCTCATTCTACATACACCTCTCTTTTTATTTTTTTTTTTACAAAATGTTTTACTTCTTTGTTGTTTGTTTTAGGGTGAATCACACTATGTGTTTTTAATTTTACTCCTATGCTGTGTTATTGAATTAACTGAGCTCCTAGTTTGGTTTGCATGCCTGGCAATGTAACATGGTCTATTGTATTTTAAGTTAAGGGGGAAAAATAGTGTTAATTATCATCTTCTTTATTAAAGTTATAGGCATTTCCTATTTTGCATAAAAAAAGTCCACAGTTTATTAAATTTTTGATTGCATCAGTGTGAATAAACTTGAAAAGGACTTTAAGGGGAGGGAGAGGTTGTCATCTTGCCTAGAGTGTATCTGTTATTTTTCTGTCCTTTATGTAACAGACATCAGCAGTGATTGTTTGGTGAGACTGTAAGTAAAGGTCACTGTGTGGGTCAGTAGCCATCATTTCATGGGGTCCTACTCCCTGCTGTTACACTGCAGTTCAATGCATGGCTTCTTCTGTTTCATATGAATTTATGAATTTTTCTAAAAGAGAATGTGCAAATTTAAACACAACGTATAGTTGTGTGCAAATTATATATTTGCACACAACTATAAATTATATATATAAATTATAAATTATCTATAAATTATAGATAATATATAATTATCTATAAATTATCTATAAATTATTGACACTCAATTAAAGATCTTCTCTTTATTTTTGCCAGATGCAGAAGATTAATGATAGCCATTCAAAAAATATTATTGATCAGAAATCGGCTGCTTTGCATTGAATA
This sequence comes from Lonchura striata, assembly GCF_050655825.1. Taxonomy (NCBI): domain Eukaryota; kingdom Metazoa; phylum Chordata; class Aves; order Passeriformes; family Estrildidae; genus Lonchura; species Lonchura striata. Next base: position 99,660,750 of record NC_140704.1, read on the forward strand.
CTTGAATACTTGCATCTTCAAATTTAAAGTATATTGCTAACTTTATTTAAATGCCATTCATCATTAGTGTGCATACAGGCTTTAACCTCTACCTGAAAAAAGGCCTTTCTCTTGAAAAGTCTCCAGAGCACATTGTGAACAGTGCACAAATGTGACTAGACTCCCTTGAAGTCAAAAGCAATACTTTTAATTGACATAGATGGGACCAGATTGACAAATGTATGTACAAGGATTGTTTCTCCCTCCAGTGAACTGAAACCCCTTCAGGGGGTGAGGGCCAGTCTCTGTTTCACCAATTTTCTGGCTGTATAACTTCATTGATTTCCACTGCACAACCATGACATGTGAAATGGAGTGGACAATCAGGCCCTAGGGATGGTGGTTGCACAGTCAGCTCTGCCTTGTGCTTTGGGGTGAGAAGCATAAAAGGAAATATGTGCTCTCCTCACAAACTCCTCTGCAAGCTGGGCACCCTGCCTGTGGCTCCTCTCCTCCTGTGTGCTCTGTACAGGCAGTTGGTATTCTCTTTGTAAAGGGTTCAGCAAAGATTTGGGCACCTGGTACAGAAATCCATCAAAAGTGCATGGGGTTGTTAGATCTAGGCAGTCGTATATAGTGTTCATGTGCTCAAGAAACCCAGCTTCCTTCTGTAGTTGGAAAAATCCAATATTCTTTAATAAAACTTCACTCAGCTGGGAGTGTATCATCTCACAGGAGGTGTTTTGTGCATTCTACTTTAGGTTCATAGATGCATCCCATAAGTAATGATGAAAATATGTCTTTATTAACATAGCTTAGGAAGTACCAATCAAGTAAATTTGCAAATTTTTGTCATCGTAACTAAGTTAAGTCAGCATAGAATAATGCCTTTTGAAAACATTTCATTCTAGAAAAGAGCCATCTCTATTTTCAGTGCCCATTTAATTTTCTACATGATATATTTAATCATTATGCTCTATAAGATAGAAAATTTCTGCCAAGAAAAATTTGATTTTACTGATGGCAGCAACAAGGAATGATGGGAACATCCTCAATATATTTTGAACTACATGGTAGCATGTAGCAGAAAATCCTACTTGAAAAATTCAAATTTATTTGAATGCCACAGTAGCATCATGTGGGTTGCAGTCTATGTCATGTCTTCTATATAAAGATACTGAAATGCAGGAAAAATTTATAGATTGAAAGGAGAAGTCCCTTCTGCAGATGTTTGCACGAATTAATGCTAACTGCAGTCTTCTTAGTCCTGCTCTTTGACAAGAGGTGAAAATGGGCTTATTATTTATGCAGTTAGAGTGCTCTTGTAGATCTAATCCAGACACAGCTTGCTCAGGAATGACAAGCAAAGAGCAGATCTGTGTGGTGCTTCTCTGTGGCAGCCTGCAGCCTTGGGAAGTTCCCATTGTAAATAACTCTGTGTCACAGGCTGGGGTGCCTTTCCCTCTGGTATTAAGAACCCCTTAAGGCTGGTAGAGCAAGCAGAGATCATCTGAGACCCAAAAGTGTGACAATGCCCTCTCCTCCTTCCTCCAGGGAGGAAGGCTGTCCCCATCCCCGCTGGGTTGTGCTGATCCCATGCAAGGCTTCCTTACATGCTACAAAGCACCAGCCGGAGCAGCTGTCAGCCTGGTGGCAGTGCCAAAATGCCACTGAAGGAACTGAGCTGGGGTGAGCATTTGTTCTGCAGCCTGTGCTGACAGATTTGAGTCACTACTGTTAAGCTGCAACTGTTGTAGAACATTTTGTAATGGTGTAAATGACTTGTAATGTTTTGCAGCTGTAGGATACACTTACCAAGGTCTTAGGGGTCCCTTCAAGTAAGTTGGATGTTGGCATATGCAGTGTTTGTCTCCAACTGTAAATACTTTCAAAATTTGGAGATGAGTGATTTTTCTATAGGTATTCATTTGGATCAGAATGAGACCTCTCCTTATCCCTCCTATAAAGTATAGCCTTCCTATAACTTATTAGTCTTCTGTTTAGAGATAATACATTTTTTCCCCCCCACAATGGATTATTTATACCCATACCAAAGTGAAGAATTGAGTTCATTTGCTCTCCATGTGCTGCAGCGATAGCAGCAGATGTGCTAATGCACCTTCAGCTTTTCCATGTTAGTATTTCTTGTCTCATGACATCCCTGTGCTCCCATGGGTACTGGCTGAACAAGAGGGGAAATGACTGAAAGGAAATCTTGATTTATAGCAGCTGGATGCAGCATCTCAAGCCAGCTCCTAAACATCCAAGTCTTCATGGGTGGGAGGGAAAAATCTGTTTCCTGAGCTGAGGATGCTAAGGTGTTTCTGCATGTTTGCACATTTAGTTCTGTGAAAGAAGGCAGATGTAGGAGCCTGGAAATTAGAAGGAGTGTGAAAGCAATCTGAGCTGATTCAGCATGTACTGGGTTCAGGTGAGGGTGGAAAATTTGGCTGATTTTCTTCATCAGACAAGAAGAAAGACTGTTAACACAGTCCACACAGTGTTGTATTTTAGGCTGGTAACCAAACCAGTGTTTGTAGCACACCAGTGTTTTTGCTATTGATGAACAGTCCTTGCAAAGCATCAAGGCTTTCTCACTTTGCCACCTCAGTGAGAACTCTGGGCAAGATGCTAGGAGGGGATAGCAGACTCTAATTGACCAAATGCATGCCTCATGGCATATGATGTTATGCTTGGCAATAAAATTGTGTGTGTGTGTGTGTGTGTTTGGGTGGAGGGTGTGGGAAAAGGGGGAGAGTTTTTCCCAGGATAGCTGTTTCTGGGGCATCATTCTGGCTGGGTATGAGTCCATTGGTGATGAGAGGTTGCTTTTCTTCCTTTCTTTTTCATCACTTATTGAACTGTCTGTGTCTTGATCCTTTATGTACTTTTTGCCCTTCCAATTCTCTCCCCTGTTCTGCTTGGGGGTTAAGTGATTTGCCTGTCAGCTGTGGTCAATCTACCACGTGCACTGTGATTTGAAATGAGACTAGTGAGGACTCTTTAACATTTAATGCTCATTGGTCAGTATCACCTTATGAATCCCTCATTTTTCTTGTAACTGTATTATTAGCTGTGGTATCACAGACTTGGCTTATATTTTTGACTGGCAAGATCAAGCTTAGTTAGCTCTTGGCTTCATGCAGACATAAGTAAGATCAAGTATATGCTGACAGCAGACTATCATGTGCTTGTTCAATTGAATGAGATTGTGCAGAAAGCCTGGGTGAAGAGGTTGAGGTATTCTCCCAAGAGAGCATCTTTATCCCCAGGGGAAGGGGTCACAGGCAAATGAATCATTCCTCTTTCTGGTCCAGTAAGTCACAAATCACGGTTTGCTCAGTGCCGTGGCTTTAGTGGGGAGGTGAATTATGTCACACCTGTGTGCTTTCTGCAGGGAAATATGTATATTTCAGCCTCCTCAGGCTGAAGAGACAACATTGGTCAGTGCTTTTCTGAAAAAGTGATTTAGCCACTGGGCTATTGCATAAAAGAAGTACTCTAACCACTGGGAAACAGAAGTATTTGTGTCTGTAGTGTTTTAAAATGCTTAATTCTTGAAGTGGGCATGAAACATCCATTGTACATGCCTCTCATATTAAATCCTTCTAGTGAGCTGTGAAGAACATGTAGTCCTGTGTGACCACTGGAATGATGCTACTCCAAACTCCAGAGCCCATATTCCTGTTTATCAGCTGATAAGGATTAAGCCAAGGAGGATATGTATTAATTTACATCACAATGTAGTTTACATGGTTCTTCTAACAGATTTCTATAAAGTGTGGGATTAACTCTCCTAATGAGTTACTTTTACTTGATTCACTATTAGTTAGAAAGTTTCTACAGAAGTAAGGATCCAGCTCCCCAGTTCCAGTCCACTGACTTAGAAAATTGCACAGGGCCTAACCAGTAAGGCCAAGGATGTTGGTTTATATATGGGTGGAAAATGAAAGAATAAGCTGGTGGACAGAACTTTGTGCAAAAAGTTTGTCTTAAATTGAACTAGAAAATGGGAAACACATGTCAACCTTTCACAGGTATGTATGTGGATTTTGCTTGTAGTTATCCAGCTGGGAAATGTGAAACAGTCCTTATTTTTCCTGCAAGTTTGTAACAAAATGAATTTTTATGTCCCTCTATTAAAAATATATCTATCTATATATATTTTAACATCTCAGGTTGTTTGATTGAAAAATGTACATCTCAAATTGGGATTTTTAAATTTCAATTTTTGAGGTTTGGCTGTGGAACAATTTTCTATGTGACATAAATAATTTTGGAAGCAGGCTTGTGTCCTGGACTTTGTGAAATACTAAGGGTTTGAAGTTCTGTCATTGTCCAAGAAAAAGGAATGACTGCTGTTAGGGATATTGTTCTTTAAGTCTCTTCCCCCCAATCAGTAAATAATTTATTTATTAGTAAATAAATCTGGTGCTCCCTTCACATAGCTGTAAAAAAAAAAAAAAAAAAAAAAAAAAAGGCCAATTTTTGCTATGTCTTTTTCAACTTACCCAGTTGCTATCTTGTGTTACTTGTAACTTCAATGTGCAGTTCTACTGTAGTCCTTGTTACCAAGTATGCTGCAGTTAAATATTGTGTGACATTTTTGAATTCATTACAGAAAAAGAAAACTCTCAACAAACTTCCACATGCAAAGATAAATATATATATGCACAGTTAGCCAGTGCTCCTGTTTGTGCTTAAATGTGGAAACCTAGCTGTATTTTGCATTGTTAGATTTCTAGGTGGCTTTTGCATGTGATTCAGACAAGGCCATTTTGCATATTAGTCAACTTTTAACTTTTCTTACTAAACAATTTGGTTTTGCTTATGTAAGTATGCTCAAATGTGTTTTTTTTTTGGTATTGCTGTCATCAGGGATAAATGTACAGATATTTGTTTTCAAGATTGCATTTTCTAGGAGTGAGTTGGATGTATTCAGTTTTATCTTTTTGTTGATGGTGGCTAAAAGAATGAGATACCTTTCTTCACTGACAAGTTTAAGATAAACAAAGGAAGATTCAAATATCCATGGAGAGTTTTCCTTTGAGACTCTGATAGTAAATATCAAATAATGTTTACCAAATTGGCTAGTCCAGTTCATCGCAGGGTCAACAACTGCAAAAGTTGGCTTGTTTTTTATGGCAGTTTAGGTAGAAATGATATTACCCTTTTTTTTTTCCCTCTCAAACCCTCCTTTTTGGCGTAAGTTTTTGGTTTTGGCTATTTTTTCTCTAGTGTTTACTCTATCCCATCACTCTGTTTCAGGAACTTAAAACAAGCCAAAATATTTACTTTTTCTTTGGAAGCATGTAATTAATACAAAATTTTCTCAATTAGAAATCTTGCTAGCCTGTTTATGTGATAACTGAAATACTGATGAATGAAAAATATAAAATTTCACAGAAATAGTTGCTTTTTCCAAATACTGAACAGGAATTCTATTATGCAAAAGAATGTTATACCACTCCTAAATGTTTTTACAGATTGTACAGGGCTGCTTCTTTACCTTTTACAACTTTATTGCCTTTTGCAATAGAACTTTAAACAATTGCATTTGTTTCCTCAATAAAACAGGAATTATCTTAGCGATAGAAACAGATGTCACTGTTTTAGTTAGTTATCATACCAAGTAAGTTATTGGAATCCTTGAAGACATTTTATATACCTATTGTATTTTGACAAATATGAAAAATACAGACTTAATGGTTGAAAGACAAATTCCTAGTGCATCATGGACCAGGCTTGGATTTGTCCATTCATACCTAATAAAAATAGTCTTCTTGCTTTAGAAAAAAATATTTAAGAATCTGGGTGTGAGTGCAAATGTATATGGATTGTTGAATCAGATGCTTTCTCTGCAGCACATTGGTCTCCTTCATGTGGAAACCCTGGGTAACAAAAGAAAGGATAAATGTTTTAAGAGCAATGGCTGAAAGACTTGCACCAAACTGATGGAGCAAAAAGCAAAATCTGTCTTCAGCCCTGCCAAGGAGACTGGAAGAGGAGTGGCAGTGGAAAGTACAGGTGATGTATCTGGGGGAAAGGAGGAGATGCAATGAACGGATTGGCAAACAGACCTGGAATGTTATGGCATTGGTCAAGATGTGGTGACACATTTAAGATGCATTTCTAGCAAAAAGAAAAATGAAAAATTTAGGCCACCTATCTAAACATGGAAAGGAAACAGTCTAGACAAGAAAGAAGAAATTCAGATAGGACTGTGTGAGGTTTGGAGAAGCTTTCGATGCAAGGCAAAACTGGTGGAAGCTCCTAAAGGCAATGGTGGCATGAGGATTGCTTGTAAAATGATGGGCAAATGGCTGAGGTGAGTTGTACCAACAGAACAGTGCCTCTTGCTATCTCTGGAACACTTTTGTGTCAAACTCTGAATGGTGGTTACTGCAGTGAAGGCAAAGCAGCTGGATGAACATTTGCTTCTCCAGAGGGAAAGACTCTGAAATTTTATGGGCTTAGTTATACTCTAGAAATTTATTCTTGTCATTCTATTCTCTTGCCTTGCTTTCTCTTTTTTTTTTTATTAAAAATTGAAATATTTGATTGTTTTACTTAAAGTTTTAGATGGGCAGAAGTGGTTGCTGTGAGTGTAATTAGGCTAATTTCCCCAGCTCTCTGCACAGATCTTCAAACATTTACCTAGGAAGTCCCTGAAATTTGAATGCATCTGTGTTCTTGTCAGCTGAATCATGGCAGGAAGGTTGCACTGGAAAGTGATTTGGATGTTTGGTTGGCTGAAGAAGTGACGTATTGATTCCCAGGAATAGCAAGTATAAATAATGCATATAAATGCATCAAATCCAATGCTGAATTCAGGATTGGTTTCTTCTTGTGATATTGAAGGAAGGAGAGACAATCTGGATTTCAAAGGCATGCATATTTCTATGCACATTTCTAAACACAAAATTAGCTGGGACTCTCACATATTTATATTTTATTTTAGGGAAAGGTAACAGTAGTTAAACATGGAATTAAAGACTTTTTCCTTTTATTTTTTTTCTTTTATTAGCTTTGGCAAATATATTTGTGAGCCTTTCTGCCTTGAGACAACAAATGACTGCAACACTCTTTCACAAGCAGGTATCTCAGGAATCACGTGCTTTCAGTATCTACAGTCCTTACCCAGAATATGCAAGCAAATACTGCCTGTGGTAACAAAGCTGTCATGCTAGCTCAGAATTTAGGAGATGTTTTATGCATTGCTGCACTCAGAAGTTCCTTTCAGTGGAGTGGATTATAAACCAGTTGCTGAGGAACATTGTTTGTGACACATTTTAGGTGATGGCATTTTGACTGTTGTTTTAACATACATAACTTTGCCTTTAGCAATGAGTAACTGTTCCAGTTCTGCTGTCATCTCAGTTTTTTTAAGCCTAAACCCAAAGAGCCATAGAGATGGAGCTTTTTTATTTATGTTTTTCTTTTTATGTTTATGATTGCCCTTTGGTTATTGGCTAAGTGGATTTAAATCTGTCATGTTAAAGGTTTTACTTTTAAATTTGTTTTTTACCTTTCTAATACTGATGTGCTAGTCGTGTTGCTCTTACTATTGCTTCCTCTTGAGGAACTCCACTCATTTTCTTTAGGATGGCTTTAGAAATTCTTGAAATTTGGCTGGCAAAAGTAGTATTTCTCAGAAAGACTGCTGAAGTTGTCAGTTTGGTTCTCTTAGGGCTGTGAATCATTTAGCTGCAGTGTCTACAGAGCTGTCAAATTTCATGCCTTATACATAGCACCCATTCATTTGGTCCCTCTCTCTGCCTCATGTATTTTCAACAGTTCTACAGCTTCTCTTCTGCTCTTTGAGCACTGACATTAAGGCAATCACTGATCATACACACAGTCAGAGGAAAATTTGGATTCTGCAGAGGTAATGACAAAAATATTGCCTTCCTTCAAGCTGATGGTGCCATCTATACTGGGGAAAAGTGATTGTTTTTCCCTTATTGTTTGACTGATCTCCCCTAGGGCTGGAGTTATTACTTTTTTCACAACAGAGTGGATCATACACCATGTATAGACAGACAAACATACATATGGGCACAGACTACTCTTGGGCATTATTGAACTGACTATTAGGTACCTTCTTCCCACCCTGTCCATTTCACTCCCCTTGTTGTGCCTCGCTACTTGGAACCTTAGCAATCAGGGCAACCTCTACTTGTGCTCCTCTCTGAAGGCTTTCTGGGTAGAGATTTACATGGTTGTCTTCACTTTTTCCAACTCTACTCAGCTGGAGAATTGCTTGGCACAAATGGCTCAGTTCTCTGGTGGTGTTATTTTGAGATAAAGTGCAATATGTTGCTCTGTAAATATGGTGCTTTGTAGCAAGGAAAAAATATCAGTCTAGTCCTAATTCCCTATGATGGCATCTTGTTCTTTGGGATTTCTTGGCTGGAAATAAATACACATTCATATTTTTACAGTGAACAGTGATAGTGTCATGTCTCAGATACGCTAGATGTGTTGAACACATGTAATATATGGAATAGAAATATCCAAGTGGGAAGATAAAATGCACCCAGGAAATTCCAAATATGTGTCAAACCCTTCTGAAGTGTGACAGAAAGCTTTAAAAATGCTGAATAAATCAGTAAAAAATGGGGGTCAAGGGCAACTCAATCTATGCAGAAGAGGAAGGAATAATTGTATCAGTTTCTGATAAACAGAACAGGAACTAACCTAACAGAACATGAACTAACTTAACCCTGTGTGTTGGTACTACAGAAAATTTAAGGTGATTGTTGGAGTGTTATTTTGTGTTAGGGTTTGGGCTTGGTTGTTTGCTTTTTTGGGGAAGAGAGGGTTTGTTTATAGTGGTTTTAATTTTGTTTTCTCAGATCAATAGCTGAAAAACTTAAGGACTTCAGGATTTGATGAAGTGAATAAAAGCTATCCTGTGATATCTTAGAGCACTAATATAATTTCTGTTGCTTTTTCATTGCTAGTGACATCTGTATTCTTCCTGCAACACATTCCTTGAGCTACCTCCTTGCTGTCCTGAATAGCTCATTATTAGGTGGCATGAAAAAGTAAGAAGGTGTGTAAAAAGGAATCAGAATGACATTTTGAGTAATTTGGGTCATTGCTGGATGGAAAGGTAGTCTGATGTTTTTACATCTGAGTCATGGATATAGTAGAGTTTGTCAGGTGTTTTTTTTAATCGTACAGTAGCATTTTTTAACTGTTATTTGGATTAATAATTAATGCAGCAAAATTTGTTGTGGTATCAGAATTCCATTGCCATCTTAACAAAACAACATAATCTGATTTTTTTTTTTTTTCTTTAAACTTCTCATTTAGTCACAGTTGTGATACAACTTCCCCAAACATGAAAGCAGGATTCAACTGCACTGTTAGAGCAGTGGTTATAAATCCAGCCAATGGCCAAACTATGCAGTGATTAACTACATCCTGCAACTGCATAGATCTCTATAGATAGCTGTAGCCTGCAAGGTGAAGTGATTGCTCATAACTACTGAGCATATATCCCCATACATCACTGCATGAAGACATCAATCCTTTTCAAGGTTAAAAGGATATTTCTCAAAAGCAGCCGTTGCTGCAATTCACAAAGGCAGTAGTACAAGCAAGCTTTCATTCTTGAACTCCTTTGTTACTGTTAGAACTTTAGGATTATAGTCATTTTAAGCATGCAAACCAGCACAAAAAATATGGGGCATGGTTGCAGAGTACCTCACCTTCAGGGCTCATCTTCTCAGTTTCCCCAATTTTCAACAGCAGAAATGTATCTTTGATAGAACATGCAAATATGGCTGCTACTTTTCTTCTTTTGGGCTAAGCCTCTCTTTCAAATATCAGCAAAATATATTTTTGCTATATTTATATGCCTTAGTTTTGTGTTTTTCTTTTTTTTTTTAATTGCATCACTGCTGCCACATCCATTATTACTATGAAGAAAAACTGACTTCATAAATGAACTGTGTACATATGAATGTGGGTTCAGTTTCCAGTGTTGTCCAAAGTGTTTTTGAATGATTTTGGGTGAAGAAAGTATATTATCCTCTGGTAAAGTGACAGTTTCTATTTCTGTCTTGTACCAATTTGGGGAGAACAAATCCACTATTACATGTAAGAAGTTCAGAAATGGCACTGACAAGGATCTCAAAAATCTGGACAAAGAGCAGAAACCTTTCTGGATAAAAAAAACCCCTTCAAAGTTACATGATTTTGTTCCTTTTTTTCCTATCTTGTGCTTTTGTTTCTGTAATTCTTTATTGTCTACATAAATTCTGTAATTTCAATGCAGAATCTAGCATAACCATAATATTGAGGAGAAAAGGATGTAAAAACAAAAGAAATAATTTTGTTCAGAGTGTTGTAATAATGATCTCCAACTCCTTTTAAGAGGAATTCAATTCTTCTATGTTCCAAAAATGTAGTTTCCTACTCAAGATCACATAATGTGCTCTTAGATTCACTAGCTTTGCTAGAATGTACAAGAAAAGACTTAAAATCAATTTAAACACAATCCCTTTTAGAACATTAGTATTTGCCAGATCATTTTTTTTTGTTTCTAGTGGTCTTAATGGAGCATCAGAAACTCTTTAAACATGATAGGTCTTTGTTCAGCTTCATTTGCAGATAATTATTTTTTTATTTTGGAAAAATACTGTTTTTAGATTTTAATTTTATCCTATAAAATGGCCTTGACAGAGGAAAAAAGTACTCTCATGGGAAATTTCAGTGGCAAGAAACACAACATTGTAGAGGCACAGTAGCAACACATTTTCATGACTAGCATATCTATAAAATCCAGCAAATTTTCTCTTGTTTAGAGAGATGTAATTCATATGCTAAACATTATTTGTTTAATTATTTAGAAATTAAATATTTAATTATTTAAAAAGTTAATCTTTTTTCTATTTCATGTTTCCATCAACTCTAATATAATTTTAATTTTGAGCTATATTTAGTTGTGATAGTGTGTGTGAGTCTGTTCTGTCAATTTTTAGTAAATATGCAAAAAATGTGTGAAAAATGTTGTGTCCACCATTTGGTAGCTATGTAAGAGCTTGATATAAAGCTATCCGAACTTGGAGGAAGCATTCTTTGGAGGACTGCAGCTCAAGTGCCAAATGACCAAGGGAAATCAGAGGTATCAAACTGTGTCTGTGTGGTTGTGTGGACACTGTACACCCTAAGGAACATCGGTGCCATTGTTTGCACACTACCAGTGAATCCACAAAAATATTTTGCATAACCTGGCATAGCATCAATGTTTCCAGGCTCCCCTACCCCCTGCATTAGGCTGTCTACAACATTTCATGTGATTTCCCTATAACCTGTTCTTTGATGTTGCCTTTAGGCATTTTGTTATATTCTGTAACAAGGACATTTTCATCCTTTCTGAGCATTGAGCATTATGTACAAGTGTCATTCTGACTCTGTGCACACAAAATATTTTGTGACATGCTACTGTTGTAACTTTGTGGAGGCATGAATACACTTGAGAATGCAATCACAGTTTTTGACACTACTGATTTATTTTTAGTATTTTGTTCACATTATATCTTTTCCTATTAATCTGTCACCACACTTGATGGATAGAATAAGGCTCCCTTTTTGCTGTTTGCAGGTGTTAGGTGAATTTGAGACATAAATCTAAAAATAAATATTTATTTTCTCTTGGACTTTGGGGTTAAAGGCCCAAGAATCAGTAACTACAGTCTTTCTTGACTTGCAACAATTAATTATAGGTTTTTATAGTCATAAATAAAAAAAATTGAGTTGTTGTATAGCATGTTTCTGGAAGGCAAGACCAGATCATCTCTCTAAAAATTCTTTTCCGCTTAAGAACCAACTTTAAATATGAATGTAAACAATTTTAGCCTAACATAACCTGTCTACAACTGTCAATGCTAATGTTGAAGATATTTGCATGAACTTGTTTTCTTCTAACAGAAATGACTGTGAGAATTGTATGAAAATTACAAATGGAAGAGCTGGCTGCAGCATGAAAGGTAATTGATCTTAAGAGCAGGAAAATAGAATCTGTGTTCTTAATCTGGAAGCAAGAAGAGATGCTCAATGCAAAATGCATTCTCTGTTAATTTTAAACTATAAACTTCTATGTCAATATGGGAACACAGCAGAAGGGAAGCAATGTCCTGTAATGAAAGTTCCTCTTCAGGGTTAGGTCCCTTCTCTGTGCTCCCCTGAGAATTACACTGCACTCATACCTTTTGAGGTGTGCAGTGGCTAACCCCTGGCTAAATCCTTTGAAATATCTTCAAGTATCTCTTGGTCTTATTGAAATAGAGTCTTGTATGAGCTGGCTGATTTTGGGAGAAAGGTGAGTATTGCGCGATGGATATGAAAAAACAGGTGACACTTGTCATGTCTTTCATCCCTTTGCTGGAATTAGTATTAGTAGAATAATAAGGTAGAGCTGGTGGAATAATAGATTAGAATGACAGAATCCATAAAGAGGCTCCTTAAGGTCACAGGTGTTTCATCATAATCTTGTTGTTTTACAATTTTTTAAAATATTACATTGTTGCTTTGATTTAAAGAAACTATTTTTTCTCATTGGTTTATATGATGATTTTGCTATGGTGACTTACATAACTTTGCACAAATGGAAATATTTATTTGGATTTAATTAATGAAAATGTTTGAAGTTAAAAGCTCCGTGTCATTTAAATTATCATTGGATAAATAATTTGCTTTCATTTGAAGCAAGTCTGTGCATCTCCGATCTAGAATTTTTCCTAGCTTTCAATAATGCAGTAAGATACCAGAGAGCCCGTGTTGCTGCTGCTGTCACTCAATAAGCTGTTTTAGAACTGCCTGAAGAGGCACCATTTTGCTTGTGCTGGAATTTCACTGACTCTTGGAACACAAACTCTACGACTCTTTTCCCAGTGATACCACTGAGCAATTGTTCAGTAACATCTGAAATATTAGACTTGAAGCTGTTCTTTCTGCTCTCCTTTGTCTTTTCAACTTAATAGTCTCATTATCTCCTCTTTATTTTTCTGCATTTTTCAAACTATTAAAAATAGCCTTGAACTACCATCAGTGCAAAAGATAGTTTGCTGAGTAATTTGGTGTATCTTCAGTTGGCTTCATCACAGAAGTCAACTTCCTTGTCCAGCAGAGCCAGCTGTACAGCTGTGCTTGGGCCATTTCAGGAAATGTGATGATAAGATTCTGGCTGCTTTAGGCAGAAACACACTGAGGATCTCATGTGGGATAGCAGATTAAGTAACACCCAGTGCATTATAAGGGTGGTTTGTAATTTACATCACTAAATGAACATAATTGGTAGGTTAACTTTGCCATTCATACTGTACTAATTAATTTTAGGACTCAATCAGTGGAACAGGAGGTGATGGACTGATACAGTACATATTTGTAAATACCAAACTTTAAGATTGTGCCAAATCTTTTTTAAGTAAAGTCTTTTCTTTGTAAGCAAAGCAATTTTTGAACACTTGTTAGCAAAGTTAATAATAATATATTGATGGAAACAAAATACAAAAATTACAAACAGTATAATTATGAGTTCTTCAGGAAATATTTTTATTCACTGTGTGGAGTGATTAATATGAATAATACTGCAGAGACTAAATCAAGTGTACCTCAAAGTCCTTCGCATGTGGTCACATTGTAATTTATGGAGAAACTGAGAATTACGACCAAAGTAAAAGTTTTCAATCACATTTTTGTTATGCCATGGGAAGCCTGCTTTGAAGAGAGGGAGATAGATGGAAAATTAGGAATAAAAATTCCTGTGCAGTATTCTGTGCCAGCTTCTACCTAATAAGATATGCAGGAACATCTATAATCTTAATTTTTCTTTTCTTCTTACTGATTATAGCCTGGCATGGGATTTTATGCTGCAGACATATGGCAAAATGGCTAAGATGAAGACACCTTTCAATATTTTGACAGGAGAAATTATCTTGGGGCTTCATGATTAGGTTAAGGAAATCAATTACAAGTGCAGAAAATGTAGCATTAACTTCAAAAAAGGCAAAAGTTTGTGTTAAAGTTCTGAGGTTTGAATGAATAAAACATTCATAACATATGCTTAATTTTGCTATATAAATAACAACATGGTTTCAATTAAAACACTTTGATAAATGCAATGTGAGATAAGGTTAAGATGGATTTGAAAATGAATTGCCTTCACTTTTTAAGAATGTGATTTGAGATAAATAGAGAAGTATTTTTTCCTTGCTTGTTAACTCTTCTTGGCATATATTCTGGTGAGGAAGTGACTGAGATTGAGAATGTCTTCTGAGAAAAAGCAGAAAGCAATCAAACCTGGTCCATATCTGTCTTTCACACTTTGGTTTTCTAAAAGTGTGATGATATTTTTTTGCCAACGGCTGGATGTGGAATGTGGATTGGCCCTCTGATTCATCCTGATGGTCCAGAGCCTCTTTTCAGTTGGTGGTATAGGCTGCTGTTTGGAATTTTGGAGGCTCCAGCTCTGCAGTCTGTCACTGCTCCTCACTATTATTTTCAACAAGATGATTGATCAGTTTTTTCCAAGAAAATCACCAAGATGCAAGTTTTGCTTATTTCTTTTATTAATTCACCTTGATAATTGCCTGTATAACCATATGCAAAATTATTCATCACTAATATAATAACTGTGTTACTTATCACTAGTATGGTAAGTGTAAAGCCTTAGATCAGGGAACTAATATGATATAGGTGAGAAGCAAGCCAAATTAACTGCATGCCACCTGAATAATTTCCTCAATAAATATTGTTATTATTGAGTCAACCAAGTAACTCCTCAAATGCTATTGTGATTTCTCTTCTAACACTTCGAATTTTGGAGGTTTCAAGCTTATAATTTGGCACTTGCCCCTTCAGTTTCTTTTGCCTTACCTTTGTTCCTATTGCAAAGCCATTTGGCATTCTTGTTGCAATGCACTGTGAAAAAGTGTTTTAACTTCTGATCTACACATATGGTTATAGGCTCATTTGGTACCCTGTTGGTTATTAGGTGTGTTGGGTTGCTAATAGGTTAAACCATAATTCACTATTGACCTGAATTTGCATTCTGAAGTTAAGGCATGTCTGTGCATCAGGTGCCCTCTATAAAGATTATTCTAGAGATTGAGGCTTGCCTATTTTTTAATCTGTTCTGTCATTGGTAGCTAAAATCCAAAAGATTGAACAAGGTTATGAAGAGATGTACTGGAATATATAATATATTTTCAGTGAAACTTACAAGGGAGTGTTGATTAAAAAAGCCCCCAAAATCTCGTAGCACAGAAAGTTCATTATGAGGATTTTGTGGGAGGGGTATGGAAGGGGGCTTAAAACACTGGATTTTTGTCATTATCTCTGTCTCCTTGTAAGCTCTCTAATACTTCCCAATCCCTGCCACTGATGACCTTTGCTTAGAGAGTTGGATGGCAGCCCTTGACAGAGCCTTACAGCCAGAATACAGTACTGACAGATGAAAAATCACCCATATATCAGAAAAAATAAAAAGGGGAAGGATGAGGGACAAGAAACCTGATAGTTCCCTATTTCTGCTCCCTCTTGTCTGCTTTCAGGTGTCAACTTGAAATACAGTTTTTAGCTTTGTTAAAATATAGAGATAGAGAATATATACCCAATTTGTAAAAGCTAAATCTGATCTTCACATGATTTCAAATAATCTTTTCCCACTGTTCTGTAAATCTGTTCCAAATACACATGGACAGCATAGAAGTAGGGACATTTGGGTTCCTCATAAGAATGAGAAAAAAAATCCTCATTTAGGCCTTTGCTTAGTCAATTTTTTGAACTTGAGAAAGTACTTCAAAAGTAGACAGCAGCTGTTTTCATTTCATGAAAGCTGTTAATTTTTTCTGAAAGCTGATGCCTTTGTAGGGGACTGCACATTTGGCTTTTTTAATGGGTGGGAAAAAGATTCCTAAATTCAGTGAATTTCAGTGATAAGTAGACATGTAATTTACTTTAGTAATTTTTAAAAGTCTTTTGTAGAACTTTAAGCATTTTAACTTTGCTTTTTCATCTTAACTTTCTGAGGGCTTTAGAAATAAATTTTCCTGCTTTTTTTGTGCTTATTCGAGTAAAATTACTCCCAACTAATTGAATAGTCCCAGAGTAGTTATCTAATAAAGATTAGATTTTGCTGCATAGAACTAGAAAAATAGGAGCAATAGCAAGTATTTGCTGGATGTTGTTGATGGTATATAACACTTTCTGATGATTATATGTAAATTTTAGTTTTCAGAGCTGCAAAACTGAAAAGCAAAGGACAGGAACTTTTGACACTGCTCTTACTTATCAGGGTCAGTTGTAGTTACTCAGCCTAGTATCTAATGCATGTAAAATTTTTTTTCAGAGCCATAGATAAACTTTTGAGAGAATTGGACTAAAGAACATATGCAAAAATTATCAGTTTTATATAGGCATATGTATTAATCTGAATAGTAAAAAGCTAGATGTATTTGTTAAATTAATATACAGCTCCTGGCTTTACACCTCTATGTTGTTAGGTAGAGTGGGTATAGGTGGATGTTGAAATACTCTGTAGTTAAGGCTTTGGTTTATAAGTGAAAAGATTTTTCTAAAGAAAAAAAGGACAGTTTAGTTTTTTAGCTCTTGCTTCTATTTATTAACAGTAACTTGAAGAGTGGTATGAGGCTGTTATGACATTGAAAAATAGTATGAAGTTATTTAGATGAAAATCAGATATTTGCAGTAGGATTTAACTACTTCAGATGTAAGGGAAAACTAATCTACATTAAAACCCTCATGGAACATTCTCTTTAATGGGTCCACTGAGATTGTGGTATGGTATAGGAGTGTTTGTTGTCAGTGGGAGGGATGGTATCCAATTTTTGCCCCAACACAAGTTCAGGCAAGTATTACCTTGCATGTCCTCCCTCCAGGGAGGCCCAGAGAATGTGTGATCATTTAATGTTCTCTCTGAGAAGCTCTACTCATCTAGGTTTCCTCTTCAGCAATGTCTGGCAGCTCTTGGATAAGTATCTCTTTATAAGAGGAGGAATCATTGTTTGGGGTGATAATCTTCCATCCCTGACTAGGAAAAGATGCTAAGTGTCTGATTTACACCCTTGATTTGGTTGTTAAAAAGCAGGAGAAAACAGTTTACCATTAAAATTGGTATGAGTTGAATAAATTAAATTATCCCCTGAAGGTACTCTATCTTAAACTAGAGTCCAGGGTATTAAAAATTCAAAACACAGTTGAGAAATCAGGGTTGGTTGTTTCCCAATGCTATCTGAAAAAAAACAAGATTATTAGAGTTAGAAATCGATTGCCTATGAGTAACTGTTGCCCTGGTGGTAAAATTTACAATTCCAGGTTCTTTTAATGAGGACTTTTGCCATTTTAGACAAATAGGCAACCAGTCAGCACTCACAGAAAATACAAATACCAATAAGACAATGTTTAGAAGCCAGATTTGGGACTATAGCAGTAGGATAAAAATTCTGTACTTCCCTCTCCTGGCATCTGTCACAGGTACACAGGGACACACATATACATTTTTGGAATTAAAAAAATATATGCAGTTGGGAAACTATGCAGTTGTTTCATTTTTCCCCCCTGGACCTTCAATGTATTTTTGAAGTTTTCATTAAATGAGACTTTTTTCCCCCATCTAGCTGTTTCATTAAAAGGAAAACACCTTGTAGGTCTGTGAAAGAAGATAGTAGAAACTAAAATGCAGACTTTAGAAAATATCTGGAAAATTGCTAAATGGCATCAAAAGTAGGATTATCATGCATCCAGATGTTTGACACAAATTGGGTAACTTGATTTTTTTTCTCCTCACTACAATTAATTACTGTTTTTAACCAAAGGTTTCTACCTGTATTTATATGTTAGATTTCATTCATATGAGACTACAGAGAGTGATTTGATTTTAGACATTTCCTTAGTATTCATAGGATAATTTAAGTTGGAAACTGCCAAACAGGGTCAAATTTTATTGGGTTGTTTGATGCTCTCTCCAGTTGAATGCTGAACATCTCCAAGGATGGAAATAACACTGCTGCTCTGGACTCCTGTTCAATTTTTGAGTAGTCTTAAGCTTAAAAATTTTTAGCTGAATCCTGATTGGAGTTTTCTATGTCACAGTTTGTGTTTTGCCTCTCATTCTATCACTATGCATTTCTGAGAGGAAGCTGACTTCATGCATCTTCACAGATGCTTTCCACTAGGGTGAGCCCTGGACCTGCAGCAGAAAGCCAATGATTTCCTTGACTGAAACTCCATGTGTGGGCACTCCAAATGCAGTCTGAATGGGGATGAATCCCATTGACTGGATGTTCTTCCTAAGGCAGTTGAGTATGACTGTCCTTGCTGCAAAGCCATGTATAGACCCACACTCAGCTTTTGGTCCACCAAGTCTCCAGGGTCCTTTTCTACAGTGCTGCTCTTCAGTCTGTTCTGTTGCTTCTAAATGTAGAATTCTCTGTTTGTTAAACTTAATGAGGTTTCTGTAGGGTCATTTTTTTAGCATCTGGTTATTTTCAGGGTCTTTGAAAAACATGTCTGCTTTCTCGTATGCCAACTACTGCCCTTCATTTATTATCACTTACAAAGTTGATCTTGAATAAAGTTATTTTGTTAAAAATTAGTTAGATTTAGTACCACTCTGAGGAAGTGAAAGTCTCTAGGTAGCTCATGATGTACTTTATCTTTTCCGTCAAGGCTTTAGTCTGGAAAGAATGACATGGCTTCTCTGTAGAGTTGTATGGTTGAACAGAAATTACATTAGACTGTTTCAGGCTAAAGGACAATACAAATATGCAATAGAAATGTTACTGGTGGTATAAAGAAAGAACAAAAAGAAATATTTCAATATGAAAGCATCAGTGAAAGTGAAAGAAGAGATAAGAGATGTGTTGGTATCATCTCGATAATGAAATTTACATACAATGTATAAAATGATTATATATGATTTACAATGATGTATAAAAAGGATTGCAGTGACAACTGTACATAGGAACTTAAAAGTGGCAGTTGTAAGCCTTTTGTTTATTTTTAAACCCCTCGACTCTGACATAAAGTCCAAAGAGAATTATAAAAATATACCACATGCACCTACTGGATTTGAAAATTTTTTGACTATCAAAAAGTCAGAATGTACTGTTACAGGTAAATGAGGAAAGACACCCATCTACAAATGTCATTGCTGTTAAAATTACTTCATATGTATAATAAAGTCTTCACTGCAAGTGAATTGGCTACCTCATTTGTTGCAAGTTATTTTTTTGGCTTTGTTGTTTGTCAGATTTTGTACCTTTAAAGAGTCATTAATTCCCATCTTGAGAAAAGAGAAACAGGAGAGATTTTACATATTTGGATAGAGGCTCTGTGAAACAACAGTGTGGATGATTATTTTTTCCCTGATTCCAGATCATCCCAAGTACATTTTAGTATAGTTAGAATTTATTGATGCCCTTGGTCAAGACTATCTTTGCCAAATCTTGAGACACTGCTCTCCAGCAGCACCTACATCCAGTATGCCATGTGGGTTGTAATAAACAAGTACTTTTGTGGTTACCTTCTGTAGTTCAGTGCTAAGAAGAGGAAGAAGTGTTTCACCAGGATTTTTTTTCCGCTCATCTTTTTGTTCTTTGTGGACTGTGGCGCCACTTTCCTTCCTGCTGTTCTAATTAGCGTGCCGTTAATGTCCTAGCTGCTCTGCTTCTGTTGTCCTTCAGATATGAGACAGGAAAAAAGAAGGAATGCATGAAATCCACAGAATGAACTTCCTATCAATGGAAAGGGTCAGAGGGCTGTGGCAACCAGAAGTGAAGGCCTGGTGGAAACAATTAGCAGATTGGCAAAACCTGCCTGATCTCTGCAGAAACAAGCGTGGCACTTTGGGGAGTGTTTCTTTTAGTCACCAACAAACACGTTTTGCCTCTCTTGCCAGATGTTTTGCCAAAGTACTAGACAAGAACTTCAGACAAAAAAACAGGACAGCAAAAAATGTATCTATGTAGTTTAGACTCTCAAACTGAGGAAACTCAAACTTGGTGGCTCTCAAACTGAGGAAAACCAGTTGCTGAGAAGCTCACAAGTGGGCTGATTTTTTGTTTGTTTTTATGTTTTTTGTAATAACCTTATTAGAAGCTAGCAAAACCCAAAGTTTGCACTTGTTTGTCCAAGGAATGTATATTCTAATTTGTTTGGCAGCTCTGTTAATTGCTGTCTAAAATAAGAAATATGACAGAAAAAAATTCTGAAATCTGTGTTTTTGAACAGCTCTTGCCTTAACAAAAACTCCTGCTGTGATTCCAAGACATACAGATATAACAATTTGCAATCAGGTTTTCTGCACGTGGTTAGCTGTCACTGTGTTGACAAAAGAACAAGAGTGAAGGCTGCTCCTGTGCATTTCTGTAGCTACTTATTTTTTCTGGTTTCATAGCATAAGGGCTAACAGCAAAAAAACCATGGTAAATATTATTTTTAAGTAGTGTAGATAAACTTTAATAATGGTGATTGTAGCAGACAGCATATCTGTGGAAAATTTGCCTCATAATTGATTAGGAAGATTCTTCTCTTTTTCTAAGATACCATACTGAATTCTGCTGTGTTACAAAGAGCAATGCCTTTATATTAAAATATCCCTGTGCCCCTTGTTGTCCGCTTTGGAGATCCATTCAAAAATTTATGCATTTTATAACACTTGATTTTTATTTATGTGTTAAAAGTGTAAACTTGCAAAGCATTGTAAGACTATGCTATAATTAAAAAAAAAAAAAACCCTTGACCACTTTCCTTTAGCCTTTCCAAAAGCATGCTTTGATTGTTGAAATAATAAATCTGGCAGTTTGAGCCAAAGTTGTAAATGTGTTCCAGCAAAAGGTTCTGTAAGAGAAAGAAGTTGTAAAGTACAGCATTGCATCTGCTCCCACACTGTAAAATTATAGTGAAACAACAGTGGATCCTTGCTCACTCTTCTGCTCAGTTTGGTAAGAATCATGGCCAAATAGAGAGTTCTCAGACCAAA
This sequence comes from Lonchura striata, assembly GCF_050655825.1. Lineage (NCBI taxonomy): Eukaryota > Metazoa > Chordata > Aves > Passeriformes > Estrildidae > Lonchura > Lonchura striata. Next base: position 99,681,745 of record NC_140704.1, read on the forward strand.
ACAGGAAAGCTTGCATTAAATTATGTGTGACTGACACAGTAGGTAATAGGTAATAAAAATTTCTGTTATGATGCTATTAAAGGGGGAAAATAACCTTTTCCCAAGAATAAGGAAATCTTGCTTAATAACTGTGTCTATTCCTTTTACAAGAAAAGTGACCTTACTGCATTAAGTTCAAGACCTAATGATTCTGATATTTCTTTAACAGGAGTTTTCCTCCAAGATATTTGGAAAACATAGCTAGTGAGTTTAAGTTTTAGTTCAACTGAATCAAGCATCAAGTTAAAGCATCTGAATCTTATGCTTATGTTGTTTCATTTGGGTTTTTTTTCTGACTGAGAATCCATGTTTATACTTTGAAGTGAGGTGGATTTATTTTTCCTTACAGTGAGGATTCCCAAAACATGTGGCCCTTCCACCCTGGATTGTACAATTCTATAAATTTTAGGAAAGGTTTTACTGGGAGGAAAAATTTGATAGTTAATTTTAAAATAGAATCTTAGGAAAAAAATCAAAAAAGTTTTATAAATAACTTTGTCTGTCCTGTCTCCTGTATCTGGATTTGCCTTTAATGGCAAAGGTTTAATGTCTTTTGTATTCCAGCAAAGCCTGTGTGTTCCTATGGGGTGTAGTCCACCAGGAAGAACTGGATTGCATTTCCTTCCTGTTCCACTCAGAAATGCCTTAGTTTCTTTACAGTGCTGGAGACTTTTTCCATCCTTAGTCTCTTACTCTGCCTTTTCCCATCTCAAATTCAGTATGTCTCATCCTGATCTAAAAAGCTTTCATCTCTTAGCATCTTCTATATAGCAGAAGTAATTTATTACTCCATCATGAAGGCTTTCTGTGATTCTGTCTGTCCCATTTTGAGTGGATGATAGTCTCAAGCTAAGAAACAAAACAGATGATGTCCATTGTATTGACTCCTCATGCAATTTCTATACTCTAAAGACAGATATCTTAATTAAATTTTACACTTTTTCCATATGTAGGAAGCCTTAATTGGTCTTTGTAGCATATTTTAGAATGCATGAGATGCAGCTCATTATATATCATAAATGTATTAAAAGATCTTCAAATATCACAAGAGATGCAAAGGAAAGACTTGATATTAAGGGAAGTATTGCAATACAGATGGTCTCACTCCTAAAAGTAATATCACATGTATTAGGCTGTTTCATCCTGTCTCTTTTCTTTTGCTTTATGTACATTAAGGTTTCTTTTTCAAGTCACTTCAGAATATTCTGTCTGGCTGAGCTGCTGAGTGAACATGGTTTTTATTGCAAGGGATGGGGCAGTAGGGAAAAGCATATATTTGCAAAACATCCTTTCATTTTAATGTCTGCTCCTGGCTGGACAAAGGGATCCAGATGACTCCAGCAGGATCCAGATGATCCCACTTTTGGACTCAGATCAGTTTTCTGCACCTGATATTTGCTGTAAAGCCAAAATTTACTTTCAACTATAGATGCACAGTTGAGTGTCTGTAATAGTGATGCATGTGTAATAATGATGAGGTAGTTTGAAACTAAATTTAATGCATTTGAGATATTTAACCTTGCATCACAGACAAATTTTAAAGGATCTAGGGTAATGGTGCTTGCAAAATCTTCTGGACAATAATGGACATACTGGGCAAGAACATAACTAACTATAGGAAAGTAATGTAATTGCATCTCCTGCTTTGCTCTTTTATTTGCTTAAATGGGTATTTTTTGCCAAAGGCTTTAGCTGCTGGCAGCTGAAATCAAGTAGATTGTGGGGAATCCTGCACCACCTTGTAAACGAATATTTGAAATCAGTGACAAGTTAGTCTGCAAGGTTAAAAGAAGCAGAGATTGCTACAGAGCCAGCCTAAGATTAAATATTCTCTAGGTTTCATATCTTGATTGCTACTGAATAATCAGCTCATAAGTAACCACATTGTCATGCTCTGTTGAGTCTTTTTAGTTGGCACTGCTTTTCATATCATAATATAATTGATAGCTTCTTTTGTCAGAAATCACTAGGTAGCCAAATAAACAGTATGTCCTTCTGTCTGTTCAGGAGTAGTGTAATGTTCAGAAATATTGATCCCTCATGTCAGATAAAGCTATAATGAGGATAATAGCAAATTAACAAAAAGCTGCTTCAATATCTCATCTCTTATGCAAAGAATTATAAAGTTAGTACCTTATATTGACCTTCTTGTGACATGCTAAAAGTTACTGCTGCCAGTGCTATGTAGTATTTTCAAATGGCTGCTCTTCACAGGGAGACAAAAAGGAAAATATTTAGCTTTTCCATGACTGTGTTACTTTTTATTGATCTCCCCACTGCTGATTTAAATGTGAATACTCAGTGATAAGTCATCCAAGTCATTTTAACAGAGGATGGCAAAAGCAACTTGTTGGCCAAAATTTTCTGATTATGGATATTTTGGCAGCTTTTGGTTTGTCACCTGCCTTCTTGCCCCCTTTCCCTCGTTTGTTTAATTCCTAATTAAGTGAATGCTTGACCTATAGCAGTGTTCTAGACTTAGTTTAGGAGACTGTCAGAAATAATGCAATGCCAGTCCTCTAAGTTCACTGCTTATTCTTCAAAACCCTCCTACTGAACTTCAATTTTCACTTAAATTCTATTCAGTTATGGAGAGCTTATTTCATGCTAATTATGAATTTTAAAAATTCCATCTGGAGCGAATAATATAGAATGACTGATTAAAAGTGAAAAGATTAAAAGACTCTCCATCAAATAAGTGCATTTAAAAATTAAAATATATAATCATCTGGGTTTTGACTGTGCCAAAAGAACATCTAATAAAAACTAGTAAAATGTAATTTGGTATATTTTTTTAAACATCAAGTAGCTTTGAGACAGTAAGTAGATGAATAAGCTGCTAATGGACATTATTCTCAACTCATTGCATGGATTGTATTAGTGTTATCTAGAGTCTTGCACTAACACTGGATGCTGCAAAGACTCTTCAATTATGCCTTTGCTGCTAAAGAAAGGAATGGCCTTGGAGGATCAGTGCTTACACTGCTCATCAGCATGTTTGGTTCCTGCCAGCTAGCACTCTTCCAGCTGCTGCCTGGGCACAGTTCTTGTGAGTTGTTTCCAGCATGAGGCTGGGCTGCGGCTGTTTTGAGATATTTTGAGCAGAGGACAGTGAGCCATGTAGGTATATACTAAGTTGTGCTCTGCTGCTTGGTTACTAAGAGGAGTCCCATGTCTCTTATATTTAGTAGTGTGGCAGTAACATTTGTGTTACAAGGTTTTCTTCACAGGCCTTTAAAAAACTTACTGGAATTAATTGATAAAGTAAAAATATTTGTGCACATCTCTTTTCATTTGAACACTTAATAAGTCACATGAAGGAAGCTAATGTAACACCACTAAGTTTTCATATTTTAAAAATTTTACCTTGAACTATATATTTTTATGTTTTTAAATTTGGCTTGGATTTAACCTGGTTTTATCAAAAATTCCAAATTCAATTTAATAAGACTCTTGATTCTTTGCTGTCATGGATTAATGAGGAGAAAAGGATTATTTTTTCCTCATATATCCCCATCTCTATCAAAATCTGCCTCCAGTGCCCCAGTATACATTAACTTTCATGTGCAGAACCCTACAAACTGGATTCTGAAACAACTGAAGCCAGTGAGATGGACAACATAAATAAAAGTTTCGGCTCAGATTGCAAAGCTGTTTATGAAATTATTTTATTTCTTACTTCGTATTTACACTGAGATGTGAGTTGTTACTACTTTTAGAGGTGTCTAATTTCTCCCATAAACTGAGTCTTTTGTGCTGGCCAAGGTCATGGGCTGTTACTAAAATGAGAGTTCAGAAAGCTGCTTCTGAAGTTTCACAGATAAAGACAGTTTTTCTTCTCAATACTGTTAATAGAAACCCATGGAGCCAAGCTTGCACAGAGCATTACCTTCGAACTTGAAATAGCTAATTGTAAAGTCTGAGAATAAACCTTGTCTTCTCTGCAGTTCACTTGACTTGCAAGTAAAAGGATCATTCTACTGCCAATGCTGAACTAGCATCTAGGAAATAGAATGTGTTAAAATCTTCCTACCTCTTTGGATCTGTTTTTGGGCTTGTTTATTTATTTATAATTCTGCTTAGCACCTTACTCCTTGCAGTTTCTGGCATATTTTCAATGGTAGCTTTTCAGCTGGATGTGTTTGCATGGGAATTCTACTAGAACTAGTTCTTAATGATACTGTCTGGAATATAGTTTCAAGTAGATCTGAAACAATAGCATGGATTTGGCCATTACTGACATCAGAATTTTGGCTGGGATGTTTACAAATACACACAAGCACTGAGATTTATATTTAATTTTTTTTCCTTTTTTAAAATAACAGTGAAACTCTTTGTGTTTAAGCTGCATGTGTGGTTTTGTTTTTGTAGTGGTATCTCTAAAGAATCCAACTGTATGATACCAAAAGTAGTAAACCAGAGAATGATTGTGTGATTGTAGCCAACTTTGCTCTCCACTTTGAGAAAAATCTATAATGTCCTTTCTAGACAAGTCTTGGAATAAAAGTTCTTACAATACATTCTTGACAAAATTCTCATTGGTGTTTGCATTATTCTAGTTATTTTTCAGAAGGAAAGATGCATCAAACTGAGCTCATTAAGCGTTTGAACAGTCTTTTGTACAGTTTGTATCTTAATGTAAAAATCTGAATCAAATAATATACTTGTGTAGAATGCAGAGGTGTCAAAACACAACTATTACATTAATGCTTGAAATGAAACATAAACCTCTCAGCTACAGCGATGTATGCTTTAATCCTGCATAGGTACTATGTGCATGCTTAGTTTTATTAAAATATACCAGTAAGGCTTTCTATTGCACTTTTTTTTTTTTTTTTTTTTTGGTGAATATACTGTTGGGTTAACTGTTATCCAAAAATAAAGTCCATTACTTTTAAATGGGAGCTTTATTTGTGGCTTTGGCTTGGAATTAATGGGTTGTTCTAGCTAGAGACTTTTCTGAAGTAATGCCCCTCTAAAAATCAGTAAAATTTACTTCATTTGAACCAACAAGACACTTCTAGACAACTTCTAAGTTTAGCTTCTTTATAATAACTTTCTTATGTTAATCTCAGACATCCCATGTGGATATTCCAGTTATGACTCAGCAAAGAAACTTGTCAGTAGCAAGTGACAGTTCTCTGCAGCACTGATGGAGAAACATGTTTTGCTATACCCAAGGCAATCCCCATGGAAATCTGAGATTGTAATAAAACAGAAGAGAACAACAAAAAATGTATTACAATAAATGAAATTATTTAGAATATCCTTAAGGCCATTAACAGCATTTGAAAGAGAGAAATCTCAAAGGTAGCAGGCTCTGAAAAGTAACAGACTAATTTTTTCTGTATTGAAATTTCATATTAATATAACATTTTTAACATGTAATCCAAGTGTGTGGAGAAAAGCCATGGTGTTTTGAGAAATCTTCAGGAGTGTAGAAAATTCTAAATTAAAACATTTTGTTTTCTTGTGTTGATATTATCCTATGGGAACTGAGTATTTAGGGTACTGTAGGAGTTGAAGTAATTTTTAGAAAATAATATAATCTCTTCTGAAACAAAAACACTCTTTCAAGTGATGCCATGAGAAAAGAACTGTGAAACTTGAAGGTTGCTTTTTTTCCCCCTATGATTTTATGAACTTTATTTTAAAGATGAAGGATGTGTTTAGTACACTCTGAAGTGAGAAGAAGCCAAGTTTGATAACATATTGTAAAGGGACATCACCCCTCCTGCTCCATGACCCTTTAAACTGGGCTTTTCTTCAGTGACAGCTGAATATTTTTAATAATTCTGAGAACCAGATCATAACATTTTGAGTTTTAAATTAAACGATGCTTTTGTCCCAGTTGCCAGATTACTAGATTAAAAACCCAAGCAAGCCACACTTCATAGCATTTAGACCATTTGATCTTCACAGTTATCTAAATATAGTCACAGGCAATCTTTCAGCAATCACATCTGAGACACCCAGAAGTGATGAGAAGTTAAAGGATGAGACTTCCTTTTCCTTTTCAGTTGAGAAAGTCATATCTGTAATACTTCAAAACATTTTGGAGCCTATTGAAAAGCTGGTGAAAATTAGGTGCCAGTCCTTGCATCCTACTTAATATTTCCTGTGTGAGCAGTTATGTTGCTGTTTTGTAAGGTTATTTTTTACTGGATTGTACTTTTGTGTAAAGCACAGAAATAAGGTTTACATGTATTGTTAAATACTTGATCATCTTTCTTTCCACAGAGTAGCATCCATAGTATTATAGTCTTGTCATTATATTTTAATTTCTGCTTATGTTACCAAAGAGATGGCATTTTTCAGGATGAAAAGTCCCAACAGGTGGTATTTCTTTAACCATTGTCCCAGCAGGGTGTTTGCAGTTATCTTGATTCTAGTGATATTCAAATAGCAAAATTTTCGTTGACATAAGGAATGTCTACATTTCTTTTGTTAATTGCAGAGATACTGATTTTTATTGGTCAAGGTACATACCAACCTTTTTTTGTAGTTGGAGTCAGTAGATATATTCTCCCATCACTCACAAAAGCCTATTTCAAAAACTATTATTTCAGTCTGTGAAAGAAGGCAATAATGTGTGAATGAAGGGAAAGAGTCTTGCTTCAAAACCAGGAGACATTTGTCAGTCCTTGAATTTTGGGCTTAGACATTGTCAGTGTCACTAAAACTAGAAAAAATGTTGTTATTAAATATTGACCTCACTCATAGTGAAGCCTATACTCAAACTCATTTTTTGCTATCAGCAGTTGTATTAGTGCAAGAGAACTTCTGGAGAAACATTCCCATCAGCCAGGCATGAGATAAAGGAGGAGGCGCCATAGAAGAACTGGAGATAAGAATATTCCTCTGATATCTCCTCACATCCTTAGAAGTCACCTGTAAAATTGGGGTCTCAGTGCTTCTGAGATGATAAAGAAGGAAAAAAGAGGCAGTGACACCTTAGAAGCAGTGGAAACAGGTAAGAACAGGGACAACACGTGAGGACACGAGCAGCATGGGGTCTCTAGGAGAGCAGATGTTGCTGGGAGCAGGAGAACTTCAGAAGTTGGTTGGGATCCCTGAGCCCAGCCTCAGTGGTCAGCTGCTGGTGCAGTCATTGCCATGGACAGCGCTTCTCCTCAGGCTTAGGAAAGGGTAGGGGAGAAATCGGCTACCTGGGAAAACTAGTAAACATCTTCCTAGCTCTGAGATCAAAGGATTTCAAACTTCTGGAGGAGAGGAGGAAGGGAAAATTGGCTTTGCTGCTAGGAGGTTTGATAGATCAGACTACCTCTTATCAGCAATAGCAGCTTTGTGACTTGTTTACTGAGAAAAGAGCCTTTCCAAAGAAACTGGCTGCCACTGGAGCATTTCTCTGCAGGTCCCTAGCAGTTCTGAAAATTCATGGATTATGAAAACTGGTAAGGTCTGAATACACAATACAAAACATAAATTTAACATATTTTAAAAGGCTGTCATGATTTATTTTCTTGTGTGTTTTCCTACAGTGAAGTGACACTAAATCTTACTTTAATGTTTGGGAATGCAAAAAGTATTTGTCAGCATTATTTGTTTCTTTTTACTGTGTGCACAATATGTTTTAGAAATACATTGTTTGGAAATATGGGGGATTTACAAATATTAAAATCTTAAGATTTTATTTATTTTATTTTAAGAAAAGGTTGCTATCACCTGATAGCAATGTCTGAGCATAAGTTTAGGAGGGCAGGAAAGGGAAAGTACCTGCTACAGTAAATCAGTAGAAGAGGAAAGTCTCTGCTTATCAATTTTCTGGTTCAAAGGTTGTAAACGAGAAGCTAGAGCAACACTGTGGCTGGGCCAAGTTCATGTGGTGTGACCACTAACTGTGTAAATGGATCTGAATATAACATTAATATAGATTAATATTCATATACATTAATATTCATATATTAATATGTATATGTCATTAATTTGTGTGCAAAGACACAAAAATTTTGTAGAAAGTTGTGTGTGCACTTGGCAAAAACCAGGTGAATATATAGCTGTACTTTCATGTCCTATGACCACCTGATATTTCTCTTCTACCAAATGCTTTTCTTCTACTGTTTTTATACAGGTTTGTTTATTCAACCTATTTGTATATTAATATATTTTTGTAGGATTCCTGCTCTTATGAAACTAATATCTAAAACTTTAGAAATTTTTGTTCGACTTTTATGGAAAAGTAAAAAAAAAAGATAGGTACTTATTATGTGGGTGAAATTCTGTGTAAGAATTATCCCTCTCTGTGCAATGTATTTAGTCCCTTTTCTAATCACCAAAAAGCAGTTTCCTGTAGTTTTTTGTGGCATTAGCAATTTTAAAACTGGCTGTGCTCTCCCAGCATGGAGTGGTGATACCTGCAAAGGGGATGGTGGTCTAACATACAGAGGTTTTTTTTCTGTGAAACTAAAAACAGAAACAAAATGCATTTCTTTGTCTTTAGAGGAGATTAAGTATCAGAATAATCAACAGGTAACACAGTGAAAATGTTTAAGATGCCATGCAGTTAGTTAGCAACAAGGATTCAGTTCTTGATATTGGCAAAAGTGTGAAGCGTTTGGTAGAAACATTAACTTACATAAACTTTTTCCCTTACATGTATTTCATATGTAAATATGGTTTGGGGTTGGTTTGGTTTTTTTGCTGTTGGAATACTAAGGAACAGCAGGAGTGAGCAATAACTGGGGCAATGTATGGGGCCATGACCAGTACAGGATATCTAGTAGAGCAGGTGCAGTTGGAAGCAGGAGAGATTTTGTTTCTATCATGGAGTAATTTGAGGAATTCTTAAAAGCAAGTGAGAATTGCAAGATGGGGTCCTTACCTTAGTTCTGTTTGTACAGTGTAATGTGGTAGAGCTGCTTAAAAGATGGACAGACAGATTCACAAGAAAGCATTAAGAAAAAAATTTTGATGTTTTTGAAAAATTTCTGTCACTCCAATTTGGGAGCTGTGGAAATATGACCATAGTGTTGCAGAATCTAATGATTTACAGCTACAAGAATGCAAGAGCAAATTTTCATTTTTGGAACGTTTCTGCAAAAATAGATTTTCTTATTCTGTTGTGTGCTTGGTAATGACAAGAACAGCCCCTTGTTAGTAAGTCAGACTCTTGTCAGAACAACTTTTTCAGAAGCAAAATGAAAACCCTAAAGTAGAAATTCAAGCCTTATATATATATAGTCAAGGATTTGCTGAAGATTCTGGTGAATTGTGCTTTCCTGCAGCCTGCATGCCTTTATCTGTCTTCTGAAGTGGGGAACCTGGTGTGCCACTAGTTCTTGTGGATACATTCAGAAGGTCTCACTTTTATATGCTGCAACTTGTCCAAATACTCTGTGCTGCTTTACATAATAAGAAAGAAACAGATTTGCAAAAGGCATTGTGCTTGGTTGCAGAGTAAGCAATAAAAATAGTTTTATCCTAAATTCAAACCCTTTTAGTTATCTAGTTATACAGTGTGCATTTTCCTGAGGAAAAGGTTAATGAGATAAAGATATGACTTGCATGCCTGATTTTGAAGGAGTCCTTTGTATCAAAGGAACATTTTGCTACCAGATTAAATTTGCTACCTTACTGCTGATGAGGCCAACATTCGCACACGGAAAACACAGAATGGCAAAGTTTAAAAGTTTTTGTTGTCTATTTTTATCTATATTATACAATTGAATTCTGACATGCAGGCATGGTGCATTTTTTTCTGTAGAAAGCTTGGATGATGCCTGGTAGAGAGAGAACAAAGTTACTTTGTGTTTGCTCCAAGTGGCCATGATAAGGACACCTCCGAAGATTTGCTTAATTGTGCTCCTGCTCCTTCTTGGCAGAAGAAATGCAGAAGAGTGAGTGTAACAGATCCTTGAATGATTGCTGTTGTGTTGCTGTATCGGAGCCTTTTAGCTTCTCACAGTCATTCTCTTGCATTTTCTGCACCTGGGCTGTTTCTCCAGCTGTCATGCTTGTCAGTAATAACATAGGGCAAAGATATATGTGAGGGAAAACATAGGCAAATGACACTGCTGTAGAGCTGCTGAACAAATTGTCTTGTCATTCACTTGGATGTGTATGAACATACATATGCACTGCCTTCCCATTTACTTTAAGGGCTGATGCCCTTATTGCAGAGCTAAAGTCTTTCTGCATACATCAGACCATTATGCTTGTAGTATATCTGCACACTAGTATCATTCTGACTTTGCAGATGGATGTAATCTGAATTTCCAGAATGTGTGTTGTCCTAGGATATGTATAAAGTCTGTAGCTGAAAGGGGAGATTAAAAAAGTAGCTGTCTGCATAATACTTTTGTACTTCAGCCATTTAGTATGAATAGCTGGATTTTCCTCACTAATTTTAGTGTATGCATGATGCTGTTTGCCATCTAAGAATTTTGCAGACAGGAAAGAATAGGTGAATGAAAATAAATAGTAACAAAAAATAATATTGTACAGATAACTCACTCTGCCAACTGCCTTACGTGTAGTCAGACCCAACACCAACACTGGAGCAGGGGATGGATTCCTCTCTCTGAGGAGGAAGCAGTGACAGAAACAAAAGGTGATGAACTGGCTGTAACCCCCATTCCCTTTAAGCTGCTGAGGGGAAGGAGCTAGAGAATCAGGAATACACATAAGCCTGGGAAGGGAGAAGGTGTTTTTTTTTTTTTAAGGTTTATCTCATATTATCCTGCTCTGAGCTTGGTTACTAATAATTAATTAATCAGTTAATTTCCCCAAGCTGGGTCTGTTTTGCCCGTGGTGATTCCTGGTGAGTGATCTCTCCCTGCCTTTATCTCAACACTTGAGATTCCATTATAGTCTCTCTCTCTCTCCTGTCCAGTAATAGGGAAGGGAATGATAGAGTGACTTTAGTGAGCATCTCACAACCAGCCAGGGTCAAAGCACCATGCACATCCTTTCAACACTTGTCCTACTTGTGAGTTTGGTACTATGGGTATACTGTCACCTGTAGATACCACTGCTTATTTTGATGCAGGATTTCTGTTATTTTATACCAGCACAATCTTAGCAAAAAATTGCTCCTGAAATAGCCCAAAGATGTCAGCTGACCACCTTCTGCATGCTTCCCTAGAGCATATATTTGCTGTCAATGTGACAACTCAAATAGACTATGCTGGTTAGCCATTTTTCCTCACTCCCTGGTTCAGCTGAAAGCTTCCACAGAGCAGGATGCCCTGTTCCCAATACTTAGGACTAAGGTATAATATTATCTCTGCCTGTTTGTTCTTGTCCCAGAACAACTTTGTGTTGACAGTCTGCATTGCTGGTTATGAAGAGAGCTTCAAGACTTCCTGGCAAAGATCACTAGTTTCTAATTTCATGAAGCACCTGGAAGAGAGTATGGACCCATCCTGAAGGTGGTGGATATATCTGGAAGTGTGTGGGGTTAGGCTTCCTCTCGGGGCACAGCATGGCACGTGGGTCACAGAGTACCATCAGCGGGGCTTACTTGCCTCTTCAGCAGGTTGCCTCTGTTTGAACTGAGAGATTTAGGCAGAAAGATGAGATCAGCTTGGTTCAGAGCCCAGAGAAAGAAGACAGGCAGATCTCTCCATCTAGAGGGGATGTTAAGGAGAGAGATGTTACACCTGACTTGGAGAATAAGACTATGTGGAGCACAGAAGGGAAGCCTCAAAGAAACAGAACTGTATCCAGACTCTCCTTATGGATTCATGATCCTGGTAACTGTTTTCAGGTCTGGGGCTCTTAGATCCTCTCTGTGGGTGAAGTTGTCTTGGAAAGTGGTCCCAGGCAGGTGTGCCATGCATCGGCTCTGATGTATGTCTCTGCTCGGAACAACAGTCACTTTGGTCATGTCCAAATCTGCCAGACTTCTCTGCCTTCCAGGAAACTTTGTCCAGTATCAGATTCAGCTGCTGAGTGACAAGTAGGTGAGATGCTGGTGAAGTAGCAGCTGTTTATATACAGGGTGGCAGTTGATGCTCTCTTTGTATGGGAGTCACATATAAAACAGATTTGGATCTGTTGTTGATTTTATTCTCTGTCACTTACAATGCTGATGAGAGTTGAAAAGAAATATTTTCATATGAAAACCAGAGGAAATTTTGATGCAGTAACAGACTGTATGTGTCCTTTCCAAATTCTGTTTTCTTTGTTTAGAGTGGGGTGATATTTTTTTAAGGTATTCTGGCCAGGACTCTGTGAGGGTAATTCAGAAAGGTCCTAAAGATTAGGCACTGCATGGATGGACAGAGACCTTAGCTTGAAAGAAACTGGTGAGAACACTGTATCAAGGTATGATAGTTATGGGTCAGAGGGTTGTTGATCTGCTTTCAAGGTGGATTTTTAGAAGCTTCTTGCTTCTGCTACAGTGATATACATCCATTCATCCATGTGTCGTCTCTATTTTCTTTCCTTGAGTCTTGCAAATCTGGTCACTTTCTTTGTGCCTTGAAGCTGTTTTGAATCTTTTCACCAAAACTCCTTCGTAAGAATGCTAAACTGAAGTGTCTGAAGAGAAGCTTGATTGTAAGAGTAATTTGTTATTTTCTATGTCTCATTCTTAATACTGCTATTCTAGTAAATTGTGGTAAATTCTTCCCCTCCTGTGTTAAGAATATGCAACATTAAATGGCAACTAAATTAAATTCTTCTCCTTAGTTGTTTGAGATGACATGTTTGGGGATTTTTTCGTGCTGATATATTCTCCACTGGTATTTTTTTCAGAAGCTAGAATAGCATGAAAAGTATACTGCAAAGAAAATTTGCTTGGAGGGGTGTGCCGTTTAGGGACAAAATGAGAGAAGTTGCCATGGGTGAATACAACTCCTGACTATCCTCTGACAGTGGAATTTTTAAATTAGGCTTGGATAGGTTTCTGCCTTTAAGCAGTGTGTCATTTATCCCAGTACCAATAGCTGTAGTTTGGTAACTGTAGCCTCAATAAATATAGGTAATAATTTTGTGTGTACATAATAATGTGTATTCCATAGGAAGAAGAGAAACAATGGTAATGCAACAAACGTGGGTAACTTCATTGGATTTTTAAAAACAAGTAGAAGATGTAAAGTTTGTTGATAAATTGAAAATCAAGAGCTATAATAGCATGCATCTGTGAATAAGAGTTTGGTCAAAAAGGCAAGTAAGGCTGTATCAAAATAATTTAGATAACTCAGTGCCATATAATGTTGAAAGAGGAGGAGAAGATGCTCATGCTCATGCCTTGAAACTATACATAGGGGATTTTTTAAAAAATCAGTTGTGGCACAGCTGTGGAAAGGAGAAAGCGAGATGTCCAGTAGAAGGAGGTAGATGTACAAAAATGCAAGTGATATAAGCTAAGATAGCTGATCCTTTGTAATAGAAAGTCAGGGAAATAAAAAATATCACCTCCCAGATATTATATGACAGATGTATTTTCTGACTAGGGCAGTTACCTGTTAATCTTAACCTGACACAGCTGAGCCCAAACTTGAGAAATCCTTCTTACATAACCATACAGACAGGTTTATGTGACTTATTCTATTTTCTGTCATTACTTTTCCTATCTGTATTCCTGCTAAGCTTAAAAGCATGCACAATAAGGACTGAACAATTGCTTCAGATTTACCCAGTGACTTTGGGTTTATAAAGCCCTGCTCCTGAGCATACCAAGAAGTGACTACCTTAAAATCTACCAATTTTATTCCTAAACTTTCTCAGAAACAAGAAAATAGGATCCAGTATCTATCTGTCTAATCTAATGAAAATTTACAGAGATATGTCTGAACTCCAAGCTGCCTCATCTCTTTGATTTTAATGTAACTATAAGAATAAAGTAATTGGAGTTTGGCCTGGAATTAATTTTGAGGTAATGAAAGCTATTAGCAGTATGAAGGTGACAGATGCACCTGGAAGTCACTCATATCCCACAGTTTGCATATGCATTCACACTCGTGATTGGTGTACTTGTGGAGCTCCCTTCTGAGCACTGTGGAAATGACAACATAGATATGGATCATTCCTTGATCTGTTTTCCATTTTATGTTCCATACTGCTGTGAAAAGTAAGATGGAAAACATACTCCAAACACAGAGTTTAAAATTGAGAAATAGTTGCATGCACTTACATTAATTAACCATGGCTTTGGCAGAAAGTCACACAGCATAGATACAGAGGAACCATAGGGATAGATGGTGATGGAAGGCAACAGCATAATGTTTAATATTTCAGCACAGAGTATTTTGATTGTTAGCTTCTTGGGGGATTGGTTAATTGCATGTTTATCTTCTGTATAATTTGTTACTAAATAAGCTTTTAAAAGCATAATTCTGGGAAGGAGCCAGTCTGAATCTGATCCATTTTGACAGCATAAAGCTTACTGCAGTTACACATTAATGCCTAGCCTTGCTTGCTGTGCTTTAATGGAATTGTGTAAAATGGCTTGGATGGAGTCCAAAGAGGAACAAATTTTACTGAGAGTTGTTAAATCTTTTTCTGGGGTTTCAAACAGCCTATAGTGGTGAAAGGGTTGGGAAGCAGTCTTACCCATACTGACAAATTAGTAAAATAAATATAATTACTCTGCATGCATGAAATGACCCTACAAGGAACTTTGTGAATCAGAGAGCAGGTTTTTGAAGTTAGGTAAACGCATTCCAGTTCTAAGACTATTGATTAATACTTCTTCCAGTCAAGCAGCCTGGCCTGCATTGAAGGAGTTAAATGGTGATTGTGAGACTGTAGCTTGACCATAAAGTGACTTAGTTGGGCTTTAAAGCTTCTCTGGTCTGGTCAAACCCCCCATGACTGTGTGATATTGAGGTTTGGAAAACTGATAAGTTTACTGTGATAGCTCACATTTGTTGCAAACATTTAGATAAGCTAATTATGCATTGAAGGCATCACAATGGATCTGCTATCGTTTTTCAGTGTATCTCTGCCTTTATGACACATAAAATACCATAATATTTTCTGTACATGACATAAGAAAGCATGAAAATTCCATGAACCATAACATGGGATACAGTAACCTAATCAGATAAGATGCAGGAATATTATATTTAATTTTTAGTATGTTGTTTGAACTCTTGTTTTACAGTATATTCCTACTTGTGTACATGGAATAGAGGCTGTTGTGTAATCAAAGTAGTGTTCATGTTTCCTTAACTAGGTCTCAATCATTCCAAACTCCAAAAGCTCAATTATTTTTGCAATTTGTTTTTATATTTTGTAGCTGATAGTCCAGTAAGAATGTTTTTTTTTCCCAGCTAGCACTCGCACAGTTCCAAAGAAAAAAGAAAATTAGAATGATGCTTTAAAGTACAATGTATAAAAATATGCAGCTGAGTGTTTCCCAGTTTTACTTTGAAGTATATAATTTTCTGCATTTTGTTGCATAGATTTTTCTCTGTTTCTGGAATGGCATTTAAAACTGTGTCTTAGAGAGACAAAGTGAAAATATTTATTTTATAGGGCATTCATATACTTCAGAAGACAAAACAAGCAAATATAATAGATTCCTTGAGCAGTGTCTCTGAGTGCATACCATCTCCTAAGTGGTAAAGTTTGGCAGGCAGGGGAATGGTGAAAAGAGCAATAATAATCTTGAAATATTCTGAGTAACATTTTTTTAATATATTGTTTAAAAAAAGATGTCCTAGCCAGCTGACAACGTTTACAGTTTGGTGAATTTTCTAGAGTGTATATCTTGGTGTAAAATTTTAAATTGTGTATATTTTATTTCCATGAAATCTTGTCTACTGCACTTGGTCTCCTTCCTCCTCCCTCTGCCCTCATGTTGTGGGTGGTGTGAGGGAAAGGGACACTTGCTGAGGCAGAGGATGGTGTTGGCATGTTCTTCCCAGAGCCAGTATTGGCTGGATGAAACTCTTGGAGCTCTGTAGCTAGCTGCTGCTCTGTTTTCTGCCTTCTCATGTTTCCTCTAAAGCTGGTGAGCATAAAGACATCTGCAAAAGTGTATAAGCAGCTATACTTTTCAAACTATATTAGTTTCTCCCAGCTTTACGCCTTATCAAGTTTCTCTCGATTTGAATCTATTTGTACAGGCTGAAAATAGAGACTGTTGTCAAATACCTTCCATGAAAGGATGCTATTAGTGGGATAACTAAGGAAATGTAGTCAAGGTTTGCTTTGGCCTGTGTGAATTCACACATTGGTCTCATTTGGTCTGTTTCTGGTTTTGCTCTGTTCATTGCAGGAAGTGGATATTTACAGGACACAGTTATGGACTGTGACACACTGGTACAGTCATCAGAATGCAGCTCTCACTGCCACTTGTTAATGCTATTTATTACTGTGTGGGGATACTGACCTGGGATCTTAGTTGGCTATTTCTAGAAAGGATGGGCACAAATGATACAGATATTTTTTGGCTTGTTAAGTTGACACTGTCCAATTTAGAGCTACCATTTTTGAACTGTAATAAGATAATGAAAATAATATTGCTTTTTTCCAGGATTGGTAATGCATGGCTGGGAGAAAAAAACTGGGAGATGGTCAAAAACATTCCCAGATGTTTCAGGTTTGCAGGTATTTCCAAGTTATCTGTTTCAGTGGAGATTCAAGTTACCAGTCTGGTTACTAGTGATCTGTGAAATTGGGTGGCAATTAGCACTTGTGAGTTGGACAGGCTGCCAAGCACCTCATCTCAAAGTCATTACCCCTATCTTGTTCCTTTATGGCATTTTCCAATGTTCTGTTCTAGTCTCTAATATTAGTTATGGTAGGTTTTCTTGTTTGCTTATTTTTTGAGAATTTTTTGAACTGCAGGCATAGCATATTTGTCTAATCTCCAGAATTTCATAAACAGGCCTTACAAGTCAATACTAACCTTTACTGAAAATAATTAGTTGACTATTTCAAGAATATTCCTTACATGAGACCTCTCTAAGCAGCTTTTTCACAAGAACAGTTTAAGTTTAGTAGTATAACAGGTAAAAAAATAAAATGTAAGGGGTAGATGATTTTAAAAATACCTGTGTTTTACATCTGTTGTCAAAATCTTGTTTTCTATTTAAGTGTTTCTTTTGGTAAGCCTCTGGTGTGGTAGAGCATTTTGATTGCAACACCAATTTACTTGGGGCTGATGTGATTGATAAGTTTAAATTTTTCTATGTTAAACAAGTTTTCTCTTTTATTAGCATAATGAGATGCAGTACAAAATTGTTCCTGAAATTGAGAGCAGAAGAATGAGATTAGTGGATTTTAGGATAATAGAGAGGACATTTGAATTAAATGAATCTGCTGGGTTCTATATACTTAAAGAAATTACTATGAAGAGCTGCCTGAAGAAATCTTTGACTTGATTTTCCCCAGTGCAGTTGATAATAAGACCTGTTCTTAAGAACATCTTCAGGGAAAATGTGAAAATTGGAAGCAAGTTCAAGAATACTCCAAGGATTAAATCTGAGAATGTATTTTTTCTACACAAAGCAGGGATATGTTTTACTGGGTTGTGTTTCTCCTTGTGTGGTGGTAAATGATCTCACTTATCAATAGCAAAGTAGTGGAATGTGGCTTTAATTTCAAGCCAGTACCTACTTTCGTTGGATTAAATGGTCAGCTCAAGTGCTTTTCTGAATCAAAGCTTGTATGATGTCTTGTTCCTCACTGACAGTGCACAGAAAAAATATTAAAGGTGCTGCAAAATCCACTATATGGGTAATCTGTCACCTTGAAAAGGTCACTCACTTTAAATTGTGACTCACTCAGTTGCAATTGAGACAGGAGCAGAACCTGTGTGGTGGCTTGAAAAGCTCAGGAAAGGAAATAACTATCGTCATTATTTTGAACTGATGCTAATAATTCTAATGCAATTAAAGTGAGTTGAACTGTTTCAGTGATGAGCAGGCTAGAGTCCCTGGGCATGCCACACTCCTTTGTTTCTGTGCATTCCCCAGCTGCTCAGCTCCCGCAGCAGCTCCAGCCTGAGTCAGCTCTGAGATGTGCTTCCAGCTGTGTGCTGGGGGCTGATGCATCTCGGTAGGGAACACTGCAGGAGGAACAAGCACCTGCAGCTCTGGGCAATTGACACTGAGACACTTCCCAAAGCTGTCCATGCTTTTTCTTTGTACTCCATTTCCTAAAATGGGACTAAATGTGGAGTCGTTTACTACTTTTAAGTAACCCTGAAGCAGAATCTGAGCTCTATTCTACTTAGGGCTTTAAACTGAATGTAAAAATCCCAATTTTCTTGCCCCAGGCTTGCTTAACATTATTTAGGTTTCCCATATAAAAAGGCAATACACCACAGAGTAGAAGAGCTACTTAGGGAGAGGAGCTCAAGTGCACAAATGGACTTATTGCAAATTGTGGTTTTCAGGAGAACTAAATTTGTTTGGCATTGTTTGATAGGAGATCTGCATTACTTGGCTTGCTCAAAAGTGAAGGAAAAAAAAAATTGAGATGTGAGGAAAATCTAACACCCTTAACATCTCTGTTTTGGTAATCTTTATTAGATTATTTTAATATAAGTTGTCCTGACACACAGTCTTCACTATTTGCATTATGGAACTATTATTTTTATTAATTTATGGAATGAATTTTATTCTAAACTAAATAGGTATTTCTGAGCCACCTATTTGTCTAATTTCTAAATCTGAATAGAATAAAGCTAATTAAAGCTACTCTCTTTTAAAGTTTGCTGGTTAGTCAATGAAAGAGAAAATACTGAAACACGAATTTGAACATCAAATATTTATCTGTGAATTGTATTTAAATTTCATTAAATGATGTAAAGCAATTTTAAAACCTGGCAATGAATGTGCTGTATCATTTTTTGTGTGTACATTTTTCTGCAGACTCTTAGGAGTTTGAGGACTGTTTCTATATAATCATTTATTTTGTTGCCTTTACAACCAGGATATATCAAAATAAGATGACATCTGCTAAAAACACTGCAGCCTTCATTTTCCCAGAAATGCATTTTCTTCTTTGGGCAACAAACCCCTGTGTTTCTGTTTGGTAAGCAGTGGGAAATTCAAAAGCAGAAAATAAATGAACTCATATGCTGACCAATAGTATTTTCCTTTAGAATTGCTATTTATTTTCTGCCCATTTTCTTTGACCTCTTTAAGCCTAAAACTTCCCTCAGCATGTTAGAGGACTATAATATTGTACTTCCAATCTATGCTGCAAGCATATCTTTCCTTGCTATGAAATTTACTGAAGAAGGGATATGGCAAAGGGAAAATGCAAAGAGACTGCTGCTGCATGGAAAATAAAATTATTCAGTATATGAGCCAAACACACATCTTGGGCAAGATATGTATGTTATAGAAATAGATCTGACCCCATGACTTTTTACCAAGTTCAACTTCTGGGATGTTTGATGTGAGGCTAACATGGTTTTAATCTCCCTTTAGGGAGGAAGGTGAATGGAGCTGAGTCTGGAAAGCTTTCTGTCTTTCCCCCTCTTTTCTATCTATTTAATTATTTCTCTTTTCCCTTATCTTTGTATAATCAAGGATAATCTATAATAATTTCCCTCTGCTCTTTTCTTTTGTGAAGCTGCCTACAGAGTCCAGATTTTCCTTTGCTCTTATTTGTCTCTGGGAGAGAGGAAAGAAAGTCAGTTTGTCTTATTGCAAGACATGGTGTCACTTCCTTCAGATGTGCAAATTGGATATTTTAGTGTTAATAGGAAGCAAAGAATATATGCCATATACCACAAAGCTCTCTAGCTGTGGATCTAAAATGTAGTGATAAATTTTAGCTCTTATCTCTCCAGTAGCAGATGTTTTACTGGCTTTGGTTATCTGGGCAAAACCTTTGTCCTTGAAAGGATATTTAGAAATGCTGCATAATTATTATTATTTTTTTAAATATGTATGTTCCCCCAAAAAATGCTAAATCTATCTTCATGCAGATCAATCAGAAAATTGGGATTTTTAAAAGTACCTTTTCGATCTTATAGAGAAGCAATGAACAATATGGCTATTAGAATAACACTGGGAAGTGTCTTATTGAGAATACTCTGAGTCAGTCACTGAACCTGGCATTTTCTGGATTTAGGATTAGGGTGGTTTCCATAATTTAAAAAATGTGGATGAATCTGCACATCAATTTTTCACCAAAGTAAACCATCACACACAATCAAAAAAGAAGTTATTAATGAGAGACTATTTCACAGAAAAAGGTCTCTTGCTTTGATCCTGAAAGGAAGAACAGAGTCCAAAACCAAGCATGGAACATCAAAGTAATGATTCTGCTGGACCCTAAATTTTGTATCGCATTATATTTTTCTTCACCTACTACCCTTTGTGTGTTCCATGGATTTCAAGAGTTAGATGACCATGGCATGGCCTCTCTATGTCCACTGTGTCCAATTTGCTTTTCTTTAAAGTGGTTTGACTGTGACTTCAGAGAATCGATGGAACTGTGCTTAAAATGTGTTTCGTTTTGGACTTTGCTGCTTTCACCTTTCAGACAGAGTGTTCATGGGTCCAAAATCTGTCTTCCCCTTTCTCATATGCTACCTAAACAAACAAATATTAACCAACCACACACACAATACTACTGCTACTTATAAATCTAGTTTTTCAGAAAAACATATTTTAGTGGATTGATTTGTAATACTTGTTTTTTACTTTGTGTCTTTATAAGTTTGGATGAATGGGAGTGAATATTTTTGTTGCATTGTTGAAACAATTGTGCTCTGACACTGGACCAGTGACTGAATTATCTGTTAAATTTATAAACTGAGCCTTCAGTCTCTGTTGTCAATGCTAAGTGTGCTTAAGAAGAAAAATATGTCTGGAAGACATATACCTGTCATAAATGCCAAATTTCAAAATTTTCTGCCCTATTATCAGGGATATTTTAAACACCAGCTACTCAAAATTAACTTTGGCATCTAAGTGCTGAATGACTTTGTCAAAACTAGGAGTAAGAGATATTTTAAAATCATACAGGTTATGAAGACAACTGAAAACTGTTTTACTAAAGGTTTTAGGAAATTCTGCCTAAATCAGGAGTTGAAATGCAAAACCTGAGGAAAGCCTGTGGTTTATCACACACTTGTCATAGGCAGAAGGAATTTCAAGCCTGTGGAAAAAAATTAATGAATTGCACTGGTTTAAAATATTTAATATCCAAATACTTACTTTGTTTTGCATGTAGTTTTGCACAAATGGCTACTTTGAACATATTATGTGAAATTAATTTGAAAATATTATGAGGATAAATGAAAAAAATTAAGAGGAGAATTTAGTGGAAGTAAATTTTGAAGATGAGATTGTGTTTGTGTTACCACAGAATAAGAGAGTATACTTTTGGGTCTGGCCCCTGGATGAACATTCTGCAACACTTACACTTGATGATCTAAAAGGTCATTTCAAACATTAAAGATGCTATGATTTTTGTCTTCATTTTGAAGACAAAATCTTGCAAAATCAAAAAAGCCATGCAAGCATCATTCCATTTTCGGAAATTATTAGAAAACAACCCGCGCAGTATGTTCTAATAAGGAAAGAGTTGTTTTGTATTGTTTAATTTTCTAATGCTGATTTTTTTTTTCAAGACAACTGTAAAGACTTTATCTCTCCCTGATATAGGGAAGGAAAAAAATCCCAGTGGTCTCCCTCCTCAGTAGCATATCTGATGTTTGTTTCTTACTAACAACATGGAAGTTATGTCCCTTTGAGTAAGCTGCTCTGTTGTTTGAGGACATAATGTCCTGATGCCAGCTCATTTTTCATCAAATTAAGGCAACAATTAGCAGTGCATATATTGTCCTGACTTGTTTTGTGCAGCTAAAAATGAGTAGTCTGATGTTCACAGTTTGTGTACAGGGCAGATTTTTAAATGTCTGTATGTACAATTATTTGAATTCATAACAGTGGAGGAATCTTAGAATGCAACTCAGTTTAGACAGTAAAAACTAATTTAATAGTAATTTAAAATCAATATTTGGTCAAAAATTTTAAGTGATAGTTGGGCTGTTTTACTTGCATTTATGTTGTTTTTAACTTTCATTTTAGAAACATTTTCTAGTGACATTCATGATAAGCTAATAAATGTAGAGTCTATGTATTATAAAACTGTAGTTTTCATAGGGGAGTTATTTGAAACTGCATGAAGGCTCTTAACATGTGAAAGAGGATGCACAGGTACAATGGGAGTGGCAGGATTTGAATATGCAATCCCTGTGTGGAGGAAAGTGGTTCCTTTGGAGACCAGCTCACAAAACTGAATGACTTAAATGATGCTACTAAATACAAGACAAACGGGATAAATGTTTTCCTCTAAAAGCATTGCTTTGTGATCAGGTCTTTTGCTGCTGACCTTGCATTAGGTCTGTGAACTGTTGTCCTGAGACTTCCTGTGCCTTGCTTGGAGGTGAATTGCCGTGAACAAAATAAACCTGTGGAGTTTAAGTAGTCCTCCGACAGAAAAAGAAATAAAAAACCCCAATTAAGGTCTGCATTCAGTTGTCTGTTTCCTTCACTCATGGGTGTGGAAAAAAAATCCAAATGAACCTGGCTGCATTTTGTTCAGAGGCTTACAATGTTATTGATACTTTCAAGATCAGTAATTCTCATGAGCTGCTTTGGACCCAAACATTGTAAGAGCCTGTTCTTGGATGCCCAGACTTGGTGTATAGGAGCTATAGCAAAGATTCTCATTAGATCTTCCCTCTTGAGAGGTCTACACAAATCAAAAAATATAAAACAAAGGATAGTTGCCTGACTAGGAGGAAAGACTGGTTAAAAATACTGGAACAATAACAGAATTTAAAAAAAGAAATCAAACTTTCATGACCTTTTTACTGTCATTACAGGAGGATGTGTGAGGGATGAGTAGGCTCCTCTTGCACGGTCGGGGTGTAGGGAGGCTGAGATCTCTGAAGCTTGCTCTTGGGGGAAGAGGTTTATTGGAGAATTCAGGGATGCCCAAGCCTCGTGCTCTCAGGCGTAGCACGTGGCTGGGCTTAGGA
Source organism: Lonchura striata (assembly GCF_050655825.1). Lineage (NCBI taxonomy): Eukaryota > Metazoa > Chordata > Aves > Passeriformes > Estrildidae > Lonchura > Lonchura striata. Next base: position 99,704,714 of record NC_140704.1, read on the forward strand.
GGACGGGGGAGGGGAGAGAGAAACGGAGGGTTTAGGAGAGGGGAAGCCCCAGGCAGGGAGGGAGTCCTAGAGAGGAGGAGAGGGCCAAGAGAGGAGAGGGCCAAGAGAGGAGAGGGCCAAGAGGCCGCATGGCCGCTCGGAGCCCCCTTTTCAGGGGTTCCTAGGTGGGCTGGGACAAGGCATGGGCCAATGGGGTTACAGACTCTGTTTTAGGGGCAGGTACAGAGGTGCGGGATGAACCACAATCTTTTGCAGGGTGGGAGGAACAGTCCATTTCACTCCAGGATTCATCCAAGGGTAGAAGTGACATCCGGCTAGCTAAAATAACAATCATATCTATCTATCCTCTGCAACAATTGCCCCTTTTCATTAAACTTTTGAAAAGGTAAATACAGACTTAATTACTATTTTTGCACAACTTGGGGTACATAACATATTGCTAATGAAACTATACTTATTACTCTAAAAACAATCAAGCTTACTTTACAGAGTTCCTTCAGCCAAGATGCAGAGCTCAAACCTTCAGATAAACTGTTTAGCTAGATTATTAATTGTAATCAAGGTGGCGTTTATTTCTTTACTGATTGAGCATTTTAACCTTTTGACTGCTTTAGTCTAATGGAAGAATTTAACTGAGGTAGTGTTATTAAAATCTTTTGAGGAAGGTTCTATAATTGACTAGGTTGAAAAAGTCTATTAGAGCTTTGTATCAGTTAGAGATATGGTATCAGAGCTTGCAGTCTTGGCCAGAGTTACCCAGGCATTTGTCTTTGGTAAACCTATAGGTGAAATCTCAATACAAAAATTTGAAATAAGAGAACAAATGTAACAACAAGGGTACAAAATTAACATGCATGTGAAAATAAATGTCCATAGTCTTGAATTGTTTCTGGCAGGTAGTTTTCATCTCGTCTTAGCACAGTTCAAATCTGAGCGCCTGCTTCTTGGTTTGCACCTGCAAAGTCATTGCCACTGGTGAGGGCACTGCCAGATTTCGGTGTATGGTAAGGCTTTACATTCTTTGCCGGGATCCATCTGAGTCCTTCACCTGTAGAGACACAAGCAAACCCTCTCTCCCATGTTACGAGGTTGCATGGGCTTTCTATTTGTCCTGTGACTGAGGTCTTGATCAAGACTTTTATTTTTACTTTTTTGTTGTTCAGAAAGTGTCTGTAAATGGGCATGTCAGGCTGTCCTATACAGCAATTTGAAAGATTGTATGCATATGGGGCTTTGCTGAAGCTATTTTGGGATGTGGCCTTATATATTCCCCTTTTCTGTTTTAATAAGCTGCTTTCTAGGGCTTTAGATGTCTTTTCTATGGTACCCCCCAACAGCTGGTAACCATAGGAGAAAGGTAAGCAACTATCTCCTGCCGCTACTAGGAATTCTCTCTTGTCCAGAGATGGGACAGCCGTCCACTCTCTGGGACCATGAGGCTTGGATATATGCCTGTCCATCAGTTGGAGGCCATCGATGATCCCCTGAGCATCCTGGGAAACTGAGGCAGCAGGGGTGGTACTGGTAGGGCTAGCACAGTTCTCCGTGGATCCTGTACTCGTCAAAGCAGCTGCCAGGTGCTGTTCCTCTTTCCCTGGCTGCATGCTAAGCTGTGAATTAGATGCAGCAGCTGCCAACAGCTGGGGCAGAGGGGCAGGAGTGGAGACTGTCAGCAAAGGCTCATGGGAGAAACCTGAGGATGTGGAGGGCTCTTTCCAGGCTGAGGCTGCAGCTGTGGAATGTGGATGCAGCCTAGGAGAGGAAGCGGGGGCATCCAGGGGCTGTAGGGACGGCGGTGGGGTGACGAGAACTTGTTGCGCGGCTGGCCAGAGTTCCGGGCGGGCACCCGGCACGGAGGGCTTTAACGGCAAACCCGGAAGCGACTCGAAATTCCCCGGCAGCGGCGGTGGAACTCCTTCTGGCGGCTCCGGGGGTCCTGCCGGCGCCGCTGCTGAGCTCGGGGGTTCTGGTTGATCGCACATCGCGGCACGGGCGGCGTGGGGATCAGCAGGCTCCATCGGCGGCGGGGCAGAGGCGGCAGGAACTGGCCGGACCGGGGACACCGCGAACCGCGCATGCGGGGAGGGCGTCACGTGGTCCGCCGGCCGAACCAAGATGGCGGCTGCGTCTGCCGCCCCGCCGGAGCCGTCTGATGTTGGGCCCGCACCGCGGGGGGTTTGCCGGGAGGCGGGGGGTGGTGGGGTCTCGGCACGGGGCGCGGCGGGAGTGGCAGGCGGCGCGGCAGAGGCGACGGGGACCGGCCGGACCGGGGGCACTGCGAACTGCGCATGCGCGGGGCGCACCACGTGGTCCGCCGGCCGAACCAAGATGGCGGCCGCGTCTGCCGCCCCGCCGGAGCATGCTGACGATGGGGACGTTCCGCGGGGGGGTTTGCGGGGGGCGGGGGGTGGCGGGGTCGCGGCGCGGGGACCCGGGGTGTCCCCCCACGGCCGGGGCTCGGGCTGGGGTGGGCGCACCGGGCTTTCCGGTGCTTCCTGTCGCACGTCCGGGATTGGGGGCGTGGCCAAGCGCCCTCCCGGCGCGGGCAGCGGCGGCAAGGCAGCGGCGGCGGTGATCGCCGGATCGAGCGTTTGTAGAAACGCGGCGAAGGCGCTTTGTAAGGAGCCAACGAAAGTAGCAACAGCCGCTGCTAGGGGGGTTTCGGGGGGAGCCGGGGCGGGCACGAGCCCCGCGGCCAGTAGGGGGGGCGGGGCGGCAGCGGGGGCCGGGACAGGAGCGGCGGCCGCGGGGGGTGGGGCGGGGCCGGGGCTGATCGCGGCGGTGGGGGGTGAGGTCGCGGCGGAGGTGGGAGGGGCGGGAGCGGCCGCGGCGGGGGCCGCCGAGCCTGGCGGCAGGCGGCGCGGCGCGGGGATCGGGGGGGTGCGGGGGGTGGTCGCGGGGGCCGGAGCAGCCGCGGCGGTTGGGGGTGGGGTCGCGGTCGCGGCGGAAGCGGCAGGGGTGGGAGCGGCCGCGGGGGCCGGCGGCCGGCGGCGCGGCGCGGGGCTTGGGTGGGGGGTCGCAGGGGCCAGGGCGGGGGCGGCGGGAACCGCGTCACTCAGGGGGGCGGCTGCGGCGGTTGCGGCCGGGGCCGCGGCGGTTGGGGGAGGGGCGGGGCGGAAGGGGATCGCGGCGCCGCCGTCAGCAGCCGCGTGGGCCGGCCACATGGCCGGGACCGGCTTTCGCGGAACGAACAATTCGGCCACAGCTCTAAAAGCTGGGAGTAACCTGCAAGCAACGGCGTCTCTCCTGGAAATCTCAATAAAAAGCTTATCACCTACTGAGTCCCAGAAGTCTTTGGTAAAGGCGGCTGATCGATCTGCATGAGGGAAGTGGGGCAGGACCCATTCCAAAAGGGATTTTAACTCTTTCTTAGGCAAACTACTGTTATAACTACGTAAAAGATGGTTAAATTGCTTATAGAGATCTCTATCTTGGGTAGAGTGGGATTGTCCCATATTTTAGACCTGTGTAGCTCACCTCAAATTCGCAAAAGCAGAGATCCTCTCCTCAGGACTCTGCACAGGTCCCCTCAGAGCTCCGGGCGTCTCTCCGGACGGCTTTTCCGTGCTCGGGACCTTCAGACCTCCCCCCTCGGGGCTTCCAGCGCAGGCAGTGCTGGGCAGTGCTCGGTGCGCTCTCTTAACGTGGCCACGTGCCACCAGCTCACAGCTCCTTGTCGGGCAGTCCCAAGAGCTCCAAAAGCCGGCTATTTACAGGCGATGGTGCTCGAGGGTAAAATGCCTCGGCAAACTTTAAAGAGATAAGGCTTCTACGTTGCTTAGCAACGACAGCCTGTGCTCAGAGCGAAGAGGAGGCTATCACAGGTAATTACCGTGCATGGAGGTGTCGAGATTCGTGGGTTCCTTTTTCTTTCACGTTGGGCGCCAGTTGAGGGATGAGTTGGCTCCTCTTGCACGGTCGGGGTGTAGGGAGGCTGAGATCTCTGAAGCTTGCTCTTGGGGGAAGAGGTTTATTGGAGAATTCAGGGATGCCCAAGCCTCGTGCTCTCAGGCGTAGCACGTGGCTGGGCTTAGGAGGACGGGGGAGGGGAGAGAGAAACGGAGGGTTTAGGAGAGGGGAAGCCCCAGGCAGGGAGGGAGTCCTAGAGAGGAGGAGAGGGCCAAGAGAGGAGAGGGCCAAGAGGCCGCATGGCCGCTCGGAGCCCCCTTTTCAGGGGTTCCTAGGTGGGCTGGGACAAGGCATGGGCCAATGGGGTTACAGACTCTGTTTTAGGGGCAGGTACAGAGGTGCGGGATGAACCACAATCTTTTGCAGGGTGGGATGGAACGGTCCATTTCACTCCAGGATTCATCCAAGGGTAGAAGTGACATCCGGCTAGCTAAAATAACAATCGTATCTATCTATCCTCTGCAACAGATGTGTTGATGCTTCTTCTTGACAATTAACCCAGACCAGGTCTACCTGCACACAGGTGTGCATCCTGGCATCTGCACTGCAGGATTTAGGAAAAGCAGTATGGCTTGATTTTCTGCTGGAGAAACACCCAAGTTACATTTGTTGTCTTTATGTTGGTTGAAGTATCTAGCCAGAGAGAAGGGTGGCTTGGTGGTACCTCATCCTGTAATGTATATGGCATATTATGTCTCTCTGTAATGCAGGAACACGTGTGGGGGTTGGGAGTGAATTCTGATTTTGGGATCTGCCTCCAAAAAGTTTTTTTTCCTCCCTCTTTCCTCTCTTCTCCAGCACTAGAAGATACAGTCTTCTGATATTTATTATCTTGTGTTCTTAAAGGCCTAGTCTGTGATTTGTACACAGATCTGGGATATTGGAAGAGATAACACAAGGATGAATTCACAAATTCTTTTCACAAGGAAATTGGTATTCTTTTCTATAAGGATTCCACAGAAAAATCTTGAGGTGCTTTGATAACCTAATATGTTACTTTACATTGGTGCCTCTGATTTTATTTACATTTATTTCAACGTGGTGAAGAATGGTTTATCAGTTATATAGGCTTGTCAAGATTGGTTCTGACTAAAAGGGTGCATGTGTCATGGAGTGGGTAATGCTTGAGAGTAGAAGGAGATTCAAATACTGCAAAAAAAGCAATGCCAAACAGTTTATAAATATAGTAGAAATAAGGTGTTGCAAATAAGAAACAGAGTATTTCTGTTCATTCTATTTATTTAGTCCCAGCTTTTGGATAAAGATGTTATCCAGTGGTTTTGTTTTTAGGAAAATAAAACTCTTCATCTCTGAAATTCTCTGTGAGTTGTTAAATGACATCTGGTATGAATTTAGCTGCTTCTCTAGGATAAAGGCTATCACTGAGGAGCTTGTATTTTTACCACATCAACTTAATTTTAAATACACGCTGCCTAACTTTTTAACTCGGTCCTGTGAACTTTGATTTGGCTTCTTGGTTAAAAGTCAGCTTTAGAATCAAAGTAAATGTAGACTTGATAGCTACTGGCCTATAAGAAGTTAACCTTGACATTGTAACACCAACAATAATTATAAAAAGCCGTGCAATAAGTGCACAGTGGTATAACCTTATTTCAAAATGTTTGGTTTAGATTTTTACAGAGTAAAAGGATTTTAGCACTGACATGAATAAATTTATGTTTGTGGTGACAACGAGAGACCCCTGTTTTTTAATGCAAAAGTGTCTACATCACCTTAAACATTTGTTGAAAAGCAGAAAATAATCATATAGATAAACAAGAAATTTGCCTAAATTACCTCAGATTTCACTTGATATATTCTGATTGTGTATTGGTGAAAATATCTATGTAATTCTTATTCAAAGTGTGTGTTAAGTGTGGATAAGTCATTTAAATGTACTCTCCTAGTCAGTAGTCCTGAGCAATTCTCAAAAAATTGAACATAATCAGAACCTCTTTAAATGTAAACATAAAAATCAAATATTTTTGGCAGTCAAGCAATGGAGACTCAAATGGAGGAAAAGATTGTGCTTGGAATATTTATGGTACAAACAAAGTGGAGAATATGGAATAAATTTCAGATGATACCGCATTTTTCTTAGATAACCAGTTGTGTCCACTCAGGAGGTTTTGTAGGTTATAGGATTTTTTTACATTAGAGTTGTCTTTGCCATGACATTTCACTCTGAGCAATCATAACTTTTAATATTAATATTTTCTGTATTATTTCCATGTGGGAAATAAGCTTTAAAAATCCAAATGGATGAAATGGCTCAGCAACCAGGTTTTTTTGTATTTGATGTAGGTTAATGCACAGAATCTGAGGCACAGGTGGTTTGGCTTGTCTCAAACAAGATTAACAGCCAATCTGTTAGACAGGAAGAGAATTCAAGATTTCCATTTTCAGGGATGCATTGTTTAAATTGATAATGGGATTACTAAAAAATTCATGTGTTCATGATAGATGGTTTTATTTTTTTTTACTGCTGCAGTTATTCACTGAAAAGGACAGTTTTCTGCACAGTACTATAAATCTCTGCTTGAAATGCAGAATTAATATTTTCAACAGCTGACCTTTACTGTGTTTTTCAAATGGGAAAACCACTAATCTGTAAAAACCTTTATGTTAATAGGCCTCAGTCCTTAAAACAAAGCATCACTGTGAGTTAAAATTGGTCAAGCCTTTGCATCCCAAATAATGCTCCGGGTTTGGTTCCCATGGTTACTGAAGAAAGTGCTTGTGTAGCATCCAGCAGAGAACCCCAGGAAGAGGCAACAAGGGAATCATGGTTTTGGAAAGACCGGGCTATAACAAGCATGATTCCAGTTAGGAAGAACCCTTACAATCTATCTTCCAATAGTGCTGCTCCTTACTGGCACTGAACCAATTAATAGGTAGTGTCATAATGATACAAGTTAAAATGCCTCTCAGGACAGAGGAGAGTTGATTTAAGAACTGTTTGAAGCACCTTGTCATTTGCTATGGTTGAGGCAACGTGAATTAATTTTCAGCCATTAGTCACTATAATAACTTCACTATTTTACTTAACGTACCAGATTGATGCCACTGTAACTAAAATGAGAATTTAACTGCTAAGAACAAATAGAGCTTCCTAACTCCCTTTCTGTTGCTGTCCTAGGACAAAATTTATAGAATAAAATGACCAAAGGCAGCGAGTTTAACTGCTGAAAATGCAAAACAGGTGAATATTAAGTTAAATGGCTGGTGGCTATTTTTATTTCTTTAGCACCTGAATATTGGTATTAAAGGGCAGTGGAGGAAAGGTCATGTCCACCAAGATTATGATGACTGATCTCTTCTGAGAATACAGCTGATATAGCTGAGCTTGACCTGATGAAATGTGTGAACAACCTTACCTTAAACTCAGATTTACCCCCCCTAAATTCAGTAAGTGAAGGAAAGCTTCCCTCAGCTCAGAAGCCGTGGAAGCACACACCTAAGAGTACAAGTGCTTGATAGCTTCACTATCAGGAGAATGAAGGCTTTAATTTTGCCTCAACTCACATTCTAAAAGTAATCCCAAAAAATCTACAGAGACTGGGATGTGTGGCCCTGATGCAAATTTTCTCAGGAACAGGTGCCTTTGCAGCCAGCTCTTTTCCTCATATGCTGCGTCCCAGGCCCAATGCCCTTGCAGATCTACCCTTTTTCTTCTCTACCTTGATAGTACCCAAATTTTTCTCGAAAAAATGTTTTTGGTGCTCTCACTAAGATTTGGCAGGCCCATGCTGGGGCTTTCGTTTGCTGTCCATATTGACCTTATCCCTAATATTCCTAAAAATTCCCCAAAATATTTGCCTGATGCAAAATTTCTCTCATGTTTACTAGGCTATGTTTACCAGTGGATGTCTTAAAACTTTAAATGTATTCCACTTTTTAAAAAGTAGAATTTAAAAAAAAAATGATATTCTGGTTGTAATAGTAAGCCTTACATAAAATAACATGGGCAGAGTTACTTTTGTAGTTGAAGTCACCAGGGTAATCCTTTAGAACACTCAGCTAAATGTTATCATATTAATTAAATTTTTAAATCCTGTTTTTTTAATCACTGTTATTTTTTTGAGAAGCCATAGAGAACAGCTTTTTTTAATTAGAAATTAGCATCTCTGGAAATAAAATCAATTATTATGTAGATAATAATATATTTAAAGCTATGTTGGCTGTAACATTGAACATCAGTACTGTGGGGTATAAAACTGAAATTTTAATTTTTTTTTCTAGTGCACAAATATTATCTTCATTTGAATCTATCACTTAATTTACTTACTAACAAAGTACTTAATCCCCTTGTCCCCTCCTGCCTATGACAAATATAGTGTGATCTTCATTTCTGTAGTCAAGATGAAAATACTCCCATTTTTACAGTTGCAATTTCTGGTGTGTTATTTTAACTTTAATTCTGGATTTTAGCTAGTATATGATTTGGGCTTTTAATATAATGAAGATTCCTTAGACTTAGACTACCTATGCTGCTGTCTTAATTATTTTTCAGAGGAGGGGTTAGTGAATGTTTACTTTTAAAAATACTTCAATACTTTTTAAGAGTAGATAAAATCTTGCTTGTATGGCAGTGATTTACTTACTCTTTGTAAATATTTTTATGTAGAATTAAATCACTATCAAGATCCTCATGTGTATGCGAACTTTAATTATCCCTATGTGGTGTGTCAAACTATTTCTTTTATGAATACATTTGGAGCACCACTAAGGGAGGGAAAGAAGCTGGTTCCAAAATGAAATTAAAATTAGTAATGAATCTCTTGGAATGACACAGACTTAATCCAAATGAGCTCTAATACATAATAATTGCAAACTTTTTATGCTGAATTTGATCATGTTCCCAGTAGCTCAGGGTAAGGAATGGTTTCCAAGTACTCACCAATGACTGATATTCTAGGAAGCAGAAAAAGATTAATCCTGCTATAGATGAAAATCTCCAGTGAATGTACTCTTGAGGTGAGTATGATGTACCTGTCTTCCTGAGGGGTGTATGTTTAGGGTTTCAGGTTTAGTATGAAAAGCGGCAGAAGCTTCTCTGAAATTGTGGCTTTTCTTTATGTCGGTGCTTACCAGCTCCCAGGAGTTTATGCCTATGTCCACAAGGGCATTTGGCACCCTTTTAGTTGCAGGTGATTGTAGGCTGACAGCAAAATGTACTCACAAACAGTGGGCAACTGCACTACTGAGTCCCTTTGAATCCCTAATGATAGCTGTGCTGGTAAATTATACAAGTTGATTTCTGAACCCAAAAGTAAATATGAAAGAAAAAGAAACCGCTCAGGTTTTTCACTCTTGCTTACATCTTACCAATTTTAATTCTTATAGTTAATCCTATGGTGCTTTCAAGTTTCAGCTATTTCCATTGTTTATGTATTATGGTTACAGTCTCTCACTTCTAGATCCAAATACATGACAGAAACCCAAGCCCAGAAATGCAAGTGAAAATGCAATTTCTGAGAGGTGTGATGCTATATTTTGTTTTATGCAGTTCTCTGAGAGCTGACTTCTGTAAATATCCTTGGATGTTGGCATTCTAATAAATTTCAAACAAATGAACACACTCAGAAGATTTAAATAAAGTTATATGAGACTTTAGTGACTTGAGGCTTGTAAAACTGATCCTATCCCAAAACACTGGTGAAATAGGAATGACAGCTTCTTTCCAACTTAGAATTTATATATCCTACTTTAGTTCTGTGTTTATTGGCAAAATAGGATGTTTAAAATATATATTTATCATCCATAATTTTTCAGGTTTTTGAGCTTTTTTTTGGTTTTTTTTTTTTTTTCCCCTAACAACCAGTCAGGTGATATAAACCATAATTTAAGAGATCTGTAATAGCAAGGAGAATGATATGTCAGAGGAACAGCTGAAGCTTATTTGGGCAGCCTGACTATACCAGGACAGCAAAATCCCAGCTCTATACAGCTAGCCCTTTACCTATAGCCTGAACTCAGCACTTTGGGTTCTTTTTCATTTGAGTGGACTGAACAGAAGTTGTGCTCCTCTCAGTTGATAATGGTAGTCATGAGAAATGGGCATGAAATGGAAAAAAAACTTTACTCAAGCTCTAAAAATTATACAACTTTGGCATCTAGACGATAGGCAGATATGAGCATAATATGTGCATTACCCATTGTTGCAGGCAGAAGTAGCTCAGCAAGGAATTTTACTTAATTTTCCTAATTATTTCTAGTTAAAACAAATATTTCATCACTGATTCCAGTTAGAAGAGGCAGAAAATAAACAATTCAAGCACCTTGGGAAAGAACTCTCCCTGTTCTGAGCTCAATATCAGTCGAACCTTTTGCTGGGTGTTGCACTTGTGCCTCACAAGCCCTTGTGGGACCCTGTGTTAGACTTTATCTCTGTTGCCCCTCTGCTCTTCCTACTGGTTTTCCTCTGCTCCACCTGTGCCTTACCCATGGCTGCAGTCCTTTAGTCCTTGTGTCCCTGCCCCAGTGGGAGTTGGCTCAAGGCCATGGTCCCTTAGAAGTGGTAAAAAAATTATTTTTTGATATCTGCTATCTGACACCATTGTTTACCATGCTGTGGTTTTTTGTTCTCCATTGATAAATTTTGTATTAATAAAATAATTAAAACCCCCCAAACACTGTTGAGACAATGATTTAGGCTGAGTTTGCTGCAGCATCTGGTGAGATTTTGGTAGCCAGTATTTCTGTAAACATTTCTTTTGCTGGATACATACTTTTGGCTACACTTGAGAAACAGATGTAATAGTCCCCTGAGAGGCAACATTTGCACTGAAAGTGTGCAGGCAAATTACTAATTCTTCAATTCTGTCTCCACCAGAAACTGATTTATTGAAAAGCTAATTGTTTAGCTACAGGCAGGAATGGATGAAATTGCTACCTGGAGCTGGGAGACTGGAAAAAAACAACACATGTTGTAATCAACACCCTTTTCCATCAGTGCCAATGGCAATATAAAAATCTTATAATTTAGTGTTAGAAAAACCAAGAAGAAATAAAAATGGGTGAGAGTTGAAAAAACCCACCCAACAAATCAAATATTTCTTATGATTCCCTTAGGAATAAAGATGATGGTGATCATAAGCAAGTTTATTTTTTGAATGCCTGAATCTGAACCTACAGAGAGAAGGTGATAATAGGTGTTAATGGCAGGAACCTTTATTTGTTTTGATACGAAGCTCATTAGCATTATTAAAGAACTTTCCACTGACTGACGTAAGCTTGTTTAATGTTTAGTGAGTACTAAAGTATTTAGAAATCTAGGGAAGGAACAGCATTTTTTTGTTGTTAACTGCAAAAAGATAGATGTTTTGTATGCATTTTTTAAGAAGTTATCTTTAAGACAAATAGAAGGGTATTATAGAAAACCGAAAACCCTGAGATCAGTGTCATTGCGTAGGCTTGTGGTGAGCTTGTTTTCATCTGCAAAATCTTCCTCTTTTCCTAAAGGCTTGTTTCCTTGCTGTGGTTCAGTATATTTTCTGCTGTGCAGATGCAGCTATGTGTAGATTCCATTGAAAATCAGGATCACTGACAGGAACTTGGGATAAAGAAAATACCAAACCTTTTCCTAGAGGAAACCTGTGTACTTATCCTTTTCTATCACGTTTCTAAATAGCTATATTGTTATTTTCAATTTCCAGAAATTGCATTGGAACATCTCATTCAGCTGCCTGATTGCCAAAGCTGTCTGCCACTACAAAACCTGGAATAAATAGGAGTGGTTTTCAGGAAGCTTGTTCACAAGCTGAGGAGAAGAAAAAGTACAAGTGCTGTGCTCCAGCTTCAGAGTAGCTGGGGATCAAAATGTTATTTGGAAAAATAAGAAGAGGTAACTATAGTCAAGGTAGAACACTCCTGAATATGTCCCTGTGGAAATTTCCAGCATCTCTTGTTTATGTTTGTGGCATTTTCAGCCCTTCTTTGATTAAATCCCAGGAAGAATTCTGTGACACTGTCTGGTTATGTATTGCTGAAGCTCCACTGAGGGGAAAATAGTATTAGTCCTTTGACCTGGTTTTGGATTACCTGACTTGTTTCATATAAGATGCCACTCAATACAAGTATTCTAGAAAGTATAAATAAACTTGAGCTAAAGGGGGAAAAAGGGTGTATGGAAGAAGATTTTGACATTTTGAAGTGTTGATCTTCAGAGCAAACAAATTAAGATTAATCACTTTAGGATGCAGAATGAAAATTTGTTATAATTTTGAGGCTCTGGTGTTTGAGCTTACAGTTTTAGGAATCAAAAGGTACTTTGAACTTATTGCCTAGGAAGGGCATTGGACACTGGACTGGATCACTCTGGAACACTACCTTGTATAAACAGAATAAAAAAATGAATCAAGGGCCGACTAGTGACAGCTTTACTATGTAGCCATTTCCAGTCATAGTATAAAAGAATTAACTAGCATAAAGGCAGCCTGATCCCTGTTCAGCTGGCTTCAGGAATTGGCATAGTCTTGAAATAATCAAATTATTGAAATAAACCAGAAAATTGGCAAGCTTTGTTCCTTTTCACTGTGCCACATTTCATCTCAGTACATTTTTTTTTGTAGTCACTCCATTTCTAAATTTTCTTTTTTTTCACAGTTACATTTATTTGATCATATCTCCTTGCCAGAGTGTTTGTTCCACTTTCTTCTCTGATTTTAATATTTCATTCCCTTTCCTGAAAGGAAGAATTTCCTTTCAAGAAAGGGAATGAAATCTTGTGATTTCAATGAGGATCAGTTGGACAAGCTATGGTCCATTTCCCTGCACTTCATGTCATCTCACTCCCTTTTATTGTTTTCAGTATGTTTTGGAATTTTCTCTCCTTTTTTAACACGTTTTTATTTTCTTCTCCTGTCTCTATATTTACTTTTCTTCCCTGATTTTGGTGTTTTGATGGGAATAATTTTGACAAGTTTCAGTGCTTTTCAGTGTACCTCATTTCATCTCAGTACACTTGGTTTTAGTCAGTCCATTTGCAAATTTTCTGGTTTTTCTTCAATTTCATTTTATTTGCTCATATCTCCTTGCCGGAATGTTTGTTCCACTGTCTTCTCAGATTTCAAGATTACTTTCTTTCAGGAAATTGAATGAAATCATGAAAAGAGAAAAGAATTTGAACAATCGCTCTGGAATTGAGACATGATTAAATGAAATACAATTGTAAAATAGAAAGTAAATTTGCCGTTGGACTGACTTCAACCCAACGGATTGAGTTGAAATATGATGCAGCAAAATGGACTGAAGCTTGCAAATATTTTTGCTATTGAAATCCTGAAATCCAGGAAGAGACAGGAGAGGGAGTTGAAGAAAGGAAATGCTAAATAAATAAAAGCTAAGTTCAGAAACAATGTGAAAACTTATAAAAGTGACTCAGATGACATGAAGTGCAGGGAAATGGACTAAAGCTTGCCCAGCTGATCCTCATTGAATCTCAAGATGTCATTCCCTTTCCTGATAGGAAATTATTCCTTTCAAGAAAGAGAATGAAATCTTGGAATCAGAGAAGAAAGTGGAACAAGCACTCTAGCTAGCATTTATGTTAATATCAAATGCAATTGGATAAAAGGAGTATATTTGGCAATGCATTGACTAGAATATTGACTGGGATAAAATGTTGTGTAGGGAAAAGGACCAGAATTTGTTAAAATTATGGGCATTGAAATCCCAAAATCAATGAAGAAATGTAAACAAAGAGATAGGCTAAGCCATTAAGAAAATGGAAAAGAAGAATTTCCTTTCAGGAAAGAGAATGAAAATTTGAAATCAGGGAAGAAAATGAAACAAACTACCTGGAGTGGACTTTAAAGAAATTTAAATTTGAGGAAATGAAATAAAAAATTTTCAGAAAATAAGTGTTTGCAATCAAATGTATTTAGATGACCTTAAGTACTCAACTTTTGCATGGCTTTTGTAGTTTCAATATCTTTGATGGTCTAGTGTTCTTTTCTTTTTTAATCTTTAGACTTATTAATCCCTAATCATGGCCTTAAAAACAGCCTTTTTCTGAGGTGCAAATCACAAGGGTGTTTCCTAGGAGAAATGTGTGGAGGGAGCAATGTTGGGGCAGTGCCATGGTCCTCTTGGCATGCCTTTTGTAGAGTAAATGTTCCTGAAACTCTAGGCCTTGTGGATTATCCAAGTCTAGCCCTAATCAAATCAGTAAAACCAGCCTTTTGCTGAGGGGCCCAGCACATGCATGATGCTAAGAAGAAAGGAGTGCAGGGAGCAGTCTTTGGGCAGTGTGGTGCTCCTTTTTGAAGTGAAATGCACTAAACCTTTCCAAATTGATACTCCTTGGAATCCTGAAATCAGGGAAGAAAGTGAAAGCGAGAGACAGGAGAAGAAATTGGTGTAATGAAGTACTAAAATAGAAAGGGAATATTCTGAAGTGAAGTGAAAACAGTAAAATTGCATGGGATTACATGGAGTGCAGGGAAGTGGACCAATCCTTGCTGAACTGATCCTCATTGCAGTTCCAAGATTTCATTTCCTTTTATAAAATCAAACTGCCTAATTCACAGGTCCATCCCAATTTCCCGCAGCCTCTCCCCATACCTGTGAATGATTATACCTCCTCTGATTGTATTCACTATGGAATTCACATTTCAAACCTACTCACATTGAGTGCTCTTTGTTTAATTCACCGATTATCTTGGAAAACACAAGTGTTGTGTTAAGTCAAAGCAATTTCAGTGATTGTGAAGATTATTGAGTTTTTGATAAAATTACTAGTAAACACTTCTAGATTTAATTTGTTCAGGGTGTATGAAAGACAGAAGAGGAAAACAGAGGTAGTTACTATGAATTGTTTAGACCATCAAACGCTTTTAACAGAATGCACCTTGCAAAACATCTGTGCTCACTGAGGTCAGTACAAAATCATTAATTAACATCAGGTGATGACAAAAACTTTATTTGGTTTTGACTCTAAAGAAAATATCTTCAGATTTTGAAAGTAGAAAGTTTGAAAGAACCTTCGGCTGTATTTTAAATGTAATTATCATCAGGGTTTCAGGTGTTTTTTTGTGTATGTATTGTTCTCACGGTTGAATAGAGAAATATGACTAAACTAATTTTTTTTAACATTTAGCTGACCATTTCTGTCATGATTTGTGGATAGGTTCTTTAAAGCAACCATTAACATTGGATTTTTTTTCTCTTCTTTCTCATAAATTGTGTTCTCAGTCTGTTTTGCATTTAGCAAGAGTTGGATTTTTCTAATGCATTTAATCAAAACTATTTTCATTACAAAACTATGGCCTTACTACAACTGAAGAATAGGTAATGGTAAAGTTGGGTGGGAAGAATCCCAATGAAGAATCAGCTTTCAGATGTTTTGAGCAAAGATATGGAAGAAGTAAGCTTTTATACATTTGATATTTTCTTCAGCCTTCCTATTAGCTTTTTCTCAGAGAATGGGTTTGAGATATTGAATCATTCTCTGGACTCTTTGCCATCTATTGTGCCCTTCCTGAGCTGTGGATCGTGACTGGGTAAGATCTTATTATTATCAGAATTCACTAGGGACTAAATTTCAACATCAGTTTTGCCATTTTCTACTTGTGCTAGTTGGTTTATTCCCACCAGCATGTATCTTTAACGATTTTTGTCTTCCTCTTTTTCAGGTCATTGTTCTAATTTCTCTGGAGTTATAATTTCCCCAGGCTTTCTGCAGTCTGTTCCAGCTTCACTTCTTTCAAATTCATAAGCCAATTACCTTTATCATAGTCTGTAGTGAACAGCACCAGTAACCAGTGTAAGCTAATACACAGTTCATCCCAGCTTCGCTGTGAACCACTGATATTCTGCAAGTGATTTGTTTCCTTTATTTTGCACGCATCTAGCATCAATTTTAGCTTGACTAGTTTTCTGTGGCTTGCTTTGAAAATGCCACATGAAACAGTGCCAGAGGCTGAGCTGTACATCACCTATAGCACCTCCTCTGTTTGTAAGGCCTGCCACCCTGCCCTAAAGGCATTTAGATGTGTTTAACAAGTTTTGTTCTTGCCAAAGCCATGCTAGCTGCTGCTCCAGCCTTTTTAATTTTCAGAAATTGTTTTTTTGTTTGTTTTTCTGTGTTCTTACCAAAGTCAGGCTTGGATTTGTCCCAGGTAGAATAGTACCCTCTTCCTCTAAAAGAACACAGAATTAAAAAAACCCAAGAAACTCTAAAACAAACCCTCCCCCCACTAATATATTCTAAGATAGATTATGAAAGAGAGAATCAGCATTTAAGAAGTGAGAAACAGCTTCAATTAAATCCCATGCATTGGAACCTAAACTATGTTCAAATATATATTATTTTTCTAGATGTTTTTGAAGTTTATAATTAGAAGATGTGAAACTGTATTAAGAAAAAAAAGAGTTTGATTGGTAAGCTAATAACATGGAGGTGGTTTAGAAGTTATTATGATCATCAGCAGCTGTTTCAGAAAAATTGTTTATTTCCCTCAAAAATTCCTATGAAGTATTTGCGTAAACATCTTTGTAAATAAACATACCTTCATAAATCAGGATGCCACTGTAAGGAGGTGTAGCCACAGTTAAGCCAGAGTTGGCAGCTCATTGATCAATTTCTAAATGTAGTGTTTTCTAACATTTCTTTCAAAAAAGAAAAGCCGAAGGAAAGCAAGACTGGTGTTATCCACTGGCTCCTGATGCACAGAACTCAAGGGCAGTCTCATACACTTCTCTTAATAGCTTTGCAAATGTTTCATCTCCTTCTAGCAGTTTGGTTTCCACAAGTTGAAGAGTTGTCAGAAGACATAACATAGCTCAATTTTGCCATGACACTACATATTTATAAGAAAAAAAAATTAATGTCCTTCAGCCACAGGGAGTTGAAAAACAGCCCTTCAGGGTTCTGCAAGGGTCATCTGCCGAGTGTAAATTTCAATGAACCCTGGCAGAAACTGGTGGGGCTTTCCAGTGGCTCCATGTGTATGGGCTGTGTGGAAATGAGTGGCTGTAAGTACATTAGAAAACTGCAGGGGAAGAATCACAGTTGTATTTCCTGCCTTTTGAGTACTATATTATGTAATGTTTTTTTTTCTGTCTTCCCACTTTCAAATACTTCCTACAGAGGCTTTTAAAAATTTCAGCTTATTGGTGTTTTCTTTGTCTTCCACCTTTTGCATCCGATTATAGTGACTTTTTTTAAGTATTTCCTCTTTGTTATTTTCTTTGACTGTGTTTTTCTGATTTTTTTTTCTCTCTATCTGCCAAACAGAGTGGCTCATTTAGAGCTATATTTAACGACACTTTTTACCAGCTCTGTCGTCATTTCTGGAAACAAGGTACCGTTTATATAATCAAGTCATGGTCTAGTCACTGCTTTCTGCTATTTGCAAGGTAAAATGTAAATTCTATTTGTGATTCATCAGGATAATTATAGCATTTGCCAGAGTACATGTGGGCAGGTAAGTACATACACAAGTTAGATAATTGGGTCAGTAGTGAACAATTTGTCCTTAAAAGAACTTGATTTAATAAAAATAGGTTTAATCTAAAATGAGATGACCTTTGATGTAGTTTTCACAGAACTTGGTGTTTCAAAAACATCTTGCTTATATTAGAGAAAAAAGAGATATGTATGACCTGTATCTTGGACATACACATTTAAATGACATTTTTGATGATCAAGTCAGATATTTTAATATCTTCCTAACTGAAAAGTGTTAATTATAGCTGGAGACCCGAATTTGGAGATCAAAAATTGGATCTCATAATTTGAGGGATTTTTGTTTGGTTGGTTCTTCTTCCTTTTTTTTTGACATATATATCTATGTTTAACTATCTTTGAACTTTTTCTGTTGATGTAAACATACTGTCAAGGTGCAGAATGAGGAAGAAGTGGAAATACATATGTGTTTATATTATTTTTTTTCCCCACATAAGAAAGACCTTCTGCCTCTTTGTTACATGAGTGTAATAGCCAGCCTGGCACACTGGGGAGCTGTCACAGACTGATGAGAGAGAGCACCCATGGTACTGCCTTGGGCAGTTTGTGACTTATCTGTGCCCAGAGCTGTCCTTGACAGCAGTCAAATACACAGAGCAAGGCTGCACATAAGGCTGTGCTTTTCCAGAACAACTTGCAGGGTTCATTCGAGCTTTTCTCAGCAGTGTTTGCTCTAACCCAAAATTGAATCTCTGACATCACAAGATAATTTTCTGGACTATCACAATAAATAAAAAACTCCACTGCTTCTTAATTTAAGGTAAAGATCACTTTGTCAGTACCAAGATATTTTCTTTTCTGTAAACAGGAACTTTCATTATCTACTGACCAGCTGCAATCCTTGCATGATGTTTAAAGTCAAATTTTTATCATCTACTGAGCTCAGATTAAAAAACAGAATTATTTGTTATACTACTGAAATAATTGGTGCCAATCACAAGCCTTGACTCCATTTCCAACCTTTAAAATGGAAACTGTACTGACAGAATCTATATCACCAAACATCTGTACTTCAGATTTCAATGGGACTATTTTCAGATTGCTGCACTTTCTGTAAATGTTGTAAGGAGAGAGAAATTTTCTGAATACAACCCTAAACTTATGGACTATTGTGCTAGATACAGAACTCTACCTCACTCTGTGCTGGTGTACAAATTTACGTTTTATATGTCATTAAGTGGATGTAAGAGACCACATGTGAAATTGCACAAAATAATTAGACTCCACATTGATTCAATAACTATTCTTCAACTTCTTACGTAGGCCAAGTACATTCCTAGAATTACTCAGATCAGCAAGATCTCATTAGGAAAATCTAGACTGGCTTTTGGGGTGTTACAATTTTGCTCTTTCCTTCATAGACTTTTACAGACATTTGGACCACTGACTTGGTTTAATATATGTAACATTCCCCAAATGAAAACAAAATAAAAAAAAATATTAATGCTTGTCTAAGTTCATTCTTTAAGAAGAGGATTTTGCATTACAAAATGTAACAGTAGTTTCTCCTTTCCATAATTATAAGTTTAGAATGCTGCATCACTTAGTAAAAAGCTACTAATATTTTAATAAAATGATTAATGATATAGTAATGATTCAAAATGTGTTAAAGGGAAGCTTCCTTTAAAAAATTAATCCATTTCCCTCCAATTCTTGTTCAAAGGTTTGTTTTTGTCCAAATTCACTGTTTCTTATTTCTAGATGTGCTCATTTTCTTCCCTTATGCTTTTCCACTAATTTTATCTTTGTCAGCTAGATTAAACAGCACTGAAATTATTTTTATTTAGAAAGAAATATACAATTAAATTTTAAAAATTTGTAATTCTCTTGATTACAGATCCCTCTCTCTTGCCACACACTAAGAGAAGTAGGGATAGGTGTACTTTGAGATAAGTTCCAATGAGGGACTCAATAGAAGTAGAGATCTCATATCAATAAAAATTTAGAGAAATAATACTGTCAAATAACTTGTAGCCAAATGTTTTCATGTGCAGTGCTTATCATTACCAACTTTATATAGAATGTAAAATTATTTTAATATGAACTACTGTAAATCTAGGAAGATTAAACTGGACTCCATTGTACTGCTGTTTTTCAAATGAGTAAAAATCATAGAATCACAGAATGGTTTGGGTTTGAAGGGATCTTAAAGATCATCTAGTTCCATCTCCCTGACCATGGGCATGGACACCTTCTGCAGACCAAACTGGCCAGAACTCCATCCAGCTTGAACACCTCCAGCAATGGATCATCCACAACTCCTCTGGGCAATGTGATGTACCAAAATCAAAGCCAGGTGCTGCATAATTTGGAGGCTCTGTAGGGGTGGGGAGGGGCAGGGACTCCCCAGGGACCAACAGGGTAGTGTGTTGGAACTGGGCTTTTTTGGTAAAACAAGAGTGCCATAAATCCAGTGGATCAGGATTCCCTTTGCTGTAGACATTGTTAGAGCAAAGGACAAAGATACAATATCTGCTTTTAAAAGCAAGGGGAAAATGGCAAAGCAAAACAAAACACAGGATGATACTGGTTGCTGTAACACTGGTTTCTGAGCACGCCACTTCTGGATGCTATTGTGTTTATTTGTAAGTTTCTGGAGGGACAAAGGTTTGGGGAGAAGAATAATCAATTTGCTTTGCAGATGTTCACTGGGGGCTTCTCTCAGGCATGAGTAATGGGGAAAGCTGAAAGGTCGTACAACTTCATTATTCATTTTCCAAGGTAGAAGTGGCCATTGAGAAGCCCTGTGAGCTACGTACAGAATTCATACACATAAACCCCTGCTTTCCCCAAAGAGATCTGAATAAGCTGTATATAGCCTGAATAAACTATAGGAAAAAATATCTATCAATTAGATGGTTTTAAAAATACACAAAAAAGTCTGCAGTGAATGTGGTTGAAGTGCATGTCCTGAATTCCAGTTTAGTGACTTAAAAACTAAATCATCTTTTCTGACTCCTGCTCTGACTCCTAGAAATTATATTTCATCCTCCAGCATTCCCTTTAAATTAAACTTTTAAAATTAAAGAACTGACAACAGAGAGGATATTCATGATTTGAGTGTACATAGCAAAGTGGTAGTTCTATTGTTTGTTTTTAATGGCGTCAATGTGATTTTTCAAAATCTATCTTACATTACATATCTATTAGACCCAGGCAAACCACCTGACAGAACTGTTTCTAGATTGGGTGTGTAATCATATCTTACCTCTTCACCACTCACTCTTTTTTGATGGCACAGCTGAGAAAAGGGTGGAGGGAGAAAAGACAGCTATACAGCCAGTATACATTAATTTAAGTGTGTGTGTGTGTATGTAAGAGATGTAATAGTATATGCATTTGAGGACATCCTCTCAACCTGTAAAATCTTCATTACCTGCCTGATTTGCAGCACAGAACTAGCAAAGCAATAGAGTTACAAGGTCATTTGTTTATATGCTTTGTGAGTTGCATGTATGATAAGGAAATTTGCAGTTGCAATTTTGATTGGCACATTCATTTGTAAATGCAGGGAAGGGGCACAAAATTCAAGACAGGCTCTCCATTTTAATACATTTGCTTTTTATTTAATTTCTGTGTGTAACCAATTTTTTATATTCTAAAGGCTTTCACCCATCTCATAATACTATATTTAACCATTTCGTGATGAACTAATTTAGTTTTCAAAATATGCAAATTATAGGAACAAGCTTTTTAAAATGGTCTTTATCTAATAAAATGAGTCATTTTTCACTTATCAAGTTCAGAAATAAAATTGCATACAGCTATTCTTGCTCTACTAAATGAGAAGAGGAACAATATTTCTTTTATTGCCTGTCAGCTCTGAATCACTTTAAGTGCACTGTGGGAGGACTGTGCTCCAATACTTTCTTTTCAGCTCAGCACCCAGAAATCAATTGAGGTCTAAAACTCACCCCTTTTATTAGGGTCTAACTGGTGACTCAAAACAGCAATGCAGCTATAACCTATGATTTTTCTTTGAACAAAGTAATATTTTGTTCCAATTAGTGCCTCAGTTTTAGTTAAAGTGGAACATGTCTCTTTGTTCCTCAGCTGATGCTTGCGAATTTGCTGCTAAGAATATTTCACTGTATTGACTGTGCTCACTGTTAATGTAGCAGAATGTGAGATCACCCAAGTGCATTTTCTTTCTCCGCTGTAATCTTGTTTTTTTAAAAAACTGTAAACTGTTGAGGTGAATTTTTGCCTTCTGAAATACAGCATGTTTCTTGAGTGAAAAGAAATAAACCCCAATTTCTAACACACTCTATGCACTCAGTATTCAGAACACAATTTCACTGGAGGGAAATTCAACTCCAAATTATTTATTAGTAGAGCTTCTTATGAGTTATACTCTAAAAAAATGTATATCCTATGTCTCTGAAAAACATACACTCATCTTGTCTACTACTATTGACATTGGAAGGTGAATAGCGTTATGAACTATTCATGAACTAAAAAAAATCTGGTTCATAAACTGTGATATTTGTTTTCTTGCTTCTTCCCTTGTAGACCTGTAATATGTAGAATTTTTATTTTAAAAAATGTCATCTGAGTGAAAAGAACAGTGATAGAACCTGTGTAGTATGTGCTGAGTGGTATGATATTAGAAATTGCTGTATCTGTTAGTCTAACAAAGCAAAAATGTTAATGCTTTGCATCATTAGGGATGCACTGTCTTTGTCTTGCTAGGTCTTTCTTTTCTTATACTGCTTTAAAAGAAAGATCTTTGTAAAAATACCTCTTATCATATAAACAAATGTAGGATAAATAACCCATCACTGCTCAGGTTGCAAGGTTTGGCTGGAGATCAGATGGGTATATCTTGATTGATTTTACATGGGATTTTTTGGTACTGAAGATGTTGTGGAGCAGTATGTGCTGTGGGAACCATTTTGACTAAGGCCTCCTGACAGATTTTGCTGGCTTTTGAAACTCAAGAAAACTTTTTAAGCAGCTACCAAGGTAAGATCTGTCCATATTACTGAGATTTATACCTCTGAAATAAATAACAGGTTGATAGACATGAAGATAGTCAAACATGTCTGTCACCGTATCTTGGGCATGGACTGTGAGTCTGAAAATATGGCTAATGCACAGCAATTTTGCCACTCCTAAACTTAGGTATTGTGGTTCAGATTTTCCAACAGCAGATCCTTGTACAAGAACTTCATCCATCATCTCTTCAGGAAACAAAAGAACTGTTGAAGTCATGACTTAAAAGCCCTTTCATTTCAAGTTAGAAAGTAATTACTGAAGAACTATGGAAGTGTAAATGAGCAAATTGTTTGAGAGATTTCATTCCTGTTTATACTTTCTGAGAAGAAGTAATTCAATTTTCAGTAAGAGCTGGAGACCCTGAATAATTTTGATAAGGTTTAAGAGTAAACAAGTTCCAGGATCCTGTTATCAGTGTTTCATACTGAAGCCTCTTGTTTGCATCCTCTCTTTTCAAGGTGATTTATTTTGCAACAGATTTTCTCTAAAGTTGGTCTGTTACATTTCACCCATTCCTCAGAGAAATACATGGGGAAGAGTTAAGGTTTTTTATTTGTTTGCTTATGACAGGAATTGAGGAAATGAAAGAGAAACATTGAAATTGTTTTCTAGTTCTGCCTGTTCTTAAAATCCTCATGAACTTCATTACAGATAATTCATTTACTATCTTGGCCCTGTCTGAAACCCATAAATGCTATGAGTCTATCTGCTGTCTCTCCACTTGCAAGTGAATGTATATTCTCTTATTCATGCAGGATACTCATATAGTGGCAGATGATATGTCAGCAATGATTAGTAAGTATTTTGCTTTTTTGAATAGAAGATTAAACAGCCTTCTGTTCAATAAGCCATGTACACTCACCAGATTAGTCTTGTTATGTGGCTGTTCACACAAACCCCAAAACTGCTTTGCTTTTTCTGAGTTTGTCTGTATCATCAGCACTTTGCATGGTCAGCATTCAGGGCATCTGCTTTTGGTGCCTTCTTTCTCTCTTGAGTGGCTGTGGATGCAGTTTGCTCTATTTTAATGGTTAGTGATCCTGAAGGGCCCAGGGGCATAGTTAACATGTGTACAGGCATCCTTACACTGAAATATGAGTGTGGTTGTGGAGTAATGATCTAAGCATCAAGACAAGACAAAGCCTTCATTTGCACACTTCAAGGGTTTGTTTTGCTTTGTTTCATTTTTTTCCTGACTAGTTGATGTTATTACCTTGTTTCTTGCTTATAGTGGAAAGTGGACTATAGTATAAGAATACTTGCTCTCATTGTGGTGGTATTTTCAGACACAGTGTGGAAAATAATTCAGACTAATTTGTCCTGCAGAGTGTATTTTTGAATATTTGTGCAGGTTTCATAATCTTACCTTTCTGTACTGAGGTTATATGCAACAATATGACTTTTATTGACACTTCTTGGTGATTAAACTGGTTTAAAGATTTGTATAATATTATACTTGGGCATTTTGTGTAGATACATTTAAAGACATATTTGATGTCACAGTATTTTGCTGAATCAGTCCCCAAAATCCTCAGTACCTTGCAGAATTAAGTCCCTGACAAAGTGAGGCAGCACAGCAATCCCAGGAAGATAATTTACCCAGAGTGCTATCACTCTGTAGTATCATTCCTGTTTCCTGACCCACTCCCTGCCAAACAACTCCTCTCAATCTTACTGTGGCATCGTCTGTTTAGCTGTCACTCTACAGCAGCAATAAAAAAAAAAAAAAGCTGTTTCCTTTCCAATACTGAATATTTAGAATATCACAAAAAATTGTAGCGGTTCTAATAATTTCCAATGACAAATGTAAGAATAATTAACTGATCTGTATCACCCCCTCCCCAAGTTATGGAGCTGATGCAAAACAATAAACAACTGCAGTTTCAAAGGAGTTTATTTGACAAAAAGACATCTCATATAAATTGCTAAAATTGGTGCTTTAATCATAAAAGGTCTTGCAACCTTTATTCTCAAGACACTCAAATTAGATCGATTTAGAACAGACTCACTATAAATCTAACAGATTATTGTCTCTGAAATAGGTTTTGTAGGTGCAGCAAGATTAAACAGCTGTAGTGAAATAGAATGAAAAAAGTTAACTTTTATCATGGCAAAACATCAAGTAAATTACTAAATACTTGATGTTTAAATTCTGAGAAGATAGGAGATAATCTGAAGGTATTTTTATGCAAACTAATCTGTTGAACCTTTTCAAGACAGAACTCAATAGGAAAATATGGGTAGAACAGAATTTCTCAGAAGGAATTCAACCTCAGTGGAAGTTAGAACTTAAAATGAGACATTTGCTCATCTCAGCTTTTGGAACCTATTCTCTTTTGTTGACTTTGGGATATTGCAGCAATGGAAGAATAATTCTTCTTGTTGTTTTAGTTAGAAAAGAAAATATTATGTTTTCATTTTATGTTCTTCATGTAGCGTTAGTTGGTGAATTATCATATCCAAAATGATAATGGATGACATTAAAAACACTTGACAATGGAAATTAGCTCTTCTAAGTCTAGTGAAGAATAGTGTACAGTACCAGAAGTTTGCTTTTAGCACGTACAATTCTTAATGTTGATTTATCTTCTGCTATTTTAAGTCTTTTTCATCAGGAACACAAGTGATCTCTTGAGGGGTATTGGCATCTGTTTTTGTGCTATGCTAATAAGGTGATAGTGATCAGTGAGAAAGAAAATGAACAATTTCTTTAAAAACATTTTTTCTAGCAATAATATTTTGATACAGACCTATTGACTTGCTGATACTGAGATTTCTTTCTCATAGGCATTAAGTTCTGTTGTTTCTTTGTTCCACAGCAAGTATATCAATGACTTTTTGATATGTCCTAAAAGTCTTGGGTTGAAGGAACCTTAAAGGTCTTTAGTTGAAACCCTGCTACCTTTGGCTGGGGCACCTTCCACCAGACCAGGCTGTTCAAAAGCCCAGCACAGACTAACCTTTAACAAACCCAGCCCAGCACAGACCAACCTTTAACAAAGAAAGTGGTGGGTCATCCACCACTCCTCTGGGTGTCCATGGTCTCAGCACCATCACAGTAAAGAATTACTTCTTTACTGGATTGCTTGTGTCCTGCTGTGTTTTCCTTCCAATAAATGGCAAGGAGGCTGAAGTCCCTCATGAAGACCAGGGACTGTGAGTGTGAGGCTGTTCTTATCTGCCACAGCAACATCACCTACTCTGTCTCCATTGTGCAGTCAGCCTGTAGCAGTCCTCACACTCTTTCCTGTCCTTCCTTAAATCCTGACCCATAAACTCTTGGTTGGCTTCTCTCCCTATCTTATGCATAACCAAAGACTTTTTAAAAAAATAAATTCTTTTTTTTTAAGTTATTTTTTAATAATAATTTATTTTAAAAAAATGGGGAAAATCTAAGGGTAATTCTGAATTCTATATAAGAATATACACACAGTCTAGTAACAATCCCTGAAATCTTTTTCATTGCTACCTGAGTACCTAAGATGGTCCCCTTGATTATCAAATAATTTATTGTCGACAGAGACTTATGGCTTTTCTGGTTTGACTTTTAAATAACCAAGTGAAAAAAATGCAGGGTAACACTGCTTTTGTTTACCTAAGTATCAAAAAGCTGAATTAGAACAAGAATCCAGAGAATTGTGGAAGGGGGATACCATCACCAGAAATCATCAGAAATTTGTTGTATGCATTTTAATGCTAGAAATAGTGTCTTGAAATATCTGGTTTTTAGTTGTTGTTTTTTTTTTTTTTTTTGTGATAAACATGGATTTTGTGATAACCTATACGCAGTGCACATTCTGTATAAATTAGGGTTTATAGAGGTGCATTATTTTCAGAGTGAAGCAAGACAAACCAGAAAAAAAAGCACTTCAGATTCTCATAATGTGGAGGATTTTCTCATATGTATGTTTTTGTTCTGCTTGTTTGTCACCACCTCAGTTGGAGACATTTTGGTGCCTATCTTGTCTTTCAACAAGCAATTAATGGTATATCTGGAGAGCCACTGCCTGGGAATTCTTTCTTCTTCAGATCTAGTGATTGATCAGAGCCAGTGTCATACTTAAGACTGAGTTCCTGGGTCACATTTTCCTCCTTCAAGTCTTGCTGCTGTTTCAATTAAGCCTGCAGTCCTTGGAGAAAAAGAGGGATCTTCAGGCTAGAGCCTGGAATGAACAGAACAAATTATTCTCAAGGTGTATGTTTAAATGTTGTTACAGGAGTGTATTGTGGCAGGTTCTGATGTTTCTACATTATCAAAACATTCTCAGGAGACACTGTCATTGCCTGTAATTGACACTTTCTTAAGGAGAGATGGAAATATTCAGACATCTCTGAAGGAATTGTAACTTTATGTTTTCAAAAATATCTTCATTTTCAATTGGCCCAAACACTTAATGAAGATGAAGCCTGCTGTGCAGCCTCTTCCAAGAGCAAAATTATAAGTACCTTGTGTAAGCACAAATCACAAAAGTATTCTGGCCTCCCCGGGTTCACAGACTCTTTTGCCCCTACAGGAGTGGTAGTGCCATGAAAGAAATATGCAGAGAGGGAATCTGCTGTGTGGGTTAAAGGATAATAAGCATTCTGACTTTCACTTCTTAAACTATTCTCCTGTGGTGTATTGAAGTGTTTTTTCAGCTATGAAGGCAGAGACTTTAGAAATTATGGGGTGTTGGTGTTCTCATATAGTTCCTTAACTCCTAGTAGGCTGGGTGTCTGATGAAGTGTAAAAGCACACTGTGGAATATTTAACATACAAGGCAGGGACAATGACAGGCTTTTTGCATTTTCATTATCTTGATTTCATGACGGTGTACAAGTGTCTTGTGTATACAGCAACATTAATTTTATTTCCTTCCTTTTCTTTCTTTTCCTGTGGGAGTGAACTCATTCTTTGTCACAGGTGACTGCATTTAGATGTTGTGGGAGGAAAGCAATGAAATCATGTTGCAGGGCAATTAAATTCAGGAAACATGTAGTCCAAAGGCTGACCTAGTCTGCTCTGTGACATATACATTATCCACATTCTTGCCACTTGTTACATATTGCAGAAGTTTTAATTGTAGATTCCCCTCCTGTGAGTAATTTTGACATAACAGACAAGTGATGAAATTAAAAACAGACACTGTAGTATCTAAAATCAGACAGTAATCAGCCACCTGCAACCAGGAACTTTGACATATGTCCACATAATGCTATGTGTATTGAGTCTCAATATTTTATTTATACAAAAGAAGTGGTAGCCTTGTTTAGATCTATGATAATTACTTGTGCAACCTTAGTACAAAATTCAAGCCAAGTTCCTAAGATGCATCTGACTTGGTATCAGGGGGAATCATCTTTCTGCCTGGAGTGTTCACTTTTAAGGTTGTACCAAATAATTAAATACCTAATGTATTCCTAATTGCAGAATGTTTTCCATTAATGGTGTATTCTTTCAAGGAAAAAAACCCATATTTTGATGCTTTAAAAATTTTTTAGCTTTAGTCAGATGCACTAAAATGTCAATTTTCTTCCACTGAATTAGAGAAATAATAAATATCACAATCAGTTATTACAATGGATATGCAATTCTGTTGGGTTCCTGATTTTATGTAACATGGAGATCCAGAAGCTATGTGACTGATGGTAAAAATGGTTAGAGACTGTACAATGACCATTACCTTTTGTTAATTCCAGCAACACAGTTATCAATTATGGCCAGTACAATTCAGTCTACTTTGGTTTGGGTTTTTGTTTTTTGTTTTTTATTTTTTTAAGAAGGGATTGGGATACACTATCTCACTGGACAGAACCAGAGTCTCTTTCTGAAGTTAAGGGCTCTGAGAATATTAGGGAAATGTATTTTTATATTTTTGCTCAATTTTTGTACTTAAGTGCTTACTGTTGGTAGTCATCAAGGACAGCAACAGGTGGCCAAAGTGGAGCTTGTTCTGGTCAAGCATAGCAGTGGTATTTTATTCAAGTCTATGTATTGAACAGTGTGGGACACAAGGAGTGGATATCACCTGAATGTTTTCCAAAATGTAAGGACCTTTTCTGCTTACAATTGATTCACACCCTTTGCAACATGACTAAGAAGTAGAATTAGCTGAGACAGTAAAGGGAAGTTTGCCTCATAGTGCCCCACTCCTCTGCCAGAGCAGTACCGATGCGCTGAAGCTTGTGTCCATCTTCTGGGGCAAGCTGCATTGGGAGCAGCACAAGAAAGAGACAGACAAGTTTGGCAGACCCAGCACTGCGGTGTGTTTGGAAATATGATTGAGGCGAAAAGGTAATATTCAGCTCTTGGTATCTTATTGGGTGAAAAGGGATCTGTATTGTTTTTTGCTTCATAAAAAATTGGTCAAGTCCTACCCCTTTAATGGATAACAAAACCCTTTTGGAATGTAGGTTATCAGGAGATGGCTGTCTTGTTCTATGTGGTTTTGAAAATTTTAAGATTTAAAACACTTTAAACACACTTTAAAAAGTGTGAATAGTTCCAGTTGGAAGGGACTTACAATATCACCTACTCCATCTGCCTGACCATTTCTGGGCTGACCAAAAGCTAAAGTATATTAAGCATATTGTCTAAATCCTTCTCCAACACTTAACAGGTTTGAGGGATTTATCATCTTTCTAGGGAGCCTACTCCACTGTTTGGCCACACTCTCAGTGAGAAATGTTTCATAATTTCAAGTCTGAACCTCCCCTGGCATTGCTGTGAACCCTTCCCATGTGTCTTGTCACTGGATGCCATGGAATGTGCTCAGGACCCTCTCGTCCACTTCCCCTCCTCAGTAAGCTGTAGAGAGAATGGAGGTCACCCCTCACCCTCCTTTTCTCCAAAGCCAGCAAAGCCAGTGCCTTAAGCTTGCTTGGTCCTTCCTTCCAGCTCTTTCAATAAGCTTTGTTGCTCTCCTCTGCATGAGTTTAGGTACCTTAACATCCTTTTTAAATTTTGGAGCCCAGAACTGCACACAACAAGGTGAGGCTGGACCAACATTAAAGAAAACATTTCAAAACAAATTTCTGCCTTATTGGGGATAAACCATCTGGCTTTCAAGATGAAAACTGTTCCAATCATATAATTTTGACTGTATCATGTTAGACCTTTCTTGGGTTTTAATACTTGTCCTGTTATTTTTATGTTCTGTCAGAAAATATCATCTTATGTCTGTTTACAATTTGTGTGATTATCACCTTGGTTCATTCATTGAAGTACTAAATGTATTGTTGGTCAAAATATTGTGGATGTTATGAGACTACGTACATACCCCTTCCAATTCAAGTGGAATGTCTTGGTTCATTTTTAGACATTACATAAAATGTCAAAACTTTTTATAGCTATTGGTGTTATAGTTGTATTGTATTCAGCTATTGGTATTATATTTGATGTGACACTCACACAGCTTTAGCTGTTTCTAATGCAACCCCCTAGCCTAGACAGAGACAGATTAAGACACAGAGAAAGCCTCCAAACCATAAAATATTAAATAGAATTGGAATAGCTCCTGTCCTCTGTATTCAGATGTTGAAAAAAAAAATAAACAGCACAAGGTAAATGAAAGGTAATGGAAAAACGATATTATGCTTAAGAGAAAAGTAAGAATAACTTGTTTAACATTTGATAAAGTAATACTTGTAAACTTTTCTGTACTCTCTAAACTACAAAGAAGCAACAAAATACAAGCCCTACTTAAGAACTGGAGACCTAGACCTATTATTGGTTTATCAAATCCACTCAGGAAGTCTTTGCTATGACCTTTTCACTTCAGGTACTTAAAAGATAATTGTGTCTTGGAAAGTTGAGAAGTGATTGTATTTTTTAGATTAAGCTAATGCTGTAAATAAACCAATCCTGTCTTGAAGCAGTACCCAGTGGTACATTAAAATTTTTCATGAGATTTTTTTTGAAACAGGTCACTCTTTGGATAGCATCCAATAAATACTGAAGAGTTCATCTTAAAAGACTGTGATCTAAGTTCACCCTTGATGAAAATGAATTGACTTTAGAGGAGTTGCAGCAGGGAACAATCTGT
The DNA here is from genome assembly GCF_050655825.1 of Lonchura striata. Taxonomy (NCBI): domain Eukaryota; kingdom Metazoa; phylum Chordata; class Aves; order Passeriformes; family Estrildidae; genus Lonchura; species Lonchura striata. The sequence continues at coordinate 99,735,116 of NC_140704.1, forward strand.
TCCAGAATGCATTTTTACCTTAACTGTGTCATATGGTGATGTAATGCCATGGCTAAGAGGACAACCACTGCATGAAGAACAGGAATAAAACTGGTTATTAAACAGAAGGTAACTCTGGGGGGGGTGGGGGGGTGGGTGGGGAGGGGTAGGTAGAATTATCAAAGATGCAAGTATGTGGGCAATGAGTAATTCTATTACATGATTTGGAAATCACACAGGATGACACTTTGCAAAGACGTAAATCTTAAGAAAAATGTACATTAAGAAATGTTCTAAAAAGCTTACATGTGTATTTGAACAGAATCTTTGCTAATTATAGAACCTGTTACTGAATTTCAAAGTTGCATATAGCAGATCAGTGACATTCTGGCTGTCTTGTATTATGTCCATACTTGAGACTAAAGCAGAACTTAGGTATCAGGCTGTGACCTATGGAAAATAAGTACTCTTTGTAGATAAGAATTATGTTACCCCAGGTCAATTACTCAGATTTAGCCTGGCTTGGTAGCTCAAACAAGCACATTTCAAGTAAAACAATACTGAAGAAGAGATCACGCATCTTTGTCAAGGTGTGATATTTTTATGATACAATGTCAGATGGTTTCTTCACTCTTGATTAAAATATTTGGGGAAAAAAATTGACAACAAATTTGGAAACCATGGATAACTAGCTAGCTACCTAAAAACCTTTGAATATTTTGATTAAAGCTTTGAGGTATTTTAAAATTTTGTTTCTTTAATTCTCTGCTATTCATCATCTCCTTCCTCTCCCTCTGTTCCCTATGCCCCCCTTCACAACCCTTGTGTATTTTGTCTGATATTCCTTAGGAAAATATAAACAAATATTGACACAATAGGAGAAGATGTTGTAATGTTTCAATCATTGTTAAAAATAAGTTACTGGAACTGTCAGCAGAGACCTGATTCTCATGAGCTACTCAGCTCATTAGGCTGGAAGGGATATTAGGCCCTTCAGATGTTTCTCTCAATTAAACCTTGAAACCTTTTGAGATTGACTGGTTATTACTTATCCTGAGCTTGGATACAGCAAACTATTAAGCAAAAAACCTTGAATTATATGTAACTGAGAGAGAAAGGAGGGCTTGTCAGTCTCATGAGATGGCTCAAGACTGAGATGCTAGGGCAGGTAAAGTGCCTCAAACTTCTGCAAGGTTAGAGACTATCAGGATTTGTCCTACTCTTTGGCTTCTTTGGCCCTTCAGGTGAACCCTTTAAACACTTTTTTCCCCTAATAGTTATGTCCTGACCCTGAGTTTCTTGCTGGGATTCTTGGGGAGTGAAGCTGGATGAAGAAAGCTCATCCCCCTACAGAACTGTAAATACATCCAGTGTAAGTACTTCCAATGATCTCTTTCACTGATGGATGAAACGTTTGTTCTTTCCTCCCTTTTCCTGCAGGAATAGGAAAACTCTCTAGATATACCTATACCTATAGGACAGGTGGTGTGTGTGTGTGTGTGTGTGTGTGTGTGTGTGTCTCTCCTGGAGCTGAGGGAAGACATGGACTTCTGCCATGCAGCATTGCTTGATCTGTCTGATATTGCAAGCTTGTTTGCTACAAGAATGTTGCAAACACTTCATTAAGGTTTCCCTTGCCTTTGTGCCTCTTCAATCTCTCTTCCCACTGCCAGTGTCTGTCACTGTGTGCTCTGTCAGGCACAGGAAGGTGGGCTGCCACTGTCACAGGGGATGAAATGGAGGAGGCAGTGGTGGCAGCTACTGCTGCCAAGTCACTGCTGTGCCACGGGCTGGTGGCAGCCCCTTTCTCCTGGGTTCTTCTCAGGCAGCATCCTCTAGGGAGCTGGCAGCCAGGAGCATCCTGTGGGCTTCAGTCCAGCTCTGTGTGGCCAGCTGGCCAGCACTGTGCCAGTCTAGCAAACAACTGGGTGCCAACAATGGGGGAATTCAGTCCCTGGAGCTACAGCTGTGGTGCTGTGCAGGAATCAGCTGCATTAGGATGTCAGACTGCAACTCTGTGTGTGAGTTCTTGTATTTTCCTAGTGTAATGAAGGCTGATCCATCATTTTGGATATCATTTGGGGGTCATTCTGCATCAGAAAGGGACACTTTATTTTAAAAAGCTTCTCTGGCCTGCTGTAAAAAACTCCAGCTATGAACAAAACTGCCTGGTTATTTAGTATTCATGTGTTGATGGTGATGAGCATCTTGGGACGGCTTTAAGCAATAGTTTTCAGATTAGTTAGGTATAAATCCACTTTATCAAATGCATCTATAATGTGCTTTTCAAACTCTTCATCCACAGATTATGAATTGTTAATTTTTGAAGCAAGTATTTCAGAATTCTTTTTTCTGTATTATACCTCTTTACACAAGTAATATAAAATGTTATAATTCCTTTGGTTTTCTTCAATAACATTTCATTGCACAGTTCTGGTCTATTAGTATCTAAAGCAAGTTTTAGGCAAAAAACCATTATTTTTTCTTACTAGACTAATATAAAATTTCTAATCCTGCCAAGGCAAGTTGTGTAATTAATATATGTTCTTCACAAGTTCACAATTTTTTTAAAATAGATTTTCAGGCATGTGGTTTTGACTTTATGGTTTCTAATAACATCTGTAAGCAGTTGAGTGGGGGTAGTGTTTCACTCTGAATGATGGGATTTATACATTTTGTCTTCTCACCAAAGAGAAAAATAACTCACTCAATTATTCATGTCATGCTTTAAGTGATACAAAATAAATCTGTCCTTGACTTTTTTCTCTTTTGAATGTGTAGTTCCATTTATTTTTTGCTGAAGTTTATGCTAGATTGACAGGAACAGAGGCCTGTTCCAGGGCAAAAAGTAGCAATACAACTTTCACCTTTCTGATTGAGCAGGGAAAAAAGAAAATATATTTCCCATTTTGCCACAGTGCACTTGACCCATATACTTTCAGCCAAACTGACAGAAAAGGCCATTTTACAGTCTAATACGTATATTAGGGTCATAGGTAGTCTATATTTATTATGTGAATATTTTTGCCGAATAGGGCACTTTGCATTACCATCAGAAGGACAATAATAGTCAGGAAGTGGAACAAAAAGGTTAACTCAAATGCATTCCAAAAATGGTTGAAAACCTTATTTCCCATTTCCAGTATGCATTCAAAATAACCCATTAGGCTACATACAGCCATAGCATTTTTTTATTGTCCCAATTCAGTGCAGCTGTCAATGAAACTTCAACAAAACTTCACTGACTGAAGAAACATACTGTTAACAGGTTGTACTAATTTGATATGTCATTAGAAGTAAATATGTTTTTGTTCTTATGCATTATTCTTGTTGCATGTTTTATGGGAGCTTTATTTCTAATATGTTTTAGCTACTCATTAGGCTGAGATACTCAGAGTTCAAGTGAGCTGCCTGGAGTTTTGAGTCAGAGTCTGGTGCATTTTCCCTCTTGGCACCTGAGGGCTCATCTCACCTGTCATCCCTAGGCAAGAGACAACACAGCAGCAACACAAATTCTAGTCCACATGCATCATCATTTCATCCATATGAAATACTGTAATTTTTATCAGTCAAAAATAAATAAAATAGACACTAGTTTCTATAACTTGTTTATAACTGTTTTTTTTATACTTAAAAGTATAAAAATTTACAATCTGATCTGAGCATGTGTTTTAAAGATTTTTGCTTTTTTCCATTTTTTTACCTTTTTACCAGGCATTTGGACAGAGAGAGTCAAATCAGAAGATGCTTCAAAAGAACTTGTGATTCAGAAACTAAGAAGCTCATTAAAGACAGGCATGATCAGGCTAATATTCTCCATTTCTTCTAGAGCTTTAGCAACATGGCACTCTGCTACTATGATATGGATGCTGGAGCAGGGCTGGATCCTGTTTCACCTGGAGGAGAGTGCATATGAAGGTGATGTGTGCCTCAGTGCAAACATGCTCCTGGACATAGCCTAAAGCTTAGCTCCAGAGATTCAAAGTGTTTTCTGGTGTGTGAGAGGAACTTGTCCCAGCCCTAGTCCAGGGTTCAGCAGGGAGTAATTAGAGGGGACAAAAGAGTATCTCTATTAAAAAATGCATTTTGTGTACTTGGTTATTATTGTCAATATTTTGGGTTAATATTGATGTAAGAATTATACATTTCTTAAGTTAGGGAGAAAAACTATAAATAGATTTAAAGATTTTATACAATTAAGAGGAAAGTCTTAAAAACTGTAGCTTTGAAACAGTCTTTCATTAAGTTTGTACTATTTTCTGATAAAGATTTGAACATGTAGGGTTGGTATGAAAGCATCTAAGACTAAAATCAATGTTTTTTTTTCTTTGAAATTAATCAAATTTTTATCATCTCTTGTAATATTTTGACATTTGTATGAATGGTTATGGTGGATATATACTAGGAATGATTTTCAGAGGAAATTGCTAAATATACCTAAAACCAAGTTTGCAGTTAATAGTGATGCATAGCTTTCTGTTGTACTTGGAAATGTGTTTTGGTTTTTTGTGAGGGTTTTTTTTGTGGTTTTTTGTTTTTTGTTTTTTTTTTTTTTTGAAAATGAACTTACCAGTGGTTATACAAATACCTTTGTGTAATAACTTCACAGTGTAAAATAATGACAGAACTAAATAAGGTATTGCAAGGAGGGAGACTGTAGGACAGATTTCCTCAATCGGTGATGAAATATTCTGGGGTTTGTTCCTTCAGTTTCTAAGCAAGTAAAATATGACAAATATACCACCTGTTAGAGTTCATGTAGAAGTATTCCTGATGTTCTTCTTGACAAATTACTTTTAGTGCTGGTTTTAACGAAGGTATGAAGAGAAAAAATGGGATAGGAGTACTTTCCATATTTGAGATCAAAATGTCAAAGTGAATAGCAAAAGAGAAGTGTTTTCTAGCTAAGCATATGTGCTCTATACAGGCTAATAATATGCGCTGTATTTTAATGACATCTTGAATTGTGAAGGCAGAGAATTACTGTCTTTTGAAGACCTGATTAAACCGATGTAAAATAGATACATGTATAATAAAACATACAACCCAATAATAACTAAGTCCAATGACATTCTGCACGATTGTTTGTGAAATTTTGTCATTATAATTTCTAAGGTGAGACTGAAAGACATAAAAAGGTATTTTCCCATATTCTGTTATCTTCAGACCAATATAGAGTAAATTGAGGAATGCAAAATAACTGTTCTTATTTAAAAAGGAAGAGGTCTTAAAAGAGGTCTTAAAAAAGAAGAACCTCAGTAAACCATGGTCATAAACTGCCAGATCTTTCTGCAGTAAAAAATATATTGCCCAATAAGGGATTTTCCAGGCAGTATTCTTCAGGCAGTAATAAATAATACAAGCCAAGATGTTCACCTGAATATATAGTTTCTATTTTATTTAGTATATTAGTATCAGGTTTTGAGGGTTTTTTTGTGTGTGTGTTTTACTGATTTCTGTGGAGGCTTTGGTATTTTTTTACTGGGTATAGGGACATGGATACTTTTTTATTTTTTTGCTTTTCCTGTTTGACTGACAACAATTGAATTCATATTAAGAATCACCTAGGAGATATAGAAAAGAAGCTTCCATATGCTGTCACTGTTTAAATTTTTCAGGAGATAAGAAAGAACCTTCTTGGTCTGTCAGCTATTAAAGTGAGTTAAGTGGCTATTTTCTATTAAAACAACATACAGTACTTTAAGCAGTTATAAGATTTAGGATTAGCCCTAGGGCAATACTATAGAGATACAAAATCCCATTCTAAACTCCATTATTTTCATTTACTGAGGCATCAGTTTAGAGTACAGAAACATGTATTTGCAAGACTTATTAACCCACTGAAAGAAAATTGCTATTGTAATATCATAAAGCTGACATTTTAAATATTTTTTAAACTCTCAGTTAATATATAATGCATACTCTCACATCTGTTTTGAGATACTTTTTAATTTAAAGGTGAGGTTGTATTTTAAAACTATTTAAACTTACCATAAATTTAGCTTAGTACAAATATTATTGAATACAACGTGAATACATATAATGACTTGATCTGGACAAAGCACATTTTGGTGATGTATTTCAGTGACTTTTTCTGCACATAAAGCATCACAGAACATTGAGAAATTCTCCATATGCTTAGTACTTTCCCAGAACTTTCTTATCCTTCTGTAATGCTCTTGAACTTTAGTTCAAACACTAAATAAATTTTGTACACTAGGGTAACTCTTGCTCTTAGCTGTTTTATTGCACTATGTAAGCTTACTTCTGTGTTGTTATTATAAATTATAGGTTAGACTATAAATTACCTGTGTTACATCATATACAATAATAATATAACATGTACAGGCTAGAAATACAATACTACTTTCAGTAATTTTTTTCTCCTTTTAATTTTCCTCTTTTAGAGATATTTGACTAAGTACAAAACAGGTATAATACAGTATAAATACTGTATATGCCCAAATATTCCCATAACTGATGTGGTACAAAACATTCACTTGCCTCATTAAGCTGGGAATCTCAAAATTTTCACCAGCTTTACCACTTAATTTCCTTCTGTGTCTTATCCTGTGTTTCTGCAATATTATTCATTATATTAAGCTGATGGTTCTAGTGAAAACTGATTTTTCAATTATGATGCCTGACTGACAGACATTAAGGGCGCAGATTTTATAAATTAGAATTGCTTGAATTACTGACAAAATATTACTTTATACTGATGGATGAAGTGAAAGACACTGAAATGCAATATCATTATTTCAAAGGAAGAAGCTCTACTGGTGACATTTAGACCTTTGAATATACGTTCACGGCAGAGTGAAATTATTATTCAAGCTGTGAGTGGGAAATAAATGTGGAATGGCAGCAATTTCTTGCTGTTATATTTCTCATAGCTGTTTTTAGTGAGATAATATGCACACAGAATACATGGTTTAATGTCACAGTGAACATTTTGGATTGAGATGTCCATACCCTGAATAAGTTGTGTTGGGTTGACCTTTGCTTGTTGTCAGATACCCACCCAGCCTATCACTCATTCCCCCTCCTCAATCACACAGAGAAAGAAAATAAGATGGAAAAGCTTGTGGGTTGAGATTAAGGCAGGAAGATCCCTTACCAGTTACCATCTTAGGCTAACAAGTCTTGATTTGGAGAAAATTTTTCCTATACTTCAGGATGGAGTCCTTCCTGGGGTATTCAGTTCAGTTCCTGTGTGGGTCTTTCTCACAGGCTGCTGTCCTTCAGGATTGGTCCATGTGGTCTCACCATGGGCTGAGGGGGAGTTTCTGCTCCTGAACCTGAAGAACCTCCTCCTACTTCTTCACTGACTTTGGTATCTGCAGAGTTGTTTCTCACACATTTTTCATCACTCTGTCTCCGCACCTCCTGTGCCTTTTTAAAAATATGGTTTCCCAGAGGTGCATCCACCTCTCCTGTATCCAATATATTCTGCCCCTGTCTCTTAGAAATACACATTTATGAATAATCAAGAATATTTAAATTTGTTACATACTTTTAATGAATTTTGTTTGCATCAACAACAAAAAATTCCTCACACCAAAATCAAAGGAATGTCATCACAACACCAGCAAACACAGACAGTATAGATACACTCCCAGCCTCCTGGATTTGGGTGGTGTAGAGCTGGAGGGAGAGCCCTGATGGTGTGTGAGCACTGCTCCACAGCAGGCAAAGCTCTGTTTGGTGTAGCACCAGCACTTCTGCAGCCAGAGGTGCAAAGCATAGCACCATACAAGGTGCCAGGAAGAACAACTCCAACCCAAGCAGATTCCCTGCAATATAATTTTTGTATCAACAGAAAGATAAATTTGTGAATTCATGGTGTACCTTGCTTGCTGATCTCTGATTTGAGCTAAGAACTAAATAAGAAATACTGTAGGAAAGGCCATGAAAAGAGTAAAAAATGGGGCCATGTGAATGCACTGACAAGAACAGACGTTCCATCTGTACTCTTTGATGTACTTTATGAAGCTGGTAACAAAGTCAAATTTTATTTTCCCTGTAGTATTCTTGCTGCCTTGTTAGTGTGTTAATGGCTTCTGTTTGAGCATAATGGCAAGCTCTTTGGGGGTTGTGAATTTAAAGTACGGACATGCTATAATATTTTAATGGAGTATATCATATCAACAAATATCATGCATATGTCTACCAAAAGCAAAGTGCTGATAGCTATAAATTAGTCCCCAGCTGGTGTTCAGAGGGTCTTATTTGCTTCTTAGGCCAAGTGAGAGACAGTGGATATGAATGATGTCTAGGTTTTATTTGATGTTTGTCCATTACTCCTATTCCTCTACTTTGAGATCATTTGCCAGACAGAATGCAGCAGAGCTCCTGAAGGTAGAGTTTGGTGATGCTTCAAAGAGTATTTTGACTGGTTCTTGTTGAGAACTGTTCATTGTCCATGAAAAATTAACAATACTTTTAAGTTATCCATCAGAGAAATAAAAAGATGATAGATGACTGTAAATTATCTGTGAAACAGTATTTCTAGTACAAAAAAAACCAAAATAATATTTTATCTTGAAATTATTTTGATGGGGCTCTCTGGTTTCTGCAGTCTTCACCATGCCTTCATTCAAGAGCCATTCAAGAATGGAAATCACCTCTCTCTTTTGGAAAGTTTCAGATATTTCAGAAATTCAGAATTCACTTTCTGTGAGTTTTTTATGCTCTCAAAGTCTTTGGAGTCTCAGGGTTAAAAGAGGTAAAAAAGATTGCAGGTAGAATTAGCTACAAAATAGATGTTTTTTTTTAAACTGCATAATTTAGGAAATCAGTGAAATCAGTAGGTGGCCAAACAGAAAGGATTGTAAGCACAGGTAGGTAAAATAGATCATGCTGAGGTCAAAGAAAATAGAAATTACTAGACATTTCCAATATTTTATTACTAGAATCTCATTTGAATTGTAGCTGAGCTATATAAAATAAAAAAAAGTCTCTTATTTGAATAGAGAATCATAAATAGTAGTGTTTCTTTGCAGAAAGGTAGTAAAATATGGCTTCTGTATGCTGTAAGAAACCCTTAGAGATATGAGTATTTATTGCATAAACACTGGCAAAGAAAATAGTCGGGAGACTTTATAGCAACAAAAGTTTCAAAGACTGCATATCACCTTCATTATAAATCTTGGAGCTGCTGTGTGAATTTGCCTTCTGAGAATTTTCCACTTCAGAAGGCATGAGACCTTGCACTGGTCATCCTGTTGTTCATGAAGACTTCAGCTTTCTCCACAGTACTGGCATTTCTCCACATGACTTAGGGAGATGGTAACTGCTGAGTTGGTCAAGTCTTCCATCCTTTATTATATATTGTGTTAATACTTCTAAGTGATCCAGGATTTATTTATTATCTAGAATAAAAAAATCATCTTTCCAATTAGATGAAAAACCAAATACAAAATCACACTTACCAATGTGAAACGTGAGAAGAACATTATATAAATGTGAATTTCTTTGCTATTTACATTATTGATAGTCAGAGAGTATATCTTTCCTGCAGTAGCTGGAACAGACCAATGGGATAGGGATTTAAAGTGTTTTCTTTGAATTTTGTGTTTTTCTTTTCTCATATTAACAGTACTTGTAATTCTTTGTGCTGGCTGAAAAACAAAAGCTGCAAGCCAAGTAGGCCTGCAGCTGTTATCATATTAGTTTTTAGATGTTGGTGAAATGTGTCATGAAGGTGGTAAATTCAAATCCTGATTATTTCTTGTGCAAGAGAAATGTCATTATACAATAATTTTGTTGATATTTATTACTGAGAAAACATAGCATATTGGATTTAGACTTATAAGATCTATTGGAATAAGGTCTATTGGAAAAAAATGTGGGTGTTGAGATTAGTTATAGTTTCCTGTATTTATCATCAAGAACTATGCAGGACATTGGATAATAATATAAGTGATCCCTTTTGAGTAGTTGGAGACATAAAGGGTTTTAAAGAAGTAAGATTGTGGTGAGAGAAATAAAAATTACTAGTGGAGAGGCCCCCTGTCCTCTCTGGGTAATCGTTTCCTTCTGGCTGAAGGCTCCTCTGTGGACTTATTTTGTACACAATTGCAATAGATTGGTGCATTAATATACAAGAATATTTAAAAGCTTAAGAGACATGAAAACATTCCCATAAATACTGATAGCTGTTAAGCATGTAAGGCTGGGGAAGAGCAGTAAAGCAGTTAAGGATGGTAAACTAGAAGTGGAAAAATTAATCTTGAGAGAAATGTGAGAAAACCTTTTCTTGGTGCAAAGATGATTTATAAAACATTATTTAAAACCTCATGCTACTAGAAATTAACAAATTGAAGATTTTAGCTTTAAGTAACTTTGTAATAATAAATCCCCAAAAATTTAAGTACCAGGAAACAAAATTTAAAATGATGCCCTTTATCTAGGGATATCACAGGAAATAAAATGCATGCATTAGAAACTTTTGCCTAGAAGTCTTTTGATATTATTTATATTTCTGTGAGAAATTTTAAAGATCCTGTCCAAACACTGTTGGTAGCCAAGGTCTATATGAGACTTTAAAGGGGTCCATGCTTTTCTAGAATTGCTGAGATTATACAGATCAAATGAAGATATTTTAAACCCTGTAACTTTTATTTCTCTAGATGCACACAGCTAAGCTTTTTACTTAGGAGGATTTAGAAGCTTGGATTAAACTTGGCAATTTTATTTTAAATACATTGTCTTGTATATTAAATCTGCTATAACATGAATTGTGGTTATTGTGATTGAATTTACACAGGTCAGTAAATGTGGTTTTCCTAAAGTTTATAATTTGATCTCTATCACATTTGTTTTTAAGAATCTCTAATCACTAATTATAATGATACTTTGTCTCAAAACATGGCGACTCTTAAGCTTTTGAATTACAGGCAGAGAGTTTCTTAGAAGTTGTCATTACAGCTGTGTAAAAAAAAATTAGTTGGTATGTGATCCTGACAAAGAAGAAAATAGATAAATGCTCAATTTGAAATTATTAATGAAAAATAAATAGAAAAATATTTGCTACCTTGACTGGTGTTAAGATAAAGAGGGACTTTTTTATCAGTTTAGATTAAGATGTGACTTTATCCAACTAGCATGATTTAAAATTCTTTTTGTGCATGTAAACCTGCTCATTCTCATCTCTCTTGATACTAAGGTTGCTGATTTGCATCATCAGTCCTTCAGCAAAGGGGCTTGTGGAAGCACCAATGAGACAGCTACTCCTGTAAGCAGTCCCTGGGTATATCATGGTTTACCCCAGTTGTGTTTGAATTACCCACTATTACTTTTTTGTGGCTCCTGTAGTGAGAAGCACATGTTTTGCTTAGAGGCTGTAAAGGTCTCTTCAGTGAGCGTTTCTAGCACTGTGTTTCTTTCCAGAGTGTCCTCTACTGAAGATGGGTCGTTGTCTAATTAAGAGAGGTTCTGTTTTCTTCTGTAATGTTTGGACCCAAATTTGGACGTCTGTATTTCATTCTGTTCTCACCATTCGATGGTACATTGGAGCAGAGCAGGAAAGAAAACAAAGCTTTCATATACATCTCAAAAATACCACTGTTTTAAAATCTAATGACCACTGATACAGCTGAGCAAAAACCCAGTCACAGATCTAACTTGGGTGAGACAGCAATGATTTATAAATTATGCTGAGATAAACCCTGAAGTTGAAGCACTAGTCCTACATTTAGTTTAGAAACATATTCAAGAACAGTGTAAAACCTATTAGTAGTGATACTGACAATAGTTTTGCCTTAATCATCAGGGAAGTAATCTGATAATTTCAGAATTTAAAGGTAATTCACTTGATTAAAGTAAACTGCTTATCTTTTCCCTTCCCCAGGGAAAACAAATAAGCAATTAAATAAAGTATAATGAGAAATAATTCTTCTTGATTCTCCTTCTTTCGACTTTGCTAAAAATTGCCCAAACTGTAATTCAGTTTGTGCCCATTGCCTGTGGTCCTGTCACTGGGCTCCACTGAGAAGAGTCTGGCTCCATCTTTGCAACCTCCTTTTAGGTATCTGTATGCACGAATAAGACCTGTCACAAGAGCTCATCCCTCTGATCACCATCCTCTGGGCCTGGCCATTTTGATCCACCTCCCTGTCTACTCGTCCAGTCCATACTCTAGCAACTTGTCAGTGAGCATCTTACAGGAGACCTTTCTGAGGTCCAGACAGTCAATATCTACTGCTCTCTCCTCTTCTACAAACCTAGCCATTTCATTACAGAAATTAATCAATTGGTAAAGCATGATTTCCTCTTGGGGAAGCCCTGCTGACCTTTTTGTCCTTCATATATCTAGAAATATTTTCCAGGATTAGCAGCTCCATCACTTTTCCAGGGGAGTTTGACTGGCCTGTAATTCTCGTAATTGGCCTTCTTGCCCTCCTTAGCCCTATGACAATTGGCTTTCCTCCAGTCTTTAGGTATTTCTTCCAGTCAATAAGATTATAAAAAATGGACTTGCAATGTCATCTGCCAGCTCCTTCAGCACACATGGGTGCATCCCATTAGGACCCATGGACATGTATATATACTGGAAAGCATCTTTGAAAAAGAACTGCTAAACCTCAATTCTCACTTTTCCACACTCGGCAGCCTCTGTACCTAGCTGAGAACACAAATCTGTTACTTACTACCTTTCCAAGGTCATCTCCTTCCAACTCCTTGCAGTTAGCAGGGAGGGTAATTTTTGACTAGATCAGGTTGCTCTATCCAACCTGACCTTGAATGTTCTAGTGATGGAGCATTTACCACCTATCTAGGCAACATGCTCCAGTTTTCACCACCAACCTCACTGTAAAAAGCTTCTTTCTTATATAATCTAAATAGACTCTCCTTCACTTGAAACCATTACCCCTTGTCCTATTGTAACAGGCCCTAATAGGTTTGTTCCCACAATCCACATCCTTAAGAGAAGGTAAAAAAGCTGTGAAAATCAAAGAAACAAATACAATTCTGTGAAAGGGAATATAGATATTACCCCAAAACTTGACTCCAGTAATTACATATAAAATTTTTTTTCTGATACAGAAGTTTCTTATCTGAAGCAGAAATTCAGGGGGTACCACAACAGCAGCCAGACTTTATCTCATAAGTTTGGAGATGTTTGTTGTAAGAAAAAGCAGCGTTGGCAGGAATGCCACAGTGCAAGATCCATTTTAGCATGAAGCAGAACTGCAGACAGTGAGACAAAAATTTTAACATATCCCCCTGTGAAGTCACTTAGGCGAACTAAATGACAATATCATGGAAATGTTATTACAAGTAAGCAATAGTTCTGTGTTCAGACTGACCTTACAAAGCTTCTGTGCTTCAAACACCTGAACCAAAAATAACTATTGTTTCAAAATAGCAGCTGCAACTGGAAGGTGACTCACAAGTTATTAACATTATTCTCCTCCCTGCCATGTGTTGAAAAATATTATAAAGAAATTTTGAAAATTACCTTGTAGACAATAGATAACATTTGAATTTTTTTAGTTCATGTATTTTGGTGAGAAGAGGGAAGACATTTTAACTTAATTTATTCTTCTCTAGATTTCCAAGACTTAATTAAAATCCTGTCATTTTAAGATGATAAGGCAAAACCTATGGAGTTTTGTAGTCAAAATTTCTGTTATGCAATCTGAGAGGTGCTGTGACCTAAAAATATCTTGCTTGGAAGTTGGGCCACTTGGGTCCTATTCCTGCTTCCACTGAACTTGTAGCTTTTACAGAATGGATTAGCTTTCACAGCAGGAGCTTGGGATCATCTTCTTTTAGCCAATGGTTAAGACACTTGGGCAGTGAAAATACGAGCTTTGAATTCTCCATTCCTCAGGCTGAGCAGTAAATAGGATCTTTGTCTCCCAAAACCTGATGTAAAACTATAATTTCCAAACCATTAATTGCTACTTCATTGAGCAAAACTATTTCAAAGTTTCAAAGGTTTATTTTTTTAATAACTTGAACATTATGATATATTTGAATTGAAACAAAGAGCCATTTCAAGTTCAATTATACTTTTGACAAATACACCACCCTGCCCCATAATATTTTATTATTTTTGAGGGAGGAAAAAGAGTGGTTTGGGGTTTTGTTTTGACAACTTCTAGTACCAATATCTTTCTGTCCTGACGCTAGACAAAAAAAAAACAAAAAAAAAAAAAAAAAAAAAAAAAAAAAAAAAAGACATATAATTTTTCTTTTTAAGGGACTGGCAGAAGTCCAGATCCATGAGTAATACAGTCAGTGAGTCATGAGCTGAACAATTTCTATGGTTCCTTACCAAACACCTGTAATTCATGTGAATTCACAAGCGAGGAAAAGGCTATTGATTTTATTCTACTGCATTAAAATAAGATGAGGAGTTAAAGACATTTTGTATACTTGGACATTAATACTTGTAAAATGGCTGATGCAATAAGCCAGCACAGAAGCTGTATTTCTAGTAAAGTTACTGCATTTTTCACTGCCATGGTACTGAGAGTGGAGAGACCTGTAGGCTATGAAGAGCTCAGCCTCTGGTCACTTGGGTCACGCTCTGCTGATCATCATGGGCTGTATCTCTCTCTCTCTCCATGGTTCTTCATAAAAAGTTATTGACTCTTCAGAGATTTAGTTAAATGTTCTAAGTGAGTGCTTTGAGACTTTTTTTTTTTGTTAAAAAATAATTACAGCATCTGATTTAGTTAAATGTTCATCTCTTTCTAAAAATATGCTCTTATAACAAAAGATTGTCTATATTTCCATATTCATGGAAATCAGATGCAGAACTCCTGTCATACTGATGAAATTTCAGCTTCAATATTTTTCCTAGCTCAACTCTGAAAATGTATCTCTATGTCTCTCTCTGCTACTGATTCTTCTTCCTCTCACAAATAGATCCAATTAGAAAAGCCGTCATATTGATGTAGTATGGGCAGACACAGATTTGCAATGACAACAAAAATATAAAAGAGATGTCACTTTTTTCAGCCTTTTTAGGAGGGAAAAAATAAAGTCAGGTGATGCTATTTGTAGGGCTAAAATTGTAACCCTCTGACAATAATTTGGATCCTTGGGATTCTACAAGAAGATAGGGAGATTATCTGCTACTTTAGTCATTGCAGGTATGCTGCTGAGTACATAACTGAAAACCAGAAAAAAAGCATTATCATTAGTTCACAGCTCTCTGCAATAACCTCTTATCCAGCTTTTGTTTAATGCTCTTCTTATTTATTTGTCTGTGTGCTGCGTATGCATCAATCAAATGACTGTAACAGATACTTGCAGGGCTACAGTAGAAGTTTTGCCTTGCTATGTCTCATGATGGAAAATTCTAGTTGCATACACAGAATATTTCCATAATTAGCAAACACAGGATATGATTTACTGGAAAAAAATTACCTATAGTACACTTTAGTATTTTTGCTGAAGTCCAGTACTGGCTTTAGTTCCTCTCCCTCTCCCCCTCTCTCTCTCTCTTTGTAATCTCTTTGTCTTCTTTCATCCTACAGTTTATTCAAAATCCACCACCATATGTTTATACCAGAAGACAAGGAACTAGCTTATTCCAATTTCCATTCTGTATTCATCATTTACTAATAAATCTTTGTAACTTTTTGCAGACCTTGTGAGTTATGACATTCCTTTTCAAATGTGGGCATATGTGAATCCTCAGTGCTTCCTTCCCCATTGAGATGGGACACCACAAGAGCTCAGAAAGAGTTTTATCTGGTGTTATTACTGGAATCAACATTAAAATGACATGTACAGAAAGAAATTATGACTCTTTATATATAAGTTGCTGTAGAGATTATAGAATTTATTCTGTAAACTGAACTGCTTAATAAAACAGCTACATTTTCACTGTTAAAGACAGTTTCCTTTGAGGAAGCCAACTGGAAACAGTTAGCAAAGTATAAAATTCCAATTGAAGAAAACATGGGGGTGATTTTTCATCTGAGTCTTGCTTTTTAAGATTAACATATGTCTCCTACCTGTTTTACCTTTACTAAAAAATCCCCACAAACCCCCAAAACCTGTGATGCTCTTTAGGTTAAAAAATTTGGGAAAATTCAGTTAAATGCTGATAAAAAGTAACTTATGGAAAAATCTCTTACAAATTAAGTCAGTCAATATTCAACTGCTGGCTAAATCTGAACCAACAATTAATGCTTTTAAGTCACTTAAACCAAGGTGTTTCTCAAGCTTTTTATTTATGAACTAGGTCTATGATAATATAGCTTATCTTTCAGGATTTCATCTTTATAAAGAAAAATCACCTATAAACATCCTGGGCTGGTTTAGGTTGGAGTAGAGTTAAATTTCTCATAGTACCTACTATGAGACTATATTTTGGATATGTGCTGGAAACCAATGAGTCTTCTATCTTTTGTGTTTCAAATTTTGTTCTCCCATCCTGCTGGAGGGAGTGAGTGAGCAGCTGAGTGGTGTATAGTTGACAGTTGGGGTTAAATTCTGACACATCCTTGAATAGAACCTGCTTAAGAAATAAAATTTTGTAAAGCTGATAGAATATGACTTCTGTATATAATACTTTTTACACCTTGTCTTGATTGTCTGTGTAAGTGTTTTGGGTTTTCAGTGTACATTGTCTATGATGGTTCATAGAAAAACTGCTTGGAAATGGAAAGAGGGCTGAATGGAGTAATTTTGTTTTATCACTTCCCAGTATGAAGAAAATTACACCATGCCTCTTTGGTTCGGAGCTCAATAATACAAAAAGGCTGAGAATGTGGTATTTTCTGTGTGAATAGGGCTTGAGGATAAAGGATGACTATTGTGTTGGTAGAATTCAGAGAGGCCTGAGATGTAGAAATGCTTTCCTTAACATGATATAATACTGAGATGTTTGTGCTCTAAAATAGTTTTACAATGCCATTACTTTTGAAATTCCATTTTCTGCATTCCCCAATAATGTTTCCCTTTGTTCAGCTTTGACATTATTGGAAAACTCTTTGCTTGCTAATTTGAAATAATATCTTCTGGAATAAAGGAATTTATTTCTGGAAGAGGGCTGATGAGGGATAGAAAGGTGTATATTCAAGGTTTTTATGTTTAAATGTTAATATTCTTTCTACTTGTATATACCTATGTTTATTTATAGCTAACTCAGTTACTGAAATACTGAAATAATATAAAATATTTAATCTAGATAAATTAATATGTTATTGAAATAAAATAGCTCATATCAATGTGTGTTAGGTTGAGCTGTTATTTTATTTGAATTGCCCTTCCTTTGACCCAGTTGATACTTCTTAGACACAATAAAGCCAGTTCATTCTACCTATTTAATCTTTTTTTGTCCAGCTCCTTTTGTGGATTTTTTTTGTCTCAGTTTTCTGGCAGGTTTCTTTGTCTTTAGAAATTCAGCTCAGCTCAGGGATTAAGTTTCTTTTATTATTATTATTATACCGTTCACATTATTGCTAAATTTATGCACATTTTGCCACTCTGTGGTTAGTGCTAATGAGGAGGAGGGTGAAGCTCTTCTTCAAGAGCATGTGGTTCTCATTTATTCAGCTAAGTCCTCCATTGCCCCATATTCTCAGTAGACCATCCAGACAGGAGAAGTCTGGTCTTGAAATTTTCCTGCATTATTCATAGCATCAAGTGGTTGTTCAGATTGCAATTTACTATAATCAATTTTCTGGGTCCTACATATCAAAAAGATTTTTAATTATTAAATACAAGGTTATACATAAGCTCATCTCCCAGAAGAATGTTAAACCTCACTAACTTATTTAAATTCCCTTAGAAGCTATGAGACCTATGAACAGGATTAAGCAGTTCTTCAATTATCAGCATATATTACAAACACTTTTTTGTTTTTTTCTCTTGAGTAGTAACCCCTCCTCTAACCTAGCTTTTCAAAAAAAACCAAGAGGTTCTCTCTGCTTCACCTTTCTCCATTAGGTTTATAAAATGCCAGGGTGCTGCCACTATCAGTCCAAAGCTGTGTGAGGATCCCCATATTTCCTTTGCAGTTCTAATTGCACAGTGTGTTACTTGTAGAGCATTTAAGTGTTACTGTCAAACTCTTTAACTCAATACAAACACCAACTTTCTTTTCTTGTAAAAGGAAGTAGCTGGAATATGAATACAATGCTTAGCTTGAGGGTGAGTTTGCTTCTGGATTTCTGAATTTAGGTGCCAAAACCTGAGAGAGAGCTGTTCTTGCTGACCATTTATGACTCATTGTAGTGAAACTAGTGGAAACACAAGCATCCACAATCAAAAAAACATCAGCCTTTGACAGCTTGTTCTTCCTTGTTGACTTGCACTTTCACATTGATGCTTTCTCATTTTTTCCTTGGTTACTTGCTTTTTATTTTACAGACTACATCTGACATTCACTGTTCCTTCAGTTCCTTTCCAGCTTCTCTTGGGCAACCCAAAATTCAGCCCTGACACCTGCATGCAAGACTGCTCAGTTCTGCTGAAGTGTAATGCACACAGGAGAGGAATATGTAAAAGTTTCAAGAAAGGCATGATCCTATTTGACCCTTGAGCTCTCCTGACAGAGAAGTGTTTCCCACATTTGATTTTAAATGGCAAAGTATCCTCAAATATAGCACAGCTATTGTATATGTTATCTTTCAAATCTTATGTGACATTTGACAGGCCTGAGTATCACCAGTCACCCACTGTAAACTGACACCACCAAAAACTGCAGTCCCTTTTCCTGCAGTTGGAGAAATCCAGCTGTGGTAGTTTGAGACAAACAGCTCTCAGCTTACAGCTACCATCTCCCTGGCAGGAGCAGCTGCAGTAATATGTATTCATTTTTCAGCTGCTCCAATTTAGGGCCGTCAGTGCTTGTGTGGCTGTGCTGCCTCTTATCAGGTGGCAGTACCCTACATGCTGGAGGCAACTGAGGCACTGGTGTGATCCCTTCTGCAGCTTCTGCAAGGGACTGCTGGTAATTTGAAGAGAGGGAGCCAATATTTTTAAACAGCTGCTGCAGCTGGAGCCTCCAGAACTTTCAGCATGCAGTTTACAACTGTAATTTATGAAAGTAGGAGTAAGAGGTCAGTATTCATTCAAACCAGTAATTTCATTCTTATCTTGTGATTTTAGGATTGTTACTGATTAGTGTACGTGACATACTGAAGAAAGTGTAAATATTTTCAATTCAAATTTAATCTTCCATTATATATTATTACATGCCTCAGCTGTTTTAATAGTTTTTATTTAAGTTTCTGAATTTATCACCACTGTTTTTAAGCAAGTTGTCTTTTCAGGCACATAAAAATGCATCTGTATACATATGCAGATAAAAATGTATAAATACATAAAGCTTTATCTGTACATAAAGACAGATGAAAATACTTGGTTAAAACATAAATAACATTGTAACTTGATTGCAGAAGTAAAGCAAAGGCTTGTTGGAATATTTGTAATTCCTTTTGCTCAGCGCAGATTATGTAAAATTTAGTTTCAAGGACTGATGGCAGAGTGATTAGCAGCAAAGTACAGTGTAGTGGGAGGTCACAGAGGTTGAGTTCCCTCTCAGAAATCTCTCAGTCTTGAAAGAAGTCTAAATGAGTTGAGCACTAATGCTTCAAAATCTCTTGGCTGGCCACCTGTCTGGGAAAGGGTAAGAACTGATACTTCTCTGAGTTTGGCTTGAAAATGGAATTGAGAGTCCAGAGTGATGCCCTTAAAAGAAGGGAAAATAAATATTGAATCAGGGGCAAGGCAGAATTAAATTTATTTGCCTAAAATTCCACTTCCTTTAAAGTACATTTTGGTTATGGAAAAAGTAAGATAGTAGTGGGTGTTGATAAAAACAACAACAACAACGAGCCAGCAAACACCCACACATCTTTAAAGCAAAGGAATCAAAAGGCAAGCAGTGCTCACAGCAGATAAGAGTCATGCAGTCCCAGCATGTAGCAGTGGCTGGTTGTAGCACCTACTTTGGCTTGGCTCCCGGTGCAATCCCTCATGGTTTGGCTACATCAGAAGTGCAGCACCAGAGAAAATCCCTTCAAGTGCTTCTAGTGAGGTCATTCAAAGAGCAGCGAGCTTAGATATAGAAACATTTGCTAGAGGAAAATAACCTGCATACAGTAGGGTTTTTGAACTATACCTGTGAGATTTAGGGGGACAAATCTCATGGATCTTTAATATCTCATTTGCAATTGTCTTAGCAGCGTCACTAAACGTCTGTTTGCCTTGCTAGAGAAAAGTTCCTATGGCAGAGCAAAATAAAAATACTTGAGAGCACACTTTCAGAGAGACACACAATGCACTTTCTCCCTGAAACTACTCAGCTACTTTATTGGAAACAGAAGAAAAATACAAAATTAAAACTAATGTAGTAATATTCCGCAAGGGGTGGCTCAGAGAGAATGGAATGACTGTGTGTGTCGTTGGACTTAGTAATGCCTTGCTGCCTTTAGAAGGAGGATTCTTGCTTGTGTTTCTCCTCTCCCAGTTTTTGGGTCCTACCCTTACAAGATGTAGGAATCTCAAAGGTTCCTTTGGGGATTTGGTCTGACTCACTAGGATGATAAAAACCACTTGGTTTATTAAAGTATCTTATAGGTGTTGCAATATGCCAAATTAGCTTGGAGGAAGGAGGGGAGAGAGATTTATGGGCTGGACCAGATGACCTATAAAGGTCACTGCTAAGTTTTATGATTCTGGCAGAAGAGAATTTGATGCTGGAGAGGTGATCGGTTGTAAGGATGTGAGCCAGAAGTTGTGGAGGGGAGGAGGCAGAGAAGGACTTTTCCATTCAGCAGCAGTTCAGCCCAAACTGATATTTGATATTCTCCTGTTTTTTGGAGTGATATTTAATGTGTAGCCTCACACCTCTTTCTTCTTCCATTTCCTTGTCCTGGATCAGCTGAGACTGGAGGCTCTTCACAGTACAGCTCTTGTTACTCAGTCTCTCTGTAAACTACCATGGTAGCATGATTTTCTGTGATTGGTGGGATTTTTTTTTGTTTGTTTGTTTGGCTGCTTTTTTTGTAGGGTGTTATTCAAACTTCCCTATTTTTGGCCAGCAGATTCCTTTTGAAAGAGTTGATATTTTGATACAATATTATTTTATTCCTTGTTTATAACTATTAAATATTTCCGCGTAGCATCTGCATCTCAGCAGACAAATATAATAATTAGGTCTCTGAGCCTTTTCCAGTTTGCAGTGGTTGGCACTGAGCTGACCTCTATACATTGTCCATGTTCTCTTGGGTATTTGAATTGAGTAAGATTGAATTTCAAAGGGAATATGTTCACTTTCTTTTCTTCTCCCACCTTCAAAATTGTGCTGCCAGTGTTTTACCATAAATGCCTTCCAATTGGCAAGGTGACCTGCCTCACTTTCATCTAGTCACTTGAACCAAATGCCCTTTGTTAGATTTGACAATTGTATGGTACCTGAGGAGAAGGCGTACTGCATAATACATAGCACACTCTTATGATCTGTTATCCCTTGCATGCCCTAAAAATTTTGCTGAATTTTGAGACTCTCTGTGATGTCTTTACTGCAGTGAGCTGTGAGGTTTGCTTTTTTGCATTTTTCTGCTCCATAGTAAGATATTTTAGGTACAGAATTAATGACTACGCTAAAAGCCTACCTGTCCAATATCTGCCCAGCACTACTTTAAGGAATGAAAACCACTATAGCGCAAATGAAAGCACATTTGTCTTGCCAACCCCCCCAGTCCTCCTCTCAACACCACCTCCCCACCCCACCCCCACTTTTAAAAGGTTAGAGAGAAGGTATTCAGAAAGAAGTAATGGCTTCGTCCTCTCCTTACATACTTAAGGAATAAGGACTGTGGGATATGGAGGGGAACATCAACTACCTTTGGCATCCTATCTGTGAACACAGGGCTATGCCTTATATTTTGGGTGTATCCTTTTCCTACAAATGTACATTTCCTAGATTCATAGAGGTAAGAGCAAAGCAACAGTAGTGCACTAAGTCTTCCCCAGAGATATGAGTGGTGATGTGCTGTTGTATCCCAATGCCTTGCCTTTCTTTACACCCCTCCTTTGGTGCTAGTATGTTAAAACCAGAGAAAATTTTGATTCATTGATTTTAACTGCTTCTTCCTACAGAAAGAATAAAAGAAAAGTCCCCTGGAGTATGAATGAGTACAAGTTAGAAAACTGGTGACCTGAGACAGCATGCACAGCATGAAATACTTTTTTCAAGTATGCATACAACTGTTCTTATCTTTTATAGCAGCGATGTCTCTAAAGGCTTATGAAAACATTAAGAGCTGACTAGAAGAAAAGCAAAGGAAAATCTAATTTCTCCTCTCTTCTCAGTCATCTACAGGACTGCATATGTTGAGACCCTTACGATTATAACAAAATGGGACAATGTGCAAACCAAAATACAATTACTGCTGAAATCATCCTTTTTTAACAGAAAAAAGTATCTATTTGTACAGTTACTTGCATACACCATCACTTAGCACTCTTGTGCATTTCATTAATGTGATGTTTCACACAGTTCCACACAATGATCACATCACAAACTCAGGAGCTGAACTGTGTATCAAGGCAGCAAAGAGTGATATGGAGCAGATGGACTCTCAGATGTTCCCTGAGCCACAAGTCCTGCCTGAGTGTGTTTGTACCAAAGAGCTCATTAGATCTAACTGATGGGTGTAAGATGCAGAGAGCTGGGGTTGCATGAGAGGAAAGTTAAATATCTGTTGGAAAAGAGAGAGGTGAGAAAGCACCCTCCATAGGGGTTCTCCCAAAACATCCTTGTTAAATATTTATGCTGCCTAAAGGTGAATCTATAAAACAGTGGAGAAGTGACTGCTGTTTGCCTAGCTTTGCAGCCAACAGCTCTTTCTGGTTAAAGCAGCTGATGATTGCAGTGGGAACAGTGTGGGCTTCTAAATATAAGCCTGTGGAAATGCTTGGATAATATGAAGTGAGAGTCAGGAGGAAGCCCATGAGATTGAATCCTCACTGAAGTTTTGGTCTGAAAAACCAGTTCTAAATGAGCTTGATTACATCTCCAAGTAGCAGCCAGGCCTTCCAGTAGCTGCAATGTCTTATTGCATAAGCATGAGTAGCTAGAGAAACTGTTGATGGGAGTACAGTCCATACTTGTGGGGGAATTTTTGATTCAAACATACAAATAAACTTTAAACAAAAGAAGATTAATAAAGGGGAAAAAATTAATCTACAAAATGGATCAAAAAGCCACCAACACATATAAGTGCTGCAATAGCTCTTGTATGTGTTCATTTGTTGCTATAAGAATGGCTATATATCAGAGTATGCTAATAACAGAAAGGTAATTGTCTCATGCCATAAGCTGATGCATATACAATAAGTAAAACTTGGAGATTTTGTAGTTGTTTGTTTTTAAATTACTTTGTTCTGTTCCAGTCAGCCAATGAATAATGTGTGCTGTTTGAGGGAAGACATACTGAATACGATGGAAAATGTAAGCCACAAATTACTTTTACAAAAAGCAACAGCTCAGATTGCAGATTCTGTCCCTAGGCCTGGGAATTTTGTTGGGTAGGCATGTCCCAACACCTCCTCTACCTACCCACAGGAGCCCCAAGGACACAGCCACAAGGGGACTATGCAGCTCCTAACCAGTTCTAGCAAATTCCATACTTCCAGAATATTAGGCAGAGTCAATTATGTTATGGTGCCTTAAGAATTTGGTAGTGACTATTTAGATGAGGAGTAACTTATGGCACTAACAAGTGTATTTCTGGAATGAAAAATAAAACCAACTGAAAGGATTTTTAAATCTGGCATAAGTGTTAATTAGATTTTATACCTAATTTTTAGGTATAATGCTAATTTGATCTAAAAAAAGCTTGCTGGTACCAGGATAAAGGTTTTTTGAACAGCTCAGAGCACTTCCTAGAAATCCTTGTAAAAACAGCTTCAGGAGGCATGCAGCCTCCTTAGAAACTACATGAGAGCTCTGATGAATTAACATTGTCTTTTACTGTGACAGAAAGACTTGTAAATGGCATTCAGAAGAATGATAAGGGTAATAGAAGTAGGTCAGCTTGGCAAATAAATAGCCTGACTTACCCACAGGCCTTGATTTGCTGGCACTTGGAGATTCCAGGCCAGCTATGCTCCAAATCTGCTCATCCCATATCATATTTAATCCATACCATTTTTTGTAGCTTGTCAAAGATTTATTTGATATACTGTGCGTATAGAAACTAATATTCCAGTGCTGAATTTTTTAGTGGCTAGTTTAACTTGATTCAATGTGACATTCCCATGTGTAATGACATCTTAGCTACCAGTTCCACATCATTAATTATGATATTACTCTGTACTGTGACAAGAGACCTAAATTAAAACTTGTTTCAAAATATATAAACTGACATTTTTGCAGGGTCATATATTTAATGAAGTAATAGATATTGCAGAGATGAAGGAAATATCACTCCAAATTCTGTGTTTTCCTAACAATCTTTATGGAGCAATAGCTGTTGGATAAACAGAAACAAAATTGATGTGAAGATCTTTTTTCTTTTTCCTGTTCACCCCAAGCAAATATTTCAGAAGCATCAGAGTTCTAAAAAGATTTTCTATCTTTCATTGAAGAATTCTACTGAATGTGACCTTATATTATCCATTTAAGCATATGGCTATAAAGGGTGTTCCAAGAGTTTTTCAGCAGGAATTTAAGCAGATGCAGGCTTAGGAATTTAATCTAAATTGTTTAGGATTAACTAAAAAATAATCATGATCATTTTATCCAGTGAATAATGGATTTCCTTAATCTGATTAGAAAACTGGATGCAGCAGCAGTACTTCCTGTGTTTGGCATAAAGCAAAAATGGACTGTAAGAAAAAGTGCTCTGATGTGTGATTTTACCTTTTCTGTGTGGGTTTCACAGTTTATCATATTATTTTGGGCACACAGTTGTTTGAGAGAAATGGCAATTTCTTTCTTCTTTTGCATTTCAGCACTGCAGGTAGCTAATAGCTCTTTGCTCCTTTTCTGCAATGAGACATGCATTTGGTTTGTTAGCAGATGGTCTTTTTTCTCTACAGTGCTAATCAAACTTTGATACATTTGGATTTGCACAAGGGAAAAGCTGACAAGGCTGACTGAGAGCATCTGCTTGGCTGTTTCTTACAGTTCCTAAGACATGACTCAATATTCACTTAAGACTGAAATGCTGGAATTGTAGCATCAATGTGGTGGCAAAAGCTTCCTTTTTTGTAATCAACCAGGGCAGAGCTGCTGCTCATCTCCAAATAACACTCAGGCTGACAGCACCACCTCCTTTTAATTGATGAACTGCCACATTACTCCTTAGCAGCATCTGAGCAAGATCCTCTTTGTGAAAAACCTGAGTAACCAGGGAATTCCATTTGGCTGTTCTGAAGTGGGCTCTTTTATAAACAAGACAATCTCAAGACTTGTTCTTCCAACCATGTTTTGATATGCACAGGGGTTATGCATATATAGGGAGATTTTAGGTATACTAATTGAAGGTTAAATCAAACTCTTGATATTGGAATTGATACAGCAAGAATTGGCAGAAAGGGTGGTCCAGTAGCATTTCCATGTGAATAAATACTGTTTTGGTTGTTTCTTGTTTTGTTTGTTCTTTTGTTTTTGTTTTGTTTTGTTTTTTAAACTTCTTGGTGCCTGTGTTAGTAACATAACATATATGATACCTGAGCTGCAGCTAGCAGCTCTATTTTTTTGGTAGTTAGACTCCTCTCTGCATCCTAATATTGTGCTTTTTAGTTACTTGTACTGTGAAAAGCCAAGGTTTTATCTTTTTGAATTTTTTCCTTTTTACCCTGTGTATCAACATGTGAGAGACAATGAGTTCCAAGTATTTATACTGAGCATACAGAAAATTGTTATGCAGTTCTAGCTTTTCACTTCTGGAAATAGAAATTCAGACTCATCTATGGCAAAATAATGTGAATGATCCCTTTGGTGACCATATTCTTTCATAGCACTACTTGACAGAAATGCACATCCTACCACAGAGGAAGGTCAAACCTCTGATAGGGAATTTCATCTCTGTGTATCATTGAAAAACAATTTAAGAACACAGCAATGAAACCTGTTCCCTTAGTCCCTGCAGGGCATCCATCATCTGGGGCTTCCTTAGCATATCTTTTGTGACTGTTCCAGAAAAGAGGCTTGTAGGAGGACATATGTTAATAAATACCACCTATTCTTTTGTTAACTGAAGACTCTTTTATGATTTACAAGCATGTTTCTGGCTCATTTGAATCTCTAGATTCTGCCCTACAAGTGAGTAGCTCTGCTTACAAAGTTGTTGATGACTAGGAAATGTTTTCATACTCTAATGGTTAGAGAGAAGATAGAAATAATCTGAAAAGAAGATGTGAAAAATGAAAAGAATGAAAGATATGATAAGAAAAGACAGCATCAGAGTGTGCAATGGATATAAAGGCTCTCCTATTTCTAGTGTCAAGAACTCCAAGTAAATAGTTTGTTTTGTAATGGGTCCATAAATATTTCAGTGTGTTTAAACTAATATCTCTAAATCAGGAATTTAAAAATTAATTTATATGGGCAACACCAGATAATAAAGTTTTCATTTTTCAGTTAGGGAATTTAACTTGATAATGATAGATTGCCTGTTCGCTGGATTTAAGAAAGTGGAGTTTGGCTTGTTTACTTGGTCTGCTTTCTTCCTTCTTAATTTATGTTCTCTGTGAATGGATAACTCCAAACAACTATGCGAAAAAGAAGAGGTATTTTGCAAGGCAGAATAATATGATGAGTGCCATCAGATTATTGCAAATCATTATTGAAATTACGATACTAAAGAAGGATGCTTTGGTGCTTCTATGTAGACCATTCTTATTCATGTCGTGAATCTGCAGTTTTACCTGAAGTTTCTAGAATGTAAGAGAAGGCAAAGACTCATTTTTTGATAAATTGTTTGGTTTCCTTGTTTAACTGCATTTTCAGAGTGAGATAAGAAGAACATTTAGTTACTTTGACTTGTGGTTAGGTTAAAAAAAATAAACAGAAACATTGGCAGAGCTCACTGCCATTGGCTTGGACATCTAGCTGCATTCTGGGGTTATTTTCTCAAGTGAGCTTTGCCACAGTGTTTTCTTTTATCATAGGGAATACTACATATACAATATACTAACAATAGCCATAGTTTTTTTGTTTGCTTGAAGTGGTTAATTTTGTCTTTTTAATTTCAATGCAATGTTCACAACTCCAGTTATTACTTGAATAATTTTGGTCCACTTTTATCCATACCTGTTCTGATTTCTGTGCAGTCATATTACAAGTAAGTATTATTGGAAAATTCTGTATATATTGATCCATCAAAATGGCTGTATTTGTACTGATAAGTAAAAATAAAAATTAGTAAACTTTTAATAAGACATTTTCTTTCCCTTTTAATACTAAGCCCTCTTAACGATCTAAAATTAACTTATGGTACTTTTAATTTATTTATTTATATTTTGTTTGTTTGGTTTTTTTGGTATAGAAAATGATTCTGCAATATCTTAAAACAGGGGAGGTTCTTCACTTCTTAGTGTATACACATTTCAATATGTATATGTATTATATATTTTATATAATCTCATATAAATTTATCTTCTATTATCTTATAATATCAGTTTATCTTATATCTCAATATTTACCTTCCATACCATTTCTTGAAGTGATATAAATAAAAACACTTCAACAGAGGAACTATTACTCTTTCAGATGATGTATTTTCTCATTGCTTAAGATGGGATCTTTTGGAAAAGAGTGTAGTTTAATCCCTCACCACTCATCAGAGATTCAGGACTTCTGTACCTGCAAGGGAGAATAATCCTTTCTGTGCATTGTAATTGTGATATTTCCCTGTTTCGACTTACAATGTATTGCTTTCTTTGTCATATAATGTTATGGTAAAATACAATTTTCCTTATAGTGATTTTACACACTGCTGGATTTAAAGCTACTGGATTTGGGTTATGGGATAAGCAAATAGTATCAGTGGAATAATAAAATGAAAGAATTTTGCTTTTTTTTGCTAGCATGGAATATAAAAAATGAAGTTAAGAGACAGTGGTGAAGCAGCTGTGTTATTTAGAGCCTATGGTAAACCAATATTCCCTTGAGACTTGAGCTCAAGCATTTCATCATTTGGCTATTATACATCAATGGTGACACATAATTTTCCATGTTAAACTATTTTTTAATATGTCATAATATCTGAGTTAGGTTGTAAGAGATAAGGTAATTTTAGGATCCTCCAATATCTCTCTTATAAATGTCCAGATTTATCCATATTTCCACAGCAGACAAAATTGGAAAGTTCTCAGATCAAAAAACAATTAGAGTTTCAGCCAAGTTTATTTTTTATATTTGACAATGACAGTTTTGTCACAACACTTAGAATTGTGCTATACAGTGAGACTCCCAGAGATGATCACAGAATCATAGAATGGTTTGTGTCAGAAGGGATCCCAAAGATGAAGTAAAGCTGATGTTACTTCTCAGGACTTTAACAGATAATAATGTTATACATATCTTGTTATCCCTACAATTGTATTTTGTTCTAGAGATCTTCTTTAACTCAGACTAAATTCATGTGCAAGGATGTACTTTGTGTTGTCTCAAGAATTATTCAGCCTCAGAGGCCCATCAGGGCCTGGGGAATGCTTTAGATTTTTTTAGTCTTTTGCACACTAAAGTCTAGGAAGAAAATGAGAGTCTAAATTTACAGGTGAATTTCTTATGAGCCGTACTGAAATATGCAGTAAGTGTGACCAAATACTGAAAAAAAAGACATCTGACATCTAAGGGGTGTGATTTTTGAACAGTGAAGGAGAAATGAGACGGAAGAAGGAAGTGCATCCAGCCTCATTCTTTACATCAGCTTTACTTGGCTGCTTTGTACTGTACCAACTTAGGCAGTAAGTATGAGGTGTGACTGCAAAGCAAATCCTATTATAAGACATGATTGATTTTATTATGGGTTGGTAGAGTTTTCCTTGGTTAATCTGATATTTGGATCATAGTTTTCCATGTCTGTAAAGGTTTATGAAAACATTAGGAGCTGACTAGAAGAAAAAAAACATAGGAAATTATCTTTCCTCCTTCCTTTCAGGACTCCACAGGAGCATGAGTAGTGCTTAGGTTGATGTCCTTATGCTCTGCTGCAGGGGTGGAAAACACACAATTACCTGTGAACTTTCCTGGCATATTCCTGTAGCAAATGTCTATTTTTCATCTCTTACAAATTTTATGTTGTTTTTTGAATGATGGAAAGAGTTACGGATATAAAAGGATTTTTCTGTAGCTTCTAAATACTAAAAATCATTGTCATGCCTGTGATTTGGAGCCGTGAGATTAATGTCTCAGGTCCTTCTTTCAATGGTCCCTTGCTTTGGATTAATGGACATCATAACAAATAGAAGTACACATAGAAATACATAGGTATACACAGGTCAGATACAAATCTGCTGCAGAAACTGTAGGTTTATAATGTTCCTGTATAAAGAAAGACTTGGGATGTACATTTCTGAGTGCTTATCTTTAAATATTGTTGCTGGGATTTTTGAAATGTTAAATTAAACATGAAGTGCTACATGGTCATATTTTAGTAGCTGAAAAACTCCTTAGCTAACAATTAGTATGTAAGCTGGAAAGGAATGGACTCGGAATCATCTACACTATCACAGATTTTCCTCACATTTCCAGCTGATGTCAATATCTGAAAAAAAAAAATCTACCTACTCACTTCTCACCCACCGGGACAATTTGGGATGATAACATGGTTTGTATAAGTGCATTATTCAGACACATATATTGGCCACAATTATAAACTCTGCATATCTGTATATGGGAGCCCATATTCATAGATGTGGCAAAGGTGGTAGTTAAAATGCAGTCCAGATTCATACCTATTGTAAGAACATATCACATCCAAGCATTTCAGTTCTAAAATTCTCCTGCACAGTCTAACAGAATATTAGGATTTTGAAAACTTTAGAGGATGTTCTGTGATATGATAAGAACAAGTGAGCTTTACTTACTTACTCATAGATTTTCAAAGACACCAGCCTAATAGTCTGAAGATGCATGTTCCTTGTGGAAATGGAAACCATATTCTTTGTTTATGAAGAAATATGGGATCCTATTTGTTAGAATCCCATTACGTATACAACAATAGTTTCCTGAATGCAAGGTGCAGCAGAAGACTGCCGTGGAGATTACACGTATACCTGCAGGTTATATATGAAGAAACATAATGACTGTATGAAAAGAACTAGCCTTGAAAAATTGCCTTTGTAAGTCTCTTAATGAAATTATGTTGCCTCCATTTGGCAGATGAGGGGAACTGACGTGAAGGAAATGTTAAAGCAAGTACCTATCTTTAAGCAGCTTTCTGAGCTTATCTTTCAAGAGCTTAGAATGTAATTGACTGAAAATCTATAGCACTGTTGCCTGTTGAAGCACATTTCCTGATCATATTCCTGCACCATAATCACAGGACCTTCCTATCTTAGTAGAAAGTCAGTTGCCTCCATATCTGCAATTACTTGACACAGGCTGACTTATCCTGAGGCATTGGGAGCCAAAAGTAAAGTGGCTGTGAAGATCAACAAAGAAAGCATTTGTGAAGCGTAATTCAGCAGCATGTGCTGCTGGATCTGTATCACCTTTGGTCTTTGAATAGAACCTTAGATCAGAATTTTGGAGATTGTATGAGAAAGATCCAGATAGATAAAAACATGTTGTCCTTTCAGGTTTTTTTTTGACAAATATCTTTTCAGGTTAGCATGAAGAAAAAAAATCTTTGAAACCTATCAGTTTATCAATCAAGTCATGACTTTGAGGATCAGGAAAACATTGCCTTATCTGGACTCTGGCAGCAGTATATCTGTTATTTTTTCTGATATTAAGTTAGAAGCTGTGTGGAAGGATCTGGGACAGGGACTGCTCAATGAGCTTGTTTTTCACAGTAACACCTCTCATAAATTTGGAAAAAGGGAAATTATGTTAATTACCTCTAGTATAGTATATTTATAAAAAAATATTTTAAAACTTTGAGGAACATACTACAACTAAAAGCACAATGAATATATTTATCATAATGAATATGCGATCAGCAGCTGAAATGGGACTTCAAGAGTACTGTTTGGAATGTTTTAAAGCATTAGTGTCATGTAAAAATATATGTATTTCCATACTAATCTTTTGTTCAAGTATGCTGCTTTGAAGTGCTGGAGACTCTGGGAGAAGGCAGTAGTTGCATATGACTGGCAAGAGAGTCTGCTGTTGCCCAGAGGCATAGCGTGAAGAAAGACTAGATCTGAAAAACAACAACTAAAAACTCAATAGCAATAAGGATCAGCTCCCTAAAGCACTTTTTCTTACTTCCCTTCATATAAGTGATTGGGGCAGGGGGATGGCTTCCCTCTGGTAACTAAAGGTTGTCAAGACCCTGTGTCCTAGAAACTTCACAGCTGGTATTCAAACAAAATTCTCATCTAGGCTTATGCACACAAAAACACAATGGGAGCATGGAGCATCTGAAGCCCAGGTTGGATATCCACCACTTTAATTTCTTATCCTAATTTTACTCAGTTCATATTTTGGGATATTAAGCAATTAATCACATTTTAATGCCTCAAGCTGAACATCCATAAAATAATGTGCTGTTACTGACCATGTGGGAAAAACTCAGTATAAGTGACCTCCTTAGCTGGTCCATTAAAATGCAATGATGGAATTCAGAACATCTTCATCCTGTCTCGCCCTGGGATTCCCACTGTTACTTGCAACTCTGTTCTTTACTGTCTCCATACTTCTGTGTAATGGGTAAAAATCCTGTTGATAAAAGTATCAAACAATTTGTGATATTGATCTTGTGCAAAACTGAGGAGAAAGAGCACTCCTGTCATCACACATTTAAAGACTGGTAAGTTAGTACAAGCTGGATTTTTCAACCAAAGAAAAGCGTAGGTGGGGGATGTGTTAGCTTAGTGTGGGAGAGGAATCTGGGACCACTTCTAAGCTCCAGATTTGGAAGGTGTTTCAACTGCAGAAACTAGAAAAAGGTGCCTGAAGTGAACCAGCATGTGTTTTTCCCTATCCACTGGCAAAACCTTCATCTTGTCCTTCAAGTGGATGTATTTTGTCCATGACTCTCTCTGCCCTTGGGAGTGATAGTGCTGCATGATGAGGAATAGAGAGGAGATGCATTTGAATACTGCAGGATCTAAAGTCCCTCAGTCCAGGCTATTTTCCTCATAATGCTGTGGAACTCTGCTTGTACTGTCCAGGGCCATTCTGAATATTATGTACCATTCCCATATACACCTTTCCATAAAAAGAGTTTCTCACTGTATAGGACAAATTTATTTTAGATTGAAGAATTTGATTACCTCTCTGCAGCTGCTACAGGCTACTCAGAGCATGTTTTTTAAGAAGAGCAATGGCAGGATAATTCTTATGGCAGCAATTTTTGGTCATTCCATTCTCTTTTCTGCTGGTTTGGATTTATGTTTTCTCCACTTACCTCCATGTGCACATGACTTTGAGTACCCATAGGGTGTTACTTCAGTGAGATTTGCGGAGTTTTTAAATATATTAAATGTTTGTACGTATTTTGTGATGAAACACTCCTTAATTCTCTGTAATGATCTTAACATGTTGACAGGAAAGTGATTCTAGCTTTCAATTCAAGGGAACATTTTAGCATTTGATAAGCTCTGTGTACATGCGTAAGTGCTGGCATTAACAGGAATGAAAGGAAGTGGTTTCATGGAATAGAGACATGCAAGCAAATGGCACCAGTGTGACTGGTGCTACATGTGGTTATTTTGCTACACATGGCCAATTTTGTCTTCTTTGATGTGGCTACAGAAGGAAATGCTGCCCCACTGATGTATGTGAAACTAAACATATTGGGGGGTGGGCTTTAATTGATCCAGATGAGTTACTTGAAAATATTTTTTTTCATCTTCAAACTCTATATTTATGTGTTCCTTCTTCATAATAATATTTATAGCCTTTTACCTTCATTTTTTTTCCCCTGTTCTTATGAAAAGTCTTTTCTTGGTAATAAGATTTTTACATAACGATGACATTGAATATCTGTACTTTAAACATTTTTATTGATGTGATGTTATCTAAGAGATTTTAGCATTATCATCTGCAAGGAGAGCTTTGAGGAAAAAATAGCATTTTTTTTTTGTTCATATAATTTCTCCTCACTTGAATCTGAACTGTTTTGAGGCATTTTACTTAAAAATATCTACAGCTTATTATATAGGACATACCTGTGTCACTCTGTTACTGCAGTTTACTAAATGGAGAGATGGAGACACCAGAGGCTGGTGACTCTGTTGGTTGTAAAGAGGAAGCGTAACAATATAAGCTACTTTTTAGTCCTTATTTCATTAGCTGTGGTCCACCAATATTCTGGAGTGTTGTTTGTCCCTGTGTCAGTTGTTCTAAACTAAAAGCAAAGTAGTGTCCAGTGCATTTTCCTTTTTCATAGACCAAGTGCAAGGGCTTGAGCTGCAAGCCGTCATCTGTCTGGGGTCAGCAGCAGCAAAGATTGCTTTTGTTAGTGTTTTGGTTAGAGCTTCTGGCAGCTATTTGGGTTTGGTTTGATTTACTGCTTTTTCTCTATTTCTCTGAGTAAAGATTCTTTAAGGTGAATGAAAAGGCCCTTAAAAATGCCTTCTCTGCAAGGGGCATTGCTGCTAAGTTCACTGCTATCTGAAGGTGTGTACAACTGAGCTAAGCTCATGATTCCTCGCTGGACAACCCTGCTCCCTTCCAGTGACAACTCACTGACAGCTCTTCTCCAAACCAGTTCAGTTTGCTGTCTCAGTAGGACAGGGTTTCCTTTTCCTTAGGGAAAAGGAATTTGCTGCTGCTTTAGTTAATTGAATGAACTTGGCAATGGGCAGTATGTTCAATGTGTGCTCTGAAATGTCATGAGAGGCAGCAGCACATGATCTAGGGGAGGACAGGTGTCAGGTAATGTGTAAAATTGTGACTTGGAAAGATGCCTGGGAAGATATTGGTTTACAGCAGGAGCATACCGAGTCCTGAGGCTTACCAAAGCTGGCTAAAAGCTCTTCTACTCCTTTCACTACTCAGCCTCCTGTGTAGTGGTAGATCATAAGAGAATCAGTTATATGAAGTTATTTTCCTCAGGGCTGATTTAGAAAAACCCATTGCCTTTAATTTCCTCTCTTTCTCAGAGGGTCAACCCTTGCTTTTTACACTCTCCTTCACTGTTTATGTGGCTTAGAGTTTTGGCCATGGGAATGTGATAAGGGTCATAGTTTGCATACCCCTTGGGTGACAGGAACATCAGTATTTTGGCTTTTTTAAAATTGGAGTTCTATGCTTTTCTTTCCTTTTTTTCAATGTACATGTCTGGGCTTTATTCGTGTGACTTCTGTTCCCACAGTGGGTATTTCAAAACTCAACCAGAATCCCTGAAAGTGCCTTTAGAAATTACTTTTCTTATTGCATCATATACTACCTTATAAAGGAGAATTCTCTGACCTGGGGACTGCCTCTAGACAAAGCAACAACATTGTCTAATTTTCCTTCTCTGTTTTCCCTACTTGTAGATATATTTGAGAGAAATCAGGACTTAGGAAAAATTAGATACATTTGAACTCTCCATGTCAGTAATTTTGTGTCTTCTTGGCTTTATTTCACTTCACTGAACATGTAAACAATGTGAAATCAAAACAAGAAATCCAGTATTATCTATGTATCCTATTATATTTTTCATTGTAGCAAAAGCTGTCATGAGTAGTGAAGTTGACAGGAGGTTACATTGCTGCCTTTATTTTCCCATCTGTGTTATTAGTATCTGCCTTCCAGTGGTACACAGACATCCTGATTGAAATTGCACAACACATAATTTGACGAAGTAAAAAAACTTTCAAAGTGGAGTCCTTCATTTTCCTTAGAATCAAAAAGTCACAGAGCCATTCTTATTATCAGCCACTCATTAAATAGAAAAGGATCTAATTAATGAAGTTGCCTATTAACCATTTTATTGTGCATAGTACTCATATCCCCTCTAAAGATAACCAGTGATGTCTGCCTTTATACTGCAAAACATCAGAGAAAGAATGTCATTAAACCAATATTTGCACAATTGTGAACCATATGATTTAGAAACAGAAAAGCTCTTGGGACTACACCAAGATTTTTCCAAGATTGAATTTTCCAATTGGATTTTTTCCCTTGGGGAGCATATTACAAACTGCTGAAATTTATATTGTGCTACTATAAAGAACAATTGTATCAATTTTGTTCTCTAACGAAGCTCCTTTTAATTACCCATGATCTAGGAAATTTACTTGATTCTCTACCTTATGTTCCTGTAATTGTAAGCAAGTGATTTTCTCTTTGATCATTACACCTTAAAAGCAAGCACTTATCTTAACGTTGTCTCTTAATCAGAACCTTTTTTGTGGTTTCTTTTTGTTTGTCTCTAGTTTGGAATGTTTACATAATGCCTGGTAATGAATATGTAAGGACTCTTCTCACTGCTGGAATATTAACTGGCCAACCTTCCTGGCTGGTGTCCCTGATGTGGAATGTGAACTGGAGCTTTTTGTAATGAGACCAGGAATTCTGTTTCAAGAAGTGGTGTTAAACACAATTGCAACAGGTAGTCAGCAGGTTTTCTGAGTGGTGGAGGGAGGAAAAGTAGCAGGTTAACAGCAGGGAATCTTCCTGTCTCAGTAGTAACGTGTTTCTCCTTTCTTAGCTGGTTTGATTGCGATGACATTCTTGGCAGTGTTTATTCCTAACCATTAAAAGACATTTCCTTCCTCTGGTTTTCTCATTTTGTCAAGCCCTACATGTGTATAAATTACTGTCAATAGTATTTCTCCCCAGCATTTCTTCTCCTTTCACTATACAAATAATTTTACGTAAACAAAATAAAATTGACTTTCATTTCCCACTGACATTTTACTTGACTGTCTCCTCAATATATGTCCAGCATTCTAATTTTTCCAGGTTCCTTCATAATAATATTTCTCTTCTTTATGTTAACATCAGTGTTCTACCTAGCAGGAACTAAATGTATGCAGTTAAGGGGGTCATTTCACACCTGTCATAACTGGTTGATTTAGTTTTGCCTAGAAATAGAAATTCACTTGATTCTGATTTCATAAATTTATGTGTCTTGACTGCAGTTTTTCATTTTCTAGGCTTATATATCAACTACATTAAAATGTATTTTCCTTTAAACAAAATTAACATTAATGTTTTTGTCTCCTTTTTTTTTTTTTTTTTTTTTTTTTAATAATTTCTTTTCTTACCCCTTGTCCATTCCTTTCCAGGAAAATACAGTAATTCATCGCCTACTGACGCAATTTGCTTTCATATGCCCAGGAGTCTTTTGTATCTGAAAAACTCCAGTGATATCAGGTTTAGGCTGCTCTGCAGTTTAGGGGATATTGTGAGAATGGGTCAGAACACTTTGCTGTGCCAGTCTGCTTTTCTTATGCAGCTGGAAAATATCCTCTTGGCATGTGAAAGCCCCTAGGAGTGTCTCAGCAGGCAGGCAACTGGAGTGGCTGAGCTTCACAGGCATCCTGGGGGCTGCTTAGCACATCAGAGTGGAATGTTACCTCTGACAGAGAAGCAACAGTAGTGCCACACACTAGAACCTCTGCTTTTTTCAGTCAGTGCTCTGTGTCTCAAAGATGGCAACGTTTCTTTTGCTGGTAGTTTGATGGCACTTTGTGGGCTGTGAACTGTGATAGTTTCAGTAGTTGTAAATCTGATTAATTTCACAAACACATGAAGGAAAGAATGGATGAAGGTCTAATGATGAACTATACAGGCAACAGTTGAATTTATATGCTAAACTAAATTAAATTAAATTGGATTTCTTATTCACCTCTATGTTATGCTTGTAATGGAAGTAAACCCACAATTTTCTTGATGTCTCTAGTTATCTTACAAATAAGACATTAGAGCTAAAACATAATGAAGAAGGGGAAAATGGAAAATATAGTCTATAAATATATTAACAGTTTTTTGCAAACAGAAAATGGTGCAGATTTCCACCATTAGGTCTATATTCTCTTGCAGAGTGAATGCTTGACAATTGCCTTAACCTAACATACAGTCATCAATATGATTCTCCTGCTGATGAGAATATAGCTCAGTTTATTGATACTGGAGACTGTTTTGGCAGCATAACATATCTCAGGCAGGACTGATTTGATAATGTTTGAAAAGCTAAATTTAATCAAGGTAACATCAGCTGTTTACAAACAAATGTTTAAAGAAAATAGGAGAATTCTTTTGCTTCACTTTCAGACAGATATTGCATGGTGAATAGTGTATATATGGTAAATAGTCCATTCAGATATTTTGGTAAATTCACTTGGACTTGCTAAAAAAGGCACTAAAATCTTCAGAGAGGATTTATTAAGGACATTATTTGGAATGTATTAGTTGTCCAGTTCTATTAGTTTTTGCTTTAATTTTACTACCAATTAACCTTTCAGTCCTTTGCATGGTGAAGAGGGCTAATGTGCACCAGAAAAATGTGACTAACGTTTGCCTACAGAATGTCTTCTGAACTTGCTAAAGCTCACGGGAAGTAAAAATAAATAAGTAACAAGAGACCTAGAGAAAATAGAAGCTCTTCTTTGCTATGCTAGGAACTAGAATTAAAAAAAAATGACTTAAAATGCTAATGTATTAGACATGACTCACACTTAAGGTATTGTTTCTGGAAAGGCAAAGGAAGGACAAAATCCTAAGTGAGGGAGATGGGCCTTTTCAGTCTTGAGAAGAGATGACTGAGGAGGGACCTCATCAATGTATATAAATGTATGGAGGGAAGGTGCCAAGAGGATGGAGCCAGACTCTTGGTAGTGCCAAGCAATAGGACAAGGGACAATGAGAAGAAAATGATGCACAGGAATTTCCACCTGAATATGAGGAAGAATTTACTTCAGTCAGTGTGGGTGACTGAGCACTGGAACAGGTTTTTCAGAGATATTGTGGAGTCTTCCTCACTGGAGATATTGAAAAACCACCCGATGCAATTCTGTGCTCTAGGATGACCCTGCTTGAGCAGGGAAATTAGACCAGATGACCCATTGTGGTCCCTTCCAACCTTACCCATTCTGTGATTCTGTGAACCCAGATTCACAAACAGCACTGTGGTATTTGATGGGCTCAGAAAAACAATTAGAAAATCCTGAATGTTGCACTAAAAGCCAGAGAAAATGAAAAGTGCAAAAATATGTCTCAAAGCTCTTTTCTCTCCAGATGTCACAAACTTAGCTGCATTGAGTTATGGAGACTAAAAGCCATCCTAGAACAGACACACTTTGGCATTAGTTTTGAAAGGATGGAGCAGACCTTCCTTCTATCCATCAAGACAGATTTAGGCAATACAACCATCCTGCCAAGTGGCATGTTTTATCTAATGATCTGTAGGAAGTGCAGAAGGGAGGAGAGTAGGGCAGGCTGTGTAGCCCAGAAGTTAGAACCCTTACTTTGTGGGGAATGAGGGTGGGGAATCTTTCTGCTTTCACAATCCTTTATGGAGGTTGTTCACATGAATCAGAATCTGGGTTTCCTCATCCTATGTTGATGTTCCAGTTGGTGTCCCAACTGTGAGAACTTGGATTTGGTTTACGCATCCTACTTATTTTCTGCTAAGCCTATTAATCTTCCTTTTTCCCTGTTTTTTTTTTTTTTTTTTCCTCTTTTTGAGAGACCCAGTTCAAAATGGAAAGTGAATTCAACTAACTTAAAGTGATGGCCTGGTGGGTGGGGACTTTTTTGTAAGAGATGGAAGATGAGCAAGACATAAAACAGAACTTTACTATTCTGGGTAAATATTTGAATAACCAAAGTATTATCTATTATCTACAAAGCATTTAAAGAAATATAAAAATAAAGCATTTCTGAGGGCCTGGGTTTTTGATCTGTGTAAGGGCCATGTAAGATCAGTCACCACATTCCACTCTGCCTGACTCTTGCTACTGGCCATTTCCTGGCCCATGGCCACCATTGCCCTGATCCTCTGGCAGCCCATTCCCACGGCTCCCCAGTCAGGCCCTCCAAATATGTCACCACAGGGGTTCAATTTCTGAAGCAACTGGTGGACATCTGAGCAGAAATCCTACCTGCAAGGTTTCGGGCCAGGAAGGAACAATTGTGAGTTATGAAAAGAGTTGTATTGGCTGAAGGACATCTTTGAAAGTGCCAATTAGGTTTATTTCCTAAGTCTTTCATTGCTTAAGGAAACAAAGCTTCCTCTTTGTTCTTTGAAAAGAAGATGTTTTTGGTAAAATCCTATTTGTATCATCAAGTTATCTTACTGGCTTCAGGAGCATCCTGAGCATAGATCAGGCTTGGAGGCAAAAAGGCCTCACTGAGAAGTACAATGTGGTATTTATTTTTTAATTGACAACAGAGTGTTTGCAATATAGGCATTTTTTATATCTTATGTTCAACACATTCAGTGATGACAGCAGAGTATCCATGTCAGACCATGAAAACAAGAGTGAGCTGATGTCCTTCTGCTCACTCTGTCTCCAGAAAGACACTTGTGTGTATTTGAAAATGCAAATCTGGGGTATGTGCTCTTCTGTGTGCAGCATATTTTTCTGTATATTGTCACCTTGTCACCTCTTCAATTTGTCCAGTCACTTACTCTACTTGCACCATTCAACTCAGTCTGAATTCCCTAGAGCTTCTAAAGAATTTTTGCTGATAGGATGGCATTTAGGGACATATAAGCACTTTACTCATTCTAGAGCCTGACCCTTTTACTAGGATGTACATTGGATTTACTATCTCTCAGTCTTTTTGTATAATAATACTACTGGAAACAGCTTTACTCTGACTGTCAAAGTTCCTCAAGAGTTCAAAAAGCTGTTAATTTGGTTTCTTTTAGTAATTTTTTCAGTAATTGTTAGAACTTTTCTCTCAGCTTAGTACTTCAAATAAAAACATCTGAGCTCTAAAAGGTGAAAAATAGCATGTAGGTCAATATGCAAACAGCAAACACACATCCCAAAACAAGATTTTGTCAGTTCAATCAAGCTCAGACTGATGCAAAGAGTGAAATTTTCCAGTTTGAATGTTTCTTTTGTGTCTGAAACACACAGATTCTAGGTGGCAAAATAACTCTTTTTTTCTTATGCTGACAGATAATTTCTCCCCAGCTGCAAAGTTTCTGAGTGGGAATTTCAGTTCAAGTCAATATTTTTACATGCCACCTGCTTGTTTTCTGTTAAAAAAAAAAAAAAAAAAAAAAAAAAAAAGATTGCCTGCAAATTGATTTCTGGTTGGCATAGGATATAATGGATTTATTATTTTTTCTTTTTTTCTCTCTTGGTCAACTAAGCTAACTTAGTTCGTTTTTATATCTTGCCAACACTTCCTTTGCTGGGGCAATATAAAATAGCATTTGATATAAGTTATTTTTTTTGTAATTGGTTCAACCACTATTTCTTTAGTCCAAAATTCTTTTTCAATTAATAATTTATCTATTATACATCTCTCTGGGGTGCAAATTGTCCTTGATTTGTCTTTGTTGATACATTTGGAACCAAAATACATAATCTGTTTTTAATGGCACCTGGTAGAATTTCTATAATTGGGGAAATATTTTTTATCTTTTTATACCCAAAATGCAAATGAAACAGGAATTTCTTACTCATATGCAAGTCAGCATAGACTTGCAGAAATACATGACTTCTAGTTTTTGGTAAATAGGAAAAATAAGGAAATATTGGTGAGATTGCCCAGGAAAAAAAGAGAAAGTCGAAACAGTATATGATCACAAATATACATCCAGAAATAAATATATTTCCAGACCCTGCAGATGAAAAACCTGAGAGGATTGAGAAAATGTTCTTCAGCCATCTCCTTGAGTGGACACTTTAGTATTATCTGTCATTGCAGATTTGCTTTCTGTAGAGCCTGTCAGATTCTAACATCCCTGTTGCAGTGGGATCACACATCAAAGGACTTTAACCATCACTTGTAGTGTACTTTTGCATTTAACAACAGTCTTTCTCTTTGTTTAAATTTTGGTTTTGTCAACTAGCTACTCAGACTCAACCTTGCTGATGTAGGAAGCAAAACACCAAGAGTAACTAATCAGTCTGAGTCAGTCTTCTGTTCTGATGGCCCTCACAGCTGATAAACAGGAACCTTATACCTGGGACCATTAGTTTCTTTGGCAGAGGTGGGAGGGCTCAGCTGCAGAAACTTGTACAAGTGTTTTGTTGATGTGGAGTACCCAAAAAATTTACTCTTCATTGCTATCTTTCAGAGACAGAGGTCAATAATACATTGTTCTTATGCAATGTCATCTCCCTGCTCTGTGTCATCCTCTGCAGTGTCATCTCCTTGCTTTGTTTCCCTTTTTTGTACACCAAAACCTCACGTTTAGCCCTTAGCTACAGCCTTGCCTAGCCTGGGGCCCAGTTTTCTGTTAGTTATGTGGCATTATTCTCAATCTGGTTTCATTATCTGCCACTCCATTGTATTACAGGTCTCTACAACTGGACTCTATACCTGTAATGTATTGTTCATTTCACAGTGCCTAGCTTTGTGTTTT
The DNA here is from genome assembly GCF_050655825.1 of Lonchura striata. Taxonomy (NCBI): domain Eukaryota; kingdom Metazoa; phylum Chordata; class Aves; order Passeriformes; family Estrildidae; genus Lonchura; species Lonchura striata. Next base: position 99,776,686 of record NC_140704.1, read on the forward strand.
TGAAGTCCTCAAGTGCTTGTTTTTCAGCTAAGCCCCATCTTTTAGATTTTCTAGGCTGGCCAGGTTGAGCATCACCAGCTAGTGTTCTCAGCATTATTAGCTTTAGAGTGAGCTTTGGCACCACTTGCAGAATTCATCTTCTGTTGTCTTTTCATATTTTCTTTAGAAAAACAGTGAGTACAATTGGGTTTTAATAGAAGTTTTAATTAAATAGTCTTATCTGGGTTTTGTTTTTTGGTTTGTTAGCTTAATAGGATCAGTGAATTGTTTAGCATACAGGATGAATGGTGCTCACCATTCATGACCATCTATTTATTTTTTCACTTTTATCTTCTTCATTCAGTATTTGGCCTTATATTTTATTTATTTCAAATTATAAGAACATGCACTGAAGGTGGAATTATTAATTTCCTCATGGACTTTACTTCAGTACTCGGTATAATGCATCACACTTTTCTCAGTGCTTCTGAGGCATGTATTTGAATATATTTCTAACAAACTCCTCTGAGATACAGTGTTATGAATATTCTTGTTGTACTGAGAAGAAACTGAGATACATGGAAACTTAGACTGCATTTTCACATGAAGATAAGATGATGCTCTTTTTTATTTTTTAAACTTGTTAAACCTTTTTGTGAGTAATTTCAATTTGTGAGGTAGAAAACTATTTTTATTTCTTTCTCCCTGGGTAAACTTCCTACTAGTTGGAGTGTTGTACAGGCTTGTGGAGTGGTTTCAGGAGAAGTGATTGATGGGATTGGATTTCTCTACCTGTCAAGAAAGGGGGGTAGTTAGATTTGTCTACCTGTATCTCTTCCAATCTCACCCCAAGTTTACGTACAGCTTAGAAGGAGCTGCATTCATAGCCATCACTGAGCTTAAAGGCTTCTTGTTTCCATAAGCTGTTGCTTATTCCAACAGTAAATAGTTCATACAGGTGTACTGTGCTACACATTCCCTGAACACAGAGAGACATGATTCTCTCTTCTAGGATTTTTCCTGGGAACTTGTGAGATAGTGAGAAAGCTCAGAGAAAGAAGAAAACAATTTTCATCTCTATTTGCTGTTCCTGTTGTTTGGCACATGTGGAATGTATTATGGAGATTGTTTACTGAAGAGTGATTTGTTAATTGGACACTGGTGATAGTTCTTTGGATTGATTGCCAATTGAGTCAAAGTTGTGTCATGACTGTCTGGAGACAGTCACAGGTTTTTCTTTAGTATCTTTTTAGTATAAGATATTTCTAGTATAGTATTAATGTAATATAATTCAGCTAAATAAAGCAATTTATTCAGCCTTCTGCAACATGAAGTCAGAGTGCACAGGGGGTCACACTGCTTTGATAGTGTGCGGTGCTGTTTAAACATCTTGGTACCTCCTCAAGTAGTCTGAGTGCCATTAGGAATCTGCACTGTTGTGTTTTGAATTAGTTTTCAAACTTTTGAATGGTGCTTTTGAATCGGTGTTTTCTTCATAAGCTTCTGCTGCAGCTGAAGGTAGAGAGATCAACAGGCAGCAGTACATGTTCTAAGGAGCAAATTGACTTCTCATTAGCAAGCAGAACATATACTACAGTTAAGAAAGACTAATTCTTAGCATTTTGAATCTCCCCTAGCTACCAGATAAGAGATCTGTTTTCAGCTGCCTCATCCAAAAGTTCCAAGAACAGAAGTTTTTACCACAGGCCAGGTAATGATTATTGTGGGTCCCTTCTAACTCGGGATATTCTATGAACCCCTGTGACAAACACAGAAGAGTTTGCAGTGTATCTAGATTATACATTTAGTCATAATTTTTTTTCAGCTGGCTGATATTGATGGTGAAAGGGTGAAGCTGAGTCTCCTGTGACAGCAAGATTTCTTTGAGGACTACAGTTTACTTCTGTTCCCATCAGGTGGGAGAATGACTTCAGGTGTCTCCTGCATGAGACTGAGCACAGTAGCATGGCTAATAACATTGCCACAACTCTCTAAGGGGCCGTGGTGTGCTGTTGAAAGTCACCAACCAGAACAGTCTGATCTTCTCTCTTACAAACCACAGGAACTCTTCACAGTGAGTTCACAAAATCAGTCGACAGTATGCTCTAGCTGTGGATGGTTTTCTAGAGACTGGTCAGCTGTGAAGCCCGTGGTGAAAAGTAAAATCAGCCTAAGATATTTGCTTAGCACCACCCAGGATCTTTTTGGAAGGTGCTAGAATGGGGTTTGCTTTTCCAGAAGGCACAAAGTTACAGCAACTGTATGTAAATTCTTCCAGTTTCTCTTTATTCACTTTTGCTTTCTGTTTCTTAGAAAGGAACAGGAGATCTAAAAATGGAAGCTTTTTTTGTGATCTTTACTTATTCTTACAATGTAGTTATCTTATTCTCTGAGAGAGGGCCCTTCAAAGAAAAATAGCCTGCAATCATAAGAAAAGCTGCATTTGTTATTGTCCCTATCCTGCTGAAGTAGGTAGATGCTATCTTGAGTGCTTGGTTTATTGAATTTCATTTTGCACAGTGTAAAAGTACAGTTTCTAACGGAGTTGCCAGCCAACCAGAAAAATCTCTTTACAAAAGATCCTGGAGAAGCCAGCAGATTTCTATACACTGAAAGTCTGGTTATTTATTTCCTACATGAATAAAACTTGATGAAAGTGCAAATGTTTTAGATAATATCTATATTTTTTAATGGTTGTAAGGTCTAGCCTGATCTAAAATATGCTTGCACTACTTCAAAAAAGATGGTGATAGCTGCTCTCAGATGGGAAAGAGCAAGTTTTTAGCTTTGTGCAAATGCTATGGATAATTTTGGCAGCTTCTGTTTCTTTAGTGTTCAAGAACCAAATACAAAGTTTCCAAAACATGTAGCAGGAAAATATGTTTAATCCACAGAACAAAAATTGCATAAACAAGGTACTCTGACAAATGCTTCCTTTTTCTGCTGTATACTTTCTTTTTAGTGTGAGTTTCCCAGCACAGTGTTTGGGAATACCAAATTCCCTCTATTGTGCTCAACACAGGAGACATGACTAAGAAATTACCTACCTTCTATTAAGTGAAATTTGGCTAACTAATGAAGGGAAATGAAGCAGAGATATTAAGTCCCTGTAGCCCTACATTCTCTCCTATCATGAAGGATCTTTTTAACCAGTGTTGCCTGTAATGTTTTTAGCTGGTGGATATCTCAAGAGAAAATTTTGTAGTACTCCTGTACAACAGAGTTTTAAGAGTACACCATTCATTGGATAAGATCATTCATTGTGAAAATAATAAGAATGAGCGGGAAATACTTATTTGGTACCCATTGGAAGCAGAAAAATAGCCTGTCAGTTTGTGAATAACCATTTCATTTTATCTTAAGTTCCCCTGCTCTTGCTTATCCTGAGTTATCACTTGTCACACTCTGGCCATGTGGGCATTCAGGGAACTCCCCACTGAGGGCCATTGTGCAGGCACAGAATGCTTTTTGTGCTTGTGTCTTGGACTACCAGGCTTGGTAGCACATTGGGATCCTTCCTTAATGCAGGAGGAGAAAAAAGCCTCAAACATTTTACCAAGGGTTATTGAGTTTTGGTAGGGTAGGATCTTCCCAAGGGGAGAGCTGCCACTGATTTTGCATTTAGAGTCTTAGCTGCAGTAGCTACTCTAAAACTTCCTGTTAAGATTATCACCAGCTAAAAGTCATCAGAGCCAACGCTGGCTAAAAGGATACGTGTTGGCTGAAGAGAATATTTGGTTTTTATTTATTTATTTATTGTGTGTATATTTGTATACACCACATGTATTCCATTCATCCTCCCCCACCTCAGGGTTATTACCTCCTCCCTGCCTTTATATTTATATATATAAATATATACTTATATTTTTCTCTGGAATATGCAAAGTCTTCCAGAAGTATATTACTAATGCAACTCTTATCTTTCATATGTTGTTTACTCTTTTCTTATCTTCTTCATGTAAGAAGAGTTTCTTTTTTTTTTTTTTTGTGGTAGGTTTCATTTTGACACAAGTCCTTTAGAAAACAAATATCCTGTAATGTCTTTCAGGTAGGTTACATCAAAGAAGGCACTTTGCATTTAAAAGACATAAAGTTTGGAAAACTTCTTAGTTCTTTTCAGATTGAATGCCAGAGATTTAAACCTGCTCTGGAGAAAGCTCAAAAAAGCAAAATTATTTAGTTTTGTAGAAGATTATGCCTTTTCATCTGGCGAGTGTAAAATTAAAAAAAAAAATCATATTTTAAAATATCAGCTTTTCTTTCTGGCTATTTATGGTGTTCCATATTTCTATCTAGTTATCACTAAATACCCTACAGAATACACTTTTCAGAAAGTTGGGAAGGTGTGAATGGTGGTCTGAAAAAAATGAAAAATTACAAGTGAAACATAGAGGACCCTTGCTAGGAAGCTTTACAAGTACCTGTAGGAGGCTCAGAATAATCTTTAAAAGAGTGATTTCTGTCAAGATTCATGTTACATAGATAGATGAATCCAATCAGCTAATTTGATTTATGCAAAACATTTGTGGAGTTTGAGGCCTGTAAATTGACAGAGTTGAGGAAAAAAAAGAACACTGGAGAACTGATAAGCAGAAACCATATGTTTTAGTTTAAGAGTGTGGATTTTTTATCTTGTAAATAAATTTAGATCCAACTGTAAAATTGGCCTGTGGACTGTAATTTTTTTTGGCTAGGGTATGTGTGAGGAGTCCACAAAAGACTAAATATATACTGAAGTCATATGCATGCACAGAAAGGGAGGCTACATTTTAATTTATAAAACACTAAGGAGTAGCTTGTGCACATTATCAGTATTGGATAAAGAGGTAGAAAGCAAAACTAAAAATTATCTTTTGGTCAACCTGGCCATTAAAATTAAGCATCTGTAGTTTTTCTGCTGAAACCAGTAGTTTAGTGGGATTATTACAAAAAGGAAATATATATTCCTGAATATTATTGTATGGTTAGTGGGTTTTTTTAATTGAAAATGGCTTCTCGTGCTACCTATATGTTTTATTCTAATATGACATGACTTGCTCTCTGTTAGATGGCTGTAGTGACTGCTGCTAATATTTGTCCACACCTTGCATTTACAGCTTTGAGGAAACTGGAGTGTCAGTGGGCATTCTCCATAGACATCAGCATACTCTTGGTCTTCAGTTCCATCTAACAAGGACATGCCTTCTTTTCTTTCTTCTTAGTTTTTAAGACAACTTAAAGTTAATGGAGAATAAATTTTTCCTGAAAATTTATTTTTGCAATTAATCCCAAAGAGCACCACTAGCCTTCTGCATCAAACCTAGGATAAGTTTGTTAGCAATACAGGGTAGAACTGGAAGGTACTAATGAAACTTTCCTATAAATAATTCATTCAACAGATGTACATAATGGAAGATAACAATCTGAAAAAGGTCTTAACTCTAACTTAACCTCCTTTATTACACAGGATATGGGTTTTTGTTCTGCAGCATTTAGCAGAGCATGGGCTCAGAATTAAACATATGTTTAGGTTCCTAGTTCAATGAAAGTCAGTTTCAGTATGTTTTTAGGTATAATGGGAGGTCTAATGAGAGGCAGAATATGGTCAGATCAGTCATATAATTGGGTTATAGCTCAGCACTGTCAGTGGTCATTAGAAGTTCAGAGAGGTCTCTTTCACAGAGCTGTGAATTACCAACTTGTGCTTTCCATCTCTTTACTACTTTCTTTTAAACTAATGATCTGTGTTGGAGCATTAATGGTATTGTTAGTAAGGTGTACTACAGAGAACTCTTGTCTTTTCAGGAGCTGCATAGATTATAGGGGCTAATAGTGGAGGACTGATGTAATTGTCTTTTCTTTTAACTATTTCTGAGGAATGGATCCTGGTCTGCTCTCCTGTGGAAAGGAGAGCATACCTTCATAAAGGTATAATGCAGCTAAATACCTGGATACTAATTAAGGATTGATATATAAACTCAAGGTAAGTGATATTGCTTTTTGGGGTTTCCTTTTCTGTTTGGTTTTGTTCCCCCCACATTCCCTCCAAATCTGTTTTCTCCAATTTCATATTTTAGATTTGTATTTTCTTCACTTTTTTGCTTGAATTCAGTTTTCCCTATTTTTCCTTGTTTCCAAATGTATGTGGGGTTTTGTTTGTTTTTGAAAGAAAATAATGTTAGAAGGTAAACAAAAGGGCATTTTCTTTGCCATCTCCCCTGACTATATACATGGCTTTGACAAGTAGGAAAGAAAACCTACAGAATGTCCATGGCATGTAAAATGTACCATAGAATGAATCATTTTCAGCAGCCTTGATGCAGTGGGAGATGTTCTGTTTGGAACTGGAACCATCCACCTACTTCTGCTCATTACACTGACACTGCTCTGTTCTCTTCTCTGAACTCTGAGAGTTACTTATCCGCCCACATGCTTAATCTACAGGAACCATTCTGAAAGGTTTGTTCCTTACCCTATAATCTTTTATACTTTCTACCCTTTTTGTGTCATCAGCTAATTTAATCTATTTTTAAAATTAAGTAATATATGTTAAACCATATCAATATAGGGTTTTACTTGAAGCCATAAAGTCCTAAAAATTAATATTTAAGTAAATAAATATATATATTACAACAGGCATTTTATACATATAATATTGATTATATATAGTTTTCTGTGAGAGATTATAATTAGATTATTTATTTCATATTTAATATTTCAAGTACTTGAAAAATTGCTTTCTTAGTATATTTTTATTATAAAATTATTTAATTAATTTTAGAAAGAATGGTTAATAGTCTTTAATGTTATTTTCTCTAGAATAATTCTTTCCATTTGGTAAAAGCAATGAAATGAAGTATTAACAATTTCAGAGCAGAATAATGGATGTGCTTTTGAGAAGCGAAAATGTGAAATTTCCTGTATGTGATATGTTTTGTATTCGCTTTTTGGTGGGTCTCTCGTCTTCTTTTCCCTGTTCTCTCTTCATTTTTAAAGCAACTTTCCACCTAAATAGAATTGCAGCATATAAAATGTTCACATACTCTTACTTGTAGCAAATCTGGTAGTTGAAATTTTCACAACTGCTGGGAATTGCATGTGTTGCCCATCTGCCCTGCACTCTGCAGCTGTGCCTGCTCAGGAATTGTGCTTCTGTCCCTGCTTTCCATCTACATAATGCTTCCAGTCCCCAGGGCCAGCTTGTTCTATGTAGAGTTGGTTCATCGAGGTAGGCAGACCAATGTATTATAAACCAATTCAAATTCCTAATCTCAACAAACAAAAAAAACTTAGTAAAGGAAACCTGCCCTAATAGTAAGAGAAGCAAATTATTCCTGAACTTCATGCTATGATGGTTGTGTTGCTCAAATACCTTATTTAGCAAATAGGTGCTTCTGTATATAGCTGGCAAGCAGACAGTCCCCAGCAAAAGGTGTGATGGAGGTTATAAAGCCTCTGGCATAATTTAGTGATTGATAATTTGTGTCCATTTTGTGCAAAGGGCCCCGTTGACGTTCTCTTTCCCAGGTGCCTTGACTGGTGGATGTATTTTACTGAGATGGATGTGGATTTGTTAAAACACTCTTTTACTTTTTCAGCCCTTTCATGTGGTGTACAAGGTTGAGAGAGTAGATTAATATATACTCTGCTTTTTAATTCACTTTTTTTCAGAGAGAAAATGTACCTAGATGAGTTTGCCCCTGACACCTAAATATGAAGTTTGACAACAAAAGCTGTGGACAGCTAAGTACATCTGGAAGGTAAGTGCAAAAATTACAAACCTGGTGCTATAACTGCATTCAATCTATCCTACTTATGTGCCAAAGTCTTCCCTCTTCCCTTGCTCATGCTTTCATAATTCATGGCTGTAATTCACCTGGGGGTCGCTGGTGTTCTGTCAACGTTTAATTGCTCTAATTACCTAATTACCTGCTCTGGTGAAGTGGTAAAGCCTTGACATTTCACATTTTCCCTAGGAATATGCATCTGTGGGATATATCAGTCTCTGTATTTGTTAAATACAGGAAAAAATAGCTCAGTTAATCCAGTTTTTCAGTTGCATAAGTCTACACTGTTACTGATTCCTTACACTGGGCTACTGAAGACCCTTTTTTTCTCAAACTGTAACTCTTTGTGAGAGGTTTCCTCTTTAAAATTAATCCACTTAGTTATGATTTTTTTGGTGAGATGGGAAGGCTAAAAAGGATGTGTCAAGTGATATATTTGCAGGCTAATCCAATTAAATTGTAAGTCACTTTACATGGGGTGCCATTGAATGGCAAGGGAGAAGCATGGCCTCATCAAGCAAGAAAGTTACCTTGTTTACAGATACTGATGTTCAGAGATCATAGTGGCAACTGCTGAGTGACACTCCAGGAAGAACTGTAATAGATGATGTGGTTACAACTTTGACTTTGGAGAAAATGACAAAAAAGCGTTTTTTCTGCAATAAGTAGACTTTTTTTTCTATGTTGTGGATTTTCCTTGCAGAAGAAGCAGCTTTAGTCAAGTGAAACTTTTGTGCAGTAAATGTTTCTGTAGTAAAGAAAAATGGAAGAGTTGAGGATCTTAAATGCCATTTACTGTTAAGAATTATTTCTTTAATGCACCTTTTGTTTTACTTTAACTTCTCTAAAAGTGGGAAAGAAAACATTCAATGTTTGTGTAAATGTTTTTTCATAGCTGTGTGATGCCAGTTGATAAATGGCAGGTACTAAAGGAAAATGCTCTGTGAGGTAGCTGTTCCTTCAATTTTTGAAATAAAATTACTCCTGAAAGGCTAGAGAAGTCTTTGTGTTAGCTTTGACTATAGAAATGAAAAGACAGGCAGAAAATAGTACAATTCTACTAATAGCAGTTAAATAATGCCTGTGCTCTTAGTGTAATGGGACAAGTACTACCAATTTTCTGTTTTCTTTCACTAGATGAAAAGGAAGAGGATAATTTTATTTAATCAGGTGGACTTAGCTGGATGAATGCATGAAGGGCATGGTGTGCAAAAAGCACTGTTTTTTAAGAAGAAGGATCATGTACAAGCTCTGTTCAGCTCCTTGGAGAATTTCAGTAGGTGTAACTACCAGGATTCATGGGACCAAGTCAATAAACTCCTAAAGACCAATGTCTCTCCTCTCTCCCTCCTCCCCTCTTTACCTCCATATGTAAAGACGCAGCATGCCCGTTGTAAAAATAATCACACACTTTTTCCTCATGTTAGTGCCCCGTGTCATTCAGAGAAAAATCATTGTTGTACTGATGATCACAGTAACAAATCTACAGGAGCGGGAAGAAAGCTGCTTATTGCGAGGCCTTAGTGTTGGAAGGTCTGCTGATTGTTTGGACAAGGGAATTCAAATATCAGGAGAATAGGTAATGCCAGAGAAGGAGCTGGAAAATATTATATCTATCAGCCTTCATCAATCTTGTGATTTAGGCTCAAGGAACATGTTTCTTCATGTCAGTATAATTTTCAAAGTCTCACTAAGCAAGAGTGCTTTCTTGATAAAGCTTTGGGCTGGGATTGGCAAATGTGCACCTGAAGCTTATCTAAGGCATTGTGAGATTTGCTGAAAGTCACTTATCACCAGTCTATGCCACTTTTTTTTTTATAAGCTAAGGCCTTATGTATTAATATGTGAATTACCTTCTAAAGATAGTATTTACATATGAAAAATCTATATTAAGATGTACATATTGCTATTTCCACAATTTATTACATTTAAACAAGTACCTTAAAAAAAAAAAAGTTAATTCTACAGTTATGTTCCTGCTGCAAAGCTGGGATTTGTTGAGAGACACAAAGAGTATAAAAACATACTTTTGGTATTTTTACTTCTAGACTGGTGAACCTGGAAGTGCGTTTAAGTTCCCTGCCAGATCAGGGCAAGTTTTACTGGATGCCACTCCTCACCTCTGTGCCTTTATGTTTTTTGTGGGGAAATTGTTCATGTGCTTCCTTCTCAGCTTTTTCTCCCAAACCAGTTGGAGGAGGGGCTGCTGAAATTTGCTTTCTAGAGGAGATCCCTTTGGGAAGTTCCCTCCCAAATCTATCCCAAGCCAAGAAACATACATAGCTGGAGTTTGTGGTTTTGTGACACAGTCAAGTCAATGAGAATCTTTGTGGCTTCTGAAGGTGGTGGTCATACCTTACTGCCCTCCTTCCAGTCTGCAAATATTCAGATTCTTGTCTGGTCAAATGTGAAGTCAATTAGTGATGAAGTCAGGAAGTTATGTCAGCACAAAACTGTTCAAGTTCTCTTGCAGTTATTATTTCTTCTGGTTCATCATGTGAAATTTTCTTATCCTTGGAAACCATTTGAAACCCACCAAGAGAAAAAAAAATGCAGGGAAAGGCAGTGAGCTCCATTTCTACATTCATTTTGTGGCAAGATCTGTAAAGGAAAATATAATAATAATAATAATGAAGTTATTGAGTACTGTTTCATATTTTTGAAACAACAAAAAGAAAATTTGTACAGTTTTGTATTTCTGTGTGTTTGTGCTTACTCTTTGAAGTGAAACCCATGTTAGAATATCTTTTTAAATAACCTAGAAGAAAACTGATGATCAGGGTATTTGTCATTGAGAGTGCAGTAGGCTATGTACAAGCTTTAGAAGGCATTTTTTTCAACTAGTTTTGCTAAGACACTTTTATTTTGACCTGCCTTAACTCAGTCTTCTCATTTCAGTGTCTGGAAATGGTTTTTAAGGATGCAGAGTTATTGGTTCTTTCTGATGCTATGCTGCTGCGAACTGCATAATATGAACGCGTGTATCTGCATCTGATGGAGCAGTAGCATTAATGATATGAACAGCAGCACTGTGTTCTTTGCATCATTCTCTTCTTCCAGGTGTGGAAGAGGAGGAGGAGGAGACAGTCTGTCACAAGCGGGATTCTGCAAAAGAAGAGACTGTAAGGAAAAGTGGTAGGGCTTCCTACACAACCTGATTCGTTTTCTTGTGGTGCCGACTCCCACACTGCCTGCTGCGCTCTCATTAGGAGCTGTCTGCTCATTTCCAGTCTCTGTCAGGTTCCTTAGAGGACCCTATTAAGATGCATGGGTCATGCAAAAGCAAAATTTAGTAACACTCTAAAAACAGGACAAGTGCTGAAGCAAAGGATCCTTCTCACATAATGTGTGCCAGGTAAATTCAAACTGTGGCAAACTACTTTTGTTCAAATTATCAGAAACAGTTTTCTCTGATCCAAGCAACACTATATCCCTGAGAGGATGCACAGAAGTATGTTTTTTTTCAAAAAATAAAAAGTCCTTGATCCCTACTTATTATCACAGTTTAATAGATTCCACCTTCTCCCTTGCAACAGCTTTAATTTGTGCTTACCTTAAAAATGATTCCCAGAATTTTCTTACCATATTTTGCCCTCATAAACTAACCAAATATAAGACACTACTTGATAACAGGATTATCTTTAGAAAAAATACTAAAAAATATTTTGATTTATAGGGATGTGTAAATGGTTGCCAATGGGTATAATTTCTTTTCTCTCGTGCTGATTGCAATAATAATGAATTTCACTGTTGGTTAAATCAATTTTATGCATCTCTATGACACTCTTATTTATAAATTGATAGGATTCAATTTAACATTTTGGATAGTTTCGTGAGCTAAGAAATTTTCTTTTTTTTTTACCAGTTATGAAATGTTTAGCCTTCACTTGCATGTGCTCAGCAAGGCCAATGCAGCAAATGTGTCAAAGGAAAATCCTTCTTTAAGGTAGCCCTTATATGTGCCTTCTCTCTCTGCTTTATTCTCTCCCTGCTCTCTTATAAATGCTCTCATATGCAGGTACTGGAAATGGATTCTCTTTTTAAAAAGATTAAGAAGAATATACTGAAGGCCAAAATTAGTAGTATGCTTTTATACCTCTGCTTTTTAATTCCATAATTTAAAATATTTGAATTAATACTGTGAGATCAACTGGTGGAAGAAGAAAAGTAGTGTATTTATAAAATAGGGTTTAAGGAGACACCAAAAAGACATGAAGCATAGTCTGCACTGGCCTTTGCAGTGCTGTCACTTATGTTGTGCTAGTGAATTTCATAGCAGTGCTGGGTTTTATTATGTATGTAGTTGAGGCTTAGTAGACTAGAAGAAAATAATTTCAATGGTCAGACTCTTTTTGTTATGAGTTTTCCTGGGTTTTTTTTGATATGCCTTGTTATTTGCGGGTTATTTTTTTAAAGGACGGTAATTTTGTTGGAAAGATGATTAATTTGGATAAAAACTAATTCCTTTGAGTATGAAAGCAAAGTGTTGGATTTTCACTATAGATACAAACAAATCTAGTAGAAAACAAATACTTGGGAATAAAGCCTATGGCTTCATATTGCAAATAAAAGATTTAACTTAAACTCTTCTTTCAATGATAGCCCATAACCTGCACTCTGAGCAAATGCTTAGATTTCTGGACTTTTGGGGAAGAAAAACCTCTTCCTTTTGGTCTTATGGATAAACTGACTAATGGCAGTTTTAAAACATACAGCTGTTGAGCCCACCCTTAGAATCACATAATTCTAGAATAGCTTTGGGTTGGAAGGAACCTTTTTAAAATACGTGTGCAGATAGGGAGTTTTTGTAGTGTTTTCATGCAGTTTATGAATTCCTCAAGGCAGTGGCTTGGAAGCAGACACTGAGATGTGTGTCCCTCTGGCAAGGTGGCAGAACTTCCAGGAAGAAGTGGCTCTGATGCTTTACCAGGAAAAGAAGAAGCTTCCAAAGATCTCTTAGACACATGGGATGAAAATTATTTTCTCAGATCAGACAGTCAAACTCTGATTTGGCTTCATTTTAGGTACTTTGTGTGGTTTTCTTAAGTGCTGATATGGTAGTTTTTGTAGCTAGAAATGAATTCCTAATGAGAAAGCATGAAAAATTGTTAGAAGGAAGTGTTTTTCTGATACTCTACTTCTGATACTCAATCAGACTAAGTAAATAAATTCAACTAATCAGCTTCTGATAATGTTTAGAAGGAACTAATTTGCTTCTCTCCTATTTGTTTTGAAGTTATGTTGTCACCACTGATGACTTGCATGGGATTAATATTTAGCTAAGACCTTCAACATGTGGTGAAGATCTTAATGAATAATTACACTATTCTACCCAGCTTTTAAACTGATGTGTTTGTTTTGAGAATAATTTATTTTATTTAGAAAGAAAAAGCAGATTTTTGCTTTTCCTTTATCTTGATGTCTTTTTCTGTCCCATTTTAATAGATCACCTTTGCTATATTTCTTAAACTGACCCAAATTAAAGATCTTAATATGGTGTTGAAAGCAAGGAGGTAGGTGTGAGAGGGAATTAAAAGATTATTAGCATACAGCAAATCGCTGAAACTGAAGATACTTTGCAAGCATTTCCTTGATTGTCCCTTTGGGAAAGAATCATATCTGTTTACCTAGTATGTCCTTAGCTCAGACCTCTTAGGATTTAGAGGATATTGAAAACAGCAATGTGTGGAGGCCTGATATATGCTAGAAGGATAAGGATGCCTGTGTTTTGCCATGAGAAGTGGAATTATATCTCAATCCTGTGCACAACAAGCTATTTATCATGCTCAGGAAACAGCAGTAGGTAATAAACTTGAACCCTTTGCAGCTAGGAGACTGTTTATATATCTCAAAACCTTTTTTCTTGTGAAGAAAAGATTCTCACCCTCATGTCATGTTGCATTGCAGTTTACTGTGGAGTGCTGCAGAGATTTCTTATTTTAGCTTGTTGCATTTTATCTAAGGATAACTGATGTATATGAATTTGTTGTGTCAAATTATACAATATGGGTCTGAACTCATAAGTTTCTCTTTCCTTTAGGCTGTTTAAGGTGATTTCACATTTGTTATGAATTTGCTAGTCCTTTTAGGGATAAAACCATCTAGCCTTATCGGAGATCCAGCAATTTCTTTTTTAAAGACTTCAAAATAGGTCAGCTAAATGGAGTGTGAATGGGGGAGTGTGAAGGGCTGAGGCTTCTGGTCAGTCAGGTATGAGGAAGATATTGGACTCCATTCTGACTCTGAGTGAAGGCATTCTGATTTTTAATACCTGTGAAGAAACTCTGACGTAAGGTATGTCTCTCTCAGACAAAGATGTTTAGAGGTAATGTTGCTATGGGGATATTTGGGCTCTTGAAGAAGATCCCAGGCTGGGCATGCACTAGTTTAGTCTAGCATGACAGAATTCAAACTTCTGGGGAACAGGCTCAAATCCAGCTCTGTGTAGTATGCCACATAAGTTCAGGGCTGCTAAAAAAGGCCAGATACTACAAGACCACTTAAAATAATGCTGCCAATATGTTTAAAGGCAAAGTATCCTTCCACTGGAAGGATTGACTCTAAATAAAATAACAACAATAATAATTATTATTAATAATATTAATCCTTGCTAATGATGATGACATAAAATAATAATAAATAATAAATGCACTTGTACAAAATTGTTTCCATTATCCTATGACTTTTGTGCTACAAAGGAACTGGCTTTGTACATGTAAAGATTTTAGCTATTTTTAGTAGTAGTAGACAACCAATAATAACACAATTATTGCATATTTTTTATTAATAATTTTCATGCAGACAACATGTCAATTATTAGGATTAAAGTTTACTGTCTCTATCCCCAGAATTGGTTATAGATGTGCTAATAGAGAATCATCTTCTAACAACTGGTAGCTCTATTGGAAGTGAATAAAAAGAAAGAATGATAGATCCATTTTTTCCTAACACATCTCTTGGCCAACCCAAGAGACAGGAAGACTTAGCAGACAATACAAAATACATTTCTAGCACATAAATAAAATTCCATTTGGTTTTGATTCATCCTTTGTTATTGTCTTCATTACTCTTTTATTCACTTTTTTTTATAGTAGGGATTTCATCAAAACTCCTAATGTTTTCCTTGAAGATGATTATTTACAGTGTTACATAATGATTTTGTGAACAGTATAAATTTCTGTGTCTGTGTGTGGGTATGGTTTCATGGTTTTTTGTGATTTTTTTTCTTTCTTTTTAAAAAAATATGTGCTCTGCACTCCAGTAACTTCATTCTTTCCATACAGCTTAACTTATGACAACTGTAGAAATGACACTCTAAGAATGAAGGGAAAAGGAAAGCTAGTTGGATTTTGACAAGAATGGACCAACCAATAGCAAAAATAATTTACTTTCTCTTGACATAAGTGTGTCAATTTTTGAAAAGTATTTGACTACTGCCAAAGCTAGACTGATATTAAAAGCTTTACATTAACTTGACTTTCAGAGAGAATCAACGTGAAATTTTATTTTAGGCTTGTCCAAACACTATTTTCTTTCTAGGTCTTATCTTAATGAAAGATTTTACACTATTTTTACAATTGGTTGTAATAGTTTCATTTGAGAAAAGTTTTCTGTTCAATCTAAGAAGATGCTTCCCTGTGTGGGTGAATTTTTTTTATCTTTCCTTTTCCATTTCCATCCTTGTGAAAATGGGAATTTTTCACAAGCAGTAAAAAATTATTAAATGCACATTTTCATGTCAAAGTTTGATTAATTTGCTGTAATGAGAACATTCCCTTTTAGCTCTGCTTCTGAAATCTAAGACTGAAGAAACAGAAACTTCTTAGCTCTTCCAAATTTGGTTCATAAATGCATTGGAAAATTAAGATCTGTGGTGTTTTTGCCATGTTTTCTGCTTCCACCTAAACTGTTTGGAGAGAGAATGCTGCTGTGGATTCTCTACAGAAAATTTATACAGAAGGATATTTCACTGTCTAAAATCCTTCAGCTGCATATTTCTCTGTATTCCTTCCTGCTGTTTTGAGCTTTAATTTCACATATAATTGCAAAGAATGTAAATTAGGCTCATCATGGGCCAAATTATATTTTATTTACTTGAACTAATGCAAATATAATGATCTTTAAATAGGTAGAAGGCTGCAAAATATGTTGAAATATATCTGCAATGTATGTTTTAACATAGTGTCAGTACATATACATAAGCAATTGTACAATAAATTCAGATGTTAAAATCCCACTAACATTTTTAAGAATTATTTTGTAAGGCTGAAGCCTTCTGATTGCTTTAAGAAGATTTAAGTTTGGTCAAGTTCTAAAAAGTAGTTCTGCTCTTTCTGCCACTTTTCTTCTTCATAAGGTTGCATATAATTAGATCAAGAAATACAATAATCAGTTTTATCAGAATAGAGAGAAATGTTGGATTTTAGTGAGTTGAATATGCTACTTTACTTTGTCTTTAAACTGTATAAGCTACAGAGAGAAGAGAAGCAGAGGTGGGTTGGTGGGAATTTCCTATTGTCAGCACTCAGATTAGGTTTAAAATGATGCTGAAACTGTGGCCTTATCCCTGAATAGTTCCCAGCAGCTTTTTACTGCTGTCATGCCTTAACACCAGCCATTCATCAAGCCCTAAGCAGCTGCTCACTCACTCCCCCACCAGCAGGATGAGGGAGAGAATCAGAAGGGTAAAAGCTGGAAAACTTATAGGTTGAGATAAAGACAGTTTGTTAGGGAAAGCAAAGCCACACACACAAAGCAAAACAAGGAATTAATTCACTTCTTCCCATGAGCAGGCAGATGTTCAACCATTCCCAGGAGAGCATGGCTCCATCACGTGTAATGGCGACTTGGGAAGACAAATGCAATCACTCCAAATGTCACTCCCTTTTGCTCCTTCTTCCCCACTTTGTACACTGAGAATGATCCTCTATGGTCTGGAATATGCCTCTGGTCAGTTTGGGTGACCTGTCCTGGTTCTGTCTCCTCCCAACCTCTTATGCACTCCCAGTTTCCCTGACAAGGCAGTACAAAAAACAGAACAGAGCTTGGCTCTTTGTAAGCCCTGCTAAGAAATAACAAAAATATCTCTACATTATTACTATAGTGTTCAGCACAAATCCAAAAAACACAGCCCCATATTAGCCACTGGGAAGAAGATTAAGTCTACCCCTGCCAAAACCAGCATAAATATGTTACCCATATTCTGGAATTGTGTTTTTATTTGGTCACTTATGCTGGAACCATGATGCAATAGGGAATGTCCTTTCATTACCCTGAATATTTATGTTTCTTGAAAAATATAGCTCTATATAAAGAGTATCAACAGAGAGATTATTTGAGACTGATTTAGAGTGATATGGGTAATGGTGATAATCATCTATGGTAAATGAATGTATATTTTTCTTATTGTTTTTAAAGGAAAGTTTCTTATCTTTGTTTCTTTGGAGGTTTTTTTGTGGTTTTTGTTCTTGTTATACTGCTATTTTTCTGAGGTGTCCTACCATTTGCTGAAAGACAGTCAGGAATCCATGCAGTCATGACAGACCATCACCACCAGAAGTGTGAAATGCTGGCAATATCCATGAGCAGTGAGTGGAAATCTTGGAAATCTCTTGATATGACTGCCCAGAATGTTTGATTACCTTCTAC
Source organism: Lonchura striata (assembly GCF_050655825.1). Lineage (NCBI taxonomy): Eukaryota > Metazoa > Chordata > Aves > Passeriformes > Estrildidae > Lonchura > Lonchura striata. The sequence goes on from NC_140704.1 coordinate 99,794,079, forward strand.
ACTCTACAATCAACTACAGTTTTCTTCTTTTTTTTTTTTTTTTTCCTTTATCAGTAGGAGTTTATACTAAATTTTTCCTTTTAATAAATGCCCTGAAAGCCCCTGGAGAAAATTCCAGTCTCTTCTGAAGTAGAACCACATGCCTGACATGTTGTAAGGCCAAGAGGCTGTAAAGGAGCTCTCCACAGGCAGGCACCATGGCTGGTGCACAGGCTGCTGTACCAGCTGTCGAGTTGCAGTTCTAACTTCAAGTTTTAAGGCACTGTGTCCCTGCTTGCAGCCCTTTTTTCAACACTTCATTCTCTTGGGATAGATTTTCCAGCTTTCCCAAAATGGCACGATCATTGGACCTTGACAGCTGCTCCTTTAACAGCTGCTATGCCTCTGACCACCGACCTTCTGGCTTCCTGTGCATCTGCTGTTGGTCAAAAAGATCAATCTAAGCATGTGGAGAACCTTGCTGGATGTACTTTATCTGACATTAATTAGCTCCTTCCAGTACAACTAATCAAATGCACACACATACACAGGTCCTCTGTTACTACTAATTTTAATTAACATTTTTATAAGGAATTTCTGTTATTAATTAGTGGAAGAGCATCTCTTGTGACTGCTGCTGTGTGTCTGGCAGAATAAAGAAAATTGTAAAAAGAGAGAGGGACATTAATGAATAAATTCTAGGTAAACAGTACATCAAGATACCAAATCAAGCTTTTTTCAGGTTTAATCTTTGATGAATTTACCTTATATACAGAAAAATATCCTTCTAATTATGGACTAATGACTATATAAAATCGTAAAATATATCTATTGGATGAATACCTATCTGAAGGAAAGCTCTTTTCATAAAAATGGATTTATGAGTCTTGATTCTTCCTGGGTAAGCAGAATAGCTTTTTGTCTGGTTGTCCAATTTTGCTGATATTGGTCAGGCCACCTGAAATCACAGTGGCTAAGCTCAGTGGTCAATGGATTGGAGGGTTCTGGTCGGCAAGACCCTTCTCCAAACTGTTCCCCTTTTCTCAGCTTCCAACTGCTGTCATCTTTCTTTTGGTATTTGAAAAAAAAAAAAAAATAAGCTGGTACATCAGCATGTCTCACTAAGTTTTATATTGAGGAGAACAGGAAAGTGTGATAAGAAGCAAATACTGTCCTTTAGATTTCCTAAATTGCCCTCAACAGTCTGTGACATTTTCTGTGACTATCAATTGCAATGTGCAGTAGCATATCAAAGGGCACATGGTGCCTTGAGTAATTTACTTGTGTTTCTGTGCTGTGAAATCTATATTCAGAATATTGTCTTATCCCTAGCAAAAAAGGGGAGAGGATGGGGAAGAAGCCCTGCAAGGAAATATTACTACTTCTGCTTGCAGTTCACTAGAGGTTTTCTGTTTGGTTTGGTTTTTCAATGAACTAATCTGCCCTTGATCCTAAGACTATATGAATCGATTTCACAAGTCATAATTTGTATACATAACCTACTGTCTATTTAAATCTCTTATTTAATCTCTTATCCAACTTATTCTTTTCTTAGTTTTAAATCTCTCAATGTAAATGTAAGGATTTGAGCCTTAATGTAATAGTGTTTGCATGCTTAGTTTGTTTCTTTCCGTTTATTTAACAATCTTGAAGACTTTCCTCTGTGCTTCTGACTGATTCTCATATGAAAAGATTAAATATTCAGAGAAAGATGTAGAAAATTTGGCCATATGTGGGTTTTTTTTATTTGTTTGGGTTTTTTTCCATGAGATTGATTTTTATTGAGAAATAATCCTTCTGTTTTTCTTCCATATATATCAGGGCTTACCTCTAATCTTAGAATCCAAAGCCTCTAAAATTGCTTTAGATTTATTTTTTAATTTTCTTTTGTAGATTGGCATGTATTTCTAACATCTGATTCAATATTACTTATACTGTAGTTTTGACCTTAAACATCTGAACAAAAGGAGTTATGTTCAAATTAAAATTTATTCCTAAAAAAAATTATTGACATTTCTTTCATCCTCTAAATTGATTCCTTTGACCTTTTTTGTAAATTTTGTTACTATTGCTGGGTAAGGTGGAAGGAAGGAGGAGCTGTATTAGCTGAAAAGGTAGATAACCAATATTTTTGTAATTTTTGTTTATTTTGTACTGTATTAATGTGGGAATGAGCCTAGTTAAAACCACAGCATTTTAGTGGACACAAGAAGGGATCTCTGAAGGAAATCCAAGTTTGTGAGCCTAAAATTTATAGCAGCAGACATGGCCATATGTTTTCTGTTGTCTTAGATGCAGCAAGCTGATCTTACTCCCTTGCATTTTCCTTCCTTGATCTACCTCAGCTGAAACAGAAACACTTTTCTGCTTCTCATCCAGAATGTGCACTAACTCACCTGTTCAAACTAAAGAATTTTCTCTTGTTCGCATTTTTGTGGGTTTTTTTGCCTTCTCTCTCATGAAATACATGAGCATCCCTGAATACTGAGCATCAGCCCAGAGCTAGAGTTTACATAACATAATTCTTTATAACTTGTGGGCAGAGCTGCAGCAACATTGTACCCAGTGCTGTCCAGGTGTGCAGTGTCCCTTATGGAGCAAGACAACACATTGTCTACACATCTTTGGCAAGGCTTTTCCAACACAAAAGATTATATTAAATAGTACTAAACTTCACTAAATGTTCTGCTGCATGTTTTTGATATATTTTCCTTTAATGTAGCCATTTACAATTATGAGTTAAATCATGTCTGCTTGGTATTTACTGAGAATATCTCCTTTTTTTCTCTGGTTTGTTTTTGGTTTTGGAATTTTTTTGACAGGTTAGTGTAGAGAGATGGTCTCAGTGATGTAAAATACCTGTCAACCGAAAAACTGATTATATATTTAATGGTTCTAACTTCAAACACAAGGAAGCCTATTAAGAAAAGCGCTGAAGAAAAGGAAGATTTTGAATCTTTAGTTCAGCTTGATCTTAGCAAACTAAAAGCTAGGGGAAAAAAAGATTACATTATACACTCACAGGATATTATACTGAATAATCTTTGAGTAACAAAGCTTTATGAAGTCATTAAGTTTTGGAGGATTGTGTTTTCCATTATGTCTATATTCTTGTTACATTCATGTCTGTGTTTTTAAAATTTTTTTTATAATGGTTTCAAAAACTTTTTTTATAAGTATTTTTTTATAATACTTTCTGTCTAGGAGAGATGATAATCTAATCAATAACATGATCAATATGCTGTGCTTCCTTTGTAAGAAGGAAGAGACAATCAGCTTGTCTAGTTAAAGCCAGTGGCCAGGGTTAGCCAACATCAATTTCTGACTTGTTTTTATTAGTGATTTCTCTGCAAATTAGAGGTAGGAGAGGAAAAAAAGTTGAAAAATCTTTTTCCACATCTTTAAAAAAATGGATCTTTATGGGTCTTTGCACTGGGATTTAATCCATTATGTCAAATCAATTCTTATATTTATTAAAATATATATATATGTTAATTCTGATTTTCTTCACAGATAATTTCTGATATGTAAACAGCCTCTGCAATTTCTTCCTAGGATTTCCTTACCTATCTTTAGTGATATGCCAGGGAGAGCTAAAAGTGCTTCCTTTGAAAACATGGGATCAATAGGTGGTTCAAAGCTGATTAGGTGAATCTACCAGCCTGATAAGTTCCCTTATGAAATCTGGCTTACAGAAAAATATAGAAGGGCTAAAGATGGGGAAGATACGTTACTGGCTTTGGCTGCAAACAAGTGATAGGAACCTCTTGTGTAGTTTTCATGCTTTCTTAGCAGTTTGTTACCTGCATTTTGGCAAATAGCTTCTATCCTCTCTAGCTCTTCTTGCCAGCCCTTCTTCTGGCTTGTGTAGTCAAACCTGTGAGCTCAGACAGGGCTGCTCTCTCTCCTCTCTAATCATTCTGCTTTGAAACCATCTGTCTAATGAATAATGGTAGTGCTTTTGTACCATGAGGAAAATAAGTGTGAAGCAGTTAACTTGCTATCCTTGGATGTTGTCCAATAACTTTCTCAAAATAGGTCTAGCCCTTGCTGAATAGATTTTTCTCACCTTGTCACACGTGTTATTGCTGTTGTGTTACTTAGGTTGAACAGATGTTGTGTCTACATGGTTGTATCATGTGCAGCTTTCACACTTGCTCACTGTCTTTCAGATCACTAAATTAATATCTCTTCTATTCAGCTTTTTAATGTTTGTCACTCTGCAAAAGGCATCTTTCTCTAGCTAGTGATAATTACATACCTGGTTCATGTGCTCTGTGTATTTACTCATTATTAGAGCTTAATCCCAAAGTGACAATACTGTCTCTGGTGTTAACAGGATGAAATCTCCATACATATTCTACTCCATTAGTTTTCCTAATCATTTTAAAGCAATTGCTCTGAAGATTTCTGAGTGTGATTTCCACAAAATACCTGATTCTCACCATTTCCTGACTTTATTCTCTCTTTCCAAGGTGCCAATTTTAACTTTCTTTTGCAGTCTTAAGCATCGCTGAACTGTACACTCTGTATCCAGTTTACACTGTGGGATGCTATCTGGAAAGTTTCCAGTTTTCTTGGTCAACCACAGGGTATGTGTGTGCCAGAGCAGTGAGAATGAATGTGTTGCTGGTCCCCAGAGACACTGTAGCACCATCTGTGAAGAAATGTTATGGAAGAGGCTAATTTAAGTTCTGCTTTGGTTGGATAGACAAGAAAAAGTACCTGTCAATATTTGTAAAGGTAAAGAAGATCAAAGACATAGAGCAGACTTCTGGAAATTCTTTAGAAGCAAAGGTAAGAATTTGGATTAGTTTCTTGTTAGAGAAAGTACACAAGGAGCTCTGGAAATTTAATATAATGCAGCTTTACTGCTAACCAGCATGTGAATACAGGAGATGACAATCACAAAATCATTATAGTTGGAAAAGACCATCTAATCTAAGTCGAATTTTTAACCAATCAGCACCTTATCAGCTAGAGCATAGCACTGAGTGCCACATCCACTGGTTTCTTGAACACCCCCAGGTGTCTCCACCACCTCCCTGGGCATCTATTCCAAAGTTTTACAATCCTTTCCACTTTTATTTACTTCTGCAATTATCACTTTGAAATGTTTATCTATCTATCTATCTATCTATCCCGTAGTAAATATGCCAAGACACTGATGTTTTTTATTAGCTCAGTTTTTTCAGGGTTCAAAAAACAACTTTGAGACATTTTAGTGTTAAATATTAGAATTTTTGAGTAGGCTTCAGAAAGGAAGATTTATATGGATTTTATCTAAATTAATTTCTTATTTCTGTAAAAATTACACTTTAATTACATAATACTGCATATCACTGGGTTGCTAATAGGCTTTTTTCTTTCAAAACTTGATTCCAATTTATTTTTAGCTACATGCAGTTGTTGTGGCTGAATGCTCTTCTGCATCTAAATGGAATTTTTTAAAAAATGCTAGAGAGAAAAATTTCAAATAAATGCAATGTAAATTGTACAAAAATATTAAAATGAAAATAAAAAAGTTAAAGCTGAAAATATGCCACCTGGCAATTCTATTCAAAATTTACTGTGTGGATTTTCAGGTTTTCAGACCTGCTACTCAGGTTTTCAGACTTTAAAGAACCAATAAGCACTTACTCCTCAGTGTCCCTTATATGTGAAAGTTTTCAGAACATTCATTAATTTGCTCTCTAAATCATGCCTGTAATCTTTCTGTAAACAGAGCCTTGTGGTAAGATGATTAGCCTTTCTTTATTGCAAGCACTGCATGTTCAATTTTGTGATAAAAGGTGCTAATATGAAGTGATGACTTTTGGAACTTTGGAAAAAAGTGCTTAATTTGGAAGTATCTTTTATGTTATAAAATGCTATGAGATGCATGCATTGCATGTTCTCAAGAGCCTTTAGAAAATAGTTTATCAAAAAAATGTTGCTCCATACAGGGAATGCTTTGTGTGAGCATCTTTTCATTATGAAGCTTATGAAAGTCTTATCAGCTGCTGTAAACGAAGTGTTGTTTACTTTGTTTGTTTTTAGTGATCGATACCAAATATATCAAGCATTCCTGTATGAAAACTTCAGTGATGCTTATAGTGAAAACAAGGCATTTTTCGACCCAAAAAACCTCAAGATTAACTAACTGATGTATCATTACATGGGTGATGATTATCTGAAAGGTCTTCTTCCTCTTTTCACATTTTAACTAAATACTGTGAGAGAGACATGCAAGCAGAATAGTCTTATTAAAATATGAATTTTGCAGGTATGAAAAACATAATAATTTTTAAACCCTGCATCATGAGTGTTAGATTACTTGAAAGGCTTGTATTCATGGGTCGAACATCATCCATCAAAAGGAACAATTAATGTGAAGAGAGCCACAATTATGGAGTACTAAGGTTTAATGAATTTAAGAGACATTTTCTCTAAATGCTTTTAAGGTGTTAAATAAGGTTCATCAAACCAAGAACTTCACAGAAAGCAAAAATTTATAATTTAAGGTAGGTGCCAATTAACCATCAAAGTGATTTTAATTTTTTTATTAATGTACTGAGTTAAGTAATAAGGCATATTAATATTTTTCTTTATCCAAAAATTAAATTTGTATCTGTCCCTTGTACTGTTGGGGAAAAAAAAAATTAATAGATTTTTGCTATAGCAACACCTTCTCTTCAATTCACACTTCACATTAAGCCGGCACAGAATCTTCAGTGTTTCATCTAAGAGGCAACTGCACAGGACAGCGAGATGATAAAAGTAGCAAAGCCCTCTCTACACTGTACTGGGAATTTTCAGATAGGTTTTCCTAGGCAGAATTTCTGTTTTCAAGTTGGACCACTGAGCATTAGAGCCTTTTAGGTTTGAGTTTGTAGTGTATAAGATAGAATTTATTAGAATTGATGTGACATCAATTATTCCTTTGTCTGATATAGATATACAATTTTTGGATGAAAGAGTGAAGCAATAGAAGCTTGTATTGCAAGCCATGAAATTTACTGAAAAGTTGATATACCCAGGAAAGTGTCGCTTATGACAGGTTTCTTCTGCCTGAAAGTTGGAGTTCCTCTGTATGACCTATTTTCCTCAGATATTTTTTCAATTCAAGATCCAAAAAACCAATTGCCAAGGCTATTTTAAACATTTGCTTCATACTGGGAGTAAACTGATGTTTAACCAAAGTCTGGAATGCTCTCTCACAATGCAAACTAGAATGCTCTTCTGCTTTACTTAGTTGGCTTTTTTTTTTTTTTTTTTTTTTTTATTTTCAGTGCTACAATAAATATTTTGGTTTTGTAAATCAGGATAGCAGAAGAGGTAGGAAATATGCAAGATTCACTCCCTAAGTCACACTGAGATTATTCAAATAATAATGAACAACCATTTACCTGCTTGTGTTGCTATGAAGTTCAAGGTCAAAATATGCTCATATTACAGTTACTAGGGAACCTGGATAACTGGAAAATCATGGGCAATTAATGACTTTGAGAACATGAATAAATTGCAGATATGGCTGGAAATTCTTCCAACAGAAGCTCTTACAAGGATACTTAGAGTGACAATGTAGTATATCATTTTTAGTAAAAGAACATTCTGTCCTGGCTGCCTTAGGAAGCCATGAGAAAATGCTGAAGAGAAACATGCTGATGAGACAGAAGTCAACCTCAAATCTTTATTCTGTAAATCTGCTTCATTTTCAACTCCAAAACATTTGAGTGTCAAGTAACAAACCTATCCCTAAATTTGTTTCCAGTGTTCCTATGGTTACACCAAGTGTGTTATGGTTTCTCCAGAGGAAAATTTCAAAGTAAAATTTGGACCATTTAGCAAATATTCTGTGCTAAATTACAAGAGTGACAGATATAGCAACTTGCTCTACATGAAACTTGTGCTATTCAGAAACAGCAACATCTTGGCAAGGTGATTGTTCTTCCTGTGATATGGTTCTGGAGAAGGAGGCAGGGTTTGTCAGTATGGTATTGTCAATATGTCTGCTTGAACTCTGTGATTTCTCTTGGCTGTTCACTCAGTAAAATGTTTGTCATAATCAAGAACAGGATATCTTCCAGCAACTGTACACAATGTATAATTTTGCAACATATTAAAATAAGATTATTTTCAAATGATGTCTTTGAGATATATATATGTATATGTATCTAAATATAAATATATATATTATTTAAATAAGTTGGATATCTTTAACTTGTGCAAAAGGCTTGCTTATATTCTTGGAGACTCATTGGTAGATTTAAAAATTTTTATTTTCTTTCTTCCATTACTTTCTCCCATTTGCAATGGATAAGGAGAAAGTAAAGAAAGTGGAAAAGTTAAAAGGAGTCAGACAAGAAAAAGGAAAAATTTCATCCCTCAGACATTCATTTAACTGTTTGCTAATCAACAATATGCAAAGATTAATACTGTCAGTGTTATTTCAGAAATATGTAGCATTTTGAAACAGGTTACGTGTTGTATCCCAGTGAAACTGTGAAACTTTGGGCTGATGGACAGCTCAAACCTCAGTATTTACAATTTCCTGACCTTTGGATCCATTTGTGCATTTTAAACTCAGCAATGAATCCTTTGCTCATGCTCAGTTTTGAGAAGTACTGCCATGCTTCAGAGATCTTGTGTAACTGGAGTTGGGTGTGAGATGAAAATTGAATTTTTACCACTCATTCCATACACAGTTTACCACTACAAAATCTTTTTTTGTTTTTTTCAACATAGAAAGAGCAGGAGAATTCATCTAGTCATCTAGGAAACTAGTGCTTTCCTAGAAAGCAACCTTCATGACCAAATGGAGCTGGCAAGACATTTTGCTATGCAGCTCTTAGACAACACAGACTCACAGAGACTAAAACTTATTACAAAACCCCTTGGTTTTGAGAAATCTTTGATTTAGAACAAATACATCTTCTAGAAAAACTTTAAAGGTTTCATATTTTTTGCTTTGAAAATAGAAAATCATGCTAATGATTCCTTAATAATAAAAATTTATAAAATTTGAAATTAAACATGAAAACAGTGGAAGAAGAATTATTGAATTTAATTGAAATTCAAACTTTGGTTTAAAAATAATTTTCCCTATTGCAGAATGAGGGTTTTTAAGCTCCGGACTTTTTCAGTTTTCTGGAGAAAAGTTTCCTTCTCTAACCCCTCTATTATGCCTCTAATTTTTAATTGGTTTTATTGCTTTTAAATTTAAAAGTATACTGGGTTTCCAAGTTTGCTCTAGGAGTGTCTCACTGATCTGACATTTTTGTATAACAAAAACCTTAGAGGAACTCATGAGGGAGAAACCCACTGACAACAGGATAATCCCATTTCTGAGTATCCAAGTTTACACTCTGTTGAATTGCATGGGATTTTCCTCATCTTTTGCCTTTTCGTTAACTAGACCAGACTAACTTAGCTAAATGGTAAACTTTTACTGAGATGTTCACTTTGCTAAAGACTTGAAAATCAGAAATTAGTGGAATTCCGAGAACACTATCCTACCTGCAACTGCTATCGACAACACCCTAATTCCACACTGTTAATGAACCATCTCTTTTTCTGATTTTTCCCTGGCTTTTTTGTTTTTTTTGTTTACATTTGCTGTTTGCATTCTCATTTCTTCTAAGAAAATGTTCTTTATCCATAAATTCCCTGGAAAAATCCTGACTAAAAAGCAATCAATAGCACAGCTTTCAGTGATGCCACACCTGAACTTTTCCAGGATTTCTTGAAATTTCCTAGCACTTTTAGGTTCAGCCTATCATACACTATGTACACTTTTGTCTATCAGAATGATATGTTTCTCATGCTGTCTATTTCAGAATGATCATCTCACGTTTGGGCATGGATTCCAGTCTTGGGGTCATTTATACACACATTTTTATTTTTCAGCCACTGAAATACAGTCTATAACTTTATGAAAAATCAAATATATACAAGTATTTCTTTAACATTATTCTGAAATTTTACTGATAATATCTTCACCTATGTCTGACTTTGAGAACTCCAGGAAGTCCAGATGGCAAAAGGATTTTTTTTTTTTTTTCCTCTTCTCTCAGCAGTGTTACAGTCCTTTCTCTGCACCAAAGCTGTGGTACTGAGGAGTTGCATTGGGGTGAGTAGGGCTGTGCAGCTACTAAGCTTAAGTGTATGAAACTCCATCAGACCATCAGGCTATTTATATCAAACCATCATGTGCATATATTACATGTGCATCCAGCCTTTACTAGACACTTTTAATTCGAATGCCATCATCTTGTCCTATAAAGTATGAAGTGGTGTAGGTCATTCTACACCCTGAAGAGGAAGGAGAAAGACTGATGATAGCAACAGCAGTGCCTGTCCTTCACATTTCTGCCACTCTGCAGAAGTGGACTGCTGACCACAGCAGCTGAGTCAGGAGGACCTGCTGTCTGCAGAGCATTGCATTTTGTTGGATCTCAGAGTGTCCCAATGTATGAGATGTCTAAGTGGTTATCAGGGCCTGTGGTGGTGTCCATCACACCAAAGTTCCCTCCTTCATTATTCTTTTGGAGATCTCGTGTAGAGTGGCTAAAGGAGAGATGGAGGCTCAGGGAAGACCTAATCATCTTTATAACCACATAAAGGGAGGCTATAGCAAGATGGGGCCTGGTCTCTTCTCCTAGGTAACAAGTGATAGGCCAGGGGGAGATAATTTGGATATTAGGGAAAACTCCTGAGCAAAAAAGATTGACCAGGCATTGGAACAAGCTGCTCAGAGTAGAATCATCATGCCTGGAAGTGTTTAAAAAACATGTGGATTTAGTACTTAGCGACATGGTTTAGTGGTGAATACAGCAGTGTTAGATTAATGGGTATACTGAATGGTCTTAGAGATCTTTTCCAACTTAAACAATACTATGATTCTAAGAGGATCTCTGTTCTTTCCTCTTAAAACAGGAGGTTTAACTGTAGCTTGGGATGCTGGTAGGAAGAGAAAGGGCACATTGATGAAGAGAAGGTTATTTGTATAAAATCTCTGGCTTCTAATCAATTTTAACTTTTATACCTAGAACTCTGTTTATGGATCCTGGCTATATTCAGGATCACAAAGCTGAAAGCAAAGCTGGTTTATTTAGCCTTAGGGGCTTTTGTGCCCTCATACTACTTAAAAGCCAGTCACGATTTGGCCCATAAATTGCTCAGTGCTTTGCACTTTCAGAGGAATGATTAAGAGCACTCTGTCTACGAATAGACTATTTGTACTTCACAGTCATCAGCAAAACACTCCTAATAGATGCTGTAGTGTTTGGCTTTGACTTGCCCTTTGCAAAGTTCACACGGTCTGCCATCTGAATCATAGACAGCAGATGCACTGAGGTCTGATCTCGCTGCTATTTGCCAAAATTGAAAAGATATTAAACATAGGGCAAAAACACAGACATACCTGACAGTGCTGAGAGTAGGGCATGTCGCTTAGATTTTCTTCTCAAGTATTATCTTTTTGTACATGACATTTGAGGATGAGTTATTATATGGCTGTTTTTAAGAAAAAAGCGGATCAAGCAATGAGTGTTCATGAGCCTCTTCTGTACCTTCTATCACATGCTTTTTGTCAAACTGATAAATATCAAATATTGATTTGTGTTGTTTTCTTGGCACACCTCTTGAATTTGTCAAGTTTAATGGATCTTCCCCATGATGCTTTATTTATCATGGAATCCATAGTAATTTTCAAGTGAAATGACAGCTCTTATGATTGAATGGGAACTTCAGCATTAGTCTGGATGAAATTTGCCTGCTATTGATTGAAGTCAGGTATTTCTATAATTATGGAAGTGATCTATCATCCTTTTTTTTTGAAATAATGTGTCAATAGTAATCTCAAAGAATAGTCTGCTCATCCTGTGTATTAGAAAGGTTTTATAACTCAGCACTGGGGATTGACTTTATACAGCTTGATATTGGTGCATGTTGCCACTTACTTCTTTGATACTGGCACCTCTTGGCACAAGATTAATAAATACTTTTAAGGAAATTACAGGAAAGGATATTGTACTGTATTGTATTCAATGGAAGTCCTCCAGAAGCAAAAGACTGCATTTGGCACTGCTTAGCAGCCAGGCCACAGCTTTCGTGGTCAGACTAAATAAGCTGGAGGAGCTCCTTCACATACTAAGAAGTAAACACCAGTCATTCTTAGCTTATCATTTCCAATATCAGGGGTCAAATATTTTTCTAAAGATCACTTTTTAAAATGAAAGTCTTTTTTTCTGATAACTGTCTTTTAAAAGGTACACTTAACAAACTACAATGTCAAGGTAAATACTTTAAGCATACTTATCTAATTTAATTCTGAGATCAGCCAAAATGGTATTTTTGGGAAAGCCTGCAAGGAGGGATCTATTTCTTGTACAGAAATGTTTTGTTGTTTAGGAGTGCATACCCCTCAGGCTGTTTGTGTGTGTTTGTGAATGTGAGTGTGTGTGGTTTCATTCCTTTCTGCAGTTTTTTTTGGGAATACTTAGTATAACTTTTTATGTTTGAATTTTCAATGTCTGCATTTGTAGAAGTTTTCTTTTTAGAGGGAGCACTATATTACTTTAAATAGATACCAAAATACACAGTGAAGTTATATAATGTCTAAGTTAATGCTTATTTTAGATTTCTTATAGATACTGATATTCTGAAAGAGTCAACATTAATGCAACTCAGATAAGCTCAGAAAAGCTTGTTCACGTACACATTACCCTAAAATTATAAATTTTTTTTTATTGTTCCATGGTTGAAAATGCCCTTTTAAAATAGCCATGGTATAGTAATCTTGTGAGTGTTCAGAATAATCATCTGATTCTTTGTGGTAGCTAATGGAAAAGTAAAGCATTTTCTGTTTAAAGGTCTGTGTTAGGGACTTGTCCTGACTTTATAATAGCAGTGACAATTGAGCACTGGAAAAAGAAGGCTTTTGATACAGATTGAGTTCAGTGCTTTCTTCTTACTATGTGGTGTGCTGACAGCTGAATGATTTATGATGCCTCATAAATAAGAGGCAATATGGATGGATACCTTTTTTAAAAATTCACTTTTATTTTTAAGATAAATAAATCTTTGAGTGAGAAACAGATCCTTTCCAGAAATATGAGGGAAGTACAATTCAGAAACTACTCAAGTTTCATTCACAGTCAAGCCTCCTTCTTGGTCCTTGCATGCCTTTTGCGCTGACACCCAGACCCTGGCTGGGTCTGGAGATGTTAAAATGTAGGCTTATTGACTTTGGATAACATGCTGATCAATCCTAAGATCTGAGTTAAGATCTGAGCTGATAACGAAGCTTGCATTGAAGTATTGCTTGGTGCAACAGTAAGAACAATGTCTTTCTGTTCCACATGGAGGTACAAGGTCCATAGAGGAATGAGAATGATACAGAAAATCCTTTAGGGAGAAAGAGAAGGGGAAAGAAAATAGGAATATAGAGAGAATAACAGCTGAAATCCATGGAGGAAATCTTAGCAGATCATCCATGTATGTGTTTTTCAAAGCCTCTGAGAAAACCTATTGAATCCTGTCTTTTTAAACTTCCAATATTTGAAGATATTTTCTGTAAGAACTGAGACTGCTTGCTAACTGTGTGTAATTAACTCTTTTACAGGCTTTATCTAGGCTCCTTTCTCAGCTTGTATGTTACAAAATAAACACATATTTGATTTTCTTCTCTCTTGGGTGTAGTCTAAGGTTCTTTTGAGTTGAGGGGTTTTTTTGGTAGGTTTTTGTTGTTATTGTTGGTTTTGGTTTTGTTTTGGGGTATTTTTGGGGTTTTTTTTGCAGAGTGAAAAGAAGAAAAAACATGGCTGTACATCTGTGTATTTTACTGCATACTCAATAATCATAGTGATTAACAGAAACAATAGATTTAGCTATCCTCTGCCTATTTGCAGATGTTCAGAGAAGGAATGAAAATGAGTTATATGTTTGGGGTATTTTTGCCAGACTCATCATTATTTATCTATTTCTTCGTATCTCAGATCCCCATGTTTAATATACTGCACTGATTGTGAAAATTGTAGCCTAATTTTAAACCAGGGCTTATAGTCCTCTTTCCAATGAACTTCTTCGAGTATAAGAAATAGTTTTTGCATGTTAAACTGTGCCTGCTTCATCTTGTTATTAGCAAGAAACACTCAAACATCTCTTTAGGGCTTTTTCCTATTATTTTTCTTTGTAGCAGAATATGACCTAAAAATAAAATGGATCAATTGCAGCTTAAACAGCAATGACTTCTTAAAGAAGTAATGATGTCATTACAATACCAACAGCACAGAAACAGTCTGAGGTACACATATTCTCAATGCCTTTTTGCAGCAAACCCAGAAGCACTTCTAATAATCCATGAATGCTGTAGGGAACATGAAGCCAGACTTGACTGAGAAGATTCAAAAGTTAATAAAAAGAAATATTGGAAAATAATGAAATTTTTTAAGGATGTCAAAAGATGCACATTTAGCTAAGAGATGCATCTTTTCTTAGGAGAGGAAAATATTAATTTGGCATTTTTATCTAATTAATATTTTAATAGAGAGGTTTGTCACTCTGAGATACCATTCTTAACTCCTAGTAAGTATAAGCATGGCAGATTTTGCATTCTATTCTACTCTTTATTTGAGCAAGTGTGGGAAGGAACTGTTTAGGGACACAGACATTGATAAATGGCTTCACTATTAATCTCTTAGTAACATTTTGGAACTGATTTGGACACTATCATAATTTATTTTTATAAATGTCTTTTATACTAACACTTTAAAAATGAAGTCATTATTTTATTTTAATATTTCATATTTCAATTAGTATTCAGTATATTTACATTAATATATCTTGGTTCATTTAAATTAATATTCTTCTTCATCAGGAAATACAAGAAGTTAAACATATTTATATCTATTAGAGATGATTTAACTGAGCCGTTTATCTTTCAACTATCTTCATTGACACTTTAGGAGAGCAAGGTGGATTTAACAAAAATCGCCAGTCCTGTCACTAAATAATAGTTCTGGGATAATTTAGATTAATGGAGTTAGAGCTGGATGTTGAACACAGAATGACACCTGAAGAGGGCAGAGTCACAGAAGGCAGGCTGTGGGCATAGACTTTGGGTATTCTAAAAATTTCCATCTAAAAGATGACTCTAAGGCAATATGGTACAGAGTTATTGGTATTGGTTATTGGTTATTGGCTGATAAGTTATAATATAGGAAGGGCAAAAAATTAATTACCTTGCCAAGTATGTTCCAAGGAGGTTGTTATTTTACTAATATTTACTAGATTTGCCTAGTATACAAAGGTCTCCTTGTTTTTTCCTGTTATTAATATGTAAAATACAAACTGGCCTATTCATGTTTAATATGTTAGACTGTTGGTGTTTCACTGTAGCACATCCAAAATGCTCCAGAACATACACAAACATGTGTGTTGGACCTGAAACACAGGATTTTCTACAACTTTTTTATGTCTTGGCAAATTTTGTATTTGGAACATCATAAAAAAGATGATCCATATTTTCTCAAATATCATGGAATAATGCCATTTTTTTGCCATTTGGTGGTGTTATGAGTAAAAGAGAGAAATTTAACTGTGAATCTGTGGCTGAGGAATGGATAGGTTTCAGAAAGAACAAAACAAAATGTGTTCCTGCTGCTGCTACCATGATGGTTTTTCTCAAATGCCAGGCAATTCATGAGGAGGCAACAGCAGGAAGAAAACAAACACATTGCAATGCTGTTCTGCAAAGCTCATTGTAGATCTTGTAATTTGTAAGGCTTTTAACTAGCAACTAAGGCTTTGAAGTATGTTTTTTGTTAGAGAAGTGTGATGTCTGATTGAAGGTTTATTAAAGTTTTTTTGGTATGTAGCCATTTTACTAATGAGTATATACTCCCATTAAACTCTGACATACCCAGCAGCAAAGGACAACACTTTTGAACATCTCTGGAGGATGCCAAAGGAGAAATTTGATGCATGAATATTTTCATAGTTAATAAACTCTGAAAAATATAAATTATACCCTTATGTTGACTTATAGCCTGCCTTTAAAAATATGGCTTAAGAATAGTATGGTCTAGGTGTGAACAGCCAAATGCACAAAAACCTTTGTAGGTAAGTGGGGAATGACAACTGCTTTTGCTGCAGAGGCCAGTTTCATTCAGACTGGTGGAAACCTAAGAAGGGTAGTGACACAAAGAGTCACAGAGTCACTGAGCCCAGCAGGATCATTATCTAAATTCCTGTAATACCCTAATCTGAAGTGTTGAAGTAACACTTCAGAGGCAACTGAAATGGTATGGATTTTTAAAAAATTTGGTTACCAAAGTAGTGTAGGCACTAATGTATGTATGTATTTCAGGTTTTTTGTACTTCTGTCAAATCTCAAAAAAGTTTGAAGAGACCTTACGGGAAGTAGGAGAAGAAGGCTCATGGAGATGAACATGAAAGTTGTGGTTCACCCATCTTGCTTTTTGTCCTCAGCTGTGGAGCATTCTTAGGTAAGGCAGACAA
This sequence comes from Lonchura striata, assembly GCF_050655825.1. Taxonomy (NCBI): domain Eukaryota; kingdom Metazoa; phylum Chordata; class Aves; order Passeriformes; family Estrildidae; genus Lonchura; species Lonchura striata. The sequence goes on from NC_140704.1 coordinate 99,810,561, forward strand.
AGAAGGATGGAGGACCAGGCAGCCTTCTATTAGAACCAACCACACAAAAAAATGCAAGTAAATACCACTGTCTTGTTCATATAAAATCCACTGACTTATCCTCTGAAACAGTATGGGAGAACCATAGAACTCTCATGGGAGAAAAGATATGGAGAGCAATCAGTTTCAGAATGTGAGACTTGAGCAGAGGCCAACTGTGGGAACCCCAGCCTTGTTTTGGGGCCACATGTGGTGGTGAAATTCCTCCTCCAATCCGTGCTTCCAAAGAAAAACTCCGCAGGCTTAGCTGTTCGGTCTCAAGGCAGTTTATTGCTAGTTATCTAACAGATTATGTTCTTGGACTGCAGCTATTTGATCAGTGGCCTGGGTAGAGGCACACACACCCTGACATCCTCTCTATCTGCTGTCTTCTTTGTCTCTCCCTCCGCCCAGGGTTGCTGCTATCTTTTATAAGATATATTACGTATAACATGTTTACAATTATTCCCCAATACCTATTACCTACGTTGCCAAGTGTTTTTCTACTCTAAACCAATCTGTGAGTGCCAACATCACCAAGAACATGGAGGCAAGGAAGAAGAAGGAAGAAGGATGGGATCAGCCCACTTTCCTCCATCTTAGAACTTCTGACCCCCATGTACAAAGTGAAAACCCCCCTGTACATGTGCTAAAACCCCCCTGTACAATACTAAAAAAATTTCCCCTCTACTTCGTAACTACTTATACTATACTATCTAACCTTTTGTGATTGCTTGTTCCACCTCCAAAGCTGGTAATTCATTCCATGGCTCAAACTCAAAATCATAGTTGTTTTTCAGCTGTCTGCAAGGGTCTAGAATGCTTCTGACCAAGGCCTGGAACCTCTAAAAATGTCTGAGAGACATTTTGAGTTCCCACAGCCAACAATTAGGAAGTTTACTATTACCAGACTACAGAATCATAGAACAGTTTGGGTTGGAAGGGACCTTTAGAGATCATCTAGTCCAACCTCCCTTCCATGGGCATTGATGTGGTCCACTACATCAGGTTGCTGAAAGTCCTGTCCAACCTGACCTTGAATATTTCCAGGTTCAGGACATCTACCACCTCTCTGAGCAATCTGTTCCAGTGTTTCATCACCCTCACAGTAAAGAATTTCTTCCTTATATCTAGTCTAAATCTGCCCTTTTTTTTTTTTTTTTTTTTAATTCTTTATTTCTTGTTCTATCTCCACAGACTCTGCTAAAAATTTGTCTCTATCTTTCTAAATTCTTATTAAGCACTGAAAGGCTGCAATGAGGTTTCCCCAGAGCCTTCTCTTCCCCAAGATGAACCTCTCTCAGCTGAGAGAAGTGTTCTTCATAGGATAAATGTTCGAACTCTGATTAATTTTGTGGCTCCTGTTTGGACTCCAACAATTCCATGTCTTTCTTGTGCTGGGACACCAGAGCTGGAAGCAGTGTTCCAGGTGGGGTCTCACCAGAGAAGAGCAGAGGGACAGAATCACCTCCCTCACCCCAACAGCTTTGGATGCAGCCCAGGGTATGTTGGTCTTCTGGACTGATAATGCCTGTTGCTGGCCCATGTCCAGCTTTCTATCAATTATTAACCCTAAGTCCTTCTTCCTAGGGCTTCTCCCCATCCCTTCATGCCTTAGCCTGTATTGATACCCCAATTCAAGTTTGATTATTAGTAAATTTGAATGAGTGCATTTATGTCTGGTAGTGGGGTACACAAAGTAACTGCACTGATGTCCACTATATGGGTTTTTTAAAATTATTTTTTATTATTATTTTGAAAGTTCTGTCAGCAATTTAAATTAATAGAATTCTAGATTTGGACAATTTAAGTTCACTTGGAAGTGGAATGGTTTTTTTTTGGTAGGTCTCAATATAACTACTACGAAGCTGAATTTATCTGAGACTTAAGAAGCAGGCTGCATTTGAAACATTCTCTGAAGTTAGCTGATTATAGTAGGCAAGAGGTGTTTAAGCTGCTTGTTTTCTATGGATCTTCTAATTTTGCCCATTCAGATTTTCTGTTATGGATGTTGTGGATGTCTAGCTTGAAGTTTACTCCAACACAGGTTGTAGAAATATGCATCCTAGAATTCTAGAGTCACAAGTGCTATTGCATCTTAAAGGGATAATTAGCTTCAGCACAAGTTGTTAAGAATGTCTGTTTAAATCAGTCAACACAGTGCCTTTGACTCTACTAAGTCAGGGATCTCTGTGCTATACTTAATCATGCAGTGAAAATATGATGGCTTACTATAGTATGGGATAAGTGTGTTTTTTTGGTTTTTATTGAAATTTGGATGTATCAGTGTGGTTGTATCAGTGAAAGCTGATGTCTGTCATAGATATCCATCTATCAGCTTAGCTCATTAATGGATTCTACCTCTAAGTATTATGCACAACTTAAAGCCTGCATGTATGAATCTAAGGGAAACATTTTCTTAAATAACCCTATTATCCTTCAAATGTCTGTCAATATTAATGTTCCCTACTCCTAAGACCTTAAAAAATGGATTTGGCTTGGCCCTTGGTTCTGTCAGATGCAAGAAGTTCCAAAAGCTTCATTAACCTATGGAAGATGTTTATAAATTCTGACACAATTGCTTTGGTCCCTTGCCCCATGTTTGAGTGTACTTTTAATGATGATTAGCTCACTACTTTATGCTCTGAATATTATCTGTTGTAAGTTCTGCTGTGCAGGACTGAAAATAAGAAAAAATGTTTTACTTCTGATAGTTCAAACAATCCCCTACAGAACATCTCCTCCCCCATCTCGTCTGGGGGGCAGTGTGCAAACCTGGCCTCAGCAGGTGAGCCTGTGGGCTATGGACTCCCCAACCTTGGACCCAGACAGAGATTGCATTCAGGACAGCTGATGGGTGTGGCTTTCTTGTGAATACATTCTTCTCCCTCAGTCTTGTTTACTTCTCCCCAGACCTGAGATAACTGGACAATAGTGTCACTTTTATCTCAAGTTCCCTTAGGTGTCTTAATTCACAGTCAAAGTTCCAGAAAGGAGGCAGATCCAGGCAAGAGTAGTCTTTGGTGGTCGCAACTTCTTCATACAGTTTTGTCATAATGGGAAAAAAGTGCTTTATAATAATGTTTAAATGATTAATCATAACATTCCAGTCTCTGACAGTAGGTCATTGAAGTTGCTTTAAAGTTTTAAAGAATCTGGAGAACAGGGAGGAGCAGCCATTAGCCCATGGGCTACTTCTAGCCCAAAATGTTTGACTCAGCTTGTTTCTGCTGCTTTTCCATGTTGCTCCAGAAAAGTCTCAGGAGCAAGTTACCAACGTATCTTCCAACATTCCTGGTGTACCCATGGTTCCTCTTCATGGTATGATGTATGCATTTACGGTATTGAGGCTTTTCCTATGTCAGCTGGGCCCTCAGGCAAGAGAACAACTGAGAGGTGGTTGTTGCAGCAGAGATGATCTATTCTCTGTGAGCAAAATCTTCACATGCAGCTGTAGTGCAATAGGATCTGCATACAGATGGAGGGCAGTGCCCCTTTAGTCATAAACCTCAGACTAGCCTAGTTAGCCTTGATGCATAGGTACAGCTTCAGACCAAGTGTTCTTCATTTATCCGCAGCTTTTTCATGTTCTTTTCTCTTTCTCAACCACCTGCCTACACTGACATCTGCACCTTAGCATTTTTACTTCATGTTGCTTCACTTCTGCTCACCCAGTAGGAGTCCTTATAATCCTATGATTACACAGTCTTCTATTTCCATTTTTTATATCGTATATGCAACTGAAATTATCTTTTTGGGTTGAAATTATTATTTGAGTTACATGTGAGCTTTGAGGAAAACACCTGTAAAACTGGTAATTTGTAGAGGATTGATTTAATTATTATTTGGAGGATTTTCATGTCCACACTGAAGCTAGTTTAGACTTTTATAGTGACTAGTGAGAAAAGAGCATTTAAAAATTCATTTTTTTATTTTAGATAAATATCTTAGATATTGTTCTATTTCTTTTCTATTTGTAGATATTGGGTAGTGAAGGACAAAAATGTTTCCAATGTATCTTATTATATATGTCATTCTGGTGCCTAGCTGATCTCTCTTCTCTTACACTTTATGTTTATGAGAGTCAAATCACACTGAAGAAAATCTACGTTTGAATTCTCTAGTGTATGTTTGTATTCCCCAATTAAATTGCTAATTAAATATTGTCTGTAACACGTGTTTATCAACTGGCTGCTGCATAAATTTATGTAAATAGAAGTAGCTATCCATCTTGGTTTGCTTTATCTGATGTGTTTTCATCCTCTATTTGTATTTTATTAAAACTACTTAATCTAAGCAGTTTAAATTACTCATTGAACATGAATAAATCATTAACATGGTTTTACAGTCTTTAATTGCAAGTCCCATAATTGTAGCTACAGAGAGAACTGTTTAATTAAGAAATACAAAGTTAAGTGCCATGTCACTGATTTCACATGCTCCTCCCTCCCCCTGTTATTTCACCCTAAGTTTTCTTTCTGGCACTGTTTATCCCTAAACCTGGAGTAATGAACTAAATCAATGCAATTACTTATGGAATAAAGTACTATCAGCATGAGTAAAAATGGTAAAGTCTGTCTAAATAAACTTCAAGTTTTTCCACTTGCTATATTCAACAGCTCATCAAGACTTTGGCTGCTTTTCAAACTTACTCAAATACACAGTGTCACTAGTTAAGCATTAGAAGAACAAGAAGTTCCTCTATTTTTCATGTGTCTGATCCTTAGAAATTTAAAGAGCTATCCAAAGCACAGAAGCTAATGACAATGTTAGACTTCAGTTATTGAGGGAAAACAGTATGACAGGTCACAGCAAGCCTGAGTGGCACTGTAAAGCCACACTGACAGTTAGACTTTTGTTTCAGAAAGTGGAGGAGGCAGAGAATGTGACTATTTTGGGCTATATTCTCACTCCACAGGGAGAATGCAGGGAGAAGTTTAAGTGACCTATTAAGGTGTTGGAAAAGTTTCTGAAATGACATCCCCACAGAAAGGAATACAGTGGCAAAGTTAATAAACTTGGGCAAATCAGGGTCTCTTGGGAAAAACAGCTAAGTAATAAAGCTCTCTCTTCACACCTTCTAAATATATGTTATGAGAAAATGGAATATGTTAAAAAAACAGTGGCAATTTATATTAGTGCAGAAGTAGAGATATGAAAGCATATGGAGAGGTTGGGGTTTTTTGTTATTTTGGGTTTGTTTGGTTCCCTTATTTTGTGGTTTTTCTGGTTGTTTGGTTTTGGACTTTTGGGTCTTTTCAATATTTCTGCAGTGTTTCCTGTGGTCCTCATTTCTTGATTATACTTTCAATATATTTTGTGTACACTTTTTGAGTTCATGGATATTTAGCTTTCTTCCATTGCTTCTCAAATGTAATCAGTAGTGACTGAGAAGGTACTTTACTTTTTGTGTACTCAAAAATATCTTTTCTGCATCTTGATTGTATCTGAGGAGCAGAAGAAAGGCTAAAGACAATAAAAAAAGGATAGCATAAGTGAATACATAATATAGAGAACTAAACTAGCATGTAACCTGCCTAATTTGCAAAAAAAATGAAAAGATTCATGGAAAAAATAGATATATAAAGGAAAGCATCCATCACTCTTCAAAAAAAAAGATAGCATTAAAGCATTTGTTTTGGAAGAATAAAGATACATTGTAATTATATTTCTAATGCATTAATTTTTAATATGGACAGAGAAAGAGCAATTTTAAGATTCTTTTATTAACTTAGCCATTTTTAATTGGGAAACTGTAATGTCTTTTTATCTTCAAGGGCTTAAAAAAACAATAGGCATTTTTTTAATCATTAATTACTTTTGAAAAATGATGGAGGGCAGGTTAGATCCTTGGGGACTGAAGAAGAATAAACAATATGTAGAAAATGTAGTTTAGGGTGAAAAAAAATGAGCACAATGTACAGTGCTAGGGAAGGAAAAACATGCTCTAAATGAATTATGAAACAATTTCTAGAACCTAGAGGATAATGAAATAAGAAGAAAACCAGAAAAATTTGACAAGAGCAAAGTGTGTCATAAAAATCTGTTTACTTTCTTCAGTGGAAGATGATCATCTAGTGGATAAAGAAATAGAGCAGCCTTTGTCATTTTACCCAGTAAGAATTCTGATATCCTCTTACGTGATATGAGCAAAATGACCAGTGACATTGCCCAGGTGAAAGTGCTGATCAGTGCAATTCATGCAACTGGCTGATCCTGTCCCCCACACTCTGTGGTTTTCTCTCAAATTGAAAGGGCCTTCCTTGGTACAGCTCTATCTAATGCTTTAAAAATTAGGTTTGTTGTTAGAATGCAGCATATAGTTAGAACACCTCTGGATTTAACTGTGTTGGATATATATTAAATAGGACAGGAAAACACCAGAATAAACTTTGAGAAATGATGAACCAGCTAATCACCGGTACTGCAGTGGAGGATTGCAGCAGATGGTCAGCAATATGTCTAGAAAAAGGAAAAGGTCACATAAACTTTCTTCCTTTTGTTATAGGAGTAAAATCACAGGTCTTTTATTGAAGTGAAGTAGCAGGAATTTTGCTTGTAACACATGGGAGATAATTATTATTATCTGATGTGACTAAAACTCTCAGCTGGAACAGTGTGTGAAGCTCTAAGTATCATCCTTGAATGAATGCATAGCTAAAAAGTGAAGGATATTCAGAAGAAAATAAATCCGTCAGATTTGGAAAATAGTGAAAATCATGAAAGAATTCCACTCTAGTAAGTTTAAAAAGAGATTATATATTTTGCAAAATATGCAAACCCCTAATAAAAAGATGGCAATTGCTTCCCCACACCCCAGTATTACTAGTAGAAAATAGAAATAATCTGTAAATGTTGCTGACAAGTGAAGAAACAACTTTTAAATGGTGAGGTTCATAAACCACTGGAATAGCCTACCAAGAAAGTGTGTGGAACCTTCTTCAGTTCATGCTGTATAGAGTAAAAAAAAAAAATTATATTGGTTAGAGATGATCTACATGAGTTTTCTTTCCTACTGAAGGCCAGACATGTGCATCTTGAGTCTTCTTCCAGCCCTGTCTTAGTTTTTCCTTATTCAGGGGATGTTTCTTCCCTTTCAGGATAAGTTCTTCTGTTAAAACTACTGCCAGAACGGAGACTGACTTTTCCTTACTGACTGTAAGGAGAACAGTATGTTCAATAATTCAGAACACACAATGACTTGTGTGGGATGACTGCAGGTACATTGTCATTGTAGTCAGTATTTATGCAGGAAAATAACTCGTGTTATCAAAGATTCCATGGTGTAAGATAACCAGCTATGTAATTTAACCTAAATATTAAAGGGAGATAAATATCAACAGAATGTGCAGTGGGAAATAGATTTGAATTTGACCTTTTCTCTCCATTATTATTGCCATGCAAAGTATGCATGAAAATTTGGTAAAATGTTGTCATGTATATTTTGTATTTACTGATGATATTGAGCATTTCTACCTGATTTTAGTGCAGGAAAGTATACAGAAAGAAATAGAACTTAAGCCTATTAAATGGTGTCACTACTAGGTATTGCATAATTTTTTTGAGTTTAAATTTCTGCTGTAACAGTCTTTAATGAAAATTAATATTTCAGGGATATATTAATCTATTGTACCAGCCTGCTAGAAATAAATCATTAAATATTGGGCTATATTCAATCACTGTTTTTTTTTCCCCCTTGATATTCCAACTGATTTGGAATGTACTGACTTCCAACAAAAAAAAAAAATCAGATCAAAATAAAAGAATCTCTTTGTGAAGCTTCTGGTAGTTCTAGGAGCTAACATTTTTTTAAATAGCTAGGGAATTACCAAAGAATTACATAGAGGCTAAAAAAAAAAAAAAAAAAAAAATCTAAGTACATATTAGTTTCAAATATGTCTACAGTTCCTGAAACTGTCTACAGTTCCTGAAACAAATTGAAGAGCTGCCTTTTCTGTCAATCTGGTAGAATTACAGAGGAGATAAATATTTTAGACAACTATTCCAAATGCTAGTATTAAATGTTTTTTCTTAGAGGAAGAAACTTAGAGGTATTGGAAAGTTTTTATATTAATAAAACAGGCTATGACTATTTGCACATTTATATTTTATATTAATTTACCACTTGGACTTGTAAATATTGTCTCTATCTCTGTTTCTACAGAGACAGAGAGTAAGAAAACTTGCTTTGAAGGTGATTTCTTGTTAACCATATTTTTCAAAATGCTCTTTCTAGATGAATTCATAATATTTCAGCCTGAGGCTGCCAAATCCACCTGGAGATATCCACGTTTTAGGGTCAGTTGTGAGGTATAAATCAATGAGAACTCAGTCGAGTTCATATATCTTCTACTTCTCTTTGACTCATCAGCTTCAGGAGAAAAAAAGGAAAAATGTTCTCTCCTTTGAATTCTTCAGAAGTAGTACTCTCTCTAAATTATTCCAAAAGTCTAAGATTTGGGCCATCAGTCAACATTTCAACCATAACTTGTCTCTTGGGAGGCACTTTATTGCAAATGGGATTAAGTATATTTTCCTCTTTAAAACTGTATACCTAGTGAGCCAGGGTATATATTTCAGTTTCAGCAGTCTGAAGCACCCATGTGTGCAGTCCCACAGCTGCAACTTGCTCACTAATAGATTGCGGTAAGGAATTTAGTAATGGAACTACACTCCTGTGTTACATAGCTGATAGCAGCCCTTTTCCAATTGTGTTGTAAGTGTTGTCTTCAGAAATATCAGGCTCTGTTGTTGTTATAGGAAGAGGGAGAGCCCAATGGGATGTAAAACTTACTTGTACTAAATGTTGTAGGGGAGTGGGTTCCATTTAGCAGCTTTTCTTTTTGCTCTCCAGCAGTTTGTGACCCAGTGCCTCAACAGACCATCAAGGTCCCGTCCAAAGTGTGTAGAGTAGGAGGCTTCGTACCCTTAAACAATACACATGGAAGGAAGCTTTCTTTATGGAGTCCTCACATTGGTAGTCCCATCCTTGAGAACTGATGATGGATGTGGTGGTGGTGAATGATTTTCAATGTTTATTTGGTGGCTCTAGTTGCAAAAAGTTCAGAAAAAGCAAACTGGTTTTAACCTGGAGGAGGTTCAAGATGCACAATCTTCTCCCTGATAATGGGAAGTAAATAATTATTATACTTATTTAAATATTTGACTACTAGTTTGTTTCATGTTTTTACTATTTTTGTTTTCATTTTCTTGTCTCACAGAAGTAGTTTAGGAAGCTGAATTCTAGTTTCCCTGGTCTAATTATTATAAGATTTCAGTACTTTGAAATTTTCCTCCACTTGACATAATTCTGTTACTGATGTCTATATGTCCTTTTCAGACCTCATTTCTCTATAACTACAACTTTAGAGGATTGATAAATATTCAGGTCTTTAAGACCTTCTTCATCCATAAGTTTTCTGCATATTTCCCTACAATGCTATCTTTATAATTTTGATTTTCTTTTATTTGTCATTGATTTCAAGCTGATGTTAATTTTGGGTCTTGGTTCTAACCTCCAAAGTAGCTAGTGTGTTGGCCAAAGATGTGAGGGACTTAATTTTGATTCTGGAGATGCCCAGTAATTGGTCTTTTGGAGGATATATGTTTGTAGGTGTTTTTCAGGAGGCTACTCCAGTACCCAGGCATTTCACAGCATTTTTTTTAGTTTTCTTTAGTCCCATCAAAATATTGCACTGTGATGGAAGAGTTCACTTAAATGCAGGTTAAAAAATACACCTACCCACCTCTGCCCTGCTCTCCAAGTTCTGTTATTTGCAACCCATTTTCAGGGAAGTTTTCTGAACAATTGCAACCGGAGTTGCAATGGTATCCGTGAAACAGACCCAGTCAGTACCCTGCAATAAGGCATCCATTCAGCACCAGCGCATCACATAAAAGCTTTTGCCTAAACTGAGAAGCAGAGAAATTAATTCCTGAATACCTTTGTCATTACATATAGGTTCACCATTAGTTTAGAGCTGTAAATTTGCTAAAAACATTTCATTCAGACCTTCACTGAAGCTTGAACCTGTCTTTCAACCTGATATTAATTAATGAAATCAGCCACAGGGGATGTTAAGGAAAAAAAATATCCTGCAAAATATTTGCACAGAGGAATGAGATCTACCTTGTAAACAACCATTTGGAAATTTTTTTCATTGCAGTGTAAGAGCTATGCCAGAAGTTATCGTCCAACCATCTTTGCTTTTCTGAAACTCTAGCATTTTTGTGTAAATGGTTGACTGAGTCCTGACTTCTACAGGGACTCTATAAATATCTGGTAGAAATCTTTTCTCTAAGTGCTCATATTTGAGACTGTTTTAGCCATATTCAGAGTTAGACTTATTTCTCATTGCATTATTCCAGTTAATGTTACAACATTTTGTAAACAAAGTTTTGGTTAGTTTTCGTTCAGACGTTCTATTGTATCTTTTGTATTTGCTCCACTGGTCTAACATTTGTAAAGTTCCAGTGCCTGTGGAAATGTGTTGATTTAAATTGCTGTCTCTGAATTTGGGTCTTGATAGATTGCTTTCCTTATAATATCTTCTTCATGTGTTTAAGATGGTGAACACATTAGGTCAGTCGGTCGTTTTGGAGGTGACTGAACTCCTTTTGTATGGAGTAGGTGGAGAAGGAGGAAGGGAGAAGAAACATTTGGTTAGCGTGTTTGCTGGCCATGGGCTGGTTCCTGGATGTGAATTGTGGATGGTGTGTCTCCATTGTGTTTGACCCCTGAGAGTCTTTAGGCAGCTCTGCTGACAAACTCTTTTTTCTTTTTTGTGTCTCCTGCCATGCTCTCCAATGGTCTATCCTTTCCATCTCACATGGTCTATCCTTTCTTTTAAAGTGTCCTTTGTTTTCCCACTTTGGGTGTTTTTGTGAAATCAAGCATAGATGGATGTTCTGGAACCTTCATGATGGGCTCTGTCATCCAAACTTGTCATCCTTTTATCTCTTTCTCTTCTTGTTCCTTCTGGGGCCTCCATAGCCATGCTCTCTCCCTTCCTAGCAATTTTAACATTTCAATTACAAATACCTGAGCAGAAAAAAATAAAAGAAATTGTTGATTTGCCATTTTTGTGGTCCATGAACCATGCAGAGAAAGATTGGTAGAGGTAGAGGCAAAGGAAAAGAAATTGCTAGGCGAGATTAAGAATTTCTCTGAACTTCTTAATTCAACAGCCATAAAAGGAGCTGCAGAGTCCTTTTGCTGTTGAATGTACGGGGCCCTTAGAGACAGCTTTCTTTGCTGTGCTTTTAGCAGCATCTTCCATCATCAGAGAGTGTGTAGAAAGTGATATGTGCAACTAAATGGGAGCAGAGAACTACCTAGAGCTGATGCAAACACAGCAAGCAGCTGCCAGAAGCTTCTCTCTGTCTGTGACCATAAGGTACCAGGGAATAGGAATGTTTTGTCTTAGCCTGCAAATTATAGAAGGCAGCAAGTCTAGTGTTAGGACTTCCTATCTTCTTCTCACCCTAAGACTCACTTTCCAGAAAAGCAGAAACTGGGTTTCATAAATATAAAATAAGAAAAACAAGGTTACTGTCAACTCATATGTTATAGTGGTTAATGGCATTATAGATCTCAAGTGTTGACTTCCTCTTGATAAACATTTCTGCTTTTGTCTGTCATGTTTCTACACTCAGCCTTTTCCTCAAAAAGGCCAGGGTGTAGAGAAGGTTAAAATTAGTAATAATAAAATAAATTAATCCATTTTTAAAATGCTGAAAGAAGAAAGAGAGAGAGAGGTGTCAATAGAACAGAAATACCAAAACTAGAAAAGGGAAGATCTTGGGTAAGTCATAAAAAATGAAAAGAATGTAATGGTGAAGTCAGAAAAGATAGGAAGACTGGTATTAGAAAAAAATGATAAAACCAAGTGGGTCATGTAGCAACTAATTAATGACAGCATTATAAAGTATAATGCAAAAATATTTGTGACAATGAGGAGCAACAGACTATAACAGCTCTAACTACACAGTGCAACAGAGATACTTGTCAGACTCTGAAAGCATTACAGCTTCATCAGCGTGTGCCTGGGTTAATTAACACAAGTGTGGAGTGGTGCCGAGGCAGCTGCAGGGCTCCCAGCCCTGGGGCAGGCAAACTGGCAGATGGAGTGTCTGCAGCATGCCTTGAGTTGCACCTGACAGCAGAGGCCAAGGTTGCCTGACCCAACCTAATGCAAATATAAACAAGAAGACTTGGAAATTGCCTTCTTGAAGAGTTTTAGGTGATAAAGAGGGAGAAAGAATGGAAGAGGAAGAAAAAGAAAGGGCAGAAAGAGAATAGATAGCAAGGGGTTTTGGTCCCAAGTATAAGAAGAAATAAAAGAACATGGCACCTCCCACATATCAACTGCATCAGCTCACATCCTCCTGTCATTTCTTCCAGTTTACACTAAATGTTTGAAGCTGCATACTTGTGAAGGGCTTTGGAGTAAAAAGTAGTGGAAGGGGGATGGGAAATATTTTGCCTGGAACAGCTAACAGTGGCACTGTTCTTCCTTTTGTGTGATATAAACAACTCTTGCTGTTTTCAATCTGTGTGTCATTCTTATCTCTGTTAAAAAGAGCTATGAATTTTTTTTTTTTTGTATTTTTAAAATCCTTGTAGTATTGAAAGTTACTTGGGATGGCTTATCCTGTCTCTTAGAGAGTGGAATCAAGACAAAGGGTAATAGATGGTTTGCTCAAGTGCAGAGGAGATGTGTTCCATATAAAATATTTCATTCCAAACCTCCATGGTCTTACTCTGCTGTCTCCTCAGTGGAGATCCACATGAGCAGTCCTCTCACTAATTTACCAACATAGGAATAAATAAATCACAGGTAATTCCTGCACTTGTGGCACAAACTCAATATCCTGCCTAGCACAGGATTCTGTGACTTTCTCCTGTATTTAGATGAGTGCTGTAGAGGAATGAAGTATAGTCTCAGATAAATGCCACAGTGAATGGAAATTTATGTGCCAGAATGAACTCAGTTAGCAATGTAGTTCTTGTGCTGTATTGAATATTAAAGTGACTGAAATTGCTGCATACAGTTTGGACTGTCATGCATTTTAATGTTGAATTCAGAAAGCCTCCTTTTTAAAGTTTCTTCAGTTAATCTTGGAGAAATAAAAGACAAAATCAAATTCTGACCTGCTACAGAAATTTAGATAATTGCTTGATTCAGAGTTTCTTCCAGTTCTGTTGTGAAGAACTTGTGTTCTGAGATGCAATTTAAAAAGATTTTTTTTCCCCTTGAGCTGCAGTCTTGGTGAGCTGATAAAAGCTGAGATGTCTTTTTTATTATTATTACTATTTTTTGTATTTTTCACTTTTCATTAATAGCTAACTTATTTTTTCCCATGATAGGTGTTTTCAGAAGTTTCTGTAAATCAATCCAAGTGCTAATACAGAGTTCCAGGACTGTATGTGAAATATGAAGTATTGTAGTTGTAATAATTCAACAGGTGACTGAAAAATATTGAAAATAAAAAAACATATTATCTATAAATGTGGAGAAAATTAAGTCAAATGTTCATGAAAAAATGAAAAAAATCCCTTTCAAGATTAATATTTACTGGAAAATACAAGTGTTTCAAACTAAATTCTGCAATATTTATCTGAAGTTTTAAGAGTCTATCATGAGACCAAAGCTAAATTTTTGATTTCTATTCTTTTTCTTGTTGAGAACTTTGTGAGTATGACAACAAACAATTACAGCCAAGAAAACTAATATAGAAAGACTTTTCAGTGGGAGTTTTATTGTATTTCCTCCATCACTGTTCTTAGCATTAATCTGTTCCTGACTTACAGTTCTGAGCCAGTGTTTCACTTTAGAGACCTGTGCCTTATCTATAAACTGCTTGTGGAAAAAAAATATCTATTGGGATGCTGTTGCAATGTATTTTATTGGATAGGGTTAGAAGTATTTCAGTTAGCTACTCTGTTGATACTTTTTGTCTCTTAAGCTCTTATAATATATATTATATTTATTTTATTCATCATTTTATCATATCATAGAGAGAAAAAATTTAGGAGGAAAATTATTTGCATCAATGTCATGCTTCTGCTTTTTGTTCCTGATCCCCTTATTCTCAATATTTAAGGAGTATAGTTAGCAATTTTGTAGTCTAAAATTATGTCTTGAATGGAATCCTTGTAGCATTTTACATGCACACAGATGACATTTATATTTAAGTATTTTTATCATGCAAGCATACAGTCTAGTTTCATTCAGAACCATATCCTTGAGTGAAACCACTGCTGATTATCCCAGCTTCAAAAATATGATGGGGTGAATCCCTACCCCATGTATCTGAAAAATCAAATTTAGCTTTCCTCTTTCAACCTTGTGAAACCACATAAAGCACATTTGGAGATGTAGAAATCTGTGACAAAGCAAATGAAGGCAGTTTGACCCACAGAAAATTGGACAGAAAGAAAAGAAACAAGACTTTTCAAGTAATGAAAGGATGGTGAATACTAAACTTGAAAGTGCTTCTAATGCTTGCAAGTTTGCAATACCCATCAGATATTGCAGCAGGGAATTACCAGCTAGAGAGGGCAATATACATCTTTTTGTTAGTGGGGACCAGTTGAAACAAAGGACTTCCACCTAAACCAGGTAGAATTTAAGGACTTGAGTCTTAAACTGTGTGCTGAAAGGCCCACTGCTCAACTCAGAGGCACGTCAAACTCAGGAGATGTCTCCTGAGGCATGTCCCTCACTCTGATTCTGCTATACATATGCAGAAACATTCTGGCTTGAGGATCATGTAGGTTTTATCTGTCCAAACTGCTTAAGAGGTCTGGCCTGAGTATAGGTCCAAGCACACAAAAAAAGTTTAAGTTACAATAAAAATAGAAAAAAAGCACCAATATTTTCCAGACTGCCATTTCAAGATAAGAAATATTATTAAATCTAGTCTTGTTGACAGGAAAAGTATTATTTATCCATAAGAGTTTGATTAAGTGGAAGATTAATTTTCAAGCAGGACATTGAAAAAACCTATTAACTTTCCAATTGTTGCAAAGGAACTTTCCTCCTGTGATTTGTTGCATGTCTCTGTCTTACTGAGAAGAGAAATCCTCATTTATTACTGTTTATTCTCCATGTGTCCAGAGGGCTTGGGGTATAAACTAATTTAAAAATTATCTTGTCTACATGTTTTACCTAGAGCAGTGATGATGTGAGCATCCTTGAGCTGCAGAAGATACGAAAAAAGGTTTGTCTTATTTGTTTTCTTTATAAATCTGCCTATCTGCTGACTCTATTTAATTTAGAGTTTTCTTAAAATGTGGTCTGTGGGGACATAGAAGGAAAACTGCAATTGATATAAATGTGTGCCCATATATCTGTCTATTTGTATGAGGTAAAAGGATCAGGACAATCTTTCCCACTAAATGGTAATGACACTCACGAGTCTCAATCATTGAGACATTCCATGTCTGGAATCTTAAAGAAATTAGAAATATATCTAGAAGATGTCATAGATGAAAGAAATTCAGATGTCCTCAGGATTCTGATGGTTAAACCTGTGGAAAATCAAGATTGGCCATCCAATCAGTGAGAAAGGTACTCCACTGGAACTGATAATGAAGGGTTGTCCCAAGTGAGTGTCTGTCAGCCCCTGTTTTTGCTTGCAGACTGGCTTCTGGCTGACTTTCAAGTTTTACTTGGAAGGAATATGCCATATTATAGTTATAAGAGAAGATTTCAGTAATATGGTATATTATAATAATATATCATATTACTGAAATCCTCTATTGCTTGAGTATTTTCTTGGTCTTTTCTAGATAGCATCTCTAAGCCTTTTAAATTTACTTTTTTCTCAGGACTTGCTTTTCCCCAGCCTTTTCCCTGCTCTTCTTGTACTCCTAAATGCCTTTTATTTGTGGACTCTTGACTTAACTTCCCCACAATACAACCAGCTGATGACTATAGTAAATGCTACAACTTTCCTTTACTCATGTTGAAGGCAGAATTTCTTCCCTCTTCCAAATGAGAAAGCTTTGCTTCTCACCACAGATTAGACGACAGGGAAATGATGAGCTACATATTCAGGTACACAACGCAGCAAAAGGTTATACAATAAGAAACTAATGTTTTGGCTGCAGTTGCACTAGTACCCCTGATTCAGGTTATGTAAGAATGCCAAGAGAGGGACTATTAGATTTTGATGATGTTCATGTTGTGTTCACATTGGTGCCCAAGTATGGCTTTGTCACTGATGGTGACTGACAGTCTGTTTATCCTCACTTATAAATGTGCGGCTTAGTTCGTGAACCTTTCATGAGGCCTTTAAAAACTTGGTAATCTGATAGGACTCAATAAAAGACTGGGAGGTAGAGTTATTTTGCTGATTCATCCTGCCAGCCACACTGATACAAAAACCTGGCTCCACACCAGGAGTGTAAAAATGACTGAGTTTCTCTCTGGCAAAGAAGACTCCATATGCTTTACGGACAGTAAAGTTCACAGAGAAGATTATGTCAAGATTTATGTCTACTGTTATTTAAGTTAATGAGGGAAATCTATCTCAGGGTAATGCATGCATAAGATCCAGTTGAATTAACTGTTTTAAGAGCATAATGAAAACCTATCAGGTTGCATATGTTACTAGACTTTTTCTTCTAGTTCTTGCAGTGAAAAGCAAAGTGGCATTTCCTTTTTCTCCTATTCATACTTTTAGTGAAGAAAATGTAGTTTTGGGGGTTATAGAATTATGAAGAATTTAATTTGCTTTAAGATTTTAAAGGTTAAAAGCCTGAAGAAGTTAGTTATTACAAGTGGGAATGTGAAAGTCAGCTGGAGATGTCAATTTAATAGGAAAAATCAGATTAGAAAATGGAGCTGTGGACTAAGTGTACTTTTATAATTATGGTAAATTAATTACATTAATGCAGCCCATTAAACATTCCATTTATACATCAAAATCTTGTCAGGTGAAAGAGGTCGTAATCTGATGGTTTAATATTTTTATTATAAATTTATCTTTCAGTATCAGTTTATATTCAACAGTGCATCTGTTCTGGGACTCTATACAGATGCTTTCTTGCTGTCTCTTTGCCAAAATGAAAGTGGTTCCACCTCAACAGTGTAAGTACTGGTAGTGAAAGCAATCAGAAAATCTTCTGTTCTCCCAGTCCATGGACAGGTACAAAGGCAATCACTGAGCTAGCCTGAGGTCTTGTCAAATGCAAAATAACAATTAATATCTTGGGAGGAAGGAGAGGAATTTCATTTTAATAATTTAATGTACTCAAGTAGAGCATGGCTTGTTTTTGGAAATCACAAAGCCAAAAAATATCATTGAGCTAGTAAAAGTTTGTGACAATTCTAGAATAACTGAAATAATAAAAATTATAATAATGTGGTAACAATACAGAGTTACATACAGCTATTGTGACAGAAAGTCCCATGTTAAACTTGGATTGGTAGCTGTGCTAGTTGAGACAAAGTATTAAAAGCAGCAACCCAGATCAGGAATTCTGTGAATTGGCCCATTGTGTTTTCTTGTCTTTAGAAGCTGCACTGGTTACCACGCATACCAAGTGTGGAGTTAGAGTTTTATTTATTTGCAGGACTGCAGACTTCTATAGTAAGACATCTTTCATTTCAGAATATTGTGGATGTAAAGAGATGAGATGTACAAAATGTTCTGATTCAATGGGTAGAGAAGCAGGTGTACACATATTATCCAGCTAGAGGAGTATGAGTGTAGTCTCCCTAGCCTACACTTATTGGGCTTTCTACATCTAACGAAGAAAGAGAGGGACATGTTCTCTATCACCAACTGAAACAATCTATTTCTGTGCAGGTTCCTCAGATGGATAAGGAGGATTTCATAAGTTGTACATCATGTCAGACCCAGGGATGATGACTAAAATTAGAGGTCTTGGGTAAAAGTAAATACATTCTCTGTAATGGCTTCCAACAGAGAAATGTAGGTGGTTTTGTTGTTCTGTTTTGTTTTGTCTCCTTTTTTTTAAAAAAAAAAATCAGGAATCTATTGCTTTTTCTCATGAAGTTGTCAAAAAATAATGCAAACTCAAGAAAATTACAAACAAGCCAGCATCATTGAAATTATGTATATTTATGGAAATTTGGAGATGATGGCAGTCCAATTTTTTCTTCCAATATTGAATAGAAGTGAAAGGGTTTGGGTGAAGTCACAAAGGTCACTTGATTGCTTTTTGATTTAAGATAAATGTATTAAAACATTAAAAAAAAAAAAAAAGAAAGTAAATCCTTCAAAATTTCCAAAAGTTTTTCTACTGCCCTCAGAAACAGGTTTTAGGTAAATTTTCATTCAAGCTGAATTTTAAAGTTTTCCAATCTTCTGTGATAAGACTTAAAAAAAAAAAAAAGCTTTGTGTTGTTGATTTAATCTATTCCCCTTTTCTAACCCCACATACAAAAAATACCTCACTCCTGTGAATGAAGAGTGAAAGCAAAAGCCTTTTTTTTTTTTTGCATTGTTTTTTCTTGAATGGAATCATATAGACCACATAATCACATATTAGCCATAGACCTCTTATCTTAATTACTCTGCTGAGAAGGGGCAGGCTGCGTAAAAAGCAATAATCAGAACTCAGTGAACTGTTTTTTGTCTTCAGCATGTTTCCTTCTAATGTTATCTTCATTAACCTTGCATTTAATTGGGAAAGTAAACTTCTCAATGAATTGCCTGTGTTCTGATTTCCCTTTAAATTTAATACTACATAAAAATCTGTTCCATGTGGTAGAACAGACAGTTAATTCTTGTTGCTGTCACAAGTGTGTGTTTCAAGATAAGTTGATAATGCTGTCTTGAACCAGCATGGAAAGGACTGGGAAGTTCAGGAAAAAACTCGAGAAGATAGGGAAAAGGAAGAGGGCAAGGATGGGCTGAAAGGAAGTAGCTGTAACAGGAGCAGAGAGAAAGCAAACATTGAAAAGTTGATCAGAAAATGATTGCCTTCAAAGAACTTGAAACTTTGCAGCTGTTGAGCACAAGAAAGACATAACAAACCCTCACAGTGAAGTGCTTTCTTAGAAAGAGTGGTACTACATTCATACTGATTCACTGAAAGCAATAATACTAGGGAGAAATGTTCATTTCCTTCAGATCCTGGTTAAGGGAGGATGCATATGGCAGAAGAAGGGCCAGGCTGATCAGGTCTGCCTTTCTCAGCGTCCCTGATTGTGTTGGCAGTTAGCTGTGTTCCCTTCCTTGCTCTGTCCTGAAGCTTTTCAGTTGCTTGCTATTTATTTTTCCCATTTGCTTTCTATTTTATGTCCCTTTACATATAGATTTTTAAATTATTTTTCTACTTTTCAGTCTTCAGACTTGTTTCCTTTCTTCTCTGCTGTTTGAAGTCCCTTTTCCATTCAATAGAAAACTATGTTATTTGGGGTAGAGACACTTGTTGATAAATGTTTTCTTCTGTAATTTGACTTACCAGAGTAACAATAACAGGTGAGGAAAGTGCAAAACTTTCTGTGCAGAAGTGTGATCCCACTTGGTATAGCAACTGTGCGTGTAGAATAAGGTCTGATCTGAGACAGGAGGAGGTGGGTCTGAGCTGGTTTACCATGTTTTTCCTGAATATGCCAATCCTCTGTGGACTTTGACACTTTAGCTGCAGACTGCATGCCCTTCAGGACTCCCAAGTTGAACAACATTCAGGATTCCTCTGCCATAGTACTTGAGGGAACTAAATAGTTTCTCTGTTAAAACCTGTAGCTGAAGACTGATCTACATATCCAGGTGATCATTTATTCTGCAGACCTCTGAACACAAATAGGACATTGAAAGCTGCAGGGATTGGGGTGAATGTTTATTGTCTTGCCTTTGTTGACATGATTTTCTTCAGGTATTTCCAGCCTACCTGATGAAAGTCCCAAG
Organism: Lonchura striata; assembly: GCF_050655825.1. NCBI lineage: Eukaryota > Metazoa > Chordata > Aves > Passeriformes > Estrildidae > Lonchura > Lonchura striata. Next base: position 99,830,469 of record NC_140704.1, read on the forward strand.
GTAAGGAGTGAGTAGTCAGCTGTAGCTCAAGTACTCACATAAGTACCTTTCCTCCTTGAGGAAGGTTATATAGGCAGTCTAGAAGACCAGATGCTAGTGAAAATGTATTTTCTCACTGTTTTCAGAAATGAGCTCTTTTAACAGTGTAGAGGACTTTTAGAGCTGCTAATAAAAAACCTGTTTCCACTTAAAAAAAAGTGGCATCTGTCATTGTAAAGGTTGTGGTGGCAATATGTTGACTGTTACAAACCAGAGCATTCATGTTTGAAGTATTTCAGTCCAAAATGAAGCACAGGAAAGGAGAGAAAAAGTGAAACTAAATTGGGCAAAAACAAGGAGAAAGAAGGCTATGAGCAGACTCATGGCCCTAGGCAATATGTAACTGATGAATGGTAAGAGATGAAGTTTTATTCCCATTGTGAAATCAGTGTAAGTGTTAAATAAATTAGTAATCTCATCAATATCCTCCTGAGTGAATTTATTTAGTACAGCAGGAGAACTTCTGATTCTTTCTCTTATCTATGTTTGCAGAGTCCTCTGACAGGAAACCACTTGCTGGCAGATACAGAGAGGAGGAGATCTGCTGGAGAGCTCTTCCACGGACTTTAGAATAATGCTGACCTCTGGATGACAATTAGACATCCAACATGCGTTGCTGCTGATTTGCTGTTTCTTCTGCATAACCTGAAAATGTAGTGGTATTTACTGAAATAAAAGTAAATATTTTCTCTGTCCTTGGAGACTCCTCTTCACTTTATTTGGGTCTGTTAGTTAATTTCTTCATGCATTGCTTTCACAGTGCAGAGGAAAATGTGAGCTTCTTCCTGAGTACTTATTCAAAGAAGTTGGCAGAAGCAGTTTTAACTCAGTATCTGTAAGGATTTAGCCACAGTACTTTGTTTTCAACTGTCCAATAGAAATAAAAGATTTAAAAATAGCTTTTTTGCATAGGGATCTGAGCCTTGAGAATTCTCCAAATATTTTGAGCACCTGTGAACTTAAAGAGGCATGAAAAGAATATATGGTTCACTTAGCTGCTTGTAAAACAAACGGCATGTCCTGAGGGAGTCACAGTCCAATATGCTTTGGCACTGTTGTATCCTCCTGTGGTCCTTTCTATAAAGAATTCTCAATATCATAAATAGAAGTTCGAGGATGAATAGTATTCCTTAAAATAAACTCATACTCAATCAGATGAAGTAGATGGCTAAAAATAAACCAACAGAAACTTTGCAGTCAGGAAGAAAACTCTGAGCACTTTGTATTAATACAGTACCTGACATTTCCTGCTAAAAGCCTAGAATTTTTTTTCCAGTAATTTCTATGATAAATCAATAGAAAAATTGTTGTTTAAGAAGGCCATGATGAAATAGCCTGCTACTTTATAAATGTGGATTGTCATAACTACTTTATTAAAACAAAATAAAGAACCCCACTATAACCCTCAAAACCAAAATCTACAGCAGAAGCATAAAAACATTAATTTAAGCAAGCTAAAAAACAAAAGGTAACTCTTATATTAAATATGGTGGTAGTAAGATAATCCAGAGTTGCTGAATGTACTAAGTAATTCCTAACCATTCTTGGTGCTATTTATTCTCCTTCAGATAGCAATAGAAAGCTGCTGGTTTGTTAAGTCAAAAAAGTAATCTTAATGTTTTTATGGGTGACCTTGAGAAAAAATTGCTGGAATGGAAAAGGGAAGAAGCAGTTGGATGGATTTAGGACATGTATGTCTTGTAAAAGGGGTGTGGAAGGAGGGGGTAAAATATCCCAGTGCAGGCATCAGTAAGTGGAAGAAATTATCATTTTAATGCACAATTTTTTATTACATCCCTGTGAAACTGTCAATATTTAATATAGAAATCACACAGATGGAGGGTGAACTGTTCCGTAATAGGTCTAGTATAATAACTCCTACTAAAATTAAAATGACAGAATGATTTGTCAAATTTCCCCCCAGCAAGCTTCTGTTTATAGGATGACTTACTGCACTAATGGAACAGAAAAATTTCAAACTTACTCAAGGCATGGTTCAGCAAGTAGCAGTTTCTTGGAATAAAGACAAGAAATTTGATCTGAGCAAAAGTAACAGGAATAGCCAATTGTACTAAAATGAAGCAAATAACAAGATCAGATTACATCAACTGGAATAACACCAATTTTCGTCAGCCTAGGGTTTATGTAGAGTACAAAGAAACAAAGGAGTGGATTTTCCAGAAGAAAGTAAGTCTGCAAAGTTGCATCATGAACTGAGAGGTTATTCCCCAAGAAATTGGTGACTCTGCAGTCCACACCTTGGTCTCTTCCTTTTATGGCTGTACTAAAACCTTTCTTTAGGCTTTTTATGAATTATGTCACACACTGCCTCCACATTTCATTTCCTCCTGCCAAAGTGTGTCCTCCTATTTCTGTAGAACTATTTGTTTGCTGGTAGTATGTTTTTTAACTCTAGTTTTAATTTTCTAAGGTTTAGTTGTCTAAGGCTTTCATCCCCCAAATGCCCATCTACTCCTAGAAAGCACCCTGCTTGTTTTAGATGTGCTGGCACTGGGATTTCTAGCCTAAATGTGAGTATAATCCTGTTACAGAATACACATACAAGAATATTAGTACAGTCTGCTTCACTCAGGATCCACAAAGGGGCTTTGGTTCACTCTGATGAGTATTCTTTTTGCCATGTGAAGTTCACTGGTCAAAAACCTCTCTTGGCCTTCAATTTCCAGCTTTATTGTTATCTTTATTGCTGCTTTAGCCTATGAGTGGCTGACTAGGCTGAGCAGCTGTAATGTGTTTGCTTCTGCTGTGAAACAGCAGAGGAAAGATCATGTCTGAGGGCAGAGACCTGAGAGCAGGAACATCTTACACTGCTGTAACGAGATCTGGCCATCTGTTAGTGTTCTGGCATTAGACATTGCTTGCACTCTATGAAATTTAGATCATATTTTTTATCACCATTTATTGAATTAAGAAGGAAATGTTTTCAGCTACATTTGATATCAAAAGTAAAATTCCGTGTCACTGGCACTGAACATTAGCTAGTGTGGGGAAGTGTCCATGTCAATAAAGCAATGCAAATACCTGAGTTAGGGTGGTGGCATTTTTTTGGGTTGAGCCCAGCTCACAAACTCAGCACTGTAAATGGTTTTTATTACTAGTGAAATGCTTCAGACATGTTTTTAATGAGTTGACTTAATATGAATAACTACATTTACAGAAAGAACTTTAATTCAATTTGCTAAGGAGTTGACATGAAGAACGTATTATTTGCACAGGAAATTGCTTCTGTATAAAAATGTAACAAAATACCATAATGACCTTTTGAAGAAAAATAGACTTCTTTTGTCTCTTCTGTTTTAGTCTTCATTCCTTTTCTATTCTGAGTAAAATTGTAAAAGAAAAGTCATAACACTGGAATAATTTTATGTCTTAGCTCCTTTTAAAGTGTTTTTTTCAAACGCTCTTTTATTTCTATCACCCCATAAACTGTATTTTGAAAATAATTCTCATTATGTTTACTCAGCTTATGAATTTCAGCTTCAAAAAGCATTTGGGGGGGAGGAGGTTTGTCTTTTTCCTGCACTTTGAAAACTTTCTTTTGATTACTCTTGTTATTTTTATTTTCCCCATGACTATGTTGCGCACCTTTCAGTTGTTCAAAAATTAGGTTGTGATGTTTGCGTTTAGTTTAGAGATTAGCTGTGTAAGGCTAAATCAAAAATGTGTTGAGTTGTGCAGTCTGTTTGATACAAGAGATAATGCTGAGAGAAACCACAAAATGATAAAGGGTTCTTTCTCTTGTGAAGTTACTTCCTTCAGTGTTGAAAGTGATCCATTAGATCCATTACAGATTCAGTGACATGCTATTGTTCTTCATGTTCATTCTCAGCAATTCTGACTCTGTTGCTGCTGCTTAATCATAGAAATGAAGAAAACATTAGAAACATCATCACAGCCTGGTGTGGGTTGCCAGGGTTCCCCTGCAGGCTCCCCTTTCCCACAGTTTATCACAGCAGCATCCTTATGTAAAAGATGCCAAGCAGTCTTTCTCCATCACTTCTTCCCTTGCTGCCTAGATTGGTATCTCTCTTCTTAACCCCCTCTGAGCCTTTTAAAGCTCCACCAGGTGAACTTGAGCTTTGCATTTCTCTTTCTACTCCACACATCATAGTGCTGTAGTATCTCAGTGCATGTTCTACATACCCACTTTATCAAGATAATCTCCTATGCCCTGGGGTTTCCATTGTCTGTCTTTTCTCCTTGGAATCATTACATTTTGCCTATATGCAGTATTTTTTTGGCTTCTAACACCTAATATTATTCTCAGTCTTCTCTCTCATTCCAATCCTATTCTGTTGTTCCTTGTCACATTTGTAAATATCATTCCTTTTGTAATGTTTCATTGACTACTGAAGCCTCTTCAGCCTACCCCCTTACACCTGCAGCAATTTTCAGGTGGCTGGAATTGCACAGCTGCAAGAAGTGCTGCTGAGTTCAAGGAGGTTTTCTACTTTTTTTTTTTTTAAGATTTGTCTCTGTAAAGCTGAGTGCAGGATTAGAACCTTTAATTGCAGTCTTCCAGGAATAGGAATTGTATTGTTTTCATGAATATGTGTGTGTGCTCTCCAGAAAATGCATTGTATACTAATTCTGTGCAAGTGTTGCTACTTTAACTAACAGGACTGTGGTGGGTTGATGCTAGCTTAATGCCAGGTGCCCACCAAAGCTGTTCTATCACTCCCTCTTGTCAACACGACAGGGACAAAAATACATGACAGGGCTGAAGTAAGAACAGGGAGAGATCACTTATCAATTACCATAACAGGCAAAACAGACTTGATTTGGGAAAAAAATAATTTAACTTATTACCTATCAAATCAGAGTAAGGTAATGAGAAAAACACTCAAGTGTTAAAAAGAAGATCCCCTTCCCTCCCCTCTTCCCAGGCACAACTTTATTCTCCATTTACTCTACCTCCTGCCTGGAGGCTGCAGCAGCAGGGCTCCCCACAGGATCACAGACTCCTTTGGGCATTCATGTGTCCCAGTATGGATCCTCCACAGGCTATAGGTGGATCTTTGCTCTCCTGTAAGCCTCCATGGAGTGCAGTGGGACAGTTGCCTCACTATCATCTGCATCATGGCCTGCAGGGGAATCTGCTTCTCTCACATATTCTCACTCCTCTTTCTAGCTGTGACTGCTGCTGCACAGCAGTTTTGCCCATTCTTAGCCATGTTATCCCAGAGGTGTTACCACTGTTGCTGCTGGAATCGGCCTTGGCCAGCAGGTCAGTCCTGAAGTTGGCTGGCATTGGCTGTGTTGATCACAGGAGAAGCTTCTGGCAGCTTCTCACAGAAGCCACCTCTGGAGCTCCCTCTGCTACCAAAACTTGCCCCACAAATTACCCAAATACATCCAAAGCCTGGAACATGTGTTTTCCTGCATGTACATGGAAACACTGAATGAAAATCAGAGGTTACTATAGCACATCAGAGGAAACGAGATAGATACTTCTCTGAGCCAGTTTTGACATTGCTGTCCTCTGACAGACACCTCTTGTGTAACAACAAGCCTTGTCTGCCTCAAGACAGTACGTGGCGTCTGAGTGCAGCATCAGGAGATACAAATCTGACATGGTTCACAACACTGTCTTTCCTCCATCTCTGAGGCCGGATCTCTGCTGAAACGACACAAGAGCTCTGCAGAACAGGGAACATGCACACTCCCCTGCATGCAGATGGGGAGCCCGGGCCGGGCTCAGCATGATTCATCACTGGCACTTGAAGTGAAACCTTTTATATTGCTTCAAGCGCAGTAGCTCAGAATCAATCATGCACTATTCTGCCTGCAGTTTTACACAAGCAGTCCTTTCATTTTCTTAAACTCTACAGAACTGGTGTTTTTTGCCCCTTTTCTGAGAGGGAGTTGAAATACTGGAACAGGCTTCTTAGAGGGGTGTTTGATGCCCCAAGCCTGTCAGTGTTTAAGAGGCATTTGAACAATGCCCTTAACAAAATGCTACAACTTTTAGTCAGACCTGAAGTGGTCAGACAGTTGAACTAAAGGATCACTGTATACCCTGTTAGACTAAAATCCTCTTCCCTTCCCTTCCCTTCCCTTCCCTTCCCTTCCCTTCCCTTCCCTTCCCTTCCCTTCCCTTCCCTTCCCTTCCCTTCCCTTCCCTTCCCTTCCCTTCCCTTCCCTTCCCTTCCCTTCCCTTCCCTTCCCTTCCCTTCCCTTCCCTTCCCTTCCCTTCCCTTCCCTTCCCTTCCCTTCCCTTCCCTTCCCTCTCTCTCTCCCTCGGTAAATGCATCATTGTTCTCAACTGACATAGTAGTAGAGAGGCTCAGAGACTAAAACTAACGGGCATTTAGTGGATGTCTGAACATTCCAGCACTCTGTTACCAAAATTCAATAACTAAAGATATTTTGGGATGATAACTCCTCCAGAGTCTATAATTTGTAGGAGTTCTAAAGACACTGATGAAAATTGAAAGAAAAATTTTAAATAGGTTTTGTAGAGGTACTATGGTTTAGATTCATCTCTGGTGTAAACATCAAAATTTCAGCAGCTATGTATGTCTGGCACAGGAGTTTTGTGAAAGGTGGTTTCTGCTTTTGTACTTCTCCATCCTTTTCTTTCCATGGTTGATAACTTCAGCTTGTGCAGTTAAAAAGCACAATATGTAACATTTTTACTGGAAATTTTTAAAATTAATTTTTATTAGAATAAATGTGACTTTTTACTTTTCAGTTCCAAGGCATATGTCTTTATGGTTGTATTCTCACAACTTTTAATTCTGCATACACTGAAGATGCTTAGAAGCAAAAACAAAGAGACAAGATCAATTTTTAGAGAACTGATGAAACATTTGTGTGTGGTGTTTGATAAATGCATCACTTTGCACAACAAAACAGGATTAATTGAAAGCATGCCAGACATGTTATATGAAGTCTGGACCATTTAATTGTTTGAGATCTTTGCCAATCTTTTAAATTAAGGTTTATGCATCCAGTACTAAATTCATTTTATATCAGTAATGACACTTAGACAGTGATAGAATAGTCCCATGAATGCTTTACTGGATGGTCAATTCAATTTTTCAAAAGACAGACCAAAAATATAATGTGAAATGATATTTAAATTATGATATGCAATGATATTTAAAATAAATTTTCCCAGAAGTAACAAATTCCTTATACTTTTGTTAGGAATGATGAAGTTTATTGTATTGCCCAATATTGAAATTATTTACATATTCATTTCAGTGCTCAAATTCAAGCATTTATTTCCTTCTTCTGTTGATTTTTCTCATGCATATGATCTGTGAAGGGAACATGGCTGAACTGTGAACAGACAGTCCCTCAAATTGATCTGTGTAAAGTGCATTTAAAGTTAAAGATTCTTTCTGCATCCTGGGATTATGGAACAATTTCACTGTCTATACCATTTTAAAAATACTTTGATCGCACTTTAGTCACAATTAATAGTAATGCAGCCCTGATTTCACTGGTGTGTGTCATTTATTACTTAAGCCACTTAGGAATTGCAAAAAAAAAAAGAAAAATAGTATGTTGTATGAATGTCCCAAGCATTTTATATATAGCCTGAGCTTCTTCTTGTGACCTAATGTATTTGAGATAAGATACCAATTAATTTTAATAGGATTGCCTATGATAGGCTGTTCTTTGCATTTTGATATGTGCAAAGACTATAATAAGAGTCTTGCATATATGATTTTATTGGGTGTTCTGAATTCACAGACTTCATTTTGGCAATTACAGGTAATTTTTGTTCTCTGTAGGAAAATTCATTAGATTTATGTAGAGTTGCATTCTGTTTGAGGGTTGTTTCCAGGGTTTATATCTCCGAATTAGGTTTATATTGGGCATGCAACACATTTGTTCTGGCAGTTCCAGGAAAAGCAAGGTACTGACAGCACTCCAGGAGCAGAATTATACGATTGCTGGGTAATTGAGACCTTAACTTTACTGCAGCATGGAAGTAGCCTAGCTGCTGTTGCTGCTTGAGCAAACCACCCTGTTTCTTGGTAGAGAAAGGAAGGGATCAAACTGGATAATAAGCTCTGAGGCAGCACAAAACACTCAAGTAAAATGAGTTTTTGCGCAAATGCCACCATATTAGTGGAAAATACTTAGAATATTGCACTTCTTGAACTCTAACTAAGCTTCCTGGAAATGCCCTTCCTTTTATCTTCTACAGTGGAAGAGCAGTGGAAGAGGGAAACAGGTTGTTTGTGGGAGATCAGTTCAAGTACCAGCACCCATGCTTTTATAATGTCTTATTTGTTGGTTATTCAGATAACTGAAGTTTTTACCCATTTTATTTATTTTGCTTTCAGACTAAGTAATATTATAATGAGATCTGGTGCATCAACTCTGCTCCTGTTAATGTTAAGTAGTTAACCATATTTTTTGCAGTGCCATTACTAGTATTACCTTTCTCATGACAGTGTAGTAAGACCCAGTCTTTTATCCTTTATTTGTTTTAGTTATTAAGTAGCTACAAAATTCCATTAGTCACATGCTTAAAGCAAAGCAAGTATGATTGCAGTCACAGTGGCAGGATACAAATGAGGATACCAAATACCATGCTGTGAAGAAAATTAATATGTTTTAAAGAGAGCTTGGATAATGGTATTTATAATGTAGTGTATAAACGGGAGCCTCTCCTTTCTATATCTTTTTCCACCCTCCAAGAAAAATGAAGAATATTTCTTGAAAATGAGGGTGTCATATATAAAGAAAAGATATTTATTTCTATAAATGTAGTTTTCTATATTTTTTCCCAGCACTTTCATTTATTTTTGCTTGGCATTCCTAGAAATGCATATGTAGACCACAATATTGCCTCTCTTTCTTATGTCACTTGTATTTTAGAAGTTCTTCTGTAATGAGAGGGAAATGATGTATACAAATTAAAATTAAAGAATAAAGAATAAGAGTATCTGCAGCCATCCTGCTAGCTATATCTGTTTTGCAATGTACCTTTGGTGGATGAAGTGATTCACAATTGAACACAACTGATCCAGTAAATTATTTATAGATGACAGACACTGGTAGGAATGGAATTTTTGTAATGCATCATAAACTGTTCTCTTACAATGCTCTGGTTTTGCTTTGTAGTTCCAGGTGTCAGAAGTGTTATATAAATCAGATAAATGTGGACAGGTGGCTTATATCAGGACTCCTAAGCAGATACTCATGATACATGTAACACATAATTTTCTTGCCATTCATTAGGATCTATTTGATAAAAATGAGTCAATATTTTTACAGCTCAGTGATCATGTGAATGAAATTAAATGCTCAATATTGTTATGCAACTCATTAGACCATAAATATTCACTAAATATATGTGAAAGAATGATTATGGATGTAAGTATGCATAATTCTGAACACATTGCATGAACAATCATGTATATTTAATTTAAAACATATTTTTCCAGTCAAGTTTCAGCATCAACTTTTTAAATGTACACACCTACTTCTTAGATGATGTAAACATATATGTTCTTTAGGAAAGGGGTTCCTATAAGGATGTCTTAGGTCCTTTTTACTGTATCTTGTAAATACAGCTTGACTAAGAAAGTTTATTCTTTAGTGTTAATAGATAGCCTGTTCCATGCTATCCTGCCTCACAGGTTTTGTCCACTTCTTGTCTACTAGCTTGCCATGTTCTCCCAAATACATTGTCATATGTATAACACAAATTCTTGCCTTTCAAGTCAGACTTCTGCTATAGCATATACATGGCAAGATTTTTTATTGGATGTAGATGTCTATGCCTCAAGCCAAATTTTAGAAAGAGTTTTCTCAAACAAGGGCTGTTCCTGTAAACATTTGCTGAACAACTCCAGTCTTAACAGTGATGCATAGTTAAGTTTTGGTTTAATGACTTAGTCTAATTATGATCCATAAACTTTGGTTTTCTTCCTATTTTTTCATGGGATGCAAAGCATGACCATCATGACATGAACAGCAGGGTTAGCTAGAGTGATTGCAGTCAAGTGAAGGAGAGGAAGATGGCAGTAGATTCCTATGGAGTTGCAGTTTACTCCAGAGAGTAGGAAATGTGAGATGCATGCCAGCCTTTGGAGAGTTTCAGCTCTGCTAGTTAAATTATATAGAAAGCAGCTTGTACATGAAGGAGGTGAAGATCGTTCAAATTTAATTTATCTGGGTTATTCAGGAGTCATGTTTGGTCATTCTGTTGGTCTTGTATCTGAAATGAAGAGGGTATTTGAAGAGAATTTACCAGTGATCTGTAGAAGAGGTTTTGGTACTGGTGGCCTGTGTCATTTGGAACTTGTTTCTACTCTCTGGGAACACAAATGGGTTGAACTAGGGAAAAATATATTATGCATTTTGGTGGCTGAGACCAATCTTTCTGTCATATATGACTAGCAATTATCTAAGTTTTAAAGGACAAAGTATATAAAGCTGCAGATAAATCTGATATCCACCTTTTACAGACAGCCTTATATTCTTCATAATGACAACTTAGAGTACTGATTTATTCAAAAATGTGTAATTGAAAGAGATTGTAAATAGAGTATGGAAGATATGACATAAAAAAATCTATTATCAGGAAGGTGGAGTTTAATTAAAATAAAATGTTCCTAATATTAAGTCAAAAAACATAAAGAGATATTATATGTGTTCATAAACTAATTCAGAGTGTGAAAACTGGGAAAATTGCATTTTGCAATGTCCTTTCGACATAAGGCAATTAATTTTTTTTTATTCAAAAAGGGTCTATTTTTTCATTACATTTATTTTTACTGACACCAAATCTCTGTTTTTTTCTCCCTACATTTATGCTGTTGTGTTATTTCTGGGAGAGACACTTCTGACGTATGAAGACTTGGTAAAATGTTTTGACTGAAAGAAGGATAATGGGAATGGACAAGTTTTTAATCTTTAGAAGGGTATAGGAAGCTGTCATGGGTGACATGACAGCAAAGAAACTCTGAATCTTTTTTCACAGTGTAGGAATTCTTTTTTTCACAATGTTACCAGGGGTCAGGATGGCTGGATTTCTTTTCCATTGTTTCAACAGCTTCCAGAACAAGTATTTTTTTTGTTTTTACCATGCACAGGTAGAGTGCTGCAGTTGGCTGGGAAATTTAAATCCAGTTTTAGTCCAGCTACTTTGCTCATAGTAAACAGGAAGTATATGGACTACAATTCAACATATCCTGCTGAATATAGACATATCTGAATAAAAATTGCACACTTCATTACTATTTTATTATGCAGATAAGGTCACAAGAATAGAATCAGCTTGGACATTTCTGTAATTATACCTCAAATTTCAGAACAGTTTAGTACAACTGCCAGAAATCAAGAATGTGTAAGGAAGGACAAGTAGACAAGAAAAAAACAAAAGCAAAGTACAAGAATTCTGTAGGGTTCATCAGAACCAAGAGCAAGATAAACTGTGAGGTATCGATGTACGAGAGTTATAAAAGACCTTCATACTGCTCTAATGCTACTTCAACTGAAATAAAGGCTGACAAAGGTGGAACAGCTTGCAAAAATCCAGAACTTAGCTACAATGTGCAGCAGGGTTCTGCAAGAATTATTCTGTAACAGAGTGCATGATCTGTAGTCATCTTATAGCAAGACCCCTGACTTTGTCATTGACAATAACAGGGAAGTGTCACTGTTGGATTTCTTTGGCAGCAATTTCAAGGATGGAAGTCTGCTGGCAGGTGAGCTCGCTTGGTTTGTTCTCAAAATTGTTAGAAAAACAAATTTTTGAAAGTAGGATTTATTTGTGTCCCACAGATGAGCCCTTAGAAGGAGACTGTACTATAGAAGTAGTTCTTTAAAGCACCAAAGTATAATGACTGGTTTCTTCAAGAAAGCAGTCTGTTGATGACTGTAGAACATTATCAATTTTTTTTTTTTTATTTTGACTGTACTTCTTTTGATATAGAGTATTTGATTCCTGCAATATTTTGCTTTTCTTCAACTGAAAAGAATACATTAATGCAGTTTTCTATTTTCAGTGGTGAAATCACATGGCAGGAAGCAGGATCTTTGTGCTAATGGCTTGAGAATGTAAATCTCTGCCTTCTAAGACTGCACTGATTTTTTTTCTTCATTAATTGATTAATATTTCATTGCTGGGCAGGCTTTTACTCTTTCTAAAGTGATTAACCAATTTTTTAGCCCATTACCTGTTCCTGAGGGAATTATCCTGCTTTCATATTGTTACAAGGCAAACCACTAAAGGCAATTATAGATCTCAATTATTGCCTGTTTATTTTTGATCAGGACTATTTGAGGTCATTGCTGTTCTACATTTTGTGAAGGAAATGGTAAATCCAGTGTTCTGTTACACTTAATATTGTTTCAGTAGTCCCTGTGTCTGAATGGACAGAAACAAGAATCTTTCTTTGAGTAGCCCATCTACTTGTGTAGGTTTACAGTTGTATAAGCAATACTGTTTTTCAGAGCTCTCAATCCCTCATACAGTGACACTCTCTCTTCCCATCTTTAATAATAATTTTTTTTCTCTCTTTCACCTTACTCCTTTACCCATATCCCACTGTAGTGTACTTATACTAGCAGTTCAGGGACTAATATCCCAATTTCCATGCCATGTGTGTAATTAACTTATAAAACTCTGTAAGTTTTTGCAGATCATTTGACTTACGTTGTTTCTTTCAACCATGAGCATCCATGAATCTTGAGTACTCCTTTCCCCTTAAGGATGGGATGTCACAAATGGATATGTAGGAAACTTTCATACTTTGCTTTGTATCTAATGATTGTGACAAATATTTTCTATCAATGGAAGTGAGATTCTACCTCAAATATCACTACTCACAAACTGATTCATACTTGCAACTTGAATAGTTTGCCAATTGAAATATATATGTATATTTCAATTCCCTCATCCCTGCTGCAGCAGTAATGTTGCAGATTAGAAATGAGGACTGATGAATGGGAGGCAAAACAGAGCTATGAGAAAAATTAAAAGCAGCTTTTTTTTTTAACCAAAAATCAAATTAATCCTTTCCTTCAAAGAATCCAAATACCTACAATCTTCGCTATTTTTATCCTACTCTCAGTAATTTATAGCTGTGGCTGAATTCAGGAGGAGAAAAATGGTATGTGACTGCTCCTTGTTCTGAAAAACTAGCCAGAGCCACAGGTTGCAGAATAGCTATGGAAATATAATCAGTATATTGACTACATGAAAGGCAAATTCTACAAAAAGTAAAATTGGCTGTAATCTTTGAGTTTCTGCTAATGCAGAGGCCTGTCATGATGTGTATACATTTATTTTAGATTTTGTTTGGCATTTCATCTTAAAAGAAACTATATTCATGAACAAAAGACTTGCTATTTTTTCTTAAAGGGAAAAAACTATTACAGTGAAGTGGTGATTTTCTTCAATTTTTTCTTGCAAGTAGTGTATATCAAAATTGTAATACTAATGCCTAGAGCTTGATTTGATCTTAAAAAAAGGTGTATGAGGGAAGCTTTGTAGAAGCTTTTCATGTGCACAGTGTCATTGTCTTTTGAAGTCAAATATGGCAGAAACATAGATGCAAGGCATTAGAGTCAATGGCACTACAAAGGCGAATGTGATCATATGGATTTGCTTTTCCAACTCTGCACAGCCAGCAGGGAAAAATCTGAGTAGTCAAAGCTATCAAAAGAGATAGTCACTCACCTCAGACAGGTACTATATGTACATAGAAAAAGAAGTCACCATTTGGCTACTTTGACCGTCATGCATTACAGTTCACTTTAAGGGTAGAGACTTAAAGTTATCCTGTGTCAGAGTAAGTCTTCCTGGAGGTTAAGGATAAATGATAGAATCAAATTAATTTGATTGCAAAAAATGTGGCTCAAAATTACGCTTTTAGGAAATAAGTGTTGAGTTTTGTGACTGGCTTGGTAGGGAGGGTGATGTCATTGACCAGGGGAAGGATCTCTAGCAGATCAGAAAAAAATGGCTGTGAATGGCCAATGCAGGGAAACAGACTCAAACAGTAGATTTTAACAGGTTGTTCCAACATATTTAAAATGTCCTGAATACAAAATCAAGCTCTAGGAAGTTTCCACAAGAAATAATATGCACAATTTTGCTGCAGAGTACAATTATGTATTTCAGCTGTTACTTTCTCTTACACAATAAAAATATTTTTTGGTACATGTTTATCCTGTCAGAACAATGGTATTTCTGTTCCTTGTTGTTTTTGCTTTCCTATTCTTCTCTTTTATATTTTTTGTGTATCATTTTCTGTATTCTTCTCTCACCATTTTCTCTATTGTAGTTGTTTATTTCCAGATGCTACAGGCTTCACACTCTTACTTATCCACAAAAATAGTAAGTACCAAAATATCTGTGCCAAAGTAGACACTGTTTGAACACCATCATCAGACTTCAGAAACATGCTCAACATTAGGTTAATCATCCCTACCTTTATTTTTCAATGAGATTTGTTATGAGTAGGACAATTCCTCATAAAGATTCTTGCATCTCTATGTTTGGAGATCTTCAGAAGTTGACAAAGCCTTGAGCAACCTGATCCAATTTTGATCTTACTTTTAATAATCTTAATTTGAGCAGGAAGCTAACGTCCAGATGTCACTTCAACGAAAAATATTGTTTTAATCCAGAACTTCTTTGTTCTATATTGCCACAAAAATCATAAAGAGGACAACTGTATTGGCTGAAATCAGATCCAAATGGGAAGATTTTCTCTGCTACACTCTATGTAAATGGAAGCTGAGACTGAAGAACCTGGAGGAACTGAGTAGTTTATTTTGCTCTTTCTAACACATCAGACATTTGCTGTCATGTTTTAGCTTATCTTTCCTTCTAGTTTTATGTCTTTGAACATGGACAATGGCCCTGTATAGTCTACAAGATACAATAATACTTTCAATTTTTTTAGAGAAGCTTCTTGTTCCATTGCTATCATTTTAATTTACTATTAGTATGTTGCCTTTAAAATAAAAACATACCAAAAGAGGGAGTAGAGGAGGGGTGAGAGTGAGTGAGAAGTCCAGATCAGCTTTTGCTTGGGTATGAATATGTATGGAGAAAAATCAACTAAATTATTTCGGTGAAACAAAGATCAATAGCAAAAAACAAGCTCTGTTTGTCCTTGCTTATCATACAGGCATAATATGAAAGCTTACCCCAGCAAATAAATTGTTAATGAAAAATTTTCCTAGCCATAACAAAAAAAAAAAAAAAAGAAAAAGAAAAAAATAAAAAATATGGGAGAAATCTTAGTTCTAATAAGAAGAATAAGAGGAATAGCTTTTTGGTAGCGTTTAAAGGAAGACTGTTATTCCTCTATAGATGCCATATGGCCATATGGAACTGGCAGATTTATTAAAAGAATTTATGTTAATAGCTACAACTTGGACATAGCCTGAATTACTAGTGGAGAATGCACTAGGACAAGCTATTTTGTAATTCTACAGCCTTTGTTCTATGAATGAGTAATTCACAATAAGGTAACATAAAATGATTAAGGACCTATATAATTCAGATATATAAGTTGTTTTAATTTTCCTCCTGTTCACCCATTATTAATTTCAATTTTTAATTTTAAGTAGGAAAGACAGCCTTTTAACAAAAACTGCTGAGAGATTGCAATCATATTTGCTAACAGCAGGGATAATTTTTATTAACTCTTTTAGTAGTTTTAAAACATGTGGTAGATCCATGCCTTTTTTCAACTGTAGGTTTTGCAAGATCCTTGAATAACACTAAGGCTTCTGACTTGTATTCTGTTCAAAAATTGACTGAGATTTTAGATTTGGGTTTGAATTTCTTACTGAGAGAGCATGGTTTTGTTTTGTTTTTTTTTACCACTGTTTATTATTCTCTCTCAAATGCATAAAGCTTTAGATAAATAAGAAAAATGTGATTCTTTGCTTCCTTAGTCGCTGTGGTAAGCTTTCTCTATGAACAGACTTTGTGTCTGGGTTTCACAGCAAGGCTACAAGCAGCATTTTCTCCTAACAAGAAGCTTGCTTACAGTTCCTTGGTGCATGTCCCACCACAGATGGGATAATGAAGAGGATGAGCATGTAGAAGAGAGAGGGACGTGACAGAAAGGGAGTGTAGGGGAAAAAACTTCTGACCTGCAATGCTCTTTCTCACTTGCATGTGGAAACAGGCATATGGAATATGTGTTAAATAGCAAATAACAAACATTGATGCACACACATATGAGACAGGAGTGACAGCTTGAATGAAAAGTATGGAAGGTTTGATCCTGACAGTTTTCCTTAATTTCTCCTAGCTGACATTCTATGTTCTACTCTTCTATCATTTAAATAAATGAGTGAAGATGCAACTGAAATAATGCTATGTTTGACTATAAAGTCCTTCATTTTCAACATGGCTATAAAAATGCAGTTGATATCCTCCAAATTTAAGATGACTCATTCTTACTGGGATGATGCCAGTAACCGAGGTTATTAGTGGCATAGGCTGGAAAAAACCCAACAGTTTGGATAAATTGTTCTTGGGAGATAATTCTCTTTGCATCATTCATGGACATGCATCTAACTTACTTTTCCTTTTGTTAAGTCTGTCACAGAGGTTGCAAAAGAAATAATATTTTTAAAGACAATGGCTAATAAAAGCCATGTATATTGCACTTGTCTTTACACTAATGGTTTGATAGGCAGATAGTGCATTGTAGTTTGTAAAATGCTTTCATTATTTTAAAACATGAAACTGATGATTAGTCATTCAAATAAATTGTAATTAAGTGGGAGCATTATGAATATATTAGGCTAATGATAGAAGCATGTTTCAAATGTTTGCAAGTTATTCAAGAGAAAGTATTAGGCAATTAGAAAAATGTATTTGTGTTTATTCACTCGAAGCTATCAAGTGACTTGATTTGCATTAACGGTTTTAAACCTCTATAGTCTCATTTATAATAAATTGCTGATATGTAGGAAATACTCCACCAAATAGAGGTACGGGAAAGAAGAAAGAAAGGGCAGAATGTCATTGTTTTAAGATTAATATAACATAATAACTAAAGCAGTCTTTAGAAGCTGAGGGATTTTGACATTTATGGTAAGTTATTTATTGATGATACAGCAAAATTTCATGGCTGTCATGCAGTTCTGTATGACCTCCCATGAGAGTTGCTGAAGGGCCACAGAAAACATGGACTAGAAATGTTTTCTAGTTTTAAATTATGAGAAATTTTATGTGGAAATGGCTCAGTCCTGATACTTCTGGGTGTATTACAAGAATAAGTTTTAAAATGCAAATTTCTTGTACATAATGTAGAATAAAAAAATATAAGTGGATAATTTTGAACATCAAAAAAAATGATCATGGAGGAGTGAAGTTCAGTAAAAAGATTTTGAAAAAAGAAAATTAGTAGAAAAGGAATAGAATGTATGGTGGAAACAAATTTTTATTCTTTTAAAGTAAATAGCAGCAAAGAGCAAAGCAAATGTGGCCAATATAGATGTGTTTTGAATTCTATTCAACGTGAGAATATGACTGTCAAACAAATGCAGGAGTCTTCAATTAAACCAAAATTTACTTCTAAGCCCTTTATGTTTTTTTTTCATATAATTTCATTTTCTAAATTATTGTTTAATATAATCAGAACTCAGCATATGTTCTGAAGCTCCTATAGTCTATGTTTAATATAATTATTTGTCTTTCTGCATAAATTCTTTTGAAATTGTCTAGCTATTTACTTTCTATTATTAATGCTTCACAGATCTGAGGAAATAGAAATAATTTTTGATTTTCAGGGTGTGTTATGTACTATACAGTAAGTAAGTTCCCATCTGACTTTCTTTAGTACATAAACTTCTACATGAGTCTAGAGTACAGCTCATTACTGGGATAAATCCCTGACTTTTGTACATGCAAAAACTCAGATGAAAGATAACATATGAGAAGAAAGTGCTAAACTGTTGGAATGTGTGTGAAGTGAGTGAGCTCAGACTTGCAAAACTTTCCAGCTGAGTTTTAATGTGATGTGGAAACTTTACTTTGTTTTTCTTCATTGTAAAACTTTGTGAAGTATAATTCAGGACTTGTAGCTCTTTTCCTTCTTTTCTTCTTGTCACAGTAACGTTAAGTTGCTAAGAATTAGTGGAAATAAGGACATATAATGTTCTAGACTAAATCTTGCAAAAACTGTGTAGGATAAAGTCTGAGCAAGTGAAATATCATTGTTAAGCTTTAAAAGTTTAAAACCTTATAAATTAACTTTGGCTAAAATGTATAATTTATGACAATGATTCTAGGAAAACAGGATTAAATACAAAGTTAGTATTGTTGCAAAACACAAAGGTAGGTTTTGCCATAGGTAGCCTGAAAATCATTCAAGTCAATAGAGATTTGTTTATTCAGCTTGAGAAGACTTGGATATGCAGAGGAGAAAATCATGTAGGATTGAGTCCATTGTATTATAATGCTACAGTTGTCAGTGGTAGCTTTGAGTAGATGAATTTCTTTACTGTGCTGGGTTTAAGCTAATCTGAAATTGATATACTTAATGAGTCCAAATAGACCTAACTGTTTGCTTGGGAATAGTAATTAAAACTGTTAACACAGTAAGTTATATCTTGTGGTATTTCTGTTAGAAATAAATTCTTTCCATTAATCATATTGAGAGGAAATACAGTAATTTGAAAGTCTTTATAGGGCATGGGAGATACAGGCTTAATTCCCTGTACTACCTGAATAAAACCACTTGTAAGGATGAAATCTGTTACTTTCCCATTAAATGTTGTGCTAACAAGCAATTAGCTTCCTGTTGGACTTGTACATTGTAGATATTAAGCTCAGCAAAGTTTTATATCTTTTCTATCCCTCATGACACTAACCTAATTTGTAAAATTTTATTCAGAAAACCTAAATATTTATGCTAAAAGAACATATTTAAATGTAAGAAACTAAGCATGCTGTAAAATAGTGATACTGAGTATTTAAACTACTCTTGCTTATGCAAAGCCAGATATCTCTTTTGCTGATTTTAGTGCTAATGTAGGCATGAAAACATTGAGATGTAAGTTGCCTGGAACCAGCACATCTTGCTGACAGCCCATTATACAAGATATGATTATTCTCAATTAACTATTTATTAGGTATAACCCACAGTTTGAAAAAGACCAAAAAATAGTGGAAGTGGGTGACAGGTCAGAAGTCTAATCCTAATGTAAAAAATGGACTATGAACAAGGTTGTATCATGTTAAACATTTGTAGTAGGGTGTTCATTCATAAGAGGTTATGTATCTGCATTTGGCTTCTCCAAAATATGTAATTAATCTATATCTACAATTCCAGACTATATATGACTCACTAATACAAGTAATAAAAAGCTTTGTCAAATTACTGTTACTGAAATGTTAATTTTCTCATTTACAGAATAAAATACATTAGGGAGAGAAGCAATGCAAACTTCTGGTTTCTACAGCTGGTTTCTCTAACACATCACATAATATCCTGGGAGATATAGTGAGAGGAAAAAGTAGTTATGCAATAGGAGATATCTGTAAAGGACAAAAATCTAATTTTAATCCTGATATCATATGTATAAATATATAAACAACCTTTAAGCAATGCTGCAGACAGAGGCTTTAAGATGATTGCTCAGACTTCACTTGCACTGACAGACATGATTCACTACTGTGATTGCAGAGCAGCTGACATAATGGCAAGAGGAACAATAAACTGAAAAATCACAGTTTCTAGATTGATTGAATATCTTCTGTAGCACTCTTCACACACACAACCAGTGCTTATTAGATGTGATGCTCTGACTTCGTTACAGCTAGAGATTTTAGTAATCTCTAAATTCATTCACAGTGTTGATGACCCAGGACATTTGACTGAAGCTGCAAAAGATGTTTGTTCAGTTGCATTGTGATTTTGACAGATGTGAATGCTGTGTCCAGTTCTGTCCCCTCAGTTTGGGAAGGACACTGAGATGCTTGATTGCATCCAGAGGAGTCAAAGAGGCTGGTGAGGGGCTTGGAACACAAGTCATATGAGGGACAACTGAGGGAGCT
The DNA here is from genome assembly GCF_050655825.1 of Lonchura striata. Taxonomy (NCBI): domain Eukaryota; kingdom Metazoa; phylum Chordata; class Aves; order Passeriformes; family Estrildidae; genus Lonchura; species Lonchura striata. The sequence goes on from NC_140704.1 coordinate 99,850,537, forward strand.
GGGTTTGTTTAGCCTGGAGAAAAGGAAACTCAATGGTAACCTCATCACTCCTATAACTTCCTGAAAGGTGGATGTAGCCAGGTGAAGGTTGGTCTCTTTCTCTGGGCAGCAACTGGCAGAACCAGAGGACAGAGTCTTAGGCTGTGCCAAGGGAAATATAAGGTGAATATTAGAAAAAAGTTTTTTACAGAAAGGGTGATAAACTACTGGAATGGCCTGCCCAGGGAGGTGGTGGATTCACCATCCCTGGAAATGTTTAAAAAAGGACTGGATGTGACACTCATGGATGTGCCATGGTTTAGTTCAGGTGTTGGACTCAATGGTTTGGACTCAATGGTCTTAAAGGTCTCTCCCAACCTTGTGATTTTGTGTGCGTTATTTATTAAGGCCAGTATTAGAACTAATGTAGTAGCTGAAAATGGAATATACCATATGATCAAAAGGGTAAAGATACTTGCTTTTGTTGTAAACCTTTCAGCATCCAAACAGATATGCCTAGAGCATGTCAATAAAATTTCTATGAGCTAGACACCCCACAGTATGGTGACGTGTCATTGTAAGGGGCTGGCTTTCAATGAGATTTGTGTTTCTGAATCCTTCATTATGTCTTGAATATTTTTGAGGCTCCTAAACTGATATTGTCTGCATTTTATCTCCATTTTGTGTTTATAAACTAATGATTAAACTCCCAAAGATATTGAAGAAGTAACTGTGAATCTTAGGTTAGGGTGTGTGGTGTTCTGAAAATGCAAAATGATACAATAAAAGGCTGTCAATGCGTAATACAGTTTCTAGTCCTCAGACAACTGCTTTTTTTTCTTCAGGTAAAGTATCATGAAGAGTCCATTATGTCTTTCTCCATCTATTCTCTGCTAATGGACTTGTGTGGAGAACATAGTTCCCTAACCTGATTTCTTTGTTTTGTGTGTGGTAAAAATAGCCAACAACATATTACTTGAGGTTTATCATTCACAGAAAAGAATAACAAAGTATCTTGTAGTTTTCCAAACAGCCTCAGGGACTATACACCTATTATTGTGCTTGTTATAGTTATTCAAGCATGACAGGTTTTCAGCTGAGGGGTTTAGAGGCTTTTTAATACTTGAGGACATCTAATAGCACATTCAAGAGAGTTTCTCTGTTAACTTCCACAGAATTCAGCTGATTGACATTTCTACAGAGCTCACATACAATTATGCTATGACTTTATGGGATATTTCATGGTTCATGCACTGAGTCAATATTCTCTGTATGTTGTTAAACATTGTACCATCAAAATTAAGCATATATTTGAGTCTTTAACTTTTTCTGTCTTTATATGAGAAGATGTGTTAGGAGAAAAAAGTATGCTCTCTAAATATCAAAGATTAACTGTTTCTCACTCCAGAAAATTTTAAATATATTTTTTTATTGCCCTGATGGTCTACCAGAACAGTTATGAATTGGTATTGCCTATTCAGTTAGAGTTTTTAAGAAGTTTTTATGTGTCTATTATATGCATTTTCCAATGTACATCTGATAAGCTTCTTTCTCTGTTGTGGTGCTAAAAGGAGACATTCTCCAGGATAAGCTGTTACATTATGTTGCTCTGTGCCACCAGTGAAAGGTGGAAATTTCCATCCAAGTGTTCAGTTACAACTGATTTGGTTAACCACATTGGGTTATCTGTTTGGTTACACCTGAAAGAGAATTTGTCACAATTACTTTTTAGGTTGTCTTTTACTTTAATATAGCAAGTGTTGGATCAAAAATTGATTTCACTTATTACGGCTGTAACCTGTCCAGGAACTGAAAACAGGGATCACCATGTAGGATTTTGGGTCCACTTTCCTCACGCCTTGTCATTCCTTTTGCCAATTTGCTCCCCTTTGGTTAGATCATGTTGCCTCTTCATACAGCACCTCCTTGGAAAGCTGGGTATGTGATACATCCAGAAAATGCAAAATTTGATATTGTTTGAAGACCACTATAAAAAATCTAAGACCATTTTCAAACATAATTTGAGTTGTCTAATGCTGATGTTACTATAACTCTACTACATTATTTACCTCTTTGAAACTCAGGTGCTCTTGTATGTAAATTCAGATTCAGGCAACTGATTAATTTTCTTCAGGCACTGCTTGGACTAATGTACCTTGAACTGAAGATCATATGAATTGTAAACTTAAAAGAAAGACCAGGTTTTCATTTTGTTCAGATAGAAACAATAAGATTTTAGCATGTGGCTATGGACTCCTGTGGAATGGTCTGACCTATATTAATGGCTCTATGTCCCAAAATAATAGCTGTAGAGCAGTCCTCATGATAGCTTTTGTAATGAAACAGACGTGTTTTTCTTAAATTTTGAAGTAAGGTTTGCTAAACAATCTTACTTTTTGCTCATGTTGTACTATGTCTTCTCCTTGCTATTTTTATTGATTATTGTTTTACTGTAGTGTTAATATTTTGCTTTAGACAGAACATGCAAAAATGTCATTTTTTCCTTTCCTTTATATCCTTCTGTCTATTCTATGGGCTCCTTCCCTGGTTGACTGTGCTCCAACTTCCATTTTATCCTAATCTGTATAGTCCACAGCCATTCATCTCTAACAAGTTTTCAGAATAGCCATTATATCACTGTTTAATCTTAGAGCTCTCCAGGTTCCTCAGGATATTTTTTGTAAATGCCAGGCTCCAGTTTTGATCCAATAATTACTAGCATACAGCTAATAGCAGGTGCAGGAACCAAAATAGGTAAATGCACAACCCTGTTCCACTAGAACAGAAGGGGGAAAAACAGCACATACATGATGTAATTACAACAGCTTTGAGCTAAATGTTAGACCTTTTATATTCAGAAACCCTTGTTCCCTGCATGGGCTATACAACAAGTCATTAACCTAACAGTGGTATTCTGGAATCCAATTTGAATATTGCTGTCTATATCACAGTTCCTAATTTCTTTCATTAGTCTTTTTCTTGTGTTTTTCTGTTGAGAATCTTTTGAAGTCTATGTAGATTTAACCCATCTACTCACTCCTCTGATCTCTTACTGTCATTTCCTTGAAGCTAATTAGAAGCTAATTAGATTTATCTTGTATTATATCTTCAGAAATCCCCACTGAAAATTAGAGCAGTTTTTGTATATCTGAGTTTCCTTTTCTTGAAATACTTTCTAGGCCTAATCTTGTATCAAAAAAAACCTGTTTCTTATTTTTCTTTGATAGAATGATGCTATGTTAAATTCACATTGTCACGTTTGGGAAAAACCCATACAAAAATCTACTAAGATTTTTGACAAATATCTGGTCTCAGGAAGTGAAATCATTATAAGGAGTGCATCACAAGAGTATCACCAGCTGCCCCTAGCTCAGTGGATATCACATAATAACAATGAGATCTTTAAATAAAAAAAGAAAAGAAAAAAGAAGGAAAAAGTGTATTAAAAAAAATTTGTAGTCACTAATAGTTGTTTTTAGTGGCAGAGGGTAGCAACTCATAGCCAACAGGGAAAGATTTCGGCTGTACATGTGCATATTCTAGTACCCAAGATGATGCAGGAAACAGACTAAAGAATAAGTTACTGTAGAGTATCAGGACTTGGTGGAAAATGTTTTTTTCCTAACCTATAGACACCTACATGTTCCTGAAAATACCAGTATGAATTTATGCATGCTAAATTACTACATTAGTTAACACCATTCCTTGTTTATTTGATGTGATTAATGGTGTTCATGCCCTCTTAAAACAAGTTGGAGGGTAAAGCTTTGGGAGATGACCTCAGGGATAGATAAACTGTATGGAAGGACTGTGTAAAGTTTTGCAGGGACAGAAGTGTGCTGTTTGGATTACTTACAAAGAAAAGTCTAGGTTTGCCCTAGAAGCAGTGGGAAACAGCTTGCAGGACACTTTTTTATTAGTTTGTTGACAATCTTTCTGTCCCTGTAGCTTTTCTGTGTCTTGGCTGTGAAGGGCCTTGAGGGAGCTGCTCCCTTGCAATGAAGAAAGACTGCTACTCTTAAAAGAGGTTAAGCATCAGGCATTGGTTTCCTATCTCCTCTCAGTGCTCAGGATTTGAAAACAGTATTCAAGTGAATTTTCTGTGTATGCTCTCAGACTCAGATGCAGAGTTGAGCAATTGCATTTCTTCAGTTGCACAGTTCAATGACCTGCTTTAGCTTTCAGTCCTTATTTTGGTAGTGGGGCAGACTTTTAATGACAGGTACACTCCTTAATAAACAATTATTTCTTTTTGTTCAAATATAAAACTCTCGTGTCATAATTTCTGTGCAGCCTAATGGTATTTTTCTGGCATAAAAAATGCTGATTCTGGAAAAACTCTTGATATCTGATTTTTCTGTCTTAATGTAAACAAATTGAAACTGTTGATCAGTGAAAGGATTGCTTTATTTTTCTGAATTTCCTGATTGTATTATTTATAGAAAAATTGTTTTTTTTCCAATGTAAAGTCTCTCATCTCTAACTTCAATATGATTTCTTTTCTATAAATATCTCCTATTTTAAAATTCTCTTCACTGCAGGCTTACTGTAAATTTAGTGCAGTGATTTTAAAGTTCTTGTCCTTGTTTTTAAGGCCCTGAATGGCTGTGGTATTTGACTCATTTTCTCTTCTGCATTTTCTAAGCTGCTAATTACAGTCTGAATCATAAGGTTACTTTTTTTCTATACTGTAATTTTGTGAGTCACGAAAATTTTGTAGCTCTACCCTTTTAAAGATACTGCAGGATCCTTCCTTGCTGCCCACTTGGTGTTCTTATTTAAATATAAGATTGAAGAAGGAAGTCTTTGCTGCTACTTTTAACGCCATATTTAGTTGTACATGTTCAGTACTTCATAACTTTGTTTTTAAGGATAATGTGCTTTTCATAGTTAGTAAGTCCCCTTAAGTATTATATGAAACACAAAATGTGTAGAGTAATATAATATATGTAGTGGTACGGGCAAAAGAGTTCAATAATTTTTTTTTATGGTGCTTCAAGTAGACTAATGTGAAGTAAAACCTGTCATTACCATATTTTTCCAGTATGTTTTTATATCACAGAATTGTAGAATGGTTTGGGCTTTAAAGTGCCAACCTACCTTCCATGGACAGAGACACCTATTACGAGACCATGTTGCTCAAAGCCCCATCCAACCTGGCCTTAAGTATTTCCTGGGATGGGACATCCACAACATCTCTGGGCTATCCAATTCCTGTGCCTCACCACCTTCACGATAAAGAATTTCTTTCCCATACCTAATCTAAGCCCACCCTTTCAGTTTAAAGTCATTCCCTCTTCTCCCATCACTCCGGGCCCACTTAAAAAGTCCTTCCCCAGCTTTCCTGTAGTCACCCTTTAGGTACAGGAAGGTCACCTTGGAGCTTCTGCTTCTCCAGGATTAAACAACCTCAACTCTCTCAGCTTGTCTTCACAGGAGAGATGCTCCAACGCCCTGAGATCATCTGGACATCACGGCTGTCCTCTGACAGGTCCATGACCTTCTTATGTTGGGGACTGCAGAGCTGGATAAAGCACTCCAGGAAGGGTCTCATAAGAGTGGAGTAGAGGGGAGAATCACCTCCCTCGAGCTGCTGGTCATACTTCTTTTGATGCAGCTCAGAAGGCACAACAAAAATACTTAATAGTGTATGTGAAGCACATGCTTTCCTCATGACTCCTATAGCTATTTCTCCTAGACAGCAAATATTTTTACAATTTTCAAAATGAAGCTAAGAAAATTATTATCTTAAAGAAAACAATATGACTTATTGGCATATTCAAATATTTGAAGTCTTGTCCTGTCATTACTTCTCACCCAAAAAATACTGGGATATATTTCCATCGGAATAGAATAAAAATCATCGTTTTTAGAAGCAATTTCCACAGAAACCTGAAATGCATAATTTGCTCTTTTGCATATATTGTTCTTTTATCCCACTGAAAGAACAAGTAAGTTTAAATACAGCTAGAGACTAAAGAGGAAGGATTCAATTTATTTATATGAAAGACTGCTGATTAAAACCACACATAAACCTAAAAAGAATAACAATCATCTAACTGTCATAAATTCAAATTATTCTTCCTTGCCATGATCAACTTACAAATATTTGATTTTAAACACTTGGAAGAATTGTTTTCTGATGTTTCCTACTTCTTGTTAACTTGAATGGCTTTTTTACCTCCTTCTCTGAGAATGTCCTTAGGCATTCATTTTAGGAATGAGAGATTTCAAATTATTCATAATTGTGTAAGGCTTGAAATAATTGGTGACAGCAGAACTTAAAACAAGACAGAACACTCACATTTCTCACTTGCTATAATAGTATCCATTACTATTTTTCCAGTATTCTAAGCCTCCTAATATCCATGTAGTTCCCTAATACTATCTTCTATGAGACCTGTTTCTGTTCCTCTGGTAACTTTGAGTTTTCCATTCTCAGCAGCAGGCCTCTGTAATTTGGTGGAGTGAGAGGCTGAGAGGTTAGATGGTGGATTGTGATCTCTTCCTGGGAAGTTTTGCTGACTTTGTCATGGGGCTGGGGCATATAAACAACTCATTAGAGGTTAACAAATTTAAGACATGATGGTGTTTTCTTTTTCTGAGAAAGTATGGGATTACCAGTTCAGCTTTCTTTTTAAAAGGAGCTGCTCTCTACCTTAAATCTGCAGTATCTATTACACTTAACAAAGTAGAAGTATTTTTCACTTTGCTTACTTAAGCTTGAAAGCCAGAATCTCAATGACTTTTTTTTAACCACTTAATCTAGCAAAGCACTCTGTAGTTTATTATTGTTCAGGTCTAATGGGAATCTTTCCTATCAGTTGCACATTTTCACTCTTTATGAATTATTTCACAAGGAGAATGAAATCCAATTTGAAACAGAATTTCTTATAAACACATAATAATTTATCAGTTTTATTGACATGTATTTTGCAAAATAATAGTATTGTACACAGGTTCTGTATGAGCAAATAGAATTACTGCTAACATCTTTTTTTAAGGTTCGTGTTGTACACTCTCCCCTCAGTCAAACACTGTTAGCTCACCAGTCAATCTACTTGTCAAAAATGTTCTTCGGCAGAAGAGGCTGAGAAGTTTGACAAAGCACATTAAGTTGGCGATGTTGATTAATGCTTTTCAGTTAGTAGCACTTTGTTGAACACTATAAATTAAGAATTTTGATGACAGTTGACTTTTCATAAATTACATACAAGAGGAGCTTATCATTGCAATGAAGCAATTGATTTTTACTCTCTAAGATTTGTCATAGCTCTGCTTCATGTAAGTTTCTTTTAGATTTTTTTTCTTTGCCCTTTTTTTTAAGTGTAAATAGCATTACTTAAGGTCCATAGATCTCTTTGGGAAAAAAAAAAAAATAAATAAAGAGGGCAAAGATTATTGATTCTGAGAGTTTTTGGGTATTCTTAATTTTCATCAAAGGCAAACTGTAGGGAGAAAAGTTCCAAGAGATGTAGACATTTTTGTTATTTTTTATATCCCAACTGTCAACTTCCCTGAGCAATTTGGAAATGTGAAGAGTTTACATGCAGGCAATGGTCTGCAAGAATTTCTTTAATAATTATTCCACTGAATGCAGGGGGTTTTCTTGCTTTTGACTACATTTTCTTCAGTGTGTTCAGCATTCTTGATGAAATTACATCCCCAGAGTCAACAAAGATTAATTGCTTCTATAAACACCATACCTCCAAAAAACATAAGATTTTCAGGATGTTTTTAATACACAGTGATAAAGACCTTGTATAGGACTTGCTATACAAAGTATTTATTACTGAAAACATTTCAGGTAGTTGTTTCACAGCAAGAGCCAAGAACAATGCTGTCATGCTGCTTCTTGAAAAACATGAGCTTAGTTTAAATTCTCTCCATAAACTGGGAAATCTCGAATGTTGCTTCTTTGAATTTTCTTTTCACAGGCTGTGTAGGAATGAAGAAAATATTTGGGGAAAGGATTGTGACAGAAAACTTGGTAAAACACAGACTCCTATAAGTGAAGAGTTTTCAGTAAATCAAAAATTTAGTACCATTTTCTATGTTCAGTGAGAAGCATTCCAGAAGAAGTCATCAGTTCCTTGACTGACTGCATCTCACCCACATCACCCCTTGCAGTCAAATAAGAGAATCCAGTTAAGCCATATCCAGTATTAGCAGTCACTTTCCTCATGTCACAGGAATACACTGCCTTCTAGCCATCTTTGTGGAGTATTTTTTTAATGTTTTTATCTCTTCCCCTGCCCTTTGAAATGCTTCTTTCCAAAGCCTCTATCTGTGCATACTTATGATGACTTCAAGAGAATCAGGTAGGTACATTAAGCCACATGGAAGCCCCATTTTCTTCTTCACCAAGCAGAGGAGGTAAATTGTAGTACAACAGTAAATAATGCTTTGCTCCTTGAATTTCTGGAAATTTTAAGTTATTCTTTCTGAACAGTAGGCTAAATTGGCAATGTATGCAAAGTTTTTCACAAAATATCAAGATTTTCTGCATATTCACTTGTTATAAATTTACTTGCAAAAATGTGTTGCTTTTGTTAACATGTAAATCAGTAGATACCTTAATTTTTTACACTTCTGGTCTAAGTATGTATCTATTTACCTAAGTAGAATATATTTGGAGCCAAAAATGAAAAACATCTGTGAGAAGTACTTGTCATACTGAAAGCACAACCATGGCCTGAAAAATATGGAAGGGAAAAAAATTCAAAACATTGCTAGTGATTTGAATTTCAAACAGAATGGTTCATACAAACACAGTGTGACAAATTTTATTCAATGAACAAGACTGGCATTCACAGTGTAAATTCCTATACACATGAATGCAAGTGTTGCTTAATAAAAGTGTAATTTAATATGAAGATGACTGAATCACTGCAGAATTTGAAGAAAATGTTTTAAGGCTGTGGAGGGTTGTCTTGGGCCAGCTGCCAAATAAGTTACTCCCTCTCTTCAAAAAGACAGGTGTAGAAACTGAGGTGAATTAACTATGGGTAGGGAAAAAGACAACAAGATGACCTACCAGTTAACACCATAGGCAAAACAGAGACAATTTCGGGAAAACGTGTTTAATGTATTTCCATTGAAAATAGATTTAAATAGTGAGGAGCAAAGGCAAAAATTAAACTTTTTCACCCCCTGATGCACCATGCAGGGGAAAATGGAAAATATGGGCAATGTGTTCAGTTTTTAGCAGTTTCTCTCTGCTGCTCTTTCCTCTTAACATTATTGCCTTGCTCTGTTTTGGGCTTTCATGCACCACAGTTCTTGAAGATAAACCTGAAGTGTTTGGAAGCTTAAAAAACAGCTGGAATTTTTAGGATGAACCTGTTCCAGTGTGTGATTTTTACAAGCCCCAGTTCCTTGAGGGAATATCCACATGTTCTGGTATGGGATACTTCTTGGCCTGAAGTGTGGACATCTGAACCAGCATGGATCCTCTCCACCTGCTGGTGGGAAATGCCTTCCCCACCCTGGTCTCCTCCATGGGCTGCACATAAATATCTTCTCTGATGTCTGGGGCACCTCATTCCCCTTCTTCCCTACTGCTGATGTTTTCAGGGTGATTTCTCATACTTTTTTCTATTCTTCTCTCTGAAACTTTTTTTGGATCTTAAATGTGTTTTCCTAGAGGTGCCACCAGCTTTATAAATAGCCTTGGCTGTGTCCTGCCGTGGGTTTGTTGTGGAGCTGGTAATGTCTAGCAGACATCTATCCTCTTCTCACACAGAGAGTCCTGCTGTCCCCTGCTGCCAAAGGTAAAACAGATCCTGCGAATTTCCACTTTTTAATATTATTACCCAAATACTACCAATATGCCTCTTTAGTAAAATTACAGATCACTGAAAAAAAATGTTTATGTATGTATGATAGCTTAATCTGTGGTCATTGCTATCAGCTCTGCTTTGGAACAGAAACAAGCTTACCTGACTGAAACTGCCATAAGATCTTAGTTAAGCAGAATGCAATGACTTGAAATGTAATTTAAAAAGAACACTGGGGCTACCACTTCTGACTTTTCTAACTCCAAATGTTTTGTTTTGACAAATAGTAAGAATTTGTTTTTCTAACTCATCTAGATTTTATGGTATTCATAGGAAGAGAAAGGAGACAATGGAGAAAAAATGGCAATGGGTTTCTAGTGTTTCCATATTTTCACTGAACCCACACATGTAGTAGTTTTTATCCAACTACTAATGAAGCTACATATTCCTATACTTCCAAATGGAATATCAGAGTAAATAAACAGTAGTGTCTAAGTGTTATGATAATCAGACATTTCACCTGTTGAATAAGTGTGGTATATTCCCTGTAAAACCACCACTGATATATCTCAAGAAATGTTTTTAATTTCAGTATTCAATCACCCAAAAAGCGTGAGAGTGATTTAGAATTTTTCACAAAAATAAATTTTGTTGATTTTGCCACCACTTTAACTGTTCCTTTACTTGCTTTACCTGTTGTAGAATTTGGCATTTGCATTATTTTCTGTAGAAATGAAGCCTCATTCTTTGTTGTACCTTTTTTAAAAGTAAATTGAATGTACTGTTGAGAATGATGCAGTGCTTTTACCCCATGTGCTTTGTCACCCTAACATTTGGATTTTTTTTTTTTTTTTTTTTTTTTTTTTTTTTTTTTTTTTTTTTTGTTGCTAGGCTGTAGTGGGTCTGTAGTCCTCAAACAAAATTTCTCCTGGGGGTATGCTGACCTTCACTCTGGCTGTAGGCACAAATATTAATAAAAATTGAAAAAGAGGAGTAATATTCTTTTATTTTCCATTGTTAATATCTTCGTTTTCAACAGCTTAGGATTTGTAGAAATGAAAATAGACAGTACTTGAGGCTAAATATGTGATTCTGCAGAGTGCAAACAGCACAGATGAGTATAGTGAAAGCTTCTTTCTGCTCACTTGCTGTGTATGTAAACCACAAGGCTGAAGACATTGTTCAATTGACAAGCCAGTTAAGTCACCGATTTTCCTGTCGTGCTTACCATCTATGCTCTTAACTTCTAAAAATTATTTCCCTGAGGAACTGGACAGATATATTTTCTCACGTCACATTATCTTACAGTAATTGTTATGAAGCTGGATTAATTTCAGCTTTTTAGAGGTAAAAATCCGATTTACTGCCATTTCTTGAATTATCTCCAGTTCCCTGGAATTCTGTAATACCCTTCAACTCTCTTTAAAATGCAGGGTAAAATGAAAGGGAATTAGGAGCAAGAGATACATGTAATTAAGGTCCCATTGTGAGTACATTTCTCATTATAAAATTAAATGTAGATGTCTGGAGTACATTTCTCATTATAGAATTAAATGTAGATGTCTGAGCCTGAAAATTAGGTTATTAAGCATTCTTTTTTTTTTTTTTTTATCTAGCTGTAAAAGTGTTTTTGTTCTTTTTCTGTTGTTGCTTTAACTGTTTTTTTAAATGAATTGTTATTTTCCCCCATCTGTCCTAAGGGAAAACCATTCTTGATTTTTATATCCTGAAAACTACAAATTTCTGTAATTTCCTTGCAGTGGAACATATTACTCTAGTGAAAACCCTTGTGGGGTGCATTTCTGTAAAGGGTTTCCTTATATTTCTTTGTGTTCTGTTCAGATACTTAGCATCAAATCACTGAATCACAGAACCATCAAGGCTGAGAGACCTTCAAGACCGTCATCTAGTCCAAGCATCAACCCAGCACCACCATGATGACCTCTAAACCATATTCCCAAGTGACACATCCAGACACCTCTCTCCTTCCAGAGACCGTGACTGCACCACCTCCCTGGAAGCAGGGAAGCCTCTTTAAGAGGCTAGATGGACTTGTGATTATACCAAGATTGTTACTGATATTTTCACACATTTAAATGGAAAAGTAGGCTCTCAAATTGCTCTCTCCCTTGGCACACTGTTAGAAACTGTAAAACCTGTCTATGAGGCTGTTTTGTGACAACAGCTGGAGAGCTGACATTTGTGCTATTCCTCAGCTTGACACCTTGAGATCACTCAATCCCACATAGCTACTCATGAGTTGGGTGTTCTCTACAGGCTCTTTACATCAAAATGTGTTACAGAAAAAGCTAATTATGTTTTAGCCTTTTCCATCAAGCTCTCCACTGCACTCTTTTTAAAGATCTTTTTAAAGATCATTTGAAAGCAGTATGCAAGATGAACAGAGCCACATAACACTGCACAAGGCTTCAGAGATTCAGGAGAAGGTAAGCAGTGTGTGCTAAAATGCCTGATTTTTATTTAAAAATGAGTGAAAAAAAGAAAACCCAGGTGCAGACCAGTAAAGAAGGGACTAGCTATGGTCAATTTAAGAAAGAAATGGAGATGATTAAAAAACTTTGAAAAAGACCTCTCTCATTTTCTAAGTGTTGACTTGTATGGGAACGCATTTGGAACAGAGTGTGGCATCTGAAAATCAGCTGTGATGAAGATAACCCTGAAAAAAAAAAAATCATTGTTCATGAGTTTGAACTTGAAAAGTTACTTTTTAGTTACTGGTTTTTGACCTTTAGGCTGTAGCAGCCTTCATGATGTCCCTGAGGTAGGCAGAATTTCTTCCATCTGAGGACATTTCCTTGTAATGTCTATTTAAATAAAATTTTAACATAGAAGTAGTGAACGCACTAATTTTTCAGTACAGTAGACTTCATCTTAGTGAACCCAAAGGCTCCTATCCTGACAATTTATGTCTAAACATGGAAATTACAGAGAGAAGGCCAGGGGGAAAACAGCGCCACTAATTTTGAAGTGTGTTAGATATTTAAAAATATGTGCTTCAGTTCCTGCCAGGTGGTCTTTGCACACTGTATGCACCAAATAACCCAGCTGCTATTCCTGCAGAACTTAATTTATAATTATAATACTGTTGATTATTTTTGAATGTGTTATATAAATTCTCCATAGATTTAGACTCAATAAAAGAAATCCATGCATTTAATTACTACTTTGAAAATATGTAATTCTATGATGTACTAAAACCAAACTTAGTTTACATAAAAATAAAAGCATACTTTTAAAGCCAATAACGTGAAAGCATACTTTTGCTGAGAGATTGGCTATATAATTCTTTGATGGGACATGTTCTTTGCATAGGGTTTTTTCATTTCATTTAAACTTAATTCTCAAATAATTCAGGAACAGGATTAAAAAATATAATTAGTAATAAATATAGTTGTTTGAAGTTCATGCATATTAAGGCTTCTTATTATGAAGGATTCTTAGGATATCTTAATTTGCAAAATGAGAGTAGTGTGTGGAGTTGCGTTTTTATATGTTTTACTACATTTTTATTCTGTCATGGTTTGTTCCAGTGTACCCTCATATTGTATGGGTTTCTCCCTGAGTTTTCCCGCCTTTCCCCAAGTGTCAGTCTCTAGAAAATGCCAAGTCATTCCCCTGTCCCCTCCCAGGTGCCTTGTCTGTCACTCGGTGTCCCTTCCCTACCTCTGGAAACTTCCATCCAGGGCACCAAGTGATTGGATGAGGTCCGGGGACCCCTACTCTGTCCATCCCTCACTGGATCCGCCAGATGTCAATCCCCACAGAGTCACTCCTGTCTGTTCCCCACTGGCTGATCGGCCCCCTCCCTCTCCCTATGTAACATGTTGCCAGCACCCCCGAGTTGCATTTGTTGGCTGGCCCCCTCCAGTGCTGTTGGATCCCCAGGACCTCAATAAACATCGGATTTTTGCCCCCAACAAGTGCCTCTCCTCATTTCCTCGCCGTTGGAATCAGCAGCGGCCTCAGGACCCACAAAGCACTCTCCAAAGCCCAGCCGGGTACAGCGGAGGGTGCTTCCACTCGCCCTACTCGCCCCGCAGGAGAGCTAGCCGGGGCTGAGGACAGTGGTCTGGGGCAGGGACGTGGCAGTAGTGGCTCAATTTGCCCTGAAATTTTTAAGTATTGAGTATTCAGTTTTGTCCTATGTTTAAAATTAGCGGCTTTTAATATTTTTAAATATGAGAAGAAATAATTTTTCCATATTTAAAAAATGTCCTTGTTATAAAGGATATCTTTTAAGTTGAAAAACAGTTTCGATCTATTCTTTGCCTTTCCTTTTCTCATAAAATATTTACTCTTCTAGAAATATTTAATACCATCTATTTCATAGTGACAAAGTTGCAAGCTCTGAAGACTTAAGTTTTGAATCTACTCTTGCACAAGGATTGAACTACACCAGTGATCTATGTGCCAATACAGATTGTTGAGTAAACAAATGTCTCACAGTAGTTTTTCAACTGAATCTGATGAAAAAGTGACCTCCAAGTCAAGGAAGGGTGACAGGAAAAATGAATTTGACATGCAGCCAAGAGTCTGCTGCAGGGAACAGATTCCAGAGAATGCCAGTCTCTATTTTACTAAGAGATCAATCCAGATACTTTAGATAGTTTAATGGGGCCAAAGGGGCTGGATAACAAAGCTTATTTTAATATTATGAATCTACTGTAACTATGGGTTTCCTCAGAAAAGGTTTATTGCATAGGAAAAGGCCAACAGGTACATTATAATCCTCTGAAGAAATTACAGTAACAGGAGAGAGATTCATCACGGGTAATTACAGTTGTTAAACCAAATTCTCTCTTCTGAATGCATACAAAGTAGATATTTCCATATTCCCAAAGGTATTTTAAGTCCTTATTAAATATTAGCCTTGTAATAAAGCTATGACTGTGATTTAAAAAAATGATGGATTTTTTTCCCTTTTCTTCCTTACATCTCACTTAAAGTTGTTTGGAGATGGATTCAGATGTTTCATGTAGTGTCTCCAGCTCATAGTCTCCCGAGTTCAAGTTCTCTTGCATATATTCAAAGTATGAATGAGAGATCACCACTAACTTCTAGAGGCTCAGATTTAGTTTTAGGCAAATTAGTAATTTGATTTACAAAGACCTAAATATAACACTTCATTAAACTCATTCAGGTTAAATCCCTGTCCAGGCTTACAAATCTGCCTATTCCTTCATTTTTCTTTGGTTTCTGATCAACATGCTGCAAGAATTGCTATACTATTTCACTTAACAACTGGGGGTATTGGCAAGATATTGAACTTGCCCAAAATTACACAGAAATAATATGATGGAGATTTTAGAATCTGTTTTCTCAAGTTTGTTTTCTTTGTCCTTAGCCTTTTCTAAATTTTAAATTTAAAAATATGCATCAGTAGAGCTTCCCGCCCCCTCCTCTGCCCCATGGGTTTTCATCTATCTATGGTATCAATAGTACATTTTAGATAATTTATTCTAAAGGTTTCTCTTGAAGAAGTCTAGTACAGAAGACAGCAGCTTGCACAAGACCCATCTTAAATTTGTTACCAGGTAATAGGAAAATATTTTATGTCCTGTATAATGATATAGATGTGGAATGGGTGTTTTGTGATGCTTTCTAAACTAAGCAGCAGTTAGACAAGTAGCTGAGATGGAGTGGAAAGTCTTGGTGGAGCAGTTCAGTATTTATTATCTACACATGAGGGAGACATAGAGCTTTGTCCTATGTCAAGCAATTACTGTTATTATGATTAGCAGAGCTATGTGAAAATAATGAATACTTTTAAAGAAACTATCTACTTATTTTCATTATAAAATTCAATTATGAAAATGGAAAATCTGATTCAGAGTATCTTAGATTTAGATGTAAGCTTGAGTGTATATTGTACTGCACGGCCATAGCAACAACAGCAAAATTCTTCCTTTTCGCACTTCCCTATCCATTTCTTAGGTTTTTATATTTGGATGTAGTTGCAAGCTAGATGAGTGTATTGGGTTTGTGTATCTCAGTTTTGGTAGTGGAGGGCTACAGGGGTGACTATTTGAGAAGATGCCAGAAGGTTTGCCCTTCTCCAACAGGCCCTATGCCAGCTGGTTCCAAGATGAACCTGCTGCTGGCTGAGGCTGAGCCCATCTGTGATGGTGCTAGAGCCTCTGGGGCATGGATGTTTAAGAAGAGAAAAAAAAAAATGCAGTACAAACGCAGCCAGGAGAGAGGAGTGAGGAAGAAGATGCTCTGCAGATACCAGGGTCAGAGTAGAAAGAGAAGGAGGAGGTCTCCAGGCACCAGAGCAGAGATTTCCCCAGGCTGCTGTACAGACCATGGTGTTTAGGTGTGCCCCTGCAGCCCATGGAGATCCATAGTGGAGCAGAGATTCATCTACAACCCATGGAGGACCCTACACTGGAGCATATGGATGCCTGAAAGGAGCTTGTGAGCCTAGGGGAAGCCTGGATTGGAGCAGGCTCCTTGCAGGATCTGTGGTCCTGTGGAGAGAGGAGCTCACACTGGAGCAGGTTTTCAGGAAGGGCTTGTGACCCTCAAAGGGATCCACCCTGGAGCAGCCTGGCCCTGGAGAACTAGACTTTGTGGAAGGGAAAGGTAATGAAGACCTGTAGCCCAGGGGAGGGACTCATGTTGAAGTTCATGGTGTGCTCTCCCCCATGGGAGGAGCCCCATATTAGATAAGTGGAAGACAGTGGGGGGAAGGAGTGGCAGAGAGAGTGTATGATCAACTGACAGCAACCCTTATAAGGTTTTTGCCATATTTTCCCCTGTTCAATTGATGGGAAGGAGTGATAAAGTGGCTTGGTAAGCACCTGGCATTCAGCCAAATTCAGCCCTCCACAGTGAGGTTGCTCCTTTTCCCCATTCCAAATGATGATATAAATCCTCATCTTCTCATTTGCTGAGAGAGACAAAAGCTTCTGTCTCTATGCTTGCTGCTTTTTTGTGAAGCCATTGAGCTCTTGGCAGAGCATTTCATCTTTGACCTTGACATTTGCCTGCCCTTCAGGGAAATGCTGTTGGGCTGAACATTCGTTCAACCAATGTACCTGACTGCTGGCTTAGTGTGTCCCATGCAGAATCTTTCACATCATGTTTTGGTGAACTGTTAATTCCCTTTGCACTACCAGGTCTACTGAAGGATTCTTGCATTGATTTATAAAGCCTTCAGTTTGTGAGGCCATGCTATCTCCCTGATGAATCTCTTTCCAGTGTAACATTGATTATCTGACACTTGGCATTTTAAGTTTTCTCAAAAGTAAGTTGCATTCTCTGGAAACTTTTCTCTGTGTAAGCTGGATAGAGTTTCACTTTGGTCCCTCAAATATCTATTACAAAAGAAATTTCTTCTACAGTGTTAAATATCACCATTAAAATACACAATTAAAACCCTCTCAAACTAGCACATGCTATAGGTTCAGACATGTGGAGTTTGACTTGGAATGTGCCTTCAGTTACAGAGACCCAAAGTTGTTAATTGTGGGCAAGTCTCCAGGTAAGAATGACTTTGAAAATAGACATTCACAGCATCTGTGTAAGCAGAAACAAGGAGTGATAAAGGTTTGTTGAGGGTGCACCATAATTAAGAAATTATTTGGAGGTGGCAGCAAGTCTGGGAAAAAAATCATCAGAAAAATCAGTTTTTTAATTGATTTTAAATCCTTACTGGTCCCATCAAGGAATAAATAGATTCCTGAGTGATAATCTTTGTTCAATCAAATTTAGAATTGGAAACAGGGACATTGAAACATTGTAACATTGAAACAGTAACATTGAAAAATATTTTTGGGGCCCTAATTCAGGATAAAATATTCAAATTTATAAAACCAGAGCCATGTTGTTATTGGACATGAAATGAGTACACAGAAGTTTGTTAAGTTCAAAAGAGAAAAAAAACCTGAGTTTTATTCAAATATCTGGTATTTACAGAATTCTAAAGGTGACCATGGATTGGAGGATGGAATTACCACCTCTCCAACCATACTGGTCCAAAGATCAATCAATCATTTCTCTCCACACAGAGAAATATGTAAACAATTATATCCATACATAAAACTGTGTGGGAACTCTGACTCTCAAATGTGTAAACATTTTCAGAAGGCTAAAGAAGTTTTATGAGAACTTTAAAACTTTCAAAAGAACTATAGAAGAAAACTTAACACTTAAAAATCAGAGCCAAAATTCTTTTATCTTATACAAGAAGATAAAAGGTGAGTTTTGTGCTGCTGCTGTTGGGCCTTATTTGACATTTTTTTGTACAACTATTATAGGAATTTTACCCTTTGCAGTTAGCATGATTATTTTCAGAGATTGTAGTAACAGCCAAGAATCCCCTGTTGTGAATCGTGACACTGCTTCAAGGTGTCAATAGGATATCAAACAGGAAGTTTATGATTTCTGTTGGATAGGAACTCTATGAGTGCACGACATCTTTTCAACTAAAAGGAGGTACAGGTAAACATAAATAAACTTACAGAATTATTTGGTTTGGAAAGGACTTTGACAGATCATCTAGTCCAGGTCCTGCCCCCTTCCCCCACCCTGTCCCCCCCCTTACTCTCCACCCCACTCCCTGCCAATCCTCTCCCCTGGTCATGGACAGGGACATCCTCCACTAGATCAGGTCACTCAAATCCCTGCCCAGCCTGACTTTGAACAATTCTAGTGGTGGTGCATCCACAACTTCTCTGGGCAGCCTGAGAAATTGTGGATGAGGAGAGATATGAAATAGTTCCACTTGGTTATTACTACAAGTGCCAGTTGTAGTAAAAAATATAGTTAGGTATATGATGAGAATTATGAAATTCCATTTTAATTATCCATGGCTTTGCCATTTTTAACACTTGAATAAGAATTTTCCAAATCAAGTTCTTTCATCTGTCTTTCATCTGATTATTATGTTCCCTATTATTTTCACTGCTGCAAAATTCTTAATCTATGTCAGAAGATAAGATTAAGGGAATAATATACATTTCCAGATGTTTCCAAAACAGAAAAACCCTGTCTGACTTCAAAATCCCTTCTATTTTGCTTGAATTATGAATTTTGCATACTTACATGCTCTTTGATTTTTTCCTAATGCTGTTTTGTTTTTAAAACCTTTTTTTTTCATTTTTGAACTATTTATCTGCAGTTGTATTAATTATGTGGTGCATGCAGAAAAATGCACAATCATATATGCTGAAAAAAGAAAATGGCAAAAAGCCATTCTCAACAGGTGAATCTAACTGTGTCTACTGACACTCAGGAGTGAAAAACATGAAAAGGCATTGATGCTTATAAATAGTGCTGAGAAAATAAACTGCAACTTAGCACTTCCTTCATGATAACCTCTAGATTCCACATCATAAAAACATCAGGGTGTTTATGGTTATTCTGCCTGTGTACTCTTAATTTTATTGTGTCGGTACCACCTTCTTTGAAATAATTTTAATCAAAGCAGAAAGGCAGCTAAATTAAAAGATTTTAAAATATTATATAATTAGAGATGATTAAAGTTTCACTGTGAGATACCTATCATTATAGACATCTATCATTATACCTGCTGTTACAGCATATTTTAAGCATGTAATATTTCCTTAAAAAGTCACCTACTGACTATTTTGTGGCAATTTTGCCTGCTATCATCTTTCTTTTATATAAGCAAATATAAGCAATTTTACTGAGTTCTAATGGGACTTCCCACTGAGCATGTGCGATCAACATAATTTTATTTCCTATGCCAGTGTGTTTCATGTTTACAGTTCAAATAAAGCTGTCTCTGTCTCAGCAGCAGCATTAAGGAACTTGAGCCAGTATGCATGTGGAAAAATGGTACTAATTTTTCAGAATGCACCTTAATATAAAAGTGTGGTTAGGTATTTGAAAGGCACTATTGAAGTTCTGTGAATGCTCCCCAGGCTGGATGTTGTTTATATGCATCCTCAGAGAGTCTTGAGCCTGCTTAAGGACAAAATGGAGAAAGGAAGTGATAGGACAACTGATTAAAAGGTAATCGTGAGCACAGTGTTTTGAGATTATTCCAAAGAAAAGCTTTTAAAAAAAAAGATCAGCCCTGAGAACAAAATCCAGGGTGCTGTAACTCGCGGTCAGCTCCCCTTGCCGCGATACTCCGATAAATATTTTAATTAAAATTTACTTATGCATCCTGCATTTGCTTACTGCAATATAGAGTCGCTATGAGGACTTACTGCATCTTAGAAGCTGAAAGCTAAGACTTTACAGATTATTTTTATTTTTTTACCCAGAGAGAGTTATGTACAAGAAAAAACACATTATCTACTTAAGAGATACTAATTTCTTTAATCTGAATGGAGCTGATATAAAAATATTTGCCTCCATAAACAGCAGAAAATACATATGATTAAAAGGTATTTTTGACCAACAGTACCAGTGAGGTTGGCACAATCTGAAGAAATAGTGCTTGCTAATGGACTAATTCTGCAGAGGCAGCAAAGAGCACAAAGCACTTCTTGTTTCTCTGAGCTCAACAATATATAGTAAGAAAGGCTTACTCAGTTTAAATAACCTCTGCAGTGGGTTAATTAAAAATAGATACGCAATATCCAGCCAATTCCTTCCATCTCCTTCTCTGGTAACTTCAAAATAATATTGAAATTAGCAAGATCTTTATAGAAATATGTTGATTAAATGACTTATACTGCTGCTGGAATATAACTGGTATGAATATAGAGTTAAGAAAATTATATATAAATGATGAATTTCAACAATTGCTTGTGATGATCTCTGGTTAGAGTTCTGTTTGCAAATAAGATACTGTTATACTGTGAGTTTTGAAGAATATAAAAAGTAAAGGGATATCTTAGGTCACTTCACTTTTGGTAGCTCTCTTGAATCTTAAGTTTTCAAAAACAAGTAGAAAAGGACATTTCAGGATGTTATGACCATATTACTTCCCAAACACACACCAAAAAAAAAAAAAAAAATCAAAAGGGAATTACTTTCTCCCGTCTCCAAACATTGCAAAGTTTGAAAATGTCTCATGAACTATAAAGCTGGCCTTTTTGGAATATCTACTGGAATATCTATTCAGTGTCAGTGTTTCCTGAGACTGCAGATTTGAAAACAAACCTGTTCAGATTTGTACACAAGAATGACATTTGGCCCAGCATGTTCAGACCCTCTGAAGGGAATTAGAGGCAAGACTCTACACCAGGAAAAAAAGGCTCTGATATACCACAAATATTGATAAAACACAACTCTGTGATACCTAAGAATTCACTGTTAATGGAAAAGAAAATAAAGGAAAAACTACCCAAGCAAAAGGATTTCTAGGAAAAAATAATATAAATGATGTGCACATTACTTATACAACACTTGTATAAAAGATGGTTTCCACAGTAGAAGAAGCAGCTTTATTGTGGCATAAAATTAAATAACTTCATTTGTTGGTAAAGGTTGGTAGCTCAGAAGACCCACCATATATTTTCAATGGAATTCTTTTCCTCCCAGGAGGATATCTGTTTTCCTTATCTATTTTCCAGACTGTTTCTCACAAAGAGGGGCAAAACATGCATGCTTTTAATGCAGCAGTCTGAACCTGCCTGGTTCACACCAATCTGGAACGTTTGATCCATCTGAGAAACTTGTGAGTTGAACATTATCTGCCTTTTTGCAGTTCATGCAATTTGCTACTTGAAAAGCAGGAGCTGGCAGTCTGATAGACTCCTTCCATATTATGATTATTTTCCTAAAACCAAAATCAAGCTGCTAGGTCCAGAGAGACTCTTCTCACAGCAGATAATGCCAATAAAAGGAGTACCGAGAAGTGGTGGGAACAGTGGGTGTGCCAAGTCAGCCACATCATCGTTATAGGGTTGATGCTTTTTAGCTTTGTTGCACTCTCCTTTGTCTGACCGCTGAGGTCAGAGAAGATGGCTGGCATCTCTGCCTCACTCATCATCTCTGACATGTGGCTGGCACTAGCAAATTTACTCAAAAAGGATGTGCCTGCTGTGTTCTAGATTGACCTGCACTCATGGGAGGGGAATCAGTGCTGAATGTTTCAAATTGGGGATCTAAGAATGTAATCAGAACTCTGTGTACTACCCTACTGTCTTATTCATTTTCATATGGGGGTCCTTTCCTATTTAGACCAATAATCTGTCTGTTCAGAGTACCACAGTAAGTCATAAATCCTTCAGGCTGCTCTTGCAACTATTTTTTCTTTGTCAAGATAAGTAAATCAGATGAGTGTGTTCAGAGAGCACCATCATTTTGGAATATCTTCAAGGTAAAAAAAAAAAATTATTTCCTACAAAACTATTTGCATTCAGAGTGCTGACAAACATTTGAAATAAAAATATTTCCCATTAATTTTAACAGAGAGAGGAAATTTTTACTAATCTTTCTTCCTTCAACTTCTTTTCCAATGAGTTGTATGGTTTTGAATGACAGATCTACAGAGGGGACAAAGGCAAAGGGTTTGTATACGAGTTTTTTCTTTGTGCTTGCTCATGATGACTTAGACATTCGTCTTCAGATTATGCCCAGAATGAAGAAACGTGTGGCTTTTATGGATCATCCTGTGAATTTAGTCAAAAGGGTCTCTGTGTTAGTGCCTTTGTTAGTGCCTTCTGAGAAAGGTTTTTATAATGCCTTAATAAATCATGTGCATGCATCTTCACTCTTGACCGCTAAGACTAAGCAGAGCAGTTTCTTAACTCCCTTTCTGCTAGTGAATCTCAGTAAGGATTTGAAATGGTTAGGGGTTTATTTATTCTTCATGATATAATAATCTAATTCCTTGATTAATGTCTTTTCATTTTATCAATAAGCACTATGAATTCCAATTAGGTTTTTCCATTGAGGAATAGTGAGAAAAATATGAAGTGTTTCAGTAATGATGGTAGCCAAATGAAACAGCGCATTCCAGGTGGAATGTCAAACATAGAAATATTTACTTTAACAGTATGTGTGAATTTTTTATTATTACATGTGCATTCATTTCCAGAAGTGTGAATATACACTGGCAGATTCCTAGTCTTTCTATTCCCAGTTATAAGCTTGGAAATAAATATATGTACAAAAAATTGTTCATCATCTGCTTGGTTATAAGAAAGGAGCACTTCCATTGTTGCCTGCTGCCTCAGAAGCTGAATTGACCACTAATTTTTTGTTTATGTCTTTGTTTATTTTTGCTTTTAATTTGGCTGGCTACCTAATTTGCAAGAAGAACAGATACTTTGGAATCTTTTAATGGTGCAGTTTTATTAAAGTGTACATCCTCCTTTCAAACTCCAAATATACAGCCTTAATCATTGGCATGAAACATCTTAGAACAACAAGAGTTGCTAGTGCAGTTTTGATTAAAAGAGGAAAAGGGATTTGCTGGTTCATGGGATAATAAAGAAAGATGTAATGGGGATAAGTTTAACTGGCAATATTGCATTTTTGTAGCCAGTCTGTCCATTTAAAACACAAATAATAAGTACATATTTTGGTTAGAACACAAAAGATTTGTTAAGAAATTTTGGATAAAGTGGCCTAAAATAATCACAGTAATATGAAGGCTAAAGGGTGAAGAGGGATTTTGTGATCACAAATCAGTATGCTTCACTGTCACTTCTAATGCCTCAATGAACTATGGTTTTGTCTTGTTCTCTTTTGGTGAGCATGATTCTTCAAATATTTAATGGATCCATGGTTGGTTGACTGCTGAATGCAGCTCACTGTCTTCTCCAGAAGATAAATACAGGAGAATAAGTGCATTTACTGCTTCTGCAGAGGTATTTGAGCTCATTGTTACTGAACTGTCTGGAATCCTGGAGCAAAGCCATACTTGTTCACAACTCTGCCTGAGCTGACCTGTCCTGCAGAAGGAGTGGTGCTGTTTATGACACAAAGCAGTGGGCTATGGGGAAATATATTCCATGTTTTCATTAATCTGAATTCCTAGATGGCTAAGTGACTGAATAACCTGCTGCCACTGATCTGCTTTAACTCTTCCTTACACTGAAAAGAAAGCATTTTTTCCCAGAACTAGATGTTATCTGGAGAAGTCTCTCTAAAAGGAGTCAGTAACTATTTGGTCTGAGAGATCTCGACCTAATTTAGACATTTTCTATTTTGCCCCAAACTCTAAAAATACTACCCTGGCCTGTTTGGGTGAAAATGTTTTACATTATATTAATAATCATTCACTGGAGTACATAGACTAAAAAACATAAAAAATGGTTGCAGAGCTTCATATTAAAAATATTAATTTGAGTGACAAGATCAACTATTTATTAATGTGAATAAATTAATGTGGTAGATTTGGTGCTGAGGTATTCTCCTCGGACATAAAAAAAGCTGAGACTGTGATAAAATACTTGTTCAGAGATCAAATAAAATGTTTCCCATCAAGCAGGAAGGTAGCCCTTGGCATGATCTTCAAGACAAGTGCTCTCTTGCCTGGGTCATGGGGCAAGCTTCTTAATTTCTATGATTCTGTACTATGACTGGGATTCTCAAGCAAAGATCAAACACTTGCAGGCATTTCCTTCTCAGCTAACACAAGTAGCTCCCTGTCACCTCTCTGGCATTTGTGAAGCTGGTGTTTCTAGAAGGATTAATTATTCTAACTTCAGGCTGTGAGTTTTGACTGGCAATACAGACCCTTTGTGGATTTAGTTTTCAGTATCTCTATTCTTTGTTTCGCAGAAGGAAAATAGAAGGGAAAAAGCACTTTCCAGTTTTAGGATTGTTCTAAAAATAACTACGTGGAAACTTGTGTGATATTCAGATATTAATGTAGTTACAAATATCTAAAGTAAGAATGAGTCACCAACTATGAATGCAATATGACTGTTATTTAGCTTTAAGAATTTGTGCTAACCAGCTAGAGAAGAATCTAAGCCACCAAATCATCACAAGGAAATCATCCATGTCTGAATCAGATTCTTTAGCCAGTGTAAGTGGGGATTGTTAGCTGGGAATGTTAATGATAACTTGTTAGGACACAAGGAAAGGACAATTATTTTGTGCTGCAAAAAGATACATGTGACTGCAAAAGTCCTAGCAAAAACTTCAAGAATTATAACTTAATTTAACCATTTCTGCTGCTTGTTCAAATCCCTGTGATGGCAAAACTTTGCTTCTTTCTCCAGGATATTTAAAAATAACTAGAAATTGTAATCTAAATGAAAATAATTAAAGAAATATTACTGGAAGGAAATGATACATAGTCATTGTCCAGTTAAACTGGAGAGTGTGAGGTCTAATAGTCCTACACCAGTTTAAGTTTCAAGTGAATTGGACCTTGGAGACCACCATAGGTGGCACATGAAATCATAGCTAAAATGCCTTTCATGGTTGAACTCTGTAAAAACACCTTTTTTTTTTAACAATTTTGCCATATTTTGCATCTTTTAATGAGACTAGTACCTCATAAAAGAGAGTTTACCTTCTTCTTCATGTTACCTAGATCATAATCAGAATGAATTTCACCTCATTAGATGAGATATTCTCCATTCTTTCTTTCTATAGGTACTTCTTTCTTCATTATGCTTATTTTCTGAGCATGGGGAAAATCCATAAGAGGTATTCTAAGAAAGCTGGTTAGAGAAATGTGAAGTATTAAAATTAAATGTTAACCTGAGAAGAAAGAAGTGAACCAAGAGAAAATTATGTGATCAAAATCCAGGGCATATCTATCCAAAGGCAGCTGACAGTCAAAGAGCAATGAAGGGATGAGTAAGAGAATAAAATAGCTCATTTGAGACTTTAAACAATTTTTTAAGGATGGAGTGGAAAAATCAAATCTAGGAAGATGGAAAGAGTGTCCCACAAAGAACTGTGATCAATATAGATAAATAGAATGTAACATTTGTTTTAGAAGGGATTAAAGTCTGGGATCTGTGGAATCTTCACAACATCTGTTTTAAGGATGTCACATTTATAAAGGAGCAGATTTGATGCAGTCATCTGTTGAAAGCAAGAAGATGCTGGTTCTCAAACCAATGGTTTATTGCTCCATACAATTTTGAATGAGTTTACCATGTATTTGCTCACAGTTGCAAATTGTACATGACTTCAGCTCAGTTTTTAGCTCAGCAGACCAGTTTTACTCTTTTCAGTTTTAAATGCTGTCTTGCCTCCAGTTGTGACCTACAAAGTAGGCATACTGGAATACAGAAATACCAAGGACTGAAAAGGAAAGAAAGAGATACAAAGGGGGCTACAGACTGCAAAATGTCAGTTTGGGTAATCTGAGTGCACAATAATTTA
Source organism: Lonchura striata (assembly GCF_050655825.1). Lineage (NCBI taxonomy): Eukaryota > Metazoa > Chordata > Aves > Passeriformes > Estrildidae > Lonchura > Lonchura striata. The sequence continues at coordinate 99,876,537 of NC_140704.1, forward strand.
AGCAAATTTTAATGAGAAAATTGAAGCCTTTATTACATATAAAAAGTGAAAATTTACAGTGTCAGAAGAAATTTAAGATCTCATTAACTTATATTTTAGTGTATTATAGTGGAATTTTCCATAATAAAAGCATACAGAGAAAATCAACAACAATCTGTATATAGTAAAATTCACTAGAGTAGACATGCACACAATAGGCACGAATTTTATAAAAAAACAGAACAGTAAATCAGCCTCTTAGAAACAGTTATTAGATTTAATATGGGAAATCTAATTTGAACAAAAGTATATGAATGCAAGCATATGTGCAGCATGCAGTTAATGTATGTTCATGTAAGGATTTGTTCCACCTAGAACTTTTCTTTCAGGCCTCACTAGTGATTAACAATATAAAATAATATTCTTCATTTCCACCTTCATGTTTCTCTGATATTTTTCTGACTTTGCTCTGGGGGAGAACGAATGATGTTTCAGGGATGGATGTGATTCAGTGGTTTAGACCATGTTCCAGTTAAGATGTTATTATCAAATTAAATTTTAATTTGGTTCATTTTTATCTTTAGACATACTTTTGAATTCCAAACCAATATCTGTGACCTAGAGCTTTCTTTCCCATTTTTCTTTTTAGCAGCAGAGATTTTTCTTGGATTAGCAGTCTCATATCTCTTTCAGTTGCTTTCTGTACAGTTTCTGTGACATTTTTAAAGGATGTTCCTGGGTGTAAGGAACCCTGACCATGAGTCAGTAATGTTTTTGAAGAGTTAATTTGTGTTAGACCTGATTCAGGTCAGGTTCATTGTCCAAAGACGTCCCACAGAGCATTCTACCGTGTGGTCAGTAACTCAGTTCTTTTTTGCCCCAGAGCTTTTGTTGCTAGGCCCATTTCTTCCCATGTGCCAATCCACTTCATTGAGCTATCCATGTTTGTACCTATGTATTTATTCATTTATATTTACTGCTGTGAAACAGACCACATATTTTCTAGATTGCAGATCCATCTATATACCCTGTTGAGTTAGGCAATGCATATACATCCATGAATATGCTGGTGCACTTAACTGCTTCTTCACAAGGTCTGTGCAGCAGAATGGTTTTATGAAAGGGCATAAACAAACTGTATTAACTTGGATTGCCTTCCCTCCACTGATCTTGCTGTATTCAACTGCCCTTCCAAGCCTTCTTTCAAACAATTTAAGATGCAAATTCTATTGTTAGCTGGGCAACCATTCAAGAATTGGCAACATAACAAAACATTGCATTAATAGTCTTGGATTCTTTTTTAAAGCAAAAATTATCTAACTAAAGGCAAAAACTATGACTGATTTGGAGTTATTCAGAAAATGATAGTGATTCTGGTAATGCAATATTCTTCTCTCAGAAGAACTGGTCTATGGTCCAAGTGAATTCCCCAAACAGCAGGCTAGTGGCTCTTCAGAGGCTTTTATTGCTTCCACTCACAAATTTAATGATGGACCTATGCAATGAAAACATGCATAAAATTTGGAGGGATGTGTTGTGAATTTTTATTTTGATGGAAGCATTTATTTGAGAAACATCTCATCTGAAACTGAACTTGAAGGAATATATCAGTTTTAACAGCTTTATTCCTTCATTCTTCACTCTTTCCCTCTTAAAAAATTGTAAAGGTACAAGATTGGTGGTATAGTAAGCCTAAAATGCTACAGCACCATTTTCATTTGGACTATTTCTATCCTAATCAAGCTGTAAAAAAGCTGTAGAGATCTACTATAATATCTATCATTGCAATTTTGAAAAACTCAGATATGTTGAAAGTCCAGATAGGGGAAAATTCATGTCTGTTTTTCTTGGTGCTCTTTGGACCATGACAGTTCTCTTCTTGCTACTTGGTTTGAATTACATTTGAAATAGAGCAGTGACACAAGCAGTTAAAGTCTCAATGATTTACAATGAAATTTTGATAAGCCAGTGCTGTCCAGCATAAAGCACAAAGGATTAATTTTGAAATTTTTTCAGGAAAGATTCCAAAATTAATTTGGATTTAGTGATAGTATATAAAGATATAAACTGATATCAACTTGATGAAAGAAGTACTGATTTTATTGTGAGACTAAAAAATGGTATTAAGCAATACAATTTTTTGAGAGTGTACTTCTGTCTTCAGGACACATTAAATATTTTCACCACAGGGCTTTGTGAGTTATGCTGTCCTTAGTAGTAGATGAATTTTTTTGGTAGTAAATCATGCAAAGAGGAAAAAGCTTTTGTTTCTTAAAGAAAATAGAAAGCTATTGAATAAATAGCAAAGTGATTCCTCAGCTGAATTCAAAATATTGAGCTCCTGTAAAAAATTATCACATTAAAAAAAATCTTTAGTGCTACATAAAAGATTTTGTACAAAACCATTTGCATTGGACTGAATCATCAATAGAAATGCTTTTTTTCAGCATATGAGGAGTGCTGTGGATAATAACTTATGTAAAAATGTAATACTTTTATTTCACTATGACAAAAGAAAAGAAAGGAATAAATTTTAATAAGACCCTGATTCAGGAGGGGATTTTGCTATAAAGAGGTGCAAGAAAAAGAAACGAGAGAGGAGACAAATGTCTTTCTTTTTCAGTAGTCAGTCTGTGTAGACAATGATATTTGTGTGAAGTATTTTTGTTATAATCTCATATTTTATACTAGCAGTTTAGATAAGTCTCTCTGGGAATTTATTTTAAACAAGAACAAAAAAGAATGTGCCTAGACTAATGTCACATGTTATTTTCATAGTTAGTGGAATTTCTTTTAAATTACTGAATTTCAGATGGCTATTATGTCTGTCTGGGAGCTTCCCTGGCAGTCTCCATTTTACTGTAGGGTCTGTCAGGTACCACATCAAGCAGTGATCCAGGGGCTCTGATCCCCTGTAATTGAAAGAAGGAAGCTTGATGAGACCCACATTCTGCTGGTTTTAATTTTCCTGGGCTTGTGTTGAGTTACAAGTATAGTACAGTCTAGTTTGATTTTCTGGGGGAAAAAAATTGCAGTTTTTATTGCCACTAAACAAAGGAGTGAATGGGAAGAAGATATTACTGTGTTATGAACTCCAACCATGATCTGGGCAAGGAAACAATATTAGCTACTTGTGATAAACACTAGACAATACTCTCATATCAAATCCAACACTGAACATTTTTTGTCATGGCAGGTGATGAAAAAATGGTTGGGACAGGTTTTTCTCCAATGTCAGATATTAAAACCCCGTTAAAAAAAAAGGAAAAAAAAAGGGGAAAGTGAATAAGAACTTATTAGGTCACTAGCTTTTTCATTTTAGATTTGGATGAACCTGTAGGCCTGAAGTATTTTACACAAGCCATCTTTTTGTTTCCTTTTTACTGAATGAATGAATTCTTCAGGTTCAGTAAGACCACAACCTGCATTTTGAGTATTTTGAGCATATCTGTACTTTAAGGGTACAGTATTACAGGACTGCAGAACATAAAAGTATTGAGGAATTATTTAGTTGAGAGACATTTCCTGGTGTCTCTGGATTTCTATTACATTACATATTTGAAACTCTATATATATTTGATTCTCGCTATCTTTATCTATATATTAGTTTAAAAATTCTGTGCTGAGTAACTCCTCAGATCTATCAAACTTATGCTTATCACATACATTTTAAAGATATATACTATGGAATGTAATTTTCATAACAATGTATAAAGGACTGCAGTTGTGTTAAAAAATTATGGTTTAATTTTTTTTCTCAAACTAAAACTTTTTTTTCACAAATTTTTATTTTTTCTCAAACTAAAAAATTAAGAAAAAATAGGTTAAAGAAATTTTAAAAATTTATTTAAAGCAGGATGAACCAAAATATTAAAGTCAAATGAAATTATTTTATTTGACTGAGTAAGAAGTATTTTAACTTTTCTTAATACAAATATTATCAATATTATTTTTGATAGATCATAAAATAAATAAGGATATTTTTCTTTATATAACACCATGTCTACTTAGTTGTATAGTGGAAATTACTGTCCAGTCCATTTTAGGTTTGAAAAATGTTTCAGTCAGTGTAAACTTACTAAACTGAAAGAGAAAGGATTTTTGACTGATAAATTTTACATTGAAGATAATGATGAATATACTAAGCTTTAAGACTGTGAAGTTCACTCTATTTTCAGTGCTCACACACTCAGTTCACAGTGCTTCAGCCAGCCCATAGGATCTTTTGATGGCTAAACAAGTTGTCTTGGAAAGATACATGGATGGTAGAGCCGTGACCTACAAATTTTAGCATGTTCATAAATCTTTTGCATATTTAGCTTATATTTTAACAAGCTGGATCTAATTTACGTGGTAGAAGCAAAGATAGCTCACATTAACTTGTTTTTTAACCAAAAATATGCAATGGCACTAATCAACAGTACTATGATGATTCATATCATCAGTGTTGTAGAAGGATTACTAGAAGGAAGGGGGAAAATTAAAGACATAAAAACCAATTTTAAGCCATCAGAGCAGAAGAAAATAATCTTCTAATAGGTCTGTCAAGATAGTTCTTATTATTGTTATTATAACAAATCTGTAATATTCAATATTTATATTGATTTATTGATGATTTAACATGTTTCTGCATTCTCAGTTGCACATCTTCCCCCTTCTGATGTTTACATCAAGAAATAAGATGCTACGTCTAATTCCTCTGCCATAACCCTACTGAATGCCTAAAAAAAGTAGTCTTGATTCAGCAAAACACCATCAGCATATTTCACTTAAAGCATGCAGAGTAATTCACTGACTAGTGAGGATTTGCTTAAGACTATGCAGTAGCTTAAAATTTTTACTGAAATGGAACTTCTTATATTGATTTGGTACAGCTCTAATCTATGCAGAAATCTGGAAAAAAACCCCCTTTATTCATATTTAAAAACAGTTTTAAAGAAGTTGTTTGGGGGATTTTTTTTATGTTATAGAAAATGCTAGAATTAAGAAATATATACTAAGTGGAGATAAAGCAAATTTCTAGGAACTGTTATGTTGCTCAAAGTCTCTGAGATGAGTGTCAGTCTCTCCTTAACTTTAAGGTAAGTAAAGAAAATTCAGTTTTTATAAAAGCTGATTTAAAAACTGTTAGAATGACTGCTGACAGAAATTGCTTAATTGTTCACAGACTGAGGGGTGTGTTAGTTTGAGACACTGGATGGATGGGAAATTCCATTAACTTTCTGTCACTGAGTCGAATCTCAGCCACCTGAAAAAATTAAGGTCAAGAAAATGTTTTATAATTTTTGTTCATTTAAGGCATCTTTGAAAGTGAGTTGTTACTAAAGTTAGTACAAATATGTTTTCTGCTGTGGATTCATATTCAACAGGGAGATGCAAGCAATTATTTTCAGAGAAGCTAGTCCAGAGTCACTAATGATGCTTTTGTTGGTTTCTGGACATGATAAGGGTAGATAAGCATATGCCTTATATAATATTATAATATTATATATAAAGTGACTTAGATTAGATTGTTAAACCTTGTAACCTACTGAAATAACTGAAATTTTGGAAATCTTATAAAGATTGCTTATTGTTCCTAAGAAACAACCTGGAAAAACCCCTTTCTCTCCCCTGCACCACCTCCCTTTCTACTATTTTACAACATTAGTTAGCAAGCTGTATTACATTTATATGTTATGTGTGCTTATATACTTTGGAATTAATTTGAAATACTCTCCATAAACCCAAAATTAAATAAGTAAGGGCAAATCTTGGCCCACATTCTGGCTTAAGTACTTCTTTTTATCATGGAACTTCAAATGCATGGTTGTTATACTCCTAAAAACTGTAGTATTGAAATTATAATTAGGACTTTGTTTATCTGCATATTTTTCTCCTTGTAGAGCTGAAATTTTTTATACTGGTTTGTTTGTTATATTAGAGGACTTTCTGAAAATACAGCAGAGAAAGGACATAAAAATTAAACGCAGAACATTCATTAGCTAGTGCTACAGTTATGAAAAAATAGAAAACTAATTCCCATTCCCAATCTGCAAATTTATGATTATCCTAAAACTCTGTAAGACTGAAGTTTAAAACTTAGGCAAATAATTTGGAGTTTTGCTGTGGTCTTTACCTAGGTGATTAGTATATCTTTAATTCCTATTTCTTTCAATGCACTGATTTCCAGCTGTATATTTGCCAGGCAGCTTAACTTTTCTAGTACTGACTATGTCTACATCAGCAAATACAAAGGAGAAACACAATATCAGATCAAATTAACTGGTGCTGTCTTGTCCACTGTTCTGGGGCATTATTTTTAGCAGATTTAGTCTGATTCCCTGATTCAAATGTCTTCACCTCACATAACAGTCTGAAGTAATTTTAAACACTTACCTCTGATTGGAACACTGATGATCCTATTACTTCTTAGATTGTATTTGGTGCATGCCTATTAGGAAGTTTTCTCTTCAGTTTTTTCCTAAAGAAATCTAGTTTGCATAAATTAAAACTGCTCTGTGAACCACACTAAGGCACTGTAAGAGGAGATATGTTCAGGAGGCTAAGTTCAAAACTGCAGCACTCTGAACTAAAGTGCTAATTTAGACCCAACCCTTGAGATTCATAGATTTGTAAAGTTCAGCTTCAGGAGTCAGGAGGGATTTTTATGCTGCCCTTCAGTGTAAAAGTGGTTATGCAATTGCCGCCACTAAATTCTGCAAGCTCCAAACTTCTGTTTTCTGTCCATACACTCATTGGTTAGTACCAGCTGGAAGGGTGCTCAAGAGGTCTCCAAGTCCTGCTTGTAAAAGAACCAGCTCTGGGATTAGACCTGGTTGCCTGGGGCTTTGTTCAATCAGGTCTTGACAACCTGATAATACAGGAATTTGAAATAAAAGTTCCATATAGCAGCTCTATACATACATACTGTAATGAAACACCTGTGATTGGCAGAAGGATACAGTCGTTCTCTCCCACCCTAGAGTGTTTAATGCATATTTAAATTTATGCAAGACAATCTCATCATAATTCAGAGTTGACCATTAAAATAGCTCTTTGGAGGACCTAGGGTGTCCTGGTAGATAATAAACTGTCCAAGAGCAGTGTGCCCTTGTGACCAAGAAGGCAAAAGGTATCCTGGCCTGCCTAGGAAAAGTATTGCTGAAGGAAGCAATCCTACCTCTTTACTCTGCCTGGTTAGCTGGTTTCTGAGTCATGTGTCGAGTTCTGGGCTCTCCAGTACAAGAAGTGCAAGATACTACTGGAGAAATTCCAGCAAAATGCTGTGAAGATGATGAGGGGACTGGAACATCTCTTTCATGAGAAAAGGATGAGAGAGTTGGGCTTTTTTAGCATAGAGAAGAAATGACTGAGAGACGATCTTATGTGTACAAATACCTTCAGAACAGATGCTAAGAGGACAGACCACTCTTTTCAGTGGTGCCCAGCAACAAGGCAAGGGACAGAGGGCACAAACTGAGACTGAAGAAGTTCCACTGGAATGTGAGGACAGCCATCTCTTCTGTGAGGGTGGTGGGATGCTAGAAAAGACTCCAGGAAATTTTGGATCCCCTCTGAAGATATTCAAAACCTGCCTGGGTATGATCCTATAGTCTCCTCTGGGTGACTCTCTTTAACAGGGCTGTTGTACTAGATGATCTCCAGAGGTTTCTTTCAGCCCTAAACATGCAGTGATTCCATAAGATGGCCCTGGTTTTATTATATCAAGACTTAAATGTGTGAAAAAGGAATTCTAGACACTTGAGTTCTGTTTTGTTGTCTCTGATTGACTTCTGAGATGCAGAGCCTCTGTCTACATGATGGACTTGAGATGTCTGCTTGTTTCAGTGGATTTTGTAATCTTATTTGGTATCCGTAAAGTTAGGGGACCTAATCTTATTGAAAGCTATTAAATTCTGTAGGTAGATACCTTTATGTCCCTTTATTCTTGTACACACAGATCAACATCATTTGGATAATTAAATGTGTTCTTTAACAACAAAAATTCTGTAAGCAGCTTAGCTTCAAAACAAGAACTGAAAAAGACAGAAATGCCGCTCAGCAAATATTGATCTGAACAATCATTTTTCCTATGCACAAATGGAATCACATGAAAATAAAAGGAAGGAGGGTCTAATTTCTAGAGAGACTATAACTGATTGTGCCAGAAATTAGTATTTTGTATCAAAGTCTAAATAAAAGCAGGGCATATGGTTTTCATAGTCTCTAATAGTACAAATGAGAGTTGTTCAAGGAGTGAATTATGGATAGGACTAAATTATCCATGCATATTCTGCAGGGGACAGATAATGAACTTAAAATTCTCATTTTTAAACTAAATGGTTGCTATTTCAATTACTAGTGGGTATCCATCAAAAAAGCTACTTTTAAAGTACTTGGGTTAGATTAAGTATCATTACAGGAAATTGAACTATGAGAAATAACAGCTCATCTGAAAATACAGATGATATCTTGTTCAAAATATGGCTGTAATTGAAATTTGTTATTCCAATCATGGTTTTGCAATATATAAGTGCACAGCTATTTAATATTAACATAGATAGAATTCAGTCCCTGCATGCTCTGGTAGCAGAACTGTCTGCATATATGGTCAAGTCCTCCCAACAGCTAATTAGAAATGTTTGTTAAAAATGAGTGTTTATAATTATAATTTAAAAAATACAAAAAAACCCCCAAACCCCAAATCCAAACTCAGACACAGACAATAACATGAGAATTTGATAATGTGGACAGTATTATTTATTTTAATAAGTTATTCTATAGCAGTTTGCTATGCTTTTAAAGACTCCATTTTAAAAAGTGATCAGTGTCTCTAATTCTGTACGCAGAATGGATGTGATACTTCTTAAATCCATGTGAGGAGAAAAACTATTTCTAGGATTTATGCACACATAATACCTTGGTGGGCTTAGTATTAATGACACTTATCATTTCCCAGAATGACTGCGCTTTTTGCAATCCTACAGGAAAGATTTTTGCAAGCACAGATGGGCAAAAGGAAGACAGTATGAAGATATAGCTCTAAATGAATTAAGTTGCCTATGTTGAGTGCTCCTGATAACTATATATTTTTGTAAGTATTAAAGACTTTATTTCTAATGACACATTAAGGATCCACTTACTGTATTCCAGCTTTCAGATTTATTCTGAATACATTTTTAAAGAGCACTCAACCTTAACTTTTATAGTGTGGGCACAGATTTATGCCCCATGAAATATTTGCCTGTGTAATTTTGGTCTCTGTATATCTGGTTTATTTGTTGAAGGTGTCAGAATACGAATGTCTTTGTTTATGGCTTCCTCCTGCCTCATTGCAGGCATGTGCAGGCAGCCACGTGTTTCAAGGCTGCAGTTGGCAGGAAGGGCACAGGATTTTCAGCCTGAAGCAAAGAATACTAGAGGAGAAAGTGTGGGTAAAATAAGTTCTGTGATGTGATATGAAAGAAAGAATATATCATATGTAGCATTTACTTGGAGGAATTTAGAAAGGAAGAGGGAGGAAGATTAGAGAGTTTAGGAAAAAACTAATAGTCTGAGAAAAGATGTAAGAGGATGGACTGTACACCTCAGGAAGAATATGTCTATACCACATATTCTAGGATGACAAACTTACACTTCACGTAGATATGACCACATCATTTCAGGTATAAGGTATAGATCTGTTTGCATTCCAAGTCAGCTGAAAACTCAGCTTCAGTACTGGATTAAACTGATGGTGTTGCTTCCCAGCTGGCACTAGCTCTGATATGTCCTAAGGCACCAGTTTTATTAGCAGTTTTTTGGGATAACAAACTATGAATGAAGAACAGTTTTGCTTAGAGCCATCAATAATGAAAAGCTTGATTATTTCAAATTCTTAAATTCTTATAGTTGAAATATTTTGTAGAGCATTTACCTACTATTTCATATCTCGGTTTCATTGTTGGGGAGACTTGATTGCCTACTTGTTTGAGAAAAATTAGTATGGCTTCTGTTTTGTATGAAAACAGAATTAAAAATTAGTATGGCTACTGTTTCTGTATTAGTATGGTTTTAAGAATATAGAGAAAATGTAGGCAAGCACAGCATTTTCTTGTTTATTAAGCAACCACTATTGTTTATATGGGATAGTTCCATCTGGAATCACTCTGATAAGGTTGAAAACCTGCTATTTTAGTTTCCATTAACATGACAGAAAAATCTTCAAGTGCTCATTTCAGACTGACAGACAACCAGTGAGGTTTCTGGCTTATATATCTGGCCATGCTACTGTATAAATGAAGCAAGTTCCCTGTTGTACTTCTTCTTCACCCAGCAAAATGAGGAAATTTGCTCAGTATAATTTGAAATCAATTTTTCAGTGTATTTGACCCAGTCGATACAATAAAAATGTGGCTACAGAAAAGGCTAGTTACAGCAATGCTGTTATTGTGGTTATAATTTTTAGCTATATTAGTCAAAATATCTGGAAATGTTCTCTGTGTCTGGAAGTGGCACGAGGCCACTTAAAATCAACCCATGTGTTTTGACTTGCTTCTGCTGACAAGTTCCCAATTGTCTGACAAAGTGAAGAGGTTTTTTTTTTTGAAAATGTGAGCTTTGATTTTGTCACTGACACGGTGTGCAGCAGCCAGGGGTGCAGCCATCCCCACAGTCTCAAAGGGCTGAGTGCAGAGAGCCTGTGTGTGGAGCCTTGCCAGCAGCCTGTGAATTGCATTAATATGTACCTGTATTTCCTCACAGACTCCCTGTCAGCTGCCTGTGTGGGTAAGACACAGCCCCCTGTGAGGGGGTCCTGTGTCTCCCTCCTGTTTTCTCAAGAAACACACAAATTGTGTTTTGTGCAGTGAGGGCCACCAGTTGTGCTGTAGGTGAGTGCATCCTAATTTTGGCTGCAGGTTCAAATAGGTTATTGATTTCAGATTAGCAAAAGCAAGAAAAATCTAAATAAAATATTTGTGTGAGAGAGGCTTTTCTTCCTCCAAAAATTCTAACAATGGCAGGACATTTTTTCCAGACAGGCACTTGTATTGATTGTGAGTCTGAAACTATAAATCACACAGAGAAAAAAAAAAAATAATAAGGAAAAGGAAGCATACACACATTCAATAATAAATTAAAATCTTTAAAATTCATATCTTAAATGCAAGAATTTTACAACTAAATTCACAGGTGTTGGATTGTATTTCCCTAAGTGGCTTAGCTAGTCTATGTAAACTCAGAATATGATTTCACTGTCAGAAAGGTATGGAGTAACTGAAAGAAAAGTAAATAAAAATTATTGCAAGTGTAACTTAGGATATACCATATGATTGTCATTGTGAAGTGCTCCTAACTATTGTCTTTTCTCAGCCATGGGTGAAATTGAGCAACATGATGCAGGATGATTGAACTGGAACAGGTCAGAGGAGGAATCTTCGTCTCTCTTATGATGTACAGTCCTGAATATGAAACCCAAATCTGGGCCTCACACAGAGTGGTTGTGTTGAGTAGTTTATTATACTTTAATCCCTATTCAAGACTGAGTATTCAGTAAATTGATAGCTCAGGACTGCAATATAATCATACCATGAAGGGAGCGATTAAAATAATACAAAATAAATTTGCTGCATCCTTCCACGTTGATTTAGTTTTAGAAATCTTCTTAAAAATATTCAAAATATTGTATGTAGTTGATAAGTAGTTTTTACAGGAAGCATTTTTTTTTCTCTGACCTTGACTTTACGGGGCAGTACATAGAATTCCCTTTGCCATTCATTAAGTTGCAATGTTCTTTAGTGTAGTCACCCTGTACATAGCTCCTTTCCTATTGGATTTAGATGCCTAAAAAAATTTAATTAATCTTCATTCTTTGTTACTAATCTTTATCTATATCTACCTATGAAGAATGGAAGCAAGTGTTCTCCAGCTTATAAATGGTACTAATATTTTTCCTGTGTAATATTATTATTTCATTAAAAACAAAATTATATCCATTTTGCATATGCCAAAATCAACATTTAACAATATGCAAACTTATACTGGTATGTCCCTACCTCGGATCAGAGTGTAGCCAACATATGACTGCACTGCTAGCATATATGTAGGATGTGGTCTGTCTTAGGAGAAAACCTGTTTCATTGGTGTGGCTGTGACTATTACAACAACATGAATAAAAAAAAATGTGTATTTTGATTAAAAAAGGCCTCTATGACTTTTTTATGATTTTCTGTCAGATTGGTTTTTCAGCAAAAAGGACAGGTGTTTACAGGGTAGTATATGTTTTTATAGAACAGTTTCTTTCAAATTTGATGTTGAGAAAAATTATGTATTTAATTTCAGAGTTTTTTATTTTTAATTTAATTTTACCTTGTTGGAGCTGCAGTACAACAAATTTGAATTGCAAATTGTTGTCCAGAGATTATAAAGTTGGAATGAAAGATGATCTTATTTTTTCCTATGAACTTGTTCACTGTCTAGATTGCATTTCCATGATGCATTGTCACTGCATTGATTGAGCATCTTGCTTGTTTTGGAGATGTGTTCCAGATAGGAAAAATAGTCTATGGCTGTTGTTAAACAATACTTGCATTTTAGTGCTTATCGGAATGATCCTAAGCAGTACAGTAGGACAAGATGAAAACACAAGGACAGGCAAACAATGTAAAAAGATTGGCATGCTTTCTCTCGGTACAAAAATCTGAAACAAAATATCTGAATCTGTTACTCTTTCTTTCATAGTATTTTTAGGTATTATTCTTGCCCTTTCCTTACTGTGTTAACCATCAATCTCTCTTAAAATAAATCTTCCAATTTTCAAGTACATAACAGAACAAGCATTCTGTTTTTCCCCTGGGTCTAAACTGGAACATTTGAAGTGTCTGATTTTACCCTTCAACCAAAAAGAGGAGGAGAGATCAAAGAACTCAGTCTATCACCTTCAGGTACAGTACTTTTGTAATTTTAAGACATTCCATGTGTAGGTGCTGATATCTCTAAAATATGTCTCTGAAAATATTACTAAATATCTAGTTTCTTAACATTTCTGTAGTTATGTAGTAAAGTATCCAGAGTTAAACCATAGAAGAGAAATAAAAGTTAAATTCAGTATGTTGGAAAATGTAAGAACTCTAGAGAAATAATTTTACTATTTTATCAGTGTATAAGTGCTTTTACATTCAAGAACAATTTGGAGCAAGAGCTAGGTGATTCATACAAAATATTCCTACAGTAAGAAAAACATTTCTGGCCTATTTGAACAGAGAAATTTTTGTGACTTTTAAATTATAAAATGAAATAACTTTATAAAACATATGTTTGAAGCTGCTTGCAAGTTCTATAAGGAGAATTTTTCCCTTTGGTATAATTAAATATATAAAGTTCAAGATCTGATTACTATAATTGTTTCTGTCTGATTATTGTAATCATTATAACAGGAAATTTTGCATTCAGAAAAGCAATGACATTATAGACTTTTGTTTTCAGAAGAGGACAAATAATTCTCATGCTATCCTTTGTTTCTATACTGACCAGATTTACAGGCATTTATTTCAAATAACAAGGTATTCATCAAATCACATAACCATTTAGTAGGTCATTGCAGAAGCAGCAACTAATCCATTCAAATATGTTTATCTTAGATTTGCACATTTAACTCTTTACATTACAATAAGACTAATTAAATATAATAAATATAACAACAAACTGATAATTCTATTTTGTATAACAATGCCAAATAAGGGTAACAGATAAAAACATTATTTGCAAAGTATCAATCCTAAGCTTATAGATTATAGCAGAGTCTTCTGAAAATACTGATGAAAACCAGCAATGAATTACAGAAAACTCTCTCAGTTACAGCATCGGTTGCATAAAAGAAACAAAAGGATCTTCATGAAATATGAAATATATGAAAAGAGAGGCAGGGTGATCAATTTTTCTCCCATAATATGGGCAAGATGAGTTAGTAGGCAGAGATATTGAAGATGACGTCTTTGACAGAGCATGTCAGTGTTTCCCTCTGTATTCATTGCCTCTGCATTCAGCAAGCAGCACTTTCTGAGTGTCCTGGTTTAAGGTGAATTTGGGAGGAAATCTCCATATGGGGTCGCTTTAGAAAGGAAATTGAAGCAGCCCCTCCCCCCACCAGTTTGAGAGGCATAAACTTTCTTTGAGAGAAGTGGAAAAAACTGTTTATTTAACAAACATGGAAAATTTAATAATATTAAACAATGGAACCACTTGCTGTTCTGAAGACATGGCAAATTCAGAAAGTCCTTTTTGTGGGTTGTAGCTCAGCTTGCTCAGTCCTTCCTGCACTGGAAAACGCTGTGTCCCAGGCCCTGGTGGGCCATAGGTGTGAGCTCCAAGTGTTTTCCTGGGTCTTCACTCCAGAGCAAGGCTTACCAGTTCCAAGAAAAAGGAAAAACAAAATCTGGGGAATTTGTCTATCTCAACTAGCAAACAACAACAAAAAATTAACTAAAAGCAAAGGAGAGCTCTCAGCCCGTCCATTCTGCAGAAACACAGTCCCTGAAAGAGAGCTGAAGCTCTTTATGTTTTTGAATACAGCCGCCTCAGACACTTCACCACTTCTCCTTCCTCCTCCTTCACTCTCAGATTTAGTTTAAAAAGACAAATCTCAATATCCAGCATAAGCAGAACAGAGGATTGGGGATACAAACATCATAAAGTCACCCTACCACACTGAGCAACAGATGACGGTGAAGCCATCATTAGTTTTACTATAGTCCTGAAGTCCTGAAACAAATAGGCATTGAAGATGTCAGAAGGGAGGTGATAAAAAGAATAATTCCATTTTGTACATATATGATAAAAGATCTTTCAAAATAAAGACAGCAAGGAGGTAGCATGAAAACAGGGATTTCCTTCCTGAAAACTAGGTTTTATTTGTACCTATATATTGGGTTTTCTGAAGCAAAAAATAAAGATCCAGTGGGAAAAAAACACAGGAACAAGTTTTCTTCTGATCACTTATCTATGAATATTTGTGGGATAAATTTTTTTTTGTGAAAGCCAGGAAAATAGCTGCTGAAAGTAACTGCTGAGAGCAGGTGTCATGCCTTAACTCCAGCTGGCAATTAAGTGCCATACACCAGCTCCTTCTCCCTCTTCCCCACCCTCTTGGGTTAAGATAGTAATAGTTTAGCGATCAAAACAAAGTAAAATATAATAATACTAATTGTAATAATGATAACAAGGAAAAGGAGGGAGAAAAAGGAATTAAACCCAAGAAAAACAAGTGATGCACAATACTGTTGTTCACCACACAATGACCAATGCCCAGCCTGTTCCTGAGCAGCTGTCTGTGGCACATGGCAAATTCCCCTCAGCTCATATGCTGAGCATGACATGCCAAGGCGTGGAATGTCCCCGTGGCCACTTTGGATCAGCTATCCTGTCTTTGCTCACCCCCAGCTACTCGTGAAACTTCACTGACAGACCATGACACTGAAAAGTCCTTGACTTTGGGTAAGCAATACTGAGCAATACCAAAGACATCAGTGTGTTGTAAACATAATTCTCGTATTATATCTGAAACACAGCATTGCACCAGCTACTGAGAAGAAAACTAATTCCATCCCAGCTGCTACCAAGACATCAGGTGAAGTCAGAGGTGAGAACAGGATTTTTTCCAGGTGGTCTTCCTCTCTAATGCTACTGAATCTGCATCCAATATTGCCTATGTATCTGTCCACACAGGCAAGAAGTGGCCTATGTTGCAACTGCAAAGAGATGCAGAAGAATTGCAAAAGAAAGATTTTGGGAAAAATGTCAAGGAATTAGGTAACTTGAAAGAACGTTCAAAAGCTGGTGTTTCAGCACTTGTCACCATGGAGCATTAGCTGTGTCTTTATTTTCCTTTTCCTTTACCTCTTTTAGTATATAATAAAAAAATTACCAACTTCATTTTTGCCTCTGATTCTTGATGTCCTTTACCTTTTCTGCTTGCACTCTACCTTTTCTGAGTGGAGTGGGTCACATGTGACCTAAGAGGATAAAAATAGTCAGCCTTGTTGCAGTTGGAGTTACAGACTCTATTCCAACCACTGAATTTCAGAAGGTTTTAAACCATCTGATTGATAGAGCTTTGAGAAGTTATTTGTGTAAATAATACTACATAAACGATGACAATAAATTTTGTCACAAACCTGGGGAGAAGTAACCTCATCAGTGAAGGATTTGCTTATTTTCTCCTCAGTGGGAAAGACTGTATGGTTGTGCTATCCACTGTGGTCAGAAAGATACTGGAGAAGGTCTGAAGGAGAGGAAGGACTTTGCTTTTGGTAGCCTGATATTGAAGGGATGCTTTCCTAGTCAGGTAATATTCTATTCAGATAGGAGAATTCATGTCAGTAGAGGAAAGCAGAAGCATTTTTTTAGAACTCAATTCTGTGATTCGGTGTGATTCCGTAACTTAATTCATACTCTTAGGTAGTTTTTCTCAGAAATAAAGCTTGCCTTTGTGGATGATAGGAAGGTGGAGGAGAGATGTACAAACACACTATCTCCTGTCAACCTCTACATTTGCCTGCAGTCCTGCCTGTAGAAACCTTGCAGATATGTAAAAACCATTATAGAGTGTACCACTCTAGCAAGATTAACAAACTACAAAACTGAGTTTCTTTGCATCTGGGGAAAAATGAATTCTGTACACTGTGGTTCCTCCCACTTACATAATGACATACAAAAATAAAACATACAGGAAGAGAGAATAAGACCAGGGAGAGAGTCCTATGGAGAGCCACAGCAAAGGGCAAGAAATGCGCAGTGTGGGAATCTGCGAGGACCATCTTCCCCAAAAGCTATAGGTGAACATCTTGAGAAGAGATTGGAGTACATGAAGACACATGCCTGAATGACTGGAGAATTTGGCATGGAGGTATTTGCACACATATATTTGTGACCTGACAACAATCTTGTGATATCAGTGGTAAGTCTCCCATTGATAATTATGATCAAAAGTCAATTCATTACCCTTATGTGCACATTTAGGATTTTATCCCTTTATCATTCATAAACACAACTTCGTGAGTTTTTAAAAAAATCTAGCTCTGCTTGTTATGTGTTTTTTTTTTTTTCTTCTCATGAACCAGAATAAATGATAGAAACATTTGTACAGTCCCAAAAAGCAGGCATGCTGGCAATTTGTGACTTGGACAATGACAAATGCTCTCTACTTCATATGAGATCAGGAAATCACTTGCCTTTAAGCCATCCAATCTAAGGGTATTAATTATGTATTACATCTCATGAACCTTCTAAATTTAGATCGCCTTGCAGAGAGTGGTGTGATTTATTAATATAGTGACAAATAATTAGCTGAGGAATGTATCATGTATATTTCATCTATAGCCTGAAACTTCAACCTCTGCCACTTGGGAACATGAAAAATCTAAGAGTCTGTCTATCATTCAGTTATTGAAGACTCGCCTTTTTTTGGCCTTTTTTTAGAGCAACAACATGAAGCACTGATATTGTTTGAAACTGATGTTTCAGCACACCTATACTGATGGTGTAAGTCATGTTATGTAAGCGAAAAGTGCTTCTGAATCAATGCAATTAATGTCTGATAATGAATAGAAGGCTCTCATAAGCATCTGGTTGTGGTTTTTGGCAATTAATGCACTTGAACCAATGCTGCAGCTGATTGAACTATTGTTGTATTGTTAAGAAGCTGCTTTCAGTGCAACATTCATCTATCATAGCCTCATGACTATTTTTTACTGTAAAAATAAATTATAAAAGGGTTAGTAACTCAACTTCAATAGAAAATACATTGTTTTGGACAAAAATTATAGGAGACAGAAATTGGAGATAGGATTGCTAAAATAATTTCTGCAGTGTAGAAATAATCTTGGAGTAGCATACTTAGCCTGGCTGCAAGCTGCTCATCAGAGGATCAATTTCTTCTTGTGTACCAATACTCTATAAACAATCTTTTAAATTCCTATGTAGTAAAAGCAGTTCAAAGTTGACTAGAAATCAGAAAATGTGAAGCTATCATGCATTGCTTTTGTGACCTTCAGGAATGTGTTCCACTGTTTAATAATTTCATTTTTTTTTCTTATAGCTCATATTCCTTGTAGTGGATGGTTCTGTTTTATCTGTATCTACCTTGTGTGACTGAGGCCTGGCCCATCTCCCTTAGCAGTCCAGCTGTCCTGTTCACTGTTTTGTATCCAGTTTTCATTAGCTACAACTTCATCAAAAGTCACACAGTGTTTTTTCTCCCCAAATTATAGAATACTAGGTCCCTGTGTAGGACCCACTATTCCTGATGCCTAGGAGTCCTAAGAACATGCAACACAGTACCACTGTGAGCATCATTTTTGCTCTCTGCCGAGTTCATGATAGTGCCTGCAAATCACTTATAGAGACTGAGGTTTTCTAAGCTCTTGCACTTGAAGTATTAACTGCATCTCAGGCCTGTGCTTACTTTAAGATGTATATTTATAAAAACAGATCTCTTGGCAGACTCATGCAGATTCAGGAAAGAATGACAGCATAACCTTGGAAAAGAGCCAAATGTCAAAGGACTAGTGTGAAGTACTACTCTAAGGGGTTAGCAGCATGGCAGATGGCAAGGGAAAGATTTTCACTGACCCTTATTGTCCTTTTGTTGCTTATATAGAAATCACACTCTTCAATCCAAAACTCCTTTAGTTCCACTGCTCTCAGTGTTTGCTAGTTACCTTCCTCTTCTGTTGGTCTCCAGGCCACAAATTTCCTATAGGTGACTACAGTAATTCAGAATCCAACCACAAGCTTTTGAAATGCTGTTTCCCATTTTTATTGAAACAAAGTAATTTGCATCCTCTTTCAGCAAAGTTCTGTAAATAAAGAAAAAATTCTCTCTAGCCTGTCAGCTGTTTTTGTCCAGCCAATATCACTGTCAGTAAGTATTCAGACCTCTACAGAAGGATAAGTAGGAAAAAAAAATAAAGATAATTTAATATTTTAAAATCAAAGTAACAAAGGTCTGATTAACTTTCTCATAAAAACTGTTGCAAAACCAAAACTACAAAAACTTTAACCACTGAAAATCACATCCAACTATGGTTAGTGGTGGTGAGTAGCAGAAACTATGTCCCAAAGAACAGAAAAAAAAAAAACAGAAGAAGAAGTTTAAGAAGTTTAAGAAGTCCTTAAGATTTTGTTTATAGAATGTCATCACCTTAAGTAAAACAGATGGTCATAAATTTGGAATAGGAAAATAACTTCTCTTTGGTCTTCTTAAAGATTTCTCAAAAAAAACCAATTTTAGACTAATAAAGTTCTCAATTTTGTTTTTATCTTGATGCAGTTGCCTTGTACATTCACTGCTTCTAATGTTGCAAGAAAAATATGGATTAGAATGGTGAAGAAATTCCACCAGAATGTGTAAATTGTGTGATTTGCCTATGAATATGAATAGTATTTGATAACTTACTAGTGGAGAGGTATTGTAAAACTGTATCTTATGATAAGGACATTGGAAGTTAATTTATTTTTATTATTTGCTATATAGAACAGGTTAACAGAATTGCACAACCTTCTCAGAGCCTATACTTTGTATAGGTTACAATGTGTTTGTGTTGTGTGTAATATTAGGATCATTCTTAGCCCAGAGAACCTGCCAACATTTTATATCTTTTTATTTTATAATGATTCTCCCAAAACAAAGCCACAAACGATGCAACTAAGATCACAGAGAGTAAGACAAGTTCAATGAAACAGAAAGCCCAGATTCACTGGTTGGGTTTGCTGGTAGATGCTGCTGCTGAGCAGGCACTGATGTCAGGCTCTGTGCATTTTGCAATGCCCACTTCAGAACCCTGGGAGACTCTGTGTGCATCCATGTGTGTGCATGGTTTCACATCTGACAAAGCATCCTGGACTTTGGCTCCAGCTAAAGGTGAACTGTCACTGTCCTCTCATTAAAAACATTGCTCCTTACTTTGGAGTGGCTCTCACTGCCTCAGAGGGACAGACCAGTTACACAAGTAATTAAACCAGCTCTTACTTATAAACCATGGGGAAGTTCTCCTCTCTCTCTTCAAGACAAATACCAACAAATTCCACTGTTAGGTGTTACAACCTTAATTTAGGTAGGCAAGACACTCTTAAAAACTAAGCTCAACAGTTATTTTGCAAAATATGCTGCTCAAATATCAAAACTGAGATATTTTTCTGAAATTCTGTCACTTTAATGTGTCGGCAGAATAATTGCCTTACACTGCAAGGATGGTTTTCAAATGTAAGTCGTTATTCTGCCTTTTCCTGTTCCACTTATCATTAGCTGTAAAACTCCTAAAACCTTCTATCATATCGTTATTGCCAAGCTACTATATCAGCTGGAGACAATCACAAAATAACTTCCTATAAATTTAGGCAATCATGAGATTTTTGCAACTGCCTTCAGTCCCAAGGCAGAAGTTCGAACTCTTCAGCTGCAAATCAACACAGTTCTTGTTGCCTACTCTAAAATACCATTGGAATTTACTCTCTGCATTTACTGTATACTTAGTTTTTAGCTATCAGCCTCAGGCTACACTATTCACTACCATCAAAGTTACCCCTTCAAATATAATACAAAAGTTAAAGCACTGTTCCCCGAAATCATGATATTGTTCCCTGGATATTTCAGGGAAAGCTATGTTTAATTCAGATAATCAGGAAAATTTAGAGATATAATAACAAATCACTTTACTTTAAAGGCAGTAATTGCATTTCTTATCTCTTTGGGTCAGTCTGAGAGACTGCAGGGAGCAGAAGGCACATGGACATGTGGCAAGTTTTATGAGTCTTGGGAGGTGATAGCAACCCTAGAAAATTTCTTTGGGACCCTTGTCCCAATAATTTGTAAGGTATGACTTCTTAACAGCCAAAAATCAATTTTTGGTGGTGAATCAGAAATATGTTATAGACCTTAGTAGGTCTATAATGTACTCAAGAGGAACCCATCACCTGGGTGGGAAGAGAACCAGGCACGCTGTCAGTTTTATGTCACTCCATTTCCAAAAGTTGCCAGATGAAAGTGATGTCAGAAGCTCATAAAGCAGGGACTGCCTTGTGTGAGGAAAGAGTTGTGTTAGGCAGCATTCTGAGATATACTGGAGCTGAGAATTCAGGTAATGAATCTGTTATTGAGATTTTTCCCTTTATGACTCCATGCTATTTAGTAAGTGTTTCCCTGATTTCTCAGGCTTCTCTACACACATTTGCTGTGATGAGGCTGTTTTAATTTTAATGCTTGATATTTGTACAGGTAAAACTCTTATCAGTAGGTGTCTTAATTTCCAATACTTCCATATCTCAGGACTTGACAAATTTTGTCTTGTTTCCTACTTTGATTTTGTCATTCCCTCCTACCCTGTAATCCTTTGCATGAAACCTTAGACTGTAGATTTCCTTTGTCATTCTCCTACTTTTATCTCACAATTTAACCTCCCCTCTGAACAGCCCTCAACCTCAGGCCTATTAACCAAGAGATAATTGTCTTTAACTAGCAGCTTTTCACTCTGCTGCCTTTCACAGGACTTGGAGAGAAGTACCCACAAAGCTGACTCCTTTAAATTTCTTTTTAAATTTCCTTTTCCTACAATGCACCCATGAATTCTCCAACACTGCTCCCCATTGCTCTAATCATTACAGTCTCATTATTTCCCTGCAGTCCCTTGGCAGTCTGTATCCATCTGCTGTATTGCCTACTTGTGAAACTTGTAAACTTGAAGGAAAGTTCTGTACCAAGGTAACACTTGGTGAATTTTTCTTTAACTTTTTAAGTTAAAGGAAGAAGCACCATGACCTACTCTCACTTTTTGAAAGGCATAAGGCTTTTCTGAATAAATACCTTTTTTAAATCTGGGACCTGAGTCTTGAAAAGAAAAATTTTTCTGAAAAATTATTAGTATTTATTTTTAAATTCTTAGCAATAGGAATCAATTGAATTATTTTTTATCCTAAAAACAGGTACATTAATTTGTGTTGGTAACAAAT
This sequence comes from Lonchura striata, assembly GCF_050655825.1. Classification (NCBI taxonomy): domain Eukaryota; kingdom Metazoa; phylum Chordata; class Aves; order Passeriformes; family Estrildidae; genus Lonchura; species Lonchura striata. The sequence continues at coordinate 99,898,479 of NC_140704.1, forward strand.
ATGAGAATTCAAAATTTGTTTGTTTATTTGTTTGTTTATGGATGATATCAATGTGGCAGACTTCATTTATTTTGTTTTGGATCCTTTAGGCTAGTAAACACAAATAAACCAAATAAGAGAATTTAAAAGACTGAAATCAATGTGTCTGCCTAATTATTAGCTGATAACAAGATAGCTGCTTTTTGTCAATATGACTGTTCCTTACTGCTATAAAATTTTTTTCCTCTGTCATAACCAGTAAGTTTAGTGTGTTATCAATTTAGTATGCATTATATAGGTGCATATACATGCACATTCTTATAAAGAAACTGTAAACAGATAACAAAAATTTTTATTTTTTTTCAACAGAACAAATGAATGGAAATATTTAATCTCACTATTCTTCAGTTATTTTTGAGTTTTGAACACTAAAGCTGGATGCAGCATTTTAGTAACTGTTGCCTTCAAAACAGACACAAAAATTGTAAAATCTTTCTGTATCATGAGTTTTAATTCTTCAGGGCCACTACTTACCAGCATTCTCCATTCTGCAAGTACTTCCTGCATTAATGTTAAACTCTGGTGTAATGCCATGCAAGGTTTGGTTTAAACCACCTGACGGAAAAATAAAGACAATTCTTTATTTGTTACCTATTATTTTTTGTAGTTTGCATTTGTATCATTTTCAAAGTTATTCAGTAAGGAATTCATTGTTTTGTTGACTAACAACGTTATAAACACACAGGAATTGTTCCCTGTGGGGTATGAAGATGCACACCCACTCACCAAGGAGTCCTTGCTTGAGAATTAATTATACTTCGAGACTTTCTGGCTATTCAGAGATGAACATGTGTAATGTCTAGCATGCTGATTTTCTGGTTTTCTGACTTTCATATAGTTACTGAAATCTAATTGCATTACTCTCGTAGTTGAGACAGAGACAATGTAAAGCAATACACTCCATTTTCAGAAGGCTTCAAACTGTTTTTGTTATGGCATGCATGCTTTCTATAAATTCTTACAAAACATAAGTTTATACTTTGCTCATTGGTCACAAGAGACAAAGTAAGTGTTTATTGGAATAGGCAGTTGAATGTTTCTCTTATTTATCCTCCTTTATTTCTTGGTTTCTACATCAACAACCTTGCTAGAAAATTCTTTCAGGGGTAAACATGGATCTTATAAAACTTCTCTCTGGTTCACAGAAGTTGCTGCAAAACCTCTTCCACTCATTGCATTTAACCAAATTTTTCATTTCGTCCACTGTTATAAAGTGAGCTGGGCAGGTTTCATTTTTAATACTTTTTATGTCCTCCTTTTACTTAGCCTGGAAAAGAAAGAGTATGCCTCAGATACAAGAAATCTTTATGTATTACTGCTACAAATAGAAATTGCTTCAACCACCAACTAGTGGCTTTTCACAAAAAATGGCATGGTTAGAATTTTAGGCATTTGATGTGTGCCCAGTGTCTCATTTTAGCACGCAGAGGTACATGAGCAATTAAGATCACAAAACATCATGTAAAAAATATATAATCTGCCATGTTAGTAGATAAAAATTAGCCAGCTTATCTGTTTACATTTTCATCCTTTATAAGGAGTTTCGTTTCAGAGAATGGCACCATTTCATTAGTATAGTGCTATGTGCATTAAAATTTTGGTAGTGAAGCTCACATGCACTTAAAGATTAAGGGTGTTATCCTTGAATTCTGTACCTATGTATGAGCTATGAATAGAGAAACAGTAAATAGCGCAGCTGCTGAAAATTTTTATAATTTTTAAACTCTCCTAAGATAAGTCAAAATTGTTAACAATGCTTTTCAAAATCTGCTCCTCATATTCACTTGCATGTCTTTGAAATTACAAAAATTTTTTTAGACTTATGGTCTCTGTCCATTTTACCAAACAATTTTTGATTTGATTTTTTACTGTATTTCAATTTCCTTTATCAGTCACATCTTTAATATTAAAGTTTGTCTTAGTAAGAATGTCAATCCTCGGGATAATAATTTCCCATCCCATATTTCTTCCTTTTAATCTTCATGAAGACATGATAATGATGTGATCCTTGATTATTTATTGAGATATATCTGAGGTGTGAAAAGGTCATAAAAGCACTGTAAAAATATAAGTATTTAATTCAGAATACACTTTTTTGTTGAATTTATGATTTACAATTTCAGAATTTCATTGGAAAATCTGGTAAACATAATAAAAAATGAAGATGAAATTGCCTCACTTTGATCAATGCAAAACACAGTAGCAGCAGAAATGCAGTCAGAAAAATAATAGCGATCCCTGCTCTAAGCAATGAAATAGAATGGAAACAAACTGTTTTCAGCGTTTATATTTCTGGAATATTGCAATTTAATTGTCCAATTAGCACCATTTTTGGGGTATGTGAATGTACGTTCATAATTTTTAAGTCTTTAAAAACCTTTGTTCATCTGAACCTTTTCTTCACATGGAAAATTACTTAAACTAAGTCACTTAAGAATGAAGAGACAGGAGGGCTGACTCTATTAAAGACACTGTAATACTTGCATCAGTCTTCAAAATTGTTGATTCCCCATGATATTTGTTCTTGCATTTTGGATCCCACTTCAAAAAGCTTAGTCTATTATCCAATGGCTTGCACTGATCCCAAAGCATCAACTTAATGGCATTTTATCCCACTGGCTAGATTATTTTAAAAAATGGGAATCGTAAATGCTTATCTTTGCAAATAGCAGGAGAAACAAAAGGGAATGTGACTTTGAAATAGTTTTGTCCAAGTTATGGAAAGAATTCTATAAATCCTTTGTGCATAAAAAAACCTTATTTTATCATCTAATGCATTTTTCCTCGCAACATTAGAAAAATAAATATAAGCTTCACATTAATGGAAAAAATATTTATGAGAATAGCTTTTTGAGAATAATAAATACTCAGTGTAAAATTCTGTATTAACTATTTGCATTTACAATGATACTGAACTTTGCCTCTAAAAATTTTGCACTTCATAAATTTATTTACTGACTGTTTCTTCAAGGGCAGAATAAACCATCTGTTATCTGTCCTGTTTGTATTTTTCTGTTATACTGAAGCCACTTTGGGGGTTAGCATTTATTTAAAGAAACACATTTTCTTTTGATTTTATCCTTTCCTCAGCCTTATGATACCAAGTGGTCTGAGGAGAATGCAAGGTTAAATCCCTTAATTAAATTTCACAAGGGAGGTTCTCATAATGTCACCAGGTTCAGTTTTTATCTTTTGGGCATGAGAGAATTCATGATATTTCCTGACATTTTTAGGTAATGAAGTCTTGAGCTGTGTGGTGTGTGAAATATCCTTTGCAAGGTAAATTTTAGAATTGCTAAATTAATTTAACTTTGAATTATATACAGGGGAAGAACACTGCTGTTCTTCAAGCAACATCAGCCTTGGTGCACTTCTGAGGCACCCCCAGGTAATATATAAATGGATTGTTTTCCACCAGGCAGTGCTGGGCAGGAGGGCGTTCTCAACTGTAGCCTGAGTGATATGGGTGTGCCATTACAAAAATAAAGCCATCTACTCTGTGTTGGTGTGGGAGTGCAGGATCTCAGAACTTGTGTAGGTTTGCCTTAGCCAGAGCTGATTTGGGTTTTTTTAATTGATATCATGGTGGTAGAGCTACCACAGTCTCATGTAGTTTAGTGTGTTTTGTGAGTCATATGTATTTTAAACAGTCTAACAAACCTAAGTTTGGCACTGTGCATCCAACACCAGATAACTGGGACTGAGGAAGTGTGTCGTGCAAGGGACACACTGTAGCTGGGAACCAAGGAGGAGGAAGCAAGCTGCGATAAGTACACATGTAAAAATGACCTAAGAGGTTACTGAGACAGAGGAGAAAAGGACTCTGTCATTATCACCATGACCAGACACTTCCCAGTTCAAACCTTAGGACATTGATAATGTTGAGTTGCTTTAAATCCTCCACTATTCTTGAGGGGAACAAAACTGCCCACTTCAGGATCTAGAGTGAGCATAATATTTGGGAAGAATAGCTATTAAACTGTATAATTAAAGAGGTCTTTATTAACTAAATAATTGCTTGAGTCGATGGCTAACCATTAGCATAAAACATTAACTGGACTAACAATAAATTCTTATCTTACATTTTTCTGGCAAAAATGTAATATGCTACTGCTTCGCTTGAGTGTCTCATCTGACATGCAGTCAGAGAAGAACATGCAGAGGCTTTAACATAGACTTTATAAGCACCAAAATCATTATAAGAGAAAGGCAAGTGAAGAAAAGCAAGCTAATCTAGGAGAAAAGTAGAGGATATTCTTATTGTTTTTTACAATCCACGAGTGTAGAAGAAAAACTGAAAATAGCAGAGGACTGTAAGATTTCCTTTGAGTATTCAGGACTAGTGCCTCTTTGGATGATAGTTCTCTTTATAAAATGAGATGCAGATGTTAGATAGTTAGATAGTTAGATGTTAGATAGTTATCTATTAGTTAGATGTTATCTGTTTCTGAGATTTATGATATTTATTTCTGATCTATTTAGAGTTACTTAACATAACTCTATTCTATGTGAACTCTGTCTACCCTGAAATAACATTGCTGACAAAATTTTGCTTTTTTTTTTCTTGGTCTTTTAAAGACAAAAGGATGTGTATGTGTATGATCATAACAACAACAATTAGACCAGACAACAGAAAAAGTGATATATTGGCTGCAATAAAAAAAGCCAAATGAAAAAGTAATTAGAATAATTTTGCATAATGAAAATGAGATGTTATCTTGTGGTTCACATTTCTCTATCTCCCTTATAGCATCCCTACAACATAATAGATACAAGATTATAGAAAGTAATTTGAAAGAACAACAGCAGAATTTGTTTAATTGCAGTCTTGGACAGTATTTATATTTTAAGTCATTCATTGTGTGCCTAAAATTTTCATTGCTGGCAGAATATGCAGCTAAAGTAATCTCATTTATTGCCAATTGCTGTTTATTACAGATAAGCCCTATTAGTATTTGATGCAGAATTAATGTTAATTAAAGTTCAACTTGCATGTTTTCAATTATAGTAATTAAAATGAGAAATTAAGTATTTAACTCAATGCACAGTAACTTTACATTCTGGATAAATTGTTTAAGTATTGGACCCAAAGCACAGTAATTTTACTTTTCGGAGACCTCTACTGCAGTGGACTCTGGGACTGCTCCCGTTTCTACTGATATCTAAGGCAAGGCTCTGTTGGCCTTTCTGAGTGCAAATAATCAATCCCTGACTCCCTTAATTCAGATTTATGTGACCTCATCTCAACTGTTTGCAATTACTTCAAATATTTCTCACCAAAGAAGATAAAGATGTATTTTACTATGTGGAGAACAGTTTGTACCATACAAAGTGCAATACATGCCTGCTGTAATGATGTACAACTTCAGAAATATATATTTTTTTCCCCACCATTGCCCTGCTTTATTGTCAATGTAATTAGAAGAGTTTTAAATTGATAGTCCTTTACAAATACATATGTTATTTTATTCCTTCATTGCAGATAATCTTTAAATTAATGATGTTGTTGACTTTCTATCTCTCAGCATTAGCTGATGCCATTATTTGTGTCCACATTAAATGCAGAAAGAATTTGTTTTATGGGTTTGATTATTTTCATTTTAAGTGGCTGGTTGTGTCAGGCTCACAAATGCACTAAACATTGACAAAACACAACATATTATTGATCATTTCTGTGACACAAAAAATTATCTTTACAGTCGACAGGAAAGGTTCTTAAAATTTTCATTCTAAGCAAAATCATGATGAAAGTTAAGCAAAATAGACATGCATCTAATTGGAGCTTATTTGACATCCTAAACATTTGTCATAGCTTGTTATGGAAAGAAAATTACTTCTCTGTTGATAAAATACACCTGTGTGGGGTAAAATATCTTCTTTTACATGTGGAGACACAAAACTATAATCATTGTTTCCCATTGGGATGGCAAATGTGACAGGCAAGGATTTTTTTCTATTTTGCCTCTCCTCAGCACCATTAAAGTTCCTTTAAATCATAACTTGCCTTCCACACTTACTGGCTGGTGCTTGGAGAAGTGGTGTAATGCCATGATCTATGTTATTTTCAGCTATTACCATCAAAAATGTCGTGAAGCAACTTTCTCTGAATGGGGAGTACCAGGACAGCATCTTCCAAGGTAAAATTAAGGTAACACTGAAAGAGTTGTGGGTGATGGTATAGCTTGCATCATAGATATTGGTTTCTATTGAGATAGAATTATGAGTTTCAAATCATTAATATCTGAGGATGTGCTCATTGTTTTCATTCATGATTGATCCCATTTGTTGTAGAAAATCAGAAAGCAGATAAGCATACTTTTGTAGGAGCAATGCTTTTTAGTAAATACAGAGCTAATAAGTAACAAAAATGGAAAAGTATAAAGATCTCATGGCTTTCTTTGAATAATTTCAATAATGATGAATAAACTGTTGAAAAACCTCAGATATTTGGATTTTCTTCTATCCTGTAAATATAGTGTTTCATTTCTCGAACATTTAGTTTTATTTTAGCATTAATCTCATTGGAAAGCTGTTACAAAGCACCTTCCTTTACTTTTTGACAAACTTTAATTAACAGTATCTTGGTTTATGAAAATGCTTATAAATGGTGTATTTATTCTTGTAAGGGTTCTAAAATGTCAGTATTATAAATTCAAATATCATCTGTAAAAGAAAATGAAAGGTTTTGCTTTTTCATGGAGGGACTTTGAATCTCCTTATGATTGTACTGTTTTCGATATTTGGCCTAAAGTTGACTGTCTGTACCAAAGGGCAGTATTTCTGCTTTTAACTCAAACTGATTGTCCTGCATCAAGACAAGAGTTCTGTCACATTTTTACTGCTGAATTTCCAGAACTTCATTTTGCCAGCCTTTGAGGAGACTAATATTGATAGTGGTGATGATATACGTATTTTTGGCATTGTGGTCCAAAATGTCCAGCGAATCTGTAGGGTAAAGGTTTTGTGGTTTAGGTCTATCTAAAGGCAAAGAAGATATCCTAAGGAGATTGTGGGGGTTTTTTCAGCTTTTTTTCCATGAAGATGAAATGAATATTTACTTTCAAAATTAGTTTATTTAGATAGAAAGAGGACAGAATTTTTTTTTCAGAGTATTAGATAATTTCTTTACATACAACAGAGAGAAATATTACAAGGACTTGGGTGTCTTTCAAAGGTCTCACAGTCAGCAACTCCTTAAGAATATTTTCCCTGTTTAATTTCTCCTAGCCTGTGAATTAAATAATTATTTTCCTGATTAAAAACATGGCTCATCCTGTTTAATTAAGTACATATTAGCAATGCCAGGCAGAAGGTTTATTTAAATACATTCTCTTTGGAGTATCCAGATTGTATCTATGAGGAGTCAAGTTCAAGAAATTCACTGAAGCATCCCAGATGTGCAGGGAGGATGTCAAATCTGTGGTGGCTGAGGAACATGTAAGATGCTTATCATTGCTTAAGCCTACTACTCCCTGGCTAGTTGCCTTTTTTTTGATCCATGAAGTAAGAACAACTTGGTTAGGGAGTGGTAAAGTATTAATATTTCTGGTTTTCCAGAGTCAATTGAGTCAGTATTTTAAACATTATTTCTATCTTTGTTCCGCTGCTTCGTTCTTCACAGTTAACACTGTGAAAAGTTAAACTCAGAATAAAGACAATACCTTAGTCAAAGCTGGCATTCTTATGTAGCTCACCAAATTATGGTCAAATTAATACTTATCAAATGCCAGTTGCTTATTCCGTTAACTTCTGAACATAAACCTCACATCAATGCATCAATTTCCTCCACATCCTAAGTGAATTGGCTGTTTTAAAATCAATCAGCCTTGTTCACTGGCTCAACAGTTCACAAGGTTAATGTATTAATGTTTTTATGGAAAGATGCCAATCATTCCTAACTTTGCCTGTGGAATCACTTGAAGTGAAACCATGCTTAAGAAATTTGAATGTTGGAAGTATGTTTTAAGGGATGTAGATCCATGGATTTTTTTTTCTATGCTGCTGGTCCTACCTACATGAATAATAGTTTGGTTTACTAATCTGTACAACAGGGAAAGAAATGCCTCCATAGTGCAGCAGTTCTATCTCTTGGATCATTTTCCCATGTAATTCTTATTTCTTTGTCAGTAATTGCTATGTCTGAAACAATTCCGCTTCTGTTTCAGTGTCAGACGCTGAACATTTTCCTTATTATCACTTATGGGTTTAACACTGGCTTTAAGCATTTGGTACAGACAAGAGTTACTGTTCTGTTTGTTGTTTTTAAAAGAGAGCTTTACTATTAGTTTGAGAAAAAAAAAAAAAAGAAGCAACAGAAATTACATTAATTTTTAAATTATTTTTGCTTCTTATAACATCCATCTGTCCCAGACATGGCATTCAGCATTCTGCAAGTCCAACTCATTAATGGATGTGTTACTCAAATGTCTTTTGGTAAGTAGCAAAAATTCTCTCCAGCACAGATATATAGTTCTTGCAGCTGTGTATGTCCTCTCCATGACTAATCTCTGTGATGCATTTCCTGCTGAGTATTGGTACTGCAGAGGCCAGGTTCAGCAGATGTCAGAATATCCTAGGTTGAGTTTATGGATGTATTACAATATTTTTAAATTTTATGTTCTGGAGGAAAATTAATCTTTATTCTACCAAATCTAGAAGAAGTTAGTCCTTTTTTTTTTTTTTTTTTTTTTTGCTGTTTTACCTAAGTGTTTTCCTTCCTTTACCATTTTTTTTCTGTAGCTAATATGGGAGCATAAAATGGACAGGACAAAAACAAAAACCCTAACCAGAGTGAGAAGAAAAGCCTGACAACACCACCACGGTACATCACTATTGTTGCTAGGGAAAGAAAACAGAGTACAGAAGAACAGAGTTTTGGTGCTGGGCATTTACTCTACATATTCCTATGGGTCTTCGGTCAAGGGCTGTTTCATAGTCCTTGCCATACTCTAGAGTCTAGTTAAAAAAAAATGAAAACTGTACAAACCTCAAGGATATTGAGGTGGCTTTTATGATGTTTCTTTACTTTGCCATGGGTCCATGATATAAATGGTGTGTGGTCCTGGTTCTGTTTATAAAAGTCCTTGTTTAGATGGAAATTTTCCAGAATTAGCTAACTGTTTCATTAAATGTAAAGGTAGTCATGTGATATTACTCTACTACTAGCCTCATTTAAATTTCTCCTCTACTCCACTAAAAAACCTTCCCCCAAACCCCAAAATAAGCAAAAAACCCCTTGAACTTCTGTGTGATTCACACACAAAAGTAGTGCAGTGTATCCAGGCCAGGTTAAAAAACAGTTTTTGAACAGGTATAGTAGATTTGTAGAAATTCATCTAAAGTTTTTTTTTTTTCATACAAATGTGTTAATTCTAAGGTTATCACTTTGGTCATTTAAATAAGTACCTGAACAGCCTTCTCTGTACTATTTTTAATTAAAAAAATAAAATAGATATTTCAGCAATGAGAAGTAACATGGATTGCAAATGAATAAATATGATGAATACATTTATTTGGTTAAAATAAAAACAAACTTCACATGCATTATTCTTATTTTTTTCTCAACTTATTATAAGATTTTTCTCAAATTTTTGCCTGGTGTCTGAATAGACGCAAGAAAAATCAATGTACAATTGCATTACTTTTGATTTTTCTAGGACAGTGCATTTAGGAGAATTTGTTTCCATGAGAACAGATTGCTGAGCAAATAAGTCAGTTTACGTGCAATGAGATTGATCAATGAACTCTGAATTTTTTTTAATGCAAAATGTCCTCCATTGAATGGGTAGATGTGTTACAATAAACCAGGCAAGTACAGAGATACATCAATAGGAATTTTGTTTCATTTAATTGTTGATGAGGATTGTCTTATGGCTTAACCAACATCCTGGTAAGAAGTCAGAGTACAGGGCAGCCCTGGTAGTCTAATTTCTGAGGAGTGCCTGTCCACTATTTTTCTCTGCCTAAACTCAGTATATGTTGGAGATAGAATACTTTTATGTGCTTATATTAAACTAGACTAATGAGTAGCGGGCTGGAACTTAACATAATTATTCAAAACTCTGGATGGACCTCTACTTTTGGGAAACAATTATTGTGTCTTAGACATGGGAAAAACTGAATGATGATTCTTTTCTCAATGGTTTTTTTCTGGTTTTTTTCTTCTGATGATGTAAATACATCATGAGAGTGACCAAGAACACACTAGACCTCAGGTCTTTGGGGTTTATTGTTACAGGATATACTCTGTACGGCTGCTATACAACTTCTGTGTGGGAGTTTTTGTGAGATCTACTTCCTTCATCAGTAATCTCCTTTAGAATTGTAGCCCAAAGTACATATTTTTATCAAACTCTCTATTACCAGAGCATAAGATAGAGAAGAAAATTACATATTAACAACTTTGCAGGCTTTTATTAAAAATATGTGCATGGAAGCAAAAGGAATAATGTATAGATTTGTAATGTAGCCCTTACTTAGAACTGTGAGCATTTCAAAGGTGTAGATGCATTTTGTAACTTTCTAATTTAATTTATAAAAATATATATTAAAAAATAATATTCATATAATTTAAGGCATTGTGCTGATAGCAATTTACAGATGAGCAAAAGCTTCTAGCCATATTAATGCAACATTGACAAGTAATTATTCTTTAAAATGTATGTTAATCACTGGTTATTATGAATGCAATGTGGATTTCTTGAAGCCTGCATTGTTTTTGATTATACATTCTCATTTGCTTCTAGTTTTAGTGGCCCTCATATGATCCTTGGAAGTAGCTGATTTTAATAATTACTAAAATGATCATAAAAGCCCATTAAATGGGGAACAAATTGAGAACAAATGCAGTGCAAATGTCTCTACATTGCAGAATCCTCCCTTCTTTCACAACCTTTTTTCTGCTTTTTGCATGGTTTGATTTATTAATCAGAAATGTACCACCAGTTGCTCTTGATGTCTGAGACAGATGTTATTTGGTTGAATACAGTTTACAGATCCCCTTTCCATGTGGAAACAAGTAAGGATCCACAGTGAATTTCACCAGTCTTGTGCAGTTGTGGACATCTGTAATGTCCATCAGACTATAGATCTTGTAGATGTCAAGAGAGAATATATCTTTCTCATATAACTTTATATTTTTGCACATGGTGAATTAAAACCACTGCCCAATGGCCCACTGAGTCAATAGATAATATTTGATCTCTTCTCCTTTGGCTCAAATGCTAAATGTGTATGTCCAATGCACATATAAATGTGCTAAATGTAAATGCACAATTAATGCAGATAATGTAACAGTGTCTTTTTTCTAATTGTAATCATCTAGGCCAGAATTGAGTTTGATCTGCTGTTATATATACACTGGTTCTATGAAGACACATAACATTGAAATGAAAAAAACGAGGCTTTGTGAATGTCTTTTACCAGCTTCTGGAGGTAAAGGTGTAGTAAAATAAAGATTTTCTCCCTAAATTACTAAAAGTTCTGTGACAAACAATGCTATATGAAAGTTTTTGCCTTTATTTCTAAGTTCGATCTGTGTGAAAATTCAACTAAATATGTTAACATATGGAAGTCAATAGAACATTGCATTGAAACCCAATACATTGCTAGATTGCTTATTAGCAGTCTTTTATTTATGTTTGTCTTCATTTGGAAAGACAGGTGTCTGCTGAGGAAGGCAGGAGCCTCCCCTGAAATGAAAAAAAAAAAAAAAATTGTAGACCCTCTGCCTTTAAATTGTTATAAATTTGAAATTAAGGAGGGCTCTCAGGCAAAAATATGGGAGCTGGAATAACAGTTCTTTATTAAGGAAGAAAATAAAAAGATAAAATAAACAATCCAGTGAACTAAAATAACACTGACAGAGTCGGAATACAACCTGACACCCTGTTGGTCAGAGTGTTCATAGTCATCCAATTGGGCATTTTGGTTGCAGCTCCCCTGGTGTGTCAGGTTTGGTTCTCTTGGAGCAGTGATCCTGTAGAAAAGGGTGAAGACTTCCTCTGAAGATGCAGTGGAAGAGGCAGCTGTTCCTCTGGGAATTCTAGTGCAGAAAAATCCATGCTGGTGTTCCAGAAACTCAAGATTATATCCTGGTAGAAATGCTTGGCTCCTCCCTCTGGGCAGAGCATCTCACAATGGGATGTTATAGTTCTTATCAATCATGCAGTGACACTCAATCATCCATTATCAGCAGATGTCTCCCCTGAGAGAGGATTGGTTGTGAAAGAGATAAGGAAAACTGCCCACTTTACAGAAGACAATTGCCATACAGATGGCAAATGGAATACATCTTGCGTCGTAATCTGGGACAATATTCAATTTGTCTGACCTAGTTTTTCTGAAATTCTGTTCTGTTCAAATTTTAAGTAAAGGCATTAGAGACAGCCTACTTGACTTCACTAATGGGAAATTTTGCCTGAATAATCTAGTTGTGTTCTATAATGGAATGACTGCATCTGAGCAATGGAAGAGCTACTGAGGTCAGTAAATTCTGTGAGGATTTTGATATGCTTTCCCCTGTAACATTCTTGTTGCTAAATTGGAGAGTTATGGGTTTGATGGTGTTTCCAGATGAAGAATTGTTTGCACCTGGTGCTTTATAGTTTTACAACCTTACAGATTCAGATTCCAAATGCATTAAGAACTGCCAAGATGTATGTTTGGTTATATTTCAATTTACTTTATTAATATTTCCAGATATGGCCCACCATTGTCCGTCCAAGCATTGTTATCCATCACCAGCTCTCTCATCACCTCTGTGGTAGTCATGTTCCCAAGATTGACTGCAACTTTCCTGTGATGATTTGTTAAGAAGGAAACACATCAGAAACAATATGAGAGATGCAGGCTGAAGCTGTTATAAATTTGGACTCCTAACACAACATGGAGCCTTAAGGAAGTGCTATCCAGGATTGTATTTCACAATCCTTTCATGCATTTTAGGCTGTATTTGCACAGTACTAGAAATATAATGTGAGCTGAGGAAGTTCAGTGGGTGTCAGATTGACAACAGGTAACTTTTAGAGAAGAAAAAGGGAGAAAAAAGGAGGGCACACCTCTAATATCAAGGATCACAGTTCAAGAAAAAAAAGAAGTAGGAGGGGAGGAGAAAGAAAAAGGAAAGGATTTATTTCTGAAATAAGCCATAAATAATTGACCTAAACATTAATTAGTCTTGGATCCTCTACAGATGTTTTGAGAAGATTCAGGTTTTCCTTTTCCTGAAGGTTTTGTAGGCTAGAAAGATTTGAGTCTTAGATAAGTATTTCTGACAGGAATACATTCTGTGTTTGACAGACAGATAGCTTTATTGACAGCTGGAGATTCTGAATCAAAATTTTCACTTTCAGTGTTATGTATGTTGTTTAGCTAGAAAATGAAAAAATATGTTTTCATATTATCTACATATGGATTATTATCTATATATGGATATGCTGGTTATGCAGTGAAAGTGATAAAACTGACTGTAATTCTGAAAAATAAGTGCTCTGACAAAGTTAAGGTCTGCTTTCCTACAATCCATGGCTGTGGTCCTTCATTTTGCCTTGGTCCCTCCTCTTAGAATCTTGCTGTTCTGAATGTTTCTCCACCTTTTTGTCCAAAAATTTACCACTGCACTGATCACTGCATCAAAGCTGGCCTAGACTTTCACATGCACAGACTTTCCTTTTTCCTGACTAGCAGAAAACCTTCTCTCCTCCATCACCTGTGTTGACTCCTCCGTCACCCATACCACAAAGACTAACTCTGACTCCTGTATCACAAAGTTGCTATCAGTGGCCTCCACAAATCTCCTTTCTTGTGCCCCATTTTGTTGTGCTTCCAGCAGATATCAGGGTGGTTAAATAACACTGTTTATTTACAGAGCACTGCATGAAAAATGATACTAGATACAAGTGACTTTAATGATCATGATGATTGCTGTTATTTTCATACAAAGTAAAGAGTACACACAAATAATAACGACACTAGATTCAGTATTATGGAAAATTGATTTCACTAAACTAGCTGTATGTAATTAAATAAAATGCTAAGTATTAAATTTGTTTATATTTTGTTAATATAATGGTAACTAAATATCTAATGAATTTTGGTTACTGTAAAATGTTTTTATAAAGAATCTGAAATGGTATGAAAGAAAAATAGGATATATTAAGTGGACTGAATGTGGATTAGATAATATATCCTAAAATAGAATGAGCAAAGAGCCATTAACTCTTTCCATCAATGGGAATGCTGTGGTCTTATGTTACTTTTCTTCCAAACCACTGACATCAAACCTTCACTGATAAATGTGAATGTGTTATAAAATGGGAATTTTTATTATTTAAGAGGACACAGTACTTGTGCAATGCTATTTATTTTTTATCCAGTTACAAGTATTTTATTTTTACCATTATGGGGTGTATGGTCATGCACCATTAATAAAATTGTTACTTATTCTGCACCTCCTGCTTACAGGATTAATTATTGAAAAATGTTTGTGGAAAGCTGTAAGAATAAATGTATTCTAAAAAGCTTTAGTATTATTATATAAGTTTAGACAGTGATATTCCAGACAAATTAACCTGAAACATAATAGACTGATGTGCAGTTGGAAATTCAAGGAAAGTAAACCCTGGTGAAGAACCTGTGGAAGAGTAACTTCCAGAAATGGACCATAATAAAAAAGAATTAACTATTATAAGAAAGAGTAAGCTAGCATAAAAATGCAATAAGGAGGAACTATTGGTTATGTCTATATTAAGAAGAGTTTTCAGATCAGATGGAATTGAAAACATTTGTGGGTATCATGATCAAACTAGTTCTTAAATATCTGTACTTAATGCACTTCATGTGGAAAAACATTCATTTTGGGATTCTGATTGTAATCCCCATTTTTTTCATTCTTGCTTCTCTGTGATACCAACCAAAGTAGTTTCATTTTAATGGCACTAACATGTTAATCTGCCTTCACCTCCTATTGGAAAATTTAAATTAAATAAATCATTTAAACATTTTACTAGTTGTTATTGCACTATCATGTTCTACTTATGCATTTCATCTTGTCAAAGAATGATGGGATGTTATGGGTGCTTTAATGAAAGACTATACTAAAAATTCCACAGTAATGTAAAACATATTGCAAATGAGTTCAAAATTAAAGGAACTTCATATCTTTTATTGCATTCCTACAGTTTAGCTTGTTTTCAAACTAACAGCTGATAGTATGTGATGAGAATACAGAAATCAAGTTGGTGTATCAAATCTGCTCAAACACCAGAGATTTACTGTTTCCTTTTACTCTGGACTGCAAGAGTGATTTTCATATGTGTATATATATATCTGCAGTTGTGTCAGTATTTAGAAAAAAAAAATTAACTAGATTTAACAAGTTGCATGTAATTATATACATATTCATATTTACATTTTAGCTACACAAATGCAATGCAAGATCAATCTACCTAAGGAAGAGATGGCCTTGAATTGTAGACTGCACATAGACATTGCAGTTCATCTCAAATAATTATCTTGGTACAGCTGGAAAGATTTGCAAGAGACAGGTACCACAAATCACCTTTAAAATTATCTTGACAAATACCCCTTTTTGCATCTTCGACTCTGGATTGATAAGTAATTGTTGATGTGACTTTTTTTCTCCAAAATCCTCTAGATGCCAAAACAATGTTAGTGCATGTGAAATGGGGACCAAGTGACTGAAATAGCCAACTATTTTCAATAACCCTTAAGTAAGTCCAGAGGAATTTTTGGGGAATCCTCCTCCTTCCTTCTCTGTCCTGGGAGTCTGCATAGCTGTTTCTCTGATGTTTCTCAGATGTGAGAACATCTGTTGTGCAGCATTTTTTTAGCTTTTCATCAACCTGTTTTCCCATGGGCAACACCAGCTTGGCTGATGGTCTTAACTTTGACCAGAGGTGGTCCACTGGATCCAGCTGGAACTAGCTGGAATGGCTGGAACCAGCTGTGTATGCATCAGACCCTGACTTCTGCTCATAGGCTCTGCCACTATCAAAAGTTATCACTCAATACAACTAGGCAACTGTAGCCTAGATATTGATTCTTTGAAGATCTATTCATGCTATACCAGTAACATGGTTGGAAACATCTGCCTTCTGAAACCTTAAAGATTAAAAAAACCCCAAAACCCAGAACAACTGGAAAAACTAAACTAACAGCAGTCTTGAACTAAAAGATCCCCATGAGGTATTCTGCCTACTGCTAGTAGGTACTTAATGGAGTTGAAGCTGTGGAAAAATAACTTTATAATCAATAGAGCATTCTGTCCTGAACTGGGGAACTTTCAGCCTGAGTAGGAGAAGCTGCTGATTTATCTCTCCCATGGAGTTCATGGGCCATGGGATGTGGGAGAGACATGAGGGGATCCACCTCTTACCTATTATTGGAGGCAGTTAAGACACAGGAATAAAAGTGGGCTTCCAGAGCTAGTTATTTGTAACATGTCTTATAACTGCATAACACTATGGCTGTATAACACTGCATTACCTTCAGTGGGATCTGGCTAAGGTAGAAGCTGGATGAGGAGGGATCAGAATGTTTTTATTACACTTTCAGCCTTGAAGAGCTGGCTAAATCTAGGATGCCCTTGTTTTAGTCAGCATCACATAAAATTTATTGATTTCTAGTTTCCAAATGTCTATTGCAAGGTGATTAATAATTTTTTTTTTGAGAAATATTACTTCTTTCTTAGACTGAACATAGTCTTATGCTCTGTCAGTGACTATTCTCACCAGTGAGTTATCATGAAAAAGGCTGTCATTAAAACTATAGAGTTCTTGCTATGTGTGTCTTGCCTTCTCCAATGCTCCTGAATCTTACAGCAAAATGGGCTTGAGAAATAAACATAGGGCTTGAGGAAGAAGGTGCCATTTTCTTTTAAGCAGTCACATCTAACTCCATATTGACAGTAAATTTAAGCCGCTGGAGCACTAAGGCCCAGTAGAGAAAGACTGTCTTTACAGTACTGGAGAAACTGGGAAATAGATTGCTAAATGTAGATATGTTGCATATGCTTTAATTCACAACTACATTTATGAACCGTATTTCAAAAGAGTACTCGCATATCTTTCTGAGATAACTGAGTTTTATTGTGACGGGAAATGATGTATATCTCATCTATCCTGGCGTAAGTGAAGCATGTAATGCACTACCATGTTGAAAAATTTAAGCTAAAATGAGGAAGACAGGATTTTTATAAGAATGATAAAGTGGGGAAAAAAGCTGAAGGAGAAGAATTGACTTATGTCAAAAAAAGAGAAGAGTTTACTAGTGAAATTCTCACAGGACAGAGATCTTATTTAGTACCTTTATGACTTTAACAAAAAAAAAAAAAAAAAAAAAAAGGCAAATACAAAGGGAGCAGAAAACTAATGCAGGGATTTTTTGATTAAGGAAAAAAAGATGGGAGATATTTTCAGTATAGACAAAGACCAAAATATCATGTATGGCTCAATGTCTGGAATGACAGAACTTGAATTAATATAAAAACATGACTATATGCTTTGGCTAAATAGTAACCACTGCATGAGGAAGGCTTGATAGGATCGTAAGTCATCTGTAATTCAGACTAGCTACTAAAAGGTTTTAATTTTTGGAAACATCAAGGAAGATACATCTGCATGTGTGGAGAGGTATTGTCATGCACTGGATGACAATTTGTCAGTGCACTACAATTCATCAATTCATGCTCTGTATATTTATCATTTAAAATGCTAAATACAGTTCTGTTCTTCTGTTCAAGATGGAAAAATTACAAAAAATCCTCTATTAAAATAATACATTGAAGGATGTATTCTTTCTAAAATAGGACACCAAAAACTGGCTTATTTAGCAAAATGAAGGCATAAGTGGCGCATGAAACACATTACTTTAGGTACAAGAGCTGTTCAAACACAATGATCATTCTAGCATAGCTGTAAGTGAAGTGGCTATTAAGCTGGACAGAAATATATTCAAGCAAAAAAAAAAAAAAAAGCAGAATAACTTTTGGCAATCATAAGAGTGAAATTTTGAGTAGTAGCCAAATATAGCAACATGTATAAGACACCTAACTTTTTTTTTTAAGGTAGAGTATGATAAGTTTATCAAATAATTTAAGTAATGTGCTTATCTTCAATGGAGTGGGATGACTGAAGATATCACAAGTCCTTTAATGAAAAAAGACACGGCAGGATTTGCTATCACAGAAATATTTAAGATCAACTGATCACTTGTCTATCATTCTTGGTCCTTAGCAGCTTTGAAGAATTCTGTGAATTGACTAGCTGCAACACTTTATTTTTCAGGTGAGAGATGACGATTGATGCTGATTGCAAAGACACATCCCATATAGATCTGATGTTATTATTAAAAAAGTTTACAGGTTTCCTTGAGCAACAGACATAAACTGCCCAAAGCTGAATATGTAGCTATATGCTGTCTGAATTTATGATTTTGCATAATTGCACCAGAGTTTATTTCAGGAACTTGAGAACTTACAGAGCTATAAAAGATTTAATACAGCCAGAAATGCTACTGCTTTCTAGTGTATGCATTTCATTATTTGCTTCCTTTTTTCATAACAAGTACTGTAAAGAAGAAATAAATACTAAAAGTCTACATTTCACTGCATATCTCACACAAATGAAAGTAATTTTAAATATAACTCTATTTTTTGGACAAAAAAGTGGAGAAACATTCAGAACAGCAAGATCCTTTAGCTATTACTCATTTCAGTAAAAAGGGAATGCATCAAGGGTTTCCCCTTAACAATTTGTCTACACTCTTTTGCAGTAAAATATACAAATATCAGTTGTGTTCAACTTAATTCAAGTAAAAATGTCACTTCACTTTCATCATTATTGATTTTTTTATATTAAATATGTTATGCATGTGCTAAAAGTATCAGTTTTGTAATGTAAAAGTTTCACCAAATGGAGTACAAATATATTTTCAGTTACTCGCTTGCAGCTCTCATTTTGTTTAATCTCTTATTTGGAGAAGATTCCACTAATTAGGATTTCATATTAATTTAATTATGTACTTCACACATGTTAAAGACAGAAGGAAATTTTGTTTATAGTACTAAAACTTACAGGAGACAAAACAAAAAAGAGAGAAAGTATAAGAACATGGAAAGAAGAAACAAGATTTTGTGTTTGAAAATCATTTATACATACAGAAAATGCTTCTTGCACATCTTGTTACTTTGTGGTATTGTATATTGGGGTTGGAAAGCAAATAACTATTCTTTTTACAAATTTATCAAAACCATTGTTAATATAAAATGAAAAATCTTAATAAAAGTTATAGTGAAATGAAAAATTACTTAAATAAAATTTTAGCAAGGATGAAGACAAAGCACTATGCCTAAATGTACTAATTTACAAAATAAAGTTTTGTGTTTGAGAGGCAAATGAACAGGTTCTTTTCATTGCACAGTTTTCACTATTCATCACTGAACAATAAACAAAACTATGTTTATTTAAACTGAATTCATAAGTATATTATTTACTGCTACCCCAAAAGAAATAAGTGGTGGGAGACTACTGCAGTTTGTTATGGAAACAGCTGTCAGATTCCTCACTGAAACCTGAAACGTTGCCTAAACCTTTATGTGTTTATCAAATTCAGGCCTTAGAAAGCACTAGAAATAAGCAGCAATAGTAGGAGTAATGGTGGGGAAAATGTAAGTTTTTTATGCATCATTTAGCTCTCTGAAGACCTCATGACTTAGATAATGCCTTGTGATCTCATTGTTTTATCCTGTTCTAACAGTGTTTTATCCTATTCTAGCAGAAAGCTATGGCTAAAATGTCTTTATGGCAACATTCAGCTATGGCTAAAAATGTTTCCAAACAGAGAAGGAATTTGGAAAGAGGCTGCAACCTAACATCCTTAAAGAAGAAGTTAAAAGAATATGGGTTTCACATTTTCTGGATTGAAAAGATTTCGTTTATAATTCTCTGTTCATGAGAAATATCTGGAGGGAGATTAAAGAAAGAAGAAACAATGAGAAGGAGGGAAAGGAAAGTAAGTATAAAGTCTCCTACATGAACATGGGGCCATGGAAATACCTGCAATGTGCACAAATCACAGGATGACAGCAGTCTGAAAGCATGCATAAGACAGAGGGAAATAATTTCAGTTTAGCACAGCTGAATTTGGGATAGTGAGTTGAGGCCTTGTGTCTCCTAATAGGTATGGTTACCCTGAAAGAGCTTCTTTAAGGCCTATGGGTATCTTTCCTGTCAGAAGCTGCGTACAAATAAGCTCTGAAGGAGGCACAGAAGCATTTTGTTGAGTGTTGACCTAGTAAACCCTGAATTTATGGACGTGATTAACATGTGGTCTAGTGAGACAGTATGTCATAAATATTAGATTTTGTGTTGTTGGGTTTTTTTCTGATCTATCAGCCTGATATCTGCTCCTGCCCAGTGCCCTTCAGCCTGTGCTCTGCACGAACATTTCTGAGGTGAGCCTTTTCCATGGGGTCACAGAGAGTCATGGAATGAGCTGAGGTACTTGCTTTTGGAATGAATTTGAGATACTTGCTCCTGAACAAAGTAAAAGCAACTGTTTCTGTGAAAAAATCCCAAACCCTACAACATCTTATTGGTTCTGTTTGGACTAAGAAACCACATATTATGGAGATATTTTGGCTAAGACTGGCAACCTGTTACTGCATATACTCCAGAAGAGCATTGCCAGACATGGATGAAAGCTCTATAGGGTAAACAGAAATTTTTAATTTCATGCATCATTTGTAACTTGTTACACTAATTTCACAAACTCAGAATGTTGTTAATAAAAGCTAATGAGAAAGACCAAGTGCTTTCCTTCATACTTCAAAATTTTCTAGTATTGGATTCTAATTACCAATTTCTATGTTCTTCTGAGACCATAAATGTTGACTTTTAATTTAGAAGAAGAAAAAACTGACCTTTAAGTCCCCTTGTTCAAAACTAAATATATTTAGGATATATTCAATGAATCTCATTTATTTATGACTCAATTTTCCTTCTTTACCTCATATATAATATTTTATTTAGAAATATGTTACTATTTGATCAGATGATTTCTTGCTTTCCCATGTTCATGATGTCTGTGTTTACATTTACAGATATGTTTGTGTGTTCTAATTTTTATAAGTACTCTTCTCAGATCACAGTAGCAAAGTAATAGCCTGTAATAAGACTTTAGAAATGTCAAACCTAATATGAAAAAGAAAAATATGGCAGACAAAGAAAGCAGATCCTTCCTGTGCAGAGATGAGAGGTGTCTGCTATTATTTTGAATACAAGTAGTCAGCTGCCCGTTCAGGATTATTTCAAAAGAGCTATGCTCTGCAAAACCACTAGTCAGAGAAAAATAGGCTCTCTGTTGAAAAGCAAAAAAATAAAAAGCTCTGAGTAAGGGATGAGACCTTTGATCCACAGAACATGTACATCCAAAGGGTCTCTCTCATCAAAATCATTATTGGTTAGCAAATCACTGGATAGTGAACAGAAGGTCAAAGATCAGAATAAAGACAGCTAAAAGAAGGAAGAGGTTAGGTCCTACTCTGACACAAAATACTCACCAGTGAGTTACAGAGAAACCTGAACAGTGTCTTGGAATAGAGTCTCTCAGGATGCTCCTCATTGTCCATTTGCAGCAGTAATGACCTTCATGGACACAAAGAGTGCTCAGTATTTCCTGGAGCCAGAGCATGAAGGAGGCACTTAAAGGAATTCTGATTAAGGTGTAGGAATTTAATGTAAGGTGTATTAACTTTATTTGATTATGAAGTTATGTGTTTAATATGTACTTTGAAAATCTATCAAATAAATCACATCTTAAAAATAGGGATGTACCATTAATGTTGTGTTTGTACCCCTGCTATTACATTTGCAGAATAAGTTTTAACTCTTGGACTAAAGTTGTTTTGGCTGAAAAATCCACTGTAGGGAGAATTCACATTTATCTTTTTATCTTTTCAAGTAACACTTTTTTTCTTTCACCATCCTCCTCCTGTTGGTTTTTTTTTTTTTTAATTATTTCTAACTGAAATACAACATTAATTCTGTTATTCATTTCCTCCCTTCTGAAAATAGCTACCTAAGCCTTTTAAAAGCTAAAGCATGAAATTTTCAGTATTAACAAAGGCAATTGGTTTAATGTTCATACCATAAAGTGTTCCCTAATAAGCATTCAAAATCACCAAGCAAAAATCCTGTCTGTTTAAGTTGGGGTAGACACTATCTTATTTATCTTAAACAAAAACTTTTAACTCTAGGAGTTTTCTCTTTCAAAGAGAAAACTTCTTCTTTGATATAGGGAGTATATAAAACAAAAATTTCTATAGATCATATTATTCTAGTGTTAATATTTATAAAACTACAAGTAGATAGATAAACCTCTTGCAGTAACATGAACTGGAAGTTTATTTTAAGTGCAAGACCTGCACATGGTCAGTTTCTGGTTGCAGTTAGGCAAGTAACTTAAGCCCCCAGTAAGCAAAATTCTGTAAATCTGAAGAAAAAAAAAAACAAACAAAAAACAAATGAGTGGCTGCAGTTTAATTACCTCTCAAAATGTTTTAAAATGGTAAAGAGAAAAAACTTTATTTTCAGAGGAGAAAGGTGAGAAACTAATAAATCTGAATTTGTTCTGAGAATTCAGAGAACATGGGGGTGTATTTTCAAAACAGAAACTGGCAGTTGAGAAACAAATCCTATTACTGTTTAAAAGGCTTTTTGGGCAGAATTGCCATAAACTAAATGAGCATTTACTCTACAGTAATTTTGGTTACAGCTGAAGGAAAAAGTCGGCAAAATTATTTTTTTTTAGTGAAAGAGACAGATATGCCAGAAGAGCACTTGTCAATTCAGTCTATCTCATTTCGAAAGCCACTCAGGTTTCTTCCTTAATGTACTTTGAGGTAAAATGCTAAATTAGAAGGAGTTATTTTTAGCTCAGCCAAGGTCTTAATTTTGCCTTGAGGGAAGAAAGCAGGACTTCTGAATTTAGGTGGAAAAAATGAAGGACAATAATGGTTTGCGTAAGAGAAAAACACTAAATATACACTTTGCATTTTCCCCAGTCTGATGCATAAAGCCCTGGAGTATGATTTATACTTGCAGAACCAAGTCAGCAGAGCAGTTTTTTTTTACTTTCTGCAGTATACTGTTGTGCTGAGTCTTCACATCTTATCCTGGGTTTAATATATCATAGGAAACATGAATATAATTATTTTGGAGTACTTTCAAAGCTCTGGAACTTATTGTTTTATTTTCAGGAACTTGTAAATTAAACACAATGCTGGAGAAAATTTGTCAATGTTACTTGATTATTTTTAGATGGAAAAGGAAAATTTTCCTGATTATTAGGAATGCCCTTGAGAGAGGAACTCTCAAATCAGAATTTTGGTCTGTATAATCCTGCCTCACATGGACAGCTGGTCTGATGTGCTGAAACCTGGAGAAACACCCCCTGTATTCTCAGCAGAAATAGACTCCCTAATCTAGAACAGCTTCAAGAAGAGACAGCAAAATCCAAAGTCCTCATAAGAGATTAAATGAATCACCAAATCACCTCAATATTTTCTATTTTAAGTGTCTTTTAAAATTATAAATAAAAATTTTGACTGTGTCTGGATAACTTTCATCAAGAATGTTTGGAATTTACTCTGTAAATATCAAGGATGAGGATTTGCAAATACCACTGCTGCCTCTTTAAATGGTTTTTGCCAATGTTCTACTTCTTTTTCATGTGTGGCTTTCCAAAAATATGGCATTTGATGAAGGATGCCCAAAGGTGAGCATTC
The DNA here is from genome assembly GCF_050655825.1 of Lonchura striata. Lineage (NCBI taxonomy): Eukaryota > Metazoa > Chordata > Aves > Passeriformes > Estrildidae > Lonchura > Lonchura striata. The sequence continues at coordinate 99,922,324 of NC_140704.1, forward strand.
AGTCTGACAGATTACCTCTGGTAAAATTTACTAGATATTTTATTGTGTCTCAGTCTTTTCAATACCCCTATTCTTTGCAACATTTTCAGTACAATTGTCACAGCTTCACTAAAGCAAATTACCTTGCTTCCAGAAGTAGATATTAATTTGGTTGCTCACTCTTTCAGGACAGGGATTGTGTTCTTAATAAGATGCAAATATGAACTTCTGAAAAAATGGTCTCCTTACTCTTGAAAGAGCTTCTAGCTTGGTTCATTTTTAATGAGAGAAGTATGCATCAGGGTATCATATAGAGTATCAAAATATAATTATTAAATATTTATTTTTCTTCAATGAACTCAACATTAGCTGTACCAAGCAACTAGCAAGAAATAGATTAAGGATGAATTTTCAGCAATTTTGTACAAAACCAGCAAGATTTTGCAGAGTTCTTTATTTATGAAAAAAAAGAGATATGTAGTATTTAAACATGGAAGATCAACAAACATGAAAACTCCAGAAAAACACCCCCACAACTGTGTTTTGAAAATTTTTGCAGAAATAATTGTCTTGTCATGGGAATAATAAACCAGAAAGATGATAAGTTTTCAGACAACACCTGAAGATTTCTGACAGTGATTTTATGACACAGTGGCCTGCGACATCCAGAGGAACAACTTCAGACTCTATGTCTTCTTCTTCCTTTGCCTCCATAAATTATCCAAAGGGCCTACAGGAGAGTTGGAGTGGAGAGAGTCATCAGTTTACAAGGGCTTGTAGTGGCAGGTCAAAGGGTAATGTCTTTAAACTGAAAGAGAATAGGTTTAGATTAGGTATCAGGAAGAACTTCATTACTGTGAAGGTGGTAAGGCACTGGGAGAGATTCCCAGGAAATTGTGTATGCCCAATCCCCAGAAACAATTTAGGCCAGATTGCACAGAATTTAGAGGAGCCTGATGTAGTGGACAGTGTCCCTGCCCATGGCAGGGGGGTTGGAAAGAGATGAACTTTAAGGTTCCCTCCAAGCCAAACGATTGTATGATTCTGGAAACACATATTCATGGCAGAGAGATAATAAAACAATGAAATTGACATGTAGCTAAATGAAGAAGTAAATTAATAGATACATAAATTAAATAAGGCATTTAATTGGATTGCTTTAGTCTTACAAACTTCTCATTAGCAAGATTTTATTTATGATATAAACACACACCCTCAGTGCTGAGAGTCCTATGCTTCTTCAAGATAATGAATAATAAGAAGATAGGCAGACTACAGGGTCATTTAAATAGCAATTACTCCTAAAAATATAACTTACATGAGACAAAAATATTTGGGCCAGACTTTGCTTTCAGTTACCAGAACACACTGGAAAGCAATTTTATGCCTTGACAGTTAAATTTGAACTCACTATTTCTATCTGCACATTTGAAATTATTTTATGACAAAATAGCTCCTGGCAACACTGAGTATGTTTAAACATTGCTTTTTCTAATATAAATTAGGAGCATGAAATGCTTTAAAAGCTGCAGGCATTCCTCATGACTTTTTCACTGCTTTGCATGAAGCCATAAGTTTATCACTATTACTTTGCTCCACAAATGAATTGTAGGCATTTAGAGAAACATATTTTAGATAGGAAAGGAACACAGTACAATTTATTTTGCAGTAAGCATCATTCCTGTAAGAAGAATGAAATGCTTCCTGCACTTATGTGTAAAAACAGGAGCGGTATTTGTGGCCCTTAGCCTTGGCACTTTGTCTTTAAATATTTGTTCTTAACAAATGCTTGTCATGTCATGATATCAAAAGAGGGCAAATGTCTAGACAAAAACATTAATCTTCCAGCAAGTACAGGGAATCAGTAAAATGTCAGCCTGGTTTTAACCTTGCTTGTTTATTACATATTTCTATTATTTCTACCATATCCAGCAATAAATTAGGTGGGAGTCACAAGCTTTTAGCTTTCAGCAGTAGTTTTAGGTAAGGCATTGAAATATTGCAGTTGATCTGGAATTTTTCTACTACTAACAGAAATATTAAAATACTTCTATTCAAGCACCCTATGACCAAATCCCTTTTAGGCCTTTTATTTATGTTAAAACTAACAAGGCTTTTACATAGTTTTCAAACACCAAAATCTCAGTTTAATGTAATTTTATATTATGAACAGTGATAAACTTTGGCAGAAAAAGAAAGTGCTTTAGGAAAGATGAGTTACTGACCTAATATTTTACATCTGATTTCACACTGTATTGAATCTTGGATTGTAGTTCCAGTGCTGTTTCTTGATTATATATTAGAAGTAGGAGACATAGATTTACATATTTTTTAATCCTTACTGAAGACAAAAATATCTGTTGGAAAGGCCACAAGTAAACTGCAGGGGGAATGAAAGACAGATTATGTTGTTAATGTCATAAATCCCAAATGTTTTTTCCTTCAAGCCTACAGATAGGTACAGCACCTTCTTATGCAGACTTGAACAAAAGGGCCCCCTAGGACAGCTGTATAATACAAAAAGACAAAACCAGATATTTATGTGATAGATTCCTTAAGAAGCATGGATGCTTTGCTCAAGATATGCATCAGACAAAATAAGGAGTTACTTTTGAGTAGATACTTGCGGATACTAAAATAATAAAGCAGAGGATCCTTCAGTAAAGCTGTGGATCCTTCATGCTTTATTTGTGTTGTCTGGTATGTGCAGTCAGCCATTTGGGGTGTCTACACCAGGTACCTGCCATGCCAGATGCCAGGTTATATGCTTGCTGCTACTACTTATGAGTAGAGGGAAAGAAGTATCATGGCATCAGAACATGGGATGGGAGAATATCTACACCCAGAAATTTAGAAACTTCAGGTCTAGTGGCACAGTTGGGACTACTGTGAGTGCAGCACTCCAGGTACAAAGGAAATACAGCAATGTAACCGTCAATTCAGTGAAACAGATGAAAACAGGAGAAACCTGTTACCTTGTTATCATTCCATTATTTGGATCCTTAAAGATAAATAAGTCCCTGGAAATGTTCAAGGCCAGATTGGCTGGAGCTCTGAGAAAACTGGCATAGTGAAATTTATCCCTATCCATGACAGGGAAGTTCGAACAACATTATCTCTACTAGATTATCTCTTCCAACCTAAACCATTCTATGATTCTATGATGTTGCCATTAAATTTATGCTTTCTTTTCTGTTTAACCCAAAGTTTTTTCTGTACTAGGACAAATCATGAGAAAAACATTTCAAAAACAAACAACGCCCCCCCCCCCCAAATTTTATTTTTCTTTAATTTGTTGATGGATAACCTTCTCTTTTTTAATCTAACATCTGTTTAGGACAGATACCAGATTACAACATTTCCAATTTTGAAGGGAAAATTTAACTACTGTTTGGGGAATTTTCATGGTAGTTCTACACCCTGTTGTCTTGTTTCGTTTTCTGTTATTCACTTAACATTCCTATGTAAAAGACATATAGTAAATCTCCATTGCTATGAAGTATGCCAAAAGCTGTAAAGAAACAAATTATCCAGTTCCTATGTGTTATGACAAGATCTCCTCTCCTTTCTAGCATTACCCTTACATATAACCTTCCTACTCAATGTTTTGATTGGTTGTTGCTTCAGATATGAAGTGTTCCAAGGTGTTTGGGTTTTTTGGAAAAAAATTGTGAGATTTTAGCATTTCAGGCAGTCAAGTCAAATAATTAGACTAGAAGTTTTAATTCAAATTTCATTGGAACTATGTTAAGAAGAAATATATCAAAATACAAAGCTGTTGAGTCACCGTTCCTGGAAGTATTTAAAATATTTGGATGGGACACTCAGAGACATGGTTTAGTGGTAGACTTGGAAGTGCTAGGTTAATGGCTGGACTTGATGACGTTAGAGGTCTTTCCCAACCTAAATGATTCTATTTATGATGTTGCTATATACAGACCTGACACAGAAGCTACTTGAGTACATAACACAGATTAGCTTCATTTTTAAGACAAGCTCTAATGAATCTAGATTAAAATCATCTAACTGTTTTAGGCTAAAAAAAAAAATGTTTTGATTCAGACAAAACACTGATAAAATGACTAGTAAATTAACTGAACTAAACAGGAGGAAGGATTTTTTCATGTTTTTATGCTTTTTATGAAATGTAGTAATCTAGTTTTATTCAAGGACAGCTATTACACTTAACATTCATACCCCATTTTACCCAAATTAGTGCTGTAGTTAAAAAAACTCAAACAAGCCAAAACTCTCAAGAGATGAGGTAAAATACTTTTGGTATTATAAGCTATATTGTCATATTATTGAAATTAATTTAAAATGGGCACATTCCAGTTAATTTGAATTTTAGATGAAGGGATTTTTTTTTTTTTGTGTTTGCTGGATGGGTTTCCCCAGGCCTAGTTACTGATAGACACAGTGCCAAAAACAGTAAAGCCAGAAGAAACCCCTGAAGCACCAATGAGTTTTTAGCATTCAGTTTGGATGGCACCAATTGTCACAGAGGGGAAGTGCATAAAACTAGTGTATAGTCAGGGGAAACCCCATCCAATACTTTCTAATGTTATTTCTGGCTAGACTTATAAGTCTTCTCTCTGATCCTTAAACTCACACCGCATCTGATGTAATGTTTTTTTTTCTCTATAGTGCCTATCTGCTGGGGCAGGCTTGCTATATTTCTCTGCCTTGTTAACACTTTATTAAAAACTTTTGGTGGAAAAAAAAGGTTAAGTTTAACTAAGTTCAATTCCTCTCTCAATTTTCCTGTTTCTGAGATGGAAATTCCTGCATAAATACTATTTTATTAGTAGGCAAAGCATGATAAAGAAGTATGATGTAATATAACCAAGGGTTACCAAATAGTTTTTTACCTTTGTTCTGCTTTGACAATATCCCTAATAGAAATTGCAGCGGAAAACACTCACCTGCTTTCTGAAATTCCCAGATGATAGCTTGGATTTAAATGTAGTAGTGGATTCACATGTTTTCCTAAGGGCAATCAGGGAATAGAGGAAGGGAAGGTGGAAATATTAAGCATTAGAATTTGATCTCTCTTTATGTATATTTTATAAATATTTATATATATTAGAATTTCATTTTTTAAAAAAAATCAGGACTTAAAAAGCCTGTGATGACAGAAGTAAAAGTAGGCTTTTGCTATATCTGGCAAAAGTCTAAGTACTGTACAACTGAATTCTTTCCTTTGTTCAGCTGCTATTTCCCTAGGCTAGAGAACAAACTCAGCCCCCAAGTCAGTTAGAAAACTGAGATTTTCTATTTTAGGCATGTCTTTTTTATTTGTTTTTGATCACCTTCTTTTTACAGGGAATTTAAAATCAGCAGGCAATTAAGTAATTTCTGGTGAAGTGTATTGGCAGAGTTATGTCTGGTTGTAACAACAGTTTAGAGGGTGATTAGCAGCTGTATGCTAATTAATCAGGAAGGCATTGATTTCCTGAGAATACTAATTCTCAGTTCGATTACATGGTGTCTTTGTTTCATCTACAGCTAGGAAGTTTTCTGCATACATTCTGTTCACACTGAACATTACAGAAAAGATTTTCAAGAAAATTCACCAAATGTCCTCTGTACAACATTCTCCTTTAAGTGTCAGTCAGGTATAAGTAGCTTATTACTAGTGATTCCTGTTTCAAAAAGTCTCCAACTTTTTGAAGTACATCATATAAGCCTGTATTTTGTTTTTTATATTTCATGTAAAAATGCTTTCAACTGTTGCATGTGCATATGTTTCATTCAGAAACAGATCTGCACAGAAAGGATTCTGTGGTGGGAAAACTGTCTGCAAAGAAAGTTGAGTCAATTATGCTACAGTCCAGAAGGTCATAGAATTTCAAATTTAGGAGTCCTGGAGGATTTATTTTTTTAGTTTTAGGAATAGTTGACCTGGGCTGTCTCAGAGAAGATGTCATAAAAGAGGTTAGTGTCTCTTCTGCCTTTCAAATTTTTATTCCAGTTCTGAGTGCAGACATCCTGCTGCAGTTGGAGGGAGCTGTGTATGGGCAAAAGGGATCTCTTCTGTGTGACTAGCTGGAACACTGAGAGACATGCTGAAAAGGCAGCATTTGGCTCAATTTGAAAGTTTTGGTATTTGCTGTAAGAAAAGAAGATGAAAACGGCTTTAGTGTGTCACCAGTTGTGAGATGAAATAATGTAGTCATGACTAAGAGCAAATACATGTGTGACATTTGTTTACATGAATTCTGCAGTGAATAATGCACTCCACATCATCATGAAGTGGCTCTGTCAGAACAGAAGTGGAGACAAATAAAAGGCTGTATTTTTGTGCACATTTTGTTGTCAATGAATGTCCATAGCTACAGTAATATTTGGGTTTAGGTATATACTGGACAGGTTCTAATTTCTCCTAATAAAAGTAAATAGGAATTGTCAGGACCAGCTCTAGACATTTACTGTGAAAATGTGGATTTTTTTCATTAATTTAGAATATGTGTCTCCTGGATGTTACCAGTGGTGCTAGGTCCCTCTGAGTATGAGATTCTGAAAGTTAACAGCAGTGAAGCTGGCCATGCTTTTTATGCTTTCAGCAAAGACCAACAGGTCTTTTTTTTTCTCAATGCTTGTTTGTAAGTGCCTCTGCAAACAAAAGAAAAATATGCATTTCAGTATGTTGGCTTTTCTAATACTAATACATAAAACTAAGATTTCTGGAGAATTGCCTTTGAAGCTGTTTCTCTCTTCTCCACCTCAGAGTGGAGAATTTTCAGGGTCCTGTTAATTATCACAATCTCATCCTTAGCCTCAGGGAAGTAGAAGTTGGGAAGAGCTGCCAAGGACCAGCTCTAGTGAGCCTTATATATAGCTGAATACGACCACTGAGGAGCACTGTCATCTGCAACAGATGAGATAATTTTAGGAAGCACCATGTTGCAGGGTGATAATTGACATAATATAGAAGAGTAGAATATCCATAAATAGAGAAGAATATCCATCAAGCTGTGTTTGTGGGTAAATGGTAGCTAATTAAGTTAGCAATAAAGCATAAGGACTGTAAAATAATATGTACTCCTTATGCTTGCTGTAGTCAGTTCTCTTAAAGTCATTGTCTTAAGCAAAGATAATTGCTTATGTGCACACTGCTTTAAAAACAAATAAGATTAAAGTAGTTATGTAAGGGATACTAGTGACTAAGTTATGTCTAAGTACCTGAAAAGTACTTGAGTTGGGTTGGCCAAGTAGACCAAAAAATTAAAGTCACGCTATTTAAAATACCATTTAATACTAGGCAACATTAAGTAGGTAACATTATTTACTCCAGATTTCTTAACATCTTCTGAGTGAACCAGAAATTATTGTTCATCTGGTATTTATCAAATAAGGTGGTTAATCACACGCTGCTATGGCTCTTCAGGAACAGAAAGATTTTTTACATCCATTATTTGCAAAAGTAAAAAGTAATACAATTTAAACCAGCCTAATTAAATTTGAAACAAATTTTATTTAATGAGATGGAGAATAAATATCTTAGGCAATTAATAGTCTCTAATGAAATCCAGGTTAAACTGATATTTGCAGTCCTGTGCATTTGAAACATTTTCAGAAATGATGCTAACAAAAGTTTCATGGTAATGTAAGAGATTATAATTAAAGTTAATAAAGAAGGCAATGGTTGACTGAATTATCAATAGATGGGAGCACCCACTGCAGTGGGTGAGAAGCAAAGTTAATCTTTCTAATATCAGTATAACTGGAGGAATGCTGTGATATGTCTGCCAAGGGAGATTTTTATTCAAGACATTAATTTCTTTGCCTTCAGACTGACCCTCTAACCTGGCAGATATCAGAGTGGCAGGCTTCAACAGGCTTGTACATTACAATTCTCAGCCTTTATAGGTAAAATAGCTTGTGAAACGGGAGAACCAGTGACTCAATAACTTCTCTTGTCTTTTTGTTTGAATGTTGAAAGACCAATCTAAGATATTGGTCTTTCTAGTTACACATTTAAGGATGGCTGGGTGTATCATTAGTGCCTAATGTTTCTCAGAGTCAAAACCAATACAGGTTCAGACAGGACATCAAGAAGCCTCCATTCCCACCTCCTGCTCTCAACAGGGATAGCTCTGAGGTTGGATTTGGCTACTCAGGGCTTTCTTTACCCTGTTGTATTTTAAAAATCTCCACAGCTGGAGACTGCAGAGCTTGTCTGGGTAGCCTGTCACAGTGCTGTGCTGTCCTCAGAGTCAGGAAGTTTTTCTGCATATTCAACATAAGCATCTCTAGTTTTAGTTCATGACACTGAATATCATCCTCCCAGCATGTGTGGCTGTGGAGGGCCTCACTGCCTGAAAATCTTCAGGCAGGCATAAGGGAGGCTATTGTTAGGAGTCCACAGAGTTCCCTTGTATTCAGGTTTAAACAGGGCAAGTGCTCTGACCTCCTCCATCCTGCTGAACTTGCTACAGTTTTTTGATTAATTTCTTGCACAGGAGGTCCCAAATCTGGACACAACATTTCAGCTGCAGTGTGATGAACACTAGTCAGAGGGGAATGATCACTGGCTGTGTTAACTGCCCATGTTCCTGCCCATAAAGCTCTTGGCTACCTTGCTGGCTGGGACTCAGCTCACTGCCCATCAGGTCCCAGGGGCTTTCCCTCAGGGATGATCCCAGCCTGTCTGTCCAAAACCTGTACCATCATAGGTCCTTCTCTGTCCCAGGGACAGCACTTAGCACTTTTCCCTGCTACATTTCAGAAGTTTCCTATCTAACCATTCTTTCAGCCTGTTCAAACGCCTCTGGTAGGGACCCTTTTCTCAAGAGTATCAACAGATTCCCACTGAATTTGGTGCCCTCTGTACCCTCTATAAATGTGCACCCCATTATATCCTACATGTCATGACAGAGATATTAACCCAGTAGAGCCTCCTGCAGTTGGTCTTTTGTTAATGGCATGCTGGTAGAACACAGAGAACACAACCCACTAACCATGAGCTTCTAGATCAGAACCCTTTATTTTTAACCTTTTGTATGCTTATCCAGATCATAATGTCCTCTCTTGGATGCAGAAGTATTGTGAGAGAGGGTGTTGAAAACCCTGCAAAAGTTGAAACGAATTATGCCTGTTGCTCTTCTTCCATCCCAGTTTACCAATTAGAGAAATATAATTTGCATGGTACAGTTATTTAGACTTATATTTAAGTTCAAATTTCCCTCAAATCTATCTGATAGTTTGAAGTACCCTATTTCTATTGCATTCTATTGCAAAGTGAAGAAAGTTTACTGAGAAATTTCTATGTACTTAATGAAACATATACCTGGCTTAACCTTTATTATGAGATGGTGGGTAGTAGTGGAATGCATACTGGGAAATTTCAAGTGAGGGTGGAAGGAAATGTATTTCTTTTTAGTGTTGCTCTTTCTGCTTCTCTAACATTTTTTTTCACAGCAAAAATAATAACATATTTCTATGTGTTTTGTAATTTTACTCCTACTTACCTTCTGCTCAGCAATAAAAATGAAGAACAATTATGTAATTTACAGAAGAGAAAAGCTAAGGTAAAACTTAATTTAGGGATAGTTACTGAACTCCCTCACAATTTCTACTTAAAACATCTGGAAAGCTAATATTCTCCAGAACATAATATACTTTCTTCAATGCTATTTAATTACTAAATCATTATATGAAGAATTTTTCATGGCCATAAGTAGGTAGTTTGTATTTATCCCTGTTAAAATGTCATTAAAGATGACACTTAGAATGCTTAGAATACATACTTGTGACTTCATTGATAAGGCTATTTTAGAAATAAATTTGATTATGAGATCAAGGAACTTTTCAGGGTTGGTGTTTAGAATGCTGGACTCTTTCTAATCCATATACTAGCTTTAGGGTCATTTGAGAGAAGTTTGAATTATGAAAATAAATCCCCATCCAAACAATGAAGAAATATTATCTTCTTATTAGACAGTGCAGTCAAGGGGATGGATATTCCTCTTGCCTGGAGCCTTTCTATCTTGTCTCATGAATCGCTTTTAGAAAAGTGTAAAGTACTGTTATTTGTATATATGGCCATGTGTGTGACCATACATTCAATGTAATTCAAAACCCTCAGAGAGAGATCTACTTGGGTTTTTAGACACAGAGTAAAGTTGTTGGATGTCAACCTTTAATGAAATCAATGAGAAGCAGCTAATTTGTACTGATATTTTTACCTCCACCTTTTAAAGACCTAAATATCATTGAAAATCTGACTCCTACTTTTTAATCTCTTTAGTAAGATAAATTGGACTTAGAGCTGGTATAACAAAGTGAAATTTTATGGCCTGTAATATTACAGAGGTCAGGCTAGATGATCATTCAGGCTTCAAAACTCCATCAAAGAAAACTGATATGACTCATGGCATTTGGTTTCAAGCATTCCTCTTTACTCACACATTTTCTCTGTGTCCCTCATGCTAGGACATTCTACTTTTTTGAACTTATAAATCACAGGACAAGAGCCATTAGAGATGGTAAAGATCTAATTAATCATTTACCCATTCCATGTCAAAAAGAATACTGTTAAAAAAAAAGATATTTCAGATATTATACTGATGGCTGAATAATACCACACTTACTCTTAGCCCAAGGACCTATATGTTTTCGAAAGTAATTTCTATCTTCTATCACAATTTATTTTAATCATTAATATTACTCTTTCCCTGGAGGGGTGCCCTCCAAAACTCCTTAAGTCTGGCACTCATAGCCATAACAATTCCCATTCCATTAAACCAGCCCATGTAAATGGAGAAGATACTTCAGTTCTGGAGGATTATTACAGCAGTCACAGCCACAGAGATTTATAAAGTCACTTGTTTTTTTATCTCCACTGCCTCCTGGACTTTTAGCTCCTCAATTAATAATCTTTCCATTACAGAGGTTACACTTGGATAAAAAACAAAGTTGCCATTCTTCTACAAATTATAAGTTCACACTGTCCTGTTATATTTAGGTGCTACATTCTGAGTCTAGACAAATATTTTGTAGCAGTGTATCCTCATGTACCATCAACAGGGAAGAGGATAAAATGCAGTAACTACAGAAAAAGTTGTCCACTGAAAAACATTACCCAAATCTGTCACAATAGAAAGTACAGAAAGGAGAGACAGATCCAAAAACAACCTTGACCAGACCTCAGGGAATAAGATTAATGGAAAAAAGCTCATTTGATACCAGGAAGATCATGAACCACCAATATAGTACCCAAGAAGTACAGGTATTTTGTATATATTCATATTCACTGCATGTTCACATGTCCCTCAGGATGCACTCAAAGAACAAAAGCAAGATAGAAAGAGATATGTTTTACTCTTCTATAGAAGTTTATTTTGCATTCATTTACAAATATGAGAACTTGATAACACTATTGGACTTTTGCAGAAAACTAATGATGCCACTGAATAAATTTCAGGCTTCACTGTTTGTCCAGTTAATTTTTTTTAAATATATGAAAAAATACACAAATCTCCAGACCACAGGAAGAGAAGCAGCTAAAAAGGAGCTTCTCTGCACAGCAGACAGATTCTTCTACCTGATTTAGTAAAGAAAATTGAATATTTTAATGATTTTTTTTCTTTTATGTGATTAGCTTTTGTATTAATGTTCAGCATCACTGATTCTAGACATCATATCTCACTCTCTAATTTCTTATTGATCTATGCCATAAAATTGTGGCTAGAAAGAAATTATATTTTCTGTCCTACTGAAGAATAAATTAACCTATTTTACAGTACAGTCTACAACCTTAAGGATTAACTTTTCCCATTCATTTAACCCACAATAGCAGTCTGACCCTTCCCAAAAACCCCAAGTAATAAAAAAATGTCTCGGTCATCTAATAGAAAAAGAAAAAAACCAAAAACCAAATAGCAAGAGAATTGTCTTCTTTCATTTTTGTCCCACTAAAGGATTTGTACTATTTATACCTGGCCAAGTTCCTATCCACTTGCTTGCTACCCAAATCAAAACTCATACTGGTAACTTTCAGTCAAATTATACAGCCTATTTGATTTATTTAAGACTGGGAGGAAACCAACCATCACTGAAGGGCTACAATTTTGTTCTAATTCATCCATGCTGCACAAAGACAGTCATACCAGCCATACCTCTTTCCTTAAAAAAAAGATCACGTTCCAGATTAAATCTTAAGTTTAGTTGCCTTGACCACATTAAATTTTCTTTCAAAATGATCTCAAGACTGAGTGATCTACTGGTTCTCTTCACCAAAACTACTTGAGCTTTTCACTTAGATAGAATTAGTAGATTTACTAATGAGGTTTCTTTCAATTTTTAATGGGTTTCCCTGGTTTTATGGACAGGAAAAAAAAATAGGGCCAAACTGCTGCAGCTTTTGGCATGAGCGTGTTTTCTTATGGATTTCAGTTAAATCTGCCACAAGGAACAGCTCAGAGATTTAGGAGAAAGGACAAGGATTTTACATACACTACCTTCTAAAGAAATCTTTGAATCCAGAAATGACTCCAACTGCTTCTATTTATTTGAAATGAGACCACATAGATAAGCACAATCTCTCAGCAGCCAATAAAGGGAGCAAGGGAAATTATTCCCAAATCACTGTGAGAAGGCAAGACAGGAGCTGAAAAAGGGAAATATTTTTAAAATCCTCATTGTGAATTACGTTTACTTCTTTTATTCAGACAAGATCTTTGAGCACCCTAATAAACAAAGGAAAACAGAGAGACTAGATTTTACTTTTCCTTTCATAGAGACTTAAAAAAAATGAGGCAAAAATGCATCCAGGAATTTATGTTTGTTTAATTTAAAATGCATTTCCCTAAAGGAAATGGTATCTGACACCTTGTGTTATTGCTGGGGCTAGAAAAAAGCCTGGAAATGCCATGTCCCCTGTCATAAACAGAGAAAACATTTCCTATGCTGATTGTGGTTTGCTGCTGACAGAACAAAATCTGTCGTGACAGAAAAAGATCTGTAAACGTTCAGAGATGGAAATAACACAATGGTTTTCTAAAAGTAATCTCAGTAGGCTTCTCACAGATTTGCCTTCATCTTTACAATGAAGGTGACCTCTCCTCAAGCAGAGACCAGCTGTTTCATCTAAAGAAACCTAAAAAAAAGTGTACTGAAATGCATCTAGGAACAATGAAAGCTCAAGGTTTATCCTAGTGAATCCACTGACTTCTATCAGTCAGTGTTATGAGTCAGTTTTTGCAGTCTGTGGACATTCTGGGGTGGAACAGGACATATTGGTCCTTGTTAAACAAGATGAAAACACAGTGTATGTTCATGCATGGTGGGTGTGTGTGTACACATATGTTACGCAACATGGCAATGTATATGTAGCAAAGCAAAAGATTGCAAACTGTTGATTGAAAGTCTGTTGAATTAAATATTTCTGGAAACTTCTCCACTTGTCAGCAGGAAATAATCCCCTTCTTCTGAATTCTTGTTGGTACAGAGGAAGTATAACACACTCAAAATAATACACTGGGTGCTGAAAACCCACTGAGAACTCCAGGTGGTGCTGATGATGATCTTAACATACAGAGAGTAATTTGTATTCTGATCCTACAAGATAGATGTGGTAGTGTGGCTCCCGACAAGTTGGATCTGCTGTTCAGACAAGCCCTCAAGGAGCAGCAGCAGCCCAATTAGACTTAATGAATCACTTCACTTCTTGATCATTTAAGCCAATATTCTCTTTCCTGAAGGTTTAAGTTCTGCTTCTCCTACTTTGATCTTAGACATGGAATAACCTCCACTTATACCTAAGTGCTTTTGTTTTGGATAAGCTCATTGAAGTGCACAGCTTTATTTATTTCTCTTTCTTGTTGGTTAATATTAGAAACAAGTCTATGTGATTTTAATGTTTGCCTTCTTGGGACCAAGGAGTTTCTGACCCACATGTAACAATATGCATTCACATTTAAGAATAAAAAGAAAATCAGCAGCCTGGGGAGAAAATTAATTTCATGTGATATGTTAGTCATTATTCCATATTTTATTCTATAAAGTACTTTATAAAATGTATAGGGAAAACATAGATAATATTAGTCATCCTGTAATTTTGTATTTCTTCATATATGTTTGTGTATACAGTAGCATACTTTAAGGTCGAAACATAGTATGACTTAAATTAGATGTATGAAAAATTGTCTGAAACAAATTTGATTTTCAGGATAACTACTCTACAGTCTAGGATGCACATTATTTCTTTATTAGAAAAATAATAAATATTTATTTCTTCTAGTGTATAACATAATTCTGTCATCAGGTTAGTGACAAATGCCAGGTAGAAATAGTTTTGATCCATTATTTTGCTGTTCTTGGCTGATTATAACAGAATGATATGTATATGGGCACAGAGAAGGAAATACCTTACTGAATTTAATTAATCTCTGTTTCTTTAACTGCTTGTGACAGAAACAGTCACCTAGTTCCTGCTTCTATAGATGGCTGTAGTAGAATATAACCTTTCATATTTTGTCATTGAAAACACCTTCACCTGCAAAGCAACAAAAGCAGCAAAAGCCCCACTGCTTGTTTAGAGCTGGCTGGAGAGGGAATTGCATGATGTAGTCAGAAGAAACATTAATTTCACTGATGTACATTAAAATCTCTTATGCCCTTTTTAGGCGTCAGAACTTCAAGCTTAAGCAACACCTGGGCTTAATTAACCTAAAATGTCTCATGAAAATACATGTGTATACATTTTTTTCAAATATCCAATGTAATCCTGTTGTTTGGCTTGGTTGGATTTTTTTTCCTTTTTTTTCCCCTGTAACTGTAAGATGAGACAGTTCTGTCTCCTTTTCTAGTAGTTATGAAACTTTCCTTGAAACTATAGTATCTGCAGCCTCCTCCATCTTTTGGAATCAAATCTCAATTTTTTTTTTTTTATCCCACAGAATATCATAATCACCTGGTGGTGGGTTGTAAGAATGCTAAGAATATATTTAAGTTTTATAATTAGGCTTCTCTGTTTGGTCCCAGATCCCTATTACTCAGCTGCCCACATCCCTCAAAGATTAATTTTCTTTTGAAAAGAATAATTTTTTCTTTCTTTTCCTTTTTTTTTCTTTTTTTTTTTCCTTTTACTGCAAACCATCTTGTACTGTCCAAAGAAAAACCAGCTGCCCATCTGAGTGATAATGTTTGTTGTAGTGCCTACTCCCAGCAAGTATGAAAGGCAAGGCTGCAACTGGTAAAATACCCTCATCCTCTGCTATATTCATTATTTTAGTGCTGGCATTTTAGTGCTGGACTAATATTCATTATTTAGCTGGCAAGGTTCCCAGCTTCTAGAAGTGACCAACTCATTTCTGTGCTTATCTTCACAGCTCCTCTGGAGCCTATATAATGTTCTTGCAAGTCCTAAACAGGCTCTGCGAGAGTTCCTAAGTGCATGTAAAGGGTGCAGAATGATGGATTCACCTCTGTATATCTGAAGTGTTGGAGGGCAGTGTGGCACTTTGCAAACCCATCATCACAGAGGAACACGCATTAATTGACAAAATATATTTTTGGACTTGCAAGAACACAAATGAGGGCCAGAGGAGCTCTGAGGCTATATACAGAAATTTGTTGGTCATTTCTAGAAGAGGTAACTTTGAATGGTATATCTAAACCATTTGTAACCTCTTGATCTGGGTACAATGGAAGCTGCCTGGATTCACTTGTTTAATATTTACATATTTAACATTATTTCCTCCTTATGAAATTGCTTCATTCCAAAAAAGATGAGTGTGAACCAATATGAATGTCTCTTACAAGACAAAATTAAGTGCTACAGATGTGATGACTGAATACAACTCTGTCCTTGCCTGGTACCATTGGGTGATGGGCAAAAAGGAAAATGAGGATTCTGTGAATATGTAAATCAGTAAACTCTTTCAGTTACAGAGCTTGAAAAATTCATAGTTTGGCATAGGATTCAAATTGAAATGGGCACTGTTGAAAGTGAAGTGTTAGAAGGTATCCCCAGAAGCACTACTTGATGTTCAGGGAACTCTGATGCTGAAAAAGTATGAACTGTGGCATTGTCAGAAAGCAGAAGGAGTGAGTCTAGACTTTCAACTTCAGCCTTTAAAGTAGTGTTTCGCAGACTAATGTGTCTAATTCTTTTGTTACTCCATCAAAACCAAGACAATCTTTTTGTTGTGTTCCTGAAATAATGCTAATATTTGTGCTGTAAAAAATCCTGTATGACATTTTCATACCTCCTTGTGTTCCTTATTTCCTCCTTGATTGTTGATAACTCCTGGTCATAGCTTATATGAGATGTCAGTTCTGTAGTGCTTCCCAATATACTTTTCTCCTTTTTCTGTACATCAGATAGCAGGTTTATTACTTATTGTCAGCACAACTAATTGAAACAGGGATCTTTAGACTATACCGTGTGGTGGATTTGATCTCCAACAGTGCATTCCAGAAAAGGATTTTTTTCTGTATGTGTATCTTGGGATTTTCAGTCAGTTTTTCTCTTCCTTATTTATTAACTTAATGAATTATCACCTTGTAGTCAATATGATGCAATAACAGTAAAGCACTAAGGAACATTGGCAACACACATATTCTTCTGTACTTAGCAGTGTAATTAAGGCACATTGGAAATTACATACTCTCACCTAAAATCTTAAAGACACCCAACTTTAAGGAATCGTAGCAATTAATACTTTAACCTTCTAATTCCCAGAGAAAGTGTAACTAGAACTTTCCAAGCACTTAATCTTCTAATTCCCAGAGAAAGTGTAGCTAGAACTTTCCAAGCACTTACTTTGGTCTGTAATTTGGAGTGCTGTTAATAATACTCTTAATAGCTTACGAAGCTGACACAAACTGAACATCAGAGTTGAGTGGTTAAGCCTAAGTAGGGAATGAGGAAGATTTTTCATTATGGCATTTTGAAGGATGTTTTTAAACCATGAAACTTTGTTTTCACATGTCTCTGGGTGCCCTATGGCGATTTCTGTAGAAAAACCAATAAAAACCCACAACCCCAAACACGTGGAAGCAATAGTATCCACTTGGTGGATCTTGCACAGAAGTGGAAGCATAGAGTGGATTTTTTGAGAAATTAACTGATCCCAGTAGTACTTAAAAAGTTCACTTTAATAGTTCTTTAGTATTTTCTCCTTTTAATGTTATTAATCTATTCACTTTACAAGTGCTCTGTTAATACTTTGCTCTCATTGTGTATATCTGCCTTGGTCTTGCACATTTTAGGAGTTATGGCAATCATGTAGCATCTGTGAGACTGTTCAGCCAGACTAAAAAGTCTGACACAAGCTCTGTGTATTTTCTGTCAAAAATAAAGGACTGGAGTCCTGAGCATGAGTGTCTTGATAAGATCAGATTTAGGCAAGTGAGTTGTGCCTCAGCAGAGGTAAATGGCAGATCATCACTCACATTTTTTACTTAGTTTCCAACTGAAGTGTCAGAGTTCCTTTTCAGTGAATGACAAAAAAATTGCTTCTGCTCCCACTCTTCTTCTCACAAGGTGACAGGCTGAGTTTAGTCTTGCCACAGCTGCTTCTGACCCAGCTGCTCCCAGGAAATCCTTTGAACCCAGAGTCAGCATTGAAAAAAATATGAAAAATGCAAGAAAGCATCAGATTGAGACAATCAAAACTGCTTTGTGCAATGATAGAGGGAGCACATTATTTTATGAGATATTTTTAAAAATTTATTTATTTACTTTTAAAAATTAAAGCTAAATTTACTTTAAAAAATAATAAAAAATGTTTGATTTTACATTCTTTCAGGGAAAACAGAATAATTTTTACCAACTACTGAGACATTAAAAAGGGATTGTTAATGCTTGAGTGCTGTCTCCTATCTGAATAAAACTTAGCACATGGGCAGAAATGTGATCCCAGTGCTCAGAGTCCCTTGATCTCATGAAATCCGTGCCAACATAGCTGGCAATTCTTCTGAAGGGAATCACTGTCCACTCAAGTAGACTAGACAGCAGTAAATTAACACGGCTGTGGTAGGACCTTTCCGAAGGAATTCACCATTTTGGTTTGTTAAATATTTGCTGTAGCTCTCTCATTATCTGCAGACTTGGATTCTTGATTATGTTTTCATTTGTGGCAATAGTGATCTTTTAACTGAATAAAAACCTGCCCAGTCCTTATCTCCTGGCTTTTCGTCCTGTACTGGGTTTGCTTGGCATGGTTTTGGTAGCGGGGGGCTGCAGGGATGGCTTCTATGAGAGGCTGCCAGAAACTTCCCCCATGTCCAACAAAGCCAATGCCTTCTGGCTCCATGACAGGCCAGCTGGCTCCAAGACAGACCCACTGCTTGCCAAGGCCAAGCCTCTGTGGTACTGCCTATGAGACATTGTGGTTTTAAGAAAGAAGAAAACTGCTGTGCACCTGCAACTGCAGCCAGGGAGAGGAGTAAGACTGTGAGAAACAGCTCTGTAACACCAAGGTCAGTGGAGGAGGAGGACAGGAGGTGCTCCAAGCACCAGAGCAGAGATTCCCCTGCAGGCCTGTGGTGCAGACCATGGTGAAGCAGCTGTGCCTCTGTAGCCCATGGGGAACACAAAGACCAGAGATCAACCTGCAGTGCATGGAGGATCCTGTGACAGAGCCAGTGGCGTCTGAAAGAGGCTGTTATTGCATGGGAAACCTGTGCTGGAGCAGGCTCCTGGCAGATCCTCTGGCCCTGTAAAGAAGTTAGCTCATGCTGGAGCAGGTTTGCTGTTAGGATTTGTGGTTCCATGGGGTAGATACTCTGGAGCAGCCTGAAGGACTGCACTCTGTGGAAAGGACTCAATGCTGGAGCAGCTCATGAAGAGCTACCATGGGAAAGATGCATTTTGGAGAAGTTGTTGGAGGGCTGTGTCCTGTGGGAGGGACCCCCATTCTGTAGCAGTAGAAGAGTGGGGGTGTCCTCCCCCTGAGAAGGAAGGAGCCAGTAGAGACAACTGCAGCATCCCATGAATTCTCTCCTCTTACCAGAGTTGGTCCTTCTGGGAGAAAGGGACAGACTCCCACATGGATTTCTGTGTCACAACTTCCCCTGGTTTTTCTTTCCCTGTCCCTTCACTGGCTGGGTACCCTTGGTGGCTTCCCCCCATCCCCAGGAGACCAATCCCCCCTGCCCTGCCCTCAGCTCTGCCCTCCATGCCTTCCCCTTCTTAAGCTGCCTGCACCCTGTGGTTGTCTTTCTCACTGGGTCCCCTTCAGCCTCTTGTGATGTACTTTACTGGAATAAAACCTTGCAGAAAGGAGCTTTCTGCCTCTCTTGCTGAGGCAGCTGTGGTGAGTGTTGTGTGTGGATCTGACTGCATTGCCTAAATATAAAGCTAACCTGCTGTTCTACAGGAGAGGTTTGTTGGGAATAGGTAATAGGCAGCAGCATCCACCATTCAACACTCACATTTTTAGACAACGTGTGATGAACCGATCATAACCCTCATTCCCTGTCCTTCTGTGCAGTTGCAGGGGGAAAGGGGAGATGAAATCAGGAATAAAGTTGAGCCTGGTAAGAAGGCAGGGTTGGGGAAGGTGTTTTTAAGATTTGATTTTATTTATCATTCCCGTACTCTGATTTAATTGGTATGAAACAAAATTATTTTCCCCAAATCTGTTTTGTCCATGATGTTAACAGGTGAGTGATCTCTCCCTGAACTGATCTCTACTCATGAGCTCTATTTTATCTCATCCCATCTAAGGATGGGCACCTGGTGTGTAGCCAGGGTCAAACCACCACACTTACAGATCAATTAGCTGCTAGAGAAGGCACCGGAGAGAAAGCATGGGAATTTAGCTGACTGTGTAGTTTTTTGTGTGGGATTCAGATGAGTGTGATTTTAGAAAATGTGTTTTGAAAGGACTACTGTACTTACTGAAAATTATTATTGCTTGACAGTAATTCTCCTATTGAATATTAATGCAAAGAAAAATATGTTTGATTATTTATTATACAGACCATATGTTTTGGTAGTAGGCTTAGAGTTTAAATTATTTAAAAAGAAAGGAGGAAATAGATCATAAGTGTTTTCATCACTACATTCAGACCATTTCTGGACATAAAACATATGGAGACAAAACTTCAAGCAAAACCAAATTTTATTATCCCAGCAGTCATTACCAGTTTAATATAGGAGGTTATAAAGACCTTGCTATGTAGACCTGTTTGCTCTATTTGTTCTGTGCATAAACCTCTTCTAGCCTTCTAACTCCAAAGTCTACATTTTCTTAAAATCTCTTCTATAATTTATGAACAGAAAATAGTGTATTCATTCGTAGAAATGAGTGTCTAGAGAATGAATTTTACATTCTGAACTGAAAAATTTTACCAAGTGATTTGGCTCATTGCAATCGTATTACTAGGAGTAAATAAAAATGACAACAGTTCTATTAAGAATTCTCAGCAAAAGAAGCAATTCTTACGTGTTTGAAGGGAAATTGTTAATAAAGTTGCAGTTACAATGAAAGGCAGGAAAACCCCCCTCAGTCTTTGGTCTGCTGGCTGGTTACTGCCTTCCACCCCATCATTGAAAAAACTGTTTGGATGTGGCTTTGAGCCACTGATCTAGTGAAAAGTGTCCCTGACTACAGCAGGGGTTTGGACAAGCTGATCTATAAAGGTCCTTTCCAACCAAAGCCACTCCATGATTCTGTGTTTGATTTGCATGAGAGAGAATACTTCCCAAAAACCTGGATGTAACTGTATTGCTTAAAACATTTGAGACAATAATCCTTGACATGATGACTGTATTATTATGAGAAATTAATAGAAATTAAATGCTGGAAATAAATTCCATTATATTGTATTCCACGGTTATATTATATATAGGTGGTGATGAGTTAATTTGGGCCAAAGTCTCAGTTAACAGGTATGGTGTCAATTCATCCTGCATTTTGTTATCAGGAAGGGAGTGGGTGAAAGCTGTCAAAAACACAGGAAAAGAAAATTAATTTATGATTAGAAAAAAAATGCATAAAGAAATATTTGCATAATTTTTCTGAGTTAAGCACAGTAGCACAGCTCCTATAGATCTGGGCAGATGGAGACTCCATTTGGCTGAGTTCACAGTTCTGCACTCAGCATGAGCATGGAAGTGCCAGACTTCTGAGAAAGGGCAGAAAGCATTATTCATTTCTGAAAAAGAAGGCTGGGATCCATAGACACACCGCTGGCAAAGGTTTTCAGGAATACCTAAATCAGTAGTGTCTCACAACCTTTTTGTTTTCTTCACATTTTGAAACTCAGCATTTCCATTTTGCAGAGATATATTCCAACCTGGAATCAAACCATGCTTATTTTAAATACCCTAAAGACCTTACTCTCATCCATATTTTTTCAAAATATTTGCATTTAATTTCTTGGGTTTAAAATTAGTGAGTTTTATGGGAATTTAAATTTAATTCTATTTTTTTTTTCCATTCAATCAAATATTTTAGATGCTTTTTTTGTTTTTTTTGCATTCAGTTGCTGCTGTTTAGGAAAGACTGAAAAATTTTAACTTGCTTTCAAGATTCAGCAATAACCTTTTAATGTCATAATGAAAGAAGATAGATTTTGTGTTACAGAGAGGCTTAGATATGCTAGGCTTATGGCCTCACACATATTTTGCACTTAGGCAAATGAAAAACAATTTTAAAGCAATGCATGCAAGATGCTAAGTATCTATAATCTTTAGTAAGACACTGCAGCTGAAGCAGTCATACTTTCATGGGAAGAGATTTTCTAACCTAGCAAGCTAAACTTTCATCAGTTTTTTGCAGCAACTGACACAAAAATACATTAACAATATTTAGAGGCAAAATTATGGAGTGACACTGATTGTATACAGTAATTAAATTTGTCCATGCATGGTTAATAGCTGTGTACAGTTAATAGAGAAAGGAAGGGAATCTGGAAAAAATGTGGGTATACAGTGGAAGCAGTAGAGCGAATGTTTAGTTAACCTTTATGTTTCAAGATTTTTTGACTTATCCTACATAGAAAAAAGAATTTATGTCATAGTTAAATGTAGTTTGAATTGAAGAAGATTTTTAGGAGAAAAGTTACTTGCCTGGCATACTGTTTATAATTTGATAATGCTGTGAAAGTAAGGCACCACAAATTAGAATCTTTAAAAGAGACAACTTCTAAATAAATAAATAAATAAATAAATAAAAGTAAATTCTCTTCTTTTACCCAGGGTATTTTCAATTATGAGATGATATAAAAAAAAAAAATTAAAATTGCCTTTCCTGGCTTGCAGTAGGAATAGACTTTAGGGAGTAATTTTGTAGTGGGAGACAATCAAGTGAAGAGCATCAGCTTTGTTTCTTTCCATCCCAAGTCAGGTTTAAAAACATATTTTCCCAGAGATTCTGTCTGTGCATGGAAGCCGCAGCATTTTGAATTGATAAATACAGACATAGTCTTCCACAACAGTATTTTATATTCCTTGCTTTCACATATATTTAACTAGTCATTAAAACCCCCAAAAAAATCTGGACTAAGTCTTTCTTCCCCCACTTTGTCTCACTTTCCCTTACAGCTCTAAAATTGCTAAATAACTTTTCAGTTGACTGACATCTGAGATGAAATAGCTCAATCCAACTTATTGGTGTGATAAAGTTACAAAAAATTTGAAAATGAGATCAGATAATTTAGTAGAAAATATGCTTAACCAACAGTGTGTTGTAGTAACAGTGTTCTGTGCAACATGTGGAATATAAGCTTCAAAGGTAAATATGTGTTTCTACACATGAGGTCAATAACTTGTTTCAGTTAATGAAAATGAAACATTTGTAAATAACGGGTTTCACCAAGATTAAGGAGCACTTATGGTCTCTACTTAGCTTTTTCAAACACACAATAGCATGTTAATTTGTTTGGAACTTAATTCACAGATTTAAAATGTTGCTGCTAACATACGAAATTTATGAAATTTATGGTGCTATTGACTTGATTTAAATTCTTATACAAAGGAAATATGTTTATCTACTGTGCTTGTGGGTTTGTAGTAGGATACCATAGTAGCACTACATTTTAAGAAAAATAGTGTTGATTTGTAAATTTCCATTTTAACTGTGTAAGATGATTCGTCACAGTAATATAAAATCTAGCTCGAGTAATAGAACTAGATTAAAAGAATATAATCATGCAGAGGCAGCAGATCTAAGTCCGAGTGTTTAGATCTAAAATAAAGGAAAACCTGTTATAAATTAAGATTATAAATGTATGGTGACAAATACCATAGAATCACAGGATAGACCACTTTGGAAGGGACCTTGGAAGATCATCTGATCCAATCTTTCATGAGAATGGGAGCCTAGATGAGATTATCTAGCACGCTGTGCAATTGCACCTCAAAAAACTCTTTTGATGGGGACTCTGCCACATCCCATTCCAGTGAATGGTTGTTGGTATTTAATGACTTTTTTGTGCTGAGATGAAACCTATCCTGTTGCTTTTGATCTTCTCTATGTCACTCTTTGCAAAGAAAGAACCTCTGTTTTCTCTGCAGCTGTGTTTTAAATACTGGAATACTGTGATGAGTTCCCCATAAGCTGTCTCTTCTCCAGGGAGAAAAGATCGAACACCTTCAGTCTTTCCTCACAAGGCAGGTCTTCCAGTCCTTTGGTCGTATTCAAGGTCATCCTATGGAGCCCTTCTGTTTTTTTCACATCACTCTTGAATTATTAGGACCAGAATCAAACATAGTACTCAGAGTGCAGCCTGAGGAGTGCTGAGTAGAGTGGGATGATCATGACTCTTGCTCTGGTAGTCATGCTCCTGCAGATTCAATACAGAATGTGATTTGTTGATACAGAAGTGCCCTGCTGATTCGTGTTCAGCTTGTTGTCTGCCAAGACCCCAAGAGCCACCCCAGCAAGGCTGATCCCCAGCCACACAGATCCTAATCTGTACTGGGCAGTTTAGTTTCCTTCCCTCAGGTGCAAGACTTTTATACTTGTCTTTGTTAAAGATCATATTGTTCTTGTTAACACGCTGGTCTCAAATTTTCTCCAGATATTGAAGACTAAATGTTACTTCTAAAAAATCTTAAACACATCACTTCCATTTTATTGGCAAATAATTAATTTTGAATATGATAAATTTTGGGAAAACATACCATATAAAGTAATATAAGAAATTTCCAGCTGCATATATACTTTATGCTGAATTACTGCCCTGTCCCTAAAGTATTTAAATAGAAAAGGTAAATTCATCCCACTAGACTATTTAGCTGAATTAGGCATTTATAAAACATGGGAACAGTAGGTATGATTCTGATGTTTCTTCACTTGTGAAGTATTAGGACTGACTTTGAGCAAATATTTCCCTGTGGTACTTATGAAGCTCCAATATGAGAAGCCAAGCAGACCTCATGCTCTTTCTGCATGCCTGGCTTCTTCCACTATGCCTACACAGTACTGCCTACTGCTAACCACTTGGCAGGCAGCAGCTCACACATTCTGTGTGGAACATATTTTTGTGTTACTGTTGTTCTTTCTTTCCTCTTTCTTGACCTTACCCATATGCATGTTTTGCCTATCAGTTTTGTCATTAGCATAGACCCTGATCCTTAAAATGCTTAAGCACGTGGGTAAATTCAATGTGTTATGAATACCTTTTTGAAGGTTCTAGTTTGTGTGAATTCTGTTTTAAAATAATCTTCCCTGCTGGTGCTGCTGCTTAGCTTACTTGTTATGACTGCCTTGTGATCTTAGGATTAAGACTGCATTGTGAAAGACATTTTATGAATACAAGGTAAAATCATGTTCTTATCTTCTGTTAATATGGATACTGGGTTATTTTATACACCATGATAAGCTAGTTACTATTAAATAATATTTAAATAAATTTTAAGGTATTTACTCTTGGACATTTTTATTTTGTTTCTATGAATTTTAATATAAGACTTTATCCATCTCTACATCTGTCCTTTGATTTGTTATTTATTTCAGTAATGACATAATTTATGAAGATTTGATTTCTCAGAACAGTTTCTGATTCTGTCCTCTTTGAAATCCAAAAAATGAAATTAGAATGTTAAGTGTCTAAATACCTCAGATGTAATATGAGACAATTTTCATCTTCTTTTAATTTTGTGAAATAACAAACAGAAGCCATAATTTTACAACCCACTTCCTCAAATCTTTGGGTTTAACTATTTTAGGCTTTTATTAGTTTAACAAGTCATCATGAAAATACAGGAATTAAGTGAGCAGCAGCAGATCTACTTGGAAGAAATAAGTGACTTTTAAAGAAACCTAAACAATTGTGTGTAGGAACTACAAATCCATTTACATTCTGCCTGCACTATAGAGTACGTGCTAGAAAGCAAACCAAAATAATTTTTTGCATAGTGCCATATTGCTAGATTTTTTTCTTTTTGCTTTACCTCTATTGATGAATAATTTTGATTTTTTTTCCATGAAATTTATTCATAATCATATGCATATATATTGGAACCTTGTATTTGCTTTCCAGAAAATTGCCTCTGTGCTCATAGTCATAAATATATTAATGTAATTAAGCATTCAGTGAAATTTAGCATCTGGAATTGTTTGACTTTCATACTAGATTGATAAAGCCTTTACTTCAGATATTTCTGAGGAGTCTATACCTACAGGAAATGTAATAAAGTCAGTGGTACAGCAATTAAGTAGGAAATCGAGGCTTTTTGATGTTATGGAAAAGATAAGTAATATATATATAATTAATAGAAAAATTTTGATTTTATTGAAAATTATTACACAAATATTCCTACTTCAAGTATAATAGTCTGAAAACCAAACTTGGTTTAGATCAATCATGGTGTAAAAAATGTATGCCAGAATACATACACTTTTTAGCTGATGAACTAATACAACTTTTGCTGGAAAAGTATGATTTTTTTACATTAAAGTTGTCTCAAAAGAGTGTTCCAAAAGACTTTGTTAACAGTGAGAAACTGGAAGATCTCTGTCAAACCAGGGCATAAGCACTTATGGACATGTTCTATTTGCAATTATTGCACCTGCATATAGATGGCTTTCTCTTGTAAACCATCTGGTAAATGAACTGAACTCTTAACTACAAACTTCAAAATCTGACTTTATTCCTGGGTTCAAGAACATTATTTAGTCTGGAATGAAGTATGAAAATATTGGGTTTTACAGGCAAATTTTGTAGGCTGCTGTTATAGTTTTGGGCCATAGCCTTTATCCAAAATACCCACATTGAGCTCAAAGCACTAAATCAACGACCTTCTTTAGAAATTCAAACTTATGTTCAATCAAAGGTATGTTATCTCTGCTCATGAAAAAGTATATTCTAAATAGTTTCAACTAATTTTAGGTTATAAATATGCATTTGAGAACTTCTGTTGAGTAGCTTAAAGTCCTTCTATATTTCTCATATATTTTTCAGAACAGGTTGAGAAGTCATTGAGGTGGTAGTGTTTCTTGCCAGTTAAAGGAGGGAGATTGGTGTCTCTTTAATACTTTTTATCTTTTACATATATTATTTCCATTTATTAATAATTATTATTATGGATGATTAAGATATTAGTCAAAATATTTTGTATATAGGTATGAGCTCTTACTGAAAAAAGAAGCATCTGAGTAGAGTCTTTAGTCTTGCCTATCAAACAAAAAGCATAGTGGGCCATTAATTCCATGAGGTTCCCTACAAGGGAGCACTTCAAATAATATTGGATAAAACAAGAGTGTAACTGGAGAAGATGTTGAGTGAAATTGAAGGGAGGGAGGATTGGAAGAAACAACTGGTCAGTGCCAGACGGCCAAATTCTTGGGCAAATTGGGGATTCCACTTCAGGGAAATGAGCTTCCTCATGTATTGTAAAGTTTATGGTGTCCTTTTGTGCTATACACATCCAAATTGCCCTGCATGTTATTATGCTGTTTATTTGTTATGTAAACAAGTTTTTAAAAAGCAGTAAATATTGATGATTTTCACTAAAATTTAGTTAGCTTGTAGTACAAAAATCTTCATGGCCAGTGTCCAGAATCAAAAAAATGGTCTAGAGAACAGGAAGACTGCTATTTCCATACAAATATGCATGAATATGTAGACACAAAACATGGTCACAAACAATCATTTTAACCCTGGAGTCAGTTATTCTTCCTGGAGAAAAAAAAAAAAAAAAAAAAAAAAAAAAAAAAAAAAAAAGCCCTAACCAAACCCCAAATAATTTTGTTTTACTAAGGATAATCACTTCCCAATAAAAAATGCAAAATAAAAACAGTCTTCAGACTGAAGTATCATCCCTCTGAAATTCTCATGCCTCTTCTTTGGTTTCTTCTGCTTCTCTCATCTGGGATTTCCAGATAGTTCCTCGATAACCTTTCTCCTGGGGTATTTTGGAGTGGCACTGGTATGATTCAGAGTAGAATGAGTTTCTCATCATAGTTTTGGTGCCAAAGATGATGATGATATTTCTACCAGAGTTTCCCTGCTGAATCCAACAGAGAAGTTTGACTCTGCTTTATATGGAAGCTGTTAAGCTTCTATAACATGTTTCAAATTATAATTGATATAGGATCATGATTGCTTTGCATTACTGCAGTTTTCTGCTTAGAAATGTCATTAAATTAAAAAATAAAAAGAAATTAAGTCATCCAGAGACCTTATAAAGAAATTACCGATGCAATAATATCTAAGGTAAACCTTCTTTTTGGTATATAATTTTCTCTTCTTGTGCCTGAGTGGTCACATGCAAATCTTTATTTTCCTAACTTTTTTTTTTTTTGTACTTTTAGTGAAAAAAATTTCAGCAAAAGAACAAAAATTTTCAGCAAAAATATTTATTGAGATTTCTTATTGTGCTCTTGAGACACAGATTTTAAAAGCCTGTTAAACATTTTTTCATTTTGATGATAGTAGGTAAGGAGTAGAAATGTAGACTTGTAGCTTCAGTCTAGTTTTCACAGTAGATAATCAAATTTCTGTAATAATCCTAGAAAATGTATTAATAGGAGTAATCTTATGTTTCTGTCAGGACAGATGATGCAGAAGTTGAGCAATTTCAAGAGAAAAATGAACTAACCTAAAACCTAAACTGTACTGATCCAATTTATACTTCATTGAGAATTCCTGTCAGTCCTTCTTTTTCACAGCAGTATAAAATTAGCAGACTAATGGAATTTATTTTGTGTGCATTTGCATTTTTAAAAAAGCCTTGGTACAAATCCATGGAAATTTTTTTAAAGATTTCAGCTGTCTGGCTTGAATTTTAGAAAATTTAAAGACTGAAATCAGTGTTTGAAATACTAAAAATGCCTATAATGTACAGGCAACATATTCACAGAGGGAATCTAATGAGGTATAGCAGGATGTTTAAGGGGATCAAGACTATGTTTCTATCCTAATGGTTTGAAAAAGGATAAAAAATGCTGAATATATGTACATTCAGGAATGCATATATATACATATAAGTGGTTGACAAATAGATTGAACCTGGAAATACAGAGTGAAAAATGAAAAGTGAGGGAAAATTAGCTTAAAAGATTTACTCAAGAGAGTTCAACTTCTGCAAAGTAGTAATTTAGAGTGAGCTGTCAGGGATGAGTAGAGTAAGGATGTCCAATAGCATGCAGTGAACTGCATTTTGATAGTATGTTTATAGTTTGATACAGTGGCAGAGTTCTGCTCTGGTTAACACAGTGGAGGCTGATGCCATAAAATAAGGAATATCAGTGCAGGTTTTTTATAATTACAGTATGCTCTATTGACAGACTGCTGTACATTCTTTAATACAAGTTTAGCACAAATAAACCGAAGGGGATCATAAAATAGTGATAGAATCAACTTACAGCTGCAAAAATTCATTTTAAAAGGAGAATCACAATGCTAGGATGTTTAGTTTATAAGTGACATATTTAAAATTTATTTGGTAGATGAAAATATGGAAAAATAGTTACGTGGCTTTTTGTTCAGCATTTAAATGCAAAATATGGAAAAATTAAGAAATTGTACATTATTGACATAAATTAAATACAACTGTCTACCATGAAAAATAATTTAGCAGTTATGAAAAATATTTTAATGCTGATTAATTTGGTGCAGGGTATAATTTTTGAATGAGAGAACATGGGTTGGACAGAAGAGAATTTCTTTCCTGCAGCTCTGCTGTAGTGGTTTAAAATCAGCGTGGAATTAGACTCCAAGTAAGTCCTCCCTCTTCCCCCTGCCCTCCTCCAGTGGGAGAGAGATAAAGGCAGAGACTGTGGGTTTAGACAACCTTCAGCTGATAACGATCAATGGGATAAGATATGAACAGTAATAGCAACAATATCAATTACAAAAGTATCTATAAGAGAGGGTGAACTACACACAAAAGATGCTCAGCACCCCGATGTGTTCCATATGGCTGCCTAGAAAATGACAACACAGTGGATGATCCCTCAGCTTGGCAGTGACATGCGGTTTTCCCAAGACGAAGGCAAGATGGTGAAGATTTCTGCAGCTGGCATTCTCTGAGAAAATGAAAAATAGCAACAAATACCCAAGCTGGACCCTCCAGGCTGCGCTGCACTGCTCCACCCCTTCCAGTGGCATGCCCGCCAGCAGTGATGTCGGTGCTATGGAATAGCAAACTTGTTATGCCCACATGCTCCTAGGCTCCACCTCTTCTCAGTACCTGTGAGAAAAACTAGGATGACTGCCCAAATTTTTATCTGTGAATATTTAAGATAGCAGAAAAGCCTTTTAAAATTCACAAAAATTTCTCCACATGCAAAGTTAATATTATGTAAAAATGAACATCAGGAATACTCTGTACAAATATGTCTCACTGGGATCAAAAGGACTGCTGCATTCTGTCTTATTTGCTATAGGTCAGCCCACTGAAAAGTTCTGCCTATATTTCAGGGATTTTGGATCAGATCCTGGAACAACTTAGCAATTTTTTTAACTTCTGACCTCTTCAGTCTATGTTTTACTCATTAGTCAAACAGACAGATTGCCATTATTAATATTAATAGAAACCTTTCATCAGTATTATTCATAATGGTCTTTTGTGTGATAAGATCAATATTCTTTTTCCTCTTCTAAGGAGGTAAAATACATTTCAAAAAATCAAAGATTCTCTAGAGATCCAAAAATTTGAAATTCTACAGAGTGCCCATTTGATAAAAAAATGGCCAAGAGTTTACTCCTGAACATGGCTGTAAATTGTTAAGGATTAGTCCTGCAGGTCTGAAATAAGCAATTTTCAAAACACTGTTTTAGACCATTCATTGCAAGTGTGGATGTATATATAGAAACTATTACGGGAATAAATATAGTCATGAGAGCCCTGGGAACAGTCTCCCATTCTGTATTACAATAATGTATCAGCATAGTAGTATAATATTTTTCTGTTTCTGTAGTTATGTCAATACTTTAGGGATCACAAATGTATCAAGGAGAT
The DNA here is from genome assembly GCF_050655825.1 of Lonchura striata. Lineage (NCBI taxonomy): Eukaryota > Metazoa > Chordata > Aves > Passeriformes > Estrildidae > Lonchura > Lonchura striata. The sequence continues at coordinate 99,952,673 of NC_140704.1, forward strand.
AGGCATACCTAGCAGATCTCCTCAGTCTAGAGGCTTTTAAGAGCATTATAAACTGAAATCATTATTGCTATTTTGTGTTTAACAAAAAACTTCTTATTTGAAAATGGCCAGTATAGAGCAGAAGTAAAAAAAAAAAAAAAAAAGATTATGCTCTAATGGAGTGGACCCGGTCCTCTTGCAACATCATTTCTCATTTAGATTGGTTATAGTTTTGAAAAACAGATTCTCCTTCTGTTCCTGTTCTAGCTCTTTCCCTCCTTTTTACTCACCCATTACTAAAGTGAATCCATTAAATCACATAATCAGACCAAGGTCTGATTATGTGATTTAATGGATTCACTTTAGTAATGGGTGAATAAAAAGACTGTATGAATTCAGGCTATGGGTACAGTCACTTAAGATGCAAGTATTACTCTTGATTCCTCTAAGGGAGTTGGCTAAGTTCTCTTTTATGTGAGCTTAGCAGTGTTAGCATGGGTTACAGTGTGGATAAAAGAAGAGTCTTTAATAATTTCCTTAAATGCCTCTAATCACACTTTTGAATGTGGATATGAGCCATGTTCATGTGCCACGTTCATGTGTTCATGTTTCCGATGCACAGTGTGAAGCTCTAGCTGCTTGTTTAGTTGATAGAATCTTTCTTTAATTAGAAAGAACTTCACTAGGATATTACATCCTAGATGCACAGGTCCTTTTTCACAGTGCTGTTCTTCCACTTGAGATGAAAGCAGCTAGTGTAGCTGCATTACTCCACTGCTCCTCATAGACAAAATGCTCGCGCTGCAATGTGTCGCCAAAGGCCAAGTGTAGGGTGAGTCACTCCGGCTGTGCCAGCTGGGCTGAGTGGGGTGGGGAGCACCTAGAGGCTTTCAGCCTGAGGAAAATAAAGGATGACCTGCAGCACAGGGCAAGAACAAATTGAAAGTGGTCTTAATGAGTGTTTTGCTCTCTTTAACAAATCATAGCAAAAGGAGCTGCTAGGGCAAAGAGCTAAAAATAGGACATCATTATTTGTCGTGCTTCCACTGTTTTTACACTGATTTCAGTATTACTTTGGTCTTGACACCACCTCGTTTCTGTGTGTAAAATAAATTAAAAGCAGATTAAGGCCGATGCTACCTATTTGTGTTGAAAACTTCTTTCAGGTCACTTTAGTTATTGAAATATGTCATCATTTGTGTCTCTCTAGGGGTAATCATATGTTTGAGTTACTCCTGAGCAATATTCTGAAATAAAATGGTAGAGCTTTAATTAATTCAAACAGAAACCATGCTCTTATCACTTTTATTTTTTGACTTTGTAATTCACTAACTTGATTAGAGTTATTATTATTTTATCACTGCTAATGGTTGATTCTTGTTTTGCTAATGATTCAAAATTAATTATTTTGATTTTGCCTGTTCTGATTATTAAGAGGTGTTGGGAGGAATAAAAATGTTTAAACAAAACTCAAAATTTGTATGTCATTTTCCTTTTTGGTGTGGGATGCCTGTTTAACTCGTTAAATGTTTTGTATTTTTCTATAGTTATGTAGTTAGGACTTGAACTATCATCAAAATTTAGGGGTGTGCATTCATGGTTACTTGTTAAATGTTTGGATGTGTTCTGGAATCATTGACTCACACAGGTTTGGATTAAATTTCCTTCTCTGATTTTGTCAGAAAATACTACTTCCGGGTCAGGAAGTCCATCTAATTATCCAGGGGCTAGGAAATGATCATTATATGTTTGACTTGTTTATATACTTTTCCTTATTATTATTTTTATGTTCCTTCAATATTTTCTGCTTGAGAAAAGTCCACAAATGTTCAGACGTGCATGTGGTGTACTATCTATGTCTAAGATGTCAACGAGCATGAAGAAAACAGAAAAATTGAATTATTATATATTTTTTTTAAGAAGGGTATTTTTGGCCATTACCATTACATGAAGAATAGAAAATCATACCTTGTAAACATGAGGCAAATAAAGAAAACAGAACCTCTCCCCACAGAGTATTTTGAAATTCAAGGTTGCAGAAGGTTGATGGAGATTAATTCTGTGACTTGGTTTTCAGTGTTAGATAAAATAATGAACTGCAATCTAATTTATGTTTTTGCAAACCAAGGTAAAAATGCTGTGTGCTGTGGTTGAAATTGTGAGGGGAAGGTCTGCTGTGCACAGAAAATATATTGTACCTCAAATGGCGTGCTTCTGTTTCTGTGCCAGTATCTGTCCGGACATGCAGTGGTCAGTAGATGGGAGGTGGATTCTTATTTATTGATTGGTGACAAAGACAGAATATTTGTCATAAGATCTGGCATGCTGTGGGAAGTGATGACTAGTACCAGGGAGGATGGGAAATATAATCCTGAGTAAATTCACAGAGCCTGGAGTTTACTAGTGACAGGTACAAAAAATACTTCATTGTGGAAAGTTTCCAAACCAGGCACCTACCAGTCTGTCTTACCAAAGGTTTTCTGAGAAGAAATACTTGTTGGAAAAATTACAGTCTCTGACTGGAATTTCTATCATGTCAAAGTGGCTATAAAAGTATTTTCAATAGCTCTGGGGTCTGGGATTATGGTTTATGTGTAAAATGGCTTATAGAAAGACACCTCTGCTAAGGAGTCATAGGCAGTGGTTGCCAAACATGTAACTTCTAAGACCATTAATTAGTTTTAATGGCCATTAAGTACTGTTGTGTCCTTGGTATGAAGTACAAGTTCCAGCTGACTATATATGATATGCTGGCACAAGGACAGTGCCTGCATGTAGGACACGACTTGAATTACGGGTCCCAGTGGAGGCTACAAAAATATATGTGTATTTTCCTTCAGCAAACCTCACGTATTCCATGTAGAAGAAGATAAAACTGAATTTTTGTCCTTTTAACAACATAACTTGAGAGAGTGTGCCTTCATGGAAGATGCAGAAGGGTATACAATACAGAATATTGCTAACAAGATGGTGTAAAACTAGTTTAAGTCTCAGTGATATATTTGTGGAGTCCAAAACAGAGGATCAACTACCTCAATATAAACTGGAGTCTTATGCTGCCATAACTTGCATTTATCTCTTATACTTTTTCATTTGTTTGAAATTGTATTAATTATTTCTGTATAGCTGTATTAGGACAGTAACAACCTATTTTATTGCATTTTTATGATATGTAGTTTATGCCTATTTCTTTTCTATCTGAATGAACAGATATATTTTTCACATACAATAAAGGAAGTACGCCTTGCACAAAAAATTAGTATTTATCTTTTAACTGTATATAGGAAATTTTCAGCTAGCTCATCTGAATTGCTTAATTTCTTAATTAATTGGTATTTGTTATTCTGCATCTCAGAATGTGTCTTTGCATAGGTTTGTGTTGTCGGAGGTCATTACTGAGGGTTTTAAACATTTTGCAGCATTTACATGCATAAAGCTAGTCATTCTAGCTGCATATTTAGATATCTGTGTATCTTAGAAACTCTGGTCCATGAACTTCACAACTTCACCTACTAACTATGCTTATAGAAATTGTAAACCTGGAGCAAGAACAGGATTTCAAGCAAGAATTCCCAAATTCCATGTTTTGTACTGTGAGTAAATGAACAAATATACACTTGCAATATACTTAATTGGTATTTTTCATATTATGAGCCCTAAATCTTTAAGATTTTGACACTACTTGGTTCTCAAACTGCTATCACAAAATACTGTAACTAAAGCCTAAACATATTATTAAGGAAAAGATAAGTGGAACTAGCCTTAAACTTTAGGCATCTTCAAGGTCTCATCTTCCCACTGCATTTCTCAGTGCAACTAGAACATAACAGTATGTCTGTGGAAGAATATGGGAATATTCTGAGAGCACTTTAAAAACCCCATAAATTTTTTTTGCCATCCCTTTTGCAAACCATCAAAACAACTGTGATTCCCTCTTCAGATATTTCTATAGTCTGTCTGATCAGCTTCACTGACAAAAAAATCCATATTTGCCTGGTCATTTCTTGGAGTTTTAGGGTTGCCTATCATACCCTGGCATCTTTTTTAAGCATAAAGAAACTCCTGTTCATTAACTTAACAGATCAAGGTTCATCTTCACATGATGTAGAAGTTTAGTAATTAGAAGTTTAATAATTGTTTTCTGTAAATAAGACTCATAAACACACCTACCCCTAGAATGTCTTCAATTATCAGCTTCACTGTTACCCAGATGGAGAGGAAGAGTCTGCATTTTAATTCTGATACTGAATATTCACCCTCTTTTAAGTATTTGTTACTGAATCCATCCAACACTGCTGGCTCTTGTATTAGGACAAAGAGAAGCTCAACAAGATTTTTTTGAGTCATGAAACAAGACTGTTACAGAAAAGAAAGAGAAATCCATAATTGTTGTGGGAAAATACAATTCCATTAAAACAGATAAACCTGAGGCTGATAAAAATAAATTTTAAATAACTTTCATAATTTGTGTTGAAGAATTGTTATATAAAATATAAAAAATGGGAAACCATTCATGATGGAAAAGCTCTCTCCAATTTCTCAAAAATCTATTGTGGATTTGTTTTGCTCTTAATAACTTCTTTCTTTGATTGCTTTGAAAATGTAGGAAAACACTTAAAGTATTGATTTTTAGTATGGAACTTTACATTGATTGCACATTCTGTCTTTTCTATTCATGGCTATCATTGAGGATGTTTTGGTGGATATTGAAATTGTGTGAATAGCAGCTTGCACCTTGCTAAGCAGCCCTTACAGATATTTTGGGTGTTGGGGGGCAGCAGCCACCTACCAAAACTCAGCAAATATGAAAAGCTGAGCCTGGTCTCTGACAGGAGAGAGTAATTTGATCCTTTCAATTTACCCTGGTTATCCTGAAAATAGGTCTGGCTCTTTTTAGAGCAGATGAGCTGTAGAGAACATCAGTAGAAATGGAAACCAGCATGAGGCAGGCTTGCATTAAATAGCTTTATAGAAGGCAGACTTGTATTAAATAGCTTTATAAAAGAATGCAGTACATGCTACTGAAATCAACTAGTGCTGTCATTCTTTATATCTGCTTCAAAATTATTGGTATCAGTATGGGGTTTTTTTGCAAATTGTAAAGAACCATATATTTTATAGCTCAAGGATACATATTTTTAGATGTAAGAATTAATGATTAATATAAAAAATTGTTGCCAAAAACTGCTCTTCAGAATAAAAACTCTGCCTTTGACACTGAATTATTATTGTATTCTGCCTAGCAGTGTCCATGTCCCAGTTCTCTGTAGAATGAGTACTAAATTCATAGAGTGCTTAGTTTACTGATTGCCCACTGACTACTGAATATTGATTTCTTTTTTTGAAGTGTTGATACTAGATTAGAAAACACAAAATGTACTCTTCCAGTACTTGATATTTCAAATTTTAAAGTACTCTTTTTCTTGATGGACTCTGTTTCAAATCTCCTTTCATTTTCAATGTAATTTAATTGCTAGGTATTAGACACTGTATCTGTCTGACCAGGTGTCAGCAGCAGCAAATTAGCCACTTAGATGTCTAACTACAAATATTTTCCCCTGCAGTTCACTGCGTGCACTAGCACGACATTTTCTTTTGTCGGAAGAGTATTAATTATAGAGGCCTGACTGAGACCCAGATAAAAGTTTTTTTTCTTTTAAGTGTTAGCTTTTAAAGACAGCAGTAGGCAATTACACTAAAATTCACAGGAAATGAACTTAACAAAATTGGGACATAGAGCCTGAAAAAACAAGCACTTCTGTTACCTAGAAGTGAATGTGGAATTGTATGTTTAATATATATTTGCCAGAACAGTTTTGAGGATGAAACATTTTTCACTGGCACTGTTTCACTGATAAATCTGGATACAGGGCTCAGCTCCAGATTTCTGCCTGCCCACCCAGAGGAGCTTGGAGACATTTCTGATGTTGTGGTTCCAGCCCCTGGGCAAAGTAATCATGGACTCAGTGACCCCAGACCTCCCTGGCCCTTTGCCTCCCATTTGCCTCCTCACAGAATGTACTTCACAAGCGTGGTGCAATGTCTTGTCCCTCTGCATTACTGTAGCTCTGCCAGTGATCCCTGCAGGGCTGTCATGCAGACGGATGTCTATGCTTCCACTGTGGTGCAGCAAGGTATAACTTGGGTGCCTCTTTCTGAGTGAAGATTTTCACTCCTTTTTTTGTGGGAAGTACCACTTGCAAGAGAATGCATTTGGCACAGTGGATCTGATGAAGCTTTTGCTTTCCCTGCAGGAGAGAAAGGGATTTTGAATATCACTTACTGTTCAAGCAGGATGTGCTGGTCCACATTTCACTAAACGACCTCTCCTGTTAGGTATATAAGCCACAAGTGATTTACTAATTTAACAAGTCTTAAAGAGCAAGAAGACTGAGGTGGAAAAAATACAGAGCAGAGATAACTACATGCAAATCATTGCCGCTTCTATAAAAGGTCAGTCTGTACTTAACCGTAATCAGCATATCCTCTTTGCCACACCTATCACTGCCCTATGGATTGCATTTAGTAAAAGAAAGCTCAAAAATGCACACAGTTTCAAATGAATGACTCTTGGAAATATATATAAAATAAAGCTTTCCTGCACATAATACACATGCATGCATATATAAAAGTACAGATACACGTGTGTGCATGTATATATATGTATATATACATCCCTATAAAGGGAGATTATTACATACAGATATATGGCATGTAAAAGTGAATATGTAGATATATAGATATGTAAGTACATATAGAGCTATTAGCATATGAAATATTTATATAATTATTACAATTATTGTTATTCCAGACATGTAATTTTCAAAATGCTTCCCTGAGTTTTCACACTGCTTTCATCTTGTTACCTAGTGAGCTGCTGCTTTTGATGTCGGCACACTTCATATTTTTCAATTTGATGTTTGGATTTAAAGGTAACGTTGTTGCACATGCTCAAACTATTTCCATTGCCCTTTTAACTATAATATAATTTCTTAAATCATTATTCACTGACCATGGTTTTTACCAGTAAAGGAAAATCTTTACTGACCTTACATTGAGAAAGGCCAGGGTTATCTCTTGTTTAGCCATGAACTCCTAATTTGAATTTGTAATGTTTTACACAGAGGCACTTTGAAAGAGAAATGGTCTTTTTGTGCATGCTGTACAGTAACTCTAATGAAGCTAAATTGCACAGGGAAACATATTGGCCTGTAGGAAATCAGCAATAACATTGGGGTTTGGATAACTGAAGCAGAATGCACCCTCGGAGAGGTGCAGGCAGTACTGGCATCATGCTGAGCACAGTGCACTGATGGATGATGGATGATTGCCCATGGGAAAAAGCAAAGAATGAAAGATGTACATACACCAGCACAAAGCTGTACCATATGGCAGCACCTGTGAAGGGAGAGTGAAGAGTGTATCTTGTACTGCTCCCTCTTGTGCTTATTCCAAAATACCTTGCTAGTGTGAGGAACCTAAAGCACAGTGGCAAGAAATTCCCTCTGTAGATTCTGTCTATCTCTGGAAAAAGAGGGGTTGACTTAGACAGGATTTGGTTTTATTTCTTAGAGTTCACTGTTTGATTGAAATTATTAACTAAAGGCTAAGTTTCTGGATGGAAACTTCAAGCCTAAGTTTTTGGAGATCAAATACTTGCATGATGGGGGAAAAAAAGGAAAGGGAATTAGATACCTGTGTGCTTTCATGAGGAATTAAACCCAAGATGGATTTTTTTTTTCTTTTAAGTTTACTGTTTCTATGTTTGTCATAAGACTCAATACTGGGAACAAGGAGAGGAAAGGGGGAAAAATTGACAGGTTGCTTCTGTAAGTGTGACTATATTCCCTGGTTATTTTGACTGAATGAGGATGACTAAACAAATTAGGGATTTTCTGTAACTTCAATGGAAGTTCTTTACATATATCAAAAAATGCATAAGTCCTTCCACAGAGCAGTCATGAGAACCAAAATGTAAATTTCTTCACTCTCTTCATTATTTGTCCTCAATTCTCAAGAAATCCACTTTGGACACGTCAGCCTAATTACTTCTGTACATTCTAAAATTGATGGCATAGATTCCCTTGGTAGGTTTATGATGGCTAAATGTCTCAGTCTTTTAATAAAAAGGCTGAATAAGGACTTTGTATTTTGGATTATGGTGTTGCATTGGATGATGCAGAATAAAATTTTACCATTTATTTAAAAGGACTGACAAATATTGTTTGCTAGATATTTTTATTCCACTCCATTAAAAGAAGTTTTTAGATTAAAAGGAGGGGCTGTGATTGATCAAGTCCTAATCTACCTATTCATTATATACCTGAAGGCTAGATTAAACTGCAGTCCTGGCAACTGGAAAAGTTTCCTTCATAATTTTCTTGGAATGGGCTAAACTGGAGAGTTGTACCTCAGATGCTGCTACAGCATCACATCACAGGGCTTCATGTACTGGTCTGCTGGGCTGTCTAGGTGAACCAAGAAAGAAACATAATGATTTATGCATTCTTTTATTCACAAGTCAGCACTGAAAGAGACAATTCTCACCTGTCAAAATAATTTGTAATTGCCTAAATCACAACCTATCCCTAGGAATATGTGCAAAATTTCGTAAGTCTTTAAAAAAATAAGAGCCCCATGATGATCCTTCTATTTTCTAATTGAGAAATTATAAAATCTGTGGCATTCCCCGGGCTGCAGATTTTAAAAATTATTTGCTTTCATGTGAAGACCATATGTACAGCAGACACCTCATGTGTCCAGTAGACACCTCTCCTGATCATCAAGCCATGCTAAGGAGAGAAATTAGTCTAGTGGTGTATTTTGGTTAATGAAATATTGTGATTAAATTGTTTAATAAGTCATAAAAAAGCTGACAGCTGGTATTTTCCTCTCAAGGATGACTTTAAAATTCTCCTTGCATAAACATGGGGTCCTACATATCTAAAAAGGTGATATGCAATGTATTGTAGTAGACTTTGCAGAATTCTATGTACACTTATTTCCCTCAAGAATACAATTATTCCTCTTTCTGTCCCTCAAATATCTATTAAAATAATATTTGGGAAAAGTATTGAAAGCAGAAGGGAGTTTTCTTTCATAGGTCCTGAGCCTTTGTGGAATATGAATCAACTAAAATTAGTGTTATAGATATTTGGCACGAGAAATTTCCATCAGTATTCTAAAGGATATCTCTATAGACCGAATTGTGTTCTTTTGTTTCTGAAAGAATGTTCGAATAAGAAAGTCATAGAATCATCTAGGCTAGAAGAGATCTTCAAGATCATCCAGTCTAACTATCCACCCAGCACTACCGCTGAAACCCATAAATCACTGAATCATCACCCAGTATCAGATCCAGATGCCTCTTGAACACCTCCAGGGATGGTGACTCCACTTCCTCCCTGGGCAACATATTCCAATGTCTGAGCAGCCTAACAGTATTTATTTTTTCTAATATCTAACCTGAATATCCCATCTCAGTTCAAGCCTCAACCAAGGCTATTTCCTCTGGTCCTCTCACTTCAGGCATAGTAGAAGATATGATCCCCACCTACTGCAACCTCCTTTCAGGTGATTGTAGAGATCAATGAGATTCATCTTGAGCTTCCTTTTCTCTAGACTAAATGATCTTAGCTCCTGTGAGAGACTGGACTATTAATGATTAATTTCTCAAAACATTTGTCCATTTGAGGAGGCACCAGGATACTTTGCTGAGACTTTTTTTGCATCCCTTGAGGGAGGAGGTGAGCATTTGGGTGTGTAATGGCTAGTCTGCATAAGACAGAGGGGGTGAACTATCACCACCTGGGGGCTAAAGACCAGATTTTGAGGCCAATAAGAGGCAAATCCTGCAGTGTGGGATTTTAGGAGGGCTAATTGCCTTCCCTTACACAACTCTGAGTTGTAAAACTGCCCCACACTGCTTCCTCCAGGGAAAGTCTGATGGGGCATAACTGGCTCAACTGCACTGATGTAAGAGGCAGCCAAACTGTCATAAACCATCAAAGATGCCCAGATCCATTTCTGAAGCCTTTCACCAAAGGACTGCACCTGATCCAAAAGTTTCTGTTGCAAGAGACTGTGTAAAACTTGTCCCCACACAGGAGAATCACTAGGGTGTTTCCATCTAGCCTGAGTGTATTTTAACCTACCATATATTGTGTTTTGGGGGTTCCTTCCCCCACTCCTGACAGATCAAGACCATCACTTCCACCAATGGACAATTAAATTGCAACAATCAGGTCTTGCTGTGAGATCCATGGGTGGTGATTTTGTATGTTTCTATTCTTATCCTTTCTTTCTCTTTCTATCTTTTCTTTATACATTTTTTTTTGTTATATTTTTATGCTTTCATATTGCTATGTTGCTACAGATAATAACAAAAATGGATACATATCTGCCCTTCCTTGAATCTAGATTGTTCTAAAATAAAACCTGTATATATCTATATTTACAAACGGCTATCATTCATTGTTGCTTCACTCTAATATGCCCCACAGGATCTATTAATAAGAACTTGGGTTATCCTTGCCTTTCTGGGGGTGGGTCATAACAGTTCCCTCCTCGTCGTGGGTTCTAGATCCTTCTAGACCCTAAAGCCTTGTGGCCTTTCTCTGGACCCACTGTTGCACCTCAATGTCCTTTATAAACTGAGGGGGTCAAAATTAAATGCAACACTTGAGGCGTGACCTCACCATTGCCCAGTGCAGGGGATGATCTGTTTCCTGGTCCTTCTGGCCACATAGTTCTTGATACAGATATGGTTTTTTGGTTCCAAATTGTAGGGGAAATATTTAAAGAAATGACTCTTGATTGCCTAGTGAGTTTTTTTCCCTTATTCTAGATGTATAATGTACACTTTCAGGAAGCTGTGAAATTTCTAAATAGAAGGAATATTTCTGAAATTTTTGAAGGATAAGACATAAACTATCATTTGTTTTAGTGTCTCCACTTAAGCTTCCCTGAGAGTTTCAGTGAATTATTGACATTTTTCTAGTTTATCAGAAGTATAATTTTAGGCGATTGCTCTCATGCCCTTTCCACTCAGTTCACACCTCTGTGTGAGAGAAGAATGATAAAAATTCTTTTCCATCAAACCCTACCTCTTACCACTTTTGTTTTGACAACATCTGACTTGCCTACCTTTTCCTACAGTGATGCAGAGAAATGAGAATGGTGCAGTAGTGTACATCCTGCAGGTTAATGTTCAGTCAGTCTTCAAGGACTTGTGAATATTTTTTTGGGGACTCCAGGGAAAATGATTTCTGAATTATCAGTGAATTCCCACCAACTGTGATACTCAGTGGACACCTGTACCTTGACAATGCCCAAATATGCATGGCTGGGTAGGCAGGAAGAAAATGTTTCATGGCACAGAGAACTGACTGCAGCTTCATGGCATGTGTCCAGGTAATCACATTAGATATGTTTCTAAAGTGTTATTATAGCACACCAAACTGTTGTCTGAATTTTAAACAAATATAAAAAACACAGACTCAGTTGCCACCATAGAGCTATCCTTCAAAAGCCAGCTCCAACAATGAAAATTATAGCTCAATCAACACAGTAGTAGGCAAATGTTGGTGTGAAATATTCAAAGTAATTTCAATTAAAAATAATTAAATTGTACTTGGTTTAAAAATAGGATGCTGGGAGTGAGGAATAAGATGCACAGCAGCTCTACAGGAGATAAATGAAGATCTGGCCTTCTGATCACCTGGGTTTTCCAGATTTCTTCTAGGCAATGACAGTATCAGTGGAAACCAAGAAGCGAGCAGAACAGCAGTTAGTGGGAAGATAAAATGTGTAGAGGGAGGGAAGAAGTAACAATCATGTTGAGCCTGATGGAGACAGAATGAGCCCAACCTTTCCTCAGCAGTTATCTTCCTACTAGCCTAGGAGGAGGAGAAGAGAAACAGTTGTCAGCCAGGATGAAGATATTACAGATGAGAGCAGCACTACTGCTGTTCTCAATTTTTGACAGAGAGTTTATTCATCAGCACAGAGATCAGAGTTTCAAATATAACTCAGACAGCTGGATATTGCTGCAATGCTTATCTTGGCAGAGGCCTTGTAAATCTAGATTTTTTTCAGGGAGGTGTTTGTTTTCAGCCTGAAGAATTAGTTGAGCAAATACAGAAGCACCTAAGTTTCAGTGATATTCTCAGTAGCAGCTCTCTGTGTGCTTGGTGACCTAGAGTCCTTACAGATAGCTAGACAATTTATGTTTTAATAATAATAAAAAACCAAAAGCAAACAAATAACACCATACTTCGCTTTCATTAGTCTTCCTTAAATGCATAGAAGTATGGATTTTTTAAACAGTAAAACAAATAATAGTAATAAAAATATACGTCTAATTATGTCATATATTTCTTACTATTAAATTGCTGTAATATTACATGGTAATATTAGTGTACTGTTAAGATTTCTGTTTTATTATCATAATTCTGTTTCAAATTAGTTAATTTTCTTTAGCTGCTTCATTTTGAGATAGAATCAAACTTGTTTAGCACTTGAAGGGTTATTCCCATCCTGATTTCTGCCAAGCAGGGGCAAATGACAAGACCAGAGCATTATGTATTAGCAGAACATCTACTCATTTGCCATACTTCTGATTATCTCATTACCATTGAATGACATGAGCTTGATTTAACCAGATGAGTCAGGGAGGAGGTGAGCCAATGGAAACTGTGACAAACTTGTCTGATTGCATATCGTCCTTTGCTCAGATAGCTGCAGAGAATGGTAACTTTTAGGAAATATGATGTAAATAAGCCTGAAACAATGTACAAAGAAATAAAAGAATACAGATAATTCTGAATTTAAATTTTGCTGATAGTAGATGGTGGATGGTAAAACATGCCTTGTTTCTGTTATTGAAGCATTAACTTAGGTTCTCATCCCATGAGATAGTTTTGTTACTCGATAATTTGTGGCAAGCACTAAACCTAAACGCAAATTTAAAATTTGTTTATGTAAGAAGAGGAAATCTTTGTGAATTTTGTGATGTGTGCAAGGTCTTTATACTCCATGTTTGATGATTTTTTTAATGAAGTTTCAAATATGAGATTGACAGAATTTGAATACCTGAGATATCAACAATTCATAGCATAAACCTTGATGGAAGAACTCATATGGTTTTTCAAGACTACTGCATATCACATCTTTCAGTAATTATGGCAGTTAATAAGATCAGAATCATTTGTTGAGCTTTTTTCCAGACCAAAAATATGTTAGGCATTTTGTTGGCAGATTTCTTTTTGTGTGCCATTTGGGGAAGCTTGCTCAAGTTATGCTCCACAGTGCTTTGATCTTTATTTTAGACATTCCCACAGAATGATTTTCAAGGATTTTTGCAGTTGACTGCTGTGAACAAAGAGCTTGCAAAAGAAATGGCATAGTAAGAGTATAAAGACAATTTTTGAAGGGGACTGTCAGTGTCCAGTTGTTGTAACTGATTTACAGATAGGGAATGATGAAGGACAATTCTGAAAATCTGGCTACAATATCAGTCTGAAACCAAGGGAAGGTGCACTAAGGAAATCAAAATCTTCTTTATGATTTAAATAATAATTCAACTATTCTCAATTCTAAAACAAAATTATCACAAATATTATCTTCATAATCTCAATTATTCCTGGAGCAGTGAACAGTGTGTTCTTGTTGATCCTCAAAATAACCTTTTTTTTCTCTTTTTTTTCCAATGGACTTCATAGTTCAACCTGAATATTAGATAGATAACTAATAAATCAGTTACTTGAGGTTATATGTATTGTTTACCCAATTGACCAAGTTGTTCCTGCTAAACTGTCCTTCTCTATTTCAGCTACTATTAATACAAACAGCATGACTTGAGGATTAATTGTCTATTTAGTCCTGTTGTTCAGAGGAACAGTTGAAAACTTATGCTAATAAATTACTTGATTAGTGTCATTTGACACAATGTGAATAATTTGTCAGTGGCAAGTGTTATTCCTCTTGGGAGAGTGAAGGTTAAGCAGAGACAAAATAGAAAAGCAAATTTGTGAACATCAGCATCATTATTCCTGGAAGAGAACATGAACATCTTTCTCTCCTTCTTCTGTCATAGAGATTCTTGTTTGCTTTTTGATAACCTTTCCCGATGACCAAACTTTTTTCAATTTTTGCCTTCTAAAGGACTAAAAATGCTACTCAGAGTCTGAGAAAATAAATGCCAAAATAGTTCTATACTTTGGATTATAGCAATTGTTACCCTTAAAAAAATACACACTATGGTACAAATATTTAAAAGAAAAATGTGGATTGTTTAAAAAATGAAGTTTAAAAGTAAAAATATTTGTAGAAAGCTTTTGCTTTCTTTTTTCTTAATTCTAAATGGAATCTTGTTATTTCCAGCAGTTGGCCTCATATAATCAATAGAATATGAATTTTTCCATCCTGATAGAATCCATTTGAATGGTAGATTTTACAGAGTATCTGTCCTTTTGAAGCAGTGGGACATGCCAGAGTAAAAGTGGTTTCATGAATAAAGGCTGAATGTATAACACAATATTGTTTACATTCTCTAACTCTGCCAGATCTAAATAAAAATTCTGTTTTCATTTATTCCAACAAGATGTTTTTGTGTAGCTATGGTTGTAGCTATTATACAAATGCAGGAGAAAAAAAATGCCTGGTATTCTTTGCTTGAGGTTTATCACATGAAATAGATATGCAAGGGATAATTTGTGGTCATAAATAGAAAGCAAGATAAATTAAAGGGTAGTGGATATAAGAAGTAGTCATTGTTACATATTTTCAGCTTTATTACTGCTCCTTAGGAAGGTTTCATGCATTATGAGGTTTGCAGAAAAATATTGTGGTGCTGATTTTCCAAATGATGAATTTCAGCATAAGGGACAATAGAGTGACCAAAACCAAACACACAGAAAAAAAAAGGGCAATGACAACTCTTGTCATGAAGCAGTCAGAAGTGAAACTGATCTTTCTTATTTACTATAGGAATAGTTTAAAAGGCAACTGAAATTGAAGAACAATTGTAGAAGTTTGCTATTACTGCAAAAGGAAAGAAGTGATAAAAGCATTCAGAGATATGAATCATATGGTTAGAAAGACAAATCTGTTGTTTGAACTGTCAGACAAAATTCAGAATTGTTAGCAACAGGACCCTGATCTTGTTCAGAGGAAAGACTTTTGCAATAAATGGAATGTAAAATGAGTGAGATTTTTAGTTGAATAAAAATATGTCTCAGACATCTTTTGCTGAATGATTCTGAAAATATAACTTTCAGTGTTTCTAAGTCTCTTGATTCCTTTTGGAGGCATTTTATACAGTTCTACTCAGCTCCATTTGAGAATAAGCAGTTGTCATAAATCACTGTAAAGCATTCTCAGACCTCTACTTTGTATAGAAATCAAAGTTAAACAGAAGTCTCACCTTGGATTCAAGCTTAAAGAAGCCAAATGTTGCCTTATTAATCAAAGTTCATTTTACAAAATAAGTTTCTACCAACAGACTGATAGTAATTTGGAATAATCTTGTATGATACTTGTATGTCTTTCTTTTGGAATAAAAAGGAACTCTCCAGTTCTGTTGCATGTATGCTATTTATGTGTTGTGGACTTTCATATGCCTTAGAGAGATGGTGTCTTTTAAATGAAATAACAAATAAGAAAATATAATAAATCTTATTAAATAGTTCAAGAACCAGGAGAAGACCTAACATCAGTCTTTACACCAACAGTTTGTTAAAAGGATTCTCATGGAAATTAGGAAAGAAAGTTACATGGAAGAGTTACCAGCCTGGGTCTTCATGGGCCTGGAAACAGTTGAATTTAGAGCAGCAAACAAGCAGAGTTTTGGATCTTATGAGAAGGGAATTTGATCAAGACATAATGAATAGAGACATGCAGAGCAAATAGGAAAATTACTTCTTAATCTGACAAGAAAAGTTATGTCTTTTAGAAATAAAAGACTTCAATCTTAAAGCTGGAAATCTGCATATTTTTTATGTTGTATTCTAGTTCCAGGGAGAGCAAGGATGTGCGTAGTAGGAAGAAGATCAGAGATTATAAATGTTACATTTTCTCTCATTTAGACTTCATTGTTCCAGACAAGTGAATTCTTGATGTATTTGGTGGACCAAAACAGCTAGCAACCCAAACACTAAGAAACCTGGTAGTGTCCAGATGGAATGATGTATTCTCCACACATTCACTGACAACCTGGCTGTATTACAAAGAATAGAAGTGTTTAAATAATAGGTTGCTTATGGAGAAAGAATGACTAAGATGGTGAGATCTGCTTCCAGTGGGAAAAGATTTGCTTTGCAAATGTCCTTAGACATCAAGAGCATTGACAGGAGATAGATAGGCATAAGACATTTAGAAAAAGGTGAAGAGGAGCTACTCTTAAAATTTAGTTCCAAAGTTCCAAAATCCAGAGAAATCTGGATGTGATTTTTTCTTTTCCCAGACTTATAATTAATGACTTATTGCTAGGCATCCACCCTTGTCAGCTGGTGAAACATCAAGCAGTAAGCAACATCATTACATCATTTCACACTATTTTAACATCAATGTGGTGGTCATTTGCACCATCTGTCACCCAAATATTATTGGATAGAGAAAGCATTTCCTGAGAGCAATGTTGAAAAGGCTTAAAGAATCAGGTGAATGGTTCCTGTGGCAAATATCAAAGAAATCAAAGACTGCTACAGAAAAAAATAGAGGAAGGAAATAGAGGGATTGAACAGAAGACTTCTGCTGTGGCATGGAAGACACTCTGCTTCAGCCTTATTCCTGCCATTCCCATTGAATCAAAAAGATGAAATATACACTAAGGCTATGACAGAGTGGTGTATTTTAAAGACAGAAATAATGCAGAGCACATGCATTCTTACATGATATCATGGTGCAGAGGGAGAGTGAGCACTGTATGTTACATGCTTCGGACATCCCCACATTGTTGGATACCTGTAACTGCTGCTAAACCTGAGACCATTCACCACACTCACACTTCCAGACCTAGGTGATTCTTTTTACAACTGCATTTCCCTGCACTGTGAAGTTAGTCAGTATAACTTAAAAAAAGCAGGCAGGCTAACCATGCTAATGCAGAGCTCAGCTGGAGAGAATTTTCAGATCTTCTCAGCAAAGGTAAATTAGCTCACATTCATGCAGCTGCAAGAGCTCTGTGCAGCTGCTGTTTGGCTGCTCCTGGTACCTGAAGTAGATAATTTAAACTGTCTAAATTTACCAGGATGCTACAGTGCCATCTGAAGTATGGATATAGCCTACCTCTAGAGCAATAAGGATATCTTAAATTCAGTGCAATAACCATGAACTCTCTAAAGCTCTCCAACTGGAATAATTGTTCTGCCTTTGAATTTTCTTCTTTAATTTCAAACCTATAGCAAGGCAGTGTTCAGTAAAATCAACATTAGCAGATAGTTCCCTAAAGCCACTGGTTTATTTAAAAGGCAGGATAAAAAGTAGTTGTCTGTGTTATCACACATATTAAGTATCTGTATCTCTGGTTAATAGTCACTTCTAGAGGTTTTTCTCCCTGCTGTTCTAGCTTATTGTAATTAAAAATGTTTGATTTTTAGATTTGGGAGATTATCTCTGGTATTAGTCTCCCTACTTGCAAGGGTTTGCAAATCAAGAGACATAAAGCTTTTTAATGTCTTTTTTTTTTTTTAATTTTAAAGTGGTACGTTAACTCTAATATTCCAGTGTAGATATTGTTACTTAAATCCCATAAACACCTCTATTGAAAAAAATATTTTCCATAAGGCCTAAGTGGCTTTCTGTCCTGACAACACAAAATCAGATGGAGTTGGTACAAGACATTCTTCCTGTACAGGTTAGACTGTTCTTGTAATACAAAGAAACTCTGAAAAAATAAACACTGCTAAATGTCATCAAATGTTACTGTCACATGGAATTCAATTTGAGAAGACTGCTTATTTGCCAGTGTAATTAGATTGCATTTCCTACAGTAGAAAGATGTTTAGCCTTAAGGAGCTAGGGATGCAATTTCTCTGAATGAGTGCCTTATGGTTAGAAATTGCCTCAGGAGAAAAAGCAACAACTGTTTTTGTGCTCAGTGGTGCAAATAGAATATAGATATCCATCCCATGACTATTTAATATACTTTTTGAAGAAAGCTTTTTCTTGATCTTTTATGGCCATTATAAGTATTTTGTCAATATGATAGTTGGCAGATAAACATGGATTACATTACCAACATTAGTGAAGATAGTGTCTGTTAATAACTTCCAGTTAATATAATTTTATATGAGTTTACAACCACTTTATTTTGTGTGCAATTAGTGAGCAAGCATGTGTTTCTGTCTGTGAGAGTATGCTTGTATGCATTATTTAAATTCTGCCAAATATTATATTGGTGCATTCTACAAAGAATACACAATAAGCAAATCATCAAGGCTAAATAGTCTGACTGGTTAAAATGATGTATAATAGTATGAGTCCTGAATTTTTCATAAAAGACTTTTAATTTTTTCAATTTTCATTTCTGGCAACACAAAAATTTCCAGGACATCTTTCAATACTCAAATAATTTGAATACTCAGCATTAACAAATATTTGGATCATTAGTATAAAATAATTCATTATTAAATTCAAGGTAGCCCAATTTCTATTAAAAAAAAAAAAAAAAGGTGATTGTAAACACCTTTACTGAGAGGACAATGATTTTGCTGGATAGACTTGTCTGTCTGGAATTTTTGAGGTTTAGACTTAGGGGCAGTCTCTTTCTACTAATGACACTGGTGCAAGTAGCAGGATCATGCTAATGAAACACAGATGACGCAAAGTTGAGAGACAAAATCACCACAGAAGAGGATTGAAATATTTTACAAGGAGATGAGGGCAGAGAGCTGTGAGCACGCGGTGGGTGGCAGAGCTGCCAGCCCACTAGGACAGCCCTTATGAATATGAAAAGCATCTAAGCCCTGTAAAGAGAAGAGAAGAAGCATCCTTCTGAAAGAGTGGGGGAACAAAATCCATGCAAAACCCCCCACCATTTGTCAACTTTTTAGTGGAGCTTGCTCACTTTAGGAAAACAGCTGCCTAATACTGATGTTCATGATGGCAGGATACCATTCCTGTGTTCTTGTCTTTAGTAGGTGTTATTTTTCAATAACAAATCTTGAAGTTATGCACAGAAAAGAACAAATATAAAAAACAATGTTGCATTAAAATTACTAAAAACTGCACTCAGAAAATGTCATGACACAACAGTAAGTCCAAGATCTGGTCAGGTTTTGGCTCTAAAGATAGTTCTAATTTCTAATTTCTAAGTTATAATTTCTAATTCAATTCCACTGTTATACCAATACCAATGTTTGGAACCTAAATGCAAATGCATATTACCCAGTGGAATAGGTTTAAAGTGGGGAAAATTACTCCTCTATACACTCATCACAGTACTGCTCGGACATAAGTTTATTCAAGAGATCAATAAATTCCAATATTCTTGAGGTACTGAGGCTTATAGTGCAATAGGAAATGCTTTTTCTTTTCAAAGCTAGTTTAGTGACATCTGTTTTGGGGTTGAAGAAAGAACAATGTTTTGACATGCCTGGATTTAGGCTGATGGTAAAAAAATTACAAAAATGGTAGAATTAAGAAAAGATTGTCTTTTATAAAATAAGCAATAACTAAAGTTTTAGATTATACCATTGCCATAAGAAAATACTCCCACATACAAAACTCTAAAAAATCTGAGATCTGAGCTTTGTGGATAGCTCTTTGTATCTTATTCAAAGTAAAAGTTGTGAATGCTGCTTCAGTTCTTTAAATACCTGATTCACTTCTCTCTTGTGATTTGTCTGTCACTTGGCACATGAGTCATGAATATTTCTGATGACCTCTGCACTTCTAATCAATGAGCAATGAGTGGATAAAGAATAGAGTCAGCAAATAACAGAGGATCTTAAAAGTGACAGTTTGAGAAACCCAAAGAAAATTTCAGTGACTGCAGTAACAATATCATCATCATCATCATCATCATCATCATTATTATTATTATTATTATTATTATTATTATTATTACTTGCGTATTTTTGCTGTATTTGTTTCTTCACTTATGCCACCAATAAAATATTTAAAGCATAACACTGAAGTACAGATAAATGCCTTTGAGGTTATTTTTAAAAGCTGAGCAGTATTCCAAAAGTCTGAGAATTTCTTGTAAATTCATTTGAAAATTGAAAATGGACTAAAAATATCTAAACATGAAAGAAACTATCCTATATTCTTTGAGAGTGAGACAATAAATGAACAATTTATAGTAAGCACTAGGCTTAGTGCTGTGAGAAAAGTGTGTGTAACCCTAATTTACAACTTGGCTACAATTTTTTTGTTCTTAAATATTTTTAGTATTTTATGTGATGATAAAGCAGATTGTTTCAATTTTTAGTTGGTTTAAGTTCAAAATGTCTCTTATTGGTAGCAGAAACCTGACATTTTAAGTTAAGTTTTGTGGTTTACAAGCAACCACAAAATCACCATCACTTTAGGTGCAGATGATATTTTATATAATGAATACTTAGCATCTTTGCAGATCTATGTTTCAATTATTTCAAAATTGATTTAGCTGGTGATATTTCAGATATGAATTTGAACATAGCATTTGCACAACTTATTCTGAACCAATTCCAAACTTGTTGCTTCAAGACAGCAAGTAAAGCTCTGTTTTTGTCAATATTTTTATGTACTTTAGTCACAGTAACCACTTGCACAGATAGCTCCAATACATAGATGCATATGTACACAAAATAACTGGCCTTACTTTTTTTAAAACATTTTCCCTTGATATTGGATTTTATATTGCTATCCAGTACTGCCTTGATCTTTAAAAAAAATGCTTCAAACAATTATAAATTTTAATTATAGTGTTTTCTAAAGTCTGAAATATGCACATTTCTTAGCTAATGAGATACATTTGCTTTATATATTGACACTGATGACAGTGAAAAAACCTTAAATAAATGAAGTGCCTGAGAAGAGTGAAGAGCCCTGCTCACTTACATATATATCTTAAAAATTATATACCCACTTAGTGCCAGGAGATTAAGATAATTGCTTCATACAATGTGAGCTTTTATAAAAGGCTTTTCTTCCCACTGTGACATGAAGCTTTGAAGAGGGTTTCCACAGATATATGAAGATTTTTCTTAAGAAAGGAGTTGCTCAGACTTCAAACATTTTTCATATTAATGGAAAGAAAAATAATCACAGAAATGATAAGCTTGCTCCAAAGGAAAAATTCAAGACTGGAGTGTGTACATCAGACAAAAATCAGGAGAAACAAAATGTTCTCCTCATCAGACCACAAAAATATCTCTATTATGAGTCAATCTTCAGTAGAAATACATTTTTTCACAGAGCTTACTGTAGATTTCACAGTATTACAGACTTTTTTGCAGGTAACAGATAAGATACTTTCAAAGCTCTGTATGGAAATCTCAAATATCTTTCTGAGTCTTGAGTACGATAGGTTCTGCCTGCTGAAGCTGGCTTTACTTGGTAACCGAAGAAAGTTCCTCCAGTTGTGGGAAATGTTACACAATTTTCCAGACAAAACTGAGCTGGCAGGTTTAAACTCTGTCCAGCTCCCTTAGGTAGAAGGGACAGAGATCAAAGCTCCCCTTGAGTTCTGTCTCATGTTCCTCACTGCCAGAAGTGTAAGGGCTGGTTTCTGTCATTGTCCTTCCCCTGAACTCCTGCCCCTTCTGTGAAGAAGAGCTAGGAACCATCTCTGCTAAGGGCCAACTAAGAAGACTGCTTCCTGACATTGAAAAAGTTATTAATTATTGAAATACCTGGCCATTCTTCTCTATTCCTGTCAGGGGGCGGTGAGGGTCAGATGCTGAGTGATGGGAAGCCAGGACTTGACAGTGACCCAGCATAGGCTCTGCCCTTTGGGTAAACTTCCTACAGAAACCTGTTCAGCCCATACATCTGTGTGTCCCTGTAGGAAAAATAGATCATGATTGTAAAGTGAAATAAAAACAGTGTTTCTTCAAAAAGGGACTTTTGTTTGACCTGAAAATTCCAATATTTCAAAGCAAACCAACAGACAAGCTAACACAAAACCTCCAAGCAAACATAAACCTGAAAATGTTGATACCATTTTTAATTATTAAAGTCAATGAAATGCTTCAAGAAACAAACAAACAAACTTTCCCTGCTGACTATTTGGTACTGTTTCTAAGAACATTGGTTTTTTTAGCATGTTTTGCTTCTGACAAAACTGCTTTTATAATCAACACCTGCTTTATTGAAAAAGTTTCTGTATGCCTTGCTGGAGGATTTTGATTTGCAAGGAAGAGTATATGAAGAACCACATGCTCTGGCTGGGTAAGTGAAGATTATATATTAGGAAAAAATATATATAGGATGTAAACACTATGAAAAAAGGAAGCAAAGGGAAAAGATGGAATGCAATACAGGATGATTATGAGATATGCAAAAGAAAAAAAATATGTGAAAACTAGATTTATTAGTAGAGTCAGAGCTTGTTCAGTTTGAAACTCAAGGGACTGACAGATTCAGCTTGCCATTATGTTGCTGAAAACTGAATACTCCTTTCAGAGAGAAATACAAGACTTTTATAACTTTTTGTGTGAAATTTGTATTTCTTGCTATACTTGTTTGCATATATAAATATAGCCTCATATATGTTTGTATGATATATTCGTATTACATCTGATTCAGTCATTATAAAAGCTGTTAATAGTGCTCATGATGGATAAAGATGACAACTCAGACATCCCACAGAACTACATCCACTTGGAACATATTTTTTTTAAATGTCCATGGTAAAATAATGGACTGAGGGAGCCAAAGTTACTGTTTTGTTTTGGAGAAAGAATAGGTAGATTCAAGTGCTGTGAGGTAGTAACTGGAAAAATCATTATATTCATAGTACAGTGTAATGCTATGGCTTTATCTTCATGTAGTGTAGAAAACAACTTCCTGATATTATTACCCTGCTGCTCATTCCACTTTCCTTCCTCAACCATACTGTTGTCAGTCTGTGTGCCAAAGACAATCACTAGTGGGCTAAGAAGGATAAAAGCCAAGTCTGAAATTATCATATTGCTAGTAGTTTTAAACAAAAGATCAAAGTTATGGGATACTGGCTGAAAAACTGAGGGATGAAAAGACTGCTGTTGAACACCCAGGCTTTGTTTCAAGACATTAAACTAATTTCTTCTTGTCATGTTATGAAGAATTTTTAAAATATAATTATTATTTTTTAATATATATTATTTAATAATAATGAAAGACAGCACTACTGGTGTATTCAGTGGAGATTATATAATCTGGAAATCAATCTCTAGAGGAGGCAGGGTAGAGAGGGATTTGTATCAGAAAGTCAAACTGTTCCACATGTTCTGGTTATGTTCATGAACGTTGTATATTAGAAAAAATATCATCAAAGTGCCTGAGGAAAGATCTGCAGTACATGTTCATGATGAACAAAAATGTTAAATGGGATTTTATTGTCTTGTTCTTGTGCTATGTCAGTAATTTTACTTTTTCCATGAATAGCAAAAGAGAATGAATAAGAAGGGCAACATGATTATTGCTTTAGAAATAATAGTATGATACTGTACTGTTTCCAAAGCAGTATATGACATTGTTTTCATGTGATTCAATTAAATTGTGCTCCTTTTTAATAGACTATTTTCTACACCTGCATTTCAACATTAAAAAAAAAAATAGCTATTGATTTTGTTTTTTCTTTCATCCTTTGTGGTAAGTTGCCTTATGTACAGTGAAAAGTGCTGACAGTTCCAAAAAAAATCACCAATTGGCAGACATAGAATTTCACAGATAGCTGTTTAGGTTGTTTCTATAATGGAATATTCACAAAGCTATGCCAATAAATTAATGGCAAATGGAGCTCAGAGCCCCTACAGGATATGCTTCCTTGCTTCTGTAGCTCTTAGAATATTTTATTACTATTTTACCTCTTTGATGCACTGACTTATTTGTCACAACAATTTAGTCAAATTTCTTTGTTTATATACTAAACCTTTAAAAACACAAGTTGAAACACAAAACAAGAATGTCAAATGATTCCTCTTTTAAATCAGTATCTCTGCATCCTGAGACTCAGTGAAAAATAATTGGGAGAAAAGAATTCTCTCTGTATTAAAGGCTCATAGAATACTAGGATTTGTTTCTTCTGCAGGTAGTTCTAGATATTGACAAAGGAACTCTCAGCACACCCATTCAGTAGATAGTAATTTCTACTACCACAAACGAGAAGGATATTAGCATCAAGCTCAATGATGTGTAGCATTAAGACAAAAGAATTTTTCATGAACCTGAAAGAAAATCTGTTTCTGAATGCCAAGGTATTAAATATTAAGATTAATAATATGCATATTCCTAAATTTAGAAGATAAAATACATGCATTGAAAAATTATTCTTAGTATCTGCAAGAAAGCATATTAACAATAAAGCCTAAATTGTAATCACACAGGTGAATTACTGGAAAACTGGAACACTTGATATTGACTCCTGTGTGTCTTGTGACATCTCAACACTGCAATTAGCAACACATATTCTCACATAATTCGCACTTAATGAAGGCAATTGCACCTTTTTCACATGTATTGCCTGCAATTACTGTTTAATCTCAGTTGAGTTTTTCATATCATTGCCTATGTAGAAGGACTTGATAAAATACTTAAATTTTCAGGAAAATTCTTCAATATATGTGTATGGATATACACATATCCATACACATATATGTAATGTGTATGGTATATATATATTACCATATAATGGTAATTCCTTTTCTCAATGCATTCATTACATTAAGCACAGCCAGACAATTTAAAATTCTGGGTATAAGAAAGGTCTAGAATAAGAGCCAGCATAGTTTTCAGAAGAGCTGTGGCAATATTCAGTGGCAATTGTCTTCAGGCAATGTGTTAAGATATATTCCTTGGTCTCCAAGTAGGAAAAATCCCACCAAAAATTATTAACACAGGTGTATCAAGATCAGGCTGTCATCCCTTGTCTCCAAATGACGCAAGTGCATAATGTTTGCTAAAGGCTATTTGGCAAGCTGCAACTTTTTCCAAAATCTTCTGAAATAAAGTGCATCTTACTTGGCTGATCTACAGCACATCTTCCCTTCTGATTTATCTCCTTGAACGTTTGTGGAAAACTTGAAGTAACTAAGCACTGTTTGCAGCTGCATTGATCAATATCTGATCAATTCTCTGCCCTGGCATGTCTGTAACAGTATCCCACAGAGACTGGCTGGCGCAGAAGTCCACAGGGCTCACCCTTCTTGCAGTGCCTCAGTGGGAGGTCACCCTTGGAAGATCTGGAGATGTAAGGGAAAGCATATTATGGAACTATGACCCTGAAATTGTGACATTGGTTCCAAAGAATGAGATGAAGAACACACAAAGAGAACATGCACCCAGCTCTGAAACTGTGATCCAAAAAACCACCTTGATGATCCCTTGAAAGAAGCTTCCAGGTTCCCTAAAGAGGGATGAGCAACACTTCTCACTGCTAATCTGAGCTACAGGACTGATTTTTGGGGCTTCTCAAAATGGTCAGATCCCCTTATCTGGGCATTTGAGTTTGCTTAATTAAAAAAAAAAATAAGTAATTAATGAGGTGACAGCTGTTTGTTTGGGAATTTTGTTTTTGTTTGTTTGGTTTTTTGTTTCTTTTTTTTTTTTTTTGGATTTGTGGGTTTTCTTTGGTTGGTTGGGATTTTTTTTTTTTTTTGTTCTTTAGTTTTCTGTGTAAAATGGTGAAGGAAGAGCTAGGAATTCAGCCTCCAGTCTAACATTATACAGAGCAGTGCTCAATATTGGGTTTTTTGGCTAATTGTTCTGAAGCCCCTAGTTAAGGATCCATTTTACAATTAGTATTCCAGTCCAAGGATCTGGCAAACACAGTGCTGGCAGAGCAGCACTAACTTGTAAGCCCCATGTTTTTTATTGTATATTGTCTTCACTCTGCTGGAATCTTTTAGAGGCAATCCATTAACTGTAATGTATTAACATCACACCTTCCTGGTAACACTTTTATATGTTAATTCACAATAAGGTTATGGTGTACTGATTTTCTGATTTTAAAGACAGATAAAATTCTTTCCTCTAGTTAATTTCTTTGGATTCCACTAAGAATTGGCAACTCTCTTTTAATGCAGATATTTTCTTGAAAATAGGACTTGGTTTTTTGTATCTTTTGTGGTACAGATCAGAGCTGATGAAGAAAGGTCAATCACTATAAACCCAGGATTATTGAACAATCCTTAATATACACCACAAGAACAGCATGTAACTATGGATGATTTGAGCACATGTTAAATATCCATTCTTAATTCTTGATTTTATAGTTTAAATAATAATAGCAACAACTATCTTCATTACTATTTTAGCATCCTCCACCACAAAAAATGTTAGTCCTGTAAAATATGTTTTAGTGGTAAAGTTTTTTCAATTCCTCTCCCTTTATCACCACTCTCTCTGTTGTATAGGAAAGGTAGCTGATGGCCATTTTGGACAGATAAGTTCTTTCAAATAGGAAGTCTTGCATATGATTAAAAATTCACAAAAACAGCTGTCTCATGAAACAGTGCAAAGTTGAAATATAGTTTAAAAAGTAAAAAAAAAAAAAAAAAAGGTTATTCTTAAGTGAATGCCTTACTCCTACTATAAATAATGTGACTTTGAAATACTATGCAACAACTCTCTGAAAAGCATCCTCTTGTTACCTATACAGAACATAAGTAGCTGCTAAATTTAGCATTTCTGACAGATGAAGCACAGATTTTACACAAAAAAAAAAACAAACCAAAAAACCCCAAACCAAAACAAACAAACAAACAAAAACACCAAAAAAAAAAAAAAAAAACAAAACCAAAACCAAAACCAAAAACAAAAACAAAAACAAAAACAAAAACAAAAAACCTGTATTGGAGTTCACAGACAAAACTCCAGCATGGAAATTTGGAATATGGGAAGTTCTTCAATATTTCAGTTGACAATTTATATTAAGCCAGATCAAGAGTAAGAGCATGTATCCTTGATAAAGAATATCAGTTTTGCAAGTGTAAGCAAGTGCAGTTTTACTTGGGATCATATGCTCATTGACTTAGATTTATCTGATGAAAAATAAAGGTGCTTCCTTAAGTAGGACAACCAACTTGTAAAGAGGTTTTGGACTTAACAAGGACAATTTGGGGACAGAGCAGAGGGAGGACAAGAAACATAAAGCCCTCACAGAACCACTGCAACAGAAAAACCAACAGTGAGACAAAGAGCTCTGCAGACACCAAGCTGGACAACAAGGAGCAAGAGGATGTGCTCCAGGTTTTGGAGCAGCAATTCTCATGCAGCCCCTGGAGAAGACCATGGTGAAGCAGGTTGTCCACCTGCAGCCCATGGAGAAGCCCATGTCAGATTAGGCACATATTCCCTGAAAGAAATTGCAGCTCATAAAGAAACCATGCAGGATCTGGACTATCCTAAAGGACAGTAGCACATGGAAAAAATCCATGTGGAAAAGTCTGAGGAGGAAGCATCATAAAGGAGCTCTTATGGACTAACCACAACTCTCATTTCCTATTCCACTATACCACTTTGGGAAGAGGTAGAAGAGTAAAGAGGCTGGAAGTGAAGGAGAGAAGCTGACCCTGGGTAGAAGGATAGAGGTTTGTATTGGTTTCTTTTTTTTTTTTTTTTCCAAATTTTAGCTCTGTTATTTGTTAAGCACATAACTGTGCAAAGGTAATTTTCAAATGCATTTCATGAGCATCACTGTTAAAGTAAGCAGAGTGGCAGAAAACTGTTTTGCTGTTCCTCATTACAAAATTCAGTGTCCTGACACTCTTCTATGTCATACAGGCAGCTAATGTGTTTTTCATTTTGCATTCTCCAGATCAATGATTAGGTTAGAAAGAATAGGGTGCTGTGGCTCTGCACATCAGGTGAAGTTTCTTCCACAGAATTTCCACAGAACATTTTTGGTTCATTTCTTTTGGTGAGATCACAACTTAGAAGATATTATATTGATTGGAAGAAGGTAGACAGAATAGCTCACAGAAGATCATGGTCAGTATCAGCAGTTAGGGGTCAAACTTTGCTAGGACCCAACATTAACAATATTTTCAGTATAGGCAGGTGCATGTCAGCCCCTTCTGACTGTTGCTAGTTATATGTATACATCTCAAACATGAAACCAGGACCAATTCACAAGGTTATAATTAAGTTCTTTGGTGAAAAATCATACTCTACAAAACAAAATGCAGGGAAGCATTGCAACTGAGTGAATGACTGTCACAAAACGATCCCAGTCCAAATATGGGGGAATGGACTTTCCATTGAAAATTGTGTTTTCTGAATTTAGGAATCCAGGCCATATGAGGCTGATTCCTAAATTCAGAACTTGTTCCATATCTATTGTTTTTATGTTTTCCCACAAAAAAGAGTAAAGTTGCTTATCTTTTCAACCTGTCTTGCTTTTAAATACTCAAGAAGCTTGAAATTTCCTTGGTTTATGTAGATATGATTCTGAGATAATTTGTGTAGCTTGTTAAACTCTTATTAAGGGGGATTTCTATCTAGAATACATTTAGTAACAAAGCTTCTCTTAAATGCATTTGGACAACGGCAGTCAATTTTAATGCCTGAATCAGCAGGTCACATTTGGCTCATGGTCAAGGTTATTCTTTACTGTAAGTTTTATTCTTGGACTGTCCTTTTTAAGGTCAGGGCAAAGAAAGCTGACTTTAATACAGGGTGAATTTATACTTTTGATATTTGTCTGTTCTTATTCAGCCCACTTTATTATAACATTTTGAAAATTCTCACAATTTATTAGTTTCCTGTCATTAGGCTTAGAATCATTAATTTTTCAACTTTTGTATAACTGAGAAACAGCCATTTTAAAGAATGTGTTTGGTACTTCTCTCAGATACCTGTGATAATGAGTCTGCATCATTCCTAAACTCTGCTTCTTCCTACAGTCGAAAAACCAGTCCATTTTTGGAAAGCATTGTGCTCAGAGTACCTTATTACACATAACTATAGAAACAGTAAATTTCTCTTCAAACAGGCACAGTGCAATTCAAAAAAATGTATTAAAAGTGTTGAAAGAGTCAAAAGCAAATTATGAAAATAAAGTGGGACCTAAAAAAAAACCACAATTATTCTCAGACTATTTTGCACTGCTACACTTACACTAAGACTTTCACTAAGATTACATAAATGACAGCAGTTGTACAGCAATACTGAAAGTATTAGAAAGATTGGGTTGATTTTTATAAAGCATACAAAAGCCTTAATTAAATAAGGGCAATCTGACATTTTAAATATCCCTTCCAACAAATGCTTATCCTTTATTTTTAATTTGCTTCTGTGGAAAATCACACCCATCCTCCACAAACCCAAAGAAAACCTTAAGGTGTAATTTTTCATTTTCTGTTTTTACTCTGTGCATTGCATGAGTTATTCATCCAATAAGTTAAATTTAGGAATAAAATATTGATGTTTAAGGAAGTGCCATGAAAAAGACTTATGTGTTTTGAATTTTGAAAGTAAACAACTCCTGCTACTTTTGTTAAAACACAATCTGCAAATCTTAAAATTTGTGAGGGGAAGTGGATTGCTTCAGAAAAAAAAAAATTCTTTTGTCAGAAATGAGGGAGAAAATGTTTGCTTTTGTACTTAATAATTGCAACTAATTTCAGTCATCTGTTTATTTGTTGTCTTAGAATTTGTGATTACTTAATGTCAACATAATTATCCCCTGAAATCTGACATTTCATCTTGATGCTGTAGTTGTATCATAAATTTTTTTAGCTTTTTAATCTAAAGAAGGATTTATCAATCCAAATCATAAACCATGTATCTAGAGTTTATGCCATTCTCAATATTTCAAACAACATAGAGTAAAAATATTTAAAATATAAATGTAGCATGTTATAAGAGATATAAATGAACAGATTTATGACTATTAAAGAATGAAAGCCTCTTTAGCTGTTATTTCTTTCAAAGCCAGCAATATACTCTAGAGAAAACATATCAAGGAAGATAAAGGTACAACTACATTGAATTTATGAATCATTCCCTATGGAAAGTAAATGGGAAAGGACATAAGAACAAGAAGATAAAAGTGGTTTTATTCACAGTATGGATTTAAAGGAGTTTATTGTAAATCTTGTCATTTGACTGTGCTTATTTCATTGCTTATTTAAATACAATTTTTTTTCCACAAGGATTGCATGATATTTCATCCCATTTAACCATGAGATATGCTATCAAGTATGATATGGAACTGTTCCCTTTTCACTTGGGTGTTAAAGTTCAGAAGAACATAGCTTCTGGTTTGGGTGTTTTTTCCTAAATATAAGTGAAAAGGGATGAATGAACTTCACACTTCTTTCATCCAGAAAAAGATTATTTTCTTGATTAGGGAAAAGCGAAAAATTTAAAAGTGGTTCAGTTTGGCAAAGAAAATAGAAGCTATCTACTCTCTTTATGAAATGAGTGTCCACTTAAGTTGTTCATTAAAACAGAGAAAAAATGGGAGGGAAAGTAGAGCTGCTCTGGCTTTTAAGCAGATATGCCTAGCAAGCAATGTGTATTGTATGGCTTAAAAGAAATCCTTTCCACAGTTTCTCTGCAAAGACAGATACATTTGCACTTCCCTGTCTTTCATTCAAGTTTTTTTCAAGCAATTTTCAGTCAGTGCCAGTGAATTAAACCTTTCAGCATTCAGTGAATTAAACCTTCAGCAATGTTGTGAGACACTGAAAGTTATGTATCTCTGTTTTATGATTTGAGGTATAAAAGTTTAAAGCCTTAATCTATAAAAACCTTCACTGTCTGGTGTAACAGTTAAATGGAATTTGCAAGCACAAATCCAAAATGCAGGTCCTCAACTCTTCCTTCTTCTAGAGTTTAATGCTGGTGATGGCAAAACAGTATTAATGTATCAAATTAATTTCCTGGGGAGAAGAAAAATATTACAGCTAAATTAATAAGCATTTCTGCTTTAAATGGAATAAAAATACTGAGCAATTGGAGCAGGGATGGGAAAACAGGTTTCTTTCTTCTCAGATGAGTACATAGTAAAACTCACAGAGTGAATCAGGGCAATTTTCTTTTCCTCAAATTTTTTTCTCCAATGAGCTTGTGGTTCTTCTTTGCAAAGTGTTCATCTTCAAAAATAGAAACAAACAGAGATTTCTTATTGCCATGTGATCAAATATTTTTCCAGTAAAATTGGACAGAACAAAACCAGACTCCAAAATACATAATGGACTGTTCTGAGTTATGGACTTACATCTCCTCCTAAAACATATTTTAAAGATGGAATATGAAGACAGATGATGCTAAAAAAAGAAAGAAAAAGGAAAGAAAAAAAGGATATCTGATGGAAAGAGGATGGAGCAGGGGAAGGAAGGATTGGGCAGAGGTGTCCATAATGCCATATGATAATAAGTTGACAACTTTATTGCATTTAAATGGTTATACTGCTTCTTATATTTAAAATATATTGGTTCTATCCATAAAGAGAATAAATAAATATATTAACTACAATTCCTTTAATATATTAATATATTTAAACAAATTTTCTATTTGCTTTTGCAAAGTCATAATCATATCTAAAATTAATGAGAAATTTAATATATTTTCTGTGGTAGTTGCATTTTTTTCTTTCCTTATTCTATTCCAGGTTTTTCATTTTAAGGTTGTTAATTTTAATGATTTGGCTGCTGGTTTTCCTATACAATATAAACTTATATTTAAGGTTGGTTTTATTTTTTCCAGTGAAAATGAAGATTCCTACACTGTATTTGTAGAGAGTTATTTTCAGTCTAAAGGAATTACTCCCACAGTAGCTTACAGTTCTTGGGTGAATAATATCTTGTGCTCCTTGGTTTGCATGTTCACTATCTTGCACATCAAGTTTTTAAGAAGAGGATATATTACTCTTTCTAAGAAATTGAGATTTAAATAGGTAACTATTGGTATAAATAACACACTTTTGGTGTTATTAACTGTGTAAATAATAAAGCAAATTGATTGTTGATATGTTCAGTTCAAGACTAACCTTCATGTATAGACTTGCACTAGCTTTGAACCTTCATTCCTTTCTTATTATTTGCATGTTCTTTTCTCCTTTATTGTCATCATTTTGTTTCCTTGCTTCTCTCTTACTTTGGGTCCCTCTTGCCACTTTCCCGTTTTCACAGGAAGTATCCTTTCCAGTTGTCAATAAGTTCTTTGAATAAATTTTGCATTTTAGTGAACTAGCTGTTTCATATCACTAAGAAAAGGGGTAGATATCAACAGAAACAAGTGTTTCAGTTCATCTAGTTCTATTGTTTCCAAGTAACATTGAACAAACCGTGGTGTGGGAACCCCAGGCTTGCTCTGGGGTCCCATATGGTGGTGAAATTCTCCTCCAACCCGTGCTTCCTAAGAAAAACTGCGCAGGCTCTTGCTGTTCGGTCTCAAGGCAGTTTATTGTCAGTTATCTAAAAGATTGTCTTCTTGGGCTGTGGCTGCTTGGTCAGCGACCCAGGCAGAGACACACACACACCCTGACATCCTCTCTATCTGCTGTCTTCTTCTTCTCTCCCACCCGCCCAGGGTTGCTGCTATCTTTTATATGATATATTATGTATTACATGTTTATAGTTTTCCCCCAATACCTATTACCTATATTACAAAGTGCTTTTCTACTCTAAACCAATCTGTGAGTGCCAACATCGTCAAGAACATGGAGGTAAGGAAGAAGAAGGAGGAAGAACAGGATCAGCCCACTTTCCTCCATCTTAGAACTTCTGACCCCCATGTACAAAGTAAACCCCCCCCTGTACAAGTGTTAAAATCCCCCTGTACAATACTAAAAGAATTCCCCCTTTGTTTTGTAACTACTTTTACTATACTATCTAACCTTTTGTGAATGCTTGTTCCACCTCCAAAGTTGGTAACTCATTCCATGGCTCAAACTCAAAATCACAGCTGTTTCCAGCTGTCTGCCAGGGTCTAAAATGCTTCTGACCAAGGCCTGGAACATCTAAATGTCTGAGAGACATTTTGAGTTCCAACAGTGGCTTTTGTAATGTTAAACTGCATTGAACTAAATACTTTCCAAACTTTTCAATACTCTGGGTGCAGCCTTCAGTCTAAATTGCCTTACGGGTTTGCTGTAAGAAGAGGTGGTTTTGAGTGCAGATTCCATTGTACAGCTTAGTCAGCATTGCCAATACATCCCTTGTCTTAGATAGCACATCAAATTCCAGTTATGCTAGCTCCATCAGACACTGGCTTTGTATCATGAAATGATTCACTGTTTTTGGGATGTGTTGGATTCACTTTTCATGTGCAGCTGGCTTCTGTATGTGTGCAGTGCTCATTTCTCAGAACTGTAGTGGAGCAGCAGCCCAGGCTAAGAGAAACTCACTAGGTCACTGCTAAAAGAGACAGGCCTGTGCTGGTTTTCACACATATAGTTTTTCTTTCTCTCTTCCCCCTTACCACCACCAACCACTATGCACAATTCACAGTAATTTTGTAAGAGGCAGTAAAATTATTAGTTTAGGCTTTGTCTGTAAATCACAACCATCACTTCATCACTGGCCTCCTCCTTCCTGGAGTGAACTAGTACAAGACAGATTTTGCCTAATATAGACTTGAATAATTCTGATAGAGTAAATATTCAAACCAAAGCTATTTTTTGACAGCTCCTTAATGGTTAATTTTATTCTTCTGTGTTTTGTCTGTGATTCCTTTTGGCAGGAAAAAAAAGTAAAAAAAATATGTCAGTCTGCAATTATTTATGTGCTCTGAGATGATCTTCCTTCTGAGATGTTTTGACTATGGGGAGGAAATTCTTTTCTCTACAATATGATTCTGTGCTTAGACTCCAGAGAGTCAGTACCAATAATAAATTATTTTGGGGTTGTGCCTTCTCAATGGCTAAGCAAACATGCCAAGATGACATTTTAACCAAAAATGCTATAAATATTAGGCCCTTGCAAAGGGACCCCAGATAACTTGTCTGTGATCTCATAGCAATTATAGAAAACCTATGGTAGAGTAGAACTGGTATTTTGGTTTCTGGCACTATTGCATCTCAGCCCAGAGGAGATGTCCTATTATCTAGATTCCATGTTGCTAAGTCAACTCTGGAAACAAATTCTGAGAATTTCAGTGGCCAATGGAAGTCAGGTTAATATGACATTTAGTTTTAATTTGATGGCAACATATATAATTACAGCAAGAAAAGCTGCACAATACATTGAATGGTCAGTCAGTATAAACACCTTCAAAACCCACCAGTTTATGGCAGACCACTCAAAGGCAAATTTTGCTGAATATTATTTCCATTCTGAAATTTAGCTTTTAGTCCCTGGCCATGTAACCTAGTGTCATGGTTTGACACTGGCACAATGCCAGTGCCCCCGTGAAAATGCAATCTCCCAACCGAATGCTGTGAAACACAATCGAGAACAGAGCAAAGTAGACCCAATCTTAATTACAAAGGGAAAAAAAAAAAAACTTTATTAAACTACTACTACTATGCTACTATAAAAGAAAAAGGAAAGAAAGGAACACACACAAAATTCAAAATGAAAACCTTCCAAAGCATTCCTCCTCCCACCACCCAACTCCAACAAACCACAGTGAGACACAACCTAGACCCCAATCAGGTTTCCACCCTCCAGACAATTGATAGTCCATCGAGGGAGAGAGGAGCCCCTCCTGTGCCACAAACCTCCCAGGAAACGCAGCTGCCACATCCTGTGTTTCCATGTCACACATGGCACCGCCCGGGGAAAAGTTTGCCATGGTGGCCCTTCTCCTTTCCATGCACAGTGCTCTCACCACCAATGCATGGATGGACAGACTGCTTTTAGGATTTTTCCTTTCAAGGATGCCCTGCTAAGAGGAGAAAAAAAAAAAGCAACAGTTCAGTTTTTCATTTTTGGGACCCCAGTGCCCCCCATTTTCCCCTGGGGCCAAGGGTCCAAGAACAGACATCTTCTTCTCTTCTTCATCTTTGAGGACAGGGGGCACCACTACAAACCCCCTGACTTTTCTCTGTTCGCTCCACTTCTCTCTTTTTCCCAGCTGAAGCAGGTCTCTTTGGCTCACCAGCATCCTCCTAAAATACAGTCTCTCTTGGAGGAGATCAGTTCAGTCTGTGGCTACCAAGAAAAAGTCCAGCCAAAAGCCACTCCATCATCTCCTCCCACCTAGAGTATCTCCTTCCCACATCCCAGGGTCCAAGCTGTCTCTCTTCCTCTCTTTCAAACTGAGGAGGAGAAAAATTTCACAAAGCTTTCATTTCTCAAGGAAGGGTTAAAAGTCCCGACTCCCAAGGATGGCTCGATGCCCAGGCTCTGGCTCCCATGGCCAGCTGGACACTTTGTGCCCCCCCTCCCCCTCGCTCTTCTCCTTCCCCACGGTGAAACTGCTGACAAACCACTGCTGTCTCTTGCTCTCTCTCTCTCTCGAGAGAGAGAGACTCTGGTGGCGGTGGGGGGGGGAGGGGGGGGTGAAACGGAGACATCCCAGATTTCTCCACCCTACCATCTGCAGGGGGTTCCAGTCCCTCCACCCGTGGGCCCACCTCAGTCAGGCCATGGGCCTTCCCCTCCCCACCAGCCACGGCCGGGCAGGGGAGAGGCTGCACTGCGGCTGACCAGAATCAAAGAGAGCGAGTTCTCCTGGGAATTCTGCTTTTAACCCCTCTGTGTTCTCAGAGGCGTGCCCACCTTCAATTGGTCAATATCCAAATTGACCTCTTCCTTCCGAGAAAAATTCTTTTTCTGTGTCAAACCACAACACCTAGGTGTTTTTCAGAAAACTGTGACTTTTCTGGAAAAATACAAAATACTTCCTAGAACTTATAATGGCTTTTAACTGGTATTACAGGAATGCTTTCTCAAAGTAATTAGTTCATAGATGAGACTACAATCTAATCACCTAGGTGATGAGTTCAAGACCTTGACTTAGTGACTTGTACAAATTTAGACCAGGTCTCTGCCCTTCAGTGTAGAAATAATTCTATGAGCTACTACTTGAAAAAGCACAGGGATTTATTTCCTGACAGTGTAGGATGCACACTGCAGGTTCAAAGTCCCAGCTAAGCATCCCCTTTGTCAATATCCCAGGAAAAAAATACAAATTGGTGCAAGTTTGTAGTGATACTGTCTAGATAAATTCACAGTAACTCCTGAGCTGAATTCCAGGTGCTCCTTGGTGACAGAAGCAGGATGTTCCATGGTGTACATGAAAGGCCATGGATCCTCTTCTGTGAAAACGTCAAACTCCTTAAGTACTGCAAAAGTTTTGTGGCAAGGGATTCCACAAGTCCTCTCTGCATGGTGTATGGGCATGTTTTCCTTAGTTTCTTTTGTTCTTGCTCATTTATTTGATGCCCTTTTGCTCTTGGATGAGAAAAAGTGGTGGGAAATACTTTCTTTTCCCTTCTCTTCATCAGTCTTTTTTTTTTCTTCTTTTTAAATCTGAGAAGAAGCCAGTTGGAGCATGAAATTAAGCAAGACATTAAAACTTAAACTCTTTAGAGTTCAGAAATGTGTTTGGTTTCTTGCATCTTATATCAGACTTGCATAACTTTGTTTGGACTTATATTGCTTTAAAATGGAAGTTTTAAAATGGGTTGCAATACCTCTAGCACATGGTAAAATATATTGATAAGGCAGTTTGCTTTTACTCTATAAATACTTTCAACAAGTTTTCTAATGCTCCACTAGAAGTTGGACATTTGAGTCAAATGGACATGACTAGAAAACATTTAGACAAAAAAGTGAATGCAATGTAAGACTGATATGAGTTGATTTGAATAAAGATAATTTAAGCCATCCTTAGCTACCTAACCTATTTACCTAAGTGTTTTTCTAAGTATGATTTGGGGAAAATATATTTAGGCATATGGTGTCATTTACCTGAAGATGTAAATCTTCATAAAAGTACTAATGAAGCTTGACATTCTCCTGCAAGGTTAGGACAATGTTATATTGCTGTTTGTCCACTTCTGTGAAGCAAAATGCATTTAAGAAGAATTTGCTGAACACTAGAAACCACTTAATTGAGATTACCAGGAGAATGACTCATCACTGTGATTATCAAGAGCTTCAGGTTTGCAGTCATGTAGCAGCAGCAGCAACTTTTTTCTAGACCACTGGTTTAAAAACTCTGTAGCTTCAATTTGGTTGCTTTTTGCTTTCTGTCAATGAAATGCTTTGCAGTTTTGCAAGATTTTACTCAGAGCACTTGTGAGCATCATGTTTTGGAAGTATTTAGGAAATAGCACAGCAAGAGGCTTATTTTGCAGGAACTCTAAAGAAAATAATGAGAAAGTTTGCTTGGTGTTTAGTAGGAAAGATGACATTTTGACCAGTGCATAAGGGACATTTGCCACACTGGGCTGATAGTACATCTTGACTTGCACTGGCAATTAAGCTAATTTTGTAGTAAAAGTCTCATTGAAGGCCAGATGGTGACATTATTATGTTTCTAGATAATGAGAGGCAACAGTAGGTAAAGTGAGAGGGCAAGATCTCTTTCCCACATTCTAACATCCCATGCCTTGTTTTGATTGCAGTCAGAAAACACCGAGCATCACCTGACAGCAGCTTTGATTTTATCTTGTAAGTTGTACTGTAGAGGTTGACTTAAGTTTATATTTATTTTTTGCTGTGTTTTCTGAATAATTTTCTAGACCTTTAATGAAAATTGTATGGAATCAATACATTCCAAAGGTGCCACTCTGTAACTTTCTGTGCCCTTTTTTCTTCTTATGATAGCATTTATTTATATCAGCCAGTAAAATGCAATATTTTGAGAAAGCAACACTGGCTGTGGAAATCTTCTTTTAGTTTACATATTGAAATTGGTTGGCAATCTGTATGCAATAAAAGAGTTTGATGAAACAAATTACAGTAGAATATATATCAACAACAGATTGAAATATGTTTTGTACTTTTATGGTTATTTAAATTTTCTGTTGCTAAAAGTGTTTTGCAAGGTGCAGCAATCTTGTCTTTGAATAGATTTATTTCTTTATACCACTAAGGTTTCAAAATATCCTTGTATACCTAGAAACTAAAAATATTTGAACTAAAATCTGAACTACTGATATGAATCTGTCATATTGGATGCAAAATATTATTTTATGTATTGTTATAGTGGGCCTGTTTCTGTGTTTTTCAAGCCTCTGTGCCATTAGACTCAGAGTAATATTAAAAAGAAGATCTAAAACTATTTGAACTATGCAAAAAAAAAAAAAAAATTCTCCCTTCGTTGCCTCTAATTTCTTTTGAACATGTCCTATTTATATTTTCTAAAAATTCACATGCTTTATTGCTATTTTTTCCTTTGTGGAAATTATTAGTCTTATAATCACTTTAAGATTTGGAATTTTTTGTTTATCAGCCTGGACATCTCTTTCATTGAATAGCTGTCCAGCTTTTTTGGTGGGAGTTTTCCTATCTTCTAGCAGATCCATGAAAAATGGGTCTGACCACTGAATTAGTACATGTCATGGTATGGTGTCCAATTTATGGCCACAGTTAATTTCATTTCTTTTCAGATGTAATCCATCTCCGCCTTTGTTACTGAGTTCACACATTTCTCTAATTTTATCCATTTGACATTATTTTCTGTTATAAATGCCTATTTCTTTTGTTATCAGCATGTAATTGGGGTCATTTTCTCTGCGGGCACTTGCTGGAAAATGTTTTGTTATACTGACTCTGTAATCTTTTCCATTCAAGTTGTTCTAAGAGTAAAAATAATCTTCTTAGTACTGTGACAAAAAATGTATCACTATCCTTCTACTGCCTGTATGCTGTCTGCCCTCTCTTGAAAGGCTCTTTTTGGTTCTTGTTCTGGAGTCTCTCTTTCAAATGATGATATTTTCATAGAGACCTGCACTTCAAAATTAGATCAATAAATGGGAAAGTATTTTCCCCCCTCCTCCTCCAAGAATATCTTTCACATCTTGATTCACTTTTTCCTTTGCTGCCAGCCAATGTCCAGATTGACTGAGGACACCGTTCTGTCTGCATCATTACTCCTGTCTTCACCATCTGAATATAGAATCATAAAATGGTTTGGGTTGGAAAAGACCTTAAAAATAAACTAATTCCAAATCTCCTGCCACGATTAAGGATACTTTTCACTAGACTGGGTTGCTTAGAGATCCATCTAGCCTGACATTGAATGCTTTCAGGGATGGGGCATCCAGCAATTCTCTAAGCAACATGTGTCAGGGCCTCGCCACCTGCATAGTAAAAAATTTATTCCAAATATTTAATCTAAATCTACTCTTTTACTGTTTGAAGGCATTAGCTCTTGCCCTGTCACCACACACTCTTGTTAATAGTCCCTATCTTTCTGTTAGATAGATGATAGATTAGATAGATGGATAGATGGATAGATGGATAGATGGATAGATGGATAGATAGATGGATAGATAGATAGATAGATAGATAGATAGATAGATAGATAGATAGATAGATAGATAGATAGATAGATGGATAGATAGATAGGGAACATGTCTGTTCCCTTCTGGTACTGGAAACCCTCAGGTTGTTTGCCCTGAAGCCTTACTTTCTTCAGGCTGAGCAATCTTGACTATTTCAGCCTTTCCTTCTAGGAAAGATGATCCATTCCTAATTATCTTGGTGACTCTTCTCTGGGCTCATTACAAGAAGCTGATGTCTTTTGTGTGCTGGGTATCCCAGAGCTGGATGCAGCTCTGCAGGTAGGTGCACGAGAGCAGAGCAGAGGCAAAGAACCACTTCTCTCAATCTGATGGCCATACTTCTTTTGATAGGAAAAATAAAATATGAAAGGAACTTGGATCCCACTACCACTGATTTTCTGGTCTTCACTTGTCCTTAATGGATATACCTAATTGCTGAGAAAGAACCAAACCTCTGTGAAAGTTTTCACAATAAATGTTTTATGTATATCTCTTTAGATCTCAGTGTTCATAAAGTTTTCTTCTTAGAAACATAAATGATTTGCTGATAAACTTGCTCTTAGAGAGGTTTATTTCAGCCAACTTATCTTATGGGTACTGTTGGCCTTATGTAATAATAAGCTTCAGAATTTAGTTTTGGGATCCTGTCACTACTGCATTTCAAGCCACAACATTTGAGCAGTGCTATAACAGACAAGTAGAATTTTCCTATGCTTGAAGTATGTCTCTGACATTTTTGTGGCAGTTCAACAGAGTTCTGATGTTTTTAGTGGCGGGCATAGAGGGGCAAAGGAAAGGATATTCTTTTTAATATTTTTTGTTGTTGACAAAAAACAATTTTAGAACACTTGAGTGACTGGTCTTGTATGCTACTGGGTTTTATAGGACACTTTGTTACTCATGACATATATTCCATATATTGATATAACAATTTTGAAAAACTTAAATTTCTGTGATTTAGGTTCCCAGATTCAGGTTGGAAAAAATTATGATTTTTCATTATCTTTATCTCATAGACTATCAAGTGTACAATTATCTTTTAGCACCTCTTGCTGTATGTACAACCCTCTTCCAATATGGGTACTGAATACAAAAATTGCATGCATGATATCTTATGATTTTCTCATGTGGGTGGTTTTGATATCTCTGTAGTATCCTTTCCCCTATCTAAGTGATATTGTTGGAAAATGATGGTTTGCTGTGCTCTTATGACTTTCTTCTCACAGGAATTAAATGTGTTCCTTTTTCAGCACAGGCCACAGACACTCAGACATATAATATAACAAAACATAAAAACAAGGTTTCATCTCAAATGATCTTTATTTTTCTCTAACAATTTATTGTGGTAGAAGGCTTTAAAAATTGCCTTAATTTTAGTAATGAATAATGGATGCTGTAATAACATAGAAATAGCATTTAATTATGCTTTTTTTCTTCTCACATTATGATATATTAGTTACAGCAATTGAGGCCCATTAAGCTGCAATAGGCAGTGACACTCACAGTGTGTCTTGGTCATGCCAGAAACCTTTTGCATAATTCTGTACTGTTTGACATTATTATGTGTGAATGACTGCAATGAACTCTATTGTAGCTAAAATTAAATATTAAAAACTATTTAATATTTCAAACAAATCTTACCTCACAATCATTGCATTGTTCTTAACTGATAGCATGTTATGCTTTTGTGGCATACAGACTGTTAAACAAATTTATCTAATTCTACTCAAGTGCATAAACCACCCATTATTTCAAATTAACACAATCCTTGAAAATTGTATCAGATTGAAAAGTTAAAGAACACTGAAAACATGAGTTTGTAAATGAAGGACTGACCATTCAGAGTTAAAAGTAACAAATTTTGAAAATGAAAAGGAAGTTTTGTAGAGGGAGCAACCATAAGGATGAGGGTTTTTTGGATGGTCAAATCCAGAGGGAGTGGTTGATATCTCAATGTCCAGATGAAGGTCAGTGCTGAGGGATATGGCACATGGTTTTGTATGGAGACCAGTACTGTTCAATGTCTTCATCAATGTCATAAACAGAGGGATCAAGTGCATCCTCAGCAAGTTTGCAGATGACACTGAGTGAGTTGAGTGGTGAGTTGAGTCAGTGTTGACACACCTGAGAAATACGATGCCATCCTGAGGATAAGTTCAAGAAGCAGTCCCATGTGAACCTCATGAGGTTCATTCAACAAGGCCAAGTGCAAATGCTCCACCTTGGTCTGTGCAACAGCCAGTATCAACACAGGCTGGAGGAGAAGGGACCAAAAGCAACCCTGCTGAAAAAGATTTGGGGGTGCTGGTAGATGAGAGGCTGAACATGAGCTGGCAACGAGCACTTACAGCCCAGAAGGGCTGCATCAAAACAAGTATGGCAGCAGGGAGACCTTCTGCTCCTCTGCTCTGCTCTCATGGGGCTCCACTTGGAGTATTGCATACAGATCTGTGGCTGTCAATGTATTGACAAGAGTCCAGAGAAGGGCCATAATAATAATTAGAGTAATAGAACACACCTCCTGTCAGGAAAGGCTGAGAAAGTTGAGGTTGTTTATCCTGGAGAGCAAAAGTCTCCAGGGAGACCTTACTGAGGTGTTGAAATACATAAAGGGGTCTTATAAGAATGATGGGGACAAAATATTTAGCAACACTTGTTGCAATATGAGAAGCGATAATGTTTTCAAACTGAAGGAGGGTATCTTTGATTAGATTAGATAGGATTAGATCTGATTTTAAGAAGTTTTTTACAATGAGGGTGGTGAAACACTGGAACAATTTGCCCAGAAGTGGTATATGCCTCATCTCTGGAAATATTGAAGGTCAGGCTTGAGGCATCCCTGAGGCAACCTGATCCAGTTGGAGATGCTGCTGGTCATGGCAGGAAAGATTGGACTAGTTGACCTTTAAAAAGCCCCTCCAACCCAAGTTAGTCTATAATTCTGATTCTATGCTTTGAAGCAAAATAAGAAGTATATAAAGTTCTTATATTGGTAAATAAGAATTAATTCACTTGTATCAGTGAAAGGGCTGAAGGACTGATAGAAAATCCCTAACATTCCAGTGAACTGAGGACCTGAAATATTATAAATGGCAAAAGTTTAGAAAGTCAATGCTAATAAAGTGCTATGAGTAATACTCTTTACTTTCTGCCTGAGAGAATCTGATTTGATTTCTGCATTTGTTCCTCTTCCTTATCGGGCCACCGGAATTCCAGCCAAGATCTCCTCTTGCTAAAACAAGCCTATCTTTGGATGCTGTCCAGGCTTTGCTGAACGCATAGTGACTCCTTTGTTTTTCCATATGGTTGTTGCCCCTTCAGTATTTAACCCACACTTGGTAAAGCACATCTGAGTACCATGAGTGTGAAAGAGCTGCTTAGGAATCAAGCTATTCCCTTTAGGTTACCTGTGGAAAAAGATGCTAGAAGGAGAGGTATAATTCCAGTGTGTGAATACTCAATCAAATTCACTCCAGGAAATCACAACCTGACTTTAATAAGAGCAGGAGAAGTCAAGTCTTCTTAATGAACATTAAGATACCAAGTTGTGAGGTTACTGTCAGAATACTGTGTACTCTGCAGCTGAGCTAGTTTGCCAAGCTTCGCTGTG
This sequence comes from Lonchura striata, assembly GCF_050655825.1. Taxonomy (NCBI): domain Eukaryota; kingdom Metazoa; phylum Chordata; class Aves; order Passeriformes; family Estrildidae; genus Lonchura; species Lonchura striata. The sequence goes on from NC_140704.1 coordinate 99,995,800, forward strand.
AGTACAAATTAGCTAGTTAACCAAATAAGATCATACTTTCCTTAGCCCCTCATCTCACTCTGTTTCTTTGAGAACCTAGTGCATAAATCCCAGCCCAGGCCAACATTCTTTGTACTTAACTCCACCCTGCGCAGTGAATGTCAAAGAACAATTTTTTATGTGAGTGGAGTACAGAAAGGTTTGAATATCTCTTTTTATATTTAGCTGCTCAAACTGGACTGAAAAAGCATAGAAATATTTAAATGGGAGTATTTCAATATGTAAAACATGCTCACACATAGGTGGATGAGCCAGTTTAGAGAAAATCTTTGCAAGTTCTTCGAGACTTCCCCAGTAGTTTAACCTCTTTAAGGATGAGCCATCTCCTTGAAGTGAAATAAACCAGTGTCTACAAATATGCAGGAGTCTGAATTATTTCAGCTATACTATTACAGCCTTTGTTTACATGTACTAGACTCTTTTAATATGTTGCAATAAGAGTTACCAAACTGAAGTCTAACTTGATTAGAATATCAGTCTAGTTTTAATCTAATTTCTATTTGAAATGTGTAATTATCTTGGAATCTAATCTTGAGATTAGGTAGTTGCAGACTGAAGTCTTTCATTTGCCTTTTGATTTTTTCCAGTACATGCCACAGCAGTGCTGGGGGTAGAACAGAATGTTTAGGATGACATGCCATATATGCTGATATGAAGCATGTTGCCTCTAGCACTGCATGTAAATGTCTGGAGAACCACTGTTCTCCAATGAAGTCCTGAAGATATATAGGTTTCACAAGGATAAGAATTGCCTCAATTTCCACAAATTCTGAATCAGATTTTTTTTTTTTTATGACTTCAGTATGTTCTCCTCGAGGAATAATGGTTTAAATGAGTATGATCATTGTATTTGCTGGTTAATTTAAAGGAAAAAAAAAAAACCCACCACACTCTAAAAAGCCTAGGAGGATCTCTCATCTGATTATCTTTTCATTTGAAGAGCAACAAACCAAAGTCACTTGTACAAATATTTGGCAGTGATATCAAGTAAGATTATTAGGAGCTTTAAAATCCCAATGAATTCTTGAGGATTGGCAAACTGCCAATGTGACTTTCTGAACTCACAAGCCTAATGCAGGTTATGTAAGACCAGCTACAGAGAGAAGACTAGATAATTCCAACTATTTGACACAATTTACTTCTACACTATTTGACTATACTGTAAAAGAGTCAATGTCTGAGATGCATTTAGTATGCTGCAGGTGCTTCATTGCTAAACCACAACCTTCAAGTAATGACAGATATGATGCAATCTGGGATGCAGAAGCCACTTAGGAGTATTAATACTGCATAGGAAAAGCAATTGTTTTTCTGGACCCATCAGGCTGGCTTTGATTAGAGAAACACAGCTGAAATATTCAATTAAACAGTTCTTTCAGAAAAATAGCCTGTGCATCTTATTCTTTGAGTATTTCCAGTGTGCAACTGGACCTTTATAATTTCCTGTCAGACTTGCCAACTCCTGTTGAGTTTTAGCTTTTGCCTTGCTTTCTCTAAATATATTTCATTTCCAGGCTTTTTAACAAGCTGAATTAATGTGTCATCACATCATTACTGAGTGAATAACACAGCCGCACCACAAGGACCACAGCAGAAGGTAAGGAGACTGGACAAGTACCTATTGCAGGGATCTACATAATTTAAGTTAAATTAGTTTTGTCTATATATTGTGTGTGTTTCAATTTTGTGTATTTTTATCAGCAGCAAATTAAATGCTTTATTATATTTAGGATGTAGCAATGATGACATAAAATTCTCCTCTCATCAAACTTTCACTATATGCCCGGAATTCATTTCGTATAAAATGGGGACCTCTTTTCTAAGGCTCTGAGACATGACTGACCTTAGGAGTCCAGACTTCTAGTCCAGACACTGCAGCAGCTCTCAGGCACAATAAACAGTGTTTTGTCAGCCCCTGCTTGCCAGCTCCCTTGGGAAGATATTTGAAAGCACAAGTCCAGAGCAACCATACTTCAGCAATTTCTGTTTCTGGGGCTTGTGAATCTATGAGGAACCTGTCATCTTCTCAGATGTTTTTTACACATTTAACTCACAGCTTGGTGTCCTGGCTATAGAACAGTTTTGGGTCAGAGGCAAAACCAAAAATCAGATCCTTTCTCTGTTGTATTTATCACATTTCTTGTCAAATATTAACTACAGATTAAAAAAAGGGAGCTGACATTTGGGCTGTGTAATCCCTCATCGTAGTTTGTCCTCTGAAAATTTCCTTATTAGAGGAAACACTTTGCAGGTGGATATGAATATGGATATTCTTCCTTGACTTTGGGGTGAGGTACCTCCAAGTTAGAACTCCATTTATTGACAGGCTGGCACTGATTTAGTTTACTTAAATGTGAAACCAGAGACATAAGTTTGTAGGAGTGTATGTTTTCAACGAGTTGTACAAATAATTGACTGATTTCCTTCCCACCCAAAATGAGTAACTAGTGCGTGCTAGAGTTCGAGGAATGAGAATAAGTGTGAGAGTGTATCACTGTGTATTTGCAATGGGTAGCAACTGTATTTCTTGAAATATTTCTTTTGTCAGTCTCTCAGATTTGTTTTTTTCTTAGTATTTACCTTCTCATAGCCATCCTACTCATGACTGTGATAATACTGCAATAATCTCTGTGAAGAAGTATGTTTTTTCCAAGATAAAAGACAGCAGCTGTCAAAGTGAAAAGAGCTCCCATTTGTGGCATTTAAAAAAAAATCTTCTACCAGTGAAAATGGGTATTCCTTCCTAAAACTGATTTTCTACAATATGTGCATATATCTTGTTTTTTTTCCCAAATAATATCTTTACCAAAATTACATGAATTGTGGAAACATTCAGATGTGTTTTGTTCAGCTTTGCTAGCTTTGTTGAGTGTGACAGGGTGGAGGATGTTAATTTTAGCAGAGATCAGCTGATGCACATTGTTATTCCTGGAGAAATTTGGTCATGTGCCCAAGTCCTTTCAAAGTATAAAGCAGGATCAGTGATGGTAGAAAACATCTTATTCTTTGAGATTTTGTGACAATATATATATTCTGTAGTGTGAGTATTCCTAATATTTTTTCTGATTCCTTCACTTTCCCATCTTCTCAATCAGAAATAAAATTAAAAATTAACAAAGTATTTATGTGTAGTGTATAAGTCCCTCCCATATTCAAGTCAAAAGGAACATAATCCTATTCAAAGCACTGCAAAATATATATATAGCATTGTGCATATGGGATAGGCAGAACGAACTAACGATTCTCACTTTTGCTTCTGTTTTAATTTAAAAATGCCAACTAGAAGTCAGGGTTTTGGGCACCAATTTCTTATACCTTTCCTAGTCAATACTGTATAAAATTTAATAACTTTTAAATTTTCAGTGACCAAAAGGCTCAGTTACCTGTAGCAGTAGTAACATAGAGTGAATCCTTTAGACAGGAGTATACCCTAAAGGGACATTGGAGACTTGATGTCTTGCTGTAAAAATGTCCCAAGACTTTTCTCTGAAAACATTGTTTGGTACAAATTCCAAACTCCTTTATTTAACATAAAAGAAAAAAAAAAAAAACAAAAACAAACAAACAACAAAAAAAAAAACAAAAAAAAAAAAAAAAACAAACAAAAAAACAACAAAACAAAACCAAGAAAAATAACCCAAAGAAAGGTGTCCTTCCTTAAATCTTTTAAACACAGCGGTCTGTCATGAGATTAATTTGCTGCTAAAATTGGAATCACTTTGTGGCTGAACAGGTACCTATTTCTCTCAAATGGTCTCTATAGAATCCTTAACTGTAGATCAATGTTTCTGAATTTTTATAAAGGTTTTAAAGGGAGTACTGAAAGAAAATTCTCTGTTCCCAGATATAGTAATGCACTCATATTTGAAGAGATTTTACAAAACAGTTTCCTTGCTGGCTTACATGAAGGACATGTTGGCCATAACTTGATATACCTCATTCTTTCCAGCCTGTTCATACTACTAGACACGGATAAAATTCTCAAAGTCTTCATAAATATGAAAAGAGCTTCCAGTGCTAGAAAGTCAGCTAGAGACAGCAAGGTGAGCAGATAGAGGTCACCAAAAAATAAAGGTATTCCTAATGATGAATGAAAAGTGTTATGGAATCAGAGTGACTGTTCTTTTTATTTAATACCATGTATGGTGTGCTTTCTTGCACTCCTATTATGCATAAGATTTTTGTTTAAAATGTCATCCTAATTTTTATTCAGGTCTGATAATTCCAAGAAAACCTAAACAAAGTGAATAGGACAAAACACTTACTTTAGATGTTTCAAGAATTCCAAAAGTCCTTTGACTCCAAATTCCTAGTTCATTTACAGTGTTATTAAATGGACTATCAGTAGATTTTTTTTCTCTTTCAGTCCCTAGGAATAAAGCCTCATTCTTGTAAATTTTTTTATGTCCTCTGAACACTAACATTCCACAATATTAGTCTTGTAGCACCTTGCATCTGTTCTTAATGTTACAATGAACTGATTTTGTGAAAATATTTATGTATGAAATACACAGGGTGCACATTGCTAAATTTTGAGACCACACATCTGCCTCCAGGTTTATGTTAACAATAGAAATCACTGACAAAATAGTACAGAGCTGAAAGTGAAAATCTATGTTGATGAAGATTTTAAGGAGTATTCTAGTTCCTGAATGTGCAAAAGTTAATTCAAAGATTCATGCTCACCAACAGCTTGATGTAAACTTTGTCTCTGTGCTCCCTGATTATTTATATTAAATTTTAGAACTAAAAGTATAAGAAATCATGGTTACAACATCCTATCTATAATTTACAGTAAATGGGATTTTGAGGGAGTATTCATTTTGGTTTTGGTAGGTATTTTGTGGGTTTTGGGTTGTTTTGGTTTGGGTTGTGGGTTTTGGATAGTATTTTGGGGTTTGTTTTTTGTTTTGTTTTGTTTTGTTTTTAAAGTCTAAAATATAGCTGAACACAGATACAGCAACTTTATATTTACAATGCACCACAGTAGAAATCTATAATCAATTCTTTGCGAATTTCAGCTCTGGGTGTGGATGGAACTCGTGCGGATTTCTACAGTATTGGAATTTGTGAACTAGTAGAAACATTAAACTTGTTTCTCACTTGAATTTTCTTCCCATTTCCTCTCTTTTCCCTCCATCTCTCACAGGGGAAACAGAACAAAGTATAGAAAACGAAAACCTTGTACCTGTTTTTGATAGAGTTTTGTACAGTTTAAACTTTTAGATAAGGAATTATCAGGCTCCAGACCAGAAGCCTACATCAAATAGTAATATAATTATATGTAATATAATGTATAATGAAATCTTACATTAAATCTTACATCAAAAACTGGAAGAAATATGATAAAATATGATAAAATTATTCATAATGTTATGAGCATGTAATCTCCTTTGTGGTGTGATACTCACTACCAATCTTCAGTGACTTCCTTAGGAATAAATGTGTCTTACCTCTCACATGATTCAGGAATAGCAAAGCTATACCTTAATAAAGGAACAATACACAGTGCTTGTTGCTAAGGGAGCAAGAGAAAACCTAATGTGTCATGCTATATTTTCACACCTGAAATCTTCATAAAAGACTGCATTTGATCATTAAGACAAATTTTCTCTGAGATAAGATCAGAGAATTACAAAGTATTTAACTTGTGCTTTGAACACAAGCACAAATTAATCAGTTGATGTTTGTTCATGCAGGAATCTCAGTATTGACAGTTGTATTCTATATGACAAATATAACTGCAGACATATGACCTTGATTTCCATAGTTCAACTCAGGACCTTTTGAGCAAACTAAACTGCAATTAGAGGAGAACAAAACAAAGAAGTGTGGCTCACCTCTCTCTGTCAAGTTATAATGGCTGATCTAAATAACCACTACCACTGTATCATTTCCACTGATTCAGTAAAGTTTTGGGGACTGCAGCACATATGTATGTATTCACACACACAAGAGGGTGGCTTAGCTGCTTGTCAGATTTTTTAAGCCAGTGGTTTTAAAGGGATTTGATCAAATATAATGAAGAAAGAAATTTCATTAGTTACATCAGACAAACAGATGCATTCAAAGGGATGGCTAAGATGGAGATGGTTTTGTCAGAAATTTTAGGGAGGAAAAAAGCCTCACAATTAGATTTATTTATTATTTTAAAATGTTCCTTAAAAAATCCTGATGGATATGTCCAATACAATAATGGGCTCCTAAAATTCTTTTTTGGTTAGACTCAGATAATAACTTATGAAGGTTTTTTCCTCTTAAAGATCTTCAGAGAGCCAAAATGTGTACTCTGTAAAAAAAAGATTCTAGTTATTCTTTTCCACCCATGTATGCCTGAGGCTATTCTACTTCTCTCATCAACCAGTTTAATTAAGCCATTGACCATTTCATTTCAGCCTTCATCCAGGAAAACCTCTGGGTGCTAGCATGCTGACACGTTTCCAAAGTAACACAGAAATATCTCAGAAACAAATCATAAAGGCCTCTACATGTTTGAGATATTTACTAGAAAAAGTGATAACTGCTGGGGAAATCTGACCTATTAAGAGTGAGACATTCATTCATTTCAATTCAGAAATCAATTCAACTTTCAGTTAAATAAATTTTAAGTCACCTTGATTTTTTTTTAATTTTGAGTTTCACTTAGACCTTTGCAGACCCTCTCTAAATGAAACCAATTTTCACCATGAGTTGGTAGTTAACTGGTGAAATGAATCAAGAATAAAAATTATAAAAATAAAGCCAGATCAGTTCCTACATCTAGTTCAGTGTCACACAAAGGCAGATGTGAGTTTCTAGGCTGAAGAAAAGACAAGACTTCTTATAGACTGTGATGTCTCATTCTGTAAGATGTTTTAAAGAATTAATTTTGCATTAATTCTTGTTGCTTCCCTCTGGAAAATTTTTCTCTTTGGCTTTTTTGTTGCACTCCCAACAACCATTTCAAACTGCAGACTCTACAAAACCATTCTTACTACATTAGGCACTATTTAGCTCAACATTTTTGGTGTCAAATGTATGCCTGCCCTGTCTAATCATTACCAAAGATCAGAATTATTTTCTCAAGGGTTTAAAAGTTGAAAACTATAACAGTGGTAACAATATCTGATCAAGAAATGAAAGCAAGTTATAAGTAAAGTAGGACAGAAAAGATGCACTGGGAGGAATGAAACTCAGTGGGTTTCAGCATAGTTCAAAATGTCAGAAGTGGAAATCAGATCCAGAATTGGCTTAAAACTCATTCTTAAATTAAATCACCTGAAGCTGGCATTTTCATATTAAAAGGTGTAGGATTATTAAAATTAAATTTGGGAGAAATTAAATTTTGACCCACTAGTAACAGATTACCTGAGGAAAATTTCAAGGCATCTTGCCTCAGTCTTTGCATGTCACTACTAGACAAACCTAAAATATGACACATCATTAATTAGAATGTGGCTATTTATTGATAAAAACCATGCAGGATGTCCTAGATCACTATCTTTATGAAGAGAAACAATTCCAGGGTCTCTTAATATTCTTTCTACACTTATATAATCTATGTAAACATATTTTTTATCTTTTTATAGTTCATATAGCTCTTTAATAATGAATATTTTTTTTCAAATTATGGAATATATATACTTCATTTATGCTTTTTTTTTAATTTCACTGCATGTAAATGAATTCAATTTAATAAGAGCTAGAATAACTGCACTAAATGCATTTGCAAAGGCAGTTTTAAAATAAAAACCCTTCTTGCCCTTCTCAGTGAGTGACTGTTGCTTTGTAAATTAGTAAAGATGGGTTGGCAATGAAGGCTTCCCACATGTGAAGGAAACTTCAAGTACCGTTATACAGATCATCATTTAGGAGCCACTCATATCTGAACAGATGGTGAAATCTATTCAAATGAGTATGTAAACATATTTTCAAAGATCACAGCACCCTAAATAAGAGTGCTAGAATTTATTTATCTTGAACAGTTTTTGATCTTAAAATAAGACAGAGATAAGATTACTGACACAAAGCTTTGTGAGTGATAAATGCCATTTCAGATGTCAAAATCCAAAATTTAGATCTTTAAAATCTTCTCATGGTTACAGATGTTCCAGAATTACTAAAGTACCAACTGTTAATGCCAAAAGGATCTCTACAAGCCAGTATTTCTGAAATGTATCCTATTTCTGTCTGAAAAAATTAGACCATGTCTTGATGCTAGTACATTTTATCTCATTAAGGGCTTTGCAGGTTCAAACTAATGATCATAGAGAGAGCTGAAAACCTTATAGCTTTGATGAAATCTACTATATATGTAATGAGACATTGCATTTAGGATAATAAGTGATACGGAATGAACGGCAGATCTTCTTCTTGTTTTCATTTAGTTTGAATGGCCATTAGGTATTTTAAGGAATAGAATCATTGCTCATATTTAACTGACTATATAGTGAAAAAATTTAAATCTTGTTATTTTCACTGATATCGATTGTTGCACTTGAAGAGCAAGAACACTTCTTGCAGATAACTATCTTTTTATATGCCCTTGTTGAATTATAACTTTTCATTTTAACCAGTATTCCAAGATATCTGAATGAGAGGTAATGACATTCATGGTGCAAATACATTATTTAAAGCCTCAAAACCACTAAATATTTTGTCTAATACATAAGGAGTCCAATCTGCTTCTCTGTCTTCACTGACTTATACCCTGGAACTACCAGGGTGCTCCTGAAAATGAAGCATAACTAGCTTTTATACATATTTTGCAAAAAACATTTTGAATCATGCACAATCCTTTTGTGTGACACTAACACTTGGAACAGACAATTTAGTCATTGTGAAAATCTTTTGAAGTGTAAATGACTAACATCTCTTTTTATCTTCTGCATGATTTCAGTTTTATCTGAAACATGTAGTTAACAGGAAAAAAGAGTATCCTTAAAGCCAACTTGTCATATTCTTTTCAGCTCTTACTGAATGAAGAGTTCCCATTTCATTTCAGAACATCTTTCTCTATTCCATGTGTTTTTTTTCCTTGCTATTCCACAGTTGCAAGTACAGAAATTTAGAAGAAGTTGGCCTAGTGTTTGCATTCGGAGAGACAATGTTAGACAAAGAAAATCACTTGACTTTAAGTCAGTTAAGTAATTTTTGCTCTTGGCATTGGTCTGTGTCTACCTGTGTCTAAAACCAGTTTCCCTGTGCAAAAGGAAATCAGACTTGCTGGTGTGCATAGCAAACTTCATTTGTGTGTGTATTTTTTATATTTATATAAATATGGAATCATGTATATTTATATAAATATTTATATAAATATTATATACATTTATATTTATATAAATAGATAGTAAAGAGAAATCTTACACTAAGGAATAATTACAAATTTATCATCAACTATGAAAGACTTATTTATATGGCAAGTTAGAGGATTTTCTTTAAAATATATTGTATAATAGTTGATTGGAAAGAAAGGTAAGTAAAAAAATTGTTTTCTTATAGTTTCAGTGTAATCAAGGTTTTAATCAAGATATGCATTTTTATAATTTATTTTTCATAATATATGTCTACTGCAGTCTTTTCAGTAGGCAGTTACCAGTGATCTACTGTCTAACAGTGATTGTCTGGGGTTAAGAAATCTCGTGTTCAAATTACCAAGAAATATTACTAAGACTGAATCCTTTAAGTGTTCTAGAGAATGGTAACAGCAACCTGAGGCAATAAATCAAGAAGATCCCATTAGTTGTTAATATCTCAGTAATATTAAAAAATGTATTGACCATATTTTGAAGCATACTTTTCTACTCACTTTTACCTAGTTTCCAGCTTTCTTTTGCATGTGGTTGAAAAATAAAGGCAAATGTCTCACATCTCATATACCCACTGTAGCTCTAACAAAGTTTTATTGCAGCTCATCAAGTAACAGAAAAATATTAAAGAAGAAAAGTATGTATTAAAAAGAAGAGCACTTTGCTGTCTGATCTTGTGGCGAATTTACAGTGTGTATCATGTAATTATTCTACCAAAAATGTTTTGTTGTCATGTGTGAGCATCTGATAAAAAAATTATCAAAGTATTGTTGTGAGAAAAAAAAAAAAGAAATATTATTTTTGTAAATGCAGACCAGAGATGTTTAAATTTTAGTTTGATTTGCCTGTAATATGGTAAAGGCCACTGTAAGTTTACACTCCTTGTCAAGGGCCTGAAGAGAATTAAGATCAGCGACTGAAACACTGTTTTCCACAGTATCTCTTTGTTAAATTTAGTTTTTATTGGTTTGATAAAACCCTTTCCTGAAATCAGGTTGTGAAAAGATGTGGTGAGATCTTTGCAGCCAAAGGCTACCATTTCACACTGAAATAAGCCTAACAATCTAAACCAGAGAAGATTCAGATTCCTTGAGACAATCTCCTCACTTACTGATGGTAAGAACTGAATCACGGCATCAGTCATGGAAAGAGGAGTATTTTTAGATGGCAAAATTACCACACAATAGCTCATGAACAGCAGCTGTTAAAGGAGTCCTCTTGTGTTTCAGCTCACCTTGCACAATATGATGAAATAATTTTTGCAATTACTGCAATGCAGCTGGCAATAGGATACTGAATTCTTACATACTGAAAATCTGCAAAAACAAAATGCATTGCAATTGCAGTGAAACTAAGCAATAAATCGAATATATATTTGGGTAATTGAACTTTGAATGTTCATGGCAGATGATTTGTCTGGATATTAGAAACCTGTGCTGCATGCACTGACACAATTTTTCTCATTCCCCTTTGCAATCAAGAAATTCCGACTGCCTACAATTTAAGGAATTGACTTGTCTGCCTTGTCTATTTAAGTATGCTCTCTGGAAAATCTTAATGTAAGGTTTATTCTTTCTATATATTTAATGGCTTATGAGTAATTTTTCATATGTCCAATCTGCAAGCAATTGTTGGGAAGATACTAGTTCTGTTTTTCTAAAATTATATAGGGATAATTTGGACATCCCTAACTGGGAGATAGTAAGGTCATAAATGTACTTGGAATTTTAAAGAAAAGAGTCGTTGTGCCCTAAAACATATAAGATGTAAAAATCAGGATGATGAGGTGAAGAAAGGCTTTATTTTAGTGTTTCTTTTGTATGTTTTTGTTCACTAAGAGCTTTATTCATTCACATCTCTGAACCTGTGATGTCGAGACCTGTTGATAAGTTGAGAAACCCACTTTGTCACTGAATATTTACTGGACATTGTCTTGGACATAATTTCTATTCATCCTTCCAGTCTGTCATGGAAGAGAGATAGTAAGATAGCTCAATTATTTCTTTTAGGGCATTAACATGAATATTTGCAAAACTTTGTATCTTTCTGAAGCTAGAAAAACTGCCATAAAATGTTAAACAACTTCTATGGATGTATTTCTTTAGCAGGATAATTGTCGACATCTGCCTTGAATTAATACTGATTTTATCTTGAGAATTCAGTTATCCAGCTGGCAAACACAGAATGTTCTCCTTAGTTATTCCTCAACTTAAATGTATAGAGATTCCTCCAACAGGTCTGTGGTTCTTCACAGGTCTGAGAAAACAGAGGAGCTGTTTTGGAAGATCAGAGAGAACATAACTCCTAATGTATCCACCTGTTAGCTTTCAAAGTGTTTCAAAAGAGAACTACATGCATGGGTAATATCTCTTATATGAGTGAAAATGGTGTATAGAGCAATGCAAGGTGGGTGTGTGGATACTGCTTGGTAGCTTGATCTCCTGCAGGGAATTTTTGAGTTCAGATTTGCTGTGCTATCATTTGCACATGTCAGACACTTTCCTAGTCATAACCACATATGATGATAAATATTTCAGAAAATATTTTGAGAATATGAGTAAAGTAGATTATGTAGCTGTTTCTTGGTTCCTAACAAATTTAATTTATGTACTTATACAATTCAGTGTACTGATTGTCTAAACTTGAAATGAATGGAAGTATAACACCCTGCTGACAGTAAATATGATCAGACTTGTTTCTCTATAGACTATTAAACCATATGACAAAGAACTCTTGCTTTAATGCATTTGAAAGAAAAAAGGTCTGGCTGTAACTTTTAGAGGTCTTCTGAAAGTGTTGTGGTAAAAATAGATTAGAGTGGAGACGGAGACAAAAATGTGCTCAGAAAGAAGTAACTGTGACCTCATCTTATGTCAGAACATTTTTGTTGTATTGCATTGTTTCCCTATGTTGGTGAAAACATTATCACAGGCTGATTGCTCAAGGTCATGACCTGAAGTTATAAGATATTTTGAGTGAGGTTTTTCAGTGCAACAAAAACCAGTTTTGAATCTGAACATCCAAGGGAATATCCTAAACCTTACATTTAAAAGCACACACATAAAGTGAACAAAGGTTTCTATTTTATTTTGAATCAAAAATTTAAAATCAATTGTAATAGGAATTAGATTATCTTTTACTGTTCTATTTACAGATCTTCTAGCTTAAGGTAATGATCTATATCAGATTTACAGAGGATTACAGCAGTCACTTGGGAGTTCATAAGACACCAGAAACTCAAGTGGTTGCTTATTTTCAACTTGCAACAAGAAAAGGGACAAGGACCTGCTATTAATATCACTTTATCATTCATGTCACTATTACTAGGCTGACTTTATCAACGTTCTAAGTGCCATTTACCCATGAACTGGTACTTGAACAGCTTGTATAGTGAATCTCTCAAAAATAAATCACTATCAAAGCTTTCATATTCCCAGACATGTGACCATACCATTAGGAATATCTGTTTTCCTGCATGGCATTTTTTGATATATTCAGAACTGTCTTATTATTCTCTACCACCAGCATTTGACACCATTTGAAAAACCCCTAAATGAGTGTATGCAGGTGTAAATGCTAAATGAAATCTTCTTTGACTTTTCATTACCTTCCAAAGGAACTATATTCTCTTTTTGCTATGACTATGCTCTGGAAATAGTAGAGTATCTGTTCAAGGGTATTTTGCAGAGAGAAAGGCATTTTCTGCATAGAGTACTTTTACATTATGGAATACCCTGCTGATTTGGAAACACTAATGTTATGTTAATTTATTTGACAATGTAAGATACTCTTGTGACCACATGAACACTAGTCAAAACCCTAAATATATCTGATTATCTCATTTTTTCAAGCTACTAAAGATTGCAGAGATAAATTGTCACACATTGCCCCAAGGACAGTCAACGGTAGGTGACAAGGCAGAGAAGACTAATTAGTCACCTTTCAGTCCTTCAGGGCCAGAAGAACAGGTTTTGTAGCTTGCAAAATGTGATCATTTTAGTGATCACTTTCTTATGGCAGACTATCCCTCTCCCCATCAATTCCCCATCAATTAATATTTTTAAGGGAACCCATGGGGAGAAGACTATGATACTGAGAACTTATTTTTGCAAAGTGCTATGGTCATCATCAAATCTTTGTGTAATACATTTTTTTCATCATGGGGTCAATTGATCTTGGCTGTATTTTGGTAAGTGTGTAGCCTGCTATTTAAGTCTGCTAACCTCATATGTATAGATGTGTATTTTGCATCTTTTTAATGCATGTCAGGATTCTGAAATTTTAAAGCTTAAAACCATCTCGTGTTTAATGTACATGTGTTGAAAATTATTTTCCATCCTTGTTCAAACTTTCATGTTATGATGTCTTTGAAATAACTTAATGCTACATGAATGCAGAGGACAAATTCTTCATAGTTTCTAACACAGTGAATTGGTTGTTCATTAATAGCTGTTTGGAATTTCACTGAGTGTAAGCCAGTCAAAATTATCTCAAAATTATCTTTTATAAAGTATCCTATCACATTTTTTAACCATTCATTCTTTATATAGCCACTGCTATTACTCAAGTAAAAAATCATCAATTTAATAAACTTTAAAAAAATCTCACTCTACCTTTGCATTTGGTAACACACAACTGCAATAAATTATTTTCTAAATTTATTTTACCTGGGAAATTAACACAATTCTTCAAGCCTGGCCATTCAAGTCAGATCATTCCCATCCATATTATACTTTGAGAAGGGCATATGGGATGGGTATGATAGATTTTTCAAGAGAGGAGTTTTCTTTTGTATTGTAGGAGAATGAAAGCAAAGTTGTGACAGATGCTCTGCTTATTCTGAAATATGGCCAAACCTCATTAATGCAGTTCTTAAAAATGTCAGGTTCACCACGGAGCAGACACTCTCTTTCATCTGTGACATCTATAAGGCTCATAATAGAATAAACTTATGAGCTGATGTTCTCATCATGCTTTTATTTTTATTTTCATTATTATCTCTCTTCATTTAGTCAGTCATTAAAATCAGAACACTTGCTCCCATCTGATCAGCAGTTTCCAAACCTAAAGCTGTTTAAAAGATGAATCCAGTTAATCTGTAATTAAACATGGGAAAATATGAGCATCAGTTATCGGTCCATGTTAAATCAAGAAAATAAAGGAGAATCTGAGTGTGCTTGAGGATGAGAGACTGACTTTGAAATTAAGAATTTAAAAAGGGTTTGGGTTGTTGTTTTTTTTTTCCTAACGTATAGTTTAGAGTATTGGATTGTATGTTGTAGCTATAGCAAGATTTTTGGGAATAGCATTCATTCAATGCACTCAAAATACATGTAAATGCAAAGTACATTGAGGACTAAGGAACAGCACAACATATGAACGATTTGCATTTCTTTGCTTTCACACATTGAGTCATACCAAGAAAGTGAATTTCAGTCTTTCTCTTTTAAATATTGCTATTAAATGTGGCATTATGAAAAAAAAAAAAGACAAAAAATAAGCAAGTTCTATTTTACTTAGAGTTATGAACACAGAAAAGATTTTACTCAAGACACAACTTTTTATAGTCAAGCTGCTAACATTTCTGTAAAGTTCATTAAATCATGCTGATCTGTTAGTTTTTGTGGATTTTGTTTGGTTGGCTAAGGTTTCTTTGCTCTTCACAAAAATATGCAGCACACCTGAGTTGTTGAATTAACTGTTTTAGCTCTATATTGATTAAGTTCAAACTGATATTTTGCCTCAGGGAATGTAAATTAATCAGAACAAATAAGAGTGTATATTTAAAGGACTAAAGCTGTATATACCACTACAAGCTTTTACTCAAATTGTAGAATAAGCCCAGGCTGTTAAATGTTATTGGTGTACTGACAGTTACTCTAGAAGCCAGGATTTCCAGACTCTGTAGATGGTCAGTGTCAAAACACGGACTTCAGAATTCCCAGGAAGGGTGTTTGGCCAAGAGAAAACCTTCCTGCTAACTCTGAATTAGGAAAAACCTGAAAACTCCAGACTCTTAAGCTCACTCCAGGAAGACAAGAAGCCCTTGAGATTTAAAGAGGCGAAGAGCCCTTGAGACTCCCAAACATCTTAGGGAGCCTTGAATATTGCAAGAGCTCTGTGGTCACCAAGGTAGGAGATTGTTTCTCAAGGCTCCCTTGGAGCTTAAGAATCTGAGTATCTTCAAACTCTTTTGACCTGCTTGAGGCAGCACAGGGGAAAAAAAGAATCTTTCAAGTCTTTCGTATGAGTTCATTTAACCAACAGACAGAGAAACAGACAGCCATGAAAGAGCCAGGATCACCCAATGGAAGTCCAGTACTTGGCCAGTGCTACATGATATGACCAGGTTGAGGTAAAATTTTTCATCTTTTCAGGCTTTTTATAGATTGCAAATAATATTTTTTGGGCTTTTTTGGTTGTTTTTTTTTTTTTTCTTTGAAACGGAACATGAGAAGCATGCTAATAAGAAACTTTTCAACTATTATACATTGTATAAAACCAAGATCTCGTTCAATGTCTTGTCCCTCATAAATATCAAGAGCACTTTCTTAAAAAAAAGAAATACAAATTTATTTTTTCTAGAAATCTAGAAATTTCCCAATTCAGAAAATTCTTTTCTGAATTGGGATACCTCTAGATTTCCCAATTCAGCCACTTCATTTCACTAATAATTCTATGGGCCTTCCATCTTCTGTCAGTAGCCACTCTCCAAACCCATAGAAGTTACTAAATTTCTCTAAAAATTACTTCTGTATTTTGATTCATATTTTTCTTAATTTTTGATGCTATTTTTTTTTTTTAATGGGATGAACATGAATGCAGACAACATGGAAGAATATGGATTCTAACCAAGTTCTTATTTGTTCTTTTTTAATATTCCTGAATGGCTAACATTTATTTTGTCTTTTTGACTGCTGAAAATTCTGTATGATATTTTAAAGAGCTACCTGCAGAAATATCAGCAGCACTTTCACATCATAATAAAGAGAATATTTTATTGTATGTCACTGGTTGATTTTTAAAAATTAATTACCTTGTATTATTTTATTTGAGTTAATTTGCCTCTTTATCTTCCTTTTTTTTGATGCTTAATTCAAACATTATAAATTCCTTTGTTATACTTCACATTCAGCTTTGACCCTTCTGCCTGATTTTGTATTCCTAGAGAGCTGTATCACATCATTGCTCCAATAGCTTTCAGATTTATTTGTAAACATATTTGACAACAGAGAAAGATCAAAAAGTCCTTCTGACAAGTCCCTGTAGTTGTGAAAACTGACTATTAATTCCTATGTTTTTCCTATTACCATGACTGAATCTTCCCTTGTATTTCTGACAGTTTATTTAAAAACTTTTGTTCAGAATGTACTGAAAAGCCAAGAATACTTTATTAACCAAATTGCCTTTTATTTTCTCATTTATTGCTGTCTTGGAGAACTCTTGAGGATGTGTCAGACATGATTTTTCTGTACAAAAGCTGTGTTGAGTCTTTGTAGCACCAGTATTTATCCAGTATTCTACCATTTGTCCTCTGTGGATAATAGTACTGATGTATAGTTATCCAGATCATTATCCAGCTTTCTTTCACATGTTGGAATTGCTACAGTCACAATTTATTCTCCTAACACCAACTCCAGTTTAAGCAGTACTTTGAACTCACACATAAAGAATAGTTCCAGAGAGAGAAAATCTTCACCTCTTTTTAAGCAAAACCAATAAATGGGATTCATCATCTTCTCTTTGTGATAAAACTTTAGTGTTCTCACATATTCTATTTATTGTCTGTATCTGCCTTATATGTCTGATTTGTCAGATTTTCATTAAACTATGAAGCAATGATAACTGAATGAACATATTCCCTTTTCCTCTACATCATGTATTTCAGATTTTGAAAGCAGTATGAAATGCAATATTAATCCTATTAAAATTTTCATCTTGTAACTCAGAATGTGAATGTGACTTGTGGTGGCTTATTTTGGGAAATGAAGAATTTCATTCAATGAAATGAGTGATATTATGATTTCATTCAGACCTACTGTGGAAATTAAACCTCTTCTGTAGGACTTTTAAAAATGAAATAATTTATTTTTCAAAGGTAAAGACAACTTAGTGATGAATTTAAGATCACTTTTAAAATGCATTTCCAAGATCATTTGAGGGCATTATACATTAAGAGCAGATAAAATGTGGGAAAAAAAAAAAGAAAAAAAAAGAAAAAAAACATCATCATTCTATGACTTAGAGCATTCTTGAATTAAATTTTTAACCAGAAATTGTATCACCTGTAATATACCATCCACAAACAGCATAAGTGGTGTATCTTAGCTAAAACTATAATACTTTTCATAGACCACTAAGAAATCACTTAAAGTGTCCCACACAGAAGCTTGCAGAGGCAGTAGTTTGGCAAACTGTTCCTCTGCAGGTAATTTAGAGGGAAGAGCTCTGATTGTTAAACCTGCAGTTGGTGTTTTGGGATATCTCCGTTTTTGTACTTTTCTTATGTGATCTCAGAGCCAAGTAGTAGACTGATCATAATGTTAAAGTGCAAAATCTAGTTCCATTAATGGAGAAGTAAGCTTCCACTGACCAGCATCACTACACCTTGAGCAACGTAAGCCCGGAGTCTCTTGTTGCTTAAACACACTCAGCTGACCCATGTCTTTCTCTCCATATATGGTAGATTTGCATCCAGAAAGATTCAGGTCAAATATTAGCAATAATGTGGTTACTGAAACATGGAAAGAAACTTCCCATTGAGACTTTGTTATCTCCTTCAACAGAGAATTTAAGGACTGGCTACATAAACGTGTATCAGGAATGACAAATATATAGCGCATCAAACCTTGTGCCAGAGAATTTACTGACCTCTTAAAGTCTCTTTCATTTTTATTTCCCTATGATTCCATGAAGATTTGAAAATAAATACAATAAAAGCTTTGAGATGCAGTAAAGGAGCAATATAATGTTTTGAATAGATGACACCAATGCTATCTTCCTGGGACTTTTGCCAGGTAAGTGATTTTGAACAACAGCTTTTCTGAACACTTATACTACTGAATCCCTCAATTTTTTTTCATTGAATCCTTAATTCTTAAATCCATCTAAAGAAATTAGGCATCTGAACAGAGGGGAAACACATTCTGATCCTTAGGAATTGAGCAGTTTGCTACAAATATTAATAAATAAAAATAGCTCTATAAAGAACATTTCTGTAATATAGATATTTTCCTATTTGACCTCTCTCAATTTAGACTGATGGGCAGGTCATTTGATTAATAGTATGTACATGCCAATCCAAGGGGGTTTTATGACTCTTTCAAGCCTTTTAATAGCAGAAAATATGGTAGTTTTCTGTGGTCAAAACCTCATTTTGTATAAATGTTAAAGATAAAATCAAGTGATAGTGTTAATTGATGCAATGTAATTTAGATATGATAATATATATGAAATTGAAAATTACCTTGAAAAGTACTTGAAAATATAAATATAACATACACTTAGAAGTTAGGTATGCTATGTGTGAGATTATTTTATATCCTGATAATGTCTCTCATTTGTGTAACAATAATATAGATCTTAATTAATTTATCACAATCTATTTTCTTCTAAAAATATTTTTTCACACAAGAGCAAAGCAATAGCACCATCTAGAAGAAGTCTACTTTTAGTTATATTTAGTTATATTTCATTTAGTCCTTTCATATCTAACTTTTTTCCTCCTTCTTTTTCTCACTGGATAGAAGATAGACCTTCTGTGTTTCCAATTTGCTCAAATTTGTATACATTTGAAATACTGAAATTATTTGCATGAAGTATCAAAAATTTAAATTAAAATAATATTCTCCTATGTAAAGAAAGGTCTCTAAAATCATTCCAGATAAAGAATTAATTAGCAGAATTTTATTTCTTTATATTAGACTGAGAAAATATTCTCATTCTTGACATTTTTACAAAGTATAAAGAGAGAATCAAGTACTTGACAGAAGAAAGCTTACAAAGGTAGATAAAGCTTATAAAAGTATAAGAAACTGAGAATGGACCCTAAAATCAAAAATACTAAAATATTTGGGATAAGCCTTAATACTTGATACTCCTAGGATTTTTTTTCTCATATTGTTAATACTGGACCAATATTAACGTGCCATGTGGCCATAGTGCAGACGGAAAAAAAAAATGTCTTATATAATATCATGATATTTCAGATTAAATTTTCTGCCACAAAAAAAAAAAAAAAAAAAAAAAAATCAATACTGACATCAAATTTTATCCAGAAGCAAAGAACAGTGACTCAAGTGCCCAGAACATCAAAAGATTATTATGTCCAGCACTGGATTTTTCCAGGAAATTTAAATATATAAAACAAAACCTTATGGTCAGCCTCTTTACAATTATTTAGGATACAGAACCTCTAACTTAAATCTGTAGTCTAAACCAGAAAAAGAAAAGTAAAAAACCCTCTAATCAGAATTTCAAGGATTTCAGATGCAGCTTTTCTGTCCAAATCTTTAAAATTTTTAGAGAAGGTATGGTCAAAGTGCTGAACCTTGCAGCTGGGATAAAAAGGGAGTATTTTTCTGTCATTTCCTTCACAGTGAAGGATCAGTTACTTAAATGTTATCAGATGCTCTTGCAGACTAGACATATAAACTGTGATAAAATTTTAAGGTTTTGTTTTAGGTGGGTTTTTTCTGTTTTGTTTTGTGGGGTTTGTTTTTTTGTTTGTTTGTTTTATTTTGTTTTTAAATAGATGATTAAGTTTGTTGTCTGTCTTCCTTAGTAAAGTTGGAATTGATCTTTTAGTTTCCCTGGGTCCTGGCCATAAAGTAGCAACTGAATTAGAAATTATAGAGAAATTCAAGTATTGTGGAGACGGAAGGACAAACAGTCTGTGTCCTTGTCAATCATCTTGCCCAAGCTGGAATTTTCTCCACAAGTCCTTGTGACGACATGTATTGCGGTGCTGCAGTTCAGCTGTGGGGTGGGATGAGCATCACAGACACAAGCAGTGAGGCAGAACTGTGCTGTGCACACATCTGTACACAGATACCTGAGCTAGCCCCAGGCAGTGCTGACACCACCGTGTGGTACACACAGCCTCCTGCTCCTGATCTCATGCGTGCCTTGTAGCTCAAGCTTCTTCAGGCCACTGTGATGATCCTGATGGAGATTTTTATCAGGCAGGGAGGGAATCAGTGCTAGTTCAGGACCAGCCATGCTGTGCTCAGTGGCGCACTGCAGTCATATCTGCTGACCTCAACTGCTCCATGAGGAGAGAGGCCAAAGAAAAATGTGAGACTGTAAAGTTGTAGTAAAAACCAAACTGCCTAAAAGTCTTGTTTCACAGAATCACAGTGATGAGGCTTGGAAGGGACCTCTGGAGGTCATCTAACCCCAGTGCTAAAGCAGGCTCACCTGCAGCACATTGCACAGGATCACATCCAGGAGGGATTTGAATATCTCCAGAGGAGGACACCTCTGTTCTAGTGCCCTGAGCAGTGCTTCCTCACATGTAAAGAGTCTTCCTTGTGTATAATTTAAAGTCTGCACAAGATGGAAATTGTAAATTTGCAAAGCATAGAAAGCACTTCATGGCTTCAAAAGAGAACCTCACATCTTAATTTTGGAATTCACATCTTCTGTGGGTTTACAAGTGGTAATAGTCACAACTGCACAGCTGAGGTCTGGCATCCTACACAGTGCAATTATGGTGTAACTGTTGATATTCCTACTCAGCAGAGAGTGGAAGAGAATCAATAAGAAAAATGGCACAACATAACCAATAAATATGGCATATAATATTTTCCTTTTCTTGAGTCAGCATATAAGGAGCAGGAATAGTAGATGTGCATTTCATGTATTTCAACTTGTATTTAAAATGTATTAAATGTAAGTGATTTAGGCTTTTTATTTCATGCTCTAAGTACAAAGAATCAGGACATTAGTATTTAGTGTTCTTTTAATTAAAGTAGCAGTTTACTCTAAGCCCTGGAATTAATTACTTTTTTAACTGCTTCTCTGCTCTGCTAATAATATTTGACAGTTTTAAAATAGAATAGCTAAACTTGAGGCTATTCAGTTTAGTAGAGTGATGAAGAATACAGTGAGAAAGATTAACTGTAATTTAAAAAACTGTCATGTGCAAGAGCATACTATTAATTTAATGATGAAGACCTCTGTCAAAATTTGCATATGCACACTGTGAATGAAAGGCCATTCAGAAGATGGAAACTGAAAGTAATTTTAATGTTATTGACTTAATGATACTAAATTTTGTCCTAGCTATGACTTTAAAAACAGATTATTATTTTTACATTACATCAGGCCTTGGAAAGAAATAGTTAACTTTTACAGGAGATGTGTGTTAAAAATGCTGGGTTCAACATATTTTTGTTAATTATGAAAAAGTGTTACAGGACTTGAATAACAGGACAGGCATTTTAAACTAGAAACAGAAAAGTTTTCAAGTGTAACAACTTATTCATATAAATAACAGTCAAAGAAGGACTCTATTTTTAGTTGCCTTCTTGGAAAAAGAACTTGCAACTTGAATGCATACTGATATATTGCCCCAAAGCATAATGCAATCATTTTGCCTTACTTAGAATATTTTGATGCCAGTTCCCTGAAAGCAAAAGCCCATGTATACAGATTCCTAGACCTGTTAGTATTTGTAATTAATACATTTTAAATCTTCAGTGTTATCCATTAATATCCAAGTATCTCCATTAGGACTGTGACTACTTGCATTATATATGTACTCTTTCCATCTTCTACCAACCTTCCCCCTTGTCCCCATCTCAAGATTAAGAAAAGGACAATACAATGAAAGTCTGAATTATGTGTTAGTCTAGAAAATGGTCTTTTAAAATAAGACTTCACTAGGACTGACAAATGTGTATCCAGCATCTTCAGTGAATTTTTTTTGATTTACAACTACCGATGAAGCCAGGCTGCTCCTTCTAATTCAGTGCTCCCAAATAACTCTTCCCATTCTGCCTTCATCTCAGTCTAGTTCTCAGTCCATCATTTATTAACTTGTAGCTTTGCTGCATGCACTATGTGTATAACTCATGTGCTAGATATAGCAAAGATGCTGACTTAGAAGTTAGAAAATTGCATGAAGCTTTCAAATTCCTTTTCCATAAGAGATTATACATAAATGCTTTTTTTTAACCAGGTCTACAGTAATTAGTAATTTCATAGTATCTTGCAATAACTAATTTAACTCTGAAATATATGATTTGCCACCATCTCTGCTACTCTCCCACAAAGATGAAATGTTTGGCAAGACAGCAAGATTCATGCACTTCTTTCCATGGCATAATATTATAAATATTCCACTTAAATAATAAATATGTCTCACCCTGCCTCCCTAGTTTGAAAAAGAGTATTTATCTTAAATGGTAAATTGAACCCTATTAACAATTCCCTGGAAATGTATTTAATTACAGCATTCCACTGGAACATTAATGAAATAAGAATTAGTTGAACTTTCCAATTAACCCTTCTAAGATTCCACACTACTGTGTAGGAGAAATGGTACTGCTTTGTCTTATTAAGGAGGTAATTTCTTTTGTCAGTATTAAGAAGACTATTTCAGGAAAACATCCAAGTTTCTATATAACTGAATTATACTTTCTCTTAAGTACTCTTCTTCATTCTTACAATGAAGAACAGGTTCATACAGTCCCTATATATGTCACATTGTTTCTAAATACATTTTTCAGGTGGGAGCCCCATTGAATATTTGGGTTTATTTACTCTTAATAGAGTTATAAGAAAAAGAGTGCAGTAAAAGCTGCAATGGAATGGCTCAGAATAAGTGCAGATGAATCAGCTAATAATAAACTAGTAATTTTTGGATAATTTTTTTATTATATAGTAATCATGGTAGTTTTGTAAAAAACTAGTTATATATTTTAAAATTAATTTTAACTTCTGCCATTTCAGGTTTTAGTTTTAAATTATGCAGATTGTCATGGTTTATTTTCCACTGTTTTCTTCAAATTATTAACCTGTGATAGATGATTCAGAATACAATCGTGGGAAGAATTGCCATGAGTTTTATGTGCTCTTAGAGTTGTTTCTTTGAAAACTGACTGATTTATAGTTTTTTCTTGTTCTTTTTTTTATATTTTTGGGGTTTTAGTTAGAGAGTAATAATCACAAAATTCTTACTAGGTGACTTGGAAAATTGAAAAATTTTTTGACTCTTCCTTTCTTGGCTTTCTCCTTGGCTTTCCTTGGCTTTCTTCCAAACTTTGCCAATAACAGGTATGGAATTTCTTGAGCTCTTTAAGATAGCAACCTCTCTGTGTTTAATTCATTAATCAAATCATCAGCATTTGAGTGAAAAAAACTACAACAACTAATCAAACAAAACCAAACACCCCTTTCCTTCTGAATAGCCCTTGTTCTTGAAATGGTAGAATTAAAGGTTCTTGAAAGCCTTAATTTAAGTGACAAATTTATCTCTGTCTTAAATGTGGAATCTGAGCTAGCACTTTTGCAAATGCCATTTGCTTCATTTGCTTCAGAGGGGATAGATGGCAGAACTTTAGTGTTCTTCAAACTTTTTTTGGTAGCTAACCCCTATTAGTAAGAGATTTTTAATCATGTGACCCAATATATGTATTTATTCATGTATTTATTTATAAAACACATACACAGGCTACTGAACTAATGCACTGTATTTATAAACCACATACAAAATAGAAATTAAGAAGGATGACATAAGGATGAACTAACAAACTTTTTTTAAATGGTTTTGTTTTGTTTTATTAATTGTATATAAAAAAATTCTTTCTGCACCCCAACAGGTTGTATTATACACTCTATTAGTCCACAGTTTCCCCCCATTATTGGAGACCACTGTTCTAAATAAAGAAAGAAAAGTGAGTACAGTAGGCAACCTTGACAATTCCTGTATCACCCAAAAAAATTACTTTTTAATTCATTCCATTTCAGAGCAACACTAATCAAACAGGATAAAAGAAAAAAAAAAGAGAAGAAGAAATAAAAAGTGTACTGTAGAAGACTTTTATCCTTTGAAATTGTGTGGTGTCATGTAAATCCAAGTTTCCCTTATTAAATACAAGACTAATTATGAAAAACTGCAGGTGAAAAGTGTCAGATTTTTTCTCATTCTTTGTTTAAACTGCTTTCTTCTCATATTTAAGGGTTATTCCCGAGACTGGTTTGCAAAATGGAAATATTCTTCAGTTTTCAAGAAAACTGTGTCAGAAGAGATGTTCTAAATGTGTCGTATTCAGGAGCACATTTGTTGGAAGAGCACAGGCTCAAGGTCCTTTTGCACTTACAAGAGACAGTCTGTGAATGACCAGAAAAAGGATAAGAGGCAGGATGTTATTTTAAGGGACTAAAAGGTTCCATTATACTGATACCACACAGGAAGATATATGTCATGCCTCTCTGTAAGTGTTTCATCACCAAAGAATGGAATATATTTCAGTTTTTCATGTTTCAGCTACTAGAACTGTTGAAAGACATACTGAATAAGTCTGTATTAATATACAACTTAGGGCAAAAAAAAGCCTATCTGGAAGGTGAAATGGTTGGTACTGAGTTCTCCATGCCTGCTCTGTACCTATATTTATTTAGCACTAGTTTTACTCTGCTCTTGTGGGACTGCATGCCCTTTAGAACTTAGAAAACAGACTGCTCTAGCAACATATCTCTCAGCTTAGTTTCATCTATAAGAAAAACAGCTCACACACTCAAAATCTGCTCCAAGTTGCAATCCAAAATGCGGTAAGTGAGGGCAATTGGGGGATTCATTTTAGCACTACACTTTTTATCTGAACTAAACCATTAATGTAGATGATGAATGTAGATGTGCTGATCAGCTTGATGATTCATTTCAGTGTTTCCAAATGTCATACTGTGTATAACTGTTATACTGAGACTGTAGTTTGGATTTGCTACATTCTAGCAAAAAAAAAAATAAATTCACAAAGAGATTGTAGCAAAAAGTGCATCTGTGATTACACATGACACAGAATCCAAAATGTTTTTAAAGAAGGCATAAAGAAGAGAAACACCACTCTCGTATTTCTTCCTTCCCACCCTCAGAAGCATAGATTGCTTTCCACAAATAAGGAAGCCAGTGCCTTCTCCATTTTCTAACTGTGCCGTTTCTTCCAGTTGAGGAATGTTTTGTTGAAAATGTGGGAGAAACTCGTGGCTATTTTGAATACTTTCAGTCTTTTATCTACACAAAGAAGAATTAATTTATTTAGGTTTTATGGGGTATAGTTAGAACAGTTGTCAATGGCAGAGTTGGGATAAGACAAGGCTATCCAAAGTAGCCAGGAAAGGATGGACAAATTCTAGGTAGGTTTTGTTTTCACAAGAAAGAATTTAATTGAGAAAGGTATGGAGGTAATTTACCTAAGGTTCCCCCATGCTGAGGAATTTTTAACTGTGAATAATTTACCATTTTAACAGAGACTGAATAATCTTCTGTGGTTCAAGGAGAAAATAATCGAGATATATTGTCTTATCTTCTTACACACTACAACTGAAAGCAAGCCAAATCAGTCCTGAATATTAAGGAGTTTCTTTTTCTCTCCGAAACTGTTCCCCCAATTTACGATCCACTGTCACCCACTGTTTACAGACTCAAAGCATCACAGAGTGTTTGATGTGGGAAGAGACTTATGGAGATTGTCTTGTCCAACCCCCTGCCTATACAGGACCCCTTACAGCCAGTTGCCCAGGTTGCGTTACTTGTATGTTTTATTATCCCTGTATTATGTATTAGTTTATTCCTTTGTACCCCCATGTACAACTTGGTTTATCCCCAGTTTTCCCGCCTTGTCCTCCCTTCCCGCCTTCCCAGTATCTATCCATCACCCTGAAAGAGGCATTTTACCCCTCCCTGGTGCCTTGTCTGTCACTCGGTGCCCCTTCCCATCCATCCAGAAGCTTCCACCTTGGGCACCGGGTGATTGGGTGAGGACCTGGGGCTCCCCCCATATCCTTCCCCCATTGGACCACGTTATATCACCCCATCCCGGAGCCACCCCCTATCCCTATCCCCATCAGTCGTCGGTTACCCCTCCCTCACAGTTTATAAGCTGGTGTCAGAACCCTGTCTGGGTTCCTGTTGGCTGGCATCGTTCTAGGATATTTGGCCCCGTTGGGCTACAATAAACTCGGACTTAGCCCCCAGCAGGATCCGCTCTTCATTTACCACCGCGAGGCGTGCCAGCGCTGCCCGGAACCCACAAAGGCACTCTCCAAACCCCAGCTGGGAGCGGCGGAGGGTGCCTCCATCGCCCGCCCTCGCCCCACAAGAGCTAGCCGGGGCTGAGAACAGGGATTTGGGGCGGGAGCGCGGCACCCAGGACTTCTGCTTTTGGCATACAAACATATGGGCTAACCACAGAAAGGAGGGGATAGTAAAGCAGAATTTTTATTTTCTTTTCTTGTCATTGAAACACCAGCGTAACACATTCAGAGGCAAAAGCTTTTTTTCTATCTGTTGAAGAAAACTGTCCAGTGCTTCACATAGATCTCAATAGGAGATTGTACACTACTCTTTTGGAAAAAAACTGTTAGCTATTTTCATGCTTATTTGTCTTATTTCATCTTTTAATCTCAATTTGGAAATGTTTCACAGTGCTTAAACTGGTCTATAAAAGAGTGATCTCCTTGCTGCCAAGCCAACCACCCTCAGGCTGATCACTGTCTTAGGTTGGCCTGAAGATGTTAGACAACAAGAAGTGCTTCATGTCTTGCTGAATAAAATATTATGGGTTCAAACATATTGCTCTAAAAATCAATAGAAAAATTCATCTGTGAATGTGAAAGAGAGAGGCCAACAAAATGTGCTATATAAAGAGATTACCATGTAATGGATGGTTTAAAACTACAAGGAATAGCATTGTATGTCCTGAATCAAGGGAGATAATTCTGTTGGGTTTTCTTGCTTATTTTTAATAACAAGATTCAGCTGACAACCAATATAGAACTAATAAAAGTACATTTCTAATTTAAAAGTGTAGTTGTCATTCTATATAATAAAATAAGCCAATGTTGTAACTCTAAGAAAAAGAAACACCTTAAACTCATTTAAAAATCAAAAGGACTTTTACCAATGCTACTAAGATGCCATTTGACATAATTTTTAATGGGCATTAGGCTTTCCCATTTTTAAAAAACATTTCATGTTTTATTAAATGTCAATCCTTTTCTTTCTTTTTTAATTTACTACCTAGTAGAAATGTAAGGTTCTGGCAATTGGCTAATTAGGGATATAAAAATACACACTAAGTTTATAAAAATTTAGCTGTAGAATTCCAGGTGTTGCAGAGGATAGATAGATACGATTGTTATTTTAGCTAGCCGGATGTCACTTCTACCCTTGGATGAATCATGGAGTGAAATGGACTCTTCCATCCCACCCCGCAAGAGATTGTGGTTCATCCCGCACCTCTGTACCTGCCCCTAAAACAGAGTCTGTAACCCCATTGGCCCATGCCTTGTCCCAGCCCACCTAGGAACCCCTGAAAAGGGGGCTCCGAGCGGCCATCCGGCCTCTTGGATTTCATCCCTCTCTTGGACTTCCTCCCTCTCTTGGCCCTCTCCTCCCCTCTTGGACTTCCTCCCTCCCTGGGGCTTCCCCTCTCCTAAACCCTCCGTTTCTCTCTCCCCTCCCCCATCCTCCTAAGCCCGGCCACGTGCTACGCCTGAGAGCACGAGGCTCGAGCATCCCTGAATTCTCCAATAAACCTCTTCCCCCAAGAGCAAGCTTCAGAGATCTCTGCCTCCCTACACCCCGACCGTGCAACAGGAGCCTACTCTTCCCACAACTGGCGCCCAACGTGAAAGAAAAAGGAACCCAGGAATCTCGACACCTCCATGCACGGTAATTACCTGTGATAGCCTCCTCTTCGCTCTGAGCACAGGCTGTCGTTGCTAAGCAACGTAGAAGCCTTATCTCTTTAAAGATTTGCCGAGGCAATTTACCCTCGAGAACCATAGGCCGTTAGTAGCGGGCTTTTGGAGCTCTTGGGACTGCCCGAGCAAGGAGCTGTGAGCTGGTGGCACGTGGCCACGTTAAGAGAGCGCACCGAGCACTGCCTAGCACTGCCTGCGCTGGAAGCCCCGAGGGGGGAGGTCTGAAGGTCCCGAGCACGGAAAAGCCGTCCGGAGAGACGCCCGGAGCTCTGAGGGGACCTGTGCAGAGTCCTGAGGAGAGGATCTCTGCTTTTGCGAATTTGAGGTGAGCTACACAGGTCTAAAATATGGGACAATCCCACTCTACCCAAGATAGAGATCTCTATAAACAATTGAACCATCTGTTACGTAGTCATAATAGTACTTTGCCCAAGAAAGAGTTAAAATCCCTTTTGGAATGGGTCCTGCCCCACTTCCCTCATGCGGATCGATCAGCCGCTTTTACCAAAGACTTCTGGGACTCAGTAGGTGATAGGCTTTTTATTGAGATTTCCAGGAGAGACGCCGTTGCTTGCAGGTTACTCCCAGCTTTTAGAGCTGTGGCCGAATTGTTCGTTCCGCGAAAGCCGGTCCCGGCCATGTGGCCGGCCCACGCGGCTGCTGACGACCGCGCCGCGATCCCCTTCCGCCCCGCCCTTCCCCCTCCCGCCGCGGCCCCGGCCGCAACCGCCGCGGCTGCCCCCCTGAGTGACGCGGTTCCCACCGCCCCCGCCCTGGCCCCTGCGACCCCCCACCCAACCCCCGCGCCGCGCCGCCGGGCGCCGGCCCCCGCGGCCGCTTCCACCCCTGCCGCTTCCGCCGCGACCGCGACCCCACCCCCAACCGCCGCGGCTGCTCCGGCCCCCGCGACCACCCCCCGCACCCCCCCGATCGCCGCGCCGCGCCGCCTGCCGCCGGGCTCGGCGGCCCCCGCCGCGGCCGCCCCCGTCCCTCCCGCCGCGGCCGCCCCCGTCCCTCCCGGCTCCGCCGCGATCAGCCCCGGCCCCGCCCCACCCCCCGCGGCCGCCGCTCCTGTCCCGGCCCCCGCGGCCGCCCCGCCCCCCCCACTGGCCGCGGGGCTCGTGCCCACCCCGGCCCCCCCCGAAACCCCCCTAGCAGCGGCAGTTGCTACTTTCGTTGGCTCCTTACAAAGCACCCTCGCCGCGTTTCTACACACGCTCGACCCGGCTCTCGCAGCCGCCGCCTTGCCGCCGCTGCCCACGCCGGGAGAGCGCTTGGCCACACCCCCAATCCCGGACGCCCAGCAGGACACACCGGGAAGCCCGGCGCCTCCACCCCAGCCTGTGCCGCGGCCACGGGGGGACACCCCGGGTCCCCACGCCGCGACCCCGTCACCCCCCACTCCCCGGCAACCCCCCCGCGGAACGTCCCCATCGTCAGCGGGCTCCGGCGGGGCGGCAGACGCGGCCGCCATCTTGGTTCGGCCGGCGGACCACGTGGTGCGCCCCGCGCATGCGCAGTTCGCGGTGCCCCCGGCCCGGCCGGTCCCCGTCGCCTCTGCCGCGCTGCCGATAGAGCCTGCCACTCCCGCCGCGCCCCGTGCCGCGACCCCACCACCCCCCGCCTCCCGGCAACCCCCCCGCGGTGCGGGCCCAACATCAGACGGCTCCGGCGGGGCGGCAGACGCGGCCGCCATCTTTGTTCGGCCGGCGGACCACGTGGTGCGCCCCGCGCATGCGCAGTTCGCGGTGCCCCCGGCCCGGCCGGTCCCCGTCGCCTCTGCCGCGCTGCCGATAGAGCCTGCCACTCCCGCCGCGCCCCGTGCCGCGACCCCACCACCCCCCGCCTCCCGGCAACCCCCCCGCGGTGCGGGCCCAACATCAGACGGCTCCGGCGGGGCGGCAGACGCGGCCGCCATGTTGGTTCGGCCGGCGGACCACGTGACGCCCTCCCCGCATGCGCGGTTCACGGTGCCCCCGGTCCGGCCAGTTCCTGCCGCCTCTGCCGCGCCGCCAATGGAGCCTGCTGATCCCCACGCGCCCCGTGCCGCGGTCTGCGATCAGCCAGAACCCCCGAGCTCAGCGGCGGCGCCGGCAGGACCCCCGGAGCCGCCAGAAGGAGCCCCACCACCGTCGCCGACGCCGGGGACCACCGAGTCGCTTCCGGGTTTGCCGCTAAAGCCCTCCGTGCCGGGTGCCCGCCCGGAACTCTGGCCAGCCGCACAACAAGTAGTTCTCGTCACCCCACCGCCGCCCCTACAGCCCCTGGATGCCCCCGCTTCCTCTCCTAGGCTGCATCCACATTCCACAGCTGCAGCCTCAGCTTGGAGAGATCCCTCCGCATCCTCAGGTTTCTCCCATGAGCCTTTGCTGACAGTCTCCACTCCTGCCCCTCTGCCCCAGCTGTTGGCAGCTGCAGCTGACTCACAGCTTAGCATGCAGCCAGGGAAAGAGGAACAGCACCTGGCAGCTGTTTTGACGAGTACAGGATCCACGGAGAACTGTGCTAGCCCTACCAGTACCACCCCTGCTGCCTCAGTTTCCCAGGATGCTCAGGGGAGCATTGATGGCCTCCAACTGATGGACAGGCATATATCCAAGCCTCATGGTCCCAGAGAGTGGACGGCTGTCCCATCTCTGGACAAGAGAGAATTCCTAGTAGCGGCAGGAGATAGTTGCTTACCTTTCTCCTATGGTTACCAGCTGTTGGGGGGTACCATAGAAAAGACATCTAAAGCCCTAGAAAGCAGCTTATTAAAACAGAAAAGGGGAATATATAAGGCCACACCCCAAAATAGCTTCAACAAAGCCCCATATGCATACAATCTTTCAAATTGCTGTATAGGACAGCCTGACATGCCCATTTACAGACACTTTCTGAACAACAAAAAAGTAAAAATAAAAGTCTTGATCAAGACCTCAGTCACAGGACAAATAGAAAGCCCATGCAACCTCGTAACATGGGAGAGAGGGTTTGCTTGTGTCTCTACAGGCGAAGGACTCAGATGGACCCCGGCAAAGAATGTAAGGCCATACACCGAAATCTGGCAGTGCCCTCACCAGTGGCAGTGACTTTGCAGGTGCAAACCAAGAAGCAAGTGCTCAGATTTGAACTGTGCTAAGACGAGATGAAAACTACCTGCCAGAAACAATTCAAGACTATGGACATTTATTTTCACATACATGTTAATTTTGTACCCTTGTTACATTTGTTCTCTTATTTCAAATTTTTGTATTGAAGTTTCACCTATAGGTTAACCAAAGACAAATGCCTGGGTAACTCTGGCCAAGACTGCAAGCTCTGATACCATATCTCTAACTGATACAAAGCTCTAATAGACTTTTTCAGCCTAGTCAATTATAGAACCTTCCTCAAAAGATTTTAATAACACTACCTCAGTTAAATTCTTCCATTAGACTAAAGCAGTCAAAAGGTTAAAATGCTCAATCAGTAAAGAAATAAATGCCACCTCAATTTCAATTAATAATCTAGCTAAACAGTTTATCTGGAGGTTTGAGCTCTGCATCTTGGCTGAAGGAACTCTGTAGAGTAAGCTTGATTGTTTTAAGAGTAATAAGTATAGTTTCAGTACCAATATGTTATATACCCCAAGTTGTGCAAAAATAGTAATTAAGTCTGTATTTACCTTTTCAAAAGTTTAACGAAAAGGGGCAATTGTTGCAGAGGATAGATAGATACGATTGTTATTTTAGCTAGCCGGATGTCACTTCTACCCTTGGATGAATCATGGAGTGAAATGGACTCTTCCATCCCACCCCGCAAGAGATTGTGGTTCATCCCGCACCTCTGTACCTGCCCCTAAAACAGAGTCTGTAACCCCATTGGCCCATGCCTTGTCCCAGCCCACCTAGGAACCCCTGAAAAGGGGGCTCCGAGCGGCCATCCGGCCTCTTGGATTTCATCCCTCTCTTGGACTTCCTCCCTCTCTTGGCCCTCTCCTCCCCTCTTGGACTTCCTCCCTCCCTGGGGCTTCCCCTCTCCTAAACCCTCCGTTTCTCTCTCCCCTCCCCCATCCTCCTAAGCCCGGCCACGTGCTACGCCTGAGAGCACGAGGCTCGAGCATCCCTGAATTCTCCAATAAACCTCTTCCCCCAAGAGCAAGCTTCAGAGATCTCTGCCTCCCTACACCCCGACCGTGCAACAGGAGCCTACTCATCCCTCATCCAGGGTAATGGAAGATTAGCCCATTTAAGAGCATGAGCTACTAATTTACTAGAAAGAGTGTTTATCAAAACTCACATAAAGAGATTTTTCAACAGAAGGAGACATAAAGCCGAAAAAATATGGTGATGAATATTTCAGCAGTTGTATGAAGTTCAAAATTTCAAACTCTTTACAGAAGTGATACCTATTGAGGCAGAAAGCAATTTTGAACAGTCTCTAAATTGCAAACCCTGGGTACTTGCTTATAAACACTTTTGCATAAGCTTTTAGCATTCAGTGATGTAGATATTGAGATAGCTCCTTAAGGTCTCATTGGTAATGAGAACACTCAGTGGCCATTGT
Organism: Lonchura striata; assembly: GCF_050655825.1. Lineage (NCBI taxonomy): Eukaryota > Metazoa > Chordata > Aves > Passeriformes > Estrildidae > Lonchura > Lonchura striata. Next base: position 100,028,583 of record NC_140704.1, read on the forward strand.
GGTCATGCCTCATTTATTTTGTGGATGTCTCCCTCCATAATGATGGTTAGTGATTACATTTTGGCATAAACACACTTGGTATGTACCACTTTCTGTTTCTCAATACTATTGCAATGGTGTCCTTAAAATTATGAGTGACAATAAAAGATCTAGGAATTTTAAAACTGAAAACATCCTATTTCGGTAAAGGAAAAATGTGAAGCTCACTGTTATATGATGTGACACAGCACATTTCCCGGAACAGCAAAATCAGCTGTTTTGTGCCTACTTGTTCTATTACCTTTTTTTTAAGTAACTATAACTTGAAACTTAGCCATATGGATGTCTGCATCATCCTGCAGAAGAAACATCTGATGGTCCATAAACATTTGTATGACTGTTTTCAACACTACCCTTTTTCTGTTACTCTGCTGTTCCCTGATGAAGATAGACTGCACATCTGTATAGAGTTTATCCTATGGAAAAATCAGGTGTCTTTCAATTACTCTACAAATAAAGTTCTGTAATTCATTGTAGATGAGAATAAGGAAGGTCAGAGAAAGTGCTGAGAGGGTTAGAAAGAAGAGTAGGACAGTTTATTGAGATTAACAGCTCCAAACTTGATGTTGCTAATGGCAAGATGGATTACACAAAACACGTGAATGCTTTCACAAAGTCCTATATCTCTTATATTCCTTATTATAAGGAGCTTACTCACAGCCCTGTAACAAAACCCTGTGCCCTTCTCACCCTGCAGGATTTTTAAGTGCTCAGTCAGGCTACCTGGGCTGATGACTGGCTGGTTGAGTCGGTGAATCCTGCTAGCCAAGATCACCTCAGACTTACTCTAATATGCTGACTGCCTGCAATCATAAGCATTGATGGCAGATACAATCTTCTTTTCAGAGTATGGGGCAGACCATCCACTGGCTGAAGAAAAACCCTAAGGCTTTTTATTAAAACATGTTTTTTTACTGGGATAAATAAATAAATAAATAAATAAATAAATAAATAAATAAATACATTAGTAACTATCCAGGCTTCCTCATCATTCACATTCTAGAATAGCTGCTGGGCTAGTCAGTGCTGTCCCAAAGGCAGCAAGGGTCATTAAAAGGTGTCCTGAAGACAATAGGCCTCCTGCCTACGCTAACACTGCCCCCATCTCGCCGGCAGACCCCGGGGCGCGGGACAGACCCTCCCGGCCCCAGGGGCAGCCCGGCTCCGCCGGCGCGCACCGCCGCTCCGCGCCCGACCGCGGAGCGCCGGCGCGCAGCCATCGCTGCCGTCCGACCTGCGCTCGCCCCCGCCCGCGCTTTTCTGCACCCGCGCAAAGCAGGATGCCGGGCTGCATTTCATTTTTAATTGACTTACAGCCTCCTTCCCAGCACCCAGCTCCTCCCCTTGCCCCAGCTGCGCTTCCAGACACACTTTTCCTGTTGCAAACGGCGTGAGCATCAGGTGCGGGCAAGGAGGAGCGGCGCCGCTCCCGCCTCCGAGATGCTGCTGCGGCGTGGGGAGCCCGAGGCAGGGGCTGCGGGTATCCCGGGTCGCCTGACTCTGCCCCCATCCCCACGGAGGTCGGCGGCTTTCCCACGCCGGCTGTTCCCCAGCCTGGACGCCGCGACAGCGGTGCAGAGGAGCCGGGGGATCCCATCCTGTTCCCCCTGCACTTCTGTGACACAAATCTTCCCTTCTCTCGTCCCTCCCCGCCGCCCCAGCCGTGCGCTTCGCTCCCTGTCCTTTCTTGCCGCCCTCCCCTCTCCCGGGCCGGGAGTACCGGGGCCGCGGCGCTGCGGGAGTCAGAGGTGCCAGCTGCCGCGGCTCTGCAGGGCCGGCTCCCGAGGCCAAGAGGGGACACAGCCCTTTCTCTTCATCCATTCCTCCTCTCCTCTTGTTTTCCATTGAGATCATTCCAGGCTTCCTCAAGATTCTTATAAATAATAGATTTTCTCTACTGTATTCTTCCCCCTCTCCCTTCCCGCTCTGACCACTAGCCCTCCGCAATCTCGTCAAAGGGACGGGTGTTTGGGGTGGGTTGTAGCTGGGGAGGAAGATAGTCCTAGACGCGAGGAGAGGGCGGGAGAGAAAGGGAGAGATTTTGCAGTCGTCTCTGGGCTGATTGGAAGAGGTAATCATTGTATCTTTGGCCGGAGGATTAGCAGATAAACTTTTATTGCTCCCTTTTGTGCGTGTGTGTGCGTGTCTTTGTGCGTGCGTGGGTGTGGGTGTGTAGAGGAAGAAGTCGCCTCTCAAGGGGGGAAATCTTTTTCATTTCCCTTTGGCAGGTGCAGGTCAAGGAGGAACTCATGAACATTTTGTCTGATCCATGATCTGTTTAGGAGAGGGGAAGCGACCCCTCTCCTCTTTCCCTTCCTTTCCCAGTTTTGAAATTATTCCATCCCCACCACCGCCGCCCTCCCGTCCTTCCCCGTCCAATTCCCCTTCCCCTTCCCCTCCACTGAATGAATGGAAGAGTCTCCACGGTTTTCTTCTGCTTCTCGCCCTGGACTGGAGAAGTGAAGGGACATCTATCCTCATCCATCTCTTTCTCGCTCCATCCATTCTCAAGGGGATTTCAGACCGTGCAATGTGTTTTCAGCCTCTTGCCGCTGCTACCACTTGATACTATGTTATGCGCAGGGAGAGGATTTTGCAGAAATGGATTTATTCTATTTTAAAGTATTTCTTCTCTAATAAGGTTCTCATTGCACACAAATATGACTAAATCCCCTATTTGGTAAATCTTTCTCTACCCCACCCCTCCTCTTTGGGTTCCCTCCCGCCCGCCCCCACCCCTTCAGAGGAGCAAGCACAGGGAGCTGATGACGGACCCATTAATCCCTTCTTCAATGCATCAAAAGAAGCCGAAGGGCTGGAAGTCGCTGGGCTCGGAGTCCTGCAGGAAATGCTTCGATCTGCTTTTGGTTCTGTATGAAACTGGTGACTAGGGGCTCGGCTCGCTCCGCCGCCGCCGCCCGCCGGCACCTGGATGCGCGGGCCGCCGCCGCCGCCGCCGCCTTGCCCGCCGCCGCCGCGATGCACCGCTCGTGGCGGTGCTGGTGATCGCTCGGGTGTGATGGGATTGAGCCGGCGGTGATCATTTGAAGGCGGTGAGGGAGAGCGAGGGAGAGAAAAGGCTGCTCAGCTCTGCTGTGTGTGTGGGGGCTTCGGGCTTTTTTTTCTTTTTTTTTTTCTTTTTTTTTCTTCTTCTTCTTTTCCTACTTCCATCCTCTCCCCGCCACTGGAAGTCCTCCCGTATCTAAATGGAATTAGTGGAGACCGAAGCCCCTTGTGTAAGGAACAGACATGACCCATGGGCGCAGCTTCTTTCACAGTGAGTATCAATCTCCCCCTTCCCACCCCCTACCCCCGACCGAGCTCCGCCGCCGCGCACGGGCTCCTGCCCTCCGCTGCCTCCGCACCGGGCGTAACGGGACGCCCAGACTCCCTCAGCGAGGGGGCGAACTCCCCCCACGCACACACCGCATCCTCTCCCCAGCACGCTGCGGTGCACCGGAGGGGAGCCGGTGTCTGCCAGCGCCGTGGGGCGGGCGGCGGGGCACGCTGCCGGGGGCTGGAGGCTGGCACCTGGGCGCCACGCGTCTGGTGGCTTTTGCCGCGCCGGGAGAGAGCGGAGGGAGCTGCCCCCGCCGGCCGCGGCGCCGCGGGGCCCCGGCCGCGGCTCGGATCGGCCGGCAGGGCGAGGGGGCCGGGAGCCGCGGCGGGGGCGGCCGCACCGGGCACGCATCCCGGAGAGCTGCGGGGCGGGGGCGGCGCTTTCGGCTGAAATCCACCAGGATTAGCAAGGAGGCACCGAAATGTATCACCTACTCTTCCAAGACCTTAGGGGCCTCAAGTGCGAGGTGGGACTCCCTCTCCCGCCTCTCTTTTGCAGAGGGTCCGCTGTTCTGAAGGGGCTTGACTGGCCCCAGCTCCTCCCAGCGCTTCTCTGCGCGCCCACACCTGTACAATAGCGCTATGACCAGGTATTGCCTGTCCAACAACTCTTCGCCAGGCTAAGCCACATCTATGCCAAATCACAGCCTCCTAAAATCCTGGCCAAGAGATAAATCACTTAATGTACATCTTGTAATGAAAAAAATGCACAGATCCAAAAAAGATGGAAAGATGCGTAATCAGAGCGGCACTAGAAAGCACGATTATAATTACACCCGTGATTAGGAGGGAAAGGGGGAGGAGGAAGACAGTGAGAATGCAACAAGAAATTTTATGGAAACTTCTTTAAAATAATACCCAAACCGAGATAATGTCAATATTGTTGCTATGCTGCCAACACTTCCCAAGTGACAGTTTTCAATGAGTGAAGATTCCATGGTTGGTGTCTTTGGGGTCTTGTTCCCTCCCCCTCCCCTCCCCCCCTGCCGAAAAGCACTGTTATTTTTCCGTGGCTTGAGAAAGAAAAAGGCGTGAGAAATTCAAACCTGAAATTGGGTATCATGCGTGAGTTTGTGCAGAGGGATCATAGAATAAAATGGTCTGCCTTGTCTACTTAAATAATATGTGTTTGTGTTGGCTTTTCCCAAGAGGACCACAATTTTAATTACTTTCTGACAACTTGCATGTTTTGGTGCTGCTGTTAATAACACTAAAACAAGAGCCTTTTTATTTTTATTTTTTTTTTATAGCATGGAAGAAGTGTTTCACTTTATCTATCCAAATGTTAGATATTATACATCTAGAATAAAACCAAAACCCCCAAAGACTTAATTTCTTAGTATCTGCTTGTCTATTAGACTTTACTACCAAGATTATTTTGACAGCTTATTAGTAGCAAATACTGATATGACATTTAAGTAAAGCTCTGTGCTTTAGGAAAACAGCTCTGTAGTTTGGAAACTTCTTTTCTAGCAGTTACAGCTGGAACTGGAAAGACCTGTGGGGCTTTTGTCATCTTGGTATAATAGATCTGTGACTTGGACCAACTCTCTTTACTTCTCTGAACTTCACTTTTTTCTGTATAGAAAATGAGAGGAGACCTAATAGATAAAGATGCTTGAAATGAATGTGTAAGAATCAGGTATGCATTGTTATTAATTGCCTAAAAGAAACACTTCTCACATGGAGTTTGTTCAGTTATCCTATTCTAGCTTCCACAAATTTCTTGGCAGAAGTAACACCAGCAGCTGATTCCATATTTGAATACCAATCCACTTTACACTATTGAGAAATTAGGTGTAGGCTGGTGAAGATTACAAGCATAGATGCATTATGATCACTGCATGAAACAGAGCTAAAGTAAATGAGCAACTCAGTAAAGGGGTGACTCCTGCTTTGCCTTTGGATTTTGACAGAGTTGACAGGCAGAGTCCCAGCTAGCATGAATTTCCAGAATTCATCCCTGAGGAGAGTAAGGGCATGAATGGCTAGGTAGCATTCAGATCTGAGTAAAAGGTGTAGTGTTCTCACTGAATGCCCATGGCACACAAGAGTTTTAACTATCAATGCTGCCAACATCTGTCTCTAGGGGCTGTGAGCCTGACCAAGAAATAGTGAATATGCAGCCAAGCCTTCATCTTCCCAGAATTTCAATCTTACCCTGCTTAATAGGGCAGCCATCATCCACGCCTCAAATGCTCTGTCACATGGGAAAGGTCAAAGACATGGAAATAGGGATCTCAATGCCATCAGAATACTGGAAATATGGAGACTGGCTTCCTTTGGGGTTAAAATTACACATAAATTGCGATTAAAAAGTTGAAAATGTTGAAAGCACCATCTTGGAAAGGATCATAGTTACTCACCGTGGGCTCATGGTGGCTTTTGGTGTCTCTTAGGGAAAATAATAAGTATGCCATTCAATTACTTTTATTAATTGATCAGTTCCTCATCACAGTCATCAACAAAATGATAGCTGACTGATCCAAAATGCTCTGAATAAGCAGGCAACTTCATTTCCACCTTAAGGTCAGTGCAGCCTGGGCAATGTGTTTGGGCCTAATGCCAAACTAGCTGGGGCAAAGCCCTAAGCACTCCAAGAACTGATGGATTTGTTCTCTTCTGCACTTGCAATTCCACTTTCCTTGATAGCCAAAGACGGTATGAATGATGACAAGAAAATTAGTTTGTGATTTCTTCATCAGGTAGCTTGCTAGTCACTTTGATCTTCCAAAATAGCCTCATTATGACTGTACTAAAGGTTTGCCTATTAGCCTTTTCTAGTCAAACTGTTATATTTGGAAATTCCCAGAAACCCAGTCATTTTTTCCAGGTCAAAGTCCATTTCAGAAAGGTTGCATTTGTTTCCAAGAGGCATAGTTGTCCTATCACAGTTGGAGACAGCAGACACCTGTTTGCAAAGTGGGCTGCAGATTCACTGCAGCAAAAATGCAACACCCTCTCAACAAGTCAAACTAGATTAATGAGATTGTTAAGCACACACAATAATTTACTTCACTAGAGATTTGCAAGTGCTTTGATGGATGTAAAGAATCCAACCTCTCACTTCTTTCCTACTCCCAGTACTCATTTTCAAATTTTATTATGCCACAGTGAGAGACATTAGTACATACAGTGGCACTGAAATTTAGTCTCCCTCTGTTAAAAGCAGCCACTTTTCTATTACTGACATGAACGTTTATTATATAAATAGATATTGGTAAAAATGTGTTTCTCTAATATTAAATAAAAATAAAAATAAAAATAAAACCCAAGGTTGAGAACATCAGTGCCTGTGGATTTTGTTTTAAACCCAGAAGATTTCCTCTTTATTTGCATACATTTGCAAAGATAAGTACTTACAAGAACAGGCCATGAAGAAACTTGCTTATACAATATGTGCAATTAAAAGATGCAAGTAAAAATGAAACTTTTTCTTTACAGCAATGCTATTTCATTTGTATTCTTCTGAGATATATGAATACAAGTAATTTGATTGCAGAAACTATCACTCTGTGATATTTAATGCATATTTCTCTTTCAGTTGTAGCAAGTCTAATCATCCTACATTTGTCTGGGGCAACCAAAAAAGGAACAGGTATGTAAACTTCAAACATTTTTGTCAGAAAATTTATTAAAGACCAAAATATGGACCTGAGTTTTTAGTTTAGTTTTTGAAATTTTTAGTAGTTCATTTACTTCCAGTGTCTGCCCATTTGTTTGGAGCATACATATGCCTGTATACACACAAAAAAGGGATGCTCATCAGGCTCAGTCTGACTCTAACTAAAGATCATACAATACTCCCACTTTCAAATTGGGAAGTCCAGTTTGGGCACTCAGCTACCTACAATTAAAACCTCTTTTCTTGTTGAAGTATAATTAAAAACCTGAAATTTGGTATCATGGGTACATTTGTGCAGGGGGAGTAGAGAAAGAGGGTCTTGAAAGCCTTGGATGCTTAGTGTGAGGAGAGCCTAGCAAGGAATGCTGCTAAGCACAGTGCGTGTCTGAACCTGTGTCTGAACGCACAGTCCCTGCAGGCTGGAATTCATTGTAGGAAATTTGGCTCCATGTCATATTCTGCCTGGATACTGACCAGGGTGAAAAAGAAACGCTTGCAGAGTATAAGTCAGATCTCAGATGGTTAATATCATCCTTGGAAACTGCTTGTTTTCATCCATAGACACTAAGAGGGAGCTTCAAACACCTTACGCACCAGGGGCTTAAGTTATATGGGACAACTCTTTGATTATTAAATACCTCATTCAGAGAAACACCAGTCTAGAACCTACTATCCTTCCTTTTAATAGCAGCCTAGATATATTTCCTTCTGAATAATCCACCTCATTTTAGCCTACTTGTCAAAAGCAAGATGCTTAGGAAGGGATTCCTGGTATTGTTCAGCTTGAGCTGGCCCAAACCTTTAACTCCAGTCTCTCTGCCAGAGAGCAGAAAGAAATGCAAGAGACTCAGGGCTAGGAAGAAAGCAGACAAGAAGGTCTGACTCTTCTCTCTGAGGATTCACTTAGGAGAAGGAAAGTTCTGGGCTGTGATTCCTGGCCTCAGAGCTATTTATTAATTTTGCAGCAAACAGTGAGATAAAAATAATCTACGAACTAGATTCCAGGAATTCTCCTGTCTACCTCTGTCCAGTGAATATAGACGAAATATGACAAAGATTTAAAACAGCTTCTTTATATGATCATAATTCTCTGTGTTATTTCCTTGGTTTTGTGACTGATATATTCCTGTATTATGGCACAAAGCTTGCTGATAGAGCACATGCTTGAGAATTGGAAGGCATGAATTTCCCACTCATACATTTCAAAAAGCTCACATTCCTTAGAAGGAATGTGCTTTCCTTTAAAAGCAATGCAAATTTATTTTCCCCCTTTCCTCTGCTTTGAAAAACATATTTTGAGTAAGAATTACATGTTTGTACCCCTAAAACAGCCTTCTTTTCCCCTAGATCAATTATCATACTCAGTCTGAACAAGTAAATGTTTGAGGCTCCTGACAGAAAAGGGGCTGTTGTATTTATCCTGTTAGAGAGTTGTTAAGTGTCACATGGACAAAATGATTTTTGGACTAATTATATAATGTTTAATATCATCATTTCACAGAAAAGCAAACTGTGTCCGAAGGACAGAGACCAGTGCAGTGTGGAACTTGGACAAAATATGCAGAAGGAGGCATCTTCACTTCTCCAAATTACCCCAACAAGTATCCTCCGGACAGAGAGTGTGTCTACATTATAGAAGGTGACCAAAAGAAGAATCTTTATATTTTATCATCAACTGTTTTAAAAATAATAAGTTTTCTTATATGTGAAGAGTATGTAGTCACGGTAATTAATCTTTTCAAGGCAAAATATTTAGAGAACCTCTGGATTTCTTTTTTGATATAACTCATAAATTAGTTAAGGTGGTGTGTGAGACTCAACAATAAACAGTACAATTTATTTCAGGATATTTAGAAAATGAACAGAGCCTAAAATGTAATGTGACAGAAGAAAGGATATTTTAAAATTAGTAGTAAAAGTGAACATAGGAAACAATGGTTTTGACTTTCATGCAGACATTTTAAACTTACTGTAACTGAACCAGGGATGACAAGCTTAGCTAGGCAAAGTACAGGAAAAGAAGTCATACAGAAAATATCCATATAGTGAATGTTAAAATGATTTTCCATCCTGTTGTTCATAAGAAATGAAAATGAAATAAATGCAACCCACAAAAATAGAACTAGAAGAGAATAAATATTAGCACAAAGCATCTCTAAAACTTACATTTTAAAGTGTATATATAATTGCAGGCATGGAAGTGATGTAGGAAAGGCTAAAGGTGTATTACAAACAATGTGGTTTCTTTTCATTAGTCTTAGTACAATGGATGTTGGAGAGATTGTTGTAATAATGGATCTCTGGAAAGTAATAGAGTTTAGATCCTCTCAGAGCTCAGAAAAAATGAATCAGGTACTGTATAGTAAATCCATGGAATAAAAAAACTTCTTTCATGAGTTGTGAATACATGTAGAATAAAACAGTGATGGTCTTCTATCCATGCTTCATTTAGGGAATTATTAATTATTTAATGCTGGAAGAAGGAATCACAGAAATAATTATTTTATGAAAGATGCAGGTAGTACCAAGATATATTTCCAAAATATATAGCTGATTTAAATTGAATGAACTGTTCTAGGCCCACACACACTATGTACTTTTAGAAAGTCAAAAGTCATGGCAAAATGACTGAATTCCACTTTGGTCCTAGATAACTTGAATGCAGTCGGAAGAGGTGATTATAAATAAGTAGCCAAACAAACTCTTAAAATAAAATTTATGCTAGTCTGTATATGTCTGAAATTTAAGCAGAAATATGGTAAATATTTTAATTCCAGCATAGTTTAATAGTTGGTTTAAAATAATAATTTTTTTTCAAGAAGATAAATGTATAGGTTCAAAATATACAACTTTGCATGATTTTTTTCCAGTTACACTTATGTTGCTAGATCCAGGTTTTTTTTGCATATATTGATCAAATTATCTAACACTATGTGAGACTGGGAAGAAGCAAGCCTGCTTTATCTTCAAAGATCTGAAACACAAGATATTTTATCATTAAAGTGAAAAGGTGTAGAAAATAACTCACCATTTTTTGGTAAAATTTAGTCCCACATCTCAGGTCATGAGATGTTCTTCCTCACAGTAGGAAGGTACTTGAAAGCCCAATATGGTAAAGACTTTTGTCTTTATTGGAGTAATTAAGTACTTACAAAAATATAGCTAATATGCTGAAAGACTGCAAAATACACTGTTGAAATAATGTGATTTAAAATATCTAAAAATTGAAATGCCAAAGGACAATTTACAAAGGAAAGATTTAATCAACCCACTTCTATGACAAAGATGAAATTCCACATTGACAAGTTTAGAGCAATGTATAAAGAAAAGAGTAAACTCAACAGATATCATGTCATAATTTATTTTGGAAAATTCAATCTTATAAAATGCAGTAGAACACAAGTTTTTCATGGCATGGATATTTTCTTCTTCCCACCCAGACTAATAACAGTTTGGTTTACAGCTGGTCATTTTAAAACCCACAATGAACCATAGGCATTGCACAACATTTCAGCTCTGATCTCCCCATGTCTATTTCTGTCTTCTAAAAAAAATCAGAAATAGTCATGTCTGTCTGGAAAATGTCACAAAAATAAGCAAAGATATAGGAAGATATCTGAGCAATAATATTTCAAAATGTGGCAGATTTTTAAAAAAATGCAAAAGAACTACCTAAGGTCAACAAAATCTTTGTGTAATTAGAATTAATTATTTGTCCATATTTATTCTTTTTGCAGCATATAAAATGACAGAAAATGATAAAGAAGTCTACCAAGTATAATTTTTCCCCACATCTTTTATATTCCATGAAACTCATTGTCATAAGGCAATGATAGTAAAGGATTTAAAAAAAAAATTCTGACAGCAATGTCTTTGATATTAGATAGCAATCTACAGAAATTGTGGATAATCATGACTAATGGAGGAAATAAATATTTTAGAGTAAGACAGAAATTTCTCTTTATGCATTTTATTTCTATATTTAGTATTGAAATTTCCATATGCTTGAACAGCTTCTGAATCTTGTTGAATGCCAAGCACCAAACTAGATGGAGTGTTGATGTGGTCTATAATATAATCCCCCAATCACTATCTCCCCATTGTATGTCTCAGGGAATTCAGCCAATCAGGACTGTATATAACATACTGAAAGTTGTATGATGTGAGTATAAATGCATATATGAATCACTAGGTTCTTTCCTAGCTGCTTGCATTCATTCCTTCATTTATTTGCTATGAAACATAGTCTTAGGGCAAATTCAAACAAAATTCCTATGACTTGAGTAGTCTTTACTGAAGACTCCAGCTTGTAGTATGTTGTAAGCAGTTGAGTTTCATCTCAATTGTTTTTCCTTCCCATTGTAGCTCAACTTTTGTGTATGCAATCTTTTTATCATGTCAAAATTATTTTGGTGAAGTAAAGGAACTGGCAAAGGTTGCCATGATCATAGAATCTGAATTTCTGAAAGAAAAGGAGATTCCTGACTGCAGAGCCTTCTATCTTAGCAGTCAAAGACATAAAAGCATAACCAAATCAAACAGTTTGAAGTTTCTTATATTATTCTGCTTTTTCTCTCTCTCTCTTTTTTTTTTTTAATTTTGATTTATTAATAATGATAATGAACTCTTGGGACAACTAGGAATTTTAAAGTACAGGTCGAATGCCTTTCTAAAAGAAATCCTCTAAGTCACCTAGAAATCACGGCCTCGTTACAAAAATTGTTATGCTACAGTAGAGTGTCACATGTAAGGCTTGGAAGAGGGGGATACAACTCCCCAAGGAATTTCTGATGAATCCCATCTGCCTTTCAAAATGCAATGAGAATTTTTTCTTTTTTTTTTTGTTTTTCCTTTTTTTCCTTTTTTTTTTTTCTTTCAATCTTAGTTGGCATATAGAAAACATAGATAATGAGCTGAGAAAAATTGGCCAAATTTCACCCTTATTTTGCATATTCATGATTCTAACCTGACAAAATTCACAGCTGCCCAGAACAATCACAGCAGTGACAGCAATAGCCTTTGCCAGACTGCAGAACATTTGGCATGTGTGCTGCAAAAGGAAATTTGCACAGGAGATTTTGTAGGAGCAAAGGATTTTATTTGCATTAAAATATTTGGGGAGTGGGATAGTCATACTATACACACTATAAATTGAGAATCAGTTTATCTTGTAAGTAAAATACCTGTAAAATTTTAACCACTCTTCTGCTTTTAATAATTAAGTGCTTATTTATAAATATAGTTATGGACTAGAGTTGCTTTATGGAGATATAAAATATATCTTCCACTTTACAAGTTTGTGAACATATTGAGTTACCACTCTTGATGTTCTCATGATCTCACAAAAGACCATTAAACTCCTCATATTTCACAGACATTAGAAAATTGTCATGTTATCTCCAAATTAAAAGCCTCTGCTCAAAGTTCTTTTGTATTTCACAGTGATTTTTGTGTTAAAAAAAATATGTTACCAAAACAATGAAAGAACACTATTTTCAAATGAAGATAAATGTGGTTTCCTTATCAATAATAGCAGAATAACCAGAAAGAATGAGGATTATTGAAAATATTAGTAGGGTAACAGATCATAGAGATTGCAGTAGGTGTTGAGTTGTTTCTCATTTCCATGCAGTGTGGCAAATGGAAACAGATTTTTTTCACTTAACTTCAGCTGTCACTACATAGACTTAGAGGCTGATTAGAATTAAAACCTTAATTCTGTAGTTTTGCTGAAACTGTTCTACTGCAAGCTGGAACCCAATGACTTTTTTTTCTCATTGGATATAAAATCTTGAGACAGCACTTGCATAAGATACTTAGATGAAAAATATGACAAGATATGCAAGCATTAAGTAGGCCTGACAATGGTTCTAAATATTTTTTGAAGAAAGACAATTGGAAGTTAAATATGGAAGTTATGGCATTTGAAATTAAGCAATTTTATGAGACGGTATATTATTCAATATATTTTATTTGGAGTGGGCACAACTTTTCCTGACATCGTAGCCACAGAAGCTCTGAAGATGTGAATGGGCTTTACCTGTGAATTAGGATACCAGAAATAACCACTCCATCCCTCCCTTTCTGATTAGATGTCCAGATGCCAATCCAGTCTGAAAGATTTGCATATTCTGGATTTTTTTGCTTTCTTTTCTGTAGGTACACACACACTATTATTAGCGGCTATTCTGGACTTGCAGTTTATTTTCTGTAAATTTTCCCGTGACCTCATTTACACACCCTTTGTTGCAAACGCTGTTGCACAAGATGTGTATTTAAACAATAGCTGCTTTTTCTACCTTATGTTTAGTAAAGAAACCCCTTATTAAAGCCAGAGCATACATGTGAAATTATACCATTTTTGCTAAAAGGAACTTAAAGTTGGGGATTTGAATTATGTGTTTTCATCCCTTATGGTCATATCTAGGAAGTTTTGATTAACTTTATGTCATATGTAGATTATTGCAAACAAAACATTTAACTATTAATTAAATATGAAGCACAAGAAGAAAAACATTTAAAAGCATCTGATGAAAAGGTCATGGATGTGTGAGTTACACCCTGGAGTTACACACAGTTACAGAAATATGAAATATTCCTAGTGGTATGGCCAAAATGATGCCAGAACATGACTATACATTTAAGGAGTGTGAACAGGCAGTGGTCCAGCCCTCAAACTCAATCCCCAGCCTTTTTTTTTATCCCCAGTGGAGAAGTGCTACTAATGAATATTCAGTGATTCATTCTTAAAGTGAAATAGGCTCTACTCATAGGACCTTCAGGAAAAAGTGGAAACTTCAGCTCTCCTTGAGCTGATGTTATTCTCTCTAATCCTCTAGCAAGATTTGAGCTTCACTAGGAAAAGCCTCACCTTGAGTTTGTTGAAAAATAAATAAAAACAGAATAGTGTGAACTATAGCAATATTCTGGTTATAAAACTGGTTGGTGATATAAGATTCAGAAAGCTACATGGATATTGTAGAAATTTTCTTTTTTTCTCAGGTCATTCATTCACCCAGCCAATAGCTCTCATGTGTAACTCTGTAGACCTGATTTTTATTTATCCACAATCTTTCCTTTTACTTTAGAGCCTCCTATACCAAGGCTATAGCTGGCTCTAGGGCTCCTTCTCAACACCAAAGATCATGTCAAATGAACTCTGAACTCTGAGGGAGACTCGTGGCCATTTTTAACCTTACATGAATCTTGGATACAAAAAAGACCTGTTAAGGATTTAACTGTGGGCCAGCACTTGTAACCCTCTTCTTGGTATGAAATAAGGAAGCAGAAAAGAAAGTTTTTAAAGGATAAAAATGTTTTGATAGTGGCATAAGCCATTTTTAAAATAATCACTTTGTGTCTGCAGGAAGCACAGCAGCTATACTGCTCTATGTCACTAACAGTACTAGGAAAATTAATCCTCATATGTAGTTTGTGACATTAAAACATAATAATAAAGCTCTAGACAGGTTAATAGCATAACACTGGAGTCATGAATGTGTAAAGATTTTCAAGCTATGATGAGCATTCTTAAAATTACCTAAAATGTTGTCAGGATAGAGTTTCTGATACCTGACTGTGGTCCTTCGGTGGATGATGAACAGCTCTCAACAAATTTCCTTAAATGGTATAAGAGCATGCAGAATATAATCCCAAATTGAAAGTTGCTGGTTGCTCTCTTCTGTCCTAGCATTGCTTAGTTGAGTTTAAATCAATAATTTTTATAAAAGTGTAAAGTCAAGAATAAAAACATCTGAAGAAAATTAATTGATGATGTCTTCCAGGTATTTAATATTTTAATATAATCTAAAAAGATTTACTTTAGTCTTCAAATCTCACCAAGGATAACATCATTATGATCTCCTTTATGAGCTTTATTATCTGACCTTACTTTTGTAAATTTTTGTATACTTTCAAAGTAGTTGCTTTTCCATAGACTGTGTATTTGGTGCAATTATATGTAAAACATAAACCTTTGCTTTTTTTATTGAATTTATATGGGCATAAAGATCATAAATTTCCTGTAAATCAGTATGAATAATGACAAGTCACTAGTAAGTATTTCCCTGAGTGTGAATGTCTTCAAATTGAGAATAGTAGAAAAGGTTTCTTTCTTATGTGAAATTAAATGTTTTAATAAATATCAATCATCCAATTATATTAACATTGTAAGTAAAGCTGTTAAAATAATCTTTCTTTTCAAACAAGGTTTTTCATTAACTTCTTAAATGCTTCTTATAAAATGAGGCTGTATTTATTTACATGAAATAGTTGTAAGAGGGATCTGACTTTGTGCTCTTTAAGTAAAGATTTCAAAATTTGCCTGATATCTTCTTACTCAGTTAATTTTAAATAGTCTGTCTTATGTGAGTAATGAGTTCATACCAAAAGCTTCATTTTAAAACATTTCAGAATCTAAACAAGATCTTTGTTCTTGTAATACTGAGTTTTCTTATGACTCTTGAGGAAATAAATGTAGAGATACTGACTCCTGGAGAGGCAGCAGTTTCCATGCTAAGCAGTTTCAATGCTAGTAACTTGGCTTGGAGCTTGATCTTCCATATTTTCATGTGAAAAGAATGGTAACTCTGGCAAAGCTCATGGCAATATAAACCTCTCTTGATATGTGTAAAGTGTAGGACATGATCCCATGAGAGGCACAGAAGGCAATGACACAACAAATCCTTGTCTTAGCAGAAGGCTTTGTCAGCAAAAGGCTCCAATGCACCATGCTCTAGACACAGAAGGCACAGTTATTGCTATGGCCAGGATTAAGCATAGAAAACAGTGCACCTCTGTGAGGTTGCATTTTATCATTTGATAAAATGGATCAAACCATGATTTTTTCCCTCCTTTTAAGAAAATACTGTATTTCTACTAGATAATTTTTTTGCTTTATACAGGAGATGCCAGGAAGTCTTTGTTTTAGAGATTGTTCTGACAGTCTCTAGACTTAGTACCTATCATTAAAGATGGATTTTCTTTAAAATGTCTAATAAAGTGGCCACTATGAAGTTCCTTCAAGATTTTCAGTATATAATTTACACTTCTGTTATCATCCTTATCTAGTTCTTCCTTTAGTGAGAACTCACTGCATTTTTTCTTATGTTTCCAATGAGATGTTATTCTGAGTATATGCAATTACACTCCAGTTTGTCATTGACTGAAGTACATATGGGAACATAATCTATCCTTACTGCAGCACAATTCTGATCAGCCTTTTCTTCATCATCTTTGTCAGTACTAGATATAAAACAAGTATTCTGATTAATGCCCCTCCCTTAAATACAATAAAAAAGTATTTTTCTAAGTATGTAAGTTTCTTAGAAACATTTTATATTTGAAGAAAATGTTCCTGGCTATATTTTTCTGTTCATCACGGATATCTCTCTCTTATCTTTACTAAGCACTGCTGTCAAGAATACTTTTTTAAAGGAGAACAACAAATAGCCTGACAGTGTGAAGTCTATAAAAAATACAGATGTACTAATTTTAAAACAAGTTTTTAAACAAAAATTTAGCATCCATACAAAATTGAAATATTTATTTTTCTTCAGTCTTACTTTATTTTTGAAAGGTCTTGGGTTAGAAAATAATAAGATAATTTTCTTTTTTTGTCTCTAGCTGCCCCTAGACAATGCATTGAACTACACTTTGATGAAAAATATTCCATAGAGCCTTCTTGGGAGTGTAAATTTGACCACATAGAAGTACGAGATGGACCTTTTGGCTTTTCCCCAATCCTTGGACGTTTCTGTGGACAGCAAAATCCACCTATGATAAAATCCAGTGGAAGATTCCTGTGGATAAAATTTTTTGCTGATGCTGAACTGGAATCTATTGGGTTTTCTGCTCGGTATAATTTTACACCTGGTAAGTACAAACCATCACATTTTTAATAGAAAAACTTATCATTGTAACTTTTCTAATGATGTATAATCTTGCTGTTGAAGAATATCTTTAGCTGGGGCTTAGTGTATTTTCAAGAAAGGTATTAATAGATAGAAAATTGATAAAAGTCATATGTATCTTTTGCATAACAAGTAAGGCTTATTCAAGTGAAAGATTTTCAGATTCTGCAGTTTTAAAAAGTATTATTTTCAAGTGAATGCTATTACAGAAGGTCATTCAAAATGTTTAATGGGAAGTTTAGTGTTTTATGCTTGCTGTTACACTGTACAGCTTTTCTTTCAAAAAGACCATTGATAAAGTATTCTAATAAAATATGTAATTATCTCAGAAAATTCCATCATTGCTTTTCCACTTCACCAATCATTTCCCCAGCTGAGGAATGGCATACTTCTCCTTCCTCAATAAAACAAACTATTACAACTATTACCAAAGGATGTGTGAGGTTGAAAGAGTAACATATATTAAATATTTTTCTTAAAAGGTTGTAAATCTTAATTGCAATTCTACAAGTATTCCTTGTCACTGTTTAATTCATTAAAGTAAAACAAAATTCATAGTCATACTTTCCATTAATTCCCCTGCTCCCCCACTTATTAACAAAAGATTGCTGATTTGAAATTTCTTCTTTGGCTTCAGGTCTAATATACTGCACTGCAACTGCACTGCTGGATGTGACGTAGTTCTGTGACTTCTTATGTATTGAGTGATGAGTCATGCTTTAATATAGCTCACTCTAAAGCACTGTAATTATTATGTAATTTTGCCAATTATGTCACTATTTTTTTCAGCTAAATTGTTGTATTAGGTTGAACAGTATTCTCTAGAATACTGCCTAAAATTAGCAGACCCAAAACTCTTCCTTAAATATTCCAGTAGCATCATAGAAGATGGCAGGTCTACATGCTCTGTGTGTTCTTCTTTCTGGTTTTCCTTCATTAATTCAAGGAAAACATTTATAAAACTAAGCAGCATAGTAAAATTTTCTTTCAAGTCCATGATACTATTTTTCAATGGCTAAACATATATAGAAGGTTCAAACAGGAACAGAATAGAGAATTTCTGTAGCAATTTATCTGATAGCCAGGTATATGTATCTGTTGTAAAATCAAAGACAATAGACAAAATTTTGTTATAACCATGCATATCCACTCTGAAAAGTGAGTTAAATTTTTATCTCTTATTTACCATTGGTTTGTGGGCTTTTGCCATTTCCTTGCCCTGTGACATAAGTACTTTGCTTTAGATCTTGTTACCTTTTTTTTTTTCAAATTATGGTTGAAAAGATATTAATAGCAAAATCTGTAACTTAGTCTGTATAAAGACTCTCAAGCAAAAGACAATTTCATGGATCATGTTTTATCCTCATTCGCTTTCTACTGATGTAAGGAGAATTTCTACACAAAGATCAATGCTGGTAAATTGGTACAACAGCATAAATTATTCTAGACTTCAGATGGAATAGCTATATCTTTTTCCTTCCTTGATTCTTTCTTTTTTTTTCCCTCCATACATTTCAATAGAAGCTCTGCAAGTAGTAGAGAGTTAATAGGAATATTGGCCAAAATAAGAATATGATTAATCTGACAAGTGCAAAACAGAACTGTTGCTTTCTTGATCACCAATAAGAGGAAGAACTTCACATTCCACATTATTACTTGTATAGTCTTTTATTATGCAGACATGGATAAGGCATGACATTTTGAGATCTATTGTCCATATGTGTGCACTGGGGGTGGTTCCTGACAACTCTTAAAACAGAAGGATGGCTTTTGAGATTGTATAAGAGAGTAACACAGAGAGGATTCCACTCCAGAGTATAACAGAGTAACATAGAGAGGACTCCAATACAGAAATTATCACCTAAACCACCTAGAACCAGCTCCGATAGTGACAACTTTAAAAATTAAATTATGAACAAGGAAGAGATGAGAAGAAATTTTTCAGCTGACCTCTCTTTAAAGAACTTGAAGAAAAAGATCCAAATCAAAGACTGATTTGGAAACTGTTGCTGTCTCAAGCAGCTGAATGCTCAGGGGATATGTGATTTTTGTTGCCACTCATCCCACTTGTCAAAAGCAGGACACTCTTCCTAACTGCAACCTGCAAAGGAGGCTTTGCTGATCCAGAGACAAGTGCAACACAGTTATTTATTGAGTAACAGCAATCTTTGAGGGTCCCCACCTACCCCCACATGTCTCTCATCTGCCTCCTTTGCATTTGAGATCTTAATGGAGAATAAAAAGATGCATTGTTAAATGTGTGTGTGCCAGGATTTAAAAAATAAAAAGTAAATTTAACTAAATCGAAGCTGCAACCATTTATTGTTATTTGAATGGTACCTAGAGAAGCAGGGAAAATTATTTACTATGTCTCCAGGGTGTATAAAAACAGATAACTGGATGAAGTTGAAAAAAAAGATCAGTTAGGATATAATGAAAAATGCTGAAATGGAGCTCTATTAATCTGCAATTGGAAAGAATCCTGCACCTAAGGCATTTTAAATCTAGTTTGGACTAAGTCCTATAAAAAGAAATTATATAGAAAAATCCTAAGGGACAGACTAATAATTTGCACTTATGGCAACTTTTCTGTTCAATAATTTCTTTGACTCCTTGGTATTGAAATGGTTGGAAATTCATCCACTAAGGCAAAAGTCCAGCAGGGGCTGTGGTTTCAGAAACAAATGTAACTCTTTTGCTATACATTCTTTTCCTTTTAAATGAACCTTTTTTCGGAGGTCTTTTCAGTACTCTAAAAAGTGAGATCTTGCAGAAGAAAAAACTTTAGCAGCAATATCAGAGCTACATACATAGCCAACACAAACACACCCAGAAGCTGGTAAAATTACCTTAAGTTTTGCTAAAAAAATTCCTTTTTAAGAGAATAATTTTGGCTTTCATTTTTGTAATTTCTTAATTATAGTCTTAAGAGACACATGGATGAATGACATGGTACATTTGGTCTTAGACTGCTTTCAATGTCAAACTCCGAGCTAAGGGAAAAACTATTAATCTTTTTTTAATTACAACTAATATCAGTAATAATCAGATGCATTTTGATGTAAATTTTCAATCATTTTGCATACATGAGAGTTTATAAACAAATGAAAACTTCTTTACTCTTTATATACTATTTTATTTTTATTCTTTATTTTAAAATTCTGATTAACTGTGTTTATTTCAAAATGGAACTACCTGAAACTATTGAACCTTCATAAATGTATACAAAATTTTTGTTGGGTTGTTTCTTTTTAAGGAAATCTGATGTATGAGAGAAACACATATCAGGCTACAATATTTTTAGGTCCTGCTGGTTCATTTTGAATACAATTTTGATTGACTAGGGAAAAACCCATGACACAAGGATAATTCATCCTTGCTCTTGTTTTGTCAGTCTTTGGGCCACTGAAAGGCCTACACCTGAAATTTCATTTCACAGCTCTAGGTTGTTTGACTCGATTTATTATACTCATTTTTTCTAAAAAGCTTCATCTCAAGACTATTTTCCAAACTGGTGTTGAATCACTGTTTTGCGTTGAAAAAATTCAAGTACTGCTTCAAATTATTGACAACTCTTCTTTAAAAAGAATCTTTTTTTTTTTCTTTTTTTTTTTTTTTTTTTAGTACAGACAAGAATTCAGGCAGAGAGAGGCTGTGCTTATCTGGGCTTTCTTGCTCAGCTAGAATAATCAGATTTCTGTTTATCCTGGTCCCTGATTTTGCAGGACAGTGGCTTAAGATAGCACATCATTACTTTCAGTTCCTTCACTTAGTAGAAGCCATCTGTGTTTTTATTTAGCCTCATTAATATAAACGTCAGTCAGTAATGTTTTCTGTTCAACTGCCTGATAATGGAAAACAAAACAAAGATTTATTCTCTTGTGTTCCAAAAAGTGGAATATGAAACACTTTCTAACCAAAGTAACAGTACTTTTAAATTCCCATTACAGTGAATGTCAGAGTAATAGAATAATTATGTCATCTATCTTGAGGGAAAAGAATAAAAAACAACCCAAATTCCCCTTCGTTGAGAAATTTGCACATTTTATAACTCATGAAAAATTTAATGAGAATTTATTAAATTCAATCACAATTCTAAGAAACTTAGATAAAATATTATCAAATCATTTTGCCATCTAATGTCCATCTTCTGCCTTGAATGTGTTTAAGCAGGGGATATTTCCCAGACATCTGGAATATCTGAATATCCATGTGAGCTGGGTCACTTGTACTTTTTTTTTACTCTTCTGAACCTGATCTGATTACTTTTAATTTGGTATTAGCATGACAATCACTTTTTAGCAACTTGAAATCCAGTTAAGCTTTTTGAGAACCAACAAACTATGCCAAAGCCATTTAACTTTAAAGAACAAAATGGTTTCTTTTTGGGAGCAGATTTGGTTTGGAAGATGAGAAATTACTCATTACAACTTAATTTTGAGACAGAACCACGTGATGTCAAAAGTGTGAATCTGTTTTATTTATTGAGATATAACTTCCCAGCACTTCAAATTGCTATAAGCAACTTCCTGGAGTTATGAACTTTTATTGTGTTCATATAAGTGCACTTCATAAGAGTCAGGCACTTCATTGCTGTTTACAAGGCATTAGGGCATCCTGGTCTTGGGAAAGGGAAGGAATTTTTCTCAAGTAGGATGATGAATTACATTGAAAATCATGATCACAGGTTTCTATTAAATTTAAAGTGTAAAATAATTCCTTATGTGGAACAAATGAGTATCTAAAAGGTCTTGTGGGGTTCTCAGATCCCATATTATGTGTTACCGTCACATAGCTATATGTTTCTTTCAACAATACCCAAAAGGCAAATACAGAACATCTTAGTTTAGAAATCCCTACATGCTGGGAGTATCATATTACCAACAGAAGTTGAACATTTAAGTCCCTACTCTGTGGAACTTTGATGTAAAAACAAGAGCAAGAGTCAAATAAGATACAGTTTTAAGTATTTCTAGCACTGGAGTAAAGCAAAATGACAACTTAACTAGGGACACTTACTGCTTCCCCTGACATCAGTTCACCCTGTTCTCTACAAAAATCCCTTCCCTATATTCATTCCATAAGAAGCCGGCATAGACGTCTAGAGAAGGTTTACTGGGATATTCTGCAGCTGTACAGGTACAAATAATTATATTCCACCTCCACAGGAAACACTTTTCTTCATTTACAAGTGACCTCACCAATAATGGTGATTATTATGCTGCAATGATAAATATTCTTTTTAAATATTCTTTTTCTCTGACAAAAAGTCTATATTTTTGGAGCACTTGTGAGGGATCTTTAGGAAGCTTTGATGTACATTAAAAATTAGTCCTAGAAAACCAACATTTTTAGAATAAGCTGTATTTTGTATAATACTGGTGTCATTCTAGAAATAGTTTATATTATTACTTGTTGCAAAACAATTAAATCTAAAGCAGAGGATTTTCCTTAAATATGGTCTTTTTCTTATCCTCTTTTCCCTAAGGATAAACTTTTGACTTTATGTAAATACTATGCTGAGTTAGCTTAACCTTAGGTCTGATATAAACCTTTGCTTTAAACACTTATAAAATAAGGAAATAACCAGTGGGCCCTGGAAATTTCTTTTCCCTATTAATTCTTTATTTTTCTGTAACATTGTGAAGCACTTGGAAATAGCAGATCAGGGAGGATAATATGGAACAGAAAGCCTGGGTAGTCCTTTTTCCACAAGTGTTTAAAACCAACTTATTTACAATGAAAATTTTCACTGCCCACATTCAACACTTCCAAAGCCAGTTGCTGTGTTACTTGTTTAGCTCTCATTCAAACATTATAGCACTTCAGGGGAAAAACTGGAAACTTCTCATATGTAATGAATAAGGAGTTTTTGATTACTCTTCAGAATTTTCCAGGTCATCTGATTTTCTCATCTGGCAGATTTTCTAAAAGCTCATCTTGGGATGCACTCCTGGGTGGTTGTGTTGTCTCCTCCTGACAACACTGTTGTCTGTATTAGTTTTCTTAGGGACCTTGGAAATGTGGACCTGGAGAGATTCTTCTGACACTGATGCAATTGTTTTTCTTCACTAATACTTTTCTTAATCTGTTAAATTTTCATCTCTTTGCATTGTATCTACAGGTTTATAAGGTGTTCCTGGTACAGCAATTGCCCCAGTGCTTTTGAGTTATCAGTCTGCGTGTGCCCCATCTGTTGAGGCAGAAAAACTATTTTTTAATGTAGCCATTCAGTTTGATTCTTTAGCTGTTAGTATATGTTAGGTAAAACCTATGTTTATATCATTTCAGTCACCTTTTTGCATAGACTTCTAGAGAAAGTTTACTTCTACAATCAAGAAACTGTGATTGTAGATTGTTCTTGTTATTTGTCTAATTTATTTAATGAAGCATTTCTCAATTATTTAATGAAGCATTTCTCAATTCTAACAGCAATAAATATTGATCTTTATTGAGATATTTACCTTTCCTTAACAGATTTTTTCCTGTATGTACAGTGCTTCTAGCTAATTCTTCTTAAAGAAATATACAAAAACTGTTATTAGAAGTCACTCAGTTCCCTGTAACTAATAAACAGGCTTCTTGACAAATAATTAGTAGCTTTCCAAATTTAAGTCTTTGCAAAACTGTTTCTATTTCTAGAACTGAATATTTTGTCAGTATACAATGTTTAGTAAATGACTAAATGTGTCAGATAATATGTAAATCCTCTGTCACCACTTGTTATGTACACTCAAATATTGTCTAGCATTGGTTCATTTTCCAAGGACAGTACTCATAGTTTTGTAAAGAGGACAATCCAGAAAAACTCTTTTGCCTATCAGTACTGAGGTGAATGCTACTGAATATTATTTGCATATTTGTAGTTCTAGTAGGTGTTGTCATCTTAATATATCTTTTGCCATATTGATTGCTGAGACCTGTCTTGATTTGTTTACTGTCTTGTTGAGTAATGCAGGCTATGTAATAGATTGATTTTAGATATTACACTTGAGCTTCTTTGATAGTCAGGTCTAAAAAATAAGATCATGCTTAATTCAACTTTGACACAAATATTGTTTATTGTTTAAAATATTTTAAATATTTTGCAAATAAATCTACCTTGCCCATTAGAGCATCTATGCCTTTGATCCATCTTCTCTTTTTCCCCTACTATGTACTAAGATACTGAAGAGTCAGCAATCTTTAGTATCATACTGCTGTCATGGGGTAGGGAAATACTATCATGTAAAGTCTTTTTCATGTGAGAAACAGATAGTACAATGATTTCTGTGAAAAGTAGGTGTCATCTCTATGTTTACATCTGGTCAATATGTCTGTTGCTAGACACAAAACTCCTGGAAAATCAAGACTGTGAATCAAACTTATGAACACCCTGACTAAGTCCGATTGTTTTTTTCCTTTTTTGCACTTTGTGTCTCTCTCTCTCTGTACAATGATAGCTTGTCTCAAGTTTCTGACAACTTCCATTCACCATATATTTATATCTTATACTTTTATCTTATACTTTTATCTTACTGAGGAGATACAAGCAAACCTCCTCTCAAAACATTGACTGATGACACCTGTACAACAAGGTGTGCTGTCCTAAAAATGATCATGACAAATTGAGGTAGGGAGAGGCTAAATGTTTTTTAAAACCTATTTTAAAAGGGTTCCATTTTCAATATAGTTGGGTTCATACAAGAGTCATCTGCTCACTGTGGGTGTTGCTTAATATTTGTGAATATTGAGTAGATTAAATGAGGGTTTTTTCCCTTATACTATTAATTCACCTTAGTTAGAGATATACTTAATCTTTTGTTGGGGAAAAGCAACAAGTAATTTTTTTTGTTCAATTTATGTTCAATGTATACATATTTTCAATTTGGACTTTTTTTTTTTTTTTTGATTGTGACAAATCCAAATGCTAGGTGTCCTGATTTTTTTCTCTACAAAACCTGTTCATTTCATAAAGGCCCCCAGGCCAAATAAAAATACAAGCTACTATTAATTTAACACTAATCCATCAAAAATCTCTGAAATTACTTTCTGATATGCCCAAGGATAATTCCAAAGAACAGTTGCTTAAGCTTACTATACTCAAATGCTGCACTGACAAGCCACTAAATCTAGTCTCAATTTAGCAAAGAATTTCAGGAAGCCTACATCTAAGCATGTGCCTAAATCCAGGCAATCTCTAGGCTTGGGTTCTTACTTAAAAATAAGTATGTTTAAAGACTATGCTCTACCTTTCTAGATATTGAACTAAGGAAAAAATAAATATCTCTTAGTTTTGGAGAGCAAAACTACTGTTTCTTCAACTCTTCTAATGAATTAAAACTAGTTTTTTACCTTCACACAAATTATGTGATTGATCTATATCAATTCAGCATTTGATCAGTAACAAACTAATATAGTCTTAAATAGATTCAACTTTCTCAGCTTTTTATTTTTTTTTAATATTCTGTTACAGTAAGCTGAAGTTTTTTTTGTTATTAAAAAAGACATTATTAATGATTTTTCTGTCTTCCTGTGCCATTCTTCCTCTAGATACCCTTATACCTATAAAAGTTAGCCTGGAATTGTCTGAAATGAAATTATTTCTTCAATCTTCTTCTGCTTAGAACATAATTAATTCAGATAAGCTTTTTTGGTTTTATTCAGTTGGTCAGTCAGATTTACAAATTGTAAAATGAAGTGATACAAGTTCTGCAATCATTTGCAGTGAGTACGGGTTCCACACCTTGGATTTAAAATTTGAAACATAAATTTCCAGTGAATTTTTTACCACATTCCCACTACAACTTTTGTTTGTGCATCCATTGTCAAAGAGTCTTTTTTAAAATAAAAATGGAGCAGTACTTGTGGATAGTTTTTTGAAAGATAAAAATTATATTATTGTATAATAATAATTATATTGTTCTTTCTCTGAAAACTCTTCTTGATTATTTCAAATGCACATTGCTTACATGACTACAGCATAGTCTGCAATTCACTAGGGAGATGAATGCCTGACATTGTGGTTTCCTCAAATAGGTTTGTAAAGGAGGTTTTAACTTCAATGAGGAAAAAATTGTTCTGGAATACACATTATAAAATGTACTTCCAATTAATTTTTGTTTTATAATATATAGAATTATGATATTTACCAAACAATTCAAGATGCCATTGAAAGTAATAAATTCATTGTAAACTTGTGAAAATAAATAAGCAAGTACTTTTGATCAACATTTCAAAAATATTGCTTCAGAGGTCATTACTGGAGCTATTAAATTAGAGATGCACAAACTTCATTTGAATACTTGGATGTCGAAAGTCTATGTAATATCCAGCAATTTCTGTTAAGAAAGTTTTCTTGAGTCATGAATAAGATGATAAAAAGGGAATTGCAAAATGTTTTTTAAGAATTCATAAATTAATAAAGTAGTTTTTTGTGACACATCCATGGTTAAAATTTTGTACTAGCATGACAGAAGCAGGCAGTGTGAAATGTGTTATTCTAGTCACATATCAGTCCCCTAGATGACACTGAGAAGCCAGAAGATGTTGTGTAACAGGACTTACATACATCATTTGCCAGATGTTATCTGATAGTTGAAGCTCAAGAGACAATGTTATCAAATCTGCTGGTTGCAGTATGTGGGTTAACAAAAGATTGTATTATACTCCTCTTGTTGTCTTTTGGGTTTTTTTCCTTTTCTTTTGCTGTAGCTCATTTCTCAAGTCTATGTGAAAATTAATATTAAAAGAGAATGCAGAAAATACTTCCTAAAAATATTTTATTCTTAAAAGTTGATTTCATTATGTGGTTTATACAGTTGGTTATTAACTGCTACTAACTATGAATCTCATACTGAAATTGTACAAAATAGTTTATACTGGCCTAGGCTTTTA
The DNA here is from genome assembly GCF_050655825.1 of Lonchura striata. Classification (NCBI taxonomy): domain Eukaryota; kingdom Metazoa; phylum Chordata; class Aves; order Passeriformes; family Estrildidae; genus Lonchura; species Lonchura striata. The sequence goes on from NC_140704.1 coordinate 100,055,373, forward strand.
AAAATCAGATTTGGTAGTTTGGATCTCTGTAATTTTATGTGCATCCTCCACACAAATAATTTTTAGCAATAAAACAGTTATTTGTATTCTAGAATATTGCGTATTAGTGATAGTTCAAGTATAGACCAATTATTTACCAAGTATTTTTAAATGAAAGGTTTAATTTATATTTGACTTTCTTTTTTTTTCTTTTTATCTCTAGAACTTTAAATGACTCTTTTAAATCAAGCTAGGAAAAAATCCTGCAGCTTGGCAGTCAAAACCTTGATCTGGTTAAATGAAATTTAATTATTGTCTACTTGCTGGGTAAGCGGCTGACCCCTACATAACAATCCTGGGAGCTGACTGGCCATCATGCTTTGGCCGGCTTCTGCTGCAAGTCAAAACTCTCCTGAGACCTCATTCCTCCTAAATATTACCACATCAATGGCAGAACTAGACAATCTCTAATCAGTACCCACTTTGCTGTTCTTTTCCCTGTCTCTTCAGCCACTTACAGAGCAATATTGGGTATTGTATAAAGCAGACATAAGGACTTATGAACACTGCCTTTCTAAGTTGTGATTCAATGAATCACAATGTCTTTTTTATTAATGTGATGCAGAAGATCACTATTTATTCTCTGTATTAGGCTGAACCAGTCAGCTAGTGTAGGACTCAATCAATTGCTAAATTCAGCTCAGATTGTGGGCCTAAACTGGCTTATTTTAGAATCAGTATTAAAATTGTGAGTAAATCCAGTGAAAAGAAAATTACTTCTTCAGACCAGTAAATATTGATCAGAGGGGCAAAAAATGTAAATCAGTTAAATTCCATGTAAACTATAATTTTTAAACCTAAAATCTAAAGTTATGATAATAGATTAAAAGTTTACTAATCTATACTTAATATAATCACTGTTTTGTGATAGAATCTGGAGTTTCTGGGGTAAGGAAAAGTCAGAGGCAAAAGAGTTTTATAGATGTGAATGTAACTACTCATATTCTTGGTTTGAAATCTTCACTTACCCACAGACTCACTTGCTTGTGATTTTCTTGACAAACCACTTTGAGGTTATTTTGCGAACACAGAGCATGTGGCATAAATGCTATTTAGAGAGGACTGAAGATCCACCAGAAGAATGTTGTTAAAAGAAAAAGTAAAAAAGATTGAAGACAATGGTTTATCCTGGTTTAGAATTTATTTTCATGTTGATTTTTTCATACAGGCATGTAGTAAAACATATGCTAGTGTTGTTTATGAGAAAAAATTTTTAGTCATTAATTTCAATGGAAAAGTTTGGGCCTAGAGTTGCTATGAATTATGTTTGGTTTACATAGTAAAGCATACAGTAGGACTTTTCTCTTCAAAATAATAGAAGTCACAGCTGACCTCTCTCTTGTTTCTAACAGTTTATATCTACTCTAGGTCAGTATAAGGAATTAAGTGTGGTTTGTACTTCCTCTGGCACTTTTAATTGCATGAAATTGGAGAAAAATTATCAATTTGAGCAAAATTGAATGTCACTCTCATGAAGTTAAAGTGAATGTCACTCTCAGGAACCAACAGGAAGCAAATTAACTGTAAGGCAAAAAACCTGGCTCTAAAGTCTAGATTAAGCAAAAATTGTCTTAACTTTTTCCTCTCATAATCTCAGGGGAAGCTGAATTGCATAATACTGAAAAAGGGGGAATTGTTATTTCTTACATCCGATGTATTATTTATATCCTTTTAATATCTGAATGTTACCTTGTATAATAAAATGTAAAACTGATGTTTGTGGGTAATGTAAGTGGGTAATTACGTAGGGAATTCACAGTTTAAAACAGAGCTGTTTTCTTTCTGAAACACTTCCTCAGACAGAGCTGCTGCCCTACGTATTTAAAAGATGAAGAAGCAAAAGTGTTAGAATGTCTCCAAAGACACTCCCCAATATACTCTGCAGCTAAAGTTCTTAAAAACATATCTTCTTATTCTGTACTTTTGGGTAAACTGCTGAGGTCAACAGCTCAGTGTTCCCTGAATGGAGAGTTTCTAGCCAGAAAACCTACTAAAAGTAGCAGAAGAAAAAGGAAATATCTGGTGTCACTGAAATTTATACTGCTATGAATTCTGAAAGGACAGGACAGAAGACTTATTTTTCCTACAGTTGTTTTTGGGACTTGGTGTTAATATGCCTTTCTCGGCAACTCACTGAGCTGTGTGGCTTTTTTAATTCCCCTGCTTGCTCACTGAAAGTGTCTGTGGTGTGTGTATACATAATTAAAATTAGAGGTGACAACTGGGTTTAAAAACTGAATTTCACTTTTTCTTTGATATATGCTATTTTTTTTTTCCTATTTTTTTTCCTTTAGAAAGAGAGCCTTCAGGTTCCAGTGGGGATGAAAACCTAGATTTTTCCCCTTTGATCTTAAAGATTTCTACCCTGGATACAGAATACATTTTAAAAACATCCTGTGACATTGACTTTTTGAATCATACAATGAGTTTGTCACAGGAGAGTAGTAGAATATGATTCACCCAACAGCTTTCAAAAACCTAGCAGTTAGACAGTAAACTAATGTTTTTCTGTCTGTGGCTATTTAATTTGTTTCTACTCTAAGATTCTTATTTTCTGTAGTATTTTGTCTCTTCAGCCTCTTGATATATGGCCACACAATTAAGCAAGCAATTGCTTTTACAAACAAAATTCACCTCCCTTTGGTCCTCTCTGACACAATTCTTTGCTTTAGCAAAAGACCACCTGGTGTTTTGCTAGTCTGTAACAGGAAAAAAATTTGGAGACAGTGGAAGAATTTGCTTGTTAAAGTGGCAAGTGGGTTATTCACACGTGGAAACTACAGGAGATATTTGGGTTTCTCATGTGAGAGGCAGTTATCTTCAAAAGGATGCCACCACTGTCATGGCCAGCTACAGCAGGGGAATATTAGTAGGTGTAAATGCTGTGTTGAATTTCTTTATTAACTGAAAATGTACCACAATGTGCAGTGAGCAACAGGTTATACAGTGCTACTTTAAGCAGCAGAAGTAGTAATTCTGTTAACTATACGATGTAGCTATTCAAAAGAACACTACAGTGAATGCATTCATTCTGTTAAATGTTCAGAGGTGAAACTAGGAGAAAACATTTGAAAACAACAAAGGTTATTTTAAATCACAAAGTTATTCTCATAAGATCCTTCTGTCCTGAAAAATCTGCCCAGCAGACTGATACAGGATAAATATCCTGAAAAGGATGTGCAGATTCTCCACTCAGTGGTAGCAAGAAATAGGAATGCGTAAATAGGTCCAATCTGCAGAAGTAATGCCTGGTACTCAGTTGTGGCTAAATCTTTGGTCTCATTTCCCCCTCCTGGTCTTCTGACATGAACTTAAAGAGTTATTTCCTTGGACTGGGCTAGGAGTCATCTATTAAAAAAAAGGATGAGACAAATCCTGAGCCTTTAGTAACATCCTGCTGAAATTGCATGACTAGGAATACTTAGAATTTAACATTATTCAGGAAAAGCACCATAGCGTTGCACATCCTTCTTCATAGTCCAGTTCAGAGATGATTAGTCAATTATAGGAAGCTTCCAGGATATTATCTTGGGGAGACACAGACAAGGTGCTGCCCTTGACTGATAGTCAGTCCTGGTGGTCAAGTCAGCTGCACTGTCACAGCAAGGCTGTGTTACTCAGATAAAGTGGACTCCTGAGCTCATTCAGTCTTGTTTCAATATTTTCAGGCAGCCAGTAGGTGAAGGTATATGTAGCCCTTGAAATATTCATCATGGGATCATTTTTTCCCTGCATTTCCACCCAGTGTGCTGCATAAAGGGAATATATTTCCTAATTGGAGTGCTCAGCTGCTAGTGTAAATATTTGACATAATAAAAATGATCCCACACATAGCAAGGCTCCAGGACTTCCTCTTTCCACTCATCAGCTTGAGTATCACATTGTTGCCCATTCTTGCTCTCCTTTGCCACTCGGCCACTTTTCCAAAAGCACTTCTCAGCTCTGGGATTTAGGAGCACATATCAAGGGGTTGAAACAGCCTTTGAGGATCAGACCCAGAATCTCATGCAACGTTTTGCTTTCTGACATGGCTCCCATCCATAACAAAATTTACATCGGAGAAAGGCCCTAGTTTTTAAAGGGTTTGCAGAATAGACAACAAAGACAAGCAGGCTAAAATCTCAAAGCCTGTCATTGTGTGCATGAAAATAGAAATTTAACTGCAACTTCTGTTATCATGTGATCTATTGCAGTGGAATTTATTCAGGTGCTTCTTATTTGCTCAGTTTGACCAGTCTTAGCAAGAAGGTATGCAAAGACATGGATTTTGTTTTTCATTTTTTGTTCTTTTTTTTCCTGATGTTGTCTTTGTAATTTCTAAAAAGATTTTGACAAAATAAAGAAAGACCTAATTGTGGCATACAAATGTCCAACTATTGCTAACAGTTGCAGTATATCTCATTTTACTGAGCTCATCATAGCAATATAATTAGTTTACAAATAACTATATATACTAATAACACTAAACAGATACTTTGTAAGCATGAACAGAGAGTCATAAAGTGACAAACAAAAAAAAAAACTAAAGAAGAAAGAAGGTATTGTATAAATCAAACTTTTGGGTAATAGCTTGTGTTCAAGGTGAAATAACAGGAGTCATATTCACTGCTACATTTGTACTTATCAGGTTTGAGTTCTTTCATGACTATGAAGTTAAGAAGTGAAAAATTTGAGAAGCATTATTTTAGGCTACAAATATGTAATCTTCAAAAGAGCTGCAATTGATCACAATATTGTCCTTAAAAAGAAAACATAGAAAATAAAGAGCAAATACAGCACATATAACCAACTATAATTATTACAGAACTTACTACAGGGTCTAGCAAATTATAGGTTTCTTTGAACATCTTTTGATATCATTATTACAAATATAGACACATATGGAAGTTTCAAGAAGACTACAAATATGACAAGAGCCATCAAAACAAATTTTATTTTAGGCTAATAAGAAATAATTATCGGGTTTTGCATAGAGATTTCACTTCATATTGTTTTTCTTATTACTTTTTCTCTACTCTCCCAGCAGAATAGCAAAGTTTCCTTTGAACACCACACAAAAAATGTTTATATACTGAAATGTTCTTCTATTTTAGAATTATATTAGGGATTCTTTGAGAAGACTTTTATGCTTTTAAAATCTTTTCGACATCTTCTTCCAATACTTTTGCTCTATCATAATATACTATGAGGCAATGACATAAAATAACCTTAGAATAATCATGCTTTTCTGTTTTGAGCTGTGCAAGCTCTTCTTTTATAGAGACCTATCCCTCACCCCTCAAAAGGGCAAAGCTGGTTTAGGCTCCCAGAAATCATTGTAAAAGAACCTGACTTAGTAAATTTACAGATAAATAAGTTATCTGACAGACAAGCATGTGCATGCATTAAAATTACTTAAATATTGATGGATAGGACTTTAATATCTATTTCTAGTCAAAGACAGAGAAGTGAAAAGTTATATTTACAGCTATATCTGATAAGTGAATAAAAGTGGACTGCTTGCCTACTTCTGATTAGGAAATATGGCTTCAACCTGTTGTGACTACTTTCTGTATGTATCCATTAAAAAGAGGTTTTTGTATTCACAAACAGTAAAAACCCCCTTAGGTTTTAAACTTCAACCCTTTGTAGTGTATGGCTTATTCAGATAGTTCAAATAATTAATCCACATCTCATTTATGGAAGAAAAGAGAAAAATACTTCAAAAGTTATTCAGCACCAGAATTTTGTATTACACATTTCTTTCCTCTTGACTTTTAACTCTACAGCAATTGCTCGTGTTCTTTACTGTATGTATTGCACTTCAGATATTAAAAAAAAAAATATGTAATTAAGTATACTGTAGTCCAGATATTATCAGGAACACAAACTCAATATTCCATTTTTTAAAAGTGATATTAAAATTTTGACTTATTACTTTTGACTTCCAGAGTGAGATATTTATTATTTTTTTATCTATCTTTTATATCTATTATCAGTGAAAGCAGCAGGTTTGAAGTTAGCTGGGTAAGAAAGTGCCCAGATGAATTTTATATGAAAAGCTAAGGAAAGATGAATCAAATGTGAGAGGTGTTACTTGCAAATTTTGCCTCTTGCCTTCAAGAGTAAAAATACTCAACTTTTTCTGTATTACAACATTACTTTTAAAAAAAGTCTTGTGCCATCTCTCTTTGAAGAGAAGTTGAATGACCTTTATATAAGTGTGGAATTTTTAATTCAACATATGATCTTTTAAAATTGATTTGCAATAATACTTACCAGAAGAACATCATGTTACTAGTAATTAGTTTGAACTTTATATATTTTTCCCGTGTCTTACAGAAATTATTCAAGCAATATAATTTTAAACAATTTCACTTTCTGTGTAAGTGACACAGAGTGAGGCATTTCATGCGTACGTGCACACATGTGTGGGTAAAAGTTTCTGTGAGGTTATACCTCAGTTGGGCAATTCCATAAGATGCTGCAGTGTACTTGTAAAGAAGGTAATTTACATACTTTTTGAAGACTTAGTACAGTTGTTGTACAATGCCTTCTAACTTTACAATTTTCTTAATTTCATAAGATTTTTGAGCAATTAGTTGCCCTAACTCCTTTCCATTGGCCTCCTATTTTTCTACTTAAATTCCATGTTTGCCAGCCACTTAGAAGAGCCAGACCTATCACATAGGAACGGTGAAATGAAAAATAAAGAAATGTAATACGGTTTCTATGGAAAAAATAGATTCCAAAGCTAGCATCTAAAATCTTTAGTGTCTCATATGAAGACCTAATCGAGGTTTTTGAAACCAGGCCTAAGTACTTCATATTTCTCCAGGGTGGATATATATGTTCCTGCAACTCAGAGCAAATTCCACAAAACCAAGTCTGCATTGTGATAGAGATTTGTCTAACTTCTGCTGTTACCTCAGATAACAGGTCTAGACTTTTGATTGGCTATTTCACTATTATCCAATTCTATTGTTTAGTTATTACAAAATCAGAGGATCAGAAAATGGCTGGTCTCAGAAGGTACCTCTGTTCAACCCCCTTTCAAGCAGGGTCACCTAAAGCTGTTTTCCTAGGATCGTGTCTAGACAGCTATTGAATATCTCCAAGGATAGAGACTCCACAAGCTCTTGGTTCCCTTGCTAGTTCTGAGCTACCTCATACTGGAGAAGTGTTTCCTGATATTCAGATGGAACTTCCCATGATTCAATGTGTGCTCATTGCATCTTGTTCTGTTACTGGATACCACTGAAAAGAGCCTGACCTCACTCTCTTTGCACTCCTCCATTTGGTTTTTGTACACATTGATGGGATCAACTCTGACCCTTCCCTATCCAGACTGACCCATGCCAACTCAATCAGCCTTTCCTCATATGTCCCTTAAAAATTTCATGACCCTCTGTTGGATTGTCACTAGCAGCTCCATATTGCTTCCTATTTTGCCTCTGTTTTTTTTTTTTTCCTTTACTTATGGGTGATCTATCTTATTTTTCACAGAAAATTTTCCAATCTTGGATGTTTTCCACACAGGAACATGATTTTGACTTGTCTATTGTAAGATCTAGCTAGTCAGTTAATATAACATTAATGTTTTGACCCAGCTGGACTGAGAATAAAAATTTGATTGAATTACATACTGAAGAGCTCCTAAAATCTAATCCATTTGATGGGACACTATCTAAAAAACAAATATTTTCTTGTTAAATATGCTCAAACATGGGTGAATTTTACGCATGCGTGATAATACCTTATTTAGAGATTTTGTTTTTATTATAGTAGTATTGGTATAATGGCAATATTTGGTGAAGGGTTATCACCTTAGATGTACATTTTATTTCTCTTTCAGTCTTGAAATGTTGAGAATGTGCAAAAAGTTATTTTTTAAGACTGAGCAGGTCTACCATATTAATGAATTGTGCATTTCTGTATGTGTTGTTCCAGTGTTACTGTATTGTTAAATGAGAACATAATTTCGGAGTTGTTTTGTGAGTCAAATTGTATGGTTTAGATTGTACTTCAGTCTGCATTCTTGCTACTAACATTGCTTTATATGGAAACTCTCATATGGGGAAATTTCTGGCAGGACAGTTTTGCTTTCTTTTCTCCTATGTACTTTACTAATGTGGTGGAGTGTTTTCAGTAAATCAGAGTAATCCCTGCAAACCCAGTAAAAGGAAGAAATGCAATAGTTACATGAGATACCATTGGGATGGTAATTTGAAACATAAGTAAAAGCAGATTTCCTTTAAGTGTCTCACTTTCAGAGCTGGATATCAGCATCCCAAGTACATTAGGTGAAATATTTCATTACCTTTAATGTTGTTGGTAATAATGTCTATCTACTGACCTATAAAAATGTGTAACAATTAATACTAATTGCCTACTCAGCTGTATTTGCAGTCCTGTAAGTTCATAAGTATTTACTCATGGTTTATGTTGTACAACTGTAAAAGACATTTGGTAAGAACAGCAGCCTGGTTGTAGAGGGGTAATTTAAAAAGTGATCTTACAACTGCAGGTTTTGAAGTCACATTTTGACTGTTTAGATTAAAATGGCTGATCTTGCTTATACAGCATTAGACTACTTTGTTATATTATTTGGTTATGACTCTTACTGTTCTTAATTGAATAAGGCTAGAGGGAAAGGGCAGTTTTTGTGGCTTGCTTGTGAGTATAGTTTTTTGCATTTGATGCATGTCCTTCTTCCAAAGCTTCTCTTCTTCATTTTTTAAATATTTATTTATAGTTCTTTCTACACTGACCCAGTTCTGAAACAAAATCAGTTTTATGCATAAATGAGAAAAACAGCGCACAACATTCATTTTAGGTAGAAAAACAGTGCAAGTGATAATAATTTCCCAGACAAGACCAGTCTATTCTAAGAAATCACTTCTTGAATTGTTTTAGCCTCCCATATTTCCGGTTTTGGGCAGTATCTGCAACCTGAGCCAAATTTTGTTAAATTATTATTTGCATATGGATGATTTCCCATTGAGGCACAGGTCTAAGACCAAACTTATTTCATCTTTGTATTATACCTGATTATAAAGGCATGATACAAGCCCTCTCAGACAGTAAATACAATCATGTTTATCAGATGGAAAATAGCAATGTACTAGAGTTATTATGATGTTTGTACAATGGCTGCTAATAGTAATTCCTATGGTATTTTTTTCCAGTAAGACCAAAAGGATGCTTCTGACAAAGAAAGCGTCTCCTTTTGGTCAGTTGGGATGGCATAGTATTCATAAACACAGATTTAAGTTCAGATTTCTTCAGTTAAGTTGAGTGTTATTCTTAAAAATGCAAAATAAGCAAAAAGATTCTGAATGGATCTGTAAATATATCTTCTTTCACTATGCTGAGGTATTAAAATGTCATGTGGTTAGCTATGTGATGTTCTCCCCTGCTAATGTATGCAGAAATATTTTTATACCCTTCTGAAAGAGAGAGACAGAGAAAAGCAGGATTTAATAACAGAAAAAAAATCTTGGTATGATGGTATCAATCATTTCTGCATTAATAATTATTGTGTTGCCATAGTTTTGAAATAGTTCCCATTTCCAATAAGTATATGTATAATTATATAACTCAAGTGTATTATAAAATTTGAGCATAGTAACATAACATCTCAGATATTGAATGAAACTAATTTTGTCTTTCTCTATTTTTAAGATCCAGATTTTAAGGACCTTGGTGTTTTGAAGCCATTGCCAGGTTGGTATGTTGGTTTTGGGTTTTTTTCTAACTTGAAGGCCATTATACTCTGCTGTAGAAAACATTTTTGTTTGCTGTTCAGGTTTCATTTTTTCTGGTGTTTTGTTATTCAGTTTGTGAGTTTGAGATGGGAGGACCTGAAGGAATTGTGGAATCTGTACAAATTGTTAAAGAAGGAAAAGCTTCTGAAACTGAAGCAGTAGACTGTAAATGGTACATCCGAGCACCACCCCGATCCAAGGTCAGTCCTTCATTAAATTGCTGATTTGCCATTTAATTTAAGAAATTGCCTTTTCTAATATATTGTGCATTTCTTAGTACAGTCAGATCTTGTTTAATAACTTTACAGCTTGAACTGTAAACTATTTTTTTTCCTTCTGCTGTGGAAGGGTAATTTGTCATCTCAGCCAAAATAACCACCTTTCTTCATAAATGATTATTTGGGCAGTACTAATGTATATTTTGTGCCATAAGTAATTTTCTTAAATTCATCTTTAATTTTGTTCATATTTTTAAAGGATCTATGTGTGCTTTAAAGTTGGAATTAATCTTATAATTTAAATTTTCAATATGTTTAAATACCTAACATAGCGACAACTAAGGGAGCGCTGCTGGCTCCCTGAGGTCATCTTTTTTTCTCATCTGGGAACTGTGAAAATGGACATAAAATAAATTAATGTTCCTCCATATGAAGCCTTTAATTCCTTTGGTTTAGAGACAGAGACAAAAAGAGTATTCTCATTTCTTTTCCTCCACAGTCAGCAAGCCAGGGTTTTGTAAGAAACATGAGAGGGCTGCAATGAATTAAAAAATACTTTTCTTGGATTCCCCTTAATTTTCTCCCTTATCCATAACTTATCAGTTATGATATGCATTAATTGTTGCTGGCTACACTACCACTTCTCCCCTCTTTGCAATAGAAACAACTTTATGCCTCCCACCTACTTCCATTCACTGTATAAAAGACACCCCACAGTATACTTTTTCTAGTTGTCTTTATTGGACAGGAAAGGTTTTAGAAAGTAGAATTTATATATGCACTACTCTCTGCTGTCTTTAAACTGATCAAGGCTTTTTTTTGTATAACCTCAGTGAGAAGACTGCACTGAATATGTAATTGTTTCATCATCAGAATGACACATGGATGAATGTTGAAGGGTTCTCCTCAGGAAAGGTTTTCAGAAGAGAAAAAGTCATTAGTATCAGCATTTTTCTATTGGAAAAGTATAGGAAAAGAGCTGGCTCACAAAGACTACAGATAAATGATTTCCAGAATATACTTTCATCTTATAACTTTTTTTTTTTTTACTTTTGGATAAAATTAATATTGATAGAGGTTTTCAATTAAGTAGATGAGCTTCCCATTTTGTTACACTAAGTAGTGAAATGAAATTATTGGACTGATGAATGATTATTCCATATGTTATAGGCAGTTTATATTCATTCAGCACAAATCGCAGTATCAATATGAACTTCAGATGGAGAGCAGCCCAGCTGATAAGGTTTTGGGGATTCTGGTGGATAAGAGGCTGAACATGCCCCAGAAATGTACACATCCAGCCCAGAAAACCGGTTGTGTCCTGAGGGCTCTGAGCAACTGGATTTAGTTGAAAACATCCTTGCTTACAACAAGGAAGTTGGACCAGTTGGCCTTTATACATTCCTTCAAATTTAAACTATTCTATTTAGGTATTAGTAGAAATGAAACAGACAAACACAGAATTGTTATTAGAATCAGCACAGTTAATTAAGACAATAGCATTTCCTCATAGTCTAAATTCAAGTTTATGGTTGATCATATAATGTAATTGTGATATTCTTACTTGGCCTGACTCTGAAGTTCTACATGATACAAAGCCCTGCTAAAAATCATAATTTTACCTACCTGCAGTATTTATCCATCCTTCAGTTCTGATGTAAAACTCCAAATTAGGTATTTATGTAACTGAAAATACATTGTGTATCGGAAAAATGCTAAACTACCACTCTTAGTAGAGGTCTAAATATAAAGTTCATTAATTCTTCATAAACTTCCATATCTGCATTTAGTTGTGCTGCATTCCAAAAAGTATATCCTAGCTGAAGGGCACCTGGAATGGAGTGCAACAAAAAAGTTTTAGAAAAATGAAGTAATACTGAATGTTATTTGATGTCATCTAGAAGATTTTGTGAAGGATAGTAATAAAATAAAATAACAGGCTCTTAGAAGGAAGAAGGAATGTTGTACCTGTGTCTGTAAGATTACTCAGGGTCCTATACTCTAAAAGAAAGCTTCAGACTAAATACAAAGGAAAAAAATTCAAACATCGGGGAGAGCTGATTGGTTCAGCTGGCATTATTAGTGGTCTGAAAGTGCAGGTTAGATAACAACCTGTGAAAAATGAGAAAAACATTAATAATCCTACCTTTAGGTAGAGGGCTGAACTGGGTCATCTCTTGATGGATACTGCTGTTCCCATCTTACAGAATTACCTGTGTGGAGAGACTGAGCAATATAAAAGTATATAAATCAGTGTTTCTTAATGTGGAGTTGAAAGGTTTCACAACAAGCAAAAAAAAAAAGATTTTTCATGCCTAGATCAATCTTTGGGGGGGTAAGCCCAATTTAGTATTTGATCTTGAGTGTGGTTTTCAAACAGATATATTTATGTACACACAGACAAGTATATACATGCATAGACACACACATACACATACAGTCATGGTTTCATCATACTGGGACAAGTTGAAAAATATGCAGATATTAAGGAAGGAGGAACAAGTGGATAAATTTTTAAGAACTTTGTATGAAGTAAGGTTTATGATAAGATTGTTTATGGATTCGCTTCAATTGAACTAGAATCTACTGTCCATTTTTTATAGTCAGATTCCTTTGTCTCTATCTAACCTTGAATTAATGACATATTCAGTGCAGTTATTTAATGACATCATTTTTATTTATGTCAGTTTGCACCTATGAAAACAAGCTCTCCTGCAAAGAACAGTGAGAACTCAGTAGACATCTTTAAACCCACATGTTCCTGTACCCTGGGCTGCACAGTTTGTTACTGGGAATTATGCCTAAAAGGCAAGTTTCTCAGAGGGAATTTGTGTTGGATTTTTTAATCTTTAGTTTCTTAATTAAACTGTGCCAGAATGTGAGTTGCTGGCAATTTCATTTGGCGTAAGCTCATCCAGTCTAAGCTGTCTGCAGAAGCAAGATGCAAGTCCTTCCCTTGGTTTCCAATTCCAGATTCCAGCCAAGTCTGAGCTCAATATATGAGCAATGAGATCAGCCAGGAAGTGTATACTTAAGGACTCTAAACTTGAGCTTCAGACTGACAGTCTGGGTCTAATGCTTCTATGCTCAGTGTTCTGGAATGGGACAGAGAGCAGAAAATTTGTTGCACACACTTAAAAGATAGCCATCACTGTTTACCTTATATCACATACACACACACCCTGACACAGACACGCACACAGAGAAAAATAAATCTGAAATGCATGCCAAATCCAAACATTCTCTAAGTGAAGAAAGCAGTCTGAACACAACTTATATGCAGAGTGAGAGTCTTATATAGTGAAAGTGACTAGTTGTAAAGTCTGTGGTTCTTGTAATCATTCAAAGTCAGTTCCTGCTGAGTAAGACAGCTGTGAGTTTTGAGTGGAGTAACACTGCGGTTCTGCACATCATGTGGCCACAATTAGTATTCAGAGCAAGAATGGAAAATTAAGAAGAGAGCTGCTGACTGAAAGTGCCAACTCACCCAGAACAAAAAAGTTCTGGAGGAATTTCCTGATCTGAAAATTCTTCAGTGTAGAAGAACTTCTTTCTTTGGGAACTTCCTTCCCAAAGAAGGACGTGTATAAGCTTGTTGCACAGTGATTTGAAAAATTTCAGGGACATCATTCGTTGCAAGCAGTGGATAGAAAGTAAGAAAATGAATAGAATTATAGTTTTCTTGCTTTCTGTTAACAGTGAAATATTGGAAGATAATCTCAACAAGTATTTTTCTATGCTGGATGGGACAGAATGGTTTGACAAAGCCCCCAGGAAGACAAAACCATGTTTGTGCTCTCTTTGGTGGGTAACTTCCCCAGCAAAGTACCATTCTGTCATGCTTGTTCTTTGAGAGGCTCTGTAGAAAAAATAACACAGCAGAACTTGATAGTAAGAGTAATAAAATATTTACAAATATGATATTCTTATGTTGGGAAAAAATCAGTAAGCAGTGGTGTTAAAAACACCATTTATTATCAGACGTTCTCAGGCACCTCAGAAAACAGAATCAAAAGAGGAATTAATTTGAATGTAGTCCAGTGGAAATAATCTGTTCTGGAGGAATAAGCAATAAGTATATTTAGACCGAATGAATAGTGGGAGTAGCCTCTTTATTTGCACCATGAGAAATAAAATGAAGTTACAAGGTAGTTATGCAAAGTGATGTCTAATTCTCTTGCTCAACCTGAACAGGATATTGGATAAAGGTTATAACATAAGAGATTAAAGAAACATATAGTGTCAATTAATTAGTACCTAAATTTGACACATCATGGGATCATCCTTAACCCTGAGCTGCCAGGGAGTGGTGGCATCTGTTTCAAGCAGAACCACTGGGGAGCAGTGGGAAGGGGATACACAGCACATGGGAGGGGGCTGGGATGACGGAGGCCACAGTGCCAGGATATGACTAATGAGACTGGGACAGACCTGGCCTTGGTGGCTGGACTTGTCCAGGCAGTGGGGCTGGCCCAAGCCCAAGCTGGCCAGCAGTTTGGCAATGGACCAGTCTGGGGTGGTGAGGAAGGAGGCTGGGAGTGGGGCAGTGGGGCTCAGTGTGATCAAGACACTTGTATGGTTACTGAGGACTTGCACTGCTGCCTGGCACGCTCCTGATCAAATGCAGGGATGACTCTGGTGCCAGGTGCCTGCCTTCATAGGGAGTGCAGTCTGGAGAGAGACTGGGCTGTTGTACGTGCGTTTCCTAGATAGTCAGGAGGTGAAAACATGAGGTGAAGAAAATTGCAGAGCTGTGAGTGAGTCTATTTAAACTGATCTGACTAAACCAAAACATTTTCTGCTCTCCCATGTGAAGTGGAAATTCGTGCTTTTAGATGAGATCTTTAAGAAAAACAGTATAAGCGGTTGGCACTGGCAGACTAAGATACACTAATTTTTGGAGGCTTCTTAATCAGTTGTAGAAGAGAAGCTTTAAGTAGTGCACTAAAACTTAATAGGAACCTTTTGAGTGGTGATTCTTGAAATGTTGGAGAAAAATAAAATTTAAAGGCTGAATAACTTACCAGCCAGAGATACTTTTGCAAGCTCCCGATGATTTCCTTCTCTGAAGAAGCTCTGAAGCTTACTAACATACAGATAAGTGAAATAATATTATGAATTTTTAAAAGTCCAGCATATATATATATGGTCAGTACAAGATGAATAAATTATGTTTAAACAAGTAGAAAATATTATTTACCTATATTAAACTATTAAAATCCCTTATGTGAAATAGTTTTCTGAGATGAAGGTGCAAGACATGTTTGGAATCATGTATATAGAATCTCTGCTATGAAGGCATGTCAATGCATATGCCAGAGTAACACTTTCAAAAACCCCACTTTTAAGTTACCATGAATCTATTTCATTCAGATATAGAAATATAATGAACATCAAAATCCTCAAACCAAATAGCTATTAAGAAATGTAATTTTTAAAAGCTATTAAAGAAAGCAATAAAATTTCTGTCAAAGGGAACAGCAGAATCAGGATTTGATCTCCAGTTTCCAGTGTTTAAAAACAGAATAGCACCAAGGAGTTGTAAATGTTGCTCACTTGTGAGCATTTTTGGACTATACTAGAAAAAAATAAGGATGACTTGACAGAGTAAATGTCAACTATTGGATAGTCACAGAAGTTTGGAGAAACAAATAGGACAAAGCAAGGAAATCCAAAGAGCTTCACCTGTCTAGAAAAATGGTGTTCTGATACATGAGCCTTGGCTGTGAATCACAGTATTTTAGAAGTACCACATAAAATTATTATCTTTGACAGACAGTATTCTCCATGCTCCAGAACAGATGAAAATATGGTGTATGGAGCTCTCTGTTTGCACAACATGGTCTCAGACTAGTAAGAGAGGGACCAAAAATGTAGAATAATCTCCCTAAATAACAAACAAAAATCCAAACAGATCATGTATTGTTAACACTTTAGCATTGAAGTAATGTTGACTGAAAACAAAATACTAGCATCCAAGTAAGAGGATAGACCATTCCAGATGACAAATTCCAGACTCATTGGTAATATGCTTTTTAGGCTGGTGTACTTGGTATCTGGTTGCCTTGAAGGAGTTCAATTAGTGCTGCACAATCTGCTTTAAAAAAATTGTGTTTCCCAGGCCTAAATACTGGAGGTATCATCTTGAAAGTACTTTGTTAATCACACAGAGCTGAAAAAGATGTAGAATATAAAGCAGGAGCTGCAACTGATCACTGAACAATGGGACAATTTAACCCAGTCCTGTGCTTACAAGTGAATTGACAGAAACCAGAAGCAGAATATGTAAAACCTGTACATTATGCTTGGATGAAGAGGAAGTTTTTATCTTATGTCTAAATTACTTTTGGCAGCTGAACAATGGCTTTTTGTTTGGTTTGGTTTGGTTTGGTTTAAGGCAACTGAGTGTCTGTGCAGATATATTAAGTCTGATATGTTGGGATATGGTTTGAAGCTTTTCCTGACTGGCCTGATCAATCATGTTGTCATCCGTAACCTTCAGTGATTGATTAAAAAGCAGAACTCATCAGCAGTGATTCACTATGAGGAGATTATAATCTGACTATTTTACTGGGGTGATATATTATTCATAGTTTATAATAATTTTGGGGTTTTTTTCCTGGTATGTTCAGTCAGAGATTTTTTGTTTTCAAATTTAAATGAAAATAAATAGTAAACCTTTCCCATAATTTCCTTTTTTGATTATTATTTATGTGTCATACAAAACCTATAGGTGACAAGAGAATTATTTATATTATGTGACTGAGTGTAAATTACATGTGCCACAGCTGCAGGGAGGCTTTATCTGTTTTGTTGCTAATGACATTGGCATTTGCAGTGACATCTCAAAACTTAGTTAATCTAATACTTGAACAGCCCCCTTTCCTAAGTAATGTGGAGCTGATGACTTGACAAAAGTGTCTTATTAATACTTTGCAAAAAAATGTGAAAGAAGAAGATATGGCAGTTATGCTTCTTCTTTCAAATAAGATGTTCTCTTCAGCAAGAATGCCTCGATTATGATAATATAATGAGTCAGTATCTATGGAAATGTACATTCCAAAAGCTCCTATTGGCATCAATGAAAAAATGCTTAATGAAGGTAGATGGTGGTGTTTGAGTATGTGACCTCTGCTTTAGTTCGTTTTCTTTCAGGGGAACAAAGTTTCTTATCCACTGATGGTAGAAGTAATGGCTACGATCTCTGTAAATGAAATACCCAGCAATACTGATAATTTTTCTCTCACTTTCTGATGCGTTTGTTTTAGTGACATCCACATACCAGCAAAAGTAATGAGAATATTGCCACTGATTTAAAAAAGCTATGTATAGGGAACATTTTGCATTGAATAAGAGTTTGTCAGATAATCAGTTTTATTCTTTCCCTGGGGAACTCAATTTATTATTAGTCATTTTATTCTGCCAGTGTGGGTCTTACAGCCAGTGACAGGAACGATGGTAAATATATAGCAGTGAAGCCATACAAGTTGGCAGAGACGTGCAGATGCGATTAAATTATTCCAGCTCTTTAAAATAAAATCTAATCCAATATCAGGTTGTCAGTTTGTGTAATCAGTTTCCCATTTTTAAAAATGCACTGCAGTCTTAAGCCAAAGGTCTTATTCAAATAAATAGATTGAAATATACCTATTGATTTCAGCGAGTGTTGTACCAAGTCTTCAATATTTTATATAAAGTTTTGGGAGTAGTCATCTCCAAAGACAATTATGAGAAAGGAGCTCCAACTCACCTCAGAATATCAGTAATTTATTCTCTCTAATTTATGAAACTTCATGGCATTGTAGAAAGTGGCATCTTTCTTCCACAGGATAGACATAAATTTCTAAGTCAAATATTTCTTCCTAGTGGTTCCACTACCTATCAGGTTTATATATGTTATGGTGTTGGCTGAATTTCTCACACAGAGGAATGAACATGTATGACTGACAGCAGAATGTAGTCTTGGGAAAAACTGAAGACTTTGGCCTCTTCACTGGAAGACTCAAAACAAAATGCTGAGTTAATATTCTCTTGATTCCCTTTCAGTATTTATGACTGCTACTCTGAGAAATATTTTACTATTTTATAAGGCTGGTGTGCCTCCAGAAACTAAAGAATGTCGAATGATAAGCCCATAGAAATAAGATTTTGTCTGTACTCCTAAATGAACAGCGTTTCTGAACAGGTCAGGAATAATTGATGAATGCTGGAAATTGCTGGGAGAGCTGATATTTTGTAACCACAGTGAGGATTAGCACACATTTCTTGTAAGAATGAAAACTCATTAAAAATACATCTCTGTACTGAAATGGGATGCCCTTTAAAAGAAATACATATGCTTATATATATGCACATGCAATTGTACATATAAATGCATATATAAAAGGCAGCAGGATAGAAATAGAGAACATGTGAAAAAGTGTGCAAGGCCTTTCACCAGTAGGTCTAGTTTTATGATTGTTCTGCCATCTGATTAATGTAATCTTTTTTTCTGGAGTAAGTATGAGCTTTCCTGAAAAGGAGAATAGACAAAAATGTGATGTGGTACATTGCAGTATAACTTTGTGGTCTATCACACACACACACACACACATATATATATATATATATATATATATATATATATATATGCATATGTATGCATACGTATGTATATGGCAAATAAATATAAATTGTGTACATATGATAAACATATACAGACAGTAAAAATAATGATGTTAACAAGCATGTTGCAAGCCCTCTGTTCTCTGTGAACCACCTATCTGACACATTTCTCTTCCTGGGAAACACTCACATGTATGCAATATTGGGTATAATCACCTGCAGGAAAATTTCATTGCATTGCCTGTGACAAGGCTGGCAGGCACTGGGACACCTGTCTGAAGCAGACTTCTTCAGTTATCTGAGAAAAGAAAAGCAAGGGACACACTTAATTCCCTAAATTATGCAGAGATATAATCTGGGCTGTCTCAGCATTTCCCAGGAAAGCTGGGTGCCAGCGTTGCACAGTGGCTGTTGCATCCTTCCTTGAGAAAGAGGATCAGTTGTGTGGGACACAGAAGCAGCTCTCTGGTGTGTGTCCCAAATGTGACCAGTTGCTGGGTGTTTGTATCATGGCTCTGCCTCTTCCCATACCTCCCTCCCCCATCTGGGATCTCCCCACATCAGATCTTTCTCTGTCAGCACAGCAGTGTGTATCGTTTCACCATTTTACTGAACAAACAGTAAATGAAGGGAGAAACTATAAAAATTATACCTTGATATAAGATATTGCAATCCCAATATGTCTTTGTATATTTCTGATAGTTGTTCCATTTTGTAGACACCAATACAAGCAGGTTCCTTAATTTATACTATGTAAACTCCAGGATACATGGTGAAAGTAAGGTACACTTTAACTGCACTTTAATTGAAATATATTCCTCTCAACTCTTCTGAAAAATGGAAATGATGGAATATGAGTAAAAGTCACCATAAGAATAATGGGTTAGAAAGAAAACATGCCTTTGCTATACCTAATTTCATTTGCTAGTAAAATTTTTTCACAAATATTCTTTTCAGAGGGACACATGCAAAGCATAACAAGGAATGAAAATATGCAATAATACAATCTCTGAAAAGGCCCATTAAAAAATCTGAGCTATCATTAAACTGTAGCAGACTTCTTGAGAGCACATAATTCTTAAATGATAAGAGTTTTAATATATTAATGAGGTGAAATTATGAGGCTTGTTGTTACTAGGATATGCACTGGTTGTGTACTTTTTGCAAAAGCTTAAGAGGAGCTTAAGAAACATTTGTTCTGTGCATATAAAAATACCTTAAGCCCATAAAATTTCTTTGAAATAAGTATATTTTATGTCTAATACAGTGAGATTTCTATTTTTAGTAATTTTTTTCAAGTGAAGATGAATACAACTCTATGTTTTGTATGCTTACTGCCTTTTTATACAATTTCTGCCCTAATTCACCTTTCTATATCATTCTCCTGAAATCTCAGGAGAAATCTTGGCAGTTTGATTATGTTTAAAATACTTTAAAACTGTTTAAAATAGTACTTGCCTTCTCTGTGAATTGAATATTTGATTTTGCTTTTATAGTCAATTGCTTTTTAAATTGGTGGCTTTCCCTAAACTTGAATATCAAGTAATATTTCAATATCACTTTCCCTACACTTTAATATCAAATAATAGTCTTTTATCCTCACCCCTGCTTCTTTTTAGGTAGATTTAAAGAGTTCCTTGCAAAGGGAAATATATCTATTACATTATGAGACAATTTAGCTTGTATGCAAGAGACATAGGTTTCTAGGAGTTTACACAAAATATGCTTGATTTCAAGCCAGTTAAATTATGAAAATGTATACCATAATGCTTTGTTTAGAAGAGCTGAGATGGTGGCCAGATCCTTGAGGAAACATAAAAAGATTAATGATGGAGTTCTGCCTGGCTCTCAGATTCTCACTTCCTGAATCAGTGTAGCAGAAACATATAAGATGACACATTGACTCTGGGGAGAGAGCAACAATGATTTGCCTTATTATTTCACATGTCAGTCATGTAATAGAGCAATATTGTGCCAAGCAGTAAAAGAAGAAATTTCTAGCTTATCTGTTCTCCAGCTTGAAGAACCATTGCAAATTTTTCTGAAATGAAAAGTATGTATTTGCAAATTAGGACTTTATTATGGGTAAGAACAAAGAAATATCTAGATCTTCTGAGACATTCTACTTGGAATCAGGACAAAATACCAAGAATTAGAAACAGTGCTCAGTTTGCATATTAATGGCCTTCCAAGGAAGTACCCTATGGATCATCAGATCCAGAAAAATTATTTTGATGGAATTGTTGTGTACTCTTTCTTCTGCAATGCAGAGCAAAGTTGCTTAATGTTTTTTCAGTCATTCTCAAATGTCTGTACATGTTGCCTTTGTTGTTTGGTTGATTTATAGATCTATTTGCGATTTTTGGACTACGAGATGCAGAATTCCAATGAATGCAAAAGGAATTTTGTAGCAGTCTATGACGGAAGCAGCTCGGTGGAGGATTTGAAGGCAAAGTTTTGCAGCACAGTTGCTAACGATGTGATGCTGAGGACAGGTTTGGGTGTAATCCGCATGTGGGCAGATGAAGGCAGTCGAAACAGCCGATTCCAGATGCTCTTCACATCTTTCCAAGAACGTAAGACCTAATCAATGCACCTGCCTTTCAGTTTGTTAAATGATACAAGTCATAAAACCTGTTAATATTTTCTTCATGCAGAGCAGTCACTGAAGTATATTGCCAAACAAGCTATGTAAATATTCAAAACAGTTTTTATCCCAAGCATTTGTAGTGAGCAATAATTTGTAATGCAGTAGACAGACTACAAGATTCAAAACCAGCAAAACAGGTACAAATGGTCATGACCTGTCCAGTCATATAACTGTGACTTTTGTCTGATCCCCAAGCTACATGAAAGTTTTTCCTTACACAACATGGAAAATAAAACAGCCCTGAAAGTTTTTATTAAGTCAAATGATTTTATCTGAATTTGATTTTTTAGATCTCATTATGATATGAATTTGAAGAATACCTTATGATTATTTTAGCACAGATAGTGTGTGTGTATAGCAGTGAACATGTGTGTCAGATATTGTTTAGCAAAGAGTTTAGGGTTTTTTGTAGCAACAAAAACTTTCTAAAAGCCTTTCATATTTTGATTAATAGTCTCTTTATGTGCCTTACTTGTGTTTATATTTTTATATGAAATGTGGATTAAAATAATAGGCAATATAACCTGTTAAAGAAACAAAATGTAGCTCTAGCTAGTTTAAGAAAATAAATAATCAAACAAATCACAAAAACCCCTCAACAAAACCCAATAGTTCCATTAATTGAAAACTATTGACCCAGACAACCTTTTGAAAGTCCTGTGAAACATATCAATTTGTTTCCTTTGATAGGAATAATACCTATTTGGCCTCTTTAGAAAGGAGCATTTATTTTCACATGCTGGTTTGTGTTAATTTTTAATGTGTTTTTGGTTTGTGCATCGTCTGTCTGACAGAAAAAAAGATTTCTTTGCAGCTGTCAGTGGTTGGAATGAAGGCTCAACCCTCCAAATACATTCTTCATCTATATTCTGTGTGTGTGTACCCTGCAATGAAGCAATGAGTCTCTGTTGAGAACAGCCTCCATAATTCCTTAATTATGGCTCTGATTAAAAAATTTCTGACATTTTGCATGCCTGAAACTGCATGAACCCCTGTACTCTCACACTTGCAGCCTTAGGGTGGATTATATTTATCTTGCCTGCAAATCAGGCTGGGGTCTAAAAGACACTGAGAACCCTGGGTTGAGATGATACTGCCCTTTTCTCATTTCTGCAACTGGAGATGTCTTGAATATTCAAGATCTGATTCATTTTTTTCACAACGCATCTTGATCTGTTACCTTAGAAACAACTGCATAGACACTGGAGGTTCACAGCATATAAAGAGTGAAGCACTATGATGACTAACTTGAAACTAAGGTTTGAATAGCTTATGTTTGCAAAACTCCCATATTTTAAAGGATAATAAGGAAAAATGTGGTGTTTTTTTTCTCTTACAGTATTCCTAATATATTTATCTGACACGCTACATCTTATGAGCTACTCCTTTCTTGTAAGCAGATGATAGTTTATACTGAATAGTATTCTGACTGAGAAATTCAAAATACAAACATAATGTGCTTTCTGTGAATTTGCTCTGAAGAGTCATTGCTCACTAAAGGCTGAAAATTTATTAAAGGCATTTAGGCTTTAATACTTTGAAATATGTCTACATAGCCTGCTCATAAATAGTAGAAGAAACTGCATCTGTGATTTTAATGCTGGGAATTAACTTTAAAGATTTAAAGGTGATGCAGATGGTATTTTCTGTGTCTTGTCAGTTGTCCCTAAGTGCTGCCCTATGCCACACACTGGTGCTGGCTGTCAGGAGCTGGCTAGAACAGATGTCAGTGAGACACACTCTGAGACACAGCTCATGGCATGTAAACTGCAGCGTCTTTCAGCAGCATGTGGGAATAATTAGATCATCTGCATGGAAGAGAAGGAATGTCAGACCTCATTCAGGGAGATGTACATCAGGGAACAAACACCTGTGTGTCTATTCAGGGACAAAGAGAGGAAAAAATGCTATTTTGTTCATATAGAACTGAGAAAGGAAAAAGAAGATTACATTTATGTTGCAGTACTGTGTGCGGGAAAGAGTGACAAAGTAGAATTCCTGTATTTTCTGTTCCTGTGGGAATGAACCACACCTCCTACCATGGCAGGAGGTGTTGTGATCTGTTGCTCCTCAAGCTCCTCTCCTTAGTGTGGAGTTAGGCTGTTGAGACTGTGAGTTTTCCCTTACACAAGGTTCTGTGTACTGGAAGTGTTATCTTGTGGAAACAAGCTACTAAGCCATTGTTTTCTTTAAGTCTAAGTCTATTCAGTGTTTATTCCAGTTACAGAGCCATTTCCTGGGCACTTGACATTTGTGTAAAACAGAGAAGTCTTAAAGATATTTCTTCTATGATTATTTTCATATGTTTCGATCAGTGTGTTCCAAATCCATTTAAAGTATGCATGTATTTTTTGGTTGGCATCTAAAAAGTGGTCTTAAAAGTTTCCAAACCTCTCACAGTGATGCTTTCAGAGCAGCAGTGCTATAAATATGTCTTAAGGAAAGGCATACAATGCATGAGGTTGTTAAATTTCCTGCACCAGAAAATCAGGAGTGATCATCATCATCAAAATACTAGTTGAGCTCAAATACTTAATAACTGATTAATTCTTAATAGGTGATAATTTATAGTGATGCTCTGATATTTCATTGTCAGCATTATTAACTATTCCAACTGTCATTGTGAGGTTTTACTCCTTATATTCTTACCTTTTTATCTTTAAGATATCTTCTAAGCATGATCATATCTTTGTGCATGGGAGTAACTGTTATGCTAGATTTTAAATATCCAATAAATTAAGAATCAGTAAAATAATATAAGAATCAGTAAAAGGTAAACAAAAATCTGGTATAATCAGAAGGTGTATGTTCATCTGATAAGAAAACTTGAAAAATGAGTCTTTGTTTTCTCACCCACTGACTAAATGTTCATTTCATTTTCTATGATTGAAGAGTGATCTCCAGCCTGATTAATGACAGACATGCTACACCTACAGCTTCTTCAAAGAGCTGCTCCTCAGCAGACACACCTACGCTTTAGACTAAAAGCAGATTTGTAGAACCAGGGCATATGGCATAAGAGAAAAACCCTCTGTAAGC
Source organism: Lonchura striata (assembly GCF_050655825.1). Lineage (NCBI taxonomy): Eukaryota > Metazoa > Chordata > Aves > Passeriformes > Estrildidae > Lonchura > Lonchura striata. The sequence continues at coordinate 100,079,669 of NC_140704.1, forward strand.
ACAAACAAGATGTTCACTTTCTCACATCTGACTGCCCTTTGGTAGCACAGCTTCCTTCTGTGCCCATAACCCTGCACCAGAAACCCCAGACCAGGAAAACTTCATTCCTTCTCTTATTGTCCCTTTGAGCTTGAAGTCTGTTTTTAGAGCCCTGTCACACTCAACTTTCCTAATGGAGAACAAGTTCTATCTTATTTTATTTTTATGAACAAAAGTCATATTTGGACAGAAGTCTAAGGCCATGCTTAGAAGAGTAGTGTGCAGTTTGATCAAGCAATGGCACTCAAATCCTTGTTTACAGGATGACCCAGCATGAGCAGTTCCTTAATGGGGAAGAGGGACGGCAGGCATGCGGTCCTAGGGACTGTATCTTTGTGGCAAAGCTAAGGGAAGTACTGAAAAAGGGAACAGCAAGCTGCTTAGTGCAACCTGTGAAGAGGTAGTTTCTCTTGGCAAGGACTTAGGCATGTAAACAGATTGCAGCTTTGCTGGTTTTGCTCTCTGCTTCCACACTAATATTTTAAAAAGAAACCGTTGGGATTGCCTCCTTACTGGTGAGCACTCAGCTGTGATTTTCTTCCCTTCTGTGCTATTTGCAGCTATCTCTGGTGAAAAACCCTCACTGGCTAAGCACCCCAGTGACTCTCTGATCCTGAACAAAATAATTGTTTTTGGTGCCCAGAGTGTATTAACAGAACACAGGCTGGAGGTCTGAGCACAGGCTCCTGACCTGCCATTGTCTGGTCAGTCTGTATATCAAAAAAAACCCTGAACAAAAAACCATGAAAACACATATAGGTGTTTTTGAAAGACTAGATTATTGATCTGTATGTGGTATTAACTATCCATAAAAGTTACATATATCTTGCACAGAGCTGTCTGAAGGTGATTGTGGAGCTGTCTGAAGAGCATAAGTATTAAGTCATCTCATTTTCAAGTTTCTAATAGCTGTATTTTAATGAGCCTTTTTTTTTTTTATTAGTGGCAAATCATATACTTGTAGCTCACAGTACTATAACAATCCTAATAATTTTACAATTTTAATAAAGCAAGTGAAACTGTCTCTCAATAAATATTTTTCCTTGAAGAGACTGATAGAAAACTTCTTCCTTCCAATGATGATTCAAGGAACATCTGAAGAATTTAAATTTTCCTTCTCGTGTGGAGGAAAGAAAGTCTTATTCTTAATTAAAGGGCAATGGGAAAATCCAAGTGATCTGTACTCAAAGAATTCGTGTGTGCAGAGCATGATGCAATGAGCTATCTTGAGTAGAGGAGGAGTAGGTGTGAAATTTCTAACAACTTCAGTGTAAAATGTTTCTCACATCTAACCATTGTTAAGATTTCAGAGTTTTTCCATTCACCCTTAGGAGGAAGGAAGACCTTTCAAAAATGGTATGACAAGAGAGGAAGGGGAGAAATGAGGGAGAGAGATATGCCTAAAAATAACAAGTAGGGTAGGACATTTTTCTAAGATTATCCCATCCTGGCCTGAAATCCCTTCCTTGAAACAGTCTCAAAGGGTAAATCCGCACAGTTCAATGACACAGTTCATAGACACCCAAGCTGGCTTGCTCAGCCAGTTCTCACCCTGGAAGAAAAGGAGTTACACTAACTGTGGATGGTGCTGAGAAATAGTGAGAAATACACTGGAGAAAGCACTGCACTGAAGTGGAACAGCCAGGCTGCACACCAGTTCCATAACAGATCTGCTTTTAGCTCCATCTTGTAAAAGTATTTTGGCCTGCCTATGACTGCAATAAATATCCAGAGTATCCTGCAATGCCCAACAAAGTGATGCTTAATGCACAGAGATTTTATTACAGAGACAGAAGCATTTTATTACTTATGAAATAGCATCACAATGGTACAATAATTATTAATAACATGGAATATTTTATTTCTATACTGCTTTACAAATTCTGTAATTTTATAGTATAAATTGGAATGCCCTTACATGTGACTATTTATTTTATTGTCTGAGTGAAGCCAGTATAACTTTTGTAAAATATCAATTACATATGCTTTTATTTTCTTTTTTTATCAGGATGACATATGGATGAACTATTAACAGAGTTTATGTTTCTCTGCCTTAGGGATATTCAGAATTAAAATATTAATTTTTTGATAATAAATTAAAAAGTGTAGATTATGGGCACATGCATTTATAAACCATTCTTATAATAAGAAAACATAGGCAACTACATTGGTTCAGTTTCTAAGAATTTTGAAAGCAGTAACCTTCAAATACCAAACAGAAGCTGTTTTGCATACTGTGGTGGAAATCTTCTGGAAATATGAATAATATAACAATCTCCTAGTTTGTACTAGAAACAGAATATATTTACATTCTTGATAACAGAGTTATTGTCATTATTATAGTTGGAGTTTTAAAACATAGGTTTCCTATGTCTGAAAAAGACTCTGGTATATCATGTCCATTCCTATTAATGTTCTTCCTTATATATCTTCTAGGATAAGAGCACCATCTTGTGCTCAGTGTAAATAGCTGTTGCAAAGCAGGAGATGTTGCATTATAATGAATTCAAGAGCTATACAATTTGTTTGTATATTACGATACAAGGTGTTCTTACGCATAGCATTCACAGCCATAAAAATAAAATATTATCATTAAAAATAATGCAGAATGAAAATGTTTGGTATTTTTAATATTGTATATATGATTTTATAAAAACTATTATTTTATATAAAATTCTTCACTCCCTCCTAGTGATTGTTTGGATGCATTGACAAGAGCCTGCTCAAAACTATCCCAGCTTTGTCATTCTCTCCTCTCACCTCCAATATCTCAAGCCTTTAAAGCTTTCATGGCCTCTTACTGGGCTCACTGCAGACATCTGTGTCCCTTGTGTGCTGAGGGGCCCAGAACCTGTACAACACTGCAGATGTGGACTCTCCAGTGCTAAATACAGGGGAAGCATCATGCATCTCAGCCTGCTGACAATTCTGCTTTTAATGCAGCCCAGGACAGTGGTGGCCCTCTTGGCCACAAGGGCACATTGCTGGCTCGAGGTGATTTTTAAAGTGACCTTATTGCATACCAGATCATTTTCTGCAAGCTTGCTTTTTAGTCAGTCAGTCCTCAGCACATATCAGTGTATGAAATTCCTCCCAAGGCACAGGACTTTGCATTTCCTTTTGTTGATCTGCTTGAAGGTCCTGTTTGCCCAGCAGCCCTTGAGGCCTGAAGCAGCAGGACTTTTCATGGATAGTCAAGAGTGGCTTCACAATGATGTGATTCACCTAAGGGGGCCATCGCATTAGGATCCAGGAGTTCATCTCTGTCCAGTTGATTAAATATTCCCTAACCTCAGTCCCTTCTACTTAGAGAAGTCATATTTCTGCTGGGATCATGGGTCCCTACTGCCACCACTCATATACATCCTTTCTATATTTCAGCGTAGTCAGGAGCTCATTGTCCATCCATGCAGGATAACTGATACCCTATCTTGATTTTTGGCCAGTCCAGATAGACAACTGCTGAGCTTGGAGGAGGTGATCTTACAGAATCAACCAACTCTCCTTGAACTTGTATCTTTCCAGGACCACCTCCCATGGTATTTGTCCACCCAGACCCCTCAACAGTGAACTTTTGCTTTTCTGAGGCCCAGAATTATGATTGTGCATTTTGGTTTATTCCTTCTTTGCAGCATCCCAAACTCCATCATCTCATGCTCCTGACATTCACCTTCCCAACTGATTCATGTTTGCAAAAGTATGAGGAACAGTAGAACTACCTTCACCAACTCTGTGATTACCTGTGTCAGGAAGTTATCAACACACTCTGGAAACTTCCTGGCTTTCTTGTACCCTGCTGTGTTGCCCTCCACAGATATCATGTGGATCAAATCCCCAGGAGGACCAGGGCCTGTGATTGTGAGGTTACTTCCAACTTCCTGAAGAAGGTTTCATTGTCTGCTTGTTCCTCATCAAGTAGTCTAGATACAAAGTACAATATTGGTACCTTTCCACTGGGCTTTCCACTAATCATGACCGAAAAGTCACTTGGCTCCTCACCTGGGTGAGCTCTCTGCATTCCTGCTCTTCTCTCATATGAAGGGCATTTCTATAGTGATGGGGAAGACCATGGAGTGATAGAGTACAGCTTCTGGTGTGTGGAGAGGCTTGTGCTGCTTTATCTAGCTGAAGTTAATGATAGCAGCACTTTCCTTTTGTGAAAGCATCCACAAGCTTGCTGTCACATATTGCTTGATTCCACTGTCATCTTGGTTCTGTAACAGCTATAGGACTGCATCAGGACTAGATCCATCTTGCTGTGAAAGAATCTGGTTTGCCATCAGTTCATTTATCTTTTTTATATTACTAGAATGTCCTTGATGTAGCATCCCAAGATGCTGTGCTCCTTTGCTGTGCCTTTTTTTGGGAAAGAAAGCAAATTCCTCCGATGTAGAACAGGACTGATAAGTTTTCAACTTCCCTTTATGTTTTCATTCATTCAAAAAAATACCTTAATTAGAGTAGGGGAAACATATCGACTTCTTGTCCAGTTTAATCACTCCACGTTCATGGGACCACAGAGACAACTTGGAAATTTTAATTTTACAAACATAAACAAGAGGGGGTTTGTCATTAGTTTTCTGAATCTTATATTTGGGTTTATCTCATGCTAAGTTTGCTGTACTGGTTCTGAAATTGCTTTGCTTCACTATTCATCTTGTTTTGACATTTATTCACATACCATTTTTTCCCTCCACCATTCAATAGCACAATTTAAGAAAACTTAAATTTTCATTCTTTTTTCCTCCTTTCTCTTGCTTTTGGTTTCCAGATGTCCCTGTCACCTTTCTGCATAATTATTCCTTCTTCTTAAACCTGAAAAAAGGTCTTTTTTATTGTGCTTTATTTTCTTTTATCTATTGAACATTTCTTAATTTTTTTTTTTATTTTATAGAAAATCTCGCTATTTCTTTTAGTGCAGAACAAAATAACCAATTGACTTTGTTTTTTCCTGTAGACTTCACTTCCTTGCTCCCTTCCTTTAGTTCTCCTTTTCTACGTATAGCCGCTATACTTCTGAATTCAGACAGCACTCTGTTCTTCTGACTTCATTTCTAAGATCCATCATGCCACTCTGAATGTTTTTTGGTGTTTTGAACAGGGTTTTTTTGTTTTGTTTTGTTTGTTTGTTTGCTTGCTTTTTCTTTGTGGCTTTAATCATATAACCTATTGTAATCCTGCAAATGTTTGTTTGCTTTTGTTTTAATATTTACCTGTTGTTCCTGTGTCACTCCTTGAAGTTTCTCTGTTTGATATTTGGGTCTTTTTTTTTGGGTACACTTTGTATTTTGAATGGGTGCCTCTTTAGATCTTAGGTTTCTCACTTCTTTTTGCTCAGAGTAGGCAGTGAAACTGTTTCTGCATGTGGGAAACATCCCAAAAGATCCTCACCTTGCCTGGAAACAGGGATTGCAGCTAGAGTGTGAAAGGATGATTATGTCTCTGATGTGTTATCTACGTTATGTGTCACATCATGATGCAGCACAGCATCCTCCAGGCTCAGCCTTCATTGTCCCCAGATGACAGCAACAGATAGATAAGGACTGTCCTGAAACATTCTCCCTTTCTAATAGACACATGTGCTCTTCTGGTCTGTCCAGCATAAAGTAGAATCCTTTCTGTAACAAACTTAAAATGTGACCAGGCTCCCTGCACCTCAGGAGATGGTATACCAGATTTAAAAACAAAAATTGAACAGTCGACAGGCTGGTTGATATCTTCTGGCTAAGAGATACAGTATATGTACAGCTTTATATCTGAATGAGTGGTTGCATATTTGGGGTGTGCTTTTTGATTTTGATGGCATTTACTCTTTGCTTAACACACCATAACTGCTCCAAATAAGCCAGTTATGGATAGCTTAACTTAAACACTTATTGGTAAGCAGATTTACTGACATGATCTATTGAGTCATTAAGTTCTACAATACAAATCCTTTGTTTTGTCCTTCATTTGCAAACCACTAAACCATTCTTTCTGCTATACATTTATGTTGTCATAGGAACTGCTTCTAAAATTGCAGAGGAGAACAATTTCCATGAAGAATCAAACTCGAAGTAACAGTAATATGAGCATCATAACTGCTTTCTGATTAGCTAGGGGTCTCAGTTTATTATTTATTTCTCCCTTAAAAATAAATATATTAACACTTTTGGGTTGCTTGAGCTAATTATACATAAGAAGTTCATTTTTGACAATTTAACACTGACAAAGTTTGTAGCTCTTCTAAGTTATGGAAGTCTTTTTTGTTTAAAGAAGAGATATGAGGAGTAATTTATCTCAACTATATAATGCACATTTGGATCAATAGCTTCACAACCCCAACACATAATGATCTCCCAATACTTCTGTAAACACCACAGCTTAGCAGCATCTTCAGTACCTTCCAAAAGCTTTCATGCAGTTTCTTCACAGTAATAGTACATGGCCATCAGTAAAAACATTTTCCTGCAGCTTTAATCTGCATGATTCTTCTAGGTTATGAGCTTCAGGAACACTGAAGACTATTGTGCTTCTTTAACTTCATACTCATGATCAAAAGGATGTTTTTTTTATGTAGCCTTTTTTATGACTAAAAGAATTTTAGAATAATTTTACTTTCTCTGTGTATAAATGGTCAGACACCGTTGATATGTACCATCAAGTACACATCTTCTTTGAGTCACGCAAATTTTCTTATAAAATTGAGGTTTCAGCAAAAACTTTAAAAAACGTTATCTGTCATTCATTGTATCAATCCGGGATACAGTTAATTATTTTTGTAGCAGCCTATAAAGTGATATGTTTTGGATCTGTGGTTAAACTGTTGATAGCACATTGGTAATTCCCAACAGTGTTTGGAATCCAACCCACTACATCCAGGAGAGTCATACTAGGGGAAGGTTCAGTCATTTTAGATGAAACTCAGAACGTCTTGCCACAGAATAATAAACAGTCTGTGACTTGAGTGCTCGCCATGCTGCATGTCAAATATTTAATATACACAAGAAACACACGTTGCATAGCTTTGTCCTGTTATAGAATACATGTCCACTCCTAGATGTGTTTGTAGAGGAGAGCTGAATGATTTGCTAATTTAATATAATTTATAATTTCTCTCATTTTTAGCCCCTTGTGAAGCCAACACATTCTTTTGCCACAGTAATATGTGTATAAATAATACATTGGTCTGCAATGGACTCCAGAACTGTGTGTATCCCTGGGATGAAAACCACTGCAAAGGTAACATGTAGAATTGAAATATGTTGTCATTTGCACTGCATGAGATACAGCATATAATACTCATTTTCTTGCTAAGTATGTGCCAAATAGGTGAAAACTCAGGAAGAGTTTTCAGGGAGAGAAGACATTAAAGAACAGAGAAAATGAAGGAAAGTAAAAAAATGACGGCGGATTTTACTTTCAGTGTTTTAATTTTTTTTGCTCTGGTGTTGCATTGGTTGTATCCTGCTGTCTGTTTATGCACTTCTGGAAGGCTTTCTTATCATTTGGTCTCTGCTTTCCATACAATTTAAAGTATAATTAAGTGTAATACTTTGGTTCCTTTGCCATAGTTACCTTTGTAATGGAGTAAATATAAGTAGCAGATGTCTTTTAGCTGCATGATATGCCCATATTAGCCCAGGTAGTCTTATAAAGGAAGGTAGAATTAACACTGTAAGGAAGCAACCAAATCTACCTATAATCAAGTGAAATTGAAGTGCAAGGAACAAGCTTATAAATGTTACATCTGGAAATCAGAGGTAGTATTTATTTCATAGGTAGGTAGTGATGTATCCTACCCATGTACTGACAATGTTTTCTAAATATTTCTGTGGCTCTGTTACAAAAACCAACCAAACAAGCCCCAAAACAGTATCTGTGTAGTCTTCAGGGAAAAGAGCTTGACAAACTTACATTGCAGGCTAGGGAGACAGTTCACTTCTGTCTTATACCCCCGTCTCCCCCTTACTGCAGATTTGTTCCTAAAAGCATGGGATATGTCAAATTTAGGAACCAATCAAGAAAAAAATTCAGAATGAAGTGGATTAGCAGTCAGCCCATTAGTCTACTGAAGCCTGTAAAATCCTGACAAGCAGTGCAATATGGTAAAACAAAAATGAAATCATATACTTCAAAAGAAGAGAGCCAAACTGTGGCATAGCATAATATTCTTCAGGGAAACTAAACAGACAATTGGGAAATGATTATTCATTCTCTTGTTCTTCACAACAGAGGAAAACAGAAAACCTTAATCACTCTTGAATTTCGGGAATGATTTTCATGTTTCCTCTGTCAAGTATCTTTTACCAGGTTTTGTGCATTTATCCTCCCGTGTTTTTCTGACTGCAAAAAGGAGGTTTGCTGATTCCAGCAAAAATGTTTTCTGCAGTGTTTCTTTTTCTAACTCTGCTTTTTCTCCAGAGTCTGTGTCAGTCAAATAGAGAAATAGAGTGAATCTACAAGCTTAGACAATGATCTACTGAAGAGTTAAGTTTTGGTAACTAGGATATTTTGAAGAGATGAATGTTACCATTTTGGTGCCAATAACTTCAATTTCAAAGGCTTTTTCTTAATTCCTTCTATATGTTTTAGGTAGCCAGGGAAAATTACACTAAACTGGGTGTTGAAACTGAACCACAGGTGTCTTGCTATGCCTGAGAGAGACTGATGCAAACACTTTCAACTTGAATTTCTACAAGGCTCAGTTACCATATTGTGCCTGCAGCCTTGTGAAAACCACAGACAAAGATGCACAAGATGTGGGAGAAACTGTTTTTATTTTATTATTTTATTGCATTTTTCTGCTTTATTCACTACACAGAATTTGCTGACTAATTTATTAGAGGCTCCTGAGTAAAGAGTAGTAGGTATGATCAGCTTTTGGATTTTTATGTCTGTTTAGAAAGGTTTTGGTAATTAATAGGGGGGAAAAAAAGCAGAAATATGTTGCACAAATTTATGGTTTTTTCCTTTCTGAAATCTAAATGTTAATAACTTTTCTATTTTCTCCTGATTTAGCTTTTTCATTGAATGCTGTTGAAATTCCCACTCAGCTAACAAATACTAGATCTTAAATCCTGTAAAATCTTGTTCTTTCATAGGACCTAATGTCCTAGCTGCATAAATTTACTGGGAGAGAGAAAATAATGAAGAGAACATCTGTAAAAGTCTTAGGGGCTTTAGCAGCCAAATGAAGTTCAGAGGTGACACTGAAGCCATCTGTTTGTTATGGTCATTGTTTTTTATAAAAAATTAAAATAATTATTTTTTTTAATTAAACTTGCAATATACCCTGAATAAATAAATTTCCAAATGAATAGGCACACAAATTATTTGTGTGTTGCTTCTTTGTCTTTCACAAATATCTGATATCTTCCTCTTTTCTTTTTGTTGGTGAGATTGATTACGTGAACTTAGAAGTAGACTAGGCTCAGCCTTGTAGTAATCTGTGAACCCATCATAGCTATTTTTATTTTCGAACTGCAATTAATGCTGTGCTTGTTTGTTTGTTTGTTGTTTTTTTTATTCCCTATCACACAGAAAAAAGAAAAGCAAACCTATTGGACCAACTTACCAATACCAGTGGGACTATAATTGGGGTGACTTCTTGCATTGTGATCATCCTCATTGTTATCTCTATTATAGTACAGATCAAGCAGCCTCGTAAAAAATTTGTCCAAAGGAAAACAGACTTTGATCAAACAGTATTCCAGGAGGTGTTTGAGCCTCCTCATTATGAATTATGCACCCTTAGAGGGACAGGGACTACAGCTGACCTTGCTGACGTTGCAGATGACTTTGAAAATTATCATAAACTGCGGAGATCCTCTTCAAAATGCATTCATGACCATCACTGTGGATCACAAGTGTCTAGTATTAAGGGCAGCCGTAGTAACCTCAGCACAAGAGATGCTTCTGTCTTGACAGAAATACAACCCCAGCCTGTAAAACCACTTGTTCAGCCCATGAACAGGAGAAATATCCTTGTCATGAAGCATAGCTACTCACAAGATGCTGCTGATGCGTGCGAGATAGATGAAATTGAAGAGGTGCCAACCACAAGTCACAGGCTGTCCAGACATGATAAAGCTGTTCAGCGGTCAGTATCAATAGATTTTTGATGAAGACTATTGTGTAAAGACTTGATTGCCCAAACATATTCACTCTTTGTTCAGTAAAGACATATTTTATTTCTTCTTTATTTATTCTTTAAATTTCTGTTTCCCGATAGCACATGCCATTACATTATCTCTTTTTCTGTCTCTCTCGTTTCTGCTCTTCTTTCCTGAGGGATCTTGTATTTCTGTTTTACTTTTCTAATTTCTTTTTTTCTTTTTCTTTTACTGCTTTACATATACCTACATGCATACACACATAGGTCAACAGGGAACAGGTGCAATTTTTAAAAACCAAAGAAGATTGTGTGAATTTAGATTTTTGCAATAGCTGCATACATGTGGTTTCGCTGTAACAGAGGTGGCCTTGAATATCATCCACTATTGGTCTAACCATCTCTAAACAAATTCATCAATAAATAAAAGATACATATATCCATTTTGATGCATGACACAAAAATGAGGAACAGAGTCCTGGGGTTAGGAAACCACTTTCCTCATGGAACATTACCTTTTATATAATGCATGGTACTATTCCCAAAACTTTACTATATCTCTTCCATTATTGATCACAGTGTTTTGATTTGTCAAATATGACAACATAATGAACACATATATATTTATATATTAAAATGAATTCAAAGCTAATATTTCTTATCAATTAAAAAAAATCAAGCATAATATTTTTAATAAAAGAGCTATTTCTTCTGTATATTGCACTTTGAATCACTGTAAATATGATCAAAAGTTTACAAGTAAAAGAAAAAGAAAACCAAAAAATTTATGAACAATTTATTTGAAAAAGAACACATAACCCTTTTTTAATATATTTGTGCTTTCTCTTGCATGCATTATTTATGCATTTCTTGTTATTGCTTACATGACCTCCATATTTTCTTTGCACATTAAGGCATTTCTTTCTCTTAAAAAAAAAAAGTTATTTTGTCATTTTAATCCAATTGCATGTCTATGTAAATTACTTCATGAATATCAATCAGATTATCAAAGTGTACTGTTTATAAAGTATCTATATGCATATATTTCTTCTTTCTATGAAAAAGAAATTTTCTATTATTTTGAATGAAATAGCCATAACATTCCAGGTTCTGCCTCATTGGGTCTCTAAGCAAACATGAGTCTGAGTACAACACAACTAGGGTCTAAGAGAAAAACCTGAGGTAAGTAAACATACCTATACAGCAATTGAACCATCTGTTGCTTTCCATTTTATTTGTTATATTGCTAAAAAGAGTATTAGGTCTCAAATTGTATGTCATCTTGTATGGAAACGGGTTTGAATGTTAAAAAACTGAAAGCCAGATGATCACTTTAGCATTGCAAACTAAGCAAAATCTGTCAATTTCTTATTCTTGACAGAATTACAGTCAGCCCATAGCAAAAACTATCTTCATTCCAACTGCATTATGAAGTCATGTGCTTTGCATGGCTCTTGCATTTCATTTATTTATTTATTTATTTATATTTACAGAAATAAAAGTTAGAGCCTCAGCATGTGAAATAGAATGTAAAACTTGGCAATTTAATTCAAATCAGTAAGATGTGGAACTATGTGTTTTCAGTTAATTTTTTTCATCCAATCTTGTGAATTTTTGGGGAAAGAGTGTGTGTTAGTATTGATAAATTTAGTATTCTGTAGCACTAGGATTAATGTTTTCAAATTAAACTTACTTTTTGGAGTATTAACCGAGACTTTTCATTTTGCATAATTTTTATCAGCAATTAATAAACATAATCTCAGATATTTGTATTGGATTTATAGATAGCTGCTAGTCTATCAGTTTTATATATGTGTATATATAAGCATAGATATGTGTATATATGTTTTTATGTGTATATATGTATAAAGCAATTTTATAGTTAAATAATCCATTAATGGTATTATTGCCTGGAGATAGTTTAAGTAAATATTTTTCTGCTTTTTTTTTTTTTTTTTCCTCAGAAAGAACATATTTTAACTTAGTTTTAATTTCAGACAACTATTCATGCAGACATGCAAACTCTGGATGGAAAAATCTATAATGAACGATCTCAACTCTCTGAAAGAGAGTGGACAATTATCCAACTTAATTTAATTGCCTTTATGCAAACCTAAGGAATATAGACATATCTTACTTCCTTGTCAAGATATTCCCATTGCACAAAAATATATTTCTTTTGTAATCTGGCCACAAAGTGCTTCTTAGTGTTTGGAAATTTGTTGAAAACTTGAGGAAGAAATTAGTTCCTGAGACTGTCCTTTTATTTATTTTAATTTTTTTAAGTCATAGTTTTCTTTAAGCTGACCTGTTTTATGTCTGTTATTTACTTGTATGTTGTGTGATATATAGAAGAAGATTTACATTGAACTTTTGTTATATGTACGTTGTTTTCATTATATAGACTGCTTGAGAATAGTGCGCTCCTGGGTGATTTTGAACATGCTACAATGAAATATGAAACTATCGTCCTTGGAAACACCAGCTAGAGGTTTTATGGACTCTGACCAGCTATTCTCTTATCATGAAATAATTCAGCAGTGTTGAGTAAAATTACTAGAAGGCAATAAGACTTTGGTTATTATGCTTATCAGTCATTTCTCTTTTTGTTTTTCTCTCTTCTTTTTGTTGCAAGTAAAATTCCCAATTTCAGGAACAATTTATTGAAATCAGGTATTTAGCCATTCATAATCACTTCAATAGAAACGTTTGTTGGATAAGCATCTAGCAATATGACTGAATTTGACATTGAGAAATTAATCTGCATGAATGTTACTGAATATTTGAGTTGGCAAAAATCCCTTTATTAGATACATTGTAAAAAGCATGCATTCACAGTTATTGCTGTTACTGTTCCATTTCTGTGTCATATGCTTGCTACTTGTAACTTTTATATAAAAATACATAAAACAATGTATAATAATTTCGTACCTTGAGTTTAATGCAATGTTTTCTTTTACCTAATTTACCAATTTTGTGTAATTCAGGAGATTAAGCTCAAAATGTAGTTTCTAGGAATTTGAAACACAGATATAGCAGAGAATCAACTGCCTCTCATCCCTCAATTACCCAACAGATCTTAATTTTTTAAGATTTAAATTAATTAATAATGGGTTGGTCCCCTAATTTCAATTAAAAGGTTTGTGATAATCTGTGTATTCCATTCTGTATTCTTAACTAATTTATTTCCATGGCAATAGTTAGGAAGTTTACTTCTGTCCAGGAGAGTAGCAGATTTTTATTTGCTATACAAATCTTATGGTTCCAACTTTAGAAATACAGACATAGACCTTTTCCTTATGCAAGGTAAAAATATGTTTGTAATTCAAGCTGTAAGTATTAATAACCAATACCAAAATCAAATTTTGAGAGGTTAAATTTTCAAGGAATTACTATAGGTTGAAGAGCCACTATTATGTAAAGTTGAAAGCCTCCTCATTTAAGAACTCAATAACCATGCATAAAATCACAGTTTCATTATCTATTTGAAGTGTATCTTTCAAGTTCTCTCCCAAAACAAATCTCAGCTCCTTCTGAATCATCTTGTGTCATTCATGGTAGTTAGGTTTTTCTGCAGAAAAATGTTGCTAGATTTATTAGAAAAAGTGTAAATAATTCCATCTATGTTCCTAAACTATACGAACATGAGAAAAAAGAAAAACTAAAAGACTGACATAAAAATATAAGGTGATCTATATGAGCTATTTAAATATATAATATATAATTTGCATAATTAAAAATACAGAAAATCTGATTTCTACAACTGTGACATAATAGTGACTTGAGAAGAAGGGTTACAGGTACTTGACTACTTTTATATTTACAATGTATTGTGCAACTATTTTTTTTAGCTTGAATAATTTGTTTGTCTCACATATTAGCTGCAAAAGCAGTCCTCTTATCTTCTGCAGTCATTGAGAGTCATTGAGTCACCCCTCAGTTACATGGGTTTGCAGTATGCACTAAAAGTTCATTTCCAGATCAGGAGCTCTTCACAAGTTCATGTGATTTATGACTTTTTTTTCCTTAACCTTTCCAAGTCCTAGCTCATCATCCTTTTTTTAAGTAGATGTTAAGATATTTGCCACATCCATGCTTAAAATGGATGCACCCATGCATCCATTATAAAATGAAGGAAGAATTCAAGATTTGCTAAATGAAATGTATATACATGCAGACACTTGTATGTATATTTATAGATATTTAGTATTGGATATAGTGGATAAAATAAGGAAAAATCTAAATTTAAATTTAGCTTTGAATGAATTATATTGTTCACACAGAAAAATGCTGAACTTGTTTATTAAAGTCACTGTATAATTATAACTAAGTGCCTAAATCCCACTGTAACATGGAGTTTGACCAGTCCCTCCTAGAAAGTACATAACAAATCTAATTTTAAGATTTTTCCAATGAAGTGCTAACTGAAAGAACTGAACCGGAGAAGACATGGATATTAATAATTATACTGCATGCACATCCTTGTTTTCTTTTAAAAATCTCTAATTGTGTCACAGAGAAAGGAGGGAGAAACATAAAATGCTGTGTAAACTGAACAAGTCAAGCAAAGTGAGAATGTAAATGCTTGATCCTGGAAACTCCTTTAGAAACATAGTGTTTAATATCTAGGTATACCCTTAAACAAAAAACATTGTAATTACAAAATACAGGTATAGTGGAGTAACAAGGTCAAATTGTATCTATTAAAATATTTTTTAAAAATAATTCAAACACAGATAAAATACTATAATTAAAATATTTAATTTCAAGTAATTGAATTCTTTGTATAGTCAGTGTGAATAATAGCCAAGTCCACTATACCACAAACAATAAAGATAATATTTGCTTCTTATCACACAATAGTAGGATATCTTAATGTGATCTATGAAACTCAAAGTATAAGAAAGCAGTTTTCTTTTTCTATCAGTATTTTTAATTACTATGAATCCACATGTTTAAAACCAGAAGGAAGTTCAAACAAGCTTTAAATTTTATGGAAAGGAAGTTTGGGTTAAATTTAGGCATCTGTATGTGTTAATATTGTATAAAACAGTAAATTACTGATTAGCTGAACTGCTAGTCCTAGCTTCATGCATTTTACCTCATGTTTGCCGTAAACTAAAACTAAGAATTATATTTACTAGATAATTTTTTTGTTTGGTGTAATGAGGGTGATTTACAACTATGTTGACAGTATGGTTGTTTCTTACATATATTTTAAAAATGAGGTTTTCTTATCATAGTACATTGAAATATTATTTATAGTTTTGTGGTCTTTTTATTTTTTTCCCTCCATAAATGTAGTGTGATGGATATACTTTTATTTTTGCATGATAGTTGAACAGCCACACCCAACCTTTTTTCTCTGCTCTGGGAAATATGGCCTTTGCAATTTACCAAGGACTCTCTGCAGCATCATTTAAAAAACTCAGAAAGTTAATATTGTAAATCATCCTCATTTAAACTTTTTCTATCTTCACAATTCTAAAAACAGGTTGGGGAAAAAAAGTCTCTGATAAATGTTACCATCTTATCCTTCAATTTTTATGCTGGAGACATTTTCTTGAACCTATAAACAATGTAGCCTGCGAGAGGCAATAAGAGAAAGTAGGAAGGTTTCTTGTTAAAGAGAAATTGTTAGCCCCCACACCCTCCCACACCCCTCAAAAAAATTAGACAAAGAAAAGAAACACAGAAAGGTAGTATAATTAGAAGAAGATTATAAAGGACTTTTGCTAATACCTATTCCCATATTTGCAAACATTTTTATGACTGATAATTTCTTTAACCACCAAATAAAAGCATTCTGTTCATGTCCAACCTTGAAAGACAGGATACTTCACAGAACAATGTCCTACAAACAAATTTTTTTGTGTGTGTGTCTTTTACTTTATGTGTGAATCTCCCTGATACTACAAAGATATTTCAGATGAGGGAGCAGAGCTGAAGTACTAAGGCATATACAAAGGCCAAAAGCTGCACCATTCAAAACTGTTTTGAAGATAGAAGTCTATATCTGATCTGAAAATATTTCCTTATTTGTGGCTCAGCACTTGATGTGAAGTCTTACATTCACATCTCCACTGCTCATCATCATTACCTTAGGATCATCTCTCTTTACTCTTTGATGATCACTTTACATCTTTATCACTTGCTGCCTTTCATTTCTGTCCACAGTGAGTAGTTTGAGTATTGCTCTGTTCCTGTCTTACCTCAAAATTCACTGAAAATACTGAATTCCTACCAGCTCCCTGCCTTTGTGTTACCCTTGAATCCACCACCTCTTTCCCATCTGTCATTTTAGAGATGTCTTAATCATACCTTGCCTATAAATGGCAAAATGAAAACCTGAGATCTCAGCATATCCTAATCATTCTCAATGTATGTAAAACAAGAAAAGCTGTGGAGGTGCACTGGAATGGACAGGAGGATGGGCTCATTAGGGAATACTGGGCATACTGGGTCTGAGTTTTAATGACTGTGTATCAGTGTTGTCTGGGCTGTCTACCTCCATGTGTTGGCATGAACACTCCTGTGATATCCATACCTCAGTGTTCATCCACCATTCTAATTCTCCCAGTTTACACCATTGTCAAACCATGTCCAGCACCTCTAAGTTTTCTTCTGTGCTGCATTTATATTAGTATGTATCTCCATACAACATAAATTCTTGTCCTATCCTCCTTCACATAATTATTAAAATAGTGCACAGCCTGGCAAACACCTGCCAATGGTGTGGCAGAGGTAAGGTAAGAACAGCAAGGTAAGAACATCACCTACCAGAAGAAGCAGGAGTTGCTGCTTCCATCCATTTTCTTTCCCAGGAAAAGGAATTGTGCTGATCCACAATCTCCAAACAAGGTCAATATGGGAAAAAAAGGGAAGCTGCTGTCTCCTTCAAGTAATGAATCCTAGTTGGGAGAAGAGAGACAAATTAAGAAGCCCATGATGAAAAATGGAAAGAACAAGACTGCTTAGATTTCTTTACTAAAGTAACAGTCCTGACCAACACTCTGCAGCAGCATTTCATCTCCATTCTTAGTTAAAGGAAACTGTAGTTGAAACCTTCCTCGTCCCAAGGAGAAGGATGCTACAACTGTGAGTACCAATTCTATTCAGACCTCTGGAAGGACTTAAAAACTTCTTGCATAAATGTAGGCAGACAATGACATACTGGGCATATGAGGGTAGTCTTGTGCTGCTACATGCAGCCTTTGTAACATCTAGTTATTTAGATCTTTTAAGTTTTCATTCTTCAGTCAGTCCTCCAGAAAGGTACATAACAGACAGATTTAACAACTTTAAAAAATGGTGGCTTTAAAAGAAACAAATCACTTTAGTTTAGTTGGATGTGAAAATACTTGTGGTTCTTGCTGCAGCTATTGTGAAAAAAAGTGCATTTTTTTGCAGAGATGCTAGATAAATGTATCTGGTTAAATGAACCATTCAGTTGGATCAACTGCATCACTAAATGAAAACAACTTTCATCTGAGATTTTACTTGTAAAACTGCAGTGTCTGATTCATGCTTTAGTCACATCCTCCTTCTAGGTCCTGCTTTTTTTCTGAGTTCAGTGAAAGTTTTAGTGAAGAAAAATCAGTTTGTTGTAAGTGATTTCCATCTTTAATGAAGCCAAAAATATTATTTGTACTGGTGAAGGAGAGTTTCATTCTCATTTGTCAGTGCTAGAGGAGTTTTCAACACAAGTTGTCTACTCTTTCCCTTTGTTTTAAAAATCAGAAATTTAAAGAAAATTCAATGCTCTATACTTAGGTGATCCATGTAAATTTGAAAAGAGAAGTAAAACAATGAAAGAGAACACTAGAATTCTAAAGAAAGCATATTTTCCCAATGATCAAAACAACAATAATATTTTCAGAAGTTACATTTGAACCCTTGGTTATTACACAAGCTCAATCCTAGACTTCATTTTTTAAATAAATTTCATATTATCATAAGATAAAGTTCAGCTCAGGAATATGAGTGATTTTATATTTTTATACAATTTTAAAATTAAAATCTAACATTTAAAAATCTGTAAGGTGCTGACATCCTTTACTTTAAGCACAACTGATTTTGCTGGTCAGAAAGAATTACTGCTTTTCTTTTTTTTCAGAGACAAGCCTCTGCATTTTGAGTTTTCCTTGCCAAATGGAAGACATTTTTAACTTCTTTCCAACATTTTCACTCCCACATTCTACTGACTAGTTTTGGTGCAGAAAACACCCATGGGGTGATTTTGTTTGATATTCTGAGCATATCTGGCACCACTTTAGTAATGAAACACTACATTACAGCTCTGCCTGCAGGAAGAATTTCTTGAACTGTTATCTAAGTTTCATGGCCAAGATCCAGGCCCAGAGACCTTTGCTGTCATTTGAGAATAACTTCAGTGATATAAAGTATCTTGTTAGCTTTTAGTATCTTGGTAAAAAGTCTACACTAATCTAGGCAAATATTGTTTCACTAGAAATAATTTAAATCCTACATTTTGAAAATGTCAACATGACATCTCCATGTGTTAATATCACCATTTCTTTGATGATTGAAGAAGAGAGTGATGTTAACATAGAAAACTTAGAGTTCATAGCAGAAGGCAGCAAGGATTTTATGACATTATTATTAAATATGCTACAATTTTCAGATCTGGGATTTTTTTCCCTTTCATTCAGCTAGAATTCTTAGTTTTACTCCTCCCTTTTGTGATACAAACTTTGTAGCCTTTATGTGACTATCAGAGTAGCATCTCTTTTGCAATTCAGGAGTTTACAGGGACTCAAAAAGAAAAAATATTTCCTGTGCTGGCATATAGCATACAGATTTATAAAAAGTCTATCAAATGTCATTAGAGTTTATCTGGATCACAATGTGCTGCTAAAAATTATTAGATTGCAGATGCATAAAAATTAAAATAGGAGATTACTCTAGAAGTTCTGGACAGCTTTAGAGTTCTAAGATTTTATTATTCAATTGGATTTGATCAAAAGAGAAATCTCAACAGGCATAAATTTTTATGGAAATCTCAAGAGGGATATAAGCTTTATACAGCATCAAGTTTTAAACACACATCTGTTTGGAATTTATGGAGTAAAAAGTAAGAGAACATTTAGAAACTTTTTCAATGCTTTGAGAAAACGAGTGCTTCTTGTGTCTCAGTATTAATCAAACATATTTTCAAGAAGCTGTTTTCTATACAATCTCTGCATAGTAATGAACAATCCATTTAAATGGGAGGTATAAGATGCAATATTTAAGAAGGAACAGAAGTAGATCATGGTAGTGAAAGTATTCAGAAGTATGGTGTGTGATTCTGAACCTAGTAAATACACCTTGAAATACTGCAAAATTTTAGTCCCTCTGGTTTCCTTACTATAAGGCATATGATTTAAAGCTGTGACATACCGAGGACATAATAGCCAATTAATTAAACTGGAAATTAATTAAATAGGAAATTTCTCTCTCAGAGCTCCTGAATCAGAATCTTGTCATCCAGCCTCTGAAACTCAGCACCCTCTGCTGCTGGTGTCACTAAATGAGCTGATAATTCAGAAGGCTTTTTGTGACAGACCTCTTGTTTTTGTTAGGACTACAAAACCCACCTCCAGATATGACAGTAATAGCAGAAGTTAGTGGGTGATGAAAAAATTGCTTCAATTAACCTTTAACTATGTAGCTGTATTGCCTTTTATTTGTCTTTACATTTTACCAAATTAAAGTAGAAGTTAGAGGGTAGCTAATTTAATTTAAAATATGTTCTATCACTCTGTCTGTATTTTCTTTAGCATTCTTGAAACCTCTTTGCTGATAAACACCTATCAAATGTTTCTTATTTTATGCCATGGCTCAGACATTTAATTTGAGAATGAAGTTCTGAAGATTTAAATTTTGTTATCTTACCTCACCCCTTGACATTTATTAACATTTCAAAGCTCTCCAGCCTCTCAGGATCTGCTATCCAGTTTGAAGCTGACTTTTGTCAGTGCTGAATACCAGCCGTGTCAGAAGAAAGAAGAAAAACTTTTCATCAGCAGATTATTAATCCATTTTCTCAATGAGAAGAACAATCTGAGTACTAGAGCCACGTGGTGCCTTCTACTGCTAGGTGGGAAAAAACCCCAACATTTCAATTCATGGGTTGTATTTTTGCTATGTGAAAACAGTCCTTGTCTTCAATTTCAAAGCTTATTGAGGAGAAAGTGGAAATCAAAGGAGAATGATAAGGAAAAAAAAGAAAGCAAAACCCTAGCAGTGGTAAGTAAATAAATAATAGTAGACTAGTGCCTAAAGTTAATGTACAGCATAATATGGAGCAGAGCCCCTTCTGTTCCTTTGGAATAATTTGCAAATTCTCTAATGAGTTTATGGAAATTGTTTTTAGACCTGGATCAGGCATTGTCTGCTAACAATTAATTTGTCTTAATCTATTTCTGATATTTAAGGACTCTACATTCCTAAAAGCTGTTTAAAGGTGTTAGAAACACAGTTTCAACAATTTCCACTACTTCACTTATTTTGTAGATCATATATAGATCATATACAGATCACAGGAACTAGAATATGGAATGCCTCTTGAGCCTAGAAAAAATATACATAGCTATGACATCAAGTCAGTACTGTAATCATAGAGCATTGCTTGAAAAATGGGAAAAATACAATGATGTTTTATAATGTCACATTGAAGGATGCAATCCACAGAACCCTAGGAAAGAACATTTTAGAGAGAAGGCAGTACAGATCACCTCTAAAAAGCTTTCCTTTGTTCTTTTTCATATGCTGATTTCTACAATAATAGCAAACATTGTGAAGGAGAAAGGGAGAGCAAAGGCATAAAGCAGATTTTTTTTCTTTCATAATAATAGTAATGCTTATCTCTGCATCTACTGCTTGGGTAATGTATTGTTTGGGGAGAATTCAGTGCTGATATAGCCTTTCAATCATAACACGCAAGGATGATGCTTATGCAAGCCTTCTCCAAGATTGTTATTGAAGTTTCATAAAATTCATAAATCCAATAAACATGAAATGAGAATATCATTTTACCTTTGTTGGTTTCAGCAGGAAATTCATTCTAGATTAAAAAATCTGCAGAAAGCTCAAGTTTGAACAAAAGTCATTAATCTCTCCCCACTCCAAGTCATGCATATTGTGGAGTTTAATACTGACTAATTTGCTAAAATGTGGTGCTTGTGCTGACATATGCTATCAATATTCTGATGTGGCATCACTTAGAATGCATCTCTCCCAGGTACATGGATACTCTATTACAGGAGCTTGTATATCCCCAGAGAGCAATAAGCAGTCATCAACTTGCTGAAAACTGCAAATGTGCCCATGCTAATGCCTCAAGTATTTGGACTGATATTACACAAAGCTGGACAGAGAAATACAAAGGAAGGCTTTAAACTGTTTCCAGAATATTTTATACTTGGCATTACATAATGTCTTTCAATTTATTTAAAGACTTATCAGTTTACTTTCTGAAGCTGCTCTATTCTGGGGGAAAAAAAGATACAGCTGAAATGTCACGATGTTTAGGAAATATCTGTTCAACCAGCTCATGACTAAGGAAACTCCATCCTAAATTTATTTGCATTTTGCTATTGGTTTCTGTGTCTTTAAATCTCTCTTCATGAATATTAGTCAAAGGTATTTAATGTCTTAAAGCTGAATCTTGGTTGAAAACTTGTAAAGTTTAACCTTTTCTGGCTTAAGCACAACAGACTCAAGCCTGTGCCACTGCTGGGAGAGTTGAGAAGGAAACAGCCTCATCTGAAAAACTTTAAAAGTTTTTAAACTCTTCAGCCCATCAGAAACAAAAGTACTGTAAATAAAGTCCCACTGCTGTAAAAGGGTGTCTTTTCCTGTCATCAAAAAAACCCAACCAAACAAAAAAACCCCACAAAAACCAAGAAAAAACCAACCAAACAAACAAAACCTGAAAACATGAGAGGCAGATTAAGGCTGTCTGACATTCTTCTAATTTATTAGCAGGTAGTTGTTCATCTGCATTCATTTTCATAAAACTCTGATCTGGAAAGTTTCAAGCTTAGCCTGCCACATGAAAGAAAATGGCATCTAACCAGTGGGCCAAGGAATGGGACTCCTCTTTACTCCTTTCACTTTCCCTATTAATCTAATGAATGTTTGTCTTTAAAAAGAGAAGGAATAATTCTTACATGAGTAATTTAACAGAGAACTATGCAAGAACAACTACAGTGCTGTGCTTACAGGCAATTAGTTTTAGAATAGTTTCCATTAAGCTGAATTCACAGCTTCAGGTAACAGTATCTGAAACCTTCCAGCTGAAGGCAGTCTCTGATATTGGTTCTGTCTTTCCGTGTTTCAATTCTGCAGTTCCAGTAGAATTTGGGTACTCCTCCTGAGGGCTGGAAGCAAATCCCTACAGAAGAAGAGATGCTTCACAACATATGCCTTACACAGCAGCCACCCCTCCTCTCAGCACAGTCACTCTGACAGATGTCCAAGGTCACAGGGGTGGCAGTAACCAGTAGCATTTGGAGGAAAAAGAGCCTGAAGGGGTGTTGGATAAGGGAAACTGAGCTCTTTTTCTAGTGTATTATTGGTGCTGCTTCACCAGTAACCACTGATAAGTCATCTTGCAAACAGTAAAAGGGAGAGAAGTTTTCCTTTGTTGGCCCTTCCTTATGTGAACTTACACCTTATCTGAGCTTACAGCAAATGCTAACTGGCAGAGGGGATTAAAAACACAGGGGTCTTTTCCTATCAACTGATTTTGCATTTTCACTTATTTTTCAGAGGACAGTTCCATATTTTTTGTGTTTAACTAGATCTAGCTTGTCTCCAAGCTTTTAAACACCTCAGGTTTTAGTGCAGGACAGGTTTTAAACACTTTGGTAGTCAGTTCTACTGGAAAGTTCACTGTTCAGTATTGTTGTTTAAATGAATTCATAGTCAAACATACTCGCGTCATGAATACTTATTCCTTTTGATCCAGCTCAAAACAAACTCAATTGACTGCCTCTGGGATGAATTTCAATAAATCTTTCTTATTTCTTTTTGCTAAAATGGGAAGATGAGGGGAAGAAGGTAGTATATTTTATCTGAAGTCAGTTTCTAATTCAATTAGAGCTTCATCTTGGCCCCATTGAACTCACTGGGCTTTTTGCCACTGAATTTAATAAAGTTAGATTCAGACTCATAACATGCAATTTCTTATTTCTTCCAGATAACCAATTAAAATATTAAATATCTCAGGGTGAACGTTTGCTTCTTGTCCACATTTTCTTTGATATTGTGTTATTGCTTTTTCTTCTGTCCTTTTGTAACTTTTAATTAAGGGTTCCTTTGTGTGTAGGTAAAGGGAAGCTGCTTTATTTTAAAACTTTTCAGGATATGCTTTAGTTTTGATGGTTTATAAAAAGAGAAAAAAGTAAGAATAATATTCTTTTCTTCCAGTGGAGGTTTAAGCTACCAAATGTGCTCGCTTGAGGATGAATTGGGAAATGAAATGATGAATAAGGGGTATGAGAGCAAACATACACTTTCTCTCTCTCCTCTTTTAATTTAAAAAAGAAAAAAAAGAAAAGAATATATTAGTTATTAAGAATCCCTGTTCATCACTCTCTCCAGAAAAAATATACCTCCTTTATATTTAACAAAATGTTCATTATGAAAACAAGGTTATTACTTCTGATAGTTGGATTAATTTCTGAAGCCTCATTATATTTATCCATTCATTCTTTTTAAATCTATCAGGTCAGTGCTAACATCAGGGACAACTGAAGATAAGACCTTTTGATCCAATTTGTGTCATTGGTTGCTATCCCTAACAATACAGGTAAAAGGAATGTGATACCAGGGTGTAAAGATTCAGATAAGGACTTGAAGCAGGAGATGTGGGCAAAGCAACACCTCTAAAATGTTCTTGAATGTTGGTCTATTCCTATACAAAGAAGGAAGCTGTTTCAGTGATGGAGAGAAGAAAGGAAAGAGAAAGGGAATGAGGAAGCTGAGGGGAGATCCCATTGGTCTCTAAAACTAGCTGAAAGGAGATTGTGGTGAGGTGGGAGTCAGTGACTTCTGTCATTTTTTAATCAAAAGAACATGAAGAAATGGCCTTAAGTTGTACAGGGAGAGTTCAAATTAGATGTTAGAAAAATGTTTATCAATGAGAATGATGATTAACCATTGAAATAGGGTGTCCAGGGAGGTTGTGGAGTCACCCTCTCTGGAAGTGCTCCAGGTTTCTCACTCAGGGATATGGTTTAAGGGTGATTATGGTGGTGTAAGGCTGATGGCTAGATTACATGATCCTGAAAGTCTCTTACAAAATCTATGATTCTGTGTGACTCTGGCTTGATTTTCTTTCAGATTTGTTCTGGTGACCATGAACTTGTTGGGTGGCAGAGTATGTACCAGTAGCATTGCCTGGCTAATACTAGAACAAAGGTATATTACCCTCCATTCAGGCAAATATTTGAGAATCCTAACTTTGCTCTAGGTAAAGGTTTTGCACTACAGGTATTGATTTGGACCTTATGTGCAATGCCAAAAATATGCTAGTTATCACTTTTCTGGGTGCATTCACACTGCATATTGGTGTACGTGAGATGGAAACTGAATGCTTTTCTAGAGCATCTAAAATTAAGCAAAATTTAAATTTTTACTTGGGTTTAATAACAGCAGGGGAATAGAAGGGGAGAAAGTAAAATCCCATCCAAACTATTGATGTGCCATGTCAGTAAAACATTTCTAATTGTGTAATTAAATCTACTTTTTTTATTTTAAAACCTAAACTACAGAGTGTAGGGTATTAGATGCATGAGGGGCAATTCCCACTCCATGTAAGAATTAAACTATTGGCAACTTACAAGGTTTTCTAATGACAAAACTGTCTTTGAAATTCATTATTGACTTGTTTATTGATTTATCTAGGTCTCTAAGGAATATTACAGACTGATCTGAAATCTCTGTCTCATGTATATTGTAAAGACTGCTGAAAACAACCTATTTGATGTCTGAATAACTTTGTCTAATTGTTGACTCTAATACTAGCTTAAAGGATATGTTGGATGCTATCATGTCATTCATTAACTTTTCCCTCTGAGGGTTCTTGAGTGTTTTCCTGCACACTTTATGTTCCTTGCTCTAAATGTAGTAAGGGAAAGAAAGAATTTTTCTCAATTCAACCTTTTGCAGTGAATACCTCTTCAGTAAAGCCTTTCATCTTGACTTATATTTTTTCTTTTGTCTGAAAATCAACATGCAGTCTTTTCTATGCACTGTTCCTAATGGACAGCTTCCAGGGCTTGAAATCTTGCCAATGTCTCTGTAAGAGAGGAATGTAATATTTGTTTAGTTAAATCAAATGGGAACCACAGATCAAGATATTATTTATATTCCAATGGCACAGGATAATTTTAGTAGCCAAGCTATATATGTGTCAAGGAAGCAGTTGCTAAACCTTGCTTAAAGAGCTTCGATGTCTGTTGATCTTGCTGATTGTAGCCATACCTTTCATCTGAAAGTGATAACTTACATATTAAAGAAACACATGAAAGTAAATTAATGCATTTTATTTAAATGAATAGATGGGAAAATATTTTGTCTATATTAGCTCCAGAAAACATCATTTAAACTTCATTAATTTTCTCCTTTTTTCAGTTGATCCAGGTGGTGGGATGCTTTCTTTTTCTCTTTCAGACTATGACTTGGATAAAACAATGTTGAATAAAATGAATTTCAACAAGAATGAAGGGATTGAAAAAAGATAAGTTAAACTTAGAACAGTCCTTGGATTTGTCTAACAGAGTTGCCATTGGGGTAGTTTCTCTGCTACTAAATACTATATCTAAGCCAAAGTAGTGTATCTCGACACAATTTTTAGATGAAAGAGAAAAAGGACTTGTTAGGAGAACATGTTAGACTCAAATCAGGTGTTCCTTGATGCTGGTCATGATTAAGTGAGTTTCAGATATCATTAAAGTTACCTTGTTATACAAAAAAATTTTCCTTTGACAGAAACTGGCAGGATTTGAAAAAATTAATTATTATTTTGCAGCAAAGTAATAAGATGACTATTTTTTAAATTCATCAAGGCAAAGAAAGAGGTAAAAATGACATCATTTAATTATACTATTCAGGTATTTTGGAGAGAAATACATGAGTCCATGATGATTCATACCATAGATCCTAAAAGGAATTTTTTTGTATTTTGGGTGAGTCCTTGGCTGAGCAAGTATTTATTTATTTATATGCAAAATAAACCTATTCCTCTGGAAAACTGCCATATTTTGATGTGAAGATTTAAGATCTCCTTCCTTTATCCCTAAAATTAATGAGTATAAGAATTGTCATCAGGCTTTTATATTGCTTAAAACTAAATGTGAGTGATCAAACAGTATTGCAGAAATGCCTCTGAAAAAAAGAAGTGAAACTCAAAGCACAAAATTTTAATGTGATTCACTAGCTTAGTGGGAGGATGGTGGCATATTTGCAAGAATTTATAGGTTAATAAATGTGCTGATATTTTAATAGTAAATACTATTGAAATTATGGCATATTTCCATTGATTTTTAAAGTATTTTAAAATAAAGATTTTTAAAGTAGAATATAACTTTAGAGATATCCTTATCATAAGGTACATGGCAACTTGGATGATATTATTTAGTAGAACAATTAATAATTGGGTTAAAAAGCATGCTTCAACTTTTGAGCCATTCTTGTCAGTATGAATAATCAAGGTAAAATAATAAATAATGCTAATGACAATTTAATGAAATGTGAGTAGTGAATAGCACTAGAGATCTTTTGGAATGGCTGATCTATCCATTACCTTATCAGAAATGCAATTTTTAAACATTAATATAATAAACTGTATTTGTTTCAGATTTTTATTTTTATATAAAACGAATCTTAATCCAGATGTATTTTATATCTGATTTAACAACATTATTCTTATTCTATCCACTTACTCTGTCTGTCAAAGTTTTCACTTGTATAACATTCACAATTAACAATTTCTGATCTGCAAGTTCAGAAAACTTAGTGGTATTATTGCTATTTGTAATGTCTTTTTGCCACTTTTCATTATTTATGAACTGATGGTGCTTTGTTGTGCAAACTTACAAAACATTATGAAAAATGTCATGTCTCTCCTTATCAGTTAATTTTAAAAAGTACAGCAAAAATCTTATATATTTTACTGTGCTATAATCTTTTAATTTGTTCTTTGTAGTCAGGTTCTACATTGATCTCTCCAAAAGCATCATCATGCATCTATCAAACCAGAGTCTACACTGTATTTCTGAAGTGTGCACTAAAAAAAATAAATTTCTTTGACTCCATTTGCTCTTCCTATTTTCTGATTAGGATGCCCAAAGATTTTCACTGAACTGGTGGGATTGACTACAACCACGAACTGAAAATGCCTCCATGTAAAATTTTCTTCTCACTGAAAAAGATCGTGACTTCATATTTCAAATTCCAAATGGAATGACAATCTAAAGTGAACATGTTCAGCTGAAATTTCTGGGATCTTAGGCACTCCAGGCTACTGGAAATACATCCTATTATTAATCCTGAATTAATGAAGAGAATGGACTTAGGGCATGATCCAGAGCCCATTGTAGTCAATGGGAGACTTTTTCCATTGACTTCATCGGGGTTTGGATCAGGCCTTTACTACCTAAAATGAATAAACTCCTATCAAAATCTGCTATAAGCAAGTGGCATCCTTTCCTGAGATCTTAGAAGATTCTGAAGACAATCATACTCATACTTCACCCATGACTATGGCTGTATGTGTGGCTCACTTGTCATGAGGAGCACCCAGTGTATCTTAACAGCAAAGAAAACCCTTACAAGTCTAAGTATTGCTGGTCACATTCAGAATTTTTGGTCTGGGAAGTAGGGATTTGTGTTCACAAAATAAATTGTTTTGTTACAAGAAACAAAGCTGATACATTTCTGAATATCTCTTCGTTTCCAAGGGAAACAGGATTATTTAAAACTCCCAGAACTCTAGTATGTGAATTCTTGATGTTCATAAGTAAAAACAATAATATCAACTCAACTGAGACTTTCTGTCACAAAAAATGTAATGATAGTATTAAAAAAAAATCATCAGTCTATGAAGAGTGATGATTTTCAAGTTTCTATAAAGAATGTCAGTGTGGTACAAAATTGAAGGCAACTAAAGGATTCATTTAAAAAATAACAAATAGAATGGATTTGCAAAGTTCTTGTTTAGTAGTGGTTGTTTTGACTTTTTTAGAAAAAAAATTAAATCTCCCCTAACTCTTGAACCTGTGTACTTTCCAAATTAAAAGTTCTAATTAAGTCATGTAAATGTCTGAAATCCTGAATTCCTGATAATAGAAGCAAAGCAATGGCTTCAGGGCTTTTGGCTTCATAGTCTTTATTAGTTACATGTCTGACTTGGACCTCTGCAGGACTGTCTCTGTGTCTGAGATGCCTCTAAAGATAACAATTTTGTAGCAGAAATCTTGTCATGCTACTTCAGTTGTTCAATATTGATCTGATTATGTCACAAAATTACCTCTATCTCTATATCTGTTATGAAAGAAACAAATATGACAACTAAAAAATACATGTATATATTTGAGCAAATAATTTGCTTTCTCCTCCATCCTCATGACACAAACCAAGAACCTTAAAACATTGCAATCAGGACAAACAAAAATCCAGAGGCTGAACAGTGAAGTGATTGATACAGCCTTTGGACTTCCAGAAATACTTCTTGTAGAAGTAGAGAGGACTTAGACACTGCCAATTGTAATTTTCACAATTTTGAAGCAAGTGATTTGCAAAGGGAAGAAGAAAGAGTTTGAAATATTTTTGCCAGATGTTCAGGGACATCTTACATTCAGACACCCTAGATACATTCTTCTCCCTTTCCTCCTATGTGAAAGTGTTCATATTTTCCATTTCTTGCCAACACTCTGAAGTGATTGCTGTCTTGTACTTGTAGAAAATTCTGTTAAAACCAGATATTTTTTTACAGACTCTTTTGTTCCTCATTTCCTTCGCATAATGACATGCACAGAGTGAAAATTGTTATTTTATGTGGCACCTTTGAAAGAGTTACTTGTAATGTTTAGTTAACTTTTTTTTCTTTTTGTCAAAACTAATAAATAAATAATATGGGACAGATTGTTGGTGTTTCTGAGGTAATTCCATAAATGCAGAGTTCCTTGGTTGATTGAAAGAGAACTTAAGTGGAAATGGACTTGCTTGAAAACTCTGTTTGGGAGATATAATGGTACAGTGAAACTCCTCAAGAATTCTTGCTTTTATATTTAATCCAAATTTCATTTCTCATTAAAAATTAAATGCATTAATCTTGTTAGTTTACACAAATTTTGGGGAAACATTATGATCAAAGTATGTATTGTAATTTGGATCATTATTTAATCCTATAATTTGTTTTCTTATAATAAATTCAATGCCTTACTAGGTGACTCTTGTCATGGTTCGTATCTCCCTTGATTGTTATGATCTTATTTGATCCCATTTTTGCAGTTTAAAATGTTTTATAGGTCAAAAATTCTATTTGAGCACTGAAACATTTATCATTACATTTTCCTAAGTTATAGAATATAAGTCAGATTGATATGACTGTAGATTATAATGACATTAAATTGTAAATCTCTATATGTAAATTATAGGTACAGTTCTGAGGTTGTCTTTGGGGACTGTTTTTTGAAATTTGCTCTTATACTGGATAATTTTTTAATAAATGTTAAGCTCATTCTTTTATAAAGTCTCTTCACTGTATTATTTTCTTTTTGCTAGTTCTTAGACTTCAGCAATAACACTGATTAAAACTATTTATAATTTCCCTCTGCAATTAATTTGTTTTCCTAACTTGTGAGAGAATGATTATAATATGCTTCTTTATATTCTTGAAAAAATTCTATGATAATACTGCCAAAATATTTTGGAATTGTTTTCCTTTAAGCTCTATAAATTATTTCTGTCATTTATGTTAATATATTTTAATTCAGTAAAAATAAGATAACAAACTGTGAAGGGCACAAACTATAAACCTCTCAAGAGCTTTGGCAAGAAAAGTCATGTGAAAAATATGAATGGGGATTTGGAGGATCAGTTCTGTGAGTGATGTTACAAAATAAAGACTTTATAGATGATGAGTTACATCTACAGCTTGAAAAAGAATCTGCATGTGTTTTACAGAGTGTAAATTCAAAGTGACCAAATTACAGGGTTGTCACTAAACTTCCTTTTCAGTTGTCTACTAAGACAAATCCCCTTTGTTCCTTTACTTCTGGTTTGGAGTTTTTTTAAATAATACAGAAACACTAAATGCAAGAATTCATTCAAGTATGTCACTGTGGTGTGGTAAATTGCATATTATCCTGGTTCAGACAGTGCTCTGCATAAAATTTATATGTTATAGCTAGAAATTTGTATTATCTACAGACCATGTATGACCTGCACTCTTAAGGATTTTTGAAATTATGTTAGCTCTGTAGTTATCTATAAAATTATCACTGTTTCAAATATATCTGGAATTCCTTATTGCTAGATTATCTTTTCAAAATAATGTGTATGCATTAGCTGAGAAGAGAGGTGGAATGGTTGAATATTAGAAAACCATGCTGATGGACAAGGTGGCACAGAAAATGAACTGAAACTTATAGGGAAGTGAATATTTATGTAGGCTTGCCTCATTGATTAAGGTTTATTTACTACTGAAAGTCACAAGCACATAGGAAAATAATTCCTCTCATGTACAAAAAGAGAACAAATGGATTCTGATATAAAAATTAGTTACTTAAGCAGATATTACATACAGGGATATTGAACGAAATACTGTTGGCAAATGGTTTTGATGCTTTTATACATCATGTAATGGTTGAAGTAAAGGTATAAAAAAATCTATAATGAGTTGTGACATTTTTTTATAAATACCAGAGAGAATTTTGATTTTGTATAGGAGCAGTGCATGTTAGAAGAAGAAGCATATCAAGACCTCTTAATCTGAAAATTTCAATCCAGAAATAGAAAAATTATTTTGATTCACGGCTGAGAGTCTCAAATTGATTTGTCCTAGGAAATCAGTTTCATTGCTCAGAGCTTATATATTTCACAGTACAAGTAGTACAAAGGAAATCCTGTGTCTTGAGTACTTGAAAGAAAGTCTCAATTGCCATACTCACCTCCACAAAGGAAAAATAATGCTCCTAAACTGGGATGTGAAAATCTGCTACACACAGACACAGGCATGCAGACACTTAAACACTATTCACACGCAGTCAATACAGCTGTTACTCACTATTTTGGTGGTTCAGTTTCAGTATTTCTGGCAGATCTGTTTTCAGAGAGAAGTTTTGAAAGAAATTATTCCATGAATTATAAGAAAAGCAAATAGAGATATGACCTTGTAAGAATATAAGACATGTAAGAATAAAGTTTAGGAACAGCTTCAGTTTCTGTAGCCTATTGTCTGAGAAACACAGCTGTGTCTGAGAAACACAGACTCTAAGATAGTCTGCAGATGTTGACTGTTCAGCCTTGAAACTTGCATTATTCAGATCAGAACTACAGTGGATACACCACCACCTCTTTACTTTGATAGCCACACACTGGGATGTTTCAACAGTTTAATTGTGTATAAAAACTGCTATTTTTTGTGCTTACAGTGGGCCTCTCCTGTTATTTCTCTAGGTATTGAAATTCTCAAAATGAAATATCTTATTTTTGCTTTCTTCCATATCCTTAATAGCTGGTTATCACTAATTAATTTTGAAGCTTAATTTCTCTATTGTTTTCAACTCATGCAAGCTACCGAGTGAAGATGACAATTGTAAATGTCATGTGAACATGATGTTGATGAAGACAATTACTGCAATTGCTAATTTAAATTTAAAGTTATCTTTTTCAGTATTTACTTTATGTCTCAGATGAAGACTGAAAGTGTGATGTTATTGAATTATTTTTAATAGACAATAACCTGCCCATACATTCTTTAGGGTATATTAGCTTGAAAACAAAGATAATGAAAGACAGTTTAGGTTTTGATGGACAGACTAGAACATTTTCATTTTGATCTTTATAGCATGAAAATTCCAACCCTCAAATTTCTAAGGGCTAGAAAAGAGAAAGGGCTTACATTAATTAATCTATTTTGAATCCACTTCTGCATACCAAATACTAAAAATACAGAACATAATTTTTTAAAGAGATCTGACAGCTGAATTATCAACTTGCGCTATGGTCTTCATAATCTTATCAGGTAAAAAAGAGGCAAAGTTTTCAACACAGCTCCTTCGTCTTTTTAGGTATTCATCTCTGTCTGCATGTTCTCTTTAAATTTCCTTTGTGAAGT
Source organism: Lonchura striata (assembly GCF_050655825.1). NCBI lineage: Eukaryota > Metazoa > Chordata > Aves > Passeriformes > Estrildidae > Lonchura > Lonchura striata. The sequence continues at coordinate 100,112,155 of NC_140704.1, forward strand.
TTATGGCACTATCTCTTCCAGACTTCTCATTTATTTACTTTCTAGGACTGACTGAGAGGAAAAACATCTGGAAAAAGATGATCTGGTTTTGCATATTAATTGTCAGAGCACTAACATATAGCATAGGTGTTTCTGTTTTTGTAGGAGATAAATTCCATCCTTTTGGCCTGTAGAAATACTGAAAGGATTGTAAGTTTTCATGGTACCAGATGGTTTCTAATTATTAATGCCATTGCCTGGAAGATTGTTTTTAGTCACTGACAATCTCACACTATATTTGCATTTAAATGGCTCTCAGATGTACCCAATAACTTCTCAATACATTGTCAGTAGGGACACAACTCCAATTCTATACAACACCTTCACCGAAGCAGCTACTGGCCAGTTGTCCATGCATAAATTGAACTCAGTGTGGCTCTAGTGATGTTTGGTTACCTTTTACTCCTTTCACCAAAATGGGGCTTTGGCCCCTCCCTTGATAAACAAACCTCTATCTTTAACAGGACCTCTTCTGTCTCTTTCACTATAATTTTCCTTGGGCTAATGCAGCCTTCCCTAATGAGATGAATTACTTCCAAGTACTACAGGAGCTGTGCCTAAAAATCTACATAAAACAAAGAAAAATATCCACTTATTTCAGTAAAGCTTTCATCACAGTATTGTCAAAACACAGTCATTACTGCATTATTGCATCTAAAGTTGACTGAAATGTGGTTTAAAATAGATTTTCCATGCAGATTGACTTTATAGAATAGATTGCACAAAACTGCATTTCACTTTAAAGGTGTTTGTGTTGCTGTGAAACATGTACAGGTAAAATTTGGTTTGGAAGTTATGTGTAATGTAGAAGAAGAAGATATACTAAGCATTAGATAACTGTGTTCTCCTCAAACTTGTACACTGCTGACCAGTGAGATAGGAAAACTTTATTTGAATATTGTTTCAAGGTTTATGCTCTGAATTTGACTATTTTAAGGTTGGAAATTTTTTTCTGATTTCTATGATTTAATGAATGTGATAGTATGTTTACATTACTTTATCTCTATGATAGTGATACAGAAACAATTCTTAAAACTTTTCCAAATATAGCAGTTTCATTTCTTTACAAATCTGTTGTAAGTGTTTTTTGAGTATTTAATTTTATCATTAGAATTCATAAAGATGAGAAATATATTGTCTTTTTAGCTCCATTATCCCAGATAATGGCACGTCTTATCAATTTCTGAAAGCTTTTTCTTTCAATTTCTGTCTTTGATTAGCCCTATATCTCTTTATCTTGTCATAGTTGGCTTACATATTGTTGCTGTTAAATAACTATTGTCAGCATACAGCAGTGTTGTATTATCATCACCTCAAATGCAATGGCAAGACATACCATGAATCTGCAGAGGAGGTGAGCATGTTCTGATGTTAAAGGAATTGTAAGATGGGTAATGAATTATTTGCATATATTTTATTGTTATACTATATACTTTTTTTTAGTTTAGGCTTTTAGCCCACAGAAAGGGGAGCTTTTCTGGGACACACAGTCTTGCTGAAGTCAAGGTAAAAGTTAGTGAAAGGTCTTCTGTATTGCTGTGCTTGTTTTGAGGGTAGGGGTTTGAAATTAGCCAAATATGAATGCAGACAGCTGGGACAGAACTGTTTTTATGAGTGCATGAGAATGAGTCATATTCTGGATCAGGAAAACCAGCTACCAGAACTTCCACCACCCGCACCTTAAAAAAAATGCGTACTTTGCAGAGGCACATTATTCTTGTAGGATTGGTGGCAGTAGTTCCACAGCTGTCAGTTCACATGACAAAGGATGGAGGCCCTATAGAAGCTGACAGTGATGGGAATTTTTTCTCTAACTTCAATGTGATTCTGGAATGAAATACTGGTCCTACATACAAGTTATCGATATTTGGTTTTGCTTGGTTCCCTTGCAGCCTTCAGGAAGGTATAAGCTCTAGAGACCCTAGAGAATGATTCATCCCATCCAAAGGCAAGGGTGAAGATGTGGAGGGTGATTCACCTAAACTATTTCCTTCCATCCACTTGAAGAAGAGCACAAAACCTGACTAATATAGACAAGTCAAATAACCAGATCTCTAATAAATTACTTAAACAGGATCTTCAAAATATCATGTTAATAAAATCTTGACATGTCTAAATATAACAGACAAAAATAAGTTTAAATTTAGTTTTAAGGGCGATCTTTAAATTCTCCTCAAATTTTCTAGATGAACAGGAGAGAATGATGAAAATAGTTTTTCTTGTTAAGTCTTGGCTCCTATGTAAGGTGCTTCCTACAGTGCAGGCTGTTTTCTCTTCCAATAACATTTTTAAAACCATCTGTATAAACAGGAGCTGTCAAGGGCAAAACTCCATTGGTGTCTACCAGACAAGCTGGGTAAGCATATGCTCTTTAATGCTGGGGGGATATAAATGCAAGCATTATCCCTCCTGCTGTCTGTGAAGCCAATAGGCCTCAGAATATACACGGTTTACTTAACATGTCAGTGTGACTTTTCTGGCTCTAATAAAAAAAATAATTTTCTTGTCAGTGCTGTGATGGTTGCCTTTAGGGACATACATTTCTACAGCATTGCTGTAGTAAAAAATATTTGTAATTGATCCTGACTAAAGGCTACACCTAGATTCCAGTGCTGTTGCAAAGATTCTGCCCCAGGAAAGAAGAGGACTTTTTTGCAAGTTAATATGTGGTGATGTAATAGAGAAAAGAAAAGCTACTGTAGACACCAGATTAAGGTCCTGCATCAGGAAAAAATCTCTGTCCAACAACTTAAATTCAACAACTGCAGGAAGCCTTGGCAGGGCTTGGCTCAGGGCTCAGAGGCATGCAGAGGAGTGGAGCAGCTCTTTGGTACTCACAGCAAAGAAGAACATTCACTGGGAGTGTTCTGCTGAAAGAGAACCAAAATTAAACAATCCTTTCCACACATTAGGCTTGTATTCTACTGAGGAGCATTTTAATTTGCATTCTGTCCAAGGTCAAGTGTGAAGAAGTGTGTGGAAGGTGATGCACTTAAACTATTTCCTTACATCCACATGAAAGGGAATGAAAAACATTACTAATATAGTCAAGTCAAACAATTAGATCTCATATAAATCTTCTAAATAAAATGTTCTGTAAATTTTTAAAGGGACGTTTGCCTCTGTACTTTTTGACCATATTAAATCTGTTTCCTCTAGACTATTACCACTAGTCACATGAGACCAATTCAATTAGAAGTAACATGATTTCATGTAGTCATAAGACAACATGCCAGTTCAGCATGAATGTTTCAGATTTTGAAAACTGTAAAGGATATCTGGGGAAAAACCCCAAACTTCTGAAAAATCTTTACCAAAACTGAGTCTTGAATTACTTAATCTGAGTTCCATGGACAAGAACAGAGATTTCCCATTTTGTAGAGTTTTGATTGCTTTGCTGTGTTTTTGTTTTTTTTCTTCCTGCTTATTTGATTTGTTTATTTTCCCAGATGGCTGGTCCATTCCATAGTCTCTGAGCCATTACTCTATACATTTTCATAGTTTTGATATTTAACCGGTCAAGAACAGCAACACTGAATGTTAACAGAACCTTCAGAGAATTTTTAGCTTAATAATTATTAACTTAAGCCTAGAAATAAGTAATTTGTATTTAAAACTTCAAAGAAATTTAAAAATAATGGAAAAGAATGGTTGTTAGCTTTGAGAACAACCTTTATAATTGACAGACAAAATGAGGGCTAAGGCTCATGTCTTCCTCACTACAAAGGTCTACAAACATCTGCTTTTGATACCTTTATATATATGTATATATACATATATATATGTATATATACATATATATGTATATTCTGTAATATTCTTCTGTATCTATATATACACAAAAGACTATTACAGAATGTACAGAATATATTTCTAGATATTATGAAATGGACCAATACTTGTGAAATATTTTTGAGGTGTCATATGTTTCTGAAATTACATGACTCTGGCTGTACAGATTTATAGATCCCTAATGTAGTTTGTGGTAATTTTTTGTCTGTGATCCACATCAGAATATGTAACAATCTTCAGATTTTGGGAAACTAACTAGGCAGAGAGCTGTTTGACTTAAAGCTCAAAACCAATGAAAAGACAATCCTTGGCACTCCTTGGAGTTGATATTAAATAAGATCAAGGAAATGCAGTATGCTCAATACTCCTGAATATGAGAGCAGTATCATAATTGTTATGTACAAAATAGCTACAAAATTTCAAAATTTTCCTATTTTAAGTCAAACTAAGTAATGTTATCAGTGGAATCTATTAATTTAAATTTTATCATGTCAGCCTATCTGAACTTGCTTTTGCCATTAACTTTTTCTTAACTTTTTTTTTTTTTGTTTGTTTGTTTGGTTTTTTTTACTTATCAGTAAATTCTTTCTAAATTTTGTGAATTTCTCTTAACCAGTGGAGTTCTTTAATGAAAAAAGAACTATATCTCTATACAAAGTGTAAAAGGGTATGACTGGTATGTAAATTAACCAACAAGCAGACCACAGTCTAATCCATTTATTCATTCAAATACCACTGATTTCTGGACTTGTTTTGCATCAGAAACAATTGCTACTGTCTTATATAATTAAAATAATAAATCTTTTTGCTTTATAGCATTGTTCAGTAAATCCAAAACCTCTTTCAAATTTGAAGGATGATTTCATTTGCTGTAAGGAATCTCTTCCCAGTAGAATTTAATATGCATATGTCTGCATACATATTTAAGCTAGTTTGTTACAGAATTTCTTTGTTGCCTCTGTTGCAACTACTGCTTTAGTGAGATACATGTTTGGGTACAGCGCTGTGGCCAGGAGAGAAGATAAGAAAACCTTGTGCATATCTGATAACTTTGAATTTATGGAAAGTTCTGTCAGTATGATTTTTAAAACCTTATTGGACAAATGAACACTCCCTTGCACTCGGTAAATTGTATCTGTGTAATAATGAAATTTAAACTTTTCCACAGTTATCAGGCAAAGAAATGGGTTTGGATCTGAAAAACCCTGAGCAAAAGTTTTGTCATATAAAGCAACAGCTCCTGGAAGGAATCTATATACCTGAATTTAAACACAGAATTGGAGTAATGTTAATAGAATTCTAAGCAGGTCAGTTTCCTTTAGTTATTCATTTTCCTTTTGATACAGTGTGATCATCTCCAGTAATAAAATCCTAAAAAGAGATAATAGAGTGTGGTCACTGTCATTGCGGATAACAGGATTTAAGATGGGACATTTAAGCATCAATGTGTCTCCCTGTTGTTAATTATTAAAAGCAATTGTCTCTGTGATGGCCTGTCCATGGATATGGAGCTATAACATGCAATATTGAACTATGTTATTGAAAACCATTTTATGACTTGTCTCTTTACACCTCCTATTGAGGATATAAAGTTAGTCCTTGCCATCTGTAAAGAAACAATTTTATTAGTGGTGGAACTGCCAAGAACATTACAGGGCTCCCTGGAATTCTTTCAAAGAAATGTCAATTTGATCGATAATGTGGAAGTTGAAGGCTCTATGAAAGTAAGGCAAAGCAGGAAAAAGCACATTTGCCACAAAAAAAAAAAAACAAACAAAAAAAAAAAACCAAAAAAAACCAAAACAAAAAAACAACAACAACAAAAAAAAACCCCTGATGTTCCAAGAACAGTTCTTTTGATATAAACCTCTTCAAATGTGCAAATTTATGGTTTAGATTCAGCAGTCAAAATGCAGGGTATGTGTAAATTAGATGAAATTAGATAAATTTGTATGTGCACTGGGCTTTCACAAACCTAAGACTCTACTCCCAGAGGAGTAAATTCAAGTGCCACGTGTCTATCTACAACTAGCACCATTGTCCTAATTTTTCAATTTACACCCATACTTTCAAACAAGTTTAAATAAACAACAAAAGCAAATATTATAAAGGGAATCAAAGGAGCTAGATCAGACTATACAGATTCCAGATTCTATGAGATTATCTTGCCACTTGTTTCTGATAATTTTGATAGTAATTTTCTGCTAAATTAACCTGTGCTAGATGTTTGGCAAAGGTACAGAAAAGTAATTGGGCCAGAAGTTAGTATAGCTCTATTTAAGTAGAATATCATTCATCATGGGAGAGTAATTCACAGGAACGCTGAATTAAAACCTGTGGTGATTTGTAAATTGTATATTTTCAATGAGATCTCAAAACTCTTTTAAAAATTAATGGCATTAATTAAGCTCTCTTAATATTATTTCAGATTAGTGAAGATAAAAAGAATCTATATGGTGTTCTAGATAATTAACAAAACTAGAAAAACTTCCTCACCAAAAGGCCAAATACTAAAAGATAATATTTAAAGGATTTCAGACCCTTGCTCTCTGTGAAGAAACACCTTTGACTCTTTTCTTGAACCATTCAGAATCTGAAAGAACATTTTGCAGATATTAAAAGCAATGAGATACTGTCTAGTAGAAGAGAAACAAAACACGGCTACTCTTAATGATAATAGTATAGATAAAATCCCTAAATAATAATCTTGATAATACAAAGAGTTGAAAATGCATATTATATAGAGGGTGTAAAATGTTCAGTATTAAAATGAACAAGCTGTTATAAGGATTCACTCCTTTGTGATTCAGTATTTAACTTCTCAAAGGCAGCTGCTATGTTCATTGGCTGGGCTGTTATTCATGTGCCTTGTCCGAGTACAGAAGCATTTACAGAGCCAAGACCTGCACTATAACTCACAGCATTTTAGCATCATACGGAGAGAAAAAAATGAAGAAGTGCTATTTGGATTTTTCTGGACACCTTTGTAAAAAATCTTTGTCACAGGATCTCTTCTAAGGAGATAGATGCAGACATAGAGATAGATCGATAGATAGATAGATAGATAGATAGATAGATAGATGATAGATAGATAGATAGATAGATAGATAGATAGATAGAGATAAATATACATATGCATGATTATATTTTCATACTACTTCTCTCGTTGCTCTGTACAAGATATAATTAGTTCTCCTAAGGTGGAGGGGGTTAAATGAAATGGTCACTCTATCTGTGCTTTAGATAAGAAATGCTTCTCCCACCATCACATGAGCCAGAGTAATGATCTTGCATTTGCCTGGCATGGGGTTCATTAAAAATCTTTTACTGACTTATCTGTTGAGAACAGCTGGCTTGTAAAAGTTGCATATTGAATTTATTGAGCTCATTCATATTTCAAAACATGTTTATATCTGTCACTAAGCAGTTTGGATAACATTCCTCTTATATTTTACATCAACAGTATTAACTACAATTCATGTTGCTCATTTGCTATTAAAAGCAACAGATGGTACACTAAACTGTTTTTCTACAATATAAAGCATCTACTCAGCTGACAGGGAAATGTGTTTTTTCTCTGAAAAGTGGCTTTCATAAAAAGCACTTTTTGGAATACACATTTATCACTTCTTGATGAGTCTTGGATGAAATAAATTCTTTTTTTATAACTTATACATTGGATTTTGCAACTGCTTGCAAGTTTGGGTGGTTTGTAAGAATAAACTTGATTTTAATGGTACCAGAATCCTTAAAGGAGAAAGGATTTGCAATGAGGATGCATGTATCAATTTTGTTCATATTGTACAGTCAGGCACAGATTCTAGCCCAGTCCCGAGACCAATATTAGCTTTACCAAAAAAAGGCATACTAAAAAAAATGCAAACCAGAATATGACTAGATTTCCTCTTAGACCAGCCACCTAAACTCTAGAATTATTTTTAACAGCTTAATTGGGTCTACACCAGCCAACAGCTGGAATTTCTGTCAAACTGTCTTTCATTCCTCTGAAAGCACTGTGGACTGCTGGTCTTTACTTCAGAGGTATCTAATATTTAGACAAATCATGTGTCTTTGATTAATCTGGCAGATGTGGTGTCCTTGTGCCAAGAAAATACAGATTATTATGAAAAACTCTTGTTTCTCATTGTTTCTATGTCAGGATTATTTTCTAAGATTTCTGTTTTGATTGAGCAGCTTTGATTCATCTCTTATTGTGAAGTAACAGGAGTTGCTGAGAGATGCTATCTTACAGTTCTTTCTGTTTTCCTAACTCCTTTTTTCAAATAGCATGGTGGTATGGATGCATCTTGCACAAACTTAGCTGAGTGGTTTAAATTCTAAAAAATCATTATAATTATGGATAGCTGTAATACAGATAAAATAAAATTTGTTACATTTTGATTAGAAAATCAGTCAATAATTACATGATGGTACAGAAGTTGTGAGGACATAGAGGTTCAATAGATAATGGATACTTTTTCTTTGTAAGATCTTATCTCTCAGTTTTTCTCAATTTGAGCAAGAGGTGTACTAGGGAATACTTTTTATTGATACTTTTAATTTTATTTGTATTCTGACAAAGCAGCATTAAGAAATTCCTTATTTCTCTGTGTTGGGATGAAACACTGCAGGATTTTCCCCAGTTAGTTGTGTTTTTAAAATATCCCAAATAAAAGCATAAGACAGAGGGTTAGAAAGAATACTGAAAAAGTCCTGCGGTATTTGGTGTTTAATAAAGGATTACAGAGACACCTAATGGCAAAGGAAAGGAACTTGTTTAAACACAAGTAAGGACAAAACACTCCTTTCAGAGAAATTCGAGGTAGTCTGAGTTTTGTGCCAAACCAAATTTTCCTTTTGATATTCTGGTCTGGATGTAATATCAACAAATGCACTGGAAATCAATTATGCACTGGAAAATAGCTGGTGATAGTTGTTCCCTAATCACTCATTCCATTCAAAGTTCTCACCTCCAAGCAATCAATTTTATTTTTAAAATCCTTTTCTTGTTTTCTGTACAAATATCACTGCAATAATGATTGGTTAGTGGTAAGAGAAATATGTTTTTGATTTATTTAAAAAGATAGCACAACGAAAATATAATGCTTTACCAGAAATTCAACTTCATTGAGTAGGATTGATACAAGCTAAGACAGACAAAAGATGTGAAGGAACATATTCTGACAGTTTGCATTGCAAAAAAAGTAAAAGGTTGAAAGGGAGCCACCAATTTCCTCTGTCTCCTTTGTAAAACTGTCATGCACATGAAAATAAATTGACAAATGAAAATCAGGTTTCTCATGTCCATTAGGAGACAAAGATCACATTCAAACAAGCACATCATGCTCACACATAAAGCAGATACAGACACAGTTGGAATACCTGCCTTGCTAAGGAATTGCTAGTTGGCTGGCATCAAGCACACCATAATCACAGTAATGCAACTGAGATGAAATGTTGAAATTATGTGATTTCCTGGTACAGTAAAAAGACTAACAGTCTACAATCTTTATAAAAATCCCATGGCGTTATAAACTTGCATAAAATATGCTGAACTTTTGTGTTATAAAAGCAAGGAGCAAGTCTGCAATGTGTTTAGGTTGTTAGGTTGCACAAGAGAAGAAAAACACATGGTTAGCTGCTGCTGCTTCCTCAGCAGCCTTACAATGCCTCTTCTTTGCAATGAACTTCAAATCTTCAGTTTGCCAAGATTAATCTCCTACCCAATTTATAAAATGGCATCAAGTCCTATGGTGTGGGGTTTTTTTTTGTTTTTGTTGTTGTTGTTTTGTTTGTTTTGTTTGTTTGTTTGTTTGTTTTGGTGGGGTTTTTTTGTTGTTGCTGTTTTTTTTGTTTTGTTTTTTATTGGGTTTTTGGGGGGGTTATTTGTTTTGGTTTTTTTTTTTTTTTTAATTATTTTTATTTATTGAGTCAAGAGGCAATGAGTGCTTCAAATAGAAACTTGAACAGGAAACCTTGCATGGACAGATCCTAAAACTAGTTTGGTTTCAGGCACAGTAAAATGTATGAAGTAAACACACCTAAACCCAGAGGTGTCTATTGAGTCAATCCTAATCTCATTGCTAACTTTAATCACAGCCATGCAGCCCCTGCTAGACCAACACAAAGCTGCAGATTCTTGTCTTAAATACATTCTAGTGTCCATCCTACAAAATGCTATTGCTTTAAATTATCAGATGTCTGGAACAAAGAGATCAAAAACCGAAAGCTCTTTCTCATATGTAACATATGGTGGAAAGAGATTGAACAAGGCTCGGCTAATTATATCTTGCCATGGAACTTTACAAGAGGTTTTGAGGGGAAGGTAAAATAGTTGGATTGACCTGGTGGATCTTCCAGAAAATGACTCTTACTTCCCTATTCCTTAGAAGAATATTCCTACAAAAACATAAACACAACAAAGAATTCCCATGTCCAAAAACCCACAGGGGAGAGAGACTGAGCAAGAGTCATGCATGGTATACAATGCCTTATGTTCAAATATTTACATTAACTCTGTTTTGTTCTAGATCTATCAGCTGGATTAAAATTTACTTTATTCATAGGTCTGCAAAAAATAATTACAAGTTTCATCTAAAAAAAGATTTCATGTCTTCTTTTGTATGTGTGGATTTTTATCTTTGATCCTTGTCTTCTCTACAGTCAAAATCAAATTCAGTAGATAATTGCTGACATGATGGAAAAGAATAATTTCTAAATGACTGTTGAAACTACAGCTGAGATCTGCATTCAGTATAAATAGTATGCATATTATGAAATAGAAAGTAAAATCAAAACTTACAAACAGAACATTACATTTTCCTTACCTGATGAAAAAGAATAGACATGTATATTCATGAGAGAGAATGAAGGAGGAAAGACCCACAGACAGGTAACAGACATTAGCAAAGAATATTACCAACATTGAAAAGTCTTAGCTGGCAGTTCCAGAATTCTTCCTCTCAACTTAATTGACTCTAAAGACCACATACTGTATGAAAAGACTTTAAAATTAATGTTCTGAGGCAATTTCAAACCACTGCTGTGGTAAGCTGCAGTGCAGAACACGAGAAAACTTCCCAGAATAATATATATTGATGTAAATACAAAATTAATATTGCATAGTATTTAATGCTGTGAAAGATTAAATTATATTGTAAATATTTAAACGAAGAGTAATTAATTTTTTATATTTAGTTTTAATTAGAATTAGGGAATTTTTAGAAATATAATCATCCTTAAACTGATCAATCAGTAGATGAATTATTACCCTGCTAAATAAATAGGTTGTTTTCCATTTCCCCTTTGTCCTGAGGAGGAAGGCAAAAAGATTAAAATCTTTGCATTAAATTCTGTAATTTTAACCACCATCAAGGCTAACATAATCTTTGTAAATAAAATTTTGAGACCTTACCTGGTGGCAGAGAGGGTTTAGGATAAATGAGGACATTCACATTCTATCATCAGGTAAAAAAGAGAATACTTTGTTTTCCACCATTAGAAATTATTCATAAAGCATTTTTTCAGGTATACCTGATCCATATAGTAGTGTCAGGAAGTGTTCTGAGCAACCTTGTCAGTGTTCCCTTATTGGTGTCACTACTGGAAGAGAGAATGAAGACAAAACTGAGGAGAAAACTCTAGCCCTCAAAAGTGATCAATAATGAGGAGTGAAGTCAAAACCCTGAACTTTGCAAGAGCAATCTTTCAGCTCTTTAAGGAGTTGGTGAATGAGATCCTCTGTGAAACTGTCCCTAAGGACAAAAGACTGCCAGCTTTTTAAGGCCACTTTTCTTAGAGCACAAGAGCTCTGTGTCCTGATGTGTAGGAAATGGAGCAAAACAGGCCTGAATCTGTCATGGTTGGGCAAGGATCTGCTCCTCAAACTGAGCAGTAAGAAATGCAGAGATAGTGGAAGTAGAAAGAGTTGGCATGGATAGAGTAGACGTATATGTTTTGAATATGTAGGGATTTGGTCAGGAAAGCCAAGGCAAAGCCAGAGCAGGACTGGGCAAGTGACATAAAGAATTTAAAGGACGGGATTCTAAAAGTACACAGGTCAGTACGCCCCTAAGAAACAAGGAGGGTAAACTGGCAGTGATTAATAGGAATGCTGAAGCACTCGATGAGTTTTTTCCTCAATCTTCACTGGTGTCAGGCTTCCTACTTCTCTCAAGTCCTTGATCCTCTGCATGGGTGTGGTGGGGGGGAAGTCCCTACCACTATAAGCAAGTAGCAGGTTCAGGATCACTTGATGGTGTTAAACAGCCACAAGCTATGGGACTTGATGACACTGATGGTGGAATCAAGTGTGCACCCAGAAAGTTTGCAAATAACATGGAGCTGAGTGAGCAGTGCAGGCAACAACATTTGACACAAGAGAAGGATGGGGTGCCATCAGGGATGGTGAGCTTAAGTGGGCCCATGAGACTTTCATGAAATTCAGCAAGTTCAAGGTGCTACACTTGCCAGTCTTATTGACAGAATTCCTGCGGGGAAGGATTTGAGAGCTCGTACAGATAAACTGGACATGAGGCAACTGCATGTTCACAGTCCAGCAGGCCAGCAGGTCAAAAAAGATGATTCTGCGCCTTTATTTAGCTGTTATGAGACCCTACCTGGGGCACTCTGTCCGTTTCTGGGATGCCAAAGACATGAAAGATATGGATCTGTTAGAGAGGTTCCAGAGGAGGCCATGAAAAAGATCAGAGGTATGGAGAACCTCTGCTATGAATACAAGTTTAGACAGCAAGGGTTGTTAAGCCTGGAGAAGCGAAGGCTTTGAGGAGACCACATTGTTTCCTTGCAGTACCTTAAGGCATCTGACACAAAGGAGGGAGAGCAACTTTTTATACAGGCAGATAGTGATAGGATAAGGGTGTCAGAGACTGGAAAAGGTAATCTGTTTTAGAGACAGCTTGGAATGTGTGGTAGGGTGTGGGTCCAGACTTGTTCTGGTGAGTTAGTGCCCTGCACACCTCTATATCCCCCCAGCCCCTCAGAGTTTGTCAATCATAGCACAGTGGGAGCAGCCCCATAGTGTTGCCTGACCCAGCCCCTAAGGGGCTGAGTAGCTGGAAGGCCCAGGATGGATCAAGATTTTAAGAAAGCTGACCATGAGGCAGCGTGTTGTTCTTTCACCCTGCTTCATCTTGGAGTTTTCTACCCATTATATCGCTGGAACCCAGGAGTTGGTAGTTATGTCTGTTTTTCTCTATCTTCCCTGTCTTTCTGTTTTTCTCTCTTTCTTCTTTTAACTCTCTTTTTATATAACATTAGAGCATCAACTTTGTTTAAAGGTTTCTTTGTTGAATGGGCTAAGTCTGTGTGGTGTTGTACTAAATCAATTGTCAAAGTTCTTTGATTTTCCATAATTTGCCAGTAAAATTTTGTGTGATTTTTACCTTTTGAGGATATCTGGTCAGTATTCCTTCTTTGCATCTGCCCAGGTTTAGCCCTGGGTTTAAGAGATTGGGGTATAAAAATGGGGCAATGGTATTTAAAAAAGTGTAGATTTAGACTGGATATTAGGAAGAAATTTTTAATCAGAGGGACTGAAATGGTTTGTGCAGAGAAATTGTGGATGCCACATCCCTGGATTCTTCCTCTCAAGAAGAGAGGAAGTGGAAGTGTTCAAGGCCAGGTTGGATGAGGTCCTGAGTAAATTGATCTAGTGATTGGCATCCCTGCCCACAGCAGGGTGTGATCTTTAAGGTCCTTTCAAACCAAACCCATTCCGATTAATTCTATAATTATAGCTTATTTTCTGACATAAATCTCACAAAATACTGTCCAAATGGAAAAGTTTTATTGATGAGGAAGGAAAATATTTTCTCTAGGAATTTTTGCATTTCTTTAATAGATATGTTGTAATATATTGCTGAATAGGAAGAATCTTGATAAACAAGAGACTTTAAATACCTTTGAAGTTATCTTTTTTTGGAATAAGAATCTATTCCATGTGACTTTTAAAGGCACTTTCTGACCTATAACATTTTTCTGTGATATGAGATTTATTAAAATTAATTAGAAAATTGTAATTACTAAAATAGACTCTGAGCTTAGTAGAAGATGATTGTTTTAGAAGGACAATCAATTGGCAGTAGAAGCTTCATGTAGATAGCCTATGTCACCTTGCACAAATGTAGTGCGTTAACCCTGGCTGTATGCCAGGCACCCACCAAAGCCACTCTCTCACTCTCCCCTCCAACTAGACAGGAGAGAGAACATAAAATGAGAGAGATTACTTGTGAAATACTGTCATGGGCAAAACAGGCTCAAATTAGGGATATTAATTTAATTTATTGATAAGAAAACCAGAACAGGACAATGAAAAGTAAAATATAACTTTAAAAACATCATTCCTGCATTCCTCCCTCCTTCCCAAGCTCTACCGCCTCTCCCAGTGCTGGAGAGAGATGAGAACGGGGATTACGATCAGTGATCACATGTTTTTTTTCCTGCTGCTCAAGGAAAGGAGTCATTCCCCTCCTTCACCCAGGCTGTTCCTCCCATGGAGACAATTCTCTGTGGACTTTCCCAATGTGAGTCCATCTCACGAGCATCATATTTACAGAAACTGCTGCAAAGTGAGTCCGTGCCACAGTCCTTCCCTCAAACTGCTGCAGCATGGGGTACTCTTCTGTGGGGTGCAGTCCTTCAAAGACAGGGTGCTACAGTGGCTCCTTTCTCCATGGACCTCCCATGGGTTCGCAGCCTCCTCTCAGGCATCCGCCTACTCTGGTGTGGGTCTTCTTCGTGGGCTTCAGGTGGATCTCTGCTTCTCCATGGACTTCTATGGGCTGCAGATGGATCTCTGCTTCCCCATGGATTTCCATGTGCTGCAGAGACACAGCTACTTTGTCATGGCCTGCACCGCAGGAATTCTAGCTCCAGTGCCAGGAGCTCCTCCTCCCTCTCCTTTTCCACTGACCTTGGTCAGTGGTCTCACCCTACTCTTCTCTGGCTCCGATTACAACTGTGCAGTAACTTTATTTTCTTTCTTAAATATGTTATCAACAGAGGCATCACCATAATTTCTGATTGGCCCAGCCTTGACCAGCAGCAGGTCTACCTTTGGAGCAGCCAGGGATTGTCTCTGCTGGACATGAAGGAAGCTTCTAGCAGATCATCACAAAAGCCACCCCTGTAAGCCTGCCACTACCAAAGCTTGGCCATACAAACCAATAAAACAAGTTATCTTGCAGATCTTAATTTCAGTTTCACTATATATGAAGTAGAGAGAGGCAGTAATCTCCTCCTCATAATGGTGATCATCAAGGACAATGATAGAAAAACTCAAGAGTATTGCCCCTCTCTACCAGCCAACTTCTGAAATAAGCAAATTTGGTCCAAAACATGATTGATCCCCCTGCAACTAGATCTCTTTATTGTTCCCTTTCTTAAGAGAAAAGGCATGATCTGAAGAATTACCATGAAAACAGTTACAAGACTCTGTTGACACTATGGAAAATACTTGTGTTTTAAATTAGGAAAAGATTATTAAGATAATTCTTTCCATTGAGCATTCCAATTATTAGTTGGCAGCAAAAATAGCTGTTGGGGCAGCGTTGAATAAATTGTAGCTCCCACCTGTACTTTATAAATATGAACGTGTGCCTGCAAAAGATATGATTTTGAAAAATTGGTCATCTCTTTCTCACTAGTTCATATGCTGTCAGAGTAATGGCCGTGACATTCTCAATATTGTCAGGAGTAATGCTCCATTGACAAAAAGATAAAAGAATGAGGGCACACACAGCCCTAGGTCTGATAATATTTGCCTTTTTGCCCTTCATAACATGACACGTGATGCGCAGAGTTCTGTGTGCTGCCCTTTCTATGAACAAGTGCTTTGAGCAAGCCTTACATAATCTTCTGCACGACTGGGTAGGTACCAGTAAAGCAGCTTCCCTGTTCCTACCTGTCAGTCAAGCCCATCTGAAATTTGATTTAGATTAGCTCTGTCAGTGAAATTACACTTTGCTATTGTAAAACATGAAGAAAACCCAAACGAACAACCACAACCAAAAAATCTCCAACAAACAGAACTAAACAAAAAGTTGAATTTAATTCTAGTATAACATTTCCTGTAGGAAAGTAATTGCAAGTTTCATAGTCCTGGTATCTTCCTGCTTGATTCCATTTTAATTGTCTATGGTGTTTTTGTAAACTTTCAGCATCTTAAAACCAAAGAAAATATAAAAGTGCAGGTTGGTTTGGGGTTGTCTGGTTTTTTAAATGTGTAGAGACTGAAAAATGGAATGGCTTCTTAATTTTTTTTTACTTTGTACAGCATGGTGGGTTGAAATCTAAGCATCCGAATGTAGTTGAGTCTGTGTTCAGAACTGAGCAGTGTTTTTTCCCAGGGCTTCTAAGTGATTTTGTCATCATTGCAGAAATCTGTACCACACTTTTGGTGCTGCTTCTGTCATCTGGGGAGAACTGCCAAGCAGTAGGAGCCACATACCACCAGAGGGTGCCAATTACTTCCATAAGCAGGAAAATAAACTTGTCAGGTAACCTCTGGAATAAATGTCAGGTAAATGCCACATTATTTACTGAGTGGATGTGTTCAGATGGTTGTTTTGTGCATTACACTGACCATCAAAAGCCTCCGTGTGAGCCCTGTCATTAGCATAAAGCCATGTGAGCCAAGCATGCAGCACACAGCTCTGTGATCAGGGCAATGTGGCAAATGCCTCTGGGTGCAATTACAGAGACAAGATGAGGTGCATGAGTTGAATGACTGCCTGCTAGAGCTATTTTAAAACATATGTTGCTCCACAGCCAGGAAATCTGCAGGCAAACAGGTGAATAACAAGGTGTGAGGACTCAAGGATGTGTTAGGAGTGGTTTATTTGCAGAGCAGGGAGCAAACACACATGGCAGAAATTTAAACTGGGATATGTGGAAAATTTGGTCATCTCTGTATGCGCTGACCTCTGCATGGATGAAATGTAAGACTGTGGTGGCACAGGAGGCCTCCTTGTTAAAGAGCAATGAACTTGATAAGGATCTTTCCTAGCCCTTCCCTCTCTGCCACAGCTACATTTCCCTTCTGCAAATGCTCCCATTATAAACAGCTTTAGCGCTTCTCTGAGCCCCTAAGGAATCCACTAGTAAGAAATGGAAAGTCAGACAGGATTGTGGGTAATCATATTGAAATAACAATTATGAATTATGATCATTTTAAAGTGCTAGCAGAGTTCTACAAAATTAAACCAGCCTGTGTTCCAGCAATTTGGATCTTTGTTTGCTTTGTTTACACAAGATGTACTCCGAATGAATATGCAATACTCGAGCAGAGTGAAAAACAGGGTGGTGGTCCTATTTTGTTTCTTTTTTCCTTATTTTTCGGGGTGGGGTGAGGGGCAGAATGTGGTAGGTTGACTATGGGTGGCTGCCAGATACCCACCTAGCTTCTCTCTCCCTCTTCACCTACTCAACAAGACAAGTAGAATAGAGGGTGGAAAACTCATGGGCTGCCATAAAGAACAGGTAAACTGCTTATTGATTAATGTTACTGGTAAAACTTACTCGCCTTGGGAAAGATTAATTTATTTCCAATTGAGAACAGAATAGGATAATGAGAAATGAAGACAAAAACTAAAACATATTCCTTACATCCCTTGTCCCTGCCAGCATCAACTTCACTCCTTACTCCAAACTTCCTCCCCCACAGTGGTGCAGGGTGATGGGAAATGGGGGTTATAGTTAATCCATAACAGATCCTCTTTTCTGCTCCTTCCTCCTCATGCTGTTCCCCTGCTTCCACAGGGATCTTTCCACAGGCTGCACTTTTCTTCAGGGCATGTACATCTGCTCCAGTGTGGTATCCTCGCCAGTGAAAATATCTACTTCATCATGATCCTCTCTGGGGGTTGCAGAGAAATCTCTGCTCCGGTGCCTGGAGCACCCTTTCTCCCTCCTTCTTCTCTCACCTTGGTATTTGCAGGACTGTTTCTCACACATTTTTCTCACTTGTTTCTCTCAACTGCTTGCAGCATTATTTACCCTTTCTTAAACACACGTTCTCAGAGGCACCCTACCTATGGCTGAGGTGTTCAACTGTGTCCTGGAAGTGGGTGGGTTGGAACAGATTGTGTTCCTCATGGGAGGGTACCCTTGGCAGCCCTCCCCAGCCAGTGCCTGGGCACCTGTACCCAGGTACAAGGTGCTTAGGGATGAACTACAGCACTTAAGATGAAGGGAGAAATGGAGAAAATACTGAAGAAGAAGGGGGCAGCTATGGAGTTAACCAGGAGGTTGAAGCTTCATGGCTGAAAGAGGGAGTTGCAGGCAATATGGCAGGGCACTTTGGTCCAGTAGGCCACCAGACAGGTTGTGCTGTAGCCAGAGCTTTGGAAGACTTTGCTAAAGGAGGGAGGGTTGGCCAACAAATGAAAACACTTTATGGACAAAATAATGAAAAACAAACTTTCTATTTCATTTTCTCTGAGGAATTCTTTTCCCAAAAGAGAAAATCACAATCAGCATAGGAGGAAGATAAAGCAAGAACAAGTGGAAATTAATTTAAATTAAAACCTCACAACATCCAGTGGTATCCTATCCTTGCAGAAATATACTGGTTAGTTTTATAATTTCACCATGAGATACTTTAGTGTTCTACCTGAAAGCACATAAATTAATTTATGTGCCCACTCACATCCCATGCCAAGCCACTGTCTGACCCAAGATAATGTTATTGACATCTTCACTTTCCAGCAATTTAGTTTCTTCCTAGACAACAATGATAAATCAATTAATTGTGTAGTGATTTAGTTTTAGAAAGGTTAAGAGCTGCAGGAAGCCAAATGTGTCTGTGATAAGTAGGAAAGTCATTCTTGGGATGAAAAGTCTACTGGGATTTTTAGTGAGTAGCTTTGACAGTAATCAAAATATAGCAGGGAATGTTGTTCCCTGTTGTTCACTACAGTGAACCATCTAAGATATCACTATTTTAGTTATGAAATTTGCCCTATTTAAATGTGATAGGACATCTTACTGAATTAAAGTTAAAGCACAGTCCTCTGCTAAATCTAGGTCAAAATGAGGATGGGAAGGCTCTTGCCATAACTAATGTGTTTGTGCCACGTTCTCCTCTGCCTCCAGCTCTGCAAAAGGTGTCAGGTGTCCCCATGCAGATGCCTCTGCTCAGAGCTGACCAGGCAGAGGAAATACATTAGAAAACAATTGTCTGTATGTGGGGAAATGTTAACTCTTCTGTCTTTCCAAAGTGTTCTAAGTGCCCATTAGCGAGGAAGTCAAGGAGTCAGTTTTTCGCTGCAGTTGTTGTGTAGCAGACTTTGTAATGTGAACCATCCCTCGTTTCCTCCTAAGTCGCTATCAGATCTGGAGTTCATGTGCTTGGGAATGTTATCAGGAAAGATATAGGAGACAACATCTGCAAAAGCAGTGACTCACTTGACTGTCCTGAACCTATATTCACTAGGTACAGGATTTCAGAATCTGCCCATTTTAAAACTATAATGATGGCTGATTTTATATAAGTTTTATTCTGTTTCTATTATATATTAAAATATTAATTTTCAACTGTTCTTTATTGTCTTTGGTATGATGTAAATTTGTTTAGGCTACTAGGAATGTGACAGAATGAATCAGACAGAAAATTGCTGTCTGGCTTTGCATCGCATTCCCAAGGCACTGAGTGTAGTTTCATTCACATCACACAAAGCCTTGGCTTTAAGGCAAGGAGGCCACATGAGAGACCTGAGGGAAGTTCCAAAATTATCTTTGATGTCAGTGGGGTATGTAAGGGTTCATGGAGATCTTTTGAGGGATGGAAAGTGATTTTAAGTGTATCACCCATGACTTCTGACCTGACAAGACTGTTCAAAATGTTGTATGGAGGAGTTCAGAATGATTTCAAGAGATTGCCACATCAGTCGTAGGTGGGATTACACATGGAAAAGCATGCCATCCTCCAGTGTTAATGAAATTCCTCTGGTGTTTATGGAAAATATGGACATTGGGGAATGGCAGAATCTGATCATTTTTTGTTATCTTGTTTTCTATTTCTGATGCAATTTTAATAGAAATAGTACAACTTCGGAGGCCATCAGGAGAGGTAATATGTGTTTTTTTCCTCCTTATACATATTTAAATTATGTTCATTCCTTAAATACTGTGTCAGGTGCAGCAATTTTAAAGATTGAGCCTTGACATCTGTGACTACTGATCCTGGTCAAATACAGAAAAGAAACTGCAAGGAATGTTGGGAAGAGCTAGAGGAAAGGCAGTTTGAACAGCACAATTACTAGGCTGCTGAGAGAAGGGAGATGTCAATTTTGATGAGGAAGGAAGAGCTTCTTAAAACTCACTTTCTAAGCTGTGCAGTTTGCCACAGCACAGAGGTTACTGAGTGACTCAAGCCAAGCCTGGAAGCAAGATACTCTTGCAAAGACATGAGGCAGTGGGTGAGTTTGGTATAAACCCTTTTATCCACACTGTGATTGCCCAAGTCACTTAGATTTTTTCAGTTAAAATTTGCCATGTGGATTCATAGTCTAATAAATCTGTGCTTTCAAAACTTGTTCCTTATAGGGAGCCCTCTATAAAAGGTGATCTGGACACAAGAACTTCTGAGAGGTCTCACCAGCTCAGAGGTCCACCACAGGGTCTAAGGACAATTATTTGTTATGACCTTTCCCTCTGTGTATCTGAACTTTGACTGTGTTTTGTCTGTGTAACTTTCATTATCCACTTTCTTCTTTTCATTAAAATGGCCATGAAATTGTTCCTGATGATGTTACATATCAACAGTCAATTACTTTGTCAGCATACATCCAGTTGATATCATGGATTACCATGAGATGTTTTCATCTACTTTTTTCTAATGTAACACTCGAAACTTAATAACTGATATTTATGGCAAGTTGCAAAAAAATTCCTAGTGCACTAGTATTTGTGTGTTTATCTGTTGACTTGTCTGAAAACTCAAGAAGACGGTGTTCTGCATACAACTGCATTTACTTCCTTGTGATTAAGATATTCCTTTATAAATAAATAAATAAATGTAAACTTTGAAGATCTGCAGTATTGTGCAAACTAGGCATAATTTTCCGAAAACCTGAATTTACGTGAGCTCAGTCACAAGTAACAAGGGGATAGAGTCTATCATCTTTAATTATTACTCCTTTCTATGTGTTTAGGTAGTTCTGAAACAAAAATATTCATTTAAATTTATGTAATTAAATATTTCTGAAGGCAATTCCTCAAAAGAAGGAAAAATAGGCATAAAGATTAAATATTAAATGTTATTTTTTGCCACTATTTTGCTATTTATTTCAAAGCAAAGCAATGAAAAACAACCACGAATGTTGTAATTACATCTAGAAATAAGTTAGAAAGATTGCAGAGTTTATTTTCTTTATATACAAGTAACTGTAATTATCCAAAGTCCTTGATTTCAAGAAAAGATAATATAAAGTTTCAAACTGCAGAGATGCATTTTAGGCCAAATGCAAAAAATGTAGCACAAAATGTAAATATATTTATGTAATATGCTCATAAATGATTCAGTGTTTAGACACCAATCTAATTTTGTTTAAACTGTACCACTTTATTGTAGGCTACAAAATTTTGAAGTTTGAATTAAATTAATGGGAAATATAGATATAGCTTCTGGGTGAGTTCTGTTTTCTTAGTTTTGGTCTCTGTTATTTTTCATTGTGGGGAAAAGCTTAGCTTTGTGGGGAGAAAAAAGTAAAAAGGAAGAGAGAAACGTCTTCCTGAATAAATCTCTGCTCCTGAATTTCTCTTTATATGACAATCTATAATTATGATGGTAATTCCCCACTTAAAGCAGATGTTCTAGCATATCTCTTTTTCATGTACTTAGCATTTTTGGGACAAAGGGGGCAGGGAATATTAGCCTTTAGTGAGTTATACTTGAGATCTTGACAGACTGGATCGATGGGCTGAGGATCAGCACAGCATGAGGCTCAGTAAGGTGAAGGTTTCTGTCCTGCACTTGGGTCACAACCACCCCCTGCAGCACTACAGGCTGGGGCAGGAATGACTGGAAAACTGCCCAGTGAAAAGGGACCTGAAGGTGTTGTTTGCCAGCCTACTGAATGTGATCCAGCAGTGTGCCCAGCTGGCCAGCAAGGCCAAAGGCATCCTGGCCTGTATCAGGAATGGGGTGGCCAGCAGGAGCAGGGCACCGATCGTGCCCCGGTACTCTGCAGCAGCGACATCACACCTCAAGTGCTGTGAAAAATTCAGGACCCCTCACTTCAAAATGAACATTGAGGTGCTGGAGCGAGTCTGGAGAAAGGCAACAAAGCTGGTGAAGGGTCTAGAAAGCATGAATTAAGAGCTGCTGAGGGAGCTGTGAGTCTGAGAAACTAAAGTTCTCAAAGTACTGATCAAACAGATGTGATGGTAATGAAAATACAGGATGAATGTATTAATTCTATTAATGAAGAGGTTCCCTGCAGGTAAATGTGATTTGCCACTTGTTTGCCTGTATACCAATCTCAGGGCTGCCCAAGATTTTGAAGGGACACATTTTGCAAATCTCTTCTGTTGTACAGATACAGTGTGCCAGATTGTCCCTGAGAGAAAATAGTTTCAAGACAGAGGAAGCTAAATGTTTGGATGCATGTCTTTCCTTGCATAATATAAAATTTCCACTTTGGGAAAAAATAAGTTTTCTCATTTTTTAATAGAAAAAATAGGCTTCAATTAAAAGATATGGAAAGTTTTCCCATCCCAAGAAAAAAAATGGACTTCACTAAATAGAAACAACTTGCAGGGACCAAACTCTCAAATTAACAAGAAAGAAACTCAGCACAAAACCCCCAACTATTTCTAAAATTGGTGTTGGGATTTGTTTGGTTTGTATTACAGGTAAGGGTTTTGAATTCTGGTTGGATTTGGGGTTTATTCTTGCCATAAAATAAAAGCCTCTAGGTTCTTCAACTGGATTCTTTGTTTAAGATATGAGAAAAAAAAAAAAAAAAGAAAAATCCCAGTGAGACCCAGCATGAGCTACTAGATGTCACTGACTTTTTTATGCTTAGAAGGGGAAAAAAAAACCAAAAAGATAATCTGATATAATGTTTGAGACAGAGCAAACAGCCAGAGGAATAGCCAACAGAGAGATCATAGCACATGGCAGATCATAAATGGCAGATTGTGGATGACACAATCACATATATATGTGAACCACCCTTAATGGCCATTTGGGCTAAAAGTTCCTGTAAAGAACTTTTTTTTTGACCTTCAGCATGGTAGTAAAATTCCCAAAATTATACAGCCTTCAAGGAAAAGCCAATTATAGAAGGTTCTCTTCAACTGGCCTGTCAGAATATGGGCAATAAATTTTGAAATGGGTAGGAACTAGGTAGTGAGAAGGGGCCCTGTGTGCCTACTTTTCCAGTCATGCACAACAGGATAGTGAAGGTCAGCGTTATTGGGGGATGATTCTATTAGCTAATCATATTTGAGTTTTTCTGCTTGATGTGGTTGTATTCCTTTTATCTCTTTTCACAAATCCTGTCTGATTGAACATATTTGTCATTGGGAAGGAAGAACTGATAATTTCTGAGCAACAAAATTAAGCGATACAGATATGTTTCTATACTGATCTACAACTAATTTTGTGCATGGTTTTCCAGATATTCATTAAATCTAATAGAAGTGAGCCATAATTACTTTCCTGCCTTAAAGAATGTACCAACATAAGTATCTGGAGAGGATATACAAGTTCTGAAAAAAAAAGAATTGTAGACAGGGGAGAAATATGTTTGAGAGTCTTGTTTTTTGCAGAGGAATACTTCTGGAATGAGAGCAAATGTGTGTAATAGACCTCAAGAACCACTGGAGTATTGAGGTTGTAACCTCCAGTACAAGTTCTGCAAAATATAGTGAATTCTAACTAAATTTTAGATGAAAGAGAATACATATATAAAAGTAAAGCAACAATGCCATTAGCTCCCTCTTATGATCAGAAAACACCTGAAGTATTCCTTTGTCTTACTTGTTGAAACTCGGTTTATTTATATTTTGTCTTTTCAATTGGTTTTCTATTCGGTATCATTGAGTTCTCGCAGATTACTTCTGCTGAAATGTCTTGGCTCTTTTTCAGTTTTATTAGCTAATTATTTTTTTAAATGAATCACTATAATTCTTTTCTAAAATACATGGCATTTTGTGCCATAAAAAAATGTAATTTAATGTTTGGTGATCCGTTATATATTCTTGTTGCTGTTTTCTTCTGTGAGAACCCTGGCCTTGCTCTGGGGTCCCATATGGTGGTGAAATTCCTCCTCCAACCCATGCTTCCAAAGAAAAACTCCGCAGGCTTTAGCTATTCAGTCTCAAGGCAGTTTATTGCTAGTTATCTAACAGATTATGTTCTTGGACTGCAGCTATTTGATCAGCGGCCTGGGTAGAGGCACACACACACCCTGACATCCTCTCTATCTGCTGTCTTCTTCATCTCTCCCCCCACCCAGGGCTGCTGCTATCTTTTATAAGATATATTACGTATAACATGTTTACAATTATTCCCCAATACCTACTACCTACGTTGCCAAGTGTTTTTCTACTCTAAACCAATCTGTGAGTGCCAACATCACCAAGAACATGGAGGTAAGGAGAAAGAAGGAGGAAGAACAGGATCAGCCCACTTTCCTCCATCTTAGAACTTCTAACCCCCATGTACAAAGTGAAAACCCCCCTGTACATGTGTTAAAACCCCCTGTACAATACTAAAAAAATTTCCCCTCTACTTTGTAATTACTTTTACTATACTATCTAACCCTTTGTGACTGCTTGTTCCACGTCCAAAGTTGGTAATTCATTCCATGGCTCAAACTCAAAATCACAGCTGTTTTTCAGCTGTCTGCCAGGGTCTAAAATGCTTCTGACAAAGGCCTGGAACCTCTAAAAATGTCCGAGAGACATTTTGAGTTCCCACATTCTTCAACATAAATAAATGCCTGTTCTCCTAACCCTTCTAATTTTCAGGTTTTGACTGCTAAGAGTCCATATTTTCTATGCTTTGGAATATGACATTTTTCCCTCAATAAAAGGACATCACTTTGGAATTTGTAAGAAAAAATTTATTGCACTGTAGAATAACATTCCTGCCTTCCTTTTGACTGTAAATCTGCCTCATGTCTCAGAAGTAGCTCTCCAATATTTCTGAAAACTATAGGGTCAGCTGTGACCTGAACTCTGGAAGTTACACAAAAGCTTCTTATGGTTTCAAAAGCACTTAAGTTTTCATTTATCTTTTTTTTTTTTTTTTTTTTTTTTTATGTGTGAAGTGTAATTTCTTTAATTCCATATATGAACTTGGTTTAATTCATTTTAAGGGCCAGCTTTTTTCTTGAAATCATCTCAAGAAAAGGTTATGCTGCTCAATAGCATTATTTTTATTTAAATGTACATGTTGGGAAGGGCCTTTAAAACACATTTAATGGTCAAGCGTCTGCCATCATGTGAAGCTTTCAATCTTTTCAATATTCTTAATATCTTGATGTGCAACTGCAAAACAGGAGTTGAAGAGAATGTTCTGCTACAACATTCACTACAGTCATGTTTTCTGTGTAATTAAGTTCTCATAATGGAGCAGGAACTTCCATAAGTGAGATTTTAGCTAAGATATAAGAATTATCATGCAATATCAGACAATATTTTATTTTTAAAAAATTAACTATCCATGGGTTTGTTATTTCAAAATGTTAACATTTTATATTTGTATTGCAATACTGTAAATGTTTCTGGATGAAAAGAGAAAATCTCGGCAAGGATTATGATCTCATCTGCAGGTTTTATCTCTGTAGCTCGAGATGAAACCTCTTGTAAATTAGGTTGCCTGAAGTGCATCCCTACTCCTGTCCCAGCTTGAGCTCCCTGTGTACTCAGAACTGGATGGAGTATGCCACTGGTGATTCCAGAAGAGCTTTGTGCATGGCTGTGCTTCTTCCCTATTCCTATTCTGAATATTGGTTTTGTTTTCTTTCTTTTTTCTCTTCCCCTGAGCTGACCAAAGGAAATGTTCTTTGTGATTTCAGTCATTCAGAACCAAATGACAATAGCTTTGTAGTTTCCTTTTGTAGATCTGTTTTCCTGAATTCAGTCATAAAGTCTTTGAAGACCACCTCTAACAGTACGAAACATTTCGTAAAGGAAAGTTTTTGTTCTTTTATGTTACTGTTGCTCTTTTTGCTCCCAGCATTTTAATTAGTCTGATTATTACTTCTTTTCCTGTTTTTCCCCAAAATGAAATCTATAGGAGCAAAAAATAATTGGAAGAATGATAAATCTAAAAAGGAACTGAAACTGAGTCTGAGATGTTTTGCTTATTTTTCTCTGTAGACTCTTAAATCTGATAGCACCTTCAGACATTAACATCTGACTAGACTGAATACTCCTGACATTTAAAGACATCATAAATATCCATTTAACATTATAGGCCATAAAGATTTTAACAATTCCTAAGTAAATTCTCTGTGTGTCAAAACTGAGTGTGATGGCTTCACTCATTTGCTCAGGCTTATTTCTAAAATATAATTTCCATTTCAACTTTACACTTAGAGACACTATGAGAAAATATTGAAAATAATTTCTTGGAAGAAGAAGGACATCTACTGTTGAAGTGAGTGTGAAATGAGTCGAACATTGTGACCTTGCATAAGGTGATACTTCAGAAATGGGCTAGCTGGAAAGCTTGTGCTCTGGCAGCTTTTAGCAGTTGTATTAGACTGTGTTTTCTTTAACTTTCTTTAACTTTTTCTTAACTTTAAGTTCTTGTAGCATGCAGCTAGCTTTTTCTTTTTTCAATGTGCAGTGCACAAATATTTGTATGTCACTGTCAATGAACTTTGTCATATAACTGTCTAAAGTCCCATTGCACTTCTGACATTTTTTAACAAAATCTCCCTTCATGATCAAAACAGGAGTCTCTCTGAAAGAACTGTAAAATGAAGATAGATAATTGCAGATTAGCAATGTCAGTTTGGGAAAGATATGCTTTATTACCATACACACCAAAAGAAATAAAAATTTTGCACATTAAACATTTAATTAACACAATTGCTTTTAAATGTTGATAGTTAGAATTAATTATGGTGGCTATAAAGTGGCATTTTTTCTGCCACAGATATAGTATGAAGTTTAGAAATGGAGCATTAGTCTGCTGACCTTAGGTTTCCCCAGGGCAAAATAAAACATTATTCTGACTCAGACTCCTTCCATCTTCATACCAGAATGACATAGATTTTAAAGTTTTAGTTTTCCTTTTGTTTGTTTTCTTCTCTGCCTAATTTAGTGTGTAAATAGCAATTATTAAGTTTATGTTGCTTTCAGCAACGTCTTAGTGTTAAGTTTATAATCATTGTTGAATTTTAGTGCTTTAAATAAGACAATAAGAAATTAGAGAAGAGACAGAAGAAAAGAAATTGTCCATATAACTCGTGATAATTAGGGGTCTTATTAGACTGCATTCCAGAGACCACTTAGTAATTTCTGAAGACAGAAGAGTAAAACAAATAGAAGAAATTTCTTCAAACCACTATAAATTATGGAGCCCTTAATGTGCTTCTTATGTTCATGATCCTTAACATTCAGCCTATAAACTCCCATTGAAAATGAAGGAAGAGGTATTACAAATTAAAGTTCTGGTTTCTTGCTTTCCACACCTTTAAAAATGGTACACAGGATGATAATGAGAGCAAAGCCACTTCAGTCTTTCCCAGTGTATAGCTTTATCCTTCATTATGTCTATTTTGTGAATACTGCTTTGAAGTGTTCAGGCATGAAAGATGCAAGATCCCACTTACCTCATAATATTTCTACTGGAGGTATCAAATCAATTTTTATCTGCAAAGTGTGAGGGCTAACCCAACGAAATATGATATTGTTACAAGGGTGTGTTAGAGGTATTCATTGATGCCAGTCTCTTGGATTTTCTCAGTATCTTAGTCTTGAAGTTAGGGATAATATGTTGTCCACTCTGTACTGCTCATGTAAGCTCTGCAGGGGTAGATATATAATTCATAAGTTAAGGAGTATGAAATCTCTGCCCTGGTTATTTATAGAATTGACTCTCCATTTTTGATAAGCATTTTAAATTAATAATGTAAAAATCTATTGATTTTATTTATGTGTTTCATTTAATATACAGGAATATTTGTTGGGGCATTTATGGAATAGTAAAAATAACTCAAAAAGAGAGACAATATCTTAAATTTAAAATTTTCACTGAAAAGTAGTTTGGATGGTTGTGATTTTAAATTATTATTGCATCTTTTGAACTTCAAAGCAGGGTTACATATATTTGGGAGTGCTTTAAAGTCTTGTACCAAGTTAGCTCTTTTTTTTTTCTGCTAAGGAGTTAGCATACCACAAACAAATTATGCCTTACATTATGAAATACAACAGAACACAGCATATGCTGTTGTCACTTTTTTTGAAATTTATAAGTCCTGTGGCTGTTTTCTTTAAATATTGATTATAGGAATCAAGTCTTTCTAAAGGAAAACCAGAACCAGGTTCATTCTAAGTCAAAGAGCAGCTAGACATTACTCCATAATCCAAAAAAAAGTACAACACATTATTTGATGATTATAAACAGGAATGTTTTTCTGCCCTCATTGGTCATGTGGTCTACAAGAACATCTATGAGCTAAAATGACCCATCAGTTTTTTTGGCTTGTGTGATACATACTCATCTACTGACCCATTTTACATTGAACTTCGAGGCTGATATATTGCAAGATTTAGTGTAGCATTCTGTGTTTTACACATGGAACAAATTCTGAGCTGTGTTGCTGTTTTAATTATGTTTTTGAAAATATGCAAACTTTATGATGAGTCTTTATTTTGCAAGAAATTACTGAGCATGTAAGCTAGCTCTACAGTGAGTGCCCTCAAGATAATTAATATGGTGCATTTCTGTTATCTCTGAATGATTTTTATTGCCTTATGACCTCACTTACTCCTTTACAAGCTGTTCATCCTGAGTCCTAAGAAGTTTCAAATGCAATTGCTAGTACGTTTTATGGACTAATCTCAAACTAAAAAAAAAGTAGCTCAAAAGATCATTTATAATAATTTATTTTCATCAGTACATACTTATGCACTGTGACATTAATATGCAGACAGTAATAATGACTATTGGTTGCCCATAATGGTGTTCTGTCCAAATTCTACAACAATCTAAAGTTAGTTGCACCTTTTTATTTTCTGAACGCTTTAGAAGTTTTTTTGGTTTTTACCTCTTTCATCAATGTAAATTCAACCAGTGAAGTACAGAAGAAGGCACTAAAAATGGTTTAGCTTCAAATGGTAATGATGTATACTTCACTGGGCTCCTTTCCCTTTTCCTTCCTCACAATGGACTTCAGGTTGCTTTTCCTGTGCATGAGCTGAGATGCTTCCATTCCTAACTATGAATCTGGGGAGATTTTAGTACAAGTAAAACTAAAGGTAAATTTATTTTAACATTTGAAATATCTAAATACCTCTTTTTAGTCAGGCTTTTATCTAGGATTTGTGTTCATGGAGGGAAGAGTTGTTTATTTTTATGCTGTGCTTTCTCAAGCAAATTTTATAATGTCTTTAGATGAGCCAGAAAATGCACTTCAAGTATTATTAGCCTGATTCTTAGAATGATATAGCCAAAGACTTTCTGGTAATCAATAAGGTTCCTCTAGAAGGATTCACTTAAGGTATCTTGCTGATTTCTTTAGATTTGTAATGTAAAAATCTATTTCTAATTTCCTTTGCTGTTGCTAAATTAGATACTTTGAAAGGCATTTTAATCTTGCAGTGACTAAATACATTATACATCAATATATGTGGAATGCCTACCGAGGGGAAGATTTTCAGTATCTTATTTTTAAGCAGTGTAAATGAAAGAATTTTGATACTTATGAGGGAATCAAATGAAATATTTTATTTCCAAGTGTACTGATTCTACATGTTTCAGTCTATTTGAGCTCTGTGGATGTTACAGGTTAGACACCATTTTCCCATCATAAGTATTGGAAATGGCAAGCCTAATTTCACTCTTTTTTATTAATATTGAAGTAATTATACTAGGTGGTTTTTCATTTATGTTACATTGTCTACAGACAATTAAACTTCAGCAAGAGAGTCTTGAGTCAGTTCTAGGGCAGAGAAAGGTTAAGGCAGCATCTCTGAGATGTAGGTATATATTATGTGTCCTCATACACACTGTAATGGGAACTGTGTACTTTTCTAGAAATTAGATCTATCATTGTGCTGGTTTTGGCTGGGATAGACAGAATTTTCTTCACAAGGGCTTGTATAGGGCTCTGTTTTGTTTATGATTGTGCTGGACATAGTGATAATATTTTGTTATTGTTGAGCAGAGCTTACACAGAGCTAAAGCATTTTCTGCTTTTTGTACTAGCATGCTGGTGAGGAAGTTAAGGATGCATAGGAACTTGGGATGACACGGAGCCAAGATAGGTGACCTCAACTGACCAAAAGGATATTCCAGACCCTGTGGCATCACACTCAGTATATAAAGCAGGGGAAAGAAAGAGGAAGCAGGGGACACTTGGAGTGAGGGTGTTTGTTTTCCCAAGTCACCATTACATGTGATGAGGCCCTGCTCTGCCTGAGATGGCTGAACAGCTTCATGCCCATGAGAAGTGAATTAATTCCTTGTTTTCCTTTGTGTGTGTGTGAAGCTTTTTGCTTTTTCTTTTACTGTTAAACTGTCTTTACCTCAACACATGAGTTTTCCAGCTTTTGCCCTTCTGATTCTCTCCGCAGACACTGATGGGGAGTGGAGTGAGGCTCCTGGTTGGGATTAAACTGGGACAATTAACAGTGCTAAATAGCAGGGTGGGTTTTTTTTTTTTTTTTTTTGTTTGTTTTTTTTTTTTTTTCTTGTTTTGTTTTGCTTTATTTTGTTTTTTTTTTTTTTATTGTTTTTTGTATTTTCCCCTACAGCCTGTGTCCCATATTTCAAATGTTGAACTATCAAGACAGAAAATTATGTTTTAATTACTTTTGTGAATTCTGCCTGCTGTGGTTATTGGACTTTCTTTGTTACCTTGTATATGCTCTGTCTTTTGAGGACGTCTACAAATCTTAATTTATTTTGGTTTCACAGTCTCCAGTAACCAATATATTTGTTAAAAGGAATCAGTCTCCTATCTTGATCTTTCTTATTTTATCTATCCTACCTTGTTCTTTTGTTTGTTTGTTTGCTTGTTTAATCAGTTTTGTTCTTTTTTTATCGCTGCTAAGATGATCAGTTCAATATAGAAACCCATGATATTGAGCTAAAGGATATACAGTATATAATGTCATTCTTAATGTTATGTTTCAGCTTATCTGGTCTTTTCCTGACCTTTCTCCAAGGTAAAAAAAATCTAACTGCAAAACTCTTGATCAAGCCTTCCATAAAAATATTTTCCCCTTTGCACTGTAGCTTTCAGGCCATTTATAGTTTTCAGAATGACTTTTATCTAGCAATTAAATTAATTTTCTTCATAATTATTGATCTGCCTCTGAGACATACTGAAAGTCTCAAGTAGGTTTAGCAAAAATGAATAGCTTTAATTGTCAATAATCATGCAGGAGAGTGAAGTGCTGAGAAAGTTATTTGTAAATTTTCACCTTTTTCAGACAGATGTGGAAACGTTTCTAATATGCCTTTCATCTGGGGAAAGTACTGACAGACTGTCTTTCTCTAGTGGCTGCAATATTTATTGACAGCTTAATTAATTATATTGCAGGGTAGCTACCAAAGTCCATTACAAACAGAAGAAATCAAAATTCAAACCTGGGATTTCCCTGTGGTTTTCTCAAACAAAACACTGTCAGATAAAATATGCACTATTGTCAGATAGACAGGAAACTTACTAATTTAATTGGAAGGAAAAAGAAAAACCTGAGTTGCCCTTTTCAGGACCCTTCAGGCTCAATGCATGTTCATAATAATATGTCCTACCTTGCTTTTTGATTTAGAGTGCAAGCTGGTAGAGTTTGCCTGATACACCTTCCTTTCGCTGGAGACAGAAAATGCTAAATGGGTCTCAGAAATAATGACTTTCATAGAAAAAGAATAATTCCTAGGATAGCAGTGCTAAGAGCAGTTGAGGACATAGAAAAGTTTGAGCTGAACTTTTCCACATTATGGTCATTATTGGTAACACAAAGCTCTAAAAAGATAGTGAGCTTTTCACTCCATTAATCTTCAGAGGTTTTTTTAATGGCAAAAAGAAAAAGAAAGTAAGGTAAAAATCAGCTCCATATACCATTTTGCTCAAAGGAAACTATTTCAAACTAGTTCCTGGTCATAGCAGTATCCAGTTACTGAAGCTATGGCCCAAAAAGATGAGGATAAGTGGGAAAACACAGAACAAATTTCCCAAGGACAATTGTGCTTGGCTAACATGATTGCCTTCTGCTGAAGGGATTACTGGCACTATACAAGGAGAGAGCTCCTAATGCTGCCTTTGATTTCTTCAAGGCTTTTGACATGTTCTGCCATAGTCTACTTATGGAGAAAATTAAGGAGAAGTGGATGAAATAGATAAATAAGAAGCCTGACAGGAAATTTTCAGAAGCCCTGGGCTGAAAAAGTTGGGATCAATGCTATAAAGTCATGTGGAATTTGTTTACAAGAGGCATTTTTGATTGTGCTACAAAACCAAACTGAAGGCAGTGTTCAATACTTTGGGGTGCAGAGCTGCTGTTCAGAGGGATCTCAAGTGAAGAACTGCTCAGACAATAATCTCAAGAAATTCAACAAAAGGAGATGAAAAATTCTGCACCTGAAAAAAGTGCAATAAAAGTCCAACACCTATCCATACAACCGTATAGATTGGGGCATAGAGCAGCTCTGCAGAAAAGATCTTGGGCATCCAGGTGGCCCACAAGCTAAATGTGAGTCAGCAGTGTGTCTGTGGTGACATATTTTCTAGGTACCTTCTAGGCTGTATTAGCAAAAGATTTAACCAGCAGGATTGAAGTCATTATTCTTCTCTAGCCAATGCTTATGAGACTGTGTCTGCAGCCCTGTGCCCAGTCTGGGGCTCTGCAGATGAAGAAAGACAATGTTGGACATTGCTGGAGAGGACCCATGAGCCCTGAGGGGGATCAAGGAGGAGCAGCACAAGAAGTGCAAGAAAAGGCTGAGAGAACTGGTTTTGTTCAATCCTAAAAAGAGAAGGCTAAGGGGAGATCTAGTTGCTGTCTTCAAATATATCCTGCTAAATGATATGGACCTATCCTAGAAGGGCTCAGTGACAGGAAGAGAAGTAAGACACACAATCTAGAATATGTAAAATTCCAATTGTATATTAGGAGAATGGTTTAATATGACACATTACAGTACAGATGATTAGTTGCCTGATCTAAATTTTCCCTGCTGTGAGAAAAAAGTTGAACCTAATAACCTCCAGAGGTCACTCCAACCTAAATTATTCAGTGATTGCATGCTAAAATATATTTTCCCTTCTGTACAACTACTTAAATAATATTAAAAGTCATTAAGATAGTCTTGTGTTAGATGATAACATCTGGGTATTTATTAGTACAGGTTTGTTTATTTAGGCAGAAGATGCAAATTTAGGCAGAATATTCAATTTCTTTTAATTCAGCAGGGACAAATACCATAAGGCTTAGCTACATAGTTTAGATTTTCTTTTCTATCCGTCTCTGATTAAAAAAAATCTCCATCATTCTTGTGGTTACCATGCTGCAATTCCTCTTCACCCAGTTTCTCTAGGTGTTTTTTGCATTCAGCACACTCCTGCTGTTGTGCTACTCTTGCTTTGCCAACCCCTCCGAAGAAACCAAAAGTTAGCTTGAGCTGGCCCTTGATCCAAGTTTCATGTACTATGTACATGTGCTATGTACAGTCTTATCTCATATAATCCCTAGAAATGTTTTTTGTTTGTTCAAGGATTTTCTTGTCTGTTTGGAATTTTGGTATTTTTGTTTGTTTATTTGTTGAGGAGATGGGTTCGAGGTTTTTTTAATTATTTTTTTAAGCAAAAAGAAAGTCAAGTGATATTCGAAACACAACCACCTGTCTAAAAAAATATAACCTTTTTTCAAAAATAGATGCAAGAGAAATTATCATAATTTAGATGAAATTTCAAGTCTTGACATTTCATGACTGCATGATTTCCTTATGGAAAAATTGACATTCTCACTGGAAGATAGGGAGTTGACTTACCATTGTGACAAAATTATTTCACAACACAGAAACTTCACTGTCTATGTGCTTACTTATTGTGATAAGCATATTTTAAACCATAAATTCATATTTATTCCAGACATAACATCAACAAGTTTGGTCAAAATCTGTAATGCTCAGAAATGAAAATACGATTGTGTAAAGTCATCAACAACCTCTCTAAAAATACAATAGAAATATAGCTCTGTACTTCAGTAAAAAGTTTGTTGTGTTTATTAGTTTAGGTTTTATTCTGGCATAATTTGTGTTGTTTTAAAATGCCACCAACATTCAGAATTTAGTGGCACAAAAAACCCACCAAGGAAATATTCAGATGTTTCTTTCATATTTTAAGATATAAGCAATCTCTTTGTAGACAGGCTGTTTGTAAAGCTACCATAAAATAAGGAGCAGTTAGATTACTCTTACAGTTTTCTTACTTATTAATGGTACACTTATGCATACTCTGAAAATAAAAAAACAAACAAACAGGTGAACTGAAACAGTTTTAGCTACGTTGTTCTTTGCTTTCTGGCATATAGTTCTAAATATGATAATTATTTAGAGTGTAGTATACTTTAATTGACGTAATTTATTGAGCATTTTTAGATATCACTAGTGCATGACTATCCATTTCCCTTTTTTTATGTGGTTCATTGCTCTTTGTTTGTACTTGAATTTCTGATTCATATTCTGCAATAAAATTGCATTATGTAGGAATCCCCTAGTTGGACTGTAAAGTCTGGAAAACATAGTGCATCTCAAACACTTTACGATATGTACATGTTAAGTACTCTTGTTCTCCAGCACACTATGGCTCCTCCAGTTGGAGCTATTAGCACTAAAGACTACCTTGGTTTTTTGCGCCTTTTACTTGAATGACAATTCCTTTTCTTACTCAAAATGGACTGCATCCTGACATAAAAATTAGGTGTGAGGGAAAAGTTCTCTGGTGATTTTTTCCTTTTTAAGGGACAATAGCTTCATCAAAATTTAATCACTCAGTGGAGTACAGAGTAGTAGGTATATTGCAAGTTTATTGCAGAAGAGAAATTGGAGTTGGAGAAAGATTTTCTGGTTCTACATTCCACATTGTTTTGAAGAAATATATAATTTCTGATTATTGGAGGTTTTTACATTATATCTGAACATTACTCATAGACTGAATATTTTTAGATATATGTGTTTCTATAGGCGAGGTATATAGGCTTTATATGCTCATATTTGTTTTTGTTTTTGTTTTTTTTTTTGCAATAGTGGTCATTCAGTTATGACAAGGTTTGCATTTGGTCAATAATATGATTTAGCATTTTTTAGTATCCCAGGAGCATGTTACAGATAGAATATATGTGGAAATAATTATTTCTCTCCTGATACAAACTTTTGAAAAAGAATAGTTCATCTTCAACCTTGATATTGTGAGCATAATTTTTTTCATTCCCAGAGGTAAAATATTGAAGAATTTTCTCAATGTCTCCTCAAAATGCTTTTTCAGAACAGTGTTTAGGCAGAAATATTTATTTATGCCAACGATACCTCATTTCAAAACATTAAAGAAAAAGTCCTAGGTCATCTCCTTGCACTTTCACAGGGGAAAAAACTGCTTTCAGGCATGATATCTGTGTTCTGCTTGTTACAGTCTAACAGAGCAGAAGTTTTGTACAGGAAAATGAGGCACAGGTGGTTATAGAATTATTTTCACATGCTTCTTGAAGCATAAAATATTTCCTGGTTTCATATTATAAATTTCCTTTGAAATTGTGGACATTTATGAAGAGCAGAAATTGAAGCATATTCAGAAACATTGAAATAAATACAGAATGGTATTTCTTATTAAAACTGTCTTCATTGTTGAGCTAAAAAACATAAGCAGCAACATTTTGAAAAGTATTAAGCTCTTAAAAAGTACTAAACTCCCAAGACAGGGTATTCAACCTGCAATGGATTTTGTTTTCACCTCAAGTCTTCTGTGCAGTTTGGGTCACCACACCATTAAAAAGACATTAAGCTACTAGAGAGCATCCAAAGGAGGGCTACAGGGATGGAGAAGGGCTTTGAGGGGAAGCCATATGAGAAGTGGCTGAGGTCACTTGATCAGTTCAGCCTAGAGGAATCTGAGGGGAGACCTCAGTGCAGTCTTGAGCATCCTCACAAGGGGAAGAGGAGGGGCAGGCACTGATCTCTTCTCTCTGGTGACCAATGACAGCACCAGAGTCAATGGCCTGAAGTTGTGTAAGGTGAGGTTTAGCCTGGATACGAGAAAAAAGTGTTTAGCCTGGTTGATGGTTTAAAAAAGTTTTTAACCTGGTTAGGGATTGGAACAGGCAGTGAGCACAGCACCAAGTCTGACAGAGTGCAAGAAGTGTTTGGACAATGCTCTCAGGCACAGGTGTGATTCTTAGATTGTTGGGTTATCCTGTGCTGGGCCAGGAGTTGGACTATGATGATCCTTGTGGTTCCCTTCCAAATAAGGATATTTTGTGAAAATCATATGTTTTCCCTCAAAGTGACACTGCAGTGACACTTTGGGTATCTTACATCAGCTAGATTAATCTACATTACCATTTTAGCTGGAAGAGCTGTGCTTAGGCTGTTTGAAAGCTGTGCTTTTTGAAATATTTTGGTTCTAGGAGTAGAGCAATTTGTAAGACCATGAGCTCTATTTCTTTCAAATGAATCTATTCTAGATTATGCTTTCTAGGAACACATTGAATGCCATCCAACAGCTACTGGGAAATCAAGCCACAGCCACTGATAACTTTAATGTACATATTTGGATAAGGATTTATATATATATATATGTTTCCTTTACCAGTATGTCTGTTTTACAAGTGTTATTCTAGCTTCTGAGTCTTCTGTGGTATGTGAAGGGACAATAAATCACATTTGATGCATGTAAAGTGTTTAAAATAACTCTGTGTGATGCCTACCTAAGTACATGCATTTCTTCCTATGGAATGATGGCTTTTTTCTTCTTACCCCTTCTTATTACCATAACATGAGACACTGCATATATACATACAGTGGGATACAAAAAACTAAATTTAAAAAAAAAGGGAAAAAAACAACACAAAAAGTATGACTTAGAAGTGACAGTAGGATTTTTTGTAGTATTATTTGATTCCACAAAAAAATGCCGAAATAATTTTATTCTTTCATTTATATGTCAGATTCCCAGATGATTTCTTCAAGGGCTGTTTTTTTGTTTGTTTTTTTTTTTTTTTTAAATACTAATCCATAATATGCCTGCTATATATACCTACTTTGAGATGAAGAAATATCCTAACTCCCAAACCAACACAGATTTTTTTATGCAAATATATCTTAGAAATAACTTTGCCAAACTAAGGTTATGTGTTTCCATGTGGTGCTCAGCCTCTTAGCAGTCATGTGCTCTAGGGACATAAGAAGGATGGTATTTTTATGTGTGCAGCAGTGATATAGTCTGAAAACCAATGGAGCAGGAAAACTTTTTCAAACATTTATGATCTGTTTCATACGCTGGAATGGTGGTGTGTTTGTATAGATTCTATAAAAATAAACATTATGTGTCAAAAAACTAGTTAGGTGATATATCATGAAATGTGGGGGGAAAAGGTTAGAATGTAAGAAAAAAAGTGACTTGTCCATGATCAGAAATATTACAGGTTTTCATATATTAACAGAATTTTAGAAAGGGGGAGGAGGACTCTAAAAACAGCTACATTTCCCCATGCAAATTAGCTTGATGATTCTCATTGAATTAGTTCCTTGTTATTTTTCCAGCATATTGACATAAATATTTAACTCTACTTATCATGTCAGTGAACTCAGATTATCTGGTTCACACCATTTTTCCTTTAGCACAGCATTTTTTTGTGTAATAGTCTTCTGAAAATTATCAAAATACTCATTCGACTTGAAAAGCTTACTTGGCTTACCCCACAAATATCAAGCTTTCCATTTCTTGGGATGGGTGAGAGAAACTGCATGGTCAGCATATGAATGTATAAAATTACAAATGTTATTGAAATAACTGGATTTTTTAATGAGAATTGAATGTTACTAAGCATTGCTCAAACTGGTTCCATCTGTTTCTGAGGACTGGTTATTTGTTAGCTCTTTTTTTAGATGAAGAATTGTATATTATGAACTCAATAACACCACATAATTGGTGTACATCATCTGCTAGGAGTGGCCATCACTGTAGGGTTTATTAACCTTATCTATCTTCCATGTTGACAAGTTCTCAGGGTTTACCATTTTATTAATATATCTTATAACATTTGAATATCGCTTATTCATTATATGCAAATATTGGCAGGGCTGTTTTTCCTCTTGTTTTTTAAGGTTTGGGGTTGGGTTTGGGTTTTCTGGGGATATTTTTGTTGTTTTTCCAGTTTTTTTGAGGGCAGTGGAGTTTATTTGGGGTTTTTGGTTGGTTTTGTTATTTGTTTTAACCTTTAAAGTATTACTTACAAAGTATATAATAGTTTATCACCATTTTAATAACTGTTTATTACTTATTCAAAAGCTTTTAGTAGGGACATTATTTTTTATGCTTAATATAAAATTCTATACTAAATCAACATTCTTGAATTTGTTTTTTAAAAGTCAATTTGAAGAAAATCAGTTTTAGTGTTTCCAAATTTTATTTTGTTATAAGTGACATTTTTCTTTTTCTTTGAAAAAATATGGTTTATTCACAATTGTAATTTTAATTGGAAAAAAATATATTAACAATTTGTGTGATATTCATTTCTAAATTCAATGGTAGTTCAAGAGATTCCCTTCTCACTCAGAACTTGCTATTCACAGGTGATTAAACCTTTTAATATTTTCATAGGAATATGTAAATATACAAGCATTTTAAGCATCTGAAAACACACTATCAATCATTTCTAACTTAATATAACTGTTAGTTCACCTAAATAGAATGACCTACTTATCATCCTGTGTCCCCCTCACCTGGCTTCTCCTGGGATCCTAGATAGGGAGAGGGCCTATTTTGAAGTTTACAGGAGAATTTTTGAAAGCTCTTCTTTTGGATAAATTGCCTTCTGCTGAAGCCTTTCTTTTCCATCGAAACACATCTGAAAAGGAAAATGCCTAAGTTTGTTGGTTTTTTCTAAGCTCTTGATCCAGTACGACAAGATAAAATTCAAGGAATAGCAGAGATACTCAAATGACAGGTAGCTTAGAAAGTTTGACGCAGTTCAGAAAGCAGCAGAAGTTGCAAAAGCTTCAGTGTTTTTAGTTATTTTGCAGAGGAAAAGCAGCTGCAACCAGAGAAAACAACAAAATGCTATTTTGTTCACAGTTGCATGATACGGACTACAAGTGCAAAGTATAAGAAAATCTTTTAGCACAAGAAAATTGTCTATCTGCTAAATTTTTCCGTGAACAAGCCCTTTGGAAACAAGACACTCCTCTGGGATGAGATTGGTTCCCCCAGTGAGAGTCATAAAATGGTCAGAATTGGAAAGCACCTTGAAGTTCATCTAGTTCCACTCCCTCATATGAGCAGGGGTGCCAAACACTAGCTCCGGATGCTCGATCCCCATCCAATCTTAATTGGAGTGGATGGAGTATCAACATATTCTCTGGGCAACTTGTTCCAGTGCCTCCCCACCCTCACAGCAAAGAATTTATTCCTACATAATCTAAACCTACCCCCTTTCAGTTAAAAGTGGTTCTCCCTTGTCCTGTCACTCTCTGCCCATGTTCAAAGTTGCTCTCCATCTTTTTATGAGCACTCTTTAAGTAGTGGAAGGCCACAAAGAGGTCTCTCTGCAGGTTTCTCTTCTCAAGATTGAACAACCCAAACTTATCTCAGCCTGTCTTCATAGAAGAGGTGCTCCAGGCCTTTGGTCATTTCTATGGCCTACTCTGAACTTGCTCCAACAGGTCCATGTCTTTCTTGTGTTGAGGACAGCACAGAAAATGGTGTCCAGAGCAGGACATCGTAATTCTTCTAGTGGTAGATATTGCTATGGCTGAGCAGAATCACCTCCCTTGTTCTGCTGACCACCCTGTTTTTGGTGCAGCCCAGGGTGTGCTTCCAAATAAGATCATTCTGAAGAAATAGGCTCTTGCTATCTTCAACTGTGTCTTTGTATTCTTACTACTTTTTCTCCCATTGTAACAAGACCAAAAGCCTGTTCCAGAATGTGCCCAAGTTTTGTTGTTGATTTTATCATACAATGTAAATCCTTTTATCTGTTAAGTAGCTGTACATAAGTGTTGTTTTCAGAAACTGGCAATGTATTCAGTCTCTCCTTTCAGTCACTGTAAAACATAGTATTTATTATGCCTATAGAAAGAGCACTAGCAATTGAGAAAAGTAGCTGAAGGGTATTTGATATCCTTAATAAGAGTATCTATTAAAAATTTTTGTTCTGAAATAGACTGCTCAGAAGATATTTTACACAATAGTGGTGTTCTATTAATCTATGGCTCACTGATGCCTGCCAACTGCCAAATAACTCCTGATATCCTGTGAGTTTATAAATAATTTACTTGCTGTTAATAGATCTAAAATCTGATGTTCCCGTTGTAGAACTACATTGTGCCAAGTCCTCCAGACTTGGTAATGAGGAAGGCAAAAAGTCATGTTGAGTTACAGTCCTTTATGTTTACTCAGAGTGTCTTTGGACTATCTCTCATAAGCACTTATTTCTCAGTGAATACTGTAAACCTGACTTAAATAGTCATTTAATAAATACACTTTTCTTTTAAATAACCTTTTTTCCCAAATAATTCATGGTGTTTTTGAATCATACTGCTGCAAAAGCTATTTGAAAAGCCATGCTTCTTGAAATAATATGTAATAAAAAGGAAAGAGACCTAATGATCCTTATGAGCCCCTTCCAGATCAGGATAGTCTATGATTACATGACTGAGGAAGAAAGCACCTGGCTTGAACCCTTGACTACGTTCCCCATGTAGCTGTTATCATTTACATAGCTGGAGATGCACTGCTAGCACAAAGAGGCAACATCCAATAGAACCTCATTTTCATTCTTCCACCCTCTCTTCCCACTGTGTGTTTATTTTGGAGCTGAAATGCTATATGTTCTAAATTAGTAAAGAGTCAGACACTGTCTTCCTTCAAATGAAGGCAGCCTAGAACCAATTTCTCAAAAGAGCAAAATTAGGAATATGTTTAACTAGGCTGTGAGTATGCTTAAAAAAAATGGAAGAGCTCTGCTGAAGTAGGATTTTATTAAACAAAAGGACTTTTGCTGCAGCTTCTCTTCCAGCCTCCTTCTTATTTACAGAAATACATTTATTTCTGGACATGTGAAACATGATTGGTACACACAAACTTGTTCAACAATAATATAACACAAGTTCATTGCACGGCTGAAAGAGTGACTAGCAGCCGGAAAGGCTTTAACAATGTTTATTACAAGTTTTTTAGCACAATTTTAACACAAGCAGATAAAGATGAGCAGTTAGAAGGTAAAATACTATGATTTTTTTTCCTCCATCAATATTATGGAAATTCATTAAAATAAGAATTTGTAAAGGAAGTCTAATAAATTGTTGTTCAATACCTAATTAGCTTATGTTGAATTTGATTACCAAGGTTCACCAGGCTCTAGAATTAGGATATTGCACAATGACATACTGTTTGTGGGAGTTAAAAACAAATTAATATAATTTAAACACATCTATAGCTTACTGCTAGAAAAGTCAGGAGCTGCAAAACAAACATTAACAAATCTGGTGAAATGAACCAAACAAATTACTATCTTTTAGCCCAGGTTTACTGCTTAAATCATAGATCTTTGCTTTTTTTCTTCTAGTCACCTTCCAATATTTTATTCCTTCTATAACCCACACAGAATTTATTTTCAAAATTGCTTTTATCTGTCATGCCATGTAA
Source organism: Lonchura striata (assembly GCF_050655825.1). NCBI lineage: Eukaryota > Metazoa > Chordata > Aves > Passeriformes > Estrildidae > Lonchura > Lonchura striata. The sequence goes on from NC_140704.1 coordinate 100,154,061, forward strand.
AATGTGCTTTAGAAGTCTAAAAAAAATAATGCCAACTAGCTCCCTTTCTCCCTTTATTATCCCTAGAGAAGTCAAATATATTTGTTAAACTAGACCTGCTGTCCTTGAATTCCTACATATCTAGAGTCTAATGATTTCCTTCCTCAAAATACCTTCCTTAATGCACAAACTACTCTTCAGTTAGCTTCAAAGGATCAGTCCTAGAAAAGGAAGGGGTGTTTTCAATTACTGAATACTACAAAAATTTATACCAGAAATAACTAACTCATACAAACCTAGAGCACAATAAATAGTAGACCAATTCTCATTGTCTCTTCTTTTAAAGCCTCTTGAAATTTCTGGGTTTTCACGTGTATTTGCTTTACAAAGAGTATTCAAATTTAACATCAATCACAATATTGCAATTTTGAAGAGTCATAATTAAACTATAAATTAAAGAAAAGCAAACCTGAGTAGAAAAAAATTAAGGACACAGGCAGACAATAATGTTAATCTCAGACAGAATGCCTTTTATATATTCTTATATTAGAGAATTTGGACAATGATAACATCTTTGAAGTCATCATGGTGAAGCTCTCCATCAACAAATCCAAAGTATATTCTTTGCAGAATTAGAAGTCAATTCTCCTTGAATATGTCCTCAATGGATCAAGAGTTTTCATTGTAAATGTAGTCAATTTTGTAGGACTTTATAGTAACTTTTATACACTATTTAAATAACAATACATTTCAAAACAAAGAAAAATTTTAAACTCCTGATGATCTTGTCTTAAAACAGAAAAATGGGTAGAAATTAGAAATCTTAATTTCAGATAAATGCAAATATTTCTGTCTATTCACAAGCAAATATCATCTCTAGAATTTGAAATTTAAACAGTAAAAACCCTGTAAGATGGGCAGTTACTACCTTTTAAATAACAGAAGTATTTAAGCATCCATTTAGAAAATGACAAAACTATTTTCATGACATTTCCTTTGTACTATCTTTACAGTAGAATTGAAGCCATATGGTGTTATGTACTTGGTTGGGGTGGAGAGATGTTTAGAAACAAAATTAAGTGTCAAAAGACAGAAGTGCTACAGAAACTGGAAGAAGAATATGTCACTGTCTACATCAGAATGGCTACAGTTTCCTCTACAATCAGTGTTTTTGCAGGTTTTACTCATACTCATGCCAAGTTAATATTCTCAGTCTGTTGTGTAGTTCTCAACACGAGCTAATCCCCAAGATTCCCTCTTGAGGAACATACAGAGGATGTATAGCCACAGCCAGCCCAGGTCAACTAAGCCACCAAATCACATTAACCCACCAGTGATGGTGCCCTCTAGTCTCACTGAAGCTGCACCACATAAGCATTGAGAGTTTGACTGCCCATACTTTCAATCTTCCTGTCACTGATGCAGGTTGTGATGTGTTGGTTTTGTAGATGGTGAGACACCCTTAATAAATATGCAATAGGATTTTGTGCCTTTAAATTTTTTACTTTATTTCCATCTCCATCTCCATCTCCATCTCCATCTCCATCTCCATATCCATATCCATATCCATATCCATATCCATATCCATATCCACTGTTTAGCTTGATTAATTTCAGTGAGCTAATTCCTCATTTGTTTGAGATCAGCATGTTCAAATTCAGACCTTAGTAACCTGGTTTGACTCCTGGAGTTGGTACCTCTTCAAGCCAGGCTAATGACTTCACTGTAAGATGTTTGCAGGAAATTCTGCTGGTACTTGAATCTTGGTAAAATTATATAAAGGAGAATCCAGTTTGGTCTTTCCAGCTCTTAGGCTGCCAACTGGTACTTTCACAAGAGTTTAACTCACCTCTTAATTTAGGGTTACCAGCTCATTTTGTTCAGAAGGCAGCATCTCTTGATACCAGGGCTTGCATACATGGGAGAGCATGTATCCTTTAAAAAGAAAAAATGTCAATGCAAGGAAACACACCTTACCTACAATTTGGGAAAAAATGTCTTTTTTCTGTTTTATTTAAAATTAGATTACCATTCTGGTCTCCTTACAAAAACTGAGAGAATTTTTAACAGCAGATACATTCAGTTGTGCATGACTACCATCCTCTCATATCTGTGCAAGACGTATAGACTAACCAAAACCAAATACAGACACAATCCACAGTATTAAGTACTGCAAAGCTCTGCATATATCTGTAATGAAATAGTTTGCTATCTGTGTCTTATTTAGTTACCACATCATTTTTGTCCTGAATTGCAGAAAGTGAATAGTCTTCTATTGTAAACATTTCCTCTGAAAAAGGGATCATAGTTTTTCTGCTTCATCTGAAATGTGTTTTTAGAAAAATGGGTTCTGCAGAGGAAAAAGATATCTTCTTTACACAGGAAAGAGATGGAGAAAGCTTTTTTAAGATGTCTGACTTCAGCCTGAAAACTACTTAAGAGAATCTAACTGGAGACCAAGAAGTGATAATGATTCCTTTGTACATGAGTCAGCGCTGGGTTTGAAGATCATAGAATCATAGAATGGTTTGGATTGGTAGGGACCCTTGTAGTAATTTAGTCCAAACCCCAAGATAACAATTAACCTCAGAATTTTTTGAAACTTCACTATCAGTCTTTTGAAATAACCAGTCATCCCTTTCTCTGAAATATCCATTAGGTCTTGAGAGAATGACAATATTAAGGTTATGTGCTCTGAAGCAAGAAAAACACTGTGTCACTTGTAACTAGTCCATTGTAAAAGAAATCCTAAAGATAATCACAATGGACAAGTGTGAGATTTACATATTAGAAATTAGAGTTTGAACTTTGATTAGCTTTAATTTTTAGATACCCATCACGACTTAAAATTAATAATTAGATATATAACAATGTGTGGTAATTGGATGAAGTTTCTAAGGATTAGAATAAAAAGATTCTTCCATTCTAAACCCCTGGAGTGTTTAATTTTTTTAAATATTACAATTATAGTAAGGGATGACTTTACTACTCTGAGCAGGGCTTGAATTTAGGTATGAATAACTCAATTAATTTTTCCATGTGTTCCAGGGGTTATTTCATCATGTATGTGAAACTGGCCTGCTCCAAAGGAGGACTAGAGATTTCAGTGCAATCCACAACTGAAGTGGCTTAAATGGATGGAAATACACTTGCCTTCAGTAAATTTGACAAATTTTCTGAAAGAGAAAGGTCACTTTAGCAGATTTTGATCTAGGAAAGGCTTATTGACATGTGTCCTCTTTGGAAACCTTATTTTAATGGTGTAAAAAATTCTAAAAAATTCTGAAATTCTGTATCATTTCAAGTGAAAATTTCAAATGATAGTATAAAAAGGTGTGTTTAACATTTGTATAAATTGTCTGTACCCTTATGAGTCAACATTCTTTCTGACAACAAAAAATAAGTGAACTACTGAAGGAGTGATGATTCAGTGCATAACCAGCTTTCAAAAGACTCTATTTCTAGACTTCTGCATGACCCAAACATATTTGCTGTGTTTTTCTGTTTGTTGAGTTTTTTCAACACAGCCTCTTCCCTTCAACATTCAGTCTATTCTGGATTCTAAGATACTTGAAAATCTGAAAGAGTGAGATTTTCATGTTCTGTCCACTTGAAAGGTACTGAAAAATTTGAAAGAAATTTTGCCTTTTGGAGGATCTGAAGATAAATATTATCACTTGCAAGATTTTGTTTAAAAAGCCTAACATTGTGGTTTTCTGCACAGGACTTGATATTCAGTATCTTAAAACTCAAATACAAATATCAGTATGCTGCTATAGAATTTTATTCCACTGCTTAGGTAGTTAAGCCTCCATAATACACAACTGGAGTTTGTCATGAAGTTTCCAGCAGTTGCAAACCTGTCATAATTTCCTGCCTAATGACTTTCTGTATAGGATATGGATCTCCCAAAAGTGGTTCTAATCTATTAGTTGTGTGGACCATTAGCTGTATGCATACTCAGGGCACCATGAAGATGAATTTTATCCTGTGTCACAGGCTGCTTTTAAGACAGATGTAGAAATGTTCCACTTGGCTTACATACATAGTACATTATAAATGGGATGAGAAGCAGTAAAATTTTAAGAGTAAAACAGGTGAATCAATGAAAATAGAATTAAGGAAGAAAGAAAATAATAAAATTAAGAAACCTTCCAGAGTTTCTTCAAGTATTTTTAATTTCCCATTGTATTAGACAGACTTTTTACTGTAAAAACATTAAAATGCTGGAAACCAGTGTACTCCCAAAAACTCTGCACAAACCACAAAATTATATGTGAATATTTTGCTGCTCCAAACACCAAGGCTAACTCTGCAACATGAGTGAACTATATTTTTCCCAGTATTGTTGTTATATTTGTAGGAAGATGCAGTGAAAAGAGATTAGAGAACAACTTTTACTCAAGAACAGCGTGTGTGAGCACACATAAGAATAATAAGGGATCAGTTTCATACAGGGTCAGTTGAAGAGTGTGACAATTCAGGCCTCACTGTTTAAGGGTTGTAGTTGTGCCAGATATAGTATGGATAAAAGGATGGATGGGTGAATATAAGATAGGTCCCAAGGAACCCAAGGAACTCCAAATTATATCAAAGACTGCTCGAAGAAAGTCAAGTGTGGGCAGCCCAACTTCACTCAGTCAGCTTTTGAGCTTTTGAGCTTTTTAACTCTACTGAGTTGCTCAGAGTTCAGCATGTGATGAACTGATTAACTGCATTTGAACTTAGGCCATATTATTTTCATCTTTGCATGTCTTTTGATACAAGCCTATTGCTCTTCTCCAGGAAGCCTGCTTCTTGCATACCAACACTGAAGTTATTCCCTTTACATTTTATGTTGATTTCTTAGGAAAATATTGATTGAAGGTGTCATTATAAGTTAGAAAGTCTTTGTTTAGGTTTCTGGTTGGAGTTCAACTGTGTATTTCTCTGCTTACTTTTATAAAATAGGAGCATAAAAACATAATTTACCTTGCATTTTTTTCCCTGTGAGAAGACGTGGCACACTAGTAAAAACATTTATGATATTCTGAGTAATTCACCTGATTATGATGGGAAAAATCTATAAAAGCAGGATGATGTTGTCAGAATGAAACAGTTGGAGAGGAGATATGACTGGTAGCAATTGTGTTTCAAGTGAAAACAGTGTAAAAATTGACACAATATTTTCATATTTGAAAATCAATGTTCATTTGCATTAATTTCCATATCATTCTTGCTCATATGTGGGGAAAAAGTAATGGGAAAGAAATAGAAGAGTTATTCTTCAGCCCAAACATCATTGGGAAGTAGTGTTAACATATATTTATAGCATTTACTGTTTGTTCTTAAGTAAATTACACTAAGCACAAAGCTATCAACTGGATTGTTATAATCTGAGTGAGTTCATAATTTCTGGCAGATTAAGAATTATTTCCTTAAAAAGATTGACAGAGATGCATCACCTTCACTTATGCTGATGTTTCAATTTCATTTAAACAGTCTAAGGTGAATCAATTACTTATATATTGCTTTTTGGGGCATATAGTTTGAGTTCTTGTTTTTCTCAAGATTGATCTTAAGAGGTGAAATCCCTGACTCCCAGCTGTGACTCACCAGTTTGGCAGTACCATCTTCCAATGCCCAGCACAGCCAGCTGACTTTGCTCTGACTACTCTTTCTAGGCCTAACTACCAGTATTCAGCCAAGGCTTTAAGTACTAGTAACCAGACTGTGTGAATGTGAAGTAGATTTTAATATAAGCATGTGCTTAAAATTGGCCCGGAGATAGGGTTTGTGCAGCCTTAAATTTAATGTTAAGTCGTATATATTGTAAAATATAAAGTGGCATAAAGACCTTAGGAAACAGAAGAAAAGAAATCCAATCAGAGAAAAAAAATTAAATATCTATTCTGTATATACAGGCAGGGCATAGAGAGAGACACTCCTTTAGAGAGATACATCATTATCGGTTCTCTTCCATGAAAAGCCCTGTCCACAGTTATTGCAGCATCATAGGATCACACAATGGCTTGGATTGGAAAATACTTAAAAGGCCACCTAATTTCATCCCCCTTTGCCATAGACAGTGACGTCTTTCACTACATCAGTGTACTCAGAGCCCTGCCCAACATGTGCGAGGACTCTGGACTCCGGCCGTTTGGATGGATGGATGGATACGAGAGACTCTGAAGGCTGCTCTTAGAATATATGGTTTATTAAAGAGGGTGAAAGGCCCTGCTTGGAGTCACCAGACGTGACACGTGGAAGGCCCTAAGGAGTGGGGGAAGGGAGAGGCAAGAGGTAGGGGCACACAAGATAAGATACAAAGAGGATGTTCCAGGAGAGGGGGAGTTCCAAGAGAGCGTCTGGCTCCTCAGGGACTCCTTATCAGGGGGCTTCAAGGTGGGCTGGAACAAGACTTGGGCCAATGGGGTCACAGACACCTGATGCTTCAGGGGAGGGTTATAGGTGTAGGATGAACCATACATTTTGGGGAGTGACATGGAACAGTCCATTTGACCTTTGGACCTATCTGTAGGTAAGGGCATTGTTCAACCAGAAGGGGGGATTGCCTTAATCTTGGCTGTACTATTGTTTTCTACTTGTTCAGTAACTAAGGTTTGGTATCTCAAAACTTGTTGCCATCTCAACCTCTGTATTTTCTAAATCGTTTGCCAGGCAATCATATTTATAAGGCTTTCCTATTTCATCTTCGTCAACAAACATGACCTTGAACATTTTCATGGGGATGGGGCATTCACAGCTACTCTGGACAGCCTGTTCCAGTGCTTCATCACCCTCACAGTAAAGAATTTCTTCCTTATATCTAACATAACCCTGCCCTTTTTTAGCTTAAAGTCATTGCCCCTATCCCCTTTTATTGGAAAATTCTACACAGATAAAACACTGTAGCTTAAAAAGGTAAGTAGCTTTAAACACATCTTTCATTGGCACATGCAGCGTTTAATCAGAGCTGTAAAAGAGATCAAGGAATTTTCCTTGGTTTTGAGAAGGGACAGTTACAAAGATGCCAGATGCTTTGTGGCCATTACAAATCCCACCTCCAGAATCTGTTTCTGCCTTTAAACAGAACAGAACTGACACTGAAACACGCTACTGTGGCACAACAGTCTCTACAGAGTTGCACTAAAATCCTTTGTGTCACCACAATGACAAAACACAATAAAGTAATAATGATACTGATTCAAGAGCATCACAAGTACAAAGTCATGAAAAGAAATGCTATGAAATGCTTTTGGTATTTTTTGCCTCCTGTGCTGTGGCTCCAGGACTACAAAGGTTTATGTACACAAAGAGCAAAGCACAGTGGGACTGCTCATGTACCTCGAGTAAAATACAGACTAAGCCTTTGTGGGCCTCTGTTCAGGCTCTCTGCACATTAATTTCTCTAAGATAAATATAGTGTATATTTATATATATATCTATATATATACTGCAATGTAAAGGAATTATTTGCAATGTGAATTTTATTTTGTTTTTACAATACATATCATTCTTGTATTTGGCAAAGGTGTATCAGAGTTCTGGCTCATCATTTATTTTAAATTGGATTTAGTGTCATTCAGTTCAATGCAATGAAAAAACTTCAGATGTGAAATCCCTTGTGAAGGCCTCAGTATTAGAATTGGAGATGCTATGTCTGCCTCAAAGATCCTAATGCAAATGTCTGAAATTTAGTGCATTTTCTTTCTATACTAAACGTTTCAAGTTTTCCCTGGAAGGAGAAATACAAGGTAATGGGAACGACTTCTTCTCTGTCATCTCTTTTTGTCTGTGCCTTCAGGCACCGCTATTTTTCTATGCAGTCACATGCAATAATGCATGTTGGGTGTTCAGTATTTGGGACAGGTATGAATCAGACTGTATGAGCGTTTACCATGAAAAATGACCTGTGTCTGCTACCCTGAGAATTCTGGATAAATCAAATTATCTGATCAGAAATGCATGTGGTTTCCCAGAGGTATGGTACAAACATATGTAAAGATCCTTCAAAATAGTGCAACAACTTTGCATAAATATATCTCTCACCTGTTGCAATACTTCCTAGGAGAACAGGGTATGTATAAACAGTAATATATGTCCAAGGTTCAGCTCAGCATAAAAAATTAATTTTCAGTTCTTCTTCCAATGAAGCTGTTAAAGGTAAAACTGATAACTATCCAGATACTCTTTTTCATACCCGCGGGCCTGGTTCTCAAGACCTTGACATCAAATATGTCAGCTTCACCTCAGTGCCTTCACCTCTCTGCTCCCTTGAGAATGTGACATTAAATGGATTCTGGCTTTGAGTTCCTGATTGTAAGAAGAGACAAATACTGTTGTTCCCAAATGCCCTTATCCAGCTCAAATGAGCTTTGCTTCACAGTGGACTGTGCAAATGTTCCACAGATAATGTTTCACCTCCTTTCCTACTTGCTTTGGTGAGGACTGAAGAAGTGACATGTCACACGTGCTTTCAGGGGCACCCAGTTTAGTGGTCACTGAGATGAATGGGATCGGTCATACTTCATAGTGCTAATGCTTAAAGGTAGTGGAGAGCTACCATTGCCTGCATCACCCTGGTTTGTGAGGCTATTGCTGTAGTTAAGGTAGCTAAACCTTTCTTTTGATAAAAGCCTTAGACTTTGGAAGAGAAGAATTTAGATTCTTCTGTACTGCTGTACTGATGCAGAGTGATGGGATCTGCACTGGCTATAAGTTTCCTGGGGCTTTCAAAAGATACAAAGATTGCTATTCAGGACTGTATTCAGGACCTTCAGATGAGGCAAGAACAAAAGTCTCCACAGACCTGAGAAAGCTAAAGCAGTGTGAAATTTTGTCATAAGTGGTAGAGCTGAAACACACAGCAAGAGAGAGCTGAGACTGAAGTGAGGTGTCTGGAAATCAGATCAAGGATGTGACCTCCTTAGATGGATGTAAATCTTTCTGCATCCTAGACAACATTTCAACAGACATGGACTACTTTGGATTTTCTCTACACCCACCTTAGATGAAATACCATTTTTGTGGGTTGGGATTGAATTGTAAGTGTTCTTTGGATGAGGAACTCCAGTCTTTCCCATTTCAAGACAGATTCACAGACAGATACTCAAAAAAATGTGTGACAAAAAATCTCAGTGGCATATTAGTCTAATTATTAGTGCAAATTAAGAGCTATGATTGAGGAAAAAGAAAAAGACAAAAACTAATACAAATAAAAACTGAAAGAAATACATGCGTAAGTTAACAACAACCAGAAATTTTCTTCATTAATTTCAGTGAGGGAAACTAAGACTCAAATCTTTTGGGTCCCTCAAATGTCATCAGAGTTCTCAGCAACCATGTGCTGAGTTGGAATTAGCACATAAAAGTGAGAAAATACATCTGTTCCAATTCTCTGAAGATGGAGATAGATTTATTTCAGAAGAAAAATTAATTTTAAAAGGACTCAACCAGTTTTGCTCCCTACCAGGATGGTCACAGCTCTTTATAATGGCTAAGATTTCTATAGCAGGTAGCTTTTTTTGTATTCCTACTTTGTGAGTGCAAAACTTGGAGCAATGTACAAGAGACTGTTTGCAAAGCAGTTGCTTTGTAAAAATAAAAGTATGAATCTTTAAAGGATAATTAAAAAAAAAACAAGAAAAAATATATAAATTATAGAGTTATAGATTTCCTTCCATGTATGTCATTAATGAGACTGACTTCTACAGTGTTACTTTCAAACCTGATTTGCATTCTGAAATTATGCTCAGAACTAACTAATGAAATCATTAATAGTGTGATCTTCCATCTATGCCATGTATTTTTATTTCTTTGGATCATTTTCAGAAATGCCAAGGTCTTCTCTGCTAATACAAATTATCATGAATCATTAAAAATATGTAATTCAGTATAACTTTGTTTTCCAATTATAACTGGAAGGCCTTCTTTGAAATCTAGCTGAATGAACAAGTGAAGCAATGAACTAAGTAAAGCAGTTGAAGTCTGTGGCATTTCTTTTTTGTATTTCAAAGTCCTATTTCAAGATTTTCTCTTCTAAAAATACATAGTCTGCATCTCTTGAATTTCACATTTGTGTGACATTGTATAGCAGCATCTCACCTGCAGCAAGAAAATCGATACAAAAATACAGTTTAACACCACCAGTTCTTCCCAACTGTCACACGTTATTAACACACAATATATGTATGTACCTAATATATATATCTATACTATCTTTTATATATATATATATATATATATATATATATATATATATATATATAATTAAGTAAGGTAATATCTGTAAGATACTATTAGCTAGCTAGATAGCTTAGATAGCTAGCTAGATGGATAGATAGCTATTACCTAACATATATTAACTTCTTTGAAGTTTGTATATATTGGCTATGAGCCCTAAGGGATCTCTTGTAATGAAACTTGAGATCACGCTATGTTTATAGCAATGTTTTCATTATAAATTTAATGTAAACTCTTCAGTCTCTGAACTCAGTTTAGAAGCTCAGAGAGGGGATATTGGATGGCCACATAAATTTTTGCAAATGAAAGAGAATAAATAAGGTCTTTACTTCTGTTAGCTAGGAGCTACATTTTTAAAATATGGGTTTATTTATAAGGTCAAGTTGTGAGTTTGTATGAGTGAAAAGTGTCCAAAACCTAGGCACACAAGCAATGTTCAGTGTTATGTATAAAAGAAAAAAAAATTATTTGTGCTTTCCAAGCCCAGTGTCTGGCTGTTGTTGTGGTAAACATATCTCACAAATGCCTTTTCTTTTTTAGACAAAAAAATTTGCAGTCTTTGAAAGGCACGCTGGGTTGCTGTCATCATTTATCTGCTTAAAAGCTCTGTGAAGAAGGAAGCAGAGCTGCTCCACATCCCTGTAAATTGTTTTCTCTGCGGATGCACCAAACTTTGAAAACTGAGCACAAGAGTTGAACCTGCAGAACACATTGGTGAGTGTTGCATATTGTCTGAACATTTCTAATTTGTATATATTTAGGGGGGAAAAGTGCCATTTGCAACACTTTTTGTTTGATGATATGACATCTCCATCTTGAAGTTTTCCCAAGCAAACCTGAATGACTCAAAAATGTTTTGGTCAGAGAGGCTGATGACAGAGTCAAAACATGATGTTAGGGTTGTTCTGATATTTTTACATGAACCAAATGTTCTTGAGAATTACACTCCTTTCAATGTGTAAAATCTTATGAAGATATTCCTGAAATTATATCAGACATTATGTTCTTTATGAGAGCGGGTAAATTCCTCCATCCATCCTCCATTTTCCTCACCTTCCAATGAAGGGAAAACCTTTGCACTTGAGAATTGTCACCTGATCAAAACTTATGGTGAATTTTCATATGCGGGGAAAAATCCTAACTGCCTTGGTTGATGTGTGAAACACTAAAACTCGAGGACTAGAAAACAAGTTTAAGTATCTCTGTGAATGAATTCTAATTTATTATGTAATTTTTTTCTATATTCCTTATACTTGAGAATGTTGTGCATTTTATCAACAGGGAGTTATATATTCCTGGCCATAGCTGACAGCTATAAGGTAGTAAGCCCTGGAGTCCCAATAGAATAGAGAATTAAACATCTATTTGAATTTACAAAACATTCGTTTAATCATGCTGACAGCTGAATTTAGCACAAGGATTGCTCTCACAGAGGGTGGAGATACCTCAGTTGGTTCACCAACAACTTGTGGTTAATACGGAGGTCATCACTGGGTAGGGACAGAAGGCTGAGCTTTCCCTACCATCAGATTATATTTCAAAGGCATGCTTGCATGAAAAAATGATCAGATATTTTAAATCCCATTTGTTACAATTTACAGTAAAATTGTTTTTTAAAGGCCAAGTAATCCATGAAGACGCAGTTTAGCCATTTAAATGGTAACGCCTTTGATAAATTGTCCTGGTTTGTAGTAGAGGACCCAGAAACCATCACCTTGGCTGACCATGGAAGTGTTTTGTGTCCCTGCTACAAATTTGTTCTAATATTTCAGGTAGATAAAATAAATATTCACATTAAATGAATATTTCTTCTTTCTCTGTTTATGTATATGTAAACATCTGTGAAATATGCAAATATCTGTGAAATAATTTCAGGAAAAGTCATACAGCATTTTCTTTTGGAAAGGAGTGTCTTATTTTGTTTGCCATTATTGTAAATAATGTATGGGAAACACTTGGGAGGCACTGATCAAAATACTTTTCTGTTGATAACTTGATTTAGTAGATAAGACAAAAAGCTTTTCTCCTTGAAGCTGTTGGATTAAATGAGTTCAAGGTGAGGGCTAGCTTAGGAATGGTTCCAAAGAAATGAACAGTTTTATTTCTTGTGTAACTTCCACACCATCAAATTCAACACACCCCTGGTAGAAATGTTTGTATTCTTGGCAAAGTGATGAAAAATGACATGAGCTTGATTACACACTATTCTTTCCCAACTACAACCAACGTTTTGGACTCAAGAAAGAGAACTTTATTGATAACTTAACTGCTAATTTACTTTAGAAGCTATACTTTCTGAAGTCACATTATAACTGAGGTGCATTTTCTGACATTAATAATTTAATATTCTATATTTTCAACCTTCCAGCTAAAAAACAAAAATAGAAAAATGCTTAAGTAAATCCACCAGCTACATACCTCCATGAAGGCTGCAGTTTTATTCCATTAAGGATAATATTTAATTAGAAGTAATGCACAGAACTGTTTTCTAATAAACACTGTAAATGTCATATAATTTGATATTTTATTATATTTACTTATATTTACTTGTATTTATCATCTACCTCTATTCATACTGCAATGATTTTTACTTACAGGTCTTTTATTAGTTACCTATCTAAGAAGAAGGGAGTTTCTATACATTTGGGATCCATTTCTTGTACTAAAAAGGGCAAGATTTAATTTCTTTTTTTTTTCCTGTGGGTGCACATTGGATTTAATGGCTTTTCAATTCCCTTTAGTTCTTATGCTCAGCTTCCTTGAAAGTTGCAGGTAGAACTGATAACATGCCATCATTCCCTCAGCACCAGGCCTTATGTTCTAAGTCATAGAGAACAAAGTACAAATCCTTTGGCTCTGCTTTCATTCCTCATTTATACAACACAGTCATAATCAATGAGTACTGTGATCTAAAGAGAAATAATAGCAGCTCCCTAGTGTACCAGAGACAGGTAAGATTGAGTTTCAATCTCTTCTAAAGGAATTTCTGTGGTTCTTTCCACTGTCTTGCAGAATAGGTGGTGCCTTACAGCCATAGACTTGTTCCTGCTCTGATTTCTGATAATTTTAATGCACTAGACTTTTCAGCTTTCTACTCTCATAGCTCTGTGCTTGAACTCAGAAAAAAGACCATTAAACACGAGTATTTCAGGCTTAGCATAAATTTCTCATTTGAAATAAGGAGCTATAGGTTAGGAATTCCCTGCACACTGCTTAGCTGTAATTTCAGGGCATGATTAATTTCTCGGTGCAAATCACCAGGCAGACACCCTCAGGGGTTCCGTGCTTCTGCTTAAAGCAGAATATTGAAGCAGAGGAGTGCTCATTCACAGAAGAGATTGTAATTTTACTGTTGACATACATCTGCAAATTTTCTCCATATCGGATGTTTAGATATAAACACGGTTTTCTGGTAAGTTCCTTCCAGATGCTGAAGTCTAAGTTTCAGGATCTCTAGGAAAACGCCATATGAAATGAGAAACCCAGTTTGCAATTGAGATAAATGCGTCAAAATGCAATGGTGTTTCTCAAAACTGCATTGCCAGAGCTCTGCCTTACCCTCCCTCGCATTGCTGATAACCTCTCAGCAGCAGCCCCACGAGCTGGGGAGCATGAAACATTTGCAGCCAGCAACATCTGGTGATAACCTTGGCTGTGACAGACATCATCGCTACCGCCCCGCAAGGCAGGGGCGACCTAGGAGCCCAGCTCACCCAGACCCTGCTGCAGCCGGAGGGGGCGGCCACTCAGCTCCTCAGGCGGACATTCTGCCCTTTGGGAATTTCCCTTCTCCCATCCCCTGCCGAGGTGCGACCCTCCCTGCTCCCTCTGTCCCTCCCTGCTCCCCCTGTCCCTCCCTGCTCCCTCTCTCCCTCCCTGCTCCCTCTCTCCCTCCCTGCTCCCTCTGTCCCTCCTTGCTCCCCCTGTCCCTCCCTGCTCCCTCTCTCTCTCCCCGCTCCCCCTGTCCCTCCCTGCTCCCTCTGTCCCTCCCTGCTCCCTCTCTCCCTCCCTGCTCCCCCTGTCCCTCCCTGCTCCCTCTGTCCCTCCCTGCTCCCCCTGTCCCTCCCTGCTCCCCCTGTCCCTCCCTGCTCCCTCTCTCCCTCCCTGCTCCCCCTGTCCCTCCCTGCTCCCCCTGTCCCTCCCCGCTCCCCCTGTCCCTCCCTGCTCCCTCTCTCCCTCCCTGCTCCCTCTGTCCCTCCCTGCTCCCTCTCTCCCTCCCCGCTCCCTCTATCCCTCGCAGCCCCGGGCCCGCCCCGCGGAGCCGCCAGGTGGCGCCTCGCGACCGCACTTGGAGCGGAGCCGCGGGTGGGACCGGGAGCGGGAGCGGGGCCGGGAGAGAGATCGGGAACCGGGGTCGGGAGAGCGGCCGGGACGGGCCAGGAGCGAGCCCTGGGACGGGAGCGGGCTTGGGAACGGGTTCCATTCGGAAGTGGGTCAGAGAGAAAGTCCCAGAGTCCTGAAGTGGGTCAGGGAACGGGTCCCAGTTCCGGAGTGGGTCTGGGAGCGGGCCGGGAATCAGGACCCCCCGGGAAGAAATATATTAATAAAGAGGGAGACGCTGCCGCACTTTGGGCGTCGAGTGTGCAGGTACGAGCGTGGGAATGGGGCCTTGCGGTGTGCGGGGCGCAGCCTTACGGCCCGAAGTGCCCCGAGCAACATGTCTTTATTAGTGATTATTATTGTCAGAATCAAAGTCTGTGAATTCCAAAAAGCTCCCAGTAAGTGATGCTGCGTGGTTCGGCCGCAGCGGCGTCCGGTGAGCGCTAATGTGCCGGTGGCATGTTGGAGCAGGGGCGTCCTAGCACGACGGGTTCAAGTAGAAATAATGGCGGGGGGGGGGGGGGGGGTTGGGGGGGCGGGCGAGGCGGCACGGCTCTTCCCTGCCTCCGGTGACACCGGAGAGGCCGTCCCAGTGGGAACATCGCGGCTTGTCGCTGCTGCTCGCGATGTGTCGGGGTGCGGCTCCAAGGCGCAGGGGTGCCTGGCCGGGGCAAGGACTGGGGTGCAGCATTGCCGGCGCTGCCGTGGCAGCGCTCATCTCTGGTCCCGGTGTCTGAATCTCTGTCGGGTGCCTGTGCGTGTTGTGTGTGTGCGTGTGTGTGCCGGGGAAGAGGGGAGGAGGGAGGAAGAGGGGTGGTGGTGGTAGCGGCTGGCGGGAGGGGGATGATTATTGGCAATGGGCGGGAGAGAAAGAGGCGACTCCTGTTTCCTTTTCTTTCTGCCAGCGCAATCTCGGCTCATTTTCTCTAAGCTATACAAGTTCACGGACGAGCTATCTAGCCAACCCGCCTCTCCCGTCATGGACCTCCCAGGTAAAAAAGCCGTTCTCGTCCCCGCCGGCTGTTCTTTTTGCAAAATATCATTTTAAATGATAGCAAGAGTAAGGTGCGGGGCTAGGTAGAGATGCCTCTGTGGAAGCGTAGGGGCGATCTCCCAGGAGCGAGATCACCGGGTGTTCTGGTGAACGGGAAAAACTGAGATGCAACTTCAGAGGGAGAAGCCGGGTGAGGCTTTGACTCCTGCGATATGTGTGCATGCCGGGCTGGGAACCGGGGGATATCTAAGCCAGCCTCCTTCTCGCGACTTTAGGGAGTCGCCGGGGTCGGCAGCAGTGGTGGTAGCCTGGCCTGGGGCACAGAAGGTTGGGAAGTACAAATCGGTGCCCGAGCGCGGCAGCCCGCAGGCGGGGAGAGGGCAGCGGCGGCTTCCAGAGCCCGGCCAGGGCGGGAGTGGGGGGTTCGGGGCGCCCCGGCTGCCAGCGAACTCTACAGATAGCGAAGCAGCTCCATCGAGGGGAGAGAAGGCGCGTTACTTATAACAAGAATAAAATTTCCTTCCGTTGTGTCCGGGGCGTTAGGAGATGGGCACAAACCAGGCTCGCAGATGTAGTTAATAGTGGGGCTGTGGGAAGAAATGGAGCCGGGTTTTGGAGATCCCATTTGTTGTGGGTCAGGAAAGGGACGGCCCGAGGCAGCCGCAGAATGCTCCGCCGGGGGTTTGGGGATGCAGCGCTGTCCCCTCCTCCCCGCTGGGATTACGGCAGGCTGCTGGGGAACGGGAGAAAGAGGGAACACCGGGCAGCCAGGTATCTCCCAGACCTGTTGTACTCCCTGAGGCGCCGGGGGCGGGGAGGGGGAGCCCGCCGGGCGGCGTGGTGCCGGCTCCCAGCTGCCCGCTGCTGTGCTTCACTGCCGCCTTTCCCCTTGGCAGGCTGCTGCGTGCCGCCCGCCCTCTGAGAAGGCTCCTTCGCCCCGCGCAGAGGAGGAGGCGGAGGAGGAGAAGAAGGGGAGGAAGGCGCGGCCGCAGCCGCCGCTGCCCAGCCGCCGTCCCGCAGAGCGCTGGCCGCAGGGCGCCGCGGCGGCAGCAGGCGCGCAGCCCCCTCCGCCTCCCCGCGGCCGCCCGCCCGCGGCGGCGGCGCGGGGCGCCCGCATGTCGGCGGCGATCCGGAGCGGCGGCGGCGGCGGTCCGGCGCCGGGCATGGGGCGGCGGCGGCGGGGGGCGCTGCCGGAGCCGGCGGGCGGCTGCTCCTGCTGCCTGGCGGCGGCGCTGCCGCTGCTGCTGCTGCTGCTGCCCGCCGGGTGCCCGGTGCGGGCGCAGAACGACACGGAGCCCATCGTCCTGGAGGGAAAGTGCCTGGTGGTCTGCGACTCCAGCCCCTCGGCCGACGGCGCCATCACCTCCTCCCTGGGGATCTCGGTGCGCTCGGGCAGCGCCAAGGTGGCCTTCTCGGCCACCCGCAGCACCAACCACGAGCCCTCCGAGATGAGCAACCGCACCATGACCATCTACTTCGACCAGGTCAGGCGCTGCCTGCTTCGCCTTCGCTACCCCTTGTCCCCGCGCCTTGCGCGGGCATCCCCCGCCCCTGCCTCCCCCTGGCTGCACGCGTATTCTCCTCCTGGTTCCCGCTCCATCTGTTAATCCCGACCCACCCGCTCAATAGCAACTTCACGTCTCAACGGCCCAGAAAGACTTCGGAAAGTTCTTTCAGGTAGCTGCAGGGCTTTCCTAGGGTGGTACCGGGGGTGAGCACGCTGGCTTCTTGTCCGGTCACAATCGCTAGGACGGAGACAGCTTTAACGTGAAAGTCTGTGCCTCGGACGCGTGCGGGGGCGCCTTGCGGCCAAGGATTGCCTCGGCCAGCCAGGAGCGACTCGGGGGAAGGGCGTACATCCCTCCTTCTGTGCGAATTCAGAGAGGTACCGATGAGGAGTCGCCGGATCTGCCTGTTCGGAGCGCATTTGGCAATGTCACAGCATCTCTCAGAGGGAGGGAGGGATGAGGAAGAAGAGGGTGTTTCCCGCGTTATCGGACGAGGCAAACGGTGTCCCCGGCGGGCTATATCGGAATGGTGTTATCCCGCACGGCGTACGCCGGGCAGAGCAGCGAACAGCCCTAGCCCTGCCTGCTTGTCCTGCCCCGTGCCCCTGCCTCGTCGCACCGCTTCCCTCCTGGAGACAAAACCCCGTCCATCCACTTTATTTTTGCGGTGAAATTTCCTTTTTTCCTACCGCCTCTGACTCCTGAAGTAGTATTGAAGAGTCAGCCAAAATTAGCATACCAGACTGTTTTCTTTGGACTTGTTTATTTTTTGGTTTCTTGGGTTATTTGTTTGGTTTTTTTACCTGTCTGGTTGTCATTTATCTGTCTACCTGTTCCTCTTAATGGGTTTGCACAGGCATTAGTTGCATACAAGATCTCATAAAATCAGATCAGTAGAGGAAAAAAAAAAACAAAACAAAAATCAAACCCCCAACTTGCTAAATATATAGCATATTTTAGACGCTTTACCCGGCAATGTGCAGTTCCTGGGAGTTTGAAGACATTTTCTCGGCACTCCCTCAATAAGGTTTTTTAATTAATTTTTTTGTTCCTTTTTTGAGGGAAGATATAGACTTTGGCTGTTTGGGAGGAAAGGCTTGGGATGTGGAGGGTGGGAGGGGGGGAATGGTGTTTTGTTTTTTTTTTTTTTTCTCCTGCTTCGTATTTTTTCATTAAAGCAGAATTTTAGCCAGCAAACTGAGCGTGACGGGTGTGTCCCGGGGGTGGGCACGGCGGAGCGGCCGGCTCGGGCACACCCGCACGCCGGACGGCATCGCCACCGACCCGCAGGTTCTCAGCCCTCCGCCCGAGCCTTCTGGTGCCTTTTGAACCAAAGCCAGGGCCCCGTCAGATCGGCGGGATCGGCAGGGTGCGGCCGCCGCTTCCGAACGGGGCTTTGCACATCTGGCGGCGTGCTCAACTCTTCATTTTTTTTTTCTTTTTTGTTTTGTTTTGTTTAAAAAAAAAAAAAAATTGAAATGTATGACAAATTAATGTTATTGCCCGGATGGAGGAAAAGGCCCATCCGAGCCTCCTGAGGAGCGTGTGTGGGCCAAGTGGCACAGCCCTCCAGAGGGACAGAGAGACATGAGCCGGCAGATGTTGCTGTTGCTGAGCGCCGTCTCTCCTCCTTTGCCCCTCTCTGCAGTGCAGTTTTAGTTCAACTCGAGACCAGCCCTGATTTCAGTAGTGCTATCTAAAAACCATACATTTCTATTATGAGATAATGACTTTTGGTATTTTTTTCCTACTTTTTTTTCCCTCCCTCCTTCCCTCCATTTCACACTCCTCCTCCTCCTCCTTCTGCCACCTTTGCTTTATTGACAGCTCAGTGTGGACATTTGCACTTCATCTGACATGCTTTGGAGATAATTTTTGTGTAACTAAATTGCTTTATTAACTATGATGCCTTTTAAGTGCCTCTGCAACTTGATTCCATTCCCCTGCCATGCACTTGTGCTGCAAATGCCATTTTGACTATGCTTTATGTTGGTCATTGAGCTCATGTCAGATTTTTGCTGGTGTTTCCCTAAGGTGGAGTCTGATTTCTCTGATTTCTCTCTCTCTCTCTCTCTCCTTTTCTTTGTTCTCTTTTATTTGTTTATATTCCAGGTATTAGTTAATATTGGCAACCATTTTGATCTTACTTCCAGTATATTTGTAGCACCAAGAAAAGGGATATATAGTTTCAGTTTCCACGTGGTCAAGGTCTATAACAGACAAACCATCCAGGTGGGTTGTAATTGAAAAAAGATGCTGTCTTTCCTTTAATTTTCTTTTCTTTTTTTTTTTTTTCTTCAAATGCTCATTTCTAGACTAATATTTAAAAAAACTGCAGAAGTTGAAGAATGAGATTATGGGTTATTTTTAAAGGGTCTATATACATGACAGAAATCACATATTGCCTGTTTCCTTATCTTAATTCAACCTAGATTCTGACCTGTACAAAAGTTTTGTGATGTGCACAGGGCAAAAAAAGCCATTGAGAGTATTGAGAAAACTCAGATTCTGTCTCTTTGCACTTTTTTAGGTAAGTTTAATGCAAAACGGCTACCCAGTGATTTCAGCTTTTGCAGGGGATCAGGACGTCACCAGAGAAGCAGCCAGCAATGGGGTTTTGCTCCTCATGGAAAGAGAAGACAAAGTGCATCTCAAACTGGAAAGGGGTAACCTCATGGGAGGGTGGAAATATTCAACCTTTTCTGGCTTCTTAGTCTTTCCACTATAAAAGAAGGCCAAATAGGAGACAGATCCATGAGCCGGAGCAAGGATTCAATTGTTAATGACACCCTGAACTTGACAGCACATGACAGTATTTTCAGTCACCCCGTCAGACTGTCACGGTAGAAGAATGATAACCTTCTAAACTCCAACATTTGCTTTGAATATTGACAATTCCTTGGAACCTGCGCCTCTAATTAGTTTTAGACGACAGTGATCTTTAGGAGAAATGAAATTATCGACCTGAGCAATTTGTACCTGTGATTGTAAAGTCAATTTTGGATTTTATTGTTGGGATCATTGACTTTCTTATTGTTTTTATTTTTATCTCTCTTTCATTTTTACCTCTTTTTCTTTCTCTCGTTGTTGTCCCGATGAAACAAATAACTCGGACCACAAAATTACTTTGTCAAAGGCTCACTCCAGAGCCAGAAGAATGAAGTGTTCAGCCCAATGAGGTGTTCTTCCATGCTTTATTTCTTTGTGTTGTATAGCCTTAAGGAAAAAAAGAAAAAAAAAAAAAAAAGAAAAGAAAAAAAAAAGGAAAAAAAAAAAGAATGGCTTCAGTCTCAGTCCTGTATTTTTCTGGGGGAGGGGGATTCTGGACATTACTGTGTCAAGAAGTGCTTTATCCAGTGAAGCAAAATTTGCACGATTGGAACCTTATTTGTATTGTTCGTGTTTTTCATCAACTTTTTATTTTTCCTGATTTTTGTTTGTGTGTGCTAAAAATATAAGCTAGATTGATCAATAAGGCAAAACAAAGCACATATATACCCTGTAGCTCCAAGTAAAGCTAACCAGTGAACAATTCTGTCTGCACTTTCCAGCTGATCTTTATAGACCTATTTAGAGAGAGAGAAAGAGAGAGAAAGAACGAGAGAGCTACATGATCCTTCAATTGCAATCTGGAAACCAGTAAAGGAACTGACATTTCTCAATTGCCCTGACATTTCTAGAAGCAGCAGTGGAGGCTTTGAATATCTTCCTGACCATACCATAAAATATATACTTTCTTTTCATTACCATATTTTGGGTGGTTTTTCCTGATATTTATTTGATATATTTGTCCACTAATGCTTGAGTATTCATTGTGGGAGTGCAGAGAGATAGCAGAGCAAATTTTTCCTCTTCCAAATTAAATAAAACCATCTCCACTTGAGGTGTCTGAGACAAGTATTGGAGGAGTAGACACAAGCATCTTTGACAGCCTTAGGGAGAGGAGCCTCAGAGGGAGAAGGGCTTCAGAGGATCAAAAAATGCTCCAGAAGTTGGCCATGCATATATTCACCCTCTCTGCTCTTCCCAACATAAATGGCCACACAGTTCTAGGAGTGGACTTATATCAATATTGAACACTGAGAAAATTATTATCCCAATCAACAAGAGGTAAAATATCAGGCCATTATCAATGGTGTCCTTTTGCCTCATTCTCAATAAATAGATCCTGTTTCTTCAGGTTTTTTTGTTTTTTTTTTTTTTTTTTTTGTTTGTTTGGTTGGTTGGTTTTTTTTTTTTTGTTTGTTGGGGTTTTTGGGTTTCTTAAAGTGGTGTACTAGACAATATGCTGAGGAAAATCTTGTTTGAGGAGATCCAGGAGGAATGTTTATTTTATAGAATTTTTATCAACATTTATTGAATTTTAAATGTTTCATTTTACTATGAATCCCCTAAGGGTGGATGTGCATAAGAATTTATTTTTGTCGAATTTACTCCACTTCCACAAGCAAGTATAACGGAAAGGCATTTTCAGGAAAACGCTGGTAACTACATTGTATTTCAAAATAATGGTGGACATGTCATTTTCATTGTAAATTTATCATTCAAGGGACAAAATTAAAGTAATATATTCTTAAAAAACCCTTATCTGTGTTGCTTATATACCTCAGATGACTAAAATATAAGCCAATTTAATATTTAACATGTTTGTGCATTTTCACCATTGATGTGGTTTGTTTGCTTTGCCATTTCACTTTGCCAGTTACTTAATGGATTTGTGGTTGTTGGGTTTTTTTAATGGGTTGCATTTTTCTAGTTCCTCTTTGTGCTTTGGCATGACTGCAATGTTTCTAGTTGCAAAATATCACAGGGCTAAGTTTAAGTACATGAAATAAAACCTGAGTCAGCAGCAACCTTTTTATATTAAAATACAATAAATACAGTTGTCTTAATGGTAGACATTGTAAAACTACTTTTTTGTGTTTACAACTAGATTGTGTCACTCAAGGAAACAGAAACTGAGGTGGGTTCAAGTGCCCAAAATTTTAATTTCTACTATATTTTTAATTTAAAATAAAAATACTCAGTCAAAATAATTTAAAATAAGAATGACTCAGTTTTATTTTAAAATTCTGCCTACCGTAATCACATTCAGTTTTTTAATTTATTTCAGTTCATTTGGCTTGAATAAGGCAATGACATCTTAGTTCTGGCTCTCTCCTAAGCTAAATGAGGCCAATAGCAATGTTTTCCTTAGAACTGTCCTTGGAAGTTTCTTTGGCCATTGAAGCTGTATAATCTGAATATCTCAGTTCATGTATTCAAGCTCAGTAATCTTGACTGTGTTTTTTAACAAATATGTTTATATGATAGCCAATCTTTTGTCTTTAAAGAAGGTATCTCATACAATGCCACTTTCCCTCTGCTACTCTTGTGTCCTTCATGCTAAACGATAGAGATAGGACTCTTATATAAACAGTTAAAATAAATGGACAATGTGGAGTAAATTCTTATTGTACACTAATTGCAATAATTTTTTTTTCCTTTCATGTTCTTTGCAGTATTTATTACCTTTTCCCTTTTAATTTTGCATCTGGGTTTGAGAACGTGCAATCTACTTGCTATTGGAAATAGTAGAAATGTTGATGTATACATAAGGTGTGGATATCATGATATATTTTATGTTGGAGGGGAAAAATGTACGACCACAGCATTGGAGATTGCAGGAACTATGAAATCAGAATGATTAAAGGAGCCTCCCAGTACATTAAGAGTAGGCTTATAGAAAATAATTTCTATAAATAAATAGTTTGGGTACCATTCAGAGTTGATTTAAGTTTAATGTTGAGGGGCACCACGAGAGTTAGAAGTGTAAAACACGTGGTAGAGAAGTAGACCAGTGGCACCATAACGACTGGATCCCGTGGGAGCAATAGCACAAGACCCCTTCCAACAGCTTTCAAGCTTTGTAACAGTTGTAATATATTACTATGAATCTACTGTCTGTTTGACTGCTTCCCTTCCAGGGAACAATCTGTACCCGGGTGCTGTTGGTGTTCACTCTTTTAGTACTTCTTCAGTCTACTTACGGCAGGGTGGAAGCCAGGAGCTGTATTAGGGATGATAAAATCCCATCATATATCATTGCCTTCCTCTGAGTTTTATATCCATGGTTTGAACACAGTCTTGCCAGAGAGCCTGTGTGCTCTCACCTCCCCCTGAGATAGTGGGTGTGATGGATGTGTGGTGTAGCTCATTACTGGTCATCATCTTGAAAGCTGGAGCTGTGGGAGGAGGAGAGAGACAGGACATGAAACTAAGGAGTTGTTTAGAAGTTACATTGTGTTTGTCAGCTGTGACTTTTTTAACTTTTAAAGAGAACATTTTGTTTTTATTGACCAAAATTTGCTTATTGGACAATCTGTTAAAGTAGAAGATAGGCTAAAAGGGCCTGTTTACTGTGGATGTATTCAGAAATAGCTAAAAGTGGTTTCTTGTACTTCTAATGTGAGATTGGTTTTTGGAATAAGTAGAGTCACAGGTAGCATCGTTTAAAAATAGCTCTTATGATTAATAGTCTGCTTTGTTCCAGGCAAACTTTCTAGTGTTAATGAGCACTCAAATAACATTGTCATTACTACACTTAATTTTCATGTGAAGTGACTTATCATTAAGCAGTTATACATAACTAAATACAATCAATTACCCTCTTTTAATATATTGTTGAAAGGCCAAGGAATGTCTTTGAGTCATTGCATAGTTTCTAGATTTAGGACCACTTACTGTCTTGAAAAATTGTTCCAGGGTCATGTATGATGGGGAGTCATGCCAAATTTTTAAACATGGTAGTAAACTATGATACATTGTAAAATACATATTTTCTTAGTAGAGTGGCTTCTTTTATTTGACATGATTTCACCTGTCAGAATGCTTAAAATAAAACTTTTTGATTCCTGGCCACCTGTTAATTAGATCACATTTGGAGTTTATAAATTCCTGAGAATTTTTGATGACTGTAGTTATACACAGACTAAGTGGCTGGCTAGATGATAGACAAGCATTTAGATACATATATATAAGTATCAGTAAAATTCAAGTGTTCCATATTGAAATAAATATGTTGTCATGTCAGCTAAGAGGCTGATCTTGCTTGTCTCACTCACTTCAGTAAAGTCCATTCCTCTTATGAACGAACTTTATTTGAGTGCCTCTTAACATTGAATTTGCACCAACTGTGAATGTTATCTAATCAATTTATTTACATTTATTACTTTGTATAAAACTACTCTTAATGTGCAGGAAAGCTCTTTCAGTTGTTATCACATCATAATCCCTGTTGCAATTTCCAGAGTCTCTGTTCCCCCTCTAACAAAAAATATATCAGGATATCTGCACCTTATAAATATACCAAAATATCTACTGTTTTCAATAACAAGTGAGTGGAGCTTATGAAAAACATTAGTATCATTGAGCTTGAATTGTATGGTTTGGATTTGGTCATGATCTACCATTATGTTAATTTAAAAATCAGTGACAGTAATCAGTGCAAACCTTTAATTTGCACAACTATTAATTTTAATTAACTTTATTAATTAACTTTAGTTAACACAACTATTCTTGGGTGTTGAGGTATTTCAACACTAATCATACTTCTGATAAGTAAAGGCCTACAAATATATTTTGAATGCATATTTTAAATCAGTCCCCAAACTAGTCATGTTTATGGTCTTATCTAAAATAATCATGATATATTTTTTCTTATTTCCTATTGCCAATAAAATCTAAAGACCACTAATTGTACTTAATGTTATTTGGGTGTCATAATGAAAATACAATTTACATACCAAGTATATCTAAAATCTCCTGTTTCTTAGCTCATATAGCTTAACCTATTTAGTGAATCATCTCTGCTATTCGTCAGCAAAATAAAGTTGCCTAACTTGCTGGTTCCCTGCAGATCACATACAACAGATGGTGTAAATAATGACATAGCAAAACATGGAGAAGCAAATAATGACTATAAATTCTGCACCAAAAAAAAAAAATAATCTGCATCAACAGAAATTCAGGTCTTATTGACAAATGCTTCAAACTTCATAAAATATCAAAATTAATTTTTTAAACTAATCTTTCTGATTAATACTACTTCCATTGTAATAAAGTGTTATTTTTGCTATGGGAATTAAAAAAAATTAAATTGTTTTGTGAGATCAGCTGTATTAAAAAACTCTTGCTCAGCATATCGATAAATTCAGTGCTATAAATTTAATCAAAACCTAAGTTCATCAATTAGTAATTAGTAGTTATCATGAGACATTGTCATTTCTGCTGATATAATTAAATTAATTAAAATTAATTCTTTTAAATACTTTTAGTTTTCAGTGTGTGAATATACACAAAAGTGCACACATACATATGAATATATACACATGCATGTAAAATATATTTTAGCTAGGAATGGACTGAGAGAGCTGGTATTTTTTTTTTAGTTTGCAGTTTGACCTTCCTTTCTCTGAAGCATTGTCTCAACAAATTGATTTTTATTTTATTTGTTGTCATTCTATACCTAAAACTGTTTATCTTTGCTTACATATAAGACTACCCAGAGTAATAGCAAATAGCAGTATATATTTCAGTGTCTGAGGGCTGCCACAGTTTAGGTAATATTAGGGCAAAGTGAAGCATACAGTTATTAATGAAAGACTTAAATACCTCAAGTTCTATAGAAAGCTTTTGGGATGAGTAAAACTTTAGTGCTGTGTGGGAATTGCTTTGAAAAGACATACAGGGAGGCCACAGCTCGAGCTTCAGTTTGTCCTTCTATTGGCACCAGATGGGAAACTTTTGATATTCTTTAAAACTGAAAGCAAACATGTCCCTATACTTAGTTTAGCAACAGTAATCCTTATATGCTGACTTAAATTTGATTATGTTAGTTTATGTCTAAAGAGATGCATTACATTGTCACATGTTAGAACTAAGAATACAGAGACTACAGTGGACAAAGGATAAAGAGTTCTCCAACTTTTTTCACTAAAAGAAATAACTTAGCACAGAACATATGTTGCTCCATAAGACTTTTGTGACAATGAAAATATGGAAGAAATTATTTGAAAATAATCTTTCAAACTCTTATTTATTGTTACTGGCAGCAGAGTTTTCTCAGACCTGTTTGTAATAGTATGACTGGGACTATTTAAGGATGGAGTTTAAATGCATATAGCTAGACCTTCTAACAGCTGGCTTCTTCCCTAGCTGAAATTTTCTACAGAGCTATGTGTTCTTATAAGAACTTACATCTCTCTAGATCAAATTGTCCTTTAACCCCAACTGTCAAGTAAATCCAGTTTTATTTAATTATTTTACCTGGGTAAGGAAAGCATCCATTATTCTGTATCTTCGCAATGGCTCTATTGTTTTCTTATACAACATGAACTGTGCTAAAGATATCCTGTAGAAAAAAGAGGATTCCTACTACACGTGCCTCCCTAAGAGGTAATTTCTCTTCTCTTGCCCTCTGTTGCCCTTTCATGCATATTTGAAATGCTTTTGAAGATGAATTTTTTGAGTATTTCTTAAAATAATGCTTTTCCAACTGTGTAAAACCTTGTTCATACAAAATTATGACAGCTTTAGTTGGCTGCTCACAGATTATTCTCCCTCTGTTATGAAGCCAGACAGGAGAAGCCCATCTGACTAAGGAAAAAAATGTAACTATGGATAAATAAATAAATAGTGGGAGATATGTATATGAATCTGTGATTTTTGGTTAATATTTTGATCCCGTTCAGTCTGTTCTCCCTGAATGATTGTGCAACCAAGTGACCTGGTATCTCTCTTTTTAAAAAAAATTCCAGGCATACTGAGAATCTTCCCTTTTACAACCTTGAAAATTATAGACCCTCTGTATAGGTGTTAGGGTATTGGTTAAAAATAACAAATGAAATCTTCAAGTATCTGCATGATCCTTTAACACAAACACCTTGTGACAAAGAACAGTCTGTAGGAAGGGAATAATCCCTCATAAAAATACAGAAGAGTCGCTAATTATTCTTTGCACAAATACAAATCTCAAAAGCATCCTGGGACACGTGCATGTACATATAAGAACCATAGCTGTAAGTGACAGGCATGGTATGCAAAACACTTTCCCAGAGTTCTAACTTTCATGCAAGCAAAAAAATTACAAGAAAATACATGCGCAGTTTAGGTGGGATTAAAGATCCCCATGCAATTAGTGATTGTAACTATAATGTTTATTACAGTGTCTCAATGCAGATATATTACACAGTGTGTTCCACTCAAGCATGGAGTGATGCATTATATAACAAATATCTAAGCTATTCCTGTAAAAAAATTTACAAAATTATCTTTACTGAGCTATGAAATCAGAGATCAGATCGCAGTTAGTACAATTCAGACCACTGGACACATAAAAAGTGAGATAAACATTTTATAAATATTTCTGTATATTTCTGTTACCCTCAGTCAAGAAGTAGTTTATCTCTTGAAAACAAAAATGGAATCCACATGCATTATAAAGCATGTATTGTATATAAAACTTTTCCTGAGAGTAAAAAGAGACTTGCTTATTTACTTCCATGTCTCCATCCTCCCTAAGACATTTGCTTCTTACTTTTTACATGTGCACTAATGTTTTTCAGAGCTTCATAGGTTATGTCTGAACGAAATAATTGACAGATGATTTGCAAGTGCACTTTAACATGTTAAACCCATAAGGGACTTCCTTACCATGCCACTGATCACCAGATTTTCTGAAAATAAGGCTGTATTGGGTCTGTCTAAGACAGAGTTCATTTCCCCATAGCAGGGCTCACAGTGCTATGCTTTGCATTGATATCTAGAAAGGTTTTGATAGCACACCAGTGTTTTGGCTGCTTCTGAGTAGCACTGGTGCAGCATCAGCTCTCTCTCTGACAATCTGCCTCACCAACAGAGGGCTGGGGTTGGGCAATACCTTGGGAGGGGATACAACCAGGACAGCTGACCCAAACTGACAAAAAAGATATTCCAAAGCATATTAAATCAGCTCAGATATAAAAGCAAAAAAAAGGAGGAGGAATAAAGTCGCATTTGTTATTTGTAACATTAGCCTTCCAGAGTAACTACTAGGCATGCTTCTGAGAAGCATCATTTGCTGATGGGAAGTAGAGAATAAAATTTTTGTTTTTTTCGCTTGTGCACACACAGCCTTTAACTTTTGCTTTCGTAAATAGCCTTATCGCAAACTATGAGGTTTCTTTCTATTTCATTTTCTCTCCCCTGACCACCTGACAAGGGAGAATGATAGAGCCTTTTAGTGGGCTCTTGGCATCCAGCCAAGGTCAAGCAACCACATAAGGCTTAAAGTGTCTACATCATGTTTAGAAAGAGCCAGGCTCAGGAAAATTGTTGGATAGGCTGTACTCTATCCATGCCCATGGCAGTCAGGTGCAGTGAAAGACAACTTCAGAAAATATGAAATGGCATGGCTAAGTACAGATTCAGTATCTCAAGAGTACTTCAGTGCTGGGACAAAAATTACAAATCAGTGTATATCTTCTTGTAAACAGTAAATGTGGTGAATAAATCTGGACTGCTTGCAGTCAGCTAAAGATTGCATCTTATTTTACCTCTTGATCATCACAACAGCTTCCTCATTAGCTTCCCTCTGATCTTGACCTGTAAACCCTCCTCTTGCTTGTGAACCACCTCATGGCAAAGCTCCACAAATTCAAGCTGCTCTTTTGAATAGAGCACAGTTTGTCTCCTTGTCATTCCCAGCCTGTGCCTCTTAAAGGACCTGTTCCCACCCATTGCACTGCCCCAGCAATGTGAATTATCCTACCATGCTCTTGTTACTCTCAGCAGTCACAACTTCTAATTCTTCTGTTTTGTTTTTTGCTTCCTCGTGCTGGAGAAATTTGTGTATCAGCACATTGGATATGTTCCCAGAAGTGCTGTATTTTAGGGAATGTAGAAGAACATTTTTATTGTGCTGTCTCTAGAATCCTTGCTGCTTCTCTTGCATTTGGTCTTCATCTTGAAAACTCATGTGCAAATGCTATGTAATTTTGCAAAGAAGCTTATTTACAAAAATTCTCTTATCCCACTTCATCAGATGGAAACAACCATTCCTTAATCCTAAGAGATGGCCCATTGGTCACAGGTGCACAAACCCTGTGTGGGGTATGAGCCACAGAGGCAAGTATTGACACACACTGTACTTTGAGTCTACCTGAGCCTTTCCCTTCATTGGAAATATTGAGAAAACACCACTCAAACTTTTTAGGGCCACTCTCTCTTGATACAGGATTTTTTTCCCCCTGGCTATTGGTACTCACATGGGTACATAACAAAGGTTTATAATCTAGGGGCTGGCTGAGCCTTTGCTATATTTCTACAAAATCCTGGATGCAGAATGCACTTCAGATCTGCTTAGAAATAGGTAATAGGTGAAGAGATAAGGATATGGAGCTGGCATCCCTAGTACTAATTCTTTGAAGTTTGTTGAGTGGAGACAAAATTTATGATTATACTTTGTGACATTTGGACAGCATCTTGATACTTCAGCACCAACTAATCTGACAATAGAAACAATGATGTGCTTTCTTCACTGATATTTTTACCATCATGAATCTTTCTAGCACCTTAAAGTCAGGCAATTGTGAAGAAATGGGAATAATCATATGACAGAAGAGACAAGGAGTGATATGAAATGACAAATTGAAGAACATGGGAGGCAAGAGAACAGTCTTGAATGAAAGCAGGGATCCTTTTGGAAGGTGCTGCTAGGACTGAAAATGATTTGGTGTAATAATAGATAGGGCATGGAGGAGAGAAATTAGATGTAAAACATGGGACCAGTCTTGAAATACTGGAACAAGAGGCAGAGACTTTTGTCCAAAGTAGAAAAGGATTTAGAGAGTGAGAAACTTGGGGGGAAAGTTGTAACAAAATGTGGAGAAAGAGAAAAAAAAAGAAATCCAGAGTGAACAAAGGAAAAAAATAAAAGGTGTTTTAGGGCCTGTAATGCATCTGGTCAGTTTGCAGTAAGAAGCAGGAATAGAGGAAGAAAGGAAAAGAAGCTGTGAAATCATACAATTAAAAAAACCTGATAAGACAGGAGAATCATAGAGCTGTCACAGTCTAGTGTGACAGTGAAGGCCCATGGCAAAGGGATAGAACTTTTACAAATGGTTTCCAAGTTGGAAAAATAAAATAAATTCAGAAAGTAAAGGTGAAAGATGTAAGGTTTTGTGATTTTATCTCAAAAATGCATGTATGGGACAGAATTCTGAGCACTTCCTTATTTTTCTTTTCTTGCTTCTATTTATGTCAAGGGCTTTAGTACCCACACATTTTTTTTTTTTCTAACAGCCTTTCCATTTATTCTAGTTCCTCTCATTCTCTGCAAATGACTCACCAGTCCTACCAACTGTTGAAAATATAGCTAACATTAGCAATTCCCTTCTAATAACTTCACTGGCAAGTTGTTGCCAAGTGAACTTCACTGGCAAGTTGTTCCCATCTAACAAGTTCATTGCCACTTCAGTGGCAAGTGAACATTGCTTTCTAACAAGTTTCTTTCCCTGACCCATCAAAATATGTTATTGAATTTGTTTTGGGCCAGCTAGCCTGCCCCTTTCTTCTTGTTTCCCTCTGGTGTGTTCTGCACCTCCCTGTAAGACACTGCTTTTATCAAGAGATGGTCATTCTATGCTGCAGCTTATCGAGACCTGGCTGAGGGCAGCAAACCATCTGGCTAGCTGCAGTGCTTTTGGCTTCCAATGGTTGACTGAAAAAAAATGGAAAAAAAAATTATGCATATTTTGAGGTTTTTTTTCTGCTGTAGATTTAGTTGTAATATTTTACTTTTCATTTTGAGGTGACAGGGGGAAGATATGATCTTTGAACAATTTAGTAGTGTTTTGAGCAGGGGTTAAAACGTTTTAGGTTATAGTCTGTGAGTTTGGTGGTCAGAAAACACAGTGAATATAAACACTTCCAGAGGAAGATGGGCTTACTAGAACTAGCCAGACTAACATCCTTTCATGGCACTGAATCACTGCTAGCACTACCTGTCTGTGCCCACCCCTTGGGACCTCCTCCTCGTGCCCATGTGTACTAGTTTGAAAACAAACCAGTGGGAGATCCCAAGTCAGAATTACAATTTAATAAGAAAATTAAGATAAAGGCAGTAATGCAGAAACACTGTATTTAACTGACAGAATCAGGATACAGCCTGACACCCTGTTGGTCAGGGTGGTGGGAGCAGTCTGATTAACTAGTAGCTGCAGTCCTCCTGGAGTGACAGATGTGGTTCTGTTGAAGCAGCAATCCTGTAGAAGGATCTGGTCTTCCTCTGAAGGTCCAAGGTGGGGCAGAAGGATCTGGTCTTCCTCTGGGAATACAGTGGATCAGGCTGTTTGTGGTGTTCCAATGCTCAGAGTATATCCAGGTAGGAATGCTTGGCTCCTCCCCCTGGGCAGAGCATCTCAAAGTGGGATAATGCAGCTTTATGAGTCATGCAGTGAGACTTGATGGCCCTTTAGCAGAAGATATCCCCTGAGGGAGTTATTAGGATAATGTAATGGATGAGATAAAGAACACTAACCCACCTGGTTTTAACATCTTATGGAGCTGCTGATTGAATACATATTTTTGGTTATATCTCACATTGTAACCTAAGACCCCATGGCTCAGGACCCCCTCTCAGCCCTTGTGAGTGCTCAGGACCCCCTCTCAGCCCAGCAGTGCTATAGCAGGGCTGGTCTCCAGCTCCCCACAGCCTCACCTTGCCTGGCCATGGACCCTGCCAGCCAGTCCTACCTGCAGGTCACATCCTGGCCCTGCCTTGTCACATTCCTGTCACCAGGGAGATGTCTTATGCCTGGGACTAAAGCTTTTCCTGCTTTCTGCTCTCTGCCTGCTCCTGGTGAACCACATGGGGACCACCCCAGCCCTGGAGACCTCCAGGCCTTGGAGCCATCCACCCCCTCAAGTGCCTTGCCACACTCCCAGGTTTAGGTAAAAAAATAACAAAATAATCTCAGGTGTTGTCTATTTCATGCTTGTTTCAATCCACACAGAACAAGCCACTTTTCCACCTCTGTTGCCAACACTTGGCTACCCATATTTTTACAGTGGAAATTGAGATTCATTTCCTCAAGAAGAAATTTTGGAAGTGTTCAATAAACCATCCAGTGCATTCATGTGGGGTATGGCCTAACCTGTTCACCAACATCAAATTGAGCTGTTTCATGCAGAAGATGCAGCAAGGGAACAAGGTGTCTACAGTGAGTCATTAATATGTGGGCAACTGGCAGATACCCAAAGCATCCTCTGGGGAACTGGCAGGTATACCAGGGGTGAAGCTGTCCATAAGTGATCAAGCTTTATTCACACATAGATGTTGAGATTTTCTTATTTAAAGAAATTGGAATTATTTTTCCCCCATGGAGTATTGTTCAGCTACAATTTGCATTCATCCCTCCAGTATTTGGAGCATTGATTTATTAATTTGAGTGACTTTTTAGGCAATTAATTGATTAATATCAAGTCTCACTAACTTGAAACAGCATTTGATTCTGTTATTATTCAGTTCAGATGGGATTTATTTGCCTTTAATTGGAGAAAGTCAGGCCTAGGTACAGTGAATTAGTATTTTTCTGTTCACTACTGCTGAAATGTCACCATTCCTGTAATTTGATTTATATATATTTTAAGGTCATTTGATCATCTTGCCAGACTGTATAGTATAGCTTATTGGGTAACCCAATTCCTGATATAATCATTTATCTATGTATTAAAGTAAATATTTCAGAAAAAAACCCCAAAACATTATTATAATGATCTCTTCAGTAGGTGGCAGTGCTGGGATTAAAACTGTTGCTGCTCGACTAATATGCAAATTACTGCCTTTTGGGATTTAGGTCTAAAAAGGTTTTCAGGGCATTCTCATCTTTAAATCTGGGCTCTAGTTTTCTTGGAATGCTGAAACTGTAGCGACAGTTCTTTCTGCTGGCTGGGAAAGTATAGCAAGATAGATCAGTACCACAAGTGCAGTCAGCCAGCTCCAGAGATATACATGAACAAGCTAAATCCATGGAAAACAGGTACCCGTAAAGCTCCAAAAGTAATAGTTTCTCCAGTGCACATCCACTTCAATTGCTCTCAGTAAAATGATGTTGCTAGCTGAAATGTTATAGAGTCTGAATAAAAAAAAAAAAATCCAAAATCTAAATCTATATTCAGATTTCAATTTTACATTTAACTTTACATTAAACATTTTACATTAAATTTTATCAGAATCACTGTGGTATCCTTACATTGTGGATGACTTTTCTATGTATGGTACCATAAATGACTCCATTACTGGGTTCTTGTGACCTCATAATCCATTCCATAAATTATGAAGAAGAACATTTTTCTGCAATGATGGAATATACAAATTAGGGAGTTCTGATTCCTGAAATAAGGCCTAAAACAAAAATCTGTGTCACAACATAAAATTTTTTTAAACAGGATAATTTCTCAGAAGGCATTTTGCCAGGAATCTCTTTACAGGTCATACATCTTAATGGCACACATTAGGTAGCCCACATGGAATACTGCTCAGGAATCATTAGGATTTTGAGAAAGAAAAAAGACTTCTCTTGTATTAGAGCTGGAATGCACCTGTGTGGACAACAAAGGATGGTTTATAGTGGCAATTAAAATGTGTGGTGGCTCCATATCATTGTTTGTCCATGGGGAAAGCAGGACAGAGAGGAATCTCACAGCTACATGGAAAGCAGTGTAGAGTAATATATTCCAGATCACACACTGGAAGTAGTGATGTTAAATCTATGAGCAGTTAGGAATTCTCAGTTATCTTGGTGATGATGACTTGTATTGACCCAATAATTCAGGAAGGCTATGGAGAGAGCACCTATGGAGAAAGCATTTTTTTAAACACAGACCCAAATAAGGAGAGTTTGGTCATTTAAAATAACAGTAAAGTGTCTATGGGAGATCTGGACTGATCCTATCCAGTGGGGGTGAAAAATATTTATCACAACAAAAGAAAAAAGAACAAAACAAGAAAAAAACTGCTAGCATTTTTCAATAGTAAGAAAGTGGAATTCACTTCTCCTAGACGAGTAAAAGTCAGATAACTTGTGAATTCTTTTGACAGAAAATGAAAAATATTTTTAATTAAAAAGAATAAAACAATATTGACATTTAGGGTGGCTTGTTTTCCAAGAAATCTGAAAAAATATTCAACTTGTAGTTAAAGCTATTCCAAAGGGAATTAAAATATGTTCAAATACAATGCAGTTTAGAAAAAGTTTAGAAAAAGTATATTTGGGAGTAAATCAAATCTGTGTTCTGAAAATGTTGAACCTAAATTGGCAAAGGGACCCCAAACTCCTGATCTCTTTAGGGAGACTTGAAGACCCAAAACTCTCCAAGATGAGAGACTCCTGGGTGTACTACAGAGGTGACTTTCTTGCACTCAGGGATTCAGGAATCCAGTCCCTAGAATCAATAAGCCAGGTTATGACATATCCATGGCATTGTGGTGCCGTAAACACCTAAATCTATAGATATATCAGATCTCACAGCAAGGACTAGTAACCATTTTTTTGAAACTAAGTCAGGGTGTTTCAGTCTGCTCAAAGTAGTTGCATTGGTTTACACGGATCAGAGTCAGTTTTGTTTTAGCTGAGACTTTACTGTCAGAAATTAAACACAACCCGAGTGTGATGACTTACTGTGTCTAATTAGTAAATAGACACACAGAAATAACTTTTTATATCATAAGAGAAGACGAAAATGTTACCATTACCTTTGACTGAAGTTCTTGACTATGAGCAAGATAATTAATATCTCTGAAAATTATTCCGAAGCTTTATAATCTCATATAATCTTAGTCTAAGGAGCTTCATTTTACCTTATTGGAAGATATATTAAAGTAATAGAAACAAGAGAATTTACTATCTATGTTATACTCACATTCTGAAAAAAATTCCATGAACCACAGAGCAATGGAAGAGAGGATTCTTTTAAGAAATATGCTAACCTTTTCTAAGACAAGAGATGTCATTTTGAACCCAAAAGGTATTAGAATTCTCTCAAAAGAAGAAAAGTAGCCTTCTAAATCCTATTTGTAAAATGAAAAGAAGTTGCTAAAAGAGTTTGCATTGGCTGGAATAAAGTCTTGTTCTCTTCAACATAAGTAGTGACTTCAGATCTGCTGGTACATAGGTCAGCTGCCTACTGCTTCAGCAGAGTAAGAAGCAAAACCTGATGCTTTTTAAGCTCTTGAATTTTTATGGTGTCACGCAGTGAGCAGATAAGTTTTGCCTTCTAGCAAGAGTATGTCCCTCTTAACTCATGCATGACCTGAGGCTTTTTTGGAAATAGATATCATTGTTGAGTTATAGCTTTTCTGCATCATCTGTTAAACATCTTGTCCTAATGGCAACTTCACCTCCTCAGAAGCCATTGGCCAGAGCGATTCTACCTAACTCCCTTCTCAAGGGCCTCCTGAAACCGGAGAAAATGACCCTGTGCATGTTACTGCTGAGTTTGTCAACATCAATTTAGCAGCAGGATAACCCCATGGACTTTCAAGATTCTGGGAAAGAAAAAAGTCTCTCTTTTCCTAAATAGGCACAGTTTTGCATAGAAAAATCTTCAAGCACAGTTTTATAATCTTTTTTTACTTTTCTTCACTGACTAGAACATTGGCAAAAGGGGACCAAAAGAGATATCTTTGAATTGAGCATTGGCTTACACAGGCTGAGAATTATTTCAAAGATTCCTTTTCCATATAGACCCTTTCTCAGAATTAACTTTTCTTTTAAACTTGCTTTTCTATCTTCCTATAAGGATAATGTGCCAAAAGAATGATGTAGTTTATTGAATTAACAATCCCGCAGGCAGCTGTGTCTATTTTGATCTCAATTTTATTCCTAAAGAACAATAATGAAAAGTCTAAGATCTTTCTTTGCTGGTGTTTAGTTTCATAAATTCAAAAGGGCACTGTTTCACTCTCTTAGGATGTTTTTACTCTCAAACAGTCTCAAGCTAGTCAGTGTAGCTTTATAAATCAAATGCCAAAACCACTTTAACCAAAATCTGTGATAGGTTCCTGGCCTAAAGGAACTTCATTATTTTAAAACCATAACTGTATCATAGAATGATCTTGCCTGTGGAGCTGTTTGGGGGTGACTTGGGGGCAGACTAGGAGGTGAAATCTCAGCTGAAAATATTTTACCCTGTGAAATTCTCTGATGTAAATCCATACAGGTAATGTGCAGCTAATAGCTCTGCAGACTACTGAAGCCTTCATAACTCAAGGATGATTAAGTTTCATGTTATCATTGCTAAAACATTTGAAATGGAAGAATTGCATCGCTGTGCAAGGGTCCTTCTAAAAGTAATATCTAAAACAATCATGAAAGGGTTGTTTATTTTAATTATTTTTATATTTTGCTGCTAAAACAGCTTTTTAAGAAAAAACCCAAAGTAACAAAACAAACCACAAAGGAACATAAAATTTAGTAGGCCTTGATGAAAATTTAATCTGTCTCATGAAGCCTAATTGTCATGCCTGATATACTGATTGATGTTCATTGCTGAAGTGGTTTCTTTAGTTAACTCATATATGTAGGATAATATGTGGAATATTGGTAAGGAGATATTTTTTATGATGACATTATAAACTAATAGACAGTGAAAAAGGTTACCTGGCAGAGGTAATCTACACTGTTAATTGTATGAAACAGACTGTAGGAGGAAGGATTGTGCTTTGAAGAGGCAGGAAGCTCAGGGTCAGGCACTCATTCATTTGTGGCAGTCAGCTGGTGTAAATTAAATGAGATTCAAATAATGCAAAATTTCTTCAGAAGTAAATTTCATGAGAAAAACTGAAATTTGTTTTGTCCCTTGTTTTGTTTTGAATGGCATTTTGGATTAAACAGATACAGCAAAAAATGTCTGTGGGTCATTATTTGTTTGGGAGATCCTGTTGTTTACTTTATTCTTGCTTGTACCTGGAAATTCAGTTGTGGCTAAGAACATACCCTAGAAGAGAAATGTGGTTCACTCTTTCTTAAGCTATGGCAGCCAAAGTTTGGGCCATGCACTGTCAGAGGAAGATCCTATAAATAAAATCTTACAAGAAAAAAAAGTAGAGCCACTGGAAATTCCAAACCTGATAACTAATATAGTGAAAGAGGACATTGTCCTTTCTGATTACTTGACTTCATTAAATCTCATATATTGTGTAACACACAGACGAGGTACAGTGCAGAGACAGAAAGAACATTCATCAGTATTATCAGTAAGGATTCTCAGAAAACAATTTTTCTGTGTATCTGTGTGCTTATAGATTCTGTGGTTTTGAAGGCCTTTGAGCAATAATAAAAACCAAAATGCAGATATATAGACACAGATACTGCTTCTTTTGGCTCTTAAATACTCAAATCTCAAATTGACTTAAACATACATAATCTCTCTGTGGAGTCAGAGCTACACAACTTTTGAACTGAATAGCAAAACAACAGGGCACACTATTTCATATAGGAAGATGTAACTGCTAGGATTCTAATTCAAATTTCTGGATGATGTAGATGCTCCCTTTATTCTATGCCAGGATGCCAGTGTAAACTTGTGTCAGCTGTGAATTATATAGTTCTTTCTAAAGAGGAGAACCCCAAGACAGTTTAAAGACAGCACACATAGGGGTAGCGCATGTCCTAATGCAACAAATGATAAAAACATGTTACTTAACATCTATTGTCAAAAAAGCAGTATAATATAATTTTTAACAATATTTGGAATTATGCACAAATTTCAGTTTTCATTACATTTGACAACATTATTGAATGGTTGTAGTGATGTTTTCTTGTTTGTTAGCCACAGTTCAGTAGATCATCAAAATGTGCCACTGTCAAATCCAAAAGGTTGAATAGCAAAATGGTGTTGTCAGCAGCTGCAATTATTTTTTCACTTGATTGATAAACTGTAGATAATACAATTCTTATATCTGAAAACATGCACAGTCATAGTAATACATAATACCTGGTTTTGTTACTAAGATACCAACATTTATTCTTAAATGCACCAGAACACTAGCAAAGATGATAATATACACTTGTGACAAGGGGCAGGAGCCTACTCTGAGCTGCTGGCCAGTAATGAGTTAATGCTGTACTCAGCTTGCTAAATTACAGCTGTGAATAGTTAAATAAAGAAGCTGTGGGGAGGCCCAATAAAAGTCAGACAAAAGACTTTAAGTCTGAATAAATGACTCCTTGAGAGTCAGTAGAAAAAAAAAAGATATTAAAAAAATAAAATTAAAAAACCCAGCAAACAAAAAACTTGAATAGACTTGAAATTGTTATGAAAATATTATTACTGTGTGGCTTTTTATATGAAATTATTTTGCATACTGTGGTTAGAAGCCAGTGAAGGTGAGAATTGTGATATTTGTAATGATGCTTTCCTATGCAAATACAATAATTGTAATCTTAGAAAAGTGATTTACTGTGATCTTCCTGCTTTATTTTTTCTAAATGCTTTTTAATTGTTTATATTTAATCAGAAAATCTTTTACAAAAAGTTTAAAAGGGAATGGACAACATTGATTTTTTATGCTTGGTGGTTTTTAACCAAAACAACAGTTTTGATGTTTTCAAAATTTATGGCATAATTAGAACTCTTTTCAAAAGCCAGTGCTAATTTTATAAACCCTTCCCTTCCCATATTAGGTTTAGATCTAGAGATATGTTAATAAGAATCTCATTACACATGGGGGCATATTACCTAAAAGAAATTTTTACTCTGAGAAGTATCTTGGTATAATGATGGCACAAGATACTGAATATGCTGGGAAAAATGTATGGAACTGGGTGCACTTATAGATAAGAAAAATAAAACAGGAATTTAAGCGGCTGCTGATTTACCTCCACTTCTGGAAATAATCCCTGGTGTCCTTATATACAGTAGTGGTGGTGGTGAACAATAAGGAAATATTAGAAAAAATCATAGGCCACAAAGAACAATACTGTCAGAGTGATCAAAAGGGTCTACTAGCAACCTTATCAGCATTATTAACATGAGAAGCCATAGGATCAAAATCTAGGAATATTTGTTAGCTGCTGGCCCTTGCCAGCACAGGCAACACTTTACCTTCCTATTCTATAATAAGTTGTTAGAGCATCCCTAACATGCTGCATGTAATATTTTTCTTTACACCTGTTCTATGTCTGAAGGGCAATTTAGAAATTAAGGTTAAGCTTAAGGTTTCTATTTAATAGCTGAACTGTGGCATTGATGACTAAACTCATCTACTAACCTCTGGGGTTAGTAGAATTAGTTGTTTTCCAGCTTCATGCAGAAATAAAAACTAGGCATTACTTACTCACAGCTACCTGTGCTCTGGTTTCTCTCAGAAAGAAGCCTGGACACATGAGCTAGAGGAGACTTGTGCTCTAGAGAAATAGATGATCTGATTCATAGCTGTGGGATGTTTATTCTGTCTAGTCTGAATTCCAGATTCCATGCCTACTTAGATGCTTTAAATAAAACTACATTGTTGCTTACTCTGACCCTGCTGTGCTGTATGAACTCATTGAACCTACTTTGGAGAGCTCTTGAGACTTGTCAGCTTTTGTTCTGTAACTTTAAGCATTTATGTCTATGTGTAGAATTGATGCACATTTTCTTTAGAGGGTTGGCACAACTCTAGAGTTTTTTCTTTAGAGTTGGCACAACTTCTAACTGACAGGTGGCACATTCTCTGTTCCATGTTGATTTTTGCTTTTAATATGCTGAATCTAAGTCAAATTCCCTTTTGAGGATGTATTTAATGTTTGGAAATGGATGACAGGTTGTTTGATGTTTCTTATTAATAGTGGTTGATTCTATTGTAGTCTGCATTTTAAAGTTCCAGGAACACTGAGTTGGAACACATGAATGAAGGATAGTTCCCACTTCAGAAAAAAAGCTAGGTGCTAGAAACTTGTCTATGTTCGCTTGTTCTGAGAGCATGTGTACTTTATTCAAAGTAAAATACTTCTGCATTCAGGAATAAACATTGATTTATGCCCTCTGGACCTCTGGTTTCTCTTTTTTTACATTAAAACTTGGCTTCATAAAACACTCTGAACAGTACTTGTCCTCTGCATTTCTTCTTTTGTCCATTGCCAGATGGTTTCGTAAAAGAAAACATGTCAGGGAAGTCCTCCTCACCCTCACAGCCATGTATCCTTTTTTCTATTCTTTTGGAAACATAACAAGGAAAATTTATAAAGCAGTCTAGGCATCCTGATAAGTTACAGGACAAACAACTGGTATTTTATGACAGGTGTGGAGAGGTCAGGATAGCACTACATAGCTCCAGTCAAGTACTGCACATGTAATAAAGCCCTGATGTGTCTCAGACTGCCATTTTACATGTCTGTGGAATAGACAGAAAAGCTCAGCCTAGCTGTGACCCTCTGGTGCCTTATCAAGATAATATTAAATAATAAGATTTTTTCAGAGGTATGTGCAAATTAATTAAAAACAAGTGCTTAAATACTTCTAGAAATAAAATGCTAGTAAAGCAAACTATAGATTTTTGACTTATAAGTGCTACCAAATACTACATAACTTAAACAAAACTCTCAAGAAAAAATATAAATTCTTATTAGATATAGCAACTTGTATGCTTTATGTGATACTCTGGGAATTCCACTGTTTATGATTTAAAATTCTTATAGATTCAATGTACTGGAGAGCTTCCTGTTCTTGTAATACTTCTAGCAAGTGGACGTATCAAGTGCTACATGTGCTCTCATTTTAAACAAAGTAATATCACAACAGACATCAATTGTGATGCATTTAATGTCTGAATATTTCATCCACTACTGGATCAAACACTTGGTCAGTGTTAGCCTGTTCAAAACACAGAGCTGATGAAATTGATGGTGCACTTTGTTAGACAGGAACAAAATAGGTGTTATAATGGCAAATAATGTGAGCAGCTCTTAGTAGTACTTCAACGGCAGTCAGTATCCCAAACTGATGGAATATTAGTAAACATATATTCCTTTTGAGGGGAAATAAGTTAGTCCAGAATAAAAATAATTGTTCATAAATCTGGGGTTTTTTTTCCATTTGTCTTAAAATTTTGTGAATTGTTAAGACTGTTTCTATGACTACCACTTCTGCATGTATTTAATTACATTGTATTGTAATTTATGGAACAAAAACTGCAAGCCCACCAGCAGTATTTGAATTAGAATGTAGCAGGTTTATAGCTTTGTTTGGCCTCAGGCACAAGTAATAAAATCCTAGCTTTAAGTACCTTTGGGGTATGTGGAATGAAGATATCTGCATTATTGTAATAAAGTGTTCCTTGGTGTAATAAATATAACTGACAGAAGAGCATGACTTCCTTTATGAAAAATATGTTGATAACAATATAGTCTTTAAATACTGAAGAAAGTGACTATTAAAATTTTATGTTTCCAGTTAGAGACATCTGTTGAGCATTTAGGTGGTATTATCAGTTTACTGCTGGGTATGCTTAATAAGACTTTTAGTTTACAATTAAAATGAGAAATATCGATGAAAGAAGATATTAACCTTCTGCTGATGAATATTTTTTAACAGTTGACATTTTAATTTTTCAATAGATATTTATGAACACAGGGTGATGGATTGAATCAAAAGGAGTTTCTTTTGCTTCTCCAGGAAGATCTAGGGGAATTTAGATTTACAGTTTGATCAAAAGCAACTTCATTGTGATCTTTTCAAAAATGGACAAAACACTATGGATGTTCTAGTTCTTATTTATTTTATCAACCTGTCTACTGAATCTCCATTTATATGCTATCAACTATCCATTATACAGATAGCTTAGATATACTGCTTAACTAAAATTGTTCCCAATACAGGGTAAAATATATTCCAGCTGGGCTATTGTTTCTGTTTGAGACATGCTATTGTCTTTTCCAGCTGATGTCAAAAGCTAGGTGTAACTCACTTCATTCACTGTTGATGATTTAGATTTATATAGATAGATCTCTTTCTTAACTGGGTAGATGTTTTTTTTCTTTTTTAAAGCATAGTTGATAAAGAAGGAGATAATTTTATGTACAAAGGATTTAATCCCTTCAGTGTTGTTTACCTTACATTAGTTAGAAGATGCTGAATCAGTTTACACAAGTTAATCGAGCTTTCAGTATTACATTGCTCAGATGGCAGCTATGTCACTATTCAAATGATTGAAATATTGGTCTTTGAAGACTTTCTTCTACACATTAAAGAGAACTATTTTATTTTTTGGATCCAGTACACACCCAATCTGTTTTATTTATTATCTTTTTAAAACTAGTGTGGTTTATTATCTCAACAGTTAAAAAGTAAAGTAAAACTCATCAGAATATTCAATTAAACATCAGAGTTCTAAATAATGAGATATTAATCTTTAAAATGTAGTTCAATAATTATCAGTGATGTATTTTTATTTTAATATATTACTTGAAATAAACTGTTACTTACTTCATTCATAAATGTAGGTGTTTATGTTTGCAAACTTTCCTAAGCAAAAGATTGTTTTGAATAGAGCATCTCCCTAAGCTTTTGTTGTGCTGAAGTTCCTACTTGAATGCTTGCTTTTTTGTGGTTGTAATCTTTGGCTGCCAGAACAATAAATATTTCTGATCTGTGACTGACAGGTTCCCACAATGATGACAGGACTATTTTTCTTTCCTTTTATCTCTATTGCATTAAGATTTCCTTCCTCATTCTGTTGCTATTCAGCCAATTTCCATTTTTCCTTGCTCTTTTCCATGTTTTCCTTCTGTTTGTTTTTATTTTCCTCTTTTTTGTATTTTTTTTCTGTCTCATTTTCTTTCTACTGCCACAGTATAGCTTTGTGACAGTGCAAAGGCTTCAAAGATTAAAGGCTTCTTCTTTGCACAGTCACAAAACTGTGAGTGTCAAACATTGTGTGTTATTACCAAACTAGATTCTTCAACCTTAAGTAAAAGGAGGTGCCAGACTTGGACTTAGAGCTATTGTAAATGGGAGAAACAAACAATAGATTATTTCAAAAGCCCAAATTAAAATCTCAGTATTCCAGAGGATGGCCTTTGCTCTTAGACAATCTCAATAGAATAGCTTGTGCTTCTAGTTTCTAAATTGTTTTTATTTATGTCAAACCATGTCTCTGCTATTTCTGTTTCTGACCCCCTGTGGGTGGAATGTGCTTCTAATGTACTTTGCCAGTGCAAAGTCACATGTATGGTGGCCTTTATCTTGGTTAAGCACATCTAATTGGGGTATGTTTTTATTTGTAATCAAATATATGGAAAAAGTAGATTTTAGGCTTGTTGAAACCTTTTTGAGGTTTGAAGATTTTTTTATCCCAAATAAACAAATGTGCACTTTGTTTATATTTTTTCCACCCAATTTATATTCTTTGTCATGCTGGGAGCCTCATTCTTTGAGAGAGAACTTAGAAAAAGGTCCTCTGTTTGCAGGGAAATACTATTGTGGGGTTATGCTTGAATTTTTATGTAATCAAGATTATTACCAAGTAAGTACTAGACCATATTTAAAAAAGCTATTATTCAGTGATGATTCAAAGGAATATCTGAATAATATTTTACATTTTTATAATGAAATTAATTATGAAGTCTCCCAATGTTGCATATGAACTTATACTATGAATGTATAATCTTAGAATGGTCAAGAGAGGTTGGCATAAGTATTGTAATTTTGCAGTGAACCAAGGCTGTATAGGAATTTGGTTACTCTAATACAGACCTTTCCACTTCTTTCTCTTTGAGAAGTGAATGAAATACTAAAGGTAGGTCTTTCATAGTATAACATGTTGCTAATAAAATCCAAAGCAGAAATTAAATTCTCTGGACGGAAAACAATCACCAGGTGAGAAGAAAGGATACAAAGTTATTTTGGTTAAGTTTGCTCCAAGCTTATTTGCCGATCTAGGTGATCTTTAACACTGAGTCCTTATCTAACCTGATTTCTTTCCTTTCCTTTAGCATTTTTGTAAAATTTCTCCTACCTCCATCCTACCTCTTGCCGTGTAAGGTTAACATTTAAATTTATTTCATTAAATATTGAAACAATATCAGGTCAAATGGGGCACT
Source organism: Lonchura striata (assembly GCF_050655825.1). Lineage (NCBI taxonomy): Eukaryota > Metazoa > Chordata > Aves > Passeriformes > Estrildidae > Lonchura > Lonchura striata. Next base: position 100,198,187 of record NC_140704.1, read on the forward strand.
TCATGTAAAGAAAGCAACCCTAAATATTTTGCTTCATAAGAGATTTTTTTTTTTTAATAAAAAAAGAATTCAATTTGGTTGAACTTCAATTTTAAAAAAATGGTTTTGATGTGAGTTTTTTTTAGTCTTTTCTGTTGACAGCTAGACAAGCACCACAGAAGTGTTATTTCCATTTCTGTTTTTAAATAAAGCGGCACCATTCCTCATTATGCTCTTACTGATGTTTTTTCGGTTTTTTAAGAGACATTTTTCAGAAGCATGGGATCTTCTCATAATACTTAGGTTTTATTTGCCAATAAAATGTATTCTTCTGTAAGTCTTGTGTGATTACACAGTTACACATCTGTGCTATCAGAAAAAGAGTTGCTTGTTAGTGACCTGTATATGCTTAATAAATGTCATTGTTCCTTCCACAATTTTTCTGCTCTTGTCTTTTCTTTTCCCTTGATTGTTACCAAATGGTGTTTCAGACAGTAGAATGATTAACAGCAATCTTGCTATTGTTTTTGAATCAGAGTAATTACTTTTAGTGGAGTTTGTGCAATCAGACCTTATCTGTATGTGCAACATGGTTGAATGAGAATTCTCTCTGATGATTACTCTACTGAACTCATGGTTGTTAATTTATCTTGAGAAGTGAATTTCTGATTCTTTGGAAAGATGGCAAATAACATTTTAGGCTAGGGAGGAAAAAAAATTGTTAGAAATGCATAGTCAGTATGTCGGTTTAATCACCTGATGTGTTTGTAGCTCTTCTAGTGATAAAGTAGGAACATTACTTGATCAGATGGCCTTTGGACAGATACACACTCTAGATGTCTTGTGGTTAGCTACTTAGCTGAAATTGATTGAAGTGTGTGGGTATCACTATTTAATCATGTGGATATTGTGGATCACATGCGAAACTCCTTGTTCGGTTCTTCTCTAAACTTACATACAACTGGTGCTTACTTCCCTGAGTAATATGGCTTATTTTGCTGTGTTATGTTGCAAATATTTTGAAAGTTTTCTGTTAAAAGGTAAAGCAGGTGCATGAAGTTATTATTTTCAATTACAAATTTCTGTTCTGTGAAAGTCACAGAATGTAAAAAATTTTTACAATAGGTTCTCAAATGGTACACTGCCTCTTTTTTTCCTCGTTGCTCATGTTTTCCAATTTGCACTTGACAAACTTCAAGTTGCTGATCCAAAACTGTGAGCAGTAGTTGATATACCAGTTTATGCCTCTTTTCAGAGGGGCTTCAACACACTAAGGACACCAGCAAATGGGAAACCCGTGAAGTTTATCCAAGTCCTGCACCAGAAGAGGATTATCCCATGCACCAAACTGGCTGGTGGTCAAGTTTCCTGCAAGACAATTTTGTGGAAAATTTTTTTGTGGTAAATGGGTTGACAGTGAGACAGAATTGTGCCTTTGTAGAAAAAGAGGCCAACAGCATCCTAAACTGTATTTGAAAAACCATTTTCAGTAGCTTGTGGGAAACTGGGAGGTGTTCCTGCCTCTCTTCTTAGATTGGTGAGACCACATCTGAAGTGTGATATATAGTAATGCACTCTGTGATATAAGGGGCATTAAACACTGGACTGGCTCCAATAAAAGGCAACAGATGTGATACTTCGAGCATCATACATAGGATGAGAGACTGAGAGCTGGGATTATTCACCTTGAAAAGAGAGCATGGTCAAACACTGGGACAAGTTTTCCAGAAAGATTACAGTGTGCACCCTTGGAGAAGGTCAAAACCTGTCTGGACAGGCTCTAAGCAACCAGTTGTAGTCTAGACTTCTTTGAGCCTGAGCATAGGACTAGACAATTTCAGGAAGCTTTTTCCAAACTCAACTGTTTTGGGATTTTACAATAGATAAGGATAATTTTAGTAATGAAAGTGATATTATTGTACTGTGCAACTGTTAGTCTTAAAGAATTGTAGATATTTCAGACAGTTCTGTGTATTTTGAGGAGCAGAACACTGCACTATCAGAAGAGATGGCAGATTATATTTTATGAGATCCTAGACCTTTAGGCACCCCAGAATTCTTTTGCCAAACTTCACAAAGATTTGTCTCAACTTCATGCAGTGTTCCTTTTTTTCAACACTACAGACTCAGGAATAGTTTGGTGTTAATATTTCTGGGAAAAAAGCACTGATTTGTGTTCAGACCTTGCTAGATGTCTAGTATTCATTCTGTGTCTTCATTCTGTGTGTGGATTACAGTGTAGCCCTCATATCTGTGAACATTGTGTGGAAAGAATGAAATATTGTGTTTTTACAGTTTAGACCAATGCAAACCATCACCTCTTTACTCTTTTTTTTTTTTTTGTGTGAAGGTCTCAAGACATGGCTGGCACTGTGGGAACTGTAAGTATAAATCACAATGGAAATCAGGGTAGGGGAGTATAGATAACCCCAAGCATCTGCAGAGCCATTGTGCTTTATTCTAATGTTGCCAACCTGGATACCTACATGGGATCCTTCATTATTTTCTTGGAAAAACCAAAACAGTTAAAAATAAGGAGATGCTTTTTTTTTTCTTTTTAAATTTTGCTAAAGAAGTCTACTCTATTGTGTAAAATGTTGGTGAAAGACCAGAGTTTTGATAAGGCCAAGGCAAATACTCTTGTGTAAGATATCTGCTAAATCAGAGTCTGAGGTTGCTTCTAGTTCTTGGCTTGTTAAAGCTCACAGCAAGCTGGTGTCTTAACACTGTTGGTGCTTGAGAAACTGATGCAAAAGTTCAGTAATCTTCATAAGTTTCTGTTTGGGCCTGAAGCTTCAGAGGGCAATTTTGCATTTGAAAAACAAACAAAGCTCCACTCCATAACTCCCCCTCAGCAAAACCCCAAAAACTAAACAAATGGAAAAAAAAAGCATAACCCCAAGAGGAAAGAAACAAAATAAACAAATAGACCTTAACAAAAATGATCCCTGCTGAGACTACATGGAAGATGCTGCAACTTTCATGCTAGTGGAAGGTTGCTAGAAGTTAAAAATCCCAAGCAAACAAGTAAGAGAAAGCTGAAAATGCAAAGGTATAAAAAGTTATATTGAGAAAGATACACTGTGATAAGGTCAAAATATTGTCATGACTTTCTGCCTTTGAAAAATCTTTGCCTGATCCAGTGTATTTGCTGTAGTGCTTTACTAGAATATATCTGTTCCTGATACCCTTCTTTTATAAAAGTGGGAGAGAAAAGATCAAGAAATGCTGAAGTGCTGTGCACACATCCCCTTCAAGTGATGCTTACAGTATTTCATAGTGGTGCCCCATTTCAATTCTACTTCTCAGTTAGCTTTCAAGAATCCTGGGCTGGAGATAGCATGTAAAATTTAAGCTTAGGTGAACTCTTCTGTGTCTAGTGCAATGGGAAGTACAGGATCAGGACGTTTGTACATTGCCAGGATATTTTTCTGAAGGCTAGAAAATGGTGCATATGCACCTGCTTAAATTCTGTACTGCCTGTATTTAACTTCTATTTACTTCAACTATCTATAACCAATGTAAAACATATTCCAGTAAATTTATTGAAAGTCTCCCTACTTTATGTCCTACCCCTGGCCATCCAGTCTTTCATAGAGAGGTAGATCAATGGACTTTCTCATGTGACAGAAATAAAGTGTGTTTACAATTCCTAATCTTCATTTAATGTCTGAGTTTTTATTAGGCATTAAACAACAACAAAAGTTTTGTGCTTAAAAACTTATCTACTGCAAGAAGGAGTCTATGAAATTAAGTTCAGAATGAAATAGCATACATCAGAAAACTAATTATTTCTCTATGAATGTATGACAGCCTAGCTATTACATCTGCAAAATAGACTGTATTTGGGTATTGTATAACCTGAAAAGATTTGGTTATGACCTTACTATGTATAACCCTAAACCACTTTCAGGATTTACCATTGTTATACATTTCAATGAATACTGTTGCATTCCTTCCTCTCCTTGCCTCAGCCTAATACAGTATTCTCTTCAATTTCTCATAACACCACTACTGAACAACTTATCTTTCTTCAAGGTTGATAGGTTTATGGAATATTAGCCAAAACACCTTCCTCCAGTATTTAGGGTTTTAATATAAAAAAAAAAATAAAGGCAATAATGACAACAAATCTCCACACTGAAAACTGGAGTCTTTCTCTAATCAGCCACTGCTAGATTTAGAATTCAGTTTTATGGAAGAAGCAATCTTTATATGTATATTTAATTCAACTGGATTCTTCAGACTTTGGGTTGACTGGGATGAGGAAACTAAAACATAATATCTAGAGAATTATTAAACTATAGGTAACTGAAAAAGAATTGTATTGCTTCAAATTTCAACTTGACTAGGAACTAGTGTGGGTTTGTATGTATATTACCAAATTTATTATTTCCTTAATTCTAATGAGATTTTCCTTTTTGTGTATTAAGTTTTGGCATGCTGTCTTCTATTACTGCCATAGTAGTTGGATTTAAATATAATCATAAGATCCTACATGTGAATATTTTCAAATTTAAAAATAACTACAATTAGAATATTTTATATTTCTTAAAGGAAGAAAAAACCAAAACCCATGCCCAAAAAGAACCACCCAGCAAACACTATCTTACTGAATATTCAGTTGAAGCAGACTTCAGTGCTTTTATGTGGTGATGAGAAAGGGAATCAATACTTTATTCTTTAGAGTTGTGACCCCACAGCCAATAAAATCAGTAGAAAACTGCATTGTGACTGTTCATCTCAGGTGGTAACAGGTTTTTCACTGCTCTTGACAGAACATTAACTTACCAGGGCATTTATTTTTATTTCTTCTCTTCCTTCTTTGCCTTACAAACAAAACAAGTTCTTTACAAGAGATTAAGGAAGTGGGGTACCTGGGAGTTAGGAATGAAAAAGTTGGCTGAGTAATTATAGCAGAAAAGTTTCTCCTGAAATAAAAAAAAAAAAAAAAAAAAAAAAAAAGCCGAAAACTTGTAATTTTCTTGTTTCTATGCATTTACTATAGTGATTTTTTAGGACCTGGTATAATCCTGGAAAGTGATCAGTTTAACTTGTTTCCATCTTCATCAAGACAATCCAATGAGGCTTTCATATGGCTGAGTCAGAGCAGTTTAGGGTGTTGCTGATACCTGAGTGAAAATTGGCAGTGACTGTCTGCATCTGGTTTCTTCTTTTGTCTTCACAGTACTCCATGTTACCTCAGTTACCAGTTTGATTATATGTACCTTTGCCCTTGTTTCTGTCCACTCCTTGCTTATGTTGGAACTAGAGTCCAAGGAATAGGTAATGTGTAGAAAAATTAATACAAAAGTAATTTTTGACAGTTTTTGTTTTTATATAAGTACCTAACTTTGTGAACTTTATGATTCTTGCTTGATCTAGTATATTTATACAAGTAGCAGCAACATATTTTAGCTGATTTTTTTCTTCAAAAAAGCTGGCACTACACAGGTATTCTAGGTGTTAATCTATTTCTTGAAAATCCTAGGTGAACATTCCTGTCTAAAATTTCTTACCTCCCCCACCCCCAAACTTGGTGCAGCTCTGAGAAGAAAGTGTGAGGCTGAGGATCCTCTCCTCATACAAAATACATTACTAGATCTTGCAGTCTCAACTTCCAAAAGAGGTGACAGATCTGCTGCCTTAGATATCAGTGAGGCACACTGATAAATCTCCAGAAGCAAATAGCACAAGCTTGTTGCTTTGTCCTGTGGAGGTTTTCTCTGTTTGTTGCTTTGTCCTGTGGAGATTTTCTCCATTTGTCTGATCTGTTGCTATTGAGTTAATCCTATTGCTGTCCTTTGTAGCAATTTTCACACTTTTGCTTATAAAATTATCTTTAAAACTATTATTCTGATGAGCTTAACATAATTATGTTGTATGCACATAAGATTATTGCAAGTCTTTATTACTAACATTAGCTAAATAAATTGCCTAACAAATTTATAATGCATTCCTTAAAAGACTATCCATGTGTAATTATATATAATTTAGAAAAAGCTCAGAAGATGGTGTGCTGTGTTTTTCTACAGTATCCTATCTGCATTGTTGAAATAAATCTAAAGTATGGACACTTCTGAGTTTCCAATTTGTAGTTTTCCCTGTAGAAGTCAACTATTTTGTCATTGATGCCATGGAAATATTTTTGCTGGAGAGCATACAAATTGTGTGAAAAACATTGCATGAAGTCAAACACTAAATTCAGTTACAGAAATAAACTGGGAAAAACTCTGTCTATTTTAAGCCCAATGTAGACTTTGGTTCATTAACTGGATGCACGAGTACTTATCAACACAATGATCTGATTTTGCAAACTTAAATAGTCCACTGCTATATATGCAAATCTTCTAACAAGAGGTGTCTTTTTTTTACAGGTTTCTTCCAGCTTTAGTGAGTGTGTTGCATGAATCTATAAATACAAAATATTTGTTGCACATTTTAATGTGTGACTTTCTAGACTAGAATTTTTACTAAGTTTAGATAGAGTTGCAAGGATAATGAGAAACGTGAAACGGTAAAGGGCTATATTTTTCAAAGAAAAGACAGTTCTTTTTCGAGGAATGATCTGTTCCTTAGTTTTTTAGTTGATACAAAATAAGATATTTCTCAGTTGTTACTGAGAGTTGTGACTATCCATAAGGAGTCTAGTCATGGTGATGATGGGCTCCTTGAGTGAGTTCTTGTCTTAAAATCTGACACTTCTGAGGCCTCCTTTCTCTTAGCTCTAAAGGGACACTGGTCTTTTATGCAAATGCTTTTATTGTGTGCACTGAGCTGAGTGGTATGAAAACCTCTGAAGAACTTAAAGCTGTTTTACTAAACAGACAATGCTGGTTTCTGGACGTATGTGGTGGTGATGGCTATACAAGATGACAAAGATTTCAGCCCGAAATATGTGCTGTAAATGCCATGGAGATTTCTATGGGGATCTTTGCACTAAGATGTCATCTACTTGTTCATTTAAAGCTTTGAGTTGTATCTGAGTTTACTGGCATCCAAGGTCCAAGTATTTTCTTGGTTTTTTTAGAAATTCGTTTATGTTTTTGCTGTGCTGTGCCAAGAAGACAAAAGATGGAAATGAGAGCCTAATGTGAGTAAGACATTTTGACATATGCTTCTTCCACAGAGTTTACAAATTCTGGAAGGGAGCAATCTTTACTCTGACAACCAAAGATGAATATTCAGTGAGTCAGAGAGGAGTCAGAACATCTTGGACATGCTGGTCTCTGCAGGAAAGCTGTGACCATCTATGCACTTTTGTAAGAAGAATTAATTAAGCTACTCAGGCATCTGTTGATGCTGCATTCACCATATACCACTTCTGTGGATGCAGTTGAGTTTTTTTCTCTGTCACCTACATAACTTCAGTCTGGCTTGTTTTCATGAAAAAGTGCATGCTTGTTTTCATAAAAAGATAATTTATGAGCCAGTCTCTCCTTACAGATTTCACAGCTACCTAATTCATTCATTTTTATGACACTGAAAATTAATATCCTATGTCCCTTGATGTTGCATTATATGATGACTAATAAGAATCATTACAGTAATTTTGAAAAACAAATAAAGCCTGAATGTGAGTCTAGGATAGAAAAACTGAACTCTCTGGAGAGAAGCACTCTTCCATCTTAGCAATTACAAGTGTGATCCTTTGCTGTCCTGGGATTGAACTGATGCTGTATCACAGAGTCAAGTCCGGGATGAAAGCTTCAGGGGGAAGACATAGCCCCCATTCTGGAAGAAAATACCACTATCTCCTCATCCTACTATGACAAATACTGTGAAAATGAAACATAAGGAAGCATAGACGTAGAAGAAATCTCCTGTGGAACACTTGCAAAGCTACTCGCATGCAGCCAACCATACTCAATCAGGCTCTAGTTTTGTTGATACAACTCTGTGCTGTTGCCCTTGCTTGGATTTATTCTATTTCAGATGTAGGACTTTGCATTTTCCTTTGAGGGAACTCACCACATCTTATTTGCTCATTTCTTCCAGTAAACATTGTGCTCATTTGTGCAAGAACATGTAAGTTTTCTTACAAGGAGTTTCAGTAGGGTAAGCTCTTTTATGGTACTTGCATATTCTAACCTATGACCTTAATGCCCTTTACAGCAAGTTTTCAGGGTTAAAAAGTTTTCATCATGCTTAGAAATTTAAAAGCATATTTCATGCAGCATCTAATTTTCTCCTTTTTGAGAACTTTCATGTATATTCAATCATCTGAAGCAATTTAATCTACTGCAGTATTGTGGAAACTACAGCTCCTTTCTCCTTGAACTACTTTTAGAGCTTATCCAAATTGAGCTATGAAAGAAAAATCTGGGCCAGTTCATTTATTGAGCTTAGTTACTCTTATGTTTAATATTCTCTAATGATCCACTAGTGTACTGCTGAATGTGTGTTTCTATCCAATAGATTATAGCACAGATACCTAAGCTGCACAAAAAAAGGAAAGTAGTTGCTGGAGAGGGATGACTATTAAGTAATATATTCATGAGCAGCTAGTCTCAGTTTGGTTGTGTCCACAGATTATCTGGATCTTTTTAATTTAAGAATCTTGATAGACACAAAATGTAACTGATATGAAAGTCTCCTAGAAATAATTGATGAGGTAATAGTCTCTGAGGAATAAGAATTTGCTGTGCTCTGTCTTTAGCTTTGAACAGTTATGAATGAACAAAAATATTGCACTGTTTTTGGCAGGGAGTGCTGTGGTAACACTTGGTGTGTAATGCTCTCAGGATTTTCAGTTCTGGCAGCTTCAGTTCAGTCACAGTTTCCACTTATCTGGAAAATTTGCTTTTAACTTGACATTAAATGAACATGAATGAGGCTGGTCATTGGTAAGTGAGTAATCCATTATTCTGTAAATGCAGACGACACCATCTAGTTCTGCTTAAGAACTGAAATTGTCTATTCAGTGAGAATTTGATATTAGAAGGCAAAACTTGATCAGAAGTAATACATTTAAAGATTGGTTCTTATTTATATTTCAGAAAAGGTTTCTGAAATAAAGATAAGACAAACGAAAGTATTCTTCCTCTCTTTAAACTGAAATAGTATAGGTCTCTTTATCATCATGTTGGATCACCATTGCTTTCCCAGCCAGGAATAGTTGGACAAAGTCAGCATAAAACATCTCTGCTTCTTGTGGCTATTTTGATTTCTTAAATATCAAACCAGAGGGACAAAGCACCTTCAGAATCTTCTTTATCTGGTGGACAATAAAGGAGAAAAAACTTGATTTCCCTCTGAGGTCACAGCTGAAAATTAACTGTGTGAACTGTAGCCAGAGTAGGTCTTCAAATTCTGCTATTTAGGAAGTTAATTCTATTTGCACACATTCTATGATGTCTTTATATTGTTTAAATGAGCAGGGAGAAGTACTACATATCAACTCCTTTATCTTAGTTAACTGTCTCAGAAATGAGCTAGTGGTTCCTCCATCTTGAGACACATCAAGAAAGATAATGTTCAATATCTAGCATCTACAAAAGAGGTTATGAGTAGAACTCTTAACAGCAAATTGTCCCAATACTAATAAAAATGCAGCAAAGCAAAAATGAGTGCTGTGTGCAACTGTAATAATAACACCATTTTTTAGAAATTTTGAAGGCAGCATATTCCATTAAAATTGTGGAGTTTTGGACCTGTATGAGCCCTGAAGGTTGACATTGACCTGTTTTAATGAAATATTTTGTCAATTGATATCTACATTAGGTAAATTAGATTTGTATAGAGTAAGTATAAAAATTTATTTTACAGATAATCCCTCTTCAGAATTAGATCTTTTCCAGTGTAATTGCAAATCATCTGTCTAATTCCATATGATAAAGAAAAAAAAAAGTGAACCTTGAGTAATTTTAAACAAAATAATCCCTACACATCTGAAAGAATGAAATACAATTTGAAGAGCAGGAACAGAAAACAAGAGATGAGGGAAGAGGACAAAATAGCTGTAGCTGTTCTCTGGAATCTAGACTCCACAAATGCTTTCTTACAGGCAAAAAGCCATTTCAGAAAATAACTGCTCTGAATTTAAGGAAGTACTCATATGAATGAGCTAATATCCAGCATTATAAATATGTATTAATGATATTTAATTTATCTTGTACAAAAATCCATATGTAATGCTTTTATTACATGTAATGACCATATCATCACTGTCTCATGAGATGTACAAGGTGCTACTTAAGAGTAAGATTTTTTTTTGTTTGCCCTGGAAGTGCTGCTCACAGTGTAAATGATCCTCAGCATTTTTCTTTTTCTGTTACTTTTTTATGAAGACAATTGCATTTGTATTATGTTGTAGCTTAGTTTTCAGTAGAATTGGTAATATATGTATTAATACATGTATATTACACAAATTAACATAAAAATATTATGTATATATCCAAATTAACATGCAAATATTAATACACTGAGACAGGAATGTGGTGGGGGGGGAATTGTGTTATTAATGAACCTTTGATATGTGCTTTAAGATCATGAAAACAAAATAATAACTATTTAACTGTTGATAGAAACTGAGCATTGTGGAAAAGAGATACAATCCAATTTAATATTGTTAATATGGAAACATTCTTTAAATGGAATAATAGCTGTTTAAAAAACAACTATCAATAAAAAAAATCTATTGATAGAGACTTTCAACTGTTAAGAATCTACTGAATACAGGTCCTGGGATAGAATTTTTTGTTTGATTATCCATAGAAGAGAACAGTTTATTTCAAAATGTGTAAAATCACAGAATTATATAATTAATAAGTTTGGGAAAGATCTCTAAGATCATCAAGCCAAACCATTAACCCAACACTGCTGTGTTCACCACAAAACCATGTCCCCAAATGCCATGTTCACACACCTTTGGAGCACTTCCAGGGGTGGTGATTTTACCACTTCCCTGGGCAGCCTGAATACCCTTTAGGTGATGAAATTTTTCCTAATATCCAGCCTAAACCTCCTCTCATGTAACCTGAGACCATTTTCTTTCATTCTATCACATGGTACTCCTACCTGGCTACACCCTCCTTTCAGGCAGTTGTAGAGGACCAGCAGCTGCCCCCGAGCCTCCTTTTCTCCTGGCTGAACAGCCCCAGCTCCCTCAGCTGTTCCCTGTATAATCTGTGCTCCAGACCCTTCACCAGCTCTGTTGCCCTCCTCTGGACATACTACAGCATTCTCAAACACTTTCTTACAGCGAGGGACCTAAAACTCTATACAAGATTTGAGGTGTGACCTCACCAGGATCAAGTACAGTGGGATGGTCTCTGCCCTGGTCTTGATGGCCACAGAAGTTTTTGCTACAGGCCAGGATGCTATTGGCCTTCTTGGCCATGTGAAATGAGAATACTACTAGGAGAGTGCACCAGAGGAGCTGAAGTCAAATGCATGTTGGTGACTGCTTATAAAAATGAATTTAGCACATGTAATGTAGGAAATTTTGAATTGTATTGACATGTTCATAGAACAGAGTCAGGAAGACTGCACATCATCTGCTAATTCACCTTATTAAATTAATGAAATACTAATCAAATTTGCTATTGTAAGTTTTGTTCTCTTTAAATTGTTGTTAGCTATGAAAATCACTTCAGGATATAGCATAAATTCCCAGGTAGCTGTCATTCTACTGTTTCATTTTCAAAACACAAAACAAAATTTAAGCAAATAACAGGGCTGAATTTTTTTATTCATTAGCATTACATGTTATTATTTTCTGTAGATAAAAGAGGAAACAAAAAAGTACATGTGACCATAGAGTCAATGATGTTCCTTAATGTATTTCTGACAGATAGAGTTCAATGAGAAAACAAGTCCCCATTCAGGCTGGACTGAAATGAGAAGTTTCAGTCATTCCTGTGTTACTGAAATACTTGTTTGCTTCCTTTAATTACACATTTAAATACTTTAATTTCCCATACTGTTAAATGGAGGGAATCTCCAGATCTTAGACAGCTTTCTTTCCTCTGGTCCCTAAGTTGTAGATTGACACAGGTGGGCTACTTGGCACCACACAGATCACTTTCTGAGTGGGACAGCAAAGAGGGGAAGAAGAGTAAAATCAAGGTAGACCAACACCTAGCCTGTTCCTAGGCAAAAGGTGGCTAACCTCCTAGACTCACTTCTTTTCCCTTTTATTTCATAACCTGCCTTTATACTGCATGTCATACCTCTGGTTAATCTGTGTCATATGTTCCCTTGCAACCTCCTGCATGAGCTCCAACCTATTCACTGTGGTAGGACAGACTGAGACAGCAAGGATCTTGGTACAAATGCTTTCTAGCAAAAGCGAAAGAGGTTTTTTATCTGTCTTCCTTTGGCCATAAATCTCAACCAACACCACAAAAGCTGCTATGAAGAACATTAACTCTGTCCCAGCTAGACCTGGTATGACTCCACAATACACACATTTCTATCAAATAGATTAAATCAACAACCTAGGAATCCTTTCCTTCTAAAAATGATGGAGTAGAGGACAGAAATATTGGGGGAAAGAAATGAGCAGCAGGAAATCTCTTCCTTGTTTTCCTTTTTTCTTTAAACACGAAAGAAATCAGTTCAAAATATATGGACTAAACTCTTCAGTGAGTTACAGAGGATTAACTCTGTGAGAGTGCATGTGTTTGATGAGGATAATATCTGACAAGCAAACTTGACAAGCATAATGTTCACAAGATTCCAGCATCTAAATGTCTGCTTAGTTGAGGAAGGTCTCAGTCATTTTCAGTCTGCTACTCAGAAAAAAATTTTCTGCAGCCCCTAAAAAGGATCTGACAGAGAGATAAAGTGCTGATCACAGAGAGAAATAGAAAAGAGATAAAAGAGAATACAAAATACTGAAGAAGTGGGAGAAGAGGAGGGTCAATTCAGAGGTCTCTCTTTGTAGCATAGAAATATTATGCAAAGAATCACTTTTATCATTATTAAATGTTCCCTACATAAATTTCTGACAAGTTGATGAGAGAAAAAGTGCTAAACAGAGGACCAGGAAATCTTCATTATGCATAGATTTCCAAGCAAATCAATTATACAATATTGTGGATAATTTACAAACAAAATTACAAATGATAACATTATGACTTTCATGTCTTAAAAATTTTCTTTTTTCTTAGGGTCATCATAAGCTTCATTATTTTGAACTTTGTCTCCTCCAGAATAGATAATATGTTTAACTGCAAAAGAACTGATCACCATCTGCACCATCTACTTTCAGAGCTCCTTCCTTTGTTCATGGTTAATATATTAAACCTCTCTCAAACTTTGGGGTTTTAGAATAGCTCTTTCCAAAGGAATATTGCAGTAATATTTTTGAGTTCTGGAAATTCTGTCGAAGTCAATGGTTAGGTTTTTTCACTTAGATGTATTTCAGAGACACTTGGCATAAAGTTAGCATTTAGAATCTTCCACAATGAGTGATAAAAATTTGACTAACCAACATAATTATATCAGTTTTACGTTCAAATTCATCACTATATTTGTCACTAAATTTTGTCAATGTTCAGTGTTCTCTTTCTCCTGCCATTGGGGAGTGGGGAGAGGCTACTGTCAAAGTTAATGGACAATTCATTGTCAAAAAGAATGGAGAACTTAATCTGTGAGGAGTCTGTGATGGTGTGCAGCTCTGAAGCTCTGTTCATGGCCTGGACTGTTATGGGCACGCCTGCTTGGATCCTTCTGAGCCTGGCATGCTGGTGGGAAATGGGACTGACTTCTTGAAATCCTACTGCTTTCAGACCCTCTATAAATGCCTTTTTCTAGTGGAAGCCCTGTTATGCCATTGTGCCAGGTAAACTCTGTCCAGCACTGCTCAGTAATCAGGGCCTTCTCAGAGAAGCTGAGGTCTCAGGATATTGAATAATACATTTCCCAGCTTGGTCATTTAGGGCAGATGTTATTTCCTTCTGCTTAAGATATTCAGAAATTAGTTTGTGTGTGTGCGGGAAAGGGGTGGGAGTTACCAAATAATCTAGATGCTCTGAGGGTGCAGGAAAGAGAAGGAAATCAGATGACCATGCCCGAAAAGGTTTCTTTTCTTGTCAGTCTTTATGAATGACAGCAAATCAAATGCTTGACAAATATCTTGCATTTACTGTAAGGCTCTATGCATTTGCTTCTTGAAATAGCATTTTATTCAGTGATAAATATAACACTCTTTGGTTCAGATAGTAAATACTGTACCTTTTATTCCACGTGGCTACTCAGAAGAGTTTGGGGTTTTTTTGTAGTATCACAACTGGTATTAATTTTGTTACTGGCCAAAAAGAAATTTTCTATTCATTTCTCAATATTATTTCAACTGTTCCATAGCTCATTCAAATGCCATAATCTACTCTAGTGTTATAAAGTTTTTCCTTTCTAAAATACTTTTCTTCCACAAAAGAAAAAAATATATACTTTAAAATTTACAAACACCCTAGAACTTATTCCTCCTCTACATTGTTTCAACAGTAAAGCCAAATAGCATCAGCCTATTCTAAATTCCAATAAAACTTTAATCTATGTTATAGAAATAGTTCTATGTGTACATCCTAGGTACATAAACACTTTCATTACCCAGGCTTACACATACTATTTTCTCTTGTAACAAACCAATCATATTTTTCTTCCCTAATTCAAATTATGTCAAACATATTTCATTTTACTTTGTCACTGTGATTTAAAGTTCTTAAAAAATGAATTTCTTTAGACAACTTATTTTCAATGCTTTTAACTTTTTAATAAAATAAATATGCAGTAAGATTTCTAACTCAACCAGTAAGTACTGCAGATTATATTGTCCTTTGAATGTGGAACAGTTTTATTAATTCTTAACCAGTAATAGTATTTTGAATTATTCTCCTTCATCTACAGATATTAAAATGCATCTACACCTTTTCTGGTATATTTTTCAGATATTTTTATGAACAGAAAATGGTCAGTGGCTCTTCCAGGAGGCTGAGATTAAACAAAATTTAGAAATTGGATAGGGTAGAGGGAACCGAGAACATCAACATGCCCAGCTTAGTATCTTAGTATCTTAGTATCTTAGTATCTTAGTATCTTAGTATCTTAGTATCTTAGTATCTTAGTATCTTAGTATCTTAGTCAATGAAGTTTATGCAACAGAAGTCATACTTAAGGTTTATATTCAAGCTTTATAAGTAATATCTCCCAGTTAATTATTTTGTAAGATATTTGTAGTTAAAAAATGCTACCTATTTCTTGGTTTGCCTTCATAGAAGCACATGATACAAATAAACATGCCAGTTAGCTCCCCAGAGTGGGGAGAGATGCCTGTTTATAAAAAACATGTTTAAAATGTGTCATACAAATGAGTTTCCTCTGCAGATGAGTTATGATAAGTGAAATAAACAATACTGTACAAATTGGTATTTCTTGTTCTAGAAAACAACTGTCTTCTGGGTTTGATTTTTTTAGATACCATGGTCAGATGTTTGTCTCATTTAGAAAACAAGATATTACATAAATTTATTAGATGAATGAAACTGCATACCCATTCAAGTTATGTTTAGAGATATATAAAAACAATTTGCAACCCATTCTGTCCTTATGTGTTATCTCATTAATGCTACTTGCTATTTCTAAAGAGGTTTTTACTGGATGTATGATCTTAAAGCTCAGCAGCAACAGCTCTTTTTTCCTTCTAATTCTGCAGAACCATAATGCTGCATTATAAATACTTTCCTCTAATACTTTCAGGAAATTAGAAGGGAAAATTAGATTTTTTTTTTCTTGTAGTAGTGAAATAATTTACCTCTGCTTACAAGGAAGTTTTTAGAGAAGTTACTTATACATAGAAATGTAATTGTATGCTGTCATCTTCTGAATCAACTGATAATTTTTATTGGCATTAAAATGTAATAAGAGTCACAGTTACAGAGTTCATTAGATGCAAAAAGTTCTGATGCAAAAAGTGTAAAACTGTAAGGTGAAAAGAAGCTTCATCATCTTTTTCTTCCTACACTTCAAATTATATTGGCCAGTATAATGCTGGGTGGTTTTATCCTCCATGCATTTTTGTATATAAATAAATATATTTCTGATTCTAAAGCTGGGGCTACTGCTTTGCTATTTGCTGGCTTAATGAATATTTACAGATCACAGCCTTAGAGTGAAAAGTTTTGTGATCGTGTTGACATATTCAGCCACAACACAAGATGTAGAAGAAAGCAGGTTGACTCTAATATATTGGTCTTAACCTAAAATGATACTTTATTGTGTTAATATATTATTTTCTCAGTACCCATTTCACCCATGTGCCTTCAATTATCTGCCATGACAGAGAATATATTGTTTTAATACCTTGTAACATCTTGAAATTAGCCCTTTTCCAGTCACTTGTGAACCTGTCTTCCTCATCACAAATCTGCCCTTTGTTACCCTATGATAGTGTTTCATTTATTCCTTTATGAAAATATATTCAGGGTCATCACATGGTTTTGACTGAGAAAATTGAATAGAGTGTCAATATTCTTGTCGAACTTATTTCTTAGACTGAATTTCTTATTTGGGTGATAAGCTCTTTTATTTCCCAGAGAGGTTGTCTTTGGACATTTTCAAAGAGTGACTAAAGAAAACTGTGAGCAGCCTTTAGATATGGAGTTAGACCTGCTTTTTCTAAATAACTAGGTTGTTGGACCAGATGAACTCCAGTTGTGTTTTGCAATATATATTATTGTTGTTTAATTCCAGGTACATGAGCATTCTTTAGATCACAAAAGGTGAAATTTATCTACAAACAAAACCAATGAAAGTCAGTACATGAAATAAGATCTTTGGGTAGTGATTCGTACCTATCTCTGAGATGTCTGACTAGCAGCACGTATAAGTAAATGTCTGTATTTTTTGTCAATATTGACAAATATTTTAAAAAATCTGATTTTAAAGGAACCCTGCAATTGCTACAAACTGGCAGAAATTAAAACTTGAGACATTAGATCATTGAAGTTGCGTGAAATAGATGAGTAGAAGTTTTCAGGAAAATGGAAAGTACATGTAGTTCAGTGGGTTAGAAGTTATCTTTCCTGAGTCACTGTGACTTATTCCCTACAGTGAATGAAAATGTGGAAAGCATTAAAAAGCCAGGCATCTCCTTTGATGCAGTGTTTGAAGCACAAAAGAGTTGAGAGTCTCTTGTGATATTACTTCGTAAAAGTACAAAAGTTATCTGTATAAAGTCCTGGGAAGGGTTTTGCAGGATGGAGTAGGTAAGGGAAACAAGCACCTTGCAATTTTCTGGACATCAGCGTTACTTACAGAGAACTGAGGATGTCAAGATTCAGGCTGAAGCCAAAACTGCCACTAGAAGCATTGAAACATGCCATCAGGTCATTGGGAAGCAGCAAAAGCTGACAACCACAGCTGTGGAACCGTCATGGCAAACCACATATCCAAACCACATTTTCAGC
This sequence comes from Lonchura striata, assembly GCF_050655825.1. Classification (NCBI taxonomy): domain Eukaryota; kingdom Metazoa; phylum Chordata; class Aves; order Passeriformes; family Estrildidae; genus Lonchura; species Lonchura striata. The sequence continues at coordinate 100,215,577 of NC_140704.1, forward strand.
TGTCTCTTGGCTCTGTTTTTACATGTATGATGTTTACCCTTTTGCAGTACTCACCAGTGAGTCTTACACTTTTTGGTCTAAACATTATCAACAGATTCCCAAGGTGAAAAAAAACAGTTAATGACAATGTTTGTAGGTATTAATAGACTACTGTAATCTGTAAATTGTATGGTAAATGTCTTCTAGAGTTTCTAATAATCTCAAGGTGTTTCCACAGTACTGAAAACTTCTACACTACTGTTTAGCAAAGATGCATTATGGACCTGGTTATCCTGACATAATACAACAGATACACCAAGAAGCTGACAACTGATTATGTTGTCTTTCAATAAAATAGGACTCAGAATATCTCTTTTATAATTCCTCTCAAGTTGGGTTCTATTTTCAAGTCAAAACATATTGTGCTATAACTTTAATTAGTTATAAATAGTGAGTTTGCCCAGGTGCTTTAGAAAGGAAACCATAAATTATTAGGACTTTGTTGTGGTTTAGCTGCAGCTGGTAGCTAAGAACCCCACAGCTGCTAGCAGATTCCCCATTTTTGGGAAGGGAGAGGGAACTAGAAGAGTGAAAGCAAGAAAAGTCATAGGTTGAGGTAAATGTAACTTAGTAGATAAAGCAGACCCATGCACACAAAGCAAAACAAAACAAGGAATTAGTTAACCACTTCCCATGGGCAGGCAGCTGTTCAGCCATTCCCAGAAAACCAGGGCTCCATCATATCTAACAGTGATTTGGGAAGGCGAGCATTATCACTCTGAATGTCCCTTCCTTCCTTCTTCTCCTGCAGCTTTATATACCCAGGATGATGTCCTATGGTATGGAATGTCCCTTTGGTCAGTTTGGGTCAGTTGACACAGCTACATCCCCTTCCAGCATCCCCAGCTCCCTCGCTGGTGGAGCACTACGAGGAGCAGAAGATGTCTTGATTCTGTGTAAACCCTGTCCAGCAGTAACTGAAACATTGATGTGTTCACCACAAATCCAGTGGTTTCAGCACAAACCCAAGCACAGCCCCGTACCAGCTACTCTGAAGAAAATTCCCCTATCTCAATCAAAACTAGCACAAACTTTAATGAATGGACTCATGCTACTCAGGACTCCTTTGGTTTATACTCATGAAATCTGCAGTATAATTCAATTATCTGCTGCAAGAAAGTTACAAACATGGACTATTGTCTCTTATTCAGAGCAGTCACCCAGTTCTAAGATGAGACAATTGAGTGGGAATGTAAGAGCTTCAGCAGGAAGAAAGAGAAAACATAGGCTTAGTCATTCACCTAACAATTGCCAATCTAATAAAAATTCAGGAAAAATTGTACAAGCACTTATAAATCTTGATGCATTTGCAGTTCATTTCAGTACTGCCTCCTATGAATATTGTAGCTACTGAGATGAGATGAGACGAGATGAGATGAGATATGCTTGTTTGCTAGCAACTAATAAAAGTTGATTGAATGGAGATAAAAGTTACCAAACCATAGTGTTCAGGTAAGTGAGAATATAAATTCATGGAAGTTTTCTCAAGAATCTGTCCAAGTCTGTCTGAGGTGGAAGCTGTTTAACACCATTAGCTAACTAAATGTGACACTGTGTTTTGCAGTACTGAGTGACACACATATGAAAGCAAAACGCTGACCAAACAGAAAAGAGATCATGAAAAATACCTGATGTTTCAGATGGTCATTTGCTTGAAAAATTTTACCAATATCTATATAAAAGCATCACGGCTGGACTTCCATAAATAGGTAAATAGGCAGATAAAGCAGCATTCCAGGGAAATCTGGGCTTTTATCTCATATGTCATTTATGTAGCTTTTCCAGAAAGAATAACTCAGTTTTCATGTTTTTTATCAAGGCACTTGGGCTTTGTACTTTGGGTAGCTAAATAAATAATTAGAATCACTGGAGAACTAGTAAGTGTGGGGCAGTGGGAAGGGAAATGGAAGGAGTACACAACAAAGTGTTCATGAACAGGAAACTGTGTAGAATGGGGATTGTTACTATCACATCTATGGAGGAATAACAAAAATTTAGAATTCAGTAGGTTACCTTGTGCCAGCTTTTGGAAGAATGTATCATTAGCAGATTTAAAAAAAAAAATGCCACACACACACAGTGATTCCATACTATGTATAATTTTGTCACTTTAAATAAAAGTGACAAAAGTGGTTTGTGATAAATAGATGGATTCCCAGTTGAGTCTGCTTTAGCACAATTGTATCTGGGGGGTTGGTGAACTCTCCTTCTCAAATGTGTTTGTTAAAAAAGAACAGAATATTTGAGGGAATAAGATATGTATTGCCCTGACTCTTTATCTCTGTTCAGTGTTCAGGCATAAAAGGAAAATCTATCAGTTCAGTTAGGAGAGTGACAGTTCTGTACATAAATCTATAAACCAGGAGACCAGAGGAAGGACATCCCTAGAGAAGTCTTTGTAGTTTTGCGTATTCTTTCTTTCTCTGAGATGCTGTATCTTTTCCCATGTCTTGGATGTGTCTCAGGAATGAACTGCAGAAAGAATGTAATGAAAATAATATTTCCCATAAGGCTTACTTCTAGATCTTCCTTTTGCTGAAGGTTTGGAAAAAAAGCCCAGCTGGTGTTTTGGAAGCAGATTGATTCCCAATGCAGTGAATGTTGACTATAGTATTTACTAATATATTTATTATTTTGGACACAAAATCTTTTATTAAAATACCATAAAAAATGTAATAAATTAAGATATCCTGCTGTCTGACCAAACCACAAAAAGGCAGAAAATTGGTTATGAGTACAAACAAAATTGCACCATCAATACTGAATAACTTCTTAACACTCATTTCTCTTCATAGTAGCACTAATTTTTTCATTCTTTGAGTTTAAGTACCATGACTTTATATAACAACTTCACAAAATTTTCTCCCTGCTTTGTCCTCTTGCTTCATACAGGCAAAAGTATTTTATGAGATCTTGTGTTTCTGCTGAGCAGGGCCCTGGAAGGGAATGTTGGATCTAGGCAGGAGTAAGAAACCCTTTTTGAGTTGAGCAAGGACAATACAGAATTACTGGTAAAAATAAAATTAAATGAAAAGAAAATACAATAGCATAGGAATCATAATAAAGATGACAAGCTTACTACGCTTATCCCCCAATCTATACTATGTAGAGAAATCCATGTCCTTTTTCTGATGGCACATTTAAATGTAGGAACTGAAACACTTTAAGCAGATAAAACTATGGCCTCTATGTCCAAGGAAGCTGTTATCTATGCAAAAGGATGACCAGAGTTTTAAGATGATGGGACTTGGTAAATAGAATAGGGTTCTGGCTGTACATGTCTGAAGGGGAATGACTAAGGGGAGGCCACAAAGAGTGAAAACACAGCTGGATGGAGAGAATTAATGATTTCTTGATGAACCAGCTATAATTTCAGTAGTAGACTTTACAGAAACACATTGCGGTCTTGAACACTTGTGACATTTTTGGATGAAAACAAAATCACTGACTGCTTCATCTGCTGGAAGAAAACTGTTAGATCTCTCCTGCTTTACAGAACTTTTTAACTACAAAGAAAACCTCAGTCTCGTATATCTTGTGCATATTAACATGGGCATAATGGATATTGTCTTTGATGAATTGACTGTTTCTGAATTTTTATTTAATTTTATTTTTTATGTGTATAAATTCCTACTCTTGACATTGTATTTGAAGTGGAATTTTTGAACCTGTGGCTGATTGGCATGACTTCCATCTCAGAGAGAAGTAGGAGTTTTAAAGGAGGATCAGCATTAACCTGTACTCCTGTCTGCAATTTGAGAGTCAGCTCAAGATGATTCTGTCATCTTGACTATCTGTCCTTAAACCAGATAGTACACTAATGTTAATTAGAGATATTGAATTGTTTGATTAATTGAGGCAATGAAGTTATGCGAAGTACTGTGTTCTGGATTTATTTATTTAATGTACATTGTAAATGTGCATTAAGAAGGAGATTGGAGTTTAACACTGACATATTGTGTCCTCAAAATCGATGTCATTGATCAGAGTTTCTTGAAAAAAACCCAATGCAACCATGCTTTAGACATTTAGGTTATCTATGTGCAAAATTAAACAATGATGACCCATAATTTAAACTATATTGTTTTATGGACTTTTCAGGGAAGTCTATAAAAACCATATGCAAAGCATGTCATTTCCAGAGGAAACAAACCTCTCTGTATGTTCTAAATGTTACCTATCTCAGTAAATGCTTCCTTTCCTTCAGTCATGGCCTTCTTGCCCTTTATTTTCCCACAAAACTGCTGCCTAAAATAAAGACCAGAGATCAAGTTCTATTGTGTTTTCTGTTCAGTATGAAGCAAATTCTTATTATTTAGCTCCTTGTGAATAGTTTTTTAACTGTTGCTGAAATACTATATGAAAGATGAGTGAAGAATTTTACAATGAATAAACATTGTTCTGCAACAAGAAGTGTTGAATTAAAAACCAACTAACCAACCAAAACCCTGCAAAACACTAACCCAAAATCAGTGCAGATACAATATTAAATTCTATTGGACATTTTAGTTCAGTAAACTGAACACAGTAGGACATAGCAAAAAGAGAATTCATCTCTTCCCCTATTTCAGTAAAACTATTTTGTGAAAATTCAGAATTTTGCAGAATATCAGATGTCTGAGTGCCAAAACAAAATTTCTCTAGTTACAAAGTCAGGTATAAAAATATTTGCTTAATCTGATTGCAATTCTGTTTTTCCTTTTACAACTTATACTTTGTACATATCAAGAAATTCACTCATTTTGACATTTTTGAATGAAGTTTTGAGTAACTGAAATGATGTCTGAGAAAATCTGCCAAATTAAAGACTATTTTTACAGGCCTCTGCAGTCTTAAAATGGACATGAAAGAAAATTTTTCTCGAATCTCATGATTTTGGATGCCTTTAAGTGTGAAGCCTAATTTAAGAAAAGGACTATGGAGTTCTAAAATACCTTTCAATTGCTCACATTCTTTAGCATGATTTAGTTTAAGTTATACTGTATCATGTCATTATATGAAGTTTTTTAAGCTGTACTATTCAGTCCAATTCTTTTTTCCCAAATGTACATTCATTACAACAGCATTAATATTGAACAACCTAGTTTTTGAAAAGTGTAAAGGATGGAGTAGGATAGCAAACAGACAGAAACGGGAGCTACCTTAAGAATCTGCAGATTATTGATGGATATCAGCTGTAGCAGCTTTGCAGTTGTGTGATAGTTCTTTTGCTCAAGGGTGTGCATGTTTGGCAAGCTCAAAAATGTTGATGTTGATCTGAAGATTTGTAAGAATAGAAATTGCTTAGATATAAAATCTCCTTGTGTGATCATTTTCTTTCTTGTATTTCCTTGAAACCAAATGCTGCATTTGGATTCCTTTGCTATTTACCCAAAACATTCAGAACCTCAGGGCTAAACAAACAAGACATTCCCAGAATGCCCAAGTTTTCAGATTAAGCACATGAGGAGTACTTTGCTGCCATCAGAAAAGGAAATATGCTATCTATGGAATTAGTGTAGGGATAAATACATAATGAGTCAGAAAACATGATGATGACTGATTATTCCTAATAAGTCAATAAATTCTATATAAGGAAGATAATATTGTTTGGAAACACTGAACTGAGCAGTGTGATTTAATGCAGCTGCTGGAGATATCTCAAAAATGACATTTTAGCCTTGCTTTTGTTTGCAACATAGATGCTAAAAGAGAACAAGTTAAGCCAGTTGTCAGATTCAAGTGCATGAACAATCTGCCTAAAAATCTGAGCACTTAGACTTTCCTTTGAAATTAAAAGCAATTTTTACTTGAGTAGGGACTACATAGAAACAAAAAAAGGCAGAGATAGATCTAGCTGTAACAACAATCAAAATAAAGAATTCTCCATTCAATCCAAAGTTGAAAATACTTTTTTATATCACTTGTAGGATGAATTTAGAGACATTACTATGGGGTTTTTTTATGTGAGACAGTGCAGTCTTTTGAAAAAAATACAGTTTTACAGTTTTATATCCACCAACTACTTTTGCTCGTGATAAAGTGATATCTCTGTCTGATTCCTTATCAAGGCCTTCTGATATTCATAGATATTTGGCTGTCCTTCTTTGCATCACATCTGTAATATCTGCATATAACAGTGCACATGGTGTGATTCTTGAGGCCGTCCTGTGCAGGGCCAGAAGTAGGATTTCTATGACCCTCGTAGTCCTTTCCAGCTGAGGATATTCTGTGATTCTAATGTTAGTGTAACTGCATAAAGTTACCCTGGCTGGAGCTTTGCTGTTTTTAAGCTTGGCCTGGCTCTCATCATGGCCAAGGTAGATGTCTCTCCAAGGCAGCAGAACCCTGGGGACAACAAAGTGGCCTTGGCCTTCCTGCCGGTTTTTGTTATGTCAGAGCAGAAGGAAAAGCCAGGAGACCTGATGCAGACAGACAGATGCTGCTGGGGCTGGTGAAGGATCTATTGCCAGCAGCACCACTCAGTTTCCTCTTTTGTATCCCTCATATTCCTGGAAGATGCAGCAACACCAGTCCTCAATATACTTCCCTATCTTCTCCCTTCCTCTTTCCCTTTCAGGTGCCAGAAACACCTTAGCTTCTCCTCCTCTCTTCCTTACAGTAATCCATTTCCTCAGTGTACAGTTCAATGTGTGTCTACTTCAAAGTCCTGAATAGACTCCCTGGTGAACCCCACAAATAAGATGGCCACATTATATGGCCACGTTCAACACTTAGAGGTGACACTGTTTGACAGTTTCCCTCCTTGTTACTGTGGTGGTCAAGCCCTGCCAAGAAAACCAGTTAAGTATAGGAAGTAGGTTTGGAAGCTGTGATTCATCTTCTGGCTCTGGCTCAGTTTTCCTTCACAGTTTTATCTGAATCTGTTAGCTCCAGAGTGCCTTAGTACTACTAATAGCATTAGGATTTCTATTTTCCATCACTGCATGGATGTTGCAGAAGATAGACTACAAAGGTAATGTGAAAATACGGCTTCTGGAAAAAAATAAAAACTGACCACAAAAGAAAGGTAGATTTTCTGTTAGATACATGGATAATATATATGGTGTTCTACAGATAGTAACACGACAGCATACAAAGATGTAAAACAATGAAGATGGAATTCTTAGTGCAATTCCAGTTCCATTCTTATAGTAAATACTTCTGCATATCAAAGAAACGTTCACAGGACTTTTTACTGAGTACAAGACTGCATTCTGGATAAAAGCTAAAATATTAAAATATTGGTGTATGATACATTATATGCAGGTCCCAGGAAGTGTGAAATTCATATAACAACTTTTTTTAAAAAATGAACTTCACTGATCCCAGCACAGTAATAAATGGTAGCAATTATCAGAATAGCAGTAATATTTTGAGCATATTCAACACATTTAGTTACAGTATTTTGAATAATTTTACAAACATAATGATCTCAGCTTCTCAACTTACTGAGAATTACATTTAGTAAGTCCTTTATTTGTGTCCTACATATGGAACCAATGAAGTTCTGAACACTAAATGACTTTCTATAAGTTCATGAAGCATTCATTAGCTCTGACAAGGACTTCTGCAATATCTGGGTTCCTCTCTACTTAATTACTTCTGTTTTTCTAAAAGACAGAATGTATTTCTAAAAGACATTTCTAGACAAACTGAAAAAGTACAAATGGAAAAAAATACCTAGGGAGGAAAAATTTTGTCTTCATCCCCTCTCCCATCCCAATAATAAAAGGAAATCATACCTGTGAACTGGATATGAAGTGAGATTTATGGAATTATTTACTCTGCAATAGACTAAAAATTAGTTTCTGTGGCAACCACTGCACCTTCTAAAATACCAAATACCTTTGCAATAAACATAAAAACAGCATGAAAAAGTCTTTAGCTTATCTTTTATAATTTTAATAAGTAAGAATTTATGCTGCATATAAACATATATTAAATGATCTTGCATATATTTTTACTGTTATGTTCTGTAATGTGTGAATTTTTAGAAAGGAATTAATATTTTCTAGCAATGGTGGTGCTTGTGTTTTGTTTGTGAGAATATAAAGCCAGAAAAAGTGGTTTGAGAATGTTGTTGGTATGTGAAAAATTGGAAGTCCATGTTTATTTTCTGATTAAGAATTTATGATTTATAAAGTTCACATCTCTAACACTCAGAAAAGATTCAAATGAAAAGTGATTTTTTAGTATTGATAATAGTCTTAATTTGAGTGGAAAATTGTACTAAATGATGTCTGTTGCAGCCCATACTTCTATGATTTTATGAATAATTACCTTATTAATTAGTTTGTGCAGATTTTAAAGTCTCCTGTCTCATACAGGTAGTATTAATTCTTTAAACCATGTAAAACTTCATGTAAAAGACTATGTAACATGCCATGTGACAGAAATCATGGTATAGAGGTTCTTTTGAGAAAGAGCTGATGGAAGAAATCTGGGCAATTTTAATATAATTTCTTTGATTATCCATTAAAAAAAATAATGGGAGCAAATATATTCTGCAAAAATTCCTTTGGAAACAGGGTAAATTTTATTTACTTTCACCTTAGATGCTTGGAAAAGTGCTGAGTTCTTCCTGTACTAAACCATGTTATTTGACATGATGCATTCAAGTATCCATAAGCTCATAATACTCAGGGAGAAGGTTGCTGCCAGGAGCAGAAACCCTGGAGTTTTTGAGATTTTGGATTCAGCAAAACCATTGACTTACCTTGGTGAAAGGATTCCAGGGTTTTCCTCCCATGGAGAATTTTAATAAGCTTGTTTTTCATTCTGACTCAGAGCAAAACTGAATTTTAAGGTTTCCATGGAATAGAATTAATGCCTCAGTGGAGAATGAAGTCTGACACAGTTATGCAATATGTAACATAAACCTCTGTAATAATCAATGAATATATAGCTTTTTCTCTCACTCTTTCTGCAAGTAATTATTATCTTCTTAGGTATTGCACAGAGGTGAGTTACTCCTTTTGTTTAATTTTAATTTTTGGAAGAATAATAATGATACTGCATTTGAATATGCTAAGATTTTTTGCTACATTTGAACACAAAATAATTTTATTTTTGTAGCATCTCTATAAAAGTGTAAAAAGATTTTTGTGATCTGACACAGAAATGTATCAACATAACTCCCTGAGTTGTTACTATACGGGGGATTGACTCAGAAACAAAACACCTTCCTCAAATGTGAATGTAGTGTTTTGCTCTGAATAAGGCATGAAGAGAACAGTTAAGAAAAGGTCATAGCAAAAAAGAAACAGGCACAGGAGGGTTTATTAGACAAATGGGACTATTTGCTGTAGTGGGCTGAAAAGTTATCTTACATAATTTTCTGTAGCTGAAAGTTTAACATTAATTATGCCTGCCTTGTGCTTGTTGTTTGCTGTTAGATGCATGAAGAAGGGTTAATATATTGTAGTAGGCTTCAGTAGAAATGCCTGGCAATTTAACACAACACCTGAGCACCCCAATAGCTGTCATGAACTTCCAGTGATTTTCTATTGGAAGTCTCATTAAGGTCTTTAAACTTAGACGATCATACCTTATATTTCAGATTATAAACAGAGATTTTTGAGGCTCCGTTACTAGTAATAAGTGACAAGTAAAACAAAGGTATTTTATGTTACAAGATGTTTTGACATTTTCATTTTTTGTAGGAGGATGAGGCAAATACTGGGAACCACAAATATCTTGTTGGAAAAATTCGCAGTACTTGCTTTCTATCAAAATATGAAAATATCTCAGCAGAATTTAACTGAACCTCAGGATTTCTGTCATCATTATTAAGTATTTTTATAGTCAATGGAAAAAAATGGACAGTTCTAGGGATGCACTCATAAAACACATACCCAAAATTACTGAGTTCAATTGTTCTGTAGAAATATTCTAAGCTGGAAGAGACCCACAAGGATCATCAATTCCCACTCTTAAGTGATCAAATGGGGATTAAATTCACAACCTTGGTGTTGTTAGCACTATAGTCTAACCAACTGACCCAATAAAACACACTTGTTCCAGTTTAAAAAAGGAATTCTCTGATGTATATCAAAATGACCCTGAAAAATATATCTTGCTTGATTTTTCTGAATGAAAATAACAGATTCCCAGTAAAAGTAATATTACTTTCCTGTGTTCTCAAAACTAACATTTTTTCCTGAGAAAACCATTAAATAAAAGCCACCAAAAAAAAAAAAATAGAGTGGTTAGGTTAAGGCTCTATACCTGTTATCTGATGACACAAAAGCATTAGGTAAGTTCTCTGTTGTTCCCTTGCACATAGTGACGGGGATTAAATGGTGCTGCATAAAGAGCATTACATTTGGGGTTTTGGGACCCAAGGGCAGAACCTGGCTCTTCATTGTGTTGAACCTCATATTAAGTTGAACCTCAAATTAAGTTTCATTTATGTACATTGCATAGATATATTGTTAACTAAAAATCTTATTAGATAATACATTATTAGGTAATACTGTTATGTCACTATGACAGTCCTATTGAATCCTTCTGCTGAAAATCAATGGACTTGCAAGAACATCAATAATGTTCATCAGTACAGATAAAACCTTCTGTAGAATCTTTATCACTTTTCTTGAAGTAGCTTAAGTTTCTGATTAAATATTAATCTTCTCTAATGTCTGAAGATAGGTCTAGATAAGTTTAATTAAAAAGCACCAGCTGAACAGTGTTGCAGAAGGTTCTGTGGGGCACCTTTCTGGTACCTTACTTCTCTCCTTGATGTTTAAAGGAGTTATCCTGCTGAGGATATTTTGCCAGGTTTCTGTCAGAATGTCTTTCCCCCATTTTGCAGTTCATTGCTGCAGTCTCTGATAATCTTACCACACTGACTGGCTGCAGTTATTACCCTTTATATGAAGGATCTATGTTGAAAGCCAGTTATGAGTTTCTGTCCCAGTGGATTGCATGATGAAGTTGAAGCAGGCTGTCATCCAAAGCTGTATAATAGCCTCAGCTGGGAAATACAAAAGTGCCATGGATTATTGATAGAGTCATATCTGCAGTTCTGCTGACAAATTTGATGCCTCTTTTGCTAGGTTTCTGTTATTAAGAAATACTTCTCTTATGTCACCCCCTTCTCTCTCCCTGCCTGTTCCATTTGGCTTGGCTTATGGTTTGGCTTTGTGCCACATCTACAAGTTTAAAATTATATACTTGATATACTTAATAACCCTAATATTACAAGGAAAAATTATGAACTTAACAAAGTTCTAATGATCTTAATTTAAAAGAAAACCCTAGAAGTATAAATTTAACAGACCATTTAAAGTTATTTTTTATTTTACTTTCAAAGTACTACATAAAGCATTAAAATGCATCATTTTTCCTTATCGTGAATATCTACAGTACAAAGGAAAAGAGAGAAGATTATTCTACCAGTTCTTATTAGTTTAATGGTCATGCTGATAAAATATCTCGTTACTTATTCATCAAAATTATACTCATATTGGTATAAAAAATCTTATTCTCCCTTCATTACATTGTATGGTATAATTGTTATAAGGAAAACTGAAAATACAATTTTGAAGATTTTGATTGACACTGATGCCTTAAATTTTAGCTTTTATATTTTTCAGATCTTGTATTGCCTTAGTGTGTAACTCTGAAATTCATATAAAGTGTTAGTAAGTTCTCTTCACAGTTTAGTTAGACAAAACAATCCTTTTCCAACCTGACAACCAAGGACACTATTGTAGCTTCAGGCTGAAAAATTGTAAACAACAGCAAATTGAAGAAAGAAATCTGGAAGGATGGGACTTCATGACATGAAACTGTAATTGGACAATTAATCCCAATATGTAAATGGACCAAAACTTTTATAAAAGTGTGAAAACTCGTGACCAGTTGTCCGTCTTGGGTCCATCTTTGTCCATCCTGGGTGGAGCCACGGCCTGGCTCTTGTGCCGCCCAAGGTGTATCCTCTGAAAGCCTTTTAAAAAATACCTGCTTTATTCCTTTGGTTCTGACTAGCCTCTGTTCCAGGTCAGCCTCTCTAGGCATCAACACAACTGCAAAAAATTGACTATTTATATCATTATAAAAACTCTGCCACTGCTACCTCGTGTTGCAGGTAAGTTCTTTCTAAGTTTTCTAGGTGAAGCATAAAAGTGTAAATGGTGAAATAAGGTAAGTTATAGTGGCAACAGGGATTCTGCAAAGCACATTTCACTTCTCAGTCATCTATTCAGTCATGTTATGGAAGCATGAGATGCAATATTTGGTTAACACTGTGTCCAAGATGTGTCCAATGTCCAATGTGTCCAAGATCGAAATGTTGTGGCAGAAGACACAGTGGTAGCAGTTAAGAAGACATGAAAGATATCCTTGGTATTTCAAAAGATGTGGCATCAAGAACCAATAAGTTAAAAAGTGTCTTGGCTAATCATTTGCAGAGAGGGGAGACACCACCGCTCAGGGCTGTGATGATTCACCACCTCTGCTCCAGATCATAAAAGGCTTTGACTGCTCCCACGTGCAGTATTCAGTCTTTACCCACCACAGAGGATCTTGCTGGTGTTGCTGATCATCAGTCTGTTAATACATTAGGAGCTTGTGCCACTGATCTCAGTTCTGAGAAGGTCCAGCTGAGATCTACTAGAATGTCTTAAAATGAAGCTGAAATACTGAATGCTGACCTGCCCCTTTTGTTAACTCTTTAGTTAAAAAAAATCCAGAATAAATGAGAGAAGAAATAGGAAAAAAAGGAAAGCCATCCCCATGTTAATACAATGACTTATCAAAGGCAGTAAGATTAAGTTTTCACAGTGCTTTAATCAAGTGAAGTTTTGTTAAAAACCATATATTCCAAAAGATTCCCTAGCTTATGGCACCTAGGTACCCATAGGTGGTAAATCAATTACTCTGTGCAAAATGTCCCTTGTGCAAGGGAGCATTAAAATATTCTGTTTAGTATATAAATGCTGTGGGAATTATCCTTCAATTATTAATTTTGAAATAAGTATTTGTACAGAAGTCACTTATCTAGTTTTGACACATTGCTCTCTGAGGTGAACGGTACCTCATTATTCTGTGTTATATGTCATTTGTGTTGTGCTCCTTTGGGTACCAGCAGAAAAGGGGCCTGTTGGCTTGGTACAATCAGACTTCTGTACTCTAGGAGCTGTACATGGAGCTCCAAGAGGGAAAAAAGAACTTGCTTCTTCCTGAAAACTCACACAGAAGGGACAGCTGTGGAATACATGTTGTGGAATAAGGAACTGAGGAAGAACATGGGTGATGTGGATGCCTGCAGAACAACAGAGACTGGGCAAGGAAAAGTCATGTATCTCTCCTTCAAGGTGAAAGGCTGCAAACTCTGTCTATTTAGACAGCCAAAGATGACTGTGGAGGTTGCAGCAACATATGAAAAAATTGCACAGCTGATGTATTGAGCAGATCTGAAGTAAAAACACCCGCTTGCAAGAAGATCAGTATCTTTCTACAAAGAAAAAGGGAAAAAAAATATTTGAGTTCACTTAAACTTCTGGGATACTTTCTTATGAGAAAAATATGTGGAATGAAGTATCAAGGTTTGTCAGGCTCAGGGACCCATCATGAGAAGAATGTTGGGATGATGACTTGAATGCATGTGTGCATAGTGTACTCCTTTTTATGGCAAACCCAGGCATAAGGCAACTATCTAAAAGTGTTAGCCTGTTGTCTGCCCCACCTATGTTTACCAAAGTACTAAAAAGACAAGTCATAACAAAAATGTGATTTTGGAGACTGGATATTGCTTGGATGGATGCACTGAGGTACTATTGCATAAACCAGTACATATGAGAAATGGTATCTGAGTACATCTATATGCATAAGCATTTCTGTGTATTGAGTGCATGTATATGTATTTGCATGGTTTTACACACACAGACAAAAACTGAGATTCATTATTGTTGCTGTACACAATAATGTGTACAATTATTTGTACACATCACAAATAATGTATCCCACTGGTACATATCCTTTTATCATAAATTAGATAATATCTCTTTTCTCTATCAGTGCTGGTTTAGAACAAAGAAAAATAATGCATTTAATCACAGTTTAATCTTTCAGGTTTTACACAGGAAAATATTCCAGGAGAATTCAGAATAGCATATTGTGAACTCTTGTAGAGGACCTCCTTTTATAGATCATGTTTTTTTAAGATTACATATTCAGGATGAGCATAGACTGATAGACTGGATAATTCTGTCCAAGAACATTCCTGAAAGACCTGTGCAGAGCATATGAGGTAATGTGTTTTCTATATTTTTTCCAAGTACTCTGTTGCTATTCTATCAAGAGCTGATCTGCTCAAAGAGCAACTGCAGAGCTTGCACAAAGGATTAATAGTGGGAATTTCTTAATCCTTTTAGTGATTATTGAAATGCAGTATCTAATGGGATGTAGTCAAGCATACTTTTACATATTTTTCATTTTCCCTCTCCTTCTTTCTCTGTTACTGAAATATTAACTAATTGAACCATATTTGGTTCAATGGTGAAGAATTTGCAGTAAAATTGAACATATTTACTAATTATTAAAAAGAGGGGTTTTGTTAGTTTTTTTTTTGTTGTTGTTGTTGTTTATATTCCATATTTCTTATTGTAATTTGGTGTTTGGGGAATGTCAGAATTCTGACTGCTTTTTTTTTTTCCTAGCTACAGAAAATATATCTGTCATATCCCCTAATGCAGGAGAGGTTTAAATTCCTTCCAAAAATTCTATGACACTTTTGATTTTTTTTTTCACACCATTGGTTTTTGTTTCTGGAAAATTTTCATGAAGAACAAGTGAGAAAGTTGATATGTCAGACTGCAGGTTCTACCAAACTAATTAATATTATTAAGGCCTGTACCTTGTGTTTTTCATCCCCAAAGATTGGAGTCTCTTAGGAGAGTTTGTGTCAAAAATCCCAAAATAGAGGATGGAGGCAGATGGAGGATAGAGGCAACAAAGACTTCCAGCCAGCAGTGATCTATTGGCTGCCTGCATCATCCAGACTGATGGCTGGTACCAATAAAGCTTCCCCAAAGGAGGCAGCAGCAAAGCAACCACAATGTGTTTGGGTTTTTTCTTCTTTTTTTCCCTTCCCTTCCTTTCAAGACTGTCATATACAGGAGTCAGTGTGGTGATTTAAAACTAGTTTGTTTGAGGAAGAATAGTGCAGCTGATTTCTCTGTAGAGAATTAATAGATAAAAACAATTGTTCATGAGGACTCTGTTTCATCCTCTAAGCAGTTATTCAGGTTACTTAGTTTTCTCCATTGGTTTTGTAATTATAATCACACCAAATTCAATGAGGTTAGCTTAAAATTAAATACTTACTAAAAGTAGTAAGTGACTAAACATAGGATGTGAGAATATTACTCATTACTCTCATTTTCCCACCACATTACTTAATTTGAATGTTTACTTTTGTGACAATGCATCCCATGGGATAAATCCAGTTCCTTAAATACATGAATGAGATATATACAAAAACCACTGAAGAGTGAAAAACAAAAACCATATTTCTCATGCCCTTTCTTAATAGCTAAAAATTACTTTGAAACTTCTGGCCAAGAAAAAAAAAATTAAATATAACATATTTATTGATTTTTAAAAAATTATTCTTAGTGATTGTATGGCTTAAACTTATTTCATTCTTCTAAATTTGCTAAATTAATTAAATTAAATTAAATCAATTAAATTTGCTAAATTTACCTTTTTGGATTGAATGGGAACCATATAAATGTGTTTGAGCTTGGAATTTGATTCATCTAAAGGGGATTTATATCAATAGTGGTACTTCACATTCTTTGACTTTGATCATTTAGTTGATTTTAATTCAACTATAACTCTTCAAAAACCTCCTGTATTAACATTCAGTAAGAACATGAGAAATGGGACTTAAGTGGTATATGTAGGAACATGCACTCTATGTTTTGATCATATCTGGTTTTAAGAACTACTGACTGTTGTCAAATTCATCTTTAGAAGACTCAGAATTACCAGAAAAATCAGAGGGCAGAAGAGATTTTTTTTTATCTCTAGTGTTCTATACATATCTGTGAGGTAACTTATGGTATCTCCTATAAAGGTGAGTTGGATATTTTCAGCAAAGTAGAGCAAAAGCTAGTGAAATCGATATATTTGGGTCTATCACAGAGGGAAGTCTTGATATTTTCCTTCTCTATCTTTGTCCTAAAAAGGATAAACTGGGGTTCTTTTGTTTATGGTTGATTGAAGGTGCACATAATCAGTTTATATTAGAAAGTCCAATACGTGTTTACCTAATATTTGCTTCAACAGTGCTTCAGAATGTATGTAGCCAGTGAGAAGAACATCAATATCATAAGATTGAGAAATTAGAATGTTAAAAAGAAAACTTGATTTAAAGTAATCATAATGGATTTATGTGGTGATGCAGTAAAAATGCATACTGGATTTCTGTAGACATTTAGACGCCAAGCCTGAGGACTTCTGAAGGAGAAATGAGCACACAAAAGCAATTCCATTTCCCTTTGGTCAAATTTATGTCACACACAAATACGCAAAGGGCACATTCTCCAAAGAACAGAAAATTCAAAATAGTGTTTATTTGATTGTTACTGATGAGGAACACTCACACAGTTAACAATGAATATGATAAATGAAAAGATGCGCCTTCTGTTTATGTAATTTTTACAAGTGTAGAAAACATGCTTGAAAAAGACACATGTGTCGTGGTTTGACACGGAAAAATAATTTTTCTTGGAAGGAAGAGGTCAATTTGGATATTGACCAATTGAAGGTGGACATGCCTCTGAGAACACAGAGGGGTTAAAAGCAGAATTCCCAGGGGGAACTCGCTCTCTTTGGTTCCGGTCAGCGTGCAGTGCAAACCTCCGCTGCCCGGCCGTGGCCGGGTGGGGAGGGGAAGCCCCATGGCCTGACTGAGGTGGACCCAAGGGTGGAGGGTACTGGAACCCCCCTGCAGATGGAAGGGTGGAAGAAATCTGGGATGTCTCCATTCCCCCCCCCCGCCCAGAGTTTCTCTCCCGAGAGAGAGAGAGAAAAAGACAGCAGCAGTTCTGTCAGCAATTCCACCGCGAGGAAGGAGGAGCGGGGGGGGCTGCAAGGTGCCCAGTTGTGTGGGAGTTGCTGGATGTCCGGGCATCGAGCCATCCTGAGAGTTCGGACTTTGAACCCTTCCTTGAGAAATGAAAGCTTTGTGAATTTTCCTTTCCCCTCCTCGGTTTGAAAGAGGAAGAGGGACACCTTGGACCCTGGGATGTTAGAAGGAGGAATTCTAGATGGGAGGGGGACAAGGAGTGGCTTTTGGCTGGACTTTTCTGTGTTAGCCACAACCTGAACCAATCTTCTCCTCCAAGAGAGACTGTATTTTGGGAGGATGCCAGAGCAAAGTCAAGAGACCTGCTTCAGCTGGGAAAAGACAGAAGTGGAGTGAACAGAGGAAAAGTTAGGGGGTTTGTGGTGGTGCCCCTGTCCTCAAAAGAAGGAGAAGAGAAGAAGATCTCTGTTCTTGAACCCTCAGCCCCAGGGGAAATGGAAAATGGGGGGGGACTGTGGTCCCAAACAATGAAAAAACTGAACTGTTGATTTCTCCCCTCTTGGCAGGGCATCCTTGAAAGGAAAAATCCTAAAAGCAGTCTGTCCATCCATGCATTGGTGGTGAGAGCACTGTGCATGGAAAGGAGAAGGGTCACCATGGTAAACTTTTTTCCGGGCGGTGCCATGTGTGACATGGAAACACAGGATGTGGAGCTGTGTTTCTTGGGGGGTCTGTGGCACAGGAGAGACTCCAGTTCCCTCGAAGGGCTGAGTATCGATTGTCTGGAGGGTGGGAACCTGATTTGGGTCCAGATTGTGTCTCACTGTGGTTTGTTAGGTTTGGGTGGTGGGAGGAGGAATGCTTTTGCAAGGTTTTCATTTTGATCTTTGTGTGTTCTTTTTCCCTTTTTCCCTTTTTCCTTTCTTTTTTTTCCTCTTGTAGTAGTAGTAACTTAATAAAGTTTTTTTTCCCTCTTATTAAGCTTGGGCCTGCTTTGCTCTGTTCTTGATTTCACTTCACAGCATTCAATGAGAGGTTACATTTTCATGGGGGCACTGGCATTGTGCCAGTGTCAAACCATGACAACATGTTAGTGTTGTGTGTGTAATCTGCATCCCAATGAGATCACCTCTCAAATAATACCTTTTCTGGAAAAGGATTAAATTGTTATAAACTTTGCCCAATTGAATCTGACACATATGTGGATTTTTGCTGAACCACAGTTTTAGTTTTAGTTTTTATTCTTTGTGTATTGGTTGCATTTGCTTTTTTTTTTTTTAAATTAAATTTTGATTTGGGTTTTTTTGATATGTTAAACAAAGAATAGAAAGCTAAAAGGAAGTATCACATTGCCTAAATCTAACAGTTATGTAGTGAAATCAAAATATTAACAGTCATAAAATCAATTTTTCTCTTTGAAATTTTAAATATCAAAGCTATATGAGTGAGAACTGAGAGGAAATATTTTCCAAAACTTTTAATTTTAAAACTTTGTATATAAGCATTCTCAAGGTTTGCTTTTTTTTTTTTTTCCTAGCTGCAGGAAATACATCTTTCATGTCCCCTAATGCAGGAGAGGTTTATATTATTTCAAAATATTCTTTTGATTTTTTTTGTCCACACAATTGGTTTTTGTTTCTGGAAAATTTCCATGAAGAACAAATGGGAAAGTGATTACAATTGCAAATGAAATAAAAAATTAAAATACAGAGTATGCCCTTAGTTTACCCTCCACAGGTAAGTGAACACTGCATTGGAAATAGAAAGGAAAAAGTCCAAATTGCAATAGTTCTAGTATACAACTATTTTTTGAAACCTCATACTGGCCTGCTATGCAATAAAATAAAAAAGTTAGGAAAAGAAAGATGCCT
Source organism: Lonchura striata (assembly GCF_050655825.1). Classification (NCBI taxonomy): domain Eukaryota; kingdom Metazoa; phylum Chordata; class Aves; order Passeriformes; family Estrildidae; genus Lonchura; species Lonchura striata. Next base: position 100,234,507 of record NC_140704.1, read on the forward strand.
TCTTTTAAGACACTGTTCAGTCTGGTCAATATCACAGTCAGCAGAGGCAATCATGCAATAAATCTTCAGTTTTAATTTAAGATAAAATTTTTGCAATACCTGAAATTGTGCTTCACATGCATTTTATTAAAGCTGACAAACACAGATCTAAAGTGTGTGTTCATATGTGAAGAAGAGGGAAATTTATATAAAAGTCAAGCTCGGGTAAGCTTTTATGTAACAAGTAAAATGAGAGCTGTACCTTAGCAGCCCTTGTGAATCAATACAGTGAAGTTGAGGTCCTTATTGATTCTGTTGATAAAATGATGCAGTTGTCTCTGTCTCCCCTTCTCCCTCCTCTTCCCTATAATACAGTACAGCATTAAAGAAGCAGAATAAGTACATTTACAGCCTTCTTAGTGCTGCCCACAGGGTGCTATAAATGCACAAACTGGATATAATTGAAGCACATATTAACTTACCTTCTGTTGTACAGGAAGAACATAAGCAGGCCGTTAATGTGCACAGTGTTGAAACTCTTAACTTGGGGGATGAGAATTAGCTTGCAGTGGTAATTTGATAAGCACCTGGGAAAATTGCAAGCTTCATTTCCTGCAACGTGGAATATGATTAAAAACAGAATATATTATTATCAGGGGTGCCATTAAAAAATGTGTAGACAGCATTCTATGATGTTAAAACGGAAATTGAAAGTTGTATCCAGATGTTGAAGATGCTGCTTGTTAATTATTGTCTACCACAGTGCATTGAAAGTGCAATTCAATTATTTGCTTTGTCAAGCAATATTTTGATTAACTTGAACGTTAATTTTGTACATCTGGTGTTTTTCACACTGTGATAAAGGCAGTGTTTAGGTATGTTACTCTGCCAACAGTCTCCTGAAACGACAGAGACACATGTGCAAAGCAACAGTAAACCAGAATAAATAAAAGAAAGAGCCTTTCCCATTCCTCCTCTCCCCCCATCCCCACCTTTTTTTTTTTTTTAGTTTGTAAAGAGGAAGAAAAAGAAAACTTTCTGAAAGGGCATTCAGTATTAGTACACAATTTATAATGTATTTATGAATATGGAGCATGGAATTATATTTATCTCCTGGACTTTCTCAGGCATTGTCTTCATTTGATGTGATCTCATTCTGATACTTGGTGTATTAAGCCATGACAAACCCTCAAGTTGTGATCACAGAATGGGTAATGTTGGAAGACACCACAGTGGATCATCTGATCCAACGTCTCTGTTCTAGTGGGGTCATCCTAGAACTCCTTGTAATAAACAACCCCAGGTACTTTTGCAGAACCTGGCCAGTAGTAAATCCTTAGGTTAACTTCTGGTGATAACCAGACAAATTGACCATAGGCTTGTCTGGGTTGTCATGTGCTGTTTCTCAATTGCATACAAAATTAAAACCTTAACTAAAAAAAAACAAAACAAAACAAAACAAAACCCAAAAACCCAAATAATGCAAACCCCCACCAAAAAACCCCACACCACCATCACCACAAAGAAACCCTTAAAAAATCATTAAAAAACCCACAACCACTCAAAAAATAATTAAAAAAAATGAATAAGGAAAAATAAATTCAAAATATCCTATAGGTATCACTTGTGTGGGTGCTCCTTTTCATGGCTCCAGGGCATATTCTGTAGTGGGCTTTGGGTGCTCATTTGTGAGTTTCCTTTGAGGACTGGTAGAGTTTTTAGGTTTGTGGGAGTTTTTTGGTTTTCAGTTTGTTTGTTCTTGATTTTAAGAGTCTCTAGCAAGAGCTACCATGCATGTTGGGATTGGAAATGATGTTCCAGGTAGTACTGGCTTACCCAAGGGAAACTGGCTGAACTGAGGAGGAGCTGTCGGCTGCAGGGCAGAATATACATCACAATAATCTCCCCAACAGCAGCATTCTGCTTCAGAAAATGTTTCCTTAGACCTGCATCAGGATTTATGGCTGGCTTGGCTGGCTCATTCTCTATTGCTTTTAAGACTTGCACTGTCTCTGCTCTCCTCTCTGAGGATCATGATATTTCTTAAAAGACTCAGTTGGCTCAAAGCATTTTTCCCCACTAAATAATTTATTTTTATTCAGCATTCATATAGAAATTATTTAATTAGCTGAAAGCTAGTGTCAGGTGGCATGCAAGGAGAACTTTTATTACCAACTGAAAAACCTCACATATTTATATAGTAGACAGTTGGAAACAGATGGCAGTTATAGGAAGTAGGAATTGCTGAAAGGTGAAAGGATGTAAATGGGTGTTTTACCTTTTTCTGAAGTGAAAACATAAATTACATAGAAGCTTTTAAAATATTTTCTTTTCCCTCTGGGAAAAATAATTTTTATTCATTGTAATAGGACACAGAATACAAGTGTTTTCTTCAGTTCAAGAGTACTGCATGATCCAAAACAGTGGATTTAACTTATTCAGCAAAATAACACATTTAAGAGTCTGGAAGTTGGTATGAGAAAAACTTGATTCGATCTACTTAATGACTTTTGTGTCATCATGAACAAATCATGTATTCCCCCTCCTTGTATTATTTTTCTTCTTTGCCACGGAACAGTGATATGAGGGCAAATATGTTAAATGTCATTAGGGAGATAGAACAGAATTGATTTAAAATGTTCTAGAACAGCATTGCAGAGCAGAATACAAGTTTGTCAAAATATTTAACACTGAAAAATGAAAAAAACCCAAAATATTGAGAAAATATGTGTATGTGTGGTGAACATTACCCAATGAATGTTAAATGAAGAAGTTTTAAATGAAGAGTGTTTAAATTCTCCTAGTTCTCCCAATTTTGTATATACAGAATTTGATGAAGAGGAGGTATGGATAGACTTGTGAAGACAGAAACAGAGTAGAATTCATGTAAACAGAATGCTTCTGGTAGTCTTTATTCAATTTCTACATTAGCAATTGATTTGTACAACAGAACTATGATTATTTGTGTTTCACAAAATTTAAACACTCCAATAGCCCATTTTTTTCAGTCTCCACATAAAAGATGAAAATTGAGAAAGTAGATGGGGTTTGTTTTTTTGGTTGATTGGTTTATTTTACATGTAGCAGCACAAAAATCTGTAGGGCTATTTCTGTCAGTTCTAGTTTTCGAAAAGTGAGAGTTAATATGGGATACTTGAATACACAGAAAAGTCATTGCCTCAGGGATATTGGGGCACTTTAGTCTTCATATAGAAGTTTGCGAAGGCTATAGGAATAACAGAGGGGTTTTTTTCATAAATAAAATTACTGAAAAGCATTAAACTGTGCCTTTCTAGGGCTTCAAGATTTTATGTCAAAGGTAAAATGATTTTATAGTCTGCTTTAGAATAAAAATGCTCTAACTCATCAAAATCATCAAAGCAAATTAAACAGGTTTTGCAAGAGGGTTTTTTTTGGAGAGAAAAATGAAGATTGTGTGTTGGGGGAAAGCTATTGCTCAGTAATTTTTATATGTGTCTTCCCTTTAATTTTTTTTTCTACAATCTTTCCTCTTTATGTAGATTTTGATATATATTATGGTAGTTCTGTCTCAACTCTGCCAATGATATGTACAGTTACCTCCATGGAGTAGTTTATTTTTTGAGGATCTTTGAAATAATCTAATTTGATTGAATAAGAAATTTAATATCATAATGTTTTCTAACAGTTAATGCCTTTATTTCAATCTTATTTTGCAATAAATTTGTTTTAATTTACATTTTTCATGGTTTTTTTTATCTAAATGTTCCTTCAAATTTTTACTGCTAGTAATAATTGTGTTACAAACAAGAAAATTTCCTCATTCTTTTTAAAGAGGACTTGCAAAATTCTAATCAGAGCTGCTATTCTTTCATCGTTGTTTTGGAAAATATCTGTATAACCTTATGGAATTATTCTGCATCTGGATAAAACAATAGTTAGCTTAATCTAACAAATCACATGCACATAAATTACAACAGGTAAATTAGTTCAAGTGGGCTCTCAGGATTTTTTTTTTGCATTTCTGTATAAACAATTTTTGAGGGTTTGTTTCTCGTTTTCCCCCATCTTACCTCTGTGTGATAAAATAACTGAGAAAATCACAATAAGTTAAACCATCACAGGGTGTTTCAGAAGCTGAAAATGCTATCTGAATGTTCAAATAAGGTGAATATTTGCCTCACATTCTTTAAAACTCCTTCCAAAATCAGAATAGTAGCCTCTTGTCAAATCCTTGAATGTTAGGCTTTATGAATTTTTTTCTGTTTGTTAGTTATTTTTATTTTTATAGAAAATAATATGACTGATAACCCCGTCTCTTGGAATAAAGTAAAGCCTTGAGGTTAAAGCTGTCTAGACTCTTTTTTCAGTTTGCTTTCTGACCTTTTCTTGTATTACAGCAAGTGAACTAACATCTGAAAAAACCTTTAATTTTGGCAGGTTAGGCTACATGTTATTTGGAAGAAAACTACAGTTTAAAGACAAATGTCTTCAAACTTTAATACTGTCATATTTCACAGTTCAATTGAACTTGACTACTTCTGTCATTTTTTCTTCTATTTCTTTAAGCAAATAATTTTTCTAGCATTTGAATCATTTTGTAGACTTTAAGCAGGATTTTTAAGCTGGAAAACAAATGCTCTTAGTTTTGAGCACAGGCAGCAAAAGGGCAAAATTTTGCTGATTTCTTATGATATCAGTCCTTTGAATAGCTTGACCTATTTTCAGTAGTTATTGCTCCTCTGACAACTGCTTTTTTAATATTAGTTATAAAATTTATGTAAGTTAATGTGCTTTTATTTATCTCATATTTTTAAATGTGAGACCAAGGGAATACCGATTGCATCATTTCTAATCAAAGCACCACAACAAATATTCCAGAAACTTTTGTACGTGAAAATAATGGGCGTAGAAATGCCACATGAAACTTCCTTGCTCAAGGATGCCTATAAGCTTACCTGCATGTTGTGCACACTCTTCCTTCCTTTGGAAGAGACCAAATGTAAGCTTGGATGGTGATTGGTTCATGTACAAAGGCTGTCATGATGCATCCGAGACATGAGCTCTGCTTCAGGAGGAAAGAAAGAGAAGCAGGGGTTGCCCAGACTCTGGAACCACCCGTACCAGACAGGGTTGGCAAGCTGATTAGTTGTTTGGCTAGTGGATAATTAGAATCATAAAATAGTTTCTGTTGGAATATAATAGTTATCTAGTCCAAATCCCCTGCAATTGGCAGGGATACCTTCTACTAGATCAAGTTGCTCACAGTTCTGTCGAACCTGAGTTTGAGTATTTCAAGAGAAGTGGCATCAAACACCTCTCCAGGCAACCTGCTGCAGTATATTACCACCATCATTACAAACAACTTTTTCTTTTGTATAATCTAAATTGATCCTCCTTCAGTTTAAACAATTATCCCTTGTCCTGTTGCAACAGGCCCTGATAGAATATTTATCTCCATCTTCCTTATAGGTCCCCTTCATGTACTGAAAGATCACAATGAGCTCTGGAGCTTTCTCTTCAGGCTAGATAACCTCAAACTCTCTCAGGAAAGCCTCATGAAAGAGGTGTTTCATCCCCCTGATCACTACTGTGGTTCTTCTCTGGACTTGTTTCATGTCCTTTCTGTACTAAGAATTTCAGAGCTGACCAGAGTACTCCAGGAGGGTCTCATGACAGTGAAAGGCAGAATCCCCTCCCTTGCCCTGATGGCCACACTGCCCTTCATGCATCCCAGGACATGTTGGCGTTCTGGGCTGTAAGTGCACATTGTGGGGTTTTATCCAGCTTCTCATTTGTTAGTGTCTCCAACTGCTTCTCCCCAGGGCTGCTCTCTATTCCATCATCCCCTAGCCTGCATTGTTACTGGGAGTTGCCCCAATCCAGGTGCAGGACCTTGTACTTGGTCTTTTTGAACCTAATGAGGTTCCTATGGGCTCACTTCTGCACCTTGTTCAGGTCCCTCTAAATGGTATTCTATCCTTCAGGTGTGTCAACTGCACCACTCAGGTGTTTGTGAAATTGTTGAGGAGGCAATTGATTCCACTGCCATTGATTAAGGCTTTTCTTCATTTACAAAAACTGAGAGAAGTTATTTTCCCCCTTGAAGGGACAAAGATAAAAAAAATTATTGAATTTCCAAGGAGAATACTTAGTTTTGAGAGAAGAAGCAGTGTTTTGATTTTGCTGGATTTAATGTTTAATGTGTATTTTCTGTTTCTGTTTAAACAGAAGAAAACTTTGGTTAAATATTCTCCACAAGCAACTCTAGTTGATACATTATTTATATTTTTATTTGTATATTTGATTTTGGTTTTGTGCAGGTCTTGCCTCATCTTGAGCAAATAAGACTTTGTGGTCTATAAAATCAAAATGTATAATAATGGTTTGTGGCATATTCCGTAAATATATAGTATTTTCAGAAATGTGGAGCTTCCATAAAAATTTAACCATGTATATACCTCCATCTCCTAGGAGTTTGACAACTCAGTTGGGATTTCATGATGTTCTTTTTTAGTATATTTTACGGTTAGTATCTGTTCTTCATACTAACTACTATGAAGGGTGAAAGGCTAAAGATAGAATCGCTTTGTTTTTTCATCCTTAACAGAATCTCCCTTTCCTGCTTTCTCCCTGTGATACTTGGACTGTAGGTGCTGTAGTACCTGAAAGGTTGGGGATGGAAAGAAGTGTCTCAAATAGGTATTCATGAGCTGGAAGATGTAGAACATGCATAGAGTTCTTATCCTTTCCAGAATATATGTCTGACAGGCTTCAGCCTGGATATGATGCTTCATACGGTTAAGAAAATGTGTTTTATGCTTTTGAGGAATCTCTCTGGTTTTGACTAAAGAAAATGATAAAACAGAATTTATAATAAGTTGTCTTGAAATTACTCCTTTCAAGAATTATTCCATCAGATTTTGAGGAAAATGAAACCAAGCATTATACGCTTGCAAATCTGTTTATTCAGAGGATTTGGTTTCTGGAATACAATAGAACCTAGGTTATGATTGAGAAGACTTTGGGTAAGTGGTTTACATCAACAAATGACCATGTAAAGTAGTCAACAGACTAAAAGACTCATATTGCAAGCAAGATGTACTGATTTGTTTGTCCAAGCAAACTGTTAGCCAGTAAAATGTTGACATTTTTTACAATAAAATGTTGACATTTTTCTATTTTCACAAAACTCTAGTGTGAATTACTGGGGAAAAAACCCCAAAAACCCCAGTGCTGAACAAATTTGCATTGAGAAAATTTCAAATTAATGAGAATGTTGCCTAGGTTTTCAGAGTATAAGCATTCTTGCATTAGCAAGATAACTACAATTTCCTTTCATTTATTGCAGAAATCTTTGCAGGAAAAGGAAAAGTGTAGGGTATAGGCATTTCTGTGATCTGAGTATTTAGTGACATGAGGACTTTGAAACTGACCAAGTGTGGGAACTCAGAATGTCTCTCAGACATTTTTAGAGGTTCCAGGCCTTGGTCAGAAGCATTTTAGACCATGGCAGACAGCTGGAAACAGCTGTGATTCTGAGTTTGAGCCATGGAATGAGTTACCAACTTTGGAGGTGGAACAAGCAGTCACAAAGGGTTAGACAGTATAGTAAAAGTAGTTACAAAACAGGGGAATTTTTTTTAGTATTGTACAAGGGGGTTTTAACACTTGTACAGGGGGGTTTTTACTTTGTACATGGGGGTCAGAAATTCTAAGATGGAGGAAAGTGGGCTGATCCTGTTCTTCCTCCTTCTTTTTCCTTACCTCCATGTTCTTGGTGATGTTGGCACTCACAGATTGGTTTAGAGTAGAAAAACACTTTGTAATATAGGTAGTAGGTATTGGGGAAAAACTATAAACATGTAATACATAATATATCATATAAAAGATAGCAGCAGCCCTAGGGTGGGGGAGAGAAGAAGAAGACAGCAGACAGGGAGGATGTCAGGGTGTGTGTGTGCCTCTGCCTGGGCCACTGACCAAACAGCCGCAGCAGAGAAGACAATCTTTTAGATAACTAACAATAAACTGCCTTGAGACCGAACAGCAAAAGCCTGCGGAATTTTTCTTTGGAAGCATGGGTTGGAGGAGGAATTTCACCACCACATGGGAACCCAGAATAAGGCCGGGGTTCCCACAACCAAGAGTTAAGTGACTGCATCAATGAACAAAATATTGATCTTGTTGTCTTGGTTAGACAAGACAGGAGTCTGTGAAAGAGGGCAAAGCCTCCTGTGCAATGGAGAACGGCAAACCCTCCTCCCTCTGAATTACCAGGATCTTTAAATTAAAAGGCTCTCAGGCAAAGATATGGGAGTGGGAGTAACAATTCTTTACTAGGAGAAAACTAGACAACAATTTAAAAAGGCAAATGCAATCGGTACAAACAAAACCAGTGAAAGAAAAAGTCTAGAACCTGAGGAATGCCAGTACAGTTTTGCTGGGACAATTGCTTTCCCTTGCAATAGTTGATGAGTTGCAGCTGAAGTGGTGATCTTTAGAAGGGTATAATTTTCCTCTGAAGATCTGGTGGCAGTGGGGCCGGTCTTCCTCTGCGCCGGGGTTGCCTCTGAGCTCCGCTGCCGTCGCCTCTGCGCGCCGGCTGCTTCGCTGCGAGTGCCGCCGAAGAGAGAGCGAGAGAGAGCTGCTTTCCCCGGGAATCCCGCGCAGAGAGAGAGAGAGCTGCTTTTCTCGGAGTCCGGCGAAGAAGAGCGAGAGAGCTGCTTCTCCCCTCTGGGTGGGACCCCTCACGGTGTTACATTTTTTTCAGCCCTTCATTGAATCAGTCAATGGTGTATAAACAAACCATTGCCTCTACAGGACAAACCATTGTCTCTGAGAGAGATAACAAAAACCTGTCCAACCGGTTCGCCTTCGACAGATGGCAAATGGAATACAAGCTTATCTTACAACCCAGGACACTTGTCCTGCAAAAGGATTTCTGTAAATAATTTTAAGAATTAGAAGACATTAATTCCTTTTGTTAACTGAATATGTTCTAAATTTCCCCATTATTGCACAGTTTTGAAAATGGTCTAATCTTCAAACATATTGAAGAATGTGTTCTGGATTTTTCTGGGATAGCTTTGATTTTCTTCCTGGTAGCTGGTATAGTGTTGTCTCCCAGATGAAACCAGTACAGAATCATACCAATATAGTGTTGATTATAGGATTTTTTGATTTAGCAATCAAATTTTAATCAGAAACTCAATCCTAGAAGTTATGTACTGGAAAAGATGATTCCTATGAGAAAAATCTTCAGCTCAGAAAATTTCATATGTTCCAGTTAACTAAATAAGATGGCATTTGGAGTAATTAAAATAAATTTATCTTCATATTATCTTAAATATTCTTTTATATTTTGTGTCTATTTATTTACAAATTTATATTTGCTCTCAATTCCCTCCTATATAATAAATAATTATTAGTATAAAAAAGCCTCAACATATTTGTTATAGTAGTCAAAAGGCATTTGAATAAATAGGTCTTGCGCTCTGACAGAAAATCTGTTGTGGGGGTTTCCAGAGTTCATGGCAATATTGAGGTGTCTTTTAGCTAATACAAATATTGCTAAGATTTTGAGATATAGGTTTTTCTTGCCCAAGGTAATATGGCCCATTCTTTGAATTTGGAGCCATTTGTGGGAGCTAACTTGTTTTTGTATGTAGCTATTAAAATACCTTGTAATAATCTGGCACTATTGATGATGAAAGTGTTGTTGACCTTATAAAAAAAAATTAACATCTCTGATTTCTCTTCACTTCCCCAGTAGTGATGAAGCACTGATCAATGCCTTCAGTATAATGTTATTCAATGAGCTTTAAGTGGATATAGTTAAGTAGCACCTATGCAAGTGCTTTGCATCAATCAAGAGAAATAATTTCATTGAATTTTTTGAGTTTTTTCTGTACCTAGGAAAATAAATGGGATTGCATGGTAATATCCATTCTCTTGAAAACTTCAGTCTTCAGGTGGGGAAAAATGTATCTGGTTTTCTGTTTGGCTTGGGAGTACTGGCAATGGAGAGACAGTGATGAATGATCTGGATCAGAGCCAATTTTATTGAGAATACAAAGGGTTTATATAGAGTATATTTTTATGACACTTTTATATAGGATTCTGGTTTTGGTAACACTTTCCCATTGGTTATACATTCTACATGACGTCAGTTACCTGGCAGTCATTAGAAAGTTTACAACATAACTCTTGGTCACTTCTACCCCAGGGAGCAATCCATGTCTGTCTCTCCCATGGTTTCTGTTTGGCTAGGCAGAAGATATCAGGCTCCTTTATCAGTTCCATTGTACCCTCTGTCTCATCTCCCATATGGGAGGTTGGGCAAAATCTTTTTGCTACGTTGGGATGAATTTGTGAAAGTCAATTGAGTAAGCTGAGCAAAATGCGATCTGAATGTTGGTTTCACACGTAAAACCCATGGTCTTGTGACCATAATGCAGTGTAAGATTCCATTTAGCATATTACGACCAGACTGAGTTATTGTAGCTATATTTTAAGTTTTCTTTTTCTCAATTTTCTTGTGATGTTTTCGTGTCACCTTTGCTCCCAAAATGTGTTTCTAAAAGTATTTACCAAGACTCATTTTATTAAAGTGCTCCAGAAGTCTTTTCCCATCATTTATACAAATTTTAGATGACAAGAGAAAAATCTGGAAAGGCACTGGAGTATTGCTGACCTTCAAGGAACTGCATTCTCATCATAGTATATAAAACTTCACTAGATGGTAAATGGAAGTTACAGTCTAACCAGAGCAGGTTATATTTTTATTTCCCCAGCAAAAGTACTGTTACAGCTGTATGCCTGAATGCAAACTCCTTTAGCTATTTTAGTTTTGAGAAAAGCGCAGTTTGATTAAATTTTATCTAGATGAAGCTGAAATCAATTTTATTGACTATTAATATGATTTACTAATAAAATAAATCTTGTTTCTTAGTGACTTTAAATTTATTTTGATGTTAAACATTGATAAGAGAGGAAACAAGAACCATAAAAGAGCTCATATGGAAGTGTATCACCAACCTGAAAAAAAAAAAATTATACAAAATTATGAATACTATGGGTTGTGACAATCTAGAATTCCATAACAAATTCTGATTCTTCTTCTCACAAGATATGAAGGAGTTACTTTTACTACCCACCTTGAGACCTTTGCTTGAAGCTGAATCAAATGCTTGGAGTTGAGTGGTTCAAAGAAAGATTCTATCACAGGACAATATATATCTCTAGAATTGATTAATCATAATATTTCTCTCAACCACCCTGTCTCTAGACATCTACCCAACAAGTGTTACTTTGCACTGTTAATTTTTGTGTGCAGTGGCCTAGAGAATGACACATGGAATTTCGTAAGTCTGCACAGTTAAAGTGCTCTGTTGATGAAAATAAGCATATAAACATGGAGATACATACACAGAGATGTAAATATGGATAAGAACTACAATAAGTTTGGACCTTATGGAACACTTCTGAAATTGCTGAGTAGATGTGCTTACTTTCTTCTGAAGGTGAGTGAAACACCTTTTAGCTTACATTTTATGGTCTTTATAAGCATAACAGAATAAGCAAACAGTGTTGATCACATTGCCATTCCAGTATTCATCTTCTGAATAAGTGGAATGGAGGAAAAGGATGCATCCCTGAAGGAAGAGTTAAATCATGATAGCAGCTCTCTGTCAACAATCAGTAGTCCTTATTGTCCATGGACACTAGGATAGGAAAGAGAAAGAGTAAACTAGAATTGTAGGAAGGCCAAAGCAAATTAAGAATTCAGGAAAGCAGAGATTTCTGTATGTGAGACAATAAAGATTTATTAAAAATTATCATTTGAAATAGGTAATGTAAAAAGGCCATAAGAGACAAACCTCTATTTATATACACATGGGGTTTTATTGGCTTTGTCATCTGTTAGGGGAAAAAAACCAAAGCACATTAAAAAATGGTGGTACCTCCTTTATCCAAGAGCTACTACATGCAGCTCCCCCGAAAGAGCTGTTTATAACATAAGTAAACTTTATATGTGTTGGGCTTTCATACCCTGGGTGATTTGTCTTTGTAAATTTCCACTGAAAGTATTCCTTTTAAAACAATTCAGTTATGACTCTAGGGACTGCTAAAACACTACAGAATGTATTGATTCATAGAATGGACAACATAAATATTTCAGAAGGTAAGCTGGATGAGCAATTGCTTCTACTTAAAACTTTTTCATTTTTTGCTGTACCGTATTTTAAATCTTTATTCAGCCTGAGATGTGGGTAGTGATGTGTTGGTAGGATTTTTTTTTATTTTTTTTCCCCCTGAATAAATTTAAAATACCTTGGGTCACTAAGTCCTATGAAAAAACAAACAAAAAAACCCCACAAACCCAAACAGCAAACCTTGATATAATTTGAGGTGCTGAGGTGCTCTGTTGCAATTACATTAAAGAAAACAATCTTCTTTTTAAGAGCAAAATTTGGAAGCAAGTCAGGGCAGAAGATTATTATTTTCTAATTAATTAATCACTGATGAATTGAAAAATGTAGTGTCCTAAATGGTCTTAAAACTGAAATCAAGTGACCAAAATTTTGTTTGTATTATGGAATTAGTCCACATTCCCTTAGTTTAGTGATGTGCCAAAGAGAAAATTGTGCAAGGCTTATAATTTATTATAGGGATTATTTGAAACAATAGTTGCATGGCAAAATATATCATGTCTTTATTTTTAGTTTGAGGCCATCAGTTTTGACTAATAGATCCAAAAATGCAACTCAGTTTGTGGATTTTATAAATCATCTGCAAGTACTGCTGTTTCATTGCACAGGGTAGTGATATCTATGCTGTCACTTATTCTCCCCATCTTAAGCTCAGATCAGTGAACAGTCCATTTCTTCAAAGAAGTTTCTCTAATGTGATTTATAGCATTGGAAAGGAGAGATTATTTGGCCTCCAATCCCTATTTCCTTCTCAGCAGATCTGAGAACAGAAATCTGGGAAATGAGCTAAATTTTCTGTAATATTGTAATGGAAATCAGGACATAATTACACTGTAGAGAACCATGAACTATGGCCAATAACTGTGCCTGTAGCTTATGAATAAGTTCTGTATTTTCATGGTCCAAGAGAGTGTTAAATATTGTCAAGGAAACTAAAAGAATGTTATGGTGCATGTGCACATTAACTAGCTATTAAACATGTATTTAAATATTTAATGCATTCTAGTAAAAACATTGAACTAGATTTCAAATATGATATTTTTGGTTCTTGTTAGAATGGGAACAGATCATCTTTCTAACATACAGAGGGAAAACTACCTCTGCTATGACCCTCTTCCACTAATTGCTTCAATTATTTTGTTAGAACACACAGGATCCAAAAATAACTGCAACAAAGATAAGTTTAAATAAATTTTGTAAATAGGCCTTTGATAAAAATGAGAATTTATTTACAAATACTTCTTGATACATGTTTTTAAAAATAAACATCTTTCTTCTTCCTAGAATGCTCATGTTTTGGGCCAATTCTTTAGCATAACCCCAGTAGTTTCTGGGGTGGCCTGTATGGTATCCCTAGAAATATATTTTAATAGTAATAGTAATAAGAAACAAACAACAAAAGACATTTAAAGATAAAGCCTTTTCCTGGTATTTCTCATAATAAATGTATTCTTTCAGCTAGTGAAAGGAAAACAATATTTCTTTCAGCATTTCCCAGGAAATGTTTTCTATGTATGGAGATACTAAGTCTTCAGTAAGAAGGTTTTGAGATAAAAACATGGAACAAATATTTAGTTGCCTTTGTAAAAGGTCCTCCAGAATAGTTTATCTACTGATACAATTTGGACAAGCAAACTTTTTTGTCTTGGCCTCTCATTCATTCATTCATTCATTCATTCATTCATTCATCCATCCATCCATCCATCCATCCATCCATCCATCCATCCATCCATTCTTCAGTTTTTTACATGGTCAGGTTAAAAGCTGTGGTTTTGTTGCATATTATAGTCTTCCTTTTCATCAAAGCACCTCTGATAGACTAATTTTTCCCTTATATATTTAAACTCTTTTCTGAGGTCTGGAAAAGGGAATATAATGTTTCTTAATTTTTTAAATTTTTATTTTAGGTACTTGTACCCAGTTCTCTGCTGAGGAATATAGATGTATTTTCCTGCAGGAACAGCACACACATGAAGTTTTCTCTGTAATTTAACTGTGGCATTGTACAGGCAAACTTAATGTTTGCTAACCAAGAAAGCAAGGTGCTCACTGGGAACTTTTTTTACTTTTTTTTTTTAACTCATTTTCATCTTTCTGAGAAGCAGCAGAACCTGGCACATCCTCTCCACTGGTGTTACTTCCCATTACATGTTCACGAATGGATGAGTCTCATTAAGAACAAATTTAATCATTCTTTGGCAAAAAATGACTCATAGGTCCCGGTGATTCCTGATCCTGCTGGTAGTCAGTTTAATCCCCTGATTCTGCACTGGGAGCTGCTCTGTGGGTTGGCCAGGCTACTCAAACAGTGAAGGAGTAAGTAGGGTGTTCTGGGAGATTTCAATTGCTTGCTCTGCCACACGATGGAGAGATTGGTCCACCAGGATTCCAATGTCTCAATTGCTGAGTCTACCAGGAACAAACAGTTATGACAAATAACTTTTATAATTTTCCACCTTTTTTGTCTTTTATCCAAATTTGATCTGTCTGAAATTCCCACATGTGAAATTCCCAGTCTTTTCAACTTGGAGTTTTTAAGGCAAGTTGCTCTTATTTGGTGTCTCAGTTTAAATACAGCCTCTGTAACTTTGAAAATAATATTTTTACATGAATCTAGCATTACTAGTAATAATATTTATATATATATGTGTACATATAGATACATACAGTGTTCAAGTTCATAATATTAATTTTCCATCCCTTAATCACAATTTTTTTTTTAACGATAAGAGCAATGGTCACCATCATGAAAAAAGCTTTCTGCTCAAGGCCTCCAGACACCTGGTCTACACTGGGAGCAGCCTACCTGGACAGTCACAGGTGCTCCCATGGTGGGCAATGGCCCTAAAGGAAGACCATCAAGTAATAAGAAAAAAACTCGTGAGCATATTTTAAAGCCTGACCATAGCTGAAAAAAGCTGTGGAGTCACTTGTCTTGTATCCTGAAAATTCAGTTGAATAAAAGAGAATGATCCAGAATCTTGCAGATGTTGAAGTTGTCAAGTGGATATTACACAGTGGACATTTTTCATTGATTGTACTAGTTTGAATCATTATACTATATATTTTTACTTACTGTGTTAGTTATTTTGTATTATTTGACTCTCTTGAATAACTGTAATATTTTGAATGTTGTTGTGATTTTGCATCATGCCTCTCTACAGCTGTTGTGTGTAAATGGAAAAAGCCATCTCTAATGGATAGTGAGCTCAGTTTTGCAAACACAAGGATAAGGAATCAGTGCACTAAGGATTCCTGCTCTGGGCTCTCCCTAAATTGTGTTGTGCCTGGAGAAAGTCAGCACAGTACCTCTAACTACCATCATTATTTTATATAATGAAGAACCAATTCAGAAGTAAGCTAAGAACCATTTGCAAAGGAATTGATGGATGACCTTGGACAGACAATGCCTAGTGATCCCCCACATCCCCCCATTTTTATGTTAGGATGGGTAATACCAGAGACATTAACTATCAGTTGCTGAATGCAGAGGGAGATGGAAAATGTCCCCAAATCTCTGTATGACTTCTGAGGATTGCACTATATCTCTGCTGGTGCTCCCCATCTTGGTGTCAGTGCTGGCAGCATTCCTCACACACTGTGAGCAAGGTGGATGGTAATTAGTTCCTAAAGTATTGTCACTTGTTTGCAAGTTTTACTTAGCCCACAGGTTAACCTTATAGCTCCCGTAAATCCCCCAAATTATTCTCAAATCTTTCAAGTTACACTTAAATTCTCTAAGTTATATCCAAATAACATGACAGTAATGGACCTGAGGATAATTACTGCAGTAATGGACTTGGTGAAGATTCCATGTTCTGTCCAAGTAATGTATTGGAATAATTATAATGCGTCCTTTTTTTTTTTTTTTTTTTTTTTCCTTTGGCAGATCATAAGCTGGTGAGCATGGCTGTTGCTGAGCTCCATGGAGCTGGTGATCAGGATAAGCAGAAATAAATCTCTGGAAAACACCTTGGGGCAACCAATACTTAAGAGTTTTGTTTCAGGATGGTAACAAAGCTAAAGGCTACTTAGGGCTCTCAGCACCAAATCAGAGATCCCTAGCATCCCTGTTTCCAATGTCACTATTTGCTTCCTGGTCAAATGTAGTATCTATAGCAGAGAAATGCTGATGTCTGTTTCTATGCTCTCCACTGTGCACCACCTGCACACAGCAAAATGTGCCCTCAGCCAATACTCAGGTGCTGCTATGACACAGCAGCCACCAGTTCTGACCCTGTTCACCTAAAACTTCACAGTTTTCGTTCTTAACAAATTTGATTTCTTGTTTAATATTTCCACCAGGGAAGTAACTTCAGTGTGCAGTGTCTCTTTGCTTAGCAGAGGATGATGTTTGCCCAGTTTCCATTATCAATCTGCATTTTTTTTAACTTCTCAGTGATGCTCAATGGAAACAGCTCCATGGTCTGAGCATGATCCTCAGGGTTCCAAGGAGGATCCACAGATCCTCAATGGACAAAGTGCCTAAGAGGTGTAAACTGGTTCAGCAGTTGTCTTCTTCTGCCTCAGAGTCAGCCTGAGCATGGTACATGCTTGGTACCATGGCAGGTAAAACCCGACCTGAAAAAGGTTAATATGAAATGTGTCTGCATTTTCTCATTCAATTCTGCTTCTTCCTCAAAGAGAACCACTGAACCAGTTTGCACCTCTTAGGCACTTGATCCCTTGCGGGTCCACGGACCCTCCTTGGATCACTGAAGAACTGCATCCTGGCAATCCTTCTAGAACACATCCTGAACACTGCAGAGGACCTGTTGCAGGTGTTGGACCTGATGTGCATAAGTGCCTTTAACTCCAGATGTGACCGTGAAGGCAAACACAAGCGTTTTTATGTATAAGAACAGAAAGGTAATTGACAATACAGGTGACAAATATGAGAACAGCCTTGATTGTAAGGCTCACTCATACTATTGAGACAAGAACTCTGCCTCTAATTCCATATTTCTGCTTATAAACTGGTAATGAAATGGCTTGCAAGGCTGCTTTGTTCAGGTCCCTACTGGTCCATCCACAGGCTTTGCTGCTTACAACAAATACATTGCATTTTCCCTGCTGTTAACAACAGCTTTTTTCTCTGTTTTTAAATCACTACATTCTTTCTCAAATAATATTTTTTCCAGGTCTGGAAATAATTTGGCTTGACCAAAACATTTTCCAGCATGGGAGGGAGGGATGCAGGAGAAATATTCATGTCTTTGCAACTAATTATAAGGGACAATTGCCCTCCCCTCGACCTCTCCCCTCTCAATCAGTAAAGGAAGATAAGGCTCCACAGAAGGCAATTCAGAGCACCTCCCTCTCTGCAAGGATTATGTAGCTGTGTAAATTAAAAGCCAACTCACTTGCATCAGATCTCACAGCATAAACAATTCTCTTTTTTCTTCAGAGACAAAAGAAGGTTTAGATCTGTATGCATGATAAGTAGATTTCCAGGTCTTTTAGGAAATTTTTTTCTGCAGCTTAACTGCCCTTAATTCTACAAAACTGTGACATACTACATTTAAAAATTGTCTCGATAAATCTTCCGAAGCTCATGATGATGCTTGCTTACCCCTTCAACTTTCCATCCATCCATCCATCCATCCATCCATCCATCCATCCATCCATCCATCCATCCATCCATCCTTCCATCTACTTTATACACCGTAGCTGGCAACCTCTTCGTCTATTTTTGTCTAAGAACCAGGATAAGCCTAAACAATTAAGATTTATTTTAATTCCACTAAAATACTGAGGGGAGCATACTGTTTCTGGCTTTGGTGTGCATTAGGTGCACTTGCTGGTGGACAACTATGCCATTTCTGTATACAATCAAGCAGCTAATGGGATGCTTGTCAAATTTTGAAATGAAAACAGATAATGACAATTATTTTACCTTTTTATGTAGATAATAATGGAAATCATGCTCATCAGAGCCTGTATTCTGGTTAATAATAGCTGTTTGGAAAATGCTTTACAAATTTCAATTTTGAACTTCTGTTTTTGAGTGGCTTATAATTCTTGAAGGGGAGGGGAAGGATGATAAATTGAGATCATAATTTATTATAGATGTGTTATTTTACTATCTTCCCCCCTTCTGTTTGCATTCAGTACTTAGAATTTACATAGTAACAGTATAAATGACAAACAAGAAAACTAGATTTAGTTGTGGAAACATGATACTGTTAAACACATGATGTTTATTTCCTTCTAGTAAACTACATTGTTTTTTGGCATTAGGATATAATGTACATAGAAAGTATCCATGCTGGCAGAACTTGTCTGTAATTGCTCTCATGTTACATAAATGGATCATAAAAGGCTTTTAAAGAAGATATTATGGTCTGCTGGGTCAATGATCCATGTTTGAGAAAATTCAATCTTTGCCAACAGAGTGCAGATCCTATTTGTGTTGAACCAGTTGAAATCAACATTTAATCATGGCATCTGATGGGGTTTTTTTGTGCAGAGTATTAATGTGTTAGTGCTCTAAATTAAATTTTGCATCCTTTGCTCCTTTTTATGCTCAATTTAGCATCTCTAGATCATTTAGTTCTGCAGAGGACAGACTTACTGAAACAATGAATCAGACACAATGAATTAATCACAATGTTAATGTTATCCAGCTAACTTACTGCTTGTGACAATACTGTGCTTTGACTAAAACCAAACATATTTGTAGTGAAACAACCTGCATATATTCAGCAGAAAAGTAGCAGCTCAGCAATTATCTGTAGTGAAACCACACAACTATTATCTTACTGGTGCCCTTTCAAAGAGATGTTTTTAGATGTAGTTGAAATCTATTATTTATACGGGGACTTGGGGAAGGCATAGGAAAGATTAGGTGTGAAGAATTTTGAGGAGGTATGTATAATTTCACCTTGATACAAGATTTTATAACAGAACAAGCAAGCATGTCATTGATATTTCTTTAAAATATCTCAGTGATACTGATTCACATAGCATTTGTATTCTATAAAGGCATTTTCTTACCCTGTCTTCAAGCAGCTTGTATGAGAAACACACATAATTTATCAGTGTTTGGAATCTGCCTTTATATAACCTTGTAGTGTTCCTGAATGTGAGAAGTTCTTAATAGAAAAAGTGAATTATTTCTGGTCCAAATAGTAATGTATTTCTCTTACCATCTCATAGTTTTACTCCGTGCTGGCACCCTAAGGTGTCAGTGAAGAAATGAAAGTGATAGTGTAGCTGTGGATTAAATGCAAATAATGTGTATTGTAAATTTGGCAGCTTGTTTCATCCTGTCCTAAACTGGTTCTACAGCAAGTTTATAAGTACGGTCTCTGAATGACCTGTTAAAAGTTTCATAGCATGGAAATAAATCTATTAGTACTTTTTCATCTATATTATATTTTATTTGGATTTGTTAAAAGGGAGCATTGAAGTTATGGCAGCTAGAAAAAGCCAGTTACAGCAGTCATTTTTTGAATATCTTTACAAGTGTTCTTGTAACATAACTATGGTCATATATATACAGTGATTGTAACAAGGTGGAAGCTAGAGAATCTGGTAATATTTGCAAGCTTTGTTTAATATTTTTCTGAAGTATTTGTTTCCTTTTAAATGTATATTACAGATATTAAATGAAAAAGGTATAGAAAAGTACATATATGAGTCCAGTGATTGAGTGGTTCTATCTCTCCTACAGACTCCTCCTTTACAACACAACTAGATCTTGTCATTAAATATTTGGCTCACTTGAGATAATCGCATTTATGTGGACCTGTCACCTCTGATTATATGAGGTGATATATCCATATATTTATTCTAACAAAGTTCAACACTGCAGGATAATGTTAAGAAATGTTACGAATCATTGGCGAGATTGTATCATTTGATACAATGTCACATTGTGTAATTTCTCAGTGTTCCAATATTCCAGCTGTTGAAAACCAGATATGTATGCAAACATACACAGAAAAAAATAAAGGCATAATATTTTGAGTAACACTTAGGTGGTTTCTTGCTCTGCAAAGGATGAAAATTGCTCTGCAGTTTAAGAAAATCTTAAGCATTCTTGTGGTTGATCTTATTTTCATTTCATGATATCATGGATCAGCTAAAATTATGTATTGAAGCAGGCAGAAAAAAACTTTTTATAATGTACTTAAAGCTCTGGGGGTCTCATGTCACTTCAAGACAAATAGAAAGTTGAGGAGCTGTTTTAGAAAGTGTGTGTGAAAAAGTTGTTTATTAAACCTAATGCTTCAATACTATTAAGCAAAATGCTTAGTAAGGTGCTCAGAAGTGCTGAAAGCTAATAGAATGCTGAGTAGTCCTGAGGAAAAAGTGATATTTAGCAATATTTTTTAAGCATTACCTGTGTGTTGGTACTAGCAACTAAACTTATATTATCTGAAATTGTTTCTCTCTCCTTTTATTATCTCTCTGACAATGGAATAGAGATAATTAAAGTAAGACAATACAAAGTTGTGGGTTTTTTCTAAAATATTCCACACTTGCGTGTTCATCTTTTGTGTACTAGCAAGAATACTGTGCAAAAATTCAGTTGAGTTTGGTTGGTGAGTCCCCAGAGTTGTACCAGTTAGAAAGGATTAAATCTAGTTGTCTCAACGAGGTCTTAGAGGTGAAGAAGTTTCTTTTAAATGCTTTTATTGACAGAGCTATCCTTTTTCATTTGCTTATTAATTTCCACATTTATTTGGAATATGGCATATTGATGTATACTATTAGTTTTAGGGCAGATTGAAATGTCTTTGGTCACCAAGCTCCAGTTCTAATACTTCACAACTTATCTGAGCAGTGGAAAAATTACTTAATTATTGTAGAGTGCTTCAAACATAACAAGAACTGTGCAAGTGTTAAAAATTAGTAACCTCATCTGTTCATAAGAGAAATATTTGTGGCATTTGAAAATATACTTGTAAAACATAGTGTTTATAATTATCAAATATGTTTGTTTATTTTGGAGTTCTTTTGTTTGTGAAAGACATTTATGCCTAAGCTGCCATTGCTGCTTACACTGGAAATACAAAGGGTCTGCATTTGTAAATGTGATTTTTAAGTCCAGCACTTGTGAGCAATAGTCTTACTGGAGGGACAGCACACTGCTCTACCATTCAAAAGTGCTCAAGTATGTGTCAGTAATCAGACACATGAATGGCAAAACTAGTTTTTTTCTACTTATGGCAGAATGGAGCTGGCTTAGACAAAGGGAACAAAATTATCCCAGTTTATCTCAGATGTTAGCAAGATTTTATAATGTTTTGAATACACATTGTTTTCCAAGTGAAAATATTCCATTTCTACTTGTCCCTGAAATCCATCTCATATATGCAGTTACAGGGTGATTGAGCAGCTGTAAATTTCTTCCAAGAAGGATGGGTTTAGGAGTAATTTTTAAAGTCCTTTTCCTACTAAAAAGAGAAAATTAATTGAAAAAATAATGAAGACTGGAAAATTGGATACATCCATTCTGTATTTTCCTGTGTTTATATTGATTGTATTGATTGTATTAATAGTAGCGTTATTATTTTGCTATTAATTCAGTAAACATAGTGTTCCAGATAGTGTATTAAAAATAGGCACCTTCAGACTTTATGAGAAGCAGAAAAAATTAACCAAAAATTGGATGTCAAATGAATCTCTTGTTCTAGCATTAAGAAGGACTGATAGTATTTATGCTTGACTAGAAATCCACATTAATGCAGATTTATAACCTTCAAATTTGTGGTTGCTCATATGAAGGTCATTACAAATACTGACCACTGAGGTGACTTGAGGATTGCAGATTGATGTTAACAGGGGCCCCATCTGCAACTGGTGAAATGACTTCTCCTGATACCACCTGAAAGTGAAATTCAATATGCAAAATTTAAGAACTTTTGAGTTTTCTCCTGAGCAAATCACCTTATTTTTAATCCTTCTATGTCTCAACATTTTTGTGTTTTTCTGGAGGCACAAAAATGCATCCTTTTTTTCCACAGAATACAGACTAATTAGTCAAACTGGGTATTAAAACATTTCATAGCATGCAGTGATCATCTCTCGTCTTATTAAAAAGCTGTTGAAAAATAATTTATTATTTAGTTGCTAGAAGATGATAAAAGATTCATTTGAGATAATGGCACAATCAGATTATATTTTATTGCACTCTGTTTATTGGTCTTGATAAAGGGACAGTGGATTAATTACAATTCTCTTTTACCATCTCAGTAACATGAAAAAATACCACTGCTGGGAAAGAAATGACTTAATTCACAGAAGAGTCTTTTTAATTACATAATTTCATGTAATAAAGAAATAGGCATGACTATCCTGTGTCTCATATAACTCATTTTGAAGCTGCATCCAATTTGGCTTTGGAAAAAGGACTCAATGAGCAAATATTTAAAGGTGAAATTTGGGGCTCAGTCAGTGTTCAGATGTAAATAAGATTACTATACTGAAGTGCTTCGTTTCATTCTGCAAGGTTTATTTTTCTGTTTATCCTTCCTGCTCTTTCTCCCCTCTTAACAAAATGAAATGCAAAGATCAAGTGAATGTTGCTGCTGATGGAAGATGTCAGAATGACAGCCTTAGAAAATGAGAACCTCAATTACCCCAAGAAGACAGACAGCCCAGACAGCACCAGTGCAAGCTGCTTTTCACTGAGCCTTTTACCTTATTTACTCCTAGGGATTAGATAACTGTTTAATTTCAGTGGCTTTGAGATCTGCAGCCTCGCTGCTGAAACTGCTGAGAAGGGAGCCAGTTAGTGGTAATTGTGAGAGATTTATGTTGTTTTAAATGATATATGTATCTGTCCACTAGGAACTGGTCTGGGACCATCATCCCACACGCTGCATCAAGCAGCTGTTGTGGCAGTGGAAACCCTCAGCTGCACACAGCTGTGTTATGATGTGCTGGTGATCTCTGGGTGGAAGGTGGTCTACCCCCGCACCTGACACTGGAACCACATCAGCTCCCTGTTCTGAGATTCTCATCTGTTTTTGAATTGTGGACTGTGGAAACTCCAAATAAGAGGTGGTGCCACTTACTTCAGGAAGGAGCTTGTGTTTCAGAGCATCAGGAAAAAAGGTTAAGATGTGCCACAATATTAATATGCTAGTTCTTACATTGACCTTAACTGCTGTAATTAATTTTACAACTGTTTGAGTAGAATTCCAGCTATGCTGTCTCAAATATTTATGTATAATCTATATATCCAGGAACCTAGAAATATATTAGACACAAGAAAAAACCAAGAGACCTTCCAAACCATTGAACTGGCAGCTCATATGCTGGATTTTGAGTTAAATGGCATAAAACAAGAGTTATAAGGCAGTGCTTAGTGCTTTACCAGATTGCTTCCTCTTGTCTGAACTGTTTTTGTGGCAGAGCAAGTGATAGCTCCCACTGTGCTCAGATAGGAGGTGAAGTGGGAACGTGGCACTGTGAAGGGGCTTGAGGCAGAGGCAGTGGCTTGCCTGTTTCAATGAGATATATTTCTTTTTTCTCACAGAATGCAGTATTTGCAGACTGTGAGGCTGCTTTCAGTTTCCAGCCCTTATGAAATTCAGATGGGAAAAAGCACCTGAAGCAAGGGGCTGTGTCTGAGTGGACAGTCTGGGTACTGAAGTCTGGTATAACACATCTACTTTGATACTTTTTCAATACCAGAGAAAAAAGGTAGAACATATATACAATGACAGGTTTTTTGTTTGATTGGTATGGTTTCTTTTTTTTTTTTTTTTTTAATCTTGGACTGCATCAAGATCTGTGAACACTGAGAAAGTATTTCAGTCACCATGCTTGAGTTTTTCATTCCACTTCTTTTTCTTTTACAGGTCATTAAAATTTGTGTGTGGGTAGTAGAGTCTAGAGGTCACTTTTGTGCTGTAGGGCCTAAGCTAGATTTTACACTATTTATTGGATGCTGTTTGCTATTTTCTGTTGAGAAGAAGTGATAGAGAGGAAGAGAAAGAACATATGAATTTGATACACTATCAATGTTGCCCTTAGAATAAGCAATATCACATTATAAAGGAAAAATCATGCAACATAAAGTCAGTAACTGAGATCAGATGATGAAAGCATGACCTGAATTACATGCAGACTTGTTTATAGGCAATTGAGATTGTCTGGAAAAGCAGACTAACTGTTGATAACTCTTATTCTGTAAGAATGTCTTAGAGGATAATCTTATTGAGGAATGAAATATGAAAACATACTCTGGAGAAAGGAAATGTAATTTTTTAAAAATATAAATTAATAATTATGATTAATTTTTACTTAATTTAATTGACCAGTTGAAACATATTTATTATGTTTCTATTTATATTTTTTTAAATGCTTGGTGACCAAAAATTAATTTAAATATGGCAAATTTTCGCATTCATATCTGTTTTAATTTAATTTTTTTCAACTGGAAAATGACAAGGACTGATGTTTGGGTCATGCTATTTTATTTTTCTGTTTTGTCTAAGTCTCTTATTTCTTTCTACCCATCTCTTATTGATGCATCACTGAAGGAGGTGGTGGAAAGACAATTTCTTTGTTCAGTAGTGTATTGGCCTCAGAGCACACTTTTGAAGAAACACCAAGAGGATTCATGTGGAGAACATCATAGACTTTATACATCAGTGTCAAACAAAAATGAATAGCACCATACAAAAACCTGCCCAAAATGCTGGTGGTACAGAAAGTCTGTCAGAAAAGTTTCTTGCTTTTGTGTTTTTTTTTTTTTTTTTTTTTTGTTATTGTTTCTGGTTTTATTCTTTTTTTTTTCCCCTTTGTTTTTCAGTTTGTTTGGTTTTTTATTTTTCTTTTTTTAGCCAAGAAAGCTTAGTTACTTCTTCTTTGCCAGTGTTAAGGGTTTACTGTAGCACTTTGGGAATTACTCAGAGTCATGTTTTCTATGGCATATTTGATTTTACTATAACTGTGTTTCACTCGTAATGGTAAATGGAAGCCAGCATGGGAAATCCAAGAACGAAACACACTGACTTTAATGCTAAATTTTAGACAGTGATAATTGAGTGGGGTTTGTCAGAGGAGATAATTTAGCTGTACCTGGGCAGTAGAAGGGAATATGTCTCTCTGGAGACAGTAGGAGAAATTAGATGTAATGGAAGAAATCAAATTGGCAATGGTGTTCTCAAATCCTAAAATAAAATAAATGTGAAATTCACAGAATGTGAATCTCAGCCTAAAAATAGCAGTTTTAAAGGTTCATATTATTTTAAAGAATTAGTGAGTCTTGTTCTATGGTTTGTACAAGGAAAGTCTTGTATAATAAGTATGATAATTTAGTAGCAGATCAATACTTGGAAATATTTTCTGCAAATTAGATAGAATACTTAAATCCATTTAATTAACAGCAATAGCCAAATAACTAGAATGAAAAGAAGATATTTTTTAAGGACATCTAATTCATACACTCAGGATTTTTAGTTTACACCAATTTTTCCCTCTTTATGCTGTGGTTGAACCCAAGCTGGCAACTAAGTACAGTACCCCCACTCACTCAATCCCCCTTCCCTGCCCTAGTGTGATGGAAAGAATTACAAAAAACGTAAAAAAATGCTAGACCTTGTAGATTGAGACAAAAACTGAAATAAAGTGAAATAATAAAAATAAAACTATAATATTAATAGTAATAATACTAAAAAGTAGTAGTGAATTTCACGTTTGAATAACAGTGTTCTAATGAAATATTTAAATACTTTTAAAGCCTCTTCCATTTCTCACAAGTAATGACTGATCTTTGGTTTTGTGTTTACTACATTTTTTAAAAGAAAATAATTTTAAAAAAGTTTTTAATAGATCTTAATATTTCAGCATCTTTATACAAGTAAATGTGTGTATTTCACATATAATTATTATATAATGTGGGTTCAGAATTTCCATATTACATTGCTGTGAGCTTTCCTGGATATAGTGAAGATAGAAGAGATAGTATTTTAAATAGGACTGTCTAAAAGATAATGATGCTGTTTCACAGCATCTGTGAGATTTTAGAATTCTTTTCATCCCATACTAGAACAGAGCACCAGACAGTCCTCTGAATTTGAAGAAATTTTAATTGGAGAATGAAATTCTGCATCTCTGAAAAACACCTATTATATAGAGTTGCACTAGATATTTTTAAACCAATATTAGTCCTAAAGTTAAATTGCATTTTTGTAAAAAAGTTAGCTGTAGCGCCTTGAACAATTGATCTCTCAGTTACAAGTAGGAACCATTGCCTGTAGTTGTTGGGGTTTTTTGTGGCTTGTTCATATTTTGTGTACAAACTATGTTTTCTTCTCTCCTGACAGAAGAGTCCCAATAATTGTGAGAATGCAGACTTTTTGATCAGTGACTCTCAGCTAATTTTTTTTTCCTAGACTGAATTCCCAAGTGTATCATGTAGGCTTTAAGTCTATGATTAAAGTAATAGATGTCTATTGGAAATATTTAGACATCAATTAGGTGTCAATTTATTCCAATTGACGTTTAATTGAATATGGTGAGGTACTGTAACTGGGCACTGTAAGGCTGCCCAGAGATGCTGTGGATGCCCCATCCCTGGAAGTGCTCAAGACCAAGCTGGATGGGGCTTTGAGCAAACTGGTCTTGTGGAAGGTGTCTCTGTCCATATCAGGGGGGTTGATCTTCAAGGTTCCTTCTATTGCAACCCATTCTCTGATTTCATGACTCTATGACCTTTGCCCAGTGTTACAACTGAAATAAAAAGCGGGGGAAAAGAGACAGTATTGGTGGTGGTCATGGAAACCTGTTCTACATTCAGAAATACTTCCACAGAAAACACTGAACTCATTAATCTTTGATTAGTGAAACATGGCATTTCCCTTTTAGGAACTGCAAAATTAATGCAGTATCTGAGTGAGAAATGGTAACTCCCAGTAGTGAACTTTCAGTGCTTATCACATAATAAGTACAAGGGGAATGCATTCATAGTTATTACTGTCAGTGGGGGATTTAAAAAATGAGGAAAGCTTATATTTTGCTCAGAGAGCAGAAATATATTACAACATCTTGGATGGAGGGAAGCAGTGTAAATCGAAAAGTTGATTTTTCCTTTATTGTCAGCATGGTGGGTAGTAGGACATGGGTTCTCAGAGGATGGTTTATATTAATACAGGAAGATATTCCTCTTTCTATGGTAATAGGATAAACATTGCTTGGAGTGGTAAACTGCTGCATGATTAGAAAGACTGTTTATAATCATGCTTAGCTGGATGAACATGTTTTCTGTTTGATGGTCTTCAAGAAGGCAATTGGTTGAGGTTAAAGTTGCAGAGTGTGAATGGATAATTAAGACAATTCACCATCTGCCAAGCAGGAAAAAGAACAATCAAAACAGAATCATACACTCAAACGGAGTAGCATAGTAATAGCTGACAGCAATTATACCTGTTGTTCCAGTGATTATTATTTCATTAGGCTCACAACTAAAATGATTCCTTTGCTTGTGTAGAGAGGAATGTGGCTTCTGTGTACAGCAATCTCTCAATCCATATGGATAGCTGCCATCCTTTTATCACACACAATAAAAAGGATGTTACACAGAAGAAAGAATGCAATTTTACTAGTTTTTCTGTTGGAGACATTGGTCTATATCTCTATTTTAGCTGGTCATTTTCTTTATGTAAAACAGCTGTAACTGGTAATGTGTTTAAAATTGAGGCCAGCTCGATTAATACTCAACCCTGATAGATTTGTAGTTTGACCTGGAACCATGTACATTATCCAAAATGTGAAATCATCAAGAAACTGACTTTTACAAGAGATCTAAGCTGGACTTTACAGTGCATCAATAGCTGAGGCAGTTTTTTCTGTGTCACACTCTAAGTTTCAGATTCATTTAAGGTGAAAATCTGGAAAGAAACTGCATGTTGCAAATTTATGCATGTTGAAACAAAGGGAAAGACTGGGGAAAATTTACTGAATTCAGTGCTTCTGAGATGGCTGGCTTTTCAAATGTAATACAATATGTAACCCCATTGTACCAAGAAAATCACACCAGGCATTGGCTGAAAATAAACAACCAATATCTCTTCAGATGAGAGACACTGGGCAAGCTGCAGAGACCTCCTGCATGTGGGTAGAAGGATAATAACTGCTTATTCCTTTTACACACTCCCACAGATTGGAAGCATCTCTCTACCAGATGGAGTAGGAAGAAAAGGAGTGGACACTAAATCTGTACATTAGTTGTGGTGCTGCATTTACATTTCCTCATGATACACTATGAAAGTTATTAGTTATCTTGGCACAGTGTAAGATTGCATGGAAGGCAGGATAATGCAAGATGATATATCACTACTCTGCTATACTAGGTTAAAAAGTCCAAAATACAAATAGGCTTCTACCTTCCCTGCATAAATTATCTTTGTGAAGGAATTCAGCAGATTATCCACAATTTTAGCACCTGGATGTCTCTAATGCAATAATTAATGACTGTGGCTTTTGACCATCTGTTTTACAAGTATTGTGGCAGGTGTGAATACCTACTACCCAACACAAAAAGTGAGTTGATGAAAATAACCTTTTTTTCAGGACAATTATCTTCCTATACACCTTAGGAAAAAATGTTGTCTGAGAAAGCTTAGAACCATGTTGTTTACAGCTGTATATGTAATGGAGCAGTATAACACATAAAAGTTTAAATGCTTATAAAGGAATCTATCATATAAATATTAAATACTGATGAAGATTCTGAAAGAGTTATTAAAATTAAACCTACATTTCATATTTTATTGTCATGGCTTTAGGATTTCATTACAAATCTTTGTTGACAGAATCTGCCATTACTGGTATTCAATAAAGTGGTAATGTAAAAGGTCATGGACCATCTTCTACACCGCAGGAAAAGAAAAATCTCCTTTCCAATAATAGATAATCTCTTTGTTTGGTTGTAATTAGATGATACATTTAGGCTTCTCCTTTCTCAGATATAGGATGTGTGTGCATGTGTATGTCTGCAGGATGAGGGATAGAGGATGCTCACTTTTTAGCTTCCAAGATTTCTATTGTGTTGAAAACTGTTACAAGGTTCAGATTTAAGACTATTAAATATTTTATTCCCAAATGTGTTTGTAGGATTCATGTGGTTCTAGTGTATTAAAAATGATAGAAATTTAAGGGGACTTAAAAGGAATAAAAACATTTGGGAGTCTAGAGGCAGCAACTTATCTTCTGTTTGAACCCAGAGGTCTACTTTCCATACAACTCAATTTTATTAGCATATTTTCTTTCTCGTTGCTAATTGAACAAAGTGTCATTGAGAGGAAGTAGCCAATGAAAACTTCTATGTGTTGACTGCTTACTTTTGTGGGTGCAGTAAAGGGATTTCATATCTCAAAAATAACTGTTTTACTGTATTGGAATCAGGGCCAGCTCCCAGATACACACCTATAAGGATTATTTCAGATTTAGAAGTATAGAAATATTTTCCCATTGAATTATCTTATTTTTCCTTTTCATGCTTCTTTAATCAATATAGTTATTCTCTTCTGTCCCGTCTTCATACATTAAGCAATGTGTACACATGAAACAGAATGGGTTTGCTGTTGTCAGCCATTCAGATGACTTGGTAATTTATAACTCAACAGCTTTTTAAACAGCTTTAAAGAAAGAAAAATATTCTACATTAGATTAGATATATTTTAATGTAGCTGGGATTTTGTTGGCAGTGATCATGCTAGTCTGCTCTTTCCTGCTTAATTTAACCTAAGAATTAGTTATTTTCTATTTTACATTTATTTTCCTACATCATACAGAGTAATTACTATTGCTAATTAGTGCAGGTATTGTTTCATTTTATTTGTTTATCTCTTCTGTTTCAATGTTTATGAATAATTTTTGCAGTAAGCTTTAATAGTTTCACAAGGAAAAAAAATAGTCCTGCTCCACCACAAGTTTCAGATACCTTTTTCCTCAGTCACCAAGAAGGTGAAGTGAAATCTCTGGATATGTTTATAGGTGAAGACAAGCTCTTTTGTCTTCTTTTTATCATAATGATGATGATTATTATTTAACTTCTCTATAAACAAGTCATTGTTAAGAGGACACTGGTTTAGCATTCAGCTGTTGGCAGTACATAAATCACTTTGTGCACTTCTGTTTTCTAGGACTTGGGCATCATTTTTAGAACCAGAAAAATAATATTTGTGCATCTAAATTTGAACTTTCTTTTACAGAAATATGGCTTTGTATGCAGGAAATTAATGTAAAAAAAAGCCTGATCTCTCATGGAAGAGGAAGGTAATTTTATTATGAAAAATCTCTAGGAAATCTAATATTATCCAGTCATATTCCAACACCCACAAACACTAAGACAAGTAAATCCAGCTGCTGTAGAAAGGATCATTTGTGCACAACACATGACAAGAAATGTCATCTGCTAAACCCTCACTATGTCTTCTGGTTTTCTTTTGATTGGTAATGAAAACATGATTTTTGTACAGGAAATATATCCTCTCTAAAGCAAAGATTTTGTTATAGTATGGTCCTTTAGTCTCAGAATTTTGCTTTTCTCTTCCAATAATTTTTATGTCTCTGCTGCCTATCATAGCTAGGGTAACTAAGGACAAGGGGCACACAGGGAACCAGCTCTCAGAGCTTGTCAAACAAATGTGTATATGTATGTGATTTTAGGATCTGAATTCAGGTATTGCTTTGGCCACCTTAGAAGAGATCTGCAAACTCAGTGCCACCTGGGTCTAATTTCTGAATTCTCTTTTCTTATTATTCCCTTGCTTTCTAGACTCAGCTCACATTGACTTAAATCTGTGTTCCAGGCTGAATCCTAATAAGTCGTGAAGGTGGCTTCTACTTCAGTTCTAAGATAAGTTGTTATGTTGTATTCCTGCTTGCTTGGATTCTTTGATTCCAAAAAAGAAATTAACTGGCTTTCCTGATATGAGCAAAATTGAGGGAGCAAATACCCATCAGAAAAACTGAAAATGTAGCTAATCTGAAGTTCCACTCAACAGCACTGCTCACTACATATACTTATGATATTAATAGGCTTAATTACATGTTTCCTATTATTGTTGCTAGTTGTTTTGATTCTTCTTGTTCTTTCAGGAGATGGAATTCTTACTAGAAAATTGCTTATTATATTTCTTTAACATCATACTACTCAAGTTCTCACTTTCCTGAATTTAGCCTTTTAAGACCTCTGTGAAGTAATATGAATATAATTGTATTTACTTAATAGGTCAGAAACTGAGACATATAAATCAGCTTAGTACTTTGTGATGATATTAGGATCAGAACTGATACAACATAAATGTTAGATCCTTGTCACTAGAAGTTCATTCCTTTTTGGAAATTAGCTGGGGTAATTGGGACCTGCAGTCTTACCTGTTTCTGAATACTGATGATGTAGTAAAGCTTGCTTTGAATACACCTCTAGTATCTTTAGCCTCCTCACTTATCAATTTTGTCTGAAGTACAGTCAGGGTGGGTCAGATGAATTTTTACTATGGAGAGGTGACTCTCATAGTATAGCCTTTGTAGTTCTGTTTCTATTACTTGTCCTTTGTTTCTTGCAACAGCAATAAGAAGCTGATCAGTAGATAGCAGTAAGAAACCTGATTGTGATGAACTAATTGCATGGTTATCAGAATAGGTATAACAGAAAAAGAAGCAACAGAAAGTAAACAGTGATATATAAATAAACAAAGCACTACAACTAAGAGTTACTGAAGAAATAGACAAAGTTCAGATTTTCTGCCTTTAGGGAGAAATATGATAGATCCATGGGACAAGTATGCATGCAAATTGCAGGCTTCCCAAGTATAACAGTGATATAAAATTGCAAACCAAAGAAAATACTTGGTATGTATCCCCAGTTTTTCTGCTGCTCAAAAATCCTCCTGAACCTAATTTGACTTTTTTTTCTCTCCTCATTTTGAAAGCATCCTTTTTCTAATGTAGGCTGTTCTTTGACACATGGAAAAGCTTTAGTCTAAGTGTCTAGGCATAATTCAGTTTTGTCTTGGCTTATGCTTATCTTAACAATATCACAGTTGACAGTTTTCCTTTCTGTGATTTATACCTGTGTTTTAAGCTTTTTATTACACCATGGTGTGGGGTTGGTGACAGAGACAGGCTAAATGAGTTTCACACAGCTTCCATATCTGGAAACCTATTCTATCTATTTCATTTTTGGCTTTTTTTTTTTTTTTTTTTTTTTGTTGCTGTTGCCAAGGCCCAGATTTCTTTATTTCTTTTTGCAGATAACAGAATGAACATCTCTAGCATCAGCACTATATTTTCTTCTCTCCTAGTCTATCACCCTCTTTTCTCATTTTTGTTAGGCATTTTCTCATAGCAGAAATGAAATCTGAATATTTGTTTTACATATTAAATTCACTCATTCTATTTTCCATTTTGTATGCATGTGTAATTTACTCACCAGCAAACTACCTAAGTAAAATTTGTCTTTTAAAACAAATAATGGTTATTTTAAAGTTATGTGAGACTAAGAAACCTCTACATGCTGTGTTTGAAAAGACTAGCATGGTTAAGAACATGTAGGTGGGTGTGGAATATTTGATTCCTAACCTTGTAAAAGCATTTAGCTGTAGATGTGTGAGGAAGCTTGGTCTGCTTTCAGTATTATAGAAGAATTTGTAGACAAGTTCCCTGATTTTCTCATTAAACTGCTGTGATATTCTGGGATCTTAACTAAAGCAGGTCATGTCCCTTCATGTTTTTTATAAGCTTAAATTCAGCTTTAATTTTCACAAAGTTCTTATTTAATTTTCCTCTTTCCTGTATGCAGCTTTCTTTCAGAGTGCCATTTTGTATAATTTTATTTACTTTGGGAGAACTTTGTTGCATGTATATATGCTTTCAAAATCTTCCTTGTGTGGAATTAGAAAAGAGATTAAACTTGGTACTATTATGTGTCCATGAGGAAAAAAATAAAGTTTTAGCCCATTCTTGTTCCTTGGTGTGAAACATAAAGGTCATTTCAGCTAGGCTTTAATCATCTAGTACCTCCAGTGATCCAAGGAGTAGTCCACAATCTCACTCTAGCTTCCTGTCTGTGCCATACCTGGGCCCATAAAGGATAAAGGAAAGGAAAGTTAGTATGCACTGTGGTAAAGCCTAACCCTGTCCAGAGGAAATTGACCTCAGCCATACCACACCATGATTGAGCCCTACTCTTGTCTGAGAACACAACACTGAGGGACCAAAAGCAAACGGGTAATTTTCTTGGCAAACCAGGCATATTCTGTTTGCAATATTCTCTAGAAAATCATGTTAAAGCAGTATGACACATCCATTGCTTAAAGAGATGAGGTAATGTAAGTTTATACAATGTTAAAATATGGTGGATTGTACCAGGTCACCCCACTGAGAATGATCTGTGATTGCATTGGACTCTGCACAGTCAGTTCACTTCTCTTGTATTTCACATTGCAAGGAACTATCACTTTGTGGGTATATTTGGTGTAAATCTGTTCATTTTAGTACTTTATCTGGTCAGAGCCAATGTATTTTGTACATAGTCTGTTTTAGAGCTTAATTCTTGTAATTATTTAGAGTAGTATAACTCATTGCAGGCAGTGTGTGCAAGTCATGTCATTAACCTATTTATAGCTCTCAGTTCAATCTATACAAATCACACATCACAATTTAATTACATTGTCAATCTGCATTGCATGAAATTTGTGAGAATCTCAAAGTTATCTAACTCTTAGAAAATGACAGTAAAAATGTGTGCCTTTTATGCCTGGACACCAGAAACCCAGTCTCACCTAATGGGCTTGGAAACATACTGATATTTTCTCCACACAGAAAAGTTAAATAGGGCATTATAACAAGAAAGCAATGCTTCCAAACTGTGAAGAAAATTTTTATAGCCTCGAGGACCAAGGGTCCACATATCGAAAAATAATTCTGGAAATATATATCAGTAAAGTGATTCTTGCTGACAGAAGCTGTTTTGCTTCTCTACAGTAGATGCCAAAATCTAGGAACTAAATTTGAATGTCTTGATCTAATCCATACAGTAGTGCTGTGAAGTACACACAAGTCTCATAAGCTTGGAAGGTTTATAGAAGATTTTGGAATTCTGTTTTGTGTGAAAAAATGATAAATATGCATGGATACTAGACACCAACATGCAAAAGGTTTTTTAGTCTCAGCAAAATCAGAGTGTGATTCTTATTGCTCATGGGTCAGTGCATCAGTAGTGACAGTCTTAAAGGAATGAATTGTATTCACCACAAAATGCTTGCACTTCTAGCCTTTTCCTCTCTCCAACAAGACAATTATTGCAGTTTTTATCACTTTTTACTTCATTTCTAAATGAGGGAATTCTTGTAAGTGTCTTCCTCATTTCACCTCTGTGTTTAATGACTACTACAATAAAAGCTTCTGCGTTGTATTTCCATGATAAAAGCTCACTTCTGAGACTACTTTCTGACAATATATACAAGGACAAGGAGTCCTTGACCTGGATTATAATGTGTGCTTTGAGGTATCAAACTATGCAGCAGGTGCACAACCAGCCCTGCTGCAATTGTCCTAGATAATCCTGCAAGTATCAAAGGAAGTTCAGTAAACAGCCTTTCCCCAGCATTTCAATGCTTCCACATCACTAAAATTTGTATGTATATTTCTTAAAAGATGAATATAGAAAATTTTATAAAAATGCTGAGTTCTAAAAATTTTATTATTAAAAGACACTGTAAACATTAACTCTCATCTTTAATTAAATTTGCAATGGAAAATCTTTGGACAATTCTTATTTTACTATTTTTTTTCCTGAAATTGTGTCTAAACCTTCACTGTAAGCCAAACAAAAACATGTGGATTCTAGAGCTTTAAACTACTTTATACTTTATAAGCTTTATACTAGCAAGGAAAAGCAAAGAGCTATTTGAATAAGTTCAGGTGATTACAGGTCTTCTCACATGTCTCTGGCTCCATGGAAAAATTCTGCTGTGTAGTACAGTTGGTTCTATCCCTAAGAGCTGCAGCTAGGGCCTGCATTGTGTCTGGAGGAGTAAGAAGGGATTATAGCTACTGAGGCAAGTGGGAGACCCAAGGGATAGAAGAAAGCAGAGTATGCTGGTAATTATGAGATTGTAGGTGTCATATGTTTTATGATGGCACATAGAGTATCATCCAAGGACCCTTCTTCTAATTGAATGGTGGCTCTATGGGTGCATTGGCCATCATTATCTTTGGCAGGCTTTTATCACATGCTTTGAAAGAACCAAGGTAACAGCATTCTCTCATAAAGAAAAAGAAAAGAGCCATTTCTCAAAATAAAATTATTGTTCCCTTGCTAACTGGCTGGAATTTCACCTTTTTCTACACTGAGGTTTTTTTTTTTCTATTCTAAATACTCCGGTATTCAAACTGAAAAATTATTAATAAATAAAAAAATAATTAGGATATTTGAAACCTCACAGACAACTTGAGCCTTTAATGCTCATCTGCTAAATCAGAGACATGCATAATATATTTAGATTTTTTAAATAATCTAACATCTGTTACTATTATCCATAATGCTGATTGAAAGTAGTGAGAGATTTATGCTATTTGTTTCTGAGATTCATATTTCTGTGAGTAAGGATACCAGCTCCTTGATAATTGCTTGGTGTTTTATTCATGTTTGGATCCTTTGTTTGTGTGACTTTTGGGATGGTTGTATTCTTTTCTGAAGGACACTTTATTAGAGCACACAATTCCCTTATATAATGGAGCAGTCCCTGAACAAACACTCATTGAATGGATGGTGTTTTTTATGAAACATTGCAATTTATATTACTGTGAACCTCAAAACATGGAGAAAAATAATGCTGTTTTGACAATCCATGAACACAAGACCATTTTCCTTCTCACACACATAAGACTTAAAAATATAACATAAAAGTAAGGAAACAGGATATCAACAAAAGGAGTGAGAGGAGATAGTGAGAATGCATTGATCAGCAAGATAATCTCAGCATATCAAAACCTTTGTTAACTTTTTCTCAGCTGCCACAAGAAAGCAGCCTACTAAGAAGAGAAATAAAAAAAATGAAGGTGAGTCACTCAGTGGATGTTTATACGTACTTTCTCTTAAAAAACAGGAATATCATGAAAAGCGTGCAAGGATTTGAAATAAGTGATCAGTAAGTGTAATGTCATGGACTGATTTAAAAAAAAAAAAGGATACAGCATAAAGAATGAGAGGTGAGTAGGAAGAAGGGACACACACATGGGTGAAGTAATAATCAGACAGAGCTGCAGCACCCACATCTCTCACAGGGGGGGTCTGCACATGAGGGGATGCACATCTTTGGCCCAGAGGGTGGGAGGCATGCATGTAAACCTGCACCAGGTGTATATGTGGATGTGTTTTGTTTCAGTATTAGTCATGAAAGGATGCTAATAAACATCTACAACATTCAAACATTTAAAGACACGTTGTGAATTGTCTTTCTGTTGAGGTTTAAAGGTTTTATCACAGGCACTGATCTTGTGTGCATAGCTTACTGATTGCTGGTTAATTACAAATCAATAATAAATCTATAAATTACATCAATCCTGATTTGTTTTAAACCATGTACACGGAGGAGTTTTTCCTTTATGTTGAATACTAAGAATAGCTCCCATGTTGAGGACTGAAAATTGAACAGAAGAGGGTCTTCACTAGTTCAAGAGGTGGTGGCTTGGAAATGCATGGCTAAAAAAACTTGAAAGGGAAATTTAGAGAACTAAGAGATTTGAGGAAGGGATGGTAAAAGACAGAAAGACACTTGCACTTTGACGACAGAGAGGGACATCAATTTAAAAAGGAAAGGAGAATAGTGGAGGTACAAAGGAATCCAGAGAATGCACTGGGAGTACAGAGGAACATAGATGGCTTATAAAATATAAGTAGATCAATAGATTAATATTTGAAATAATAGATGGAGAAAATATGGGATGAAAGTGAGGGGAGAAGAGAGCAACAGAGGATTTGTTTTGGGGTTTTGGTTTGGTTTGGGTTGGGTTTTTTTTCCCTAGTTTATTTCTGCCCCTGACCAGTAGAATACAATTCAGGGAAAGATACAGGAACAGGTTATTTGGGAACAGTTCAGAGTTGAGTTGATGGAAAGATTTAGTTGGGAAAATGTATTTATTTGGAAATAGGATTTTAAAAAAGAAAATGCATTTCAAATCCAGAATAACAGAAGATATTTTTTTTAAACATAATGTTACTTCATTAAAAAAATATTTATATAAAATTTTTTATTAAAATATATTATTTAAAATATGACTTAGGCTGCTGTTCAAAGTACTTGGACTTCTGTTTTTTCCTAATATATGTAACCATATACTATAATGATGTTAAAAGGAAAAACATAATGTCTGGGAAGCAATAGATTTTTCTGAATCTAACCTCTGACACTTCAGTTCTTCAACAAGAACAGAGACTTAAGAGTTTACAAAGATGAGAGCTGTGGTTTATATAGTTGATATAATTTTTGAACATTGAAATTGTGGAAAGTTAAATTAATGATTTTAGAGTGTCTTGAAGAGCCATGTGTCAAGAACACACTGTATTCTAGGTGCTCTGAGAGCTATCTTCTGCCTTGCTTGCCAAATTAGGTGTTTCTTGTCAAATCTCCCATGTCAAAATCCTTAGAACTCTTGAAATCCCTTCACTTGTTATGAATTTAATGACAGGTACTTTTCATGACCTAGTTTAATTTGCCTTTATATACATGAACAC
The DNA here is from genome assembly GCF_050655825.1 of Lonchura striata. NCBI lineage: Eukaryota > Metazoa > Chordata > Aves > Passeriformes > Estrildidae > Lonchura > Lonchura striata. The sequence continues at coordinate 100,272,388 of NC_140704.1, forward strand.
CTATTGAAAATCATGACCATATTACAAGATTCTGCTACATAAACCAATGTTAATGAAATGAAAAATTGTTAAGTGAGTGGGAGGAGAAGAAGCAGAAAATAAACAGAGCAGTTGTTCCCCAGTGAGAAATAAAAAAGTTCTGTTCATCAATTTGCATAGTTTTGATGTGAAAAGAGAGAAAAATTGTTTCATTCAAATGGTCGTTGCTTTAACTTCTGAGGTACAAATGAATGAATTAAGCTGTAGACTAAGGCAAATTCATATAAATTGAAGCTGAAGAAAGTATGTGTGAGACTGAAATGAAAGTATCATGCCCAGTGTTATTAGCAGTCAAGAAACACTGAAAAAAGAAATTGTTTACTTACCTACTTTTAGAACATGCAGTATGAAAAGGCAAAATTGATGAGGACTTTGACTAGTAATGAGAAGCACTGTAGTGGTACAAGCTACTATGTATTCTTGAAAGACTGACAAGAACTGATGTTTTTTTGAAGGAAAGACATAAATATTTTGGCCTAAGGAAGATGGAGACTTCATGTATTATAACTTCAAAAATACTCTCACTCTTGTGGATATAAAATAGGAATCTATCAAAAATTGAGGACTTTTTCTGTTATCATAATACCTCTCTGAAAGGGTCCTATGAAAACACCATCATAAATGCACTTCATATGTTCATACAAAATATATTTTTGTATGAAATTTTGTATATTACTGGCAGAAATATATGAAATTTGAAAAAAATACAGTTGTTCAAAATATTCTTCTTGCTTTGCATTGCAGTTATGAACATATATGCATTAAGAAAATAAAATGCTTCACAGTATTCAAATGGTGGCTATCAATGTAGACTGTTTTAACTTTCTGTGTTTTAGTGTTAAAATACCTTGAAGATACTTCTAAAATAAAAATAGAACAATGTAGACACAAAATCAGACACCAGGTGAGGTCCTAAGGTGTTAAACTAGTTCTACAATTATATGGCCAGCTATTTTGAAAATAAGACAAAACTATAACAGGCTCTGTTGGTGCCTATTTTTCCTTTCAGCTTTTCCAAGAGCAATGTCCAAGAGCAGTTCAGTTTTCTAAAGAGCACTTTCTTGTCTGGTGTTGGAAACTCTCCTGTTGAAGCATTACATGGAATATTATTTTGATGTCAGGGAGTCAAAATTAATAAGAATTAATTAAGTGTTTGACAATAGAGATTTTGTGACCTTTGTAAGACTGGGAAGAAGGCAAGATAGAAAGTTCACTTTTATCAATCATTACATGTGGTGTATGTGATGGACTGACTGTCTTGAGGGAGTGTTATGGTGAAAGAGACAAAGTCTAGTCAGCTGGCAAGCTGTATGAACCATGACAACCACTGGTTGTTAAGTCAGTGATCTCACCAGGAATAGGATTTATTGAGGCTGTGTATTAGAGAAAAATAGAACTCCAAAGTGTTTGGTCATGTTTTGGTCATGATAATAAGAAAGATACACCTGAGCCTGTGTTTGTCTCATAGTTACTTGAAAACAGTCTTATATCCTTCCACTGAATTATACACCTTCTTGACTTATATTAAAAAAAGTCCAGTATTCCATGAGGTTGGCCATTGTCACCTGCTCAAGACTATCACACAACTTCATAAATCTCCTCCGATTCATGCATTGTAAATGTTGAGCTGTGGGACTGGTAAATTTTATGACTGCACATTTTCAGCTCATGAATTCATAACTAGACATTTGCAACTTGCAAATCTTATTTAAGAACTGTGACCTTAATGTGTAAAGACTTCATGCACTATGGTGACAGTAGAAAAAAATTATCTGATTATTGTGGGAGTCAAGCCTATTACATTTGTCTCTAAAAGTCTTAGAGCAGAGGAGAGAATTTTATTTAAGAAGTATCAGTGCAGTTAGGTTTTTGTCTGGGGGTTGTAAGAAACAAAAACTCAGATGATAACACTTTTAAGGCAGAAATATCTATTGAATGTATGTAGTCTTAGATAAAAGTAAACAGCCTAAAAATTATTATGTTAATATTTGTGATGATTACAAAATGCTAACCCATAAGATAAAAATTCCTATGTTCAGCTATCTAAAAGTTAGCCCTTATAAGTTAATATTCTTCTTTTTACATAAGGTTTATGAAGGCCTCTGTGTTTAACTTGAATTAGGGATAATTATGTTAGTTTGCATCTTGATATGTTGCAGTTTTACATATTCATGCAGAATGTTTAATATTTTGATTGAAGTGAGACTAGGCATAGCACAATATCTAGAAACAGGCTGCTTTGGTAGGATTTATGAGACGCTATCAGAAGTGAAGACTGAGATAAGCATTAACTAAGCAAACAAGAAAAAAATCTGAATAAATCCGCTACCTAAAAAAAGTGTTATAAATATAGGTCAATTTCACGTAGAGACAGATGCATTCATAAGAATGAAGTCACAAGTTCAAGATTTTGCCAAAGGGTATAAATTTGTTCTTGCAAAAGTTTCCCTTTGCTGCCCAGTGTGTCACAAAGACCAGGATCTTTCTGAGTTTAGCCAAGGGTGAAGTTCTTAAGTACCAGCAGTGAATGCCTGTATATTTGGTTCACACTGAATGTGATTTTTCCTGTCATTTGGCATAAGAAAATGAACTTGTACATACATCTTGAACAAAAAAGCTGTAGGAAATATTAATGCCTGTTCAGCCCATACCTTTCTTAATAAATAAATAACTAAAGGCAAGGGGAACATTGGAGTTTTCATGATGGCTCTGTGTTTTCCACGGGACTATTACATATTTGAAGGAGAATGTTAATGTAAAAGAAAAACCTGTTTGGTAATGTGTCAGAGGGACTCTAAACTATGAATTTTCTTAGACAAAATAAGAGTTAAGCAAAAATAGCTTGATTAGCCAAACCTGAATCAAGACTTCTTGTGCTTTTAAAAGCCAAGATCATAATGGAATTAATTAAACCCTGAAACTTTACTAGTGTCTTGCATGAAAACTTTTCTGAGATTAAGTCTTTCTCAGATCACTACCAAAATTGCCTTTCAAGAGACAAGCTCTAAAATGAAAATATATGATTGCTTTTATTCATAGAGGTAATCACTTTGAATTCTCAGTTCTGTTGTTTTAGATTGACAAGATTTCAAATATATTAAAGTAATAAGACATTTGTTGTAAATGTAAAAGTTTATATTTGTTAGGCAACAAAGTATATTATGAGTTATGAGAGAAAAAATTGAAAATGCTTAACATATTTTGGCTTTTGTTTGCACACAGTTATAGTTTCACTGCAAGTGTTGTTGGGCAACACTTAAAATTCTTGGATATCCTTTTCTTTTCTTAGACAAAAGGGATACAAATATCAACCATATGCCAAGGTGAATTTCAATATATTTTTACATGGGTTGCTTACTGATAGAGAGTTTTGTGGGCCAGTACAATGCTTAGTATAAATTGAAGCAATTGTGCTCTGTTGTAGCCACCATCAGTGTTCCCTCAATCTCTCAGCAGAAATTGATTTTAGACATGAAAATAATCTTTGACTGAAGTGAATTCTGCTGAGACAATTAACAAAAGACAGAGTTTGGGTCAAGAGTTCTGATTGTCTTTTCATAATAATACAATATTGCTTACCTTTGAATGAGTTTGTTAAAAAAAATCATTCCATATTTATAGATGTAGTTTTTAAAACTTTGTTGCCATCTAACTCACTTAAAAGGATGTCTGAGAAATAAGCCTCTTAAAAGAAAAATTTTCTCTAGGCTACCCTAAAGCATACTGAATAATTCATGCAAGTCATTGAAATAAACACAATAAAGAATGAAGAAGTTAAATAAATACACTTCTCTGAGCTCTGAGTTTGTATATTTAACTATTTGTTCCATGTGCAAAGTTTAGTCTTACAAATCTTGATACTGGGAACTAATACTAGGGAGAAAAAAAGTACTAAGAGGATTTGTTCTTTATGTCTTAGCTTAAAATACAGTAAACAATTGAGAACAGACCCCTTGAAAGGTCAGTGATAAGACCATCTTTACTGGAAACATTTTAAGCAAATTTAACGTGATTTTTATTTTTTTCCTCCTGATGCTAATTCTCAGGGATCTTTTTTGGTTTGTATATAGTATTAGCTACACACAATACGTTTTTGCCTTGTTTGAAAAAAAGATATGATTGCTGACAGTGGTTAAAATCTAATATTCCCAGTGACAATATACATTTACTGTAATAGCTAAAAGTCTAAACCCACCACCATCACCACCAAACAAAAACAACAAACAAACAAAACACCCTGCCCTAAATCCGAACCTCCTGACTAGCATACTCAGTGGGAATCTAGCTCTATGAATTCCCAGATTGTTCTTTCATTCTTATTTTTCCCAATTTCATACCTATGAAAATATCCCACAATAGTAAAAATAAACCAAACCACCACCAGGAACCAATCCCCCACTCCCCCACCCCAAATACATTATTTTGTTCCTATAATAGAATCATAGAAACCTGCTTATTTTACTAGTGTAGTGGTATTAGGGAATTACACAGATAAATGTAAAAAAATGTTTTCCATCTTGATTTGTGATACAGGGCAGGTTTAGTAATGTGTTTTTGAGATGAGACATGTCAATGTTAGGAAGAAAAGCAAACCTTAACACTGAAATAAACCAAAACCATAGAAATAAATTTAAACTAAATCATGTTCCAAGTGAAAACATGGAAAAAATATTCAGGATGGTGTCACATATAAGGGATTCTTTCATGTTTTGTTGTTTTTGTACTGTAAATCATCTCTAGTTATTTTGTAATAGGCAAAATAATTTAATTTAATTCAAAATACATCCTGCTGATATCTACTGTAAAAGTAATAATAATTGCCTAATTCATTTGTTTTTTTTTATTCTGATGTTCAAGACTGGACCAACAACAAATTAGGCAAAATGTTTGTGGTACTGCTGTACCTCATAACATCATTTTCAGATTTCTCTATTCAGCTGCAGACAGAACATGTGTTATTTAAAAAAAGTATCATAATTTTTCGGTGCAAGATCTGAAGATACATATACACATATGTGTGTGTATGTGTGTGTCTACATTTATATGTTTATATGGATTTATATAATGATATAAGCCAGAGTTTTCTGTTAGAAAAACTACTGAGTGGCACTGGAGTTGAGCTCATAACTTCCTTCCCTCTCTCTTAGCCTGGTTTAAAAAAAAAAAAAAATCAGTGGTGAAAAAATGTGAGTAGGAATGGATTCACCAGAGCCCTCAGCTCTCCACACACACAGTCAGACTTCACTGGAAATGGGTTAGTCTGGCAATTTGCAGAAATTGAAAGAAGTCCTGAAACCACATATACGGTCAGTGATTAACTTATCCTGCTCTTCATATCCCCAGAAATATTTTCTCTCTTACAAGCTCTTCCTTTTGCATACATGTAGTCATTTTACAAGTGATAAACGTAAATTAGGAATTAGTCTAAAACAATTTTGCTACAATCAGTCTTAAACTTATGAGGCTTAATACAAGATAAAGGTCCTTGAAAGCATGAAGACCGGGAATGGAGACCAAAGTAAAAGACAGATCAAAGTGATTAGCTTTGCAGAGGAGGCAGAAATAATTTTCTAAGTGTCACTATCTATGATTTTTACTGATGATAAAAATCTTCCACTGGCTGAAAATGTTTCTTTGGAGTACTAAAGAGAGGTGGCCCATAAGAATATTTTAATGTAATGTACTGAATATTTTAATGTTTCTGTATAATTTTTTTCTTCAGTTTCATTGGGAAGACTATCTAGTTCATTGTAAGAGTTCATAGTGTTATTTTTATCACTTGTTGGCTGAATCATAGGCTAACTGGGAATATTGTTGACAAAACATGGTTCAGGCATGGTGAAGAGCTTCCAGAGTCCTCTTAGCATAGCTTTGGGTGTTACTTCATGAGATTCATAAGTCACAATGTACACAAAATATCCCAGCTCAGTCTACTTTTGTTGTTTTCCATTTCCTGGAATTTCTCTGTTGCCTCCAAGACATTTGCAAATGTTGGACTGGAAGAGGCTATTTCATAGTATTTTGGTTTTATACTTTATCTCTACAAGGAAAGTGGAGAAAAATCTTTAAGATACTTCAGTCAGAAGTCCCCAGATTTTCACTTTGATGTCTACTAAATGCATGTCTATGAAGTAGTGTCATTATTTTTTTTTCTCAATTGATTTAATATGTGATCCCTATTTCCACTAAATTAAAACAACAGAAACAGACAAAACCACAGGTAGCTAAGGAAGCTTCATTGCCATTTATGCTTCTGTGCTTGATTTTTTCTCTCTGATTAAATTCCCTCTGTTATAATATTAGTACAAATCAAGTGTTTGTTGGAGTTTTTATCTAAAGATTAATCATTTGAAAAATATTACCATTTTAAAAAGACATTAAAGAGTAGAAAAACTACATATTTAAAATTACTGTCACTTAATTGTCCTTTAGATCCCCATAGGCCCTTGGAATGACAATAGATGATATTCATTTAGTTTGCTTACCACATAGTTGATGATTTTTGTTTAGAGGTGCCATATTTGGCTTGAATCTTTACCACTGAATTAATCTCTCTCATTTTATAGATTTTATATAGAACCTCTGTTCTATAAAATCATAATCGAAAAGGATTCTTTACAGCATAATTCTGAATTTTTAAATGAATGACTTGGTAGGGGATCTACCATTTTCCTTTTTCAACAATAAGACTATAGCAAGTGCTTCTGTGAAAAGTATAGCTCCTTTATTTTAAGACAGCTGAGTTGTTTGTTTGGTCATTTTTTTAAAATCATAGATTTAATTTTTTGAAAACAGCATTCAAAAAGAAGGTCAATGAGAAGAAGTCAATTTGTTCAGATTATGTCTGTAATGATACTTGACAGACTGTTCTATTTGGCAAGGTCATTTTGACTACTTGTACAATGGAAGTCAAGCTTAAGAGGAAAATTTTCAGACAGATGGATTTAATCTGGTTTATACTAACTACTATTCTTGTGATTTGGATAGTTTCCTGAGCAACTGTAATTAAATACCTCACTGGCATAATCTACTTTTTGTAGCCAGAAATTTTCTAAATGAGATACCACATCAAAAATATAATGTGAATTTTCTTCTAAGGGCAAGTAAGAATTTCATTAATAGGGAAACCTTTATTTTTTCTATTTTTTTTAACGTCCAAAGTTACCATTTTAATGAGATCCTGGAGATAAAATGACTGGAATTCTCATATGCAACATAAGTCTGAAAGCAGCTGTTTCAGAGTAAAAAATTTGTATCAGGCATATGTTTTGTAACCCATCACAGCCCCCACATTACCCTACTTTCTGGTCAGTTAGTTTAGCTCTTGCACCTGGTTTCAAGTAGGTAAATGGTGTAGGGTGAGAGTTTGTTTGTTTGTTTGTATAAAAACAGTTACTCCCTTATTTTAGAAAGCAATATTTAAAAAATTAAAATTCAGAGAATCAGATTAACTCTTGATCCTTGTTGAATATATATATATGTGTGTGTGTGTGTGTGTGTTTCTGTATGCAGGTATTGGAAGCATATGGTAAATTTATTAAGAAAGTAATGGATCTTTATCTCTCCTTTTTTAAAGCAGATTTCACATTAACTGAATTAGGTTTGTCAAGACTTCACTTGCTTTATTGTCACATTCTCAGTGTGGTAAATCCTGAAATAGTGGAATGGAGTACAGCAGTACTTTGAAATTCTGAAGGTATGTATTGAGGATATAATGAAATTAATTCAATGTTCCAATTTCAGAAATGTCAATTTTCCAAATATCTATGTTGTGAGATAATTTAATTATGACCTTTTTTATTTTTAAACTTTTAAACTATTTTAGTTTTTAAACTTTTAAACTTTTATAGGGATTTTTGGCACCTTTACTCCTCTACATTAGATCTCTGAATCTAAGTATTTTATAGTACCAGGAAAGCAGAGGCTTTTATTGTGAAATTCTAAATGGAGTTTGCTACCAGCTTCAGTTCATTATTCCCTCTGCTGCTCCAGTCTAATGTAGTTTCCTCAGATTGGGGGGTCTTTAAGTATTGAAGTTCTGCCATTCAGGTGGAGAAACACATGGAGTATGGAGACAGGGCCACTATACATTTTGGAAAGGTTGAAGAGAGTGCATAGCTACTTTTATTGGGTTGCAGCAGTGTGGATGACAGTATTTCTCACATAAAGGTAAAGTTTCTGAGAAATATTCCATTGCTATAAATCAGGGACCCAAGTCTGAGTCAAATATAGATTCATTCTGTAAATGTAAATGACCTTCTGGGTAATTTCTGGAAAGTCTCTGGCAGTAAGTGTAGCATTATGAGTTTTCCATTTAATACTGGCACTATTTTGAACAATTGCAGATATCAGGGATATAATGGTCAAATGACTTTGCGTCTTAGAAAATTTGGGTAGGGACTCCATCTGGAGAGGAAAAACATGACTCAGGATGTTAATCAGGTGACAATACAGGACTCATCAGACTGAGGAAGAGAATACATAAGAGAAGGGTTTACAACAAATACAGGTCTACAGAAGGGGGTGTCATGGTTTGACACGGAAAGAGAATTTTTTCCGGAAGGAAGAGGTCAATTTGGATATTGACCAATTGAAGGTGGACATGCCTCTGAGAACACAGAGGGGTTAAAAGCAGAATTCCCAGGGGAACTCGCTCTCTTTGGTTCTGGTCAGCGTGCAGTGCAAACCTTCCCCCGCCCAGCCACGAGCTGGGTGGGGGAGGGGAAGCCCCCATGGCCTGACGAAGGTAGGCCCCAGGGGTGGTGGAAGGACTGGAACCGGGCTGGCCTCTGCAGATGGAAGGGTGGAAGAAATCTGGGATGTCTCCATTCCCCCCCCACACAGTTTCTCTCCCAGGAGGGAGAGAGAAAGAGACAACGGCAGTTCTGTCAGCAATTCCACCGCGAGGAAGGAGGAGCGGGGGGGCTGCAAGGTGCCCAGTGCGTGGGAGTTGCTGGATGTCCGGGCATCGAGCCATCCCTGGGAGTTTGGACTTTTAACCCTTCCTTGAGAAATGAAAGCTTTGTGAATTTTCCTTTCCCCTTCTTGATTTGAAAGAGAGGAAGAGGGACACCTTGGACCCTGGGATGTTAGAAGGAGGAATTCTAGATGGGAGGGGGACAAGGAGTGGCTTTTGGCTGGACTTTTCCGTGTTAGCCACAACCTGAACCAATCTTCTCCTTCAAGAGGGACTGTGTTTTGGGAGGATGCCAGTGAGTCAAAAGACCTGCTTCAGATGGGAAAAAAGACAAAAGTGGAGCGAACAGAGAAAAGTTAGGGGGTTTGTGGTGGTGCCCCTGTCCTCAAAAGAAGGAGAAGAGAAGAAGATCTCTGTTCTTGAACCCTCAGCCCCAGGGGAAATGGAAAATGGGGGGGGACTGTGGTCCCAAACAATGAAAAAACTGAACTGTTGTTTTCTCCCCTCTTGGCAGGGCATCCTTGAAAGGAAAAATCCTAAAAGCAGTCTGTCCATCCATGCATTGGTGGTGAGAACACTGTGCATGGAAAGGAGAAGGGTCACCATGGCAAAATTTTCTCCGGGCGGTGCCATGTGTGACATGGAAACACAGGGTGTGGAGCTGTGTTTTCTTGGGGGGTCTGTGGCACAGGAGAGACTCTGTTCCCTTGATCGACTGAGTATCGGTTGTCTGGAGGGTGGAAACCTGATTGGGGTCCAGATTGTGTCTCACTGTGGTTTGTTGGAGTTGAGTGGTGGGGCGAGGAATGCTTTGCAAGGTTTTAATTTGATCTTTGTGTGGTTTTTTTTCCTTTTTTCCTTTCTTTTTCCTTCTGTAGTAGTAGCTTAATAAAGTTTTTTTTTCCCCTGTTATTAAGCTTGGGCCTGCTTTGTTCTGTTCTAGATTCCACTTCACAACATTCAAGGGAGGGATCACATTTTCATGGGGGCACTGGCATAGTGCCAGGGGGAAAGGAGAAGCAGGGAGGGGAGAAGGAGAGGGAGATAGGAGGGGAGAAGAAAAAGCTGGAAACTGTTTTCTGCTCAGAAAAAGGGAAATTTTCATGATTATGACATTCTTCTCCACTGTTTAGATTTAAAATGGCAAGAGACTAGATGCCTAGGTATTGAATAGTTTGGCAATTGTTTGGCTTATTGGTTGGTGTTTAAAACAAAAAAAAAAAAAAAAAGAGAACCTTGAAGTTGAATTTCTGACTGTACAGTAGATTTTGGTTTGGAAACTCTATAATGCTTTGACCAGAAACTGACATTTTCATGTTTTCTGAGTCAAATTTGGCTTAATTGATATTCTTCATTAATTCATGTGGGTTTTTCCTAATGATGTTAGATTTGGTTTTCTTGAGATTGCACTGCTTTTTTTTTTTTTTTTTTTTTTTTATTTTTACTTCAATCAAGTAGAAATGATTCATAAAATGCAAAGGAATCACACTTTTGTTTTAAAACTGTAGCCCTCTTTCCCCCTCTTTTAGATTTTGTGGCAGGCCTGATGCTGCATTCATTTTGAATGTGATTAACCTCTAATATGTTTTTTGGATCAAAGTTTTGCAAACCAAATAACCTTTTTTTAAAATTTTACTCACAACTATTCATTTGACAAAAGTTCAAAATCAGCAAACTTTTAACATTTCAGTTTTCACATGGAACATTTAACCCAATGATCTTAAATATTAATTTTTCAAACAGTTTGATTTTCATATGAAATATGCATGATGCTACAGAGATGCTACTGGGTTTATGCTTTTATGGCATAAAAATCTTGTAAAGAACATCCTCATGGAAGTGGATGTTAGACAGATTAGCAAAGCATTGTGCAGTAGTAAAGAAGGAAAGACTTATCTAGGAGAGTAAAAGATTTTGATTCCAGTACCTACTGTATTCTGAACAATAGAAAGCTGTGTTTTCCTTGTGGGAATACAAGATGCCAAGTGATTTCCAGCACAATTGTAGCCATCACAGAAAAAGAGATGTTGCTTCCTAACTGTAAACCTACTGCTGGCCACAGCTCCCATCAGAATGGGATGTACATAGGAAAGTCCATATAAAAAATCATTATTGTCAATATATAGATACATTAAGATACAGTAGAGTGTGTAAAAACTCTTCCCAGAATCTTGCAGCAAATCAATGGTGAGAACAGAGTATTAGACAGGTGTTATACTAAAGCATGTTTGTTTTTTTTTTTTTTTGAATGCAGAATATCAGAAAATGCAAAGGTTGCCACAAGTTTCTTCATATTTTTTGTCTTTTTCTGAATCTTTTAATGAAACATGTGTCTACCAAGGCTTTCGAAAGCCAAGCTAAAGCAAATCATTATTTTGGAGAAAATCTAATAGCCAGCGGTGTCAATTATTTTATTAAAATGGTAAAATATAAGTTGCAGTATGCTAAATGATGTGATAGCTTGGGAGTTATTTTTATTTCTTATTGTTTTATAGACTTAGAAGCTGTGCAGCTGACCTTTTTCTATTAATAACCATTTGACCCCAGCAACAGGAAATGTTGCTGGTGCAATTGCATTGGTCACACATCGTTTGCATAGGGAAACCTTTCAGATGCATTAATAAAAGAGACACTGATGACTCCTGTGTGCATCTCCTGGACTTTGAGAGTCTCTGGAGTGTTTGATCTAAATAACAAAGAATTGATGATGAAATATTAATTAATTATCTCATGCTTATGTGACATAAGATGGAGGACTCTCAAAAGTCTGGAGCTACTTTTTGCTTAATTCAAACCAACAAGGGATGGGGGGGCTTTTACTGCAGCTACAAAATAGACCTGAAAGGAAACAGGTAGCTTTATATTGTCAAAACAAATAATGAATGGAAAATTTATGTTAGCTAACCTTATTATAGAAAAACTGATACACAGATTCTAGGAAGTGCATTCTAAAGATATAAACAAATATTTGACTTGTGACTTTGACAAGTGATATAAGGTAAATGAAGTATTTGTAGTGATAGCTCTTCTAATGTGACTTATGGTCAATCTGACCCCGCTTAAATGAAAGGGGTACTTGCTTGCAAGGAACCCAGTGTAGGGAGAGAGTTCAGCCTTAGGACAAACAAGAAAAATGGGTTTGGTCTGGGTTTGTCTCCTGTTCTAGGAGTAACTTTTTGTTTGGAATTTAATCTGTATGCTATATGACAGTGTTAGGAGGATGGAACTTTTATGAAGCAGGTGTGCCTATCATCTCAGTCTCTCTGACTTCAAATGACCATCTGTTTCTCCACTTAGTGTAGAAAAAATTGTGCAAGAATCCTCTGTTAGACTGTGGTGGAGGGAGACAAGCAAATATATTTGCATGCAAATTCTACACACTGTCTTTACTTAAAATAAAGAAGACAAATAAAAATCAAAACAAAATGCCCATAATCTAAAATTATTCTGTTCCTATATCTAGGAATTTCTATATCTAGTTACCTATTTTCAAACTTTTCCTCAGAGATGAGAGCTGTTTATCTGCGTTCTCCTTAATTGTTCTTCATTATCAAAATACTTCACTTTTAATAACTTACTTTCCTTTGTAATTATATCATCTTGTGGATTACACTGGAGTTTTCCCTTGAGGATTTACTTTTATTTGATTCCCTTGTATAATTAAAGATGTCTATGTTGTATTACAAAACTCCAGTCTTTACTGGAGGTAGCTGATATCTGGCATGAGGTAGCAAGTAAAAGTTGAGAAAGTTTTGGTCACATTCTTGTGATTTTAACTCACAATTTCAACACATTCATCTCATTAAATTATCACATCAGAAATATATTTCTGTGTATTTATTATATAAAATAATATTATTGATGCTCTCTGTCTTACAAACAATAGTCAATAGGCAATAGGCAGTCAATAGTAAGTCACTTTTTGAAAAGCAGTAAAATAAAACCAGTAGTTTGTCCTTGTAAATCAGACAACTATATTTTCCACAAACATTTGACAGCCACTGTTTATAAATTAAAAATAAAAGTAATTTAAACTGCTCTGTATATTGGATAAAACCAATATAAGTGCACTGTTCTTTTTGTGTGAAATTAAGGAAAACTACTTTTGTACCAGTTAATTCAAAGAAATTTTCAGGCTACTTTCAAGTAAGTGAAATGAGTGATATACAGGGTTTGATTTACTTAGCATTCATTAACAGCATTAATCTAAAATTTTGATTTTAATTCTAAAGGTTTGATAATGTAGTGTGGAGTTTTTTGTGATAATATTTAAATTCCTTCATGTTAAACAGACAAGGAATTACTTGAGTCCAGTATTTGCTCTTTTGAATACTTTTGAATGAACAAATGGGAAAATAGGAAAATACTTCTGCGAGGAAATGATCAGTTGAAATATTGAGTACCATAGGATAGGATGCTGGGGCTTTTGGAATATACATGTTCTTGCATATTTATTCATTTATTTGCTTATTTAATATGGCATCTATTACCAGAAATCGTGGGCTGACACAGTAACATAGCACACTCTATATAAAAATGATATTTTAAACCTCAGTTAGGAAACATTAACATGCCAGGAGCTTTTTTAAAATATATTCTCAATACAGATTAGAGACATGCCACTAGTTTAAATCTGCTGTGGCAATGCAACAACAACAAAAAAAAAAACCAAAACTATAAAAACCAAAAAATCCTCAATGCAAAGAAAATCAAAGCAAAAATCATAAAGTTAAAAAAGTTGAATTTCCTAAGATTGGTGAATTAGCTGTTTGTAATAAAAACAAAATAAAACAAGGAAAGTAGCCTCCCCAACACCTGGTTGCCTCAAAAACTGCAGAAAGCCAGGAGTATTTCTTTCTATAGAAAGAATTTGCACTACAAGAGATTAAACTGGAAATATTTCAGATATACTACTGAGAATTTTTGCCATGAAATCTAACCATTAATTACAATGATTATTAATCTTGTTTCATATTTTGCATCTTTCAGACTCAGGTGAGACATGTCCAGACTAGAGCACTTGCAGGTTTTATTTGAATTCATATGGTCAAATAGCTTCTGAGAGTATGAAAGAAAATGAAGCTAGGCATTCCCTCAGTAGAGTAACAGAATATTGTTAGGAGGCCTACAAAACTTGTGAACTTGCTTTTGATTTCTGAAGCTAAACATATATACCTAAGATGTGTACCATCATCATTATCCTTGAAAACCACTGGTTATTTTTATATAATTTCTTTTCTCAGATATGCAAGATTAATGTTAATGAAATGGGATGAGATGAAAAAGCTGCCAAGAAATACCTGGTTCTTAATAGTCCTGCTAGGCTGATTTATCTATGCTGTGTAATGGTTTAAACATTAAGGTCAGAGGAATAAAAAGATTAAATTCTAGTTTAATCTATGAATTTGTCTGAGTGCATTGCAATGGTTTTTGTTGTTGTCGTGTTTGGATTTGTACTAGGGCAGAAGACCTCAGCTAATTTTTATTCATACATTACTTCTTGTATCATTTATGGTTTCTGTTTCATGATTGCACAAAAATATATGCAAAAATTTAATATGAGGAACTGAGTAAAAGTGAAGGCCTGTTTTATTTAAAGCATTTGGGCCACTTAGGCACTAATATTTCTCATATTTACAGAGAAATATGGTAATGCCATATTTGATTTTTAGAGCAGAGTCTTTACTTGTCTCCCTATATAACTGCTGTATAACTGGAGACATCTGTAACTAGTCATATTAATTACATCTATTCTAGAAAAAGTGGTAGAGATTTTTAAAGTTTTTGAAGAACAAGAAGGCTTGAGTACGTTGAAATAGCTAGGAAACATAATTATTTTTTTTTAATGTTGAACAGGAACAACAAATATGAAACAAAAATTTTAATTTATGTGGTGTTATTGTATCTATTTTAGATATAATATAAACTAATTTGATTTTTTCCCATGTCCAAATTTACAACAAGAGCAAAGCTAACTTCATTTTTATCTTGTGATGAAATATTTGGACTGCTTTAAAACCCTTACAATTTATTTTGCTAAATACAAAGAAGGCTCATGTGCTTGACTTTCAGCAAAGGTTCATGAGGACAATTCTAGCACCTCTGGCTCAGAAAACGTGACACTTACAAGTTGTTGCTCAGTGGAGGAAAAATATCATCATTTTCTTCTCATGGGTTTTGCACATTCCTCGCAGTATGCCCGAGGCCTCTCCCAGAAATGGGTCAGTAGTGACAGGCGTCATTGTCTGGTGCTGTATCACCCATACTTCTACACATTAGTAGCACCTGAATCCTTCATATCATTCTCTTAGGACATTGTGTGTATAATGATACAAAGTGTTTAACCTAATGCTTGAAGTTACTAGGAAGGGAGTGTAAGAAGTTGCTATCTGATCTTTCAGCTTTAATCAATTCAGGTTGATTAAAAGATTAAATCAGGACTAAGGTAATCTTATTTCTGTCTGTATGGTGAAGATTTGTGTCTGGAACTTTTACAGAGATGAATTCTCAGGAGAATTTGGTGGAGAACAGCAGTGGGAGAAACTCCCACCTCAGTAACAATTGTGACTTACCTGGCTGTTTTGTCAGAAGTGAGGTTATAATAGGAATATCTTTGTAAAACACAGGTTGAGGATCTCAGCGGCATGACAGAAATATTTGGTTATATTTTTAAAGTTGCATTTTGTTATAATAGATTCATTTATCTATTACTCTTTGCATCAAATACAGCATCTGCCCCAAAATCTGTGCCACTGCTCTTTTACCTGTGTTTCACACTGGCTGCTGGCCTATAGGTTAAGGGACCTCTGTACCCTATGTATAAATGCAATCTGGTTCGCATTTATGCTACTTCTCTCCAAACTATACATTATTTCTACCAAATAGGTCTTGCAGAAACCTTTCTACTTCATGCTTTTACAAAAAGTTTATATGAACTCCTCTCTTGGGCAGGGATTTTGGACCAGAAGACCTTCAGAGGTCCCTTCTTACCTCAGCTATTCTTTGAGTTTGTGAAAGAACAAAAAAGATTGTGTAGCATGCAAGGATTTTTTCTATTTTGCCAATGAATAAGTAATCATACATATGACCTCAATCTGAACAAAATGAGTAGTGTGTGTAAATCCTAAAGGCAAATTTCAGATCTTTTGATCTGCAATGATATTTTTTGTTTCAGCTGCAGCTTCCTAGAAATACAGGATGAGTTGCAGGCATTTCTTTAATTTTATTAATAATCAACATCTTAAACCCAGTGAGCCTAATGAAAATACATTAATTAAAGTTTGCACCCTTTGATACATAGCACACATGTCCAGTACACAGTAATGACATGGACATGATTATTGGAAAAAATGGACAAATTGTTTCAAATTAATAAAACCCAGATTAATAATAATCGTATTGAAGAAAGAAAGCACTTATTTCTGAGTATTAATCACCAGAAAACCTTTTTCTTAACAAAGAAAAGGTATTAATGATGATAGAAAATTCTATAGGATTTGGAACTATAATAGCAACCTTTTCTGGTCAAATATCCTAATATGATAATGTGATGACCCTGACAAGCTGGAGAGGGGCTTAGTGCAGATGAAACCCACGAAGGGCAAAACCTTATGAGAATTTCTCAAAAGATAGTGTGGCCTGGGTGCAACTAAAGTCAATTTTCTGGGCCTCTACAGATAGCCTATATACACTTTTATATGGGACTTTACTCAATATTAAATACAGATAGAAATTTTAGTAAAAGTAGAGAGAATTTTAATAATTCTTAACTATACTTCTTAACTTAAGTATGTCTTTTCTTCTGCTTAGTTCTGGATTCTTCCCATCTTTCCGATATATCCCTGAAGTTGTCTCACTGCTTCCAGAAAATTACTAGTGGCTTTCCTTTTTCTCTGTATTCATGGAAGACAACTTTATCCTCACTTGTGCATTTCTTTTCCAGTTTTGATGCATTCCCATGTTTCTCATTATAGCTTCTCTATTTCAAAAATATCTTATATAATATATGACCATTCTATTTCTCAAACATTTTCTTCTCCAATTTTCCAAAGCATTTTTCTTGTTCCTATGTATAGCCCAAACAAGGTGGTAGAAATGCCTTGTTCATGAAATAGTGTTAATACAGCTGATATACAGGCAACAGTGGCAATAAGTGCTCATTGCTCATTGCTCAGGTGTATTAAACAGAAGAAGATGCAAGGGATATTTTTCTACCTAGCAAGATTTTTATAGAGAAAAGGGTTGTCATGGTTCTCAAGATAACTTCAGAGAGACATAAATTTTAAGTGAAGCACTATATCTATCTCAATTTGATATTGTCCTGTTGCATCGCAGCTACTCCTAAGAACTTATGTCTGACGAATTGCATCCTATAGAAAGAAGCTAGTCTGTTGAAAACCTCTGGAAATCTAATGTCCACTGGTTTTTCTTGACAGCTTGTTCAAGCAGATTTTATAGAGTGTATTATACTTACATCTGCTTATCAAAAGCAGAGATATCTTCCAGTGAAACAACCAAATACTAAAAGACTGTAGTGAGTATTGTTCTCTTCAGCAGAAACACTGTATTTCTATCCAGTTCATAATGATTGTATCTACAAAATCTGCACAATGCACAAGAATGCCACACAGCTGTGCCAATGAATCTACCCAAGATATTCTTATTATCTCCACAGAACTAGCTAACCTGGGCATGTGCCCAGTACTTCAGCCTACTGCTTGCTCACTACATGGCCCTCTTATATTACTGCATCCTTATCCCCTAAAAAAAAAGAAAAAATAATAAGATTGAAAGACTGGCATTTTGACATCTCTGTCTGGAAGAAACGTTTCCACTTCTCAGATAATTTTTGTGGCTGTGCTCTATACAGTCTGTTATTGACATTATTATTTGAAATATGTGGAAAGCCCAATGGAATAGACTTTTTCCAGAGTGATCCCAGTGAAGATGTAGTGGGAGGTAACATCATGTGCTAATACTAGCTGGGATAAAGTGTACTTTCTTCTCAGTAGCTAGTAAGGGGCTGTGTTTTAGATTATTGCTGAGCATCAGTTGCTAAAATAGAGATGTTTTTGTTGTTGCAGTGCTGGGTTTAAACAGAGCCAAGGAGTTTTCTGCTGTTTTTATGGCCAGGCTGGCAAGAAATGTGGAGGTTCATGACAGGTTGGGAGGAGACACAAACTGATTGAAGGGATATTCCAGACTGTGTGGCATCATGATCCATATTGAAGGGATATTCCAGACTGTGTGGCATCATGATCCGTATATAAAGTGGGGAGAAGAGGAAGGAAGGGAGAAATGTTTGGAGTGGTGGTGTTTCTCTTCCCAAATAACCATTAGGTGTGATGGGGCTGTGCTCTGCTGGAAATGGCTGAACAGCTGCCTGCCCATGGGAAGATGTGAATTAATTCCTTGTTTGATTATTTTGTGTATGTGGCTTTTGCTTTTCCAATTAAACTGTCTTAATCTCAACCCATGCGTTTTCCAGCTTTTACCCTTCAGATTCTCTCCCCAATCCTGCTGGTGGGGAAGTGAGTGAGCAGCTGCATGGGGCTTGGCTGCTGGCTGGGGTGTGCAGGATGTGCATGACACATCACTTCTCACACTAATTCCTACAATGTATTCTGTAACACACACACAGCCCCAAACACACGTGCATACACACACATCCTACATGGTTTACCTCGTAAGTCCAACTGCAGCCAGTGGCACTAGTCAGCTTGGACCCAACATGTTCTCCCATGATCCATTACAGTGTTTGCTCCCACTGCAGCCCTGTGGGCCAGTCTGACAAGGAATGGAGTAATGCTGCCTGTTGGGGTTCATTCAGTCTGGAGACATCCTACATTATTACTCATTTACAATCTTTTCCTTGCATATCACATGCTCTGTTGATTTACATTATGCTAATTGACATTTTCTCATCTTTTGCAGTAACTATACTTTGAAATATCATAGCAATGCCTTAATGCTAAGGAGAATTTGAAACATTAATTCAGCATTAAAAGCTGCACATTTTATTCTATATTAATATTTGAGCAAAATGGAAAATCTGATTAATGAAAAGAAGGAAGACTTTGGGCTAATATGATCTGTCTGAGGTTACATGTAGTGTCAATTATTTTGTATTCCCTCTGAAGTTTTGTGTCCGCGAGTTAAACTTTTCAGGGCTTCAGCATTTCTATTTCAAAAAAGTAATAACTGTTATATACTAAATGGAAAAATATTTTTTTACATATTTTGAAAATTACATTAAAACACTTAAAAGGATAATAATAATGAAAAATGCAATATTTATAGAACTATCTCTTTAAAGTAAATATGTATATACTGTGTGTTCCAAAGATATCAAAGCACCGGAAAAGTGTGCATTGAACACCCAGTGCTCTAGATGAACCAAAACATCTATCATTGAAATCAGGATCCCTGAAGCTGGAGACTAAAACCTGAAACTGCAGGTTTGGAGTATTGTTAAAGCAATATTTTGATCAAAATAAGGATCAGATTTAAATCCTCTTGTTTAATTTGCTATACTGCAACCCTGGACAATTCCATGACCTTACAGACATTTTTAAACAGATTTATATTTTTGAAAGACAAATTGCAGAACACCAGGGAAATGACAGAAAAAATATGAGTCCCCATATTCCACAACATTTACAAAAAAGAAGAAAGGTCTTGTCATAAGGAGGACCCTAACACTGTGGGTGGAAATTAAATATAAAAAAGACGAGTCCCACAGCCTTTTAAATATTTTATAAAGAAACGTAATTTGTATTCTAGTACATAAAGCTGCATCACCACAGCAAAAATACACACCACATAAATGTTTATCCAAAAAAATCATATCAGAAAACAGTATGATTATTCATAATAGAATTCAATATAACTAGTTATCTCATAATCTAGGAAAAGCTGCCCCATTTTCATCAATACAAAAATCTTTGTTAGAAAGAGACAATCAAAAGCTCTCACATTATCATCATTGTCACATTAAATGACCTTAGTTTTACAGGAGGAAAAAATTGGAAGTTTGAAAGAATAATACGCACAGCTCAGGAAAACAAAATCTTCATTCTGTATAACATCCCACTCTTGATGTGACCCAGATCATTATTGATCGATGGGAACAAGTAATTTCCTAAAACTGCTGCGGATTTCAAGAGTCCAGTGAACAGGTATTTAAATGGCACCCCTCCTTCAAAGAGATTGAGCAGCTTGTCTGCTTGCTTTTGCCACTGCTGCTTGAGATCATGTTGTGGATCTGGATGGAGTTTGCTTCTAGGTCTCATGAGAAAAGGCAGCAAATGAGCCTCTAACCTCATGGAGTGTCTTTGTGGAGGGTTCTGGTTCGTGCAGGCTCTTACTATTAATGTGTCTCATTGTACCCAGGCTGTGAAAACAGCCATCAGTGAAAACAGAGGTATTTAAATCCTGTGCCGGGCAGTGTCTCAGGGTGTATCACTCGACCTTCCACCAATAGATTTATATTCAAATTTGAAATAGTCTATCACTTTAATTACCTCTGTGTTTGTAAAACACCCAGCATGAGTAAAGCCCAATTCACAGCAAGATGTGGGAGTTAGCAAAGTATAAATAATAAATGCATATCTGAAAGATCACAGTGTTAAGCTAAAACCAAAAAAAAGGGCTCCTCTTTCCTATGAATAATTTTCCATTTCCTGTTTGCTTGGAGAAGATACTAAGCTTATATTTTAGTCATGCTGAAGGATTCAAACTGATTTAGAAGAGATTTGCTTTAAAGCAAGCAGACAGCATCTATATTATGAGTTTGGTATTTTTTTCCAGCTCCTTTCCTGTGCAGCACATACTCATCAATCATATTGGGAAGCTGACTTATATTCTCCACACTTTACCACTAACTGGATTACAGAGCTGAAAATCTTACTCAAAGTTTAAAATGTGATAAAAGTAATCAAATTGTTCTAGTCAAATTCTAACTGTGGTGAATAGATGGCACTAATTACCTTTTCTTATTATGCTACAAATGTAGTTTACTCCATCTTTATTCATGAAGTAGTATCATATAGCCCACCAAGGGGACTTGCAGCAGTATGTAATATTGGCATATTTGTTTTCTTGTTCTTGTTTCTCCTCTTCATCAGTATTCTGTAGGTGTGGTTTTAGACTGAAATGTATTGCTATGTGGGTCTTTCTCATGTCTTGATGTAATTACAGCACTCTGCATAGTTTTGAAGTTGAACTTTTAGAAAATAATTCAAAAACTCCAATAATAAAAATGAGTGGCAGACTTAGTGGGGGTAATTGATTTTCTGCTTCCCTTTAAGTACCATAAATATAAAATAAAATGTGTGTGTACACAAATAAAAAGTGCAAGTGTACATAAGTAATATTCATAATGTGGAAATATTTGGTCTGAATTTAGCCTTAGGATGTTGCAGTCATTGTGTACTGATTTTGGCTGGGGGAGAGTTCATTTTCTTCACATTGTCTGATATGGAGCTGTATTTTGGATTTGCACTGCAAGCAGTCTTGATGACTCAGGGATATTTCCCTTACTGCTGAGCAGATCTTACACAGAGCCAAGGCCTTTTCTGCTCCTCACCCCAACCTACCAGTGAGGAGGCAGCACAAGGAGTTGGGAAGGGACTCAGCCAGGACAGCTGACTCCAAATGACCAAAGGGACATAGGGCATCAAGTTCAGCAATAAAAACCGTGGGAAAGATGAAAGAAGAGAGGGGTGTTTGGAGTGATAGCTTTTCTCTTTCCAAGTCATTGCAGGTGACGGAGCCTGACTTTCCTGGAGATGGTTGAACGCCTGCCTCCCTGGGAAGTGGTGAATGAATTCCTAGTTTTGCTTTACCTGTGTGTGACTTTTGCTTTTCCTATTAAACTGGCTTTATCTCAACCCTCGAGTTTTCTCACTTTTGTAGTTCCAGTTCTCTCTCCCATCCCTACAGGGTGGGAAGAGAGTGAGTGACTGTCTGGGGCTTGGTTGGTGGCTGGGGTTAAACCATGACATATTGTGAAATGATGCTAAACATAAAAAAGTTAAATTGACTTTATGTAGAAGTTATCAAGCTAATTGATAATGAAATCCACTAGCTCACACCTAGAAGTATCTGGCTTTATTGCTATTCTGTGAAGAAATTCTGTGAACAGTCTATTTTTTATAGAAACTGTGGCTAAAAGGTTTGTTTTGAGTATTTATTTATTTTTTTTTTTTATGATTACAAATCAGAGAAGGAAACAGCATTCTAGCTGTTTTGGTCCTTCTTATGTTTGGAGACTCTTTTCCTTAAGATGAAGCTTCTAGACAAAAATGTCTTGAAAAATCACACTTGCTTCAGCTGAAGTGTTTGTTCAAGCATGCTTGCAAAGGATGAGGCTTCAGTGCAATTTCAGCACCAGCTTTTTTTCCAGACACACATTTTATTTGATATTTATGCAGTATTCAGAGACATCAAGTACCTATATTTTGAATGTATTACTGCAACAATTTTTTTAGATTTAGAGAGAAAATGGGAGATGACAGTAGAAAGGATCCTGCCACCTCTTCTCACAGCAGAAAAATAGACAGATTCCTCTTTATGGCCCCAGACCATATCACCATACTGTATCATAATCCCTCAGGTTAAAAGGATAGGAAATACAACTTTGCGTAAAGGAGGTTTCACCTAAGTATGTTACCTCTATAATTTCACCAGCATTGAGGCACAAAGGATGAGTGATTCAGAAAATTTGCACTATGACCTTTTTCCCATGCTCATGGAAAGTAGACAGATTTAGCAGGGAAAGGCATAAAACTTGCAAGATCCGACAATTTGATTTGTTCAGAGCTGATTTTCAGATGACTGTTGGCAAGAAGATAATAAAGCCCAGTGTTGCTCCTTTTTATCTTTAAAAATAAAACCCACTAAACTTCAGTATTTTATCCATAAATCCAGAACTGGCTATACCAGAGCTAACAATCAGCTACCATTAGCCATTTCAAGGTGACTGCTCACCTCCTGTTATACATGACTGTCATTTATCCTTCCTCTGCCAAATGAAAAAGGAAGAAACAAATTCAGCTTTCAGACAGTCCCATCTTTGCATCTAAACAATGTAGTCAGTGAAAAGCCTAAACATTTAAAACTTAAACAAAACAAACAAATGAAAAAAAAAAACCCCAAAAAAACACTATCAAAAATTTGACCAAAACTATATAATTTGTGCCAACTTTTGAACAATATTACCTAAAATGCTGGTTTTGTGTCTGAAACTTTTGTAAGGAGACAGTAGTCAAAGAAGAAAACATATGGGACAGTCAATTCCTATCTGAGTAAGAACTATCTGCTTGTTACATACAGGCTTTGGGTCCAGTTATTACTATAGCAGGGACAAGGTACAGATCTTAACAATTTCTCTGAAAATTTATTTTAAGACTTAACTTGCTTCCATATGGAAAAGTCCGGCCATTAACAGACTTTTTAGTGGTACATGTGGATTTTCAAGGTCTCAGAGCCTCGTTACAATACTTAACAGAGAAAGAAAAGGTTCCTTGAATCTTGAAGAAGTTGTGGATTGGAATCTTTGGTTAAAACTCTGATGGAAAACACTTTCATTTAATCTGAGGTCTCAGTTCCCTCTGATACTGCCTGAAGAAAAGAACATGATCATCTGGACTGGAAAATACTTTCTGATTCCCTCAAAAGCATCTGAGCTACCTTTGTGATAAATGTCTATCAAGAGGAGATTATTTTAAAGAGAAATCTCTTAAATTTCTTACATTTTTACTGAATGTAGAAGCTGCTTCAGCTATTGCTTAAGTGCATGATAATAAATTCTTAATATATTCCCAGAATAGGTGAAAAATACCTCTAAGAATCCTATGCAGATATTGTTTTGTTTTCTAATGAGAATTATCTTATGTTTTTCAGGGGTTATATGCTATCTGCATGAGGCACAATATCTAGCCTTTATTGGCATAATACAATATATCACAGAACAAGTAGAGCAATCACCAATCTAACAGAAAATTTATGTATAATTAGTGCTGAAGTAATGATAGAAATGGATGGAAAGTTGATCACTGACAGTGATAGAAGCCTTTAATCAAGGAAGAGTAACAGCACAGTACAAGAAAAAAGACTTCACAGCTGACAAGTTGTATGGAAATGCAATTTGGCCTGGCTTGGTAAATATAGCATTAAATGAAATCAAACTACATGAAGAAAGTTGTACATGTAGAAATATTTTTTAATTATTTGAAAATTGTTTGCAATTGTAGATCTGCATGATAACAGTATTATTTGAAATTATCCAACTACAGATCCTCAGCATGAAATACTTCTTGGTGCTGATGTTCTTGCTAATATCTTGCAAAATGTAAAAAATGGCAGAGAAAGAACCACTGAAACAACAAAAGCTCTGTAGAGTGTTGACCACAGCAACTAAAATATATTCTCCGGCTTCTAACGCCAAGGTAGTGTTTCCAAGACTGAGACATCATTAAATATATAGATCCTCACTTAAAAAAAAACCTATAACTTTTGATGTTACAGGAAATGTTTTTGTTTCCCTTGAGGAAACAAAGATTCAGTTAAAATGGCATATTCTTTCTGTGACTTGCTGCCTTCAGGGCAATACCAATATATCTAATTGTTGACTACTACACAGTTGTAGTAGTCAAGTGAATTTTTGATTATATTTAAAACAGGAATTAATCTTCTTCTGGATTATACATATATATATATGTACATGTATGCAGTATTTAAATTATACTAATATAACATTTTCTGTACTTTGGTAATATATCTCTCTTTGTACCTGATAGTATAAATCTTCACTTTTGGAGAATATCAATAAATCTACAAACTAATAGTAGAAAAAGAAGATGTCTCTGGTTCTAACTAATTATTCAGTTCATACACCAATCAATTTTTTATTCTGTAAAAAAAAAAGAAAAGAGAGCTGTTAAAACTTGATCTTGAAATTTTGTCTAAAAAAATGGTTAGCATTGTTTTTATCTCATCTCCAGAAGAATTACAGGCTTAACAGATTTGCTTCATTTTGATAATGCATACAGGAAAAACTGAAACCAACAGTATATTTTGCATGGAAATATTTCCAAAGATTGCATTGCTTGAATTCTTTTTATTTGGTTTGTAGTTTTGTTGTTTTGGTATTTTTTGGGGGATTGGTTATTTACTAGCAGAGTATTATATAATTAGGTATTATTAATTAAGTTCTTCAGAGATTGTTAATGTAGGTTGATGTATTTTTTGTCATCAGTAGAGTTTCGGTGACTTTGTTTTGGTTAGATGTCCTAAGCATTGTGGATTTATTTTTATACTGTCTTAGAGATTAATCATGTCTGGTCTAATTTTTACTGAATGTTTACATGGTACATTTGTTGAAAGAGAAATTACAAAAAAGACTGGGTGTCATTAGTTGATCATAAATAACAGCTTACCTAAAAGCATACCGAGAAAAAAAGTGGGCAGAGATGTCAACTCAATGGTGAAGAGCAATTTCCAAATGTGGCTTCTTATTTTGATTAGGACACATCTAATTTATGATGTCAGACTAGACTCCTTTCTCTTAAAAACAATTGTAGGCACACTGTTTGTGGTGACTGGGAATAGGGTCGTGGCTCATCCCTGATGGGCTACAGCTGTGTGGGACAGGTGACCAATATTGAAGGCAAAGAAACGTGGAATGCTGAGGTGCACTGACCACTCACAAATGGAGGAGAGGGAACACAATTGTGATGCATCTAAGGTGAAGGGTATAAACGGTTATACTGAAAAGCAATCAAGTGCTGATGCTTGGTTCCTTCTTTGGTGTCTGTTGTACCTCTGTCAAATAATTACTTTAAAGAGAGCTGTAAGGATTGCTGGAAGTCTGAAGATCTGATAGAATGGTAGATGAAGAATGTTTGTGTGAAAGGTATTTTGTCCTAAGAGATTCCAAACAATTCTCATGGCTTTGCATTACAGCATGCATTAATATCCATTTAAAGTCATGCTTCTATTAATGTCTTAAAACACTTAGTGGTCCTTCTGTTCATGACTTTGTAAGAGCAGCAGGAAAATGAATTTTTTTTGCAAGGTAAATGGAGGTGCAGAAATTTTAAATATATTGCTGCTCTCATGACAGCTTAAAATGAAAAATAATTTCACTGTAAGGGACTCTAGAAATGACCATATTACATACAATGTACTATATTACTATGCGTTATTCTTATGTAAAATATTTAATTTTAATATTTATCAAGTAAGCATTACTGGATGATACAAAAGCAACTTATTATAATATACTTAGAGTATGTTACAGAAATACATATTTTCCTAAAGGAACCTCATAAATTAAACTGTTTGGCTAACTGTCAAATCATTTGGTTTGGGGAATGTGGTTTCTGTATCAGTGCCAAACACTTCACCTGGAAAATTTGAACCTCTGTAACATTTTGAAATTTGAATCACAAGAAGCAAGAGCTGAAACTTGCAACAAAAATATGGGTAATGTAAGGAGAAGAAAGGGATCTGCATCTCTCTCTCAGACATGTTGCTCACCAGCTGAAAGCTCTCCTCTGTCACAGTGCTCTGCTGGATGCTCCATTTGAACCCCATACTTCTAAAGGGTCAGTAACATGTAAGATCAGCCATGCTGTCTACTAAAGCAAGTACTGAGTCTCTGTAGTCTGAAATGTTAGGAATATGAATGTGACAATAAAGCCTGTGGCTGAGGATGTCAGTTTTTTACAGGAATGCATCAAAATTGGCAAATCTCATAAGAAATTTTCCATCATACTTAATTTTTCTGCAAAAATTAATTTTTAAAAATTTGCAATAAATATGGTTGTTGTATGAACATATTTTATATAAAACTTAAAACAGCATTTACCATCTTGGGTCTATTTTTCTCATTGTTTTCAGGTATATATCTGTTTTCTCATATACTTCAGTATCAGCAGGGAAAGCTTTGTTTATAAAAACCTCTGAGTATACTTGTTTGTTTTCTGCCTTTTTAAATGGAAGAAGCTTTCTATATTTTTTCTGCTTTGGTGATAGGAGGAGCTATATTGTGCATGTAAAAATCAGGATTTCACAGCTGACTCGAGGTTTTAGGAACTCTGTGTTCACAACTTTAATTCAT
The DNA here is from genome assembly GCF_050655825.1 of Lonchura striata. Taxonomy (NCBI): domain Eukaryota; kingdom Metazoa; phylum Chordata; class Aves; order Passeriformes; family Estrildidae; genus Lonchura; species Lonchura striata. Next base: position 100,299,468 of record NC_140704.1, read on the forward strand.
TTTTCCTTTTCTATCATAAGAAATACTGGAGTTTTCTCTCAGCTGTGGCTGTCTTCCGTTTTCTTATATTTCTACACTCTGTGAAGTATTTTTGGTCCTGCTTGACCTACTGGCCTAAAGGGCTGATATCTTTTTGATTTTGTTCTGTATAGTATATTTGTATACAGGCTTTTTCAGACCAGAAACAAAATTAAATGATCCAGAGGGACATTACTCTCCTAAAGAATACCTCTAAACAGTAAATAAATATTTTATATGATCCCTCTAGGCAGTGCAAACTGTGGTAGGGAGGTTCAGTTTGGGACACTCAGCCTCTAAAAAGAAACGTGACTACACTATTGGCACCTTTTTTAATTTTTTCATAAGATAAATCAGAGAATGCATAGAAAAAAAATTTCTTCAGTGCTGGGAAAAGCCTGCAGGAAAACCTAACATGTATTTCTATAAGTGACAATACTTGACAGACTGTGTTACTTACAAGTTGCCTTTTCCTTTGTGTCTTTTGTTCTGTTGCACAGCTGAGATAATATGAAGCAAAAATGTCTAACTGTTACAATGGAAATGAGAACTCTGCTTTTTGGATGATTGCAGGCACCCTTTGTTTTGCCCTCCTGCTCAACCTGCACAGACATCTCAACAATTTTATTTGCCTCAACTGGTGGATCTAAAGCGTTTGTTACCGACTGCTGTTTCTATTGCCCTCAATGAAGCTAAAGATCACCATTTGATCTTTAGGTACTGGATGCAACATAATTTTTGTCATAGTTTTATAACATTCACTAGTCATTAAGTAGATGGCCTACAGGCTGAAATATGTAAATTAGCTAATTATCTGAGTGCTGACATAAAATTTAGTATTAACTCTTCTTCTCTTTAGAAACTGTCTGGCATTGTTAGCTCTGGACCTTCAGCACCTTCAGTTCAGCTGGATTTCTGTAGCTATACACTGCATAGGAGCCACAGGTTCTCTCTGCCACCCATCATCCTTTGTGGCTTTTCTCTTCTGGGTCTTTTCAAGCCTTTTTGTTGTTGTTAGACAAAAATTATTTATGGTGTTTTCAATGCCCTCTAGTGGTATTTCTAGCTTTTATTGTGATGGTTCTGAACTAACTGTGCAATGCTGACACTTCCACATCACCATGGATATGCCTGGGCGCTTTCAGAGGGCACAGAGCAGCGGGTACCATCACAACCAGGTACTACGCTGGCTGTGACAGACCTGCCATAGCTGCCTAATACATTTGCATCAAAGTATGTGCCTGAAAGTTTCCCTATTTGAAACTGACCCTCCTGCCCATGTTCCCCTGCAGATTCCTCTCGCGTGTGTCCTTGAGTCTGGTATCCCCCATCTTCCAGGCAGTCCTGGCCACTTGCCCATTAGGATGCATGGTGTGCCATGTACCCTTGCAGCTGCTTCCCACCTCACCCTAAGGAGCAGAAGAGCAGCCACATCTGGTACATGTGTATGCCTCAGGCCACAGTTCCCAAATCTTCTTGTGTGGAGGCTATTAAGAAAACCAGACATCAACTGGACCACTTCACCCATCCTCCAGTGTTTTTCTGATACAGTGTTTTCCTGGATGCAAGATGCTGCTGCTTTAGTTACAGATATACTTTCTGAGGTGAAATGCAAAAATGCAAAACTAGCTCTGAATTCTTGTCCATGAAAGCATGTACCCTCAGAAAGGCTATATAAAATTATGTATCGAGATATAAAAGATGTAGACTGGAAGAGAGAAAAGGTTATGGACTCTGAATGTATTCATCTTTATTCCTGGCTCTTCTGATGTGCCTGTGCCAAATAATAAATGTCTGTTACCCTGTGGTTTCCAGACTTCCATGGTTTGTGGTTTGGAAAAGTTCAGTCCTGGAGATAGGGCTTATGTATGCACATTTACTTTATATTTTAACTTAATTAACCCTCTGAAATATTTTTAAATAAATGTTGGGTTGCTTTTCAATTTTAAAATAAAATAACAATCTAGATGGAAGGAATAAAAAAATATAACCTTTTTTTTGGTCAAAAGGAGAGGTAACTCATCAGTCTTTAAGATTTTGCTCTGATTTATCAAAGGTATAATAGTAAGTGAAATAATCAATTCTTCTTTAACTTCAAAATTCTTGTGTAATATCAAGGTCTGTGAGATGGTGACCTATGAGATTAGGAAAAAAGGGGCAGAAGGAGAATAGACATGAAAATGTATTAGTGTGTAAGGTGGAAAGATACATAAAATGAACAGTTAGATGGTGTTGGATTAAATATAGAGACATTAAGTGCTGCATAAAATAGATCAAAGGAGAATTCTGCCTCTATAAATGAGTAGGCAAATGACAAGATTTCTTGTTTTGTAAGATAGGAGTTAAAAATTAAGTAGGTCCAAGAGGGGAGATCTAGGATTGAAAGGAGGTCATTTGCAATTTAAATAATCTATCAATGAATCCAAATATGAAAGGGATGCCAGAGTAAGGAGCACAACAGCTGAAGTTGAGAAAATAATTAAATCACTGTTGTGATATGTTTCTGAGTGTAATGAAATACGTTGGTGAACTTTGGCTGATGGCTAGTTGTTAGAGAAAATGATATGTTAAACATTTGAGTAACTGCTAAAGTGTCAGTTTATGGGGTTAAGAAATCCATCTCTGACAATACAAATTTTTCATTATTCTAAAAGTTTTTCCAGACCAAAAGGTAAAGTATAAATAAACCATAACTTTGTCAAACAGTAAAATAATTATTCCAATTACTTTATGTAAAAATTATCTTTTTAACTAAAAGTACTGAAGTCATCATCACTTTGCTTTATAACCATATTAGTAATTGTAGGTTTTAAACAATTGCTGTAACACTACTTTGTAATTTGGACCCACTTGTCTAGTTTTCATTGCTTTCTTTAATGTCTGTACTGTTTATTATGCAAGATACTTAGAGTTTCTTATAGCTTCTTTATATAGAAATTTAATCATAGACTGACAGAATAATTGCCAAGTATATGGAGGATCTACACTTTACAACTTTATTACCTTTTTAATCTCACTAGTAAATTTTGACTTTTTTAGGTAATTTTTACGTAGACCTCTTTCCAGAGCATTATTACAGAAATTCTAAATGAAAGAATGTATACAGATAGCAAACAGCATATGTACAGGTGGGTAAGTGCAGTTCAGATAAAATAACACAGGGCCTCCACGTAGAAAAAACATAATATATACAAAGAATAAAGAATACTGTTTAAGCATCAAGACTTTCAGAGTAATGTGACAAATTAATACTTCATCTTTGTGCATTCTCTAGGTTTGAAGTTTTCATAGAAATGACAAACCTGAAACATGAACAGAATATAATTGGCAGTGTTTGATTTCTTTACATGTGTAGAATAATGAAAAGAACAATCTTCATCTTGAATAAACAATCCTATGCACTGTTACAGATGTTCAATCCACTCATGTAGGAGTTATGTCAATAGAAACTTGGCAGACATTTTTGTGTTTGAAGAAAGAGTAAGATTTTCAGAAAATGAAAGTACACTTCATTTCTAGAACAAATGAGTTCTAAACAGAGCTCTAGCATCCACTAGAACGAGAAACTGCGCAAAAACTAAGGTGGAATTGTGAAAATACTGGTCTAAGACCTGGGCTCCGATATAATTGGACAACACGGTGATAGATTGGATTCACCCTTCAGTTTCAGGCTGTAGCAACAGTAGAAGATTACAGACATGTAGCAAAAAATCACTAAGGTTGAAATGTTTTCAACCAGGAGTTTCAGGAGAGAAAACTGAGACATTGCTGAATTTATAGTTAATTGTAATTGATAACTGTTAATTTTTTTTAAAAGTAATGATTTGTAGGTAATCTTGGCTGATGATGAGTTAAAATATTTAAAACTCACAGAACTACAGGCAACTTAATCTCACTTTCTTGTTGAATAAACATGATTTTTTTTTTAAATGCTAGGATATTGTTGCATTAATAAATGCATTGATAGGCGTGATGCAATAAAGAACAGTTAATGTAGCTTTTGTAAAGAAGAGTCACATTTTACGTTCATCTGTTGTATGAGGAAATCACTTGAGCGCACAGCCAAATTTGATATGGTTGCTACAGTATGCATGCATTGGCAAGAATCTGTTGCAAAATTGTCTCAACAAGGTTCTTGGAGATTAAACTGCCATGAGATTGTAATAAAAATACCTCAATAGAATCACTACTGTCCAAAAGAGGAAAAAAATAGATTGGTGCTAACAAAAAATACAGTGTGGTGAAGCCTCTCGTGTTGCACATATTGTTTCCTGCATGTTGTTCAACTATGAAATTACAGAAGAATAAAACTCATTGTTCTACTGAGCTGTGATCACCAGAATTAAAAATGGTACTGGCAAGGATAATTTTGATAATGAGAAGTCATAGAGAATGATTTCTATACAAGGAGAAATTTTATAAGCAAGGTTATTCAAATCTGGAAAAGAGATGAGTAAGGATGGTGTAATTGAAATGTATGAAGTCATGAATGGCAGGTCAAAAGTGATTTAGGACATCTTATTCACCCTTCATGACACAAAAACCAGCAAGCGCCCAAGTAAATTACCAGGCTGAAGTGTAAATTGCTTTTCATATAATACATAATTAAATTGTGTAACTCATTGCTGCAGGATGTTTTTGATGCCAAAATATAAATCAGTTCAAAAAGCAATTAGCTGAATGGATGGAAGTAAGCCCCATTAAGGGCTATTAACTACAATGATGTGGGTACAACGCTAAAACCTTGTACTTACAAAAGGAGTCTTCAGAGGGAAGAGCTTTACTTATGCACCCCTGAAAAAATCCAGTCTCGCCCAGTATAGAAGATAAGACTATGGGTCTCTATTCTCACATAATGTGAATAGTATTGTCATAATCATGTCTGATTAGCCCTGAGAAGGATTCAGGGCTCTGAATGGAAAAATGGGCACATACAAAGCAGTCCCATGGAAGACAAGAAGATCACCTGCAACTGTTGCCTGAAAAAATAAAGAGGGGATAAGTGAGGCAGTAAAAAGTATGGTTATTTTATCAAGATCTAACTATGTCCCTACCCTGTGCAGTATATGTGTATATAATTAGTTTGAACACTAGATTGTATTTCAAATTCTATAAAATTTAATTAAAATTTTCAGTAAACTTTAAGGTCAATGAAATAAATTAGTAATCATAGCTCTTCTTATGATTGCACACCTAAGAAAAAAACAGTATTTCTATTACACATGTAACAGAAATACTCTAAGGAGTTTTTTCTATTCTTCATATAATGCTACATCTCTGGGCTGAAATTCATATAAACTTCATTACTGTTATGCCCAAGATGGCCTCCAACCATCACAGCACCCACAAGTGTTCTGTGCACTAAAAACCCCAGGTCCTGTGGTCATCTTCCCCAGATGTCTCCCTTGTCAGCTGTATCAGGAAGTTTTCTTCCACAAGCTCCAGGAATTCTTAAATTATTTTCTCTCTATTGCATTGTATTTCCAGCTCATATCTGGCAAGTTGAAGTGAGGCTATTTCCTTTTTTTAAATTCTTTTTTTTTTTAGGGATGGGGGAAAGCACTTTCTTTTTAAATGTTGTTTTATTTCAGGTTAAAGAAAGGTCTTTGAATATATTTCTTGTAATCAGACATTTTTAAGGGCTACAGCTAGCACTTGGAAAGTGAAGATTCAGAGTAGCGTTCTCATTACACTTTCCCTTTTCAAGACTGTATAGAAAGAAACCCTTCTCTTTCAGTCATTTTGTTAATGACCTTTGTCACTAGTCTTTGAACTAAGCTGAAGGTTTTCTGTGAGGGTTTCTGCCATTCTTGCACAGAAGTCTCTGATGTAAACACTAAGAAGAAGGTTTAATTGATACGCTTAAAATAATTAGAAAGCAACAGTGCTCAGCAGGGCTGTTTAGGACTAAAGGCTAACAAGGAACTAAATCCCCAGACAACTGTGTGATCATTAGGAAAACTCAGAGATAAAACATGACATTTTGGATAGTTTGGATTCAATGTATTTAAAAGAAAATAAAAATAAAGAAAAACAAAGTAAAAAAAAAAACAACCCACCCCCCCACCACTTCCTCTAAAACTTGCAGAAATAGTGCTATGGAAAAGAAATGGAATTTTTACATCTGTGAGTGAATATGCCTTCCATTTAAAGTAAAATATTTTAATATTGCTTGCGGCTGTGAGTCTTTAGCATTGACACATTCTTGTGAGACTTTTGTATGCAGCACTTAAAAAGCAATGCTCTTTATAATGCATGATATTTAATCTTCTTTTTCTTTATTTATTGTACTATATTTTATTTTTTTAATGCGGAGATTTATTTCCATCTATTCAATACTAATTTATTCAGCTGAGTAGTAGGGTCAAATTTGTAGCCTCTTTAAAACAGCTGGAAGTTCATTTAGGGTAAAGACTCTGTGTTGCCCATGAGTCATTTTCTCAGAATATGAATAGTACTACAGCCCATCTAGATTATGTCACTCATAATATGAAAGAAGATGAGGACTTCTCCAGTTCAACCTTCCAAATCATGGCTAAAATATGCTCACTTCAGAGTTTAGAATAAGTAGCCTCCAATTTGCAAACAAATTAACACACATTTTAGGAAGGGCATGAGTGTATTAAACTGTGAGATGACTATCTGCAGCTGTATCTGATTTGTACTGCTTAAATCTAGTAGTTTTCATTATTTCCTGAACCCAGGTAGAAACAAAATTTTTCTGCACACAATTTGTCTTTCCTGCCATTTTATTGCATGTCCTATGGAACAGTTAGGAAGTCACTATATCAAGTATTCCACTGAAATTAATTAAAAGCAGCGCATTTGCAGTGTAGTAAATTGCTAATGAGTCTCATTAAAGTCTTAAGATAACAGTGATTACATGTCCATGACTGGAGGATAAGCTTCACTGGCTTTGGTGTTTTCCTTACAGAAACAAGGGCTGTACAGACACAGTGCACACACCTTGGTTAATGGCATTATCTGGACTGTGAATCATGACCCTGCCTGTGCATGCATGAAGGACAGCATTGTTCCCAGGGCACAGCTGGGTGCGTGAGACACATCCAGCACTCCAATTGCCCAACATCAGCTGTGGAGTCAAAGAAGAGGCAAAGAGAACTTTTAGGCAACTGTGTGAGGGGTAAAACTGGGACATAGAAAAAGGAACTAGCTGTTTGATTTCCACATTACAATACTTCCTTAACTGATGCTGGCACTCATATTCCTATAATGAATAATAGTGTATATCCTTAGTAACCTTCTCTTTTGTTTAGTGGAAGATAGTACAGGCATTTTCTTCTCTCATCTGCTTTTGCAGCAGTAGCAGTGATAGCCTTGAGTAACCCATACTTTTAAGGATGTGCTTTCTGACTTTCTAAAACTCTCTGAAAAGTTATAATTCAATAGCCTGGTATTGTAAAAGTGGGTGAATAAGTCTTAATGTGATTTTCACCAGTACTAACTGATATTATTGTGCTCCCCTGAAGAATAGGGAACTAATGAAAACTTATTTTATAAGTTTGGGGTATTACCCCAAAAACTCCATGTTAAGAAAAATCCCATTTTTTTTTTTTTTTAATAGAAATGTATCATTATTATTTCTACTAAAATTTTTATTTGTAAATAAATGGGATAAATATGGATCAGTTATTCATAAGATGAAAGAGATGACAGGCACACATAAAGTTTTGGAGGTGAAAAGAGCAAAATTTAAGAATTTGAAATATATAAAAAAGCCTTACATATATATTTTAAAAAAAGATTTATAGTGAATTATATAGAAGGGAATGTGGGCAACTGTAGAAATATATATACATTAAGTCTAGACTACATGATGTAGAAATAGAAATTAAAAAGTGAAAAAAATAAAACCATGAAAAATCCCCTCAAATCCCAAACCATTCAGTAGAAGAAAGCTGCTTCTAGAATTTATTTGACAAAAGCAAGTACAAGTGTCCTGGTGAAATGTGAGAATTTTCATTTGATTGAAAATTCTTTTCTATGTTTTTAGGAGGGCAAATAGAAAATAATGACAACAAAATCTCAATAAATAAGATGCAAACCACTCAGAAGATAACATGTAGTATCTGATATGTCAACAAAATATATCAAACAATGGAAATTTCTTTCTGAAAAAACTTAACATGCTCTGTAGATGAGGGATACATTAGGTAACATACCATCTTGAGTCTAAAAATATAATCTTCCATGATATTTTTCTAAATAAGAAGAAACTATTTTATAAATGTTTGAGGAATATGACTCATAGAATTTTCACATTTATTGACTGTTCACAGGTAGAAAGGAAGGAGGTACTGGACAGTATATCAGAGCAATCCAAAGGTATCTTCAGTTCTGCTCAGTGTTTTATCAGACAGGATAGAGTGGTGGAAAATCTGGTAGGATGAATCATAAGAGTACTAGGAAGACAGAGGAGATATTAAAAATGGTCTTCAGAAGGAGGAATTAATCTTATATATCTGGACAAAATCTAAAAAAAGGCAACATTTGCACAGCTAGGATGAAGGATGAGTAAGTCTTCAGGTACCTAAGGATACGTGAAGGTAAGGGGTTGCTGCACACCTATTCTACATATAGTCACTTTCTGTGGTATGGTGTGTGTATGTTTTGATGGAGTACATGGAAGTAGGGGGTTATTTATGTAAAAATGGGATTAGAAGAAGTAGTTTTTACAGATTGGCGAGAATACCAGCAGTAGGAGAGACATCAATGACAAACACTGTACACCTTGAAGCCTATGGTCTCATTGCAGTGTTTCAGTCTTTGAACTATGTGGAATGGAAAAAAATAAAAAGGAAAATAATTAAAATCATTGTGTAAGCCCCACAGTCTATATGCACAAAGACAGTTGTATCTTGCTATCTTGCAGTGTCTGTGAATATTTGTGCATTGCTCTATTTGTCTTAATTGTCTGGTAAGGGGAACAGGTTGTAATAAATAGAAGGTGAAAAGAATGGGTTTTGTATAAATGAGTTAGGAAAGAAAAGTTGTTTTCTATAGTATTGGGGGTTTTTTTCTGTTTTTGTTGATGTTGTTTATCTGCCTATTTTCATTATCTTTAACTATTTATTAAATAACTCATAAATATTTTTAAGTGTTCTTTCTTTCTAGTAGGAATTGATAACATCCTTCTATGTAGAAACCCTTCTCATAAATATGTATGCTATTTTCCTAGCACCCTAATTTAGTTGAATATAACAGCAGAAGTGTGTTAGCATTGTTAATGACTCATTTTCTTTTAAGAGATGAGATGTTTGAAGTTGACTTAGGTATAATAATTTCAAAACTAAATGGTATGAGCAGTACTGAGCATAATATTTTGGAGTGTCCTGAAGAGGGTCCTGCTGTAATATTAATCACTCTTTTTTTTCCTGGATTGCTCTTTGAAGTACTTCTCATTTCCTTCTTTCTTTTCCTCCTTGTCAGTGTTTTGGGCTACAAAGGGATTTCTTAAAATATTCTTATATTCATCTACAATAGAAAAGTATATTTTACCATAACTTTAATTTTATGAACATACTTTATTATCACAAATAAATGCCAAACATATATATTAACTTGTAATACAAGAGTTTCAAATAGTGATATGGAATTCTTAGAGAAATTTGGAAGAAACATGACATATAGCTTTAACAATTGTGGCTAAAATGTTGAAGATGTTGTATGAGAGTTATATGCCTTTCACATGCTCTGACCCAACATAGTACTTCACTGTAAATCTGTCAAACCTCTTTGAAGACTTTTTATTTCTGTTAGACATATCCTGGAATGGCTGATCCAATGAGGATTTGTGCAACAATAGCTCATGCAAAGTCAGCATACATGATGCACATACTAAAAAATAACTAAAAAACTAGTTCCCTGTTTTCTTTCCTTTTTTCCTCTCCTTTTTTTTTCTATTATTGGCTGCTATTTTTATTTGTTTGTTTGTTTGTTTGTTTTTTGTTAAAGCCCAAAACTTAATGAAAATCAAGGCAAAAGGAAAGAAAAATTGAAGGTAGACATAGCTTTTGTTCAATTGCTGCTGGTGACACCTCTTTTCTCTTTGGATGCTCCAACAAGATACAACAGCAGGTGAAATGGATGAAGTGAAGAACATCTGGCTGAGCCGGTGTGCTGGATCTAAATTAATTTATTTTCTGCTAGTCTGTCCTTTTTCAGGTTGCTTTATTGTTTCTTCTATCCCCCTTTTCTGTCTATCTTTTGCACTAAAGATTCACACATGCATCAGCTATTCTTGGTATAATGAACAGAACCATTCGAAGGAGAGGAATTGTTCCCTTTAATTGAAAATCCTTAGAACATAGACCATATATGCCAGGAGTACAACAGATGAGTCTTGAATTTCACTCTGAAGTCTCAGATTAGTCTAAATTGCCTAATTTAGAGTATTTTTACTGGAACTTGTAGATATATTCTTTTATTGTTTCATAGATGTAATCCACATGTTAAGACTGTTATGTTAAGACTGTTATGTTTACTTGGCATACTCTTTTATGGAAAACAGATGGAATAAGCAGTGTTTTGAATCTTTAAAATGGGCTTTATTTTTCAGTGTCAGTGCACAGTGCATTAGCAATAAATTCCCACAAGAATTATAAAGAACACGATGGCACACTGCTATGGTCAGACATAGAGGAAAGAAGATGTACACAAGCTAAGAAATGAGATCTGTAGGTTATTTGTTTTACTGACAATTGCATGGGTTTCTTTGAAGAGAGTTGACTGCTTGACTATAGTTTAAACAGGTACAGTGTCAGTTTCCTAGACCCTCCCTAGGATGGCAATACTTGTTACAAGGCTTAGAACGCAGGTGAATTGAAGAAAATTGTTGTTTATTATAACTTTTTTGTGTCTTCTCAATCCAAGATACACTGAACTGAGTTTGCAACTGAATATGAAATTTATTATACTAATTATAATTTTCTTAAAGTACTTATATACCTCTAGTCATTGCCTAGAATGTTACTGAATGATGGTGACTATCACCTAGTTATTATAACTGACAGTTCATGAGATAATATTAATAACAGCAATATTATATAGCTGGGTGCAATTAGCACAGGGCAACAAGACACAAAAAGAAGACAGAAGGCTAATATTCTTGAGGTTAAAATTTGAGAGTTAAAAGCCTGTTGGTTAAATATTTTGGTTACACATTACAGAAAATGAGCAATTGCTGTGGTTTGTGCCTCAAGCTTTCAAGGGTAGAAAAGAATAACAATCACAGACCACCTGCTGTTAAAATGAAATCAGATTACTGTGGAAAACATCAGATTTTAATCATATGTGGGTACCAGCATGCATGATGATCCCACTCCTATGATGATCCAGATAGCTTTTCCAATTCCTTATATGATGACTTGGTAGTCAAAGAAAGTGAAAATCACACCTAAAAGAAAAACCTAACAAAAAGAAGTGATATGCTTAAATAAGGAAAAAAAACAGTTGCTGGGTATCTGTCTTTCTACTTAGTGACAGATGATCCCACTTTACCTGACTACATAGAATTTTGTTGTTGCAACATGCAATATTGTGTTACAAAGTTGATTTTTCCTGCCTGTGAGGAGTGTTTTTATTTATCACATGCTGGAACCTAGTGGTAGTAGTGCAACAACAGCTGATGTTAATAGTGCAAGACCAGAAGACTGTCCAGCTGCATGTCCCTTCCTGGAGAAAGTGCCATCTCTGTTTCTAATAGTTTCCTTTCCTGGTTTGGGTTTGCTTTGTAAACATGCTCTTGTGCAATTTCCACTTTTAAGCCTAGTAACTCAGGAGATAACACATTTTCTGTCTTGTTTTTAGTGAGAAAATATTTTTTAATGTTTGAGAAATGGGGACCTGAGACTGCATATAATATTTATATATTGATTTGCATAGACAATGCATTCTATGAATTCTATGAATGTTTTAAGGATCTATGCAAACAGTGTAATTGATTAATTTGAATAGAATTAACACAATTCTGCTGAAATTTGCCTTGCTATCCCCAGTGAAAAAATACTATGAGCACCAGTTAGGACACTGACAGATAAAAACAGTAGACAATCCATCTTGGAGAAAAGTGGACCAGCATATCTAAGGTCTGGTAATAAATTCAACTCCTCAGTGGAAATAAAGAGGTCACTGTCAGTGAAACATACTGGGCAGCAAATGAAATGTTTGCATCAAGGTTTGCTTCCAGCCATGTTGGCTTAGACTTGAAATTCATCAGGACAAAAGCTGGGAAAGTATCTCCTTCTTTTCAGCTGGAAAGTACGAAAAAAATATTGCTTTGAATAATGGATGTTGGATATCCTAATTTATGACCCAATTTACTAGCCCTATTTACTAAACTACTGGCTACTATCAATATCAAAATAGGAGAATATTCCAGGCTACAGATAGGAGCCTATGTCTTCCTGTTTTACTACTAAAATTAACTTTGAGGACATGAGCAGAGAATGTTCTGAACTGAGATACGCATTATATTATGGACATGGTTTCTTCTGTCAGGTGGCTGATATGAGAGAAAACTGTAGAGTACAAACCCTTCCAAGCCCTTGGAAATGGTTGGAAGAAAGTTCTCAGAAAGTTAGTTTCTTCTTTGCTTAACTAATTAATGTAAAATAAAATGAAACCAAGTAAAATAAATGTTAAATACTTGCAAAGTAACTGATAGATATGTTTCCATATAAGGAACCACACTAGTTGTACTTCAGAAACACCAATCTTTACCCAAACTCATGTGCCTGCACATCTAAAAAAAGACCAAGAGGAACTTCTGCAAAGTGCTCATTGGCAAAAAAATGCACCTTCATGTAGTCTAAAATGTATTCTTGACTATACAAACGTCTTAGAAATACTTCTGAACATTTATGCACTCATATGTATGTCCTGGCATGGTCTTTACAGTATTTTTTATTAGAGACTTAGACTCTATGAGAGAGGCTTAGTCTCTGTTTGAGACTTAGAAGACCTCTTCAGATTACCTCTTAAGAAATAAAGGAAAAAAGTGAAATGGATGTGATGGTTTGACCTTGGCTGGCTACCAGCTGCTATACCACTTCTCTTTCTCAACAATAAAAGGAGAGAAAATATTGCAATAAGCTCGTGGATCAAGATAAGGACAGAGAGAATCACTTACCAATTACTTGCAGCCAAAACAGACTCAACTTCAGGCAAGAAATGCAACTTACTGTCAATCAAACAGAGTAAGATAATGAGAAGAGCGAATCTAAAAACACCTTCCCTCCACCTATCCCTTTCTTGCAGGCTGAACTTTACTGCCAGCTCCTCCCGACACAGAAGCCCTAGGAGCATGGGAGTTACAGTAAGTTCATTACATGTCTCTAATACTCTTTCATCCTTACACACGTTCCCTGCTCCAGTATGAGGGCCCACCGAAGGGACACAGTCATTCAGGAACTTCTGCAACGCAGATCGTTCCCTCATGGGCTGCAGTGACTCACAAACTGCTCCAGCATGTTCCCTATTCCATAGGGTCTAGTCCCTCAGGAGCAAACTTCCTCAGGTTGTATGTCTCCTGGGATCACAAGTTCTGCCGGCAAACCTGCTTCAATGTGGGCTTCTCTCTCCATAGAGCCACAGGTCTGCCAGGAGCCTGCTCCAGCATGAGCTTCTCACAGTGTCATAGCCTCCCTTTGACATCCATCTGCTCCAGCAGAGGGTCCTCCACAGGCTGCAGGTGGATCTCCGCATCCCTGTGGAATTCTGTGGGCTCCACCATGAGCTCTAGGGGAATCTCAGTCCCTGACCTTCCTTCTCCATTGACCTTGTTGTTTGCAGGACTGTTTCTTTCAGCTATTCTCTCCTCTCTCCCAGCTGCATTTTAATACTTTTTGATCTTCTTAAACATTTTAAATCCCAATGTTCCTGATGAGCTCAGCTGTGGCTACAGACAGGACTGTCTTGGAGCTGGGTGAAAATGGCTCTGTCAAGGCATGAGTGAAGTTTCTGATATCTTCTCACAGAGACCACCCATGCAGTACGTCCACTACCAAAATTTTGCCATGGAAACCCACTGGAGTGGATAAGGCAAGAAGGACCTCAATTTAGGCTATGAAATGTAATGATGGTGAGATTAGCATATAGTGTACTTTCAGGCCATATAGAAATGTGTGTTCCAAGTCTAGTAAAAGAAATTAATAAAGATGGTGAAGATTCATGGGAGCAACTCACTAGTTTAAGACTGCAAAAGGTACCAAATTACTTTTATAAGGAAGAGTAAGTTACTCTGACCACTTATAAAACATGGAAAAATAGAGGGATTTCTGAGGAAAAGAAAAAAAAGAAAATCTTACCACATGATGTTATTAAGTTTTAATAATTTCAGTTATATCAACAGGCTACATTATTAGGGAAGAAAAAGTAGAAAAAATATACTCTCCAGCACAATTTTTCTAATCATAATCATCCTGATTCATTGAACAAATTGAATAATACAGTATGAAATGTAGTGATTAATTGAAATTATGTTATAGTATAAGGTGCAGTTGTGAAGTATTAACCTAAAAAATGTGGTTACTAACTTCATCTAACTATAGCTATTGTTAGAACATTAAGGTGAATATGCTATAAAAAAATACATGGGAAAAATAGAAAGATACTTTGCATTTTTAAATTGAATTAATAGGTTTTACCATCCTAGAATGGTTACTGACTCCTGAATGTCTGTGTGTTCTTTCATTGTTTTACCAAATAGCAAGCAAATATTCTGTTTGCTATATCTTTCTTTAAAAATACCTCATTACTGTAATAACTATCTTATGCAAAAAAATATATCTCTGAGTTGAGATGCTTCTCTTTCTATTTTTAAGCAAGACTGTGGAAAGGAATACTGTGTTTTAAACCATTTGGGTCCTTAATTGCTGGTAGTAATGGAACAGTGCATGATTTAGAGGAAAACATGGTGTAGATTAAAAGCATGTATTTCCCTATGAGAAGCAAAAATAATATTTTGGAAAAAAGCAATATTTAAAAAGTTTGCAGCTGGCAAGCTTTGAGATTGTTCCAATTTTCATTGAAATAAAAGGCCACAGACTGGCCCCAGAATGAAGCTAATTAAAAGTAAAACAAAGTTAATTACAAAGGACTATAATGATGCTTTTGGTATTAATTTGGGGGAGCATTGTAGACAATTAAACAATAACACTTTAAGTAAAATTAAAAATTTTAGATATTTTGCTTATGATTTTGCATGTATGATTTTGGGACAAAGTTACCAAAACCTTATTTACATTCCTTGCATATTAGACTGCACTGAAATACATTCTCCTTTATTTTCAACCACTTGTATATTTGCTTCAGGAGAAAATGGCTTTTTCATAAAAATCAAATAGAACAGTTTTCTGTTATTATTGTGGGGTTTGTGGGTTTGTATTGCTTTATTTTAGTTTTGGGGAGGACTGCTATTTTAAACCACATAAAAGGTTCAAGTCAGCAATACCTGACATGTCCAACCAAGATTAAATCACATTTAGTAGAGCAGTTCTTTCTCTTGGAAAACCCTGGGTTTGTTGGCATGATGTACATATCTGGCATGAATCTGGCATACCAATTTCTCTGCCCCTCTGGTTCCTGTGCACATACCTGTCCTCTTCTTAGAGCAGCTGGAGTCTCCCATATGGCTGATCTCTCCATGGCAGCCAGTCACATACTTGAAGGCCAGCCTTACAGCTAGAATTTCTGCTTGTGCCTCTTTTTGTCTGTTCCTTTTACAAAAGCTAAAAGAAGTTTATTGAGAGACTTTAAAGGCAGTTGCATGTTCTCCATTCCTTTTTCTCCTGGTTTGACTGGTGAATTGCATTGCCTATGATAAGTTGTAGACTTTTTCAAGGCATAAAACCTACATGTCATTGCCTGCAGCTGTGTTAAATGGAAGATTAAATGTATACCTAATATTGACCTGGTGTAAAAAATAGCTAAGGATTTTCAGAAAATGTGAATTTTTATGTGCTAAGGCATGGGAAAGAAGATTTTGAATTTGTTTTGATTTCTTCCTGTAAAATCCACATTTTCCTTTACTGTATTTCTTTAGCCCATCCAGGAGTGAATGAAGTTGGACCTTAATCAATCATAAAATAAATGTAATTAAATTTATATTTAAAAATTTCAAGCTAGATAATAGAAATCTGACAAGTTTTATTCTGTCATGAAAGTAAGAAACAGCAACCTGAACTTTTGCCTGACTAGAAGTTACACCTCTTTAAATGATCTGCTATTTAAAAGTTGTCTATTTTTGCCCTTTGGTTTTCTTACAAGTCAGAAAAGGCTCAAATATTTTTGAAGGCATTAGGACAGGCTGTGGCATAAACAATCAGTCTTCTGGACAAGATACATAAAGTTCAGGCTTCATGATGAAAAGAAGTTGAAACTATTGTTATTTCTATCAGTCACAGATGGTTTTGAGTAAGACTAATTAAAAGAGAATAATTTGAAACTGTGACTGTGCAGGAATATATTTTGTCACTAACAGCCAATCATGAAATAGGAGGGTTACAGAGAAAATGTGTTCTCAGAATACTTCGAATCCTTGACAGTTGCTATTAAACTAATTGGGAGCAGGGTAAGACAACTTCCAAGGGTAACTGTTTTCAACTAGACTCAGCAAAACAAGTTAAGCATGTATTTAAAGGAAAGCAAAGATGCAATTCTAATTTCATTCAATAAAACAGGAAACTCTTTCTCCTTTGTGTTTTTCCATGCTGAATGTATATTTAAAATCATAGCTGGGCAAAAATCTTTTGTCTACAGAGGAAAGCTCCCTTAAGGTAAAAAAGATTTTTCAAAAAAATCTGTGATATTTCTTTTTGGATACATTTGCCAATCACAAAATAGAATGTCTGCAATCACACAGGACTTCAGGTGTGGATTTTTTTTTTCATTTGATTCTTTTCAGACATTGTATTTTATAACTTAAATAAATTAAAATCCCATTAAAAAAACCCATATAAAGTCTGTGGAAGAGCTACAGTTCAATGAGTTTCCGGTAGTTTGTAGAATTCAGTAAGAAAAGGGAAATTATTTTCATGACTCTTTCAAAAAGGAATTTCTTTAATTTTGGTGAGAACATTTGATCCTATAAAGCATTTCCTAATTAGTCCAATAAAGCACATAATCTACTTTTTTCATTATTTACTGAACTAGCATGTTTATTGCCATTTTTATTACAAGAGCTTATTGATTTTTTCATAAAAGCAGCTCACTGCAAATTCATTGCATGTTAATTTATTGTATCAAATTCACCTAGAAATTACAGTAGTCCATTTTGAACTTCAAATTTCATACAGCCTCTCATGCTTCCAATATTCATGAACATGTTAACGTAAGCAGTCATCATTAAAGTGGTTCCTAAAAATAAATCACTTCAGGTCATGTGAATTGAGATCATGATCATATTTAATGCAAGGAAATTCTGAACAATGCATAGCAAAATTTAGTGTGCTCTAGGCACAGAGTAAAACTATCTTTCCAGTGTTATGTAGTTGCACATAGATGCAATGTAATTTTGAAGTAGCAGGCTATTGCATACTTAATACAGCATGAACATGTAAAAACATACTGCACTGACCACAGTGTTAAATATACTGCATCACCGTATAAGAAAAAGTGTTTATGTGTCTGAAATGCATAGAAAGGATTGTGGGGAAGGTTGTAGGAAGAATGATAAAAGGATGCATCAAAAGGAGTGTGGCCAGCAGGTCAAGGGATGTGGTTCTTCCTCCCAGCTTTGCTTGCAAAAGACCCCAGCTGGAGTATTGCATGAAGCTTTGGTGCCCACAACATAAGAAGAACATGGAACTTCTACTATGAAGAAAGGCTAAGAGATTTGGGGCTACCCAGCAAATAGAAGAAAAGGTTGCATGGAGAACTCACGGCAACATTCCCATATCTGAAGAGGGCCTGCAGGGAAGCCAGAGTGGGACTCTTCATCATGAACTGCAGTGACAGGACTAAGAGTAATGGGTTCAAACTGAAAGAGGGGGAATTTAGGTTGGAGAATAGGAAGAAATTCTTTACTGTGACCGTGGTGAGGTACTGGAAGAGGTTGCCCAGAGAAGTTGTGGATGGCCCAACCCTGTCAGGCTTCAATGGCTGGTTGGATGGGGCATTGAGCGCCTAGTCTAATGGAAAGTGCTCCCGTCCCTGGTAGGGGCATTGGAACTAGACGATCATTAAGGTCCCTTCCAGCCAAACTATTCTATGGTTCTATGATTTTAAATCAAAACGGGATTGTGGAAATCAGCTTGGTTTACTAAACAAACACTAATTGACATTGAGTATATCAAGATGACTCTTCAATCAATTTTTTGAAAGTGAGTAAATCCATGCAGTAGAATAACATTCAACTCCTTCTCCCTAATGAAAGAGTTTTCTCTCATTGTTGGTTATATTGCTTTTGCAAGAAATATAGAAAAGGCAGAGCATCCTTTTCATTTGGAAATAATAAGGGAAATGTTTGGAAAGGGAGAAGCATTCTGATTAGATATGGAAATGAAGTTAAAAGTAATATTTGAACATTAAAAGTTATAATTTCAACTCCTTCTGAGTTACAGTACTCTGTTTTCTTGAAATTATAGTTTAAAATGTTTCACAGAGCAACTAATCCAAAAAGTCAGCTCTTCCTGTTTGACTATGACTGGAATATCATGTGGGAGAAAAAAACAAGGGTATATAAGCTGCTTAAATGTGTGTGAAAATCAAAATCCTCTTTGTAAACCCAAGTTTTAAAAGGTTGCAAAAGGTCTTTGATTTGCAGTGAATATCAGTTCAATAACTCAAAGTGAAAAATTTCTCACATGAAATCCTGAGACTTACCAAGGGATGGAAGAATGTAAATATTTTCTATACATTTTTAAGGGTTTAGGTGTGGCTACTATTTATATTTAGGGTAAAAATGATATTAATTTTAATTTTTCATTTATTAAAATGTGCTTTCCTTGCCCAATCTTCTGTTTTTTGTCATCCAATAAGTTGTTCTTCTACTGAGCACCTGCAAGTGCAGGCATCAACATTTCATTGTAGTGTGTCCTAAAAATACTGAGGGTCATGGAGGACCAAGGAGGAACATTTATAGAAATTAATTTTTTGCTTTTAAATTGTAAGGATTTTGAAGAATAGTTTTAACCTTCTCTTCCAAAGCTCATAAACAGCAGTGCCCAGAAGTTCACTATTGCAGACAGCTCAAATTGAACACTCAGTTTTCAGATGCTTGCAACTCTATTCTCTGGTAAATAATTGATTAATAAGTCATTTTAAAAATTAAGACTTCCTTTCTTCCTTTATACTCAATTGACAGAAAGAAAATTGTGTACTTATTGATAAATGTCCTTGAATCACGGGCTGATGATTTTCCAAATGTTAATTTCTCTGGTGACACTGCTGATGCATGAAGAAAGCCTGCCTTAATATAATGAAACAGGGAGATATAGTTACATATATTTTTGGTGTGCTCCCACTAGTATTCCTGAGAGTGAGACAGGCAGTAGGCATTATAGTGATGTCCAGATCTTTTAGCCTAAAGGAACTAGGAAAAAATATCTTCTTTTTTTTCCATTTTCTGTCTTCTGGTAATTCAACACTGAGGTAGATAGACTGTCTTACCATACACTTTAGAAGTAAATGAATTGTCTATTAATTATTTCAGATGGTCTATTTGCAGTGTGCTCTATATTTTGTTTCACCTAACTGTTACTACTACACAAACATTTGGTTTCACTACAGAAATATTTTTTCCACTTTAACTACTGCTGCATTTGACCTATGCAAGGAAAGCTGTCTCTGTATTCCAGGTAATTTTTGTTAACATTTTCTTAAAAGGTGCCAAATATGTAATGATCATAGACACAATTTTCTGCTTGGATTTAGTCCAAGTGTCTTCTGTTTCTAAAGCTTTTCACCATTGTGACCTTAGTAAGCCAGTTAAGGCTCTTTTTAAAAAGTGCTGCCAAAAAGTAAACTTATGTCTTTGGGTTTGTTCTGGTCAGGGACAAGAGCTGGGCTCAAAGATCCTTGTGGGTCCCTTCCAACTCAGCATATCCTGTGATTCTGTGAAAAACGTTTGGATGTCTTTGACTGAGGTCCTATTAGTATACAAAATTTGGAAGATGATATCTTTGGAATAAGTAATTTGAGGATTAAATACTGCATAGAAAATGTTTTGGTTATTAGGTGTCATGTAAGTACAAATATTATGTATTTATTTGCATGTGTATATTCCATTTTCTAGTCTCATTGTATGAAAACACAATTGCTGATATAAATGGAGACCTGGACTCCAGCTGTGTTGTTTCTGGATTTTAAATGTTGAGCAGAACTTCCCTCCACAATCATTCTCTGTGAGCTTGTGACAGTGAGGTGAGGGACTGTAGAACAAGCAGAATTCTAATGGCATTTAGAATTAAAGTGAAGTAACATCAAGCAGTCAGGAGCTGCCAGGTCAGCCACATTTCTAAAACAGAACTTGAAAAAGATAAAATCAAGGCAATGGAATTTAAGCATAGATGTGCTGCAGTTTGGAAATAACTCAGGAACTGCCATGTAGCCCAGGAACTATGATGTCCAATTAACTACTGCTGCAGAAATTATTCAGGATTCAGCGCAAGCATTCAAAAATAATTTTTTGTATGCTTATCTGAAGCATCACTGAAGCATCTAGCTCTGTGCAATTTGCTAAGGTAGTATTGAATTTCTTTGCAAACTTTGGGGTTTTTTCCTCTTCATGTAGAGACAATTTTTTATAAAGATATGATTAGACTCAGTAAAAAATAACATTTTTCTTGTCAGCTTTATGTGCAGGTCAGAACTGTGTCATATATATTCAAATTATTCTCTATGGAAGGTGTGCATCTTTTCCTGTCTAATGTTTATTCCTTGCCCTTTTGTAACTTTCTATTTCAGCTATATGTTATTTTCTGGATCTTTTACTTATCATATTTATTTTTAACTTATCGAGAACTTTCTCTTCATCCTTACATACAGGAAACCTAAAGATACACTCTGACCTAACGCTTGCATGGATTTCAGAAAATTGTAGGGTAGAACAACTGTAGGTTGAAAAGAGCCCTTGGCAGACAACAGAAACATCAGACATAATTCTTGAAGTAAATATGGTAAAAGATGCTACCATTAAAATAGACTGAAAATGCCAAACACCAACCCTTATCCTCTGGTTTGTGGTTTGTTCACAGTCCTCTCGGGCAAACTTGCTGGTTATTTGATTCTCTTTTTAGTGGCAGCCCCTCTAGTCATCTCTTTCTAATCAAAGTCTAATTGAAATTTAATTCATCCAGGTAGGTGTCATTAAAATGGAATAATTAATCTCTTTGTATGCCAGGAAATTAAAATAAATTACAATATTGTTATTTTCTATTTCATCCAGAGTGAGACTGCAGCTGTTTACATGCTCTTATATGTATTCACACACACAATATATATGGACATGCATACATACACACTCAGAACTGGAAGCAATAATTAATTTTCTTGCAAATGGAAATGTCTGTCTGATGTACGAGTAGGTAAAGGCAACAACTGAGAAACATTATTTGTTTGCTTGCTTACTTCTATATATTTTCTTTCTAACTTACATTAATCTTAAAAATGTGGGAATACTAGATGATGGAAAAGGTCCATTCAGCTCAGTGCTCCATATCTGACACTGGCAGAAAGCAGATTCTTGGGAAAGAGCCTATGCTGGAGTCATCTGATCAGAGCTGCTCCAGGTATCTCCCAGCAATAATCTCTGATAGACACAAACAGCGGGTACTAAAGCTAGAATATCTGAAACAAGATTTTGTGCTATTTTATGAGCCAAAGGAAAAGTAAATCACATTTTATCTTCTCCTGATACAGTATTACAATATTTTAGCTGCAGAAAAAAAATACTGCCATTAGCAGTAGTTTTGGAACATTTTATATTGAAAACTGACATAAGACTGGCGAATCTGAGAGATATGGATTGCAATAGGAAATTTTGCCATTTTTTCTAGTTGTGAAATTAGTCTTCATGTAATGTCAAAGGCTAGAAAACTCTGCTCTGAAATTCTGTGGGAATATATCCTTTTGCTAAATCTAAAAAAGTGACTGGAATCAAGCTGAATGGACTTTATTTATTTTGAGAGGGCTAACCTATTTTGAACATTGAAATATAGTTGGGAATTTTACTCTGTATTTTGTGAGAAAATTTTTAGCAGAAAATTAGCAAATATTCATGTCTATAAATATAATTCAAAAATGTATTTCTATTCAGAGAAGCATCTTTTGCCTTCAATTAGAGTGGATGTAAAATTTTACCCTTTTTTTCAGAATTCATTATTAATTATAGGCATTCCAAATTGAAATCAATAATAAAGAGGGTCAATAGCATAGTATGCAAGTTTTGCTTTCCTGATTATATGTACAAGTTTGATGAACTTAAATTATGCAATATATCAGTGTAAAAGAAAAGCATGATTTAAAATCCTGGAAAGTGTAGATCATTGTAAAATCTGTAAAATGTGGGAAAATTACATTAACACACTCTGTGGTAAGAACAGGTTTGAATTTTTTGCAGAACAATCAAATCATACTGTATATATATTAGTTCATATTTAACACACAATTCAGCCTTATTGTTTCCTGGCACAGGTTTTCCTTGATGTATAAATATGTAAAAGTATGTTTTGGATTGTCTGAATTGTAGTCTTTGTTAAAAAAACACCAAATAGCAAAATAGCTTTGGCCATATGAGAGATCAATCTTGCCTACCAAAACATAGAAACACTTTCTGGTTTTACTCAGTCTTATAAAACACTTTTATGTTTTTATTTACAGTGAATGGTGCTGAAAGTAAGATTAAGAATGGACTTTTAAGCGGACAGTTGTAGAGTTTGCTGATGATTTAGGCAGAGTTATTGCTTGACTTCTTTTAAAATCTTTTTTCTTTGAGCTTGAATCTTGTGTTCATGGGTAAGCATAGGAAGTGATGTAAAAGATGGTTACTAGTCCTCGGTCTACTACTGTGTTAGATACCCATGCTAGAAATAAAATGTCCTCTGCTAATTATATGTTTTAATCTATTTAATAAATAAAAAATATTTTCTTGTTATCTTACTTTGAATCCAGTTTCCTTCAAAAATTGTAGTCAAAATAGACAGGAATATTTAATGGATCATATGCAGATCAGCCCTGTAACATCAAAGTAAAATATACACAGATATTACTTAGCTTTACTTTAATCTGTTCCTAATGAATAAAAAACCCATTGTTAGTTATTGAAACATTGTTAGGAAGACTAAGAATAAGATTAAATTAAGCACTATTTTGTAAAAAAAGTTCAACATTTAGGATGTCATGGTTGTTTCCTCAGAACTTGTGTTAGATTCCTGATCTGGAATGATTTTCACAGGAATTTATCAGACAAGAAATTGTTCATCAAATAATAACCAGGTTACAGTGAATGGAAGTACTTAGTTTAAGTTCTAGCTGAAATGGACAAGATCTTACATGTTTCCTAATGGAAATGGTGTGATTATATATTTTAGGTCAATCTGATTAAAACGCACCAGTGAGTGAAGGGGATAAGCAAAAATTTTTAAGAAGCTATACTGCTTTCAAATTTATATCTGTAAATGCACTATATTTATATTCATGTGTACTAATATTAAATGTGGAATAGCCAAGTTTGTGTAATCCCTAAGTTTTCATTCATTGCAAAGAAAGATGTTTCAGTTCAAATTAGATTACATTTGCCCCAAGTTACACTGTGGGTTGTGAAAGAGGCAAGCAAAAAATTATTTTATTTGTGTACTACTTCCTTTTGGCTACAAGGTGATTTTTTTTTTTTCTTAGCTCTTTATAATTCTTTGTCTTATTGTACATTACCAGTTCTGGGCCTTGTTATTCAATGCATTTTCTCAGATGTAAATTCACAAAGGAGGAAGAAAGATGGTACCTAATAAAGAAATTACAAATAGAGCTACTTTGACATGTAAATACCCACTGAGAAACCTCTTGATCAGTACTTCTTTTTCTGTATTTGCCACAATATAAATGTGACCAGTAAAATTAAGATATTTTCCAAAGCTTCATCTTAGCCTTGGAAACAAGGTGAGCCATAATATTTCTGTTTAAAATGTATCATGCACTATTCTCTACCCTGAAATTTTCTTTCTGCTTCCATGCAACTGTGTGCTTTAATACATCATACTGTATGGTCATGTTGCAGAAAGTATTTCCCAGTGCAGAAGAAATTTTTCAGACTGTTCCATTCAAGCCTACTTCATGTTCTTCAAATCCTTTAGCAACTGTTGTTTCTATGTCCAATAAATACAAGAAAGTTTATTACCATTACTCTAGTTTTTTGGGTTTTTTTTTTTGGGGGGTGCAGGTAGGGGAGATCAAAGTTACATAATCTTAATTAATTTCAAGTTCCTTTTGTGAACTCTGTTGTGTTGTCCTTAAACTGAGTCAATAATCCACTGCTGTTCACCCGCATTCAAAAACAGCAGCAGCTCTTGCCTCAGGGACCCTTATGGACAGGGGCCCATGGGGTATTGGCTGCTGCTTCCCATTGTTGTTAAATGAGAGACAGCTCACCAAGTATCTCTAATCACATTGGGTCGTTTGGAACAGGTTTCATTTCAGTTTGAAACTCACCAAATGGGATGCAAATATCAAAAAAAATTAAAATAAAATTAAAAGTTGAAACAAGGTACAGGGCAGAGATTTTCCTTTGAGGGAGAGAAAACAAGCTGTTGCTACTGCTGCTAAAGGAAAATGCCTGTTCAAAAATAATATTTTTGTTTGTTCTGTCTCATTTACCTCTTTCATCAAACACCTTTATGATATCAGACTGTATTTGCATGCTTGTCATGCATGGAGTGTGACTGAACTGCAATTACTCTGTTTTAGTAGCCTCACAGTGGTTTACCTTCTGTTCATCTCCTTGCATTCTCACTGCTTGTATTGTGCTACATTATTTCTCAGAAAGTCAAAAAAGTCCTTTACCTGGATTAATTTGAGTAAATCTCTATTTCCCAGGGAGTTTCCCCTCGCTCCTGCCCTGAAGAGCACAAATAACTGTTCGATGTGATATTTAAAAATTTGTTGTCACCGTGGTTACTTCAAGAGTTTTTTTCACTTGACACTTGACACTTGACACTGTAGGTGTTAAAGTAAGATAAAAAAACAAAATTAAACAAAACACTTTTGCCCCAACTAGCTTTCTGCTCAGTTTTTGATCTTGTAGAAGTACTCAAGTTATAAATCCCTGTCCATAGTATCTAAGCCTGTTTCAGTGAAAGATACTACTGAGTAACAGTTTTTGGAACATGGACATAGCTGGCTTTAAGTAAATCAGTAATGATAATTCTATTCAATCATCCCATCATTGTCTTTGCCAATAATATCTTACTCCCTGCTATTTTTTTTTAAATATTTTTTCCAAGGCTATTTTTAAAAATCTGCTTCTGGTGTCCTGTTCATACTAATTATTTTTTCTTTTTAGCAATGGAATTTACTTGTGGCATTGCAGTTTTTTTGTTGTATTGCAAGAGGATACATGGTGAAAGTATTGGAGAGATGAGTTTTCTTCCACTGCCTTATAAGACTGCTCCATAGCTGACTGTATTTCAAGGCTAGGAAATTATACATTGCCTTGTTGTTCCCCCTTTATTGTATTTATGCCCCCTTGGATAACTTTAAGTCATTTTTCTCATGGCTTTATATTCATACTTTTCAAAGTTTTCTCTCTCTGACATATATTAGGCAGGGTATATAAAATTTCTGTCCTACTTTGATTCCTTCCTCAAAGGTCATATTGTACAGAATCTCAGTTCAGATTTTTCTATTCTGAATTCTTCACATTTTGTAAATTTTGAGATGCCCACAGCTCAACGTTATGAGGCAAAGCTACAGCTCTGGCATTTAGGTAGGTCTTAATACATGTCTGGTCTATGATGGATGAACCTTTGTTTGCACCTAAAAATCATATCAAAGTTATTTTTGCTCTTCTTGCTGGCATAGTATTTGAAATACAGCTGACTTCCTGTTAACTGTAACTTCAAGACTTTTATATCACTTTTGCTTTTCGTATATTTCTGTATTCCAAAACAATTTTTTCCTTGCTGTCACAGGTTTGAACTTTTCCTGGTATACTCTTCCCTTTTTTTCTCCTTTTCTTTCCCTTTTTTCCCCTCCTTTTTGTTTACCCCATCTATCCTCTTCCTGCTACACAAGTCCCCAAAAGAGGTAAACCATCAGTTTTTCAGCATGGTAACAGCAGTTAGTCTGAAGCAGAGACAATTTTCAGCCTAGCATGGTCTAAAAAACTTGTTTGTCTCTATTTGTATCTAGTCTCCTAAGGAAAGAAAGCAAAAAAATATTGTATTAAGTTTTCCAGACCCATATCCATAAAATAACCCCCCCCAAACCTTTAGTACTTGTTGACAGACTTGTGTGACTGTTGGTTTTCCCTGAGAGGCAGCGTAGTTCTCCTGAATTTATCACCACCTCTAGGAGTACACTGAAGCAGGAGAACAAGATGATCATAGCTGGATTTCCAAAGAGTGTAACTGCCTGCTCTGCAACCCTTGTCACCTGAAGACCCTCAAGTTGGCTCAATAGTCACTCAAAAATGCCAGCATGAAGTCTGTCTCAGGTGTCCTTGTAGAACTGGTTGTAACTTCTTGTGCACAAAATCTGGCGGGAAAGGAGGACACAGAGAGTTTCCTTTGCTCACCAACAAAAGCACTTCATCATATTTTTCTTTACTTTCATTCTGGATATTGATTTTTTTTTTTTGTTTCAGGAGCTGAATGTCAAACAGCTACTAACTGAGGTGCCAATTTGTAGATTCATAAAGCTAATCTCAATTGTTGAAGTTATTTTTCTATTAGGCAATCATCTTTCAAAAAGTTTCCCTGTAGGTTCAAGTACATCCTAAGGATCTTCAGTAGAGTTTGACATGAGATCAGGCCTACTGCTGCCTGTAGTGATGGCTTGATGAATTCTTCATAATTTCTTGTTGATAATGTTCATGCTCAACAAGGATACATCTGTTCTTGCCCCTGTAATCTGTAGGAAGGGTTATGGCATTACATCAAATACTTCTCTGGACACCCACTACAGCAGAACCTCTACTTCCCTTTTATAAGATGTTCTTGTAACTTAATTGAAAATTATCCTTGCTTTAATTGTAATATTTTTATTATTTACATATTTCTTTCATTGCTAGTTTTTCTATTTTATCAGACAAAGCCTAAAATTAGAAGGACACTCTTTGTCCTCTTTTATAACACTTACAGTCATAAGAGCAAGTTGCAGAAATGGCATCTAGGTTTTTACAGGTGATTTCATGAGCACATGTAAGTGTGTGTAGATTTATACAAAACATTTCATTGTAAAACAAACACACCTTACAACCGTCAATCATGTGATTTATCACCTGCATGCAGAAACATGACAGGTAATTATAATGTGATAGCACTATAAATTATGTATACTTTTAATAGTCAAGTTCTATTTGATTTAAAAATAAATCACTAATTATTCAGTAAAATGATTGTCTGACTTAAGATTTTTTCCATTTAGAGATAAATTCTGCTATTAATTGCATATGCTTTCAAAATTTCTTTCTGTTTTCTTAGAATTTCTCATACATGGATAATTTTGATTACCTAATTTCTGCCTATTATAGTATTTTTAAATTTTTTCCATTTCTGCTGATAATCTTAATTGGCACTGCCAATTTTATTTCCTCTTCTATTCTACTCTTACTACATAGGTCTTATTTCGCTTCAGATGTATGAACAATTTTGTTTTAGGAGCCACTGCAAAATCAAGTACAATAAGCAGATGGGTTGTGGCATTTTTTGTTTTGAAACCTATGTTTAATTTTTGATAGGAAGAAAACATAACTAAAATGAAGACTGGCCAAGATTATATCTCCAGATCATCTAACAGCAGGTTTCAACATTAACTTCTCAAAAGAACAAAGAGATCAATTTTCTTAATGGTCAAAGATTTCAGACATCTCTGGCAGATAGCACAGGACTGGTAGGACATCTCCTGGACTATCACCAGATTTTTGGTGGAAAGATTGATAATAGGTGAGAAGGGTAGTTTTTTTTTATCTGAAAATTATCTTAGGTAGCTTCATACAACTATGACTTAAACCTTCGTATGAGTTTCTAGTAGCTTTCATTTTATTTAGCCACACCTGGAATTCTGGGTCCAGTTCTGGGCTACTAAGCACAAGAAAGAGTCCAAAAAAGGGCCACTAAGATGATTTAAGGGCATGTCTCTCCTTAGCTGAGAGTGCTGGGATGGTTCATCCTGGAGATCTCAGCGAGCTCTTACCAATGTGAACAAATCACTGAAGGGAGGGTGTAAAGAATATCCAGATCCAGACACTGCTCCATGTCTGGGGAAAGGATTTAATGGGCACAAAGTAAAACACAGCATCTTCTGTCTGAACATTGGGAAGCATTTTAGCTGTGAGGATGACAGCACTGGCAAAAGTTGCCCAGAAATATTGTGGTCCCTTCCTAGAAATATTCAAAAGCATTGGACAGGGTCCCCACAACCTGGTGTAAGTGGCCATGTTTCAGCAGGGAAATTGGAGCAGATGCTTTCACAAAGGTCCTTTTCCACCTAAACCTTTGCTCCTGTGTTTAATTTTTGTCTTGTATAAAGGCAGTGAGTCTGACAATAAATACGGTAAACTAACTTTGTCAAAATACGCATGTTTAAATAATAAATTTCAAATGCATTCAGAAATTTTGTAAATATTACAGATTTTTAACTTATACTAAACTATCATCTAGTTCTAAATTAGGCATCTGCTTTAAACCAGCTGCTTAGTCTCTCTTATCCTAGAAGAAGGGAGAGAAAAGAACAGTCAGAGGATGACTCAAATATGTTTTTGTAGAATATATTGAATTGCTTTCTGGAAATGTTACCCTGAGTGACCATACAGAGAGAGTAAAAAGCATAGAAGGCAAACTTAATCAGAGATGAATGGAGGAGCATATATTTGGAGAAATTGTGATTAAAGTTCATTTGCTTTGCTAGGATTTTTTTTTTTTTTCTTAATTTAGCTAGCTTCTTGGCCTTTTGGAAATAGGAATATTGTCTTTGGAAAAAATCTCCATTACACTGACTGTCATGCACTCTATATTTTTCTGAATATTCTTGAGTTCCATTGTTATATTATGAAATAACCTGGCTTTGTATTGCTCATAGCCGAATTTCTCATTGTTGAATGCAATTGATTTAACTATCCTCTCATGAAAACCATTATATAATTCATATCACAGCCTGTAAACAATTTTTTCATGGTCCTAGAAATATGTCACTTAATTTTCCATGTCAGAACTGATTGTCATTGAATCTGACCATCTATAACACTTGCTTTTGACTTCTGTCGCTCTTTGAGGTAGTGGAGAAGTACATGGCATTTTGCCAGTGAATCCTAGAGCAATAATTTCAAAACTGAGTAGCTGATCAGTGTGGCACAAAGCAGAAGTGGTTATTATGAGGACCAAATAGTGAAAAGAAGGTGTCAGTTCTCTATCTAGTCATCCCTAGGAGTGGTGGTGAAACCAAGATTTTTAGTGCACTTCTTGAGAGTACCCATCAGGTGTTTTCTCTCTCTGCCTTATCTCATCCTCAGCAGTTCTCAGGACTGGCTAAACAGTAAGGTGTCTCTGACCATGTTCTCCTCACTGTCCTACTATTTATATAGAAAATTATAATCCTTTCCAATCTTCTGTAGAGATATTGGTATTTGCTGTTTATCATTACAAGCAACTAGTTTAGTCTGTCATCACAGCAAATTTTTGAATTAAAGTCTCAGATATAGGTATTACTCAAATGATAACATGTTGATGTCATTCAGCATCTAATTGTGGCTGGAACTTAAGTTAGCTCAACTTGGATTTTAATTCCTTATTCTTCAGGTAGCAATGTATTTTTCAAAATATACAACAGATAAACAGTCTGAAATAGCCAGCTGACCTATTTTCTGTCAATACAAGTATGTGCTTTCAGCATTCAGAGAATTATACCTGACTAGGTATTATCCAGTTTAAGGCTGCAGTAGAAATAAAAAAACTGTCCTGAAATATTTTGTTCTTGTGGACATTTACATGCTAGGGCAATGATGATGTAGGGATATCATGTAGCTGAAGAAAAAAAAATGCAAAAAATGTATAACTTCCATGTATAGTTGAATAGAAGCACAATCTAGCAAACAGAATGGAAATTTTAACTTCTCAGCCCTACAATGGTGCTATAGGTTAGTAATTTTCTTATTTATTTAAAAGGACAGATGAAGGATTAAAAATACACACACCACGTGTACATAAGTCTTATTTTAATTCCCTCTTTTATTTCCAAATAGCCAATCTTGTAAATTAGAAATGTTACCATTTGTAAAATGAGTTTTATACTGCAGAATAAATTATTTTTCTTATGCTTCTTGGAGGAATACCAAATAAACTCTATTTCTTCTGTAGGTGCTTGATGATTATCTCTCCTTGAAGCTCAAGACCACAAACTGGGTTTCAGAATGTAGGATGAGATGCAAAAACTGCCTGATGAATTCAGAAAGCTACAAGGGTTTAAAGAAGGACAGGAACAGACAAGAATCGAGAGCAAGAGGATTTGGCAAGCAAGAAAAAAGCCAGAAGAGATACTGGCTATGCATTCTGTCCCAATAAGGGCATTGATCTTCTCTGTTCATCTGCAGCTCCAAAATCTCAGCAGGCACCACTGATGACCTTACACCAGGGGCTGCCTTGTCATATCATCATTTTATGGCTTTCCTAAAAAATTCTTGAGTGCTTTTCTAAATTATCTATCTGGTCCATGGCAGGGATGATCGACTAAATGACATCTAAAGGTGTTTTTCAGCACATATCAAATCTACGATTAGGTTTCTGTGAACTAGCCGCTTTTCCATCACTGGCATATTCTAAAGTGCCTTGAGTTTTCCAGAGGTCTGGCAGATCTCTCAGTTGCTATGCAATAGACATGAGGCAAAATACAGACAGATCAATAAAGTTTCCTCTGGTTTTATTTTAAACTTTGATTTCACAGTTCTCTGTTTTTTCTATATTAAATCTAGCATATTGGTATCTAACAATAGAAATTTGTTTACTTCCTTTTTTTTGTCTGAATGTCTTGTATTTCTCTTCTCAAGTTTTCTCCCTATTTATATTTATGATCTTAGTAAAGCTTTGTTTTGTTTAAGTCTTTCCTGCTGCCCAGTCTATTTTGAAGACATGAGAAATTATAGATATACCAAAAATGTCTTACAAGCAGAAGGAAACAGCAAGAAATTGCCACAGTACAGTAGCATGGTGTGCCATGGTGTCAGATGAGCAATCAGAGATTGTTGCATTTGATTATGTAATTGCTTGAGCAAAGAAATCATCTCACATATAATGCAATCCATAAAACTGACCAGGCAAAATTATACACCTTGCCATAACTAGATGTCTTCCAAGTAAATGAAATGAGAAATGAGAAATCCTAGGTAAGTCAGCTACTCTGGGCGTCCAGAACAATCAATATTTTGCAAAAGACATTATGTGCCATCTGAGGTCATATGTAGCGTTACTTAGTGATGCTGTATTCTTGGATCCAAGGACTCTGCAGCATTTGAAATCTCCTGTGTATAGACCCTTGAAACAGTCAAAGGACTTAGATCCAGCAGATCTTTGCTCTGATCATCTAAACAGATCCTCAGTAAAAAGACTACCTGAGAAAGCTGGAAGTCTTAACATCACTCAGCAATTTATGAAAGTAAAGAATGGTTTCAGATAACCTCAGTTAGACTCTTAAAATAATAATAATAATTCATGATGACTGTGGGAGTGGTAGGCACACATGAAATGGTAATGAGCACATAGCAGTGCTCAACACCTGCTTGGTCCCTACTAAAAAGTATTTTTTTAAGTCTGTGTCTAAAAAAATAGTGTAAGTAAGAAAAGCCTTTTTTTTTTTTTTAATGAAACAAACAATATTTATTAACTCACTTAGAAAGTAGTCAGAAAAGTTAAAACTATTAAAATTTTTAATCTCAATCTTCCATAAACCTTGGCTTTTTTTCTGGAACATACTGTTAAATTTGGCTCTTCTAAGCAAACTTTGTAGTGGTCTGGAGGTAATAAAATGCTTTTCTTTCATGCATGTTTATCAGGGGTGGAATGACACAGTTCGCTTGTAAGAGAGAAGTACCAATAAGTTTAAGGATATAAAACAGCAATATAAAAAAGTTTAATAGTAAATGGGAGAGTAGTTTAGCAGCGTTTAAGGACACAGTCAGACCAGTGCTTTGCAATCATGTCTTTTGAAGGAACTGGTCCTCTCCAGCCCCTATGAACAGACACACCTCTTGGTGCCAGGCTGCCCTTCCTCTCTGCCCTCACTCTGCAAAACAACTGACGCTTCTGTGAGCCTGATGATTACCAAAGAAGCCAATCCACAGCTCTTCTATGGGCACAGGATGTTTTGTTATTGGTGACCACAATTTAATCATGCTAGAGGAGTTTTTGATTTAACTACAGAAAGTCAAACGAAAGAATAGCCAGCAGGTAATACGAACATTAATTAAAAAACTAATACGAGTTGCTCTCATTCTCCACATCAACAATATAATTTAAAAGCATTGTGAATGACTATAGACCCTCTGAGCATAGTAAGAGATCATGCATGGTTCTCTCATTTATTCCCCTGATCAGGAAGGGGAGCCATATGGCAATAATTTATTATAATATTACTACTACTACCACTCTCATTATTTATTTAAAAGTCTTGCGGGGAAAATGCATTTTATTTTGAAATTATTAAACTTCAGTATTAGAATGAGATGTGAAGAAACCAAGATTATGGATGTTTTTATGGGTTTGGTATGTTGGTTTGTTGTTTTTTTCTCTGCTGTTTTCATTCTTAGGGATTGGCAGTATAAATTATTCTTAGGAAAAACAAACAAAAAAAAAGAATAATAGAAATAACAGAGAAAGCAATAGCCTATGGGTGCTTGGGACCAAAATATCCTGGTCTTTGATGATAAAGCCCCAGTCCTTGACTATAATCCACTATTTATATAGAGGGATGATATTGTCCAGAAAACCAAGATTATTTTCCTTTATGTTTCCCTCTTCTATATTTTATGTGCAATTTCCCTTTGAAAATGCTTTTGGTTTTGGGACATTTTTTTACTGTGTTTTGCAATCTATTTTTTATTTTAGTAGACATCTCAACATTATTTACTAGTTTGATTCACCCTTCAAGTCATGGTTTGGGGTTGGATTTGGATTTGTTTTGTCCTTTGTTTTTCATTTTTTTGTGGGGGTTTGTTTTGGTTTCCGTTGGTTTGGTTGGGTTTGCTTTGGGTTGGTTTGGTTGGTTGTTTTGGTTTTTTTCTGGCTAATTCAGGACCAAATAAAGCTATATTTGATATCCAAGGCTACTCTTAATGGAATATTTTTCTCACCTCTTATTGATCTGATAAGGCAAAAGATATGAATAAATATAAAAGTTGTTAGGGATTAAAAAAAATGGTTTTTTTGGTAGACATGTTCTGTCACTTTGTGTGTATATATTTTGTTCCATTTCAATAATATCATTAAGTTTTAACTAGATTTTACATTAAATCTGCCATTCATCGAACAGAGATAATACTTAAATAGCAAGGAGAACTGGCAGAGAGTTAGCAGCAATGACCCTTGTTGAAGTTAGACGCTGTATAACAATACTTAAAATTTAACTTATTGCTGTTTCATTATCCATCTTTTACTCATTTCCCTATAAACCCATTACTATAGCTAGCTAACAAACAGAGCCAAATCATTGCCAATCTTCTGACTTTCAAGTATCTTCCTGTAGAACTAATATTAAACCCCTAGCTAGCATTATAATAAATTCACAACCAAACTTGACATGGTTGAATATTTTTAAGTTTAAAAGCTTTAATTGGCCTAGTTTATTTAATTTTCTTTCTGTCTTCTACATTTCCTCATTCACATATGTTAGAAATAATGTTTAAAGACAGAGACAAAGATGCACATCTGTAAAGCTTTTTATTAACAGTATTTGTGTGAATCCCTTCCATGTGCTTCCTTGAAAATGTATCATGTCCATTTACTATAGAATATTATTCTCTCCAACAGAGATGAAGAATGCTAATCTTTATTCACTAGGCAAATAATTTTCAAAGCAGACATCTGCTATAGGCTGAAATGGCTATGAATGAGATTAATTGTGACTTTGTTTAGCTATGCAGTGGTACTTATTTGGAAAAAGGCTTTTTTGTTGTTTTATTCATTCTTTTGATCTTTGATGAAGTTTGTGATATAGAAGGTGAAATACAAAACAAATGAAACCACACATGGATGATTTTTAAAATAATATATGTTCAAAAAAGAAATCAGATAATAAAAATGTCCATTACACATTTCAGTATTTTCATTTAATTTTTAATTAGGCCATGTTTCAAAGCTTATGCAGTTCTTCTGCACAATGCAGAAAATAAAATAAGGAATTTAGACTTGATATTCTCTCCCAGAAGGATGATTAATACCCTTTAATACAATTTAATATAATTTAATACTTTTGTGATACCTTAAAATAGTTTTATTTTACTTGAAACTGGTTGCAGTATATGAATTTGGGCTTACATCTTTTGATGGCCATTCCATGGTGTTTGAGCAATACTGGACTCTTTATGCCTCTGCATGTTGGCAGTGACATTAATGGACAACACTGTCGCCAATGTGCTTAGCAAAAAGGCAAAGCAAAAAAAGTACCTTTCAATTGTTTTAATTCTAACACCTTAAAAAGTCCATCCACAGCAGAGATTTGTAGCTTCTGGGTGATCCTCCCTCAAAGTGGGGAGCAAACATACTTGGTAGAATCAAGGAAGACAAAACCTTGGTTATCTAATCAAGCATGGCAGTAGTCCTATAAAAAACATGATTCAATTTTCTCAGCAACAATAATGCTTACAAAGCATACAGCAGAATAACTGAGTGTGTGATATCTTGTGAACATGCTTTGAGTTTTGCTCTTAGTTTACAACTAAACAGAAAGTATATAAAAATCTTGTATGAAGGATTTATATAAATAATCATATTTGCTATTATAACTCTGAGTAATACTTGCTTCTGTTGCAATAAATGGCTATTTATGTCTCCCTCCTTAAATAATTATTTTCATTTTTGTTTAAAATCATCTCTCATGGTGCAGATTAAAAATTTACAACAGACTAACAACAGCTTTTTGAAGAAAAACCCTCATCTTGCATTAACAGGCTTCATTTCAAGATGTGCTTCTTCTTAATTTTAATTAATAAGGACTAATGATATCTCCAGCAAAGGATGTATTCTGTCAATGTGCTTTTTAGAAATATTTATTGTATTTCTTCAGGACTACAGAAGCAGTGCTCAGCCACAAAGGTTTCCACAGTCACAATAAGATTTAGGCCAAGGACAGGATTCTTATGAACACACAATCAGATATAGGGATAAAGCTATGCCTTGTTCTGTATTATTTTTCTGTATTATCTTTCCTAGCTGATCCTTATACCAGTTGCTACAGTTGCTTTTTTCTTTCCAGGAAAGAATATCTTCATCTCTACATGATCCCAGCTACTCTTTTTACTCTTTTTTGCAGGACCACAGATATTGTGAAGAAGATGGTATGAATGAGAATACTGTAGAAAAAAAATAGGAAAAAGAAAAGACAACTCAGGCTTTAGCTAAAACCAAGCAAAACTAGATTTTTTTTTTAATCCTTCCTGGATCTGCTACAGACTTCTGATGCGTTTTTGAAAAGAACTGTCATAATGTCTATGCAGAACAGGCCTAAATTATTCTGTCATTCCCTAACATCTAAATGTGTGATTTCTCAACCTTAATGTTCTTTTACTGTCTTTTGTATGCACTATACATATATATGGTTACTATTTATTATTAAAAATTGATAGAACACTAGCCTTTAATGATATGCATGCTTAACTATGCATCCCTAATGTTCCCAATATACTTTTTAAATGGGATGCTGCATTCAG
This sequence comes from Lonchura striata, assembly GCF_050655825.1. Classification (NCBI taxonomy): domain Eukaryota; kingdom Metazoa; phylum Chordata; class Aves; order Passeriformes; family Estrildidae; genus Lonchura; species Lonchura striata. The sequence continues at coordinate 100,335,568 of NC_140704.1, forward strand.
TAGTGTCATTCTTTAATCACCTAATATAAACAAGGGTCATTAACAATTGCAAGTGTGGGTCATTAGGCTCTAGAAAATGTCTGACTATAATTGCAGGATTTTTGTCCTAGATATCAGGAGCCATAATCCTGACTGAATACTTTGTGTTATGCATCAGTCGCAGCTTTTTGGCCTGACAGAATTGTGACTGCCTTGGTCCAACAAATACTTACACATCTTGCTGTTCATTGAAGGAATAGTCCTGCTACTGAGATAACACCTATGCACTGCCCTTGTGAAAGGAGATTTTAATTTTCCATGAATACAATTCATAAGGTGCAGATGGCACCAAATAAAACATAATGAATTAGACTCATACCTTGATACTTGCAGGGTTAAAATATGGACAGACAAGCAATGAATAAGAATGAACACGACATAAGATTTTATGTGCTGTTTGAGGAGTATAAAATCTCCAGAGGTGCTCTGTTGCACAGCCATATGTTGTTTTCTCACTTAAGGCTTGTGAAAGTTTAAAAAATTAATAAGATTACTAATATTAAAGTCTAAGCCCAGAAATCTCCCTAGAATCTTAAGCGAATGAAAAATATAACAAATATGGGGAAAATATAAACTGGGAACAGGAAGGCGGCAGTGAAGGGAGAGGGGGAGAGAAGAAGGCTTTGTGAAAGCTTTAAAAAGAATTTCACTATTTTCCAATAGAGTGGGCTTTTCTCTGCATTAAATTTTTCAACTTTTTATGCTTCTATTATTCCAAGATAAGTCAAACTGAGGCTACTAAGTAGTGAAATGAGTTTTTAACAAAGGACCTGTTCTTCGCCTTCTCTGTTAAATTTGAAACAGTTAAAGACACCATGAAGAATTTTTACAACAAGCAAATATGTTTAGGATGAGTATCTCAGTTAAACACTTTTTGTCTTTGAGATCTATATCACAGAACTAGGCTCACCTCTTGGTTTAGAAGCACATTTTAGCAAAATCTGTAAAACAGGTAGAGTTATCTCCCTTCAAAGTGGTGTAAAACACCTGAAGGCCTGTAGAAATCTATATTCCAATAAAAATATTTTTATAAGTACTCTTATATTCAGTACTACAATGCTGAAATTTTCAAGGATTAAAATAATCATTGTTGAGATTCTAATATTTCACTGCCAAAGACATTGAGATTCCAGGCTGCTTTTTCCTTCTTAAGATTTTTCTCGGGTTTTTTTTCAGTAAAGGCATCTATTTTTTTGGCCATTTCCCCAGAGTAGCACAGAAGCAATTTGCCTCTGTTTCTGTCAGATGACAAACCCACAGATGGTTTGTATGTCCTCCTTGGGCATCACTTTAAGAGTAAAAATCTGAGTCCTCTGCTTTATGACAATCTGATTGCTTTTCCCTACTCTCCTACTTTTTTATATGATTAACAAGAAGCATGATGAGTTTTTTTTTGTCTTTTAATCAGTATCTAAAGCTGTCTCATACACAGAGTCTAAAACTATTTGATTTACAATGCCAGTTCCCCTTCCAAAACAATCTGAAAAATAGACTCTATGCTTAAATCTTAGATCTCTCCATGTCTGCCATATATTCTCTTCTCCAGTGAGACTTCTGGTAGAAAACTTTTTAATTCAGCAGTAGGAGGAAAGATTTTGTACTGTCAATAATTGTCCATTAAGTATATGTACAAACTACATATAATATACTATTATTAGTATTACTTATTCATATATCTCTGATAACTGAGACTCTACGTAGGCAAACAAAAAATATTTCAATAGGAAGACCTGGTAGGAAAGGCCCCAATTCTGAAGTCTGTTCCACATTGGAAGGCTATTGTGCTAACAAAGTGGACTTTCATAGGGTCCTTCCCAAAAAAGGAGAATGTCACATGCATGGAAAACAAGTACAAATCTGGAGACCAGGATTGGCTTCTATGTGGCAGCCATGGCCTCCACAGTGAAACTGCAAACACATCTCAGCAGAACAAGTGCCTTGCCTGAAATGTCAGCCCCTTTATATAAACTCTTCCATCCCTGTAAGTAGATACATTTGTTAAAATATAATTTGTATGTATAACTTATGAATGTTTGGGACTATCTTATTTATACAGACAAATTGATCTCGGCTTCTGAATTTTTGCTAGTTAAGCTTTATCAAGTCTCTGACTGGGAAAGAGATTCTAGAATAAAAACTAAAGTTTTCCTATTTCAGTTGTTATCTTTCAATTAACGCATTAGATTATATGCCATATGTAGTCTAAAAACTAATTTCTTAGGAAAAAATCAAACAGGAGAAGAGCTGAGGATAATGGATTGCATATTTGGTAAGATTTCATAAGGAAAATAAGTTTGAGTAGTTTTAATCAACTTATCAACATCACATGAGTTACAGTGGTGTTTTTTACTTTTGCATATATTCCTGTAGTGATAAAAATGTGTACATATGTGTAGGAAGATTTATATGAATGTTTTCACTTAAATCAATAGGAAAATCTAGTTTTGGTCAGGAAAAGAAAAAAAATATATTTTCACATAATTTAGACTTCATTAATTATTTTTAAGTCAACATAAACAAATAAAATTTCTTGAGATATCTGAATAGTCTATCTGACAAACCTACTGTATCACTTTCAGCAGAAAGACTGGAAAATTAATATTTTTTATACAGAATAGAGTATTTATGCCAAATAGAGTATTAAAACCTATAGAATATCTTTTCAGCCACTCTAGATTACTGTTTAGTTAATTAGATTGGATATCTGACACTTAAATCTATATTTTTATTGAGTAATCTATAAAGTTCTGTTTTTTTTAATAATTCTCATTAAATAAGCAGTGTAGAGCTAGATATTAAAAACATTCCATCATTGATTGCATTCACTGTCGCTGGTGGTGAGTTCATGGAGAAAAGCTGTAGGCATATTGAAAGGTAGAGTCTTCATCCTTCAAGGAACCCAAGAATTTTTTTGATAGACAATTGTCATGGATATTAGCAAGGAGAAGTGCAAAGTGGAAACAAGCAGTCTCCACATGGGCTGGGGGGCTTCCCTGCTGAGGAGGCCTGAGACTCATGGTGGATTACAAGATTGCATCACTGGAGGTCTTCTCTATGAGACAAAAATATGACTAAAGAAATCCATTATTGGTGATATTTCTTTGATCTAGAGCTTGGATTAAATAAATTTCAGAAGTCCTATGAATGCTAAGATTTTATGGGGCAAAAGAAAGGGAGGGGAAGTAGTGTCTAATTGAAACATCATAAACCGATGTTCTTTTAGGAGTGGACAGCTGAGCAGTTTACCATTCATCCTGAACACAAGGACCAATTTGAAGGTCAGTTAAAGTGCAATATTAGGAAACCTGGGGAATTTCTATTAGTTATTTTGAATGTGTTCAGGTCCTATAAAACTCAGAAATTCCTTTAATTAACATGGTAACAATATATTCTTAAAAGAACACATTACCTATGACACTGATGAGCAGATGCAAGTTAATATAATACTTTGATAAATCCCTTTTCACACTTCTTCAGTATGTAGACTCTACATTACTGCACTTTATTAGCCTGCTATAAAAACCTTAGAAATAAAATTTCCCAGCTTTCTTACAAAGGCCACATATGCCACAAGAGTTTCTGAGTTAAAAGCTTTCATAGTGTCTGTGATTTTTGCAACAGAAAACTAAAATATGCTTAAATGACATGGTTGTGTTTTTCTTAACACCTAATACATTAGTTTCAGATTTTAGTAACATGTTAAATATGGTTCTGCAGTCCAAAAAGTGTCCAGGGAAGAGTACTTTGTGTTATAACAGTTTATTCTGGGATATTAAAGACTCTTATATGAATTTACAGACTCATAGAATCATTTCGTTTGGGAAAAACCCTGTAAGATCTTTGAGGCCAGCCTCCTAAACCATATCCTTAAGAGCTGTAACAACACATCTTTTAAATAGATCCAGGGATGGTGACTCCATTACTTTCCTGGGCACCCTGTTCCAATGCTTAACAACCCCTCATGTGAGGAAATCTTTCCTAATATCCAATCTAAACTCCAGCTCCCTCAGCTGCTCCTCATAAGGCTAATACACCTAAACTTTCACCAGATTGTTGCATTTTCCTGGAGGTTCTCCAGCACCTCAGTGTCCTTCTTGTAGTGTGAGGCCCAAAACTTAACACAGGATTTGACCTCCCCTCTGGGACCATAATCTTTGGATTATCAGGACCTCATTCTGTTTCCCTCGCTGTCTTCCAGATCCTGTTTTGCTTGTTTAAGGTGTCTGTTAAAATCAAATATATAGCTGTTTTATTGTTTGCTTGATTTTTAGAAGTACTGCAAAGCTGAGAAAGGGATAATAAAACGTGCAATAAACTGAATTTAAAATTTCCATCTGTTTTATGGCAAGGTGAACAAATTTTAGGCTATTATTTTTCAATAATTATATCTTTCAGTTAAATTACAGATATACCAGCAGTGTTGAGATGTCTTTTGGGCTATTAACTTCTTGTAGTATATGAACATTACTGCTAATTCTGTCTTAATACCAAGTAACTAAAAATATATGGCTTCTGATATTGTGTATGCATCTAACTCTTCTGTTCTAAAAGAAATTCAAAAATTTACCTTCACAAAGGGATTTACTGAGTGGTCAAATCCAAAGAACATTGCTGGGAATTATATTTGTGGCAGACTTAAATTTGCATTTTACTTAGTACTTTCTTTCTTTTTTGGACGTGTATCTGCCTCCTTATTCTCCCACTTTAAATAACTGGAATAATGTAGGGATCTTCTTTTCATAACCAGAGCTTATTAGAAACTTTACAGTAAAAAGTGTCCTCTCTGCTAGAAATAAATCAAATAAAGCTAAGGTTGGACAAAGGATTATTTCTCTTTCCAGCTTTTGAATGGAGCTGTTACAGCTACCAACACCTCTGTTTTGTTAACAGCAAAGACTCAGGCAGTCTACAGTGGCTTAGCCCCAGATGACAACTAAGTACCGTGCAGCCAATTCCTCCCCAGTCATCTTCCCTTCTCCTCACCCTACGGCCAGGAGGAGATCTGGAAAGAAAAGACAAGCCTCAAAGCTTGAGAGAAGCATGGGTGAAACAGTTGAAACAAATGGAAATATACTGCTACTGCTGCTACTACTACTGCTACTACTACTTATTATTATTATTATTTTGTTTATGGTTATAGTTATGAAAAGGAGAGAAGGAAAGAGGAATAAAACCCAAGAAAGTCAAGTAGTGCACAATAGAATTCTTCTCACTACCTGCTCACCAATGCCCAGCCATCCCACAAACAGTGATCAGTGCCTTCCAGCCAACTCCCCCAGTATATATACTAGGCATGGTGTGGAATATTCCTCTGGCCAGTTTGGGTCAGCTGCCCTCATTATGCTTCCCCACAGCTTCTTGTGCATCTGCTCATTGGCAGAGTATGGGACTGAAAAGTTCTTGAAGTAAGCACTGCTTAAGAAATAAAATATCAATGTGTCATCAACAGTATTTTCATATTAAATCAAATATATAGCATTGTACCAGTTACTTGGGAAAATAAATTATATGCCATCCAAAACCAGGGCAGCCTCTCATGCTGTCAAGTTGTCCAACTCTGAAAAGGCTCTTTCCAGTGTTGCAGAACTAATGGAGAATTCAAACAGATTTTTTTTAAGCAATCTTACAAGTCTAAATTCTGGATTAAATTGGTGCTGTTATTGAAAATTTTATTCCTGGAGGTGTTCAACAATCTCCTTTACTCTTGCTTTGACTATAAAGTGGCATTTTGGATCTCACCTTCTTTGTTAAGTATAAAGATATCTTGATCATATTACAGATGCACCTGAAATAAAAAGTATTCTGGTAAAACAAACACTGGCATGTGAAAACAATTTTTCCTAACATTGTCATTTCTCAATTTTGAGACTGTAATTATAATATTACAAAGCTATGCACACAAATTAGAAGCTGTCAACATTTTTATTACTGACATCCTGTTATTCAGGTGAAAAATCTGTAGGAAAAACCTTTTTTCCTTCTTCCAGTATCTACTGTGGTGGATATTCGGGGGCTCTTACTTCCAACCTGGGGAATGATCTCTAAACATGAAAAGTGTTTAACTGTAAATTATGACTAAATGTATAAGTCCAACTTACTCATTGGATAGCACTAGAGCTGCTTAAAACAAAGGACATAACGTGAGACAGCATGACTGAAAATGTGAAATACAGTGCTTAGCTCTCCTGTAGATCATATAGTCACATTTGTCTGTGAAGCTGTGTCTAAAACTAAATGTTATTCAAACTAGCAATGTCTAGACTCCCATCCTTTTCTGTTAATGGAATTGTTTTACTGACTGGTGATTGGACATTGCATATGTGTAACTTTCCTCTCTTTTCTCTGACCCACAATTCTACAGCAGGTTTTTTGTTTTTTTTTTTTTAATGAAAAGCTGCTGATGCAAGAGAAACATGACTGAACCAGATGAGTTCTGGCCATCTCTCATAGCTGGCTGCTATACAAGCCTTATTTGCAGATGTACTTTCTCCTCCTGCCTTGTCCTTGAATGCTGATGGTTGGAGGTAGCCAACAGGCAACTTGAATCACTTTATCTTCTATTTTTCCTATTGAGAAGTTGAGCTAGGTAGTTCACAGGACCTTCAGAAGTAGACTGGCATGAAAAGAAGCTTGTGGTACCTTTTCTTTTTTCTGGCTTCTTCCTTTCAAACTGAGAGTTTTTCCAGTGAATTATTTAAACTGACACAAATTTGTTTTTTAAGGGGATTAAAAATACTTCTGCTTATATATCTGCCCCATGTTGCTCTTTCTTTAAGACATTTGCTTTTTGCCACTTTCAGCGATGATATACAGGAATTAATGGACCTCTAGTCTGACCCACAGCACTATTTCTACTGTTCTTACTGAAATACCAGGCCTTAAAATAGTAAAAAAAAAAAAAAAAAATTAGGTAAATTTTAGTTTTACTGTTACTTCACAGACAGACACAACAAAACTTTGCTTAAACTACCTGGGTAGAAGGCTTAGTTTAGATCTATTCTGGGGGAAATGGGATGAATTTTGGTGCATGACAGAAGTTCTCACTAAGATTTGATTTTCTCTTGATAACAATCTTACAAACTTTGTGCAATATTAGGTTATGCAGTATAGCTTGTAATTGATTTGAAATACAAAATTTGCTGCATTGTATTTTTCTAGATACCCTTGGAGGGCTGTAAACATGATCTTTTCCATAATCAAAAGAAATTAGTAATGTCCATGTAATTAATAAAAATCAAATTGAGATTTAGAAAAAAGCACACATAAAATCAGTAAATTGTTTACCACTCTGAATGATGTATTCCTTCGTTAGACTTACTAGACTACGATCCTTTGATATTCATTTTAAAATCGTGTCTTCCCATTCATTTAACACTTAGAAAAGAAGCACCAACTTGAATATCCTCCTGGATGTTCAGTAAAGCTAAATACAAAGTAGACTTCCCCCGTTTCATACAGTTCCATTTCTAGCCATTATGCGTCTGAAAATACCTTGATAAGAACAACCTCAAAAAGCAAAAGTAGGGTTTCATATAGAGCTTTTTTTAGCAAATATTTGTGAACAAGAGGTGCATATGCAGGGCAGTGATACAGCTCCCATGACAGGAGCATGCTTCTCTTTTAGAGAATTAATGCAAGTAAGGAAAATCAGTTTCTGTTTCAATGTTTGCTATTTTAATACAGTGAAAGTACTTAGCTGTCATTTTAAGTGTAGGAGTTTATAAAATGGCTGAACATTAAAAAAATTTTTAGGAATGTTGCTAATGTAACTAATGGATATTCATTACTCACAGTGCACTTATTCAGAAAATGAATTCTCTACAAGCTGAGATCATAATGAACCTAATAAACTGTCCTGATATAGTAGTTGAATCTCTGAGCTACGTCAACAGGCAGTGGAAACATTATATCTATATATTTCCTATTTCATATAGCAAAAAATTAACCCACAGAGTCCTGAAAAAAAAGGCACAGGGCATATTTAACAGAGAATGCTCCTTAAGTGCTGGGTCTTGTTGGATTGCATACAATTTAAGCTGATCTACCAAGAAAAATGGAAAAACCCCATGAAAAACTAGAAATTTTAAAATTAAAACCAATTTATTTTCTTTTTAGTATTTTTCCAAGGAAAATGAAGAGCAAAAATATTGATGAAAGGGCTTGGAAGAACGTTGTATGAGGAATCACTGAGGCCTTTGGGTTTCTCTGCTTTGGAGAAAAGGATGCTCAGGGGTGACCTCATCCATCTTTACAGATGCTCTTTTCTACTCCTGGTCTATTTACATATGGGAATGAGTCAAAACTGTGCCAGGGAATTTTCAGGCTTTACATGAGGAAGCATTTCTTTACTAGGAGACTGGTGGAATGCTGGAACAGGCTTCCTAGAGAGGTGGTCAATGTCCCAAGCCTGTCAGTGTTTAAGAGGCATTTGCACAATGACCTTAAGAACTGCTTTAACTCTTGAAGAGGTCTGAAGTGGTTAGGCAATTGAAATAGATGTTAGTTGCAGATCCTTTCCACTGAAATATTCTATTCTCTCCTCTTCTGAATCAAGCATTACAATTTGAATGCATTTTTCACATTAATGTGTTTTTCTTAGCTAGCAAGAATTTCCCTAACTCTAATTAATTATTTTTATCAAAAATTTTAACTGATAAATGAACTAAGAACTTTTTCCCCCTAAATAGTCAATTAAAAAAAAAAAAAGTAAGCAAAATAATCTTTTATATGTTGGGATGATCCAGAATGCTTGCAATAATTTAATATTAGAGTTATCCATTCTCTCAAATAATGGTTTACATGTGTATATATACATTTATATAAACAATATGTCTGTGTATAAAAAGAATTTCAAACCACTAAGTCAGCTAGGGCCCCAAAATATTTTTTTTTCCCAAGGAGTTGTGTTTGAGTTTATTTAAATCTTTAACTGACTATAAGACTTATAATTCTTAAGATTTTAGTACTCTTCAGTTGTTCAAAAGAACATTCTGTATGGCACATTTTATGGGGAGAGTTACATCACAATTTGTTTTTATTTGTGACTTGGTTCTTTACCCTGTCTTTAGGAATGTCTTCGGAAGAGTCTTAGTGCTGACATCAGTAGGAATATTGGTCATTCTGAAATTACAAATCAAGATGATGTAACCTGTTCCATGGACCTGGCTGGGAAACCTACAGGTTTCATTTAAATATTCATGCAAAAAAAAATGTTTACATAGAAAGCATAGGCATATTTTGGGCTTGTCAAAGCACATCTGTATTATTTGATCAGCATCTATTCAGATTCCTTTTACTGGATTCAGTATGCAGCATAAGCTCCTATCATGGTGACAGAGAGGCTTAAACAAATGCAGTCATTGTCTACTTTCATATTTCATTGATGGTGCCGTTTCTGGTAATTTCTAAATCAAAAAAACCTGGCTTGTGATTAATTGAATCCTTTTTTTAGTCTCAGTTACTCCATAGTTTTAATAATATGGATTTGGTAAATCCAGTGAACCATTGATCATTTTATTCTAAGCAGACCTCCAGTGCCATTCATACAGAGGTACAAACAAAGTCACCACCAATATCAGAGCAAGAGTGCTGTAACTAATACAAGAATCAATAACACACAGATGAAATTCAGCAGTTATGGGAAATGATCGAGACAGAATGGCATTTTTCCTATCCTTTGCCTTCACAGTAGAATGTACAGAGTTTGTGATTCATTACAGAATCCTATAACTGTCCAACTTCACAGGACAGTTTATAATTTCAGACGTTTCTTTGGTCTCCTTGTGTACTTCTCTGATATGGAAATAGTTGAATAATCTTTGAAAATATGCAAAAGTAAACTTTGTGTAATTTGCTGAATGAGCTAAGTACCATATCAGAGAGTTTCTGTGTTTTCAAAAAAAGGTTTTTATATACAAACAACATCTGATTTTTATAAGTCAATAATATTTTTCTGATCGTTTTTCTAGTTTAACATGCCTCTGGACCTTTTTGTTACAAATAATTGCAGGAAAACACTATTTATTTTATTCCACTAACTCTCAATCCTTATTTGGATGGCACTTGAAGGACATTGAAGTCAAAAAGTGGAAGATATTCTTCCAGCTGACAAAGCCAGAGGCAAGTTTCTGCATAAGCTCACCAAGCAGTGATGCTGACAAGTCCAGAGATGCCTTTGAGTCTACCACATAGTTCTCTTTATGTCCTATTATTTTATCCTTCTTTTTTTTTTCTTTTTTTTTTTCCTCTTTTTTGTTTCTTTTACTTTTTAATTCTTAATTTACTTTTGAAACATTTCACCCTCTTCTTCATTTTAGGAATAGATTCTGTAGTGTTTATCCTGACTTCTGGAGAGAATACTTTTATGCTCACATCTTGCCTGTATAAAGCTTTTCTTACTTTTTCTGAGCTGTAGTTTGATGTGTGTTCCTCTGCCATCCTAGCAGTCTTTGAGAATCATGACTAGTTGTTGAAGAGCTATTTTTCTGTGAAACATACTAGAGATTCATCAAAAAATAAAAAAAAAAGAACAAATAGTGACAGAAAAAGTAGCATAAAGCAGTGTTCATAAAAAAAAAAAAGGCATACAATATGTTGCACTAATTTCCCTTAAATTATATGTATTTAATTACATACATAAATAGGTATTGGGTATGAAGATAACCTATTCATGTACCAAAGATATTTTTATTAATCTTAGCCACTCATAAGTCATTACTATATAAATCTGATTGCTCTGTGTCCTTTACAGCATACCCAGTCAAAATGTGGCTCCTGGTGCATGCTTCACTGCTTGACTGTAAACAAATTAATCAAATATGTTTCTGTTATCCTTTTAAGACATTCTCTTAGCTACAGAAAGGAAATGAAAACATGCAAGAATGAGATGCTTTGTAATTAACAACCATAGCTTTGTTTGCTTTCAATATCATATTCATCTCAAACACAAAAAAACTTATACAATATTTAACGGTTTCTGAATTAGTTGACTTTGCAAGACAAGGAAACCTTGGCAAATGCTGCAACCATGCTTAATGAATGCAAGTATTGTATGACCTTCAGTATGATGTTATTTCAGAAAACCCCATAAGATAAAGACATATGGAATTATCTTTATAAACTGTCAATTAAGGCTAAGTAATCTATACATTTAATAGCTTTAAAAGCAAAGTAATTCAGAAAAGTCCTTGTTACTGAGATTGTAAAAGATGTTATACATATCAATTTACCTGTCTTTTGATAGTGCTTTCTTTAGTTTTATCTCAATGAACAGAAAAGTTGAAATCCTTTTTCTTTGAAGACAGTGTCAAAACCCCACATGCTTCCAATTAGCTAGAATTTCATTGGAGTTTTCTTTTTTCCCCTTTGTCTAAAATTACTTAACTTCTAAAAAAATATGTGTGCCACTACTCTCTATTTATCCCCCAAAACATTCTCAGTGTGTTTGTCATATTTACAATGCCAATGGATAAATGAAGATGGAATTTGTATTAAATAAAACACCTTTCTTGTGTGTTAGTACCTCTGCTAATTTATATGTTTGTTTCCTTCTTATTTTGTTCATACTTGCATATAAATTGCACACAAAGTCCAAATAGTATCACAGTGTGAACACACTCACATTTTGCAATATATAATTAACCACTATATAAAACATTGATTGCATGAAAACATTAGATAAGAAATTTTGCTCTACTTATTCATTGGGTAGAACAAAATCTTCCAAAAGAGTGCGCTAAGATAAATATTTTTTTAAAGAACTCTAAACTAAAAACAAAATGAAAATCTTCTTAAATTAATATTTAAAAAATATTTTAAATTTAATAAATTTTCAGGAAAACAAAGAAAGTCTCAAGAAGAAATTGGAGTATCCAGCTTTATATATTTATTTAATTACTTATTTGCTACATAACATTATCAAATGTTTCTGGACAATCACTAAAAATTCTCTTTTTAAAAAAGTCCACAATTATCATGTACAGATTCTGGGATATAACATAGGATTCCCTTTATTTTTTCTGTGTCCATCTGTAGCTAAAAAAGTTGTGCGGACAGTGTTTTCACAGCAACTGCTTTCCAGAATTCTTAGTTCAGCCCTAGCAGGCTCCAGACTGTCCTTCATAGTTCATGAATTTGTGAACTTTTTGCTTTAAAATGCTATTGTTCATATGAACCTCTTACCCAAAACTGAGAGTGGTGGCTGATACACCAGAGGGTCATGCTGCTGTCCAGAGGAACCTCACTAGGATGGAGAAATAGAGTGACAGGAACTGCATGAAGGAACCGCAATAAGGGGAAACACCAAATTGTGCACACGGTGAGGAACAGCCCCAGGCACCAGTAAATGCTGGGGCCACTGAGCTGGAAAGCAGCAAGAAAAGGACCTGGGGTAGTTAAACATGAGCCAGCAATATATTCTTGTGTTAAAAACTGTGAGGGTATCCTGAGCTGCACCAAGAGGAGCATTGTCAGCAGGCTGCTGGAGATTATTCTTACCCTCTACTCAGCACTGGTGAGGCCACACATTATATACTCTGTCCAGTTTGGGCTCCTCAGTAAAAGAGACACATGGATGTACCATACAGAGTTCAAGAAACTATCAGAAAGGAGGGACTGCAGCCACTCTCTTATAAGGAAAGATGGACAGGCTTTTAGGTTGGAGAAGAGAGCATGTAGTATATGGGTATCTGAAAGGAGAGCATAAAAAGTCAGAACCAAACTGTTTCCAGTAGTGCCCAGTGACAGGAGTACCGGCAATGAACAGCACATGGAAACATGGGACCTCCAATAGAACATCAAGAAACATATTGTTCTGTGAAGGTTTCAGAATCCTCCACCTTGGAGATACCCAAAAGCTGGATGTGATCTTGAGCAAGTGGTTCTAGGTGACCTTGAGCACCGGGATAGTTTTGACTCAGGACAGCTTGTTTATTACTGTGTTTTTTGTTTGGTTTGCTTTCTGTTCCTGTTCTAATCTACTGTAACCTCTGTATCCCATGGTGACCTCTAATTTACATTTTCAGGAAGGCCAATAAATGACTGTTCCAAATCACATACATGAATAACCATGTGTTGTGGTGAGCCCAGCATTTCCCTCTGTATCCAGTTTACATGTCCATCCTTAGAAAAACCTTTCAAGCAGCTTTATGAAGCTTCAAATTTGCTTCAAAAATTTATCTTTTGCCTAGCCCTTAGCAATGTTTCAAATAAAACTTGTCTTGCAGCAATTAGCAAGTTTTAGCTGTCATATCTAACAACTTTATCTTAAGAGTTTGCAGGAGAGAAATATATTTCAATTCAAAAAATTATAAAATATATAAAAGTTTTATTTTTTTCAGAGCATAAAATGTCTCTCTTTTAATCTTTTTCTTGGTGTACATTAGAATACAACAGTTAGCTTAACAGAATTTTTATTTCAAAACTCTTCTGAAACATGCATGTTGAAACACTCATTAATATTCAAACAATGTTTTCAACACTGACAGGAGGTATACATAATATTTAGTTTCTTTGCAGTAGTTGTGTAAAATACTAAAGTACCTGTCATGAATGTATACTAAATAATTAATTTCTCTGTAAAATTCCAAGAGAGAATTTCAGTCTGCCTTTAGAACCTCTTCTATATAGACAGGTTTATACCATGCTGATATTGAGACAAATTACTGTTTGTGTCATTTCACTCACCAAAAAATACAAAAGAAAAAAAGGAAAAAAAAAGAATGTTAGCTAGTTGCGTTATTATCATCTATCCACCTGTCTGAGTACGAGGGTTGTCATTCTCTTTCCTCTCCTCCTGATTTTCACCCAACATTCTAGGATGACAAGTTCATAGAGTAAACATATTTTTGAGGTATTCAAGTAAAATGTCTTTAAAAGAATGTAGAAAAAAAAAAGCATCCATCCTCTACAACTTTTTTTTTTTTACATATATATGTACATATACATATTGCTTATGGAGGAAATTACATTCCATAGTAATCATATCCATCCCTGTTGTATTTTCAGAAGAAAAAAGAAAAGTGAAAAAGTATGTTTACTCTCTGCTTTTCACTCTTCCTCTATTCCAAGTTTTGAGTTGTTCTTTATTTGTCATGAGGATCAAAGACCTGGAATGCCAGAAAAGTAAATCAGTCGACATGTCTCAAAGGGTTCTGAGTGCACCAAGGGAATAAGAGAATGAATATCATGAGCAGAGAAGAAAGACCTGAAAATGGGTGGGTTTTCTTATGACAGAAAAAAAGTAATTTAGAACAGTGTTCTGTGGATGAAAGATGGAAAGAGGAAGAACAGAGATATTACAAATGTCTTTTTCCTGATCCGTGTTATCTCTGGTTGGTTTGCTTTAAATGTGGTGTGAATAATCAAAATGTGTTAAAATTTTTGCATCTAAACTAAAACTTGAAGTGAAATTTGGGATGAGAAATCAAGTAAAACAGGATGCAAAATATGTTTTCCAGAGTCTGTAAGACAAAATCACCACTCTCTAAAGAATGTTCAATTCATGTACACATACGCTATGAACAGACCTATATATATACATATATACACACTCCTTAATTTTACTAAATTGAAGAAATGGTCTAATGGAAGAGGCTAAAGCACTTATCAGAAAAGAATATGTTGTTTCACACTACCTCATGAGAAAAAGAGTCTCAGGTTTTAAAATGAAAACAAGAAAATTCTGCTTTCACTGCAGAGAGCAGAAGGATGGTGAGAAAGAAAATGTTGTAAGAGAACAGTGACTGTGATCAAACATTATGCCAGTGCAAATATAGCATTTTTGGGGGAGAGGCCATGTCACAGTGATTTTGATATTGCACAAAAATGAAGCAAAATACTTTTGTTATTGAATATAAAGGTCTGTTGAAGCTGCAACAGACCTTTATCTTCCCAGGGTGCTCATAGATACATTCATAAGCTCACTAAACTTCTGAGTGTTTCGTGGACATCTGTGGCAACAACTCTCTGGTCACAGACAGCAGGCACAGATTTTCCCAGGCATTTTCCCAGGGAAGGCTGTGAGAAGATCAGAGAAAAGAATGAGAAACAATTCTTATCTCCGCTTGTTGCACCTCCTGTTGTGGAATGTGTTATGGAGATTTGTTTACCAAAGGGTGATTTCTTAATTGGACATTGGATGGTGTTTGGATGGCTTGACCAATTAGGTCAAAGCTGTATCAAACTGGCTGTAAGGGTTACTGAGTTTCTTAAGTATAGTATAATATAGTATGAGATGAGAAAATAAAGCAATTGATCAGCCTTCTGCAATCATGGAGTCAATGCTAATTATTACCCAGCTGGGGGACTATGGTGACAGACTTCTTATATTGATCTATAAAAATAACTGGGGAAATAATTTGTCTCTCCACTTGTATTTCCCTATACACCTCCTGATATAGCACAGGACTGAATTCAGATCTTGAGTGCCTGGATAAGTATATGTGTACGGCTATATGGCACAGTCTGCAGTCTAGATTTTTATCTGAACAACAAAGGAAGAGGCCTTGCAACCTGCAATCTATAATAAAGAATGAGAAACAAGGAGGATCCTGTCCTTTAATCTTGCTGAGCCAATCTCTATCACAAGCTTGTATATTGACATTTGCTATTCTGAGGAAGAAAAAGAAGAAACAGAAAGAAATAGAATAACAGTTTCAATCTACATTTCCTAACTAAATGAAGGAGTGTAAAACCAGCCATAAAGTTGTCCTATATGATATCTCTTTGCACTATCATTGATCAGAATATTGATAATTAGAATGTAAAGAAAACACCTCTAAATCTATTGTGTGTTTTTGAATTTCAGCAGTGACAGATGCCATGGTAAAACCAGACTAAGTCAGAGATAGTTTAGCTGTTTGAGCAAACTTATATCAGCAAAGAACCATATAACATAAATCACAAATACCCCAGTCTTGCATTATTATTATTTTTCATAGTGCTTGTAATTTAAAAAAAATATTTAATAGTCATTTTTATCTCTTTAATTCTGAGACATCATTATCATCTTTGATATTTTCTTTAATTACGTCCCATGCCATCAAAATTTTATGGGTACCTTTGTCAGTCTTGGAGAAGTTCACTGGCCATTAAAACAAGTGTTGGATGGCCTGTTAAGACAGCAGACATTTTGGCAGGTCTAGCTCCTTCCACCACTGAATGGAAAGGGAATACTCATCTGCAAAGAGATCACAAATTGAAAGCCTCTGCTCAGCTATCTGCTTCTTTCATGTTTCCAGAATGCAGTCTGAGGAAAATTACCAAGAGAGACCTTGCATCCCAATGGCTTTGGATCTAAGCATATGCTTGAAAAGAATCATCATCTTTAATTAGAAACAAAAGTTTTTTAGACCTAGACTATATTCAATAACAAAGGCATATGGAGACAGTTACTTCCATTGTAACATGGATTCCATTTTCCTTTCTGAAAACATTTTCAGGATTTATTTGGGTAGTTCTGTTTGTGCATCTGAATACCTAAAGTGCATTCTTAGATTTTAGGCAGAATGTCCAACTCACTTGTCAAAATCTCCAGCATTCCTTGGCAATGGATGCATGAATTTTGAGTTTAAACAGCTGCAATAATTTTTAATTTGATAATTTTAGGTCACAGTTCAAGCATAAAAAGTAATGAGATTTTCTACTGCTACTACTGGTAGCAACAACAATAATGCAAGGTATACTGAGGAAATGATTTAGTTATTTGTAATATTGGAGTATTTAATGTCTCTTCTTCAATATATGTCTTTTTCCTTTTAGTTGCCTACATAAAATACAGCACTGCTTCTTGAGCAGTATAATTTAGCCCATCTTTCTTGCCTAAAAATATTTTTCCCTAAGACTATGTGAATTGTTTTCTAATTTCATCTAAATTTTCAAGGCAAGTTAAAAAAGTGTTTCTGAAAGAAAAACTGAGAGCTGTTAAGTTGTCTGATATACTGGCCAGGGGAGAAGATCATAAAAAATGTGATTATATGCACATCTTCAGGTACATTACTGATGTACTGGAGATATAAACAATTTAGATGTTGGCCTAATAGGCACAAATGCATGTTCTATGTAGTACTGAAATAATGAGACCTGCTTAAAAAAAAAAATGAAGCCAAGGTGGCATTAAAGAATGTTGGAAGATAAAATTTACATGTTGATTAAATGACAGTATTTCACCCTTCTTGCCCCTGTTTTTAATTCCTTGTCATTTATCATTTGGAAACTCATTCCATTCAGCTGAGTCTTCTTCATATGATTAAATAGATTATGCAGGACAGAAATCAAGTTTTAATAAGTAGCATGGAACTAACACCTCTTTTTTGTGGAAAGTGGGAGCAAGACATGAAGCATCCCAGCCCCTAGGAGTGCATCTACACTGCCTGCTGAAGGCATCCCCATGGCCAGATTTGTCTGCTTTGTAAAATTTAAGCCTCCAAACAATATTTCAAGTGAGCCCAGTCTGGACCCTCTGAAGCCTCAGAGACCCTGAATGTTTGAGCATGGCACTGGGCATAGATTTCTAGGTTAATTTTTGTGCCTATATTTTATTTGCAAGTTCTAGATTACCTAGCTTGTTCATGTTTGGTTTTGTTTTCCCTAAATATTAGGGTTTCACCAATAATTTCTATTTTATATAATGACTACATGTAATTAATATATGTAGTTATCTATTAATCAAGATAAATAATTATATAAAGTCTAAATTAAATATATTACTTTCTTTTATTTTCAATTATTGATAGCTAGTTAAATTCTATGTTGGCTAGTGTTTATCTAGTGCATCTTATGAGGAATACAAATATTTGGTTTTTGTGGCGTGGCTAAGTTTTCATTAGCAGTATCCCTTTTTGGCTTTTGGATGTTTTCACTGTTAAAGCACTGCTCTATTACCTGATTTGGAGCTCTGCAAGTGGTCCTTCTCCTTTGGGTCTATCTAGACAGATTTTTATTTTGGTGACAACTTCTTAACTTTGATATGATGTACTGGTTCTTTATTATCAAGACTTCCCATTAGATCTTCTTACTGACAGCCTCCTTCTCCTTCTCAGTCTGCCAAGTAGGACACTCCTGCCTGATAAGTTTGAAAAACTGGCTGGAGCTGCTGCAGCAGTATCTTCATGAGGGTTCCAAGAAATGTGCCTAAACTGGCAACTTGTTTAATATGGGTACATTTTCATAATCTAGTGTAATACTGGATAAATCTCAGATAAGTGTAGTGCTTTGCTTCCCGCTTGCCATTTTTAGTGTTTTTACTTCATGGTAATAAATTCTGAGATAACACTAGGACTGTCTGTGATATTGTCAAGTCTGTGGGCGAATGAGTGATGTACAGAAATCAGGCATGGCTGAAAAATGCATTGCCTTCTGTTGCAGTCATGCTGGCATGGTAGCATGGAGGATTGTTTTAGAAAGGCCTTGGGAATGGTAAACTGAGGAAAAGGATACATTCATGTATGCCCCATTGTATTAGAAAGGCCTTGGGAGTGGTAAACTGAGGGAAAAGATACATTTATGTATGCTCCACTGTTTCGGGAAAGTCCCGCTTCAGCATTCCTCTGTAGACCCCCTTCTCCCCACCCCTGAGCAGTTCCCATTGGACCTGGCCCCTGGGGTGGTTCTGATGTGCCTTAGCTGAACACTGTCTCTATTGTTTAAGACCTTATCTCTTAATTTTGCTGTATAAAACTGTATCTGGGCAATAGCCCAGGGCCTTTGGTCACTGCAATGCTTCAGGCAATACAATCTCTCTGGACAAGCATACCATTGGTCTCTCTTGGTCTCTTTATCTCGAACCCTTGCGGCGACTGAGGCAGCGCCGCAGCTCGGACCGTGCTAACCCAGACGCTGCCTGGTAAGCCCAGGGCAGCGGGACCACGGAAAACCCCGGCCCCGGAGGGGACAGCTAGCCGGAGGGTCCCGGGG
This sequence comes from Lonchura striata, assembly GCF_050655825.1. NCBI lineage: Eukaryota > Metazoa > Chordata > Aves > Passeriformes > Estrildidae > Lonchura > Lonchura striata. The sequence goes on from NC_140704.1 coordinate 100,354,519, forward strand.
GGCCAGGGAGAGACGGGGGACAGCGGCGAGTAACCCCCGAGAGCAAAGTGGCGGTCGAAAGAGAAGCAACAAGGAGTGATGTACAGAAATCAGGCATGGCTGAAAAATGCATTGCCTTCTGAATATATTTATTGGTTTTCCCTCTCTCTCTGTCTTTCCTGTCTTTTATGACCCCAGTCTGAGTCCTAATTGCAATGACATGAGCAAGTGGGAGGCAGCTGAAGTGGTACGAAAAGAAGGGAATGGATTTATTTTATGTAAAACTGACTCAGCATTTGGTAGAAAAGAGTCCACACTGTTAAACTACTGAGTCATCAGCACACTTGTTCTTTCTCTAAAGCTTCAGGCTCCAACAGTGGATCAGGAGTTTGACTGAGACCACCTTGCTCTTTTCGAGTGCTGTGTCATCATCACATCCTTGTCTCTCTCCAGATCTCCCCACTGGCACTGTTATGACTTGGCAGGCAGCTCACGGGACACATATTAAATCTAAACTGTAATTAGGGCACAAGTGCAAAACTCAGTTTGGACCACAATGAACATTTGGCAATGTCCATAAAACATTTGCACAACTTGGAACTGCTGGGCTAATTCTGATGAAGAGACTGGAGCTGGGGTTACAAGGCTACAGTCAGACAGTGCACTTGCAGTTATGCAGATATGCCTGCACTTCATCTTCCCAAATGATGCCCAGAGGCTGCCAGAACAGTCATTCTTTCACTTTTATGAGCAGTGAATTTACATTAAAAGGCATTTAAATAAAGGCTGTAGAGTACACTTAAAAGATGTTGTTCCAATTTGAGACTTTTTTATGCCTCTTGTGCTGTGGCATGGTGAAGTGACCTCATATATGATTGAGCCGAGGTGCCAACCTGCCCTAAAGTTCTGTTAATAAGGATTGGTGAGCCTGGAGGCAGAAATGTTGGCAGGAATGCTAATGAGCCTCGTTAGCAGTGTGCAGCTCATTTCCTTTGGAGAAAAGTACACACCTGTGGGGGAGATCTGGTAGCGAAGCCAGTCAGAGCCCTGCATCAAGTAATTTATTTGGCTTGCTTGGTGTACCAGTGTAAACAAATCTTGCTTTCTGTGAATGCACTCATTAGTCCCTTATTTTTAAATAATTGCATTACATATACACATTGGAGCCAATATTTTGACCGTAATTTTCTCTGTAACTTAAAGCACAGAAATATGTTCCTTAGCTGAGATTACCTGCTTCACTAAAAGGACATAATTCATACTTACATTTTTGAAGATTCCTGCCATGAATGAGGTACAATATCCACATTTCTTGTTACAGGAGTCATCTAAGTCTTACAGAAGTACTCCTGCTGCTACTTCCCAGTGGTGTGAGATGACATATTCACCTGCATGTACTACTAGCAGTGAAATGACTGCAAAGTGCATTCACGAAGAACATATTCACATACTTAAATCTCTGTCTTTATCTAAGAATCCACTAGGGCAGAAGACAGCTGTTGCTATCAAGAAAATACAGACAGCCTGCTCTGCTTGCCCAGGGCTCCTCAGTTGCAGGTTGGAAATGGCAGTGAGCTGGATCAATTGCTCAACAGTGTTTTACCAACAGCCTCACTTTTGTCTTGTCACTCTACTGGGGCAGTAGAGACAGTAGACCTGACCTTCAGTCCTGAGGAGGAATGCACTGCTTCAGCAAATTTTCCTGGGGGTTTTTATGTCTGGGTGTGGCAGATCTAGGCTACATAAAGAGGGCAAGCATCTGAACAAATTCACACAAATGGAGTAGTTTGAACTTTCTTACATGAAAAAGTCCATTTCTATGGATTGATTTATTTAGGAGTTCTAGACGAAGTCTGAAATTACGTCAATGCTTTTGGGTAAATAGTTGGTTTCTTAATATTGTCGATGGACTGAGAGAAATGGTAACAAAAATATTTGGGTGTAGAATTAAAAATGTAATTTCTGAGTTCTTTTCTTCACTTTCTTGAGTGCATTTAGAATGTATTTCATTTTAAAACACTCCAAAGGGAAAAGCTTTCCATTTAAACTAAGAAAGAGTTTGACACATATATGAATTTTTGAATGTAATATGTTAATGCAGGTCTGCTTAATTGTAAAAAACAGATTAAAACCTCATATTTTCACCTGAAATTTTCACACACCTTTCAAGAGCTTTGCATTCCCTTTTACTTTTCCTACATAATACTGCTAACCAATTATGCTAAACAGGGTAGAGATTGTGTATGGCCTCCCTTTCATCACCTGTGGGTTTTATACCTATTCTGGTTACACAGATACAAGGTAGATATATCCAAAGTGAGTCAAACTACTAAATGTATTCTGTTAGTGATGGAAACAACTGTAAAAGGGATAAGAAGCTAAAGCTTAGTGCAAATACAATCTAAAACTGCATCTTCATCAAGATTTTTTGGCCAGCTTTATTTATGGTGTGCTAAAATAGGCTTTGTAGAAACAACACCAAACTGTTTAAACTCGAGTAGAGCCTAACAGTTCTCCTACTACACTCATTTATGAAACTGGAACTGTCTGGTCATCCATTAATCTCTATTTCTCAAACTTGTAAAAGGACCTAATTTTACCAAAGTCCTTTTAACTGTGACTCCCCTCTCAGGTAACCTTCATCCATTTGCTAATCCTGCTGTAGTAGCATTTTGGGAACTAGTTCTTTAAAGCAGGAGCAGTGCAATTTCAGTCAGAAGCCTTTCTCTCCCACAAAAGAGCTATTATTATTATTTGGCCTAAACCATTTCATATTTTCACGTGTAGCCTCACCAATTTAAACAGCTTTCCCCCCCCCCCCCCCTTTTTGCTCCTCTTTTCACCTCATATAATAAATTTTAGAGCTTGCTTGATATATTTTCTCCTCTTTGATGTTAATCTATTGTTAGTAGCAAATAAGACTAATAATACTAATAACATTACTATTAATAATGCTGTTCTTATGCAGCCCCTCAGATGTTTAGGTAGGTGCAGCTTTGCAAGTTCAGCTTCAAGTGTAAACATTACTGATGATCTGTGCCAACATATTTTATCAACTTTTCCCTTCTGATGATTATATTTGAGAGGGATAAAATTTGGAAGGATACTTATTTGCATAATTCTATTTCCACCTGTGCTTCGTTAATAGCTATTTGTAAAAGCAATTTCTAGTCAGTGGGCAACCACAATAAAACGTTCCATGTCTTAAATATTTCCAGAGAAATAAATAAGTCTGCAGTCACAGGAAGAGATCAACACTACAGAAAATCAGTTCCACTATTATTGCATTTTCTACGTATTCCTATTCCTGTATTGTTTGCATTTATTTTCTTTACAATGATTTCCCATATCAGAAATCTATAGTATTCATATTCTACCATGCCACAGTATTAACTTCAAAGTATTTGGGATCAGAGTGACTTAGCTGTCCTGAGTGTTCCTCAGCCTCTCAGCTGCATAAACCATGTCCAGATCTCCAGAATCTTGTGCTGTTCAAGGCATGGTGCATATCAGGTTGCACCTCTTGAACACTGGACTTTGCATCCCCGCTACATTTTGCAGGAAAGAAAAAAATTCTTCCCATCAGGACAAGCTGTTCTTTTGCTCTCTAAAATTGTAATCTGTATTCCTGTCTTGGGAAAATTGCAAAATATATCTTCTTGTAAGAAGAGTTTCATGTTTCTCAAGTTTTCTTCTGTAGCCAGAAAAAAAAGTCATGGGAGCCATCTTTTCTGCTGTTTTGGACAAGCAGAGTAATAGGACAGAATGAAAATGGATAGTTTAGTTCTACTGTGTTGCAGACAATGAACTCTACAGTAAATTGACCAAGAAGAAAACACCAAAATAGGAGGGAGTAAAACATTACTTGGAAATATTTGCTATCATTTTACCAAAAAAAGACAATCCAAAAATTTCAGATTAACAAAGCTGACTTCAAATCAAAATATGGATTCTAAAGTCTTTATTAAAGAAGATGTCAACTAAATTCTTTTAAAACATAACCTATTAATTAATAGAAGCAGAAATAGATAAAGCTGAGCACCAGTAGGCTAAATGTTAATTGCCTAATTTACATAATAATTTTTAAAAAAAGAAAAAAATGAAAAGTTTCTTACTTTCATTTTATATAGCAAAGTTAATGTTACTGTAATATTCTTTCAAACTTCCAGTGTGGTTCTTTTGTGTCCAAGTTTGCTCTGAAATCTTACTGATAGACTAATTTTTTTTTTTTTTTACAACAGAATGTAAGGAGAAAAACCTGCTGCATGCATTCATCTTACAGGAGAATCTTTGCTTAAATGTTGGAGCATTAGGCAAAGCTCTTCTGTTCCCTCATCATGTTCTGCCACTGGCATGTCACCACTGGTGTGATTTTTGGGGTTATCCAGTGCAGGGTCAGTAAATGGACTTGATGATCTTTGAAGGTCAGTTCCAACTCAAGATATTCTATGATTCTTTGCCAGAAAAACATTCACATCAACAGTGAACCATATTCCAGCATATCTTGTCTTCTAAACATCAAACCAGTAGGGCAGTTCAGGTATGCAGTTATATAAACCAAAAGGTTCTGCCTACAATAAAAAATTTATTCATTCCAGGATCAAGAAAAATTTTCTTGAATGAATAAAACCAAATATATGTACGTAATACTGATACCATATTTTAAAAATTTTCTTTCTTGATCTCATTTTGTGACAACCTTGCAGATGCTAATCATTATTTACTCTTCAAGTCATGGTATTACCAGAAAGCTCAGTGAGAAGTAGTGTTTAAGATACTGTCATGAGTGAGAAGGTCAAATTCAGACTGCTAAGTTGGAGCATGCAAAAGAAAATCTAATAACAACAACATTTAAAAATGTTTCAAGTACAGATACTATGCAGTTGAGATAAATGAAACAATAATAACAATAACAATAATAATAGTAGTAATATTTTGAATGGTTTTATGTTATGTTTGGTCTTTTTTCAAGTGAGCCAAAGGTAGATAGGTATCTGCCTTTATTTTAGATAATTTGGCCTTTGGTTCTTAAAACATTTAAGACCTAGAAGATATAATTAAGGATGCTATAGTTTAGAGCTTTATTTAGATCTTAAAAATATTTGTTAGTTTTATTGCCTTTTTAAACCTTAAAAAAACCCTAAATATTCCACAGTAGTTCAATTGAAGCATCTTATGCAAAACAGTTGATAATTTTTAGATTGTTCAGATATTGATATTTTGTGAAATCCAAATAAAAATTGTTTTTTCACCCTTTAATGATCACTATCAGCTGAATATTAGAAGACCAAGGAGGTAGACTTTTAATGTAAGTTGTTAAAATGAGAAAAACTAGCATACACAGAGGAAAGTATACATACGTTTCTTAACATATTATAATGGGAAACCCTCATTTATTCTACTGTTTTACAAAAAAATTTCTAATAAGTTTTACCTTCATTGTATTACAGGGATTTTAAAGTACCTCTTTACCTACAAAAGATGCTAGTATGGCTATATTTGCTATTTTAGCAGAAGAATTTTATAAATTCTCTCAGTGATGTAAAGTGAAAGCCAGTGAGTGGGCTGAGAGGCCAGGCTCTGCTTCTTTTAGTTAATACACTTTCTTTCTCTAACTGGAAGTAAATCTTGTCTAGAATTAACACAATCAAACTTGAAAAGATAGTGTAGACATCTATTTAATTTCGAAGCACACATTACTTATGCCTTTTGCATAAACTTCAGAACAGCTGAATGGTCTATTTTATTTGTTTACTGGATCCTGTATTTTGAATTATATTTCTGTAAAATTTCCTGTACATTGTCAGCATGTCTGTTGAACAGTGCTGTCAGGCAAGGATCTCCTAATCAAATTTATGGCATCTGTCAACATATGTTATTATGGATAGAGAATTGCACTGGCTAGCTGAATCCAGGTATCCTAGAGAAGTTTAGTATTTTCTGAACCTGACTGAAACTGAACTTTAGAAATTGAGGTAACTCAGCAGCTTTCAGAACCAGGCCCTCTATTTGTGAGAAGACAATGAGAATATGCTGGAATATTTCAGGCAGAAATAAACTGATATCAAGACATGGGTAGACAGAAGTCATGACATAGGGCAATGCTAACATCTGCCTCCTCTAACATAGTGTAAACAGCATGAGGAAGCTCCTCAAAGCTCCTGACATTGTAATATTTGTGAAATCCCCCAGAATGAGGAGTTAGCCATACAGTGTATCAAATGTCATGGTGACTAACATCAACCACAGTCACACTGATCCTGCAAGCCACCCTCCCCAGGGCAGATGACAGCAGAGAGGCTGCATGCAGCTCCTGCTCTCATGCTGGAGCTGGAATCCCAGCCTACACAGCCAGCAGGAGCTGAGAGTATGGCTGAAAGCCCAAATGATCAGATTGCTTTAGGCTGATGTGAACAGAACTTATTTGTTGTAATTTGAATTTCTATTATAGCTGTTTACTCAATACTAATTGAGGTTTGTAAAATGGAGTTATGCCCACAAGCCCCATCTTTTTCAGACAAACTTAGCTTCAACTAGCATTATCCTTGATATGCCAAATTACATAAAAAAGTGACAAGCCTGGAAGTCTAATATAGAGTTTCCACATGTTTATATGGACAGATGGCTAAAAGCACCATAGTTTGGGAGAGTGTTAAGTGCAAAAAGCCTGACAAAAGCAGTATGTATAAATTTATTATACTTTTTGCCTAAGATTATCTAAGCACACTAGTTTGTTTCAGTCACTACAGTCAGCTTGTGGCAATAGACATTTTTTTTTTCTATTTACCAGTCTAGAAGAACAGAAACAATTTGAATAAAAAATAACATTGACAATATTGCTGTAGTCAATGCAGCTAGACTTGAGCCCATGCTTGAATAATCCTTGATGATAAAAGTATATTTGGCCCATGTTTGAATAATCCTTGATGATAAAAGTATATTTGTTTCCCTTAATAATATGTTACTCCATTAAAATAAATATATATATTGTGAATATATATTGTGAATTTGTTAATTTGCTAAAGTTTTGGTATACCTTCAAAGTATTGAGTGCTTCTCAGGCATACATTATGATTTATGCTGATCAGTATGGTGACAGAGATGCTTGAGTTTTTGGTGAAGATCTACTTATAGGATATGTGTAAAGAAAAATACTTCCAAGTAGACACTGGGCAATAAATGAAAGAAAATCCTTATAAATGAACTAATTTTTAAGACTTCTGACAGAAAAAGGACACCAACAAAACCTAAAGAAAATAATCAGAACTATTTGTGTCTCTTGTCTTAATTTCTTCTTGTACTCAGAGGACTCAGGCTTGGCTTCACTGTTTATCACAGAAGATAAGCCACTTAGAATTTTCCAGGCATATTGTAAAAGAATTATGATTCCAGTAATACATGGATATTTTCTAGTTCTTCTGTATGGTTCTCTCCATTAAAGTAATTGAATTATATTAATAATACTTAGATTTTTAAAAAAGCAAAGAGGATGAAAAAAATAATTTTCACAGTGATGGCAAAAATAGCCTATGAATTAGTGTGTATTCTATAGTTTGACTTTTCAGATTTTTTTCCACACTTAAATCTAACAGGAGATCATTATCGTCATGTAAGGTGTCATAGCTCCTAATTTTTAAGCTCCTGGTCTCTTGTTGAAATGTAAGCCCCAACACTAGACACTTTTAAGTTCTTCTCTACAGGATCTAGAGAGGATTGGGCACCTTACAGAGGTCACTAAATTCTGCATTTTTGGCAATAGGAAGTACTGTTATTTCTCATAGTGCTTCAGAAAATGCTTATCCAAGTCTGAGCTAAGAGCAAGTGCCTTCAATGCAGTACCTGAATGCAGATACTAAGGTTCTCTTCTGAACCTAGCAGTTCATGGTAATTGAGCAAGAATCACTTTTTTTCTGTCCAAATGCAGGCAGGGAAGAAATAATATAACTGTACAGTTGGTTCTGATTTCTACTTGCATATTGTTTATAATGAGTATCTAGAAAGCTGAAGAATTTCTTACATATTATATTGATAATTGTAATATTGAACATATTTTGATCTTTCATTGTGTAGAGAGGAAGGAGAAAGTGGAAGAAACGAAAGAAAGAAAGAAAAAGAAAGAAAGAAAGAAAGAAAGAAAGAAGGAAAGAAAGAAAGAAAGAAAGAAAGAAAGAAAGAAAGAAAGACAGAAAGAAAAAGAATAGTTTTAGTTCTGCATTTTTTTATTTCTTTCTTATGTGTTTATTTACTGTCAATTAGGACTTTGTTATTTTTGTTGTTACAATTTTCTTTAATTTCAATTAAAAATATAAAATACATGAACAGTTAAAAAGCAAAAACAAGAACACATACCTTTTTTACTTCAAGATAAATTCTCTGAGTTGAATAATCATCACTTTTTGTGGGGGTTTTATTGTGACCTCACAAACCCTTCATGCCTTTTAAATAGCTTGAATAACTGGAAAGCCTTGAGAGAAATTTTTCTGATAGATATACATTACAATGTCTTGCTGCTTTTCTGAAAAGGGAACCTTGTCTAATTCCATCTATCGCATGATGAAAAAGAAAGCATAAAATCATGGGACCATAGAATGGTTTGGGTTGGAAGGGATCTTTAGATTTCATCTGGTTCCAACCCTTCTGCCATGGGCATAGATACCTTCCACTAGATCCGATTGCTCAAAGCACAGTCCAGCCTGCACTTAAAATCATGGAGTACCCATAACAAGCATATTTATTAATGGCCTTAGTGAAACAACTGTCTTCATCTTTCTTTTAAGCCGCCTTTATGTACTAAAAGGCCACAATAAGGTCTTTCTGGGGTCTTCTCCATGCTTAACAATTCCAACTGTCTCAGCCTGTCTTCACAGAACAGATGTACCAATACTCTGACAATTTTCATGACCCTCCTTCTGGACTTGTTTTCTTAGGTCACTGTCCTTGGGCTGTGAGTGCTAGCATTGGACACAGTGCTCCAGGTGTAGTTTCACAAGAGCAGAGTAAGGAAGAAAAGCCCAGGGTTGTCTTTATTACCCTGCCTTCTGAACGGAGCATGTGTAAATATTAGACTGAGATAATCAAATATAGATGAGAAATTGGCACCAGGAGAGAGAGAAGAAGTGATATGAAAATACTTTTGCTATATTGTGCTATAAGGTAGTCTGGGTTAAGTATAGAAACAGTTCTTGTTAAATGTTGTCATCTTTCTTGCCACTAGTAGAGAAATACTTGTCACAAAATTGTCCTCTGATACATCAGTGATAAATTTTCTAAGGAAAATATGCTGGAAAGAAAAGGATTAAAATAAATAGCGTGACATTCACAGCACAAATTTCCAGAATGTTGAGGACTAACAAACTTTTGCTATACACTGAAATGTTATGATGTGGAAGCCTCAGTCAGCTTTCAGATACTGTTAAATAAACCATGAATTAATACAAGAGAACATAGTAACTACTCAGCTCTCTAGGAATAGAGCCTATGAAAGAACTAATAAATAGATACTTATATGTTCACCTCTGAAAAAAAACCCTTACCAGACAGAGATGTGTGGCTCTTTCTGTGAGACACACATCCTCTGTATTAAAGACAGAAAATGAATAAAGATCCCCTTCTTCAGATATCATGTTCCTTTCACACTCCATTCAGTGATAAGAATTAAGCAATACACATGCCAAGAACATCTTATTGCATATAAAACTATTGATCTGAATATGAAAAAAAATATAAATATAAAAATCCTCTGTCCTAGGTTTGTGACATGGGACATTGTAGCATCCCATGAACTCTCCCACCTCAGTCAATTCCCAAGTCCTCGGCCCTGGCAACGGCAAGAACTACTTACCATAGAGCCAGTCCTCCTGGGGAGGGGAAAGAAGACTCCCAAATGGACTTCTCTGTCAATTTCCCCTGTGTAACTTCCCCTGGTTTCTCCTTTCCCTGTCCCCTCACTGGATTGGTATCCCTGGTGGCCATCCCCTGGAGACCAAACCCCTCTGCCCTGCCCTCAGCTCCATCCCCATGCCTTCCCCTTCTTAAGCTGCCTTCTCCACATGGTTGTTCTCTTTTACCTTGCTGGGTTCCCTTCAGCCACACATGATATCCTTCACTGGAATAAAACCCTGCAAAAAGAGCCTTTCTTGCCTCTATCACTGAGCCAGCTGCAGTGAGTGGGGAGTGAGGGACTGTCTGCATTGCCTAAAGGTTGACTCAACTTGCTTTTTTGCACGAGAGGTTGGCTGGGGGCAGATCATAGGCAGCAGTACCCACTACTCCAACACCTGCATTTTTAGGACATGGAAATTAGAACATCTAGTTAAAAGCTGATATAATAACTTTAGAGTTTTGACAAAAAACAACTCCAAATCTGAACCAATATTTTGCATATTGGCCCTTATTATGAGATAAGCTATATCTCAGTTTGGAGCCTGAGCTAACCACACTGGTGTATTTTCAATAGATTTAGAGTTTGAAATTCCCATCAAGGAAAACAAAACAGTAAGTTGACAGTGGTAATACCTAATAAATTAAGACAGGGAAATTCCCTTAAGTGTTTTTTTAAAGTTCTTCCCTCTCAAGATTTTAATAAGTGTGGGATCAGGTCTTCCCTGCATATGAAATTGGTGTTGCCATGCAATTCTGAATTAGAAACATTTCCTCTAAGTTTTTGTTACATATTCAGATGTTTTCTTATTCTCTTATAGATTTGATATTTATGAAATGACAGAATAAAAGCAATAAAGATAATTTTAATCAAAGACCACAGACTAGAAGAAGGTCTAAACATGAATATTGTATGGATGATAAGTTTTATTTACTTAAAAGTAACTTAATCTTCTCTACTTTCAGATAATAACATGAATTCTACTTGAGAAGTGAAAGAAATTAAAATCAAAACGTCTATTTCTACAGTTTAAGCACAGTCATTTTGTCTAATCATGTCTTGTGTTTGTTCTCTTTGATGTTATGAATTTGGCATTGAGAAGAAAAAAAATGACAAAGGTGAAAAATGTTTTAGAACAGTAATGCTGGAAGCTGTCATTCATAGCTTTCCTTTTCAAAGCTTTTCCATTAAAAATCTCCAGATTTATTGGAAACCTGTGGTGTTGAAATGTTCATCATTAAATTTTAATGATAATCTCCAGTATTTTTGGTATACCTTTATTTTGACAGGGATGACAAAATATATGTTCATTTAAATGAACTTAGAATGTAGCATATCAATTTTAATGCACATTTTCTTATCCCTGATTTTTACTTTACTTGCAGAAGATCACTATTTGGGATGATTTACATTTGTTTCCTTCTGTAGTATATTTTGAATTAAGGTTGATTTTCATCAGTTAAAATATGTGACTAGAATAACGTACATGCTATTATCAGTGCTCAAATTAAAGACTGGTGTGGTTACCTGTAAGAGAAGGCAACAACTAAGAATGCTGTCTTTCCATACTTATTTATGTATTCATTAATTTATTACTATTTTTATGTAACAGCTGTTGGTGGTATAAAGAATTTTTTTTTCATTGTGGGACTAAAGGTAGGACTAAATGAACCCAGTTAAGAGGAGCCATATAGACATTGAGAAATTTCTTCTGAAAAATTGTTTTCTGAGCCAATGCCATACCTACCTAGCACCTAGGCAGTTAATGCTCTCTATCCTGTATACAGATAGATCATTTTGCAGTCTTTAGATAGACTTCAGACAGGGAGAGTCACCTGCAATTCTTGTCTGCAATCAGGCAACTGGTTTAATTGGGCAATGGCAGAGACTTGCAGGATATCCTAATGGGCCTAATTGGTAGCTGAAATTCAACCCCTGAGAGAACAGAGATAGAGACCAGACAAACAAAGAAACATGTAAATGCTATAGAGCAAGGGAAATAAGATAGAAGGGCTCTGTCAGGGCTCAGTACTGGTATATACACTACTTTGGCTCTTTCATCTCTTGGTCTCTCTTGCTGCTTTGTTTACCAGCTGTGTGCCCATGGCACTGTTGTCTGTCTTTTCTGTTATTGAGTAGTCCTATGGATATTTTTGTGCTTATCACGGCTTTTGTTCCAGAGTGATCTGAAGATGCAGGGAGTCCTAACTTGAAAGGCTGTCCAGTCTAATCACAAATCTGCTTTTGCAACACTCAGTGCAATGGGGAGTGGGAGAAGGAAGAAGAATAAAAAAAGTCTGATCAAACTGTGTTTCTGAAAGGAAGAATCTTCAGTGTAGTTTCGACCACCTCACTTACAGTATCTCCATTGTCAGCTGTCACAGTTCTGTCACTGAAATTCCTGGCAACAACTGAATTTTAATGAATGTCTGCTGTGGTCTAGAATTCAAATGAGATTTTTGATAAAAGAGAGAAAATCTTCTGCATATCTGCCTTATGCTCTTAATGCATTTCTCCTGGTAAAAATAAATAAATAAATAAATTCTAAATTAGTTCCCTACTAGTTTTCTACAGAGATTTCCCTGCAAAGCTGCACTGAGCTGTTCTCATGCAGATTCCCCCCTCCTCTGATAGAAGCTGCAGCTCCTGTTGTTTTCCAGCTTCCTTAGCTTCCCAGACTGGTAGTGGAATCAAGCTCTGATAGCATGAATCAGTGTCAAACTGCGTGAGGCCAGCAGCAAATAGCTTAGTGGGGACCTACCCATCTGAGCAGAGTTATGGCAGTGCATGTTAAAAGGACCTTTGCAGGTGACCTACTTATTAGTCCCTAAAAAGGGATGCTTTACTGGGTACTGAAGACCTTAATGACACATTTGCTATCTTCCATCTGCCTGAAACAATTTTTTTTTTATTGTAGACTCTATTTTGTTCAGCAATAATGGTGTGCATATCAAAAGAGTGCTGATTGCAAAATCCTCAGTTTGCTGAATGTTTCTTGTCTCAAAAGTAAGTTTTCAAGCTCAATTGGAGCTTGACTGCGGGGGAAAAAGTTAAAGTACTTTTAGTATGTATTGTACTTTTCTCCTATGCAGTATGTGACACTACCAAGGTGTAAACACTGCCTCATGTGTTAGTTGAATTCCTGCTTGTATGTAACTGCTTGTTAGGAAGTGAGGGGAGATAAAAACTCTTTGTTCTAATTACACTTTTACATTTGCAAACAGTGTGGGTATACATATGTGAATATGTGTGTGTGAAACAAAGACTCATCTTGCAAAGAATGTTTCTGATCAGTGGTAACAAAATGAAAATATAATGAACTACAATCTTATTGCAGAAAACCAGGATATTTATTTTTTTTTTTTTAACATAGTAAAGTTAATAATATATATTCCAAATAAACTTGTGGTGCAGAATACTATTTTCCCATGCTCACTGCTCTAAGACAGCTCCTAGATTAAAAAAATTCAGTACTGAAATCAGTATATGAAAGATCTCTCTAAGTGCAGCACTGGAAATAGAACTTGTATCTAAAACACAAAGAAAGGAGCAGCTGGTACTTCTGACTACAGGCTGAAGTATCATTTGTGAGATCACCTGCTCCAATGATTACTGAAATTCATTGTAATGAATCTGCATGAAGTATGCCTCAGTTAGAAACTTGAATTCCACCATGTCATCCTGATGTCTCATAAATTATCTCTTGCTACGTGTGTAAACACAGTTATTAATACAGGGTACCCTTTGAAAGGTATCTGGGTGGTTTTTTTGTTTGGTTGGTTGGGTTTTTATTTGTTTATTTGTTTTTTTCCGTGAATGAAGAAATGAAGAGTAGGTTTAAGGAAGGTTTCACACAGATATTTTGGTACATGAAAAGAGATTACCTTCTACCCCATTTTATTATCTGTGTGCTATCATAGGATATGTTAAATTTCCTATGCAAATAGCTTGAAGTGTGAAACTAAAGTTGGGAAGAGTCTAGAGGAAAGCCAGGGATGCCAAGCTGACAACAATACAAACTGGCAGTGAAAGATACAGCAGGGTGCACACTAGTGGAAAAATATGCCACAGTAATCAGGGACTGAATGTAGTACAGTGTTATAGCATAGAATGGGAATGAGATTATCTTCATTCACTTATCAGTGCTGACATTGATGATGAACAGTTACAGCTACCAGGCCTTTGCCTTATGCCGATGAAATTGAGCCAAGAATAATTGGGTGTGGGCTGAAGAAGTGCACAATCATTTATTGTGCTTGATCACATTAAGTTTTCGCTCTGGACCCAGAAGTGAAATCACAGAAGAGATAGGTTTCACATATCTTATAATAGTACTGAGGGAAATAATGCTGTTTTGAACTACTAAACAAATTATAATATACATTTTCATGTACCACTATAATTCTAGCACTTTCCTCCACGACAAATGCTAACTGCCCTTTGTATCTCCTAAGATCAGGCAGTCTGTCTTTCCTTCTTCATCTTTCACTAGCATCATACTAATGTAAATTATTATGAAGACACTTGGCAATCTAAACTTTTCCACAAGCTTCACACATAGAACCAGGCTGAGAACCTGAAGGTTTTATAAAAATAGCTGCTTGCCTTCTTGGTGGAGCTCAGTACATATCAGGCATTTCAGAGAAGCAACACCGGCCTCCTGGTTTGAACTGCACATCTCTGTGTACAGGTGCTAAAATATCAAACTCTGTTAAGCCTTATGTTGGTAGCTGTCAGCACCAAGATGATATCCATCCTCTTGGATTGTTGGGGGATGTTCTTGGTCTATGAGTAACTTCTGTAGAGAAACCACTGTCTTCTACTGTAATCCTAATTAATCTGCCTCTGTCTTTCCATCCTTCTGACTTGCAGAGCATGCTGTGCAGGCTGCTCAAGTAGCAGGATTTCACTGATGACATGCTCATCTGCACAGGACAGTGGTCAAATGAATGTGAGAGCCATTTCCCACACTGCTGAGAGAGGGTCTTGACTGAAACAGGGGAGTGAATCCGTGTTGTCTGTAGGGCATAATGTTTGAAGCAGACTCCTCTGGATTCCAATTCCAATTTCATTTTTCAGAAGGAGCAAGCTGGGTTGCATTTATTGCAGACTCCAGAAGCCAAGTGTAGTGGTGATTGTGGGATAAATGGAGAGCAGCAGGCATGCAAGATGTCAGGGAATGAACAAAATGCCTGGGCATAAGAAAATACACACAACCCTCGTTTGATAAAAGAGAACATCCTTCCATTGGCAACTAATTGGATCAAGAGGACCCTTTTCAGACTGTTTTTAAAATGGCTGAAAGTAACTGGTAGGTATCCACAGGGGTTTGTGCCAGGACACAGCTGGTGAGGTTGGGAAAGGGAAGTGGAGAATGAGGTGACAAGGTTTGCTGATAATGCTAAATTTATGCAAAATATTAATGAAGGAATCTGAATGAAGAACATTGGGTACATTTTGTGAAGCTGATTGACTGGTGATAAAAGGATGAGATTCATTTTTGACAAATGCAAAATAGTGCTGGTTGGAAAAACAATCCATCTCTACATATACAGTGAAGATCTTTAAATTAGTTATTACTATTCAGGAAAGAGATTTTGGAGTCATTATATGAGACCCTTGGCACCCTGAAAACATCAGCTCAATGTTTAGTGGTGGTCAGAAAAATAAATAAGGTTTTGAGATGTGGGAAAAGAATGGAGAGGAAAGCAGAAAGTATAATTATGCTGCTGTATAAATCCATGTTGTCCTCACAACTTGAATGCTATTTGAAGTTCTGTTTATAATAATATTAGATATGGAGAAGGTACAGAAAAGGGCAACAAGTAAGATAAATAGGGTGAAATGGTTTCTGCAAGAGAAAAAATGAAACAGATTTGGATATTTTTGTCTGGAGAATAAATGGATAATGAGCACCATGGCAGTGAGTGAATAGGAGAATAGCTTTTCATTCATTCTCAGAATACAGAAACAAGGCAAAGACAAATGAAATTTTAAGAATATTTAAGTCAAAGAATAAAAAATAGGTAAATATTTTTCCCACAAAAAGTCTTATGAAATTATATGAGTTTCTGACATGGAATAATATGTACAGTAAATGTTAAAAATAAATTACTGAAATCTGTGGAGAAACATTCATTAAGTGCTGATAAGCACAAGGATAAAACCTGTGACCCAAAAGTCCTCAAGGTACATATTATTGTTATCTCAGAGGAAATGTAGGGGTACAGTGTCACAGAATGTCTGCCCTTTTCTTTTTTTTCCCTGAGACATGTGCTCTCAAAGACAGGATACATTGGTGGTTGGACCTGTTTCTGACCTAGTGGTGCTGTACTCAATGTCAAGGCTTAATCACCCAAATCTATATCTCAAAACACACAAAAATATAACAACGTATTAAACCTGTTTTCAGAGCAGAATTCAGACTGAAGTAACCCAGTCTTTCAACAGAGGCTAACCACTGGGAACAAAAAAAGTAGAATAATTTTATGATGTCCTAAGACTACAATGGATTGTGAATCTGCAGTAAAAATCACAGCTGTGCTTTAATCTGTAAAACTTTTCTTGTTAAGCACTACTCCAGCCTCTCTCTCTTTTCTATTGGTTTTCATTCTTTTTTTTTTCTTTTTCTTATTTTTTCCTTTAGCTTCTGACTGGGACAAATAAATGGCATAAAACCATACAGGATTACTTGATAGTAGTTATGTAAATGCCACATATAAAAAAGAAATTCTTGTCACAAGGAGAAAATTTTATATTTTATTGTAACTCTTCCATGAATGTTATATATAGAGTAGTGTTAAGAAAAAAATATTCAAGTGGCAAAGGTCTAACCAGGGATATTCAGACATTTCTCTCTAAGCTCAGGAACCCACAGTGGAACTACCACACACATGATTTTTCTGTGCTTATTTATTTTTTGCAGCTGCCATATCATCTACTAGAACCAGGAAAATGAATTAATTTCTTTTCAGTTTAGTACTAGATAACATTTTCAAAGAAGAAAGATGAGAATTTCCCACTGTGAGTGCAAAGATGAAGAAACTGGCCTCCAGGAATAAAGCAAATAGCTGGATCAACTGAAAGAAGCAAGGAGTGCATGGTCTTCAGATAGATTTAAGAGGCACTGAATCTCTACAATCTTTGCTAAAGGACATTTCATATACCAGTGTCAGTTTCACCTTAAACAAAGCCTTTATTTAGATATGTCTTTAAAATCTAAAGAATCCTAAATTTCTTTCCAAACTCTCCCAATCAGGGAGAGCAACTTTTTAAATGTGCAAATTGGGGTAGGACACAGGAGAACAGTTTTAAACAAAAAAAGTACCAGGTTTTAGATTAGATGTGAGGAAGAAATCATTTATGCAGAGGGTCATGAGGCACTGGAACTGGCTGCCCAGGAAAGCTGTGGATGACCCATCCCTGGCAATGTTGAAGACCAGGATGCCCTGAACAAGCTGATCTAGTGGGTGGCATCCCTGCCCAAGCAAGGAGGATGGACCTTGGTGATGTTAAACTGTCTTCCAATCCAAGCAGTTCTATGACAGCAGAGAAGGTATTTGAACATATAATAGTAGAGTTAACTTAGACAGTCCTTTGAACTCCAGATGGTCTCCAGCTCTTACTCCTGGACTCAAGTTTATAGCAAAACCTCATGTGTCATGTCTGCTGCCTCTGGTTCCCTGTAGTTTCAGGTACCTTAATCTGACCCCTCATGTTATTTCTGTGTGACACAGAAAGGGCTTTCGGGAATATGCAGGAGTTTTGTCTGCATGCACATATCTCACAGCTTTTAACTACGAAGTCAGTTCTCATCCAGGCTGAGCTTCCACCTGAATCGGGATTCTTCACCCAAGGCTGCCTGCATCAATAGAGGAATAGTTTTATGCATGATCCTTTAAATAGCGTGACTATTTAAAATATTCACACTGAGGTACTGTTACACCTACAGAGCTCCCAATGGCTTTGGAAGGTTTTAAGCAATGGTGGGAAGGTAAACTATATCAAGGTACTTTTCTGGAGTCGAAGTTAGTTAAGCAGTCTCACTGCTAGACTCATAGAAAGAGGCAAGAATTTTTTGAAAGGCATTATCCCTGCCCTCATCCTTTTCTCCAAAATGTAGTAATCACCTCTTTTTTCTTTCATGTACCTTTGGCCAATGTGCACCATCAATCTGTTGGTGGATGTTTCCATGACATTTTTGAAAGAAAAGTAAATACTTCCATAGTGTCATGAACTTTCTTTTTTTTAGTGGTACATACAGTAACAAAGTATCACAAAATCCTCCAAAATTTTATTTTTTTTATTAAAATATGTACTTCCCTACCAGGGATTTAACACATCTCTAATTTCTGAATGTAAAAATTGTAAATTTAACCAATACAATAAAAATTAAAACATAAGATTTCAGGATATTTTCTGAATTTTCCCATAAGACTTTGCAAAGCCTATTTTAAAATGCAGCAAATCAACCATAACCCAGTAGAATGTATTAACTTCAAGAAGTTGAAATGAAAATGTGCATTGGGGAATCAGCAGAGAATTAGGCAATGGTATTTGGGATGTTCTATCAGTTATTAAATTTTGTTGTTTGGTCTCCAATTGTATTTTTTCAATTTCAGCTATTGTAACACTTGAAAGTTCAGCCATACCTAAACTTAAATCTTTTAAATGGAATGAAAGTTAGCAAATATATAGCATGAAATCTGCTAAGAAATATTTGTAATAACATTAAACAGATGCATTTTAAGTAGACTAAGCAGATGGACTTCAATTTTTTCAAAATTAAATTTAAATTAAGGGCTTTTTCATTAGCTGAGTTTATGTCCCTGTCCATCCCCCAACTTTGAAACAATATTTCATTAAAATGGACAGGATTAAAATTTTTCTTCAACAGGATTGAATCCATTATTTCAACTGCAATGCAACTCTAAAAAACTGTTTGTGAACTTGGAACAACAGCTGTATTAAGAACTTAAACTTTAAATTCTTCTTTCATAGACTTTTGTATACAGTTGCATTTTAAAGGATAGAGGAAAAAGACAATATTTACATTTGAGAAAGTTCCCTATGATTTTTCTGCAAAAGTTTTACTCGCAGTGTGCTACGAATAAATAGTAAGTAAATATATATTCCCTTTAAGAGATTTGAAACTTTCCCTTTTTGCAATGTCTCTGTATTAATTTGTCCAGAAGCGTCCCCTTTTTCCTCTGGTGCCAGATTTAGTATAAGAGAAAGAAATTAATTGAGTAGCAGCTTGTACAACTTTGAATTTTTCAATATATACATTTAGATAAGTGGCTTTTAACTCTGAAGATCTCAAAAGATGATATTGGATTTCCATTTGTTTATTTTTTATTATTATTATTACCATGCACCTGATGAGAAAACAAAAAGAAACCACTCACCCAGACCAGATAGCTACATAACATGAGCACACATTAAGTGTGAGAGAAATGTGGAAAACAAGTGGAGATATAATGCTTGTTGAGGCCTCAGCTGAATGGTAGCAGCATGAATCCTATATTGATTTCCTCTCTCTTGCTTCAAGACATGCTTGTGCCAGAGGGGAATCACAGTCAAATTGCTGTCATGCTTGACAATGTAATACTGCTTCATCTCTTATGAAAAAGTGAATTCTATAATAAATAACTTGTATAAATATGAACCAAAGATTTCCCTATTACATACAGTAACTTACTAAATGGATAAAGTTGAATATCTTCTAACTTAATATAGTCATGCTTCATTATGTTCTTTTTGATGAGAGGGCTTTCATCATTTTAGTTATTGATATTTCAGCATGAAACACTTTTTTCTCTAGTCTTACCTTGTATATCATTCATAATGTAACTAGATAAAGAAATTTATCTTCTCCAGCCTTGATTTGTTTCAGCCAATTTCTAATTGCTTTTATTTATCTTCATACAGTCATTAAATAATTAAGAGTGGAACAGATTTTGGAAATCTCTTCCAATTTACTTCTCATTGAAAGCTAAATTCTAGTTGGGTTATGTTGTTTGCAGGTAGTCATAATTTTTATTTTACTGTACTTCTCTAAGAAGATTCTTGCTCCTTCTCTCTTCTATTACACTGAAAGTACACAATTTTCTACTCAGAGAGCTTCATGAGGTTCCTGTCAGACTACTGAGATCCTTATGATTCATTTTACAACTCTTCATCCTAGTTTTATTGGTCATGACAGGCCAATCAGCCTTTATTGAGTCATTAGTAAGGTCTCAAGGCGAGTCCTGCTCAAAACTGTTTCTGGGTGTGGAAGAAGAACGTGAATAAGAACAGCCAGAAAGGATTTATCAAGATCAAATTGTACTTGACCAACCTAAGTGCCTTGTATGATGAAAAAGGATCATGGGCAGTACATTGTGGGAGATGATTTTCACCCTCTACTCTGTTCTTGTGGGAACCCACTTGAAGCACTGCATCCAACACTGAGCTCCTCAGCACAAGAAGGACATGGACATGTTACAGGGAGTTCAGAGAAGGGTCACAATGAAGTTCAGAAGGCTAGAGGATGCCTTCTGTGATAAGAGACTGAAAGAGTTGGGACTAATCAGCCTGAAGAAGAGAAAGCTCTGGGGAGACCTCGCAGCAGCCTTTCAGTACATGGCAGGGAGCAGAATAGTTGGAGAGGGACTTTTTATAAGAATATATAGTGTTAGGACATGGAGAAATGGCTTTGAACTGGAGGAGGATTAGGAAGAACTTTGTTGTGAGCGTGGTCAGGCACTGAAATTGGTTGCCCAGAAGCCTGGTGGATACTCCATCCATGGAAGCATTTGAGGGCATTTTGGATAGGCCTCTGAGAAATTTGATCTAGTTTAATCTGTGAACTAAATGACCTTTAAAAGGTCCCTTCCAACACAAATCTTTGTATGATTTTGGCACTCTATGAAATGGCTAGATTTGTGTATGAAGAGATGACAGCAGCTGTCATATACTTTAGCAAAATTTTCAACATAGTCTCCTGTAGCATCTTTCCTCTCTCTGTTAGGATGCTGCAGTACTACACTCTAGACAGATTGACTACCAGAGAAGTGAAAAACTGGCTCATTGGATTCAAAATGTAGCAGTTAGTGGCCATATTGTACCCAAAGGACATTTAGAAGTAGGGTTTTCCAGAGGGTCTATTCTGAAGCCTATCCAGTTTGGTATCTTTATCTGTGGTGTTGACAAGACACAATGCCCCTGGACAATTTTTTCAGTGACAGAAAACTAGGAAATGAAGCAGATAACGTTCAAGGGCAGATCTGCTGTTCAGATGGCTTTAGTCAGGCTAATGTGATAGAACAACAGGCCCTTCATGAAAATCAGCAAGGGCTAATGCAAAGTCCTGTACTTGGGAATGAACCTCCTACAGTTCATATGAAGGGGGTCTGGTTGACTGGATAGGGAGAAGCTCTGCTTGGGGCAGTTCTGTCCTGTAAATAAATCCTGTTACCAGATAAACCACAAAAACAACCTAAAAGTAATCTTAAAAATGAGTGATATAACTGTAATACTTAGGCTGCCATTTTGCTTCATGCTGCCTGTATTGTGTCACTGTCTCCTTTTATTCCTGTCTGTCTGCACTTTAAGTGCCAGCTCCCCAAATTTGTAGCATACAGGGGAAACATGGTTCCTTTTTCCAGTGTTAGTCCTCTTAGGCAGTTCTATTTTAATAAAAACCAAATAGCAGTTGAAATGAAACCTCTTCAGTATAGCTGGAACAAATTCCTAATACAGGATAACAGTTTATGTGTTTGAATTAGATTAACGGGATCACAAGGGATGCTGACAAAGTGCAATGCTAAAAGAAATGTTTTATCATGTTACAAGTAGTACATGTGTATTAATATGAAGGCCACTACAGTTCAGTCATTGTAAAGCTCAGTTTATAAAGTGAGATTTTTTAAGGGACTTTACAAAGAAAGGCAAAGCTTTTCAATTTACAATTTACAATTTACAACAAGTAATGAAAAACATCTAGTATGATTCATTTTTGTCTTTCAAATACTAAATCTTGGAGATACACTGCTCCTTCCTTCCAGCCTCTGAGAAGGATTCAGATGGTGGGTATAGAGAATCAGCACAGGGCCTGTGAAGATTACTCAAATTTCTTATACAAGAACTGTAATGTCTGGGCTTACATCTGATCTCCCAGATGCAGGACCTATAATTTAAAGGCATGATTCCAGCTTTGGATTCAGCCAAATATGCTGCAGATGTGCTAGCAAATGCTGTGTCATCATAGCTGTGGAGCAGTGTTAGGGAAAAAAAAGGGAGTGGTATAAATATAGTATAAGAGTTGAGGAAATCATGACTGCTGCACAAAATAAAACAAGTCACCAAAAGCAGTTGTTGCAGCACATCTGTATGTATAAATATTTTGTTCATGTTTGCTTGTCATCATAAATTTGTTTGTGAGTCCTTCTTACAAACATAAATTTTTCTGCTGTTAGACCTTTGCCATCTACTAGCAGATTTATCAGCTCTAGAGATCAGTACATTATATGGGCCAGAAATTATGGATGCAGAGTGATTATTTTTATTGGTTTAATTTTCATATTTACATATCTGTGACCTATTTTTCTGAACAGATGTGGTAACATACACCATATGGGCAAGTGATTTTTAAATGGAAACCTCAGATGACATATTTTTGACTTGCACCAAGACAGAAGCACCTGCTAAATCAACTAAACTAAAATATATCCTGCTATTTTACTATGACCTTTACCATACTACCACCTGTAGTTCACTATAGTTCCTCTTTGGACAAGTTCATCAGGCAGAGTGGTTTGGAAAAAATTATGGACTTCTCCTGATGGTCAATATACCAAACTGTAAATAAATATGACACAGAAGTCACAGACTGAAAAAGGAATTTCTATCTTGTGGACTACCAAAAGATGTACCTTAAAAATAAGAATATTTTTCTTTAAATAACATATTTATCCAAATGATTACTTTTCTTTCTGTTCTTTCAGAAATTGAACTTATAAGTAAAGTATAGCTGCTGCTTTACCTGCAATAGAGTATACATATATATTTTTTTTGCCCAAACTCTGTTTGAAATAGATGGTTGCATATTTCTGCAGTGTAGAAATTAGCCACAAACCTAAGTAGATTATGCTGAGATAAATCAGATCTACTTGTGAATTACCTCTGCTGTGTTGCAGTCATTTGATTTACTGCAGAGAAATGTGATGATCCCTTGTTCTGCTGGGTAACATTGCCCCATTGTGTGGCCCTGTTTCCTCCTCTGTCAGTCTAGTGATGAACTTTTGCTTGGTTGCTGAATGTTGTTAAGGTATTGTGTTTGGGTGGCACTTAGAAGAAAAGGATTGCTGACAGATGTATAAGTTAAGATAAATGAGATTTTGAAGATATGAAATGTTAGAAGTAGATACGTTGAGTTGGTACTATTATTGGGTGTGGAGTTGCGTTATTTGTATGTTTTATTATCCCTATATTATGTATCGGTTTATTCCTTTGTACCCCCGTGTGCAACTTGGTTTATCCCCAGTTTTCCCGCCTTGTCCTCCCTTCCCGCCTTTCCAGTATCTATCCATCACCCTGAAAGAGGCATTTTACCCCCCCCGGGTGCCTTGTCTATCACTTGGTGCCCCTTCCCATCCATCCAGAAGCTTCTACTCAGGGCACCGGGTGATTGGGCGAGGACCTGGGGCTCCCCCCATATCCTTCCCCCATTGGACCACACCATATCCCCCCATCCCGGAGCCACCCCCTATCCCTATCCCCATTGGTCGTTGGATACCCCTCCCTCACAGTTTATAAGCCAGTGCAAGCACCTTGTGCTTGTTCCTGTTGGCTGGCATCGTTCTAGGACATTTGGCCCCGTTGGGCTACAATAAACTCGGACTTAGCCCCCAGCAGGATCCGCTCTTCATTTACCACCGCGAGGCTTGCTAGCGCTGCTCGGGACCCACAAAGGCACTCTCCAAACCCCAGCTGGGAGCGGCGGAGGGTGCCTCCATTGCCCACTCTCGCCCCAGAGAAGAGCTAGCCGGGGCTGAGACAAAGGGAACCGGGGCGGGAGCGCGGCAATTGGGACTAAGGGCTTTTGGAAGTTAACTGAGAAGGACAGCTCAGCAAAGAAGTCTTCTTGGTTTTGCCTTCAGTTTAACTTAAGTTTTGTGAAAACAATTGATCTACCATATATATAGCATAATATATACAGTCTTGTTTATGCACCATTTGGTTAATTTTCTATGTGTTCAGTCTGCCTAAAACATTTGTAAAATCCAAACATGTCTGTGGTGATACTCCTTTTTGCACTTGTTTGTGAACTCTTTTGGTTTTGGTTATTTTCTGGCTCAAGTTTTTTTTCTTTTTTTTTTTTTCTTTTTTTTTTCTTTTTTTTTTTTTTTTTACTGGAAGCCTATTATTTTGGAATTTTTAGGTACACTATCTCTGTTGGAGTTCTGTTGTACCACCAGAGTGGGAGAGTGGGTGTGGGGTGTGTTTTCCAAATCCTCCATTACATTTCACTCCATGATAAATCATCCCAAAGAGCTGTGGTAGGCTGGATAGTATCAGGTCTTGCTAGGTAACCCTTGCTTTGAAGATAACTATGTTTAGGTTAACAATATATAAATAATAATTATATATATGAAGAATTAATTTTTTAGGTATATAGGTAGAATTCAATTACATCTTATGAAGAGATGAAGCCTGAAAAAACTCTGGAGTTTTAAGGCAGATGGGAAGGAAGAGAAGATTGTCTGTGTATACTGACATACCTCAGTAGTAATACTGCTAATTAAGACCTTGTATCACACAACTAGTTGTTTCGTCAACAGAGTACTTTCATTTCTCTTTGAAAAATGGGTATTCAAATATGAAGAATACTGGCAGAACAGTGACAGTCAAATATCTGATGAGTTGTTCTGTAACAGACCAACATTTTTGGAGTGTTTTCTGCTAGAAAGAAACAAAACTTTTTGTTTAAAGCACAGATATTTAATTTATCAAACATGATTTGTATATACAAATCAATAACAGATTCTGAAAATCTATTTTTCATGTCTAGCGTTAGGACCAAGTTTCTTAAAATAATTTTTATTTTTCTCATAGAATCAAGTCTTCTCCTGTGTCCTGCTATATTATACATTACTTTCACCTATGACTGCCCTCCGTTTACTTGAATTTCAGAACTTACAGAGGGAAGCTGGGGTTTCTTGCTGGTCATGAACCTCTGCTCTCTCTTGTCTGCAGAGAAAATTAATGGTCAGTCCCATGTGGTTCCTACTGAGGAATGGTTCTTAGGGTCCTTCTCAGAAGCTCTCAAAAACTCACAGCCTAGGCTGTGCAACAATCTTTTTCTGTGACTCTTCATCAAAATTGTTCATTGTCAGAAAAAAAAAAAAAAAGAATAATATAAGGTAGTTTAAGAAGATTTTTCCATAAACTTTTAGTTATTAAGTAAGAATATTTACTTTGTAAATATTGTTAGTAAGCTTACAACATTCCTTAATTATCGAGCCTATGACATTTCACTGTTTTATGCAGGGGTGTTTGTGTTGTCTGCATTTAATTTTCCCATTGTAACTGCAGAAAATCTGAAAGTAAGCAAAAGTTAAAATGTAAATGCCATGGTCTTAGCTGTAATATTAAATGTTCCCCATGGTTTTACGATTACCCTTTATAAAATCTGTTGATGCATTTTGGCAAGCACAATATTAAAAGTTTGCTTGGCAAAAATCCCCTTAGCAGGACCTGACAGACAGTAAGGTCAATAAAGTTTTAATCAACAAAGGAGAAAATACGTTTCTTCCAGATGGGTGCCACAGAGCAATACTTGCATGAAATATTTATGATTCACTTTAGAATCTCGAAGTCTGCAACATAAGGAAAGGTTGGTGATTATTTGTGAAGTAGAATGTGCTCATCCTTGGAATTTCTGAGAATTAGACTGCTGTGAAATAAATGCTAGCCTTGTTAATGGAAGAATGAAATTTAGCATTTGACAAAACACCAAGTTTGTTATTGAATGTTTTTGTGTCCATAATCTACCATCACTTTATAAAAAATTCCTGTTACTTATATTGTATGTGATGATCCTTCAGGTGGTCCTGTCTCTTTAAACTGTAGACTTTGTATGATCAGCAACTATGTACTTGCTATTGATAAAAACATCACACTGTCACTAAGGTTTTATTGTGCTAGAATTGTACTACTCACAATGTGATACTTTAACAAGAGGGTTTTTTATTAATTTCAAAATATGGGCTGGACTCTGTGCTTGGGCAACTAAAAAGAAATCTGTAATGAAGAGAATCATAAATACAGGTGAATTTTCTCCCTGAGTTCTAATCCTGATACCTCACCCACTCTTACACCCAAGAAGGAGGAAACCCAGGAAAATTTTAACATGGTGGCTGGATCATGGTATCCCTTACATATTCCCAGTACTGTACAGTAACTCTGCTTCCTAATGTGCCTTAAGTGGTCTAGTCACAGGTGCTGGAGTATTGGCATGGATTGCCCTGATACTTCTCTATTTCCAGCAGAGAATTAAGTTAAAACCTGCCCTGTCCAAGTCAAAAAATGCCAGGGGCCATGGCTGTATTCTGAATCACCAAAAAGACTGAGAAATATCAAGTTGACTCCATATGCCTGTCACTCTTCCAAAGTGGTTAATTTAGGAAAGTCTAAATGTATTCTGCATTAATTTCTGCTACTATTTCAACACTTGTTAATTAACAATTAATGCAGCCATTAATTAACACCTACAGCAAGTTTCTTAGCCACCATACTGAGAGTTTGAAAGCACTGAAACATGATTTGTGGTTTTGAGTTCATTATGAACTCTGAATAATTAATCTTGTTTTCAAGAAACTGGTGTTTTTTAGAGAGAAGCTTAAATTACAGGTGTACAGTGATTTGAATTATCAGCTACATTAACATATTTGAAACCCAAAATATATTGGTTTAACTCTCGACATTATAGGTGACTGAAATATTTAATTAGGCAGCTCTAGTTGTTTTGCTGTTATATTAATTCAGTGAGTTTAGGAAAAACACTTTACTTTTTAAGCAAATAGTATCAATGAGTATGCATAGTGTTAGAATTATATAGAATTTTGGATCAAATATATGAAGTTGTTACCTTTTCTCTTAACCCTCTTCTGTCAATCCCAACCCTAACCCTAAGCATAACTGGACTATACATGCAGTCTTAGAAGATTAAGATATCTAAAATTTCTATTCATGTAATTTTAAATCAGTATTAGTTATGGCGAATTTGTCTTCTAATAAGGAATAGTTAAAATTTCTGTATGATTTTATTAAGCTCATAGTTAATTTTAAAAATTCTTACCGAGTGTTCAGTATTTTTTTTACAAAATTCCTGTAATCTAGTGTGTTGCCATAAAAAGTTTTCCCTCTAATTGGAAGGGAGTCCTTTACCTTTATCTTAATTTTAAAATTCAGAAAGGAGTGGTTTTGATGATGTGTTTTGCTTTGTTTTTCAAAATATTGAGATATAGATTTAATTTACTTTTAATGAGTATGTTATTACTCTGTTATTCACTCTACTGTGATTGGCACAATGACTGTATCCTGTAATTCATTCAGAACACATGCAAATACACCTGAGTATAATTAATTGCACTCTTTCCTGTCAAGTCTTTAATTTTTTCACAGGCAATTTTGGGTGATAGTTTTAGGGAAAGCCAGAATCTTAATGATCTCACTAGCATGCATATTTATTGCTCTCTACTACTGGATGGAGTCCACACAGTACATCAGTGCTTTGCCAGCAGACAATAAAGAGCTATTTGGAGCTCTGTCGGTGTAAGCTTTAAAATCAGGCAGGTCTTAGTTCTACCTGTACCTAACTATTGGAACTGGGATATTTCTAGCATTTCTGTAATAAAACTGCACTGCAGCCACCAAAGTCTGATATAATTGTGTTCAGCAGCCTCAATTCCAGCACGATCCTATAAAGCAAATTTGCTGTTCAACACTTGTTCCAGCTCTGCAATTCCCTTGTCTACTACTTCTGTTCTTCCTAAAATGTGTTATTAGAGCCAGTTTATTCATTTTTAAGTTGGTCAAGCCATACAGTGCTGGTGGGTGTCACTAGTTGTCAAAGGAAGGAGCCAGCTGTGACTGCCTCTTAACAGAGCTAACCACTTGCTCTCTCACTTCCAGCTGAGCTTCTTTCATGTTGCTAAACTGCCTTGAATGGTCATGGAGTCCTTTATGAATCAGTGCTCCCAACTGTAAAAGCTATGACTGCAAATGAGATGTAAACGTGGCAATTGACTCATTCATACCACAGAGATTTAAAGAATTTGGTTGTAGTAATGGAGACTTGCAGCTTTCCTTCTCAGTGAGATCCATGGAATTGTATAGCTCCTGTTCACTATTTTCTGCAATGATATCACACTGAGCAGAGCAGATGTGTTCCACATTGCTCCATGAGGTTTTTGCCCTTGCTCTCAGAGTAGCTGCATTCCTCCCTGCAACTTTGACTCAAAGATAACTTAATTTATTAAAACAATGAAAATATCAGCTAACAGGGGAGGCTTGTCTCTGCTTGAGACTGAGCTAAAGACTTTACCAAAGTCAAAATCACACAGCAATAATACATTTCACAGATGCTGAGATTAATACAAAACTTAGTTTCATTGTGCATTTTTTCTTCAAGACTTCTTTCCCAGATAAAAGCGTTGTGGGTTGAGCAGATATTTACACATAAACTTAATATTACTTGGCACATTTCCGTATTAACGTTAGTCTGATAATTTAGGATTTTACCTTAAAAGAAGGTGAATTTTCTGGCAGCAGTTTTTTTCTTGCCAATTTACTGTCTTCCCTAAGGTGTTGTCTCTGTTTAAATTACTTTAAAAAATTGGGAAGAAATAATTCTTCTACTTTGTAGAAATATATATAAGTCTTCCATTGTCATAAGCTGATGAAAAGCTAATCTTGACACTTAAAAACAACTTTTTTAAAGCCTTGTTAGGTCCATTTCAACTAAACATTTTTCAAAGGTAATATTTCCTCTAACAAAAATTAAGGGTGATTCTTCTTTTCTGTGATAATTTTTGTCAACTAAGTTCATGCTGAATTGTTGATCAAAGTTTCAGGGCCATCCTCCTTCTAAATTGCTGGTACCATGTTGCCATATTGACATACAGAGGACTGGAGTTATCTGTCAAAGGTATTTACTTTTTTTCCCCTCAGGTGGTAGAACTACATCCCCATGCTTCTTGATTACTCTTTATCTATTAGTGGAATATTTACTTGAAATCAGAATGCGGTAATTTTCTGATGATTGGCATTATGTGACACCTCAAGTTTTCAAAAAGTCTCATGGTGCTACCTTGGGAAAATATGAAGTATTATTAAACATACATAGCACTGACTAAGAAATGCAGGTTCAGAGGTAAGGAGTCTGCACTTTAACTGTAGAAAAAGGAAAAAAAAACCCAGAAAACAAATCAAAATAAACACAAAACCTCAAATCATTCCTCTTCTGTAGCATTAGATGTCTTTTTGGAATATTAGGCATCAATTAATTTTATTTTCTTATATAGAATTTAAGGATTTGAACTTCAATTTTTTATACTTTGATTTGAAACCTTTAATATTTACTCAGTTACAGGCTATTTATTTCCCACTGATGCATTTCATGCAACAAGTTGTCTGGTCTTTCTATGTCTTTTCAACAAGCCATACTAAGAAACTTGACTCCTTGGTATTAAGTGAAGGGGAAAAAAGTTTTGGCAGGTTTAGATATGAAATGAATAGTGACTTTCCTCTGAAAACATGTCAAATTAAAGCAGGTGGGGTGAGGAAAACAGCTACAGTATGTCAACTTTTACAGGCTTTGATTTATTTTTAATGATGCAGTGCACCTTAGGAAGTCTGAAGATGTGCTCATTCACAGCCCAGGTCTCATGGTGGGTTGTATTGTTCAGGTACTTCTTCTAAGTTGGGTCCAAGATGGGATCATGACTTAGAACTCCTGTAAATAGCAATTACCTCTTTGGAAACAGAATGATTAAAGTTTAGTTGAATGTCAGCAAACTATTCACTCCTCTCTGTTCCTCTT
Organism: Lonchura striata; assembly: GCF_050655825.1. Taxonomy (NCBI): domain Eukaryota; kingdom Metazoa; phylum Chordata; class Aves; order Passeriformes; family Estrildidae; genus Lonchura; species Lonchura striata. Next base: position 100,384,464 of record NC_140704.1, read on the forward strand.
TTCTCCACCTTATTTACACTTCCTCACCACACATCCTCCCTTTTCTATTGCCAGTTCTCTTCATCATTTATTTATTTATCTATCCATATATTTATCTATTTATTATTTATGATGGGTCACATGAAAGAATGTGAAAGAATAAGATATTAGTAGATTGTCACATATAATAATACATCATGGAACTAATAATTTTAGGTTTGAATTAAAAAAGCCTGAAGTTTGGTGAGTAAAAAAGTTTAAGTAATTAATCAAAATTGTTTCAGAAAGAAAAAAAAATGTATCTGAAATATCATTAATCCAGAATACAGGGTTCCAAATGAGAACAAATACAATTCACCCAGAAAAATCATAAAATTTTTATTTTGGGAAAATTATTAAAGAGCAAATGTCCTCTCTCTCAGTTTTCATAAAAGAATTTGGCACTAGAAATGTAAATTGGATGAAAACCTGGCTAAAAGCCAGATTACATTTGATTGCATCAAAGGGAGTGAATAGATAAGGAAAAACATTCTTCAATATCACCACAAATAAAATGTTTTGCTATTGATATTTTGACATTTTCATTAATGAACTCAGAATAAAAATTACTCAGCATGAAAGCTAGAGAGCTATCATAAAAGTTAGAAAGATTTCGTGCAATTTGCAGGTGAAAAGCTGGGAAGCCTCAGTATAAAGACCAAAGTATGTCACCTTGAAAATTACAGTTATGAGTGAATTAAAACATTTCCAAACTCAAGACCATGTGCTTAAAGTATAAAATTGTTGATTATGAATTATGTTGTTGATTATGAATTAACCGATGAGGATGTAGTGTATTTATTAACATGTAATTGAGGAATGATCAGAATAGTCCCTTGAAAATATCTCCCTGGAGCCAAGGTAAAGAGCTTCATAGTGACACAGAATCTCAATTACAGTACAAATAAGTCTGGGTTGTTTTTTTGTTTTGTTTTGTTATTGTCTATATCTCCAGAGAGATTTGTTACACCCTGAGAGTTAAAAAAAACCAAACCAGGCAATTTATGGAATTCCTATATGCTCACATCTAATTCTTATAAAGGGGGAGACCCCAGCATGAGGATCCAATTGCTGAGCTCTGGGAAAAAAGTTCAAGGAAATAAGATGCAAAGTAACCATATGCATGATTGCCAGGAGTATGTGATAGAAGCATATGTTGGGGTACAAGGTGAAGCCTCAGATTGTTATGGGAATGTAGAAATAAAGGGGAAGTGTATTAATCTGCATTTCAGATGGAATACTAAGCCAACTGTGGGAAGCACTTGAAACAGCAGACATCTACATGGAAGAGGTAGAAAATAAATAAACCGATGTAGACAAATAAAGTCCCAAAGTATACAGCTCTTAATGAAAAACTTTTTTGAGAAAAGCTTTAGAAATACTAAACCTGTGTGAAATGATTTCTGGAAAAAAGCAACCTTTATGGACTCACACAATGAGTCTGGAAAAGTAGCTTAATCCCTGTAGACTGTTTACAGTACTTAGATTCTTAAAAGAGGAACACATGTTGAAACAACCAGTATTAGTGTGATATGATCCTGCTAGCCATTCTCTAGGTAGCCTTGTGAGGATTGTCATATTTTATTCAGCGTATTACAAGTCAATGTGTATAAAACCTGATGTTTAAAACTATATGTTAGAACAGTTTTGATACCTTGAACAAAAATTTGTGGTTTATGATAGATTAGGCAGAAGAAATATTACAAAATGCTGTGAACCTTCAGGAACAATGGGTTTGCACTAATAGGAAAACATTTAACTGCGTGCAAGACAAATTCAGTGTGTCCAAACAAAGGTCTTTTATCCACCTTTCAGCTATGATTTGCAATAAGGCATTAAGTACATAATTTGATCAAGTTACCTGTTTAACTCTGCTTCAACATATGCAGCTGTTTTCAGAAATCACAACTTGGAGTGAAGCTAAGAGTACAGCAGGAATTACTTGGATGTTCACTAAGGTCTGAAGAATAAGAGCTAAGTTAGTGAAAAGCTACTGAAAAACACACAACCCACAGTACCTCTAATAAGGTTGGGAGTTTATTGTTTTCACTACAGGAAAAGGGACATTTTAAATAATAAATAAACTATTATTTGATTCTAGGAAGAAAAACATTATATTTTTGAAAATAATGAGTTAAGTCACTGGTAATTAAATCAGAAAAAAAAAGATGGGTTTTGCAATCCAAGCAAAAAGTTTTTGGAGAGTATAGAGAAGCAGCTCAATAACAGACATAAATTCTCTAAAAGTGCAATGTTTAACACTCACCCCTACTGCCAAATTAATTCTGGTACTTGCTACTCCTAGGAATCACACCAGGGATTGAAGGGCTGCTTTTCATTCCTGCTATACTGGCTGCTTTTCATTCACTCTTAACAGGAAAATTGATATACTTTTCCTGTTAAGAGTGAATGGATAATACTGAAATCTCTAAAAAACACTAATTCTGGGTGGCTGGTTTGGTTTTTGGTTGTTTGTTTTTTTTTTTTTTTAACTCTTCCTCTCTTTTCAAATTTATTCACTGTTCTTTTAAAGGGAGGAGTGACTTGTCAGATGTATCTCTTAGTGAAAGGAAAAGTCAGCCTCAGAGCTGATAAAAAGAGCTCTCTGAGGGACAACAGTAGATACAGAATGGTTCAGTTCAGCTCAGAGGGTAACACAGGTGTGTAAAACCTAAGCTCCAAGGACTTGCCTTGTAAGGACAGAGTGGGAGGTAGAAGCTTCCTGTACTTCTATTCTAGCAAACTTCTAAATTAACTTGTCTGAGATGGTTTTTTTGGTTTTTTTTAATTTGTTATACTTGTTTGTCTGTTTTGGGTTTTTTTGTTTGTTAGATTGGTTCTTCTGGGGGACTTTGTTGGTTTTTTGGGGGCTTTTTTTTATAAGCATTTCAACATTACTTAAAGAGTACAGAATTAAGAAAGTCTAGACATATTTAGCTTAAAGTTTTAGCTGACTAAGGATCCCATTCACTTGGGTTAATAGCCTCTGATCAACACAATTTGCCTGGCAACCAGCTCTGCTCAGCGTGCATATCAGTCTTCACTGAAATGCCAGTGGGCAATTAATGTGGTCACTGCAGCCCACGTACAAAAGTGCACAGCAGCCTTCTGCACCAAGGGCCTTCACAGCAGGAGACTGGCACTACAGGGGGACTGATTAAAATTGTAAGACTGAATTAGTGACAAATTAGACCAATGACATAAAAAAATAACATAAGTGTCTAAGTGACTTCCAGCTTCCACAACTTGCCATGCGTGGGTTTGTATGGGGTAGAGTGAATGAGTTTGGTTTTGAAGTAGCAGATTTTTTTCTTAGATGTGGTGGATGCAAGATCCTGTGAATAAAGGTCACTTCATATACAGAATATATGAGTATATTAAAAAAACCTTCTAATGTTGTGTTGGGCCCCAGCCTAATTTCCTGCTTTGCCACAAACTTCCTTCTTTTTATTAAGAATCAAGCAAATGTACATCAAGCAAATGTATTGAAAGATATCTGGATGCATGCCTGTTCTCAAATTCATTAAGGATTTACTCAACTAATTTTGCATTTCAACCTTTTTTTTCTAAGTGCTTAGGATTTATGTCTTGTCTTTGAAAATTAATGATTCTTTTTCTGGATTACTTCTAAAAGTTATAGTCTGTTTTCAAACGAGTATTCAAAATTCAAAAGCATCTATTCAATCAAAACAACATGGAGCATTATAGAAATTTATGGTTCCTTTTCAGTTTGTACAGTCATTTGACCAATGATTATTTGTACAGACTGAGTATAGGATTATAAGAGATGATGTAGTCGCCTTTTGTAATTCCTAAGTGGAAAAATATTAAAAAATATTCATACTTTAAAAAACAAATAAGTATGTCTGTAAATTTACCTGCATGTATTTGGAAAGCAGAATATACCAAAATATTTCAAGCCCACTGATTCTGTAAAAGGCCTTAGAAAAAGCAAAATTTTTATTTGATGCATTTTTATTTCCAAAACTTTAATGAGTTTTGCCTCTTTCCATTTTAAAATTTATTTTAAAAATAAAACATTAAGCTTTACCCTTTTTCTTTCAAAAAAATTCTTCATCTGGTCAATTTTGTTGTGCAATTGAATATCTATTTTTGATGTGCTCATGTTGAAATATTCCTTCTCCCTTGGATTCACTGTTTGGTAATAATTTGATTTTATTCACTGCAGATGATTTTAAACAAGAAAAGAAAATAAACTGAGATCTTGGATTATTATTCATAAATTTTTAATAGTCATAATTTTGACAAATTTTTGCATATGTTATTAAGCAATTTTATTGATACTACTGATATAGCATTATTTATCTCTTGTCTCTTTCAACATAAAAAAATATATTATCTTGAAATTATATCTGCAGATGGGAGAACTGCAACTCAAGGTGATTAGAAGCTTATTTTATTTTACCACTGACTCTCAGTTATACTGAAAGACAAAAATATTTTCTTTCCCTTTGTATTCCTGTGCTTTAAATTGAAGTAGAAGCTTGATTTATTTTTTCCACTGTGTTGTACTGTCACGTTTAGGTGAATAGTTTGGGATTTTCTTTATCTGAAGGAACTTTGAATTTCTTACAGAAGTGCACCAGTAACATCTGTTTGAAGGGGAAAGATTTTGGGACATATTTTTTAAAAAGACCCTGCAATATATTTATTATTACCTTTTCTACTTTTAAATAGTAACAGGATATTTTAAAGCAAGCATTGTTCTTAAATTTTGATAATTTAGCTTTGAAATTGTCAGTGAGTGAGATTGTAACACACTGGAGTACTACAAAATTATATAGGATGAAAGATATTATCCTATATATTTGATATACTATTATTGTCAGCAATTTCTCATAGAATTTTCCACATTTTGTATCTACTAATTTCTCTTCTTGCTGGTAACAGCAAGTCAATATTTCTTGCTTTTGTGATCTTTACATGTTCTCTTTGTCTATCTTTAAAAGAAACTTTGATATTCAGGAGACAGCTAGTTTAGTACCTGAACAATTATGGCTAAAAGCCTAGTCCTACTAGCAAAACATTAATCTTATAGATATCCTCTGCATTCTCTGGATAGCAATATACAGCTACTTTTGTAATGGATAAACTCAGCTCTATGGTGTATATGTGTGTATAGTTTTTTCTGGGTTTAGATAAAAAAAACTCAAAAAAGATAACGGAGTGAGCTTTATTGCCTTGAGTAATTGGATTTTCATATCATAAAATTTCTTGACCAGGTTAGGTTACTTCTGTGTTTTGGCCAAGAACTAAGACATTTTAAATAATTTTAACCTATGTTTTCTTTTTTTTTTTTTCCCTGTCAATATTTACTGCAGAGTCCATTCAGGAATAATAGATTTTTTTTATGTCTTTTTCATCTTGTAATTTGCTTTTAAATAGCCTTAATAAATATTGTCCCCACTGTCTTCTGTTTCCGACTGCTATTTTTCATTTTACTTGAACTTTAAAGCTGCCTTGGCATTATTGTCCTTTATGAAAAAACTTATGCTGAGTTGATTTCTTGTAGAAAATGTCTAATTCAATACCATGGATGACATTATCCCAGTAAATTCAATGCCTTATATTAAGTATTTTAAATTAAAGAACAATGACACCCCTAAAAACTGTAGATAGAATTTCGTCACCTTCTGGGAAACCACTGAGACAGGTCAGCTTAAAAGTAATATTGGTATTTCATGAACAACATTGAAAAGGCTTCTTGAGTAGATATTCTTATAATCATCATGACCAAGCTGAGTAGAATTATTAAGTTTGCAGACACTTCATTTAAATTTTAATTTGCAAAAGAAATAAATAGGCAAAATTTTTTTTTAGCATTACCCAATGCATAGTCTTCAGTTACTGTTATCACTTGTGATTCCTGAGGTAATTACTGTGTGGTTTCTATAAACTTTCTGTTTAATATTTTGCTCTTCCTTCCCATTTCTGAAAAGCCAACATTTGTTTCTTCTGTGTTTGTCTGCGATGTTTATTTTGATAATTTTGCCAGCCAAAAATATATGTACCTGTAGCACAAGTTTTTTGCAAACATTGACCAACAAGTCTCAGAAATATAGATGCTTTATTCAGCCAAGAATGTGTAACACTGAATCCATATTGTAAGCAATAACTGAAGTGTTGACATCCATGCTTCAATTTGTCATCATTTGTCCACTGTCATTTTGAGCTCTTGGGGTGACTAAAGTAACAAATGAGTTGTCTCTTCTCAACCTGATTTTACTCCTTAGGGAAGAACCAAGAACTTGTCCTTTAGCCCCATTTTAAACATCTTTATCTCGTGCCAAGATAAAGCTTATGTACCCCCTTTTGCTCTTGGCAGATTCATTTTGCTCTTTTGTTCAAAGGCTAATAGAGATATATATAACTAAATTTTGACTGATGTGCCTGAAATGCATTTTTCACTGAATCCCATAAATTTGTCCCGTTGATGTTCTGTTGGACACTTTATTCTGAATGAAATTATTCCCACAGCAGAAGAAAAACTTAAAATGAAAAGCAAAATCACGAATCAGTTTTGTCAGATAGTCAGTAGAACTGATCACCTGTAAGAAAGGATGACCCCTCTCTTGCTGCTTTTAGAAAGGCATGGCTCTTGGCAGAACTGCATAACACCAACTGTGGCTCTTTGGTTCTAAGAAAAATTGCTTTTGTTGCATCCAGGTTGGAAATGCAAAATCAGGCTCATATCCTTCCAAGACTATCATGCTTGGAAGGTTCAGGAGACCAGGAGATATCTGCAATGAATGAAGACAGGATAATGATTTACACACCTTCAAAAGGAGGAAAAGCAAGATAGAGGATGCAGGTTGTATGGATTTAGTTTGGATCCTGGAAAAAAAAAAACATGGAGTGAGTTTGGAAACATTTCTAAGCACGTGGAAGAGAAGGCCAGAAATAACCAACCACCATGTGTTTACAAAGAGCAATTCATATCTGACAAACCTGACTGTCTACTAAATGTTCTTGTAACCATCTTAGGACGTCATGGTCTGGAGGGATGGGTAATTGGTTGCCCAAAAAGCTAGTTGAATGGTCAGCCCCAAAAGAACATGGTTAATGGGTCATGTTTTACCTAGAGGTCTACGGAAGGGGAGCACTGTAAGGATATGTCCTGGGACTGTCCTTCTTAATTCTTTTATCCTTTAACATATGACCTGGAGGGGTAATGGAGAACACAGTTATCATGTGTGCAGATGAAACTAAAGTGGGGAGACAGCTCCATGCCAGGATATCATCCAGAGGGACCTGGATAGGCTAGAAAAATGGACCAACAGGGACATTGTGAAACTGAGCAAGGGCAAATGCCATCTGCTGCTCCTGGGACAGAGAAGCCCCTAAAATGCCACTGGCTAAGGGCATTGAGGCTGGGACAAGCCCTGAGGAAAATACTCTGGGATTTGCTGGGCAGTGAACATGCAGCCAATAGCTTTGGCTTGAAAAAGAGCATGGTCAGATGTCAAAGGCAATGATTATCTCCCTTCCCTCAGCACTCATTAGACCACACCTGCAGCATTGTCTGCACCATAGGGAGAAGCTGAGGGACAGAAGTTGCTGCAGCCTGGAAGAGGAGACATCCTTCAATAGCCCTAGAGTGCCTGTGGGGAAGTCATCAAGGGTGTGGAGACAGGCTCTGCACAGTTCAGAGTGATAACAAAATGTGAGATAACTTGAAAAAGTTGAAATGAGGGGTTCAGGTTGCATATGAGGAAGAATTTTTTTCCCTGCAAGGGCAGCCCAGCAGTGAGACATGCTGACTAGAGAGAATGCAGTCCCTCTCCTTAGAGAGCTGACTGGACTAAATTCTGAGTAACCAGGTCTGAGCTCAGAAATTGGTCTGCTGGTCTGCTATTCAGTTCTTGTACCCCAGCTGCCCATGGTTGTATGGAATGACACCAGCAACATATGTAACTCATTGCTATTGATTATCTTAGTCACAAACTAGAACAGATCCCTATTACCATGTTTGTAGGAACATCTTGTCTTGACTACTTACTTCTGAACAGTATGACCATTTCAGCAGCCTGAACCACTTGAGGAGACTTTTCTCACTCCATCCAGGATATCACTCAATACATTTAAGCTGACAAATCAGATCAAACAGAGTAGGAGCTGCCTTGAGAAACTTAAAGAACTGTACAAATTCCCTTCTGGAGGGATCCGGTAACAATATCAGTCAAATACTTGATACTGAAGGTTCAATCAATCACCTTGCTTTCAGCTGATCTCAAATCTGCCCCAAGATTCCCAGGTTGCCTGAGGACTTAATAACTTGAGTGAACACACTGGGTGTGTTGACTAACCCAGCTCTGATACCCAGCACAAAGCTGTAGCTATATAACAAATATGATTCGTATTCTTATAATTTAAATTATATATATAATAATATAATTAGATATATATAATTTAATACTGTTGCCAACCTACTGTATAAAGATAAAATGGATGATGGATAGGATACAGTGCTACAGGAAAGAGAGCTGTTTTGCCCTGAAAATCTGTTGCCAGTTACGTTATGAAGTCTGCAGATTTTGAAGGGAGGTGAGTGGGCTGTCTTTCCACTCCTTTCCCTTCTGATACCAGCATATAAATAAGAAATGGTGTCCCAGCTTCACCGTTACATTTGCATGATTGCTAAATGACTTTGTAACAATTTCTATTTTATGGTACAAAAGTACTTAGCATCCTTTTTGAAAGAATGAATGTTCTTTCAACTGATTTCAAAGATGTACCACATCACTGCTCAAACCCCCACATTTCCTTCTGAAAAAAGATAGAGATTATAATTTTAAAAGAACTAATTAGACAGAAAGACTGCAGCATAAATAATGACCGTTTGTGTTTGAGATCATAAACTTTCCCCATATTTTGATGTTATATCTCTTTAGCTCTAATATACCAAGTGATGGTCTACTCTAGCTTTTGATTACTGTAATTCCACAGAAACACCCATCTGGATGTATTTCTTTAGGTTTTTTTAATCTTATGTATTCCATGTGGTAGATACATACTAATTTTCCCAGAAGCAGACCCACTTTAGTGTTATAAAATCTGTATAAAATTCAATTTAAAGTTTCACAGGTAAATATTTTAATTGGATTTTTATAATACTTTTAGGATTTGTTCTAATATTTTTATATATGAAACACCAACTTAGCTCAAAAGCCGTGTCCTAACTGTAACTGGCTCCACATCTTCAAAAATGTAGCTATGTCCCTAGAACTATTTTCCATTTCCCTTTCATGCAATATGTTCATTCTGCTTTTGGTAGCTTTTAGATGTTCAACACTAAGCATATGTTTGAAGAAAAGTTGTACAAGACTATAAGGGAAAGAAGCCTACACTACAGTTTTGTAAATCTTTTCTGGTTCTCTTTCTTTTTGATCTACACCATCACTCCAATACCACAGATTGCCTGTTCAAATTCTTCACAGAGCACAATGATAAAGCTAATTTCTGCTACTTCATTTGCATTTTTAAAATTTTGGTTTCCTTTCCTCTTTTTGAAATGTAGGTCAGGAACTCATCATATAATTCTATCTTGGGGAGTTTCTGTCTGTTCTAAAACATACTTTGGCATTTTTGTTAACTGTTTTACCTCTCAATTCAGGTTCTTATATGTACATAATACATATGCTGCTTTTGTTATTTTTCTGCCAAAATTTCAAGCCTGTAATTGTGGCAAGTTGTTTGATTCACTAACATTATGTATAATACCTGGAAAATCTTAGCATATCTAGAACTTAGATATAATGACTTACGACTTTGAAGTAGAATTACAGAATGAAAAGGTTTTTATTGGTCATGACTGCTCCCTCTCTAGGTGCACAGACCTTTTACACAACTGATTTCTATAGCACTGTGTTTTTTTTTTCCCTTGCTTGCAAGTTTGGAGCAATCACAGTGGTTCTACTATTTTATATTTTCCTAAAAGCTTTGTCACAAATGTTACTGGTTTTGTGTAGATTTAGGAGGCTTGTTTAATTATTCTGAAGCAAATTCTGTTCTGGAAGAACATTTACTACTTAAGTAATTTTGCTGATTCAGAAAAGGTGGTGTCAATAAATAAGGAAGATGCAGGACTTAAATCCCCTAGCCCTTATTGCATAGATAAGCATACATATTTTATTTCCTGTGCTCACAGATGATCTGGGATGCTTGATGAAATAGTTTTACTCTGGTCTTAATCTCTAGAGGTAAGATATTAAATAATAAATCAACTTTTGTGAATGGATTTAGGGGATGGTGGGTGTTCTTCTTCCTTTCCCATTCCCATGATGAATGTATGTAGCACAGAAAAGAGCAAGTTCTGGCATATTGTGGATTCAGAGACTGCTTCTGTCAGAGTATCTCTTGTCAGACAGTTCCTTCCCCAGGACTATACTAATACTGGTTCAAAGAAACTAGCTTTATTGTCTTAATGGGATGATGGGAAAATGTTTGAAAAGAAGAAAGCAGTAATAGAACAAAGGCAAACTGGCAGTGAGAGGGAGTCTATGAAAACAATGAGCACTCCAAACCTAAATATAATTAACTAAATGCTCTCTTTGTGAAAATGCACACTTTCAGTCCCACATATTTATTTCTATTTTTTTACAGGTGAGTCAGAGTTTGCAGTCTATGCATAATTCATGAAGAAGAATACCCACATTCATTTTTTTGTATCTGATTATTCAAGGTGTTTCATTGCCCTCTGGACATGGAGGTACCAGCTGCCATAAACTATGTGAGCTCATAATCAAAAGAGCCTGAGAAATTAACAGGTTGAGTAAGATGTAAGCCACAGTGCTGTGAGGCAAATTCCTCCCTTCTGTTACTCTAAGCACGCCTGAATTCTTGGAGTGTCAGGGATATTGTTATGATGAAAGGTTTAAACATAGTTTAAATCCGTGCCAGTTACAACCTTTTTATCACTACAATTTATTTTTTTTAAATTTTAAAATGTCAGGAAGAAACTTAATTGTCAAACAGCACTCCTGTACCCAATCCCTCACTTCAAAAATCTATGAAACTAAATTTAAAAATTATTAAAAAAAAAAAAAAATCTAACTTACTGTTATGGCCAGTTCCTTTCAGGGTACCACAGAGTTAATTTCCTACTATGAGTAGATCCTTCTGGCTGCTGGAAGGAAATAACCTGAATTTCAGACACCTTGGTAGAAAATCTTTACACATGAACTCAGCTGGCTTGCAGCCACACAAATTAATTCCTGGTCAACCAGGGGAGGACAAAGGAAGCTGAGGAATGAGGACCTGTGAGAGCTAGGAAAATCTGGTGAGGCCTTTTTTTGGTTTAGGCTTGCACTTGGGAAGTGGAGCAATCTTTGCATCAGGTTTTCCCTCAGTGGAGGTGTTGAATTCTGTGAGGACCACAGTGGAGATGAAAAGTGATGAATTCAGGTAATTGAAGCCAAGCTAACAGCAGACAGATGAACCCAGTTCTGGGGAATAATTGACAATGCAAGATCTCTGTTGCTTATGTTTTTGCCTGCTTTAATATGATCTTTCAGAATTGCTATACTGATCACTGTTCCTTTTCACTGTCTCTGGAGATAAGTTTATTTGTGGCATATCTTTGCAAGAAAATTATTTCCTCGGGTCCAATAGATAGATTTCAACTTTGATATTGCATTAGCATTAGATTCCCTCTGGTGAAAGGGAGGAGGGTTTAGCTTTTATCTCTTCTGCTGTTAGAATTCCTTTCTTTCCCAAAAGAATATGTCCAGCACATGAAAAAAAAAAACCAAACCCAAATGTCATAGGATATATACTATGTTATTGAGATACCTCTTAGTTGTTATATAAACTTTCATGTCCTAAAAGATCATAATAGATCTATCAATATATGTTTATATTATTTTAACAAAACTCTTTTGACACTTCTACTTTAGTTCTTACTAAATTTATTTGCAATATTTATGTATTCAAAAATTACTTACCACCCAGGTCTTATACACATGCAGGCAGATGAAAAAGATTCTTGATTTTTTCTTTCTTTTTCACAGTTTGAACATAGGATTGGAAGTCCTCTAAAGCACCTATTCCTGTTCTACTTCGTGCATACTTTAACTCATTTAATTTAGTGGTAAAAAATCCTGACCATCAACCTGTAATTAAATTGGGACTGTCCTGTGGAACCAAGAATAACATAAAATTACTGCTTTTGGCATTTGACTAAAATTGCAAGTAATCCTAGTGCTTTGTGTTCCATTTTGTAGGTAAAAAGTCAGGAAAGGTAGTGACTTGCCAAAATAAGCATCAGAGGATAAAGACTAGTCTCAAGCTTGAGCTGATAAGGTCTGGTGAATTATTTAATTAAAATATGCTGTAGGAGTACTAATGGTCTGAAAAAATAGTTGTAATTTTGAATCTTTCTGTGCTTTTAGATGTCCAGTGTGAAAATGATGCTCCTCCAAAGGAGGAATGCAATATATTCACAGCACACAAAGTCTTATAATGATTTAATAAGAACCCAGGATTGTATGACCAGTATTTTGTCAAGTAATTGCTTTATTATTGGTACACTATATTTTCCTTGGACTTCATGGAGCTGAAAGTCTTAATAACTGTAACAAATGTTAACTCAACAGCTATATGCAAAATATTATTGCTACTACTCTTTATATTTCAAATAAGCTGCTGTGTTCAAAGTTACTGGAATGTTCCTTGGGGAATGAGATAAGTGTGATCCAATCTGACATAAATCTATACCTTCTTGCAGACATGCACTTCAGGTCTCTGGAAGGTTCCTTTAATTTCTGTTAACAAACCATGTTCAAATACTCCATGTCATTATAAGGATGTATTAAATGCAAAGTACCGAATCTTGAAGATTGGGGAGGGGGAATTCAAATGCTCCTTTGTTAAGCAAAAATTTAATTTTTATGGGAAATGTTCTTTACTCTTGAAAATTTTGTAATGCTAAGGATCAAGAAAGATATTTTACTGCATAGTGTAGTCGCAGGAAAACTACTCGGGTAAACCATTTGCAACCTGGGTTTGCATGCACTTGACATAATTCTTTGTGTATGTCTCAAAAACCTGAATGAGTTCTAACACTGGACAGTGAACATAAGCCCTCTCTGTATGCAAGCATGCATGATGTTATCAGCCATCTGACATAGTACCTAACTAGAGTTTTTAAAGCAAGAAGAAACATATTCCTTTAATCGGAGTTTAATCTCATGAGTTTAACTTTCTCATTGTAAAAACTGTAGTCTTTTCATTGCACACTTCAGTGATTCTGAGAATAGAAAACAATTCATGGCCAAATTTTGGGTGAGCAAAGTAAAACCCATAAAGAGTTTATGTAAGAGTATTTTAAAAATTGTATATCTACCTATTTCTACTCTGCCAGTTATATCACTACTCAGATGATAATAATAGCTGTGGTAATCAGTATTAATTATCCCAAGTACTGTCAAGTTAGGAAACTCTTGGTGCTATTGCAAAGAAAGATGAAACATGAAAAAAAATATGAAAAGAAAAAAGTCCTTAGAACCCAACTTTCTTTTTCTTCCTTCTGCTCCTTTTCTACTTCTCACATGTACAAGTCACTAATTAGAATATCTCATTAATGGGAGACTCAGTAAATCTTTCAGTATTGCATAGAGGCTTGCAAAACATCCATAGCAGATAAAAGCTTGCCTGTTTTTGCAAAATGTATTAATCTGTTCAATCTGCATGATATAGAGTCCTGCTCACAGGTAGCAAAAATTACTTCAACTTTTAAGATTGCAACTATATATGTATTTAAAAATTGTTTAGAAAAACCATAGCCATAAAAAACTTTTAGGCAAAATCTTTAAAAATAGGAAGATAGGTGGCCTATGACAAAAAGGTTGTTTTTAGAGGTACAATTTGATGAAAAACTGTGGGTGTTCTTGGATCCTTCAGGAATGTTCTGGCCCTGCACATTACTTTCCCCTGTGTTTAACCACTATTTAGGGAATAGATTATCCCTTTACAAGTTGGTTAAAAACAAAAATAATCAAAAAAAGGACAGCATTGAAATCTATCTGCAACTTCTTGCTTGGGAACTGATTTCCATTTTGCAGATTTTTGGTAACTATCTACTTTAATGTCACATTTTAGGTCACTATTTGTCATAGCCCCATGACACTGACATATTGGTGCCACTCAGCTCTTCACATGGTTTTTCAGCTGATACAGGACTTTTCCCCACTACTTAGCTGAGAAGACATATAATGGTTGCAGAAAATTTTTCAAAACAAGTCAACAGAGAAAGGATGTGGGGTGCAATGAAAAAGACACATTTGTGAAAATGTCTCCTTTGGCAGTACTCGCCTCTCAGTCTCTCTGCTCTCTGGCTCAGGGCTCTCCATTACACCTGCTATGGATGTTGATGTCTTATTCTAGGGAGCAGATGCACTGCACAGACCTCTGCTCCCAAGCCCAGCACACATGCCTGGGAAAGGTGCCAGCACATTACAGCAGATAAGGGAGCTCAGCATGTACAGAGTACAGGAGGATGGTGAAAGCAAGAGTTATTGCTATAAAGGGGATATTATACACGTCTATAAGAGGTCTCATATGCCCAGATTTTAGGCAAGACCCTGGTAAAATTTGCCAGTTAAACGCCTCAATTTTTAACTCTAACCATAAAGCTTGTATTTATTACTTAAAAAAGAATAAAAACCCAAGAAAAACCAAACCAAAATACCCAGCCCCCAAACCTTCATATTTAAAAGCCCAGGGAAATGATGAGCAGCAGACAGTATACGACACTGGAGGGAATTATTTTGTCATAGATGGAGTTTCTCTTCCCTTTGACTGCTAGACTGAATCCCTTTCATCTGGGACAAGGGTTCCTGCAGTGACAAAAATTGAAGTCCAGACATTGTATTTTGATCCTAGTGGTTTTAAATCAAAAGAAGGTAGTATATAAATTATTTTTAGCATCCTCTTTAAACCATTAATACATGTGGCTTTTTTTTTTTTTAATGTGGTGATACCTTTTCATTTTCCTTCTTATTTTCTAGCTACTTTTGTGTATTATAAAAACTACTCCACAGCTCATTCTCCTCAAATGAGTATCTAAAACAAAGTATGAAAGAGAGACAGCCTTGAAGTGACCTAATGTGCTACAGTCACATAAATAGATGGCAGGTTTTAAACCTGAGAAATACAGTATGTTATTTTTTCTTTCTAGTCCAGTATTTTGTTGTATGACTTAGTTTTGAGTGTTTATTTCTGAAACATAATTATTGTTCTGAAGGGTTTTTTTTCTGCTCTGTTTTGTTCTGAAACACTAATTATCACTTCAGGGAGGATGGTGAGAAATGCACCACTTCTTCTCAAGAATAATTCTCACCCACTGTAAACTACACTAAGCAGTTTATATCAACTATTAAAAATTTAAAAGAGACACATTTCTAGCTCAGTGGTTCATATTTTGGAAACCTTTTACCTTTGTACTCTAATAATGATCCTCTTTATTCATTTTACAAGATTATCTTCATTTTATGACCTTTGACTTCCAGCTAATAAAGCAAGAAGTTCTTTAACAGTTCCTTTGACTTCAAATTAATTTTGTTTCACATCATCTGAGAATTTTAAAGTATACTAGTTTTTAGAATACATTTTAAATGTCAGAAGTTATATGATCTGTGTCTGGAGTCTGCACTCAGGTTTTCAAATAAACTTCTCTGGAATAATGCATAGAGGAATGGTTCTCTGCTAATCTGAAAATTCTCCACTAAAGTATCCTGCTCTGCAATAAACTGTTGAACCAATTTAAAGATAAAATCCATAATTAATCCTTTTTATTTTATTAAATTTCTTTTTATAATTCCTATTACAGCTACATAGTAGTCAACTCTAAGCTTTGCACTGAGTACAAAGGCAAAACCTATCCTAGGATAATGGTTCTGCATTAAAAAGAAACTACTTACTGCACATAAGAATCAATTCTACAATTACATTAAAATACAGCTAAAGAGAAACCAGAAAAATACCAAGCAAGAAGATTTGCCTGTGCTTATTATGTTTCCCTTATGTTATGCTGATATGTCATCATACTGGTCAACACAGAGCTGGATGTTTCTGAGCATGTTTTAAACTTTGGGAGAAAAGGGATTAACTCTGGAATTACACCTAACCCCTAATAATGTTATTTTTAATTTTTTAGATTTATTTTATTGTAGTCCTGCAATAGTCTCTGTTGTGGGTGTAGAACCATGATAATATTTATTCCCAGATAATATTTATTTCCTGAAAATTAACTCAAGGTAACAGGCAAATGTCCCAGGTGTTTTCCCATTTGGTTGACAGCGATCAAGGAACAATACAAGTGTGTAACCACACACAAAGATGATCTGGAGTTCTCTTGGAAGGTTCTTCAATGCAGTATGCTAGTTATGAAAACCCTACAGATGCATAGTTATGAAAACCTACAGATGCATAGATCTCTTTTCTTTCTATATTCATATTTTAGTCATCACTGTGAATCCTTACAATGAAGTTTTGTATTATAGGGCTAAGCACTAGGACACCAAAGCATTCAGTATGAGGCCTTACCACTAAATAAAAGTATTTTATTCTAATTTTTCTTTAAGTCTGTGTTATTCAATATGTCCTCTTTGCTCAATATGTTGTAGTGCTTTAACTCCTCCCTGCACTTAATTACCAATGTTTGTTTCTCACAAAAACCTGTCTCCATGTAAATAATTCACCAAAACATTTATGAGCTAAATTTTCTATGCTACATCTTAAATAATCACTGAAATAAGGTAGTGCTTTATATAGCTGGCTGGATGATTTGCCTTTTTAGCTATTATTTTATTGATTTCTTTCTTAAAAAGTAATGTAGATAGACATAACTTGATATGTTGGAGCAATTTTGGCTAAAATAGGGAAGCAGAAGTAGTTTGAAATAAAGTGGTAATTCAATGCACAAGTTTTATACATATTTAAATAATTTTAATATTATTAGAGATTTCAGCTTTATTATAAAAAATAATATAACTGCTTACCCCACAAGCAATTTCTTTTTAATTATTCATGCATCCTCTCTCCCTGCTCTTTTTTTTTGTGTGGGAAGTTGGGTGTTTTTTGGATTTTCTTAGAATAGCTTTCTGGATTCCTGTAGCATATATTATGCATTAGCTGAAAATGTAGCTTCTGTGGCTAGTCACGGTCTCTTAAGAATAAGTTAAACTACTCCTAAGATTCAAGATAAACAGTCTGGATATGAATAGTCAGAAATGTTTCGGCTGCTTTGATTTTGGTTAGAAACATCTGCATTTTGAAATTCTGAGTACTGAAGCTGTTAATACAGTAAAGTTTGGCTCAGGCCAGTTTTATTATTGCTTTATGCCACATTGCCATCTCTTAGATGGGTAGAAGCTCCTCTTAATATTTTGTCCAGTATGACTGAAGGAGTTTCCTGAATACTCCAGGTGTTCATCAGTTTCTTTACTGTGATAAATAACCTGTTGTGTTCTAAAAATGCTTGCAAGTGAAATCACTTTCAGCTCTTGCACGTGCTATATCATATCAAATGATTTAAAAAAAAATGATCAACATATTTATAAATGTTTTCAAGATTTAAATTGATATTTAATTTTGTTCCCTACTATTTCTATTAGTATATTTTAACTCTTTAAATTTAATCTTATCCATAGCAGGCAAGTTTCCTACAGAGAAAGGAAACCTATAACTGAGAAGTAAAATTATTCTTGAAGGAAATATAATTCTTTGAGTCCACAGACTGTCAAGGTTACATAAAAACAACAAACAAAAGCTCTGAAATCTGTGATCAGTGCAATATAAATAAGAAGCTAAAAAAAATAAAGTACTTAAAAGTGTGTATCTTAAAGGACTGGAGACTGGAGACACTGGTTGTAAGGTAAGGACTAAGAAATCCATAGCTCTCATTCCAGGCTTAATCTAGCACTATGCCATTGTACTTACATTTATTTAAAGGCAAAAAATCAATGTTTCTAGCAAAACATAGATGTTTGTACATCTGCAGCTTCCTGGCTAAGCTGGAAGGCATTTTTGGTTGTAGGAGAGAAAAGAAGGCATAAGGAAAACACTTTTAATGAGATCTTTCAATGCTTAAAAACTAAATACAGATCAACCTTAGATTTTATTTCATTGTCTGTCAATCATCCAGCATAGTAAAATTAGTGTTTGAATATAAATATATGTCTGTATATGTGTGGGTCTAAATAATTTTTCCATTCAGCATAAATAAGGGATAAATATCAGAAAAGATGATAGTTACAATTTGATCTTTGATGTATGAAAATCTTTCTAATAACTTTATACTGCAAGATTTTTCATTGTAGGAAATAAATTTAATTTCTGCCTTAGTATTCCATTATTTCATAATTTTTTTGCTTATCTAGTAATTACAGTATTAGAAAAATACTCATTTGAGAACAGATATTTTTTATTTGTAAAAGCAGGTTATTTTGTTTCAACCCCTTAAATATTTCAGCAAATCATATGCCACTATAAGTATATATCCCATATGTCACTTCCCATTTTAAGAAGATTTACTTGAGTTTGAGTACAACCACTTTACCCTCAGTGCTAGGCTGCTCACAAAAACTTCTGCATGGATTATTGATTCCTGAAGAAGGCTGAAACAAAAGTGCCCCTTGGCTAATTTTGACCAGCATCACATTCTCATGTCTGAACACACAGCAGATATTCTAGATGGCCTATGGAAACCATTCTGTGGGGATAGGAAAAGCATGACAGGCACTGATGCAGATCCAGGTTCTTCAGTTACATAAAACACGAATCTGACATGATTTTGCTGATTGGTGCAACAGACAGGAGCAGGAGACAGTAGATTATTTTCCAAATGTTTCTTTCTTGATATATTGGATAATTAGATCTGTAAACTCTCTACTTTGTCTACACAGACAATCATGTCTTTATTTCCCCAAAGATACATGCCGATGTCTCTTTAGAGTGCCATAAAATGGCTCCAAGCTCTAGGTGGGGTCAAGGGAGTTCCCAAGGTGTCCTGCAATGGTAGGGTTTCATGCTGCCATGGGACCTGAAAATCCTCAAAGACAAACTCACTTTTGATTTCCTAGTTCTATGTACAATTCTTTAGGGTTTTATTATACTGGAAGAAGTAGACTCTTTCTCCTTTTTTTAGAGGAAAGAGAGTAAAGGAGCAAAGACAATTCTTTACTGTTTTTTGCATGGAAAACTTCAAGTCTTTTTATGATATTAGCTAGTATATCTGAATAGCAAGTTGCAGAAAAAAATGGACCTTTTTTCAGACTCCATAATATATTCTGAACAAGCCTAAAAATTAATAACTAGGTAGACAGAGATATATACTTTTTTTTTTCCCAGTCATGAATTACTGAGAGAGAGAAATCCAAAGCCTGGCCTATTCTAAAGCTGAGCCTCACTGAGAAACTCACTCATGGTTTGCAATAGTGTCACTAGGCGAGAAGATTTTCTTAGCAGAAGCTCTGTGATTTTCCTTTTTTTATAAGATACTGGACTTCTGTGAATTCACTATACCTCTGCTGAAGCCATATGCTAAGTTCTTGTCAAATTAACAGATTGTATTAACTTTTATAAAGATTATCCACAGTAGTGGTGAGAGCCTGCCAAGATACTTCTCTGTCATGATGATCTTTGCCTACCATCTTCTCACTATGAGTTATGGTGGTTGAGCTTCTGGAAAAATTATTTTCTCTTTTTAAAAATTTCAGAAAAAAGGATATTAAACTCCATTCACTATTCACTGAGCACTATATGATTGTTGCTGTATGTTATCCCATAATGATTAAATGAATGAATAGGGTGTCATTCCCAAATCCATATCAACCTTTTCAATCAACTTTTACATGTTGACTGTCCTTGCTTCATTACAGCAATGCAATAATTAATGTTCTTACAGCAAAAGGGAAAAAAATCCAAACATGCTGGTGACCACATCTGCCATGCATCAAATGACAAACGATCTGATAAACAAGACATTTTGAGATTTTACATGCCCAGTGTATTCATGACACAAGCTAACTTGACAACACTGACTGAATAATTTAATCTTGCCATTTTATAAAGTAGTTTTTAAAATAATAAATTGCTAGAGCTTAGTAATTTACTGAGCTCTCTTTCCTTAAGATATCTGTGGGTTTGAAACAATCTCCTGCTTTCCCATCCCTCAGCAGTGACGGATGCTAGTATGTTCATTAAAGACTGCCACTCTGTGTAGATGTGAATGCTTTTTGCTTTACCCATTATACAGTAGAGGCTATTAATATAATCCTACCTTTAAAAATCCATAAGCATATAGCAAAAAGAATTATTCTGTTATAGAGTCTATTAACACCACGTTACCTAGTTGCTCCTAGGGCTCATTGTGACATTTCTTAAATACTCATAAGTAGTCTTGACTTTGGCTTTGAGCAAAAGGATTTGGTGCTGTGAAATGATGATACTTGTGGAAACTGCTAGAGGAAAATTGCAAGGACAGCTCAGCTGTGGGAAGGAACAAGACTGTGTTCTTAACAGGCAAGGATTTTCCAACACATGCTTCAATCTTTCATATTCTGCTCAGTATCCACTTCCACTGTGTTGCTGTGCTGCTCTTGATTAAAACACCCCTGCTCTTGGTTAAAATTGAATATGTAGAAAATATGAGCAAAGGCCACAGTCTAACTCCTTCTGGAAGTCAATTTCTTCCAGTTTGAAAGAGGTGACAAATTTTCATAATTCAGAAATTCCAGAAATATTCACTTTGAATATTGATTGAGGAGAAATATTAACATTCCATACAGCATGCAGAATTGGAAACTGACTGAAACAGAAGTTCTCACTAAGTCTTCAGTCCAGCATATCCTCCCACCTGCTATGGCAGTAACCAATGTGCCTAAAGCATTCTGTGTGCACCATTGGAACAACTGAGGCAGTGTAACCTCCTTGGCATGGAGCCTGAAAGGACTGCCACATTATATTGAATCTGACATGACCCAGCCCATTTTAGCTGGAGAAACTGAAGTCCTCCGTATTCCTTTCCTGTTCCCAACCTCTGAAAAACCCCAAAATTCAAAGGGAGCACAGTATATTAGTGAGAGCTTATGATAGTTTTTGTTTTGCTTAAAGATGTCATGGTAGTTTGACAAAGTCTATATTGAAGTTTACAGAAATTTGTTAGAGAATATGATTAGCAGAAAAGGGAAATGTCTCATACAATGACAATTTTCCAAGTAAGGTAAATCATTCAGTGCTGTTTTCTAGCTATTTATCTTATTTTAAAAATTTCCTTGGAAACAGGAAATTTGCAGTTTAACAAAGGGAGAATTTCCTAAGTGGTCAGGAGAGATGATTTTTATTTCTTTCTTCTGTCCACAAGGAAAGGCCTGCTAGAAAATAGATCAACCCAATCTGATACGTTTTATTTTTTCATTTGAACAGTCCTTTCTAGATTCTTTACAGACTATCAGAGATTTTTGGAAGATGTTTTAGTTACTCAAGCTTGAAGCTGTGTTAGTAAGAGATGACTATAAAGGACCAAGAAGACTAATTAAAGAAAGCTGGGCAGTAAATTTTGACTGCAAGAAAATCTTAACCATGAAGACTTGGATTTGACTAGACTGGCCTAGGGTCACTAGTAGCTCTAATAAGCAAGTTTACTTCAGAAGAAGCCAGAAAACTATGGATTAATATTTATGCTTGTCCAGCACCAGACATTAAAAGAAAGAAATGAACCTTACACTCTGCAAACATGGTGAGCCTTCACCATAAATTGAAATGGATACTAAATGGAGTTTGCAGAGCTTATTATTTATTTAGTGCTCGAGGTGTTCATGGTACATTACAGACATGTAAGAAGACAAGGTCCTTGCCCTACGGAGCTTGCAATCTAAGTTAGATAGCAACAGATAATAAATACAGACTCTGTAGTGAATGAGAGAAAAGAAAAAACAGGATCACAGATTAAAAAAAAAAAAAAAGATAGTGCCCTCAGGAGAACACTTTTTATAGAGGAATTTTTTTGGTCAGGGCTATGTGTGCATGCTAGAGTCTTTCACACGTTTCTTGTCAGTTTATTAGGTGATTTGTGGAGCCTTCCCTTCTTTTAGGCTTTTAAAATATCCATATCCAATTTTCAAATAAATAATTATGCCAGTATGCAGTAAAATTATTTTATTGGTATGTACATAATCATGGCCACAAATACAAGACAAAATTTGAAGTCGCTTAGGAAGAAAACAAAAATATTTTAATCATATACCTAAGTTCATTTTCTCCCCTTGAAAATACAGAAATATCAGATTCTTTTTCCGTTTCAGTTATTTAATAAAGTCTTTTAAGCTACAGAATATTTTGGGTCTTACTTGTAATGAGATTCCTCTCCTTAATCCCAGTTTGGTTATCTGGAATGTTTTGTGTGCAACTTTTAAAAAGTAGAAAATAAAATGAAATGCTAATTTCTATTAGCTTGTGGAACAATAGGGTAGGTCACCATTAATCAAATTTGTTGCTAAAAATTAAGATTGGCTGTTAAGGGAAAGAATGTGAAAATAATGTCTAGCATAGGTGGTCAAAGGTGTGGAAGAATGAAGAACATGCTGAGCCCTGGGTCAGAAGGAGGGTCTGGCACTGCTGTCTCTGCCTGGTGAAGAGTTTTTGTTCCCTTCAGTTGCTCTGCCTGGCCACAGATCACGTATGCATTAATCTGCTTGATATCAACTGGCTGAGGCAATGAAGATCTTTTCAGGAAAAAAATCATCACAGTTTTGCAGGTTTCAAAGTTATTATTGCAAGAATCCATTATACATTTCCATTAATAGTTGCATTTCTTCTTATGCTGCAATAGGTCATTAACCAATACTTTTCCATGTAATTTTTATGATGACTATCCTCCACTCTGCAGGCCCTGGACTAAACCATGCCTTGTTAAATGTTAGGAAAGCTGTGTTTGTAGGCATGGAATTAAAGGATTTAGACCAAAGACATATGATTTGACTTCTGGAATAATTCAAGCTCTAGAATTAATCTTTGCCTGAAATAAATTATAGCACTTAACAAAAAAGTCTCCGCCAAATTAATCACCTTCCACTCTTAATTTTCAAATTTTTAGAGCTAGAAAGAGTTCAACAGTAGCTTTAGTGATTCTTTTTGATAGTAAATTTCCCACAATTTTGGTTAAATGACTTCTTAATTTAAATTCCAATTAATTTCAAATATAAATTTATTTAGTTTCAACTTCCAGTGTAAACTGAATGAATCACATAATCTTTAACAAAAAAAAAATCATCTTATGTATTTAGCAAATACATTTCAAGACATACACAGGAATTTTCTCTACTGAACAGATTCACAGTCATGAAATAGGTAAGTATGTCAAGTTGCTATATTCTGTGATATTGAATAATAGCAGTAAATACTAAAACTGACTGCAAAACCTTGCAGGCAAGGCTCAGTCTCTGGAATCATCAAAGAAAGAGAATGCAAATCAATGTACATGAGACAGCAGAGGGGGAAAGTATCAACCCTTCACAAATACATACAGACCTGAAAGAGATCTTGAAGTGGCCAGGAAAATCCTCAGAAAACGTTTATTCAGTTTGACAAGTAAAAAGGACAAAACTAATGTCAAATTTTCAGAAGAGATTAGAATAAAATGTGATTATTATGCCACTATATCTATCGTGTTTCACATCTTGAAACTGCACAATTTCTGACACCATTCTCAAAAGGATATAGCAGCTAGAGGAACAGGAAAAGAGTGATTCATTTCATAAAACAGCAGTTGGATTTCTTAAAAGCAGAGGTTACAAAGCTTAGCACTCTTTATTTTGTAAAAAGGTGGTAAAGGTCTTTAAACCATAGCCATCACAACAAACCTGGAAAAAGTAACAGACATTTCTTCTCAGAGCAAGTGAACTATCGGCAGCCAATAATTTAAAACATTAAATTTAGAACAAGCTGCACTGTTCAACTTCCCCAGAGACTGGTGCACTATAGGAAATATTATATACTCACTCAATATCCTGCTCCCTGGCCCAGCTGTCATAAGGCTGTTTTTGAGATAGTACCCTTGTCTGACTCAGTTCTTCCTGCAGTGTCACCACAGGACCAGGAATACAGTGTCCATACTTAAGTCCACCTCTCAAGCATGAGTCCATCTATATGTTTCATCTCTTCCCTGGTGACCTGAGATACCATGGGCCCACCAAGACAGAAACAATTAACCCTTGTGCAGCCATCCTTTAATTTCTTTTTTAATTTCTGCAGATCCTTGGTCAGCCTTTCCACAGACAACAGGCAGGCCCATATCAGGGTGAAAGTAATTTCTTCTCATGGCTGAAGTTTGGTCCCTACAAACATTTGTCCTGACTCTAAATGTGTGGTAGGCTGTAGAGAGGAGAGACAGCAAGCATATCAACCAGGGTATGCTTTCTTTAAAATCCAAAGGGAATTCAAAATAGTCAAATGCTGTTGCAGCCAACCTGAAGAAGGAGAAGGTGAAAGGTGAAAGGCTAGCAGAAGTTATCCTGTCATGTTTCCCACACAGCCTGGGCATGGATGAATCCCCAGATTAAACAATGAAGGAAGGGGAGCAACACTGACTACACATTCCAAACAACCCTCATTTGCTGGAATTTGAAATGTGAGGAGCTCTCATAACTTTGGGCTTGTAAACTAAAGCTTAGAATTAAACATAGGATTTGATCTGACACTTTGAAAAAGGTTTCTAAATTTAGGTGTTAGAAGTGAAAATGTGGATTTATAGTTTAAAGCAGAGATACATTATGTAAAGAAAAGTTTAGAGTTTTAGAGTTAAGATATAAAAATAAAATTAATTATAAAAGAAGTATTAAATGGAGTGCTGTAGAATTATGTGTCATAACATGATTGGCTGAGAAAGTTTACACTGTAGCTTGAGTCCATAAAACAAAATATTTAAGGATTAGGTAAAAAACATAATTACCCTTGTTAGCAGTGTTTTATTAGTCAATAACTCCTTAAAAGGTCTTGTAACTAAGGGTCTTTTGAGCTTCTGAACCGTGTGGTAACAATGTAAGCCGGATTCACCCTTCCTGCCTATGTAGAAAATAAGAAAATGAACTCCATCATCAAAAAACTCAGATTCCCTCTCTAAATCATTCAGAATTTCTTCCAAAATTCCCCACAAGTGAATTATCACACTCATTGCCCTTGATGTTATCATGTCATAAAGTGATTTCCCACAGTACATCAACAAAGCAATTCTGATCCCTCTCCCTGTTTTGATGAATCTTACCATGAGAAGAACATACAAGAATATGTACCACATCCACGTGAATAGATCGAGAATAATCTTTAGCAGAGGGGGAAGCAGAGAGGGAAAGGGAGTTTATTTTTTCATGGCATTTGGGGAGTGAGGCATTTGCAAGTGTGGTTTGGGCTGGCTTCAACACAGAGGGACTTAGCAGGAGAAAGAAGAAGAAACAGTTTATTGCTGTAACTCGAATAAAATCAATCCAATATTGCTTTACCTGAGGTCATATTACCTGCTGCTGAATGTTCAGCCCATACTGGATAATGAGTGTGAAAACAATATATTTATTGTGGAAGAGTGCTACAGTCTGTTTAGAATGCTTTTATATATATATATATATATATATATATATATATATATATATATATATATATATATAAATTGATATATATGCATGTGTATAGGCACACAACCTATACACATGCATATATATATATATATATGCATATAATTTATTTTATGTTTTTGTGAGGTACATTTTCATCTCATAGTTTTCTGTGAGCAGAAGCTGAATCTGGATTTTTCGAAGGTAGAAACTCAACTTTAGAAGTGACATATATAGTAACTTATATATATATATATATATATATATATATATATATATATAGTTTAACAACATCAGTCTATATGAAGGCGATTTGATGATGTCTTCAAGCTGTCTACATGGACAAAGTGACACACCAAGTAAAATTGATTGGTTTTATAGTCAAAGGCATGTTTTTGGAAATAAAGGTCAAGGTCAAAAGTTCCTCTTTCTCTTTGGGATGAGAAGAGAATAAGTGGATTTGGAAAATGTTGCAGAGAGATTACCAGCAGGATTTAATACAATGTCAAAATGAATGGATAAGAAGAGAAGAAAAAAAAATTACTCATGCTTACCCTCTTATCTGACATACCCTGCAATCTCAGTCTGCTCTAAGGGGTGTGCACTTCCTCCTGATAAAGTCTCTTTCAAAGGACAAATCCTAACATCTGATTATATGTTAGATCTAAAGTAATTAACTTAATTGAACCAACCCACAGGCAAAAATACAGAGCTGATTTTCATAGTATTCTTTCACATTTCTGATAAGATTTGGGATGAGAATCGTTTCCTGTAGCAGGAACCACGTGTGACTATACTCAGGACTCTCTAAGGTAATATAAATCCAAACAATCCCAGATGAATCCAGAAGCATGCTGTGTTATAAGCTTTTTTCTAGCCTTTGTTTTCCTGTATCTGCCTGGTATATCTTTTGTGTTTATGCCAGGTGTGGAAAATTCATTCATTCTGGAGTGGAAGGGGTCACTGCTGTGTGAACAAAGCATGAGCATTTGTACATCTTTCATCTTGCACATCTAAGCTGACAGTTGCAGAAACATATGAAAACACAAGACACTATTATCCTACCATTTTAGCTGAGGAGAAATGTGCAGATGAGAGACTAGATGAGTGCTATTTCTGTTCCATAACATTTCTGTTTGTCCAGCACTACATCATGAGTGCTACACTATTTCAAGTGGGAATTATTTCCTGACAGGAAGAGTCCACCTCTCTTCAGCTCCCTCCCCCAGTTTTGTGCTTCCTTGTCTTGTAAACTGTCCAAGGTAGCTTGTACCACACCATGTCAACTAGGACTAAAACTACCAGGGAAATCGTGTGACTACTAACTTTTGATTGCAGAATCATCATGTGGTCCAACAAGAGATTTAGACTGTGATATTAAGATGAGTTTGATGTGTAAATTACACTAAATCTTGTCCTTAGTAAAACTATGGTCTCTCCCCCAATACTGCAATCTGTAATTTAATAAATGGTTGGCATGTTTCTTGGGGCAATACACAAGACTGCAAATTGCAGTATTATATTATTTTAAATAATATAATATTAAACAATATAGCTGTTGTAATCTGGCATTTCATGTTGTTTACAATTAACAACCTCATTTAATTTACATAATAGAAGCATTCCAAATGGCTTTGAAATAGCAGTCTTTCAATACAAAACTCTAGATGTTTTTTATAAAAAATACCTTAATTATGGAATCAGTTTTTCAGGGTAGTTATTGATAAACTTGCATTACACAAGATTATACATAATTATTTTCTTACATTTATCAATTCACTGTTGATGTATGAGAAGAATTACTTAAATTTTAGAGAAAAATCATAAAATTATTATATTAAACCACCAGTTCTTCATTTTATTATTATTTTCTGTTATTCTTACATGTTTATATCATCTGATAAATAGAGAGGGATTGGATCCTTAGGCTTGCCATTCTGACAAAATTTATTGTTTCAAGTGTCCATTGACACGGGCCAAAAAGAAAATATTTTTACAGTGCAAACTTAGATATTGAATATTGTAGAAAATCTTTTGACCTTTTCTTTTGATTTTGGGTATTTTTGTTTGGTTCTTGTTATTTTTTTCTGGGTTTTGGGTTTTCTTTTGGGGGTGGTGGAAGGGTTTTCTTTGTTTGGTTTTGTATATTCTTTGAAACATTTATACTCCTCTAAATTACATACATTTACTATTTGTTGCACAGTGGTGTGGAAGAGGGCAGCTTTTGCTAGTCTGTTCTCTGATGAATTACATGACCAGGAGAAGGACCTCATTGGCTTTATTTCAGCTTATGTATAAAATTACAGAGATCTTGTTTTGTTGGTAGGTTTTGTTTGCTTGTTATGGGGCTTTTTGTTTGCTTGATTTTTGTTTTTTGTTTGTTTGTTTCTTTAAATTAGGATATTCACTATGTTGAGCAATAATATTTTGATCAAATTTTGAAAGGGTAAGAGTCTTTCCTTTAAGCTTATCAATATAATTGTTTTCATTAACCTTGTCACTTGGCTTCTTATCATTAACCTCACTCGTATCATTACAAAGGAAGATCAGTGATATGGAGAACATTTTTACTCCATTAATTCCTCTTTTCATTGCTCTTCTCAGTTTAATTTTTAAGGGCAATTTTATTTTAAGGAAGTCCACTTCTCTACTAAAGCACTGCTGTATTTCTTGGAATAGAAAAAAAGGAACCACTGATATTTTTTCCTCTACATGGACCTCATTATACCTGCTCTGTGGATACTTTTGAGACATTGTTTGGTACTGTGTAATTTCCACTGTGCAGTTAAAATTGTTAATGATGAAATTATTATCCCTAAAAAATCACTATGGGCTAACAGGTCCAGACTTTATTACATTTTTGTGTATGCAAATTTAGGCTTAGCTTTATCGCAGGCATTATGCCTAGTGTCTGCAAAAGAAAAAAAACCCACAGAAGACTCCACAAAAAAAACCAAAAAAAATCATCCCAAGAAAACTGTTAAAAATAAGGTTTGCAATAAGCATCTTAGGTTATTTCAATAAGAGAAGATTTGTGGGAAATTATATCTTACAATACCATTCTGCTGCTTAAGGTATGTTGTTGCTCAGCAACAGCATCTATTTGGACTATGGAATTAGACAGTAAATTAAAGGATTCATGCCAATAACTGGCTAATCTTTAAAACTACTCCAAAGGATGCTGTCTGCAAGTGCTTCTTCAAAAGCTGGTAATTGAACCACAGCAACAAACTTTGCAGTAAAAAATAAGAGAAGGATAATTCCAGTGATTACCCTATAAATCTTGTCTTATTGTCGCAGACCTGACTGAAACAAGATACAAGATTAGTGCTCCATACTGTCCATACTTGTAAAACTCTGGCAATATTCCT
This sequence comes from Lonchura striata, assembly GCF_050655825.1. NCBI lineage: Eukaryota > Metazoa > Chordata > Aves > Passeriformes > Estrildidae > Lonchura > Lonchura striata. The sequence continues at coordinate 100,413,475 of NC_140704.1, forward strand.
GTAAATAAGGGTTACTATGTCTCATCTTAATTTTTTAGAAATTTATGCACTAGTAATAACATAATAGTAGTTATGGAGACTGTGAAAAATTATTTTGAATTTTAAGCATTATTAATTGAATAGTTTTAAGGGTACTTACTGATATCTGCCACCTTAAAAAAAGCCTAACAAAATAAACTTGTGGCTATTGATAAATTTATTTACTTGAACATTCAGAATATTGTGTTAATGCACAATGACACTAAGCACACACAAGACTGAAAATACAATTCATACCCCAAAAGACTTGCAGTCTAAGATCATTTCAGAACTGAAGAAACTGGATGAAAAATAAAAATATCTTTGGCATTTATTTTTTAGTGATCCATCATTGAGTTCTGAAAGCTGAAATAATGCTAAAATAACACAATGTTAGCAGCCTTCCCTGCCTTTCTTTACATAAGGTAACTGCAATATTTGGATGTCTGCTCATTCAAAATGTTCCCCATAATGTGAGATTAAGATTGGTCTCTGAGTATTACATAAAGTAAAGGTGTACCTCTTATCTTTCAGAGACTAATAAGTTCAGTAAAGTTTTTTTTTCCTTTTTTTTTTTTTTTAAAACAGAATGCATTTTGTTTCAAACCAAGGGAAGGATTATTTGCTTTAATTGTGTTTTGGGGTCAGAGGAGAAGTGCCTCATGTTTCAATATACTAGAATTACTTGTGGAGTTACTGGTGGAGATGCAGCAAGACATTTGAGTCAGATTGTCATAATTGGAAACCCAGTAACTTTCAATCATCTATACAGCTGAATTTTTATGTGAATATCTAAAATAAATGCTTCCTTTCCTATTAACAATTTTTGTGTGGATGAGTTTTTATTAGCCCAAGTTATTGGTATGAAAACAGCCTTAAAAAAACAGTGTTGACCATTATATAAAAACTGTGAAAACTGTAGTAATCAAGGTAAGAGGCAGAAAATTCTGAAAAAGCACTTTCTCTTTCTTTATATTAAAAAAACCCTACATAGTCATAGGAAACACTTCAAACTTTAAAACTGCAACCAAAGGGTTTTTAGTAGCCAATACTTAGGATATTTGTGCTCCAATAATATACAGTAAGGTGATAACTAGTATTTCTTAAAGATAATCTCATAATTTAGGTACATACAACACAAAAGAAAAAACAACAAAAACAATAATAATATTGGATGCTAAATTACACACTGTAGAAGTTGTTATGTATACCAATCATCAAGGGTTTATAAAAAATATAGTCTGTCAAACTATCTTGATATTGGTTTTTTGGTGATTATTCTGCTTGACAAAAGTAATATTGATATATTAGTCTTAGGCATGTATGAGTAATTGACCTTGTGCTACAATGTATTTTGCTTAAGGAAGCTGATTGATTCCAATTCAACATGGCATATAATCAGTGGATTAAAGGCAGGTTGACTGACAGGTCATAAACCAAAAATGTTAATGGCATATTAAGGCAGTGGATTGTTCCTGAGATCATGCAGATAGAGCTTTCTGTCATTATACTATAACACATTCTTATTAGTTATGTTAAGCTGCCCAAAAATACAAAAGTAGCATGTATGTAAAAGATGTCACAGTAATTAATCTGGTCAGTTTTTTCTGTAAAGAGGACTACAGGCAAGCAATTGGCACTAATAATTATGAGCAAACCCATATATCAGAGAACAAAAAATTGAGGCCATTAATAGCAGAGAAGGCTGTTCTGGGACACAGTGGCTCTGTGGAGCTCTCCGTACCCATGGCTGGTGAATGCCATTGCAGCCTGTAGCTAGCAAAACCTACAGATTTACAGGTATCCATGACAGAGTGACCCTTGATGTTCACACCCCTCATGTATTTGGAGAAATCATCATGAATGTGTTTCATGAGAACACAGATTTTAATGTAAAGTCTGGAAAAGCTCAAAAGTTCTGTGGAAAATACATCAGTTCAGAAGTAAACATGATTTCAAAACTATAAAGCCCATGGACAGTCCTGTGGAGTCCATCAGTGCAGTCCTCATACAGCAGCACCATCAAATTTGACCACTTTGTGGCCTTAAAACCACTTAAGTGAATATTATTTATTAAATTTTTTACTTGTATTGAAAACGTATTAAGTTGCTACTGAATGTAATTTTTTATTGCAATAAGTAGATATTTAAGTATGCATTTTTAAGAAGTTTTCACCAGATGCAGCTGAAGCCTTTTTTTTTTTGGAAAGGAACTTGCATGGAACAATGCTTATTGAAACAGCCACTGTGTGAAGTAAACCCCATTGGAACTCCCTCCCCCTTAGTTTCTACTGAAGACACATTGATAATGGTCTCTTTAAAAATATTATTTGTAATCTCTGTCTTTAACGTTGCTCTTAGGCAATATTTTGATTTTAAAAAATTAATTTACTATGTTTTGGTTTATAACTACATCCTTACTAATGCAGCCAGACATTTTGTCTCTTAATTTTGGAGTAGATATTAAAACCTAAATACTTTCTTATAGGGTAATGCTTGTAATCAACACATTAGACTTGACATGATGATTATGACTGCAGAACATTACAGAGAGGATTAAATGAAGAGTGATGTCATTACAGTAATTTTCTTGGATCAGGAAACAACAAATTTGTTAAAGAGTGTCTTCACTTGTAATTTCCTTAAGCATAAGCACACTTGCTCTACTTGCATGAGCACATGTTAAAGCCTTCTTGTTTCTCCACTGAAATCTAAACATACTTTAATAATTTTTCTAGATTATAGAACTTAGTTTGCATAGAGCATGTCAGTGTCAGCTTGAGATACCTATTTTCAGCACTGCTTTCATTTTGACTAGACCAAGGAAAAACTTATATACAGTTTAGAAATAAACAGCAATTTTTTTCTCTTGAAATAGTCACAAAAACCCCTAGACTTCTCTTGAAACATCCTCTAGATCTTATTGTCAGGAAACCCACTTGTTTCCCTGAGGTTAAAAAAAAATCTAACAAATCCAAACCTTTTCTCTATAAATCCAGGCTGTATCCCTTTTCATTTGAAAAGACAGCAGAGAGGTAGCTTTGCCTTGATTTGGAAGATATCATTTCAGGTTTTAACCTTTTGATAGCTCTGATATCATTGCAGGTTTTGACAATTTGATAGTTCCTAGTGGTCATGACCCCCATAGAACCTATAAAATATCTTTGTGCTAGGCAAAATTTATATTTATATTATATATATATATATATATATGAGCTAATTGTAGATGGCAGCAACAATCATGAGAGGAACTATTCAATAAAGGATGGAACTATGTTACTTAATACCGACATTGTGGGTAATGACATATTGTGGAAGAATAGCTTCAATTTCATTTCAAAGCATCCTGTACTTTTTCTGAAGACAGCCTATGGAGCTTAAAAGGTTAATTTCTGAATCCATCTGTTGAAAGAGGAAAGACAGCATTACTTCTTTTTATCTTTGACACTGTGTTTTAAGCAGTCTTTAACATTTTTTTAACACTATGTTGCTGTAACCAGACAGAAGACCTACCAAGGTGCCACTACATTAAACTGTGGTGTTTATACACACAGGTCCAAATATATGCAAACAAATTTTCTTCTAGTATCACAGTTTTGATGTTAAGAGAGTAAATTAATCCTGTGCAACAAATTCTTTCTCACATGTCTGTTGATTAAAATAACCACTAGTAAGCTTAACCCATCACTCCTTATTTAAGCAAGACACACTACTAGGGAGCCAGTATGGCATTAAAGTGACACTTTGGGTTTAAAAGGTTGATGTATTCATTGTAGTGCTGTCCTACATAGACAACAGGGTAAATTAATCTCAGGTGTAACTCAGATAGGATGACACTGGAGGTAAAATCTGGCCTGTAGTATTGAACTGGCTGACCTATTGTCTTCAGTAGTCTAGTCTTTCTTCTATAAGATGTCTTTTAGCAGAGATTGAATTTGGAAAGGTGACTTTTCTTTGGCGAAGTGTTGGCACTTTTAAATTGCATTGTTCTGCAACAGTGAGAATTTAGTCTATTAACTTAACCTCCATTTTCATATAGCAAATCTTTGTGAAATGATTTCTGTAAGCATCATAATTAAGACTCTCCTGAGTAATTTTTATGCCCAAGTGCATGTTTGCAACGTGTTTGCCTTTTCTCTCTATTTCTTAAACTGGTTGTATGTGATTGACAGGCGTGTCTGAACACTTCAGATCCTGTCTGCTGACTGAGCAGTTTCAGCATTCATTTTTTTGATAGAAAAGTGAGTGAAAAGTTAGCACTGACTATCACAGTACATGAATGCCACATTTCACTTGCAAAAATGCATTTTCATGGCTACCTGCCATGCCCAGATAGTTTTTCAGAAAAGCTGGTTTTGCTGATTTAACTCCTTTCACTAAATATCTGTTGATGCAGTGTTTTACAACAGATGGAGACTATGAAGATTTTCCAATACTAGTTTTTGCCACTGGTTATAGGAATAAATTGAATTTTAGAATCAACGCTTTATGAAATTCTCTTTTATCTAATTGTGTGTGCATGTGCCTATATGTGTGGTATGAGGACAGATCACAGTTGTAAACATTGACTGAAAGCAGAAGAATCCCTTTTATTTCTTAGTGTTTGGGGCAAATTGTGAAGACTTTGTGCTCCCACTATTTCTTTATACTTATTTTTTTTGGCTGCACCAAAAAGAGTTGTTACATTGCCAACCAGTAAATATAGCAAAGTGTCACATAAGCACAAACTGCTAAGTGTTTTTCTCAATTGGTTCTTTTACCTGTGGTTGTCTAAAATTAATATATTTCATATTCTAATTATTGACCTCTTAAATATTCGTCATACCCTGTAGTTCTGAGGTAAATATACATCCATCTTGTCTAAAATTTAAGTTTTTTTCTTTCTGTTTCTCAGCCTTTCTCATACAGAAAACAATCAACAAAGAACTGGTGTGGTGTTTCCTACAACTGCATCTCTCCTTAAAGAGATATGCTACTTCCTCCCCTTTCCCTATCCCTACTTTTACTGTCCAGAATTCCAGTAGCTCCACTTGAGAGTTTCTGACGGTTGTTAATAAGTGATAACAAGTTAAAGATCCAGATAGACACACTGGAAGTATTAATATAAACATACAGGCGTAAGCCTTCAAATTTTCAATGTATGAGTATCTGTTGGTTGGCTTTGGACTAGTCACTCCCAGCAGGAGCTTGCTGCAGCCCAGGCTGGCAGGGGGCAGCTGCAGCCCCCAGACTCCCCCGCAGCAGCTGCAAGGGAGAGCTCTGAGCTGCCTCAGTCGCACCCTCAACAGCTAGTGAGCCTTAGACCAAGTAGGGGTAAATCAAATAGCTTTATAGGGATGAAATACAATTTTAACTTGCATATATTTGGTCCATAAAGTTATTGTTTCAACATATTAACGGTAAAAGAATGGAGGCTCTTCACTGAAGGAAATTAGCCGCTGGAAGACCGCTGCTGGTATCTTGCTTAAATCTTCTGGGAGCAGAGTCTCTGTGCAGCCCTTTAACTTTCCTTTGAAGTAAAGGTCAGCTATACAGTTTGCTTTAAGCTAGCCAGAAGACTGCACATACACGTGTTCATTTGTTAGAAGCACTTGTAAAGTCCTTTGAAATTAAAGTACTGCATAAATGATTTGTTAAAAGTATTTACTGGCTTTAAGGATCTCTCTTCAGAGGTGGTGAGTCCTTTGATGTCATGCATAACTGCTAATGTGGTTGTTTATACCATAAGTGACCACAAGTGAAGCATCTGAAGATGAAATTTCCTTTTCAGTGAAGCACTTTAATCTTTCTGGATGTGCCAGTAGTTACTTGAAAGCAAATTTTATGGCAGATGGTGAAAGACACTGTAGTAAAAATCAATCAGGATCATGGCCTAGAGATCTTCCTTCTCCCTCCAGGTTACAGACACTTTTTACATTTGCTCTTTATCTATCACTTAATGATTAATCACTGAATGGATTATTACTTTAATTATTATTTTACTAATAAATCAGGAGAAAAATTGAGTATGCCTTTTCTGAAAACAAGAACAAGGACAGTAATACAACTATAATGGACTGATCTTTTACACTTTGTTCCTCAGTCAGGATTTGATTTCATATGACTCTTCGAACTCCATTAAACTCAGTTTGTGCCTGTTTACAAAATGCAGAATACATTGCAAATTCTTCCTTGTCTGAGTAGATATTAACTGGATATCACATTAAAACTGGTTTTCATGCTCAAGAGAAGAAAAGAGGTTTAAGTACAGATCTGAACTTTTGCTCATTGGGAATAAAGACCATCAGTAATTAAAATTGAGGTTTCAAGTCAGGCTAACTTGAAGTGGTGTAGAGGTGGATCTAAATAAGGGGGTCTCATTCTCTTACAATTAAGCTACATGACATGTGAAGTTTGAAAAGCAGTAACTATGTGATGAAAGAGAATCAGGGGATGCATAATTGTCCTTTGGGTTCTGCTTGAATTATTACTTTGATGGACTATATGAGCATATCTCTTTTTCCCTCTGACGGAAGACCTTCCTTATTCATTGCACAAAATTTCCCTGCTACTCACTTGGAAGGAAGCTGTTAGACTCTTATCATCACAGTTCAAAATGTGGGCAAGTGCTTTATTTCCTGTAAATCCTGTTCTGATACCAGGATGAATTAATTTTCTTATGGTCTTTGTTATCATATTGATCATGGCTGTATCTGAGTGATCCACAAAACTCAATAATTGCCCTTGCAGAAGTGGACTCTGCTGGGAAAAAAAAGACAGATAAAAGACTAAAAATTCTTTTCAAAGATGGTCAAACCCTGATTTTTCTACATACAAACTATGGACATGTTAGATGGACATGGTTTCTACTGTGAGTAGAACTGAAAGAAACTTGCTGCCTATTTCAAGGAAAACAATGATATTTCAAAAATTACTGTTACAGTTTAGAATGGAATCTAGTTATTTATTTAAAGAGAAATAAATATCTTGCTTCCAAGGAAAATTTGTGTTAGCAAAACATTCTGGGAAATTGTCCTGTTGGATTTTCCCAAATATAAAGGGATATGCTAACTGCCCCAACTCCAGGAAGCTCCTTGAATTGCCTTGCCTCCAGACACTCAAGTTGGAGATCCAGCTGTTGGAGCTCCTGCTGCAGCTGGGGATCCTGCCTCCTCCAGCCTGGTTTTGGCAGTAGAGCCCTGAGCTGATGGGATGTCTCCTTGTTCCCATCCTGCCTTCAGCCAGGCACCACCCTTCCCTCAGGAACCAGCATCTCTCTGGTTATTCAGGCTTGAAACTTGCTGAAATATTACTCTGTTCTTGCCCTGCCCTTTCACTAGGGTTTCTCTTTTTTAGAAAGCAAGACACTGAGGAAGTGTGAAAAGGAGGTCCAGATCTCCACCTTATCTGGTGTCTTCAGTTCCTTATACCCATATTTAGATGTAACTTGAGGATTTTTTACCAGGTTCCACTGTCTCTGGAGTTGCACAAAATGGTGGGCTAAACGCTGAAAATTTCCATGTACAAGGAAGTTTTCTGGGAATTACAGTTCTCAGACAATCCATAAAATGATATGACAGAAACATTCTAGTGTAATACTAATTCCCTTTACAGTATAAATTTGGTGAAAATTTAGACAAATATTTTAGTAGTTCAGATATCAATATTTCCACAGCCTTCATTAAGATGTCTCTTATTGCCTGAGAGAAGAGGTAGTGATACTTAATATTGCTTCAAAATGTGGACCTTCCAGCTGTGATTGAAGTTTCTGCTGCAAAAAGGAACAAAGAAATAACTGCACCTTCCCAGTTGCAGGAGGCAAATGCGATAGACCACAAGTGGTGTAAACTAATGGGCACTTCTTATAGCTGCTAACTGTTTTTCAAGTGCTGGTACAAGAAATCAAATTTGGTGTGTGTGGAGAGAAAGAATCACCACTGAAGAGCTCTTATAAACTATTTAAATGCCCTTATTTTTTATCTGCAGCTTTAATTTCCTATAAAAAACATTCTATAGGCCCTTACCCTTCAAATATTGAGATGCCTCTAGCTTTGTGTTTTGTATTAAGTTTTTATTTCCGTCAATTTGTATTTTAGATTGAAAATCAAGAAACTTTCAAGATAGTTTTGATTAATTTCAGGCACAACTTGGCTTCATTTATTTTTTATGTTTTGATGGTAATTTACCATGGCATAAAATTGTTTTGCATTAAACTACACTCATGAATCAAGAGTCTTTTCCATTAACAGGATCCATTTAAAGAATAAGCCCACCTACAAATCAAGTATTTTGTGTCAGTTTCTGTAATTATTGTTTGGAAAAAACTGGTACAATGGCACTGTGAATTATTTCAGCGCATAGATGATTTAGACAAATAGAACAGAAATATTAATATAACTGGTACTATACTAAATTACCTGGCAGAGGCCATGGTTTAAGGTCTGTTACTTAAGTGGAAAAAGAGAGCTTTAGTTTATGCTGTTTAGATTGCAACAGTATTTGTAAAAGATACTTCTTCTTATTAGGAAATTATATTAGCTCTCTAGCTGGGAAACTGAGTAATATCTAATGACTGGAGCCCCTACATTAACACCAATCTATTTTGTAATATATATATACACACAAATAAAATATATATATATATTGCTATTTCTTAAATATATATGTAGGTATATGTTTATAGATGTATGTAGAAAAATGTTCAGAGAAAAATTCCCTTGTTCATAAAGTTAATTAGAAAGGGTGGCATATTAAAAGGAAATCAGGTAGCATCCATGACATCTATGACATCTGTAGATAATATATTTGTGACACATTTGCTCTGACCAGCCTTGTTGAGCTTATTTTGGTTGATTTCAATGTTGACAATATTGTTGCACTATATTCAATAGTTGTACATTATTGACAGGAGTTCACTATATCACATAATTATAAATAACAAAATTACCACATTAGTTCTCTTGTAATTTTAAAAATTAGTTTCTATCTTGTCTTTGTCCCCATGACTTCAGCAGATGTAGTTAATGTAGCAGGAAGGATGAGGGAAAATCAGATTATATATTTTTGGCTTTCATAAAACTCTTGAAAATTAGTATCTGAGGTACTGGAAATACTAATTTTATTCCTCTCCTTGCAATTTTTGCACGTTTTTACTATCCATCTTTTAACTTGCTCTAATATATTAATATAAACTACACTTATAAAACATTTAAAATTTGATTGTTCAGAGCATATATGGCAAAATTCTGACAACATAACAACTTCTGCCATAATAATAATAAAGACAAGACTCTTTATTCTAAAAGTAAATAGCTAATATTAAACAAGGATATTTTAGATGCTATGATGACATGTAATAAGTCATGCTGTAATTAACAGGTTTCAGTAGCTGATGGTCAAGTCCATTTGGTTTCAGAATCCTAATATTTTTTTAATTTTTGTCATCAATTCTCACCAGTCAAGATTTAACTAGACCTGCCTGGTGTCCTCTGAATTGTCTGAGGCAATCAATATCTCCTCTTTACAATTAGTTTTAGTTTTCAGGAGTGAGGCAGAAGGCAGTCTTTTCCTCAATACAAGTGAAGTGATCCCTTCTTATACCTGCAGTCTGATATCAAAGATCTGAGAAATGAGAACAAGCCCATTTATCTCAGTAGGTGTTAACTCACATGCCCCAAAACGATCGCTTTACATCAAGTTTCTCAACATGCCTTAAGATTTCAGTGTAGTCAAAGTATATAAGGCCATAACTGCTGGTTAGCTGCTGGTAGTATGATGGAGGGCTAGCTTAGGCCACAGAGGGTGTGGGATCAGACTCTTTCATCTCAGGATCCAACCTGGGCTACTTTTTCCCTGTTGGATACTTTAGGAGAGTGGGAACAAGAATCGCACTATTCGTTACTCAGTTCATTTTAAAGCTCTTATGTAGAAGAAGAGTGAGAAGTATTTTCTCTTCTCTTTGCTTCACTTCAATTCTTGTGTGGCTTCTGATGTTTTCATTCTTGAAGTGAATGCCCAGGCCTTAAAATGTGCTACTTTTTGGCCTGGTCTAGAACTGTTTCCTACTCACTAGATCGGAACTCCCAAGACAGGAACATGGAGGCCATATGTCATGGCTGTTGCTCAACATGCTTTTTTTAATTGCTTGTCATGACACTTTAGAGCAACCTGATCTGGGACCTGTCAGATAGCACATGCAAGAGCAGAAGAAACCCTTCCTCAAAGGCCAGCACCAATATAAGAAACTGATGTTAGGGCTCCTGTTGTCTGTGATGCAGTTGAACCAGAAATTGAAACAATTGGAAAGAATAATTGACATTTTTATTGCATTCAATTTGAAAATAAAAGATGCCTCTTCTTTTATTGTATGTGAACATGTAAAGATAGACAAATTTCTTTTCAAAGAGGCAATTTCAAAAAGAAATTAAAGACATGAAAATTTGTGAGCTCACCCTTAATTTGAAATTTTTGTGAAATTAAAGACCTCTCTTGTATTAGGCTATCTGTATCTCTTCTATGAATTCCTGTGGAGGGTCTCAGATTGATGTCTCTGCAAAGCATGCTTAATGCTGAGGGATGACATTTCCTTTCAATTTTTTTTTTTTTAAGTTGGCCTCTTTGATGGCTATAATAATTTCCTGTTAGGAGGAGCACATTGGTTTGCTATATATCTCAACTGGGCAACCCTTCCTCTCTCAGAGGATTAATTGGAGGTCTCCTACCACTTTGAGTGGTTATAAAACATATATAGGACAAGCAAATCAATTCACCTTATTCCCGCTGCCTAGGTAAAAGCTGTTAAGCACAAACTCTAGAAATTTGAGAAAACACAAAAACCAAGCAATTTCTCTACCACTTCACTGTAAAATGAGATTCCTGAAATGTATGACAATTAGCTATAATGGATGTTCTGCCAAAGCCTAATACAGAGCCGTGGGTTTTTTTTCCCTGATGATGTTTAACTGCAGCTAAATATGCCAAGTTGACATTTGCCTGCAATTACCATGGAGCCATATTGAGATCTTCACTCTCTGAAGAGATTTTGAATGCCTACAACATCTTCTAGGATAACATCTTGTTTTCATTAATCTTTGTAGTGACTCTTGCTGCTGGCAACCCATGTCTTAAACACAGCTTCTCTCTCACCTTGGGAATTTGCATAACTTTATCTGTTAAATAAATTTGAAAAAAAAATTAAAATAAAATATATATCTATATAAAGAAACACCTGAATGCAATTTCAAATATGAAGCATTAATAAATAATAAGGTAATCTAAGGTCTTCACAGAGTAGGCCCTTCAAAGTTTTTGTTCTATGTCCTTTGTTGCAGTGTGACCTAACAAATTGTGTGTATCTAAATATTACATAATATAATCTACTTGAAAATTCAAAGTCTGGGCATATTTTGACATAAGAAAACTCAAGACTGATGTCCTACTCTCAAATTATGAGAATGATGGGGAAAGAAAGGCACACAGAAATTATCTGTTTTCTCTTCTGTCCAGGTATGGTCAGAATTTTGAAATATGGAAATTAATTTTTAATTTACTTGAAAATTAAACTATTTCTGTGACAAAATTTGCTGTTAAGCCCTTGTAATATCTGACAATAGGTGTTCCATCTGAAAGCACAATTAATAATATCACTGGATATCACTATCTTAGGAAACCATTAATCCTGGATTTGTATTAAAATTAAAAAAAAAAACATTAAAAAAAATGTTGGACTTTCCTAACAGATGACTGTCCATAGTGCTTGCTTTATTGCTTTATAATTTTCTTTGAAGGGGCAAATATAGGACAGCTGTTTCTTGAATATTAATCAGAAATCTATCAAGCCTGCTAACAGCAGATAAAGACATGATCTAGGTAATAGGAAGATACATACTTGAGTAGGTATGGAATGACACTTTTAGAAAGGAAGGAAAACACAGTGTAGTTATACTATCTGTGTTATATAGTGCAGGAACAATTTTAGGAAGGATACATCTCTTCTGCAGTCACATTTGTTGATTTGGGGAGACTGATTATTTCCTTCCCCTCGTCCTGATGCATTAACATAATCAACAATCAAGAAAAGCTGGTTTGTTGATTTCTACTTCAGAGAAAAGTCAGGCTTAAGAAAAGCAACTTGTTATGTGGTAGAATTTATTGGTTTACATACTATTTACATACTATCAGATTACTCATGATTTTTATTTCTCATTTTACTAGTTAGACGTATGCTCTACCTTGCTCCAGAAAGTTTTAGATATGTTAAAGATAGTGAACTGTTCAGGTAATGTAGCAGCTGTAGAAGTAACAGAGCAGCAGTTTTAACACAGCCATCACACAGTGGCATGTTGACTTTTTTACTAATACCTTGTGACAAAACCCCAGACAAAACTCTTGGCCAGATCCTTGAAGTGGAACTGTCTGTAACTTTTCCTTAAAGTGATATTACCAAAAATCACAAATAACTTTTCAATTACTAAAAAATAATCTTATTACAGCACAGGAACAAAGAAATTATTCAAATGCTGAGAAGTCAGATTTGCTGGCTAGAACTTTAAAAGTTCTGACAAAAAAAAAAAAAAAATCCACAGCCCCTATTCTTGCCCTTTTCTTGGATGACTTTCCAATTACTTTATTTTTTTTTTTAATTCTGTGACATACAGTTGGTTATGTTATTGTAGTCTTATCATATTGTCACTGTCTTAGTGGTACTTTACATCTCTCTTTGTCCATAAGATCCATCTCCTGCAATCCAGAAATTTTCCCCCAGCTGGTTATTCTCAGTGGCTTTTAGGACAGCTCCATCATTTAGCTATGCAGTTTTCATTGCTCTAGAACAAAACAGTGAGCAGATTGCCCCTCTTATTGGTGTTGAGTATCTTTTAAAACAAAATATACAGTGAACTGTAATCAAGCCCATCATGGATACTATGCCTGTCAGAGAAGCTTTCATAGAATTTATTATTTTATCTTGACTCAGCTGCCAATAGCAGCACCGAGCCTCTTATAAGTGGGATTGGATGCAAGTGTACAGAAAAACTGCTGGAGTAAAACATGGCCTGCAATGGATGCAGCACATCAGACAATACAAATATAATGTATGTAGAGAATATTTGTTAAGTATTCAATCTGAAAACCTTAGATGTTTTCTTTTTTTATTCAACTAACAGAAAAATATATTTTATGATCTAACCATCCTCTGTTTTGGTAGATGTTGGGTCTCCTGGAAAAGATTTTGTATGAGCTTATATTGTACTGAAATATGTTTAAGATTTTGAGGCTTCTGACACTACATGCGTGGATCAAGAAACACTGATGTGTGAAGAGCTGAAATATAAATTTGGTAAAAAGAAAAAAAAGGAGGTATTGAATGCCAAAGTGAGCTGTCTAGAGTGGCACATGAGAAGGAAGACAGCAGGTAGAATAAGAATTAATATCTTAAGATGTACACAATCAAGTTGTTTCAGGAGAAAAGGTCCACCTGGATCTTACCACAAGCCTAGCTATTTCAGACACAAGTATGTTATTTTTATTACTTTAATCCCAAAGAAACATGAAATTTGAAAAATACTGGTATTGATGCAATTTATCCTTTAAGAGATATGCCTTTGCTGGTGAAATCATCCTCTTGGTCAGGCTATATAATTTCAATGGCCAAATGGGTGTGAAGCTTGTAGATACACCCCCACTGGTGGAGCCAAAGGCCTTTATATTCATCTACCTGATGAATAATTGGATAATGGCTCTTGTAGCAAGAACTGTCTAGGCATTGTTTATCAGTCATAAGGGGCTCTAGAACACTGTGTGCAGTCTGCAGAAAGAGATATAATTGAAGTGGAGGAATACATAAACAAAAGTCATCTTGTTTATGTGCTTTCATGGCAAGGGGAAGAGAGGGGTGGTTTACGTGGTGTGGGGTGCTGCTTGTTTGCATGTGTTCAAAGCAGAGGTCATTCAGTGGGCCTGACCCGAAGCCTCTCAGAAGCATAGACAGAGTGCAATATTTTTTGGTCCCAAAAATGAGGGCTGTTTCTTAGCTGTGGCAGAAAAGACAGTGAGAATTGTAGGGAAAACAGGCAGAACTAAGATCAAGATCTATTGGGAAGATCCTGCAGAGCAGGTTTTCTCTCTTGATTGTACAGAGAAGGGATAGGTTCCTGTCTAATATTTCTGTAAGAAATGCTGCTTCCTTACCCACACTAGGTGAGGGCAGCAGTGGGAATCTATTTTTATTTTCTTTTTCTTTTGTATTCCAACATCATGATATCAACAAAGCAGAAAGACAAATAGTAATTCTCCTAGCAGCTGCCTGGTTTTTCTGTATTTAAAGCTAATCTTTAAGCAACTTTAATCTGAATGCAGAATAGCAGAAGGTTTAAAATTATGGCGTGTCATAAACATAGTATGTTTTATGTGTCATATATATACAAAGATATATACATATGCTTATTCTGCTTCCCTTGCAGATTTTTTAAGTTTTAATTTAGCATGTTTATAAATTCATTCTCTATAGAGTGATAAATATATATCAGCTGAAGAAGCAGCAGGTCCCTAACCTGGGCTTCCTCAATTTATACAAATAATTGTTCACTCTCTCCTTGCTCTAAAGAGAGTGCTGATCATGAAAAGAGAACTTTGGCATATGTATAGGCACATGATTCATTATCACATAAATGGGGAGTGAGACAAATGTTGTACACTCTGGGCTCACTCTATGCTCTGTCCTCCCTACTGCTCTGCATTTACTGTATTGAAGGAGTACATCATGGGGAAGGTACATCATTAGGTAGTGTTGTTCTGCATGTATTTAAATGGTATTTGGATACCCCACTAATTTAAAAACCCCTCACATATCAATGTGCAATTTTAGAATTTAAATACCTCCCCAGTCTTTTAAATTTAAATGCAGAATGACTAAAATAAAACAACTAAAGATAATTTATTACCTGCATTTCTTTTTGGAAACAGGCAAATATAACATGATCTCAGATACTGGAAAACTTAAACAGTTTGAACTCTCTTTAGTCCATTGATTCAGAACATAAAAACTGCATAACTGAAAATTTTTAAATTTTTTTGAGTGTGCAGTGTGTTGCATTGTATTCAGTGTGTTGGGAGTCCTAGAACGTGTTGGCAATGCATTCAAAAAGCCACTATAAATTAAAATAATAAAAATGGGGAAATGTCATCCTTTTCAAATAAACTGCAATTATAAATAATAACTACACCACCATTTTATTATGCTATTTTATAGAAGCTGTAATATTTCCTTGTGTGGGATGACTTTTTGATTAGAGACCAAACACGTTGGTGAAATCTTTGTTGGAGGCTGCAGACAGTTCTGGGGCCTCAGCGGGGAAGAGGTGCAGGTCTCAGACCGTCCAGGGCTGTGGCTCCCCAGCCAGCAATCTCAGCAGGGACACCAAGTACAGAACCAGCCTCTCACCCCTAGAGGTCTCCCCAGGTCAGAATTAAGAAACGACGGCAGAATAATGTATAAAAGTTTGTATCTGACATTAACTATTTTTATGTGTTTTACAGAGAAATGTAACATTAGCTACTTTCAGGTATTTGATGTAAACAAACTTTTCCCAAAGATAGTAGTTTAAGATTAATTAAATTCTCGTTTTTAGAACTATGACTGTCATCTGTGGTAAGTTTTTCAGAAAATTGTACATTTTAAGCTTCTCAAGATCCTTGCCTTTCAGGGTAACATAATTAATTGTTCTTTATCCGTTGAGGTTTTGTTTCCAGTGAATCATTAGGATCACTCATTTCAAATCTAAACATGATGAAGCATGTTTCAACTTCCTTTCCTGTCAAAGGTACATATAGCCTGGTAGCTCATTAAAATTAAACAAAAATGCCACTGAGAACCTTAAAATCTTATTTTATTTCTTTTCAGTATGTGTGAAGAATATTAAGTAACTACATTGGATCAGAAATCAAATGAGAAAAAAAATGTTTAAGCCTGGAAAGGGCTCATTTGTTGTCATCAATGTTGGAACATGAAGATAATAGAAAATCTGTCACCATTTCAAAACAGTAGGAGAAACATAATTTATATTTGCTACTAGAAAGATCAATTTTTAATGGTATATTGCAGAAGAATAAAGTATAAGAATAGTCCTAGCATATTAAAAACAAACCAACAATACTGATGTCTGTTTACTTTTCCCTGTCTAATTAAGTCCAAATGCACAGCTGTCAGAAACATATCAGTTAAGTCTATGTCCAAGTTTGAAATTTTTCTTTTATGTTCTGCATGTTTCTCCAGGTTGCAGCAGTGTTAAATACATGGTTCTGCTCAATTAGGTGGAACCCCTCATCTAGCTAATTTATATGATTGAATTTTCTTCATGTGTAATATAAATGATCGTGGTTGTAGATGTAGGAAGACACCCATGCCTTGAATTTCTCAAGGTTTAAAAAATAGACTGGGAGAGGAGAGGCTTTCAGTGTTTGTGAACCTTGGTATTTCAGCCCTACTTTCTAATCAATAGCTTAATAGCAACTACTGCAGCCTTGAGATCCCAAAGTGAGAGTTGGCATTTAACTAATCTAATCAGTTGAGAACATTTATATCTGTGGAGTCAGAGCTATTACACTTACTGAAAAACAGAATATAGAGCTGGAGCAAGGGACGCATCCATCATCAAGAGCTCTGTCTGAAGCAGGGTTTTGGATCTCACAAATGCATTATTGCTTTACATAGGAAACTTTATTGCTAAATAAAGACAAGTTTATTATATCATGTATTTTACTTACCAAGTGTTCTTCACTTCCCACACTTTTCCCTGATTCATTTTGATTTTACACAGTGTTCAAAAAAGGCTATCTTTTATGTTATTTCACTTAGATAGATCTCTTTCCTCTCAGGGTGAAGGGGTCCAGACAGATTGGGAAAAGAAGGAAACAAGATGTGGTTGAGCCAGCCTTCTTTCCAAATGACTTGAAAAATTCAGAGGAAAAGTATAAAACTTCATTTAATAATACATAAAATGAAGACACAAATCTTTTGGCGCTAGAAAGAACAATTTAAGGATCTCAGCATTAGTCTTCTGTTAACACTGTACTGAATTAAATTCTTTTGTATGTTCTACAGGACATCTTTCTACTTATAGCTTTTTGGGAAGGGAGGGACACACAAAACTTCATCTAGGCCATCTGTGTGTATGTGTGTGTGTTTGTTTTGGTAGAAACTTCATGTTTGTTTGGATTTTTGTGGGAATTTTTAGGTTAGTCATAAAGAAATACTGTCAGGCATCATATTGTCCCACCTATCATTAATTCAATAGCACTAATTCTTTATTTTTGTGTTCCTCACTCTATAGTTTACTATGCTAAACATGCAAAAGTATTTTAGAACCTTATTATCTAGACAACACTGTGAGGCTCACTATACCTCCCTCTTTCAGCTAGACTCATGGGATAAAATATTAACAAAAACAACTAAAAAAAGAGTATGAGCACAAAAACATACAAGTAATTTTTCAGTCAAATTATATCAGTTGTCCAGATGTGCATAAGATGTGTCCACCTATGAAATACTCTAAACTACATAGCTGAAACAGGCTTGATTTCTGATCAAACAGAGCTCTGAAAAGCTCACTTTTAAGCTTGACCGAAGAAAGAGAAGGTATACAAGTTTTAAACTAGGTACTAATATGTAGAACAACAAATAGTCCTTCTGAGAAATTATCAAAACTTTCTTTTTATTTTTGTGTATTTCATGTCCACTTTCTGATCAATTTTTTATTGCAAATAATAAATATGTATAAAGATTCATAAACAGGGATTCTTCTAATTCAAAATCAAATAGCATTTTACATGCTGCCATTATATTTTTTTTCTCTGAGGCAATAATTACACCACTTTTCCTTGCTATTTAGGAAAATATTATAATCCAAGAATTAACAGACTACATGTTGATTATAATTTCCAGGTTAGTAATGCCCATGCTGGTAAGAAGAATGCAAATATAATAAAATTCCCCTTCTGCAGTTGCAGCATATCAATTGGAGGCTTCATTTTCCAATTCTCAGTGATAGATTTAGACTGTTTTTGCCTTTTGTGACCTGTTGAGAACAGGACATAGTCTTTGTCTCATTTATAAGCTTTCTCATTCAATGCCTCTTTATTTGTATGGATTTTTGTTTAATTTTGTTTAACTGTTACTAGTGGTCCACAGTGTTAAAGGGTCAATGCCGCAGTGTCCACCAAGAATCTTCTTGGTGCTTCCCTGCCAGCTCCAGCACAGTGGCTGCAGGGGACACCCTTCCATGCTCAGGAGTGCGGAAGAGCAGCCAAGGGTTACAAGCCCTTTCCTCGGAAGGCGCTGCCGGCGGTGGTGAGGGAACCGGGAGGAGACAATCCAGGCTGTATGAATCCAAGGTGTATTGGTAGCTCCAGGGAGGTCCTGGCCTCAGGGGGTACAACACTGGAAAGCCCCCGAGGAGATCAGAGCAGCCCCTTTTCTTAGGTGGTGGAAAAAAGGGAGGGGTTTGGCTATCCATCAATGGGATAGAGGGGAGTGGGACACGAAGTAATTGACAAGCAGGACAAGATACCGGGGAGCTGAGGAGGGAGGACCCCTGGCCCTTGGCCAATCACTCAACGCTCTTTGTGGAGGCTTCTAGAGAAAGAGCCTGGAGAGTCGAGTGACAGACAAGGTTCCAGGAAGGGGATATGGGAATTGACAAGGAAATTCCTAGGGATTTGGGAGGAGTGGGGATGGTACTGCCATTTAGGGAAGGGGATACAACTTGGGATGAAACCATAAACAAGGGAAAAACAGGGACAAACCAAACAACACAACACAACAGGGTCAACTGATTGCAACAAATGAGGAAACCTGCTAGTTTAGACAGTTCTAAGAGGCAGGTAAGGTTTTGATTGCCAGCAGCAAAGCCTTATCTTTACCAGCTATTCTCCTACATCATTTTATGTCAGTGAGTACATATATATAAGTCTTAAATAATCTTTTTCCCTGATCTCTCCAACATCTTTTGTGTCATGTGAATAACCCTATCTTCTTTCAACATTTCCTGGAAGATTTATCAGAAAATATCCTCTCCTAGGTAGTGTTGCCAAAATTGCTCTGTTTACCATTGCTTTCTGGGGGTATATGTTATCCAAAAGTTTTAACAGGGATTTTCAAAAGTTCTTTTGATGTTAGTGTGGTCGTCTAAAGTATAGTTTTTATAAATAAGAAGACTTTGTATTCATCTTGCTAGCATAGTCACTGAAAATGAACAAAAATTCATTTGTCTTTGTAATCATAGCTACTGAATGTTTCTACAACATGTTCTCGTTCATGGGCCATTTAACCCATCAGAATCTTTCCCCATTTTCTTAGTCATGTGAGGTGATGTTTGTGAGTTTCTTTTTTTTTTTTTAATATCATAATTGTTTTGCGTAATTTTTATTTAGTTTTGTCATTTAAAGTTTATTTGATTAATTTAAGACAACTTCAATGCCTTTGTTAGATGTCAGGAATTCATTTTGATTAATTGATTACTCAAAATGTTTAATTTTTCATTTGAAATAGTCTATGTTATTTATTAGCCTTTGACTATTAGATGATATCACAATCCCCAACCAAATTTATCCTGTAAGTTCTAATACGTGTTAGGGACCATGCAGAGTTTAGAGCCATGATTTATCTTTTCTACAGCAATTATTCAGAAATGAAGCAACCTGTTGACTTTTTCTTCACAGTCCCAAGCCATGTATGTATTTTTGCTGCCTCTTCCAGTGTGACTGTATGAATCTGGAGTCTAACGCCTGAAAAGTTTCCATTACTTCCTGCTGTTGTATCTACTGAAAGCATGTTTAATAGGAACAATATTAACAATTATATAATAAAAATTGTTAGAGAAAATCATGCCAAAATCAACCAACAAGAACATATTTTAAAGTGCATGCCACTTCTGGATTTAAGCTTGGAATCTGTTCACCAATCATCCTAGGGCTGACCTGTCTCTGACGGGCACCAGTATAGATTTGCTACTGCTGGTTCTGAAACATGGCATTTGCCTAACATTAAACCATTTCTTTAAGCTTATATAAAACACACCTGGAACACTATCGATTGCTCTGGAGTCTTTGCACACCTGTGTGAGGTGAAAAGCAGAAAGAGGGCAGAGTGGCCCAAAAATACTGGCTGATTCCCAATGATCACCTACTCCAAGCTCAGGAGCAAGGCACCCCAGCAAGGAAGCAATTGGGAAAAAAATGCCAGGAATGCTCTAGGAATGGGTAAGAAGCTGTTGAGAAAACTCAGAGCAACAAAGTTTACAGGAGGTGGAAGTGAGCACAGGTGCCCTGGAAGGAGTACTCAAAGTACATGGGAAGAGAGGGACAAGGTTAGGGAAGACAAGGCCCAGTTAGAACTGAAAATTGCCAGGGATATTAATGACAAAAAGAAGGGTTTTTTTTTTAATGTTGAAAGCAAAAGGAAGACAAGGGATATGTGGGCCCTCTCCAGAAGGAAACAGGACACCTGGCTATCCTGGACAAAGAGAAGACTAAGGTTCTGAACAACTTCTATGCCTTAGTCTTGACATACCTAAATGGTGGCCCAATGAAAACCTCCTGAACTTCAACAAAGCAAAGTGCAAGATCCTGCACCTGGGTCATGGGAGTCTCAGACACCCACAGGCTGGGCAGAGAAGTGATTGAGAGCATCCCTGCAGACCAAGACATGGGGGTGATGGCTGATGAAAAACTCACCGTGGGCTGGCAGTGTGTGCTCACAACACAGAAAGATGCTTGCAAAGCAGCACAGGTTGAAGGAGGAGATTCTCTCCCTCTACTCCGCTCTTGTGAGATTCCACCTGGAGTACTGGGTACACTTCTTGTGCCCACAATATAATAAGGACATGGAACTATTGGAACAAGTCCAGAGCAGGGCCATGAAGTTGACAAGAGCCTTGCCCATATGAACACAGGCTGTTAGCCTGGAGAAGAAGAGGTTATGTGGAGACATCACATTCTTCCAGTATGTGAAGTGTGCCTACAGGGAAGCCAGTGAGGAGCACTTAATCAGGAACTGTAGTGATAGGATAAGGAGCAATGGGTACAAATTGAAAGAGAGGAAATGCAGGTTAGATATGTAGAAGAAATTCTTTACTGTGAGAGTGGTGGGACACAGAAAGAGCTTGACTAGGGAGGCTGAGGATGCCTCAAACCCAACAGTTTTCAAAGCCAGTTTAGATGATGCCTTGAGTGGCCTGGCCTAGTGGGAGGTGGTCCTGTCCATAGCAGTGAGAGTTGTAACTAGAGGATCATTATTGTTCATTCACACCCCATGCATTCTATTATTCCAAAACTAAAGGCAGTGGAATGAAATGAGGAAGGAAGAAAAGAGGAATTGGCCCCAGCTCTATAACAGCACCTGAATATCAGGAAAAGGAGGGAACACACAGTCCATGTCTGTGTCCCAGTTGCTACTGCAGGGATGCTCATGTCCTGTGGGACTGCAGCAGGTGTTTGTGCTGGTCTTTGGGGCATGGGGCCTGTAGCATCCTGCTC
Organism: Lonchura striata; assembly: GCF_050655825.1. Classification (NCBI taxonomy): domain Eukaryota; kingdom Metazoa; phylum Chordata; class Aves; order Passeriformes; family Estrildidae; genus Lonchura; species Lonchura striata. Next base: position 100,435,000 of record NC_140704.1, read on the forward strand.
TGCAAGGGGGCTTCATCCTCTGCGCCATGATAAAAAATGAAGCTACACCCAACAGATATTTTGAGAATGTGTACAATTTTTCCTTGGGAGAAGGATAGTAAAAATAATGAAATTGGGTATTCAAAGTCTTTTTATAAATATTTACAGAGTTTCACTGAAAAAAATTAAGAAACAACAACAAACAGTGGCTTAGTTAGGGGAAACTTTGTGATGGTGCTTGTCTGTGGTGGAGTAAGAATATTGTCAGTAACTTTAACATATGAAAATATGCATGTGTTTGGAAAGCCCTAGAAGAGAGGGCATAACAATAACTATACCATAAAGATACCTGCACTATGCCAGAATAGGTTGATACATTTATGACTTGTTTTGATGCATAAGTGAAGTCACAATGACTTTTAAATCCATTCGTATTAGGATTTCAAAACCAAAAAGGAGGAACAAAAAAATAAAGAAGAAAAAATATAAATGTGTTGCAGAAAGTACAGCTCATTTGTAGTTCTTAACCACTGCTTATTTGAAAGGAATGGCCTAAGAATTATGTTGAACCTGAAAGTTAAAGCTACTGTATTTTATATCCCTTTCAGTGATAAGAACATCAGTCTATGAGCAGATGCCCATCATGCTTTGCCTTTTGCTATAAATATTTATCACTTAAATGTTGCCTGTATAATTTAAAAGGCCAGTATAAAAGACAGCAAGGCAGCAAATGAATGTGCACAGCTTCAGCAAGAAGGTTAGTAAATAACATCATCCTCAATTTACAGATGTGAGAACTGAGATGTTACAATCTTTCTCAAGTCATTGTCAGATTAAAGGAAGATACTGGAGCTAAAGCTGTTAATTTATATATATTTTTTCCAGGAAACTTAATGTGCACATAAAAGTATAATCAGATTTTACAAAGTAGGGATTTCATCTCCCTCCTGTTTCAAATGTTGGGCTGCAGTGCAGTCAGGGATGCACTTCATGCATGGTGTGAAGGAGCTGCATTCATCTGTCACAAAGTGACTTGGATGATCCATATATAAAAATATATTTATTCTGGAGTTGCTCCCCACATGACAGTGCTTTTATTGAAATGCAACATTTAGTAGGGAGAGCTGCTTCCTGACAGCTGTGATGGTCAATAGCTTGGGAGGGCTGTTTGCTTCTGAGAGCTTTGTCTTTCTTTGGGTTTTGTTTGTTTGTAGTGAAATCGGAATGCTGAACTGAAATTTTTAACTTCTTGGAGATCTTTATTTACATATCCAGAATTATTTTAAGAAACTCTTTCCTATTTAATTTATTTATCATGAAGAATTAATGAAAAACAGTCAGCAGTCACCCTTCCTTATTTAATATTTTTTATTTTGCCTTACTAGTTTAAGTGTCATTTCAAAATGATGTATAATAAAAAAGGCTGCTCTAGTTGATGGATGAATTTTTTATCCACTGAAAAATAATGAAATTCCTTTTTACCTTAAAACTTGCTGTAAAATGTATAAATAATGAAATTTATTTAATTGAGAGTTAAATAATTAATATGTTCTTATTGCTCACCTTTGCATGCATTTATAATACTACAGAAATTTATAGTGTGGAAATTCTACTCTTCTAATTTTTTTCTCCTCTGACGAGATTCTCGTAACTGAAAGACAGTCCCTTCAACAATAAATTATGAAAACTTTAATAAAGAGGAAAGCTTTTTAGATATTTAAATATATAAATCTCACTCATCTGACATCCATAGTCTCACTTTGTTTGTGACGTCAGGTTTGCTTGTTTGGAATTTCATATTTCCAAACAGAAGAGAATGTAAGAGCTCTAATTCAAAGCATCAATCACAGAGAATGAACGTAACTTAATGTCACTGCTGAATCAGGCCATCAATTTATTGCTTTGTAAAAGCAATCAGCAAGCTATCAAGCAATAAAGTGTATGGGAGAAGTGCTTCTTTTGAGATAGTACAGCCATTGACAATGATATACTGATGGAGAATAACAAATATTTTACAGTGTAGTGTGCCTATTACTTGTTAAAAGCTCTGAACTGTTCAACAGATGTGAAATATGTTTCTTATTATTATGGATCAATCTTGTTTGTTTAATAGCCTTGTATGGCACTTAGATTCCCTGTCTTATTTAATGAGGTTATATTTGCACTCTCTGGATCTTTTGTTTTAGCTGAAGGTATGACTCCAGTTTTCCACTCGGTTTTCCGAGAAACAATGAATACTCAGACAATGCTTTTTTTATTTGCTTGTTATGGCAACTGCTACAAAGCAAATTGCAGAGCCATTCAAGCCCTGTTACTGTACCAAAATAACAAATATTTTATACTGTGCTAAAAAGATGTAATGGAGTTTTTCTTAGATGCCTAAAATGTGTGCCTTTAGCTTTTTGGTGTTGTGAGTTTGTTTTTTTTTTTTTCTTCCTTACTTCCATGTCCCATGTTCCATGTTTTCTTGTGATAAAAAAGAGCTAGAAGGAGTAGGATAGCATATAGTCAGCTCACCTGATTTGTGCTGATGAGGTACGTATGTTATATTGGTATAGTGAACTCTGCAACTGTTATCTGCTCTAGACAGGAGGTCTAAAGCTAACAATCTCATTTTGTAATCGATGCTGGGAAAAGCTGATGTGGCCTCAGGGACAATGAACAGTTCGAAATAAAGCATCAAAAGTCTTTGCTACTCTTGATGTGTCCTAAAGGATTGCTATGGTAGTTGGTACCACACAGTTAAATTTACTAGGCTCCTACCAGAAGTTTTGATGAGATTTCCTGCAGAATTTTTAATCACTTAACCTTTCCAATTGCATTAAGATGAGCTGTCAGGGGTCTCCTTTCTTAATGCTTAGTAAAAACCTCCTCTGTCTCCACACTTTCTTTACCTTTTAAACTCCAATAAATTCCTAGAACTCTTTTGTTGCCCAGGGAATTTGTAGTCCCATGTTTAGACCATACCTTGTTTGCCTAAATGCACAATTAAAAGAAATTAAATGACTGTGCTTTAACACACTGTTCTGTGCTATCTTTTCATATGATTTTGTCACTTCCAGATTAAAAAAAAAATCATCATTACATATAAATCAAGGATTTTCCTGTAAAGTCATTAAATGTATGAGTCTTTTGTCTTTTTTAATCTAACTCAGTTCTAAAAAAGTGCATATTCAACTCCCATTTACAAAATATGAATTAAATAAGCATCACAAAATCACTTTGAGGATAAACAGTGAGCTTATTAAATTCATAAAAGAATTAAAATTAAAGAATTAATGTGGTAACACCCTCTTATGGTAGTGTAGTGATGGGTGACAGACTAGGAATCACCAATCCTCAGTATAAGACCTTTTCCTCAGTTACAAACAGTTCTTAAATATAGTCTTTATCATTCAAGCTCTTTCTTATGGTACGTGAGATGGCTTGGCCAACAGTTTTAACATATTGTTCTGTCTCTCTCAAGAAGCTCCTGAAATTTTCCATTGAAATGTGCTATGTTCAAATTGCTATTTTTTTCTTATTTAGAGAAATTTGCATAATGCCATATATCTAGGGAAAGTACAATCAAATAGATGCATTTCAATTTTGCTGCTTGAAGTGATGGTTGTCTTTGATTTCCATGCAATGTCACTCATCATTTTTTTGCCATTTTTGTAAGAGATTTGATGTCTTGTACAAATTAATTTCTTCATGGCTGTTGCCCACTTCTCTAATCTCTCAGCATGGAATCTCCTTTTTTGAGTTTTTTACCATCCCGTTACAAAATTGCCAATGAATACAGGACTAGAAAATACTTCTATTGTTATAACAATAAAGGTATAAAGGTATATTTTGTATATAAAGGTAGTGAAAATTAAATTTGTTACATCCCTCTCTTATACAGGTGAAACCAAATAACATCATACTACTTGAATATCTGTTTTATAAAACTCTAATTAGGATACTGAAAAAATAGCCCAAAACTAGGAAGTTTTAAATGCAAGGTATTTTTCTTTTCTTACCCAGTTTAATTGAAAGTACATCTTTCTCCCACCAATGAGTTCTCTGTAACTGCCTTTTTTTTAGGAAGAATTTACTCCTGAAACATAAAGAAGTCTGTTATTTTGTGGGTAACTGTGAACTGGCAAAAAAGAAATTTTAGAAAATAGTTTTCATTGAATAGGTTTTTAGTTTTTGTAATACTTCCAGTTCGAATTTAATTTCCTAATTGTTATTAAATGAAGTTAGGTAAATAACACCTTCAAAAGCTACAATACAGGACACTTTGTGGTCTTGAACAGATGAGTCTGATATTGAAAACAAATCAGGCATTTTTTAAAAGTTATTGCTTTATTCAGTCATGACTTTCTGGAATGAAATGGTTTTGTCAAGAAGTCTGCTGGCTGAAACAAGTGCATTAAATACTGTGGCTTAATGTCAGTAAACCTCCTGCAATGAAGGGGAAGTTATACAGGAAAGTCTTTAAGAAATATGTTTCAACATGCTCTTTCTAAACCTCTCAATATAATTATGAGATATTATTCTTTGACCCTTCACAGACTTGGCATTCAATTAAATTTTAATCCATTTGTTTAAAAAATACCCCAAAATTTTTAATTGGCCTCTATGGGATATCAATAGTTTTGTTCCTCTGATGTTTAACTGCAATACTTATGTTTCTGCTTGATGGCACAAGGTCAGCTAAATTCACACTGAACATCTTTTTTACTTCTTATGTGTTCAAAAATCTTATTAAAAACTCAAGCATTCTCTTAATATAGTGTTTTTGAAACTTCCATAATGAACATGCTTTACAGAAAAGGACTAAGAAGCAGATTTTTGAGAAAGAGTGACATGTGTTGTTTATCTCTGGTGTTATCCTTTTAAAATCTTAAATTTCTAGTTTTTTTCTATTTTCAAGAGTATTAAATGGCATGCAAAAGAGATTCTGTTTCAAGAATAACAATGCCCACAAAATGCTCTAACATGAGGATTTAGTATCAATGATAATTTAATATTTGTGTACATTTATTCTGTAGATACATACTGATCCTTCTTGCCTTTTTATCATTACTAAACACTAAAAATTAACAGGATATGTATTTTTAGTGTCAGAATTTGGGAATCTTTGCTTTTATCATGTTTTGTTGACAACAACCCCCACTCTAAGAAAAGCAGCGAGCATAGGAGAGGTTCACCATTTTGATTAAGTTATCTAGACCACTTGTGGATTTATTTAAAAAATAGTATTACTCAAAACCGGCACTTTCCCAAGGAGAAGCCAGGAAAGTTTGAATGCTTTTCCAAACATCTTTTTGCTTGTTACATTTTGTCATGAAGCTCATGATTGTAGCTTCTTTTCTTGTGTGCTCAATTCATAGTTGTAAAAATCTTAATAATCTCTTTATTAAAATTAGATAAGCAGGTTTGTAGCTTGCAATATCCATACAATTTAGAAATCTCTTTTTAAAGAGGGATTAACTTCCTTTTATTATGGACACTCCTCAGCAAATGCATGATACTCTATTTACTTTGTATCTTTTTGAAAAAAAGTCCTCTGTGAAACAAAGAAAATTAGATTTCTTTGTTGCAAAATGCACTACCATTATTATACCTGGTACCCCTGCAACTGGAACAAGAAAAAAGAAAAATTTAAATAACTATTTTCTGTTCTGGAAAAAAAAAAATTATTCCATGAAGAAATTGAAACAAAACAAAAGTCAGAACAATGCTCTATGTACTTTTAGCACAATCAGATGGAGTTTGTGTGTAACATTTAAGTTGTTGAAGAATCATTTGCTGATACATGTCAGCAGAAAAAAAAATTGTATAGAATTTTTTTTCTCAACTTTTAACAGTTTCACAAGGTTTATTTTGCAGCAGTAAGACAAGGCTCACAGTGAAACTTTCTTTATGCCTCTGTTGTTTGTGTTTTACGTACTCTTTTTCCATGACTGAAATTTCTGAGATGTGTTTTTGTCCATTAGATTCTTGAACCTTACACATGTTGTACTTTCATTAAAAAAATTCAGATTTCTGGACAGATACCCCCTTTGAAGATAATTTATATTTGAAGTACACTGTTGTATAACAGCAGACATAGGTGATTTAGAAAAATGTGATATGATGCCACAGCTGTCACAGCTCTAAACAGCTTCTATGCCTCATAATAAATGACTACTATATTTAAAGTCAAAATAATTATACGCCTGAGAAAATGGCCTGTGGTAAACAAACTTCTATGGCACACAGAGAAAAGCAGATGTCTAGTTAGAAAATTAAAATTTTATACCTAGTATCCTAGATAGTCACAAGTCTGTCTTCACCACTTCACTACAAAATTATAATGTACTTACCTTAAGATCTTTTTTCACAGACTTGGGAGTCAATGTATTTTTCTTGGGGAGGCTCCTATATGAGGAAAACTATTTTTCACCTTTTCCTTAATAATTTCTAATTGCAATTCACTTGTGAACAAAATGTCTGCATCTCCTATCTGTATTTTACTAAATCACATGTATATGATGCAGATCACATTAAAATGTATGGTGGTTGCTTCTAGATTGATGTTTAAGGTTCATCTTCCTTAAGAGCACCTCTGTAACAGCGCATTAGAATTGATATTTTTGTACTTTGGTTTTTCTTCCCTCACATTTGCTTTCCTAAGTAAGTCATTTGGCTCAGAATAACTGCTTTTTAACAAGTAAGTAACCAATTATTAGATTGGGACTGACAGAGGCAGGTAAACTAAGGCTACATCTATTTGTGAGTTTGCTTCCTTTGCTAGAGGTCTAATTGTAATTGAAGATAGACACAGCTTTAGTAGTTACAGGGGTTTGTAACATTTCAAAGGTAATTACTTCTTTGAAAAAAATGTTCATGAGTGAAATTTGTGTTACTGCAAGGTCCCTCTTAATTAATGTATCTACTTTATTCTACAAGGATTTCTCTGTCCACAAGATTGATTTGAAGACCAACATCTGCTTAAACAATTTGCTCGAGAGAGAAGACAAGCAGTCAGTCAAAGTTATTCTGAGAACTAGCTGAAGTTTAGCAAATAGAATATACAAATGTTACTGGAAGAAAACTTGGGTGAGGGGGAGGAGTTTTGTAGTGATTTTTGTTTGTTTGTGGTTTTTGGTTTTTGTTTGTTTTGGGTTTTTTTTAACAAAATGTAATTACAAAGAAGCTAAGAAAGTCATCTTGGAGATAGCTTTCTCTGCTTAGAACAGGAATATTACCTTCTTGAAAGGGAGTCTATATTTACCTGACTCTTACTGAACTCTGAAGTGCAGATTTTATTATTTGGTAGAAGCCAGATTCTTTTGGTAGATAGTTTTTGCTTCCTCTTAGTTGTGTTGTGCACAGAATTTCTCATTCTTACAAGATACCACAGAGTTGTGGAGCTCTGTTCTTCTACTGAGGTATGATGAGTTGAGGGTGTAGAAGATAGCAACTCTATATTATACACAACTGCACTAGCTGATTTTAAAAGATCTGAAGAAATGAATTAGAGCTTTTTTTACCCAAAATGTAAAAACTATCACAGGCTGATAGGGTAATGGAGTTTAAAAGTACTTTTAATTTTCTAAATCAGTTTTGTTTGAAATTACTTTTAGATTAAGTTCTCATGTGGGTGTGGTAGAGCAGTACTCCGCTAGTAGTTAGATACCGAGCTCAAATGCAAGGATGAGTGGCTGGACCTTGACATGGGAAAAGCTAAAATGATGTTCAGCCATTGGAGTGGCCAGTGAAACCATGGTTCCCTCTTGACTTCATGGCTCTGTTCCTATTCAAGGCCAGCTCCCATTAGAAATCACTCTTAAATTCACAATGCTCATCAAATTAATTAGAATTCAAAAGGTTCACAATATTATGGCTTTTGTTCTTAATACATAAATTCAAATCAAGTGACACAAGTGAGACTTGATTATATAAAAAATTGCATGTAACCCATCTTCCCCTATTTCCCAGCCCTCATCAGAAAAAATACTATGCGTTTAACATATATTTTTGCGAACATTAATATGTTATAGTAACACCAAAATTTGCATTCCATTAATGAGTGGAGTATTTCCTTATTTTTTTGACCATCCATTCCCTCATCATATGGGGAACGTCTCAATCTTTCTTTTTAAAATCACAGACAAATATAGGTTTTGTTAGTTTTTTTCAGGAAATGAAAATGCTTGCATTTACTGAACCAATTATATTTATCTTAAATCAATGAAACCCATTCAAAATTCCTGTACCATTAGTTTTGCAGTTTTGTATATAGATAGAGAAATCTTTATACACAATAGAACCATATTTTAGAGCCTTAGAACAGTAAACATTAACAGTAGACAATATTTGTGTTTTTAGTCTCCACCTCACAAAGAATGCCTAAGAGTACTCTTAAATTATGAACATGCTAAAAGTATTTTAAATAAATAAATAACGCACTAAAAAAAATTAAGGAAAGTGTTTTAGCCATATTTTTCACCTAATGTCTTTGAGTAAACGAAGATACACCCTTTTTCTAGGCTGTTGTAGGAGACATCTATCACAAGCATGTAGAAACCACAGAATTGTTGGGAATTAAGGGCTAACAGTCTTCTCTTCACAGACACTTGTCTACTTCGTGACTGTGGTAGCACAGGTAAGATGTGCTATAATATTATGAAACACATAAGATTAGATAACGATCATTAAAGTCTATAGCATTGTAACAACTGCTTGTATCTACATGATCTTCATGGCTCCTTTTTTTTGTTTTTGGTTTGTTTTTTTTTTCTGTTGTTTTTGGGAGGGTGGTTTTGTTTTGTTTTTGGTTTTGGTTTTTAAATTCTGTATCCTTACAGCATTGAAAATGTTTGCTGCACAGTCAAAAGATAAACAGCAATTGAACATCCCTTATGAAATATTTTGTCATTATGTTCCCAGTTACATAACGTCAATCTAAATCTGACAAACTATAAGTCTTTGTTCTTTGTTCATTTCTAGCTGGTATTGTAAGAAAAGATATGACATCAATTTCATCACCTCATTAGTTTTCAGGAAGCCAAACTGATGTTTTCTTGTTGCTCAAACCTTTGAGACTTTCATCCTGACATCAACCTGCTGTTAGGCATTGCAGAAGTTCTCCTAGACAGGCTGCTGTCGTGCTGTATTCTGCTCTCCATTCTTTCCATATCTAACACTGTGTGTTTACTATCATGGACTCTTTTTTATGGACATTACTTTATCGATAGTTCATGTGGGACCTAAAAAATGAATCACTGAACTTTTGGTCTCTATTGAATTGCAAATAACTGAACACCTTAACGAAGTTTGTAGTGCAGCATTGTGAAAAACGAAATGAAATTCAACAGCATAGACTTCATGCTGTCTTTTTTACCTAGAGGATTCATTTTTATGGTCAGTCACTCTCCAGCAAATTGCAAGCCTAGAGAAGGAGAACTTGCACTAGATATTTAGACACCAACATAGTCTACTTTGATGATTGTTTCTCTTCTTCTCTGAGCTCTCAAGTTGAAATTGCTCACTTGTGAAAAACATCTCAGTCATTGACTCCAAGAGAACGGTACTATTTCCTGGCCTTTGTGTCCATCATCTCCCTTTCAGGGGAATCAGATCTATTAAGTACTGCTCTGGTTTTTTGACATTCAATTCTAAAATCACACTTTTTTTCTCTTGACTTGGTTATAACTGTGCTTTAGAAGACTGTGTTAAAAATTATTAAGTTGTTTTAGAAATGTAGAGCTCATTTGAGGAACAAGGGCAAAGATAAATCTGATTCTGTTGTATATGAACTAGCACAAAGCATAAACTTAGTAAATATATTCAAGAGACTATATTCCTTCCTTTCTCATATTGAGGTCATCTGGCAACTGTGACTGCCTTTCTTCAGGGACCCTTTATAGTCTGAATTCTGGTAGCGTGCACTTTGAGATGCAGAACAAACAGTATATATATTTTCTTTGTAAAAGCACTACATATAAATAACTCATTTCTCCTACTTGGTATCTTGTGCATATTATAATAAACTCCAGTGAAAGTGTTTTTAAAATTTTAAAATCTGCAGTGCAATTCTCAAAGCTGTAGAAGTAAAAGACACTGACTGGAATTTCTAGTGAGTCATTAACTTCCTTTTACCTCTGTCTAAAAGTGGAAGAGATCTTAAGGATTATAAATTCTCTTGTTAATGGAATATTCTACATCATATAATAGAAATATCCTGTCCTAAGAATGATGTCTATGATCAATTTTCCTCAAAAAACATCGAAATTTGCAAGTGCTGCTGGAGACCTAAGAATCTAAATGATGTTAAGGACAAAGTTGGTCAAAGTTTGCAATTCACATATCAATTTCAAAATAGCACTAAAATTCTATTTTTTATTTTTAACTACCTTATTATGTTTTCAAAACTCAGGAAAGCAGAAATATTTCTTAGCTGCTTGCAGATTTAGAGGAATTTTAAGGAATGCATTATATAATTTTATTTTTTTGTCAAAATTTCCCTATTATAATTCAGTTTTCACTTTTTATATCATTTCCCTCCCTTCTGGGTTGCATGCCCTTTGGTGCTTTTCTCTTTTTACAATACAACATCTCCATGGAACTTTCTCTGGCCAGGTTAATTCAGATCTGGTCTGGAGATGCTCACATGGAGAATCTTGCACTGTGGTTTTTCCCTCCGTCTTCTTTAGGGGAGGTGCTTATAGATTTTACATTTCTCTTTTGACCATCATTAACAGCGGTACGAATACCCAGTGTTGTGCTGCAACCTTCAGCACTTATTATTGTAATCCTTACTATTATATCCTTATAGCCTAACTGTTCAGACTATGATAGATTTGAGGACTTTAACTTGCAAGTTAACCTGAATTTGACTGAAGAAGCGACAGCTGTTCTGATTGTTGTAACTCCTGTCACACTAAATATCTGCCCTGATAAGCTTACCAGCAATATCACTTATGGAAACTGTGAGTGGTGGAAAATGCTGTCATGTTCATGGCACTGCATCCTCTTGAAAGAGCATCCCAGTACAGTTAAGACAAAATGAGTATTAATGAAATAAAAATTTGTAGTGTTGTGTAAAATGGTTGTGTTAGTCATCTGCAAAATGATGTTTGTATTTCGTACTCTTCCAAGTCTTTCTTCAAGACAGAGGGAAAATGCATCAGAATTGCATCTAAGCAAAAGCAAGTTAAGGACTTACACATACATTTAAGAAATTAATAACTCATTAATCAGAAAATGGCTTAAATCCCCAAAATTTTCACACTTTGTCAATACTTTTAGCAAGAGGAAAACAACCATAACTGTCTTCCAGTTAAAGATATTTTCAATTGTTTGTTGATATCCTCTGAATGACAGAAAATTTTGCAAGCACCATTTCATTAACAGAATTCAAAACAATTTTTAGAAACTGTAAACAAATCTATAATCACATAGTTTATGCTATTGTTAATTTCATTCAATTTGTTCTTTATTGGTTTAATCGTAGAATGCTTTTTAGCCTAATTTAACCTTATTTTAACTGGAGGTATTTCCTCTTCTCTAATTAAGTAAATTAAGAATGAAGATGGAAATCTTCATCTAAAGTTATCTGATTAAGTTGTCTGAGTGTAAAAATGGACATATTTTATGGAGTTTTCTCCTTGTGTCAAGTAGAATAACTTTTCAATTAAATTGGAATATTTCTGTAATAATCAAAAGATGACTGTCCACCATTCTGATGTTTTGCCATTACTCTCAACAAAATAAATACTAAATGAGTATTCAAATGGTTCAGATAAGGCAAATTAATTTGTAGATTATACTGTGTAGAACATGCCCTGTGATAAGATAATTGTTATACTGGCGTTAGGTGATCTTCCTCATAAAAAGAATGACTAATTAATAAGTACTCATTAAAATAATTATATTTTAATAGTCTGTAGTATGGCCTATGTTTCAGGATTTTTTTTACATAATTCAAATTTTTTCTGGTGTTATGACAATCTGAGAGAAAAGGGTATGCTTAAAAAAAGCTTAACTCTAATCCAGTAGAGTTAAAATCTGGAGAACTGAATGCTTTGATTTTATGGATCTCACTGATAAACTTTACTGCATCTCTTGTGTTGTTGTGATGAAGATATTTATATTGGTAGTGCCTCTAATACTATTTCACTAAATAAATCTCTATGGATTCTCTTCCCCCTACTGTGTATTGCTCATAGTTGAGATAATGTCTGTAATCTGACCAAAAAAAAAAAAAAAAAACAAAAAAAACAAAAAAAAAAAAACAAAAAAAAAAAAAAAAAACCATAGGTGCAGCTCAGTAGACTTGCTATGCTGCAAGGGATTTTTAATGAAAGAAAAAAATGCCAATATAAGGCAAAATGCAGCCTTTATATACAATTTTGTATTATGCATTTTTGAACCCTTCTCATCCTTGCTTTCTCCAAGGCAGAGCATCTGTAATGCAGTTTCTTAGGCTGAAAGCATGAAGGAATGTGATACATGGTAAATTAGGGGACAGAAAATCTTTGCTTCAGAATGTTTTTGTGCCAACTACTTAAATTGGTGTTGTGTAGCCTCTCTGACATCCTGTGTGCTCTGTAGTGTAATTATTTGAGTGGAATAGGATCTGCAGTTTTGCTACACTATTGTTGGTGCAACTTCACATTTATCTAAGCAAGATGTAGCTTTTTAGAGAAAAAATAATTAGGGCTAAATAAATAAATTTGAATGAAACATTACTGAAATTGAAAAGGGCAGTGTTTCTCCCTCTAATTGCCTGTCTGTTTCAACTTAATATTTGTATTAACATTGCTATTAGACTTCTCCAGGAAGTCAATTAGTTTTAAAATTGTAACCCTTTTCATTGTCTCATCGAGCCCCATGACACCAAGGCAGAGTATTGCAGTAGGAGCTATAACATTAAGTTACCAGACCAGTGTATGATCCTTTAGGAAAGAAAGTCCTTAGAGGATGTTTAAAAAGGAAAGTGGTAGCTGAATAGAAATGTCCCCAAAGCAAATACTTTAATAGGAACTGCAGCATAAAAGATCTCCTCTGTCAAGGGCCATCTAAAGCAAATGTACTGTCTAGAAAGTATTCAGCCTGCCTGTATTGATAAGATTACGTATTTTCTAAAAAATATTTTCATTTTTTATGGTTTGTATATAAACAGAGCATAGCATTAAGTGTAACTTAAGCATTTTATACTATTTGTGGAAACTCAATGAGTGTCTTTTTCATATGTTGTCCTTAAATTTTATTTCTAGCTTTTATATGTTAACATTTGTTATGTCTGCCCTAAACCACACTTTTTGAGATGATATTGTCTCTTTGTTGGGTATGTATATTAAAGAAATAAAACATTAAGCCATATATTCAAGATTTATTAATTAAAAGCACAATCACATGGGGAAAAAAAAAACCAAAATTAATCCTTCAAACAAGTTAAATTAATTTTCTGTCCAGAACACTCTTCATTCTGATACACTGAACCTGATTTCCACCAGAGTTTGCTGCTTTGAGCCAAATCCATCACATTAAATTGGTGAGAAGGCCAAATAGGTAAATAGAAAATATCACAGAAATTTTCAATACATGCTGCAAGGTTCCATTGAAATCAGGTCTTTCTCTCAATTGTTTTGAGAAAATGAGCTTGGCTTACACAAAAATCAGGCACGTTATGTCACAGAATTTTTTGTGAAAGTACAGGTTTATGTTATCAGGTATGAATAATGGTCATATTGCCATTGCTCTCTTCAGGGCAATTTGCTTTCTATTTAGTGCTTGTAGGCCACAGTGAGGAGAGAAATTGGGATTTTTTTTTACAACAATTTATTCTGTCAGCTTCTTTCATGGTATCTCTAAAGTTACAGACATTTATTTCTTTCTATAGGAAGAGTTTCACAGAGTAATTTATGAAGAATCTATTGTCCACAACAATTAATATTGAGGGTTCTTCTGCCTTCAGAAATATATATTTAATTGCTAAAATATATAGTATAATCATATAACATAACATAACATAGCATAACATAACATAACATAACATAACATAAACATAATCACTTTGGCTCTGAAATTTAGGAAGATTTTGGGAGTAAGGAAACTTGTCTAGGATATGTATGAGAAGGAATAATGAAATAATATTTAGATTTATTTGTTTAAAAAAACATTGCAAAAGTACTAGAAGCTCTGTTCTGACTTGATATCATGTATTATCTTATTGTATTAATGTGATATCATGAGACTGCACAATATAATTAATCATGTAGTAGTAAGTTAGTAAGCTAAGAAGTTGCCAAAGGAGACAATATTCCTTTAAAGATATATAAATGCAAAAGGATAGCTGACACCTATAACAGATTTTAATATCGTTTTTCTCTCTTTTTCTGGCTAATGATGAACAATGGTTATTCAAAAATGAGCAATTTTCCCTGCCATTTTTAAAAAAAAGCAGATGGTTAATAATAGGTCGTGGGACCAGGATGCATCTCTAGAGAGAGTGAAGTTTCAAAAGAATAGATATGCAACCATTATTAAGTAGAATAAAAGAAAAATGAAAGCCTTTTTCATGATCACTGTTTATGTGTTATAATAATAGAACATAGATTCAATGTTGATAAACGCCAACATGGATGGTTGCAAACCCAGACCATCTCAGTAAAGTGAAAGCAATTACAGGAGAACAATGCATCTCAGTATATTTTCTAGATGTGAAAATTAGTGGACCATTATCCATCAAAAGATAATCAGTTTCAATGGCAGAAAAAAGAAAGAATGTATTTAGTTCTATTTATGTTATTTAGAGATCTCATGAGCCAGCATTAACTAGGAAGGTGATGGGACACATCCCTCGTTCTCTTCTAGGCTATCTATTGCTAGAGCATTCTTTATCATGTACTAAGTGCAACTTGTAGGCAGCAGAATTATCCAACTCAAGTGTGCTTCTTCACATAAGTAGGACATCTGCCTTCACCCAGCAGTGGGTAGCTTTGAAGCAGTAAAGAAGGATATAACTGTTCTCTGTTTTCATATTAGAGCAACTGCATGTATTTGGTCTTAATAATTAAAGACTGGCACAGTTGCTTTTTTACTCAGATGTTTGTGCATTTGCTTTATTTTTCCTTGTATTTAATATTATACTTCCTAGTTTCATTGTTCCTCTTTTACCTGTTGTGAGTCTGTTTCATGTCAGGTAATATAATTAATTGGGAGGACTGAATCTAATGAAACAGGTAACTTATTTTACAGACCTTTAAACTATCAAAGTATGGTTTTCACAGCACCACAGTTCTATCTAACACTTAAGATGATGTTTCAAGTTGCCTTGTAAGCTCTTTGTTATTAATTCTGTAGTTGAACTCACATCCCTGTGAATCAGATGTCTTAACAGAAGTGTATGTAATAGGGACAGCAAATAACATTCAGCTAAGGGAGGAATTTCAGGAGTGATTTTGCTACTTTTTTTCTTTTTTTACTAGCCTCTTTTGCTAAATGAGCAAGGTGGGAATTTCATGGCACACTACTAAAGAGCATAAAGAGGCATATTTATCCTATCATTTTTGTGGCTTCATTACTACAAACTCACTGGACATGACTTTGCCAACCAAACTGCATAAGTTGCATTGCAAGTATTTTTCTGAAACAGGCTGGTTCACTGACTTCATTCAAGTTATCCTTGACTCCTGCTGGTGTTGATGATTTCTGAGTGGCAAAGAAATTTCAAACAGCAGGCACATAGAGGGTGTTTTGTGTTGACCCCTGCTGGCAGCTAAGCATCACACAGCAAATCATTTACTCCTCCCACTAGTGGGATAGCGAGCAGAATGCACTCTCTAGATTTGTGAGTTAAGGATAGTTCAATAAGGAAAAAAAAAAAAAAGAAAAAGAAAGAAAATGAAACAAAGTGATGCAGAGACAGCACATCACCACCTCCCACAAGCAGACTGCTGCCCAGAAAATCTCCAAGGAATGGTTACCTAACCAAACTTTTATCCCTCAGGTTAATTGTTGAACATGATGTTATATAGTATTGAATATCCCTTTGGTCAGTTTAGTTCAGTTGTCTTGACTGTGTCTCCTCTCAAATTACATATCCTCAACGTACTTGCTTCCAGGACAGTGGGAAAAAGAAAATCTTGATACTGTATAAATGGTGCTCAACCATAGTCAAAACAGTCATGTGTTATCAACACTGTTTTACTTACAAATCCAAAACACATTGCTATACAGGGTGCTATGAAAGAAATTAACTCCATCCCAGCTAGAGGCAGTACTGCCAAGAACATGAAATTTTATTTGCAATTGCAAATCTCTGTGCTTAGTAGAATGCTAATTAAGTTGGTGATCCACAGAGAAATCAAAAAAGACTCAGCCTTTATACAGCGGCTAAGTGAAGATGATTTTTTTTTTTCTCTGTGAATTATATTTCAGTCTTGCTCATTTTAAATATACAGTTTTTCTTAGGCCTGCTTTTCCTTCTCACCCATCCCTTTTCCAAGATTTCCTTTCTAATCTTTGCATAATTGTCTTCCATTTTTTAATCTGAACCAAACCTTATTACTTATTCCTAACCTCTCCAATGAACCTAAGATGTTGAAATGACTCTAATGAGCCACATTTTCTAGTGCTGGTCTTCTAAGATTCAATTACCTTAGTTTGTGTCTTTATGCATGCATTTCTTTCAGACAATGTTTCAGACTACTTATTAAAGCCATTACATTAGAAATTCTCATACTTCTGAAGAAACTATGAGAAAGAGGTATATATATATTGCATATACTGTAACATTATTCATAGTAAATAATTCCTGATTGTGGTATCTTCATTATAGGTACATATTTTAGGTTAATCTATAAATGCTATCTATATGAGGTTTTTTCTTACTCCAGAGTTTTCATCAGAGTTTTTATTTCTGTGGTTTTTTAAACATTACTAATTTACCTGTAAATATTTTAAGAACATTAACGTTTATGAATTTGTGAAATAGATTAATTTTTTACCCATTTAGGTATGCATGGAATTTGTGAATATTTTAAAAATTATTCAAAATTACTTTTCAATTAATTTATATTTTGTGATTTTAGGTTCTAAGATTTTATGAGCTTCTACAAATAGAAATTAAAACTGTCTTTCATTAAAAAACTAGAATTCCAGCTGATCAATAGGATAAAGAAGGCATTATTTATTCTGATGCATATATTTCACCTTCAATGAGGAGCTGTTCAACAACAAACTATAACCAAATCTAGAATGCAGTCCATTTTAATTTGAGCTCCTTTTAATCCATGTTAAGGAGACAAAAAAAATATTCCATTAGCCAATAATTTGTTTCTAATTATGGTAATTGCTCAATATGACCAGGAGTTAACCTCCAGATAATAGATTGCAGTGTGAGGACTTCAGATTTCAAACAGAGTAAACTATTCTATTCACCACATATACACTCTGAAAAGGCATTGAACAGGCTTATGGCATTCTCAGATTGTCCCAAGCATCCAAGATGATGCAGAAACAATGATTTTAAGTGCTCGTGTGGCAAAGCAGTAGCAGGATTAAATTCTCAACTGTAAAGGTTTTATGGTATCTACAAATCTCAAACTTTTCTTTCCCTCTAACTTTCTTTAATTGAGCAGTAGTAATTTTGAATCCAATCTGCCTTGGATGACTGACCTACCCAGCCCATTGTGTCAGAATGGGTATTTTTGCTCCAGTGAAGTAGCCCATACATATTCTTTAGATGAGCATGAAATGTTACTGATGACTAAGCAGGAATTATTCAGGACTAAAGTTGTGATGGATGTTTGAGTTCTGCTTCTGCACTCTTTTAGTGCAGAGTTGAAGTTGGATTTTGACTTGTATGAAAGATGAGGACAAATTTTTAGCAGAGCCCATTTTATAGGACAAAATGTAATGGTTTTAAGCTAAAAGAGTGAGGATTTAGATTGGGTATAATGAAGAAATTCTTTCATGTGGGGGTCGTACTGGCAGAGGTTGCCCAGAGATGTGGTAGTTGGTCTATCCCCATGAACATTCAAGGTCAGGTTGGATGGGTGTCTGAGCAACATGATCTGGTTGAAAATGTTCCTGCTCATTGCAGGGGTCTTGGACTAGATAACCTTTCAAGATCCCTTCCAGCACATACCAATCTATGACTCTCTGATTCTGTGATTGCATATGACAACTTTTGGGTGAGATGCAGAAATTTTAGCACTAGGAAGCTCCCTGCCAAGTATGATGTCTGCCATGAGCCAGGAAAAAAAAAAAAAAAAAAAAAAAGGCCATAATAAAAACATAATAAACAAAGAAAAAGGAAATCTATTTATTTATTTTAGAAGGCAAGCCTTACAGACATATCACACTTCCTCAAAAATTTCATACATCAGTGAAAAATAAGTTATTATGCTTTTCTGCTCAAGAAAATAATTTGGAGCATAATTCACAGTTGTGTAAGACAATTACTGAGATCGATTGCATACTATAGATGTCTTGCTATAGTTTGCCCTAGTCTTTCCTACTGTGCTGATTCCAAATAAATATGCTTAGCTGAAAGATACATGCAATACAGAAAGATTCATCTCATTATTAACAGCTTCATTCCTGATTTAATTTAACCACGATAATGATATATGTCTTCAACCTGCACACTAAAATTGTCTTTCATGAAAGAGAAAGTGGGCTGAAAGAGAAGTCATAGTTGTGACAGTGAGAAGATAAGAAACATAATGGCTCTGTTGGTGGATTTTATTTAATCAGTGTGAGGAGGGAGAATAGAGAATTACACAAGCCCTGGTTAGTGCTGACAAGAATAGGGAAGGAGAGTGAATGGATCATCCAGCCAGAAAGCATAAAGAAGATTAGTGTGAGGCTGAGTTTTCAGAAAGAAAATTTCATAAAATCATAGGATAGTTTGGGTTGGAAGGCAGCTTAAAAATCATCTCATTCCAATCCTCCTGCCACGGTCAGGGACACCTTCCACTACATCAGGTTGCTCAGGTCTTCATCCATCCTTGTCTTGAACACTTGCAGGGTCGGGACATCTGCTGCTTATCTGAAAATAACTTCTTCCTAATATCTAATCAATGCCTACTTTCTTTTATTTGAAGCCACTGCCTCTTATCCTATCACTGCATGAGCTTCTAAAATGTACCCCTCCAGCTATCTTGTGGACCCCCTTCAAGGGGTTGTTGTAAGGTCTCCCCAGAGACTTCTCTCCAGACTGAACAAACCAAATTCTCTTAGCCTGTCTCCACAGGAGAGGAGCTCCAGCCCACTGATCAACTAGATGTCCCTCCTCTGGACCCACTTCAACCAATCCATGTCCTTCTTGTCCTGGTGGTCCCTGAGCTGGATACAGGTTGAGAGTGGAGTAAAGGGGCAGAATCACATCCTTCATCCTGCCGAGCCACATTTCTTTTAATGCAGCCCAGGACACAGTTAACTTTTTGGACTGCAAGCATACATTCCTGCCTTATGTTGAACTCCTTGTTGACTAGAGATGTCTCTACTCATGTCCAGGACCTAGCACTTGGCTTGGTTGAGCTGCATGAGGTTCACGCAGGTCCACGTCTCAAGCCTGTCAAGGTCCCTCTGGATGTCGTCACTTCTCTCTGGTGTGTCAGCTGCACTTAACAACTCGGTGTCACTGGCAAATTTGCTGAGGATGCAATCAATCCTACCTTCCCTGTCACTGACAGATTTCTAGCAGTGCCACTCCCAGTACTGACACCTGAAGAATATCACTTGTCTTGAACTAGAGGGGGCCTTCCCCTGGCCTGAATTTGGATTCAGGAAGGGAGAGATTTCTGTGTCATGAGGCCCTGCTCATTCTTTGGTGCATTTACTGTGACACCTTTACCCCCTTTCTTTTCCACATTTGGATGTCTGACGTACGATGGGAACAAAAAAGGTCACTGAAATGGAATTTGGAGTAGATGAGACCTCAACAGGAAAGTTTGGAGAACCAGAGATGACCTGTGTTCTGAAGAAAGGAGAAAGAGACAAAGTGTGTACTGGAAAAGCATAAAGGGGATTCGGTGATGGGAGGGTCAAATATTTTAATTCTTCAAAATTGTTTCAAATTTACATTATATCAACAATTTCAGTATTTGGTGGTATACAATAATTTTAATAGGTAATTCCTGTCTACTTATCTGTAATTAGTTGGGTGCTATAAGCACTCCATTTCTTCCAGAATAGAAAAGAAATTAGAACAGTGATGAGTGCTCTCACATACTCAGTACGCTGGAATTTGGGAAATTATTCAGAAAAACAACAGTAAAAAATCAACAGTAAAAACAGGCTAATAAGGCAGAGGAATCTCACAAACATACTCAAGAGTTGTTCAGATTCATGAGTTTGCCCACAAAACAGCAATTCCAGCAACACAAAATAAATATTTCAGCCAAAGTAAAACCAGAAAATATTGAGATTAAACAATGGATTATGGATTCCATATTAGAAAATAATGAGATTAAACAATTAGGATTCTAAGCAATAGATTCCTCTTATCAGAGAAATTTTAGTCTGTTCTGTTCAGACTCCACTGCCTTGAATTTCAGCTGTCATATATATCAACAGATTTTTGTGGCAATGATGTAGACCAGAAATGATCATGGACCTCTGAACAGATTTAGATAACGTCTGCATTCAATAAAACAATGATATTTCAAGGGGAAATATCAAACTCATGTAGACAGACATGAATTTGATTGCATATATACATTGCTATTGCACAGTATCATGTAGAGCACAATAGCTAGGACAATTTAAATAAATAATATAAATAAATGTTCCACAAATATATAATAAATACAAACTGTATTACACACACCATTAATAGCTAGAACACTGAGTTTACTTCCTTCACTGTTTATGATTTTGTAGTAATATTTTTTTTTATTTTTCAAGATAATTACTTGCAGGATCTTCAAACCATATGTAATGAAGAATTTTTAAAAATTATGTAAATGAGTCTTCAAAGTAGTTATCAGCATATGTTGTGTCAGCAAACATTCTAATTTCCCTTCAATGCATTTGGGTTGCTAAATATTTAAAAAGGAGAATAATGTTACATATGCAGAAAGTGAACAGTCCTCCTCTACTCTTGCACACATTGTCTGGAGATTATAATTTGTATGTCTAATGTTGCATTGCTGATATTCAAGATGAAGGAAACTATTATGCAGCAAAATCAGAAAAAATTGTGAAATTGTTTTAATTCAGACAGAATCTAAATTATGTAATTTCATCTGCATCATAGGGCACCTGCTTACTACTTTCACATGTAAAGTATTTGATGTTTTTCTATGTAAGCTTGCAGTAAATTAGCACTCTCTCAATGGATTATAAACTGCATGTATTATTTAACAAGGTCCAGTGTGAAATGTTTACTAAAATCTATATGTGGAAGATGTGCTCAGTCAAATTAGATTTTTTATTGAGTCATGTAAATAGTATGATAGGAATTGTTTCTTTAAAAAAATACTAGACAGTATATTTTCCAGAGATTAGTCTTCACACTGGAATGTCTTTGCTAATCTAAAGTCTATTTGCAAAGACATATTTGCATCCTTATAAAAACTGTGCCTAGCAAAAACAGTTTTCATTTATTGTGATTTACAGAAAAAGCCTCAATTGTTATTACAAAAATGATAAATTGTTCTGGAAATAAAAAAAAAAAGAAAAAGTGCTTTATAAATTATACTGATCAGTGCAGAACTTTAATTAGTTGTAATGTAGATTGCTTCAAGATGGCAGAGTAATGGAAAGCTTTGCTCTGACTAAAGTATGATGTTTAGACAGAGTATTTTGAAGACTTTATCTTAATGCAACTTTAGGCATTCTCTTTGAATACTTACATTAAAACAAGTAAATTATTTTTTATTGTAGACTCCTTTTTCTGTCATTATTGAAACAATTGAGATTTTCTTTCCATTATATATAATTTACTTTTCTTTGAACCAAACATGGTCTGATAAATAGGCTGTGGAAGAAATCTGTGTCATTATTGAAGTGCTACTATGTAGCTGATTTCTTCTGACTCATTTATGGAGCAATAGGCTTTTCACTCAACTGCATTTAGCCATGCTGAGGATGAAAAGCATGATTATCATTTGAATGTATCATTAAAACAATAAATAAATCAGCTGCATGAATTTTGACAGCAATGGGCAGTAGAACAAGAATACATCTTTGGGTTTTGCAACTGTGTAGGGAAAACAATAACTAATTGCTAATTAGAAAATAAAGAACTGTACTTAACTGTACTGGGATCTCAATTATATGGTGCAGGGATGCAAAGGATGAGTCATTCATCCCCAAAATGCTCATGCTCAGTTTTAATATCTGTAATCTTTCTCTACATTAATACTTCTGTGCTCTGAGACTATTCAGAACTCAAACTGCCTTTTGCCATACTCTAAACTCTAGGTGATAGCACTGAGCTTTCATCAGTGAGACCAAACAGGACCAATGAGAAGAAAACCAGGGCTCCAGATGTTATTTTTCCTATAACTTTGATCATTAAGGTAATGTATTTTTTAACAACACAATACAGTGAGTATTAATCTTTACCAGAGATGTCATGTTTCTCCTTGAGACTCAGGCCAACAAATTTTAAAAGAGTAAATTTAATGATGACCCTGAATATTTGCTTCTAAGCAAAGACACTTTTACAGTTTAGATACGTGAAGATGCATAAACTGTCAACTAAATTATCTCACTCAAATTTTCTGAAAAAAAAAAAAACAACAAAATAAACCAGTAAAACTTCTGCTACTCTAAGAATTAATATTCATCTTTCTCACATTGAACTTTACATATAATATATTCCAGTGGGATCAATGGCTTTAGAAGTTAGCGTTATCCACTCATTGTTGAGCATAACTGGTGATGTATTTAAAGGTTTTGTATGTTCACCTAATTTATTTTGTATATAAATCATTTTTGTTACATCTAGGATTAAGGTGGAAGAGGATTTCTTACTACGTGACTACTACTCCTTAGTAATTTTATCTATTTTATTTTTATTATGACAAGACAGAGATATTTGTGACTATTCTAGTGTTTCAACTATTAATTGAGACTACATTATGCTGCAACAATTAGCAGCTGTATGTCATTATTCTAGTTGGACTATTAAATGGAAAAATATTGTGCCCTCTGGTAAATATCCCTGCATATGTGAGTATTAATTTAAAAACAATCCATGCTGCAGAACATAACTTTCCCTTTCGTTTCATTAGAAACATACTAGATGAATGCTGAAGGTTTGCATAGTATTTGGATAACATATGCAGGTGTAAGATGCATGTTGAGGAGTGTGTTTTGACAGGACAGATTTACCAATCCTATTGCCATTTACTTTAGGAGATTCTTCTTTGTCTTCAGTTAATTTATAAGTGGGTTATTTTAGTCCTAAACACAGAACTAAATCTCTGTATTAAGAGAGTATTTTCAGACATTTCTTGACTTGTATATTAAGGAACTATGAAAATATATATTGTCATTGCTACTACTGTGCACAGTATCTATTTTGTAGTAGTAATTTTTAAAAGGTCTTGTAATTTCACACACAGGATGTTTTACAACAGCGACATCCACTAGGCATTTGAAAATTTTCATGTTCATTTTCATGTCAAAAATGTTGAAAGCAATTATATGGCCTTACAGGTAAAATCCAGCTATTAATAGAAAGAAAATCTCATATCTCTGTAGGGGTAAACACACAGTAAGTAAGAAATATACTTGTAGGTGAGTATTTTCCATATTTTAAAAATTATAATTATCCCCTTAATTCAGACTCAGCATTAATACTTAATTGAGCATCATTTAAATCCTCATGGACATTCTTTTGTCATATTCTGCTTCATTGTGACTTCATAGTTATGCCAAGTTTTCACCACACAAGTTGTTTGCCCAAAGTACCTAAGGAACTCTAATTACCAGACCTGATTTTCCCTACTGAGAGAAAACTGGAAAGGTTGCAGGTTTACTTTCCTTTTGCTCTCCTTCTACTGCAAATAAATATATCTGAATCACCAAAATACCCTCAAGGTTTTTGGGGGGACTAGCTTTAATACACTTCTCTATGACAGTGTGTGCTAAATTAGAGTACATACTCTAATTTCTCTGAGGTGTTTGTTTTGTGTTTTTGGATACTGTACTCATTCTTATAGTTGTCTGTGCCACCTTATGCAATATGCCTGTCTTCCTGATCAAATATTCCCCCTTATATTCATAGCTCTAAAAGAATTCCTGAAACATAGATTGTTCCTGGCAGGAATGTATATGCATAATGCATAATGAAACAAAGGCTTAGTTGTCTTCTTCCCAAATTGTTCCTGAGACTGTGAATCTCAAGCACAGGAAAATGTTTCAAGCCGTGAAACATGCAAGTGCTTTAGAAGATTTGTTTCTTGACCTTTTCTACTGAATAACATATTACTTATAAATAATCATACGCTTATTTTCTTTGGAGACACTAAACCATTGGAATTTTTGTTCTCATTACCACACCACAGTCTCTAGAAGACAGCAAATGCATATTAAGTACATAAAGAGTGATAGAAATAGAGTTACACTAATGGAACTGAAATGATGACTGCATGTTTTAGGCATGCAGACACCAGGAATTTGGAGTTGCACTTCTAGCAAGGTGAAAACGACAAACATGAAGCTAACACAGTGTACAAAGCATGTGTCAGTCAGAGGTCTTTGCAATAGACATGAGGTGAGTGGGTTTGCCTGCATGGGATAAGGTGGAAGGAATTAAATGTAAAGCTCAAAAACCACAAAATCCTTTAACATATCCCTTTGCGCAAACTTTTAATATTAGTAGTACTTCAAGAAAAGAAAAAGATGCCAAGTTTCAGGGTAAGGTAAAGAGACTAACATTGCTCCTTCAAAATGAAAACAGTAAAATTTTTACTTTATTGTGCAGAGAAACTTCTAATTGCAACACCATAGAACACATTTTATATATCATTAACATTCTTTATCTCCAATGTTTAATTAAGAAAGATTTTTTGTAATTGTGTGATATCGTTGAATTGCCTGACTTCTCTCAGATCCAGACATAGATGAGCATTATGACAGTTCAGCAAAGTTGGGCTCTTTCCTGTCATTTTAGGTAGCAAAGTGAAAAGATCTGCTGCCTTTCTAGTGAATTCACTTCTCTGTTAATTGTCCCCTGAGGAGCAGAGTGTCAGCAACAAATCCTACCAAATCTTGCATAATGATTAAAAATGGAGAAACCAAGGCAGCTAAAGTAAAGGTCACTGTATAATCTCAATTTATTGAAACAAATATAGTTAATCATAGTCCTCCATCTCTTGCAGATATCTTAGAGTGAGGGCCTTTTTTTCCCCAAGAACTGAAACTTGCAAATTTTTTAGCATTGAGCTTAATGTTATGTTTATAAACTTTCTGCATTTATAATAATCAGATATTAATGCCCTTTCTCTTACATGGAAATTAACTTTTAAGCAAGGCTTAATTATACTTTTATTTATCAATGACTATAGAAACAGCCATTAAGAGAAACCAGGGAAACATGGTTAGTGAAGTTTTTGTGGGGGTATATGGTGATTACATGGTGCAGTCTCCTGCGCCATCATAAATTTGACTGGATGAAAAAAGTAATGTTATTCACATTAGAATAAATGTAGAATAAATACTATATCTATACCTATATCTATACCTATACCTATATCTATATCTGCTTATATATTCATGTGGAAAATATTATCTGAATAGGTTTAGTTATATAGTGTTATTCAGATGTGCAGAAACTGATCCAATGCAATTATCTTTCCTACTTTCTAAGTTTCTGCGATTCTGTGCTGCTGTTTTGGTTTTACCTAACTAAAGTGGGAATTCTCATTTATCAGGATTAATTTTTGTTTTTGTAGAAATTTTATTTGGGTTTGAATTAAAACACATCCAGGAGTTTTCAGCATTTTACTGAGTTGAAATTTTCGGGACATTTTTATTTCTTTGGAAAAATTATTATTTGTTTGAAAACATGAAATAAGTTCTCTTTTCTGGGAGACGAGAGTTTTGCTGGAAAGCTTTTTTGAGGTTTCATTTCCTTGCTAATTCTTTGCAGTCTGGACCCTGTAGAATTTAATTTGCTAGTTTCATGCATACAAAGTTAAGCTGGAAGTTTTAAGGAATTGAATAAGGAAATATGAATCTTCTGAAAACTGAAATACTAAACACAGGTGCTAGCTGGATGACTTGGAACAGAAAATTTAGTGGAGAGAATAAAACATAGATTTTGTCACCACTATTCTTAAACATCTTTCAAGTCTGCTCTAGTGTGCTTCAGTCTGAATGCAGTTTCTGAGGTAATATATAACCTTGAAGAGATTATGACTCAGTTTTTGAGTTACCCCATCACTGAACTCAGGATAGTCACTGAAACTGAGGACTGGCTGGCTTCAGCTTGTTTTAGCCCCTAATTGGGAAAAACTAAACTGCCTGCTTCTTTTAAATGCAAATATTTCCTCTCTGTGACTCACATCTCCCACTGCAGGTTTAGTCCTCTCTTTTCATCTGTTTTAAATGGTTTGTCTTGAAAGTTATGTAGGGAAAAAATATTACTCCCACCTGGAATCATGATAGGTACTGTCTGTAGGTGTGCTTAGTCTGGTGTCCAATGTGTTTCTTCAGAACACGTTCAGAACTGTTTTCAGAATAATAGAACAAACAGAAAAAATATATTTCAAAAGAGCAAATTATTCCTTTAATGAAAAATTTCTAGGAGTACTTTTCTCAGACCCACTAGGACCAGCCTGAGGCTCCCTTTTTCAGTGAATATCATCTTGGGGTTAACCGGTGTCTTTTATAAACAAAACAACTCCCATAAAAAATATCTCTGGATGACATTGGATTCTGTTTCATAACAGTCGATAAGTACCATCAGTGAAATCTATGTGGATTATGATTGTTATTATACCATCTCCAGGGGAGCACAGGTAGCCCTGCTGTGACAGATGCTTCTGAACCACAGAACTCTCTTTGAGACTACACCTGTACTTTTGAATAAAACAGAAGCAAGATCTGGTATTTGGCCCTGGGCCACACGGTGCAATCTCGACCTTTCAAAATACATGATGCTTGTTTCTGGATCTTTCTAAGGTATTTGGAGCAAATTAGTCATATAACAACTACAAGTTCCCTTTCTCTCATGCATATGTGCACACACACCAACATATCTTCATCACAGAGAATGCTAGTTAGTGGTGGAGTGAGACAGACAAGTGGCAGAGCTGTGGTGGAGCTTGCCTGGTTAATTAAGCAGTGTGGGCACAGACCCATTGGTCACTCTACAAAGGCAGAAAATATTGCAGCCCAGATTTCAGCCAGAGCTGGTGGCATTAGGATTTTGGTGTTCCCTTCTGTGGGGAGCTAAGCAGCACTTTGTTCCCCAGCCCCTGGGGCTGCTGCTGTGATTTAAAGAGCTGGAGAAATAAAGACAGTGTAGCTGAGCACTGTCTCCAAATCAGACTTGTCAGCAAAGGGCTCCTGTGTGCTCAGAGGTGAATTGGTGGTTGGTCTGAAGGTGACCAGCTGAGGTGTTTCCCTGAGAGGCAGGAACTCTCAAGATCTGCTTGGTCTGTACCACATCCTAGCCAGCAGTTCATTGATCTCAAATATATTAAATTAAACATTTCAGGCTCTCTGGATCAGCAAATTCAGCTTTAATTGTATTTTGTTTAATTAAATCCTGTAAACAGATTAATTATTTTGGCAATATATTACCATTTGCAGTACATTTTAGATATTAATTCCTGTAACTACATTACTGAGACAACTGTAATAGTTCACAAACCTATGCTAGTTTAATAGGGATCTTTGTTTTTAGAGGATTTTTCTAGTCTAGTTTGTGTGTTTTTGTTTGACTATGTTTGATTTTATTTGTGGTTCAGGTTTTTCATAATATTTTATTTTCTTTTTTGAAGGAGGGCCATGTATGCTTTTTATTAACAAAGAACTCCTGTTCATACTTTTCCATATCATCCAGAGGTTGCACAAATGGCAGAATAGAAGTGACTGCTTTTTCAAGTCTGCCAGTGTGTATTTTTACACATAGTATTAATCCAATTGAAATTAACTATTTCACTGGGACAACACACATATATGACTGTCTGTAGGACAGTGACTAATAAAAAGTTTTGCCACCTTTTTAGAAAGTGGCAGACCATTTTCCTTCACTAACAGTTTTGGGCAATTTGGAGGTTTGGGTTTTTTTTGGTGGTGATTTGTTTGTTTGTTTGCTTGTTTTGGGTTTTGAGGGTTTTTTGTTTGATTTTGGTTTGGTTTGGTTTGGTTTGGCTTGGCTTGGTTTATTTCAAGCATTCTAAGATATTTAAATGCATGACAGAGATGATCAAAGTATTCATGCCCACCACTTCCAAAACAACTTTTTGTGACTTTCTTGGCCTGTTAATGGCTGGCAGGGAGCCTTGGGTTGTGCAATGAGCTGTGTGAAGGGCAGGTAGCCCCTGGAATTACAGAAGAGAATTGTGACAGAATAAAGGCAAAGATGAAATTCCTGTGACCTCTTCTTATGAAGAAAAAGGTTGTGACACTTTCTCATTGTAGTCTATATTGAATAGATTGGATCTTGACCTTAATTTTAGTTTTCTTCAGTTTGAAAAAAAAAAAAAAAGAAGGTATTTTAGCTATGTTTAAATAGGAGAACAATGTTATTTCCAGGGATTCAATAAAAGGGAATGTTCTTCATCAGCAGAAAAAAGGTTTTACTAGGGTTGACTCTGCAGTAACCCTTTTGTTGTTTGAAGTCACATTTATTCTCTTTCAAAAGGATGTAAAACTTTCACATTCAGAATTTCAACACAAAAATGACTGGTAAAGTAGATAATACTAAGTAAAAGTATAGGACAAATATAAAGTGCAAGGAGGATCAAAAATTATTAGTCTAAGGAGATCTGTAGATATTCTAGGAAAAAACGTAATTAATCCCACTCCCTTGCCTTCTGTAAAACAGAATTTTTTACATGTTTGTGACCATCTGTGATAAAAACTGATCTTCTAATATGTGATCTGTGACAAAAAGTGATTGTAATGTGTTTAGGTATTGGAAAACTTTTATAATATTGTCATGTCATGGAGAATGTTTGGGTTCTGTTTTTTTCTTCATCTTGCCACTGCCTTTTTTCAATAACAGATGAGTAAACACCTAATTTATTACCAATCAAATCAGAATAGGATAATGAGAAATAGAGATAAATCTTCAAAAAATGTCCTTCTTCTCTTGGGTCCCTTCTCCCCAGGCTGAACTGCACTCTCAGTTTTCTCTACCTCCTCCCACACAGTGCTGCAGAGGGATCAGGAATGGGGGCTTCTGCCTGTTCACCACGTTTCCTCTGCTGCTACTTCCTCCTCAGAAGCAGGACTCCTCACACTCCTCCCCTCCTCCAGAGAGAGTCCTGCCACAGCAGACAGACCTTCACCAACTTCTCCAATGCAAGTCCTTTCCATGGGCTGCAGTTCTTCATGAAGTGCTCCAGTGTGGGTCCCTCATGGGGTCCCAAGTCCTGACAGAAATCCTGCTCCAATGTGGTCTTCTCTCTCCATGGTGCCACAGGTCCTGCCAGGATCCTTTTTACCACAAAGTCACAGCCTTGTTCTGGGCATTCACCTGCTCCAGAATGGGATCCTTCACAGGCTGTAGGTGGATTTCTGCTCCTCTGTGTATCACTATGGGCTGCAGGGGCACAGCTGCCTCAGCATGGGCGGCACAACAGGCTGCAGGGGAATCTCTGCTCCAGCACCTGGGGCACCTCCTTCACCTCTCTCTTCACTGATCTTTGTGTCAGCAGGGCTGCTGTTGTTGTGTTTTCTTCATTCCTGTCTCTGGCTGCAGTTGCTGTTGTACAGGGGTAATTTTCTCCTTCTTTAATCTATTATCCCAGAGGTGCTACCACTGTCATTGATGTGCTTGGACTTGGACAGTGGCCATCTGACACTGGCTCTGTTCAACATGAGAGAGGCTTCTTAGAGAGCTCATCCTCCTACCAAGAGCCTTCACATACAAACTCAGCAGAGTGAGACTGAAAGCTTCACAAATAAATGAAATAGTCTTCAGGTCTTGTATCGCATAAATTACTTTTATATGTTAAGTGTTTCTTGACACAGGCTTTGAATCCTGGAAATACTGACTTCCAGTTATGGGCTGTACTTGAGGATCAGCTTTCTTTTAAGGTTAATTAATAGTAAATATTTGATGCTTTAAAAGAAGAGGGATCTCTCCAAGTCTGGGAGAATGCAACAGGAGTTTTGGGACCACCTTTTCTTTTCAAATTAGTCTTCTTCCTGTTGATTCAAGCATGTTATATCCTGTGATGGAATAAAATGTGAGAGCTGAGTCCAGTTTTCTGCTATTTTGGCAAACTTTTTGAGCAAGCCTTATGTTTCTTTCTCTTTTTGTCCCATATTTTAAAAAAAGCTTTCATTGAAATTCAGAGGATAAAGGGAAGAGGCATTTCATTCACCCAGAACTTCTGTAGGATTCCGGTATGAATGCACTTCCCCTATTACCTATCTACAGCCCAACATTCATTTCCAAGACTACTCGTCATATCTGGCTCTGGGTTGTGCAAGGGCAATAGATTCTTCTTTCCATCCAGTTGGAACTGAGTGATTTCATATAAAAGAGATTCTTTGAAATATACTGAAAAAGAGCAGCCATCTGTGTTCAGAGGAAAAATAGAAGGTTTTTTATTCTTGGAAGACATTTTGTACTCTTTTGCACGCTCACAGAATTCTTTTGCTTTAACTTTACCAAGTATACTCTAGGTGCAGATACAGTATAAGAATAACATCTTCTACAATCTATACAGTCAAGAAACTAAAATAGTGAAAGTGAACACTTAACTCACTTCATCCAACACTTAATATCTCTTCATCCATGTTGTGAGATAATTCAAGTATCTAATCAGGTATTGTAAATTCTAATGTGAAGGTGTGCATATGCATCATTGCACACAGAGCCCTTCTTAGATTATTCTGAAAGTCAGGGAGATGGCAAAAAAGCTGTGGAACCACCTAGAGTGTCTCATTTATGGTTTATGAAAATCTGTGTCAAATATTATTTAATATCCAAATAACATGCTGTTAACATCAGTGAACTATCTCAAACCCTGTAAAAGACAACCAAATAGTTAAGTTGAGGGGTAATTTGGGTTTGAGATCAGGATTCTTGGGTCCAACAACAAAGAGGCTTTCCTCTGTAGAAGTTTTAGTTCTTCTGGATCTTATCTCATGGATTGTGTCACGAGAGTTCACATAGAAACTTGTAGCAGCTCTCCTTCTAAACATCACACAGAACACAACTGAATATTTTAGGTACATTTTCAGAATGTTTCTGCTACTCTGATCATTGGATGATTTATCCAAAATCTTGAAAAGATCACTCAGTAAGCTCAGTCACAGAATGTCAACCAAGATTCCCAAACATCTGATGTGCATCAAAATTTTCTGTACGTACATAACCAGAAAACTCTTATCATTAAACAGTATAAGAATAAAAACCAAATCCCTTTCTGAGGAGACCATATACATTGTGTTAAGGAATCTGTATGAAACACTGAGCTACTTGACAGCACTTTGAGTATAATAATGGTCTCTTGGGAGTGGACTCCCAGCAGTTTAAAAACACAGAGTTTCTCCCTTAATCTGCATGGAACCTCCACTCCCGAGAACTCTGGTTTAGAATTTGTTTATTTCTTGTCAGCCAAATGTCTTCTTCCTGGAACCATTACAACCAGAAGCATCAGCAGTTTTCCTCATTGGCATGGTAGGCTAAGTAGGTGTACATTCAAGTTCAAATGGACAGAGTTGTTGCAAGGTTGGTGTGGACTTCTGCACTTGGAGAAAACACCTGGCAGCATTTTTAGGAAAGTGTCTTCAGTTTATTTTATTTTAAATCTGTAAACTTCCAGTTAGCTTTTGTAGCATTTCTTTCACATAAGTATTCATATGTTTGCATTTAGAAAGAAACAGAAGCATTTCAACATTTGAGGGAGTCATAGTAGAAAAAAAGGTGCTGCTAATTTGTCCAGATGAAAATAATAAACTAAATGCTTTCCACTAACACATTCTGCAAATCACTTCTCCAAACCCATTTAGCTAATGTCTATTGAAAAAGCAGCGTAGTTCAGTTATATAATTGATTATAAAGGTAATTAGTTTTTTTCCAGATACTCTGTCCAACTCTTGTTTTCCATTCATGTTTATATTTCACTGAGGATGATAAATATTTATAAATACAAGCTGTCTCTGTTAAAGAACTATTGATAAACAATTTTCAAGTCATCCTTTTGTTCATTCTGTCATTTATCATACTCAGGACAAAAAATATTTTTAGATACAAGCTGTCTCTGTCAGAAATTACTTTAATCTGATGCTCTCACTGTTGCATTCATCAGGGAATCAGAGAAGTGGAGAATGCTTAGAAGAGGTTTAAATAATAAAGAGCTGTGCATTGCAGCTAAGAGACATTTTTGTACCACACACCTTCCAACTGTTATCTGATCAGGACATTCCTTCAAAATTTCTTGGATTTACATTTCCACAATGCAGATTTGAACCTATTGTGCTACATTAACACACAAAGTCTCCACTTAGTAAATAAAGCTTTCTGTCTTTAAGCTATTTATTATTCCTGGAGAAGGATTCCTGCAAAGGAATGTTAATGAGCAGTGCTACACCCTGCTCTGCTCCCAGAGCCTGCAACCCTTTTAATTTACCCAGGATAGAGGTCAAATAGATTAATACTGATCCACTCATGATCGAGAGTTGGGAGCATTTTCCAACCGCAGTGGGATTTGTAATGAGATCATGTCCTTCCTTTCTCTCTGTGTAGCTCCAACACTGGCCTACACTCTAACAAAACAAAAACTTAATTATGATCATGTGATTCTTTCTAATGATGAAAATGAAGAATAATCATGAAGGATGACACATTACAACTTTAATACAATTATCAATGTAATTCTGACTGGAATCTCTCTGCAGCACAGTTTGACATTTAAATGAACCAGAATAAAAAGATTTTAAATCACAATTTCTATTATAAAGGGTATCTACACTGGATTTTAAGCATGTTTCATACCAAGTTTAATTTTTATCAGTAGCAGTGAAGGAAAAAAGAAAGAAAAGTTCTGACACCATAGCAGAGGCTTATAAGCATGTGAAAGAGTATTGCAATGAAAAGTATTTCTAAATAGTGACAAGTTAGGAGCAGGAAAAACACTTTCAAAAGTATATCACAGATGAAATAAATACTGGTTGAGATAAGTAAATTGAGAAATCACTAATTTATTAAATACTTACATGTGTTTATTTACAGCTGCTATCTGTGCTGTTACCACATACAGAGTGATACAGTATGAAAAATAAATCCTGATGATCTTTATGTGCCTCCAGCTTTTCTCAGAAGGCATTGAGCAAGTCAGAATCAGAATAGAAGACTTTTGGCAAGGTTATTAATCACAGAATTATAGGATGGGTGAGGCTGGAGAGGCCCTCTCCTGGTCCAGCCTCTCTGGTCAAACAGGGCTACCTGGAGCCTGCTACACAGGATTATGTCCTTGTGACTTTTGAATGTCTGAGAAGATGGAGACTTTACAACCTCTCTTTGTAACCTGCTCGAGGCATAGATCCAGCTCTCATCCTAGAAGGAAGATCCTATAGAGTATATTAAAATACACAGGTGGCTAGGATTAATTTCCAGAAGTTTTCTCAAGGAATCTGAATTAAAATATCTGTGAATGGGGGAAAAAAAAGGAGAAGAAGGGATAGACGCTGACATAAAAATAAATCAATAAGTATCTCTATAAAAATAAAATATCAATTTGCTTTAAGTTTTAATTATCTAACTGGGCCAATCCATATCTATCTGGGACACACACACACATCTCAGTATATTGCACAAGGTTTTTTTAAAGGAATTCACATGGATATTTCTACCTGGCATATCACAGGCATTTGTGAATGCATTCTAACCTTATGCAGACCTGAAAAAAGAGCCATGACTGTATCAGTATCCAGCAGGTCTTGGGCATAAACTCTATAAAGACAAACCACACTCAGAAGTTGGGGGATCAAATCCTGCAACATCTGGAGCTGTGAATAACTTTCTATATGTATATAGATCTATAAAATTTAGCACTGAGTTGATTTTATAATGTGCATGCTTAAAAAACTGTTCTTATTTTTTGTTGTTAGTGCCATAAAAAATAGTCAGTTTTCAGCTTATGGTGTATTTTACATTATTATATATATTACATATTATATTGTTTGGGATTTTATAGTATTCATCCTTCAGACTCCAGGCTGTCATGGTATTTTATCATAATTCTTTCTAGACTGACAATTGGAAATATATATTCATATAATATATGCGTATGCATGTTTATGTGTAATTCTTATATTGCTTGAAAGCTGCTCTTGTCTAGGACAGAACTCTACAGAGTAGCCAAGATGTAAACATCTCAGTCATCTGGCAGAGAGCTTCCCATATTCAGCAAAACAAAGTGGTGGAGACTTCTTTTTAAAATCTTCAATTTAATGCTGAGTTACCAAAGCTGTTCTTCTCTTCAGTCTTTTGCATCTCATTGGATACATCTAAGATATGACAGTCCTCATTTCAGGTTTCTTCTGCTTATTAAGTTCAAAACCAAATAATCTGTCTTTTAAGAGTTGCTGGAACTAAACCAGTATCTATTTATATGATGTATGTAAGGAGTTATCACATTACAAATGCAGTTCTGTAGGTGTTGCTCTGATATTTGCCCCATGCCACTTATGCAATTTTTGCCTGATAATGTTATATATTTATGTAGTAAAGGGATTGGTGATATGTTTACACTGTAAATGTTCACACCATATCAAGTGCTTCTGGAACATAAGGGCCTAGGGAGTGACCTGAGATAGATATTGCTAAACTTAAAGATCCACGTTTGCATTTAAATATTTTTTTACATTTGGAAGCTTGAAGCTAGGATCTGAGATCTCAGTGATTCAAGTGCTCACAGGCTTCTTATTTCTTCATTACAATATAACAGTTGAAAGAAAACTTGGAGAATAGCATCTTGGATTTAGGAAGATGCAAGTTTTCTCTGTCCCTTTTAATCAGGTATCTAACATGTTAGTGTTTCTGAGTTGAATGACATCTATTCAAGGTAGCTCCTCAGACTTTAAAGGTAACTGCCTAGTTTTATTTGAACTATTGAAGATTCTCTAAGGACTGAGCAGTGGGCATTGCCTACCTGGATTTCTCCAAGAATTTCAGTACATTACTATGAGGCTTTCAGGATTTACACAGCCTGATATAGAGAAACTATAGTCTAGACAAGTGCTCTATGCATTGGCTGGAGAACTGGGATCCACCCATCTTGGGAGCAGCCCAGTGAAAAGGATCCTGGGGTTCCCAGTGGACAAGTTCAGTGTTAATGAACAGGGTTCTTCTGCAGTAAAAAAAAGCCAACAGGGTACTTCATTTTATTTGCTGTTGTGGAAAGTGTAAGGGGTACTTTATCATGGCATTTAGGTGCTTTAGTCACATTTTGGTAATACCTAAACTGTCTTTCCCATCATAGCTCAAGCATGGAAGAGAAGAGGTACAGAAATGAGAACAAATGTCCTCCTCATCTGATGCTACCATCAAAAGCAGATGCATAGAAATGACTATAATACAGGAAACAAGATTAGTACCTCCTTTGAATAATCTGTGAGCCTGCAAGCATTTGTGGTTAAATAAATCCCAGCATTTCCCTTTGGCTTCTCATGTACCTCACGGGTTTCAGGGAGAGATTGTACATTACATCTTTTTCATCTATTTTACCATCAAATCTCTAAGGTCTTAGATAAAAATTATCTGCTTCTGGTCTCTTATTACTGTCTTCTTATTTTTTTCTTAGTCCTCTCCTAGGGGAGCACAAGTTGAAACACATCTCCTTAAATCTTTTCCCAATTAAAAAAAAAAAAAAAGAAGGAGAAAAGGAGTGGGTGGGTGTTCTAGTGGGAAAATTTGTACATGTTCTTCAACAGTGAACACAGCCACAAAGTGTCTTTTCAGCTTTCTTCTGTGACTTTATTTTTCCTGAAGGCTCCTTTTATAGGCTCGATAATCTGTGGGATTTGAAGTCTCTCAGAGTTCTTCCTTCTGAAGTGTTTGAAGAAAGATTTATTAATTTTTATGAATTTTGCTTGTTCTACCTCAAGCTCTTCTTTCACCCAGGTTTATGGAGTTTTTTCTTTCCAGATATTACTTTTCTTCTATTTTCTTCATTTCAACATGATCCCAGTTCTTTGAACACTGCTTTCAAATAACTCCCCTTTCCCCTTCCTTTTAACCAGGCTTGCTTCTTTTCTCAGGACTTTTATGAGTAGTATAGATTTGTTCTGTGCTTCTAATACAGCTTCTGTAAGAAGAAGTCTCCAAGATGTATGTAACTTTCTAAGGTTTTAATTCCCTTAACTGCTCTTTTAAACCTTTTTTCTTTTTTTTTTTTTTTTTTGTTGTAACAGCCTTTCAGATTCTTAAGATTACATGGCATTAACTTACGAAGACACAGAAGCAGAACTTGTTTTTTTTTTTATTTTAAGAATTAATGTGTTTTAAGTGAGAATTTATTTTATTTTCCTTATCTCTTTGGAGTTGTTCTTTTAAGGGTCAATGTTACATTGTTATTACTAAATTATAGTGATGGGAGGGAAGGAGGGTGCTCCCACTTTCTGTTAGTGCAGTTTCCTCCCCAGGCAGCACACTAGGACCAGTTACAGTGCATTTTTCAGTCAGCTGTGACTGGCAGTGTACCTGCAGCTGTTCTTGGCGTACAAAAGATGATTGGCAGTGTCCTTATGAGCTGTCTGCTCAACTTTCAAAACACAATGTGTACTTTTTAATGCTTTGTTTCAAAATTGGATTGTGGATGGGAGATGGTGTTTTTCAAAAGATTTAAAGATCTTTACAGAAATGTTCAGGAGGAATCCTAATACTTAGAATTTTCCAAATGACACAAGTTTTGTTTCCAAAGATTATTTTTCATAAAGTAGCACTGAAATTCATTAAATATCTTATTTCTAATGTGTCTTTGGCTCAAATAACCATTTCCTAATTTTCATTCTGAATCACCCACATCTGGCAAAATGGTTGGGGTTTTTTTCCTGAGTTTCT
Organism: Lonchura striata; assembly: GCF_050655825.1. Classification (NCBI taxonomy): domain Eukaryota; kingdom Metazoa; phylum Chordata; class Aves; order Passeriformes; family Estrildidae; genus Lonchura; species Lonchura striata. Next base: position 100,472,162 of record NC_140704.1, read on the forward strand.
CTAATTATAACATCAGCAGTGTTTTCTTTGGTAGCAATTGGTGAAGGAAGTAGGACTTTCTCTTATAATGCTGTCTTAAGAAAAAGATTCAAGGTCCATGTGGTGATTTGGAACTTAGAATTATTTATGTTTTAATCCTTGTACTTTTTTTTCCCTTTCTGTTCTGCACAAACAGGCATAACACTGGGGGAGCCTTAAGGCAGTTTTTGTAAAAAAGATTATTCAAAATTACCAAAATAAATGTAAATAATTTCACATTAAAACAATTCCTCCTCCTTTCCACAACTGTTAAACATTTCAGCATCCTTGACTCAAAACTGGGGGGACATGGACTTGATGGGTTCAGACGTGGGTGGATAAAAAGGTAACTGGTTTGTCACACAGAGAACTGTGGTCAGCAATGTCCTCAGTGTCAATGTCCAAGTGGAGATCAGTAATGAATGGTGCTCCTTGGGGGTCAGTATTGGCACCAGCATTGTTTAAAATGTTTACTGGTGACATGAACAGTGGGATTCAATGCAGCCTCAGCAAGTTTGACATGGCACCATGATGTCTTGTGGAATTGACACACTGGAGGAAGGGGAAGCCATCCAGACAGACCTCAACAAGTTTGAAAACTTCATGAAGTTCAAGAAGGCCAAGTGTACTGTGCTACAGCTGTACTTGTTTTAAAAATACTTTTTATATCTTGGGTCTGCTGGCATTGTTTTAAGGCTAGTTTTTTTTACTCTAAAAATAGTATGTCATTGAAGTCTCCAGACACTTGCCATCAGTAAAACCCTCAGGAGTTATTTGAAAAAGCTAAATAACTGGTCGGTAAAACTAATGCTTCTTACTGCCTTTAATTATTTTATCTTTTATTTTAATTCAGATATCTTAACCTCATTAATCTTAATAGTGCTTAATTTTCAGAAAAAAATTATGATAATCTAATCCACTTCAGAACAGTCCACATTGAAAAGCCTTGGAAAAAAGATCATAAGACTTCCAGTCTAGTGTTAGATAATTATATATGCTGACATTTGATCCCACTTATTCTTGGAGTTTTTTTATAGTTATATCAATATGTAAAATAAACTTCTTTTGATAAAACCATGAACCTCTAATTAAAATCTTGCTCTTGTTCAGGGACAGGTCAATAATCTATATTGACCTTTGTCTAAGACACTACTTAAACGTAGTTATCAGCAGCTGAAGAAAGGGTTTGTCACAGGTAATCAAACAGATTTCTTTTAGTAGATCTCATTGACAATGGATGGCAGATTTATTCATTTATTCAACAAAGCACCAAAGGAAAAATTAAAGATCTGAATACTATTCCAAAGGTCATGCTTCAGTCTCAGAACTAACAGCTTCACTGCAGCTCCTTGTCTGGCACAAGGCAACACAAGGTTTCAGTTCTTATGTTCTCAGTATTTTACTTACATGTAAGAGAATGTATTAAATCATATAATCAAATTTTGCCATACTTTTAATACAAAGGAAATGGCATGTTCCCCATCAGAATTAGGCTCAATATTTATCTGACATTTTAATCACAGTATATTTTCTATTACTTCTTATGCTTGCATCTTAGATATTTTTGTCAAAAGCTTTTCAGTGTGTCCTTTTGAATGACATCTCCTCTATTATGTTTAAACTGTCTTAATTCATCCTTACAGTGCAATACTCTAATACTGTTTTATGGTGGTAATTTCATGAGATGTGTCTCTTGTTTCCTTAGAAATTTTTACTGAAAAGCACTAATAAAGTTAGCAAACAATAATATTTAACTATCAATTAATTTCTAAAATACTGAAGAACCAAATGTTTGTTTGGTTTGGTTTTTTTAATACAGATCTAAATAAAGAAAATAATTTCCAAATTTTTATGCAAACCACTGAGAACCTTATTTTCTTCTCTTGTGAGTCTTTTGTATTCTCAGTCAGTCAGCTTTCTCAAGAATTTCTAACATATTGCAGAGAAACAACTGTCAGCTTTATTGCTTTGTACTATTCTGGATCAAACATAGGAAAACCGAGTCTAGGTGAACAAAAAATATTATTTTACCTATTAAATCAAACTCTTTCATAAACGGAAGTCATCACGTGAAGCGCTATACAGCTGTATGCAATGTATTTTAGAACAATAAACTTGTTCTTTTCAAAAGTGTTAGAATGAAAAGGTTCCAAAACTTAGCAAAACAGTTGTAATAACTTTCACACATTGAATAATTTAATCCTTTTTAATAAAAGATTAAACTTTGAGGTAGAAAGCTGGTGGCCAGTATGCCATATTGCATTTAGAGGATGCAAAAGTCTTCTGTGAATGTCTGCAGCATTTTAGACTACTTAAATTTCTTCTAACATTGTGAGGATTTTTTTTTCATCAGACCCTTACTTTCTCAGAACCAAAGCTGCTCGATTTTAACATCTTTATCCTTTAAAAAATTTTTTTCTCTGCTTGATAAGACCATAATTCATACAATAATTTTAATATAGTGAGAATTGTAATATTTTAAGGCATTTAAAACCACAAGCACTGAACTATGAGTACTTTGTTTTGCATATTTAATATTTTTTCTTTTGTGCTCTCCTATAAAAATATATAAAGTACTCATATGCTTTCTGACTCACTGAGAATGCTAAATAATGCTTATTCTAACATATTAGCTTGTTTATCCAACTAAATATCCTAATGCAGGTGAATTTGCATACAGTAGAAAGAAAAGTTTCAGACGAAAGTACAAAAAGTTGAACATTAGTGGGTATTGTACTAAAAATCTATTACAATTTTAGTCATTGAATCAAATAAACTATCCCTGCCAACACTCCAAGCTTCATTTTAATATTCTATATAAACTCATAGGACCATTTTTCTTTCTAAAAGATGAGGTTACCTTGCAATAAATTTAAACATAGTGTGTGAATTATTTATGTATAAGGGAGCATATCTGGATAATTCTATTTTTCTCTGAATTCTCCCTTTAATGGAATTTTATAGATATATGAATTATCTTTCCCTGCCCAGGATTCCAGACATTTTTTGATCATATGTGTACTTTAGGTTACACCCAAAATGCAGCAATTCCAATTTGGCTGTTCCCTAAAATCTGGTTTTGAAAAATAATAATATTAAAAAACCCACCAAACCCAAAACACCCAAAGCCAAAATACACAAACAAAAAACTCCCAAAACAACCACAAAAGAACCAACAATAACAAAACAACAACCAACCAAACAAAGCACAAACACCACCAAAATAAACAAACAAACCCCAACAAAACAACAAAAAAACCCCAAAATCAACCAAACTACAAGAACAAAACACAAAACATTCTCAGTAAGTCCATATGTGAGTGATCCATAATTGCTTTCCATAGTCCCATTTCTGGAAACTCATGAAATTATTATTACAAAGAATACTTTATTACTGACCTTTCATTCAGCCGGGATATTTCCTTTTATACAGGTTCTACACAGCAGCAGAGTTTGTGTGAAAGAGATGTGAGAAAAGTTTCATAATTATATTTCCTGTAGATTTGTGACAGACTTTTATCATGGCTTTTAGTGATGTGCGGCGACTAAAGACCAAGCATTGGCTTTCTGAAGTCTATGAATGGGCAAAGTAGCTCGTGACTCTTAAAGCACTTTCTCTGTCTTCTAATAATTCTCACTGTCAAAGACAGCTGCTAGAGTAGGACAATGAGATACAGAGCTATTATGTGGAGCTTGAGAACTTATCATATCTGACACACTCTAATAATCTGCATGCTTGTTCTTTAACATCCATACACTTAGGGCTCTCCCTCCTCCTCACAGTACTAGCAATGATTATAATTCCCAGTATCAAAACATGCCTTTGGTATGTTACACCCCTTGTTAGAATCACAGGCAATGTTGATTGCAAATTAATTTGTGTCTGAAAATTAAAGTTGTAGATATTACAGCCTGATATTATTATTAAAAGATAGAGCTAATAATGTTGTTTCTACAAGTGGCTAGGCACCTTAAAAGACTAATCCATTTTTATCATACATCAAAGCACATTTGTTCTATTTGTTATCACTTTTTTCCCCATCTCTTTGTCCTTTTAAAAATTATTTTATTAAATTAATAATTGCTCTTTTTATTTGAATTTTGATCCATTATTTGCATATAATTTGTCTCAATTTGAAATCAAATTTCCTAGTGTATGTTATCATGAATTTTTCATCTCTATGACTTATTATGCATAAAAGCAAATGACAGCGAACATTAAATATGTTTCAAAGTATTAATGATCTATTTAATACTGTTTCCTTGATAAGACATATTAAGCAAAAAAAACCCCAAGTATTTTAAAAGGAGAAAGGGGAATGCAAACTTAAATCTACATAAATATCATTACAATTTCTATTGGATTACTACAATATTGTTTCAAATTTCTACAGTATCAAACTGTATAAAACAATATCTTGCAAAAGGCCCACTGCTGTTCCTTTGTAGCTTTTTGCTTAAACATCTATTTCTGCATATATGTAGGTTGCATAAGTGTATGTATGGACAGTTTATGTCCAAATAATATATTATTATTTCTTAATTTCATAAATATTTTATATAGGGATATGCATTTTTTTTCTAGGAAATTATACATGTATAATAATGTAAATAAATAAAACAGAGCTTGAAATCTAGCTGAGGTACTCTATCCCTTGGCTGAGTATCCTAGTCTTTGAAATCTAGTAGAGATTGCATCTCCCCAGCCATGCTGCTGCAGTGTTTTGCATTCATATAATTAGAAAGCTTTTCTCAGTCTTCAATGTAAGATTTGCTGTAATGAAGACTGTTTATGATTCCTTGCTGTCTTTGGTGTACTCAAGAAAATAATGTAAAACTGGTACTTCTACCACAACATTTTTAACGTATCATACTGTTACCCTTCTATCCCAGTCTCTTTTGCCCTAGATAAACTGCTTGCCCAAATGCTTTTGAGATGGTTTAAAACTGTCTTCCTCCTGAACCCTAAATTGAATAATTTGGTCTTGAATTGTATTTACGGAGAGTAGAACTAATATTTCCAGTGTTTTCTATCTGACAGTCTTACTAGCATAACCCAAAAGACTGTTTTTCTCATTTATAGGACATCAGGTTGTAGACTCCTATGAAGCTTGCAGGCATCTGCCAGATATTCTTTATTTTATGTTTGTTCCCTTTTAAAGAGTAGAACTATGCACTTGTTTCTATTGGATGTTATCTTGTTGATCTCAGACCTTCTCCCACTCTATCAAAATTATTTTCATCCTGTCCAGAAAAGTGTTTGCTCTTCTACCTATCTGTTTACCATCTGTGAATTGTCTAACTGCTGGTTTTATTTCATCAATTTGGCTGCTGACAAAAATGTTTCAATGGATTGACCTAGAGGCCTTCTCAGAATATAAAATACAGCATCACCTTCTGTAGAAATCTTTTAACCTATAACATATATTCTTTCATTAATGAATGTACATAGGGGGTTGTTATTAACATTTCTGTGGAAGGATGACATGCCAAAAGCTTTATGTGGCATTTTTGCTTTTGCTACTTGTGGTCTTAAAATACTACTTTAGCCACCCTATGAAAAGAGTAAATTGGATTTTACTAGATTTTTTTTTGTTTGGTTTCACTTACATTTTGTTTTACATGGCTTTTAAATCTTTCTTAATATTCCCTCAATTCCTTTAAATGTATATTTGATGTGTAGTTCCCATTTTCTATCTCATTACATGCTAAGAGTAACTGCTTCATAATGCCTTGCTATTTTGCTGCCCTTACATATTTTGAAAAACACTTTATAGCCTTCCCTTTCCTGGTTCTTAGTGACTAAAACTAGAGCCACTTAATATAAAAAATATTATTTTTTCTACCTTTGATTTCACCTCAGATGGAATCATTTTGCTCAAAAGATCGTGTCAGAGTTGTTACTTTTTCATTGGATATCTGTGTCTTCCTCAAATATACCAATCAAAGTATTTATCCTAAAGCACTTACAGACGAGTTAAAAGCATTTTCTTGGACTGCTTCATGAAAAGTTAAATATCCATTGATTTATTCTTTGTATCATACAACACACCAGTTTATGCTTTTTCCACACAAAGACAACAGTTTACCCACTATTAAAACCCTTTCTATCTAAATAAATATCTTCCAAGAATTTCCAAATAGTTAGCTCATCTAGTGTGTGTCAGAACATTTTCACTAACTCCTGTTAGAACTCTACTATCTAGGTAGCTGTCTTGGTTTTATTACCTATAGACTGTTTACAGGTCATAAACAGACAGGTAGAAGTGCAAACACTCCTCAGGACAGCATAATTACATGGCAAAATTATTCTGTGACTCCAGATTCAGCAATATTACTTCCCTGACAAATGGAATCATTAAGGCAAGGCTTTTCAGTACCTTGTCAAGGATTACCTTAACAGACCAGCAGTAGTGCAAGGTTTTCTTCCTCCATTAAAACTAGAAACTTATTCAAATCAACAGAGTCAGTGTATTGCTGTATCTGGAGATCTAATGTTGCAGATGCTTTGGGAATCTCAATTTGAGAAACACAGTAAATCCACAGAAATCCATAGAAATAGAATTAGAAACAGGCAAAAGAATGACAGGAAGATGGTTTCCTTCAGAAAGTATTATGACAATATCTACACTGGTTTTTATACTTTTAAAAACTTATTTTACTGTTTAATGTTTTCCACTGAGGACATGAACCTCTGTTTCTGTTTATCAACTTAGGTCTTGTGTTGACAGTAGATTGAAAGCTCCACTTGAATAAATCATGACTATGACAGTAAGAAACTTTTAATTACTTACTGTATAATTTTATGGTTTTATCTTTATTTTACAGACTAACTATGCTAGCTAAAAGTTGGTCAGGTTTTTCAGGGTTTTCTGAAGTCACTATGCAACTATTTTAAGTTACTCCTCACTCATCCCTTTTTGGGAGGCATAATTTGCCATAAGTATTTAAAAAATTATCAAATGCAAGTTTTTAATAATGCTGGATTTACAACCTCTGTATTTCAGCTGAAAGCCTCCCTTCCTCCTTGAGAAGACAACACACTTTGTTTAGCAACAATGTTTAGACTATTAACAAAATAAAGGATCAATCACTGTTTAAATTCCTCTCACTAACTGCCATGGACATTCATTACTGATTCCAGCCATGTTAAAAATGCTGCTCATCAGACTGGTTGATCTATATATAGCAGAAAATTTTTTTCTTTTTTAACACAGAATCACAGAATGGATCAGGCTGGAAGGGACCACAGAGGGTCATCCTGTCCAACCTCCCTGCTCAAGCAGGATCATCCTAGAGCACGTAGCACAGAATTGTGTCCAGGCAATTCTTGAACATCCCCAGTGAGGGATTCTCTCTGGGCAGCCTGTTTCAGTGCATGGACACCTGAACTGTATATAAATTCTTCCTTGCATTTGGATAGAACTTCCTGCACATCGGAGTCTGCCTCTTGCATCTTCTTCTGTTGCTTGGTACCACCAAGAAGAGCCTGGCTCCATCCCCCTGACACTCACCCTTCAGATACTTATAAACATTGTTAAGGTTCCTTTGCTCTTGTTTCTTCTGGAGGCTGCACAGGCCCAGCTCCATCAGCCTGTCTTTATAAGAGGGATGCTGATAAACTTGATAAACTTGGTAGCTCTCTGTTGGAGCTGCTCCAGGAACTCCATGTCCCTCTTGCACCGAAGCCCAGAACTGGACACAGCACTCCAGGTGTGGCCTCACCAAGGTTAAGTAGAGGGGAAGGATCACCTCCCTCAACCCACTGGCAGGGTCTTTCCAAAAGAACTGCAGGATACCATTGGCCCTTGGTCATAAGGCACCACTGGCTCATGGACAGCCTGTTGTCCACTGCAATTCCTCAGTTCTTTCTCTGCTGCTGTCTTCTGTTTTCTATGACTGTTATCTTTCTTTAAGTTATCCTTTTGAGATCTAAAGCTTGACTTCAAATTACAGAAATGTTATAAACATATATTCCACTTTTCTGTCTTCTTCAAATTAGATCTTAAGTGAAAGCATTGCTAGAGCTGGATATGCCAGTTTCTAAAATATACCCCAAGATTATTAATTCTCTTTAATATTTCTACAGTAATTTCAAGTTAGTCTACAGATAGATCCTCTCTAATGTGCAATTGAAACAGTAGGAGAACAATGCAATTAGATGTACTTCCCCTACAACTGTGCAGAATTGAGAAAAAGATTAATTCTTAGCTTTAGAAACTGTACATTGCTAATCAACACAGGAAAATTAAGGAAACACAGGTATGCTTTCAGAAGTTATATGAGACATGCTGATAAGTCAACACTGAGGAAGAGAAAAACGATAAACAGTATAAATTAAATTCACAGATCTATTAATTAAATAATCCATTAATCCCAAATTGGCTTAAAATGTGAACATCTGTGGAAGGACAAGCAAGGTAGTGTTCATGAAAACATTAAAGATAAATCATGCTGATGTCTTTATGCTCACTGTCCTGTGATAGAATAATATATCCATTTCATTGACAAGACTTTTTCATCTGATATTGTTCCAGTATTTTTAGAATCAATTGGCTGAATTCCTGTGGACTTCAATCTGTATTGTCTTTGCAAAACGTTAAAAAAAGGATTAAAAAAAAAATCTATAGACCTACTATACTACATCTTGGAAAAGCAGAGTTTAGGCTGCTCTAAGTACTAGTTAGTAAATTTCTATGGAAATCTGAGTTTTGAGTGAAATGGGATCCACACATGTGTGGCAGTTACCTGGCACAGCCCCGGGCGGGTGGAAGGATCTGGCTGGCACAGCCCACGTGAGGCCGTGTGGCCGCCATGTGGGTGGCACCTCAGGGGAGAATCGTCTGCCCCATGATGGTGCTGGGTGCTGCTCGAGGGTGCAGCTTCGGTAGCTCTGCACGCTGAGAGGAGGTGAAGGGATGAGAGAGGGACACTTGTCTGTGAGCCCAAAGAGTCTTTATTTCCCCAGGTATGGCAAGAAAAGTGCCCTCTGGGTGGGTGTAGCAGCAAATGCCAAAGAAATCAAAGATTACAGCAAATTAAATGGGGGGTGGGTGGACAGGGGTGCAAACCTGTCTCGCCCAATGGGGATAAACTAGAGAGGGATACAACAACCAATGGTAATGTAACAGGGGTGGGCAAAAGGTCAGGGTACAAATAGAAGAGCTAAATTGGAGTGATTGATACAGAGCTTTATGGAAGAAACTGGGGGTGGTCATAGGATTGACAACCAAAAGGGTATAAACAAACTCAGATTGATGGAACCAAATAAGGAGAAAACAGGGAGAGGTGAGAAGATTGACAGATAACTGGGGAGCCAAGTGGTGGGAACTGTTGGGGAAAACAGCTTGGATCAAACTAACTGTGGGGAAAAATGGAGGAGCATAATACCTAACTAACATTAATAAAACCAACTGACTAAATCAACCCACACCGCAACACATGTTAGTCAGTTTTTAAGAAACATCTTTTCAGAGTGCAGGAATAGGCAATCCCAATTCATGGAAAGTCAAGCAAGAGAGGCAGAAGGCTGGCTTGTCTGAAGAGTGACATCGTTTAGAACCTAAGCAGGAAAAGAAAATATATGGATTCTGGAAGCAAAGTCAGGCTATACAACAGGACTGTAGATATGCTGTTAACCACTGTAGGAAGAGAATTCATATAGCCAAAGGTCAGGAGGAGTTAAAGCAGGCCAATACATTGGTGGACAACAAATGAAGGTTTTAGGTACATTGACAGTAAAAGGATGCCTAAAAAAACCATTGATTTGTTTCTTGATGGGGCTGATCACATCAGGAATATGGGTGAAGATAAATCATAAATACTTATTGCCTTCTTCAGTTCTGTCTTTAAAACCAGTCATGGGCCTTGAGGCTCTGGGAGCCCTGGGATAGAACACCATGATTGATCATGAGTGGTAAGCTCTCAGGTGACTGAATTGGTACAGTTTGCTGCTGTAACTGAGTGCAAATAAGTCTGTGGGACCTGCTGGGATTTACCCCAGGGTAATGAAATATTGCACTGATATTATTGCAAGACCTACTGTAGTTATATATTAATAATCTTAGGAATTTAGAGGAATTCCAGGTGACTGGAAGATGGCAAATATTTTTCCAGTTTTTAAAAAGGGCAAGAAAGAAGACTCTTCCAGTTTTCAAAAAGGGCAAGAAAGAAGACCCTGCTAAATATAGGCCTGACAATCTTGCTTTTGGGTTTTGTAAAATTATTAAAAATATTATAATAAGAGTTAATTAAAAACCCTTGAAAGATCATGCAATGATTGGTCAAAGCCAATATGGATTAATGAAGCAAAAACATATTAATTTATTACAAGGATACTTCACTAGTGAATGGAGAGAAGACAGTGGACATGTGTTTTTTTGGTTTTTTTTTTTATTTTAGCAAAGGTTTTTATACCATTTCTCACAACATTTTTATGGGAAAGTTGTCCAGCAGATAGCTGAACATGCACACTATTATGGTAGGTGAACAATTGGCTGAAAGGAAGGGCTCAAAGTGATGTAATAATGGAGGCAGCGTCTAAATGGCAGGCAGCCACAAGTGGTGTTCCCTCAGGGCTCAGTTTGAGAGAAAATTCTCTTCAATGTTTCTGTTAATGACCTGGACACAGGACTTAGGTCACACAGAGTTTGCTGAAGATAACAAATTAGGAGGCATCATTGATTCTCTTGAGAGTAGAGAGGCCTTAGAGAACAATATTGATAATTAGAATAATGGGTAAATACCAGTCACCTGAAACTGAGCAACAACCAATACTGGATTCTATACTTGGAACAGTATAATGCTTTGTGCCTGCGTGCATGCATAGACTGGGGGACAAGAAGCTGAAATGAAGCTCTGCAGAAAGGGATCTGATAAGTTTGCTTGCTGTGAAGCTCAATATGAGCTAATGTTGTTCCCTGGCAGCCAAGAGGGCCAAAAGTATCCTGAGGTGCTTTAAGCACAGCACAGCTGACTGGTCAAAAGGATTGGCTGTCCCACTCTGTCTCAGCATTGATGCTGCCTCACCTCAATTTCTGAGCGCAGTATTGGGCTGTGTCAGACACCAGAGTCTGATTAGGAGGTAAAACTGAAGAACAATGAACAAATTACATAAATATTTGTGCTACATGAGCTCAGTTTGACTCCCACCTTCTGATATTTATCCATGAAATTGCCTATGAGGAAATACAAGCTGCCAACATCTGACAGACATTTGGAATTAGTTGCAAAGGTATGTGAATTAGCAGCTGTGTTTTGGAGGAATTAGTATGTAAACTTAATGACATTCTGCCCTGCTCTGAGCTGCAGTTCATGGTTCATCTGTGCCAAGAAAAGAAATATGGCTAAGGGGAAAAGAGGGTCATTGTTTTCCCAAATCATTGTATTCATCACTCTGGCATAAGGAAGACAGAACTGTTGACTATCAGACACAGAAGATCTTTTAAAAAGTCATCGAGGCAAAAGCTTAATTCTATTTTTAAGGCATTAAACAACAGTAGTTTTCATTCTCTATGTTTTGTGTTTTCTTCCCATTCCTTTTGTTTTCAGCACAGGACTGCAGGCTGTCTTGCAATTCAATATTTATTGAGATACATTTTTACCCATCAGTAATACAGATTTTAAAATCAGAGTTAACCGTCAATTTTGTTGATGATGCACAAGGCAGAATAGAGTACAGCTTGTGGTTTTACAGGTTTTTGTGAGCAGTATTGACAGCAGTAAAACCCTGAAGCAGAACCTACACAGAAAGCAGATATGTGCACTAACAAGATGTTATTTTTAGAGATTTTTTTTCTAGCTCATAGCTTTTTACTGGCAATATTTTAATTGGTCCAATGCCAACATAAAAAATATAACATTTTACAGCTATAATCAAAGTACACTTGGGAACTATTTGACCCAGTAATATAATTCTCCTTCTGTCCCAATACAAGTACACTTAATTAAATATACTCTAGTCTTTTCCTAATAAAAGACATATTTCACCTCTGGCCAGTCCATAGGTTGTACATTAAGCTCAGGCTTCTGACTAAACAGCAAAAGAACTTAATGAGAGAAGGAAAAAGGGAGAGGTTTACATTTCTTTTTTCTCAAATTATATTTTAAAAAGAAGTGTAGCTGTAGAGAAAAAAAAAATACCTCTTGAAGTTCTTTTACCCCCGTCTTATAAAATAACTGCAACATTCTTAACTTTTAACAAAATTATTGACAGATAATATCATTAAATTTTCATTACTGGAAACAGCAATTTTTAACAATGAATGATGATGGTATTATTTTTCACATATTCAATACCTTAACAGCAAAAGTTTAAAAATTAAGTCTTTTCTGAACCATTAACAAATCTAATCTAGAAACTTCACTTTATTGCTTGTGTCTGTCAAGCATTTGATAGTACCTTGTTTAGACAACATGAGAATTAAAAAATACTTTATGATCTTGTCTATAACCCTGCTTTTCTCAAGGAGAAGGACCAGAGCCATGACACACAGTTGTGTGTTGCACACACTTGTGTGCAACAAGAATGTGCAACACACTTGTGTGTTGCATGTTTTAATGTTGTAGTTCTAGGATTGCTTATGGGTTGTGATACATCCTAGGATTCTTAGTCAGCAGTGCTGAGACCACACCGGGAGTGCTGTGCCCAGTTCTGAGCTCTCCAGTACTCTCTCCCCATGGACATAGTGGAAAGAGTCCAAAGAAGGGATGATTGCTTTCCTCTCTCCCATGAGGAAAGCCTGAGAGACCTGGGATTGTTCAGCCTGGAGAAGGGAATGGTTAGGAGGGAACTCATGAAGGTTTATAAATAGCTGAAAGGGAGGGTGTGAAGAGGATGGAGCCAGGTTCCTTTCAGGAGTTCCCAGTAGCATGGAAGAGACAGCAGGCACAAACTTTATGCAGAAAGTTCTCTCTAAACATTGGGAAGAACTGCTTTTTTGTGAGTGACTGAGCTCTGGCACAGCTTGTTCAGGGAACTTGTGAAGATACTCAAAAGGACCTGGATGTGCTCCTGGGAAATGGGGTCTAGGAGATTTTGTTTGAGCAGGTGGGTTGGACAAGATGAAGTCCAGAGCTCCCTTCTACTGCAGTTCTTTCCACAACCATGTTGATTCTGATGTTATAAGTTTCCCAATACCTTCCTTTATAATTTCAATGTTTTTTTTTTAAACTTCAAGTATCAAGTGAAATTTTCCCCATTGGGATGATATCTGTTCCTGAATAATTAAATTATAATAATAGTCAAAACAATAATAACAACAACAACAATGTATAATCTCAGCAGAAAAAATAAAAGTAAAATATTCTGGTTTACAGGGAGAGGAGAATAGGAGAGAAGCAAGGAAAGAGGGAGAGGAGGGAAAGAAGAAGGGAGGGAGGCAGGAAGGACTAATAGGATAATAATAAATCAGACAGAAAACCCCTACTTTTGCTCAGATTTGTTTAATCACAGACCTACAGACCAGAGAGATCAGTAACCTGAGAGAAGCCCCAAGGGTTGCATGGATGGCACAGAACAGGATGTCACACTGTTTGATTTGTTAAGCACACAGATGGTGGCCGTTGAGAGCACACTCCAGAACAACTTGTACAGTACAGTAGCAAGGCAAGTCACTAATCATATATTGCTCAGTTAATCAATCATTCACCTAAGAGAGAACAGATGGCACAATTCATAAAGAGTCAACTACAAGTGTGCAAAAGGGCTCATTGGTATTTCTGTCCTACCCTTGTAATCTATAAAACAGACTTGTTTCTATTTTGGCTAGATGTTCACTGTCAAATTGAATTCACTGGCATGCTTATCTCTTCTGAAAGATAATTTTAAATGAATGTATCACTAATAAATTCATTATCCACAAGCTCAGATAAGAATGAGAGTCAATAATAAACAATGTCAAGATAAAATAAACTTTGGGAGTCTCTGTAAGAAGTTAATAGAGTGATGGTTCCAGTAGTTCTTAGTGATGGCACCAAGTTAGTGATGGCCTTAACTTGATGTTACTGCCAGAGAGAGACAGCAAGGTGTAGTGCCTTGTATGTACTCCATCAAAGCCCAAGACAAAGAATCAGGAGACTCCAGAATTTGAGTTGGTAGCCAAGTCCTAGTGCACTCTTGTGAAACATATTCAGACTCCTAAAGTTCTGTTTCCAAACTCATCCATAATCAATTCAGTTACACAGAGAAACCTGTTACCTCTCCCTAATTATTATAATGTTTTACACCTTGCCTGTAGGTCTTGGTAAAGCAAACAGGTTCTATGAAGTAAACAAAGTGGTGCAAAAAGTGTGATGGCAAGAAATGTTGGCCTTTAGTGTGACAAAGTGGTTGCCACTTCCCTGTGGGGAATTTTCTATGAAATAAACATTGGTTGAATCTTCTGAAATGAACAGGGAATCAACCACAAAGAGTGAAAGCTCAATATTAATTAGGAAATCGTTCATTCTTCTTCCTCCTCATTATCTGGGAGAAGAAAACCAGGATTAAGTTTTTCTCCAAGGATTAATGAGATTTCACCATACAGAGAGAAATAACAATCTTAGATTTCTTTGTTAATGGCAATGAATCTGGACATCATCTATTATTTTGTTCTATTGACTTATGAAAAAGTATAAGCAGCTCCATTTACAAGGTAGATTAAGCTTTTGTGTTTAGAAATAAATATCCTCTGACCTTCAGGAGAACATATGTAGCTTTGCATCCTTCCTGGATGTAATTCCTAAACAATTAGGGTAAAATCTACCACTGATGGTCAGACTAGATTTAAACAGCTCCACTGCCTCATCTTGAACAACAGCACAATAGCAAAAGTTGGTGGGTTTTTTGGTTTCTTTTTTGTTTGGTTTGCTTTGCTTAGTTTTTGTTTTCTGTTTTAAAGGCAGAGTCAATTAAATTGTCATGTTTCCCCTAAACTCAGAGACACATACTCTTTCAGCCCTGTGGTCGTATTAAGTCAATATGTCTTTCTCCGGACTTCAATGTATAATAACCTGAAATCTTTACAAGAAACGTAGAAGGGGTAATTGAAACTTGGGCCGGATAGTGTAATCCTTCTTCAGTACATGTTAGAACAATTGCTCAACCATATTACCTTCATTTTGCAAAAAATTACTTGCAAGGGACTTCATCTAAAACCAGTGTCAAGAAGAACATAGGTGTCATTTGGTTTCTAAGTGGTTCATTTTTCAAAATATCTGCTTTTGTAAGAAGGCTGGACTCAGAATCACTGGAACCTGAATGCCACCATGTTTAGGAACCTAGTCATTCCAGATAATATATGGAAACTACGAAGATATGCCCTCCAGCTGTATATATTAAGGCTAAAAGAGAGACAGAATATGTTAATACAATTTTCAAATCCATAAATTGTAATGTATTTTCTTAATTAATTAATATTCTCCTCCAAACAATTAGCCTTAATTTGGGGATGCAAATAAATACAGTAGAGGAAAAAAGATGTTAATATTAACCCGTAAATTCATGTGTCAAGTTACACTTAGATCAGGAATCTTTTGGTAAGTCATGTCTGAAATTTTTTTTTCCAGAACTTAACATTGTTCAGAAGTAATATTATCAGTTAAAAAAAAAATTTAAAAGTCTTTTAATTGATAATAATCACTATAGTCAGCAGAAAAAAAAAAGTGGTTGTCTATTTTGGTGAATAGCTATTTCATTAAAAACTAGTATGAATTCACAATTAATATTATTCAAATTAAAGATTCAACCAGGTAAAATTTGTTTTGTATTAATAACTGATTTTGCAAAATTTGCTACTTCATGTAGCTCATTCACCTTAATGACCATTACTTTTAATGCCAATGAAATTTGTTCAAGTAAAAAAAAGAGGGCATTGTTGACATACTTCTGAGTGTATTTTAGCTGTGAGCACATAAAAATAGAGAATGGATTTTTAGAATATTTTCCTTTCCTCATTTTTTATACTTCATGCTTCTTCTAGATGCAAGTACCTTCAGTTGCAGATTTCTTCTAATTACCTAAATGAATTTTGCAAATCGCTCTTATTGAAAGCACATTTTTCATTGGTTCTGTTGCCATCTAAAATACCAATAGTCACTGAAGCAATTGATCAATAGTATTATTTCCTTCTGCCACACCAGTTCTGCTCACCAGGGTCTCTGCTCCAGAAAACTTATGAGTTATATTATTGCCCTAGTCCAAGATCTATACTGGCTAGAGTAGAATAAATGGGCAATCACTCGTGTTAAGGCGAAACAGATTTCTCATTCATTTTTAAACACTTGAAGCCTGGCCTAACTACAGTGTTTTATTATCGCTTCTGGATTTAGGAAGGCAAATTTCTGTTAACTTGGCTTCACATCCACTAAGGCTTTAAGACTTGGTATGAACTGGTTAGACTCAACAAACACAGGTCTAAATTTTTTAATACTTTGTGATGCATGAGTATGTGTTACTGTCTCTATGACTGCTGCTATAAAGTCACTTAAATATATTGTTAATTAAAAAAAATATAATAAAAAGAGTTTACAATAAAAATAAGTTCAGCAATAATTTTTATTCTGGAATAAGATACTGGTTTTTAACATTGATACTAATTTCAGGTTTTGCCTTACTGGAATTTAGTCACATGGCCACTTGTGCTTTCTTCTGCATAGAGATGAATGAGAGCCACAAAATGCTTGTAGGGAGTTTATTCAACCTTGCTTAAGATGAGTGTCTCTCTTTTGCATTAAGAATGCAAGCAATGCTATGTCTTGTGTTGCCAGCTGTGTTATAATATAAAACACATTTCAAAGAATTCTCTGGCCATGTTGCCCCTTTTTACCTCTCCTGCTCTAGGATGAGGGTCTGTACAGGCATACAGATCTACTTTCTCTAAATCATTTCAGGAACGCAGTTTAGCAATCATGCTAGAGCTGCTATATTCTTTTTCTTTTCACAAATCTCTGTCTCTTTTTGTCTGTATCTCTTCCCCCATTTTCATCTGCCCAGTGCAATTCTAAGATCAACTGAATTCATGACATGCACTTTGATACAGCCATGAATGTACTGTATTTCTGTCTTGTACCTCTACTTGTACTACATCTCAGTACAAACCTGGAAATCTGGAAAATAAACAGTCTGGGACATAAAAAAAGTTAAGCATGTAAGTACAGGCATGATTTGAGCAGACTGCATTTTACTCTCTAAGAGAGGTCATGAAAACATTTGCCATAGGAAGCTATGTGGGAAAGATGCAATACATCTTTCTGTTTCTTTATGGAACTGTTAATTACTGTCACTTCTATATGAGGTAAGAGACAACCTATTTACTTCATATTTACACAGTCCTTCTTTAGCTCCAAAGTAGAAGTTAATGCACTCTAGCCATCATCCTGTAAATCCTAATTGTCTTTTCAAGACAAACCTGACTATTTTTCATTTGCTTTTCATAACATGAAAAACAGTTCAACTCATGGCAAAAATCTTTTATAAGGCTCCAGGAAGTATGACATCTCTATCAGGTATCACTTTTTGTACTAAAACTTAATACAGTGTATATTTGAAAAATGTACATGATTGCTCATACATATCCTTTTTATTAAATGTGTTACTTTACATAAAGGTACTATAATATCTTAATGAACCTTTTTTATAGATACTTACAAAAAAAAAAGGGTAGCCAGTAATTCCCTATTTTATAGGCCCTCTGGTCCCTCTTTTACCTTATAACTGGATAAATGAGAAGAATTCCTATTATATTAATTCAGATTTTGTGCATCAGTTATCTAATGCATCATCTCTTCCTGAAGCAGAGAATCCAAGTACTGCTTCCTGCTGTGTAGCACCCCATGCTCTACAGGACCATTTATGATTATATTTCACACATATTTTTTGTCTTAAAGTTAAAAAGCTGTGTTTAATAAACATATAATAAAATTAAAAGCTGACATTATCTCTATTTGATGCAATACTGGTTTTGTCTATGTAGGTATATTTGCTCTGGATATAATTTTTTTCTGTTAATTTTACTCTTTTTTGAATTTTTAAATTGACTTTTCAGCTTCTACAGGTTGAGTATCAACACCTATCACCCAATATACATAGCATCAGCATTTGACTAAACAATACCAGAAGTACTCCCTATGTGAAGGTGTTTCACTTTAAACTGAATAAAGAATCAATAATACGTTTTGATGTTGTTATTTTCTATTCTGACTAATGCATATCCAGAAGGATAAGAACATTATTCCTCCTCCAGTGTACCATAATAGAAGAGCCCTTTGCATGTTCAGTAGTGATAGACTAAAGTGCATATGGTCCTTGCTTAGGGCTGTTTAGGTGAGGGGAAAAGTATCCTTAACACTGAGATAATCTGTGTGTTTTTTTCACTGGCTATTAACTAGTGGGCATTATCCCTAGCACTTCTGTAGGCATAGTTGCCATACTCAGTACAACATTGATATAAATCATGCAGAGTATAAATCATGCAGAGATTTTGGAAGAGGTGTCACAATTCCCTGCTTTTCAAGTTGCGTTTTGGTAAGCATATTTATAAGGAGGTTGAACTTTGATTTTATTAAAGTCATGCATAAAGCAGGGTCTAAAATTAGTATGCTCTTACCCAGAAATACATTTTAATAAAGTGTTACTAAAATTCTAATTTATTTAAGATTTAATCAAATAGCACTCATTATATAGTTATTCATTATGATGAAGCCACAATCCTGTCATTACTTTAATTGTTTTCTTCAGATATTAAAAATTGTTTTTAAAATAATTCCCAACATGTAGGTGTTAGAATGTTTACTTCTGCATTATTCCTTTTCTTAAATATCCACATTGGTGGAATTTCTTGCTTGGTTGTATTTTTTTGTTGCTATTTTTTTTCCTGATTTTGAATGTTGCTTATTAAGTACTAATTAAGAAATCAAAGATGTTGAAAACTTGTTACACAACAGTCAATCCTTCCTTACAAATGTAGCTGTGCCTCAAGATATTTGACTTTGACTTATGTTCCCAGTTCAAAAAAAAATAAAAATATATATATACACTGAAGGTTGCCTTTCTAACCACTGAATTATTTTGTAACCATAGAAACAGCTGGACTGGCTGCTAACTGGGATATTCATCCTGATAAAGATCTCCCCAATCCTGCAGAGGCCTGGCTGTTTCAGGTTTGGCATTTCAAACCCACAGAAAATGTAACTGATGCCCAATATTATTAAGTACTGAGGGAAAGAAAATATATGTATCATCACACATTCTCATGGGATACACTCCTCCCATCACTGACTTAAATACGATTTCTGCCTTTTTGCTTTCCTCAAATGGTCTTAAATACAACAATGAAAGTTCTTATTATGAGAAATTGTAACATAGGTTATATTCCAGAGTACTTAAGTTTGTGCTTAAAACTGTAAATGAGTACTTAATTAATGAATTTCTATCAAGACAGACATATTTTCATCTATTTTTTTAGATCTTTTGCTGTTATCTAAGTCTCCTAGATACAGTATATGAATATATACCTGTTTATATCTTCAGAACAAGTCACTTCTATATGTTCCACCACTTAGTGAGAGTTAAAAATCTAGATTTCTCCCTAAGTTTATAAAATTAAATTTGAACTTCTATTGAACTCAAAAACTCAGAGTGCAAAACTAGGGGAAAAAAAAGCCAAACCAAACAATTTGAATTGCTGATGTGTTTTCGGCTTCATACTGGGTTATCAGAAAAGGACTAAATCTTGTCATGTGTTTTTACCCAGTGTCTTTTATTTTTACTGCAAGGTAAAAGTCATGAACCTGATTAAGAAGAAAAAGATGAAGAATTAATCTGAGCATGAAGAAAAGTTTAGGAAAAAAACATTAAGCTGTCGATAAGACATAAGTTCATAAGGAACTGGTCCTCTGAAGCACAGATTTCTGTAGATGTATATATGTGTGTCTATGCCAGCAGATATATACAAAATATTAACTTCTAAAACTAAGAATTTTTTGCAAATTTTTTAGTTAAACAGGAAGGATCAATAGAGTTGAAGTATCCTAAGATATCTGTGGTTTGCAGGGAACTAACCAGTAGTTCTTCCCTGTGTGTGTGTGTGTTTTTGAATATGGGTATGGGCACTTCTACAAATTCTGTTGGTTTGGGGAGGAAGGAAAAAATTGGCACAGGAAAACAGTGATATTAAAAAAAAAGGGAAATCTCCATAAATAATAGAAAAAAAACAAAACAAAACAAAACAAAACAAAACAAAACAAAACAAACAACAAACCAGCAATATTTGACAATAAACTTGGTTTTGTCCTGAACCCTTAAGATCCCCAGAGTTATCTCGGTTACTACTATAAGATACAGAAGTTGTGGGAATTTTCACTTTTGACATGAAGCTTTTAAAAAATTACTAGGAGGCATTTGTTTTATCCGTGTGGGAGATATAAACCATCACTGAATGATGGATCTTAATTTGACTTTCCCAATATTAAAGAATAGTTTCTAATACCAGAATGCATTCTTGAAATTTCTCACTCCTTGGAGTACTTTTGAAGGGAGTTTAATGAGATATATATAGCCTGAAACTGGTTCTCTAAATCTGATCTTTAATTTGAGGCTTCTGGTTTTTCTTATTCTTATTTTTCTTACTGATTTGTGATGCAAAATGAAGCTCCATGCAGGTCCTGTCTATAAATGTCACACCCTACTTTTCAGTTATAAGATGGTGCAGTTTGAGATTACTTTTCTTTGGGTTTTGGTTTGTTCTATTTTGTTTGATTGTTTTGTTTCTCTGTTTCTTTGCTTTGATTTGTTTATTTCTTTAGTAGAATCAAGTGAAAAATTTCCCTGTAAAAGAACAACTTAGAAAATATTTACTTAATTGTTTTATGACTGAAGTTATTAACCAAAGAACAAAAATGGGATTTTTTTTTTTTTTTATTAACAGTTCTACAATGTACAGAAACATAGAGCATAGGGTCAAAGACTAACTGAAGTTCACCAATTTTATACTGTATAAGAGCAGGTCATAAAATCAATCAGAAGACTGTTAAGGCTAAAGAGAACAAAAAATAAGGGCAATGGAATTCATACAAGTAGAGGTCTTGTATACACCAGTGCACTAAAGATAAATATTGTTGGCTTATTGTGGTTATTTGAACTTTCAGAATGCAGAGTGTGCAAAGAGATCATTCTGGTGAAGAAATGGAAATCCCAGAATATATCCACACAAATAATGAACAGGACAGCAGCCTACTCAGCCTTCCATGTACAAGAAAATTTTCTGATTATCCTAAGAACTTTGTTAACAATGTGAAAAAAATTAAATTATAGTTCTTATGGGATATATATCAAATGGAGAGATAACTTTTCAGAGTGGAAAGGGTTTGCTTCAGGATTACTTCTAAGAGGGAGTTTGCAGGAGCAAAGAGTAATCAGAAAAGAAAGAACAACTTCCTGTTAAATGTCATACACCAGGTGAAATCCTTCAAGCTTCATAAAATCAGGCATGATCAAAAATTAGCCATCAGCATCTCATTTTGTCTAAAAAATTAATTTACAAGGGGCAACCTATAAATTCAGAGTTAAGGCCTCAGTGAACCATGAATTGTAACCTGTTACCTGACCATGCTTTGATATGCATTTAACTTTACCAATATTTCTAATCAGGTCTGAAATATTCCATAGTTTACTGATTTGGCAGCATTTCAGACCTGTTTGAATGTCTCAAGTGTCTCTTCTATTGTATCTTCATGGATGTAATATGAATTATCTGTGCTTTGCATCTTTTGTTTGCTTGTGCTCATGAGTATTTCAAAGCAGATAATCTGTAATTCAAAAAACTAATTTTCAAACCAAGACATAAAATCATTCTTGTATAGCCTCTGGTTGTAGTGATGTAATTTGTTCTTGAGCCCTTCCTCATTTGATACATCAATTAACAGTCAACATGCTCACACAATCACAGAATATTCATGATCATGCTACTCTTTCCTTGCTCAAGAGGTAGTCCTGGTCTTTACCTTCATAAAACTGTTTTGTTTTAGTTTTGTTCAGTTCAGTTTGGTTTTATTGTACAATATTGTTACCATACCCCTGACTCATAGTTACTAACTTTCATTCAGAGTATATTTCTCGCTTTTAACAAATATGAAATTGCAGGAATAGAGAGCCACAGGATAGCAATCTTCATTTTTCAATAGATTTGATATTAGGAAATAAGGAATATAGATTCTCATCCTGTATCTACTACATTACTTAAGGAATTAAATAGTCATTACAAATCTACAGCATCATCTATAAAATGTGAAATTGATATAGAGGCAGTTTTTCCAAACATAATTCTGTGGCTTTAGCTATGAAAATTCTTCATCTATTCTTAGGTGCAGATCTTCCAATCTGGGCAAATAATTAACTAGAAACTCTATAGGGAGCAATAGCCCTTGCTATACAATAATCCTTCTGCTTTGTGCATTTAATGAGACTTGGTTCCTCCTGCAAAAAATAGCATTGCTGAACTTGCTTAAATTCACTAGAACTTCTCTCTACTTCTCTAGATACCATCTTTGAGGCTCTGCAGCTCCTTCATCCTCTTTTGCCTATTACTATGTGGTTAAAGGCTGGGAAGGCTGCTAAGCTTTTTTCTCACTCAAACTTTTGACTTTGCAGTATGAATAATGTATTTTATCAGAAATCCTTCTTTCTTTTGCATATTTTGAGAAAAACAAAATCAGAAACAAACATAACATTGTGTGATTTTCCAGTAGCGTCATCACAATTAAGGTTGCAGATACTTGATCTGGTGGTACACACAGTTGCCTTTTCATGGGTAAACTGTCAAAATTGAAGAAGCTACTGTCCCCACAGATTAGATCCTTCTATCTGCCAGCATTTGTGTCCCTGTGGCTGAGTTGTATGTATCAGCTGTATAACACATCCTGAATTCATATCAATGTCAACTCAATCACAGTAGTTTTATCTGTTTTAATTGTTTCAGCTGCTTGTGCACAGAAGTAGATATTTAAAGGCTTCACTCATGAGTGAAGTAACGGTATGATGACCATGGGACAGTAATAGTTTCTGAAGACATTTTAAAATTATCACAAATATGTGTCCTAATTTTATGAATGAGAGATTAATGGCAAGGTATCTTTCAGAATGAGTTTTTTTGACTGTGCGTATAAAGTTTTTTGCAGTAAGTCTAATTAATTCAGCCTGTGCTCCAAGGCAATCATCAGCCACACAGAGCAAGAAGTGCAAAAGGGTACACTGACAAACCTAACTCTCTACATGCTACTCCTCAACACTGCTTGTAGGTCAGGCACATTGCCACACAGCTAAATGATTTCCAGGTGTTTGAAAGTATCAGCACATTGATTTCAGATATTCTTGGACATGAGTGACTCCATTGCACCTGCTTGAAAAAACAGGATTCTATCCTTAGATACCACTGCTGTCCTCTCATGTCCATTGCCTGCTTTCTGCCACTGCTCTGATGTAACTTGCATTCCCCAGGTCTTTCTCTAACCTCTGCATACTCTGGTCACTCTTCCAAATCCTAACTGCTATTGATTTGCCTTTTATTACCTCCATATTTCAATTGGCACAGGAACAATGCAGGCAAAGGTTTTTTTCTGAACTACTTCTCCAGCTCTGTGTTATTTTAGTATGACTTCAAGTCTCCATCTGTGTCTGATTTTCATCCTTCCCATTTAAGTAGTTAGGAGAGTAAAATATGCAATTATTTCAGAGATACTTGAAAATATTATTTTCAAAATCTAGTGGATCTATTTGCATTTGTGGTAGCTAATATTATGATATGATATTTAAATTCAAGTGTTTGGGGTTTTTAATCTAAAAAATGGGTTTTCTTTTCATCCCTGTTTCATGGCATAAGGATGCTAAAACTACTTAAAACCCTCTATAATGGTGCTTTATATATATGGTTTTATTCAGCCTTGCTTTTTTCTTAATATGCATGAGTTATTTGTGTTTAAATGCACTGAATTTTTATGAAACATAAATATTCCAAAATTTTAAATAGTTAATGTTTCAAAAAGTTAAACTGTGGCAAAACAGAGTAGAAATTTTTAATATAGAAACATGCAATCAAATGGGGAGGGAGTTGCTGTTATCATGGACAATATCTCTCTAATTTTATTTGTTCAAATAATGTGCTTTAAGCAAAAAACTACTAAAGTTATGGTAGAATGAGAAATTTACATTTTATGCATATTTTCATATATGCATATAACCATGCATATACAAAGTTATCAATGTTCACAGAGAAAAAAATACATCCCAGCTTCTAATACAGAACTATGGAGCAGCAAATGAGCTCATCTATTTTCAAGAACTCATGGCTTTTCTAAGACATATTAACCTAACTTGGAACTATCCTCAGAATTAATGCTAGAAGTTTGTCAAGTAAATGAGGAAAGTCCATGTTAGATGTATCAGTCTTAACCCTCCTCTTTCCTCAGAATGTGAGTGATCATATTTGCAAAATTCAATCAGTTTTGCTTATATCTAACAAGATTCCCAAAGTTTCCTTGGATAAAAGCAGCAGAGTGATAAAACAGGGGTTATTTTGCCACAACCCCTGTTGAATTTAAAATACTTTTTATGTAGAAATTGCTTTACTTCTCCTATTTGCCTCATTATGAATATTTTTTCCTCATGTTTTTGTTGTAATCTTCAGAGAGGTCAATGGCAAAAATATGCAAATTCCAGAAAACCATGTTATTACCTCATCAAGAGTGAAATCCTGAACTTTATTTCTGTAACTTTCAAATGCAATTAAAGCTCAACTTTCCCAACAGTTATAGTATGTTTAATTAAAAATTAAGTTCATGATAGCCTAATACAACACACTAAATCAAATTAAAACATCCCTAACTTTTAGCCTTGTAACTTCTAAAATTACTGATATAAGCATGAAAAGGAATTTTGACTTCTCATTTTTTGTTCTTCAAACCAAGCAATTTGTTCACTTTAGGAAGATTGGTTTCAGACTTAAAAAGTAAATATCTCTATTATGCAAATAATACCTTATGAGTTTTGATATTGTTCTGTTTTTTCCACCAAGTGATCAAAGAAAACTAAAAAGGTGGTCAATGGTTCATCATCAAAGCAATTAGTATTAAACTAATCAATATTTGTCCCGTTATGGCTACACTGATATTCACAGCTGCTGTGGGTTAATCACAGAAGGCAGCTAAGCTTCACCCAGTCACTCACTCACTCCCCCAGCAGAATGGGGAAGAGAATCAGAAGAGCAAAAGCAAGAAATTAACACATGGACCAATATCAAGGCAGTTTAAGAAATGAAGAAAATCTGTACATGCAAGCAGAGCAAGAAAGGAATTCATTCACAGTTTCCTTTGTCAGGCAGGGGTTCAGCCATTTCCAAAGAAGTTAACAGATACTTGGGGAGAGAGAATCCATGGCCACAAATAATCCCTGCTTCCTACTGCCTCACACTTTGCTGCTGCCATGTATCCTCTGAGCCAAAGAAATGCTTCTGTGTGTATTATATACATAAGCAGATCACAGCTGCCTTCACTGTTCCACCGGGGTGAGAGGTACTTTGATTTTGCTTTGGTCAAACTCACTGTGAGAGCAGCCGAATGACCCGTGGGGTAAATGGTAAATTGTGCTGCTCACCTGGCACAGAGTGACTTGTGGAACTGTGCCAGATGTACTGCACGTCTCAGTTCTAAGGTCCCAAACACTCAAAAAAAAAAAAAAAAAAAAAAAGATCAGGGAGCAATTTAGAAAATAAGAAACTAGAGTATATCTGCATAATACCAACCCCTAAATCAATCTGCTACATTTGATATTAGCTTACACTGCCCTTTTAAACAATCTTATTATAATTATATCTAACATGTTCTAACACAAATATATTCTTTGGATGTTTTATGATATTATCTGCTTCCATGGTCTCTCAGGTAGTGTACTTGGTGTCAACTACAGTTTTAAATCCCAAGAAAAATGATAAATATTGCACATTTCTGGTCTGCAAAACAATAAATGTCAGCTGCACTCAGACTGTAACTCAAGACAATTAACTGGAAGACAAAAATTGCTTTTTCTTTCCCCTGCTGCCAGAGCTGTAAACTCTTTGCCAAATTGCCTTTATAAGAATTTAACATCCCTACTGATTAGTTTGACTCACATTAATTTAAAAAATACCTCAACTACAACTTTCTAGACTATAAAAATGTTGTTTTTCCTAGCATGAAGATATCCTAGTTATTATTTTATTTTAGTTCAAATCTTTTAAAAATAAGTAAATGGATTAATTAATAATTCTGAAATCCCAATAGAAAGACTATTTCTCTTTGATTATCTTGTCATCAAAATATACCTGTGGTATCTTAAGGTAGTTTTTAAGAGCAAGATTTTTCTTTTACTCTCCAAAACCTGTTTTAGCTACAAAACTTATGCTTACAAAGGAAGAAAATGTTCCAATTTAAATTCCAAATTTAAGCTACATTTCCTATTTCATTTTATGACTAAATTAGTCCCTTCTAACTATATGTATGTTTCCTGCCTGGTCTTTTTTTTTTTGTTTGTTTCCATTTTTTTTTTCCTAATTTTTTAAATTGGTCATTGACAAATTCAAACAGGCACTGTAAAAAATGTTCCATGTGCACCTTTGTGTAGTATTAATAATCGGTACTTTGGAATAACCAGAGTAAAGACAGTGGAGCAAATTCAAACCATAGTTCCTGATAAAGGAATACAGGGCAGATTAAAATGATTTAATGATTTATAAATGATTTAGCTTTGTCAGTCAAAAGAGGTGGCAGAGGCACAGATGTATGGAAATTACAATTTTAGACTGGCATGCTAACATCTTTGGAAATTGATGAGTTAGGTCAGCTCAAAGGAGTTCTGGGCTCATTAATTTGGCTTGTAGGCTCAAAGGTGAACTGGTGACCTTGACTGGAGCTACACTGCCAAGTAGAACTACATTGCCAAGCAGAAGGCAGAGGAGGGAAAAGGGTATGAATGTTTTGAGGGACCACTGGAGGGCTGATAAGGCCAATGGTCAGTTCAGGAGTTCACAATATAATATTTTTTTTGTAGTGATGTGTTAAACAAGGCAATCTCTTTATGTTGAAGATGATGTAATATTAGCATGGCTGCTATTATGTATTTAGGACTATTTTGTTTCTTCTAGAAATACTGCAGTAATAGATGCAAGAGTTTCTCTCTCTTCTTAAGAGACAATGCAGTTGTTTTGTCAAGCTAAGGTTTCTATGAATAAAGCACAACAATTTTTTTTTTCCTTTAAACATATTTTGACTGGTTTCATTATCCTGCATTTAGTACTTATCAAACCTGACTTGTAAGAAGCAGTGTACTTCATCACCAGCAAAGCTTGCATAAATAAAAAACTTATGAGTCTAAAATGATAATTACCACAATCTAATGAATCACATAAATCATTTATAATGAAGGGAAATAAACAATGACTCAGAAATGAACACATTAATAACTTGGGGTGGTTTTTTCCAAAAGCAATGATTAGTTTAATTTATATAGTGTGTCCATAGACAGTATAACTGGAATCCTATCATTGAAATAATTAGTAGTTAATCTAAGGGGATAAACATATCTAGCAGAGTCCAAATTGAAAAATGGATATTAAAATTATCATTAAACTAGGAACATTACTATAAAATTACAGTAAATGCCCAACATGATTATAAAGAAAATGCAAAACATTCAAGAGATCATTTACCAAATGTAACATCTCTCAGTCCCTCACCAAGCACCCTCCCCACCACTATTTTTAAAAAGTTCCTAAACAAAAATTTGCATGTTTACAAACAAGAAATAATAATGTAAAAAAAATTATCACTGGGATTCTCTTTGCCTAAATTTTTCATTTAGGTATGTTGGATGAGTATGACCCGGGTAGGACTACAGATGTTGGAGGTTTTGGCTCAGGACTATTTTCATGGTGCTTCAGAGCAGCATTAATCTTCCTCAGTGAGACAAAGAGATGAAAACCAAATACCTACAACTATAGTAGTGATATTAAGAAGTTGGTGGATTGCATTTCAATTTTTTTTAATATATGTAGAGAAACCAATTTCAGTCTATATGAAATGGTGACTGGATTTCCACATACACTTGTGAATATCTGCAATGCAAAAATAAAGTAGTATAAAATTTTAAGTATATCAAAATATTCTAGTAGACAATACTAGAATCTCTAAACCAAGAATAGTATGAGATTGCTACATTACTTGCAATAATTTAGCATATTTTTTTAATTTATAGTAAATGATAAAACTGTATATTTAGAACACTGCAAACATCTATCTTCTGATTCATTCACTTTATCAACATTTATGAAAATGTATTATTCAATGTATTGTTTTCTATTTTAGTTATAAAAATTATTAACTTTCTATATATACTGCATGTTACCATTTACTTGAAATCATAAATAGATTACTGGTTTTCCCGTTCAAATTAGATGGATCACTATAATATGTAACTAAGTTGATCTGTTAGGAAAACCACTCAGATATTATATAAATATGTTCCTGGTGATTGGTGAAATGTCACAGGAGCTGATTTCACAGAAAAGTCACAGGCAGGTTAAGAAATTTCAAGGGTCCTGGAGACCATGAGCAAGTGCATCAATGCAACTCTGACCTTTCTGTCACTTCAGTCAAGACTGCCTGGGCTAATAAAGAAAATGTAGGCAACACTGAGAAGCCTATAAATTGTGGCAATATGGAGTAACCAAAAAAATCCAACAGAAATGCATTATTACACTGTAAGTAGTTCAGTTTAGACAAGGCTAATTTTGAGCTTACTTTCCAGTAATGACCACCTCATTGTCTCTGCTTTCTAGTTCCTGAAACCCAGCCCCCACCTGGCAGCCTTATGACTTGCTCAGGACAAAGTACATCAAGGTTTTTCACTGGGCATGGGATGTTCTTGGCACCTTATTTTGCTTTTTCTACACAAAAGATTGCTGCTTTTCTCAGAAAAAAAAAAAAAAAACCACAAACAAACAAACAAACAAACAAAGGACAAAAAACAAAAACAAAAAGAAAAAACAGAATACTCTTAGTTATTTAAAATTAAGTGATTGGGTTATTTAAAGACAGAACATACAGAATACTGGATAATTTTTCTTTTTGCTGTTTTCTTTGAAGATATTTAAATACTAGGTCCATGATGTTAATATAAAAATATTATATAGGAGATGCTTTTCTTTTTCCTTCCAGCACTGGAGGAATTTTATTTGAAATAAAGAGGAGTACGGAAATCTAGAATAAAGGTCTCAGCTTACTGAGACTCTATGTTTCACCACCCAGCAAAAGTCAACTGCTAGATTAAAACTGGCAGAGAAGGATGATTGGCAACATGTTCAAACAATTTACGAAATACAAGGCAAGTCATTGTTTGTGAAACTTTTGTGACTGCCAGATATCATTCAGTTTTGCACTTGATAATTCATGGAAACCATTATTTTTTTTCTTTTCAGCAATAAAGTATAAAATTGTCTCTATACTCACAATTGCCAGCATGAAAAGCAATAAGGATCTTTGAATTCTATCGGAATGATTTTTGATATCAAGTAGCCTAATGAAAGCTGATTGTCTGATCAGCTAATGAACAACATTTCTGATAATAAATGCAACCATGATGGTGAAAATTTAATTAAGATAAATACCCATCATATATTCAGTTATGTCTGTATAAAAATTTTCAAAATAAAATGAACATCTATTCAACACACCACAAAACTGTTTAATTGTGTACAAAATAGATTTTCTGTGAAACTTCCAAGGACACAGCTTATTTTCACCCTGATAAGTCATATATTATATTATATATCATATTTTTATATATATTAATATATATTAATATTATATTTCCATATGAATAAGTAATATATTATACTCCCACTACCATCTTTGTATTATATTACTCTTATAATCTGTCAACAGCTTACTTTAAAGATCTGTCCTTATTCCTACTTTTTGGATAAATTAATATTGTATCTAAATTATGAGACTTGATTAAACAAGAGCACAGTGATTTTTTCTTATGAAGTTTCTTTCTTTTATGTTTCTTGTGCTTTTTGTTATGAAGTTCTGTTACACCCTCCCATAGATGAAATATTCTAAAAATAAGTTCTTTCCTCACCTTGTAACATGTCATTAAAAAACTAATTAAATAGTATGGTACCAAAAAGCTTGGTGTGTGATGCAGCCATGTAGCTGTCATGTTACTATATCTTCATTATTTTATTAATCACTTTTAAAGATTTCTACGCTTTAAAGAACATAAACAGCAGTTCTGTACTATATACTGTGGGGAGAGACAATGTCACAAAACAAACTGTTCATAGGAATAAGAAGTATGATAGTAGCCTATTTTTGAACTTTGTATCTCTTTAGAAATTACAGATATCTCGGAGTTTCTGTTATGTGAGGGCCAGATGGCTCTGCTTTGGGATAGTAAGAAACACAATCCCAAGGTAGCATTCAGCAGATGTCTAGGCAGCAGCTCCAGCTGACCAGACAAGTTTCTGCTCTTTCACTTCACACTGACAAAGCCAGGAATGATGCAAGACAATGAAATAAGCTACATTCAATGAGTAGAGAAAAGTATGTAAAAACTTTAAGCAAACAAATAAACACATAAAATTCACACTTCAAATCCATCATACTTGTGATTTTTTTTTGGTGATGGGGAAAAATTGAAAGGGTAGGAAAGTGGCATAGGGAAAGAAGAAATTGGATTTTTTTTCTTAATAAAAGAGAAAAAATCTTTTATTCTGATGCAGTTGCTTATTTCCTTAGCTAAAATAACTGAATTTGATAACTACAACTGATGCTTTAACTAGAAATATATATTTTTATGTCCACAGAGTGTTCTGACTAGATCTCCAGAAGCCCTAAACCAACGCATGTCCACTGAACCAAACAGTGCATGTGGTTTTAAGCTATTTGGGGATCACGTGATACCACTTATAATTTTTTTCTTTAATATAAGCAATGGAAAAAAAGACTGCACTTTTATTTATGTGACTGACATTCTAATAGAAATTAGAACCTACATAACACAGCACCTGGAATACTGTACAGGCATTAAAGAAAAAAAATAAACCTTAACAACTAAAAGGAGGATTTTGCAGTAAAACAAGACTAAAACACAAGGGATTTGGTTTTACTCACAACCTTCTTACTTTTTAAATTTTTTTTTTCTTCTCTGAGCAAGGTTTTTCCTTCCTCACCATTTTAGTTTACTACTGGATATTTATGACATAGGATAAGAGCAAAATTATCTTCAGTTGGATCTATATCTGCTTCTCCCTTTCCAAGTCAAGATATGTCTAACTAAATCCTTGGACACTCACCAAGCTGCTGTTACTCTATGCTTTGTATCACAATTTGTGTGGAGAGACAACAGAAGAGCATCTTCCAAAGGAAATTTATAAAATACTAGTCTAAATAAGCAGAACTGTGGCTTTGAGATTGCCTACATGAAGATGAAAATGCTTTGAGAAGGTTGACTGGAAATATGGGAGGGAGAATATTTAAAATATGCCTCAACTATTCCAAATGCAAGTTGTCTTTTCTGACACGGAGTGTAATATTGTTTTTTCCTTTTCTCAATGTGTAAATAACATCACAAAGTATCTCTGGAGCAGACCTTCTTTCTAGGCAATCCTACTAAAAAGCTCATTAGTGAAAGAATAATAGATGATAAATCATTTTCTTACTCATATTAGTGCTACTTTCAAAATAGTCTGATTTTTTTTTTGGAATACCTCTACAAAATTATGCAATTTCTATTGATGTCTTTGAGCTTCACTTTTCTTTGTAAAATTCTGACATCATTTGTTAGCAGTAAACTCTTATTTACACTTCTTATTTTTAAGAAAATTAAATCACTCTTGAATTTTTATTGCCAAATTGCCCTGTGAGGAGGTGTCATTGCAGTCACACTGGTTTCAGACTTCTAAGCCAACTGTTGGTTGTGGCATTACATAGACAGGATTTGATCTTCATCTCTCAAGTGTAGACACATATTACATCAGCATGGTAAATTCCTAAATTACAACCTATCCTGACAGTTTATATTAGTAGATTAGAAAGCTTTTAGAATCTCTAATTGGAATGATGGAACCATGTGAGTCAATCCAGAGAAAAAGTGAGTTTTTTAATGGATGACACTCTTCTCAAATACATTTATAAATAATATCTTACACAGAATTGATTGCTATCCATATTGAGAGTGCATTTGATATTTGATAGTTGCAATCTATGTATATGCATTCTGATATAGTTATCATCTTCTGATGTCATCTGTTTAAAAACTCCCTGGGCCTTTGAGCCAGGGAACCTTTGAGCTATATATTAACAGTAAGGCCTGAGATGGCAAATGTGACACCAGATTGTAATAAAAATAATTATTTATGCATGTAAAGCATTAAACTAGCAATCTTTCTAATGCATTTTCAATGTCTGTGAGATCAAATTTGCATGGACAGAAGTCAAGCATCATTGATCTCTTACACTCAACATGTGCTGTTGGGCTTTTCACTTTTCTGGTAAATATTTAACTACTGTCAACTGTCTTTTTGCTTGTCAGAATTCTTTCTGTCCTAAGGTGACTTTATGATGCTTGTTTCCCCAGTCATCTCTTCTGTTTATGCTGGATATGAAGTTTTGCACTTTTAAGACTAGTTCCAAGAGCAACGGAGGGGAGAAGAAGCATGGAGTTTGTTATCAGAAACTGCACTTGCTGCCCTCCATCCTCTCCACAGCTGTGTTGTCTGTGGACAGAGAGCAGGAGAGGGTTCTCTTTTGCATTTTAATTAGCTTTTTTTTAGCTAGCTGAGGCAAAGAAGTTCCCCAAACTGTGGGTTTTGTTTTCTTGGAACTGTTCAAACCTTCTCTGGGCTGAAAAGCCAGAAAAACACTGGGAGCTCACGCCTGTGGCCCAGCAGGGTCTGGGATGCAGCATTTTCCAGCACAGGAGGGACTGATAAGAGACTGAGTGAGCTGAGATACAACCCACTAAAAGGATTTTTTAAATTTGTCATCTCTTCAGAGCAGTGAGAGGTTTTATTGTTAAATATTATTCATTTTTTATGCTTGTGAGTACTTTGCTTGTTAAATAAACAGTTTTTCCCACTTTCCTCCAAAGATATCTTTTCTCAAACCAGTTGGGGGAAGGGCTGCTTGAACCTGCTTTCTAGAGGGACTCCTTTGGAAGTTTCTTCCCAAATTTGCCCTAAGCCAGGACTCCCTCCCTTCCTTCCTCCCTCCAGTAAAAGACTGGAAAAACTCTAAAAGCAAATTGAAAATTTTGGATGATTTGAAAAATTGAACATTATTGATACAAGAAATAAAGAAAAAAAATCAAGGCAGTCATTTACTTACAGAAATTTGTATTCTGGCATTCACCAGAGAAGGTATAATAGAGGGAAGCTTGCTCAATAGTCATTCATATTTTTTTTCCAACAGCAAAACTGAGGCAAAAGTAAGCACATAAAGAAATCAGTGAGATTTAGCCTTGTGTTCCCTTAAGGAGTCTAAGATTGGAAGGCAGATAAACAGTAAAATAGGACAAGATCATATCTCAAATTATCTCTTACCTTTCAAATAACGTTTCTACTTATTTTCTCACTTTTATAACCAATTTTATCTTTGTTATTATCCCTGTCTTCTCATATTTCATATGAACTGGGAAAATCACCAGTGAATTAATAAAAGCAAAGGAAAAGTTTCCAAGTAGGAAACAGTCATGCAATTTAAATTCTAAGGTAGTGGGTTGCAGAACCACTGATAATCACAGATTTTGTTAGAACAATTCATTCTGCATTATCTCCCAAAAGAATTACCTAAACTATCTTTCAGGTTTATATGTAATATTGAGGATACATTAGAGACTTAATGTACTCTTTTCAGTAATGAACTTCTGATCAATCAAATTAAAGTTCCTCCCTTGTGTAGAGGATCCCTGTAGCATATGAAGAGCAATTTAGACATCACCGGATCTTGCTCCTTGCTTTACAAAATTCTTGCATTACTATGCAGTACTTCTATGTGATTGGAATCACATGTAGGAGGTGAAGCAAGGTCAGATTCTGGATTCACCACCATGGGAAAGAGTCTGGATCACACCACAGCTTCAGCACATGCAGAGCTCCTAAAGGGCAGGCAGTGCATGGTGACAAGGATGTCAGAGAGCTGCTGGGAAAGGCAGGGTTGCCTGTGCTGGGAACACATCAGGGGCCAGGAGCAGACGCTGCTGACACTGAGAGCACGGTGCAAAAGCAGTGACACTGGTGTGCTGGAGTTCCACTGGCCTCCCAGCCATTTAGGGCTACATGAACCCCATTTTAATGATTTGAAGTTGAAATTAATCAGGAAGAAATAAGCTAATTATGATCACTGGTAGTAACTAGACCCATGTTTAAAGACATGTACACTTAACTCAATGGTTTTGTTCCAGCACAGGGTGGCTTTAAAGCAGTCAAAAAAAAGTAGATTAAATCTTGCTGGCTACCAGGAAATTTACAAATATTAATTAAATAATCAATAACTCTTTGTCCATTAAATTACTGAATATTAAGTAACATGATTTATTACAAATATATTTTCAGACATGACCTTCTTTCAGTCACTAAGGCTTTTCATATTTTATTACTTTTTCTTCTTTGTAGGATATAATTTGACAGATCTTTACAATAAATTCAAGTCTTGCTAAAAAAAAATCTGAGATAGCCTTCAAAAGGCATTTTAAAAAGTTTATCATTTTTTCAGCCCTCCAGTAATATTCCTCCAGATGCAGACAGGATATATTTTTTTAAAATGCAATCCTGATGCAAAAAAGATCTGTAAAGGAAGAAAAGAGTTTTTTGGCTCAACTTTAAAGAGAGTCATGGCAGAATTTTGATGTCTAAGAGCTCTTTGGCAATTCAGCAAGAAGCACTAACTCATTTTATTAAGATTTGCTGTTATAAATTGCATCTGGTTGCCAGCTTTTGATTGGACCAGACCTCTCCAGAGGTCTTTTCCAACTACAACATTTCTGTGATTTTGTGACCTTCAGGTGTAAGTAATGTGAAATGTCAATAAACTGCATGTATCACTTGCCCTTTTGCCAGATAATGCTACAAAAGTAATTCATACTGTACCAGAATAGGAAATGCTTTCCAAGCTCTGCTGAGCAGTGGGATCTTCTCCTGGATAGGGTGATATTCTTCACAAACACAGCTCCTGGAAGGCTCAGCAAAGATGCATGTAGAGGCGAACTGTTAACACACATTTTAAAACTTTATTGTTCATCGAAGCATGAAAGATCTATCAGGATGCAAATGGTCATCCCTGTAGATAAGAACTGATCAGAAAATTCACCACTGGAGAAACTGCTGGTGGGAAATTATTGCACAATGTCATTGAAACCAAATGAGTTTTGCTATAAATGAGCAAAAGAAGAAATATTGGATTTTTGTGAGAGCTAAATTGCATTGCATGGTAGTTGTCAGCCTGTCAGTGAATGAGATTAAAGCAATTCCTATAGTATAGATCTGTCCAGAAACATAATCTAGGAGAAAATGCTTAGATGAAAACTATAAAAACTGCAGTTAGACTGTAAAATCTAATCAGCATTGATTGGTTGAAGGGTTAGGTTTTCTGCACTACATTTTTTTTTATTCTTTTTGGTTTACTAGGTCTTATAGTAGAATTTGAAAGGAGTAAAAAACACAATCATCATTGATTTTTTCAAATCTAGGGCCTGAAAATATTTACAGAATTATGATTCCTTTTTTTTGGTTTATAATTATTTCCTTTCAAGAACTTCTTCAGTGTCGGTATGCACACACACTAAGCCTTTATAGTCTTCATAATACTAATATTGTCAGATTTCTGATTTAATGACATTTACAGGCCAATACTTTTGTCTTAAAAAATTCTTTTTTAGAAAGATTAATCACTGCATGAAATTTGTCATTAACACAGGAACGCATAGACATTGCTTTAACTGTGTGATTTATACTCACCTGTGAAGTGGATTTTTTTCTGCAAAATAACACTGAGGTTCTAAAAGCCTTTCAGTAGTAGGAAAACATTGCACTTTATGAATTTTAAAATCATTCTGAGTTTGTCTACTTTGTTATATTACACAAGTAATCCTTTTTACCAGCACTTTATATAGAAATTTAAAATTCAGTATACAAAAATCAAGAATTATCCAAAATTAACAATAGAACAAATAGACATTTCCCAACAAAAGCCACTAATACAGACTTTTCATTGACTCCCAAGGTTTTAAAGGTCAGGCTTTGGCAATAAAGCCAACCAAGTCTTGGGGCATGGGAATAAGCTATTGTCTTCACCATGACTGTCACATGTTTAAACAAAAAAAAAAAAAAATATAAGTACTCTATTGTGTTAGGAATGACAGTTGCACAGAGCTTTGGACAAATCTTTCCCTAGCCTCCTTCACCAAAGGTGTTTGCCAAAATGTCGGCACAGTGAGTGAGTATTCAGGGGAGTTCCTCTCTATGAGGAGAGGATCAACACTAAATTTTGATCTGGTGACCATTTTACCAAATTAAAATCTGACATTTGATAATGTTGAAAATTTTCATATTTAATTCAAATTATTAGTTTAATCTACCCACATAAAATAGGTGAAATGAAAGAATAATAATTATTGAGGTATCCTGTAACTTTTTTCTGAAGTTCTTCAATCAGTCCAGTTAAATATATAACAGAAAATGTCCACTATAGATTTTTTAAAGAATAAATGATGAGGCAATCTGCTAGAAGCATGGAAATAATTTTCTGCCAATATTATTACTTTTCTGTATGCATTTTCAATTTACTATATACTTGCTGTTTCAACACTGAGCCACACATGGAGAGACAGAAAAACCTGAGGGAGTCTGAATTTTCATCCACACATTGTTATCAATATATATTACTCAGTAAAGTACAGTTTCAAAATTTGAGAGAAATTTGCTAACTAACCACTTAGGCCCTAGACTGACATGAAAAAGTTAAAATTGAGAAGTTAAATTTATTTTTAACTATTAGAAATGGAGATTCACTTAAAAGTAACAGACACAGAAGTAAAGATGAGAAATTCTCAGAAACACTCTTTTTAATGTGGTTTTCTAGCCAAGTTTACAAGCATTCACAAGAATGTCTTACAACTGAGAAGAAATGTTCAAAGCCACTTGTAGTCATCACATAGCAGAAAAGAAGTGAACATTCAGACCAAATAACATGTCTTATTGTACTTGAGAACAGATTCTTCAACTAATATAGTCAGACACTAACTAAACATTTATAGTATGCCTGAGCACTAACACCAGGAGATTAAAATTGATCTCCACCACAACTTGATTTTTTAAATGTATTTTTATAAACCCTAATAACAAAAGACTTGTCTGCCAGAAATGAAAACACCTGCCAAATAATAATTACAGATGCTAAATATAGTAAAGCTGTCTATCCATTTTCCATTGTACCTCAATACAGTCATCCTTAGCAATTTATCAGAATAAATACCCTTCAGTGTAAAAGTAGATGTGGAGGGGAAAACAAAAACTTGCTGGGATTAGTCGAGTCTTTTTGTATTTGTAACAACCAAAATAAAAACAAAGCTGCCAGACTTTTTGTGAGCTGTCCTTCAGTACCAAAATACAGTGGAGGACTACAGATAAGAAGACATTGAGCCCCTGAAGTGCCCAGCAGTAGTTACTGTGAGTTTTTCAGTTGAGTTCTGCCCACACATTGTTAGCACTCCCTATATTGCTAGGGTAGTGTCAGACCTCACAATGTTCTTTGTCCTGAATTCCATCACCAGAGAACTATTTTAAGAGCAGGCTATCTGATGAAATGCTCTAGGGAACAATGCAGTTCAGTTTTCTGGTTTAGGCAGAAATTTTTATCTATTTCTCTCAGTGTTTGTAGACACATGCTTTGAACAGTCTGTCTCATAAAAGGAAAAGAACTTATCCTTCTCTGACTTAATTTCTGTGGTAGTCCTCAGATATCCATGGTTGGCAAATTACCATTTGGATATTTGTCATTTGAAAGAGCTGCAGGAAGTTGTATGATGCACATAAAAGTAACATATTGTATTCAGGAAACGATAATATTTGGGAATTTATTCACATTACATTTGGGTTTAGATCTAGATACAGATAGGTAATTAATTATATTAACTAAAACAGTCTGTTGATTTAAGTTTTCCTTTACATAAAGCACAAAACACAGTGCTACTTACTAATTTTAATTTGGCAACTATTCAGCAGCAATATGAAATAGGTAATGTGAGGAAGAGGGCTATACTACTTCTTTAAATTAACTGCATTGACTTAGAAATATTCTTTCATTGGCATTACTAGATTCAGACAAAGTGGTGCAAAGTTTCGGCCACAGCAGGTTATGCAACAGCATTCTTAGCTGATGAGATCTACTAATCATAGAATTATTTTTTTTTTATCATTATGACTCCATTGGTGAGTGCTGGGTACACTAATTTGGGGGTTTATGTATACCATTGGCTGATTAAATGAAATAAGTGATAACTGACCCATAATTAAAAAGTAATTAAAATTAAGAATATTAATTCTTCCTCTGAAAAGTGAAGAAAAACTAACAGGTGAAGCAATAAGCAGCACTAAATACATTTTTGACCCACAATTGGTCCTTGCATGGTTCTGATTATCTTCATTAGACGGCTCCCTTTTAAAAACAGTGCAGTGCTATAAAGGAGCAAGAGGTACAAGTTAAAAAAGTGGTCATGGATGACAAAAGTACAGTTATTTTGAAAACGACATATTAAAAAGAAAATATTAAAAAATTGGAAGAACACAATTGCTAGTCTAAATAGAAAAAGAAATTGTGAGGTAAAGGAAATACCCATCAGAGATGGGTAAAAAATTTCTGAAGGCAAGACAGAGCAAAGAATCATTCCACTGAGATTTGAAGACATCAGGGAAATGTGTGAGATATTAGCTTGTTAGGTAGAAAGGACAAACAATGGTAAGAAGAATGAAAATCTCTCTCAAGAAATGAATGACTAATTCACCAACCAGACTGAACCCTAGTTGTTGGTATTCCTCAGAGCCCTATTCCTGGAAAAATAGTGTTTGCTATCTGCAATAATTTCTCAGCTAAAACTTGATTCCACAGCTTTGCTCAAGCATTTTTCACCAGTTGTTTAACATCTCCCAGTCTCAGACACCTTTATTTGAATAACTAGTCAACATGATCCATACAGTAGGTTAGAATCATGAAAGCATTTTATGTACACAATAAAATACATATTTTAATGGAATAATGTGAAAGAAATTAAGATTGGAGAAGCTAGAGGGAAAGATCTTTGATTGTAATATCTTCTAAACAAGTACTTTCATTAAACTAACTTAAATCCTTGACTATTCCAAGAGCAGTAACATGGTGAGACCCAGCAATTTGTGAAACATATTGAAAGGTCAGACCTTGTTTTCTCAAAGTTCAGAAGTAAAAAATGCACATGTAGAAATGTGATATCTTTTAGGTACAGAGGATGGTTCTTCACCAACCTCATGGTTGTTCAAAATTCAAGCAGCTTGACAGTCTTAAATCCCAATTACCAAAGGGATCATATGCTTCCAGCACAGTAATGAAACTTCATGAAGTATGGATCTTTTCCATACTGCCTGAAATGGGGCTTTCATGGGGATGCATCTGAAATCATGGAACTCTTGCTCCTAACAGCAAGTCAATCACAAAATATGAAGTAAAACATGCTCTGTCTTCCCCACAGTAAACACAGATCAGTGTGAGCACTTTTCTTGTTCTCTCTTCTTTATCCTCATTGTCCCCTGAATATCAGAAAAATGAAAAAGAAACTAACATCTAGTATGAAAACACAAAAGAATAAGAATGTATGTATGGATAAGTGTTTTAATCTTCCATTTATCTTGAAAAATTAAGAACACTAAAGGGGCATGTATGAAGGAGGGACAATACCAAGAAATGCTCAAAAATGTGTCCCTTTCAAGCATGATTTTTATGAGTTCATTAGTGTCACTAATAGATTCTCCAAGAAATGAATTTTTCTTACTGTTAATAAATTCAGAATTGTAAGTCATTTGTTAAAGCATAAACAGAGAGTCAAGAGAGCAAAAATAAAGCTGATAACCATCTTCATGTCCACACATACTGCTTTGTAGGTGAAAACACAAAATACGCAGTGGATCTGCCAGACTTCTAGAAAAGCCACAGTGTAAAAGACATTCACAGTATGAACACAGCATCTAATGCTTATTTACTTATCCTATAATGAGAAAGTTCCCAAACAGATGGTGTGACCAAGCCTCAGGAGACTTCAGTGAGATGTCTGGAAATTGATGGGGCTTTTTCTAGCTGGAAAAAGAAAAACTAAACAAACAGAAATAAAACAACACTCCAAATTTAGCAGAATGGATAATTTTCTTCAATTCCATCTTGCATGACAGATGAAACTACAGAACACCCCAAATAAACATAACATGACTTAAATTTTTAAATAGAAGAGTCATAAAAAGTGTATTGATTTTTTTTCAGACATTTATAAAGTGAAAAAAAAAAATATTTATTCACACATATGCATGTAGAGCATTTCTACTGCCTGTAATATCCTACTATTTTCTAACCATGGGGAAAGCATTAAAACAAAAGTTGAAGTACAAATAGAATTTCCCAGGATTTTTTTAGAACTTGTGGATATGTTTGCTTGCTGTGAATTATTCTGGTTTTACTTTTGCAAAGACACAAAATGAAAATATACAAAGACTGTACTTTAACTTCTCTGGCACTCAGCTTAAGCATAATCTTTTTCAGCATTCATAGTTCACATATTTAATATAACTATCCACCTGTGGCCTTTTCCATTCCTGTGTTTAGGAATAGAGATAAGCCCACTACTCCTTTTGAGTCCCCTTATTTCAAAGTAATTTAAAGCTAGTCTGGGTCACTTTCTACAATGCATGAATCCCACTTATACTTGTAGGCAAAAGTAAATTATACATGTACACCTTTCAGTCCTGAGACTGTTCCTTCCTAAGCCATTTAGAGACAAAATGTGGTGCTGACATTTAAGTCTCATTTAACCTCTGTCTCAGTTATAAGGCTCTCACAGTGTTGTGACTACACATAATTTTTGTCTATGGAAATAAAACCTTTTGGTTTTGTAGATGACGAAAACATAGGTGTTATCTCTGACAGGACTGTTGTCAACCATAAATGTACACTTGTTTATCCGATTGTAGCTGCCTAGGGCTTCAGTGCAAGAAGTGGCTTTTTCCTGAGAAGCTGAGTGATTTGAGAAAGGCAGGCTATACTTTTAATTAGCCCTATTGATTTCTTACAGAAACAACTTTAAGGTTTGTTTTGTTACTGTTCAGAAGGGAGGAGAGCTAGTCCCTGGAGTCCAGCTAACCTGTGGCAGCTTGACCTAAAGACTTTAGTGTTTTGTTAATAGTAGTTAACTTCTCTAAAGAGTATACAGAGTTACAGAAGGCTTCTTAGAAAAATCTGAAAGACAAGACAAAAGGTGCAATGAAACATTGAGAGAGGAAAACCATACCAGGGAAAGACTTAGAAAAAGTTATCAAATGACTCATGAAGGGAAGAGGGCCTGATAAATCCCAGATTTTATGTAGAATAGAGAGACAAATGGCAAAACAAAGGCTGAGTGATTTGACTTAGAGTTTCTC
Source organism: Lonchura striata (assembly GCF_050655825.1). NCBI lineage: Eukaryota > Metazoa > Chordata > Aves > Passeriformes > Estrildidae > Lonchura > Lonchura striata. The sequence goes on from NC_140704.1 coordinate 100,513,894, forward strand.
CACCTTCAGACAAATAACCACAAACCAAACTAAAAAAAGCACAACATAGCTCTTCTGGCTTTTTTTTTTTTTTCCCCACCCTGAACAAATACTCTGTCTGGTACAATGACCTATTCTGTCATAGTAAAAGGCTGACAGGTGATTACTTTCATTTCAAATTCTTTCATCTTTAAAGAAAGCACATTTCAATATCCATGGCTGGTTATTAGCTGATTCATGGCTTATGTACAGTCTATCCACTGTTACAATTGAATAATTTTATTCAACAGAGCAGAATTACACCCTGACTTTATGAAAGGCTTCTTATTGCTTTTCACTTTGGAAGGAAAGCAAAGTTTAATCCATAAATCTTGCTTTACTTTTTGCTTCCCTTCCCTTCCAAGTGGATATGACCTAGCCTCCAAATCTTTCCCTCTTTTGAATTTATTGTTATCAGATTTTCCCTCTGGAGCTAAATATTCTCTCTCAAAAGATGTAAAAGATGTAAAAGACATGTAAAAGAACACTTTATTTTCTTAAATACCAATGCATCAATTCTTTTTTGTTCATATATATCTGTTTTTTAAAAGCAAATTGCAGTGCCAGAAGATTTTTGAAAATTATGCAAACACCTTCAGAAGAGAAAGTAAAAATGCTCTAGTGGTAAAGTGTCTGTTGTCATCTTCTTAAAGTGGTTTCAAATCCTTTGCAAAACCCAATCTGAACATGTATTTAGTGACTCTAACTATCATAATATGTCAGCATATGTGTCTTTTGTAGGCTTTTTATGGTAGGTTGTCTTTTTTTTAAAATCCATACTTTGGGTTTTGGAATGTAAAGTCTAAAATTGGTGGTGGCGGGATTTTGCAAGGAGAATTTTTGCCTCTGCTACTGTGACTCTCTCCCTCTTTAGACTGTGGTAGACCACTTTTATCTCTAAAGGTGAAATATTCCATTACCTGCACATTATTTTCACATAAATCTTGCATTTCTGCACTAATAAGATGGTTGTCAAGAAAAGGGTAATTGCAAATAAGTACAGTATAGGTTATGCATTAACAATGTAGAACTTAATATTCTGTATTTATGTATAAAGCATTTTCAAATTCAGTTACCAGAGTTTAAGCACATGTTTTTTCATTTCATCAAAAGATCTGAAATTCTATAATGAATTGACTTTGACTGAATCCAGGTGTCCACCAAGCTGCTCTATCAACTTTTTTCCTTATCAAGACAGGATAGATAACATGATAAAATGTTTGTGGGTTGAGAAAAGGACAGGGAACTCACTTATCAATTTCTATCATGGGTAAAACAGACTTGGCTTGGGGATTCTAGTTTAATTTATTGTCAATCAAAATTCAGAGTAGGTTAACAACAAATAAAAACAGATCTTGCACACTTTTGCCTTATCCTTCCCTTCTTCCGAGGCTGAACTTCACCTTAGCACGGGGTCCTTCCACAGGGTGCAGTCCTTCAGGCACAGATGGGATCCCTGTGGGATCCAACCAGTAAACCCAACCAGCATGGGTCCATCTCTCCATGATGCCACAGGTCCTTCCACGAGCCTGCCTCCAGCACAGGCTTCCAGTGGGGACACAGCCTCCTGCAAGAACCCATCAAAACAATGTGAGTTAGAGGAAACATTTTGCTTTGTAGGTTAATGGCAATACCATATCGTTACTTGGATAAACCATACTGCTGAAGAGTAAATAAGCCACTTTCCTTTACTGAAGCATGGTGCCTTTTACCTCTTTACTGCTATCAAAAGTCATAAAAATGTGGTTAAAATTTTCCCAACAGGGCATTATATTGAAAGCCTTCTTTCACAGTTCCACTCATTAGAGAACTAGATACCATTATCTAGTTGCTGGAAATAAGCAAGTAAAATTATGACATGGAGACAAATTTCCATATAAAATAGAGACTATATGGAATTTTCAAGTGATGCTGTCTTAAAAAGAAGGAAGAAATCTGCTTGAGACAGGCAATGTCATTTACCCAGGTTCTTCATCTGAATGGTCATAGTTTTGAGGAACTGTCTATGCAGAAGACAAGAGAATTGTCCTTGATTTTTTCAAAGTCAAAACTCACTATCAGAAAATCTTGCTAGAATAAAGCCCATGTGTATTTGTGTGCTTCTCTTCTTTGCTTAACTTTTAGATCTGAACAAAAGAGATCATTCAAAAGTAAAAATTCTGTGAGTTGTTTTTTTCTTGTTTTGTTTTGATTTTTATTTTTTTTGCCTGTTTTGGTTTTTGGGGTTTTTTAATTGTTCTTTTTTTTTAAGATGAAATTGAAGATTTTCAGTGCTAATAGAAGCATCGCTTTTGGGGATCTGAAAGGAAAAAGGCATTATGTCTTTAGGCCATAAAGGCCATTGGAGTCTGATAATCTGATTTATTATGTCTCAGGCTACAAAGTCTGTTAATGCTTTATTTTCAGTGCTGATAGAGACAGTGGTTAAAATATAATTATGAGACTTCAAGGAAATTCTGTCCAAGTAATTGGCACTTTAGTGTACTTGATTCACACAAAAATTGTACAAATACAACACTAAACTTAAAATCAACAGATATAGGTAGAACTTTGCTTTGCTCCACTGGAATATGGCTCTTTTAATAAAACTGGACAAGGTTATTGTGGTGTTTCATAAGCTCTACATTTTCTCAGATTTCACTAAGAATCATTTGGACACTGCTGACAACTGATATACTTTTCCTTAATTCAATATGTTCTTGAACATACCTTGCTCAGAGTAAAGCACGCTGTCTAAGACTGGGACTTTATCTGAAGAGTATTCCTTCCTGAAAACTGAAGAGATGATTTATTTAAAAAGGAACTATTATTCATAAAGCAATTGCATCTACAAATCTATGTAGCATTGTTTTTTGAACCAAAATCACCTGGGTTTTTTTGTTTATATGAGAAGTTAAAAATATTTTGACATTTCATGGTAAGTCTGAGTTGGATGCACATGTATATTGTGGGTGTTCGAACTACTGAAAAGAAGAATTTTTAAATGTGAAAAACACCAACTTAACCTTTAAACTGGCAACCTCGGTGTTGATTTCAGGCTGAGAGAAATTAAAACAAGGATATTTATTTTTCCAGGGTGGAATACCTTGCCAATGCCAGTCATAATATGCATGTTAATTTATTGCCCCTGAGTAATTCAGCTGTCCTTTGTATATGTGCTCTTTATGCCAAATTTCTTTGTTACTGGCAAAATAAATGACAGAAATAGCTGTGGTCTTTATAGTTTCTATTCATACTGTGTCAACAGATTAAAACTCCTATTGGGCTTTTAATGAAGGGAGAGCTTAGAAGAAACAGAGATCTTAAAGCTTATTTTCTGGTTTTGTATTAGTGTTTGTCAGGCATTAAAAAAATGAGAGAGGGTGTTTTACTGTCATGCTTCTCAGTTGAAAAGTATCCCACATAGCATTACCACTCTGGCCTTTTTGCCTAAGAAGCTTAGATCTTGCTTGTCCTCTCATTATCCCCCTGCAATTTCACAGTTTATTTTTTATGCTTTTGTTATCTCATGACAGCATTATTAGAGCATAGCAATTCATAATATTATTCTTCTACTCATTATCTCTTTCTAAAGACACTGCTGTATATTGTGTCCTTTAAGCATCAGATTTAAAATAAAACTATATGCCCAAAAATAATCTTCTAATATACTAATACATATTTCAGTTATATATATATATACGTTATAATTTAAGTTATATGTATTCTAATATATATTTAAGTAGGTTAGACCCCTAAAATCTGCTTACCTCATTTATATCAGGTCCTTAGGATGCTTCAAAATAATTTCAATGCTATCAAATATAATAAAATATTACCAGCTTTCAGAATGCACAGCAGCTAAACTGAGAGAGTTGGTGAAAAACAGTTGACTGCATATGATATTGTGTAAAAATTGATAAAAATTGATATGCATATTATATTGTATAAATACCTATACCATGAATATAATATAAATATAAATATTTTTTTGTTACAATTAACAATGTTAGTTTAGGTCAGCTAAAAATCTCTTCAGAGCAAAATAAACTGGTTTAGATTTAGATGTTTTTATCCACTTCCATGAGTTTTTAACATCTTTACATTAGTATTTTTAAAAATTCTTCAACAAAACTGTCTTCTGATAAACAGAATCACAGAATTTTTTAGGATTGGAAGGGACCTCTGGAGATCATTTAGTCCTCCCCTCCTGCCAAGTTAATGTCACTTAGAGCATTTATGCAGGAATATATACAGATGACTTTTGAATATCTCCAGAGAGGGAGACTCCATTGCCTCCCTGGGAACCTGTGACAGTGCTCTGTCAGTCTCAACATAAAGTTCTTCCTCATGTTGATTTGGAAGTTCTTGTGTTTTATTTTATGGCCATTGCTTCTCATCCTGTTGATGGGCACCACTAAAAAGAGTCTGGAACTATCCTCTTGATGCTCTGCTTTGAGATGTTTATGTAAATTGATGAGATCCCCTCTCTGTCTTTAGACTAAACAGGCCCAGCTCCCACAGTCACTCCTCGTGAAAGAAATGCTCCAGACCCCAGAGCATCTCTGTGAACTCTGCTGGACCCTCTCCAGTAGTTTCTTGTCTTTCTTGTACTGAGGAGCCCAGAACTGGACACAGCACTCCAGATGTGACCTGACTAGGGCTCAGCAGGGTGGGAGGATCACCTCCACTCTTCCCAATGCACCCCAGGGTCCCACTGGCCCTCCTGGCCACAAGGGCACTGCTGGCTCATGGCCAGCTTGTCACCCAGCCGGACTGCCAGGTCCTTCTCTGCAGAGCTGCTCTCCAGCCCCCATCCTGCACTGGTACCTGGGGTTATTCCTCCCCAGGTGCAGGACCCTGCACTTGCCCTTGTTGAACCTCGTTTGGTTTCTCTCCACTCAGTACTCCAACCTGTCAAGGTGTCACTTAATGGCAGCAGAGCCTCCAGCTGTATCAGACACTTCTCCAGTTTTGTATCATTGTCATCAAACTTGCTGAGGGTACATTCTTCTCCATTTGTCCAGGTCATTGATAAACAAGCTGAATTAGGCCAGACCCAGAACCGATCCCTGAGCAATGCCAGTGACTGCAGGCCTCCAGCTGGGCTCTACTCCTCTGATCATGATGTCTGAGCTCTGCCATGCAGCCAGTTCTTGATTCACTCTTGATTCAACCCATGTTTCCTGAGCTTACCTATGAGGATGTTATGCACGGTGTCAAAAGCCTTGCTGAAGTCAAGATAGGCAACATCCACTGCTCTCCCCTTCTCAAACCATCCTGCCATGTCACAAAAAAATCCACCATAAAACCAGAAAATTATTTTGGGCTGATTTTCTTGGATATGTGGGACCAAAATATTTTGCCTTACAAATTAGATAATAAACAAATAACTTTTTTTGTATCATACTTGCCCTTCATTAAATAAAACCCAAAAACAACAGAGGAAATCCTACCCAATTGTAGTTCTCACATGCATCTATAAATACCAAAATACTTTTGGCAATACACTTCCAAATATTCATAATATGGGAATACTGTCAGAGTAATTGCATCTATAGGACAGAAAATGCATTGAATGTTGAATTATAGCATTCTACAGATATTGGTGCACACAAGTGATAATAAATCACATGCAGTAATTTTTAAAATTATTATTAAATTTGGACAAATCACTAAACTGTGTCAATTTAGTCAATTTAGTCAAATGTTTGTATTGAACACTTTCAATACAGCTGCTAAATGGTTGCAGAAACACCCTAGATATTTAATTTTAAACAAGAAAGAGCCCAGTATTGATGTTTGTAGTTAGATCTTGAAAATTAAATCTAACTCTACAAAATAGAGGATTTTTTTTTTTTTACACTTGTGTCTTTATTGTTCTGTCTTTTTGTCTGGAATTTTTCATGTTCCTTGACGTGGATCCTTTTCTATAACTCCGCAGATATCTAAGGTACATAACTGCAGCATTTAAGCTCCTAAACTGAAACTTTGTTTTAAAGAAGATGAATCCTAACACTGGGAATTTCAAGCTTGATTCTCTTTTGAATGTCTAACATAAGTTGTTTCACTTCAATACACCAACATTCATTCTTTATCAAAGAAAATATAGATTCTGCTACAAAATAAAAGTATACATGCAATTTCAATATAGCTCTTTTACAGTCTTCAAGTTACATTAAGTTATACAGAAGCAACTTCCCTGCAAACAAATTGTCAAACATTATGTATTTTTGATCTAAAACACAGCCACATATTAATAATTCTTCCCAGAAACAGGCATATGCAAGTTTATAGGACTTTCAAGAGATTCTGTAATCTAAGATATGAAAAAAATATACAGGTATCTAGAATGGGATGATTAAAAGCAAGGAATCCAGAGCTAGTTAAATTACAGCTTGGAATTCACCTGTGCCAAAAGAAAAACAAACAAACAAACAAACAAAAATCCAAAAAGCAACCAGAGAATCATTGCATGAGAGACATTAGTGAAAGGGCTTTCCTGGGAGTACCAAGGCAGATGGAGAAAGACAGCCAAGGTATCATGTACACTGTTATCCTTACAAAGTCACCTCTAAACCAACTGGAAGAGCACTGCCATCAGATCTCATGGCACGAACCTTAAACTGTAATTTCTGAGCATGTACTCTATGCGGACACAAAGCCGTAAGTCTGTTCATATAAAGTAAGAGAAGCCTCTATGTGAACATTCCCTGCTGAGCTGATGCTGCTCAATGTCTAAATTGCCCTAAGTTTTAGGTCTTCAGATTTAATTCCACAACCCTTACTACTTTATAGTTGTTTATATATTATGATCTAGCAAAAAATATTATTCTTCTTAAAATACTAATGTGGAGTATGTTCTATCATTAATAGTTTGGTCTACTGTATAATGAAGGGTCACTTTAATTTTGGTCACAAAAAATAGCAATAACCCAAATCCTCCTTTCTTCTCAAAACATTCTCACATTAAATATTTTGTGAAAAGAATAAAATTGAAAAGTGAAAAAGGAGATCACAAGGAAAACAAATATAGCTTCCGAATTCAGGAGTCACTGTAAAACATGTGTTTCACTCACATTCTATTGGTCAGACTTACAGGCTCCCCAGGATGAGAACTAATAATTTCTGAGTAATTACCTGGAAGGATCGAATTAGATAACAGTTGTTTCTCTCTGGTTGCAGCTCCACAAGCTTGGTGTGTCTTCATTCCATTAAGAACCTTAAGTGTGTAAATCACCCATAGCTCCTTATGACCTTTTCCAGTTGGCATATTTCAAAATTCTCTGTTCCTTAATGCATCTTCATTCATATTTTCTGTATATCCACATTTTTCTTGTTGACTTTTATGTTCGTTCTCCAGCTTCTATATTTCAGTTGTGTTAATCCAGTTCTTTTTAGCCACTTCTTTGGTTAGTCTTAATTTTTTTCATAATTTTGGCGGTGTTATTTGATCAATAAGGAAGTGCAGTAGTTCATTTGAGAGAAGGGGAAAAAAAACATATTTCAGTGCAAGTGAAGAAAACAGAAAAATTATGGAAGTTTGGTTTTTTTTTTTTTCTGGAAAACACAGTTTTCCACTGTGGGTTGAGATGAATAAAGTTAGAAAGTAAACTTCAGTAATAAAAATAAAGAGTAGGTAATCAAATGCCAATTGCCTTTTTGCATTTCTCAGAAACCTTATTAATTCAGTAACATAAGTATTTCAATTATGCTTCTGAAATAAAAGAAAAACACAAAGAATTTGTTTCATGTTAAGACAAATTTGGACATAAATTTTTGAAGTGACATTCTTTTTAATGGTGATATGTCTTAATATTATCTATTTTGTAATGATTTGCTACACTGTTAAGACCAGCAACTGAGCTCTTGTTCTTATTTTCAATGGAAGAAGCTAACAAGGTGACTGTGTTCCTTACAAGCAGAGAAAAGCCACCACAACCAAGGCATTGTTAATCAGATTGCAGATTCCATTGTCTGCTTAACTATCCATCTTTTCTGAGAGGAAAGGAATATCAAGTTTTGGTGCTTTAAAAAAACCCACCTACCAGAAATTATGAAATACCAGGTATCGGGAAACTGATATGTTAATGGTTAATGACTCAAATAATTGGCTATTTGCAAAAGCAGCAGGTGCTTTGATGACAGTGTGTGAGGTAACAGCCCAGGTACACCTCTGGAGCTGCAAGCTGGGGTTTGAGCCAGATAAGGGAACAGACCTATAAAAAGTGGATCCTGTGAAGTGAGGTAGTGCTTTGTATTGTGTCAATGTCCTCCCTTGCACAACTGGCTCAGGTGTGAATACTCCCCAGGAAAGGTGTCCAAACATCCACATGTAGGTCTGAAGGCATTCATCCCTTCTGATGGTGCCTAACTGGCTCAAATATGATGTGAGAGGCAGCTGTCATGTCTTAGAAGGGCCCATAACCCATCAAAGGCCCCCCTCTAAGTGCCCCAGAATTATTTCTGGGGTCTTCACCAGAGTCCATGATCCACAGTGTTGCAACAACCCACAATATTGCAAACCCCTACCCCAGACAGGAGACGTACCAGGGCATTCTAGCTCAAACTGAACTAATATTAACCCATTCAAATTTGTGTTTTGTGGGCTTTTCCCCACCTCAATGGATCAAGAGAGCAGCCATCACTTCAAAGGACTCAAAATTACAGCTATCCAGTCTTGTGTCTGGATCCATAGGTGGTGATATCTTTCTACTCTTAACTTTTCTTTTTCTTTCACAAACATTTTCTTAAATGCTATTTTTATACTTTTATATTGCTGTATTTCTACAGATGAAAAAATAATGAGAGCAAAGGGATTTTTTTTGGCTGGTAATTAAAAATATTTTTAAATGCTTGCAGTAGAATTATATATCTATGAAGTTAAATGATCTATTCAAATTTTCCCTTTTTTACTTAGTTTCTAGAATAATCCTATTGTCAGCATGATCTCATTAAAAAAAGAGCACCATCTTGCATCTCAGTTTGCCATCTTGCCTTATATGAGCAGCAAAACAGGTAAGGAAAATTCTGCAATAATAATAATAATCAAAGTTCCTGAAAAACAGAGTCCTTTCTAAAGTGTGAACCATGCTGGAAATGAAGTGACTCATTTGTGTCATTGCTTGATTTGAGGGTAAGGAAGAGAGTTGTGTAGAGCACATAGAATAATTTTGCAATTAAAATGCCTGAGTGGTCACTATCATATTTTATCTGGGAAAAAAATTCATTCTACCCCTCTCAGTAATATGTGGGATTCTGTTTAGGTTTTATTATCCCCTACAAAGATGATTTCATGTTCTCCCATGGCAGTTTGTTCTAGTACTTAAATGTCCGAACAGAGGCTCTCTACCTTGTTAATCACTGTGTATGTTCCTTAGTATAGCTTGAGTCTATAATTCCTTTTAAAGATTTTGTAAACTCATAAGGTCTCTTTCGACTTTTTCAGTATAAAACCCTCTTGTATTTGAATAAGACTTTTCTAAGTAGTTAGAAAATTAATTTTTCTCAGTGTGGGCAATTCTCTTATTCTTATTTCACATCATTTACCATTAAATTCTCTGATTTCTTCATGTCAACACAGTAACCTCATCCATATCAGCACCATGGTACAAGCTATACTGTTGAACTTATGGAGTTTTTCTCATAATTTCACATATTTTGCATGTATACGTAAAATTGTATAAACCAAAATATTTTATGTCTACACTGCTTTTCTGATTTTATGTTTGAGAACTACTTTTTTATATTTTGTTTCAATAGAACAGTAATTTTGGGTATGCGAGGGTGACCAAGCACTGAAATTGGTTGCCCTGGGAATTTGTGGAGTCTCCCACTTTGAACACATTCAAAATAAATCTGGAAATGTTCCTGGGCAACTGGTTGTAAATGGTCCTTCTTGAGCAGAGGTATTGGACCAGGTGATTTTCAGACATCCCTTCTAATATCAACCATTAAATTATTCTGCAATAGGCCATTCACACTTGTACCTAAGAGGAACTGCTCTGCTAGATTTAGAATCTAAATATAGATATTCCTTCTGCCTTTTTGTAGTGACTACACATAGCACATTAGGAATAATGATGACAGACTTGGTATTTCAAGTTTTATCCAAACCACTTTGTCTTTTTTGTCATTTTAAGGAACTGGACTTGTCACAGATTATCAGTTTGATTTGCTTCATTGCTTTATTCTTCTATCAAAAATGTCTGTTAACAGTCTGTACAACGATTTTAACTTACTGCTCATTAAGTTAATGTCTAACTGAATAAATTATTCCTGAATGAATATTAAACTATACTTTGGATACTTTAATAACCAAGCATGTAAAATTAAGCTTAGTGCTTGCAGTGGGTGACTTGATTTAAGGCTTATCTGTGTGTTTCTACTTTATAAGTGAACTCCATTTTTGTTTGAAATCTTTTATAAATATATACAAAATACTGAACAATGGCAACACTTTTTATAAATTGCTTGAAATAATAACCCACCTATTAAAACAACAGCCTCTATTATTTTCTTCATTACTTTGACACATATCAAGTAGAAAATTATCTTCTAATACAGGTTTAAAAAGTCACTTATTAGAATGCTGACAACCAAGAACTCAAAAGAGAAAACTCAACATAATCCCATGCATTTGTTTGCATATATTTTCACAGTAGTGATATATTTTTATGATAAATTCCATAGTAATATCATTCTATCATTCCCAGAGAAATTATTTTTTAGAACTTGTGTTTATTCCCTTCAAGTCCTTTTCACATATTACTTTGTTTTATATAAAAAATCTCAAAATACAATATAACTGAGTCTGGGGTTTTGTGATGTTTGGTTTGGTTTCTTTTGTAACAACGCTTCCTCAAGTTCCTCAACATCAATGCTGTTATTCCTTTCCAGAACTCATCTTCAGAACACCCACATAAGGTGAAGGATTATTATTCACATTTTCTATAACAGAGGGATTATATCAAAGCAAGTTTAAAGCTCAAATTGTTAAAAGTTCCTAATGATTTTGAACACAAAAGATCCATAGTAGCATTATTCAGTACTTTGTTTGGAGCACAGCTTTCAGTGACCAACATCAAAGAGAAGAATATAGTGCATATCTGCAAGTCATTGTGCAGGAATCTCAAATTAAGTTGCAGCTATCTGTCAAAACCTTTTACATGAGTTATCTTATATCACAGAGGAATCCCACAGAAGAGACATTATTTTTCCAGAATTATATGTTTGTGTAACACAATCTTTTCACACAGAGGCTCCAGTTACTCTAATAAACTAAATGAGAATATATCAATGGAAAACAATTTTTTTCTCAACCCAAATGAACTGGGAAGATTGACCCTCCTAAGAGAAAAGAGGTATTCTCCTGAGTGATAGGCACAGTCTGAAAAGTGTTCTATATCATTTGGGGGCAACACAGTGGAACGGAGTGGAGAATGAAGCAGGAAAATTTCCTGCAATCAACTGGACTTAAACATATTTTTGATTGAAAATAACAGAGAAACTATTAGATATGAGCACTGAATTTCTATGAAGTCCAAAGATTATTCTTCCCCTGCATTTTAAACTTCACCAAATGACCATGCTATTAACTAATGAAAAAAACCCATACGCAGAAAAATGTCAGGCATTTCCATTTCATATGAGTTTTCACTCATCTGTAGCTCTTTTAGATGCCCACAGAATGGTGACAATTATAGAGTCCTCTTTAGAGATTTATTCCATGCTTCTCAGATCTAATCAGCCTTCATGGATTTTCTTTTCCTCGTACTCATACTATCACAGGCATGCAGTGAAATAACAAGACATTGTTTAAAACATGATTTCTGTATGATCATTGAAATTTATTTGTCTCCCTTGACTGGAGCAGCTTGACATTTTTTATCAGTTCCTGCTTGTTTCAGGCCACCCAGGCTAATAGGGCTGAGCGCTCATGCTTGGAGAGCTTTTCTTTATCACAGCTCTCAAGTTGTGAAGAGCAAGTTACTTACTGCAGCTCTGCTAGTGAAACAGTTTTCTTCTCTCTGATCAGAAAACATCTGGCACCTATCTTCTTATTTAGTTTTGTCACTGATGAATTACAGATATCCTAATTCTTGAGGTCTCATCCCAATATTAAAAATCTGACATGGTGTGAAACTGTCCAGTCAATACTATTCTCATGTGCTTAATAATTTCTTAGCTCTGTGTCTTTTCTAACAACAGTTTTAAATTAAATTTGTGCTATAATTTGGCATTATAAATTCAATTAATTTGGAAAATATGCAGGACACACCAAATACTTGTAAATCGGTGTTAAAATGCTGCTACTGCCTTATAAAACACCAAATTATTTTCCCCATCAAATAAAAGCTATTACTTGAACTCTCATGGTTTTAAAATTATTCTCATGGCTGTCATTCTCTGACCTATAACTGTTACACAAAATCTCATTATATTCATGCAATCGACTTGTTCAATGGCCTTATGCTGCTTGAATCTTGGTTTAATCTCCAAAGTTATTTATAACTGGTTAAAGCTCTATTGTTCCATCCATGTGAAAGCTGTTTTACAGAGAGTGTGGCACCTGTTCACTGTCATTAATGAAGCAAGCAGGAATACAGAGAGTAGGCAAAACAGTGTAATTTCTGAGCTGCATGTGGGATAGCTGTGGGGGTGTCTACATGAAACCTTGCCCATTCTGTTATCCACCGGTATAATTTCTTATGTGTTTGAACAACAGACAAGAAGCCATAAACTTTGGTAAGGTCAATGGAGGAAAAACAAAGTGGTCTGGAATTAACTGTCACAGTACATCAATGATGTGTAAGTTTCATACATTGATCAAATGTAAAGCAAATGAATGGAATAAACACTTGGACAAGGACATTGACAAAATAGAACAGATAGAAGAGGCTTTGTTATTTGTATTTTTCATATCTTTTCAGCCTTTAATGCAGCAAACATTTATTGTTGTATTTTGTTAAAACTGTTAAAAAAAAGCTTTTTTTTTTTTTAATCTGATGAGAAAGAATGTTGTAGTTCATGAGTAGAAAAGTTAGGGAGTATTAAACTTAAACTGTGGGATATATTTTTTTTAATATTTTAACATTTTACCAAAAATTACAACCCATGTAGAAATAAAGCTTTTTATAAGGAAAAAAAAAAAAAAGTAAAGCTGTAATTGAAATCCAGTTTTTGACACAGTGGATGAAAACAAACATGAAAGCAAAAAAAGCTTTAGTTGGAAAAAAAAAACCCCAACTGACTAAATAAATATCCAGAATTTGTTTTGCCTATTTGTTATACACTAAGTTCAGGGTAAATTTAAAGAAAACCAAAATTATATATTTATTCCTTTAAAAAAAGTAGAGGAATTCATAGCTTCATTTGTTTGCATAATCCAAAATTTTTGGGTTAAAAAAATTCCTTGAAAAAATGCAGTGATTGTTTTAAGAGTGAATAACCTCCCAAGGAGTGAATCTATCTGCTGGTCTCTAATGAAGCAGGTGACTAGTAAGATGTTTGTAGCACCAAAAACAGAAACATCTTTCAGGATTATAAGTAAAACTATTGAATAATTTAATTTTGGTGTCCTCCTTAGTGTACCAATGACAACTATGGGAAAGTCATCTGTCATTTATGTGAGAATTAAATAACTTTCAGTGCTATTATAATTTCTCTTTAAAAACAACCCCTTTAAGATATTTTGTTTCTTGCTGAAGGACTAGAATGATGTCTGAATTATCCATGCTCTGAGATTCTTCCAAGGACTACAATGAGACTGATAAGACTCTTGTTTCCTGAATTACCATTGTCCCATTTTGAGAATAGGTACAGGATTTACCTTTCTTCATTTGTTAGTGGCCTCTCCAGTCTTCAAAAATTTTGGAGATGATGTAAAATACATTGTAAATACATTGTAAATACATTGGCCATACTTCTTGGAGCTAACCATGGGCATCTTGCATGGGTTGAAATCTCTCCCATAACTCTTGATTCAATTCTCATCCACATCTGGTCATCCCCCTCCTTGAATTCTGCATCTGGTCACAGGTACCTGTGAGATCTTGTCTGCAAAAGCTCAGGCAAGAAAGAAATTGTATACCTCAATCTTCCACATCCATTAAATCACCATCCTCACTGAGCAATGGATTTCCATTTTCCTTAGATGTTTGAAATTTTGCAATGATAGAAAGCCTTCTTGTTGCCCATATTGTCACTTTCAAGTTTAAATTCCATCTGAATTTTGACTTTCCTCATACTATCTCTACATGACCTGCTTTTAAATTCCTCTTCTGTACAGTGTCCCGGCTCCTATCACCTCTACAAAGCTTCATGTGTTGTAACCGAATCATGACATTCTTGTCTAGGCAAAGCTGTGCAGGAGGAATGACCTACACTGACTTTTTGCAGACTGATATTTCCCAGATGTGAAATACAATGAAGTCATACTATCTTAAAATCTTTTTCCCAGTCTTTCTTTCTTCACTTTCAAGGACAATTAATTATATAACATGAATTAAATTCAGATTTCATGTCTTGGTTAACTGAAACTAAGAGAGTTATCATTGCCTGTTAAATTTTATAACCCCTTTCTGTAGGAAATTACCCTAAATGAATAGCAATTAAAGGTATGATAAAATGTTAGGATTAAAGTAGATTTTATAATGTCACACAGAACAGATACTTACCAACAGATTCTGCAGTCCCTAAATGAAATAGAAACACAGGCTCACTGAAATACTTCTGGAAACCTAAATCTGTATAGTTCTTGTCCTTCTAAAATAAGACAAAGAGCATCATCTACAGAAATTGTATTGTTCTAGTTGAAAGGTAGACAGACATAGAGACTAAATTTTCAAAGCAAATACTGTAATCCTCTAAGTTTAATGCTCGTGTCATTAAGGATACATTTCCTACTGCTGATACTCTGCAGGACACTACATCATGTGCTGAAAGTCCATTTCATTGCAGCATTTTTAACTGTATGAAAGTATTAATTTACAGTATGCAAGTTAATGAAAATTTTTGAAAGATTAGTATAGTATATTTTAAAATTTAAATACTCCATGCAGTTTTGTAGTACCGATGCATAGATAAAATTTGCAAAGAAAATCAAAATATCAGCATGCCAAAGCAAATTTACTTACTGTACAGTTTGAGTGGAGCAGCTTTAACTGTTTGCCAACATTTGCTAGCAAGCTGGCGTTTCTGGCATAGTGCTACCATGATGTGTGGAACTCTCAAATATGTGCACCAGCAAGCAGTATCATATGTTTTTAGATTCCAGGGTTGCTGTAGTATCCAAAATTCCAAGTTTGTATTTTTTTTCTATATGTTGGTATAATTCTTGCACATGCGATAGGCATAAAAGGTAAAGAAAAAAGAAAGAGAAAGCAGTATAATTTTATAAGAAAAAATTAAAGGACATTTATTTTATGGTAACCTACTTTTATCTTTATATTATCTGGGAATGTTTTCTAAATCAGGTCTTTCAATGGGTGGCTCAATGGTAAATACATATCCACGTGACCTCTTAGAATCACAGGATCTTAGAAAATCTTGGGTTGGAAGGAGCCCACAAGGATCATCAAGTCAAACTCCTGGCCCTGCACAGGACACGCCAAGAGTCACACCATGTGCCTGAGAGTATTGTCCAAGCATTTCTTGAACTCTGTCAGGCTGGTGCTGTGACCACTTCCTTGGGGAGCCTGCTCCAGTGCCCACAGCCACGCTCTGGGTGAAAAAACTTGTCCAACCTATACCTTCCCTGAGATGACTTCAACCCTTGGGTCCTGTCACTGGTAAACGCAGAGATCAGTGTCTGCCCCTCCTCTTCCCCTCACAAGGAAGTTGTAGACTGCAGTGAGGTCTCTCCTCAATCTCCTCCAGGTTGAGGAGACCAATTGACTTCTGCCCTTCTTGTATGGGTTCCCCTCAAGACCCTTCACCATCCTGCTCACCTGACTTGGATGCTCTCTAAGAGCTTTATGTCCTTCTACTGTGGCACCCAAATCTCAGGATGAGGCTGCACCCACTTAGAGTGGATCAACTTGAACTACCAACCATGCTTCTTGATATATTCACATGACCAAATTCTTACCATGACAAACATTACCCTTTGTTACAACTTTAAGAAGCACCTGGCCACTAAAAAGCAGGAGCATGTCAAGCTGCATATTAATCAAATTGTAACACCTTAGTCATATAAGGATCACCACAGAATTCAACAAAGATTAAGATCTGATTCCTGCCTATGAAGAAAAAGAACACTCCCCCTCCATTAAATAAATTATTTTTTCAACTAAGTGTCTTATTTTGAGAAAAAGGGTTGTTAAATATACCCCAAGGAAAGCTTCATAAACTTTAAAAGACAAAACGCTATTTCCTCAACAGATATCTCACTTGTTTTTTGAAGGGTAAACTGGAATGCCAAAAATAGCAGAAAACAAACTGGGGAAATTTTGTCTGAATTCTTTTAGTTGTCATTTTTTTCAATGACAGAATTTACACTGTTACAGACTCAGGGGAATAATATCAAAAGTAAAGTTGTAGACAACTGCCCCTGTAGTTCGGAATCTTATTTCTGTTTGAAAGAGGTAACTCATGTTCATTTCTAAATTGCACCCAAATATTTTGTTAAAGAACTATACATTAGCTACTGAAACAGTACAGAATTGCTCTAGGTATTAAAATTCCATTTAAATGCCTTTGGGGTCCCTGATCTTTTGGGGTTTTTTTAAAATTTTCACTCAAGAATTTCTGAAGTGCTTTTCTGTATAAATTAACCTTACTGCTGAGAGAAAACACGATAACATCTTTATTCAAGAGGGCAAAGGACTGAATAGAACAGAACTTGGACCTGGATACTACTGCTTAAATTAGGCAGTATAGCTGAAGGTTTATTAGGATTAGGAGAGGGAATCAGATCAGTATTTGTTCTACACTTCTCAATTGTATGATTGATATATGTATATATATGAGGATACCACCTCTGGTATAACCACTGACAGTGGTTTCCAAAACCATTGTATTCTTCATTTAGAGGACTAGCTTTCACAGAGAACTGCTCAAAATGTAGGCATAACTTTGAATATTTGTTTATTAGTTTTATTCTGCCCAGATATAGTGGATAGTTGCCCATGGGGAAGTATAGATGCAAGAGTTTGGTTATGAAGTTTTCAAAAAATATTTTTTTGGGCTTCCTGTGACACTTCTGGAGCAACTCTTAGCAAACACTGGATGAAGTAAATTCTGAATATGTTTGGGGTCTTTTTTCCTCCATTTTTAATGGATATGCTATCATGAACTACATAAAATTTCTCTGGATCCACAATTTAAAAGTTTATCTGTATTAAAGCTGTACATTACCTCTCTTCTATTCCTAAAAGTCCACAAAAGCTGTATATATGCATACTGTAGTATTTGATTCTAAAAGTTCAATGGAGTATTTCCCAAGCATAGTATGTAGAAAGTGAAAATTTTAGAATGTGATTTGCTTTTCTGTTTTCCTAGTCTTTTTGACTTAAAAATACTGCATCCCCATGAAATTATTTCTTAAATGAAAGAGATGTCATTGTGTATGTCATTGTGTCCATCACATCATCTTTATCACATGAAAAAACCCAAAAATAATCTGCCTGTTATTTTGGCAGGGAAAAGTCTTCTGACAGGCTCATAAATTCTCTTTACTCAGGAGAATACTACCTGCATGTCTTTGTCTCTAGTGATTTAGTTACCTTACTGAAGCATCCAACTTCTGAACCATTTGAATTTTCTTCATAACTAATGAGACCAGGTCAGCCAGTCTAAACAAAATGCTTGTGAACTTGTTCTGAGATAAGGTGAAGCTCAGACTGAATTGGAAAACTTTATAGTCAAATATTCATATAAAATTGCATTGCTGTTTTGAATATATTTTTCTTTCTATCTTCACTTTTGATCACTTTCTATGTTTCAAGTATATTATGCTTTTATCAAAACCATTTTTTATGTTGTCATGCACATTTTCAACACATAAAACCAGAGTTACACAAAATGACAGACAATTAGTTTTTAATCAGCTTCAGTGGAAATGGAAATATAGAAAAATGCTTGTTTCTGTTGATCATTATACTTCTTGCCCAGAAAATGTCAAAACAAAAGTAATACTTTGTGAAACACAGTTTTCCCATGCACGCTAACTGCTAGTCAGGATTTTGAAAGGATGTAACAAATTGATACAATATCAAGTGAGAAATGCAGTCCTGGACAGAGTACTCCAGATGGGGTTTCACAAGGGCAGAGTGGGGGGGGAAATCACCTCCCTTGACCTGCTGCCTACCTTTCTTGTAAGTCTTGTGCTTCAGCCTATTATGGGGTTGATTTTCTTGATCTCACTATCATTGCTAAGGATATTAAAGAGCATCAGTGCTAAGACAGAGCCCTGAGGGGCATCACTTGTCACCTGCCTCCACCTAGACATAGAGCCATTGACCACAACTCTCTGGTTCCACCCATTCATTCATCTAGTTCACTAGCCACTGAATAGTCCACCCTTCAGACCCACATCTTTTTAATTTGGAAATAAGGATGCTGCATAGGACCTTGTTAAAAGCCTTACTGAAGT
This sequence comes from Lonchura striata, assembly GCF_050655825.1. Lineage (NCBI taxonomy): Eukaryota > Metazoa > Chordata > Aves > Passeriformes > Estrildidae > Lonchura > Lonchura striata. Next base: position 100,532,486 of record NC_140704.1, read on the forward strand.
TTAGGTAGATGACATGGATCATCTTTTCTTGTCGACTAGTTTTATGGACTGTCACTCCATAATAGCAGGACACCACGTTGAGCAGGCATGGTTTGCCCTTAGTAAAGCTGTGTTGGAGGTCTTGGATCACCTCCTGGTCTTAAATGAGCTTTAACATTGCTTTGATGAGGACCTGTGCAATGACCTTCTCAGGCACAGAAGTGAGTCTTCTAGTTGGTAGTTCACAGGATTTTCCTTCATCTCCTTTGTAAAAATAGGAATGTTATTTCCTTTTTCTCATTCTCAAGGGACACCCCCTGACCACCATGACCATTCAAATATGTGACAGTGAAAACAAAAATGTCTTGGAGACAAAATCAGCCATTTGCTTTTGGATGCATCTCATTAGGCTCCTGAATTTCTGATTATTCAGCTTCATGAAGTGGTCATTAATTTGCTCTTTGCTTACAGTGAGAGGGACATCACTACCTCCACACCCACCTAGATGTTCAAAGACCTGAAAGATGCAATTATAAATTACATTTGAGTTTTTATTCTGTAGGGAAGATTACAGAATATGACACAAAAAAATGTAAATGAAATGGAGAAGAACTCTAGAAATGAAGTGATAAAAGTTGCGAAGTTAATAATTGTTATTTGATTTTAATAGTTTAATTTAAAGGTCAAATTCAAATTCTCCTTTGAGAAATGTAAGTCATGGCTGCATTTTCTTTCTTCTTCAAATGTATGCTGCATTGCATTGGCAAAAGTGGGAATCTCATTATCTTTCATTTCAAAATTAAGCTAGCAATAAGCAATGGAGTCCAAGAAGATATCTGGAGTGTTCTAGAATTTGTGTAATTCACATGAGAATTGCTGCAAGGACAGTTGAATATACACAATGGCTTTTGATAACCTTTTCTTTGTCTATTAATGCTTTAATTTCACAGTTTACATGACACAAGTTTGTTGTAGAAAATTATAAAAACATTTTATTTAAGCTAAAATTTTATTTCCTCAATAATTATTGGTCTCTATTTCTTTTATTGCTATGAAGAAGAAGGCAACTGTTTGGGGATTTTTAAAATTAATTCTAGTGTACTCTAATTAAAAATAAATAAATAAAATACCATAACTGAGATAAAAATTTAAAGCTAACTAATAATATCTAAGTCTATTGAAATTTTTTTCATTACCCTGAGAAAACAAATCTAATGCAGTGAAACCATATTTTTCTTTGTTTTGGCAATCGTGTTCAAAGGGAAACTCATCTTTCTGTGAACTGTGGAGCACATCTTGAATGTTTACATTTTTGTATACAAAATCCTGATTCTATTGTACTCTCCTGTAAGTCTCAATAGCTTTTTTTGTACGACCTTAATTTCAAATACTTTTTTCTTGTTACATATCAACAGGTCCGTTTTAATTGTTTAAGTAATTTTATGAATTCAAGGACTTCAAATTTTTCATTCTTTGCACACTTCATTCGGGTCTCATCTATTCGTAGGTAATTGTAATTTCTCAGTTGTTTTACACCTTCTGCATTTGAAAATTAGTTTGGAATATGTTTTTGGGGAAGCCAAATTCAACATTGAACTGATTTTGAAATATTATGATTTTGCATGATTTAATGAAGCAAATAAATAAACAAAGTAAAGCACATTGTTAAAGCTTCACAGGAAGTTTTCAATTTAGTGTCATGAGCTTGTTAATGACTGTAAATATTTCTATGACAGTTATATTTCATAGAAAAGGGAAAGAGAAGCTAAACTGATAGTATAGAAATAATTTACATGAGCTTCTGTTCTCCAGCTATCCCAATTATACTAGTGATATTTGCTTGACAAATTGACAAAATAAAAGGTAAGTGTGACTGAATTAGAGCAATGCACATTTTTTTCACCAAAATTTCCTGTACTGAGATCTATTCTGTCATGGGCTGGGGAAGCTCCTAGTGGAAGTACAACAGTGTGTTTACAATATCTCTCCAACTTCTGCAATTATCTCAGAAATATAACTGAACATAACAGTTAGTAGGTCCTTGAAAACATAGATGAAACACAGTTGTGTTATACTGACTAAATACTGGATTGAGACAAAAATATTTTAATTAAATGTGTTACTGTACGAAGTACATTTTGGACTATGAAGGGATTTGCAAGGTACTTGCTGGAGAGACAGAAGGATGGAGGTACAGGTCACTGCTCTGTCAAATTCAGATTATTATTTGAGATTATTATTATTTGAGATTACTATTATTTGAGATAATCCACTTTTTGACACTACTCTTATTGGTCTACAGGATAACACGTTAGTGTTTTATCTGGGAATTGGAGGGTATAGTATACAGTAACCTATGCTCTCTTATTCAGATGCCTGCGGAGCAAACAATCTTTACTGGGGACTCCCACATGCCCAGTGAATGCCCTGAATACCAGCTTGTTAGATAGTTTAATGGGCATTCTGGCGCTGAGGACTCTCTGACTCTAAGAAGAGGTGGCAGTCCATTATTTCACTGTAATAGAGTCTAGAAAAACATGAAAATTTAGAATGTTGTCATGGGAATGCTATACACGATCTGTATTGTCGTGTATATTTCGTATATGTTGTCTTTTTCACTATTGTGGTAGGCAACAAATTGATCCAAGAGATGCAAGAAAAGCAAATTCACACACAGGTTTCAGACTAAGTAGGAGGGCTCACATCAGCACTTCTAGGAAATGACAAAGTTCTCACTTGTCAATGTGTGCAGTAACAGTGAAAAATCCATCTGGCAGAAGTTAACTGTGAAGTTAGTAGAAAATGGATTTCATAGTCTCTATGAAAATTTTAAATTCTTGCGTGCTCCCTTCAGAATTTAAATAATTTTCAGCAGGGAAAAATTAAAGGAATATGACATAACAATATGACATATTTGCAAATATATTTGTAGTGGTTTGACCCTGGCTGGATACCTGGTGCCTACCAAAGCCACTGTGCTACTTGCTTCCTCAGCTGGACAAGGGAGAGAAAATATAACTAAAGGCTTTTGGGCTGGGATAAGGACAGGGAGAGATCTCCCACCTGTTACTGTCATGGGCAAAATGCAAGGAAAACAAGCTTAATTTTCTGCAAACCAAATCAGAATAGGGGATGAGAACTTAAGCAAAATCTTGAAAATACTTTCTGCCTACAGCTCCCTTCTTCCTGGTTAAATTTTGGCCTAAATTTTCTTTCCCTCCTCTTTCCCACTGGCTCAGGGGGATGGGGAATGTGGATTGTGGTTGAGCTCATCATTTGTTGTTTCTTCTCCTTCTTCTTCCTCAAAGGGAAGGCTCCTCACATGCTACCCTTGTTCCAGCAGACACCTCCTACAGGAGACATCCTCCATGAATTTCTATAATTTGCAGTTCATGTTCTCCTTTACATGATCTGCAGTTCTTCACAAAGTGCTCCAAAGGGGTCCCTTCCATAGGGTGCAGTCCTTCAGGAACTGGCTGCTCCAGAGTGGGTCCCCTGCACGGTCACAAATCCTGACAGTAAACCTGCTCCAGTGTGGGGCCATCTCTTCATGGGTCCACAGGTCTGCCAGGAGCCTGCTCCAGCATGGGATTCCCACAGTGTCACTACCTCCCTTGGACAACCACCTACTCCAGCATGAAGTCCTGCACAAGCTGCATGTAAACATCTGTTCTCTCGTTGGCATCCATGGGCTGAAGGAAGACAGTGTGTCTCGCCACAGTCTTCCCATGGTCTGCAGGGGAATCTCTGCTCTGGTGTCTTGAGCACCTTCTGCTCTTCCTTCTTCACCTTGTTGTCTGCAGGGCTGTATCTCACGTATTCTTACTTCTCCCTTCAACTTCAATTACACAGCAGTGTTTTCCTCTTCTTAAATCTCTTCTCTCAGAGGTGCTACCACTGTTGCTGATGATCTTGGACTTGGCCAGCAGTGGGTCCATTTTGGAGCTGCAGAAACTCCTGGCAGTTTGTCATTGAAGCCATCCCTATAGACTCCACTACCAGAACCTTGCCATGCAAACCCAACACAGTAGTCAGCTGGAATAGTAACAGCAGCATTTTACAATGTTTTAGGTGTTTTTGACATTCTTTTTAAATTTACATCACACTCACATTTTTATCCTCTCTGAAAATCCTTCCAGAAGTTACTGGTTCATCACCCCTACTGAAAACTATTCTGAAGACATCTTGCCTCTTTTTATGTCATCATCTGATTGTTTCATCACTTCCACTTTCAGATTATTCCATCTCTCTTCAAAAATGTCAATTCCTGTTCCTTGAACATTACTCATATTATTTTGACACCTGTATCACACATGTGCCCCTACAGTTTCTTCTCTCTGATGAAAATTTGCATGCAGTTACAAGAGAAAGGCACCAAGACCTCTTTGCTTCTGGGTGCACTTTACTGATCTCTCATCCATGGGTGCAGTTCATCCGTCATCTCTCATCTACTCTCAAGAGCAGTAAAAAGTCTGTGGAGCTTCTCTGCATTCAAATACTCAGTCCACCATATGGAGTCTCATGTAGAAAAGGGGAAGAACTATTGTAGGAATGGGTTGTGAGTTCACTTTCATGGCTAACATCATTGTCTTGCCCCTATCCACAGCACAGAATTTTCTGCCTGAGTCTCATTTGGTGCAGCCAACCAATCATCCTGTTACTATGATCAATGCTTTTTTAAGTGATTCTGTTCAATTTATTTAGCTAATAAACTTTGGATCAATTTAATTAGTTTTCCATTGTTTCAAGGCATTTAAGGCATGTGTCTGCCTTTAAGAAAATTATTAACTGCATTACATTCAAAGGATGACTAATCACACTTTAAAAATTTTTAAATATGTCTTTGAGGATAACCTTAATTTTTACACTACAATAACAACTGTAAGTGAAGGCTTGAGACATCTAATCATCAATCTTTTCTTCGTGTTATCAAAGGGAACAAAATTGTTCTTAGATCCTACATCTACACTGAGCTCCTGTGACATGCAGCTGCTTAGAGTCCAGCATTTAATTCTTGATCCCTGACACATTCCTACTAGTGTAGTTCTATAACCAGACAACCCATGGCTGACTGCAGTTTATCTTAAAATTCCCTTGAAAATGCTAGCACTGCTACGGAGGAAAATGTCAGTTGAATTTACTGAAAAGCTAATACAATTGCATAACTGCCAATTAAGTACTTGTACCATGTCAAACATCATGCTACATTTCATCTTTCAGAGCAAAAAAAAAAAAAAAAAAAACAAAACATGAAATAATTTAGCTATGCACATAAAGACATAAAAAGGGAGCTGCACTGACAGTACTATAAGTATTGGAGGGGAAGGATATTGCTTTCTGGCTGTGGTGACAGGCAAATACTGTGCTTTTATTTTTGTTACAGCTATCCAAGAATTCTGGTAGCAGTGCATGTTCCAGGTGAATCAATTCATAGAAGCAAAATCTGGTACCATGGAAAGAATACTGTGATGCTGCTTTCCACTGCAGGAAGAAAATTCATGGGGCCAAAACCCAAGTTGAAGCTGACAGAACTGTGGGGAAAAATAAAGAGTTTTTTCAAATACAATAATGACAATAAGCATTGTAACAATAACATTTAATCCATTTTAAAATGAGGATGATCATCTTAAAAACAGAGACATGAACAAGGCAAAAGTATTTAGCATACTTTTTGCCTCTGTCTTCCAGAGCTAGGTCCCTAAAAATCTATGGGGTCTGATGGTGTTCATCCAAGGATCCTCAAAGCACTGGATGATGTCAACACAAAACCTCTTTCAATTATTTTTCAACAGTCTTGCTGCTGAAGAACAAAAGATCCCAGCTGACTGAAAGCTGGACAATGTTATCCTGATTTTCAAAAAGAACAAGGAAAACCCTAGAAACCACAGGCCTGTCACTTAAGTCTTGCTTCTGTGCGTGGCAAATTTATGGAGAAGATTATTCCACGAGGTATTGAAACACACCTGAAAGACAATGGAATGATTGGTCACAGCCAGCATGGCAGGGGAAAGAAGAAGGAAGGAGTTGTGCACTGATTCCTTTACACAGCAGAAAAGATTGTGGCAATCCATTTATTGAAATATCCATGGTCTATTGTGAATGCAAGATCCTCAACTACATATCAGGTATTGGATAAGTTAGGACTGATTATATTAATCATTCCAAAGAAAATAAATAAATAAACTTCAAAATGTAAATACAAAATTTTACCCATTTTATGAGTCCCCATGGTCTTCTTTTACTTCTAGTCACATTGATTTCAGCAGAAACAGAATTTATACCTTGATAATTGGAGACCTTGGTCTTCCCACTCTCCATTTTGTTAACATGTGAATAACTAAAATATGGTTACAACACTTCTGTCCTACCTCTTTCAAACTAAGTATTAAGGCAGGTGATGTTAGAAGGCATTAGTTTATGGTCCATAGACATTTATTCTTTAAATCACAATTTCCCTTGCTTGTAAGTTGGTCATAATTATTTTTTTTTCTGAGTAGGGAAACTGGCAAATTCTTCCAAGGAGACGTTAATAATCCATTCACTTAACAGAAACTCAGGAAAAGCTGAGTGAGGTAAAAAGTCTGCCTGTGTTTATATAGATCTAAAATACACACAAGCGCAAGCACTAATGCACACAGTATAAATAACAGGTATGTTCTGATCTAAAGTGTCAAAATGACAACCTCTTTAAATTCTTTTAAATGCATCATAGGAGCAGAACCTGCCCATTTAGATATTCAGTGGCATGAAAAGTGCTAGCTGTTGGACAGATGAATAAGATTCATGTTGACAGCTGCTTATAGCTCTTTTGGCTGCTATTTATAAAGTGGGGAGGTGGGGATACAAATCTGTCTATGTCAGATTGGATGTTTTGATTTCACTATTGCAGGTGATAGCAGCAACCTATTACATGTGGTAGATGCTCTATAAATTAAGCACGGTGTCATCACCAAGGGGTACATGCTCTGTTATTAGTGCAGACTGGTTGAAGCTGTTCTGAGGTTCACAGCCATTAGTGTTTTCTACTGTGGTTTTTGGTTAGATCCTGACAGTTACACTGGAACTGTCACGTTCCAGTCCATCTCCCACAGTTTCTTACATCAGATGGAAAGCATGTGTCAAAAAATACACCTGAAATATGTTAATTTCTTGTAGCCTCTTGCTTTATTTGCTGAAAACATTCTGATAGATCTTTGTTTTTAGAAAAGTGAAATTCAGTGATGAAAATGATCTAATGATTTCTTCATACAAAGAACTTTTTCCCAAAGTAGTATTAACTGAATATTTGCTATCTTGTATTTATTTACCAATGTCTTTCCTACTCTTATCTGTTTTTAAAATGCGTCAGAAAATATAGTTTCTGAACCTAACTGTAGGTGAAGATTCTTCAAGATATTTTCACTGACACACAGACTAAATTTCTATTATTACTATTCCTATTATTATTATTATTACAGCTATTATTTTACTCTTTGAAATCATATTTTGTTTTACCATAAATATCTCCCCCTCCCACATATTTGCAGTCTTCTGACATTGCTAACTCTAGAGAATACAGAGAATACACCACTGAGAGCATCTGTTTTCACTAAAAAATTGGGTAAGTTGCAATAGACATATTCTCCACTTGTGCAGGATGAAATACCTTTTTTTTTTCTGTCCTCATAGATGTATAAAATATGAATGTGCCAACAACAAATACTGTCAATATACAGGGCTGCCATGAGTTCAGAAAGTGTTATGGGAAAACATCTGTATTTCAAAATGGGAAATAGCCACTAAATTCTGTTATTTGTCAGGCATACGCAAATATTTCCAATATTTTTTGTATTTTCTTTTTCTCTTACTCTATTTGGGAATTTTACACAATGTCCGTAACCAAAGGATATCAGTGCTTTGAGTTTTGATGTCTAACCATTATTCACCAAAGGTATGAATCGACTTACTGCTCGAATAATTTTCTTCACCAAGTCATCATGTGGACCTGGATTTCGCATTGGCTAGTGGTGTACTGAACAAATAAGAAGACTCATTTGGCTAAACAAACAAAACTAAGAGTAGTCTGGGGAAAAAGCAATAAATGTGCAATCACAAAAAGAAATAGGCCAATTACGCTTTATGAAGTCCTTAAGATTTGCCCTGGATAGAAACTGAATTGCTCTAATGCTTTCATCTAAGTCATCTACCTGAAGTCATTTGTACTGGCTTTCCACAGAGAAATTTCCTGTTCAGCATAGTCAGTGTTCAATGTTAGAATTTGGCAGAAACCTGTCTTGCTCAGCAATATTTATTAGTGATGGAAAATTCTAAAACAAGTGAGGGAAACAATTATGTGTAATTTCATGCAAATGTGACTATTTGGAAAAGGGAAAAGCTCCTCAAAATTAGGGGAAAATATAGGCATTTGGATTTGTTGGTTTTTTTTAATATTGTTCAAGTGTCTTTGCAGTGCAGGTTAGAAAACTGATCTTATAGACATATATAGCTCGGTTTATCAGTAATCATCCTCAATAGTCAGCCTGGAACTGCTAAAAAACCTTAGTACATGGAGGTGCCTGACACTGTCTTCACTCTGGTATTGTGCCAAGATAATGCATTTATACTGCTTTTCAGACTCAAATTGCACAGTGCTATCCGGACTTATTAAGCCATCTGGTAAGCTCCTTGCTCTGGATACCTCCATTTCACAGGGTAATCAAGTTTTGAAACCAAAAGGTTGATTTGCACAGAAAATGGTGTTTGAATGGTCATGAGGAACATAGACTTGTACTATTCCTTTTCTAAGTAAAAACTGTATAGTAATTATAATTTCTAATGGTAAGGGTAAAGCTTCAGTTGTGTGCAAACAGATTCTAGCCTAACAGGGTAACACACACAGCCACAGGCAGGTGTCTTCATGTATTACATGACCCTTCATTGTTTGGCTGCCACATTTCCAGACACGAGACCTTGTGGGTGGCAGCAGCCATGGTCCACCCAGCTGGTGAGCAGGGAGGAATGCCCTGGTGTCACAGGGCAGCTGTCACAAATGTCACGTATGTCTCTCTGAAAAACTTCAGGATTCAGGAAAGCCATGCATGCAACTCCATGTCTGGCCCGCTGTCTCTACACTATAAGAGGCCCACGAAAGTACAAAACTAAAAATCTTGCAAATGCTCAATGCTTAATCCCAGTACTTCCAGCTGCTTCATTGCTCCCAACATAAATACTCTCCTGAAGGAGTCTACACAACGCATGGGCATATTCTTACCTCAGTTTTGTGTTGCTTTAGGCCCACAAGATTAGAACTACATGACTTATAGTAAACATGGGAGAAACCATGATAATAATTTCAATTGTGTAGAAATTTGATGTTCATTAGCCAGTTATTCATGATCCTTCTCTAGCAATCAGTGAACACCCATTCTTTGAGCATATTTAATCCAATTTTATGAGTTGTCTAAATTATAAGACTTTTCCTTTGACTCCAGATAGAGTTCTGCTTGGATCAAATCCCAACAGTTAGCTGGTAATTAGGACAGTAGAAATAAGTGATTTAAACTTTACTCTTGTACATTTTTTGTTGGGACTAATTAGAATAGTAAGTCTCCACATATTGGAATTTCAGAATAAAGGAAGATATAATTTAGAATAATAAAAAACTATTTTGTGAACACTCAAATTTGATTTCATGACAAGAACAAGACAATTAATTAAATCTGAAGAGTTGCTGAAGACAAGTTAAGAGCTATAAGCAATGAATTAAATAAAATCCAGTGACACAGAGTTTATTTACAGACAATTTTAATCCTATGGGGAGAAAAAAATAAATAAGATTTCATGTAATTTCTTTTAAAGTATGTGAATTACATTCAGTGGCTCTTCCCCTCATCCCCCTGTCAAACTGGACATTTTTAAAAATTGCTACTGTGTTATAGAGTTATAGAATAATTAAGACTGGAAAATAATTTCTGGGATCATATGACCAAAACACTTCTGCTTAGGCAGGCAGAGCCCAACCTGTATTACCACATGAGATTATCAACCTCATGTGCAGAACATCACTTTTTTCTCCACTAAGGTTCACCTAATTTTTTCAGCTTGTTGAGATTGATATGAATCACTTGGGGTTTTTTTGTTTGTTTTGTTTTGATGGTTCTGATGGCTTGGTTTGGTTGTTTTTTTGTTTGTTTGGCATTTTGTTTGTTTATTTTGCTTTTTGTTTGTTTGGCTTGTGTTTCTTTTTGTTTTTCTTTTTCCAGTTGCATTCAATCTTTACCACAATCCTCATTTCTGAGAAGTCATGAACATCAAAGCCCTGACTTCAATATTAGCCATGCAAACATATGTTGACATACAAGATGATCATCTACCATTGACTGAAGTAATATTTTCTCTCTATAAAATTTGCTGAAAACCACACCTATTATAAATTTCTGTTAAAGGAAAAAAAATGATTTTAATAATTTGTTGGTATAAATCAGTGTTTCTTGAGTATTTTTTAATTAATAAGGTTTTGAAAATTTTCTTACGGTCTGTGAAGCACCTTGTTACTTACCATCTCTAAAGAAAAGGTGATGATAATTTTCTTAGCATTGATAAAAGACTATGGTGGTAAAAAAAAAAAAAATTGTAACTAGACAGACATTATTAGAAGTCTTTTCAATGAGCAATATCAATACTGAATCCACAAATGTTCGGACTTGCATCTCTTGTACAAGTTAATAGTAAAGTTCATGAGTTTTGGGTAGGTTTTCAGCTGGACATGAAATATATATCTAGCAATTCTTGAGGTCCAATAGCTATATTTTCAGCAGTGTTAGTTGCTAAGAATATAGAAGTGTGGCTTTAGAACTAGTTTTGCCTTGGGTTTGTACAGATCAAAGAACACATATATGATTAATATCTACACAGTCTTTTTACTGTAAGAATATGTGACTGAATTTTACCAGTGCTACTGACTACCACAATGAAAATTAGATAAATTCCCAAACTCCCTAGATGATGACTGAGTTGCAGGGGTAAGTATTTTAATTAGCATGGTTTATTTGCTAAGTGACAGCATGACATTAAACAAGTCTGTGTGAAAGTTTTTTATAGAGTTTTCCTGTCTGCTAATTTTTGGCATAGGGACTGACAGTTTCATGATGTCTGTCTAAATAAATGTATCTTTGAATAACACTTTGGAAAAATAGAAGGGTTATGTTTCCTAGCTGTACATCACGATTTTCTTAATAACAATTTAAAAGGCCTGGAAATGTCAATTATCATGTAGCTGTTCTTTTGTCATAATAGCTACTTGTGTTATCATGTGTTACATTGTGATTGATTAAGCTTGAGAGACTGTCTTGTATAGTATAAAAGGAAGTTTACAACTCCTTGTCATTCACTTGTTTTAGTTATAACTCTTTTTTCAGTCCTGACTTGGAGATATCACTTTAGGAAAAATAACTGTTCTCAGTCTCATTATTCATTAATTCAATTCAATAATAAATATTAGTTATGCCTATAGCTCATGCCTTTAGTATATAATTAATCCAATTTATTTAAAAAAATAAACTTCTGCCAGACACTTACACTTATATGTTTCATTATTCACACAATGAAAATTATATTAACTCAGCATATATCTGTCAAACTATGCAGGAACAGAAAGAGAAATATGTTCTGCCTTAAAAACTTAAAAGTGTTTCTCTTTTTTTACCTGCTAACATTATTGGACATATGTAAACAATATAAAAATTAGCTCCATGGAATGAACTGTGGGGTTCAAGACTGCTTGTGACACTTCCTCAGGAAAGACAATGTACAATAAATAACTGGATTTGTCACAAATTTTATATATATATATATATATATATATATATATATAGAGAGAGAGAGAGAGAGAGAGAGAGAGATAGATATAGATGATAGATATATAGATATATAGATATATAGATATATCTATATATAGATATATAGATATATAGATTAGATATACAGATATGTTTCCCTGGAGTTTTATTGAGCTCTTAATTTTAAGGAGAAATGTAAATATATTCTGCCAGGATGTCTACCTCCTTCTCCTCTCTACCGCAGGCAGTCGTGCATAAAGAGATAACCTGGGCTGAAAGGCCCAGCAAGGGTTTATCTCTGGCACCAAAGGGGCTCAGACCTCAGCTAAGACTCAAAATCTTGGTCTGGAGAGCAAATGTAGGAAGACATAAAGGAAATACTCCTGATGAAGAGACACTGTTTTACAGACTATAGAAGACACACGAGTTCTCACACAAGATTTCTATGCACACAACCTGAAAGCATGGGAGACCTATCTTCAGAATCTGGATGCAGGTTCCATGGTTACTTCTCTGGGGACTGAGGGAAGGGATCTCAATATGTGCTCCATCAACAACTGCATGGTAAGATACACTGAAACCTAACTTTTATTATTTTATTTCCTCATGTTTCATAGTGACAACCTCACTGTAAAAGGATTTTGGAGGCTATGTTCTTACTGTAGAGTAAATTATTCTCTCATCAAGTCTGTCTTTGGATATTATGGATAACTTTGCCAAATCTTTCAAAAGGAATATAAATTTTTACCAAGTGTAAATCATTATTATTTAAAGTTACATTATCTACATTACTAGCTGTCTTTCTCTTGCTAAAGAAACTATTAAATAAAAATAAAACCCTCAAATCCTAAAAAAAAAAAAAAAAAAAAAAAAATTAGGGCTTACTACAAACTCTACAGATGGTATTTCTTTCTTTCTGTTGACCAGACAATATCTTTCTGGATGTAGCCTCTTGTTGGGATGGATGGACTGTCTGGACAAAAGACCTGCAATACTTTGTGTTCAGCCTGTTTTGTGAGACAGAAGTGTTACTGTGCTGTAAGGCTGATGGAAGAAGGGCTTCTGCAGCTGAAACAAAGCAATGTTTTTTGCTGCTTACCTTCAAATCTCAAAATAAAAGGAGAAAAACATACAAAACAAAACTATTTATATTTCTAAACTTGAAGTATTAAATATTAATGTGTTCATCTGCTCATCTGCTCCGAATAAAAACAGTACCTGACTAAAAAACAATAGCAAAAAGTCCTCAGTGTTTGAGCATGTGATAAACAGTAGACAATAATAAGAAAATGGCTGCAGTAAAACTAAATGAAATGATAATGAGATTTCACCTTTAATATGGGTTTGAGAACCAATTGTCCTGTATTAAGAAAATCATTGCACACCACAGATGAGTGAATAAAGGCTAGTCAGAAATTCAGAAAACACTTGAATGAAAATGGAGACAAATGATTAGGGTCACTTAGTCAAAGAAATACGTGCATAAGAAAGAAAATTAATAAAAAATATGTAAAGCTGCTTAGGGCAAACTTTGCTTGCTCTTATTTGTAATAATACAAGAGCAATGGGACCAAATGGTAGACCTGAAAAACAAAGAAGAGGAAATTAATAAAAAATACTTTTCAAAAATATGCAGAATCTGTTGCCAGAGAAAATGATGAGAACAAAAGAATGGGACTAGATACATATATAAAATAATAGGGGACTGTCTACAAACTTAATTGCAATACAGGTAATACTAATTTGTGGAGATTGCTAAATTTTCTTTTTTAAATCTCCTGTTTCCTGTTAATTAGGCTTAAATCTCCTGCTTTACACTGGATTGAAACTAAAGGCAGGAACAGACTATCTCATGTGTCTACTACAGGCTTTTTATATTTCCTCTAAAGCATCTCATTGGTACAAGAAATTAGATCTGAATTTAAACCTGATCAATTTTTCTGTCTTGTAATCCTGCCTTATGTTTTTCCACTCTCAGCTAAGATATTTAAAACTATCTGAGGATCTGTCTCTCAGAAGCAAAAAGTTAAGGAACAAAAGACTGAACAGCCCATGTGCAAACTTTCCAAATATGATTGATTCTCTTATAAGTCAACTGCAAGTCTTATGAGTTTGCTTTTCATTGCAGAAAAGAAAGATGGAATTTGCAGATTCTGTTCTATAAAACCCTCTGAAGAGCATCACAGTTCTGTGCAATAATCTATAACTGTATTTTCATTGTAGATATCTTTTATTTTATAATAGCATTTTATATTCTCTTGAGTCATGAATCAAGCACCATAGGCAAGATTCATCTGTTGAAGATGAAAAGAAGCAGACAACATCCCCCTGGAGTCCCTAGTTGATATTCTGCTTCAAACATAGAAATTGAATAGTTAACTTTCCAGAATGAAAACAACTTATTTAGCACTGTTATGAACAATTATTCTCTCTTTTAAAGTAAAACTGTCAAGCCAGTTTTTGAGAGTTCTTGTGGGATGCAGTTTTATATACATGCATGTATGTGTGTGTATTTTGAATTACTTTTTGTCTAGAAGCAGGATATTTACAGTGAAGTATTTATGTTTTAAATAAAAATGGTTTTACTTCCTCCTCATTATTTCATCAAATGAAGTTTAGTTAATATATTCAAACGAAGAGTCTTCACAAATCACTATCAGATGAAGCATCAGTCAGATTTATTATCATTTCTAACTCTTGGTCAAAGAAATTAAGGCTTCTGCTAATAGTTCAATGAACAGGCCTATCACCCCACAAGCATGGTTATTGGAGGTGCCTTGGGACTTCCAGTTCTCAAACCAGCTGGAAAAAAGGCTATCATACAGAAAATAGTCTGAGACTCTGGGAAAAGATAGATAGAGTGCACTGTGTCTTTGTGTTCCCCTAGCAGCTGCTCACAAAGTGCTAATGCAATCTCGGAGGAGCCTGCTGCCATTTCACTTGTAGGGTGACTGCAACTATCACAGCTGCTTCATGTGAGATAAATGCAGAGGAAGAAGAGGGTATGAAATAAGTTAACCCTTCAGTGATACAGATGGAAAAAGTGTAGAAGCAGACATAGAAAATGAAGAAGCAGAAAAATACGGAAGCCCTATGAATGGGCTAGTTGCTGTAGGAAAGCAGTTCCTCTAAAAATATGTGTGCTAAATGATGATGTGTGAAACATGACATGTTTTGAGTGCTTGTTTGTTCAGATATTTATACATTTTTCTAGATCTTTACTTACATGGGGGCTGGCAAGCCATGTTTCAGTGTGACAAGAAACCACCACAACCTGAAGAATTCATTTCAGTATTCCCAAATTATTCAGTTATAGAATATAAATCAATCTAGGAAAAAAAAATTTGCAAGCTTAAAAGATGCTTTTGAATTTATATATTTTTCTATAGAAATGATCATTGTCTATCCTATATGCTATGTACTTCAAAAGATCAGGGCCTCAGTCAAGTGCTTAATTAACAGATTTATTCCTATGGTAAGCAAGCTTTCAAAGTCTGTCATTTCCTACTATAGAGAGATTTTCAGATTAAAAAAATGAAAAACACCCCACTCTTATAAATGATTCTATGTAGTTTGAAGAGCTCTGTGATTTATAATAACGACCATGCTGGAACAAAAAGCTTGGACTACTGCCTGTGACATGTTTTGCTTTCCAACCAGGACTCGAATGTAAGGAACCAAAAATCAATTAGTAGAAAAAGTTGCTTGTATTTTCTAGGCAAGGATTGTGTCATTTAAACCATTTCAACATTTTGTGGCAAATCTTAGTTTTGGAAGGATCTTAACATAGTTCCTCTGCCCCCAAGATAATTCTAAAATGTCATATTAAAAATATATCATTGTGATGCTTCTGAAGAACAGTAATCATTTGAAGAGTTTGTTTCACAGCACTGCTGTTCATCTGCTGTAGAAATAAACCTCAGTACATGCAAAACACTTCTCTATTGCAGAGTGTGCTGACCATAATTCTTTGCTTTTCTGCCAAAGGGAAGGTGTTGCAACTATCTCTTTAAGAGCATCACACCTATTGTATGTGCCTGTCAAGGAGTAACAAATAAGCAGAACTCCCAAATCAAGATAATTCCTTCAGCAGAGAAGTTTAGATGAAAGACCAGGGAGGGAAATTCTGAATTAAGCATAATTTTGAAGTATCCATTTCCTTCTATACCTTACCTGTGGGATCCTTTGCACTTGACTTTTTCTAATTGACTTTTTCTTCTCCCTGATCATAATAGCTGACATTCATTATCTGTAATCCAGAATCAATGCTTAAACACTTGTTTCTTCATGCTCAGGCATGCTGGAGAGATTTCAGCCACAGACTTACACAAATCTCTTGGAAATACTCAAAAGCAATGACTACCCTGTAATTGATCAACCAATTTTGATGAAGAGATATTTCTAAAATTTCATGCTCTGTTACTCTGATACACTGGGAATTAAAAATAAAGGCAGAAATTTATATGCATAAGTTTTTGAAATTCATTATTTTTACCACATAATAATTTAAAGGAAATAGAACAGCTTGATCATAGTAAGTATATTGTATTAACAATTGCTGGTACTTTTAAATGGGTAGGAAATGTTTTGGACAGATGGTGCAAACCTCTTTCCCCCAAAAATAAAACCTATTACTGAAAGAAAAAAAAAAATTAAAGGTCATTTTGTTACCACTCTCTCTTGTGCACCAGATGTCACAATATAAGCAGAGAAGGTTACTGCTCCTTTCCTCTAGAACACAGAAGAGACATTTTAAGGTCATAGTAACAAAAACCAGCAGGTAGACATGATCACAGCTGTACATCAGGCTGGAGAAATTTTGCTCTTCCATCACACAGTTCCCCAGTGAAAAGCCCTTCATTAGGGACAGTTGGGATTTTCCTGTGTAACAATTGCTTTGAGATCAACAAATAGGAGTTGGACCAGGCCTTACAAGCAAGGGTGGCTGCAATTAAGGAGTAGGTAATTTCTGGACCCAGAAGATCTAAAGCCACAGATTTCCACTGTAATACAAGCAACTGAATTAAAAATCTGATTTGTGTCTAAGATACTCAAAGTAAGTCAGTGAAAAAAAAAAAAGAATTACCATATGTATTGTTATTACATTTATTTTAATTACAGAATGTATGCAACATGTGTGTTGCAAAGTAAAAGCCTATAGGAGTCTAGATGCTTCAAATCAATCAAGTATTTTCAAAATAATGCAGCCGGATTCTTGGCTCATGCAAATTATCATCTCTTCACTGAAGTCAACAGCTTTATGCTTACTTAAACCTGCTGGGGATTTGGTCCTATGCCAGATTAATACAAATCACTTAAAGGATTAATGTTAGTTTAAAAGTGTCAAATATAATTTTTGGTTCAAGAAGATAGTCATGAGTCTGACAGGTTTTGACAATAAAAGTTAATTACAAGCAACACATGATGAAACAGAAGCATGAACATCTGATTTCTGCAGACTCTAGAGGCCGTGCAGTTGTAAATGAAGCACAGTGAGAAATCACTCAGCCAAAATGCATAAGAGAATATCTCAATTATGAAACTAACAACAAAATCATGTCTATACAGTTTAGTTTTCAAAACAAATTAAGAGATTTAACTAAGGCACAAGTGACTACTGTCTTTTAACCTGCAATATCTTGAAAAAACACAATGTTCTCTGTACTGGTCCACTGAAATATTTGTAGTTACTTTCCTTGGGAACTTGAACATAAAAAAGCTTTTTGTTGGTGCAGATGTTTTGATCTCATGGACGTTAGATATGGATAATTATGACCTTTTATCAAAGGAGAAGAGAGGTAGTCCTATTTTCTATTCCCTACTATTCCACTGAGCTGAAACAGTAAGTATCTAACCTGACAGCTTATACTTTTGAAGAAAAGGCCTCAGCTGTACTTTTATAAATTAAATGTGTGTGTGTCTATGTGTTTATGCATGTGTGGATGTATATGCATTTGGATATCCATGTTAATTACAGAACTTATAGTTACATGGCACTGCCTGCCAAGGGCAGATCTAAGATGATTAAAAACACTGATTCACCTTTTTGGTGAAACTTTAATAAAAACTAATTATATACCACTAAAATATCTGTATCTCAGCCCAAAAAAAAAATGGAATTATGTCAATGCTGCTTAGGGGAAAATCAGTAAAGATAACCCTAAAAATGACCTTAGCAGTTGTTTTATTGACCACAAAGCTGAGTCAGGGGAAGTTTAGGTTGAATACCAGGAAAAAAGTTTTCACCCGGAGTGTGGCTGGGGCCTGGAATAGGATCCCTAAGGAAGTGATCTCGGCACCAAACCTGCAGAATTCAAGAAGCATTTGGACAATACTCTCAGGTACGGGGTGTGACTCTTAGGGGGCCCTGCACATGGCTGGGAGTTGGACCTAACAACCCTGATGGGTCTCTTCCGACTCAGCATGTTCCATGATTCTATGAAGTCTCAGGACCCTGAGGATTTCAATAAGGCTCCATCAACCTGAGCAGGGGCATAAACAGTCTGATCCATGTGCCTGGCAGCCCTGCCTGCAGCAGAACTGGCTTCATGGCTGGACGTCCCAGGATGACCCCGGACCTGACTGTACCTCACCTCGTGTGATGGTCCCCAGGCTCAGTGCTGTCCCCTCTCTGACTCTGGCTACTCTGGCTAGGTTCCCTTTTCTGTTCCCTGTCTGACGGGGCAAAACCCTGCCTCGGCTGTGGCCACAGTCTGGTTTCCATTGTGGAGAAGCCCCCTGTGCCCTGACAGGAAGAAAAATTGAATGAGGTACATGCAGTAAATGCTCTGCACAACATCACCTCTATGTCAGAAGAAATACAAACACAAAGTTTTATGCATGTTTTTTAGCAGACTTTAGGGGCAGTTCTTTAAATATTCATGGACAATAGCCTGGATCACAGGTTTAGACAAAGATCCAAAAACTAATGACGTTATTTTCCAATTTGGAGATGACATCTCTTGGAATACAGAGATAGAAAGACCAGAATAATAGTCATGTTTTAGGTAGCACTAATTCTTAATGATTTCACTATGTTTCTCACTCTTGAAAAATTTCTTTTTTTCAGTTTTCTAAATAGTAGGTGTTTGGAATGGTGTCCTTACAGATGTCCAGCAGCTGATAAAATGTGATTCATAATTACAACGACACTACTTCACCTATTTCATCAGAATAGCAGCTAGGAAAGAGGTTTCCTCCTATGATTCAAGCATTATCACTTATATCCCAAGGCCCAAAGTTATCTCCCTCAGCTCTTATCATTTTATGGTAACTGCGGATGATTCAACATTTATGACAATATCATGCTTAACTATCAAATTTATCTGATTTTTAAAGGTAAACAACTCTGTCATTCTCTTTGATATCCTATTTCTTTTGCATATTATTTACTCAAAAAGAAGAGGTATTTTCTGTTCTTTCATTATTTAAATAGAAAATCTCTTACTGAATTGTGATTTACTTAACAGTTCTGTTGAATTTCCGGTTATTTTCTCTCTACACTTGCTGAAAATGAAAATCTACAGCAGAATATGGTGAGTTTGTATTAGAACTATGCTCTAGACCTGTTATTTCTTCATTTATGTTTCCATTGTTGACATCGATTTGGCATTTAAAAGGTCTTAAGTATAGGCTACATATCGAGTACCAAAATCTTTTTTCTATGCTAAAGTGCAGTATTTGATTCACGTGGGTGTATGTATATATATTATATATATATATATATATATATATATATATATATATATATATATGTATATATGTGTGTGTGTGTATGTGTGTGTGTGTGTGTAAATAAAATAAACAAATATATTAAAAAGACAATTTCATGTCATGTACTCATATGCCAAAAACATGGTGATCAAAACCTTTTGGTTGCAAAATACAAAAAATTATGTACTACTTGCAAAAATATTATTAAAAACATTTTTAATGCATAAAGCTAGTAGGTGTCTCATTCTTTCCAAAGAGTGGTCACCAGAGTGGGATAATTGTAACAAGAATATTGCTATTACTCATCCAAGAAACTCTCTAACTTTCTCTAAGGAATTATTTCTTAACCTATAAACAATTTGAATTTTAAATTTAATTTTTCATCTACACACTTGATCATTCAGTTCACAAAAATCTGGCTGAATAAGGAAGACTAGTAGAAAGAGTGATATTTTTTGAAGTTAAAAATCCCAAAAAAGGATCTCAGAGGTGTCTCACCAAATATTATTAACTTATTCATAATCCTTCACCATGTGATAGATTAATTTCCTATCTAAAAAAGAATAGAGATCTAAATGGAATATTAGGAGGAAAAACAAGGTATCTCCTGTAATTCAGCCATAGCTTCACTAGAGTAATATCTCATAAAATGAGAAAAAAGAACAAAATAACGTAGAAAAGATTGATAACTCTAGATGAAGCCATATTCACTGAGTTACAGTGGCTACATAAGTTATAAATGGCAGAGCTACAAATGAATAAAGCAAGTTATTGTAACTATAAAAACTACGCCACCATTACAAGACACTCATTTTATTTATTCACTATGTATAAAGTGAAATTTTAAGGAGAGTTTTACTGTCTAACATTATTCAGCAGCATTAAAAAAGAAACTATCTGAATAGAAATGTGTCATGAATGCTCATTAGCTCATAACTGCATTCCTAGAATGATGCACCTAGAATGGATTACATAAATGTTTTTCTGTATCTGTTTTTTCTGAAATACTAAGACTAGGAAGGAAAATTCCATTGTGATACTGCACCTTTTGTGTAACTTATTCCTTAAATATTAAATACAGTCAAGAAAGAAAACAGGACTAAATTTTTGAAGAAACCCCACCTTTTATAAAAAGTAAAATGTTTCTCTTAAACTTAATTTGCATTTTTATTGAAGAATAAAGGTATCATTCACACTGTCTCCCAGGCTTTAAAAAAGCTTCTCCTCCTACGTTATGTAAACTGTGGGACACAAGTGTAGGAAAGCAATATCCAAGCTGGTTCAGGCATGTGGAAATGCCACACAGCAACTGAGAATATAACTTACATCGGGTTACCTCTCTGCAGAAGACCACAAGGCATCTAAAGCTGAGATTACTTACATGAAGTAGTGTACACTCATTTTGAACCTTTTTTCCCTGTAGTAGGTTGCTTTCAACTTCTCCTTCACTGTGTCAGGGAAAAAAGGGACTTATTTTGACAAATAGCTCATTGATGCTGCTATCACTAGGATGCTGACAGGGAAGTTCAGATGTGAAGTTTAACTGACCACTAAATTTGTGTATGGAATCTAATGTTTCAGTCTATGTTTTTTTTAGTTTTTTGCTGGAGCAAGGAGTAGTTTTTCTGGTAAATAGCTTTTTTTTATTTGCCTTTTTTTTAATTTTTATGACAGAAGAAATAAATGAAATCGTGAATGTACAAAGTTCTTTCAACCTGAATACTTTTCGAGTTGGAGAGAAAAAAATGTACTTGGAACTAACACTGGGCCTTAAGAGTTCAAAGCCAGTGACCTATTCACTGAATCTCTCAGCCTTTTAACATGCTTCTTCATATTGCATACATATGCTTGATTGACTGCACAGCCACAGATCTTTACATGCCTGACTAAAATGGGATCCTCAGAGAGAGGGCACAGCACTGAGGGTTTTCATTATCTGGGTACTCATATTCACTGCTCTAGTCAGATTGGGAATACTTTATTTTATCAGATCATTCAACATTTCTTAAAAGTTGAAGTTATATGTTCACAGGAGTTCTTATATTGACTTCAATTGCACCTTGAAGCAACCCTGTAATTTTAGTAATTAAATTGCCATTGTCTTAAATTAGGTACTCAGTGCCTGATTTTCAATCAGTGTTTGTGAAACCTTTGCTTATATGCCAAGAACTTCAGAAATATTATCTCAGGAATCTGACTTTTTTAATTTTCTTTTTTTATTTTTTTTATTTCTAGCCAAAAGGTAAGAGCAATAGTAAAATAAAAGCACATGCTCTTAGAAACTCCAATGAATTGGTGTTCAGCCAAGAAATAATTGGAAGAGGACATGAGAACCAGTTAAGAGAATGTCCTGTGGGAGAAAACCTTCATGATTGTGATGAATCTTTAAAGTTCATCTTAAAATTTAACTATACCTGGTGGCCCTTCAGACTTGGCTTGAGAGTAGATGTCAGTAATCAAGAGCTTAGTGCAGTGACTGAAAGTAATATCTCACAAGGGAAATCTCAGAGAGAGGTTATATAACATTTGACTTCAGACTTCAAATCTAATGTTTTCTTGTACAGTACACTCAACATTTACATTAATGTGACAAGACTTAGTCTGAATTCTACCTAAAGCTGTTAAGCATTTTAAGAAAGCATGCTGCCCAAATTGTTTGTGGTAATATTTCCAACATTCTTCATGTACATGAAATAAATTTTCACCACATTGTGAATGCACCAGCATCTTTTTATTCCATTTTGCTTTGTCTGTTGGTGACCGCATCTTCCTAGATAGGTTATATAATAGTTACATTTTAGTTTATAGACGTTTTTAAAATCTACAACCATTTTCATTTTCTATATTTTTGGGTTTTGGCTTTTTTTCAGATACCAGGGGCACATAAAACCAGGTATAAAAAAAAAAAAAAAAAAAAAAAGGATAGAAGTACTTACACAATCAGTGACTACTGAGTAATGCACTCCTTGAGAAGCCAGCTCTTGTCTTTGTAGACATCACCATCACCATAAGTGATGTATCTTGCTCTGTAATACAGGGATTTCTGAGGATGTGAAAATGAGCCATAATTTCTGTCCTGGTGTTGGTTCCTCCTTATTTATGTTATTTTATTGTTGACAACTATAGTTGTTCATAGATATATATATATATTTATAAAAGTTTATAAATGCCATCAGCTGAAAGTGCATTTATTATTCTCTGCAAAAGCTAAATCTTTTCTGAACTTGCCACTCTGAGAATTTCTTTACTACTGGATTTTTAGAAAACATTTTAAGTTGTTTTTTTTTTTTAAATCTCTGTAAGATCCTTTTTAGACAAGTGGGATGTCTCTATTATGCCCACAGGAAACAAATCCTAGAACATTAATCCATAGGCTTCAGTGCAATATGAGTGTTCCAGGTTTGAGTAGGATTATTTTACATGAACATTTCTTTACGGCTGAACTTCTTATGAGACTGTCTCATCTGACTGATTCACGATCTGTCTGTTATGGCAACAGAAAGAAATGATTGTCATGTGTTAGAAATCAATGAACATTAGGTATGTAGGGAAAAAAAATATTCTTATAAAATAACAAAATTATTTCTATACTCCTGCACTGTTGTTATTAACATCTATATTTTCCAATGAATCACCTTAGGTGCAGTTTTGTAATGGCAGTCAATAAAGTCTACAATTTAAATAAATAGATATCCACATGATAGATACAATTTGTGCAAGTATATATTCTTGGCCTTACCTGTAGGCACAAAATTATGCCTGCAAAATTGAAACCTGGATTGACATAATTTAAAATACTCTGTATTAATTAAATCCTTGCACCTAAATTAAAAGGAAAACTCTAGAACATAGATGTGTTCAGGTCACAAGGTACAGAGAGCCGAGGTAGAGAAAGGAAGGATAATCTCTATTTCTAAATAGGGAGACAGCTGCCACAGGAAATTGCAAGTGTAATTTGGACAAGGATTTCTAATAAGTCTATTAAATCAGAAGGGGTAGCAATCACACATTTTCTAAGCTTTCAATCCCATATTTTCTATTTTCTATTGTTATGATAACCTGTGTTGCTAGGATGTGTAAATATTTAGAATCAGAAGTGATCAAGAAAACACGTAATCAAATGGACAGTTAAAGGAACACAAGCAAAAATGAATCCCGCAATCTCATGAAATTTCTTTCATATAACTACTTTAAGGAATAAAAATATAGGAGATAATTCTGTTTCAATTTAATATTTGATATAATATTACACAGGAGTAGTATTTACAAAATTAATTTAATGCAAATCTAGAAATAAAGTCTCAAAAAGATACTGAAAAATGGTCAAAAAGTGATGAAATTGTGGTCCTAGGGAAAATAAACAATAGGACTGAATGAATGTCTTTGATGAAATCACCAAGAATGGTGGTTTAGTGTATTTAATATTCAAAATTATGAATACAAATAGTTGAAGCTTGCTATGCAAAAATATAAACAATAACTTTGGGGAGTAGAACAACTGCAGAGAATGGGATTACTATGTTTATATTAAGAACTGGAAGATTGGAAGCTCAGTTTATATTAAGAACTGGAAGTTAATTTATGTCATAAGGTCAGGTTATAGCATAAGGTTATGCTATTAGAGCCTAAAATCACTTTTCTCAACTGTTCTCATTTACAAAGCAAGAAAAAATTATGTGTCTCAAGTGTAAATGAGAAAGGAAGACAAGATCCCGAATATTATTAGTCTTTTATGAGATGATCACCATTGAAATTAAACTTAAATAGAAGGGGTTTATCAGATAACCTAAATGCTATATAGAAATTCTCATTGACAAAATTGTTCTGGCTGTGTGCATTCAGTGAAGATTTATTCACATTGAAATACTTGTAACTTTGTATGGACTGATAGAGAATTCTCTGGAGAGTTTGTTTTCTGGAACGGTTTTAGAATTACTTAAAATAAATTTCTTTATTTTCTTTACTGTGTTATTCTGTTGCATAGTTATATAATCCACTATTTAGAAATGGTGCTTCAAACACACAATGTATTCTCCTACATCTGACTTACCAATTTCATATATGAGTGAACCTCAAAAGTAGATTGTTTTCCAGATAATTTTGAGATAAAATGCTCATGATATTTTTATCTTACATTTTTTTTTTTTTCATCTGGAGAAAATATAAGCCTTAATAAAATTTTTAATTTTATTATTTTAGCTATTATTAAGAAGGACTCAGAAAAACACAATCTGAAGCTGAAAATAAACCTTACATTTTAAAACTTCCTGGCCAATAAAGAAAAAAAAAATTAAGCCAAGAGTTAGCATCACCCCCATAAAACCCTACTATTGAAATGCCATCTGATAGTCTCATTGCATTATTTAATTACACTTCACAGAGTTGAATCATCTGGTAGCATAAACAGACATGCTGGCTTTTCAAGTTCCATCCTACAGAGAGGTAAATGGCCCTATAACTTGGCCCTATAATTTATTCCAAGCTTAATTTTAAATTGTTGCATTGTACTGAGTAGTTCCCACTGTTTCTCCTGCAATCTGTTCCAGAAATGTCATTCAAGAGACTGAAAATTTTTGTCTGAAGTCCAGCCTAAATTATTAATATCCAGGTTGTGCTCATTTGCTGACATTGTCTTTTTTGCTTCAACTACTCTTATTCTGTTTTTCCTTTCTTCTGATGTGACAGATGTTTTCTTGGTTTTGTTTGGTTTTGGGTGTGGTTTTGCTCTACAAGGCAAGTCTCTCAAATATCTTCTGTTAAAAACCCTGCTGTGTCCTCTCACGAGAGGTATGACAAGATATTCTCTATCTCTTCAACAGAATTAAATGTGACTTTTCTCACCAGGTTAAAATAATTTCAGTAACAAAGTTAATGTAAAAAGAAGACATATATTTTAAACACTGAATCTGAAGAACTATTAACCAGTATTTATTCATATTCTTATCACGCAGGAAATATAATGCTTTTGCTTATAACATTTTAAAAAATCACACTTTAATTGGGAACACTGAGCCTTTATTTTGGAGTATAAGCTAGAAAAAAAAGGTTTTTTATTTACCATACTGACACTATCTGTGTATTTGTCAAGATAGTTACCTTACGTTGTATTACCTTACCTTACTTTTACCCTGTTGCTGAGCCATATTTATGTTTATCCCAAGGCCATGTTATATTGTAAAAAAAAAAAAACCTGATCTTTAAGTTGCAAATGTAAATGTCAGAGAAGGAGCCCCAGACAGAAGCACTCCCTCCTCAACACAGGCATACAGGAAAAAACCTCAGTGTTTTCCCTGAGTCCTGCATAATCCTGTGATGCTCTTGTGCATTTAACTTGTCCCATGACACTGCAAGCAGCTCTCCATGCCTGTCATATCTGGGCCACGGGCAGTCTGTGTCATTGCAATGTTGGCCTGGTGTCCCCTTGGATTATTTGGCCAGCAATGCATTTAGAGATTTCAGCCTCACCAATACTGATGACCAAAGAGATTAGAAAATGGTTGGAAGGAGCAGAAGGGATTTTCAGACAAGTAGGAAAAGGAATCACTTGGGTAGAAGCACCTTTTTCCCAAAGCCTAGGCACTGCCTGTTTTCTTCCAGATCACTCGGTTTCCTCATCACATGAAAGATGGCCCAGCCATTGGTACCACTCACCCTGCTCATCCACTGCCTCTTCTTTATGCTTTCATCAAATAACAGTCCCAGAGGACTGAAGTGGCACCACTCTAGACAGTGGGACCACATGTCAGCTTATTTTACAGCAGAAAACTCTGTAAAAATTCAAAGATGGGGCTGTTTGACATTACCATTTACAGACTGAGGAGCTCTGAGTGTGGGATCCCAGGATTTTCTTCTTACAGGTATAATGTCAGGGTGTTTGAAATACTTCAGTCCTTTGCTTTTACATATTAGTTCAACTGGACACCTTCAAGTTCAGAAGTTCAGACACAGATGTATTTACACAAGGAATGGAATGGGATTTATTTCCTAAGACTGTGTAGACAAAATTTGAAAGTCTTGCAATCACTAACATAAAGCAGAGCAATGGAAGTACAGACAGATAGTTTCAAAATAGAAAACTAATTACAGGAGACTTGTGGCCTATGTTAATTGATCATACTTCTCTCCTTAATAGTCTTCAGAAGATCAGTCCCTACCCTAGTCTTAAAAAGAAACACAACTACATTAAAGCAAAAAAACCCAAATCCAAATAATTTCATTTTATATTATCTCCATTAACTTTCTTTTGTGTAAAACAAATATGCAAAGGAGAGCTACGTCTTAGTATTAGAGAGAACTCCTAGGGCTCTGTGGTCATGAAGTTCTGTCTGCTGTAGATGCAGTGTGGTTTTCCTTTTAGGTAATTCCAGTTAATGAGGTTAATGAGGTTAATGATGTTAATGGGAAAAAATGTACGGAATTGTAACACTAAGTTTAAATTCCTAAAAATTATTACTGGCAATACATCTGAGTACAAGGAAATAATAAAGTTTCTTGTAACACTAACTACTCTTGTAATAGATTTTTTTTTATTTCATAACTTGCTTTCCCAGGAAGAAAGTTTTATTTAATAAATAACAGCACACTGCCTGTTATGTCTTGTTATGTTCATTAGTATATGGCACATATCTGCAAAAATAAAAAGTCTATAACTAATAGTATGCAGACTGAATCCACAGCTAATAGTCTGTATTTTTGGATACTTAAAGTACTGAATTGCAAAGGAAATCATGGGTAAAAAGTGATGCTTCATTTTCATTTAACAAGATTCCTCCAGCACTCATGAGATTCATAAGAAATTAGATGCTATCCAAAAAGCTAGGATTTGTAATAATGGTCAAGATATTATGAGGATTAGAGGAACTCAAATGAACAATCCCTTAGCTCATAAAAGAAAATTATAAAGGATAAAAGGTAGCATTCAGGGGTCTTGGACATGTACTGTACTGCAGCTACACCAAACTAAAAGCCACTCTTTTGATCACTTAAATAAAAAAAAAAAAAAAACAAAACTAGACAACAGCAAGAGCCTTAAGGTCCAACAACCAGGACGTTATTTGAAATAAAGCTATTAATTGTGCATTTAACTTTTTCATTACATTGGCCTGTGTAGACATGATTCATTAACAATTTTACTTCTAGGTATTTCCAGAGCATTTTAAGATTATTATTTTTTTCATAAAGGCTTATGCAAGATTTGGGGAAATACATTGGTCACAAAGCAAATTCTTACAAAGGATAAGTTAAATCTTTGAAAAGTATAGTTAAGCTATGCCGCCAAGTTTTACACCAACTATGACTTCATCCCATTTCACCTAAAAGTAATATTAGTGACACTTCATATTAGCTGAAGTGTGGAATAGTGACTGAAATCCTGTGCTCTGCTATCAAAAATTAAAATATATTGCAGCATACTGCAATTAAACTTATATTACCTTTAATTAGAAGAGATCCAGGGACTACTTGTCTCTCTGCCTGAGAGTGATTCAGAGGGCAGCAGAACCCAGCCTTTGTGACTTCTGCATAAAATGGAGCTAAAAGAAGTAAATTAACAATGAAAAAAGATTCTTTCTAGAGGTCATGGAGAACCTTCAGTCCAGGACTTCAGCTGGAACCTGCCAGGCAAGTTCAGAAATAGTTATAATTTGACTGTGATAAATATTTATCAAATATTTTTAAAGTCCTATTTCCCATAATCTGTCTATAAATATATCAGTAAACTGAAGTTCATATGAATTTTTCTTTTAGAAAGTATGGCAAAAATTACAAAAATGTTCAAAGCATTGGAAATATTTGATATTATATTAGCATATTAGCAAAATGCCTATACCACTTGGATATTTATTTCCAAAGAGAAACACTGGGAAAGAAAAATCCTTTTTCATAAGTAAAACTTTCTGTTGACTCAGAAACCATTACCTGCTGCAGCAGCTCTGAATTGTCAAGTATATCATGCATCTGAAAAGGTCGCCTATCCCCAGAGAGCAAGCACATAAATTCTGGATAGGGAACCAGACAAATCCTTAACAACAACAACAAAGTAAAACCTTACAAAAAAGAACTAACAAGTTCTGTTTGTACAAGACTTCTTCAAAAACTTAAATACATTGACTGTTAGCAACAATTATTTTTTAATTTCTGTCTACTGATGGAAAAAATATCAAAATACCAGATACATGGTATGATATACTAAAAATATAATGGATGGATGGATGGAGCTGAGAGACATAGAGAAAGAGGCGTGCTTACCTTCTACATGCAGTGGTTATAGATGTCATGTGACATACTATCATCATTACTTGTCACTTTAAACAAATTTAAAATGTTTACATGCCTTTTTGTTTGAATATCATCACTCAATAGAGCTGTGTTCCCATGAGTTATCCATGTCAAGAACAATATTCAAACATGGAATCTGATATGCAAAGAAAAGGCAATGAACAAAAGAACAAGCTGGCAACAACCAGTCTTTTGGGGCTCCTTTCTGCAAATTTTGATGTTTTTTTTTACTTCATTAACTGAACTGAAGTGGCTGAGTGAAAACTACTGCCTTGTAGTGTTTGCTGCCCTTCTCCTAGGTGACAAGTAGGGACTGGTTAACCAATGAAGTGTTGCATGGAATAAAACACAAAACATTTCCAAACAGTGTTAAAATGATAATATCAAAGCAAGTATTTAAATGAAAGCTTTCAGGTGCACAATATGGCTATATGCACATGCGATACAGTATTTCTACAATAGTTATAAGGTTATTTAATTAATATATCCAACAAATATTGTCCAATTAGTTGGTTAGCTAATTTCCCCCAGGTTCTGCTCCATAGGACTTGATCCAGGGACTTTGTACCACTTCTTGTTATGTCTTCTAAGTTCTATCAGAGAATAAAATGTCCTTGTAGGGCTTCTTCTTAAGAATAAGACCAAATAGAATTCCAAGTATGCATTAGAAGGGTGAGTTTATTATTTTGAAATCCAAGAGAAATGGTAGGAAAAATACAGGAGCTTTATAACCATGTATTAACAGTCTGCAAAACTAGAAATATATGAAAAGCATCTAAAAATATAAAAAAATCTTTAAGCATCAGAGGAACCATTGGAGAATGGCATAAGGTTAGTACTGTCTGGCAAAACAGGAAAATGTTATATGGTATTTCTTTCAGAAACATTGCTCTAACTGTTGAAAAGACAACTGATGTGTAGCTATAACTGTGTTGTGGGTGAGCACTGGCAAATGTGAGCTGTTGGCTGTCATCCCCTGCAGAGGTATGGGGTAAAGGGTAAAATATCATTTACCTTTTAAAATATATAATACCTTTTAATGTTAATACTGTAATATTAAATATAAAAAAAACAAAAGCAAAGGTAAAAGTGAGAAAACTTGTGCATTGAGATAAAGACAGTTTAATAGGCAAATCAAAAGTTGCATGCACAAGTAAAGTAAAGGAGGAGTTAATTCACTGATTCCCATGGGCAAGTACATGTTTAGCCATTTCCAGGAAAGCAGGACCTCATCATACATAACAGAAGACAAGTACTGTAACTCTGAAAAGGCCCCCTTCTACTTATTTTCCTGAGCACAATGCCATATGTTATGGAATATCCCTGTGGTCTGTTTGGGTCAGCTGTCCCGGCTGTGTCCTCTCCCAGATTCCTGCATCCTCAATCTATCCCTTGAAAGGGGTGCAGTGTGAAACATAAAGACTTTGACTCTATGTAAACATCACTCAGCAATGTGTTAGCACTGATTTTGCTACAGATCCTAAACACAGCAATGCATAAGCTGCTATGAAGAAAATTAACTCACTACCACCCAAAACAAGTATATAATTGTATATATAAATGCAGAGAGAAGCAGTGAGAGTTATGCAGACACTTTTTTTTCCACTTCAACCTTTCTTGCACTTGGGCTAAACTGAAATGGGAAGGAAGACTGTATTGAAAAGGCAAAGTACCTATACCTATAGTGAATGATGTAATATATCTATGGAATAATGTTTCATAAAAGAAAGTTGAGAAGGAAAAACAATGCAGTGACAATGAGGAATTTATACAATAGAGGACTAAAGTAACCTTGCTTATAACAACTCTTAAAAACTTAAAAAGTCTGTTCTACCTTGAGACTGCTAAGATATACACCTTCAACAGAGAGAACTGCATATGGTATTTTTGGCAGTAACATCTTGATGCTCAATATACACTCCTACAGAAGTCTACATCCATATGCTGTTCACAGAGACTCTTAAATAAATACTTAGAAATTACCAAGATGGGTATAGTAACAGAACGAGAAATGGACTAGTATTTTAAAATTTGATTGCTCAAATGTCATTTATAGCAGCGATAACTGTTGGTTTCTGTCTGGTGCTGCACAGCCCATATCTTACTCGTGTGAAGGATCAATGTGTTTAATGACTGGAGAATGTATTTCATGTGAGGTCACAGATGCAATATAGAACTCACAGACAAAAATCCCCAAATGGGCACAAAAGGAAGGACAAAACAGAACCCAGCTGACAGATAAGCCCCTCAAAACTGGTCTCAGACCAAAAAGGCTGGAACACCAGTTTATCGATCTCACAGAACAAATATTGAAAAGGGTAGAAATTAACCAATTAATCCAAGAGTGTTAAGAGAAGGGTTTGGAGAATTTATTTAACAAAAAAACTGAGAGAAAGAATTTCCACTGCACCTGAGTAGAACTTAGTTGAAACAACATATGTGATTGCTCACAGGATAGGATTTATGGAGTTTATATTTAAAAAAAAGTTTTCCAACAAGTGCTAATAGTAATTGACACAGAGAAATATATTAAGAATATTTCACTAGATAGTCATTCATAGGTATGTGCATCTTAAGTAATAAGGGATACTGACTTTTGCTAATAAACTAATCAAGAAAGTAAAGTAGAACAAAGATGCTTCATTTCTAACACATTCAAATTTTATATTATAGCCAGCAAGAATTTTAAGAAAAATGCTAGGCAGGGTAGAAGGTGAGCATTAAAAGAGTAGAAATAGCTGGTGAAGGCAAGCAAGGGGGAAAGCAATGACAGATTTGTAGAACAGAAGAAGCTTGGCTTATATTAGTGTCTCATCAGTGGGACACAAAAATATTACGCACTGCAGCTGTAAACCCAATCAATATTAGCTAGGAACCATCCAAATAAACTTATTTCAAAAATAGACCGTGTTTTTTTTCAAAACACATTTTGTCTTTTTTATTTTACTTTATAAAATAAAAAAGACCCATGTTTTTGGGAAAAACACCTCTGTCAGTTCAGCCTGAATTTGGGAACAATTTTCTTTCATTAAAGATGGATTTTTTTTGCTTTGTTTTCTCTTTTTTTTTCATTCCAATTGTGGCTTTTGTAGGTTGAGAAGAAGTGTTCATCTGTATTAATCTTTAACCCTGTTCTATATTACCTGCCTGGAGCCAGTACAAAGATTATTACAGCTAACTTCAATGTACTTTTTGATCAGACCTTGAATTAGGAAAGATTCCTGAATCAGTCTGTAACAGCAATACTGTTCAAGATATAAAACAAATTGTGAAGGTGAAAAATAAAAAGCCAACTGAGTAAAATAGTTGCTGGTTGGGAAAAAAAAAGTCACATTAAAGATCTAGGAAGCTCAAACATGAAAGAAAATGAGCTGGAGATGCAATATTTGCATCTAATAGAAAGATGAATAATTTACTTATTTAGTTTTTTTAATATGTATACAACATAAGCATGGATTTTTTGATTGTTTTGTGCAATAAATTCTTTAAAACGATTCACAATAATTTTTTTCATATTTTCAAACAGACGGTTTTACTTTTATAATATTCTGATTCTAAGGCAGGGAGCAGTGTTTGCAGATTTCCTCTTCACTATATACTCTGTTACTCAGATTCAGGACAATACAAATACATCATCTAAGACAGAAAGTATCTGAACACAACAAGTCTGTGAGATAGTATTACCTGAATTTGTAGGATTATTCTAGGACTGATCCAAATTCTATTAAAACATGTTCTGCCCATCTTAAGAGTTTGTTTCAAGATCCAGTAGCATCACATAGAATGAAATAGGAGCACATAATTAAGTGCATAGATACTTCTCCAGCTCTTAGGAAATCTTAAGTATAGTAGAAGAGATTCTGTGTAATTAAGATACAAGAAAAATAGCACCTGAGTTTATCATTAAACACTGCATGCAGGTAAAGAAGCTGCAGGTTGAAAACTGTAAAATATTAATAAGAAAGTTAAGTAAATACAGTTGTATTTCACAAAAAAAATGGTTTTCATTGAAGTCTGGGATTTTAGAAGGGCATTACACTAGGATAGGTATGCAACTCTGCTAGGAAAAACTACAGAAGATATAAATAGGAGTACAAAGAAAGCTAAGGTATTATGAATAGTTTATTGGTAGGAGTATAGAAGAATTTTTTTTCCCTAGAGAACCTCTTGATTTTAAGTATATCAAAAGACTTTTGTATCAAATAATTTCTCTTTGGTTTATTTAGCTAGTTTTCAACCATCTGAATGGTGGTTAGGTGAGAAGGTAAAAATTTTATTACTTTATAGATAGAATCATATGATCAGCAAACCACTTAGGTTGCAAAAAGACATTGAGACTAACTAAATTTGACACTACCAAGTCTGGACCAGCCCTCCTTCCCAAAATATGCACCCTCTAGGATACTCTCACAAACTAAGACTGAACAGCACTGAATCCACTGTCTCAAACACCTGCTGGAGTCTCATCCTGATCTAACATGACTTTTATCCCACAGCTGTCTCAAATTTTTCCTACAACAAAAGATATATAGGAAAGAGCAGCACTAGTGAGACACTAGTGGCACTTGAAATGTATGTTATCTCTGTAATTACTGCTGTTCATTATACTCTGGTGCTATTACTGTAATATGGGCAAGTCAAATCACTTTTTTTGTCTGTTTTTGAGCAAAAAATGGTCAAAAATATGGGTAACTGTCCATAGATGTTCTGCCAGTAACCACCCTTTGGAATTGTCTACTGTCTCTCTTTGGGTTAAATTTCATTATCTATGAAGTTACGTTTTCTAACTACAAGGGAAAAAAAAAATCTAACATTCTTCCTTGATTAGTAGTTTTCAGTACAGAATGGTATAATATTATTTGATTCTACGAATCCTCAGAAGAAGAAAATAAGAGCCTTAAGTCTTGAAATTATTATTTGTTTGTTTATTTATTTATTTTTTTTTCCTGTCTCAACCAGTATCAAAGAAGTTGGGATAGTAGAATTTTGCTTTCAGTTTACTCTTAACAGTCACCAATAGAAAGCAAAATATACCTGGAACCCCTCTTCTTGTGGGAGACCACTCAGGAAATAATAGGGCTGGCATGCCTTGGGATGACACCTCTATCTAGGACAGGGCGAGAAATTGGAACAACCTCCCATGATCCCCCTCTCCCCATGCAAACACGGTCCTGTCTGTTAACAGATGTTCACTCCTCCGTTCTGGAACATTCCGTGTTCTCAGCTTCCCCATTGGCCCTCCTCAGATCACCACTCCCTTTCCATTCCCTCACTGGGTCTGCTTATATCATCCCACCCTATCTCCTCCCCTGATCCACAACCCTATTGGTGCATTTGTATCCCAATTCCTTCCACCTTCCCTCTGTGATATACCCTGGACCCACCCCTGCTCCTGGCTCTTTGTCCCTGGTTCCCTTCTGCTATGGTTGAATCCCTGCCCTGCGCCTGACTCCTGGACACTTGCTTCATCCTTCAATAAACCCAGCTGGATCTACCATACGAAGAGTCCTCTCTTTTTCCTGGTTTGGCACTTGCTACGCTATCCAGCACTGACCGTCTGGTAGGCTGCAGGAGCTGCTCGTCCGGACCGAAGCGGAGACGCTCTTGGGAAGGCAGACACCTAATAGTACCTGGTCAGGGGTCCCACATCCTCTGTCAAAGTACACTATGTTCTTTTGCATTTACATTTACTTTCTTTATAGACAGTTCATGTTTCAAAGCAACCTATATACTGCAAATTGATATATTTGGCTCTGATTCCAGAAAACACATAATCTTGACTCAAATGCATCTTGACTCAAATGCTAAACCTATTTTAGACTCCCTTAAGTGCAATCTTGTGGCCTCTCCATGAATAGACATGGACATTCAGAAATGCATTCCTGAATCAAGGCCAGGGATGCTGGTTTTTTTCTTAGACTCACTCTGGATGACTTGAGAGCAAGAATTCTCAAAAGGTAAATTGCATGTTTGACTGCCATTGTGTTGCAGTCAAAAAAACCACAGCTGCTAACCATAAAGATCTTCAAATCAGGATCTTAGATCAAATACTTTGAATAATCTCATATTTTCATGCTTATCTATCATTTTATTCAGTAAACTGAATTGATAACAATAGGAGTATTACCATGTTCTAGAATTTTTCCTAAACTTGCTCCATAGAGAATGAAGAGAGGAAACGTTGATGCCATTACTTCCACAGGGCAGAAAGCAGGATGTGCTACTGTATTTACTGAACTTGGTCTCTTCTTTATGTAAGGCACTTACAGACCAATATGCAAAACCGCTTTCATAAACACACTTTGTGTAACAAGAAAGGTTCTGAACACATTTGGTATTCCAGCTAGCTAAATTTGAGCAAACAGTGAAGAAGACAGAAAAAGGATTCTGCGGGATAGTGTTGTCTTGAATGTTTATCCAGTTCTCTGGTTTTGTGATAAATAGATTTAGAAAACATCTGCTGTTACAACACAGGTACATTTTTTTTTCTCTGCAGTAATAACAGCTCAATATCACAAGTGTAGCCTTTAGAAAGATTTATGATTTTTTTTAATTTTATGCTATAATTATGATTTGTGTGGGATATATTTTTATATATATACCTGTGAGGGGAAAACATTAAGAGTAAATGGAATATGAGCATAATATGATGTCAGAGTTTCTTAAAACTGGGAAATACAATTTTATTTGTTTACCTAATTTTCTGGATTAGCCAGATTTCATTTGATTTAATTTCTTTTTTTGTTGTTGTTTTTTGGTTTTATTTTGTGCCTTTTCTTTGGCGGGAAGGGAGTGGGGGAGGGGAAGGAAACTGGGGAACAGTGCATGGCATAGCTCAAAGAGGATTTACACATCTTTATTTTCACTCCAAAACTACTCTATTTTTTTTTTTTTCATCATATGTAGTTTTAACAATTCACATTATTTAATTTAATGATTATTTATTTGGAAAATTGGAATCAGAGACTTAAATTATAACAGAATTTTTTTTGGAGCAAGCCAAAGAGCTGATCTGTGGAAGACATAGGCAGTAGCACCCTATATGCCAGGGAGCTTGGGCATTCAGATTTATAATAGTTACAGTGATCCAGGCTAGTGGGGACAGAATATAAATATCACCCTTTTTCCTTTGTGTGAATCTTCATAGTAAAATGATATTGAGATAAGAACATTTTGCACAACAATGCAATCTAGACCTATGAACCATGTGAGGAATGCAAACACAATCAGAACCATCAGTGTGAGGAAATAATACCTGGGCTGGGAGAGAGACATAGAAATTGCCCAGCACTGTAAAAATATTCCCTTTTTTTAACTGGCATTTAATAAACCCTGGTTCAACACTGTACAGAGGGAGTTGTTCTATCTGGAACAATAAATTTTATTTTCGGGTTGCATTAGATGAAACTGAAACACATGGTAG
This sequence comes from Lonchura striata, assembly GCF_050655825.1. Taxonomy (NCBI): domain Eukaryota; kingdom Metazoa; phylum Chordata; class Aves; order Passeriformes; family Estrildidae; genus Lonchura; species Lonchura striata. The sequence continues at coordinate 100,568,693 of NC_140704.1, forward strand.
AATATTGTTCTATATGCTCCTCATATAGCACTTCAGTATTCATGCTTTGATAAAATTAATAAAAATGTTGCATATGGTATAAATTATATTAGATTAATACAGTCATGCCATAAATTTGGGGTTTTGAAAAAAAGCAATATAATCTGACAAAAAAATCTTACCTGCACAAGCTTATGTTGTACCATAAATCTCTGTCAAATTGGGAAAAAAACAAACCACCAAAATACCCCCAAACTGAAACAACCAAGATTGTGAGGATAGTCTGTGTCTTTCTGAAGACAAATGAGGCTTGATTGAAGTTCCACTTTTACAGAGTATTTGATAGTGAAAGTAATCAATTGGGTTTGGTTCCCTGTGTATAAACCAAATTTAACAAACACAGAGCATGTGTAAACTCTAACATAAACCTTTCCTCTTGAAATAAAGTCACAGAGCAACTAAAGATCTTTGAATAATCTAGTATGTCTTATGAAAAATAGAGGTTACAAAAAAACCCTCCTCTTGTTCCTAGTAGAGAGAAAAAAGAATTGGCCTTGATGTCATAGAAAAATGAATAAATATTTAGAACTTGTTGTGACCTTTTATATAGCTCTACTATATTACAGCCTACTGTTCAACAGAAAAATATGCTTTTCAACCCTCAGCACAGATTTATTAGGTGCTATAAGATGTGCTCCTCCATTGAAAAGCCAAAAATAGCACATTCATAATGTCACATACTCAAGTGCTTCTGCAGTCTGAGAGGGTCTTTCTTATTGCATCTTGGCAAGTAAAAGATTTACAAGCACAACAGAAATGGCCTTTAAAAATCCCAGGTATTAACGGCACTTTCCTGTTAATAGTTTTATTGCCTTCTATTAAGAGCCTTATTACATCAGTCTAATACAATACTACTGCATTACTGCTATAATACAATATGATGAATGAGTGCTACCTCTTCCATATTGCATTAGTACCATGTTAAGTTAATTGAATGCAGTCATAGCTTAGTATGATGGATGAAATGCACACTGTTGTCAGCAATCACAGATGGAAAAGGAAGGTCCATAATTCCTATATTTTATCATATTTGTTTTATAGAAGATAGTTATATGAAGTTCTAAAATATTCTAATTTCAGTTGTTTTTGACACTGCATTGCATTTATTAAAGAGTACTACAAAAAAAACCCAAGTGCCAAAGTTTTGATGTAGAAATAAAAAATGGAGCTCTTCGTCATGTTGTTGGTCAATTTGATCATCATGTTATGAGCAGAACTTTCTATTTTTGATCTCAGTGTCTAGCAACCTAGGTATTGGTGTTATTGGCTAAAAAAAAAAAAAAAAAAAAAGTGAGAGTTCTTTTGTTTTCATAGTTCTCCTTTTTATTTTTTTTCCACCTCATGAAGATGCAGCATCATACAAAGATATTGTAAGTCAGGAAGAATAATTCATACCCAGAGAAACCAGCAATGCAGTTTTCCCAAGTTATAATGGCATTATGTCATACACTAAAATGTGTTATTGCTTTGTAGTTTGTTTTTTTTTTTCCCTTGATCTCTGAAAGTAATGAAAATTTTTCAGTCCTGGCACTTACATAAAAGACATGGAGGCCATTTGTGCAATGTGCTAATGATAAACATGTGACAGTGGCAGGCTTTAAGATTAAAGATTAAGGAATTTCTGGTGAAAAATTGTATATTCAAGTGGATGGAGAGGCTACCTTTCAGGGCTATCAGTAATTCATTCATTCACTGTGTTGAATGAGCTTCTGCATATAATGGAGAAAAAAATTGTGAGGCTGGCATCTTTCACTAATGTCTGTGCTTAATTTTAAAGGCACATCTTCAGTAGGAGCATTCATATACTTCAAGATAGTATCTGTTTTCACACAGTCCACTGACATTAGGGTCAGAGTAAAAGAAATTACATAAAATATAGACAATCATTTGCATTAAGGTATACTTTATGAATTATATTTGCTTTTGTTTAAGAATTAAGGATTTGGAATTAAGAATTTGTTTGGAAAGCAGATTTCAAAATCACACAATACAGCACATGGAGAACCTAGACCTGAATAAGTTTATATCCTTGAGAATGTAGATCCATTCTGTAAAAGTTATATCTTATCAATCAGCTGGTCAAAAGTAGCAGGTTGAGAAACAATAGGAATAGATATTTATATACTGATAAAAAGCAAGCCTGTCAAACACATTGACTTTATTCAGCCAAAAACTTGGCATTTGCTCAGTGTTCGGCATCAGCTATAAATACTTTGAAAATTATAAAGTTTTAAGACTATACTTAGTTTTTTAAAATAAAAGCATGTTTTCAATTATTTGATATAAAGCAATTCAGTACTCAATTTGGAATAATTTAAAAACAGAATGACTGGTTACTCATGCATTATGAATAAAATCACAGAAGTAATGTATATTCTAAATAAGGAAAAACTTCCAAGTGTACCAACTAGATGACTGATTATGGAGTATGTTTTCCACTGTTTTCTGAAGGAAGAAAAGGAACCTTTTAAAAATACATTTTTACTACTGAAATAACTTTGAGATTTTATACTTAAACAGAGCATAACAACATCTAGATTATATTCAAGCCAGGAACTGCTAAGCATTCAAAGTGAAGCTTCTCAGAGAATAATCTGCATTCATTTTACAAAATGTTATTTTGTTATCACAATACATTCCCCCTATCAAGAAACTCATTCTCCCACTAATTTTCTGTAGCCAGTATTTAGTCTTATATGACTATGAATGGAGAATTATTATAAATAATAAAGAAAGTTCTTTAACTACGATGATTTAGTGAGAAGAGCTAGTGGATACTAAATATCAAAAGATATAAATTATTTTTGTGAAGATTAGACCTTTCCTGGGAGGCAATATGAGTTGGAGGCACAGCTCTATTCCCAGCACTGCATTCGATTTCAGGGCTGCTTTTCTGAAAAGTGCATTGAAAAGCAGGCTGAAAAAAATCCCAAACAATACAATAAAGAGATTCCTACCAGAACAAAACACTTTCTGTAATACACTGTTCTTCCTTTGAGGAGAGATTCAGAATAAGAATGCATTGAAAATTTTAAAAATGTCAGATATATTATTAAATGCCTTGCTGACAGTTACATGGAAGATTTAAGAATATGTATAGTGGTTCAGGGTACTGCAGTACTGCAGGCATAACATTTTATTTCGGGCTGTACTTGTTCACTGAAACCTGTATACCTCCATCTCCAACTATACTTATCTTCATAAGACATCTTATGCTTTTTTAACCTCAAATTGTCAAATTTTTTTTGTCAGTGACAAGATAAACATAGTCAAGTAAGCATCATGGGAAATAAATGTCATCTAAATTTACAATATTAGAACTTAAAGACTAAGGTCAGTACCACAAAAACTGTCAGAAACAACCTGTGACCAGATTTCCTACAAATAAACTTAGCCTTGGAGTGGCCTATCATATTTCTAGGCACTTTTAGACAGCAGGTAAAAAGACAATAAATGTATTCTAACAACTATGAGCAGATTTTTTAAAGTCATTATTTTATGTAGAAATTATATGTAGACTACAAGGATGAGAGAAGGATGAACAGTTTCAGTCACACAGATGGAGTCTGTGAGCATTTTTTGAAACCATGGTAAAACTCTTTCTTGCCTGGATCTCATTCCTGTATCTAATTATTAATCTAATTCTGTTCAGTGTAGATTCACAGTGTATGCTTTGAAGATTAGCATCTTCAGTATCAGTAACTGATGTTAAATACTTGTCTAGCACATTTTTGCGTTGGTAGAAATGATATTGCAGTGAGATACTACCAAGTAGACCATAGCACAGCTTATTGCTAGTCTTAAACCAAATCCTATAACTAGCCTTTCTGTTTTAAATCAGCATATAATTCAAGTCAGAACATGAGTTTGGTCCTCTTCAGTATTCACAAAGGATCTTATTTCCTATTTGGCAATGTTTAACAAAGTCATGAAGTTAGAGCAATGACTCTGACAGACCATGACATGTCATAGATAAGACTGAAGTAATTTTTCCTTACTTATCAAGATGCTGATACTTAAATAGCATGTTAAGTTTTTTAAGGCCTGATTTATTAGACAGTTGACATTTAAAAAGTTTGGAAAAACAGTGCTCAAATTTCTCCAGGAGTCAGCCCTCTGACAATATTGAGAGCTTCAATAACAACATAGTTTTGGAAGACTCACTTTATTTATTATAAGAAGTCTCAGAAAGATGCCCACACTGCAGAATGCTGCTGTGTTCAGAGACAAACTTTCAAAAATATGGTTTACATGTTCCTTAACTATAGTCATATTAGTGATATACAGTACTGTATTAATCTTTCACAACAGTTGCACACTACAATAATGCCAACTCTTGAAATCTCTGGTAGTTTCCAGAAGCTGTAAAGTGTAAGCTGTAAACTGATGCTCTGCATTGCAAATCTACAGAGAGAAAGTAAACACACATACTGTGAGAATATTGCTACAGCTGAATCAGAAGCATTCTGAAGCTCAAGGGACACAGGAAGCTAGTAGGTCAGAAAAGAGGTAGCTCCAGTTAGCTCATCTATATTAGTCTCCAGTTTCAGAGGGATCTGTACTAACATATGTAGCCTTATAAGACAAGGATGGATCTGTCATCCATTTTGTGACCTTCCAGTGAGAAAATGAAGTGTAAAACTGACTTGAAGATAATCTGGTATGGATAGTTATTGGTATTACCAATATTGAGGACAGGACATGCCTTGGCTTGTCTGGCCCCCGCTGCTGAACCAAACAGCAGCCACTGTGGTGTTTCACCCCAGAGACACTTTTGGCTAGCTGGATGTTTCAGCTGGGTGCATGAGGACATGTCCAGGCAAGCCAGAGCTCTGGTGGCGGTGGATGGAGCTTCCTCTTGCAGAGGTTCCGCTCCTCAGGTTTCCCACTGTCAGAGAGGCTTTTAAGGGTATGATGAAGGAAAGGAGTCAGTTCTGATGGAGGATTCAATCCAGAGTTTTTATTCTGGCCCACAGGCCTGTGAATGTAGCAGCAGCTCCAAGCAAAACTGTGAATCCTATCACTGCTCCATCAGAACTCTCGAACCACATGGTTCCCTTCTCTTTTACCCAGGGGTGGGGAGGAGGAAGGGACAGGGAGCCACCAACAAAGTACAGGAGAGGAGGTCTCAGGGGACAAAGGACACCTGGATTGCCCAATTCCCTCTGGAGGTGGAGGGCATGTTTTCAATCTGCCCAATCACTCGACACCCTTCTGGCATTCCAGGAGTGGCAGACAGCGCTGGCAAGGGTCAGGGTGGTGAAAGGAGAAGTGACTTACACACCTGGGCTAAGCCCAAATACCTCCAACGTGGCAATGTGCTGCAACAGGTAGTAACCATCCTGCCACTTCTGTTAGTATATGCACACGTGCTTCATGAACTCGTATTTTGCTCACTTCAGCTGTGTTAAAATTCAGAAAGTATTTCACTTGCTATCATGCACAAATCACTGTCATCTTTTGGAACAGTTAATGGAGGAGTCATACAATGTTTTCAAATGAAATGTGACTGTAGAGAATTCAGAAGCTTAGACCTTATCATAAACACTGTTTTAAGGCCCAATATTATTGATCAACATTTTTGGGCACTGAATAGAAAATATACTTTTCTTTGTTTCTTTACTCCTATTGGTAAAAAAAACTTAGAGGAATTTTGTCTGAACCCTCCAATGGCTTTATTAGTTTCTTCATTTTATGCAAATCTGCACCAAAATTTCTATATCACTCTTTCCAATGCTGAGATAATTTTCTTTAAAAGTATTTGCATCCATAAGTTTTAGAATTTTGCCTTATTTAAAATAAGGAACATGAAGGCTAAGATCTACATCAACATTCTGTGCAGATACTTAGGAGTGCAGGAAAATACTAAAAGCATGTCTCTCAACCACACAGGATTCATAAGAATGGTATACTAAAAAATTATATCACAGTGTCTGCAACTTATAGAAGATTCATTTGCTCTATACTAATAAATATGCTAATTGTCCTTCTGGTAGAGTATGCCAAATTAAATGAAGTAAGTTTAAAGATAAATAAATAAATAAAAATAGGAATAAGTTTTACTCCTTTACAACATTTTGCATCTTGCATTAAGGGCAGTTCACCCTGAAAATGAGCAAGTGGCTTGCTCTGCATTTTGCCTCCAGAGATTGGATGTGATGATACAGCTGCAAAATTTCTTAAGTATTTTCCAGAAGCTGTGCTTGTAGAGAGGTGAAAGGATGTTTGAGATCTCCTGAATGCCATCTCCTGAATGAGAATCCAGAGAGCACCTCCCTTTTCGAGGGCTGTGTGAGTTACACTCTGAAAAGTAGTGCAGCTTCCCTCCTCTTGGAATGTAGCTGTGACTTAATTTTGGTAAAGCTTTTGCTATGTTCAGCTTTACTGATTTACTCAGTATAATTCAACTTCTGATTGAGCCATGACAATTTGGTGTTGAAAAAGCAGGAAAATTAGGAAAATTAACAAGCAGGAAAAATATCTTTGAAAATGCTTTAATTGAACACATCTCTTTGGAATATTGCCAATATTAATATGTATTTTTAAGTACTCTCTGGAATTTAAATCCATTTGACTTACTTTTATTCTTCTGAAGGAGCTGAAGTTCTTTTCAATCTGAAACATGCTCAATGAGGTCTCTTTTTCAGTGAAATCTTGTATACAGAGTTAAATGCCAGTAACAGGTGTTTTTAAAGCCCACAGATGACACATGGAAAACTTCAACAATAATTTCATGTAGAGTTATGTAGTTACAATGCACTTTGTGCAATTTTCTTCCCTTCTTTATTATGAAGAGAATTTGCATATAAAAAGTCTATGCTCATCTGCTTCTGTTGCTTATTTCTCAGTTTAGGAAGATTTGAAACTATTATGGTTATAGTATCCTCCTTAGACATGCTTATTATGACATTAAGGTGGGTTGATATCTTCAAGTTGAGAATAAGAAAAAAGAACAGATGAACCCTTAAGTATCATAGATCTTGTTGATAGGTGGATATGCCTAGTGGAAAAGGACAAGAGAGAAGAAACACAGAAATTGACAGAAAAATAAAATAATTTTGGGCCATACTTATTTTCCAACATTTTCAAGGAAAAGCCCACAAGTTATCAAAATACAGAAATACAACATATATAATGCATGTGAATGGTCAATGTATAATTTTATATTAGTCATATAAATGTATAATTGATTTTATAATTTTTCAAATAGTCCTTAAAGTGTATTTTTTATTATTTGTAGAAAAAAAAATTCTACATAACACTTAAAGGCATTGTTTTAACTGACTCTCCAAAAATACTGTTCAGAACACTTAAGATAAGCAAAATGAAACAAAAATTAAAAACATACAAAAAACATAGCCTGATTTTGTCATTCTGACTGTTATATTGATTCTTCCTTCTTTTCAAAGCCAGACTAAATTAGCCACTGTTACTAGACAAAAAATGTTTTGTCATCCATCTAGAATAATTACATTCTACATTTTTTCCTCTAAGAAGTCCTTGTAGGAATATAACCAGAATAATAATAAGCAGAAAGCATATCCTTTCTGCTGTATGAATTTAGAATTCTCTGGAAAAGAGACGATACACCCTTTTTTTTTTTTCCTTTTATCCTCATAAGAAAGCAGATACAAAGACTTGGATAAGTTGAGATATTCAGGCTCCATTTACAGTGCTGAGGAGAAGGTCAAGATGTTCTTGACACTGATATTCTTAAGTCCTGTAGAGACGCTGTTGGGACACTGTTTTACTTAGTGGTAACTATTTTTATTGTCATTTACTACAAGGATGGAGAATCTCTGAGCTTTAAGAAAACTTATTACTACTTTATATTTTATGGAGCAATATCTTTTTATCCATTGGATCCATTCTAGTTCAAAATGTAAGTCTACTTACATGTTAATTCATTCAAAGAAAGTAAATAAAAATATGTCAATAATCTAGGCCTTAGGGCCTTATCTTTCTGACACAAAATATTAAGTAATCTTTGAAAAAAAACTATGTACTTTTATCAAAAAACAATAGAAGTATGGAAACTGCTGTGACATTTAATGGAATAATTTAATAGATTTATTAGCTGTCTACTGGGACATATAGAAAGAAACACTTTGCTGATTCCCTGAACTCACAACTTTCTTTTCCTAATTCTAATATTTTTCTTTATTTTATTTATTTAGGAAAAAAGTGCTATTATTATTATTAAAAACAAGTTTTAATAAAAATAGTAATTACCTAGTGTTGCTAAAACAATAATTTGATTTAATGGGACTGAACTCAAATATCTTTATATCAAAGGGAGTTAAAGGTTTATTATCTAATCCTTAATCAGTCTTTTGAAGTATATTTATTGTAAAATGATTTAATTTCACAGTCTTGTACTTGAGAGAATCTAATGGAATAACTTAAGAACCAGTGTAGACCTTGGAGCCTTATCTGTGAGCATATCTGCTCTGTTAAATTTTAACAGAGAAAGAAAGTTGCATCTATATTATGTATTTTATACAAGTAGAAATAAAAATTAAGCATTCTTTTGGAACATTATTCAATGTAATATATTTTTATGAAAACTAGTTAAAATTTTAATTAGGTTGTAGTCCCTTGAGATCTGAAAGATCAAAAGAACAAAGAGTCAAACTCAGAAAAAGATGTTTTGGGTTTCATTAAAATATAATGATGCCCTTAATGCTTCTTGATTATTTTCATAGTCAAAGATTAACAATAACAGATAAGGAAATAATAAAGATATTTTTTTTCCTGGAAAAAAAAGGAACAGGAAACCATTTTGATTATGAGACCAGTTACTTTGTATGAAAGGTAAGTTCTGTGCTTCATTAACAATGCAAATATTTTCAGTGAACATATATTTAAGAATTTTGTACATTAAAAAAAAAAGAAATCCAACTCCCTTTGCTGAAAATAGGAAAATTTTAAAAGTAAGGCAGTGGACATTTTTCTTAAAAGTAGGTGGGTTATTACATACCTTTTCAAAGCAGTATCTTTACCAGTGAAAGAACAATTTTACTGTTTTGTATGGATGGAGGGTGAAATTCATTGGACCCAAACTGATTTAATTAGAGCTTCTAGGAATTGCTGAAGTTAAATAAACAGGCAAACAATCTACCAGTAAATAAATGTACTAGGTACTATATGGACTTGTCAACTAAGGATGACATTTAAATTTCTCCATCAAGAAAATTCATATTCTCTGGAAATATCTACAGACTCAGACTGGTTAACAAAGAGTTTTGTTTGTCTCCAGGTATTTTGCAGGTAGTGGCAAGTCAAGTTTCATTTAAATGTGGGGCAATTGTTTTAAAGTCCAGGATCCTATATATCTCTCTCTTGGAGTGAGGGAGAATGTTCTGGTCTCTGGTGCTGAGTTTAGCAACCAGCCTCCACAAGAAAAGGAAATACAATGACTGATTCCTGCATTAAAGTGATACAGGTATCATGCAATTCTAAACTCTGTGACAAGCTGAAGATCACTACAGATGTTACCTGTTTTATTTGTAGTTTATGAACAGTGCATTATGTTCTTTTTAACATGATGTTTCTGGGTATCAGAAAGTAAGAATCAAAACCTGTATGCTGGCCTTGTCCTTGATGGTAGTTTCTGGGTTGCCCTTTAACTTCTGTTTTATAGGTTTTGGTTACTTTCTCTGTTTTTAAAAGACTGTTCTAATTTTTGCTCAAATCGAAACTGGCTTTGGTGTTTGAGAGCCCTGTTGATTTATATTCACTAATAGGGTGAAAATCTATCCAGTAGGCTCACAAAGCTCTAAAGATTTTGGAGCACTGAGAGCCTATGCTAAGACACAATTTCCTAATCTGTGTATCCTTCCAGTTTTGTACGGTGGTGCTGATTAACTTTTTATAGCAAACCAATGTCATGGTTTGACACTGGCCCAGTGCCAGGCACCCTCCCCTACTACAGCTGAGCAGCGGAGAGGGAAAAAAAAACAACAAAGGCTTTGTGAGTGAGATAAGGACCAGGAGAAACACTTCAAGGGCAAAACAGGCTCAACTTAAGTTGCAAAGTGAATTTATTACTAACAGAATCAGAGGAGGATAATGAGAAGCAAAATAAGCCCTTAAAACCCTTTTCCCTCCCTCTAGACCCTCCCTTCTTCCCACCAACAGTACAGGGAGACAGAGCACAGGGGTTTGGCCAGTCCATCACAGAGCTCCCTTCCACTGCTCCAGGAGAGGAATCCTTCCCCTGCTGCACCGTGGGGTCCCTCCCATGGCAGACAGTGTTCCAGGAACTTCCCCGGTGTGGGTCCACTCTCAGGAGCAGCAGTCCTGCCACACCTGCTGCAATGTGAGTCTCTGACACAGGCAGACAGTCCTCCCAAAACTGCTGTGACGTGTCTCTCTCCTTCCATGGGATGCAGTTCTCCAATGACAGGCTGCTCCAGCCTGGGAGCAGGGCCCTCTCTCTCTACGAGGTCTCCCACTGGATCACAGCGACCTCCAACTGCTCCAGCATGGGCACCTCTCCCCCGGGCTATGGGTGGATCTCTGCATCCCCCATGGATCCTCAAGGGCTGCAGGGGCACAGCTGCTTCACCATGGTCTTCATTATGGCCTGCAAAGGAATCTTAGCTCCGGTGCCTGGAGCTTCTCCTGCCCCTCCTTCTCCACTGACCTTGGTGTCTCCATGTTGTTTCCCTCACATGTTTGTTCTCACCTTCTCCTCTTCTCTGGCTAGAAGCAAAAACCCGTGTCATTGTTTTGATTTTCTTCTTAAATATGCCATCACAGATGCTTTACCAACTTCTCATTGGCCCAGCTTTGGCCAGCAGCATGTCCAACTTCAGAGCCATCAGAGATTGGTTCTGCTGGACGTGGTGGAAACTTCCAGCAGCTTCTCACAGAAGCCATTTTTGTGGCTCCTTGCTGCCAAAAAACAGACCATGCAAATCCAATACAACTGAATACACTCATAGATGGAATATTTAAGTTTTGCTTACTAAATTGCTAAAACAAAACTACCAAGCATCAAAAACAACAACAAAAGTTAATGAAAAGAGAGAGGAAAAAAGCACTGCCATATATGAAACATTCTTTTTTCTAAAGAAATAAAGAGTAGGAATCATAACACTATACCATCCAGGGGAAAGAATAGTGAAAATTAAGACTGTAGAAAATTATGGAGCACATGGGAAAACCAGTAATACTTCAAACTGACATATTTTTTTTTCTTGTATAAACCTACAACTAATTAGATTTTTCTCATCTAATGAAGTACAGTTTTCTCACCGTTTTCAAAACAATTTGTTTTGTATAGACTATAGTTCAGTACAGGATAGATGCCTTTATATATCTAATCCACCTATTCTAGAATTATACAATTCAATTGATTTCTAAGATAATTAACACATCTCCAAATTGTGCTGGCATTCATCTCACAATGCTGCTATCTTAGTGCTAGCTGTAGCCACTGGCTTTGGAATTCTTACTTAGAAAACCTTACTTTTTTGCTACTATAAATGACTATCTTGATAGCCTCACTCATTTGGTGAGTTTCACCAGAAGAATATCCTTTACTATGTGTTCTAAACTGGAAAATTTTCAAACAATAGACTGTAAAGTGAAGAACAAATATAGATATGTATCTGTATTAAAAAATATCAGGAGAAAAAAATTTCAGTGTTAAGAGTTTAATACTATTAAAATTAATGAAATCATGCTATTATTTAAACTAGTACACAGTAATATGTCTATATGCATCATCTATGACTGTTTCAAATTATACAGGTATCATGCAATTCATAATATTCATTCATTCATATCATGCTTCAAATTAATATTATGTCTTTTCCCCCCTCATTTTCTATGAATTACACTATAATATGGGAGAAAAACATTTGCCAAGTGGATATGAAAAGTTATCTTTACAAGTCATTCTTGGATTAAGGTTTTGGTTCTAAATTATAACATGCTAAGAAGTGTTGAAAGTCAAAGGTGGAGCTATTTCCCAGAGTAGCAAGTCCTCTGCTCCCACCCACAGAGACATCAATAAGCCAAGGCTTGCAAATACAGAACATATTTTTCATTACTGAATTGTGTCTGTCTGAGCCAAAATACAACATCTTCCGAGTATTCAGTAATTCCTTTCCAAATAATGTGTTGTTTTTTTCTTCTTTGTTTAATAGTCATACTGCAAAAGAGTCAACCAAGTCTTGTGACTTTGTTTAGTGCAGAAGACTTCCTCACATAAACAGGGAATGTAGATGTTATAGTATTTAATTAATCATTACAGTTTTTTGTTGTTCACAGCTAACAAAATTCAGATAAAGAAAGTCTAAAATCTGGTTTTGGTTGGGCCTTGATACCTCCTCTGAGACATAACAGTAGGTATGGTGTCTTTGCCTTTTCTTGGAGATGCATTTTATTACATATACATCATGAAATCCTGCAGTTTTCTTTCTAAAGACTGTCTTACTTCATATGCATTGCTGAATTTTTTTATGATTAAAAATAAATTTAAGTGATTATTAATCAACAATACTGCTACTGAAAATTATATAGTTTTCCAAAATACTCTTGATAAACTTTTGATCTTTGCAGAGGCATTTGTATGTGTATTTTCTCATTATTCCTTAGAATGTATGTGAATGCAAGATATATGTGTAGGTCTGTAGCCCAGTACGTAGACTAACAGATCTCAGTGCATTCTCTTAATATTGGACTGTGCGTGCTCTCAATGAAAAGAACTAATAAAATAAACAAGTAAACAGACAAATCGTATTGACTAGAAGATACTTATGATTTCATATATATATGAGACATATAGTTTACATTTTCTTTGAAAATATGAAATAGAAAATATTCATTAAATCTAGAAATAAATTTGTTTAAATGGAAAAATTCAATTATTTATTTAATGTTTAAAAATACTGGAGTTTTCAAAAATATATTTGGTACTATATTTGCAAATATTTTCCTGTAGGAGACACTTTGAGGTACCTGTTGAAACTTAGATGGTGAAAAATCTTATTAAATTTTCATATATGTATGTACTTATACTTATTTTCAATAGAAAAGAGAAATTTTAATCAGATAAAAATAAATTGTCCATTGACAATTTTGATAAAGAAATATAAATTTGAAACTAGTTATGTATCATTAATAAGTAAAGACGGCTAAAAGCTGGGAAGTAAAAACTTCAGCACAAGCACAGTTCCGTAATAATATATCTATTTTAAGAATAGAAAAGCCAGCTTGAAGAATTAATATTTTAATCATAAGTTCCTAATGGTAAGTCATATCTTCCTTAATCAGAACTGAAAGTGTTTAGAAGATTCTTGATACTGTATGAATTACATTCATAAATGCAATTCAAGTTTTCATTATTACTGTATGTACTATTAAAAAAAATAAAAATGCTTCTTTTTCAAGTAGTTTAACTTAAATCAGGGGATTATATTATATTCAGCATTATTTTTCCACTTTGGTTAATACAGTGCTGTTAAACAGTTCATTTCAATCTGTCTCTTAATTCACATTATGCTTCAGTCTGCCTGTTTCGATGCCTGCTTTTTAAAAGGGGAAGCAAGTAGAGTTTTGCACAATATAAAAGAACCAGGGCCTGCAGAATTACGAGGAAACAACAGGGAAACACATGTGATAATCCACAAAGGAATCAGGACATATTTCTCTAGCAAGCTGTCATGGGCAGCTAGGCAGCCAGAAAGTCGTGATCTTATATCAGCACTGAAAAATCTTGGGACAAATCCATGGTGAGTTGACTTGGGCTGGCCATCAGGTACCCACCAAGTCATTCCACCCCTGTCACCAATAGCACAGAGTAAAGCTTATGGGCTGAGATAAAGACACAGAGATCACTCAGCTGTTGCCAACACAGGCAAAATATCTGGACTTTGGGAAAATAATTTCATTTATTGCCAATTAAACAGAACAGGATAATGAGAAATACAAACAAATTTAAAACCCCCTTCCACCCAGACTCTCTTCCTTTCTGCACTTAATTTCATTCCTGAATTCTCCACCTCCTGCTTCTCCACAGTGAAGCTAGGGAATGGGGGCTGTGGTTAATTTATCACAGCTTTCTGCTGCTACTTCCTCCTCAAGGGGAGGACATCTCAAATTCTTCCTTTGCTTCAGTGTGGGTCCCTTCCTTAGGGTGCAGTACTTGAGAAAAAGACTGCTCCAATGTGGGATTCCCAGAGGTCATAAGTCCTGCTGTTAAACCTCCTCCAGCATTGACTTTTTCTGCACAGGATCACAGGTTCTGCTGGGAGCCTTATCCAGTGTTGGCTTCCCCAGAGAAGCCATGCTCCAGCGTGGGCTTCTTGACCAGAGCTGATGTGGATGCCTCATTATTGAAAGGTCCAAGACCAGGTTGGAAGGGGCTTTGAGCAACATGGCCTAGGGGAAGGTGCAGCTACCCATGCCAGGGCGGTTGGATCCAGAGAATCTTTAAAGGTGCCTTTTAATCCAAATTACTCTATGATTCTGTGATACAACTATTCTGTGTCGTTTTAAAAAAGGAAAAAAAAAAAAAACTAAACCACTGAAGCAAAACCCCAGCACTAAAGCAGGTGTCTTTTCATTTTCTGTAGTAAAAGGAGATATTTCCTGCTTCACAGGAATGTTACAAATAAAATAATTAGCCTTATATAAGATACAAAAGGTACTGTAAATACAATGCACGTTCTAACAGCTTAAATTGATACTTACATATAGTGGAGGGATTCTTACAGAATTACTTCAGTTAAGCTTAAAACAATCCACCAAACAATAGCTTTTCCAAGAAGGCTTAATCTCCTAATAACAAAATTAAAACCATACTGTGAATTCTTCACTGCTTGTCTACTCTAGCTTGTGTTCATATTTGTGCATTTATTTATGATTCTTTGTCAATTTATAATTTTCAGGTTAGAGTTTTGAGCTGTAAGTGATATATCTGCATAAATGAGAGTAAAGGAGTAAGTTACTTTGAGAATGGCATACTTCTGATTAGAGAGGTAAGGCTGCATTAAAAATGAAAACTTCTTTTAGAAACTCACTCTCTGAAAATCCACATTTTCTCCCTTTCCATTCTTTACTTGTGGACAATAAATGCTACAACTGGTAACTGGTTATTAGTTGACTGCTTCCAAGTTGTCTGATAACATTAATTTATTTCCCTCATGTAAACATGGATGGGACTGCAGAAATGAGTGAACAGTGCTAACGTGGGAGCATGAGGATTTTCCTTTAGGGCTTTATCAGAGTCTGATATATTCTGACCAAGTTTTTTTAAATTATCTACTTGTGGAAAGTGTGATGCTTAATATCGACTTTTAATTTTTTATGCTATACTGAATTTTAATTTAGTGAGGGATACAACTGTATAGGTAAATCACAGGGCAGATACAAATTACACCTATGAGAATATGACAGTTGTAATTTACAGCACAACTACAATACAAATGCAATTCTTACTAATGCTTTATAGTCTAAAAGATTATTTCACTGTAGAGACAAAGCTTGTTGAGCCACTTGACTGATGAGATGCACTCTGGTTGGTTCATGTGTAGCCATTTATTCAGGACAAGGGCCACCCTTCAGTCCCCTTTGTGCTGAGGTAATTTCAGCATTCTTTGCAACAGCCACGGTCAGCCAATACATATATTTTTCCTTGAGCTCATGCATGAGCCTTCTGTGTCAGTCTTCTCACAGCCTTCTTCTATTTTAGAGTTTCAATAAAGACTGAGAGTAAACTGCTGGCTGAAAAATTTTGGATATAATAGATCTACATGATTATCATTTATTTGGATTTGAAATTTCCACTTAATTAAACATATATATTAATAAATAAATAAAAACTAGAATTTAAAATTTCCAGACACATCTATCTTAAAACCCTATATACAAGAAAACAGGACAAGTATTTTTAAAATTAAATGCTGCTTTTATCATCTTTTATCATCAGTTTAAAACTGATTTTGACACCAAATTTGAATACCTATTTGGCAAAGTAAACTCAAGTCTAGTCAGAAAAGTTTCTCCAGAGATGTAACACAGATCTGTGTCAGTAGAGAAGCTAATGTTCTCACCTTTTTTTAGGTACAAAGGAGGTTTGAATTCAGTGAAAAGAACTAACGATGAAAAATTACTTTGGCATTTCAAATGGTTAGATTGAATTTATATTTTTGAGCACTATTTTGCATTTCCAAAGAATACTGTGACATAATAATTAGACAAATGGTATATGATGTACCATGCTAGATGAGAAAAATGACAGATCTGTGTTTTCTAAAAAATGAGTAATTTTATTGTCATATATTTTCAAAAGGGCAAAGCCCATATAGAAAAAAAAGATTTTCTTTACAATTTTGGGACTAAGGTTCCTACAGTAGCAGTGAGCCTGTATTGTCAAGGCTAATCATACAGCATAGAAAATAACTAATTTCATAGAGAAAATATAGGACCTGTCCAAAAATGCAGTGAAGTATTTGTTCATAATGGGATCCAGTTTTGGAGACTAAAAAAAGAAAAAGCAGGAAAAAAAGTAAGGCTTTAGAAAAGCTCATCCATCAGCAGATTTAGTATGTTAAAACCAAACATTCTATCAAAAAAAAGTTATTAAACAAGATAAGTAAGAAATTTGGTTTTAGCATCCGAGTAGGTAAATGACACTACTTGAAGAGAAAGTTATAATGAAAAGTCAGTTTCAGAAGCTACACCCAAACAAAATGAAATTAAAAATTCTGAAATTAATTTTGGAGGGGCTTGATAGAGCAGTCCAAGAGGGATTTTTTTCATCCAAACAAACAAACCAAAGCCCCCAAACAACCAAAACAAAATAAAACCAACTTTGCAGAGATGTACCAGATCATTAAACTGCACTAAAAGAACTGGGTATAGTGGATCATCTTTATGCTGGGCAACTGCTTTAGCCATCAAGCAAAGCACATCAAAACCAGAATAAAATGTTTGGCTTCTCAAATTAAATTAGTTCCTTTTTGGAAGATATATTAAAATTAAATGTGAGTTCTTAGCTCAAACATATTTCAGCACATTTGAAATTATGTTCTTGTAGTCATACTGAGAGAATAATGGTAATCAAAAAAGTGACTGATTTCAAACTGTTTTTAAAAATTTACTTTTAATGGTAGGGCTGACAGAATGAGTCAAATTAGTTTTCCCATTCTTGCACCCTATTTAAGACAGCAACAAATACTGGATATTCAAGACTATGAATATGGAATAAACATCATAACTCTTCCCTAGAATAACTTCCTAAACTTCAAAAAGTTTTGCTCAGTCACATCTGTTCTTAGTAGCCTTGAACAGATTCTTCTTCAGGTCATGTGTGCAGTTAGGCATATTATATAGTAGAAAATGAGCTGCATAATGTAGCAAAATCAAATATGGACACTGTATAAACTATATTTTAGGCATGAATCTTTCAATAATTGGCATTAAATGGAAATCATCGTGTTATCTTGCCTACTAATTTCTAGGGTTTTATTTGCCTCAGCTCCAAATGCTTGCATTTCCAATAGACAGAAATATCATTACTATTGATGCATAATGGAATTAAAATAATTCCTTCAAACAGTCTTGAATTTTTTGTATGCAACATTGACAACAAAATCAGTCTCTATTGGATTTGTGACTTTTAGCACTTCCCTTTTTTCAGGACTCCACATAAAAGGCAATGGTCTTTTGCATTACCTCAATATTTTATAATATCAGTTTAAGGATTTCTTATCTTTTTTCCTCCCTGTATGAAAGTGGCTCAGAATTGGGTGTTGTCATAGTCTAGTGATCCCATAATTGCATCGGGAATTTCTAACAGCCACTCTTCCCAGTGTGAGTGCCCTTGCTACTGCAGGTGACAAGGAAGCCAAGGGAGATTTTGTCCAGGTCTTGCTGGAAAGATGGGGTAGCAAAGAAGACCAAAACACTGTAATAGCACTCATATTCTCAATAGAACTCAATATATTCTCATATTCTCATAAAACTTTGCAGCTATAGGAAAGATTGCAAAAGTTTTGTCAGGGTTTCATTTAGACATCCTGAACAATATGTGTCTGGGAGAAAATGCTTCCCAAAAGCAATCATGAATTTGTTGCCTCAATACTAAACCAAAATATAATTAACAGCCAACTAAGCAAAAAAAAAAAAAAAAAAGAAAAAGGAATGTAAAAGTACCGTAAGTGTGAATTTCATAGCTCTACGTGAAAGATGTCTTGCTATCTTTTTTTTGAAAATCAATAATCTATTAAATAGGTACAGTACTCTGAACTACCCGTGACTTTTGATTCCTCAAAAGAGCTAAAAATTGATTTAATGCATAGTTTCTAATTGCAGCTATAGATTGTTTTTGAAATCTATATAGTTCACCTTCATTTCTTCTGTGTTTTCAATTTTACTTGCCATTTGTTCTGTTTCATTCTCCTTTGTTCTACCAAGATGAACACTTTTCAATTTTCTATGCATAAGTCATTACCCCTTATTGTTGCTTAGTGGGTCCTTTGGCATCTCTAGCTTAAACCGAGTAATTAAAAGAGCTCAGAAAATCCTTAGCCTGAGATTTCCACAAAGCAGAAAAGTGAATTGTTCCCCCTGTGGCTGCTGTTGAAAGGAAAGAAGGAAATTGAGGAAACAGGATGATTAAACTTTACATCACTATCTCATATTTTATTCAGTGTGATCATAGAATACTTAGGTAATTTACCACCATGGGGAAATTTTTCATGTTGATTGATAGCAGAAGCTCCCACTTTCAACTGAGGAATTAAGATTTAAAAATATGTAATGATTTTAAAGTACTTAACTGTAAAAAACTGTTCAGCTAACCAGATTTCATCTCAATGCAATCTATTTAAATTGGTGTCCTGAAGCAGAAAGTGACTGACCCCGAGATAAATGAACAGTGACCCCCAAAAGTAAAATATTAGGTAGATCAACAGATGCTGCTATTCTAAGTTATAGAATTGTTCATTAAATCCCTTCATGTACAAATAAGTGAATCATCCTATTTTCTTTTCAATTATTCTATTTAATGAAAAAAAAATCAACACAACATAACCCAGTCAACTAGGGAAGGGAAGAAGTGGTCTATTTTTCTGTCTTTTTTTTCCTTATAAGAACTAAGCAAGACTACTGTGACAAACCGTATTTCTTGTTAATTTATGCTCTGAATTGTAGAGAGAGCCCAGACATTTTCATCAGATCATTTGGACATGATATTTATATGTTTAGATAGTAAATTTATTTTAGTACAGTAAATTCCTGGTATACTCTGAATTGTATTATATACACTGCATTAGTAGCTAACTTAAACTATTGTCCAGCTTTTGCTTGTTAGATGGTTTTATAGTGTGATATAAATACATGCCATTCCTCAGTTGTTTTGGAGGGTTATACCACTAGTGAAACCTTTTACTAAACTTAATAAAATATCGAGATATATTAGTTAATTGAACCTGAAAGACTTTTTTTTTAATATAAGAATTATTACTTAGTATAAGAATTTTTTTTTACTCTGCAGGGTAGGATATTGTGTCAATTATATAGTGCACTGAAACAAATACTTTTATTCTAATTACTATCAATGAAAAATTGTGAAATTCAGTTGATATTTCATCGCAGAATTCCTAAATGAGAAAAAAAAATCCATTTTGTATGTATATTGTAACAGACAATTTTTTTGTGAATGCTCCTCAAGATTAGTCTAAAACTAATGAAAATTTTAAATCTGTGGATATTTGTAATACTTATATTTTCTTGCCTCTGAATTTTGTTGATTTGATATCTATTACAGGGCAATTTCTGTCTCTTGGCTTCATATTGTGGTATTAGTATATGTACCGTGCTATTTTTATTGAAGAATAAATACTACTTAAATTGTGAAGTGTTGGTAAAAAAAAACAATGGAAGGAATGTTCAGAAGGAATGAAATTTTCAAATACTAAAAGGCTTAATACTCAGACTGCTGAAATCCATCAAGAGTTGAAAATCCACTCTAATCTGTTTGTATATTTGCTATTTGAAACAGCTAATTGCCAGGATAATGCATCCAGACATGGGTCAAAACTCACATGGCTCAGCCCCACATTGCAGCAAGACCCAAAGGTGGCCTAGTCCTCTTCCTCCCCTTACCCACCAGCACCCATGCTTTTGTTTTCAAGAAATAGTCACTGTCACATGTTTTGAAAAGGTAACGGTTTGTCTAATTGTCAGGAGTTGTCTTAGAAGTACCTTATGTGCCATCAGCTATACCTGGCTCCAGACTGTGAAAGTACTAACTTCAAAGAAATGTCATAGTTTCCCCCTTTTCCCTTGAGAGGTAAAGTGAAACTGGGGCATCCTGTTTATCCCAGTTAGAAACAACAGTTGGTGGTGTGCCTAATATAAATATAAATATATTTTATTGCATTATCTTTATCTACAAAAAATACATACATATCTTTTCATATCTGAGTGTAGACTGCATTCTTCAACTAACGACAGCAACTTTTTCCAAACCCCTCACATCTCATGTTCTTGCAGGAAGGCGGATCAGGCTTTATGAGGTGCTTTGTCTCATTTTCACTCACACACACCTCCTCTACAGACATATCTAGTTGAATGTGCTCTGGATAGAGAGTTTGTGTTCCTGAACAGTCCTATACTTGCTTTGACTTTGAATGAAAATACGAATACTACCTATATCTTAAACAATAGAAGAATAAAGTTTCAAAAGAACTTCAAGCTAGTGACCATGATAGAGTTATTTATTGCTATCACATAGTCTACAGCATAATGAATGTCTACTGGAATTGAGATAATAAGTAAATAATAAAATAGTGCAACCCGGCATATATAATCCCACAACAATGTTACATGCACCAACCCAGTCTCTGAGGTATATAGCATGCATTATTAAACACTAAGCAAATATATATTAGATTAATATCTGAAATTAGTTGCATCCATTAAGTTAATGTTTTGCCATATTTCATTTTCTCTGTCATTTATTGTACAAATAACATAAATTCTAGAGTGAAAAATGATAAAACTAAAAATTGTATTAAATATATATTTCATTGCATATGAAACTAAGCTATATTTTAGTTTAAGGCAACAATCCTAAACACATTAATGCTATGTGCTTCAAAACTTGGAATGGCAAACTGTTTGTATTCTTATAAACTTCATTAACAACAAAAAAAAACAATAAAGATATTTCAAAAAGTGATTTTATGGTATTTTTAACTGCTCAGAGAATATGAAAAGATGAATATAATAATCTTGCAATCGGTGGCAGTCACATTCTGAACAAAACTTTGATTTTACAAATAAAGCTTCTGTGTCAGTTTTTCTTTCACTAGTTCAGGCACAATTAATCAATGTGCTGACAGCCGATGAGACAGACTTTCAAGTCCCAATTTAGCTGTTCAGTATCTCACTAATCATGCTGGCACTTTTTTTACATTCAATAGAGTAGCAGTATCAGGCAAAAAACTGCAATACCTTCAGGCAAAGAGGGTTTTAAGTAGCTAGAGTAAATTTCTTTTCCCAAGTGAGAATTACAGTGACTTTACAGGTAGTGCTGTCACTATAATTCTCTGTGTTTTCAAGGGGGAAGAGGACAGGGGAAGAAGAAAATGAAGACATAATTTCAAGCATTGTTCCTGATACATTTTGTCCTGATTTACAGTCCAGAATAAACAAAAGTAAAACAAATACTAATGAAAATAAGAAACCTGAGTCTGAGAGGCCTATCTGAATTAATACCTGTATGGATGAATTTAAATTCCTGACTACTTGGCACTTTAAGTTTGCTGAAGTGATACTATGAAGGATGTCACCAGGACAACAAACATCTTGAAGGCTGTCTGAGCTCAAGCTCACTGAATCAGCAGGAAAAGCCTGACACTTTGGGATACAGTCATTTCAGAAATGAAAAGCTGTTCATTTAAAATGAAATTCAATCTATTGAATTATTCAAAAATAATTGATTACATTGGGTAGAAAACCCCTTCTAGCACTTGCTCACATTAATGAATTAGAAGTAGAAAACACTGTCAGAATAAAAGTATAAATACAGCTAAATTTGCAGACAGAAATACTTTGCCGTAGACAGCAAAGACTGCATAATTGAATAGTGCAATCTGACAGGATGTGAAGTGTAGTAAACACAGAAGATCCATCTAGTGTTAATTTTGCCTGGGAAAGTAATTCTAGTGAATAGCCTTTAAAATCCAGGTATTTTTATTAAAAAAAAAAAAAAATTGATCACGGCATTTGCATTCTCATCTATTGGCATTGTGTCATAAAGAAGCAAGCTGATTTGAAAGATGAATCATATGCAGTTTTTCTGTCATGATTATTGATTATCTTTCAACCTGTAAAGACTGTGTAAGGTTATGAAGCACTTAAAGATTTATTACCTTTATAGATCTATCTTTTCTGTGGTGATGAAAGTAAACATAAATCTGTTTTACCAAATGATACAGTAAACATGATTGCCTTAAATAATTAAAAAGATATTAAATATAAAGAAATAACATTCACTGCAATTCTTTCAAGTTAAGAAAAGAATCAAATAAACATTTTTAATATGCTGTTCTACTTTGAAGAGCCTGACAAATATTTTTATTTTGCACTTTGTCAGAATACATAGAAACACCACGTAAATATCAATTACATTTAGAGGCCTAGGATAAGTACTGGGTTTTCTTCTGCATTGCAAGTGAAGTTGGGGAAGATATGTAGGAAAGAAGAAAAGCAACACTAAAAAAAAAAAAGTGATGACAAAGAAGTGAACAGAAATCAGCAGAATTGAGTTTGCTGAACATCTATTAATGTTGCTCACAATTTATAAAGATTGGCCAAACAATGCACCTACAGGCATGTATAAACCCTGTACCAAACAACTATGACCCATTTTAAGTTGACAGGAGCTTCCAACTTACAGAAGTTTCTCTTCCCTCTACACCTTAGTATGGCTCTAAAACAGCTTATGTGACTGTTCTGTAGCCACTTGCAGTTAAATGGAGTCATGTCAGCAAAGCTTTTCATTTTTAAAGCTGTTTAAGATGATTGAATTCATTCTGATTAGAATTAATTAGGTCTTGATTGCAGGCCTTCATAGATTGTTGAGAATGACAGACATTCTGGTGGAGAACAGATGGGTTTATGGTAGTAATTCCAGCACCCTCAGACACCACCAGAAAGCTGTGCCTACCAACACACTCCAAAGTCATTCTTAAAAGGCAAACCTAATCCCAGCCTTTTTGTTCAGTAATCCTTTTCTATACTCCATAGTGTACAATCAGCATAATAGCATCACTTTGTGCTAAATCCTAATGTAATTCTCTTATTCAGTTAATCATTCAGGGTACATTTAGAAAATTATCCAACTGGTACCCTACTGTATATTGTATTACTACATGCAGAGGTGTTGTTTGGAGAGGATTAAAGTTGCTCTTGGATGGTGTTTGTAGGTACAAAAGAGATAATGGAAATACTCATTGGTGATCTGCATAAACAGCACGTCTATTCCTCAAGTCACAATTGATTCTGAAAGCATCTGAGAGCTTTGAGGCTTTTCCCTCTTCATCATCTACAAGATTTTGGGTTTAGTCAGTAGAAAGTAATATATATGTAGATTCAATGGGTAATGGTGACTCCTTAGTTTTTTGAACTATAATTCCAGTTGTCATAAGATCTCAGCATCACCCTTTGTACTCCTTTCTGGATTGAGGCGGAGTTCCATTAGGCCATGTGCATTGAAGTGATGTTAGACTAAGATTTAAAAATGCTAAAAGGCACTGTACATAGGAAATCTGACATATAGAAAATAAGGAAATACACTGTTTAGTAACAGTTTATGTAATGATATATGAATATTTCCTTTAGAAGTTGACGTCAATGTCTGTTACATATATCAAGTTCTTTCATTGCTGGAAAATCATTGTTCTATACATCAGCACTGGAGTTTTGATAATATATTCTTAAGAGAAATATTGTGAGAAGGCTATATTTAATATGTGTCAGATCTGTCTATCTATCTACCTGTCTATCTATCTATTTATCTATCTCCGTTTGTATGTGGATGTATTCATTGTTGAAATTAATAAGTACTTCTTTAGTAGAACAATTTAGATTAATTCTTTAGAAATAATATGTTTATAACATTTTTGTATGTCAGAGATGTTTAATATTTTTGTCATGAATAGTTAATGTTTTTGTTAATCATTTTAATTAGAAATTTAGTTAGAATTGATATTTTCTGTCATTTCCAAGATAGGCTCTCTAAAACATGTTAACTAATTTACTGCTACCTTCTTATGAAATCTCATTTTAGCTTTATGCTGACACTGTTTGGACCTTTTCCACAACATTTTAGTTTCACATAAAAGTATTTGAGAAAGTAGCTTTGCTCAAGCCCTTAACCACCTCCCACATACCATTATCATTCATATTTTTCACTCTGTATTTGTTAGCCCAGAAAGAAAACAAACGTTTGTCATGTAACTATCAGCAAGTTGCTATATAGTAGCCAATGATTGTATTGTCTTCCCCACATATCTTACACCAGCAGTGGCTGGCAAACTTCTTTTTTTTTACCATTGTCTAGTAAATACACAAATAATTGGCTTTACAAGAGTTTCCAGCTGTTTTCCCCTGCAGTGCCTGGAAAGGCAGAGACTCTGCACTGACTGGGTCACTCTGTGAGGAGCAGACAGCACAATATCTTTTAGAGATGCCTGTCCCTCTCCTTTGATGGTTAAAGGAGTCCAAGTAATCAGCTTAGACTTTTAGATAGATGAAGATAATCTTACCCTTCTCACTGTGTATCTGTTATTATTTCTATTAATCTCATGTATGAATGTAACACACAGTAATCCCTTGAAAAGAGATACCTGAAGCAGGATCAGCTTATCCATTTTCTTTCAGTTTTCACCACAGTGAGTTTTCTTTTCTACTTTTCATCTTTTCTTTCTAATCATGTTTTTTCTTTATATGTGGAAAAGTAAATCCGCTATTTCTGGAAGTTTTGCTCTGAGATGTCTTTGTAACCCTTGGCAGTTCTGATGTCAGATCAATTCAACAGTTAACTGACAGCAGCAAATGTTGCTAAATAAATTACTTGTTAATTTCAAATATACAAAATTAAAATAAACAGAAAATTACATACTGGGACAAATCTGCTTGGTGGCTGTCCTTCTTTGAAATGTAGCTGGTTTATAACTGTACTCATCATCTCTTTATTTTACAGAGCTCCTCTTAGATAATAGTAATTGGAAAAGTTCATTTCAGTGACCAACTCCCACTCAAATTGCACTTTCAATATCACACTAACTTTCAGATTTCAAGATTTAAAATCAGAAAAACCTTACAGAATACAGCTTTTTGTGATGGAAACAAAAAATTGTGCACCTCTATATTTTTGCCATGTCCAACACATGCAGTAGAAGAAAGACTAGATATTTCAGTCATTGGTAAAAAAAAAATACAGGCTCTTCCCCTGCCTCTTAGGACATTGTGATCTGTTCATCTTAGGCAATTAGACACCTTATTTTATTCACAATGACTGTGTGGTACTGAGTGTGCCATTTATAAAAAATTTACAGTCTCAGTCCAATTGCTACTAGATGCAGTTTTAGCACAGAAGCAAAGGAATATGTATTAATTTTATGTTAACTTTTCAGCAATACTTATGCTTAAAGGACAGCGTAGAAGAGCATTGACCATGCTATGATGAAAAACTTGCCTTATGCCAATTTCAATGTGATTTTTGCAGTTTTATTCTAGCACTACTGCCTTCATAAGCTGCCTATCTGGCACCTTTGATTTTACACATGGATACCATTACATTCATGAGATATGTTTATTTAATCTTCAGCAGTCCATTATTTTTGCAGTAAGAAACATAAGCTATATAAAAAGTTAAGTTTAGCAGAAATAAAATTATTTATATCTAATAATGCTGTCAAATATTTACATCTGGCTGTAAGATCACTTATTGGATTTCTAAAACTTATTGAATTTGTATGGAATAACTTTACTAAAATATGGATGTGTGTAGGAAAAAATATCAAGATATGTAGGTACAATTTTTTCATTTAACCACTTTACCAACTGCCTTCCTATATTCAACTAGCTGATCTGCTAACCAGCAGGAAAAAAAAAAGTACTTTAAAAAGGTGCCAGTTTTTTCAACAATTTTCTGTCAGAGACTCTTGTTTTTTGTTGTTATTATAAGACCAAAAAAAAAGCTCTTGCTGAAGGACGCCCAAATAGCAACAAAACTGGTGAAGGGTCTGCAGTGCAAGCCTTATGAGGTGCAGCTGAGGGAGCTGGGGTTGTTTAGCCTGGGGAGAAGGAAGCTCAGCAGAGACCTTATCACTCTCCACAACTGCCTGAAAGATGGCTGTAGCCAGGTGAAGGTTGGCCTCTTCTCCCAGGCAATAAGGGACAACACAAGAGGAAACAGCCACAAGTTGCACCACAGTAGGTTTTGGTAGGATAACAGGAAAATTTTATTACTGAAAAGGGTTGGCAAGCATAAAAATTAGGGAATTGGTGGAACCACCATCCCTGGAAATGTTCAAAAAATGTGTGGATGTGGTGCTTAGGACATAGTTTATTGGTGGACTTAGCAGTGATAGGTTTACAGGTGATCTAGAGGATCCTAAAGATCCTTTCCAACCTAAATGCTTCTATAATAAAACCAAAATAGAAAACAATAAATCCAAACCAGCCAACCAAAAACCCCAGTAGTTTAGTTATGTCTTTTGCATTGTTAGGTTCTCTAAAAGTCCGTATACTTTTCATTGCATATCAGTATTTATGTTTGGGATTTTTTTTCTCCCAGAACTGATGGGGCTTTTTAACAACTAATCTTCTGAACTTACATAAAGCCTGTCCTAGTCAGAAAAATCTGTGACTCTTTGAATTGGCATGACATATTGAGGTGATTTTGCCTGTAAGCAATATATACGGCCATGACAATCTATGTTGCAAAACGTCTGTTGGGTTTTGTATTAACACATGCTGGATACCTTGGCTTTTTCTTATCCATCACACCTTACAGAACACAGTAGATGGAAAAGAGCTTTAGTTCATTCTGACTCATAAATTTGAGATAGTGGGTAAAAACAGATTGTGGGAGACAGGGTTGTAGACAATAAAACGGGGATGCCTTGGGAGGACTCCTTTGCACATAGGGAGAGAAAGTGTTACAACTTCCCAGAACCCTTTGCTCCCAAATGTAAATGTACACCTGTCTATCAACCAGAGTCTACTCCCTTGTTCTGGAAAGATCTATATCCTGAGCCTCCCCGCTGGTTTTCCCTTCACAGCTGCTCCCTCCCTGTTCCCTATTGGTTAACTGCATATCATCATGCCCAGGTGAAACAGTTCCTTTTATATGAGGGCATCTATTTGAATATTAAAGCCCATAAAACACTGAGCTGAACTTCATAATAAGGTATTTTTTTTCTCTTGTAAGAATACAGGAACAGAGAAACCTCTAAGAATTTTGAATTTTAAAAACAAGCAGAGAGAAGATCTTTGCCAGGTATTAGTAACCGTACAGGTTTGTACCATGAAGAAAGTAAATTTATGCAGGGGAAATTATCACTGTGTATATTGTTACTTCTTCTTAGGTCTATTTAATTGAAAGTGGCAAAGAGTTGACCTCAGATATTTTAAAATTTGCTTGTCAGATATGCTTCAACTCAAAGTACAGTGTTGAAAAACTTTCCTATACATGAGTGCTCACGCTTTTTATTTATACTTGTAATTTTTTTCAATTTTACTTAATAAAATTATAGTGAACATTTCTAAATTTCTTTTCTTTTTGTTTTTCCTAAGTCCTTAACTGCTAGGAAGAACAAACAGAAAATGCCACCATTGAATAAACTATTGTGTTCTTACTAATTCTAGATTCTTATGGTTATTTTAGTTGTGCACAAAGGCTTTTCTGGTACATCCACATATTTTGAAGTTACGGAAAGATAAATAAAGCCCAACAGACTTTCTGAAAATTATTGGATAAAACCCCGACTTGTATCTACCCCAGAGAAACTTTCATCAACAGGTAAAAGAATTTTACATCTCCATAACTACCTAGATCTTACTTCAATAGCTGATACAGAGTATTGTTTTTCCCACCTTGAGCAGATTGACTTTTCAGGCCCTGTTAATAGGATTTTCATAAGACAGATGCCCTTCTGTCCCTCTCTAGTATCTTATCTTTCTGAGTATCCAAAATATATTTTCCAGAACTGTTTGCTTCTCTTATACTTCTGGCCATGCCAACATTCTTGGTGTTTATTAGATCTACATATATTTGTCCAGAAAAAATGGTTATTCTGGTTCTTGCAACTGAAAGTAGAATTAAAAAAAAAATTAAAAATAGAAGACAGAGTTAATAAGTATATGGTGAGGCACAATCCATAGAACATATTTTAATTGATTGATAATCAAATAAGAGGTAGCAAATGAGGAAGGAATCTAATGCTTATGATCTGACTTCAATCATATGCTGTTCAATGCATTTATAAAGACATAAAAAATTATTAGCAAACTGACTTCTTAAATAAGTCAATATTATTTACAGTAACTCAAATTGAAGGTAATGAAGGAGTATTTGAAAGATATCATTATATTATTTGACCTGGAGATACAGATACAGATGTTTTAGATTAATTTTCTTTCCCTGTTCTCTTTCTTGTACATATAAATTTTTTTCTATGAAATTAACTTTCATGCCTTCTGTCATGATGCAGTTTGGAAAGCCTGATTCTTTTCCCTGACAAGGCTGACACTTATTTCACTTTGTTAGGTTTAATAAGGTTAATTGCAATAAAGTTTAGTATTTTTCCACCTTTTCTTTCTTCGTTATCTGCTCACTTTTTAAATTTCTGAAACATTTCTGTTTTGTCTTTTGCAATCTCATCGCATGAGAGAGGAACTGTATTTTTATTATCTGTTTGTAAGGCATGACATAAATTCACAGTGCTACATGTTCGTATTTAATAAAAATGCCATACCATAAAATTAACAACTCATACCCTTGCCAAGGTGCTCATTTGGCAGAAAATGGAGGCTCAGGTCCAGATGGGCTCTAAATTATGAAATAACGCTGTTACTTGAATTTTGATATAAATATCTAGCTTTTATATTTGGACACCCTCTACAGGAACTGTTTTCATCTTGTGCCAGTACAACAGTTGATGAAGAAATAGCAGGTCAGGTTCTGTCTCTCCAAGTGCATCTGGACAAACAAGTCAGAAATTCTTCATCAGGTACATTTGGGGTGGCGAATAAAAATCTTAACATGCAAAATGTACTTTGGTTTTACATTCCACTGAATTTTGGCATAACCCAAATGTAACTAAAGTAGAAGTGCTATAACGTAAGTTTTCCTCCTTACTTATTTTTTATGTTTAAAGCAGAGAGAAGTGTGGTCTAAAAAGTATGGTTCAAATCTTAGGTAGTCCGGACGGTTTCTTAGAGATGTCTATCCATTCCCTTTACCTAATGAAGAAACCTGGTCTTTCTAACTTAATGGATTGCCTACATTTGAGTAATTTCTACTAATTTGGATTACTTTCTACTAGTATAATACTATAAACATACCATCTCATTTAAAATAAATCTTGGGGGTTTTAATAATTTTATATTTCTGTATTAATGCAGTGTTTGTAAAACTCAAAAGAAACCAATAGTTTTCATAAAAATTAATTTTCCGCTGAAATTAATAAAATATACTGAAATCACTAACTCCATTATAAAATATAATTTCTTTATTAAAAAATAGAAAATAAAACCCAAATTTTGCAAAACTTCTGTTGTAAGGAGGTTAGATGATTTATAGAATCAGAATTATTTTCCTTCATAATTCTATCTGTTCAACACAATTCAACATGTTAACAGCACCTAGATGAAATAAGGAAGGAAAAGCAGAATTTCTTAAAACATCATGGAGTAAATTTCAAAAAATAATTGAGTATGTAATGTAAAAACTTAATTTTATTTGAGGGGTGCAGAGTTAAAATAACCAAAAAGTTTGTCTTAAAAATATGGAGTTTTGTGTACAGCATGCTGTTAGTCACATTTTCATTTGCTTATAAATGGAAAAAACCCCAAAACCCTTCTTTGGTAAATAATGATAATTTTGAACATCAGTAAATACTAAACCAAGTTCCAAGTATCTATGATTACAGTAGTAATGGAATGTCCTTGCCAAAAGATTTATATTTCAAATAAAGATAAAAAGTTGTGAGAGAGCAAAAGAGACAAAAACAATGACATGAACCTTTTCTACTAGGTGGGAGTGAAGTTGGCATTTACTGACATGTGCTAGTAGTTATTAATAGTGACTTTAATAGTGAACAGACTGTAATAGTGAATAGAAAAGAGAAACAATAGAAAGCAACATCACAACTACAGGCAGAAACATATTTAAGGAGACAGTGAAAAAGAAATAATCTTAAATATGAGTAACAAAGATTCTGACAAATTTCTTTTAGGAATGCAAGTGAAAATTATAGCAAATTTACATAAGGAAAATATAAATCAGAGACAAGAAAAGAAAGTGAAGATCATTCAGGGAGGGTTTCAAATAAAAATCAAAGTTTAACTAAACAATGAAAAGAGATAAAATATTAGGTAATGTTATAAAAAAGGTAAAACTGCAACTCAGTGAATGCAATATTAAGACAGTATTCTATTTAATTTGATATCTTTCCAAGATGTTTTGATGATAGATTCTTACTTAGGAAAGGTACTGGGTACTCATTTGGATAGTGTAATTCTTTTAATATAAGAAATAATTAAGCAGTATGACAAGACGAAAGCTTAGAAGTTGAGGATACACAAATACAATGTTTCAAAGCCTTTCTTGTTTGAAGATGAACAGAAAGCAAGGCTGGAAGCCTTTTGTTACACCCAGATTATTTCTGACATCCCAGGGTCTGGAGAGATTCTCTGTAAACAAATCTAATCCTAAACAAAAAACATTTGAGATTATCATCTTTTATGGCATTTACTTTTATGACATTTATTACTGCTTTTTGTATTTTTCTGTGAAGTTTTTCTTTTGTTTTGTTATTTTGGGTTAGTGTGGTGATGGCAATAATTTGTATACATGAACAGTGGGACACACAGTGTCTAACCTACCACAACTTTGTTTTGGGCTGCCTTTTGAGAAGAAGCCAAAATACTTTATAGTACTTCACTGCATGTATCTGTCAGATGATTAAAAGGACTATCTATAATTTACATAACTAGGAGTGGCTGCTCTCAGCTTTCTTTCAAATTATCCTCAAGAGACAGGATATTCCTCTGTCCCTTAAAAAGTGAAAGTTTTTTTTTTTGTTGTTTTAGAATGCATCATTCATCCTGTAGAACAGAAATACTGATGTAATGGAAAGTGGACTTTGGGTCATGATGTTACATCATTAGTGCACTATTTGAGAAAGTCCTAGAATATTTGGGATGTTAAAGACAACTTTGTCATAAATGATGCCTTGTTTTTCTTTGGAACTTATTGCTTCATTAGTGAGAAGAATATAATCTCACAAAGGAGAAGATAACACACTTACTTGTATATTAAATGAGCTGCTTTGAAAATTCAAGTTTGGCATTCAAATACTTTATAACTAAAAATTTGTTTCCTGTACTAATTGCTACATTAATCATTTATATCCACATCTTGTGTTAATTGCTTTAAAGTTACTTACCTGATGCCAAAACATTTAATAGAGTGTGAAAATGAAGATTAAATTTGGAGATTCAAAACCACCCTGCATAGTTAGTGTAATATTTAGGGATATGGAGAAGAATAAAATATTCTACTTTTACATATATGCATGTACATATACATACATATATGTACATGTAAATATATGGAGAAAAATAACAAAAGAAAACTAAATATTGCCATCACACCTTTAGGAGATATTTTCTGCTGCTGGTGTTGCATCAGAAGAAGGCAGAAAGGAAACACAGGGAAAAAAGTCCAATTTTGGCATAAATCAAGAAAGACAATGGGAAGCCAGAGTTCTCTGTAAATTTCTGTCCCTAAGTACTTACCAGAAGGACTAATTATAATCCATATAATAGATGTACTATTTATGTCTAAATGTCCTTTTGCTGTGACACATAAAAGAATCCACAAGAAAAAAAAAATCACTTTTAAGAAAAGCAAAAATTTAAAGAGGTGTGAAATAGAAAATTAGAAATAATGAGATTTTTAAATCCTATGTAGTTATCCTTAAAAGAAATCTTAACCTTTTGTAGCAACCTCAGAAACTCTGCATCCTATACAATTCATAAAAGTATATTTTCATAGTTTTATTTGTGATTCTTTCAAGGGAATGATCTACTTTTTTGGGGTTTTTTATTATTCTTAATATTTATTCTTCTTTTTTTCCCAACACCATTTTCTTGTTATTGTCTTGCATGTTTCTAAAGAGTGGTTGGAAATGCAGGCTATGTTAATTTTTATACTACTTCCACTGATTAAATTGTCCTTATACTGCTCTCAAAAATAACTCCAGTGATGTAATGCTGTACTTCGTTGAAGGGGACTAATTCAGACTCAAGATTTTCATGACAGATATACAGAACACTAGTGAGTAAACAGAAATTAATGAGTCTGATTTTATGAAAGAAGAGGAGCTGATAGGAATGCTATGATCTGAGAAGTACCTGCCAAAGGTGTGACAATGGTCGAGTGCTCAGGTATAGTCAAACATCTTGGGCACACAGGCTGCACTCAGATTTGTGAGACCAAATATCTATCAGTTTCTGGAACTGTTCTCCAAATGCATGTCTGAAAAAATGGTCCCTGGGCAGGCTGGGGAAACAGACTGTGAGAATATGCAGCACAATGTGTTCAAATAATACACCAATCAAGGGAGATGTAGGCAAAAGTTATCTTAGTGTAATTTCAGTGGCAAGAAGAGCCCTCTGGATTCAGTTGTTACTCCTGCTCAGGTGAGGCACCAACTGAAAAAGTTCATCAGGAAAAAACAATAAAAATGTTATGGAACATCAGCCGGACAGGATATAACTTAGCAAATAATATTTTTTATGTCATATTCTTCATAAAGGACTGGAACAACTTTTACCATTTATGCCACATCTTATAAGGAAACCTGGGCAAAAATACACATGATTTTTGGGTTCTTTCTTTTGAATACATATACTGCAAGTTGATTGTTTTCTTTCCTCTTCCAGTTGTGTGGATGATTTATAAATTCAAATGCAATTAGTCTGTGATCTGGGAAAATCCTTTTTGAAATGGAATTCTCAAATCAGATGGCAGACTGCATTTTAAGAGAATGAGAAGTTATTTTTGCTTATGTCTTTCAAGGAATATAGGTTTAATATTTCCTAGTTAGCAATAATTTACGATCATGTAGCATAGCACATAAAACCTCACCCAATATGGGTAGGCAAGCAGTTATTATGAATACATCAAATGTAACCTTAATACTTTTAATATTGTAGTTCTATCTTCATCTTTCAGTTACTTAGCACTTTTAATTCATAGTGCAATAAAGAAAAATTGTATATTTTACTGTAAGATTTTCCCTAACATGGTGTGTTCTCCATTTTCTTGTCCCTTTCCTCCTTGGCAAAACAGTGGACTCTAAATGGCCATCTGTCAAAGCACTTATTCTTATAGAGGTAGCACTTGATTAACTTGCAAGACACATCTTGGCAAGCATCCTTAGATTTCACCTAAGGTTTCAGGAAAACTGGGAGGTCTTTCATAATTTACATCAAGTGAAAGTACTTTACATTGTGTTGTGTTGCCTGCACAAGGTATATAAAATATTTAGATGCTAGAGTGGGGTTTAGAGGGAGAGTTTTGTCACATCAGTTTTGGTACTTTCTGTTACTCATGGTCACACGAGACAATGAACACTTAATCCTAAATCTGTGTTTTTATAAAAGAATTCAGGATTCAGAGAAACCCAAATGGAATAAAGGAGTGACAACAATGACATATTTTTACAGATAGCAAACCAACCAAGAAAATTTTATTTTCTTGTTATGTTATGTCTACTATTTCTGTAGTAGTAGAGATAGAGTACTACATGTGAGCATGGAGATGTACATGGAATCAAGAACGCTTGATGCAAGATTAAACCCAAAGTGAAGACCTAGATTTTGATGCCTGATAGAAAAAATGAGTTTCACTACTTAAATATAAAATTATGTTATTAGTTTTCCAAAGATATGGAGCATTAGTTTGCACACAAACTGTTGTGACGTGATCTATTAGTTATAACCTCAGGATAATCACACAGAGCCCAAGGCTTGCAGGACATTAAAACAAAATGCAGTTGCTGAGTACTAAGGTGTAAGTGACTCCTACAAGGACGGACAAATTCAAAGGAATTAAATCACCCTGGAGAGCAGGAGGCAAGATGAGATTTTGAAAAAGACATCAAGCTCCTTTGGGCAAGATGGTAATAATGGATGCTTCTAGGGTGGGCTGCTGCTGCTGTCATTGGATGATGGCTCAGACCTTTCCTACTTGACTGCCAGCATCAGTCAGTCTTGTGACTACTCAGAGAAAGCAGATGCCTCTGGTAGTTTGCTGCCCAGGGTGTTGTTTTGCCTAGTCAAGCTGGCCAAGATACATGGCATGGCCCCAGGAATAACCATTTTATTCTACATTAAAGTTTGATATTTTCTGAGATGTCAGGAGATAAAAAGTGTGACACCAGGAATGGGGAACATGCAAAGCTGAATGTAAGTGGAACTCAAATGACCTCTGGAAACTGTGATGGAGTTAGGAATCCCCAACAGCAGGAAGAAATTTAATCAGAACATACAAATAGGCAAAGGGTTGTCTAATACTGCTGAGACATAACTGTGGTAACATCCTCTGCTTCAGGATTAAACTGTTAAAAAGAAAGTAAAATGAAAAAGAAAAAAATTGTGGGTTTTAATAACGTGCTAGACCTATTGGTTCAGAATAATTTTGGTAATAACTGTGATGAATAGATCTTTTATCATGATATTTGGTCATATATAAAACTGTATCTGAAGCAGACTTGATATGAATATCAACTCCTTTAAGCAATAATAAAGCTTTCAGATATAGGTGAACTTGGTCTTAAATTTTTTATATATAGTGACACAAATAACTAAAGAGTTCATTTAGTAGTGTAGTCTGGAAACAGAAACAATTTTTAATTCACAGTAGAGGAAGATAAGATTTTTAAACTAAAATAGACTGAAGTTCAGACAGCTATTTCTAGCTAGAAGAAAAAATAATTTCGATTAATGCATTAAGATAAAGTAAATAAGGAAACCATCTCAAACTTTGATTGAATTCATTGAATGCATCTGAAGTACTTTTGCATAAAACAATGTATATAGGCTTCTGGTTCTTACTAGTATTTTATGCTAGCATTAAAAGCTCTTAGCCCAATTATATTTAGAACCAGCATTTCTACTTAGATTCTGGAATAATACTTTATTTAGGATAATATGTTCTATAGGAAAGAAATAAAAATATTTTGGGTTGGGTTTTGTGTTCCCTTTTGCAAGTCAGAATGTGCTTTACAGGGAAAAAATAGAACAGGGATAGTGTCCTTCACAACAGGGTTCATTATCAGCCTTCTAATTTTTTTACAAAAAAAAAAAACAAAAACTGATAAATATATAATGTATATATGCATTGTATCTATAGATCTTGTTTGATTTCCAAAAGACCATCCATCTGAGTTATGTAACTGAATAAAATAGAAATAACATTTTTATATAGAAGAAAATTTTACTCTGGGATTTATATATCTTTTCAGTGCACAGCAACTCTATATATGTTATCAATTTTTTTCCGTTCTCATAAAGACCAAAAATTCTTCCTGTTTACATCAAGGTAATTGGCAATATTACAGGTAAAGAGAAAAGGAAGAAATAAAAAGAAGGAAAAAACCAAACATTTCAATAGGCATTAACTGGATTTTGAGTACTAAAGGGAAAAGACACACCAAATCCTCATCTTTCCTCATGCACAGCTGTAAGATAGACTAATGCCACTTGTGAGCTGGATCCTGAGCCCTGAATCTCCAATCATGTTATTACTGTTCTGAACAGAAAATCTCAAAACTGAAAGAAAACACAATACAGAAGAAAGCATAATTGCTGTGGCGTTTTATTTTTTTCTTATTTTCATCTGGGGTTTTTGCTTGTTTGTTTTCTTTTTGTTTGTTCGTTGTTGGTTGGGTGGTTATTTGGTTGGTAGGATATTTTGCAAGTGAGGTGGAGGGTGAGTTGTTTATTTTTTCAACATATTTTCTAAACATGTTCACTAAAAAGTCAATGGGTACATGCCATAGAATGGTAAGAGAAGAATTAAATAATTGTAAACCTAAGCAA
This sequence comes from Lonchura striata, assembly GCF_050655825.1. Lineage (NCBI taxonomy): Eukaryota > Metazoa > Chordata > Aves > Passeriformes > Estrildidae > Lonchura > Lonchura striata. Next base: position 100,605,101 of record NC_140704.1, read on the forward strand.
AAATGAAATTTTATGGTAGGCAGGATTAGTCAAGGAAACTCCTTTGGTAATAATAGAGCAGTGAGAAGAGACTGAACTGGAATGCTAATAGGAAAAACTGGCTACTGAGAAACAGCTATTTCAGAGAAGTTGCTTTGAGTGCTTACCTAGATACCAATGATCAATAACTCACTTTCTGAAACACTAAATTCTTAGTATTATTTCTTCTAAATAAATATTTCAGTACCACATATAAATAAAACATTATATAGTCCCTATAAGGAAAGAAATCCTTAAAAGAAAGTATAGTGTGGAATTTTAGGATTCTTTTTGGTGAGAATTACTAAACAGTGTGTATAATCCAGTCATTGGCTTGTTTAGCTACAGATTTTAAATTGTTTTGTATTTTTCTACTTATAAAACAGATTAAAATTCCATTGCTTTGGATAACCACTTGTTGTGTTTTGCACAAATCTTTTTTAAAATTCAATATATTTGACTTTAGGCTGCCACCAGCATTCCAGTAGGGATAATGGAGCTGTGCCACACAGGAAAAAGATCCTTGCAATGTATTAATTAAATTCTCTGTTGGGTGATGAAGGACAAGTACTCATACTTGACTCTTTCTCTTTTTTTTGTTGTTGTTTTGCATGCCACTTAAGGACAAAAACCAGCTTAAATCCGAGTATTCATTTAAAAGGAAGAAGGATTCCAGCATAATATATATACACATTCAAACTGCTGGTACCAGGAGCCAAAGCATTCAGGAAACAGTGGTGGCTGAAAATTACATTCCTAATCAGATATTCCATTTTAATTTTTCCCTTTTTCTTTGTGTCATGAATTGTAAAATATCAGCACTTATTTCGAGGTCGCACAAGTCAGGGCTAACAGAGGAGTAGAGGCTTCCAGCAGAGATGATGGGTCAATCAGACACCTCTAGTCTCAGCATGAAGCTTCTGCTGCAGCAAAGGTAAGGCAGATTTGGCCTGGAATTTTTTCAATAAACTGATGGTTTTTATTGGAGCAGCAGACTATTATTTTTTTTTCTCTGATCTTTTACAAGAAAAAGAATAAGTCATTTTGTCTAATAGGGAATAGTTTAAGGTTCCACATGGGTAAAATGTCAGTATCATCTAAGCAAAACTATATATTACCTTTTTGTAATGAATGACATTTGTTATTAAGATTAATTTTTTATGTTTCATGGGAAATGTGCTAGTGTATTGTATTTGTCCTTGATAAGTCCGTTGAAGTTCATGTAATTTATTTCTGTTATATACAATTCAACAAGATGAATCAGATGAAAATTCATACTGGATTCTGCATTTGGCATAGCATTAATAATAAACTAGAGCAGGTTCATCATAATCCATGAGAAGCAAGTCTTTTAGCTCTAGGCATTTTTCCAGAGGCATACAGATTTCTGAGTCCTCTCTAAAAATGCTGAATACTCTCTAACCGTTGCACCTCAAGATTCACCTTTGGTGTAAAGCAGAATCAGAGAATTATAGACTGTTTGAGGTTGAATGAGACCTCTGGACGTCCACCCTCCTGCTCAAGTAGGGCCATCTGCTTGCCCAGGACCATGGCCAGAAAATTCCTGAGTATTTCCAGTATTTCTAGCCTTTCTGGGTAAACTCTGCCAGTGCTCAGATCCCTCACAGATTTCAGATGTTCAGAGGAAACTTTCTGAGTTTCAGTCCTTTGCCCTTTTTCCTGTCACTGGGTGCCACTGGGGGCCTGAGTCCATTTTCTTTACACCTTACCTTCAGGTAGTTTGGCTAGAAGCTCCTTGTTCATTCATTCAGACCTTCCCACGTATTTGGCTGACTGTATTTATTCTGATGAAACCTGAGCTTGGCAGAGATATCTTTGAACGTTAACCAATTTTCTTAGTCCCTTTTTCATCCAAGACTCAATTTAATGAACCTCTTCCAAACAGGTCTTCAAAATATACTCTTCTGAAATCCAGGCTTGTGAGTTTGCCTTTCACTCTGCTCTCAGGATCTTTTACTTCCCCACTTCATGGTCACTGTAGCCAAGACTGCCTTTGATCTTCACATCCCCAGAGATTTCCTTGCTGGTAAGCATGAGGTCTGTTGTCTTCTCTGTCAGTCAGAGGACAAAGTAACTGCTCATGCACTCTGGGAACCTTCAAAACTGCTTATGTCTTTCTGTACTGTTTCTCTAGCAGATATGGGGTCGTTGAAGTCCCCTTGTGTTCCAATGTTTATGAAAATAATGTTCCTCTGAAGAAGACCTGATACACTTCTCTTCCCTTCTCAGGTCTGGCAAAGGTATATGCACTCCAGATTCTCTCTTAGGAAAAGGACAACATTCCCTCTTTAAGTTTTTCCTTCTGTACTTCCTAAAGAGTCCATATTCCCTCCTTCATTGCAACACTCCAGACACAGAAGCCATCCCACCACATCTCCAAAAAGAACACAGTCCACAGCTGCACACAGATCTCTCCCTCATCATGTTAACTCCCCATGCTGCCTGTGTTAGGATACAGGCACTTCAGAGACATGAACTGATGCATATATAACTTGTGCATGGTAAAATCTAACAGGTACACAGTGAACTTACAGACAATGTGTTGGGATAGCATTGCAATTAGCTCAAAACCATACTCCTCCCACCTCTTCACATCATCTCAGCAGCTATGTCCTTATTCTATATGCTTGTTACACAGTCTCTTTGAGATGGTCATCTAATCATCATCTCATCATCAAAGGAATGACATTTTTATATATTCACCAAAGCTTGTTGCTCTCTAGACACCACTACATTATAAATGCATCGTAGTAGGAAGAGTGGATACAAAATACAAAAAACCCACAGCATTATAAATGTAATCTCTAACATCATTTATACATGATTCTAGTGCCATTCTCTGTCCCAGTTCTATTCATGACTTGACTGCTTCAGAGACAATGAAAATTTTTCCCTGAAAATAAGCAATGAGATTAAAGTGTAAGATGAGTCATTCTGCAAATAATGGGGCTTTTAACAACTCAGAATAGTAAAATATGATTTCAGTAGTTTCACATAGTAGAGGAATGTAGTGACCCAAAGTAAAACTCATGAAGTATCAAATTTGATTCTGAAAACATGACTTCAAACTTTGAAGAAAACACAATTTTCATCAAAAATTCTGACATGAATGTCTGGATAGATACCAAAAGAGCAGCTGATTTGAAGCCAAAACAAGCTCTGAATTGTTACCAGAATTGCTAGGTTTATAGCTGATGATTTTTTAATGCTTTTTTAAAATAAAGGAGTTTGACCCAAACAATTCATTGTATACTTAGGAAATTCACTAAGAACCTTACTCAATTCTTATTCAGCTGAAAAGTAAATCCTTAACATCAAGGATATGTAACACAAACATAAATAAATTGAGTCACCAATACAGAATATGCAGGCTTAATTCCCACTCTTTCCTTTTCTAGTATTTCAATATTTTCTACCATCACTAAAATCTTCATATGGCAAAATTCCTTATTTAGCCAACTTGCAAAACAATACTAAGATAAAAAGCTTGTTGAAAATAAAAATATACTCATTAAATGACTATCAGGAATTTGAAACACATTGTCAGTCATAATAGTTAATTGTCTACTTGATGAGACAAAGACAGGGACCCTGATGATGTGCCACCCCTTTTCACAGACAATGTATGAGAAAATTTCAGCTCTTTCCTACAACCTGCAGAATGCAGTAATATGCTACTGAGAATAATTCTTACACCAATTTACCTAATCCTAATTAAATGAGTAAAGAATTTAGCTATGACAGGTGTTATGTGTTTATAGGAATATCTCAAAGCAGTTTATCTTCACCCATTTATGGCCCTCCTAGTGTTTTGTTTTAAAAATCTTAAATAACATCACCTTCTTTTTTCACACCTCTGTGATTAGTTCATTTGACTAGTTGCTCAGCAACAGTTATTTATATTACATATTTTGAGCTCTCTTGCTAATCACCTGGCTGGATGAATTTCAGTTTAGGCATTTGGTGGTAAAGGTACCTCAATACATTCATCATTTTACTATGGCAGAATATGTTTAAATTTATTTTTTCCTGCAAGGAAGAAAAGAATAAAGCCTACATTTCTTTCCTTGGTTAAAAAAAAAAAAAAAGTAGAATTAGATTATATGTGTCGGTTTTTTTCTCATTTCACTGATACCATTGTAGTAATCCCACTAGTCATATGTTGATTCTGCTCCACACACATACCTCATTCTTTGTATAGAACACTCCAGCTGTTTCACATTTCCCTCTCATCTGCAAACAAAACAGGTTTTGAAGAACACAATTTTCCCCATGCCAAAAATTAGTACACCAACTTTATTAGACAAAAAAATTCACTCCACAAAATGTATTCCAGGAGTTTATGCAGAAATGTATTTTCAATCATCAAACAGAACCTAAATTTTTGATATTACTCTTTATATCCAAAAAGAGCCATCCTGTAGAGTTATATACATACATGGAAGAAAATGCTTTTTTTTAGTGCATTTTAAAACTATTTGGTCTTTGCATATGTTGCTTTCAATTTCTCAGTGATCTTAGGGAAGTATCAGAAAAATTTTTTCATATAACCACAGACATAAATAGTTTCTGTCTCTCGCTCTTTCACACACACATATGCATAAAAAATAAATAATAAATAAATAAATAATCCAATAAAGCTAAATAAATAAATAAATCAGGAAATGTAGCTATTTCTCCTTTAAGTCAAGAATCGATTATGGAACAAGTGTGCAATGTATCTTCAGTTTCTGGATAATGGATAAAATGAGGCTTTTACTAATTTAAAGTTTAGGCCTTTAAAATCTATCCTTTGAAAATCATTTCACCTCAGGAACCCCTAGACCCACTCTTTGTATGAACAAAATATATAACTAATAATCAATGTGTTTTGTTATTATTAGGATTGATTCATATGCCTAAACATGTTTTCCAGACCCATTTACAAGATTTAGGAGTGTCCAAGAATATTTTGAGTTACCTACCTTCTGCCAGCCAGCTGAAAAACAATGGAAAATACCTCTGGAAACCCATCTCTGCATATGGCCAGAGGAATGCAGGGGGATATCTGGTAAGCATGAGACATCTTCTCATCTATAGGGAATCATCAGCTTTCATCTCATGTGCTTAAGAAATACTAGTTTATATAGTGAATAAACTTTGCATAAACATACATTAGTTTATATTACATTTTTTTTACTATGCTACTTTGCTTCAGTATATCTAACATGAAATTAAACAAAATAAGGGTAATGTCTTTTTGAAGGAATAATATATAAAAGCAACTTTAAACATACTTGTAGGAGGAGATCTTTCTCAAGATATAGCAACATTACATGGATTATTAGTTTTTATACACCTGTGTTTTGGTACCTAATATTCTGGATGAGATTGAAAATTTTATTTATAAACATATTTCTTATTCATCTGCAAGCAACAATTTTACTGCATTTTAGTATCAGAAAACCTAGCTTCATTCTTGGAAGAAACTGAACACTATGACACCCTGGTGCTTCTTTTATTTATGCCTTAGTTCTAAGACCATTCAATCAACTATTAGTTATAAAGACAGCTGAAATCCTAGCTGGACTTTAAAAGCAACCAAACCAAACTACAGGGAAAAAAAAACCCAAAAAACAAAAAATAGGAATTTGAAAGTATATTTCTTGTAGTAGAAAGTATTTTTCTTCTCTTATTAAAAAAGACAAAAAACACAGTATATATAACAATGGCTTCTGACTTGCAATCTTAGTGCTTGGATTGGAAATACATTTGGTCTATCAAAACATGGAGACATTGTTTAAATTTAGTTTTTGTCTTAGACATAAATCTATTATCCTTACCTTCAGAATCCCTGGTGTAACTTCACACAGTTTTATCAGGGCCTGATAACAATGACCATAAAGTGTAACCTTTCAAAGACATTACTTATATTTCCCATTTAGAAAAATCTGGGGGAAAATAATAACAACGCAAACAAAAAATATACCAATACTGATAGATCAGGGCTTTCTCTTTGGCTGTGAAAGTAGACAGAGAATAAGATCTTTCTTCCTTCTTAAAGAATATCCATTCTTGAGCAGAGTATGGGCCTAAACAGGTGGATCTTCATTTAGTGCTTCTTTAAATAGCTTGACATAATCATCAATAATTTTTAAAGCAGTTGGAGGATATATGGAGGCAAAGGCATACTAAACCCTGTCTTTCAGAAATGCTGTGTAGAGCTTCTGACCTGTGAGAAACGGTACTAATACAGGAAAAGCAGGGATATTGGTACACAGATCATCTGTCTTACTTGCCTGACAAAGCATATGCTGAGAGCCAAAACACTGAAATCAGTTACCAATACTTCTGAAATTTTTTATGCTTGGTAATTCAAATTAAATTCTACTTGCTATTTATACTTCTTTTAACTGCTGTTTGTATGATGGAATTTTCCTTACCATGTGATGGTTTGGGGCAAAAGGCAGGTTAGAAGCTTGGACAGAAGAAAGAATTTACGAACTCTCCACATTAAATTTATGTAAAGAGTTCAAATCCGCATTAAAACAATTTTTAAAAAAATCAGAAAAATTTAAAAATTAAATATGTTTCCTAGAAGGTTCAGTGCCTTCCTTCAAACCGCAAAACAAGAGTGGGTAAAAAGACAAGTGATTTATCAAGTGAACAATGCAAAGAACTGATATTCTTTACAGCTTTTTATGGGGAAATTCTGGGGAAAGCTGGGAATATACAGGAGTTATTTGAGCTGTGGGAGAGAAAGTCCTTTCCATTCTCCAATTCATGGCAAAGGCTCTCTCTACAAGGTCCACTCACTAAAGCTATGAAAAATGTACTCCAAAATGTAATACTGAATTTTTAAATAACACATATTTATCTAAATAGGTAAACAGACATCTGCATCTTTCCCACCTGAAGCTCGAGTGCATTATTTTTTGCCTTATGATGATAGTTATGTTCTATTTATACTTCCTTCTTAGGAAAATTAGCTCTGAAAATTGAACAATATGATGATGGAGTAATAGAGATGACCAAATAAAACACATTCTTTTTCCAGTCTACACTTTCAATTTCTTAATTTTGTTTATTCAAATTCTAATTAAAAATCCTTGTCTCGATCTTCACCATTTTCTATGCTTCTTTTCATATCATTTAGTTAATTAGTGTTATAGTAAAAGTCCTCTAATTTCTCTATGGGATTTTGTACTCCTACATGTTCTCTCTAACATTTTTCTGTGGCAATATAAGTACTTTATTTTAAGGGCAATGTAAGCACATTTCCTTAAAGGGCTCTCTGCAATCTGCATTTATGTTTGATTATATAACAAAATGGCTTTAATTATTCAGGGCCAGTAGTATTTGTTTCATATGACAATCTATTTCATGGATATTTAGGGCAACCCAAGCGGTAGACTCTTTTCTATATCCTCAGGAAGGTCTTGTGAGCTTTGTGTATATTTTTTATTTTTACTCACACATTAGAAAGCATTTGCAATTGAGTGTATGGGATATTTAAGATTAGGCTCATACAGTTGCTTTTTATTCCTTCTATCACTCTATCTCAATACCTACTTGCATCCTAGTGAAGCTATATTCTTTCTGAGTAACTTCCTCATGTACACCTAATTTGATTTTCTCTCCCAATAATGCCTTCAGGAGCTTCATATAATTTCAAACGCTTGCAGATTAAAATAGAGTTTTATGGCACAGAAATTAAAATAGTGCTCTATTTAGACATGCTGATTCCTAATATGTCAAATAAAATTACTTGCTACTTTAAAAGAAAGAGAAAAATTACATAGACATTAGGAACATAAAGATTAAATTGTAGTGATACTTGAAATCATTATTCTAAATAGGGAAAGAAAATTATTCATCACACTGTTCTGCCGTCTGCCTTTCAAAGAGGCCACTGAATCAGAGAAGGCTGAAGCATCCTATCCAGTATGTTTACTGCATAATTTAGCTAAGTGGGTTTGGTCATAGTTTGATTTTTGTGGAAATAATAAAAATATAAGAGTTTGATCATGTTTAATTACCATCACAAGGTTTTGATTCCTGTTGAAGAAAATTTTCTGTTGGTGACATATACTAGCCAAGTTCAGAGACACAAAATGTAGCTGCAGTGAGGATGCATTTCACTGTAAGTGCAAGGCTTGTGTCGTATAGTTCCTAACCTCCTACTGACTCCTATGAGTAATTCAGGATTGCTTTATAACTGTAACTTCACTTTGCTGATGAAAAGCAGCTAGCATTCAGCATTTTTATAGCTAGGATCTTACCACAGTCACTTCAGACCATTATGGTTCTTATAGATTATTATGGTTCTTGAGTTTAAAGAACTTGTGTATGCCTATTTCCCAAGAAGACTTTCAAAGCAGGCACATTGAAGAGTTCAAGTAAACAGAGAGTCTTGCTGTTACCATTACAGTGAAGAAAGTAATCAAGAAGTTGTTCTCACTAATGTACTTTCTTTTACTTTGTTTTTAACCATAAATTAAATATACTATGTCCCATAAAAGCAAAGTGAATAATCTGCCTATTTACTGATTACTATCTCTCAGGTTATGGATACTGGTGACATAAATGTTTCAATCTAGCCAGATCAACAGATTGTTTAATAGTGGATGTAATCACTACCTCAAAATAGCTCTGGATTTTGTTGTCATATAAGACATGCAAGATGCAAGACAAAACTCTACATAAGTGTTTTATGTGATTCTCCAAATGCCTAAAGGAATTATGTATCTCACCTTTAAATCCAGTGTAGAATAATTGGGGTGGGAAGATTGGCAGCCTTGCTCACTCATGAGGTAGAACAAGACAAAAAGTTAAGTCTCTAGACTTGACCATTTAAAGGACAGTTACTTTTTCAGTCAGAAGGATGCTAAGATATTTTTTGCCTTTTTTTTAAATATACCTTTTATATACCTTTTATGTATTCTCAGTACTCTTAGCATGCATAGTTGTAATTTCTTAAATCTGATAATTTAGCATAGTCCTAGTATTCTGTTAGACCAGGAGACCAAACATCCAAAAGGCCTCGCAGCTGGAGGCTGGAAAGCCCTCTGCTACCTTGAAAAACAAATGTCTTCCCTAGAACATACTCTGTAAACTAGAGAGTTGCCCATCCAAGGGAGAATTCCTCAATGGAAGGATTTCATGCTCTTCGTTCAAGCCTCTCATTGGGGCATCCTTTTTAGATAGGCTAATTTGTAAGGTCTATAAACTGTATACGCAATTTATTGTGCATGTGCATTGTGGCACATCCCATCTTGGGGAAACAGTGCACCATAAATTAAATACTGAGGTAAAAACCCCTTATCCCTTAATCGTGTCTGGCTCTAAATTAATTAAGACCAGGAAAAGGCATCAACAGTATTTCAATTTTTTTTAATTGTATCTCATTTCTCTTTCCTTAGGTCTTTCTTTTTCTTCTCAAGTGATATAGATTTCAATTCATTATGTTTACTGTTTGCATCCAAAATTATAGGCAGGTTTTTATTAGTATAACTCAGAAAATTAAGACCATTGTGACAAAACCAACTAGAAGGTGCCTAAGCATCTGAAAAAAAAATTACTGCAGCCTAACTCATCTTTCTCTTTATAGTGCATCTTTTAAAGCTTAAGATCACAAGCAATATAAATTTAAGTCCTACATAGGAATACAAAATCACTCTCTGGCTGCTAAAATGTCTTAGATTCAGTAATGCATCTGGTAAGACTAAGCAATAAGGGTATGGCAAAAACATTTGCATAAATGCAGAAAAAACCCAAACTCAAAATACAAGCTCAAAGCTGTGTAAGAAAAGATTGAAAAATTACTTCAGAACTTCCTATGAAATATCAGAATAAAACTACTATCAATGACCTCTGCCTCTGCCATGAGTTTCCCCCCACCATCATATGCCTCACAGAAAAAAAAGAAAATCTTCATTTTCTGTCAAAGTGACTGCACACAATATAATACAAAAAAATTATTTCAATTGTTTCTGAACAGCACTATGTATAGCTTGGGGAAAAAAAAAAATATGACCCCTGTCTAATTTGCACCGGGAGGCTGATACCCTCATTAAAAAAATGGGGAAGCTCTTTGATTTGACTGTGTATTAATTTCTTTGGGCCAGAGATCACCAAGAGTTTAAGGTCAAAAAGAAGGGTGATACAGAAGGATTTCTGATAGCTGTGGAGAAGCAGGAAACAAGTCCAGCAGTAAAGCTGTTTCACAGTGAGAAGGGCTTTTGAAGTTATCTCTAAATCTACTTTTGGTGACTGCAAAATACAGTACCAGATTTCTCCACCTGCAAGTATTGCCTCTATAGGAAATGTCTCCTCGTGCTCTGCAATGCCTTTCTGTAAAATTCTGTGGAATATCATAACTATTTGTGAGACTCTGCACTTGTGTATATTCACACATATTTAACCCACCAAAACACTATTCACCCATAGCATCAATTCCTATCCTTGAAATTACAAACACAGTTTAGAATAATTTTTTTAACATCCTTATCTGTTGTTTGGCAATGTTCAAGTAATTTCCTGATTTTTAGCTTTAGTTCAGAGCATGTAATATTTAGATGAAGCAGATACACATTTGCATTTTCCCAGCTCTCTTGTCTTGTAGAATCTTCTGCAAGTTTGTTCTAGATACTTGTACTTGTACTGAGGCTTCCTCAGGAACAATGTGGAGAAATTCTAAGGCACAGATTGCAAAGGTTGTCTTTGTCAAAGTCCAGCTCTAACTCATGAATCTATTCACTGTATTTCAAACAGACTCTTACTTCTCAGTGATAAAAATGTCATATGAGGAAGAGAGCAAATGTGTAATGCATCTACACAAGGGTATCAGCTGAGGAGAGACAGACACAGTCTACATTCTTTAAGTGTAGTCTGCACGGTTTTGTTTTCAATTGCTAACTCTATGTAATGGTACTTAATCAGCAATTAGGTTCACATAAAATCAACTGGCAGGTATTTATCATAATTCTAAATTATTTTGGATCTTTTTATTTTACTGGTACCTTTAATAACCTCACAAGATGAAATTGAACATTTCAGGTACTTCTCATCTGTTATAGCTATACAATATTCTGCCTTTAGGTAAATTAAATTAAACAGTATCTAGCCTCTCATCTATGAGTTTTAGCTGATGTTTATCAAACAGAAATTATGATTGCCTTTTCTGGTTACTTGTAAAATCTGCTGTACCAGTTTGAGAATCTAGTAACAGAAGCTGACTAATAGATGATTTTGAAGATGATATTGCTAAGAAACTCGTTGAAACCAGAAGAATTTTGTGTCAGTGAATGGACAAGTGCTAAATTGGTAGCTTTGTCTTCAACTGCTGGTCCTGCGATTAATTTATTTAATAGTCTTGCCCCCCTGCTATGCCTTCTAAGGAGAGTTATATAATTACTTCTATATAATGTCAGGAGTTATAAATAACATTTGGAGTAAGGGCTTGATACAAAAAACCACTCATGTGAGAGAGCTCCATACATGTCCACACAAGACTGTGAGGATTACAGGTCACGATAAAAAAAATCCCAAGTCCATTTTAAGAAATTACTGAAAAACTGCTTAATTTTAGGTTTTGTTAATATTACCAGTTTATTTAAGTCAAAATCTTGGCTAATATAAAGTGCAGAAGGATTGTTTTGGTTTTTTTTAAGAAAAAGAGAGTCCTATTTCTGTCTTACTTAAAAAAAAAAAAAAACAAAAAAAACCCCAACAAATTAAATAGCCTTTTTTTCTAGATTTTTTGGGGAATCTTAAAACATAAATGACTTCAAAGACAAGGTACCGAAAATTAATCAGTAAAGAAATCTGTTTTTATCAGATGACAAAGATAGCTCTAACTGTTCCTGAAGCAGCTGTTTCACTTGTAGCAATGCTTAAAATTTCTGCTGGTCTGGTTCAAAATCTGTTGAAGGAGGCTGAAAGACTCCAAAGCACTACCATGAGTTTTGGTTCAAATAGGAGTACTTCAAAGAACTGACTTAGTGGTTAAACATTTGTTTAAGTTCTACACTTCTTTCTTGCTTAAAAAAAAAAACATTCAGAAAATTTCTGTGTGTTTAGAGAAACTTCTGATTTTCCTCAGAGGCTCCTGGTCATTCAGACATAATAAATAAGATTTTTAGTGTTCAGTCATAATAAAATCTTGACAACAACAGCCTTAAGTAAAGTGAATTTTGGTAAGAATATCTGGCCCAAAAGTCAGGTCAGATAGTGTCTTCCTGGTTTGTTGTATTGTAGCTGTAGCAAAACAGCCATACTACATGCCAGAATCTTGCATCTGACCAGAGACCAGATGGATTTTCTGGTGGGGACCTCTGGTGGTGTAAGAAAATGTTTTAAATCAGAGATATCCTTCCTCCATTCAAGCATTTACAGGCAGGCATATCAGAAAAGCCTATCCATTCAGTATGAACAGATTAGATGTCCTGCTTTTTCTTGACACATATCACAAGCAGTGACCTGGGAAAAGAAGAGTATATGTGCAGTGCAAACACAGAGTTACAGTTTCTGGCACTGCAATGTAGAGCTATTTTCTGAGTACCATCTATTTTTGTTGTTGGTTGGGTAGTTGGTTGGTTAGGGTTTTTTTGTTGTTGGTTTTGATGGATCTCTTTTCATATTTCTAATCTCTTTTGGAATCCATTTATATCTTTGGCCTCTGCAGCATCCTGTGGCAATGAATTCTACAATTTAATTATGCAGTGTGTGAAAAAGCACTTCCCTTTGTTTGCTAAATTTTTTCTGGATGATAATTTTATTTAATGCCCCTTGTTCTTGTTTTACAAAAATAGTGTCTAATTGCTCCCTAGCCTCCTTATTCATGGCTTTTATTATTTTATGCATCAAGAACATATCCCTTTGGGTCTTTTTTCCTCTAAGCTAAAGATACCTAATCTAATATCCCCTTCTACAGAAGTATTTATCTTTGATCATTCCCTGCCTCTCTGTCTCATTTTAGCTTCACTATGCTCTTCAGTGGACGGAGACACCAGAGTTGCAAGTAATAGTAGGCACAAGGTCAGCTTTCAGTACTCTGACCACCAAAAATTAATTAGACATACAACTTGTATGTTTGCAATAGGAATGCATTAAAATGTTTTTCTATGGCTATGGAGCTATTGTGCAAGTTTTCTATTTCAGATCCTTTGAAGCTCACTTCAACATGAATACAAGGCTTTTCAAGTTGGAAATCTACTGCCTGCCTGATTCCTTGCTCTAAAAACTTTCCACAGTATGAGCTGCTATGAATAAAGGAAAGAAAACTATGAGATAAAGATAAAAGTATTTTCCCCTAATACCAGCATTGTTTTAGGATAGTTTCCCAGGAAATTGACTGGTAAAGTCTAGTCCTCATGGATAGGAATAAACCCTAGACAAAAACTAAAATAGTGGGTCGGTTTTATGGAAGATGATGATTTTAGAATTTTCAGTTTCAATGGCAATCAATGATTTTTTTAGCTTAAATTTGGTCTTCAAAGTAGTTCGTCGGCATTTGTATGAGTTTTAGAAAAGATATTTGTACTTTTCTCCTTGGAGAGTTTACTGTTTATCTGAATTCCTGCTATGCATTCCAGTCTGTGCTCTCTGCTTCAAGACATTTGTTCCTTTGTTTTTTTTCATGATGGCTGAAAAAATATTTTTCCCAAAAGTTAAAGGAAAGCCCATGTAGATGGCACGGCATAAAGACAAATGATGAGATAAAAATTGTGGATCTTTGTGGTCTGTGGATTCACATATGTTTGTCGGCTTTTGTAATCTCCGAGTGACATTTGAGTGACACCACACAGATAGAACATACTGAAGCACACAGAGAAAAATTCTTTCCTAAAGACAGTTGTGTTGGGTAGCAATGCTACCCAAGATGCAAGACAGATATTTGAAAGAAACACAACAAGGAATTGTTTCAAGGAAATTTTATATAATATGACATATAAATTTACCTGATTATTACCTGGAAGGAATATTAATAGGCTGTCCCTAATCTGATTGCTTTCTTTGCTAACATACCTGTAAAACTACTTGGACCTGATTAAGCCAGAATGTAGCACTCTATTATCCTCTAAAGTTAGAATAAAATTACCTCCCTATTTGCATCAGAGTCTTTATTTATTTATATAGTAATGGTGGAAAAGCTGCAATTTTGTGAAATGGTCAAGATTTTTGGAACAAATGGACAGTATTTGTAGATCTTCTTTGATTTTCTTTTAAAGGGATTCTAGAAAAAGTCTGTGACATAGATAAGACAATCTGTGAGGCTGTGAATAATTACAGAAATAGTGTGCATTTTTTTTAACTTATACATAGATTAAAAATGTCTATTATTTAATGTTTAAGATCTAAAGCCTCTTTCAAGTTTCTGGAGATGTTTCTTGCAAATGCCATTAGAGCTGTCCAGCACAATGGGGCAAGGTCCTATAAGCTTAATAATTAACAGAAGACTCTTGTAGGAAATTACATCATATATTTGACTATAGTCAGTAGAATTTTGCTAGGAATTATAATGCCAATTGCACTGTATTTAACTATGATCATCTTATCACAGACTTGTTTTTAATGACTCCCTTTGTGGGAGTTCAAGTTCTTTCTTTTAATAAAGCTATTTCACATTTTGTCCTTGCCAATGTCAGTTTAAAAAGAAATGAATACTTCCTATCTGTCTTGTTAAGGGAGATGACCTGTCCAACCTCTCAGTAGAAGGTTTGGATTCCCATTAAAAGTTTTCAGTTCTCTCCTTTCCTTTCAGCTCCTGTGTGTGCTATATCTTTTGTAGATACTTTTTCAAAAAATAAATGACCCAGTCAGAAGTAAAGAAGATTTTGCCCCAAAACTTTAAATTTGCTATGGAGTGATAGTGTTAGATCAATATTTGCATTAGATAAGGTGAACTGGTTGCCAAAATGATAAAATCAATGTGACAATTACTAACCCTTGCAAAAAGGTAACCTTTAGGTCCCAGAAGACTTCGTTAATGTGTAGAAATGGATAGGAAAAAAGGGGTGTTTGGTGTTAATTGAAAAACTTTCAAGATGAGCGCTAAAATCAGCATGCTGATTAAAAAGAAAGTCAAAGACATTATATTTTTGTGAAGTAAAATATTTGAGCTCTTTGATAGAACTGATATTGGTTAGCATTGCCATTCTGGGTTACATGACAATAATATTGAAAGTATGATAATATGATAAATATCACAAATTTGTGAAAAGCGATTTGTCTGGTCCATGAAAATTATTGTAAAAGTGAATATCCCTAAGAGACATTATGTAAATATAGATTAGAAAAATGTACAAAAAAGCACAATGATGATGACTCTTTCCCTTGAACATATTTGTTCTAGGTAATATGGTAGTATGTACAATTCACAGGTAGTATGCATAATTCACGTGATATTAGCAACAGTACACACTAATTAAGCTACTTGTGCTCCCTGTTTTCTGATTAAACTTTTTTTTTTTATCTGCAATTACTTCAGCTTGATGGAGCAGAAATTAAAAAAAAAAAAACAAAGTAATATTTGTTAAGTAACACATGTTAAATGTGCTTAGTTTAATCTGGTGAAAAAAGGCATGTACCACTATCTTTTCTGAAAATAACAGCTGGGGCCAGAGACAAACTACAAAGCACCTTCAAATCTGTGGCTTCACTCTACAGGGAGCTGATGGCTAACTGGCAAAAAAAGAATAAGATTATCATTTAAAATAGTCTAACAAAAATAATTTTTATTTAATTTTTAAAAATATAATAGTAATGTCAAAATAAGAGAAAAATTATGACTGGACCAGCAGCAGAAATTAAAAAATAATATCCAAACTTCCATTCAATTTATTGTAGCAAGAGAATAAATACACATTTTTCTGTAAGGAAACACATGGGGCTGTATTGCAGTCTCACAAGTAGGTCTGGAAAAGATACTTTTAGACAAATGTAGCATTTTTATCTGCCTCAAAAAATGATCAAACTTCAGTTTATAATTTTTAACAGGTATTTGAGGCCTAAATGTGTGAGAAGAATACTGAATTTTCATAAGGAGAAATGTCAGTAAGAGCCAATTTTATCCAATGTGTTGTGGGATACCTGCATTACTTTTGCATCAGCTGTCCATATATTTGAAGTTTATTATTTTCCAAACAATCCAGTTTCATATCACTTTCTGAAGTTTAGGACAAATAAGAACTTCTTCCAAGTAGAAAAGTGTTTTCTGAATTAAACCTCCGTGAGTTTCCTGTGAAAGCTCAGCTTTGTGAAAAACACAAGACTGCTCACTAAACATAGATAAATGGAAAATCTTTTCTTGTTTTAGTTGTTAGGAGATTTTCACAGGACTTGTACATTGGGTCTGCTAATTCTTCCTGCAGCCTTAATTTACTACACTGTGTGTGAAAATTCTAACTGCAGAGGTATTTGTGAAAACACTACTTGCCCTACTTCCAGTTTCTTTCAGAGATCTTAATTTTGTTTTATTTTATTTTATTTTCCTCTTTGCAAAAAGATTATTGTCAGACTTTGCAAATTGTAAGCAACAAAGTAACATTATTAAAGTTAATCCTAATAAAATGCAGTTTGCATTTAAAAAATGGCAACAGATTATTGAAGCATGACTTTTCCCTTGTGCAGAAAAAACACATATATCAATACAATTACTTTTCACATTTCCCAATAATTTAATTTTTATCAAAGATTATTTCAAACAAATTAAACAGGTGTATAAGTAGTGTTTTATATCTCTGTTTGCATGGATCATGCTTAACAACATTTTAAAATGCAGGTACAGCACTTACTTTACTCTTCTGCAATATTAATTGATTTTGACATGAAATTGAACATTTTTAGCAGCTAAACAGCCTCTTCCCTCAGCTTGTGCAGAAGGTAAATGAAAAAAATTGTTAGCAAGGTTTGATAATACATTTATCAATTTGTATCAAAGACTTTTATTTTAATTCTTTGATATTCTTTATTATTAGAAAGGAAGTCCAGATAATCAACTCCTTAATCACAGCATATGGTAAAGACAAAAAAAAAAAAAAAAATTAGCTTCTCATTGATATTATGTTCCTCCTTAATGGCTTTTTTCCTTCTACTAGTTCTCTGACAGATTTGCTAACTTTCCTTCAGTACTCCTTCCTCTGATACAGATTAAGAATTTCTTGTTTGATGTTTGTGTTGTCTGTTTGATCTTTGGTTTTATCTTACCCTTATCATCTTCTGTCCTTCCTGCATGTCAAGTGCCAAGGGCCAAGGGCATGGCTTGACTGTTCTTAGCATAATGGCCCCAGAAGGCATTTAAAAACCAGCAGATTTTAGAGCATCCTTGAGGCTGTGCTAAACTTCGCCAGAGGCTGTAATGGTCCTTATATTAACAAGAGATCATGAAGATTTCTGAAAGATGTCTTTGTCTTCACCTCTTCTTTGCGGTACTATGTAAATTGCTATTACACATACTAGTTAGTATTATATATCATGTTGAAATTGTATAATATAGATTCTTTTCCTATGAAATTCAAAACACTAAGTCAGAATGAATAGAAATACTTAAACAGTAAATAGTTTAATAGCTCTGTCAGAACCATTGGATCTCTTTCATGGGTCGTGCCTCTCTAATTATTTATTTGCTTTCCTGTAGATCTGAACTTACCAAGGCATGGGCTTGCTTCAGCAGCACCAAACTTCTTCTCAGTTTGTTCTGAAAAGTTATGGATAGACATGAACTACAGAGGTGCATTGCACAGTGTCTAGATACTCAGAGATGTCAGGAAATCATAGAATGGCTGAGGTTGGAAGGGACTTCTGGAGGTCACCTGGCCCAACCCTGTACCTAAAGCAGGGTCACCAAGAGGTCTCTTACATAAAATCAGGTTCTGAAAGCTTTTGAATATCTCCAAGGAGGGAGATTTCATGAAATCTGTGAGTAGTCTGTACCTGACTCTGTCAGCCCCATAGTGAAAAAGTGATTATTGAAACTTACAGGGAGCCTCCTGTGTTCTAGTTTGTGAACACTGCCTTTTGTCCCATCACTGGGTAACACTAAAAAGAGCCTAGCTTCATGTTCATTATACACTCCAGATGTCAGATATTTGCACATATTGTTGAGATTCCCTGACCGTTTGTTCTCTGGAGTCCCAGGTCTCACAGTCTTTCCTCATATGAAAGATGCTCCAATCCCTTAACTTTCTAAGTGACCTATCTCTTGTCCTCATCAAATTCTCTCTGAGGATTTTATGGGAGACAATATAAAAAACATTAGGGAAGTCCAGGTAGACAACCATCACTGATCTTCTCTCATCTATCAGGCCAATTGCTTCATTATAGACTGCTGTCAGGTTCATCAAGTATGACTTCCTCTTGGTGAAGGCATACTGACTACTCCTGATGACTTTCTCATCCTTGTGCCTGCAAATGATTTCTGGTATTAGCTTCTCCATCACTTTGCCAGGAATGAAGTCAGGTTGATTGGCCTGAAGTTCTATGAGATCTCCTCTCGCCTTTCTTGAAGACAGGAGTGCCATTTTCTCTTCCAATGACTTCTCCCAGTCACC
This sequence comes from Lonchura striata, assembly GCF_050655825.1. Lineage (NCBI taxonomy): Eukaryota > Metazoa > Chordata > Aves > Passeriformes > Estrildidae > Lonchura > Lonchura striata. Next base: position 100,623,670 of record NC_140704.1, read on the forward strand.
ATGACTGTTCAGAGATAATGGATTGACCTCACAATCACAACAGACCTATGAGGTGACAAACCCCTCAGCACTTGTGGGGGTATGCTGTTGGGACCTATGGATTTATACATATCCAGTTTTTAAAACACCCTCAAACCTGATCCTCTTCCACCACAGATCAAAATTTTCTGGCCCCACACTCTCCTCTTAGCCTCCATGGCCTGGCATTTCTGAAGGCAAATCTTTCAAACAAAGTCTGGGGTAAAGAAGGGATTCAGGACATCAGCTTTGCCCATGTCTTATGTCATTGTGGCTACATTTTCTTTAGTCATCCTCTTGCCACTTTTGTATTTCTAGAAGTCCTTCTATATACATTTCCCTTTGATGTCTGTTACAAAATTTCTGGGAATACAATGGCCTATTTTCCTATAGTTTAAGTGTTGGCCTAGAAAACACTGGGAGTCATGCATGCAGATCTACAATATTACCTTCAGAATCGCATAGTTTATTCTCAGAATTATTTTCAAGCGTGGTTTTCACGTAAATAACTTGAGTCCCTGCTAATGTTTTCTGTATGTAATATTGTAAATGAAAACATTTTTACCATGTAATAATAGAAATATATTACAGAGGATTATATCTATAGAAATTGATGGATATTGAAGGTTAAATTTATATTCTGTAATACTTTAACTGCTATTTTTTGCTTTCAGGTGGTGAAAAAAAAAATTTCAGAGGGAAGAAAAGATCTTTTATTGTTTAGATCTCAGGTGTGAGAAGCACTCTGAATATATAAAGGCTTATCATGAAAAACTGTGACAGGAAAATCCCGTTGAATGCAGTTTTCAACTTTGTACTTTATAAATATTTATCCAACTCTTAAAGTCCCTCCAGTTTATTAAATTCTTCAGAATTTTCCTGTCATTATATTTCACTATTCAGTCTTTGTTAGCATGTCCTCTGAATTTTTCAGACTTCAGATAAAAAATGTGGGCTTATTGCTTCAATACTAACTGGTTTCGCATACTAAAGAAGAAAAAAATAGCAATATTGTCACATATCTTTCCTTCTTATTAACATTCAAGAAAATCAACACTTGAATAATCTTAAGGCTGTGTCAGAAGAAGCTAAAGTAGGATTTTCTAACAATTTTATGGCACCAAATACAGATACACATTATCACAGGAGAATATTTGTGTCTTGTGAAGTTATCCTAAAAAGTTAAAATAAATGCTACTTTTGAATTTTTTTACTGTATTTAAAACAAAACTTTATAAAATAAATTAACTTTATCCCCGCTTGATCATTTGTTTGGCCTTGTTCAGAAAAATAAGAAATGGTAAAATATTCTTATCAAAGGAATAAGTACTTTTCAATGTCATCAATACAAGTAAATATTTAAGCCATGCTACTCTGGGGATGTGCAAGTCTTCCATAAACACTCTTGTCTAAATTACACTAAATATTTTTTCTTGACAAAAAAATTTGTAAGATCTAGGAGTGTAAAGGCAATCCATATTTACTTTTCGCATTTAGTGTTCTGCATTTTCTGTATCTAATGTAGACTATTTCACATATTTAAAAAAATGAACAATAAAAGAAAGATTGTTTTGTGCCCAGGGAAAAACTTTAGGTTTTCTACCATTTTAGAATAAAATCAGCACAGCATATGAATTGCAAATTTTAATGCAAGTTTTAACTGTGTGCTAGGGTTTCTTCCTTTCCTCTCATAATTAGATGTCAAAAGGGATATGGTATACTTACAAATTAAAAATTATGGTACAAATAAGTTAAAGTTTTCACTTTGTTAAAAAGCTGTGGAATGTGCTAGGCTACTGGTTTCTCTTTAATATCATCACATTCATGCTCATCCTAGAGCCATTTAAGCAATATGCACGATGAGGATTTTTTTCCCCATAAGTTATTTGAGCCCCTGTGTGATCTTGTCATTACTTTAGTAGAGACAAGTTTCTATATGCAAAAAATGAAACATGCAGAAGTGCAGTGTAGCAACATAAAATAATCCCTAGAGAAGCATGGACTGGCAATTAGGAGAATAGGGAAAAAATATTAAAAGGTCAGACATTCTTTCATTTCCACCAGAAAAGAAAAGAGCTTCAGAATATTCCAGATACTGCTTTGTCTGCCACTAAATAGTTCTTATGGCTATTAAGTAAATGATATTTTAAAAAACAACATGAAAGTTTTATGGAATGGTTTCTTTCTAAACAAAAGGTTAATCTGAAGTGCATAGTCATAAAACTTTGTGTCATATCAAGAATATACAAATAAACAATTGTCAAATATATACACACTTTTCCAATCTTAGATTTTCATTGGGGATGCCTTGAGAAGAACTTGAATGAGTTGTTCTTTTAACAAAGCTGAGCAAATACAGTGCAAGATTTTCAGCCAACCTTTTAGTGAATTTGCTTTGACTATACGTGCAACCCTTTGGTGATCTTTCTGGAGGAATGTTTGAAGTATTGAGTTTTACTGGCAAGAGCATTAGAGGAAAGTAAATTTCAAAGATGCAAGAGAATATTTGCAAAGCCAGGGTTTTAGACAAATAGTTGCAAAAGCTTTACTGGTCCTAGAAAATTCTTTCTGCCTTCATGTAAGGAGAAAAAAAAAAAGTTATATAGCTGACACTTCAGAAATAAATAACCAGTAAGTTGGTATTTTAAATGTTCATAGCAAATGGCTCATGAACATGCAAGCTGCAAAGAATGATAGAAATTAAACAAAATAAAAAGTAAAGCCTGAAAATAGATAATTTGAATGTTTCTAAATTTATTCAAGGATATTATCATTTGCTTGTTTATTTCTTTGCTGGAAGCTCTTCCACGTGCAGAAAATAAGCTAAATTTTTAAAATAATTCCATTGTTGCAAATTATTTATTAAACCCTAATCAATAATGCATTTTGTGGTAGATTCACTTTGACAGATATCACTGATACTAAAAGTAATGTCTCGTAATAATGTAATGCAACGTGAAACTTCATGAACAGTTTTTTGAACAAAAGTTTTAACTGGGAACATAATTTGACAGAGTTAGCTGTCAAATCACGTTTATCATATATGAGAAAGATTTTACAGTTTAATCAATGAGTCTCTAAACATTTGAAATGAACAATGAAAACAAACAAAAAAAGACTACTAATACATTGAATAATTAATAAAAATAAACAATAATATATTGGAAAATCAATAGTCACATATTGAATCACATTCCTGCATTTTTTGAGATCTAGCAGTATTCTCAACTACAACTTCATATTCAAATAACCTAAGTTATGTGAAACATACAGAAAAAAAATTTAAACATCTGAATATACTCTTTATTGCCAATATTTTTTTATATTTATTTGAGAGATACATCTTCTAAGCAATAAAATTCTTATTATATATTTTGTTAGTGCATCTTAAGAGACATCTTGGTTTGATGATGTACACCCTTTAATGACAAGCCAGGTGGTGGAAAGGGAAATTATTCTGCAGTTGTAATTCTGTTGCTTTGACAGATTATGTAAATGAAAAAAATTATAAAAATAAAATAAACTTCGTGAGAGTCAGTGCTGAAGGTAACAAAATAGGGATGCCTTGGGAGGACACTTACGTTAAGTTGGGGTGAGAAGGTATAACAATTTCCCAGGTTCTTACACTCCCAAATGCAAATGACTACATGCCTGTCACTCAGAGTTCACTCCCCCACTCTGGAAAATTCTGTATCCTCAGCTCCCTCATTGGCTTGTTCACTACAGTCACTCCCCTCTTGCTCTGTTATTGGTTGTATATGTGTCACCCCACCTCAGCTCTTCCCCCAACCCTTACCCCACTGGCCCAGTGTACCCTGTCCCCTCCTACCTCCTCCCAGTTGATATACCCTGAACCCACCCCCTGTCAGGGCCTTTTGCCACCTCCTCTCTGTCCCTGGCCTCCTTCAACAGTGGTTGTTTCCCTGCTTGCTTTACCTGCTACCCATCCAGCCTTCCCACCTTCTGGACCCTCATCTCTATCCTCAATAAACCCTGCTGGACTGCCACATGGAGCACGCTCCCGTTTTTTCTGGGGAGGAGAGTATCTACAGCATCCGGGCTTGGGTGTCTGCTTGCTCTGGGTCTGGGGTGGAGATGTTCCCAGATCAGCGGACACCCTGACAGGACCTGCCCGGGGCAGCCCGCAAAACTTGAACTTTAATTTTGAAAGTTACACCTATATTTTATGCATGCATATTGAGGGACATATGGATAGGTATTTCTGAGAGGTTGTGAAACATCTAAGTAACTTACTGTATGTTTTGAAAATATCTTCTCTTGCTTTTTTTTTTTTTACTATGTGTTTAGGACTAATTTCTATTCCCTAATATCTTCTCATTAGGTTCGTTTGCCCTTCCATACATTTGGACTATACATATATCAGATATACACAGTTTAATTTTAAGAATTACCTTTTTACCTCTAAAACTGATCATAGCAGTGATGAAAACAGGGAGTTAAGAAAACTGGTTGGAAAAAGGTCCATGAAGTGGATCCAGTATCTATGCTTTGTTATCAATTTATCCAAGTATTTCATTGGTGGGCTTCATAACAAGACTGGTACTTCTCTGAAAAGAGGTTTGGGGAAATATATATGTAATATGATGTACAATATGTAGGATGGAGTAGAGCTTAGAAGCTTTAAATTTTTAGAATATGTACATAATATTTGAGCAAGAAAGAGATCAAGATGAAGTTCAAACTTGCAAAGGAGAGTGTAGTGAAAGAGAAATGGCCATAAAAGAATAAGTGGCACATCCCAGACAACACATCTAAACTGATTTTAAGTGAATCAAAGCAAGATTCATACCCAAAAGGGTACAGGGAAGGCTATTACAAAAGAATGGCCCAGAAATGAGACAAATATTTAGGCAGATCATGGTGGCTCTGGACACCAAATTTTGCAGAGAGCATCTGCTGGAGTAAGTCTAGGTGACAGTGAGTGCAACATGTATGGTTTCTTTCTAGACCTAGCCATGGTGCTCTTACATATATGAGAGTCAATCTGGATGTCTTCCTACAGTGGCCTTTGCTGGAGTAGGAAGGCTTTTTTTGTTTAGGGGAAAGGTTTCCCTTCAAAGTTCTATAGATGCATTTAAAAATGAGCCCACAGAAAGTTGGTGTTTTTTTTTTTTTCTTTTTTTTTTTCTTTTCAGAGAAATATGCAGAAGCGCCTCAGATATTTGCAAAGGGTCCATTAGTTACCCCTTTTTACTTTTGCCTTTATTACCTTCACAGTGACTCCACATACATAATGTATTAAAAAATGAGTAAAAGGCTCCAAGTTACATATTATAGAGTAATAGAATAATTCAGGTTGGAAAAGTCCAAGATCATTGTGGCCAAATCCATCACTAAAACCATGTCCCCAAATGCAGCATATACACATTCTTAAAATATCTCCAAAGATGGTGATTCAGTCATTTTTCTGGGCAGTCTTCTCCAAAGCCTGATAATCCTTTTAGTGGAGAAATTTTCCCTACTATCCAATCTAAACTTCTCCTTCTGCAACCTGAGGCCGTTTCTTCTTGTCCTGTCACTAGTTGCCTGACAGAGGAGACCAACCCCACACCTGGCCACAACTTCCAGGTACTTGTAGAGGGTGATAAGGTCTCCCCTGAGCTTTCTCTTCTCAGTTCCCCCAGCTGCTCCTCATCAGACTTCTCTCCAGACCCTTCACAGGCTCTGTTACACTTCTCTGGACATGCACCAGCTCTTCAAAGCCTTTCTTGGAGAGAGGGGCCTAAAACTAGACACAAGATTTGAGGTGGGGCCTCACCCATGCCCAGAACAGAGAGGTAATCACTACCATAGCCTTGGTGGCCATACTGTTGGTGATCCAAATCAGGAAATCACCATATGTCCTGGTCACCTGGGCACACTGTGCTAGACCATTTCCAGCCATATGTGGACCAGCTATCCCAAGTCCTTTTCCACCATGCAGCTTTTCACTCACTCTTTCCCCATCTCATAGCACTGCCTGAGTTTATTGCAACCCAAGTGCAGGATCTGGCATTTAACATTGTTGAACTTCCTACAAGTGGCCTCAGCCCATTGATCCAGCCTGCCCAGATACGTCTTCAGAGTCTTCTTGACCTTCAGCAGATTAACACTCCATCCAGTTTGGTGTTATCTCTGTACTTACCAATGATTCACTTGGTTCACTCATGCATGCCCATCAATATAAGTGTTAAACAAGTACGCTTCTAACACTGAGCCCTGGGAAACACTGCTAGTGAATGAGCTCCAGATGAATCTAACTCCATTCACCACCACTCTGGGCCTGGCCATCCAGCCAGTCTTCTACCCATAGAATAGAGAACCCATTCACACAACACACAGCCAGTTTCTTCAGGAGAATTCTATGGGAAGTATTGTCAAACTATACTAAAGATCACCCAGGCAGCATCCTCAGCCTTTCCCCAATGAGTCCCTTCATTTCTTTCCTAGTTATACCATGCCAGAAATACTAGAAAACATTCCCTGCCATATTCACCTGTTCACAGGGATTGTAGCTGTGACAATGAAGCTCCTTTCTCATTTTCACTCTTGTCATGCAACAGGACTGACAGTCATCTTTGTGCTAACCTTTAATATTGGATGGCTTTTTCTGCACTTTATGGGTTATCTTTCACTTTGATCTCTTTCACAGATCTTCCATTATAAATTTTATCTTTAGTTGAGATTCATTGTGGTAGCAAAAGGAGATATTTCTGATACTTTTCCATATATTTTTACTTCTGTCATATACACATAAACAGCTAAGATAATGGACAAATTTTAAAATATTTTTCTAAATTTTTTAATTTTCATTTTTATCTCATAAATGCTATCATAGTCTGACAGAAACCTAAAAATTATATATATTAGCATGGTCCCCAAAATACAAAACAACATATCAATGCAGAACTCTGCAATTTTGTTTGTTACTAAATATTAAAGCAGAAGACAATTTTGTTTATAACAGTGCATCATTTTCTGTCAATGCTTTCATGTGTTTCATCTAATGAAAAGTTGCTATTTCCCCTAGACAAATTTGCAAAACAAAAAATCTGTATTTATACAAATCATATTGTCTTCTTTATTCCTTCCTTTCATGTAACTTTTGGACAACTGAAAAAAACAGGAGACTCTTCAAGGAAATACCAATGTAAAAAGTTTAAAGTATTTAACATAGACTTCTAGGTCTTAGAGGTCATTTCCAACCTAAATGATTATATGATTTTATATTATGTGAATATTTGAATAATATTGTTGATTTAATTTTATTGGATAGATATTTTTAAGCTTCTCAGTCATTAACCTAGATAAACTGAAAATTACTGTGACTCCACATAACATAGAGTTAAAAATAAAATAATCTTTCAGACTTCCCAACACAGATAATGAATTGGTATAATAAACATTCTGTAAGACCTTGGTTACTATGGGTTCTAATGACCTGTCTTGAATTATCCTTTAATTTTTTTTTCTTATTAACATTTTATTTTAATATACAACATCATACTATATTGCATATCTTAAACTCCCAAAGAAAAAGGATAAAGGATAAGTGACTGATAACTGGAAAAAAAAGAACTATGATTTTGTGGATAAAGTTTAAAACTGTTAGGAAAGAGAAGAAAATTCATTTGTTTTTAAGCTGCTGGTGTTTTGAAGATTCTTGGGTAACATTTCTATAAAAGACCACTGATTTTTAATATCTGAGTTCAAACCTCAAGGGCTCCATTACTAAGAATAGCTCCCTAGTGAAATCTAAAGCACGTGTGGGGAAAGAACAATCTACCTGCTGGCATCCAGTTTCCAACAAAATACAGATGTGTAAATTCATTTCAGGACCTTATTTCTATTTTTTTTTCCTTCTTCTTTTGTAATAAAAAGCAGCAGTTAGTATATAAACTGAATTTATAAACTACTGGAAACAAAATAAATGAAAGTGCAAAATTGAAGCTGAGCCTTTAGGACTCTGTAGTTGGAGTTTAGATTTAAGATATTTTTCAAAAGCTGTTCCTGACAAGTAATATTAATCAGGTAAAGTTATACTTCATGAATATGCAATTTATTTGTTCATTATCATGTGTTACACTTCCATTTATAAATAATGATCTTAAATACATGATATAAATAATGGTTTCATATTTAATATTATATAAATAATGGTTTTATTGCTATCATAGGTAAATATTAGAAATATAACTTAAATAGTTTTATTAGCAACATTGTACCTCAGATCTCCACAGAAATACATACACTTTGATGCCATCAATTTTTATCATGCATTTACATTTGTACTTGTATTGAGATATGCCTGATACTATTAGCTGTACATGTTAAACACTTAATATCTATATCAGAGAAAAATTATTAATTTGGAAAGTAAATTCGGTTTTAGGTATACTACAGTGTTTCATTCTACTACTTTCACATCTGAAGATAAATGCTGTAGTTCATGAATAATGAACTCCTAATATCCATGAGCTCCTAATATCACAATTTCTGCTTCTACTATTACAAAAACTTATTATTTAGCTCTTAGATATAAACATTGTTTTAGTCCTTCTGACTCCCTGTGTATAATTTCATGATTTGGCATTTATTTTCAGGTCATTCATTTGAAGGGGTTAAAGTGAAAGCTCTTAAATAATTAACCTTTGATGATAAGTTAAAATAATTTTCAGGTCAAAATTCATGAAACCTAGGAATTAAAAGATTAAGCATGTCTTTAGCATTTTGAAGACAGGAGTCAAGGTTCATGTGTAGTATATACTTTGCCTCAGTACTTAAAGACTCAAAAATTACAGCTAAAGAGCCAAATATTGAAGCTAGTCTGTGGTACATTTCATTTCAAAATTAAACTTTCAATATCTCATATACTGATAATACTGACAAACAAAAATCACTTTCCGACTCATATCTGACAATCATGCACAGGTGAACTGTGCATGGGAAACCTGCAGGGCCACTGGACATGGAGGTCTGCAGTCCCTGATGTGCTTCAAATCTTGTGGAAACTGCCTGACAATTACTGCTGGAATAGGAGGAAGGGCCAAGCCCAGAAATGTTATGCCCTGCTGCAGACTGGCCAGTGGGATTGGAGAGGAGACAAGTGGGAGAGCAGAAGCATGGACACTCTTGTTACAGAGCTCGCATCTGCTGGAGATCAGGCACGTGGCAATCTTTTGTAATTGTTTATATTTCTTTAATATCTAAAAGCTCCTCCTGGGATCAATACACATTGTGTAATCTCTTACTGTTTAAAAGATGGACCCATTAAAAAGAAGTTTAGGATCGGAAAAGGCAAAACAGAGACATAAAACTATTACTTTTCAAGAACAGAAAGAGAAGACACAGTTGTTATGAATTAATGATGCCCATCTTAGGTTAAAAAAGTTAGACTTTTTTTAGAATTATTTTGAGGAATGAAAGACAGGGAGAGAGATATGCAGGCAGAAACATCCAAATGGAAAGAACAAAAGAAAAGTAAAAAGACATTGAAACAGGGTGCAAAGGAAGTGAGGAGAGAGGATAAACTAAAAGGCAGAGGGAAATATGGATAAAAATAATAAATTCACAGACATTTAGAAAGTAAAGAAATTTGATAGTACCTACTTTTTGGCTAATCTTTAATAAAGTAGTTAATATTCATCTTTGAATGTAGTAAATGTATGTAGAGATGCCCAAACAAAACTTTTGCTTCAGTGTGGTTCATATTTTCTAATGACATTACTAAATAACTTAGTCCAACTCATTTGTCTAAACCGGTGATGTTGATAGTGAAAAATTATCAGAACTATGGTTTTCCTGGTTTTATACCACAATATACTGGGTATATGAAGTCACAGCCAGCAAGCAAACAACTTGAGTATATCAGGGTATTATTTTCAATTTAAATGGATTCCATATTACAGAACAAAAAATAAAAATATTCCGTCATGAAAACAGATTATGCCAAGTGCAATCAAAATAGAAGGCTCCTTAGGGGTTATAGACAGGAATACAGTCCAGTGAATTTCAAAAAAATGCAAAAAATAACTTTCAAAGTAGTCTGAAAAAACTTCAGCAAAATTAAACATTTCTAAAGATCCCCATATTGATCTGATATTACCTAACTGATAGTACAGTACTACCTAACTGTATTGTTAAAATCCTCAAGATCTGAAAATATCAAAGCAGTTAGATGGGCTCTCGTGTTTAGTGAGATTTTTTCCTTTTCATTTTGTCTCAAACTGTACTAGCAAAAATGAAAATTATGACATGCCTACAATGACCGGAAGTCTGTAAAACAGAAACAATTTATAAAAATTAGATCTCTAACTTGAATATATTTCCTTTAGTCTCTTATTGTGTAATCATTAAATTAGCTAATTTAATAGTCTCTTCATCTTTTTTTCTTCTGTATAAACTAATGATCTTGGAAAAAAAATACTATTATTTACCCATTCTTTAATAAAAAGCTCCTTGGATAAGTGCTTAATGCTCGAGGATTTTGTTATCCTTTCTTTAATTCTATTGGAAAACAGAATACAGTCTTGTTTTGATCTTTCTTAGGGAAACTTCTGTATGATGGAAAGTAAGCTTAGTGTCATAAATATAACTGAAAATAGTGATTTTAGTAAAATTGCAAAAAGATCAGAAATGATTACCAGTCAGGATCTAAGAGAAGTAGTCATGCTCATTTACACCTATAAAGGGGGTACTTAATTCCTCAGTGCTTAAGAAGCAATTTGTGCGTCCCAAAAGCTTAGACACACACATAATTACCACATTGACTGTGACCTGAGAGTAGGCACTATAAATTGTCTAAGGTATCTGATCCTCCATTCTCACTCAAGCTCAAGTGATACTAATAATAGGAAATAATAATAGTAGTAGTTATTATTACTATTATTTTTTTAACAATAATCGATAAAAATAAAATATGGTATTAAATTAGTCTTCTTGAATGGGCAAATATATGCCAAAATTTGGAGTAAGCAACAATTATTTTCTGAAGGGCAATTAAAAAATATAGGTTTTGGCTCCCAAAAATAAGAGTTTTTTTTCTGGTAGGCATGGAAGGAACTTCCTCTGCCTTCACCTCCTAAAATTCAGACTAAACTTATCCTACAACTGAATTGAACATCTGGGAAATGGAAGAAAACACTAATATAGGAAATGGGACTGTATGAAGGGGAATTTATTGGGTAAAACATCCTTGTTGCCTTGTTACAATGGGTGAATAATCAGCATTTTTGCTAAAGTATTATCAATAACTTGATCATTTGAAGGATATATTTTTATGACTTATTCAGAGAAGTTTTAATGTACGAGTTACAATAGTGTTTCGGTTTTTTTTAAAGAAGCTTATTACCTTGTTATAAAAAATGTTTGAAGTCCACAACAATCTTCTGGGTTTGCTGTTTATACCCATTTCAAAAAATAACTAACATAAGTTTACCCAGGAGATCAATAAGCTATATAATTCCAGTTGTCTCTAGAAATTGACATATATTTTAACCATCCTGTTACTCATTCTTGACTTGACTTAGTTATACATGAAACTGTCCAAGATTCCAAGGAATTAGATTTTTTCCAGGAGTTAACTGGACAGATTCTTGTCTGACCCATTGCTCATGCTTACCTCATAAACTGTTACTGTGCACACCTTCCTGCAATGCGGACACCAGTTAGTTAAACCGCAGAAAAATACATTTTTCTCAGTAAATGTATTAGAAACAGTGGTACCAGATTGCTGATCTAAAGTTCTTTGTCCACAACAGTGTTCACACAGAGGGTATAGTACTTTGTGGTTTATTATGGTCTTACATATTCCATTAGTTTTAACAAGTTATCAGAAGATGGTGTGGCATAGGAAGCAATTAAGTGCAAATCCTAGATTTTGATTGTTGAATGTCTCTTGAAGTTTGAATCTCTCATGTTATATCAGGTCACTTTCAAAGAAAAAAATTTATAGAGGAATAAATCACCTCCTAGGATGGAGCCAGTTCTTCAAATAAAATTTGAAATCAGTGTGTTTAAGATTATCTTTTCTTATGTTTATAGGGAATGGTTGTTTAAATAGCATGTTATAGTTTCTAGAACAGCATAGGAAATAAACAATTAATAGATAATAGTTTATTTCGGTGGAGACTGCACATAAAGACTGCTTAAATTCCTTATAGATAGAGAGTAAAAATTTCCTCTGAATACCTACTTTGAGTTAAAGAATATTTTTCTGGGCTCTCCACATCCATATAGTTCTGACATAAGAACAGAGGGTTAAATTTCCTTTGCTACAAAGCAGAGATAGGTTCAAAGAACTGGAATTTCAGCTTCACGGTCCCTAAAAGAACAAGAGAAAAAAAAAGCTGTGCTGATCGACTGTTTTAGTGATGTCTTTCTCACTGTGAAACTTTCACTTTCTCACTCTTTGAGTGTAGGGTGGGAATGACAACTGCATTCTATGCTATCCTCTGGCAAATTGACTTATCTGTTCCACTTCAGGACAAAAATTTGAGTTATGATACAAAAATATTATGCTTTCCTAATGAATTCAATTAAAATTTTACTACAAATTCTTACAAACCAGGGACTGATATCTGTTTGCTTTTTCATTGGAGTTTCATATGAATTCTGAGCATAGAGTGGGTTTACTTTGTGGGCAGTGGAGAACACAATACAGTAGTCATTATAAGAAATTTTGGCTATAAATCAGTACATAGAGAGCTCACACCCTGACACTTTAGACAGAGTTCCCATGGTAAGCATAAACTCAGTTATATCTCATGGCACAGTTAACTAGCTTGCAATATCGTAGTGAATCTATTTAAAACAAGCCTAGTCCTTTGGCCAAAATTGGTTTGGCCTTTATGTTGGCACTATTTGCTTCATTTTCAATCACTGGTAGTGCCACCACTTTCCACCTTTATTACTACTCTGTTGTAATATAGACGTGGTCATTCAGTCATTCAGAAATGCTATGAACAGCCCAAAGCAGTCTTGGGATGCAAAAAAAACCCAATTAATTTTATTCTTCCATGATGAAATATGATTTACTTCTAACCTTAGTTTAGAGCTGATTTTAAGTATTTTAATTATTATTGTTTCTGTAACAGAACTGAAATACCAAGATTTGTCTATGTGTAATGCAAATAATATCCTCCTTGTTAAAATAGTATCAGTGATAAGGTGCTTATTTTATTCATATATGATTGCAGAAAAGAGAATAGTAACTTCTGATAAATTCAATTTTTTTTAATTTTCCCTAGCCTTATGGAAAGATATTTGACAGATATTATTATTAACACAGATTTTTATAGAAGGTGACAGAGTAAATTTTCACTAAAATGGGTGACGTCTTCTCAAACAGCATCCTTACACTACCAACAAAACTGAGAACACCTGAATTTGTTGTATGACTATGTCATGTGTTCTGAAACTAAATAGGAGAACCAAGATATCTCCTTTTACAGAAAGACTTGAACTTAATTTTGGATACAGTTTAGTTTTATTACCGACTTTTTCCTTGTTTGAAAGCAAACCATATAAAGCAGTAAAAATGTGGAATTTGAAAGTAAGACTTTCCCTCTTTTTTTTTTTTTTTTTTTTTTTTTTCCCTAGGGAAGCAAAATAGCTTGAGAAAACCTACTGCATTCTGGTTTGTATTATCTATGTTAAATAATCTCTTGGTTTTTTTTCCCCTTTAACACAATCCACTTCCATCCTACCATGGTGCTAGCAAAGTAATTCAGTCTCAACAAGATGTTGAGACTTGCAATGCTAGTATTGATTTACTGTTTATTTCCTAACAACTGGGATTTTTTTTTCCCCTTGTGGGACAGTCAACAGAGAAGATAAGAAAAAAATGAGACAGGAAGTTTTTTTTGTTTGTTTATAAGGAGTATGTGTTTATTCACCTTAACTGTGTAGACTTCAATGTGAAAACACGTTGGTTCAATGACCATGTGGCTTCAGGAAGATCTGCTTTGCTGTATTATCCTTGACCCTTTATTGTCTCTCATCTTTACTGCTCCAACTTCTGATTCTTGATAAAAACATCTACAGAAATGTGTGTGTGGCCTAAATAAGACTGCCTTCCTCGGTAATACCCATTTTGTTTGCTGACCATTAATGGTTTGGGGACATTTACTGGCATACTCATACTCACAATAAGAAAAAAATTTCTGTCTTTCATAGATGTGTTTACTCACATATTTTTTATTTCCTGGGAGGGAGGGGGATTTGGGTTTTGTGAGTGTTTGTTGTAGTGTTTTTGGTCTTTTTTTTTGTTTTTTTTTTGGTTGCCCTTTTTTATTCTTTTATAAACAGAATCAGTTATTCTGTAGAGTTTAAGCAATTATTTCCAAAGGAAATTATAAACTCACATCAGCTTTTCTTTAAGTTTCCAAATTTTATTCACACAATTTACATAATTTTACCTATTCAAGTTTCTCTTATATAACAATTCTGGAGCACTTACACAGTTAGATATATTTTCCCAATCATATTGATTCTTAAAGAACTAAAATCTATTCAGTGGTAAGATTCCCATTCTTAAGGAACTAAGCATAATTGAGCTATATTAGCATATCATGAAGAAAGTTCATATGTAAAGAAAATTATATGAATAGCCAAGGAGAACTCAGCACATGAAGATGTTTATATATATATATTTAGACAATTAGATACATGCAGTTAATGTACAATACATAAATTTTATGTAATTTATGGATTTAAAAAATATAAATATGCATTAATTATGAAAAATTGATAACTACTATAATAACTCTATTTTTTATTATTATAAATAAGTACACAGCTTTACACTTGTTAACATTTGAAGCATAGACATTTCAAAATTGGTATATCCTTTATATAATCAAATGAAGCTGAAGCACATAAAGAGAACTACATAAAATAGCATTCAAAGTTAGAGAAAGTCTAATTTCAGTATATTGTATTTTACTGGATAATTTTCTACAACTGAATGGATTCTTCTCAGCCTTTCCCTCACATTACCCTACTATATGTGCCTGAATGAGTCATTGTTTTTTATTGATCTAACCTCAGTGTAGACGTAAGATCTTGAATCTGACAATTGTAAAAGATGATACTTTTAGTGATTAATTGTGATGAGACAGTGAAGTGAGCATTATCTGTCTATTAAAGTGTATTATACTGGAGATTACAAGTCACTACAGAATTGTTCCTTTGCACTGAATTTTCTACAGCTGTCTAAAGTAACAGATGTTAAAAAAGTGAAGTACCGTAAGGAATATTAGAATTGGGGCATTATTTAGTGAAATTGATAATACCAAATGGCATCTTGAGCAGTATCTGAATTGCTGAGTCTGAATCTGAATTACAGATTTACATTACAGATGTAAATTAAAGATGCAAGTAAAGTTTTCCTGTAATTTCTTAAGGTTATCTTGGTTCAGCTCAAAATCTCATTTCTATATATTGTTCTTGACAATATTCTAAGATGATGAAAACTCTTAAGTCTTTTTATTCTGCATTATTCCTTCTCTTTCTACTGTTTATTCCCACCTAAAGCCAGAATCTCAGATTGTGATATCAATCATAGCACAACAATGAAAAGTGAGGTCACAAAGGAAGGATTATTCTTACAGGTGAGAGAAAGAAGTTAAAGCATATTAATTTTTCAGAAACAAAGAAAGGTCTTCATACAAATGTCTCTTGCAGTACAGAATAGTGAAAATGAAATACAGTCGGTATGAAGCATGACTACAGGTAGATTTTTTTTATTTAAAAGATGTTTTTCAGAGCTGTACTGGCAGAAGAAGTGATCTTAAGCGCAACTCAGAAAGAGACAAAGAGTAGAATTGCATCTCAGTGACATGAAAAAAAAGAAGCTTGGAAGTTTTATTACTTTGCCTGGTCCACTTTAATACTTTTATTGTTTTATTTTCCTTCTTTTTTTATCTTCTCCTTTTTTTCTGTTTAAATATTACACAATTTGTATCAATGAGCAACTGAAAAAGTAATTGAGTCATGACATTAACAGTTGACAAGAAAATCATAACACAAACTTAGGGATTGTTTGGATTTTTTTGGGGCTTTTTTTTATGATGGGATTTTTTTATTATTTTTGTGTAATTAATTTAATTGCTGAAATGCACAATAATGAGTATCTGAGATTTACAGTTATACCACTGAAATCTCAGAGGGTGAAATATAGTTTTAGAACATCCTGTGTTGGAAGGGGCTCAAAAGGATTATCAAATTCTAGCTCCTGACCCTACCCAGGACACCCTAAGAATCACACCTTACGTCTGACAGCGTGATCCAAGTGCTCCTTGAACTCTGTCAGGCTTGGTGCTGTGACCGCTTCCCCACCCCCTGGGTAAAGCACCTTTTCCTGACTTTTCCTGATATCCAACCTAGATCTTCCCTGCCACAACTTCAGCCCATTCCCTCAGGTTGTGTCACTGGTCACAACAGAGAAGAGATCAGTGCCTGCTCCTCCCCTTCTACAAAGGTCCTTTTATCCAGCTGGTGAGGCTGTGCCTGATGCCCTCAGGACACTCTTGGCCCTCGTGGCTGCCAGGGCACTGCTGACTCCTGTTCAGCTTGCCACCGACCAGGACCCCCAGCTCCCTTTTGTGGCCCTGCTTTTCAGCATCTCATTCCCCAGACTTTCTGTACATCCAAGGTATGTAGGTCCAGATATGGCTCTGTCCCAGCTGCAAAATCCGTATTTACCCTTGTTAAACTTCATATGCTTGGTGATTACCCAGCCCTTTAACTTTTCAAGTTCTCTCTTCAGACCCTGTCTGCTCCTCCAAATTTAGCATCATTAAGTCCTGCATCCAAGTCATCTATGAAGGTGTTGAAGCTCATTGACTCTAAGACAAATCCCAGAAGAACCTCACTGATGATCAGACACCAGACTGATGTAACACCATTTAATACAACCCTTTGCACCCAACCCATGAGACAATTGCTCACACATGTTTAATACCTAAAATGTCTTTTAGTATGTTTTGGAAAATCTACAGTTGGATATATATTATTGCAAGTCATATAATTATGATTTATAATTTGCCAAAATTAAAATATACCCTCCCAGAAATCTACTAGAACATATTTTTTGCTGCCAAAAAATTAAAGTTTTTATTTTTTACTTAGAGATTAAGTTCCAAAAAGCATTCTAAAAGTGAAATCTTGGGCCAGACAAAGTTAAAGACAATTCTATCATTCATTTCTCTGAGGCAACTGTTCCCTGATTGTTGGCACCTACCCCATATTTTGGTTGGATTCCTCAAACAAAAGCTCTATTTACAGTACTCAGAACACTAAAAACATCTAACAAAATTATTTTACCAAAGCTCTTTAAAAATGCTATAAAATTTGTATAAATTCAAAGTTTTACTGGATTCCCTTCATACACAGGAGTACCTAGATGACCCTGTATAAGGCTGAAGAATGATTGCATGTAAACCAAACACATGAATAATTCCCAACAAATATACCAAGAATTTGAGATACAGTCTAACGGTACTGCATTGTAACAGAACACGCTATCGCTATAGAATTAGGTTTTTAAGTGAACCTAATATAAAATTGCATTGCAACTAAATTATAATCAAAACAATATAAACTTAAAACGTTGGAATTGTTGCCACTGCCTACCAGAGGCTGGGCTACCTCACTGATGTTCCAGAGCCAGAGTGAGAGTGGGGAACTGCCCTGGCTGGGGTGAAGCCATGGACCTTAGAGCTTAGAACCTTAGAGCTCCCACAGCTCTGGCCTGAGAAGCAATGCTCCAAGGCAAGGACTGGGCAGAGAAACAGAGGAGTCTCTCCAGGTCTTGGAGTTCTGACTGGTTTATTGAAGGAATCGGGGCAAAGAGAGAACAGACACCACTCCAACAAGGTTGACGAGCCAGGACTACAAGAGCCGTGACCATCTCTGTGCACGGGACTATAAAGCCTTACAAAACAGAGTGGATACAACTGAATAACCAGTAGGGCAACACTTGGGGTGGACTTTTGGGATCACAACCAGTCAGAATAGGGGGGAAGAAAGGGCTCAGTTAGGGATTGGTTCAGGAGATGAATGACAAGGAACTTTCCAGAATAAGGGGCAGGGTTGCCTTGATAGGCAGGGAAAGGTCTAGAAAAAGGGGAGGGGGTTGCCTTGAGGGACAGATGGAAAGAAGGGCACAATTTAGGAAGAAACCAACCTGGGGAGAACGTAGGGGAAAACAGAACATACTATTTAACAATCAACTTAATAAACTTAAGAAAATAAACATGAACCACAACATACTGTCTTTTTTGAATCCCTCATTTAATTTGTAAATAAAATTCTGCATTTTTACAAGCCCCTTAATTTTTTTCACAAAAGTGACAGAACAGCCAGCTCAGTCTCACATCAGCATTACACAGCAGGGCCTTAAATAACATAATTAATTTGCAGTTAGTAATGTCTCAGTTCAAGTTGAGGTCTCACTGAATTGATTCCTGAAGCTATAGAGTTCCACATACAGTAGCAGTAACCGTATGTTAAATGTAACAGTAATAAAATAGTGTACCTGTTGGAATACTAATTACTCCTAAGAGTTTCATTCAGCACAAAACTCAGCATCAACAGTATTTTGGACTAAACTATGTCCTTGTAGCAGCATGCTGAGGAAAGAATATGAAAAACTGATTTTTCTTTTTAAACTTATGCAATCTGAATTATAATGGACCTAAAAAGTGAGCTCTGCTTCCTTTGTGCTGAATAGATGGGAAGACTGAGAGAAATTATAACATGAAGAAATCATAACATGAAGAAATCAGAATTTCCTCTTTTCTCTGCTCACAGGTCAGTGTTACTGCCACCCATAAATTTTCAAGCAAGACAAGCTCCCACAGAATCCAAAATCAACTTAGAAAAAATCAAACTGAAATATAGTAACAACACATTTTCTTGTTGTTTTCCTTGGACTGTTTGGGACCCAAAAAATATGTGCAATATGTAGTAGGATTTGTGTAAGGGTCAGAAACCATTCTTGAATTTTCAAAGGGGTTCCAAATGGAGGCCAAGAGCACAGGATATAAAGCAGGAAAGCAATTTTTTAGACTTTTTTTTTTTTTTTGTTATACTCTGAAAGACTTAATTAGAGAGGATGTAATTTATCTATAAAGTAATTTACCTTGAAAAAAGGCTTTACATGTGCTATATTCATTGTGGAATGAAAAAGCCCTGTTTAATGTTTATTGAGTCATAAATTGTGACTTAACTCTCTTAAATGCACTCAGCAATGATGATACTATTTTCAATGACTGGAGCAAAAAGGAGATTCTAAGAAATGTGGGGGGGAAAAAGGCCAAGATTTCAGAATTCCTCTTAATTGTTATCATAAATTTAGCAGGGAGAGGAAAGAAGAAATCTTGAAACATAAGGAGGAAGAGGGAAGTGTGACTTTTTCAAGAAAGGATGCATCTTAATGAAAAATAGGTACCATTATTGTGTCTGGAATGACAAAGTTTTCACATTTTCCTTTTTTGTTCAGAAATCTTTAAACTAGCATAAAAGAAGATAATGAGAACAGGCAAGCTAAAACTGACTTTTTCTGCCCTTCTCTGGCTTATTACTTAAGTTTTAGCTTATGCATTATGCATCTGCTTAGTCAGGTCAGTTTGTTCAGTCAGGCTACTTTGTTTAGAAATCTGCATCTTTTGTTTCCTGTATTTTTGTGGTACCATGTCTTTTTGTATATTTGCTTTGGATAATAGAATGCCTTGGCCTTCACTGGTTCACTTAAGACATAGTTGTTTGTATGCTTTGAAAATAACGATATCTTGTACCTCTTGAATGCAGTAAATAAAATAAGTAGTAGATGACATATTGATTGATGCTGAGGAATATGGAAACATATTGCAGCACCTCTCCTTAAAGATGGCATAGCTGCAGACACGCCCCTCCCCAGATGGCACAGGTTGCCTGGAAAAGATGTTTAGGACTCTGATGGGTGAATATAAAGGTAAAGCCATGGAAATGCCCTTTGACACAAAAGTAACTGAACTCTTGGGTGCCTCTTTTGGTGTAAGACAGGCATGAAGTGGTGCAGCTTAGGCCGGTGTGAGATTCATGCGTCCATTTTTAACCCTGAAAGTCTCCCATGTGTATCTCAGCACAACAATAACAGTCCACTGCAGGGGAGCTTTACTAGTGGCTGTTTTTTCTTGCAAAGGATGGCTTCACAAACTTATGCTAAGGAATGAAAGAGATGGGTGTCAGGAAGCAGCAAGAGCAGGTGGCACCATGAGCTCCCCAGACTATCTCAGGGCAGTGTCTGGCAGCCAGGGCTGTCCCACAGTGGTAGCCAGGATCTGGCAGCAAGGGGCACCAGGGGCAGACTTAGCCCCAGGGACCAGACACCTCCTTGGGAGCTCTAATGGGCCAAGTCCAGATTGAGAAAGGGGTATTGTAGCTTTCGCTTGCTCCGTCACGGGGATCGTCTACGCCGGCTAGCTTATCCCCTTCAGGTGACTGGAGGGAGCTACGAGTGTGGCTGCCCCCAGCTCCTGTCTCAGAGCGCTGGGTGGCAGTGATTGCCTCGGCGTGGGTGACGAAGGCACAGCAAAGCTATGAAGACCCAAAGCAAAGGAATAGGGAGCGGACACCTGTATGAGGTCTGCAGAGCCTTTATTCTCCCAAACCGGGACAGTGACAGATGTCACTCAACCTGGGGTCTGACAGGGGATTATAAAGGGCATGGGCGTGAGGGGGATGAACACAGAACAGCCAATAGGAAGGGATTACATCAGTGCAGGGGGCCAATGAGGAGAATTTAGGGAGGGGAAAGGCTTCCAGGGACCAATACTGACAAGAACAGGGATGACTGACATCGAACATTCTAGAAGAAAATGGGGGTGGTTTCAGGGATTGACAGGGAGAAAGGGCTGTACAACTTGGACTGACAGGGGTATTTTTAGGTACAGAGGGAGATTGACAACCCTGTGGCGGGAATACTTTGTGGTCAGCAAATGGGGAAAAACCTTTCTAGGGAGGAATAGGGGACACATGGAACATACCAACACGACCTATCTAACAGCTAGTTTCTAACTTAATCACCAAACCCTTATAAATCCTTGTAAAACTGTCACACCACCACAGGGTATGTGGGTGGCCCCGTGGCCAGGCAGGGCAGGACTGTAGGGAGCTGGAGACCAGCCCAGCAGGGATGTTAGTGTGGCAGGACCAGGGAGATACAATATAGTGCAGGGCTGTGGTCAGGGTGGGAGGAGGATTGGGATATAGGCAGAGAAAAGCGAGGCTGGCTGTGCCTCAGGGCCATGACAAGGGGAACGCATATATTTTATGTTAGATGGTAAAATAATGAGAAACAAACTCAGTGATACTGAAGTTCCACCAAAAAAGGCAGCGCTAGGGAATAGGATAGATGCAATGATGCAATTTGACAGGCATTTGAGCTGAACCTTCATCAGACTTCTTGGTTGAAGGCACTTGACATCACTTTTGCTTTGCCTACAGCAGTTTCTCTCAAACATACTTGATGTTTCATTTTCCATAGTCTTGCTCCCCAGATTTTGTTTTCAGATTTGAACTAGAAGGAACACAAAGGTAAAAGAAAATTTAAATAATCCTTGGTAAAACTTCTGGTGCACATTTGTAGAAACTGACATTGGATAGGTTTTCTGAGGCTGTAAGTATCTTTAAGGCTTATTTCCTGGTTTCTTAGCAACCCCTTCCCCAAACCAGACCAACCACAGAAGATCCTTATTGCCATCCAATTTCTATAGAGGACATCCAGTGAATTTGTAGAGATCCCAACCAACATAGTGGTTCATACAGACTGAGTTGCAGTCCCAAAGAAAGGAGGATGTTTAAAAAATGGGTGGAAAATACCTGAGCCAGCTGAAAAGCAGATGTACACCACACCTTGCCAAATTATCAGTACTATTTATACCTATTGTGCACATATAAAACACACAGTCTATCAAATGCACACACAAGAATATTAGAAGCTTAAAACAATTTTCATATCTCTTTCCATGCCTGCACTTTTGCAAATGGATTGACAATGTAAAGAAAATGTCCAATGTAAAGAAAAGGCACAATCACTGATGGAGGTGTTAGCATTTACAGAGAGAACTGCATGCTATGCAATAACTACTGTCACCTTACACAGAAGAAAACAGAAGTTTTCTGAACTGGATCACAAGTACAAAATCCAAGATGACCTTAGATTTATTATGAATATATGGTATATGGGGTATTGTTTTATTCTGTCATATTATGTTTTTTGAATTCACAAGCATAATTTCCACAACTTCAGCTTCAATTTTAGTCATAGTTTTCAGTGATGTTATGAAACTATAACTAATATTTCACCATTTTTTATGTCTTGGTCTATTTACCTGAAAGAAAATAGTCACAAATATTCTTTAAAAAGCTGGGTCGAATTTGCTCTAGTTTGCAGAAGTTCAGGGGCTCAGAATGTTCAAACCCTGTCCCTAAAGATTTTCATTAATCTTTGTTTCAGATTAATGAAAATGCATAGCAGATTAATGTAGTAATCTTTGCTGGAATTTGGGAAATGCCACTAAATAAGAGTACATTTATTTCTTTGCATTTCAGATAGAACATTAACATTTTAATCTGGTATATTAATTTTTTTGTTTAGGCTGTGTCTGACCTTCACTTTGAAACAGTCTTATTTATAAGTGGTCCTGTGTTTTAATCAACAGTATGATACGAGTTTCTGCCTCTAGAAATAAACACTGTATTATTCTTCCTAGTTTTCTTTTTTCCCCCTTCAAATACCTGATATTCTCTTTGTAAAGAGGGAAAAATTACTCAACCTCAGTCCTGAGTTCAGCCATAATTTGTTTATGCATATGGAATTTACCAGATAAAAATAAATAGAAATCAGGTGCAGCTTGGCAAAGAAGTTGCTTCTGATTCAGTCTCCCTGAATGATCACATTTCAGTATTTTTTAATTTAATGGAGTTCTGACCTCACAGACTTTTTAATGTTATTTTCATTTTACATGGTGCCTTTTATGTACTGAAGTAAGAGAAGTTTCTTAACTTTCAGTTCCAGAAGCAAAATACATCATGAAATATGGAGAAGCTGGACTACCTGAGAAACATATAGTTGATTTATTTTTTGATAATTTAATGTTAAGAATAAATATACTTTACTTTCTCTGTGGACAGATATACCAAGCCTGAGAGAAGTGGTGGCTCTAGCTGCTTAAGACATTTCAGGTGAAATTATTCCTGGGAGACACTACTCCTTTGTACAACTAATGTTTTCCAGTTGGAAACTTAAAACAATTGTTTCATGTTTGCTTTTTTGGAGATCAATTTCCATATTAAACATATGACAGCAATGGCTGGAGGTCAAGTTGTTAAGGCTGGAGGTCAGGGATCCCAGAGATCCTTCAGTACCTAGCTCTGTCCTGATGCCAAACCCTCAAAAATACAGGGACCTGAGGTACTCATCTCTTTAATTTACTATTCAGCATGAGGGGTAGTAGAAGAAGTGGTGAATGGCTGAACAATTCAGCATTCATCTTCCTGATACCTACTTGGTTTTGCATGATAAAGCCAAACTGAAAGAACTTTTCCTCATAAACAACTAACAGCTTCAAAAATCTATTTCAGGTGCTGAGGAGTTCCATAGCTTTTCATAAAGATATATTTCATAAAGAAAACATACAAGTTTTCCCTTGGAAGGTTTTACAATATTTTACATAGTGGGAGGAAATTTTCATTATTCAGAAAGTACTAACTTTGGTTTTGTGAAGAGCAGACAAAATTAGACAAGTCAACCAACTATGAAACTAAAGTAATTGACAGTAGCTACTCAAACTACTTCTTCACCTGATTCTTGCATGTTGTATTTCTGCATCTCTACACTAACAAAAACTAACTGATTTTTTTACAGAGCACCTAATGACACTTACTTGCAGCCCTATATACTTTCTTATAATCTCAGAAATTTATTATATTGATTTTGAATTAGATTAATTTCTTTTCATAATTCATAAAACTCAGTTTTAAAGTGTTCTCAGTTGCTGCAATTTGATAATGAAATAACCCTGCCTTCAGCTGCTGCACTGTCAACTATATCCTGTTTTCTTGTAGAAACACATTATTTCCATTTATTTTAATGGAAGTTTTGAATGAAGGAAAAACAAAGAATGTTCAAGGATGCATGAAATTTCGACTTAAATCTAGATATATTTTTAAGCTTTTCCCAGGTATATGAGATGCAATGAACCATCACATTTACCTCCCCCTTGAAACTTTAATGCAAATCTATACCTTATTTTTTTCCAATCCAATCAAAAAGAGCATATACCTGAAAAAAAAATTAAGAAATATCCTTCTTACTGAGTTTCTTTTTCCCATTTAAAATATTTAGTAATATGTGAAAGTTCTTATTAATTGAAAAACCATTTTATTTTCTACAGTTTACTTAGTGTCAAACCAGTGGTGTTTACTCTATAGTATTTCTGCATTAATGAAGTTCAGTTTTCAGAAAGAAAAAGAAAAATCATCTGAAGGAAAAACTGGATGCTCACCTCAGATAAAATCAAAATAAGAAGGTGACCATAATACTACTTGGACAAAGATGACTTTCATGCACGAATTATAGTGTTTGGTGGATAAAAAATTTAGGCAGAAGGCCACTTAGAGATGCCTCAGAGCAAAGCATAAACATCATAAATGTGGTATGTATATTCATAGTGATTCATAGACCTAGAGAAGAATCTTGCAGCTTTCTATGAATGCAGTATTAACAGTGGGATGCTCTTACTTTGATACTGAGGTATATTTCATTTTGTTGTAACTTTTTTTTTTACTAAAACAGATCTTCATTCTAATTTCTGTACTGCAGAAGTTCTTTAATAAGAACCAACACTCAGAAAAAAATAGAATGCATTATAAAGAGCATGAAATTATTTCTAAAATGTTGTACAATAATGTCTTATCTAACATCTGGAAAATTCTTTATGATTCTACAGAGAGTAGCACAACTAAACCACTGCCTTATTGCAGAACTATCAACCTTTCTGAAGTATAATTGTTTCTGAAGAACAACTATTCATACTCTGAGGTAATTTTCTATCTTCATTTTATCTTTTCAGTAGATAAAGAAATATCTCTAGTCCATAAGAATTTCCTTTTTATCCATAGTATATAGGATTAAATTGAAAATTGTCATGTCTTCTTTTTTCATATAAATGAAAATACACTGTGATGACAGCCTATGACAAAACAGTCTTAGCCAAAGGGTCTTTAAAAAAATGAGAAATATTCTTCATTTTTTTCCTAACTGCAGAAATCTTGGTTCTTCTGATAATCAATAATGTCAAGGAACAACTTTTCTTTCCTCAGCTTTGCTTGACAACAACCATGTCACCAAGCTTTCCTGTGCTAAGGCACTAAACTGTACACAGAGCAAGGTTATACATAGTCATGTTTCAAATATTAAAAAAAAAATCATAATCTTTAGGTCATTAAAATCTTAAGATAACTAGTGTTTTAAATATCATGGGATAAAATGTTAAATCAGAATCACACTCAGACACAAATAGACCTTTAACTAATACTCCAAAGTTTGACTAGCTCAGAAGGATGACCAAGTAAGGCCTTTTCCTAAGAGCACTTCCAAAAATACATGAAGATTTTGGAACTTTCAACAAAACAAATCAAATGAGATACATCCCAAAATTCAATGGTCATTAATTCCAGGAACAATGGTATTATTCAATCTTACTAACATTTTTTTTTTGGCAATGATATAATACCAAAATTGGTGCCATCAATTGTTTACAATGGTACTTCTACCTTTTTATGACTCCTCACTGCTGTTTTGTATTCACTGCTGTCTGAAAATTAACTCTGAGGTTTAGATATGAAACAAGGGAAAAGAGAGTTTCAAAATCACCAGATAATATGCAAGGGAAACATAAAATATTATACTGCTGCGGATAGTCTAGTGGCTTACAGTTTCAATAATGCAGCTGGGAAAAATTAAACAGCCCAATGCTATATACAGCTGATATGATGTATTAATAAAGGAAATAGAGAATAATTCTGCTGGAGGGTAACATATTTCACAGAATATGACAGTACATGGAAAGCATGTCTTGCTTGCCATTTGAGGATAGAAGTACAGTTGCAACTTAGCACATATTACATTTCAAAATCTGTCAAAATGGGTTCAGGTAAAAATCAAAGATATCTCCATAATTTGAAGTGTGTAAAGGGAGGAAAGAAGAAGGGATTGTTGATAATGAAGAGAACTATCAACTGCTAGAAGCTCACTAATTGCTATAATTTGAAAAAGAGCTTGTCTCCATTTCTTCAAATACCAGGTTCTTTGCTTATTTGGGAAATTTTCAAATGGAATACATTTCAAAAGGTTAAAAAATAGTTCAAGAATTACTTAAAGTCTACACCAAATGTAGCTTTTGTCATGGTTTGACACTGGCACAATGCCAGTGCCCCCATGAAAATGTGTTCCCTACCTTGAATACTGTGAAGTGGAATCTAGAATAGAGCAAAGCAGGCCCAAGCTTGATAACAGGAAAAAAACTTTATTAAGCTACCACTACAAAAGAAAAGAGAAAACTAAAGAAGGGAAAAAAAAACACACAAAGATCCAAATGAAAACCTTGCAAACCATTCCTCCCCCCCACCACCCAACTCCAACAAACCACAGTGAGACACAATCTGGACCCCAATCAGGTTTCCACCCTTCAAACAACAGATACTCAGTCCATCGAGGGAACAGAGTCTCTCCTGTGCCACAGATCCCCCAAGAAACACAGCTTCACATCCTGTGTTTCCATGTCACACATGGCACCGCCCGGAGAAAAAGTTTGCCATGGTGACCCTTCTCCTTTCCATGCACAGTGCTCTCACCACCAATGCATGGATGGTCAGACTGCCTTTAGGATTTTCCCTTTCAAGGATGCCCTGCCAAGAGGGGAGAAAACAACAGTTCAGTTTTTCATTGTTTGGGACCACAGTCCCCCCCCATTTTCCCCTGGGGCCGAGGGCTCAAGAACAGAGATCTTCTTCTCTTCTCTTCTCTTTTCCTTTCCAGGGCAAGGGGGCGCCACCACAAACCCCCTAACCTTTTCTCTGTTCACTCCACTTTTGTCTTTTTCCCAGCTGAAGCAGGTCTCTTGACTCACTGGCATCCTCCCAAAACACAGTCCCTCTTGAAGGAGAAGATTTGGTTCAGGTTGTGGCTAACACGGAAAAGTCCAGCCAAAAGCCACTCCTTGTCCCCCTCCCATCCAGAATTCCTCCTTCCAACATCCCATCCCAGGGTCCAAGGTGTCCCTCTTCTGCTCTTTCAAACTGAGGAGGGGAAAAGAAAATTCACAAAGCTTTCATTTCTCGAGGAAAGGGTTAAAAGTCCGAACTCCCAGGATAGCTCGATGCCCGGACATCCAGCAACTCCCACACAACTGGGCACCTTGCAGCAGCTCCCCCCGCTCCTCCTTCCTTGCGGCTTTCTCTCTCCCTCTCGGGAGAGGAACTCTGGGGGGGGAAATGGAGACATCCCAGATTTCTTCCACCCTTCCATCTGCAGGGGCCAGCCCGGTTCCAGTCCTTTCACCACCCTTAGAGCTTTCGGCCTACCTTTCAGGCCATGGGGGCTTCCCCTCCCCCACCCAGCTCGTGGCTGGGCAGGGGAGGTCTGCACTGCACGCTGACCGGAACCAAAAAGAGCGAGTTCCCCTGGGAATTCTGCTTTCAACCCCTCTGTGTTCTCAGAGGCGTGTCTACTTTCAATTGGTCAATATCTAAATTGACCTCTTCCTTCCGGAAAAAATTATCTTTCCGTGTCAAACCACAGCATCTTTGAAAGGTGAATCTAAACCACAGAAGTTTCACATTAGAGTTTAAATAATATTATTCTTTGTTTCTAAGCTATTTAGCATGATGTGAGTTAAATAGCCAGACTACATGGATTTGTCATTACCAGCTGTGACATCACTTATACTTCATGCCAACATATTAAAAGGTACTGCCGTTTTGAAACATGTAATCAAGTTGTAGCCAGAAGGAGAAGCTGCTTTAAAGTAGATAAAGTTGCCTCTTCATGCTTTTGAAATAACCATATTAAATATTCTGAAAGATAGAAGCTGATGTTCTCCCTGGCACATATCAATCAATTTGCCTGGTATGGTACTTTGAAACAGCGCTTCTACACATCTCATATAAATAGCAGTAAAGAATAGGGTTTATGTTTGCAGCCTGCGCTAATGCCCTAATCAAACATTGTAGTTTGGGATGTTGTAAAAACTGCATAAAATTAATTTGACTGCAAGTGTTGAGTATGGTGTAGTAATCATCTAAAATAATCTTAGGAAGAAATAAAATCTGAAGAATGACAGATAAAAAATATGCAGACCATTCTAGAATGTAAAATTATGAAATGGTTGAAAGATTTCTTGAAACTTGAAAAAAACCTACACCAAAACATAGCATAAATAAACCATTGTGTATGAATAATCCAAGGATACACTATTATTGGCAGGTCACGATACATTTTAAGTTTGAGCTTTAGTGCCTTTGATTTTCACATGTATCACTAATATATGTATGGTTAGGCACCTGAGTTTTCATTGCATATTTTTTTAAAAATATAGTGGTAAGTATTTGCTAGTGTGATGAGGAAGTAATGAGACATAATAATGAAGATTTAAGAAATGCCAGGAAGTCTCCATAGTAACACTGTAGTCAGAGTAGACATAATCTTTATTATGAACCTGTAACTGAATGCTGCAAGGGAGAGCAAAGGAAACTATGTTTCTAGATCATTAATTCACTGTATTTGGGTACCATGGGGCAAACTTTTTCTCGTGTTGTATATGGAATTCCTATGAGATGGAAAGCTCTCTCATCATTCTTATCCATGCATCTGCTGAGTTTTCAAGTGATTATTCAGACAACACAACTGTAACTAGTCTGCAAATAACAAGGAAAACAGAGATTCTATAAAGAACAAAAATAGAAACTATCAATATACTAGAAGAAAAACACCAAACAATATGTAGGTTTACTATCCAATAGAAAATGAGATTTGCCAAAATAAATATTAACTCTGATCTTCAGATCCTGGGGTTATTTTTTTTTTTTCTTTATCAAGAAAAAATGGGCTTTTTCTTCATAACAATGAAGAATCTTTTCACGATTCCACTTCAGAACTGGGGTCAGGAGATGAAACACTGAATACATCTGTCAACAGAGTGTTGTACTTTGCTGACTGCCTTTCCTTCTTTTACTGAAGATTAATCATGAAAGACTGTGAGCTCTATGCAATAAACAAAGATAACATTCAAAGTTGACAGTTTGATGGATGTAACAGTCTCCTAAATCAGCAAAATTCTGTGTTACTGATTAATATTTTTTCCATGTGACTTCATTGCAGTTATTTCTGGAAAGAGGTAAAAGTACCTTAATACAGATAGGTGTAATCTAAACTTAATGAGACCCATCAGTCTATCAACCACTAAGAGACAAAACTTCTGATGAAAAGAACTGAAATCCAGCTCCCTGATTATAGCCATAATGCAAGAAATGGAATTTATTGTATCTCAGAAAGCATACATAATTTACTGGTGGAGACAAGTTATTGAAGAACTTCCATGGCAGACATTAATACCTATGTGTGTAGAATAAAAGGCTACTGCCCATTTTAGAATTTTACACACCATTTCCTGCATTTATCCCTCTTGCATTTCCAGGCTTCCAGTGACTTCCAGATGCAATTGAAACCAGCAGTTTGAAAATTATAGTGCCAATCTAAACTACATTTAAAATAACCTCACAACCAAAAAACAGGTGAATATCAAAGACCATATTGGTAAGAAAATTAGACCGCTACTTTAGGTTTAAAACCAGTCTCTCTCTTTGTAGTTACTTACAATAAAAGTTGAATTTGATTCTCCAAAGTATTTTTTTCTTCCCTTTTATGGCAATTTAAACATGGTGTTTATTTTTTAGATTTCCCTCATTAATCAGAGAAGATGCAAGTTACTCTTCTCTGTAGATAGTTTCTATATATCACAACTACCCTGAAAAACAAACTTGTATAAAAAAGTCTCTGTATGGGAAACCCATTTAAATAGCAGGGTTTTTTTTTAAATGTTGTATCCTTCAGAATATAAAATACTGACACACTTCCTTTGCAAATCCTGGGATTCAGATGAATGAAAGAATCTTCATAAATGTACATAACATATATAAACAAATATAACATGCATAAACAAACATAATCATGTGGTTGAGTGAGAGGGAGATTACCAGCAAAAAAAAGTAAGGATAAGATGAACCAACTGTCCA
Organism: Lonchura striata; assembly: GCF_050655825.1. NCBI lineage: Eukaryota > Metazoa > Chordata > Aves > Passeriformes > Estrildidae > Lonchura > Lonchura striata. Next base: position 100,654,027 of record NC_140704.1, read on the forward strand.
AAGCAAGAAGAAGAAAAAAAGGAACAAAAAGCATCTGGTAAGACTTGGTGAATCATGAGACAACTAAAGGATTTGAATTTATCAGTTTTAGCTAGCGTAATTTTAAACTTTAACCTTTTTACTATTAATTAAAAATGTATTAAAATCTCATGACCTTCAAAGTGGATAAATTGTTATTCACTGCTAGTATAATTACTGGACTTAGAGTAAGAACAAATTATTATATAATTGCTCAAGATTGTTTATTTATTGGGCTGTAGCTGATTCTGATCTTGAAATGTTGTTTGAAGGAAATACTGTAAAATAGATGCATCACTTATGACTTTATGTATTCTTTTAACACACTATTCCCCTGATGTCTGGATTCAAACCCAGACAGAATATTCTCTTAAGCCATTTGAAAAAGCTTTTTTGGCTTTTTGCCAGCACTATCACTCCTATTCCAGTCACATCATAGTAATGCATGTTGTTCTAAGTTCCCATCTTCACTGTAAATTAGCTCCAAGATTATGATTAACAAATCACTCTCCATAGCTCCATATTTGCTTGTTAGAAAAGAGAAAGATCAACCTAAAACTTTCTTTATCACCACTGTAACCAAATCATCTATAACCCCCTTGGGTCTCTGATAAGCTTGTTCAGTTTTGAGAAACTTCGTTTCTTATTCTCTGGTCTCCTGAAGCACAGAACAAAACATAGTAGAAAGACTGCTATAGAAATACTTGACTGTTTTAGCCAAAGATTGACTGAAAACTGATTCTGAAGCAGTTTTAAGATTCAGGCCTCCCTTTTCTCATTTTTAATGTCACTATCTGATTTCCTGCACTTAAAAGAAATTCATGGAAAAATATCAAAATTTGTTTTCATTGTTAGAAAGTAGAAGGGTGCAAATCAATTATTTTCTTACAGATTTCAACATTATCAACTTTTAAGGCTGTGGATAGAAATATTATATAAGGAATCATGATTTTGAATCATCTTGATAAAGGTAGACCACACATTACTTAACAACAAAAATAAATGAAGCAAAATATTTGGAATCAGTGCCAAAAAACTGGAATCTAAAGCTTTGGGTTATAGGAGATTCAGCATATACATTGTACAACAGCTTTCATATCTACTAGCTCTGCACAGTTTCTTAACACTGCATTGATTGTTCCTATATGTTGTCAGAATTGAAAATTAAGGTTATTTAAAAGTGAGCTGAAATATTTTTTAGTTACGTAAAGGTGGGCTTGTGTAAATGGCAGGGAGTTGGACTTCATGATTCTTGTAGTCCTTTCCAGCTTGAGATACTCTGGGATTCTATGAATCTATGAATTTTCCCTCAGTGACTATAGAATATATATATTAACAGAGGTCAACATATGCAGCATTGTCCATGGAAACATTCAAAATGCATTAGCTTAAAGGAATAAAATTGAAATACCTATAGTAATATCTAGGACCTTTTTAGTAACACTACCATTATTTTGCAGACTGGTGTAATGAAATGCAATGTAATGATCTGGCCACAGCTATCTAGGAGATTGTGGCAGAGCTAGCAATAAAATATAATTTGGAAAATCCTAGACTGCTAGTCCATGGAGAATGCAAAGGAGAAAGATAAAAATGTGAATGATTTTGTGACTATACCTATTTCAGTGAAGCAACATAATTAGCAATTGTTCATAGGTTTTGCTCTGTGTAACCACTAAATAGACAAAGACACTAATTATTTTTAATATTTTTAAGCTGTTTTGGTTTTCAGTTTTCCCAGTAAAGCCACATTGCAACTTTATAAATATCAGCTTTATAGCAAAGTTTTATTTGAATCCTTTCTCTATGTGCATTAATTTCTAGCAATAACTTCTAAGAAATCTGCACAGGCAATAAACAAATCTTTATGTGCGTATTTATTTGTCTGAAATAAGAATAAGAACTGTATGAGCTGAAATATAGAAAAATATATGAAAATTCCATTCTAATTCAGAAATAAAATCACAGATATAATTACAACAGAAACCTTCATTACTATGAAATAGAGTTGTTCTATAGTATAAATAGGGTGGTGACTCAGAAATTGTGCTGACATCCACTGAAGTCAACAGCAATTTCCTTATACATAGTTCAATGTGTGCATGACAAACGGAATATCAAACTGTTTCAGGCTTCTAAACAAAATTCTCAATGTTCACACTTTAAAATGCTATCAAAACTAATAGAGAAGTTTCATCAAGGTAATAGCTGTAGAATGCAGAACTGAACTTTGAGAAAAGATAGTGAACTTTTCCAGCTATGTGTATGTTTATCAATGATTTATCAACTGTGTTGTTGTAGACTTTAGAAAGAAATTATCTTGGTAGTTTCTTACTTTTACTCCATAAAACATTGAAAATCAAGCAGGCTGGATCTTCCTTTTTATCTTTTTTCTGACCATTTTTCCTATTTTTACTGCTTCTTAATTACCTATTAAGAAATAAAGAAAATAAGGCATACCCTTTTACACTCTTGGAATAACCTTTTCGGCTTGAAAGTCTCTCAAAAGACACAACCTCCTCTGCAGCAGGTGTAGTTTTAATGATCCTTTGATGCCATATGTCAAATTTCATCACTTGCTGTGAAGAGTGACATTTCTTTTGATAGCTCCTAGCAACAGCAACACCATTTATTAGTGGTCACCTTACACACTAGACTAATAATTTCTGCAGCAAAAACATTTAATTTCAGCTTCATGCCATGCTGCACACTATCTCTCATGCTGCTCTCCTCTGTTTGTAATTACTTTTAAAGTAAAATAAATCTATATTATTAATTCACTGCCCACTGTATTTGTTTTCACATGCTCAGAAGAGCACCACTACATTCTGGATTAGGGTGTTTCAAAGCTGCATTCTGAAGTGGATTTCCTGTCAGTATAGACAGCAAATATGGAAGCAAATATGGTGCAAGAGCATGTTTGTGCACAGGTGCCAGGCAGTGGAAGTGCACCACTGCTGTAACAATAAACATACTGGAACATCAGCAGACATCCAGGTATGGACTACTTGCAGGTTTTCAACGAGGTCTTTATATGCACAGGTTGTGAAGGAATATGATATTTCCCTCTGCTACTGTCATATTAATTCCCTGGACAATCATACAGGTATTCTGATACCACTGGAACCTTTAGATAAAGGAATTGCTTGTCAAATCACCTTGATTTTCAAATGGCACTTCACATTTCTTTCTCTTCAAATGTTCCTTTTATATCAGAAACATGTAATGACTTGCACTGCAGTTTTGAAAATCCAACATTATGTTGGTTACTGCTAATCAATGACACCTTTAACATTTTCAAATATGTAAACAAAGTAATAATTCCAAACCACATTATAAGAGGAATACTAGGAAACTAAATGTCTTACTGCTAGGCAGAAGAATAAGTGGACTATAAAATATCAAGCAATGCCTTTGGGAAGGGAATCAATTTGATACCTTTTTAGTTCAGTCTTCATTAAAAAAAGTCACTGGCATCTTTTGCAGAAGAATAGGAACTCCAGTTACAACAAAGCATGGAAACATTAGACATACTTGCATATGTTACTTCCCCTTCAAATTAGTGAGAGCTGATGAAGTACTTATTCTGAAATATATTGTTAATAAAATCCTTAAACTGCCAAAGGTAGGTACTGCAGAAATTATGGAGGACAGGAAAAACACAAGGATAATTTGTGTTTAGAAATAAGGCGATTCAAGAACTATGAAAAGTATAGAGAAATCATGTTAACATCAGTCATAGAAACACACAATCATTGAATGGATTCAGACCTTAAAGCTCATCTAGTTCCAATTCTTCTGCCATAGGCAATCTCTCTTCTTAGAAGAGATTTCCCATCCCTCTAAATCACCTTTCTGACTTTCTTCTGAACTTGCTCCAGCAGGTCCATTGCTGAGAGTTTCAGAGGTGGATTCATTACTCCAAGTGGGATCTAATGGTAGCAGAGCAGAAGGGCAGAATCACCTCCCTCGACCTGCTGGCCACATTGCTTTTAGTGCAGCCCATGATATAGTTGGTTTTCTGGGTTTCAAGTTGTCAGAGACTGAAAATGTTCATGCCACAAACATTGATATAAAGTTTTGCTCATTATAACAAAAACTGTATAAAGAAGCTACAACCAAAGATGCCTCCCTGAAGATGCCTGACTGGGACGTTGGACTCTTAAGTTAAATCACTAAGATTAGATGAAGGAAAACCCATTCTTTAATCATCTCAGATGCAGGAAAAAACAAACAAAGTGGAAGAAGATAAATTCATCCACAAGAAAGCCGAAGACAGCAGAGATTCTTCCCTGGCTCAGTTTGGGGTGGGAGAGATCACAGCCCACAGAAGCCAGGTTTACAAAGCCTCTCCCAAAAACAGGGATCTGGAGAGGAGGTTTCAGCTGTAACCTCTGGTTAGAGGCAGTGACCCATCCTCCCTTACACAAACTGGCCCAGCTCTGAAACCCCCAACCCGGGACCCCAGGAAGGCCACATCCATGGGACAGTCACATGAGAGACAGCTGAGGGGGTGTCACAATCCATCAAAGACCCCCTGAAATGCCTTCAGCCCCACCCCCCCACTCCGCCCCCCTGAGCCTGAGTGTATATTAACCCATCAGTTTCTATGCTTTCTGGGGGAACCTTCACCTCTAAAACCAGTTGGAGAGGGTCAACAGAATATCACTGGGATGTATGGAGTGGTGATATTCTCTTAATTCTATTTCTATTTCTGTTTCTGTTTTTCTTTCTTTCTTTCTTTCTTTCTTTCTTTCTTTCTTTCTTACTTACTTTCTTTCTTTCTTTTTCTTTTTTTCCCTCTCCCTCTCTCTCTTTCTCTCCCTCATATTTACTATCAAATAAAACCCATATTATTGTCACTGGCATATGGTCTTATTTGCATGTTAATTCAGGCACAGGCATTTCTAATAACTTCAGTAACCAGATCATGACACAAGTGCAACTGTTGGTTCATGTCCAGAGTTTTTCCAGATCCTGGAGAAATAGTAGAATACACACACTAAAATAAAGGAAGAATAACAGTCAACATGAATCTGTGAAGACTAGATCATATGAAACCAAACTAATTTCTATCTATGACAGAATAATAGACTTTGTGAATAGGAAGGAAATCTTAGATATCACATATCTTCATTTCATCAAGCTTTTTCCACCTTTCTGGGATTTTCATAAGAAATCTAGAAAAATTAAACTGTTATGATATCATCACCTAACTGGCAAGAGTGTTTTCCAGAGAGCAGCACTCTTAAACTATAATATATCATATAGGGTTTTTAAGTCTGGAATTCTAATAATTAAAATCATAAACAAAGTTAAATTTTGACAAAGTCCAAAATACTGGAGGAAAAAAGTACATATCTAAATAAACTTGGTAAATATGAGAAACTGTGTGGAAAATTAGGATGTAATCTAGTAATGAAGCACACAAAGTTTTACACGCAATTAGATGTAAGTGGCTGTGCAACCACAGGGTGTAGAAAACCTGTCTGGGCAGAAGCACTGAATAAATTGCTAAAAGGATGGTGAACAGAATTTCAGTCACAGCATATATTAATCAAAAATATCACACTAATGATGAAAACTCATTTAAGTTAATGAGATGAGAACTGCGCTATTACCTGCAAAAAACCCCCTGAAGTCACAATTTCCTCTTCTAAGTGGTAGTAATATCTGAACTGGAATATTAACTCCTACTTTAAGCATCTTAGTTTGATTCAATTCATGATAGCCCATGAAATAGTAAACAAGTGTGGAAATAGATCCTGGAAACACAACTATGTGTAAAGTTGAAGAAAATAGGTTTATTAGGTTTAGAAACATGTGATGTTCTTTGGCTATGTAAAAGGTATTGTGAAGGAGAAGGAATAGTGACATTAAATAGCAAGTGAGACATGGATTGTTTCTCAGGGAAAGCAGATAGAGGTCTAACAGAAAGATTAAATAAACTACTGGAATTTCTATCACTCAAAATATTTTATAACATGGATAGCTTCATAAATGTTATTTTCAGGAGTGACATAGATATAAATGATCCTGTTTTCAGTCTCCATACATATTTGTTTACAATTCAATTACTATTACACCCTGAAAACTAAATGAGGAAATATAACTTAGAGTAATTCCTGTAAGAATTATCATGAGTTCATGGATAATCTTTTATCTGTTTAATTGTGTGAATTTCTCGCATACTAAAATTCAAGATTACAAATCAAATGAAACCAGTCTCTCTCCATTGAACTACCAGATTTTACATTTCCCCTGTCGGATTATGCACAGAGTTGATTCTTAGGATTGTGCTCTCTTCCTGAAGTGTGTTCTAGTTTTTGTTTCTGTTTAGAATCATAAAAGATGTTGAGTTGGAAGGAACCCACAAGGATCATTGAGTCCAACTCCTGGTCCTGCACAGGACACCCCAAGAGTCATGCCATGTGCCTGAGGGCATCATCCAAATGCTTCTTGAAGTCTGTCAAGCTTGGTGTTGTGACCACTTCCCTGAAAAACACTCTTCCAATGCCTGACCACCTTCTGGGAGAAAAACCTTCTCCTGCTATATAGCATAGTCCTTCCCATATCAGTTAATGTCATTTCTTCAAATCCTTTCACTGGTCATGAAAGTGAGGAGATGTGTATCTGCCCCATATCTTCCCCTCACAAGATTGTTGAAGAGTATCATGAGGTCTCCCCTCAGTCTCCTCTTCTCCAGCCTGAACAGACCAAGTGACCTCAGCAGTTCCTTGTATGGCTTCCCCTCCACCAACCATCTTCATTGTTCTTCTTTGGATCCTCTTTAATAGTTAAATAGGTTTTTTTATATTGTGGTACCAAAACTGTTCCCAGCACTCAAGGTGAGGCTGCCCCAGCTCAGAGCAGAGCAGGACAATCCCCTCCCTTGCCGGGCTGGTGATGCTGTGCCTGATGCCCTCAGGACAGGCTTGGCCCTCCTGGCTGCCAGGGCACTGCTGACTCAGGTTCAGCTTTCCATTGACCAGAACCCCCAGGTCCCTTTTAACAGTGCTGCTTTCTAGCATGTCATTCCCCAGTCTGTACACATGACCAGAATTTTCCAATCCCAGGTGCAGAATCCAGCATTTTCCCCTGTTAAACTTCAAATAGCCCAGCCCTCTGATTTCCCAAGGTCTCTCTTCAGGGTCTCTCTATCCTCTAGATTTAGTGTTGCTGGCATAGTGTCCCTTCCAGTCTTGCCTCCAAGTCATTCATGAAGATGTTGAAGAGCATGGGGCTGAGCATGGAGCCCTGTGGAACCTCTCTAATAACCTGTCTGCAGTCTGATGTCACCCCATTCACTATAAATGTCTCTGCATTTACAAATTCATTTTAAGTGTTTGAACATGCATTATGTAATTAAATTCACAATACTTCAGCATTATGTGCAGTATTGTAATAATATGGTATTCATTAATTAGTATTGCTTCTGTCTTTTACACAAGGAAGCTGAAGTATAGACACGGAACCATGAAAGTCAGTGTCAAATTCAGAAATAAAAACTCACTTGATTCTTCTGTGGTTCCTTTTTCTTGATTATTTTGCCTCTCTATCTCAGTTTTCTCAGAGAGCTCACATGGTCAGTACATATTCATTCTGCAGGTTGATGCCACCATTAGTTGCATTCTTGTACAGCCTGCAGGCGGCATGTACTGTAGCTAAAGAAAAAATACTAAAAACACATGTAAGAGAGCACTTGTGACAACATTATATAGTAGAAAAATTCCTTCTGTATCATACATATTTTGGTTTTAATTGTAAAGCAACACTGGTCCTGTTAATGACCAGTGTTGAATGACCATGCTTGAAAAATTTAACCAATTAGTGTAGTATCTATACCTTGGAAAATATTTGGAACCATATTTTTTATAATTAGAAAAAGGAAAATTTTTCAAAATGTTTCAATAGCCAAAGACAATGGGTCTAAATATCAAAAGTGTTAATAATTTCATTTTAATTTCTTCAAATAGACAACATCCAGAAAGAAAAAGGTCAAATAATAAACCAATGTAGATGCAGATCCTGGATGGTATTTCTGCATTCTAAAAGTTAGCCAAAATTCTCTCATGAAGACTGTATCATAGCAGATAGAAATAATCTCAGTTCACTCACATGCAGCAACTTCCTTTTATTTTGTAAAAATTAAAAGGATTATTAGGAAATATTTAGTACTATATGCACTAGAGGTCTGCTATTCCCTATGACCCCATTACACTGCAATAACAGTCAGATACTATGTGTGTAATTTTGTTTTTTCATCTGAATATAATTTATTTTACAATTGTTCTTTCTTTTGCAAAGTCTTTCAACTACAGCTAACTATGAAATATTTTGTTCAGGTTTAGTCTTTTTTGTTTTTTTCTTTCCTTTCAATTTTACCAGTACAACATACTCTTTGACCATCAAGGAAAATATTTTAAATGGCCTCCTATATTCAGTCTGTTATATTCTACTGTTCCATTGTTCCTGAACACTTTACAACAAACAAAGAAAAAAAAAAATACCTGGGCTTTCTGTCAGGACCTAGAAAAGCAGGCAGGAGTTCTGCCTCAGTCATTCCTGGGAGAAAATTAGGAGTGGTACCTACAGTCATCTCTGGTGAACATTCTCAAGCCAGCACAGATACCTAATTCATACTTTATATTCCTTTTAGCAAAACCTTTAGTGGAATATGTGTTATTTATTTATTCATTCTTTAAATCCCTATGTTATTTGGTCAGGGCTGTCTGAATTGGTTTTAAATTTGTTGTAATTTAAAATCTCAATTCAATTTTGAAAGAATTGAAAAGTAAAAATTTTTTGTGGTTTTATCATATATTCTTTTGCTAGAAAAATGATGGCTGTCTTTCGTCTTTATCTTTTTCTCTGTTACAAGGAGATTGTAACTAAATCAAATTTACTGACCATCACAGGGTTTAAAGGAGAAACATGATGCACTTCTGAAATAAAAATATCAAAAAGACCAATGAGAGAAAAATTCACCATATATTTCTTCTAATCTTAAATTATTAGTATTGTATTTCTCTGCAAAATAAGTGATTGCTTCAGGAAATCTCGAGTCTGCAACTACAGTTACTTCAATTTATTCTGCGGAATGGGTAGAACTGCCTTACCCCAGAGCACGAGAGGTCAGCCAAAAGCATCAGCACTGTTTTGTGGTCTTATTACAAGAAATAGTGAATAGCTCAGGGAGTTGTTGATTGCCCTTTACTCCCACAGACTTCAGTTCTTCAGTACCTAATGGTTTTAATCTCTTCAGTCCTAATGTCTACAATTAAACTGCAAAATATTCCCCCCCTGAGTCCCATTGTTTTCCTCCATTTGGCATTCATTGATTTCCTACCCTGTTACTATCTCCCTGATTTCCAACTGAAATAAAACACAGGAAGAATCATGTTATTTTTATTTCCATGTTGGAGTTTTATGCTACCATCATTGGCAATGTCAGCACAGCTCTGGGAATAGAGAACAGCTTTTGCCAAAGACAGAAGGGAACCCTGAGAAAACTGAACAAAAATTAAGAGACAGATATTTACAAAGCAAATTACATTTGTTACAGTCCTTAAGCTTTTTAAAAACAAGTTCACATCAGAAATAAACTATGATTATTTATTTTAAAAAATTAAGAAAAACATCAGATGAATAGTGAGTATTAGACATGACTTGTGGGCAGCCTGATGACAAGCAGCATTGGTAGTGGAATAATTAACATTTCTGAGCAAAAATCTGCATATTTCAGAACAGAAATGTTCCTTTTTCTGATATTTAGAAAGCAAGAAATCATATTGGATCATTCAATAAGTTCATAGACATTAATAATGACAGCAAGTTCAGGCCTGTTCACCAACTATTTCCTTTTACAAATCTCATTTAGCAGGTGTGATGTACAGAATGCCACAACATCACACTGCCTCACATTTGGGCTGATAACAGTAAAATCGATAACAGGAAAATCAATATTTATTTTCATACAACAGAAATCTTGGAAGGAGCTGGGAAATTAGAGGGACTGTAAACCAGAAAGCCTTGACATACAGGAACCATCAATGGCAGCAGTATCTGTGCACAGGCACAGAGCATGGTTTAATGATTCCTTGCCAATTAGTTATTTTGATAAAATTCATGCAAGAGTACTCAGATGGATGATGCTGACCATTACTAACTCCTGAATGGTCTTTCTGCCTATGCTCAAAGTGCATTTGAAAAGCAATAAGCTTTACTCAGAAACAAACATTGATCCATGAACAAGAGTATTTCAGACCCCAAATAAGTTTTTTGGGCAGTATCCATGAACAAGAGTATTTCAGACCCCAAATAAGTCTTTTGGGCAGTATCTAGGATATCCTGGTGCCAAAATTTACAGTTTTATCAATACATGAATGAGCCATGCATTTACACATTTTGGAAGAGGGCAGTCATAAAGTTTAGCTAGGTAGTAGTTCAGTATGGCTGATGGAGCATTGCTTTGTCTGAAACTCCATCACAAGTAATTTTCATATGAAAATGACTTTTCAATATCAGCTTCACTGATACTTGTTGAGCCCAAGCACATTATCACTCACTCCTGGGTGCCATTCTTGGAGGGATTGTACATGGCTCTCAATATGGTTTTCTTTCTTATTTTTCTGCTGCCAATACCTCTTCTTTCTTCTGTCACAAGACTTTTTTCCTCTATAATGGTGAGCAGAGAAAATTTATGCATTATGTCCATGTTGATATATTAATCCCTCCTAAATTCTGCTTTTCTCTCTCTTTAAGGTTTGAGGAGCTTCTTTCCTTTTCAGTTTGGCTGTTCTAAGCAGTCTCGCATTAGCATTTCTCACTTCCTCTTTAAATTTTCGTTCAAGCATTTAACTGAAAGGTGCTCATTATTTTTTTATTTCAAGGTCTAGCCGAGTGTCAGAAATAAAAGGGAAATATCTACCAGCTCTGCATCAGCAAAAGCCAATTTGTTCCTACAAATATGATTCTCCATCTCTATATTCTCTTTTCAAGATATTGAGACACTCAGGTCCCATAAATCCATCTTACTTCCACCAAGATTTTCTTACTGGGACAATGTTGCTGACTATATGAATAAAATAAACAAGGGAAACTTGGTCCACTATGCATTAAGTAATTGGATCACCATCTTAGGTTTTAAGATGTCAAAATTAGTGAAAGAGTCTGGTAGAGAATAAAGTAGGTTAAAAAAGTACAAATTCTTGCAATATTTTGAAGTAGTTTTGGAATAATGCAAATGTAAAATTTCATTTTTTTTTCTCTATAATCCTCCCAAAAATTCTTTCAATTTGTTAGTTTGCTTGCTTTTTAATATGTAGATAATGTAGATGGACTTGTTCAGAGAATTTGACTGCAGAGAGACAGAAAATGAAAAATACTCTCCCTGAGGTGAATAATGAGCCTCAAAAATGGGTGCTCTGAAGCACATATTTCGTGAACATTATTCTTCTTCCCTTTTCTGGAAACTGCACGACTTTGCCTTGTATAAAAGCTGTGTGGTCTCATGACCTCAAGAACAGTGACAGATATTTTTATGCTCTGTCTTTCAAGGAAAATGTCTTAAAAATTAAGTATTAAAATAGGCATCAGCCCATAAGAGAAAATGACACATAAAGAAAATCTAATGAGGAACCAGAGAGACAGAAGTTAAGTACCTCTTGGAAAAAATGGAATAATAGCAGTGAAAAAGTCTTACCAACTTGCACTCTGAAAGATCAACACACACACTTTGGTGTAATTCAAATGTAAACGACAAAGACTATTACTGCCATCAGTTTGGTAGATTCAAATTAGATTCACTTCTGTGGTTTCACAATTTAGGGATTGAAGTCCTTTAAATGTAACATTCAGTTATTCACATCTCTAACCATTTTAATACTTAGTTTTGCCATTGATTCAAGAATACTTACATTTTACTTCTGTCTACTGTCTCTCAATTGCTTTGCTTTGGTTACTTGGCAATCTTCCTGCTTTATTTAACTATTCCAGACTCCAGTAATGAAAATGAAATAAATCCCCAAATATAGTATTTTATTATAATAATTGATGGTAATAACTATATTGATAATTGAGATATTGATATATATTGATAATAATAATAGAATGAGGATTATAACCTGCTTTAATTTATATTGTTTTATACTTGTTTCTATATAGTCTGCCTGAAGAAGGAATATTATTTGACTGGTTTTTATGTTGAACAGGTAAGTGGGGTAGATGCTCAGTCAAAAGTGTCTTTCTTCTATGCTCTACAACAAAAATATTCTGACTTTTGGCTTAATGACTAAGATTCACTGCATGTATCCCATGGCTGTTTACTGCTGATGATACAAAAGCCCTTCCCTTCTGTTTCTGAAAGCATCCTTGCCATAGAGGAGCTTCAGCTGAAGCTGCCACTGACCTAGTTGAAGCCCTTCATGGTCACACAAAGGCCACTTTTCTTTTGAGTCCAAGAAACCTAAAGAATCTTTATTTTCTCCCTGCAGTTTCCAATTTCCTATTAAATATTACACTGTCCTTTTTTGTACTGTCCATAAGAACTCAGCAGTCACAAACATATCTTTTATTTAGGTTTCTCAGTCACTTTGCGTTAAGGATTGGCAAATCACTATTGATGGTTAAGACACTACAATTGGTGTGTATGGTTGATAACTTCCCTTTTCTTTGTATTTTTATTTCCTGGGTTTTTTTTTTCTTTAAAAGTTTTCTATATATTGCTTCTTTTTTCCTCCTATCTGCTTTCTAAATCTCCTTTAATACTGAAATATTTTTCACTAAGCTTCATTGGGAATACTCATTGTTCCAAGAAACATTTCAGATTAATTAGCCCAATTTACTAAAAGTATAGCAAACTTCCCATAATTAAGTATCAGCTTTTCTTCTTCTAAAAAAGAAAAACAGATAAAACCGTATTTTAAGACTTTAAAGCATTCTGTAAAGATAAAATGCACCTAGAACAAATAGTCATTAAAACATACCGATTGTTTTGAAGTTATAAACATATAGTTCATACACATCACATATCTGACCTTCATTCTTCAAATTTCAATGTCAGTGTTGTATTATTGGATATACCTAATTTTTATATACATAACATGAACAAAAAAGCTGAGTAATTTCAAGCATGCAGCTCTTTAGAATAGACTTATGTTACTTTTTCTTACATTACACTTTTGTTCAGGCAATGCCTTTGGTCTTGTAATGCGTCCTACACATAGTATCACTATTCTAAAATGAATCATACAGTCAGTTGTAAAATTACACACACATCAAAATGTTAACTATATTGTTCTTCACACAATGACTCTTCAAAATCAGCCTACTAATAAATACACACATACATATTTCCCACCATATGCACACTTGAGAAAATATTTCTCCACTTCCAGAATTCAACTACTAGAAAAGTTGTTGTAATTTTGAAAGCTTTACTTTTAAGGATCTTTTGCTTTCCTGTTGTCTCACATCATCTCTGAATGCTACATTCTGCTGTAGCATGCAGCATACAGACTGTTACTCTCTACATTCATTATAGTCTACAATCTGTTTATGTGATTCAAAAGAACAGTTTAATAGGTATCAGTGAGCAGCTTTTCACCTTGTGTTTAAAAATTAGATAATCTAGAACAAAAACAAAACCTTTTTTTTTTTTTTCTTTTGTATGCTCCAGATGACACAAAGAATGAAGCAATCCTTTAAAATATTTTTGGAAAAAAAAAATTCTGAAAATATTTTTTGAAACTAAAAACTACTCTGTCTTCAGTGGGTTTCCAAATGTTGAATTTTCTGCCAAGTCTTCATGCCTGAAGTGTAGCTACTGTGTTCATAAAAAGAGGAACATCTGACTTGTCATAAGGTATTTGTCATTCTTTGGCTTATTTGCTGTAGTTGTGTTAGTATTTTTCCTGATATTTTTTTGTTTGGTTTTTTGTTTTCTTCAGGGCTGAGGATGACAGGAGTGCAACAAAGGGGGAAAAAAGTAATCTCTGTAACCAAAATGCTCAGACAAATGCCCAAGGATGGGTCAGCTGTGAGGAGTGCAGGAAAAAAAACCAAACTAACAAAAAAAAAACCAAAAACCAAAACAAACAAACAAACAAAACTACCAAACCCAACAAAAAGCAACAAAACAAAAACAAACAAAAGCCCCCAAACCCAAAACACAACAAAAACCAAAACCAACCAACCAAACAAAAAAAAATCTCAATAAAACCCAGAGAAAATAAAACAAATTCCCAACCCCTCTGTCCTCCTAGTTTTCAGAATATGAAGCATGAAACCTTTGTTGCATACAGACTGCACACAGCACCTGACATGTACAGCAGTATCAGGAAAGTACTCTATCACTATAATTTGTTTTGCTTAAATCTCTAGGTGTGTTGAAAACAGTCCAGCTATATAGAGGATCACATTTTGAGCAAACTCTGAAAGTTACAGACAAGGGAGTATTTTAGAACTTTTGGGACATGAGCAGCTCTGCTTATGAAAAGCCTATCCTGTAGAGCACTGTTTACTGGCCTTTTAAATAATCATAAAATATCATAAGCCACTCTAATTGGATTCCAGGAAACAATTCACAATAGAAAAATATTGCTACATTTTTCTCTAACGAATGATTTATAAAACAGGCTGCAGCTTCTCTATATTTGTTTGTTATTCAGCAATCTACTTGGTCAATAATTCTTGGCCATGTTTTTTTCATGGTTAAAATTTGTGCAAATATGTATTCCTTTGAATTCCAGATATATTGAGTGATCATACATGGCAATTTCATGTGTTCTGACTGAATGTATACAACTCATGTAATCAGGTTTTCAGTATAAATGAACTTGAATTCAAATTAAAAATTATTTTCCCTTAGAATTGTCAGATTTTTTTACTCACAGTGTTGATCTGGATTGGGCCAGTCAAACTGGCTTGTCAATATTCAATTATAGTGACTTTCCTTCTCTTCAGGGTCCACCACTTCTAACTAAAACAGAGAAAAATAAACAAGCAGCACTGGGTTCTTGCCTTCTCTAGAACTTAAAAATGCCTCCTCTCTTTCATTTAGTCCAAATCTGCTTTCCTTAGACATAGTAATGTACTGTAATCACATTTAGTTCTACAGAGAGATCTCCATTTTTTCATCCCTTTGAATGTTTGAGGCAGTCCCAGTGAGTATCTCTTCTATGTCTGAAATTATCACTTTCTTAGATACATGCATCAATTCCTACATAAAAACCCCAAAGATTTAAGACAATTTTAAATACTACAAGTATAGGGGGCCAGATGAAGATGGTTGAGCAGGACAGTTTTCAGAAAAAATTACTGCTGTATTTGATCCCTTTCACTAGTCAGCAAATGTGTGTTTGAAAAGACTACAAATATGTCGTAAGAAGATATTGGAGATAAAAGTAGAGCAGAAGAACTGAAAATATCAATGCAGTATAGGGCAGAAAGAGAAAGGGTAGAGGTGTAAAGAAGAGACATTCAAGATTCAGTTACATGTCAGTAAAACATTGCCACAGAATATCAACAAGAAGAGAGGGAGTTGAGAAAGAACCAAGGCAATAAGATTGCTTTTACTACAGAACACCTAACTGTGTATGGTATGCAATCCCAAAGAACACTGCTAATCACATTGATGGGATGTGTGTGGGGCCAGAAGTGTCCTGCTTCATTACCTTCATATGGCACCTGTCAGTAGAGTTGAATGTGTGCAAGTACTGACAAAATAAGAATACAATTTGGCCATATGGCTTGCATTCCATCACAATGCTGCCTTCGATCAGCCTGGGTGGAAGACAACTTGTCATTGCATCCTCTTGTCCATCCATCTGACAATGCTAATCCCCTGCCATTCAAATCTGTCTTGTCCCCAGCCCGACTTCCCAGCTGCTGCTGAAATAGGACACGTGTTGCTTATGCTGCTCTCTTCCTGGAGATGATTCGCTTCTCCTGGCCTTCTTTAGACTTTCTGCTTCTTCACCAGCAGCTCTAGCTGTCTCTTTCTGTCCCCCCATGCTTTATTCCCCTTAGTAATATTCCATTCATGCTGTTTGCTTCTCTTTGGGGAGAACAAGATTCATCCCAAAATGATCCAGTCCTCTTTAGGCTGTCTCCCAAATTGCTTATTTACATATGCTTGAGAGAGTGCATCTTCCCCAGTTCAATCATTTCCTAACCTCAGCAATTCCATCATTCAGTCACACACATGGGAAGATGTGGGCTAGAGGGTTTTTTACTGCATTGTTCAGGTCTGCTTGGCACAGAATCAGTTTTACTGTATTTTGTGAAACTGCCAAGCATATTGCAACCCATTTTTAATTAAAGGAAAGCTTTGATTAAAGACAAGCAAGTCTGGCAGACAGTCCTTTAAAAAAAAAAAACCGACAAAATCTGAGTCTTCCAAGACTTTTTTTAGTGCTCTGGGTATATCATTCAAACCTCCATCACAAGGATTATGTACAAACATGAAAGCAAGAGCCAATTTAAAATATCAACAAAAGTGGCATTTCTCACACTGTGACCAGTCAAACCACAAGCACTTCCTAGCTCACATCAAAGATAACTTTAAAAATTGCTCAGATGATAAGACCAATATTTTTGCTGCATTCCCTAGGACTAAACAAACCTACTTCCATCAGGATTAATCAGTATTAAAAAGTCTGCTTGGTTTAATCTATCTTGTGCGCTTCTGGCAAAGATAACCATACCCATAATCAGCCTAAAGGTCAGATCATGGAAAAGGCAGTATTTATTTACCTCTGGGGCACTGACAACATCACTTACTGTGTTTTTTCTACCTCTGGTAGCAGCTTTGTCTTGTTAGTCACTAAATGGAAGCTATTAGCAGCAGTAGAAAACTATGATTCTTTTAAAAAATTGAGGAAATGCATGAATTATGACAAATGGTGGTATATGTTACCTTCAAATGCATTTAATAGCTACATTTCAATAGTATATTTACTTCAGATATTTGGAGTAAATCTTAGAATACACTTCACCACAAAATTAGATCATAACTTAATAGCAACAGAGTACAGTTTTCAAAATATGTTGACTCATGATCTGGTCAAAAGTTCTAATTTTCTTTTAAAACTGTTTCTGAAATTATGAGCCAATAAATATCAATGGAATTCCTTCATTAACTAACAGACCCATATCTTTGCCTTTCAATCTGATAACTAGAAGGTAGCATTCTTCTTCTTACCAAAAAGACTTCATATATAGAGATATATAGATATATAGATAGACTATATATAGATATTGATATAGATATATAGATACAGATATTATATAGATATATTATATAGATAAATATAGATTATATAGATATATGCCGATATAGATTATATAGATTGATATAGATATATATGATATAGATATAGATAATTATTTATTTATATTTATTTATCTATGTCATTTTTTCTATGGATATGATGTCTAGGATAACTATGGGTAAAATAGATCTAGAAATATTTAAACAGGTCTAGGTCAAAAATAGATCTAGATAAAATAACTGGATGGATAAATAACTGGAAATGTATATCTTAATCAGTATAGTCAATTACTGAAAATTATGCAAGTCTGTGTTCTTTCCCAGTCTAAGATTTGGATGTAATTTAACATTTAGGAGAAGGCAGAGAGTACTGGTCATAATACATTGATACAAGGTCCCATTTTGGGACCTTGATTTTCTAAGATAATTGAGTAATATATAGTAGATAATTTGTTTTTCTAAAGTGAAAATTTAATTAATCAGATAGGCTAAATCTTTCTTCCACTTAGATACATCAAGTTCTGTAAACATTTCTGAGCAAAATTTCACATAAACAAACAGCACTTGATTTCACAAATGTTTCTTACTCCTTACTTACAGCAAGAAGTGTCTCTACAAAGAAACCACACTTTTTATAAAGAAAGATGTATGTTTCCTTTTGATCCAACATCTCCAGAAGCAGTTAACCTCCTACAACATGAAAATTGATAATGTGATTCACTCTGGACTCACAAATCTAAATAATTTAAACTAAATTTTGAGTGGAATCAAGGTCAAAAAAACTGATTTAAATGTCATGTAACTGAGCAAGAATATTCCTTAGTTCTAAATAAAATTGGTAGAAAAGTGGAGGAGGTGGTTAAAACACTTTCAATTTTTTTTTTTTTTTTTTAAGTCTGGAGCTACTGAGTTATATGAATTTATAAAATCCTGGCTATTTTGGCAGATTCACAACCACCAGAAATGTGTGTTATATTTCAGTGGGGGTATAATAAATAATCATATAATAAATTGTTACATCATCTTTCAAAACCATCAAAAATATTTCAATGCCTATGCCATTAGCAATAATATCTCCTCTTTAAAGGACCCTGACTAACTGGAGAGATCAGCTCATATGGTAAAATTAAGTGTTGTGGGTTTGAGCAGTTAACAGGTGGACTAATTAAGATCAAATGCTTACTGTGGTATAACCGATAACTATGCTAATAAGAAAATAGATATAACTTTACAAAGGGAATAATATTTTGGCAGCATTGGTGAACTGCACTTCCCAACATGATAAACAACAGGGAGAAAAATTAATCATAAAATCATGGAATGTTGAGGGGTTGAAATCTTAAGTGAATGGAATGAACCTTAAACATCATCTAGTCCCAACACCTCCCTGTTATAGACAGGGACATCTCCCACTAGAACAGGTTGCTCAAGACTTTTTCCAATGTGGTTGTAAATACTTCCAGAGTTGGGTCACACAAAACCTCCCTGGGAAGCCTATTCCAGTGTCTCACCACCCCAAAAGTAAAGAATTTCTTCCTAATATCTAACCTAAATTTCCCCTCTTTCAATTTGTACCCATTACTCCTTGATCTATCACTAATTCCTGATGAAGTCCCTCTCTGGCATCTCTGTAGGCCTCCTTAAGATATTAGAAGGCTGCTGTGAGGTTTCCACAGAACCTCCCCTTCTCCTGGTAGAACAGATCCAACTTTCTCAGCCTGTGTTTTTATGGAAGGTGCTCCAGCACTATCATCTTTCTCCTGACCTCCTCTGGACTTGCTCCAACAATTCCATGTCCTTGTTATGCTGGGGGCACCATAACTGTACCCAGTACTCCAGGTGGGGTCTCATCACAACAAGGAATCCACCTTTTGAACTGCAGGCCTCACTCCTTTCGATGCAAGCAAGGATTTAATTGTCTTTCTGTGCTGTGAGCTCACACTGCTGGCTTACAGTGAATTTTTGATCAACCATCAGACCCAAGTCTTGCTCTGCAGAGCTGCTCTCAGTCACTTTCCACCAAACATGTGAGTGTGCCTGGGATTGCCCCAGCCCAGTTTAGGACCTTGTGCTTCACTTTGTTGAACTTCACAAGGTTTGCGCAGGTCCACCTCTCAAGACTGTTCAGGTCCCTCTGGACCTCCATTCCCTCCAGCATGTTGTCTGCACCATGCAGCTTGGTATCATCAGCAAATCTGATGAGGTTGCACTCAATCCCACTGTCCATGTTGTCAACAAAGGTTCTGAACAACACTGGCTCCAGTATTGACCTCTGAGGGACACCACTTGTCACCAGTCTCCAGATGGACAATGAGCCATTATCACAATGGGATGTGAACAATGAAGTGCACCTATCTGAAACTGCCTGTAGAGAAAATGGAAGGGTAAACAAACAACAGAAATTACATTTGTATAAATCAGAGGGGTGATTCCTATACACTGGAAAAGTGCACAGCAAAAGAGGAGGGATCAAATTAATTTCCCAGCTTCAATTACCAGAGGTAGTCAGGGTCACATAAGGCTGATGATACTTCTATGATATTACACAGGTCAGCATTGTCTGTATACTCTTATGTGCTGAATCTACTACAGTGACTGGCAGTCATTTGTCCAAGCCAGGGTGAAGGCAGCTTGCTATAGTTGTCTGTCTGTCTGTTATAAAGATGCCATGATTTCTAGTACTTGGAAGGATTTCAAATTATCTGTACTAGGATAAGGGAAACAGCAGAATGAAAATGAGGCAGAAAAAAAAATAAAGTAAAAAGCTTATCCAAAGAGCTACTTGCCTTTTTCTTTTTCTTTTTCTTTTTTCTTTTTCTTTTTCTTTTTCTTTTTCATTTTCTTTTTCTTTTTCTTTTTCTTTTTCTTTTTCTTTTTCTTTTTCTTTTTCTTTTTCTTTTTCTTTTTCTTTTTCTTTTTCTTTTTCTTTTTCTTTTTCCTTTTCCTTTTTTTCCTTTTCCTTTTTTTTTATTTTTCCTTTTCTTTTCTTTTTTTCTGAAACTTAACAACCTTTGAGAAAGGGTGAAAATGTAGTAGGAATATTGAAGGGAGAAAATGGCCAGAATTATGAGGTTGCTGGTCCTGCTGTCAGGGGGTTTGGAATCAGAGACCAAGGATGGGTGACTGAGGAGAGGAACTTAAGGTTTGAACTTTGGTGAGGCAGACACTGAGCCAGTGCCCAGCTGCAGCAGCATATGACCTATAGCAGTATATCAGCAGTCGAAGATGGAGCTTAGAGCTTCTGAGAAGGAAGTTCTAGGCTTTATTCATGACTACTTAAGTCCCAGAAGGCTGGTTTTGCAAATTGTAATTTCACTGCTGTTTAATATTCATTAATGCTTAAAGCAATGACGAGAACTATGTACTTATTATAAATATATATATTAAGATAGAGAATCTTTTATGTCTATTAATTTCATTCCCCAAGGACATAAAACCCAATTTTTAATGCCTAATGTTCCTGAATACTTGGAAATCACATTAACAATTTCAAAAGGGCATCAACATTAAATAAGTTTAAGGGAAGTTTTAGTTTCTCTGTATTGCCATACATCCTTGTTAAGAAAAAAAAAAGGAAGGACTATAAAAGTAAGTTCATTTCATTTGTTTTTTCTTACTAACATTTATTTTCTTATGCAAGATTATATTTATTCTTCTTTTACCATGCTGTATCTGCTGCACTGATTAGAAGTGCACAGTAATACAATATAATAAACTTTTATTTTAATAAATACATGTATAGATAATAACAATTTCATTATATGTATATAAATAATATATAATCTCAATATTTCCAGCATATAGCACACAACAAAGATAAATATGAAAACACTAACCTATTTTGTTCTAATTGTATTTAAGAAAGGTCTGGTTCACCCTTTTGGCTAAATATTGATTCCTCATGTGACTTCTAGTTGCTATTCCTACTAATCAATTGGTTCTTGCACCCATTTCTGACCCTTTGCTAAGTGCATAACCTAGTAGTACATTAACTAGCTTTATACACCCCTGAGTAATCTGTGCTGGTTTCTGAGCCCACTGTTCCTCTTCGGCTTCCTTTCTGTGGAGTTTCCTTTTACTAGGGAAAAAAAAGTTTTAAGCAAATAATGAGCAAAAGCCAAAAATCCAGAACTGAATGCATTGTATCTGCTTGGGATAGAGTTAATTGTTTTCATATTAACTCATATGGTTCCATGTTCTGGATATGCAACTGAACCGGTGTTGATAAGGCACCGATATTTCGGCTACTGCTGAGCAGTGCTTACTTAGCATCAACATTTTCTCTTTTTCCCACTTTACCTTACAGTGAGGAAGCTGGGAGAACACAAGGTTTTTTGAAAGCTCACAACCAGGACAGCTTTTATGAATGGCCAAAGGGACATCCTGACATCATACACCATATCATGCTAGACTCAGCAAAAACATCTCAGAGAAAGGATCAGGAAGGAGAGATATTAGTGGTTATCATGTTTGTCTTCTCAACTGATCACTATACACGCTTCCTTGGAAGTATCAATTCTTCAGGAATTTATCAGTAAGAATGTGTATCTTGACTTTTAATTCTATATTTCTAAGACTGCATCTGGACTTTGGCTTAAACTTGTCTAATGTCTATGGGTGGGAGAAAATTGCCTGGTGATGAGAAATAATTAATAAATTCCTTGTTTTGCTTTGCTTACATGTGCAGTTTTATTTCATTTATTGAACTGTCTTTATCTGTACCCAAAAGTTTTCAGGTTTTGCTCTTCCATTTCTTTCCACCATCCTGCTGAGGGGCAAGTTAGCAAGTGACTGTGGTGGTCAACTTCCCCCCACAGAATAGCATTAACAGGGCTGACAGATATTTATGGTTTGGCATCTTAGAGTTCAGTTATATTTGTTAAAGCCAGGCCAAAACCAGTGCTTTAATTTGCACTGAGAATTATCACATGTGGTTATGCCACTATGCAAACTATATTCCTGCAGGTTGTTCTATTGAAACTTCATTTAAAAAAGTGTGTTTCTAAACTCTGTGTTTTGGGAATGGGGGTAACAACCTGACAAACTGTTAAAGCTGTCTAATTTAGGCATTGCTACGTATCATTTTACAGATCTTTCTCAACAAACCTATATGCTTGTTAAAATATTCCTAGTAAAACTTGTGAAACTGTGAGCTTATTGAATGAGATGGTTCAAGAATGCTACCTGGGAATCAGAAGCAAACTTTTGTAAGAAAAAAGAGATGCATAGGAGAACCTGCAGATTAGGCATTTCCAAACATGGGTTACCTGCATAATATTAAAGTATTATCCTTTTTTTTTCCACTAGCTGAAGAAATACAGAACTGTTCAGTCTCTCCTAACAGGTCTCATGGCATGTAGCAGATCCTGAAATATTAATTTGTGAAGATGGAACAGCTGTATAGTTATAGGAAATAAGTAGGATAAGAAGCTTGACAAAGAAAATGTAGATTTACGTACGTAATTTTTGTGGTCATCACTTTCCAAAAAAAGTGCAGAAATAATAATGCTCTGCTATTACAAGATCCATTTCAATTATCAAAACAGCTTTTTACTTTATCAATTGTGTAATAATGATCTTAGCTTGGTAGGGATCTCAGTTAATTATTCAATTATTAACTGAGATGTATTCAACATTTTGAGCAACAATTGGCAATATTTGGAACTCTCTTGTACTGCATCCAGAGTAGCCAGTGACTCAAAGCTGTCCATATCTGTCTAATAATTTCTCACAGATGATCCTAAGATGTTTCTTTAAATGAAGAGCTTGTTGATTGCAGATGGTTAAGCCAAACAGTGCAAACATGTCCAAGCAAGAAAAAAAGCAAGGCTGCTTATCATGCAGTGCTCAATTTGTGCTGAGGTTATGTATCATCTTTTCAAGTGTTCAAATAATATAATTGAGAGTATACATGACATCTCTGTCCACAGACCTCCCAAGAGAAGTAACACGTATTTCTGACTGACAAGATTATTTCACCTTTCCTGAGCTTCAACATGGCTTTAACAGGTTTTTTGGGTTTTTTTCAGTGTCTAGGGCAGTAAGGTAAACTACTCTTTATCCTTATCTGCAGGAACTGAAAGATATTTTAACTGGCTACGTAACCTCTGCTATAGCCAGAGAACTTGAATAAAAGTAGAGCACTCTTGGAAAAAGCATGCTGATATCGGTATCCTCAGTCCTCAGAAGTTCTTCCCAGTTTCTGACCCACTAAACCAGTGACATAAACTATATTGCAGTGGTTTACTGGTTGATTTTTTATTTAAATGTCAAGGACAGTGCTAACTAATAGAACTCAAGTACAAACATGGTAGAGATAGAAAGCCAGGCTAGAAATCTAATGTCACACCCTAATTGGTGTGAATATCCTTATGGGGATAATCTTCAGGAGCATCATTGCTCCTAAGGGGAAAATTCCTCTTCTCAGGTTATTAATAAAGCAATAAATATATTGCTTCTTAATTAATGAACAACATTAATATATTGTGTATATATTGGTTTTTGATGATATGCTTCAAAGCTTACATGTGGACATTTCAAAATTTTTTCATGTCTGTAGGTAAGGTGCCAGGTAGAATCAAATTCCAGAAAGCTGAGAATTAAGTGGTGAAGAAAGTCCAAAGATCAGGGGTAGAATTGCAACCAATTCTAAATTTTATAGATGTTATATAATAAACAGGGATAATACTATCTTTTTATCCATTGTGACTCACTAAATTGACATTCTACCTTGATACAAAAAAAAAGTGTATTATCATAAACAAAATGTTCTATATTATATTTTTGTTCTATGCTTGCAAGGATACCCATTGTAACACAGCATAACTTCACAAAATTTGAGGTTGAATTTTGTAGCAAAATTAGAATTTTTTCACACATACGAAAAAGAATCATGGGTGCAGGTTGTTTTATTGCATTCTGATGCTATAAAGATTTTGACAAACTCTGTAATTTATTTTTTATTTAATGCCATATATGATCACCATTTTTAAAATTTTCTGACCGACAGTATTCTACTAAGGCATGTTTACTTGCATTCAAGTGGATATGTAGCAATTGCACTCAAAGAAAACTAGTAAATATTATATTTATCCTTCTGCAACACGTGTGGGTACTTACATGCAACTGTACTTAACATGAAAAAAGGAAGTATAAATACACCAACTAATAAGTATTTCCAAGAGATTTAAATTATAAAATTTTCAGAGTCCCTGGAAAAATGGGGGACAAAATGAAGTTTGTATTGATTCAGAAAGTAATTTGGAATACCTGGAACAACACCATGCTAGTCTGTAGTGAGTTTAACCATTTTCTGCAATACAAGTGTCTATTAAAAGTGTTTAAATTTACCATTGTTTGAAAAAAAAAAAAAAAAATTGAAAGAAACTGCACTGTAAGGGTTTTTTCTGATATCATCTAGAGGAACTTCAAAGTTTCAGACACTTTGTTTTAAATTTGATGGAATCAACAGAAAGTATTATTTTGTTACTAATTATAGTCTTGGACTAATTCTAGAACTAACTTTGTAGGGAGAGTAATTTCAGAGCCAATAGCATCAAAAGTGTATCATGTCAGAAACATTCTTTGTGAACTACTCTTCTCTATCAACTGTCATTAATCAAAAGTATGCATTTGGCCAAACGTTAAAACATCCAAGTGGCACTTAGTCTATTGAAACAATGAACAATTTCTCAATAATTACTTGTAGAAATACACACATCAACTGGTATTTTAGTTTCCACTTTTTTCCAAGCAAAAGTCATGTTTTGATAATCTTATCCTACATAAAGATATTAAAATCAAAATATTCTATCTACACATCTTCCAGTGCAAAGCAAAATGTCCTGTTATTGTTGTGAACATAGGAATCTGTCCCTTTAATTTAAAAAGATTAAAGGAATTACGGCTGGAATATACAAACATAGCAATAGATAAGATTAAACAGATATTTGTGAAACCCTTTACCCAAAGAAAGGAGTGGCAATAATAAAATGTGGAAAAAAATTGCAAAAGTTGTTTTTATTATTATTATTATTGTTGTTGTTGTTTTGTTTTGTTTTGTTTTACTGAATTACTAAATGGCAGTTGGAATGGGTGTCCCTTTACCTGAGGCACAGAATTTTACAGGTTTCTTCCTAAATAATCCTCTACTGATATAACCGCTAGATTAAAAATCAATTTTTACCCATTCTCAAAAAGCAATATCTTTAATTAAAGAATAAATCAGAGGCAATTGGGACATAAAAATATCAATAAACTCTGCTGAAAGTAAAAATGTTTTCCATACTTTTTCAGTTGTCTAAAGAGACAAAAGCATTTCAGTACTATATATTGTCATTAACATCCACTGTCTTTGGCATTTATTAAAGTATTAGAAGACTGAATAAGTCCTTTCTATATGAGGATTACTTTTCCTTTAGAATGGTTGAGAAATGGTGTTCACCAAGTTTTAAATGGGCCAAATTATAATACTTCTGGAAATCCCTTGGGAGCTACTCCTAGTTTGGGAATTCTCACTGCTAATGCCTCCTTTTTTTTTCACTGCAAAATTTTAATTGGGTGATTTATTCACTACCATCAGCACATGGAAAAAATATTTTCCATATAACTAAGTATCAGATAATAATTTTTTTTTATGGTAGGGTGGGTGACCATGCTTTAAAAAAAAAATCACCAAAGAAGTTCCATTAAAAAATTATATATTAACAAACATCAAAAGCAGAAACCACACTAGAATTACACAGCTTGTCTTATGGGGATGTCTGATCCTTTAAAAGCCTTTAATCAGGTAGCCCTGTCTATCTCAAACTTCAGTCTCTTCTTCAGACTTCCCAAGAACCATAAATTGCCTACTTAAAGTTGTCTCATATCCACTCAGGTGAGCTTGGATGAGTGTTGAGCCTTCCCCTTCTGATTTCAAGACTCCTCCCATGGGACACCTGATAAAAGCCCACAGCCCTGGGTCTGCTCTCTCTCTGGAGGAGGGGAATAAAATGGACTACCTTGCTAAACAACAGAGACTTGTCTCCTCTATTTTCCCTGTCACCGCTGTGGCCTCCCTGGATCACGATCATCACTGTAGCTACACGCTGCTACAGATGAGCTTTACAGCAGCCCAAGGTCTATCAAAAAGAAAGGAAAGTTTTGAAAGTAAAATCACCAGGAGCACAACTAAATTATTCTCTTTTCATTTACAACCTCCCTATGTTTGTATTTTTCTTCCAGATTCATGGCAGCCTCCTAAGCCCCCTGCACACAGGAGGTCAAAGGCTATCTCTTGAAAAAATGTGGTTGTACAGGAAGATGAGGACGAGACCAGAAAGATGCTGGAGGGTGAAAGCATATTTCCTCTCCAGCTGTGTTAATGTCCTTACCTTTCACTACTTCTCATCCTTTCGTAAGCCTCTTGGCTTCCTGTTGATTTAATTCCTGATTTCTGTGGATATCACTTTTCCATCCAGTGAAAATCAAATTATTTCTTAAAACAAATGCATTTATCACAGGTTACTACAGGTTGACACAAGCCAAAGAGCAAAGTAAACTAAGAATATTAATTGCTAAGACTTAGTTTGTTATAAAATAATTCCTTCTTTGAAAAGATGCAGTAAAATATAGATCCCTAAGAACATCCACAAAAATTGTCAGCACCCTAAGAACACTTTGGGTGCAGGTTTTTTCAGGTGAGATAGATCACTGTCTGCAGATGTAACCTAAAGGAGACAGCTTCTTCAAAAAGCAAAACGTTTTCTCTTCCTTATTATGAGGAAAGGAAAACAGGGAGAAAGGACCTTTAGCATTTTCTGTCTACCAGCAGGAGACATTTCATATAAAACATCAAAGACAATACAGTCTTCAGTACATTTACAGAGTCTCTTTTTCCTCTGGGGAAAAAGCCCAAACCCCACAATTCTGGAATTGTCATTTCATTTTGCATAAAACTCACTAAATTGCACTTCGAAGTCTTCCTTATATTTCAACTTTTTTTTGAATTATCCTCCTGGGATACTATTATTTCCAACCAGAAGCACAATTTTCATCTGTGGCCATTATCTGGTGTTTTCTCAGTAATCCATTCCCTTCTTATTTTACCTACCACAACATATGACTTTAATCCTGCCCGAGCTGTCTAGCTTTTCTTTCTTCTAGCATTATTCCAATACATATTTTTACAGCAGATTTCCACAGTGATTTTTTATTATTTTTTCTTATGTATTCTACAGAGATTTTGAAAAGGTTATATAAAGTAGCAGTTACTTAACTCTGGGCAAAAAATGGATATCATATGCAGAGATGTAGAGAATTTCACTGTTAAGCAGTAATCAATTTACAGATGTTTTGTATCATTTCATGCTATTATGTAGAGGTAAAAAAAAAAAAAAGGGGGGGAGAACAAAAAGAAAAAGGAGAAATCTTTGTATTTCTGTATATAATAATGGACCTGAACAAATGAGGTCCATTACTTAGAGAAAATCCAATCTTCAGATCTCATGCAAAACTGTAAATAACCTCAAAACAAGATAGCTCCTCTTTATGACACCATTGGTGTAATAAACAAAAGAGAAAACTCGATTATCAACAGAAATACAAGTAAAAAAGTAGCTTGCAGACTTCATGTTGAATTCAGCTTATATACATTTTGTAACTGATGCTTACAGACTTAAATGGCACAATTGATTTTAGTCTTAAAAGAGGCATGAGAACATCCAGGAAGGTTCTTAAGTCTACCTGTAGCATGAGAAGTTTTAAATGGCCATCAAAATAATACATGGAGAGATATGAAATAACTGAATGAAATTTTATAGCCCATATTGCGCAGGAAGTCAGACTATATGATTATAATCGATGCTCTGAGACCAAAATTTAAAAATCTAAGAAAAAATAAAATTATTGGTTTGAGGATGTAGGAAAACCTCAAGACTGATAAAAGGTAGAAAATGGCACAATAATTTCAAAATAAATAGTTTCCTAAGTATTTTAAACTCATTTGAAAATCTAAACTTACCCTCAATATCACATCTTGTTATCGTACCCTAACAAAAACAGATACTTCTAAAGACAGGTCCAGAACCTTTTGTAGCAGCTATTGTTTTGTATTCTTCCACCTCTGAAACTGTCCACTGATAAAAGGGAAGAATAGATGAGAATAAAAAAATTTATAGCCTGTGGAAGATACTGAAATATAAAAGTGTTGACTTCCAGCATCACACTGCTAGAGGTGAATAATGTACATTCTTTTGGAAATAATTTGTTTTGGTTTGCCATTTTTGATGTCTTACATTCTTGGGTTTTTTTAGAAATTTATCATAAAACATAGATAAGTTTTTGGCTTTTTTTCCCAGTTACTAACAATGCTGTACATGGAAGCTGAGGTTTGCTGAAATACAAAGGAAAAAAATAGATTGATAGTTGTTCAAAGCGACTCAGAGCTTTGTAATGCTAAAATAAGATCTAATTTTTATTATTTGAAGTGTATTTCAATGTAACTACATTCAGAGCACAAAGCTATAGACCTTGGAGTATTTTCTACACACTCACAAAACATGTTTTCCTGCCCTGCAGTCATATCAGCACAAGCTTCTTTATGAAGCCACCCATGTTACAACAGCTTTGCAGCTCTAATTTCTGTTTACAAATTTGCATTACAGGTAAGTAATTCATTAAAGTTTGATTTTATTTTCTTTTTATTAGACAGAAGGCAAAGGAGCCCATCTGCAGATTTTGAGACAGTATCAAAGGAAATAGCAAGATCTGACAGTTCTTATTTGAAAAACAGCAGTTGCTTTAGGAAGTCATTTAATCTGGGAATAATACAAAATCCCTGATCTTGTTTTTCTAAAAATTCATGAGCATCTTAAGACACCGAGTTAAGTTCTGATTGCCAAATACTGGGGGAAATTAGAGGTCTTTAGTTCAAAAACTGCAATTCACAGAAGTCCGTGACATCTGAGAGAAGAAGATGGCGCATTCTTAAAGTAAGACATTTACATCTTTAAAACCCCACATTTTTAGAGTGCTGAGTGAATTTGCTTTTGGAAGATTATAGACATACTCCCAGTGTTTTAATTCATTGCCATAACTCTGCCTTCTGAAATCCAAAGAGATTTTGCTTCTTGATACCAAGTATGACTATTAAGTTCAAAAGTATTTTTAAATCTTTTTCAGCATTCAGTCTCTTTCTCCATGGCAACATGTGCAAAACCAGGAAAGTATCCTAATATTTAAAATACTCTTCTTTCACTGAGTCTGGTTTTTGTCATCCTTTAGCATTCCATATTTTAGAACCTTTATGGATTAGCTCAAAGGCTGCTCTTTAGGTTTCTAAAGATGGCGGATACATATCTACTAGAAAACTCATAATTTTCCTGATACCATTAACTCAAGCTTACATAAACTGAAGGAACCATAAAAAGCAAAGAAAAAGTAATAGATTTCAAGTAGCATTTTATTTTCATTTCACTCAAATTTTATACTTCTGCCTGATAGATCTTAAGTGGACATAGAAGTATTTTAAATTGAACAGAACTTAATGACTTATACAGTGCAGTTTATAAAGATATTTGACTTAGTGAAAAAATAAATGGAATTTCATATTTAAATTAGTTGCACATTTTTTTTTCATTTTTTCTTTTCAGAGTGTGAGACCAGTTTTTCCAGAGGAGAATAATCAGAGCCTTGTCACACATGGAAATGAACCTGTAAATCTAAAAAAATGAAACTAAAATAAAATTTTTATTTTTTTCTCATGTATGCATTTCACCTTAGTGCCCTAATTTTTGTTTTCTACTGCTCTCCGTGTTTCATAATAAAAATATGCTTTCTAGCATGGTCAGTGAAAAAACAGTTCAAGGAAGAGATTTCAAATTTAGAAACCAGACTTTTGGTCAATTTTTTCCCTGGGGAAAAATTGTTGCATTCATTGGGACTGCTTTATGGCAGAAGTTGTCTGTGGGTCTCAGATTCAGTCAAAGAAAGAAACTAAGAGTTTCTAGCCAGGCAAAAAGCCTGGGAAAGAGCTGGAGAAGAATGTAAATAATTCTTTATCTTTCTTGTTTTTCACATTGTTTATAGTTAAGTTCTATCACTGTGCGTCAAGCACTTTGCACCAATGGGGTGGGTTGTTTTCACTTCAGAACCAGTGGATTTGGTCCTCACGAAGCTCTGTATAAAAGAGCAGTGTATTTTGATTAAATTAGAGTTTTACTTTCTGCAGCCTTCTGGTCAGTCTTCGCATTCCCATCCTGCCTCGACAGCGACAGTTGTCTAAACATCTAAAGGAAGGCAATGAAAAAAAATCTCATGGGGAAATAATACAACAGAAAAATCAACAGCTGGAATAATTTTCTTATTGTTATTGTCAGTTCGGTGATTGTCAGTTCCGTGCTGAAGGAAAGTGATGGGTTCTGTCTCCACCCTCAGCAAGGAACTGTTCCTGTCCTTGGAGAGTAGGAAATATTAGGGGCTTTTCCTCATGTCTTTGTCCCTGACTTGTCCCCATACAGACCACCTCTCTGTTAGAGAGAAAATGTTACCATAAGGAAAATGAAGAAGAAATGGCTTCAGCTGGGTTCAACTGGACACTGGCAAAACAACAGAAGGACTGGAAAGCACATTTTAAAATATTTGAAATATTTATATATGGAAAATACATTTTTAAGTATCTGAAATCTTTATATCAGAATTTTTTTCTTTAATAGGCCAAAATGATAGCAACTGGGGGAAAAAATCTAGCAATACCAATTTTGTTCCAGAAAAAAAACCAACAGGAAATAAACACAGTCATGGTATTCAAGCAGAAATGTGAAGTATTGAGAAACAATTAAATGAATATATCAAAAACTTTATTCCTGTGCTTTGACTCTGCAGTGAAATAAGACATTTGTTTTTGAATTACTAAAATGGCACACTTTTTTAAACTGTGCAACTGTATTCTTATTTCCTTCCTAATGAATTTTAATTTATTTCATTGTAAATATCCTATAAATTCATCTATCACTAATTCTGTAACTTGTGGATGTATTGAGAAACATTGTTGTGGATGGATGGAAAAATATTGTGCGACATATCAGAAGTATTTAAAATTGCAGTAATGGAAATCCTTATGAGTGCATCAATTCTTGCTAAGTGTAAGCACTAAATTTTGAGGTGAGTCATCACAAGTTTGATGTAGTGATGATTGCCTCTATTCAGTCTGGATTCTGTTTTCTTCAGTTCTTAATCAAATTACCTTTAATTTCTGTAAGTGACTTATGATGTATCACTATCAAGTAAGTATCAGAACAGAAAACACAACAAATGAAAGAGACAGGAGGATAAAAAGTTCCCCAGTGATAGTGGAAATACAATGGTTGTGTTTGGATGGATAAACAGAATTATGAGTTTGTGTTTATCATCCATTCACCTACATTAAAAAATCAGCTATTCTTAGTAAGAATTCTGCATTGCCTCTGAACTCAGACACACAGCAAATGTACTAACTTTAACTCCTTCAGGAGAGAAGTTATAATTTAACAGATTCATAATAAGATTACACAGAGGTAATGTTTCCCCCACACAGTGATGTCATGTGAAATGTCTATTCAATCTGTTGTAAGCAGTACAAGCAGTATAGGTATACTCCATAAAGAATAGGCATATCTAGACTTTGTAAGGAGAAATATTTGCGCTACTTTCTTCCTATCCTGAGAACTCCAAAATAGATAATAAGGATAGGGGACAGTATTAGCGAGGATGTAAAGACACTGAATTTGTCTCCTGGCTGTCTACAGGCAAAATATGACAAAACCAGAACACAAATATGGTTTTGTACCCAGGCTACATCATATGAACAAGTGGTCATAAGAAACAGCCCTTGCCTACTGTCAATATGTTTAAAAAATAACCATGCTCAATTCCAGTTCAAGACTTGAAAAGCAATGTCAGATTCAGCTTGCAGTCCTGTGTTTACAAAACTGAATTATTTTGAAGCCTGATAACTACCTTGCTGTGAGGCCTTAATGCTATCCTAATTGAAATATTTTATTCACTAAATGTAAAAATCTGAAGACTAATTAACACAGTTTTAAAAATTCAGAACAAGTTTCTTAGACAAAACATTAAACTGCTGAAATTCTTGAGATTTATGATCAGTCTTTCTTTGATTCATTTTCTGATAAACTTAATTTAATCTCTTTCTGGCAAGTTTTAATAAAAGTCCATATTTGCTACTGTCACTGTTGAGGAACAGCTTCAAAACAATGCTCCTATTAGCTGAATATGCTTAGCTTCATTTTAAAATAGAGCAATATCCACTGTTTATTGTCAATAAATATAATTTCTGCAGGGATTTCTAACTTTTCAGATGATAAAAGGGAAACAGAGTTTCTAATTCTGCACAATCTTGTACTTTGTTTTCTCATTACAACAGATAAGATTTTGGAAAGAAGAAAGGACATTTTATTTTATATTAAAATATTTGATCACACAACATGTAAATTTATTTATAATTAATTCCAATGAAGCTGGTTTTTTTAAACTCAACCTGAAAACAAACTATGCAATAATGAGAAAAGTGACCACACTAGTACTTCAGAAAAAAATTCAACTTGGCAAAAGTTCTCAATAACTTAAGAACAGTGGAGAAAGAGAAGAAATAATCTCTTTGAGACTAAAGATTGAAAATTGTACCTTAACTTTTAACATTTGAGTGTATTCTAAAACCCACAGTAACAATTTAAGAGTTAACATTTGATGAGACATTACTGATCCTCATGTAATTTGGAAGTACCTTCATACTTATGATTCTTCCACACTATAATGTACCCTATTTAAGTGATAATGATGTAAAAAATATTTGCAATAGGCATAAACAATGCAAAAGTTTCCTATATGGGTGGTCTCAAAATCCATTTAGTGTACTTTCTTCAGCTTTAGCAAAGGCACTCGAAACAGATGTTAATCCTTTCACTGAGTTACACAGGTTACTGGACAGCCTCAGGGCCTTGCCATCTGACATTCGTATTTTGGACAGAATGTATATTTATATCCTGCTCACAGGGCACCCACTTTCTTCAGCAGGAAAATAAATGCTAAACTTTGCCTTAGGAAACCTTACTTGAATATTTTCAGCATTACAAATGAAATCATTGGAAGAATTTCAAGGAGGTGACTTTTTTTGGTCAATATTACACCAGGTTATGTTCATAATTTCTTGAGAATGAATCTTTGTACATTCACACCAAGATTAGTAAATGCAAATAAACATAGGAGAAAGCTGAAGAATACAGCTCCAAATAATGTAGCACTTTGATGATTAGAGGGATGTGAAACTGTTAATTATGCAGTGTAAGTTTCCATGAAAAAACAGCTGCAAATGACAAATTCTGCTTGAGGTCAGAAATAAATAAATAGCTTAGGCAATGCTATGCACAACACAAAAGAAGCTATCATTCACTACACAATGAATAAAAAAGAAATATGGAAAAACAAATACTGTTTTAATACTTTGTTTCCTCTGTCAAAATAGAGTGTTGCAAGAATTCTTCCTTTAATACAAAACAAGGTTGGTCAAGGAGTGAGCAAAAATATAACATTTTGCATACAATTTAGAGACAATATTTAAGCAATCCATTCACCAAAATTACTAAAGGTATCCAATTTGGTTTTGTTGAGATTCTAGAAACAAAAAGACCTTATTCTTAAAAAAAATGTGCCTTGGTTTATGTTCAGTTCATTTTTACCAAAAAGAACCAATGAAAATAAACAAGCCAAGAATATCCACAGAATTAAACAGAAAACAAAATAGATGTTTTAGAAATTTTATAGTGTTGAAATCTTCCATCCCTCAGACAGGTAGTCAGTCAAGTATTATTATAAGCACTGCAATTATTAATAATAGTGTTTGAAATTCTCTTAAAATGCTTTTCAGAGACATTTGATCTAGAACATTTTCAACAAAGGGAAAGCTGAGAACAATTGTCTCAATATTCCTAAAGCAGTCAATTGTCTTGAAAATTTGTGAGTCTAAAATAAAGGCTGAGTCTTTAGGGAAACAGTGAATAAAATATGAAGTAAAATTCTCCAAAAGATTTTACACTTTCCAAACTATGTCTTCTTTCTTATTTAACCTTTTCTTTTTCCTTCCTGTCTTTCCATTTAGCTTTAGAATTGCAGAACCAGCTTCATTTCTCTTTCTAAGAGAAACCATAATATTATCGAAAGTTTTTCACAATATTCAAAAGCTATTTAGAGGTGATCCAGCCAGTTCCTTCTCTACGAAATTGGAGCATTTATCTCTACTTAGAAATGCATCATTTCCAATCACCTATTCTCCATTTTATGCTGCAGAATTTTGTTGTTTTCCTTTACTATTTATGGTAAATGCTAGTACATTTAGGTGATCATGTTGATTTCTCAGCTGAGCAAAATCATCTCAACAGAATGGTTCAATGTCCCACATACTCTTCTTTATCCTTTATATGCAACACAGAATCAGTATTTTGTCACTATGTCTGAGAAAATGACAGAATTTTCTCATTAATGTAACAAAGTACAGTGTTTCTATACACATTTCCTTGCGAAAGGAATCAGAAAATTTAAAGAAATCTTGAAAATAAATTGAAAAGAGGAATGAAAATAAAACTGGTAATACTCTAGGAGAGGGAGAGGTACTAAAAAGAATGCATAAAAGGTGAAGAAAAAGAAGAGTAATGCAAGCAGTGGCACCATAAAGGTATTCCATCAGTATAGCTACTCATTAAAGGTTTTCTTAACATACATTTCCTTTTATTTCAGTAAGACTCAATCACTAAATTAAATCTAGAGCTGTTATGCTTAAATGCTCTGCAAACCACACCTTGGGGCTTTTGCTGTTTGTGTTTCTTAGGGAATTTTTGTGGGTTTGGGTTGTTTGTTTGTTTGAAGTACCACTATAAAAATATGGAAATCCATGTTCTATTACAGTTAAAATGCAAAGTTATTTTGAAACTAATACTAGATTACAAGAGATTATTTATTCTCAAGAGCATATAGATAATCTCCTTTATGTGATCTTTGGCATTTCAC
Organism: Lonchura striata; assembly: GCF_050655825.1. Classification (NCBI taxonomy): domain Eukaryota; kingdom Metazoa; phylum Chordata; class Aves; order Passeriformes; family Estrildidae; genus Lonchura; species Lonchura striata. The sequence goes on from NC_140704.1 coordinate 100,689,356, forward strand.
CCTGTTAATGGAAACTAAAACCAGTCCAATAAGCATACACTTCTAACTGCTAATTTCATTATCATGGACATATGTCTGTTGTCTGATCAGAAAGAGACCATTTGGACATTTTAAGTGCCCCACCATGTGCAAACCATCCTTCTGGAGCCAGTAAGTAAAACGCAGACTACAATGGAGATCTAATCTGAGCGCATGGCTGGAGACTAGATATGATTTCCTGCAATGTAACACATAACACCAAATGTTCTTGGCAATCACACCTGGTGCTGACAGGAAAACACCTCCTTTTAAAAGTTTTCATCTTTCTTCAAAGCAACATTTTAAGTCCAATATGCTGTTCAAGCCATCCCTTTCTGGAATAAAAAATATTTTTTCTTTCGTATAGATAAATGTCATTGGCCATCCTTTCCTTCCTTCCCTCCTTCACAATTGTGAGCATGCCCAACATGCAGATACAACAAGGAATAGGCTACCATATCTTTTGAGATTTTGGAGTAACTAGCTGTAACAAACCACCAAAAGTTTCATGCATATTTGTGCTTTTGTGCTAGTCTTAACTTCAAAATGTTCTTAAAAAATAGGTAATAATTCTGTAGCATCTTCCTGTTCACATCAAGATATCTTCTTCACTAGAGGCTACCGAAAAATTATGAAAGAATAACTTTTCTTCCTCTGGGAATTCAGAGGTTGACATATAACTCCAGAGTTCAGCTAAAGACAAATCTTTGTCTCACTCAAATGTCATTCATTATTTTGTTAGCCTGAAGGAGAAGAACATCCTTTCTTGCATTAGAAGTTTGAAAAGCATGCATAAAATAAGTAAAACTATTTTCTGTCAGCATTAATGGGATGAAGAATAAATGAAACATTTGAAAATAAGCAGACTATCAATAATGCTAAATGAGAAGTAAAAAAAAAAAATATACATTTGATTTTTACAGTGAAAGATTGCAATACAGAGGTCAGACAGTGAAAATTACTTCCCTGGGGTTTTTCGTTTGTGGGGATGGTGTGTATCTTTTTGTGGGGGGTTTGTGGTTTTGGTTTTTTTTTTTTTTTTAATTCAACCTAAAATTCTTAATTCAGTAAAGAACTGAAATAGCTTAATGTAAATAGATTATATTAATTGCAATGAAATTACTTGTGAGGAAAATGTTTAGAAACAGATTACTCATCATGCAACTCAGATAGGCAACTGTTCATTTTTTCAGCAGATATTCATTTTTCTAGTCTTGCTAATCTTGCAAGTCATTTTTCCCTCAAGTCCAGTGACAAAATATGTTAAGAGCCACAGATAAATCCCAAAGGCATATAAATGTAGAAGCATTTGTTGACATTAGATTAGAAAGGAAGCATAACAAACAGGAAATATGTTGTTTTAAAATGAAATATTTTCCTATCATATACTTCTATTTGGAGAATAATTCTAAGAGAGTTACCTTTGTTTGTATTTTGTTAAATACTAAATTACTGTGAAAAAATATTAGAGCAAAACCTTCATCTCATGAAGATTTAAAAAGAAGTTGAATTTAATAAAAATTTATTCTAAAATGCTTATAAGCTATTTTAAAAAATACTTTTTTATTTTACCTACTAAATGAATACAGGAGTTGCCTAAGTAATTTGTACTAAGTTCAAATATTCAATTAATAGAAAGGCAATCTCATGGTTACAGAAACAACTTCACTGGCAAATGCTTTTGATCCTGTCTGCAGTCAGCAGACAAATCAAAGCACCTGCACAAACCCTAATGTGTCACAGAGGATTGATATAATAACTACCACCATAGGTGATTATCAATATTTTACAGACTAAATATATTGCCAACGTAGATACTGTTGTGTGAAAAGTCTTCTTTGAACTGAACTTTTAAAAACAAAGTTTTAGTGTTAGAGATTATTTGTATTTCAATTTTTAAATAAATTAAGCTATAATTTTTTTAATAATTAGTACATTAATTTTTATGCTACCTATTCTGCTTTATTTTCTTGTGCTTTTCTTTTTTCCTGGTAAAACTTTTTTAGACCTGTACAGATATTTTCTTTCTTTGGGCAATGTGCCAACTCTTTATGTCCTAAATTTGCCATTATGCATCTTTTATGAATTTATTAAACTCCCAGGTTTAGTTGCAGTTTTCGAATTCCCTCCACCTTCTAAATTCTTTGCTTTCCATATGGCGTGTAGTCCTGAAATTAACAGAGTATGGTAAATGGTGACTGATATAGCCATAGCAGTTGGATTTTTCAATGTTCAGGTTGAGCCCAAATCAGCACTGTATCATTTTTAGCAACATGATTTGATTACAGATCATATCCTTGGTTTCTATTGCAATCTATTCCTCTCCCCGCAAAGAAATGTATCATTCGACTTCTCAGGAATCTAAGGGAATATGCCATATGGGTGGCTTTTGGCTTCTAGGCACTGACAGTCTAATCATCATCCATATGATGCAAGCTGGTTTAGTATGAGATACATTAAGCTGTCATAGTGGTTAGAAGCATCAAAAGGGAAGAGATTCAGCCCAGACTGTTTTCAGTCCTGGAGCAGCCTGGGGAGTTCATAAGTGAAGGGCTGCTCAAGCCTCTCATCCTTTCAGCTCTGTGGGACCTGTTGTGTAACTCGTACTGCTCTCAGGAGCAACGCCTCACGGCTTCATGCCTCATTGTGCGCAGCTAACCAGAGTCAACTGGCACAATTCAGGAATTTTTCAATGAGAATATTTTATCAAAACATATTTATTCATTAGAGCCCTTTTTCATGGATATTCCAATGTCAGCAAATCTTTAATTATTATGGAATGTTTCTGTATATAATGACTCACAAATAAGAATGAACCTCTCAAAAATAACTAATTCAGTAATTTATGCCCCTGGTTAATTAAACTGTTTGTTCTAGGGAAAGCTAAAATAAAATATTTAGCCAGGAATTTATACCTATGATGTGGTCCCATCATTATATTCTTTACAGTTTTATATATGGATTGATTTTTCTTTTTTATCAGTCAAGTGGATAATGTCTCTTTTCTTTTCTGTTTAGTGTTGAAATGTCATGGATTTAGAAAATCCTTTTCCATTCAGTAAGAGCTGGAAAATTCTTGTGTCTATTTCAAGAAGGTTAATGTCCCTTTTATTCATTAGTCCAGAATCTGGGAAAATATTTTTATTTTAGTGTGTATTTCTATAACACTATACATTATTAATTTAAGAGTGTTTTTTTTAATTCCCTGTTTAAAAATACCTATCTAGAAATAAAAAAAATTATTACTAAGTATCTGTAAAAATAAGATTAATTCTTAAACTCATTTAAGAAAAATACATCTAGATGTTATCTCTAGTTTTCAAATTGCAGCATACATTTGATAATAATTCTTTGGAGATAGACTCAATTTTTTTTTTTTTTTAATCTTTTGTTGCAGCTAAAATTGGGAGAAAAGTCCTAGTTGCTTTAAATTTCTCACTTTGCTCTGTCCAAACAACTTTCTCTGATATGATCTGGAATAGTGTGATCCAGGCACACTCAGACACTTAGCTGAGAGGTACTGTACATGCATAGAAAATTCTGAGATCTTACAATCCAAGTAATGGTTCTATATCTTAAAACCTAAGGAAAATGAAAAAATTAATCTGTCTCCAAAAGACTCATATGTCTATGCGTGCCATTTTCCAGTATGTCTAATCATCAAAAATACTTTGTACAGAGACATAATCATGGTTTTCCTCAGTTGATTCAAATAGGCATGATTCCTCTGCACACTGGGGCAGAACTGACAAGAAAAATAAATTCAATTGCTATCCAGATATACAATCCAGCTTTCCTATTATAATGGGAAAAAACTTACATTCAGAGCAGTGGAGACAGGCACAAATGTATCTGCTTGTTAAACCTGTCAGGTCACCAGCTTTTGAGAGAATGGAGAAAAAATTAATTATATTTTCTATATCTTTTTTAATATCTTTTTCTTAATAAATGGGAAATATAGTCAAAATTAATTAGTAGATGGAGTTCTTTGGCTTTTCTAAAACAAACAAGCAAACAAAAGCCAAGTGATGAAACTGACCACATGGTGATGGCTGTTTTTAACTTCTGATTCAACTAATTTTGGTACATACTTAAAGTTAATTTTTATATACAGCTAGGCAAGTCACCAATTGGTTTATGATTGAGATTTATCTGAAATATGCTAATTTTTATTTCCAGTCATTCTTGTTATCCACTCTTCCATTTTTCTTCTCATTTCTTCTCACCAGTAGTTGCAATATACCTGTGATCATTGACATATTTAAGATGACAATAACTTCATGTTTTTCTGGTCACATTTGAAATTTCAGTTTCCCTCACCCCAAAACTACAGTAACCATAAGCTGGAGGTTCCAGACTAGGAAGTCTAGTAGTGCTGCTTTTAAGGAAAGCAGACTATATTGGTTTAGAGCTTTTAAGTAAGTGCTTAACATTGCAATATCCATTTATCATAAATAAGAGCTGGCAGCTGTGGAATGTGTTTCAAAGGCCATAGCTGTAAATATTTTCTAAAAGATGTGCAGAAAACATTATCAAAAGGTTTAAGAAGTAGATCTTGGTCTCAGCTCTGAAATAGGCAGGATCATGTGAAAATATGATGAAAATATATTATTGCAACTCAACCCAAATGAGAAATGTAGTAGAAAAATAAATTAAGAATTCTGACATGAGATTTTTAATACAGCATTAAAATATACTGGACATGCGCCAAAGCTGTCCAGCAGAGCCTTATTGGATCCATTTGTGTGTTTAGAGTTTTATAACAGACATAAAATATATGCACCATTATTCAGGACTCTATTTTTGCAACTCTTAAGCACAAGCTCTGCAGCACCTCCATGAATTAGGTGAAGAGTGTCAATGGAAAAAAAAGCTCACTGACAGCAATGCAAATAAATGAGAATAAAGGGAAGTGTAAATAGCATAGTTGCAAATAGTTCCATAAAGAAATTTCCTCTTCTGAAAACTAGCTTACTTTATACATATAAATAAATCTTGTGCCTTTCCATAATTGCTTGAGGTTGCATTTTAAATCAGTTAACAGTATAAATTACTTCTACAAAGGATTTACCAAGGTGACAAGAAAATCTACTCATCTCTCCTATGAAAGTAAATAGTGAGAGCTGAGTTAGATAAGAATTGTAGAAGTGACATGATTCTATTAGAACTTTATTTTAAAAGTTTAGAATAGCAAAGTTTGCAACTGAAATAAAGTTAGTCTAACAGCATGACGTGCAACAACCTTTGCCTTTCCACTGTCATTACATTTATGTTTCACAAATAATTTTTTCCCAGAGAAAGTAATTGTGTACAACAAATATCTGGATTTGTGTCTCTATTAAGGCTTTTATAAATTATAAGGCTTCATTTAAAACTGACTGTAAAATGAAGTGGAATTATGGCACAATGGTCACACTTGTATGACTGTATAAACTGAATATTTAAAGTAACAGGTTTTAGTTTATGTTTCTTTCAAATATTTTTGAGTTGCAACACTTCAATGTAGTTCAGGATAAATAACGTCAGTAAAACCTCAGGGGAAAAAAATACAACCATTCTGCCAAGTAATGACAGGGAGAAATAGCATGATATTAACAGTGTAGTGAGGAAATGAGAAACAATTCAAAATCAGCATGTAAATGGCATTAATTAAGAATATGTTAAGCTCCTGAAAACTTTTCTTTTGAATAAAGTTTCATCTACAAATGCAAAAGTATGTTTCCTATTTTAAATTTACCTTCTAAAGTAATAGCTAATGCATAATAAATTTAATATAGTGTGATGTCAAGAAAATCAAACTGTATCTTCAGCAACAGCAGATTAATGGAAATCTAGTGATGACCAAATCTGGTACATATATAGAGCAGAAGGATGAACTGTTACCTCTAACACTTGTAAATTGTGTTTTCCTGCTCTGTCATTTGGGGAATTTTCCTTTAAAATAAAGTACTTTTTTTCTGCTATCTAAATTTCCAAAGTAATTTTACATTAGTTGACAAAAGAGAATTTGACAGGTTTGAGACTCAGGCTTAGATATTACATAATGCACGCATGAAAGTCATAATTCTGAGAAAATTCTGCTTTAAATGGTGACTTAGCAACAGAAGGATATAAAAGGCATGAACACAATCAACATAAGTAATAAAACCTTCTGGATCAGTTGCCAATGGGGTTGTGTGAGTAATTTCAATATCATTATTGAATTTGCAGTGTTGGCTGCCTCCTGTGCAGAAGCCTTAAATGGGGAATAGAATCCCTTTTGGAATACTTCCCTTGCACTAAAAGAGACATCATTCTGGTCTAAATGTGCACATTTACTTTTACAAAATAAGACTATACTGTTATGGTTAGATAAATTCACTTAACCATATGTGCATATAATTTTATTCTGCTTAACTACTACATGTTTCTCAATCCTTAAGCAGCAGAATAACCTCATGGAGGACTCTAAATTACCCCATTTCAAGAAAAGTACCCTGCTTTTATAGATTTTCTTTTATTTTTAAAACTTAATTATGAGAAAAAGAAGGTCTGTAGAAGTTGTATTCTCTAAAGACATAGTCATAGACAGAATACTACCTATAATTTGTGTACTTTAACCAAGCTCTTACATGACCTCTCAAGCTATGGAACATACAGGGAAGAGGTTGAGTCACCCTCCTGGAGGTATTTAAAAGGTGTGCAGATCAGGGACATGGTTTAGTGGTGAATTTGGTTGTGTTGGGTCAAAGGTTGGAAGTGATAATCTTAAAGATTTATTTTCTTTTCCAAGCTAAATAGTTTTTTATTGTATGAAATCCTACACACATTCAATATTACTGGTTCTTGGAAATAAAAAAGATAAACCATCTCCTCAGGTAGCCATTTCAAAACTTGTTTCATGAAATTGTAATGAGGACTTCAGGTTCTCCCTCCACCCTTTTGAGAACTAGCCAGGCTTATAAGTACAGATAATCATATGTGGAAATTTGGGATGAATATTTTTATTATGCTGGGTAAAGCAGCAGCCTTATTTTTCAAAAAATACACTACTTTAGGCAACATACCTCAAATAGAAAGGTATTGAGCAAAGATCATGTGACTAAAGTTTAAGTAAGAGCTTCAGAGGACCTTAAGTCTGGGATTTTCAAGGACAGTTTGAATTTCATAATGTATAATATTTTGGGGGAGTGAGATTATTTTAATTCCATTTTTATTTATAAAAATTAGGAGAGAGGGGATGTGATATAACCACATTTCAAGTCAATTTAAGATGTGTAATATTATGTCTCTGTATCTCTGCTGAATTTGGGGCATGATGAAGTAAAATGAGTTACTTAAGACTGTATGGTAAGACAACAACTGATTTGGGAAGCAAAGGGTAACTTAGTCCCACATCTACATTCTAATACTGTTTGTAATTCCATTTCCATATCAACCCACTGTGAAGCAGAGAAAAGGATTACAATGTCTAATGCTGAAAGAGAGCAGTAAGGCTTTTAGAAAGTAGAAGAGGTTTTGTTCACAGAAACATCTTTTGTATCTGTGAGTGGCTATAAAGAAAATACAGTAAAAAATGCAATATGCAAAGAAATCAGAGTAGGGAAAAGGGCTTGACTACTTGATCACTAAGTGGCTGCATGATTCAGTGGCTGCCAAATTTCACAAATGAATTCCATCCTCCTCCTTAAGCTTTTCTTCATTTAAGAATAAACAGACTTTACTTCATGAAGCCTGAATTGTTTTGAGGCCACCTGAGTTCTCAGAAGCTCTCAGACAGGCTCTGTCCCTGCACTCTCTGGAGTACCAGCTGTGCTGGGGTACCAGGTCATTCAAAGGTGGAGCTGCTGGGACCTCCATCCCGAGCATTCATGATTGTCTCTCTCATCATGACACATTCTTTGTTGCCAGCTGTAAAAGAATTGCCCCAAATATTGTAATTTATCTACAGCTCAGATGTAGACTACAGCCTAATGCTGTGGCCAGGTAAGTTATTTTGACATGCCCTCTACCACAGGCTTTTGTTCTGACAGAACACTTAAAACAGGAATTTCCACAACTCTTTTGCTTTACTGCGCTTTTTTTGAATAGGAGGACAATGGATTTTTTTTTATATAGGGTTTATAAGAAAAAAAAAAAGGATGTGATGTCATGCAGCACAAACTTTTTGTAGTTCTCTGCACTGCACATATTCAAAACATTCTGAAACGTTCCAGTGGAAACTTTCTGACATAGTAGAAGGTAAACATTAATAAATAATGCTTCTAACTTGATATTTCCTGCCTAATAAAGCAGTTGCAATAATCAATGCCTTTATAGATCTTTATGAAAAGAATAAATTCCACAGTAAATGAAATTTGAATTTTTATTTATTTATTGAGTTATAAAAATATGCTGGAGCTTGAAACCAAGCAAAACATGGCTTCAAGTTTTGCAATCTGACCTCAATTTCTATTCCTGAAATTGCTATCTTTGCATGTCATATTTCAAAGTCTAAAAGAAAATGCACATTGCTGGAAGAGATGCAGATAGAAAACATTTTATGAGATTGGTTGCTTCACCTCATTGTAGTCATTATCAGAAAGTATTTTATAGACATATAGTATTTTTATATATAGCCATATCTATACACTATAACATTCTGTCCACTTCTCTGACTCTACCTATTATTTTATATCTTCTCCTACTAATTTAGATTCACCGAGTCAATCAACTTGCATATCTGTCTAGACTGCTTTAACCACATGCATTCAAAACTAATATTTGGAGGAGGCAGAACATCAGAAGGGAATGAGAAGGGAATGCTTTCTCTCCCTATGTAATTGCACGATGGGATTCTGGCCAAGTTGAACACAAATAATAGAGGAGATACCATTTTGCAGTGTCAGGCCACTAATAAATTGGAACAATGAAAGAGTCTATTAAATTCATTTTTGAAAGTATGCAGTTTCAGAGGCCTTGTACAAGTACATCCTCTAAACACAATAGTACAAGTTTGCAATCTTCATTGGCCTTCAAAGTTTCTTTCAGAAGAATAATGATTTGTTCTTCTGTTTTCTAGGACATACATTATATGGTCACTTGTTTATTTTAATTGAAACACAGAATAAGGGGCTTATCTACTGGTTGTTCATTAATAAATTAATTATTAAATGTAAGCGTGTAGCTCATACAGAGTAAATGTTAGACTGAACCCACAGAGTAGACTCTCAACCTGATCTTGATAAAGTTAAATGTCATCATTTTATTGTGGTCAATTACAGTGTAATTCCCTGAAAATGTGGATGCATACACTGTTCCTGGATAGATAGATATAGATTTAGATAGATATAGATATATGCACAATCTACAAAATTGATGGGAAAAACAAACAATACTGCCTCCCTGAATAGAAATCACATGTTTCCCACAACTAAAAGGGCCAAGTACTAGGTACCTATAGCACTTATAGCACCAGGATTAGATTTCCATTTAGCTGATAGGCAGCAATATACAGTTTTCTTGGTTTAGTTCCCAAATGGATAGAGTGTTTTCATTTAAATCCATGTCTGATCTGCTCCTGTCCTGCTAGAAAGAAACAGGCAATCAGTTCCAGATTTACCTGACCCCAGTCCTCTATTGACAGCGCCAGGCAGAACTTTATCAGCCACTGTCAGAGTGGGTCAGGACATATGCTTCATTCCTGCTTGGCTGTTCCATGGCTATGTTGAGCCCATTAATGGCATTAATATTTTGTTTAATCTGGTATCACAATAACTTTCTAGAAGTAGATACTATAGCTAGTTACTTACCTCTAACTCTGACATTGCTGTACTCTTCTGTGTAAAGTTGCATTCCTCTTTAAGTATAATCCTTCTGCTGCTAGATGCTAGCAGAAGAATAACCATACTGATCCAAAGATTTCTTTCTGACAATATCCTGCCATCATTGAGAGACATTACCTCTTAAAAATTGATATAGTAGTCACAAATCACCACAGGTTTATAGGTCTTAGTATGGCAGAGTAAGGTGAAATATATGGAGTTCATCATAGCCAGATAGTACTTACTGCTTCCAAGACTATTTACAGAGCATCCTATACTATCCATCTGTAATAGCTCACCTTCTATGACTGGTGTCTTTTACCAAGCTTATGTATAATCAACATTTAGCAATATGATGACATATGCACTATATGCTACCATTAACCTTCTGGCTCAATTCTGTTTGCAATAACAGGTCTGACTAAGTGCAATCAGAAGCATTTGTGAACTGGTGTTAATTATGATTGTCGTAAGCACTCCTGAGATGTGTTTCCAAATTTTGAAAATAAAGGAGAAATAGAAATGGGCTGAGAGCAAAGAGGAGAAAACTGGCTACTTTGAAATGTAATTGTATTTGATATAGCCCTGAAGTACACAAGAAGTACTTCATTGTCATCATAACAATGGTCCCAGCTGCCATTTTTGTTATTCAGACATCATTTCTTTTGTTGCCACCAGGTGAATAACTTACTGAATAATAATGAACTCTGACTCATTCATTGTCTTGCATTATATTACTGTCATTGTAAGGTGTAAGCAAAGGCATGTATTCTATTACCATCGTCATATGCTGTTAAAAAACAGGTGGGGCAGTGTTCTTTATCTCTTCCATGACTCATCCCTGATAACTCCCTCAGGGAATATCTTTTGCTAACAGGCCATCAAGTCTCACTGCATGACTCATAAAATTACATCATCCCACTCTGAGATGCTCTGCCCAAGGGGAGGAACCAAGCGTTCCTATCTGGATATAATCTGAGGTTTCGAGCATCATGGAGAGCCTTTCTCTACTGGATTTCCAGAGGGCAAGAGCTTCATAACCACTGGACCACTCACTGGACCTTCAGAGGTAGACTCAACCCTTCTACAGGATCACTGCTTCAACATAACCACATCTTTCACTTCAAAAGGACTGCAGCTACTAGTTAATCAGACTGCTCCCACCACCCTGACCAACAGGGTGTCAGGTTGCATCCTGACTCTGTCAGTTAAATACAGTGTTTTCTGCCTTTATTTTAATTTCCCAATTGAATTGTAGTTCTGACTTGGAATCTCCAGTTTGCTTTCAAACTAGTACCCTCATCAGCACCAATTTTTTTGTAGTCCATACATGCAGTAGCGTTTTTTCGGGAGCCAGAGGTGCCCCACCCATGGCCAAGGAGATGAGGTGTGCGCTGCGGTGAGTGGGTTGGGTGGCTGGAAGTGGCTGTGCACAGTGCGGAGCTGCTCTGCCCTCTCCTCACAGAGGCTGCCCTGCACCTCCTGCTGCCAGCACCTTGCTGTGCAAACCCTGTATATGTGCTTAGGATCTGTCATTTCTATTCTTGTGCATGCTCTGATCTCCATGTATTAATCAGACCTTTCACAATTTTATAAGTATTAACTTTATATTGCAGTTCTTTATGAAGTTACTGCAAATATATTTCATTATAAAATGGATTTAAAGTTGTTATTATTAAAAAAACAATTAATTCAGTAGAAAAATGTTTTTAAAAGGACATCTAGTTGCAAATTTGAAGTATTTGATCAAGTACTAAGTATATCCCAATACAAATGCAAAAATGTGGTATATTTGAAGATAAAACAGTATACGAAGTGTGAAACAGGAGTAACTAAATGAGGCAGCTCAAGTGTTTTAACTCTCCTGATGAAACATAAGGCAGCTTGGAAACTGAGTAAAATAAAAAAATCTCTTAAAGGGTCATAAAATTCATTAGACAATAAGCATACTGTTCTTTTAGTTGATATTACAGACATCTATTTCCAATTTTAACATAAAATAATGCTATGCATTTCAACTAAGCCTGAAGGTAACCAAACAATTCACGGTTACATCATCAAATTAGCAAATTTCAAATCTTGGTTTATTCCCTATATAGAGAAAATCATTGAAGTTTTGACCATGATAAGTATTTGTTATTTCCCTGTATTAACAATACATAAAACAATGAGCAATAAAATACCTGCAGTCATAGTACTAAATGTCAGAAAATAATCCCATATTGATAATGGAGGAAATACATTTATTATGAGCTTTAGGAAATTTTGAATTAGAAGAAATAAAAATCTTGACATTTGCAACTATCTGTTGTACTCTTCAACTGTACCTAGTCAGCCAAACACATAACAAATCCAACCTTAAAAAAGCACAATATTTTTTTTTTCTCTGGGGTTTGTTATCTGTTTCTGTTTATGCAATCCAGTTAAAAAAACATAGCACATAGGATAAAACCCCATAGACAAATGGGATTCTGCTGATATAGTTAAGAAAAGTGCATAATAAAGTCTCTCATCAAATGTTTTTTAAAGAGAAGAAACTGCTTTGGGATAAGAAAAGGATATTCACATGGATTAAAAAGTTATGAAAAGGAATTACAGAGAGCAGAGAATGGCCAGATGCAGATAGTGTTGAAATGATCAGCAGATTCACAAGGATTGTTATGTTATAACAGCTATGTTATATACTGAAAAATGATCAGGGTGAGAGAATGGGAGTGAAATGATGATGTACTTGTTTGATACCGAATTTCTTAGAGTAGTAAAGACAAGGACTTGCTGTTAAATACTGCAGAAGACCATCGCAATACTGGCTGGCTAAAAGGTGAAATAAATTCCAATTTCAGATGTGTGTATTTCTCAAAAAAGAAAATAAAATATTCAAAATTATTAGAGGGAATCAAAATAAGGGAGCAATACTGCAAGCATCATGCTTCTATTTAATAAAGTAAAAGTTCATTATGTTTTGAATACACCTAGCATATTTGTTCCAGACTTATACCACCTCGAGACAGCATGTTTTAGGACTGGAAAAGGACAATTGCATCTGTAGAAAAGTTTCACATGAAGAATGATTAAACAGAGTAGATTCTTCAGCCTGAAAAAGAAATGCCTGAACAGATAGATATGTTATAGATGTCTATAAAATAAATGAGACATACATAAATGGACTGGCAAATTGCAATTCACTCCTTTAATGCAATAAGTAAAGCTAGGAGGTGTCAGGCTCAAAATAAAAGAACTTTATTTCTTCACTGAGTATTATGGACTCGTTAAATTTGCTGCAGGTTCCCAGGCTTAGAGGACTGTTCAGGCTTGAAGAGAGCTCAGTAGGTCCTTCCTCAAAAAGTCACCTTCAAAGTCAGACTCACCAGATGAGGTCAGGTTTGCCAGAAGGAAATTATATCATGGACTCATATCCAGCCACAGTACCCTTTTCTACCCTCCTCTCCCATCCTGAAATACTGTGGATGCTCAGAATTGGTGGTAGGTATAAAAGTCTTTTTGAGATGCACTGCTATGTTTTTGCTTTTCTATTTCCTAGCCATACGTTTTTGATGAAGACAGAAGATCTGCTTATGGACCTTTTTCTGACCCCATATAACTTTTTTCATGTTCTCATGGATGGACTAGTAAAGAGAAAAATTCAATAGAGAAATTGTTAAACAAAAATGAACGTTGCATTTCCCAAATGAAGACCTAAAAAATGTAATGAAATATTAATGAGAAAGGGTTATATTTTAAAGTTTAAAGAGTGTCTATGAGGACCAGGATGCCATTGACAGTTTTGACACCAAGCTCGTTAGAATTGGGTCTTAATTGCCACTGAGACAGCATGCTGAAATAATTGACTGTAACTGCAGATTCACTTTTTTGCCATTTGAACTGCCTTTCTTCATTCTGGCACACTGTTTAGATCTGTTTCTCCTCAGTATAATGTGAGGGTTGTAAGCAATTGAAAAAGTCACTCCGCTGCCAGAGTTTAAATAACTATTAGCTTTTACAGTGATTTTAGCTCAGTGTGGCTATCAATGAAGAAATGGTGACTCTCTAACTAATTCCATTTTACAGGTAGATAAAGATTGCTATAAACCCAATCCTGCACCTGCAGAGTTTCAATTTTAACTTCTTTTGGAGCTCAGCTGTTCTCAAAAAGGGATCAGTGGGTCAGCATACATGTGTCTAATGATTATGCCCATCTGTGTCCTCAAACCCAGGATGTGGGTGAGTGAGGTAGTACCTCTCTGCTGGGGCTGCCTCATTACAAGCCTTAGCCTGAACGCAATCAGCAGTATGTGTGAGCAACCCAAGGAACAAATGTCTGCTGTCAGATACATTGCAATTTGAATGCTGGGCACTAACAGCAACTAGTGTTCGAAGTTATGCAGTGTTTAAAATCTAGAAATGTAATGTTCACAGGTTAATGCTAAGAATTCTACAATGCAAAACTCAAAAGCCAGAAGCTACCACAAATAATATTTAATTTTTCTCAATTCAGCCCTTCTCTACATATAAAATGTGTAATCATGTGTTACTTTCACACAATTTTCTGAGCATCCTTGTGTCATTCAGGATGCCTTTCATACTCTATATTGCTCCTGCACAACATTTTTATCTTCATTATTCAGTGTGTGGTCATATGTCTTGTTTGCTGAATATTATTCAAAGTCTTCCTTGAAGGCAGAACTAATTTCTTTGTGAGCTTCCAAAGTATTTATCACTGGTATTACACCATGACATGAACAAATCACTTGTTTTTTACAGTACACCTGGAAAATAACTTTTTCCTTTATACTGGAAAGCAGAGAAGGTCAGATGCATCTATTAATTTGGAGTTCCCATTGTGACATATATTTTAATACCATGTAACATTATATGGCATTTTCCAAAGAAAACAAAACAAAACAACAAAAAAAAAGAACCAAAAATACAAACAACAATAAAAAAATACTCAAAAACCTCAAAAACAACATCTGATTGCATTTTTCCATTACTGCCAGACTTTTGACACACTCAATCCTCAGACTCTCAGGGAGGACAGATAGACTGGTGACCTATAAGAAATTTGACCAGTATGACCTTCCCATAACCACTGGATTTGATGACATTTAGAAGGCTAGTGTATTTCCACATAGCACCATTTAAATGTCTAGTCTAAGAGTTTCTATATCTCTTCCATCTCTACCTTTTTTCATTTTTTAATAAGTTTCTGAACAAACAAAGTAGAATTTGAATTCCATATTGCAAAATAAACTAGAAAAAAAGACCAAAAATTTGGAAAAAAGTTGAATTGTTGCAGAAATCTTAAATCCAACAATTTTGAGACTTAAAAGGCTAATTATCATTGTACTTGCAGAGTAGGATGCAAAGATGGATTGAGAAACCACAGAATCACAGAAAGGTTGAGTCCATAAAGGACCTCTTCACATCATTGTCCAACTCCCTTGTTCAAGTAAGGTCAGCTAGAGCAGGTTGCTCAGGACTGTGTCCAGTGGGGTTTTAAATATCTCACAACAAAATACACATATATAAGTAAGGAATGTAAAGCATTTCAGTATTAATAACTGTTAATAAAAAAAGAACCAAATCTGATATTCTGGATGAGAACTGCTTTAGGTTCTATAGCAACTCCACTTCCTCCTTGCCAAAATCGGTATTGTCCTTGCTTTCACCATCAGCTGATTGTTATAATTTATATTGTATAGCTGAGGACTGTACAGCACAACAGAGTTCATTTCAGTAATTGCAGACTGATTCAGGTGTAGAACAGTTTGGATTGACTAGAACTATCATGGTACATAGCAATCCACTGCTATGACACAGTCTGATACTTTTGGTCTTATGTGTTGCCATCATGGTCTTTATTTTAAAATATATTTGCAGATATTCAAATTAGAGGACCTGAAATAGCCATGCAGCTGTGATGCTGCCTGCCAGAGCTTTTATTAGCATGGCTCCAGGTGTTCCTTTTATGTTCTCAGGCATAACCCGAGCATTCATGGATGTCTGTTATGGTGCAGAACAAAATGGATTGTGTTGGAAGGCTAGGCTTGTCAAAAGATCATTCTGACATGCAGTGACTAGAGTAGATCCTAGAATAAAGGTATTCCCCCTATATCTCAGAAGAAACTAGTGAATTTACTTGAGAAGTAAGCAATTAGTATGGACTCATGCAATATTACCAAGAGGAAACCAGGACAAAGAGCAAAAAGACATTAAAAAATTACTGTTGGGTACACTTTCCACTTCCTTGACAAATGATTTCCAGTCATCCAACTCCACATTCTCCTTACTTCTTGCCATGTATTACAGGCCCAAACACACTTCTTAATCTACATTTTGTTGGGTTCTTTCCCAGATAATTTCAAAATTTTTGTCAAATTTCTTGTGCTATGCAGGCACAAGTCTAAGGAACCCCATTGCATTATCAAAATCTTCAATCAAAAAGTTTTTATTTCATTGTTTGTGGCCCATAATAGTTAAGAACAAACATGGGTATCTCCTGAACTTGGCTCTGGTAGCTTTGTCTTTCCATATTTCTTAGTACCAAATAGAGAAACAGTATTTCTTCTGCTAGCTGGATCCAGCTCAGGTCAGAAACTGGAGCACATAAGGTGCGGGCAGGGTCTTAAGGGAATATAAGAGACTAAGAAACTGCTGCTGAAGTATGCAGAAGGGAACTGTTCAAAAGGTGGAATGTACCTGGCACCATATGGTCATATGTTTCTATAGATGTCAGAAAACCAAATCTGTCACAAAAGATAGTTCCATGCCCCAAAGGATATACATGTTCAAACTATCCAGTGAAACCTTCAGGAACATTATAATATTGACAAAAGGCATCTTTTCTCAAATTTTCTTTTGCATATAGCAGAAGTTTACCCAGGAAGAGCAGATACTCTATAAGATAAAAAGGTTTTTCTAAGTCAAATATCCAATCACTTAAATATAGATGATCACTGAAGAAGCTCTAAGCAACTGAGCGCTTTTTAATGCAATGTCCCT
This sequence comes from Lonchura striata, assembly GCF_050655825.1. Lineage (NCBI taxonomy): Eukaryota > Metazoa > Chordata > Aves > Passeriformes > Estrildidae > Lonchura > Lonchura striata. The sequence goes on from NC_140704.1 coordinate 100,706,158, forward strand.
CATCTTTGTCTCTGTGATTAGATACATTTAATTTAATCATCATGTGACCAGCTTTTGTTAAAATAGCAATGCAATTCAAGTACAATATCATAGTTAATAATAATTTCATATTGTTAAAAGAATTAAATCAAAGCACACTGAGAATGTTTCAAGATAGTTTTTGTGTTCTACCAGAGGTCCTACAAAATATTTTTTATAATTTTTAGTTATCAATACTGCTGTTGGAGATATTAAGTCTCTTCACTTATTAATAGGACTGCTTAGCATAATTAAATGTTTGACATTCTACAAAACACGTGCTTGGATCTTTTGGAACTTATAGTAGTGTCAGTCACTACACTCATACCATGTGTTTTATTTAATAAAGATAGCCTTTTACAGTTAGAAAAAATTAGACCACTGGGTTTTTTTTTGCTTTTGCTTCTTCCTGCTCTGATTATATATCTAATCTGTTTCCCAAATATGTTTTTTTCTCCTCACTTAACCCATGCCTTTGGACTAAGCAGATGACAAAGTGTAGTTTTGCTTTGCAACAGAAGTAATTTATCTTTAGTTACTTATAGAGAATAACAGTGTAATATTGGATATGTTGGATAAATTGGGATGATCGATAGCACTGTTGAAGGGAGTTGTCTTTGTTAATAAATAAAGTATCATTTTAAGGCATTTGCTGATAATGAAGTTGAGCAGCCAAATTAGAGACATTTTTCCAGCTTGTCATAACCACAGGTCAGAAGATTCTTAATCACGGCAAGTACCAGCTGTCCATGCTGCCTGGAAGAAGATTCTGAGGCTTGAATCTAATAGCATTCATTTTCAGTCAAGCAGAAGAAACTTTCTGAGAGGCAGGGATGGAGCCAATATCTTAACTCATTACAGATTGCACTACACCATATTGCCAGTGCTTTTGCTAAGGACCTGGGGGCATAGGAGAGTATGACTCATTGACAAAATTTTAGCAACATCTGCCTTGACTTACACATTGTGTATAAAAAACAGTGTTATTTTAACAAATTGGAATTGATCAACTGAAAAAGTAAAGTCTGCACTAATAGGCCATTTGTGCCACAATATAATGAATTGCAACACTTTTCTGAGTTATAAATATTTTAATAATTAGTACAGCATCTATTAACAATAGTAAAGTATAAATCATTACTTGAAAATTAAGTTTTATTAGTGTACTGATGCACAGTGAATTGCTTCAAGGAACAGTTTATTTACCTTCTTTAATATTAAATAAAAGCAATGTTTTGATATTAAATCAAGATTGATGAAGACACTACTTCTTCCTCTGATGAGATTAGTCCTCTATGTGGGTGAAAGCATTGCTTTCCTGCATTGACCTAATGAAGTTCTGTTTCCGAGGGCACATTTTTGCACAGTCTTTCTGAATTCTACAAATTTTCTTGACTTCACTTACTTTTCTCCATCTAAGGAGTTACCTTATCTTTTGATTATACTCAGTAGCAGAAGATAGAGAATGTAAGTCCTTAGCCAAGTTTTCCAAGGTATCCCACATTGTTAATTGTGAATGTTGTTATCATGAACCATTAATGGTAATTTTATAACACTGCAGAATCCTGAAGAAGTATGAATAATCCCAGGAAACAGAAGATAAAATCATAATATAATGCTGTACTTTTAGAATGGGTGCATAATATTTGTGAAGTTTCATTATAGAAGTATTATGCAGATCCTTAGCTGAGAACTGAAGGAGGATGCAATTAATGCTATTTAAGCAAGTCTACACTTGTTAGACTAATTTAATTTGAGAAGACTAATAAAAAATGCCACAAATTGGATAATGAGAACGGAAAAATCAATAGTACTTGGGTTTCCATCTTCCCAGACAGTGCTTTTCAGACACCATCATTGTACTACATGATTTACCACACCTCGAGTGAATTAAAAAAACCCCAGTGATTATTGCAACTTGAAATCAATTAGTGGGCCTCATTAAAATCTTTTCAGCACATATATTTCACAGGATCACTGAAGTTTCTTTACTTTTGTTAGCAATTTTGTTTACATAGAAATTAATAATAGAGATTTAATCTTACAAGATTTTTGATATAGATAACAAAGGACTACACTAGAATTACTTTGCATATTTTACGTAGGCAAACACAGACTTAAAGAACACAGTGTCAAAGTAAAAAATATATGAGAATTATAAAGGTTAGGATACTTATGACACACTTACTAGAATTTACTTTGGAATTTATAAAGGATTATGCCAAGTTGACATTTTAAAAATCAGGACTAGATATATTTGAATGTTTGCTTGACTGAAATTAGTGAAGCTTATCCAGACATTTAGAAGAATCTCATAGCATGTGTTTTGCAGATCAGTGAGATCACAGTAGTTTTGCCTGTATTATTTTATTTTAAAAAAATAAGTTATTATATGTCAATAGAAAATTCAGCCTCCATTCCCTGCTTATCCAGAAATTAACTTAGCAGACTGTTCACTTTCTTTGCCACCTGTTTCATAATTAAAGTTCAGTTTCCAGAAGATTTTCTAAGCAACTATATATACTTGTCCAGTGAGACTTGTTTCTGTCCTTCTATAAACAGAGCAGAATATGAAGAATTCTTTACACAACACTGGTAAACAGAAAAAGCTACAACAGAATTTTTCCTGGATTTATAAACACTTTATATTTTTATATTAGGATTTCTGGAGCATGGATTTTAAAACTGAGCATTTTTATCACTGGCTATAAAAAGGAGTCCCAAAGTGTTCAGCTGTTTGTTTGAGAGAAGACAAAAAACATTATATGCGCAATGAAGAAAGTTCAGCTATTGCACAAAAAAAATTGCTATGCAATATTTATGTTTTACTAACCCAGGAAAGAGAACTAAACTTTGTCATCTCAACTGGGCTAGAGATAAAAACACTGTTAGTTTTCTCATATTGTGCCTAAACATTAAATTTATTAAACTTCTGAAAATAATACTAATGTCATAAAAGCATTTCAGATTATTTACCACTTTAAACTTTGAATATAGCATTGCAATAGAAGCTTAAAAATGTTTTTAAGACTTTTTTAGTATGATAATGTATAATTACATAATGCTTCAACAAGGGCACAAAGTGCTTGAACTACAAATAACTACTAACAAAAAGTGTGTACTATTATTTATCCTTCTATGAAATCCCCCTTTTATCTTTTCAGCAAGATGACCTAAACATGCTAGTGTTCATTTAGTTAGCAGCTTCCTAATATTTCCCTTTTTTTTAAATTGCATATCTAGCAAGTTATTGATATCCTAATGTGAAATTATTAGCTGGCAAATAATAATCTTGACACTCAGTATAAGGACTTTATGTTACATTTTTCTTCCCTTTGTATGAATCTGAATAAGAACACTACAGTATGAACATTAGAAAAAGCACATTTAATAGTTATTGCTATTAAAACGTGCTTTTTTAATGAGCTTAGTGTATATGTAAAACAAGAACAACTCCTAACACAGGGATTATGCAAAAGTAATTGACTTTTTGTCCTCTCCATGGAATCATTAACTGTCATGAGTGGCCTCAGAACTGAGGCTTTAATCAGCCTATTCTTCATAAAGGCCCAGTAGAAGACAATGTTTTACATTGAAGAATGTTTAATTGTCACCAAAACTGTATGGGCCGGAGGTTAATACTTTACAGCCAGGAGTTGTTTACTAGACAATTATGTAGAGATCATTCTCAGTATAAAATAAAAAGACATATAGCTATAGAAAGAAAATTACTTTTCCACAAAATAAATTAGTAGACAATCTCTTACCTAGGGAGAGACTAGAATGAACATCTGGAAAAAGATTAAACTCCAGCTTTGTGGGCAGTAGAGACTGACTCCAAAGAGCCAACACATACTGCTGTGTGAGATTAAGCATATTACAAACATAAAACCCTTTCCATCATACTTTCTGAGGGGAACAGAGAATCAGTAAAGGAAGACAAGAGACACAAAAGGGGCATCAAATTTTCCTTCCTCTCACTCATTTAATACCATTGTAGTATAGATGGAAGAGTACAGGAACCAGATGGAGGAAGCTGGAATTACTTATCAGTTTTTAGCATCTTTTACTGTCCCACACGTAATTAAGATTTGCCTTTTTCTTTTTTATCATTTCACACTGTTGCCTTTCTATCTATCCTATCTGCTTCTCAAAGACACTACATCATCAACATTCCATCTACTTTTAATTGCTTTTTCTGCTACAACTTGCTCATTAGATGATAATTCTTCCCTTTTTTCTTTTTTCAAATAAATACTATATCTACCATTGTCCTAGACTTTTTCTGAAAAGGAAAGATGAAGGAAGTGAAAAGATAGTTCTGCTTCTGGGAATGATGTAGCATTCAGACTTCTTGAGTTAAGTCAGACTTCTTCACTTATTGCGTTATTTTGCAAAATATCGAAGTGTAGAGAGCAGAAAAAATACCGCATCCCAGGGAGTGCTTACCAATCTATTCTTTTAGTCATTTACCATGATGCAATTCATTTAATTAATTTTCAACAGAAAAGGAAAGCCATCAGGGCTATAAAAGATGCAGAAGATTAATCAGTTCCTGAAAATGCATGTATAAAATTAGATTAAGATATATGGCACTTGTAGGCTAAGAGCAATGCATACTTACACTGGGATTTAAATGCTAAAATTATAGTTAACATGGAGGCACTGTTTGTAGAACTTATCAGTTAATACAGTGCCCTGTGTGCTTCAGCTTCCTGAAGACAATAATAGGAAGAAGAAATAAACTATAGAAAAATGATGGACCTAGGAGAAAAAAAGAGTTGTTTGTTAGCATATTCCTCTATTGTTGTTTTAGTAGCCATAGCCATGCTTTTCTACTCTTTAGTCCCTTATTTAAGGAACAAACAAGTCTGATTTCACTTTTTTTTTGTTTATATCTTCCTCATATACCCTAGTTTCATATCTATATTTCTAAGTCCATTAGTCTCCAAAATTAAAGTTAGTTTTCCCCTGGGTCACAGATCAAGTTAGTGAATTCTCTAATCAGCTAAAAATAGATTTTAATAGAGGAACATATCAAGTTTAGTGGCTAATTATAATGAAGAAACACAAAATCTGATAGAAAAGGTTAAAAAATCATGTTTGGCACACACATCAATAGTTTGAGTTAGTTGAATAGTTTGAATTCTTCCTACATTTTGTTGCTAACTAGTTTGTCATCAATGTTGTTTGCTTTTTTCAGTTAAGTAACCCATTCTGTATAGGTTCTGCCTGCACATATTCAAGGAAAAAATGGAGTGTTTTCTCTAGCAAGTAGTGGAAACTTACAGAACTAAGGACATATATATGAAAAGATGCTAACTTTGTTAGGGTAATTTGTTGTCAATAAAAATGTTTTCATAAAGCCATATCTGAAAAAACAGGTTCCATTTAAAGTTTCAGTGATCAAAGCTAGTTTCTACTAATTTTTTAGTTCATCCCTACAGAGACTTAAATAAAAAAGTATATAAATCAAAAGATAAATCTGTCAACTACTTTTGTTCCTAAAGTTCAAAGTCATGATAAACAGTAAAACAAGTACTGTCATGTTTTTGTTTCCTGCATGACAAACATGACATATGTTGGTCATTAATATGTCAGTTAAAATATTTGTTGAAAAACAAATCTCAAGAACAATGTTTTACTGATTGAGCACAGCCCCATTTGTATTTAGATTATAGAGTGAGAATGGATTTAAGGTTAGTTTAGCCTTACAAATATACATGAGAGATTCTAAAGTCAAGATTACTTATCCCTACAAAGTACCTTATCAAAAATATGTGTCAAAGCAATTTTGTTAACCTAGCCTAAGTTACTAACTATTCACATCACAAGTTTAATACCTCATTAGAAATCTAGTCACCTCCCACCTCAGTAGTAAATCATCCACACATCTTTATATCAATTACCAAAGCTGCTAACTCACCATAACTAACTATGCCTTACTCTTCTTTTACTAAATCAATAAAAAAGTTAATAAAATCTTAAGTTATAACCTGACCCTTAAGTGTGGGAAATGTGAATATCATATGTAATCTAAATTTTTTTCCCCATTTTTTCTCCATCATAAATATTTTAGTTGAAGAGCAAGTGAGCTTTCTCTGCTACTGCTTAAAATGTGCTGTAGCCAGGCTTGTGTCTGAAGCTTTACCTTCCAGTCTCCTGCCCACACCAGCTGAACAGGCAATGCTGGTCCAGATAGAGCTCTCATCAGCATACAATTTCTTATAACATGCAGGAACAGAGGTGTTGATTGCTGGATGTGATCACACTCCCCTTTAATTAACTATGCCACATGTCTTATGAGGTCTCAAATGCCTTAAGCGTTAGGGAAAAATAGCTAAAGAAGAAGACAAGCGTTTGGATTTCTTTGCATCCATCCTTTTAATTCCTGTTAGGTTTTGAATAATCCTTTCATCCATACTACAGTCAATGAGAAATGTGTTGCTTTCTCAGCCTGGGGAAGATGCAGGATAAAGACTGGATGTATCACTCGTTGCCGTGTTTTAGTTGAGGTGTTAGGGCCTGGGTTGGACTAAGTGATTTTGAAGGTCTCTTCCAGCATTTTATCCTAAAAGTTTACTTACAGGATTTCATACTGTGTTTAAATATGCAAATTTGATGGTCCTTCCTTATTTACTGTGCTTTTTTGTTCCTGTGTTACCCTGCATTTGATGCTTTATTTTACATTGATATAACTTTGTTCAGATAATTCAGCAGAATTATCTATGGTCTAAGCAACTTTTCCCATTGTGTCCTTAGCATCATTTTTGGAGGACAAAAAAATATTTTATAGTCTGATATGAACCTTGTTTTTCTTACTTACATGTGACAGGAGATAACTTAAATCCCAAATTTTTAAGATGACTCCAGTGTATTTTGTTTTATTTCAGTTCTGATACTAGACCAAAAAATTTTCCAAGCATAGATCAGTTTAAAGGGAAACTAGAAAACTCACATTTCTTATGAAGGATTTCTTTTTTACCATGTTTATTGGTGAAAGAATATAATCTTCCTAGTTTAATTTAAAGGAATGAATACTTGAATATATGGTGTATACTTTTTCTCATATACATGACACCAATAATTCTCTTCTTAATACTTTCAAGTAGTTTCAAAGTATTACTTTAGTGTGAGTTTCTGTCAATTAATATCCTAAAAAAAATACCCCTAAAATCCCCAAAACCTAAGGGGAAAAAATGTAAAAAATCTTCTGCAATATGATTTATACATCATGTTTCTTATCACAGAATCTGTGTATTGTAGAAGTGAGGCCCCTTTGTCTTGATTAACTACAGTTTATAAAAGAGTCTGTATATTTTTCTGTGTCTGCAGTGTAATTCATTAAGTGTCAAGTGAATATTTTCCCACTTTGTTTAGGCCTTTGCTGTCTGAGATAGTTTTATTACAGAAGTATTAAATTGCATTTTGCACGTCTGAAGTAATTTCAAGTAGAGGAGAAAGTTAGCCCTTTCCATAACTTCTTTTATATAATTTGCTATGTCTTCAGCTATATCAGAAAGAGAAAACATTTCCTAATGCAAAGAAAAATTAAATGTATGTCTTATGTGGTTTCTTTGGGCTTACTTTTTCATTATTAAAGTTATGAAAGTGATTAATTTATATTCTAGCCAATTATTGTAGTGAAATAATAGAAACCTGAAAATGAGAGAAGGTACAAATTCTCTGCAGATTTTTTTTGTTGGTTGAGGCTTTTTTGTTTTCTGAAAAGATTTTTTGATGTCTCTTCAATACAGGTATAAGTACAATTGTTGTATTTAATTTATAGCAACTATCCATCCATCCCATCCATCTTTCCAGAATTCCCACTATAAATACTTTTTTTGGCTTCAGAGTCCTCAAGTCAAGCCTTTACTATAACATTTCTTTTTAATACCATTCCTATTATTATCGGTTTTGCATTGTCTTTTTTTAAGCCTTCAGTCTTCAAGTGAATTGGTTGCAAAATTACTTCAAAAGAAAGAGTTTTCTCTTAGAATTTCTTCCTTTCTTCATTTCCTTAGAATTTTACCTTCAATACATCTTGGAAATTGAATTCATTAAAAGAAATCAGATTAAACTTGAACACCATGATGTGTATAAACTGCAAATGGCATTTCTACATTTCCCTACCTTTAAAGTTTTTTTAAAATCATGTCCAAAGCAGATCTGAGCTGATTTGCTTGGATGCACTCACAATCACTTGAAAATTCATCTTCTTTTTTTTTTTTTCCTGCCAAGTCCTATGGATTTCTAATTTAATTACAAGCATGTAAGCAAATTTAAATTTAAATTAAAGAGATAAGGTAATGAAGTGAAATGTAAAGGTATTCAGCTTACTCCAAACTTAGTGTAAAGTAGTGATATGTTAAAGTAATGAGATCTTTCTTCTTCCACTGGCTTTTGAAAAGCAGGTCTGTAGAAGAAGGGACAACCAGACCAATTTTGTAGAAGTTCATCTTTTGGGTGCAACATAAGACACAAGATTTTTGGATAGCATTTACCTGTAACACAATGTTCTTGCAGTAAATAAGTGAGATGGAATGCTTGCAGAGACATATCAGGGACAATACTTGAATAGTCCTAAATAGAGCTGTGAACACTGTGAGCCTGCTCAAATTTGCAATGTGGTTTGATAGAATTTATGGACATCCATGGCATGTCTTCTTGGGCACATACACAGGAGCATAAAATAAGAATGGTCTGGGTTGAAAGAGTCCTTCAGATACCATTCTGTCCAACCCCTTTGCCATCTTTCACTAGATCAGATTGCTCAAAACCCCATCCAACCTCAATTTGAACACTAGCAATAATGGGATGTCTGCAACTTTTCTGGACAATCTGTTACAGTGTCTCATTACACTCATCCTAAAACATTTCTCTGTTTTAGAGAATTGTCCTGTGCATATTCATACCTGTGCTATTGGCATCATACTGATCTCAAAGCACCAACAAAAGCTGAGAGTAAACAATGTTATATTAACAAAATTGAAAAACACAAAAGGGAACGATGAAATAATAGAATAGTCTAATGCAACATTAGGTTTTCAGCAAAAATTTAAATATCAACAATGGAGAAATGAACCACTCCATTAAATACTATAAATCTTTATTAAAAGCTCTCCTATACCACTGCTTATGATATCATGCATGTGAAATATTTCAGTTCTTATGAAACTTTTTCATAAGAGGTCATGTATCAAGAATTATTTTTAAGTACAATATTTCTATGAATAAAAATAAGATATTTTCAAGGAAGATAGAATATTCCAGAATTTTATAGTATTATTTACTATTTACAGGCAGATGTTTTATGCACTTGCATCAGATCATCAAGTTTATGGTAAACCATATCCTGACAAGACTGCATCTAAAGCTGCATTAAAATCAATGTACAATTCTAACATCAAAAGGAAGGCTTTATGTAGCTAGTGAATGAGCACTATTGATTTGATTTTAATTCAAATATAAATGTCCTTATTTAAACCTTATATATAGGTTATTTACATTAGTATTTTTCAAATTTTATTGCCTGTTTAATTTCAATGTTAGGTTTTATGGATAGTGAAAAGCTGCAATTATTTTGCTTCATGGCAGCCCTAATGGTTTTAACTGAAGTCAAGTATTCCATTGTCTTAGAAGCTGTAGGAACATTTGCTAAGAAGCAATTACTACACTGAATATGGGTGTAAAACTCTTTATGACAGGTGAAGACAAAGTAAGCCTGTGTTACAGTTTAAATTTACCTTACAAAACTGTTGAGATCAGGATATAAAAATCTCCCAGAAGAAGGAGAAATGTGGCTTAACAAAAAGTCAAAAGTTGTTCACCTTCATAAACAATATTCAGTAACACTAGACTTTTACTTAGGTATCACTGACCATGAAAATGAAACTCCTAGCCAGCGATTAACAATCAAGGGCATTATTCTTAACATAGGCAGTGCTGAAATGAAACACAATGTTCGATGCACCCATAAACTTACTTTCTTTGATCAGAGAGCAGCCCTTCTTTCCCTACAGTTCAGGGACTTTCCTCATCATCCCATATCAAAACGTTTATCAGGCAGATTCAGCTTGGTTCCAACCAGTCACTCTATCCTTCTTTGTTCTCTGCCTATCGTGGTAAAAATAAATATGAACTTAAAACTCAGTCACATATAAATTCTAGGAGAGCAGAATTCAGAAAAGGATTTGTACTACAATTTGGGTCTTAAAATCCCGGTATTCAGAATTTATGTTGGATAAAGAGCTCTGAAAGGAGAGAGGCATTACGTGATTAAAAAAAAGCCCAGTAGTTAGATAGTTACTTTGATCAACTAAATAGCTCTTGTTACATGGACATATAATTCAATTTGTCTGGAAAAGAAAAGACTGTTATATGATTTCTTTCTGCCATATCTTGTTGCAAGAGTAGTTCATGTTTTAAAAAGTGTGGGATAGAGTCACAGATTTGAGTTGGAAGTAAGCTTTAAATGTTGTCTTGTCCAATTCCTTCTGCAATAAGCAAGGACATTTTGAGCTAGATCAAGTTGCTCAGAGCCCCATCCAACCTGATCTTAAATGTTTCCAGGTGTGCCACCACCTCTCTAGGCAACCTGTTTCAATGTTTTAACACCCTCTTTGTGAAAGGCTTCCCTACATTTCACCATGGTATGGATATTCCATCCCTTTGATAATTTTTGTGAGCCTCCTTCAGATCCACTCCACTAGGTCAATGCATTTCTTGTATAGTGACTCCAGAGATAGGTACAATACTCCAGGTGGATTCCTAACAGAGCAATGTAGAGGGGAAGGATCATTTCCCTCAATCTGCTGGTCACACTTCTTTTGATGCCACCCAGAACTTTGTTGGCTTCCTGGGCTGTGAATGTGCCTTTGCAGCTCACATCAAACAGGGATTCACCATCCCAAGTGCAGCACTTTACATCTGGCCTTGTTGCACCTCATGAGGTTCCCATCTGGGTCTCTCTGACTGGCACCCCATCCTTCACGTGCACCCACTCAGTTTACTGTCATTCATAAGCTAGCTGAGAGTGTACTTTTTTTCCCCTGGACAAATAAAGGAGAAGAAAGTGAAACAGCATGAACAGATAAGAGATAAATGATGTCTGACCTACTTGGTTGACCTCTCTGATTTGGGGAAGAGAGAAGTGGATATAATTTATGTGAATTTTAGCAGGACTTTCATGACTGCTTTTCATGGTATTCTCATTTCAAAAGTACAGTCCAGGTAATAGATAACCAGAAAGGTTATAAACTGACTGGGCAGTAGAACTCAAAAGTTCATGGTTAATAGGTCGTGTTATACCTGGAGACTTTGTAACAAAGTACTTAAGAGATCTGTCAAGGGACATGAGCTGTTCGAGGTCTTTAAACCTGATGAGCATACACTCTGAAATCTCCTCCAGCTCATTGCTCAAGATGACATCAGCTTTGGGATGGGGTGTCACATTCAAGGATGGGGACAACATCCAGAGGGACCTGGGAATATGGAGAGATGGATTGGTAGGAAACATGAAATTCAACTGAGAGAAAGTGCTCCTGTCCATGAGACAGAGGAGCCTTGGCAATAACAATCTGGAGACGGACATGGTGGGATCAGTTCCTTGGGGAAGGCTTTGAGGCCCAGTAGACAGCAAACTGAGCCTGAGTCAGATGTATAATCTGGCAGCAAATGCAGACAACAACATTGCATGTTGATGGAACAGGAGCATGGCCACCATATTGATATTATCACCCTCTATTTAGCACTTGTTAGACAACATCTGCAAAAGTCTGCTCAATTTGAGGCACCCCTAAACAAGAAATACATTCAGAAACCTGACTGCAGCAAAATGACAAAAACACAATGGAGAACTTGCCCAGTGAAGAAAGACTGAACATTCAGGCTGGAGAAAGGACAGCTTTGGAGCACATACCTGCAGTCTGTGGGTGCCTACAAGAAGATTATCGAGGAGATGGAGCCAGGCTCTTCACAAGACCTATGGAAAGTAAATGGGGGAGGATGAAGGAAAATTGGCATAATTTAAACAAAGAAAGGTTTCATGTGCATATAAGGAGGAGCTTTTCCCCCACAGGAACTTGTTCCATAACAATGGATAAAGTGGCACAGAGAATCTGTGTGGTCTATATCTTTGGAACTTTCCAAGATCAGCTAAGTTGAACCCTAAACATTAAGGTCTTATCCTATAGCTGGTCCTGCTTTGAGCAACAGGTTGAACTAGAGAACTCCTGACAGCCCTTCACACCAGTCCTCCTATGACCAGAAAGTTTGTGTCATAAGTCCTGACAAGCTAGTAAGTGACAAGAGTTTTTGGCTTGTTTTTTTTTCTCCTAGTCCATGACTTCAAATTTAAAAATTACTTTGTAGAGCCAGATTCAAATTTCCCACATGGATCTTGAGATCTCTAAGCAACTGAGGTTGGAGGACACGGGCAAAAAAAAAAGAGCTCTTACTGGTTAGAATCCATGCAAAAAGAAAAGTCTTAGTGCACAAAGATTAATTTGGAAGGGAACTTGAATGAGTAGCAAGGCCCTTTTTAATATTCAGTAGGTAAGCTTTTCTTGTTTATTAGTTTCATTACTTATTTGACCTTTCAATTTGAAACTGGAAAAGTTAGCAAATCTGTGCAGCTTGCTTCAGCTGAAGGTTGCTAAGCCTTTCACTGAAAATGTGATTGAGGTTTTTTTTCTGCTCTGCAGGACATTGCAATGTATTATATGGCAAAGAAGAGCCTAAATGTTTTAGTGGTCACCTGCTGATAAGTAATTACCTTCATATCCTCTCCTCTGTTTAACTCAATGTGAGGGTATTTATTTGCTTATGAAGGAATGCTGACAATTTGCCTGATTCCCCAACTGTTTTTACAAAAGACACCAGAAAGAACATTCTCCTTCCTGATGTGCAAATATTAGCCAGAGATACAAGCATTATACAAACATCTGCCACTCTACATTCACTAATATGTTAACCATTTCTTTTAATCTGAATAATGTCTATCTCTCTCTTATATGTTTTAATCCAGATATGAAATCCTAAACATTCAGAATCTGGACAGGATGAGAAGGGTTTACACACTCAAAGAGACTTGGACAAAAAAGCTTCTGTCAGTTTTCTCATATTTCTCCTGTTTTATGCTTTAAGTGTGAATTCTTATAATGTGAGTTGATGGGTAATTATTGACAACTTCCAGTACTGCCTGATGTACCAATCTTTTGTCTTTTCCTCTTAAGACAGGAATTAAATCAGCATGCAAGACCACAGACTTTGAATACAGTTGGTGCCAAAGTGTGGATAATACAGCTAGTGTATCTGGAAAGCATAAACTTCAAATATATATCTATACACAGATCTGTATGTGTAGTATACCATACATTCCAAGAGGAGGTCTGGACAGAAAAGGACACATGTTTAGGCAGATAACTGGATATTTGGAAGGCCTATTCACACAGAGTTAAGTGAAGAACTTTTGTTTGCTCATCAGGATCACTTTGTTTGATGATACATCAGTGGTATTGTGGACATGCACAGACCTGTTCTGAAACAAAGGTAGATTTCCTGGCTGTGGAGATCAGCATTCAAGAATCAACATTTGCAAGCTATCCTACATATACAGTAGCTTTTTTATCGACCCATTATCACCACTAAATTGCAATTATTTACAAATATCACTGCAGAATTACTCTCTCTCTTTAAATGAAACCTCAGTTTTTTCAGAGGTGTTAGTGCTGAAAAACTAAATTGAAAACTAACAGAATGTTGCAGGGATGAGATGTCAAATTTCCTGAATCTTTTTTAAAGACTTTTCCCAGAAGAATTATCTTTCTCTTAAGCCAGTGTGAGTCAGCTATTTCATTGGTAAGAGAGAATGATAAAGTGTTCCATATTGAGAAAAGAAATGTATGAGTCCCTTACAGTCCACTGGTAAATACTAGAGTATATACATTTTCCAAAAGACAACCTTGTACAGTGTTTTCTATATCCAATAAGGACCTTCTTTCTCTTTAGGCATTTCTTGCAATTAATATCATCCATTATGTGTTATATAAGGTTTTCTTGAGTGTTCCCATAAATAAAAAAATTTATTTATGAAACAATTGTAAGAGCTGATACATGGAAATTGTAATATACTTTCTTTCTTTTTTCTTTTTTGAATGCTATGAATTCACTCATAAATGATAAATGAAAGATAAACTACATTTTAAATAAGATTTTGAAGCAGTTCAAGTAAAACTGTCCATGGATAATTGCAAGATGACTACACACTTGCCACAAATTAACTGACAAATAAATTGATCTAAATGAGAAAATGTCTGGACTAGAAATAAAATAGCTTTAAAATAGTTTTAAAATAACTTTGCTTGAAGATAAATCTTACAGTTTATGTGATCAAATTAGAAAGAAGTGTAGGTGTGCACCATCTATCTAATTAATAAATATGCAAGACATTATACAATTATTTATTTCACATTAGCATCTCTTCATGAGAAGAAAAAGCACCGTAAAAAAATATTTAGAAGAAAGAAACTTAGCACAGAAAACAAGATTTCCTCTCAAAGATTGTAATCTTTAAGGTAGCTGTTTGAGGAAGGAGTGGTTTGAGGTTTTGTTTCCACTTTTGTGCATATGTGTATTACAAGCCCATGCTTCAAGATATAATTCCTTGCATTACTTTGCCTTACTGATTGAGACAGGTTTCTTCCTGCTGAATTAAATTTACAGGGATTTGTGTCTCTCTGTGGTGAATTTAATATAAAACATTAATCCTAGCAAAGCAAAAAATCTCTCGCATGCATTATCAGTACTTCGTTCTCATAGTACTCTTCATTGTTTTACAATTTATTTCTTTCCTTCTACAGATGTGTGCTCTGTGACCATCAATAGAACAGATTCAGACTGAGTCTTTCAAAGTAGCTTGCAAGCAGTTTATATTGCATTACCATCTGTTTATACTGTCCTTTTTTTTTTTTTTTTTTGCCCCTTTTCTATATTCAGTTGTTGTTAAGACTGAAAATATTCATTTTGAATATTTGCAATGTAGAGGCCTTTCAATAGAATAATCAAAGTTCCTCTTTCTAAAATATCTTACTGCTGTGGTTTAACCTCAGCCAGCAACCAAGCCCAGTGCAGCTGCTTGCTCACTCACCCAACCAGCATTATGTGGGGGAGAATCAAAGGGTAAAAGCTGGAAAGCTTGCGGGATGAGATAAAGATGTCTTGATAAAGAAAGCAAAAGCTGTGTCTGCAAGCAAAAGAAAACAAGGGTTTGATTCACTGCTTTCCAATGTGGGTAAATGTTTATCCATCTCCAGAAGAGCTGGACTCCATCATGTGCAATGGTGACTCAGGAAAACAAATTCCCTAACTCCAAACATCCACAATTCCTCCTTCTTCCCACCACACTATACAAGGAGTATGATGCCATATGGTTGAGAATATCCCTCTGGTCAGTTTGGGTCACCTATCCCAGCTGTGTCCCATCCCCACTTCTGATGCACACCCAGTGTCCTTCCCACCATGGCAATTAAAAAGAGAAAAGGCCCTGACTGTGCAATCCGTGCTCAGCAGTAACAAAAGCATCTCTGTATTATCAACCCTGAGTTCAGCACAAATCTAAAACACAGCCCCATACCAGCAACTCTGACAAAAATTATTTCAGCCAAAACCAGCACCCTTGCATACATTCTTAGTTGAGGTTTTTCAGCCTCACCAGGACATTTCATAGCTTACCATGTCAGCTAGTTAGTACTAACCTTTGAATTATAAAAGCATTTTGAATATTTCTAGATATGCTAAAAAATTATTTATGTGGTGGTCCAGGCCAGATACTATTATTAAAGTAATTTTTTAGCAAAATCTACTGCAATAAAAAATATCTGGCTGGAATGTTTGTATCCTGTTTCAAGGAAAAAGAAACGGACTCTGCCCAGAACCACAACCAAATTAATGGAAAATCCATAGAAAAAAATTAGAATACAGTTGGTTAAAGAAAGACTATTAGTCATCTGTGCCTTTTGACATGGAGCCTTGTAATTAGCCATGTCTTGACCTCTGTAGGTTCTAGAAATCAAACTTATGCATACACATAAAGCAGATGCAAGTATAGATGTAAAGATGTTTTATAAAATGTGTTGTATTTCACACATTCAGTGAAGAAATTGTATAGACTAGCTTGCATACAGGAAAAATCCATTTTAATCTTTTCAACAGCCGGTGAAGAGCTCACATACCAGTCATTATATGCTCATCAAGGCAAGTTTACACAAGTGAGAAAATGCATTTCTTAATATAACTTTTTAAAAAGCAATGCAACTATACATCAAAATCATTGTTTGGCCCTGAACTGACCAACACAGATTCAAAGAAACATTTCACACCTCGTGACGCAATTTAATTAATTGCTTCTAAATTTAACATCAATTTACTATATGGGAGAAATTACAGTGATGACTTTAATTTTTTAACAAAAATGTTAAGCTGTCCGGGTAAAATATTCAGACGCTTATCATAGGTTTTAGTGACACAATACTCCTATAAAAATAATACAGAAAATGAACTCAAATTTAAACAAAAATCACTTAAAATATGTTGACCTTGAGGAACTGAATTGCTTCTTCCTAACACTTCAGACAAAGGCTTCAAACAAAGTAAAATTTAAAATGTAACAATATTTTCTAAGAATAATTAACAGTTTACCAGAATGTGTAGCAAAAATACTAGGAACTACTTAGTACAATAGCTCATAATAGACATAAAATAGACTGTCATACAAACTAAAGCAACAGGCAGGACTGGGAGGAAGCAAAAAAAAATCAAAACTGTGCAGAAGAAAGTTATGGAAATAAGATTAATTAATATTTAATTTCAGGGCTTTTTTACTCACCAAAATTTTGGACTTAAACCAATATATTTCAAAAATGGTATAGATTTCTCTGTTTAACTGAAAAGCTAAAATAAGCAGGTGCTTGCCCATCTGTCATCTCTGTCTGCCACTATCCAAGAAAGCAGAGTTCAAAACAGCTCTGTCTGAGCTACTTCTGTACAGCAAATATTGGCAACTGGAAGCAATATCTCTGGTAATGCCTGTTACACAGTTTAGGAAATACACAGAAATCCTCACGCTGACAGTAGATGTAATAAGTTGATTGCAAAAATATTTCACTGCATTCCTTTTTATATATGTAATCTTTTTCAAGTCTTCCATGACATTTCTTCAAACAACAATAAGAAGTCTTTCATTATTGGTTCTAAGCTGATGAAACAAGGGAATGATGGGCATCAAATTCTAAAATAAATCCTTGTTTATAGAGAGTGACAAAATATAATTTCAAATCTCAATATGTAGGCTGTCACCAAGCAAAATTATTATTCAAATCATTAGAATTTGAAAAACTAATGACTTATTTTTATGCAGAAGCATGTCAAAAATGCCTGACTAATAATGGACATGGGAAAAAGACCAATGGCATAAAAAAGACAAATACACTAATTTGAAAACATGTGATTTGCTTTTGGATTTGAATTCATCTTTTCCAAGAGAAGAAATAAAAAGGACAAGAAGAAGAAGAAGAAGAAGAGAAGAAGAAGAAGAAAAAGAAGGAGAAGAAGAAGAAGAAGAAGGAGGAGGAGAACAGAAGAAAAATTTTCTGTCATTTAATGTTCTCAATTTTCTTTCAGAAGACAATATTATGGGTCTGACAACAGACAGAATCTATTGCAGTTCTTGGACTACCTGCAAAGTGATAGGCATCCTCTTGTTGTTTTGACATGTACTGAGAGTATAGCAGTGCTGTACTTTGAAAAGTGAATCAGTAGCAATGATATCATGAGGTTCCATATTTCTCCTTCTCTCAAAGTCTGACAAAATGGATCCATTTTCTTTGCAAGTCCACGGCTGATTTCTATGGGTTTTAGCCCTACAGTTTTGACCTAAGAAATGAAATACATCTCTGAGTCTTATATAATAAACTTTCAATCAGAGATTACTGGGCAATTATGTGCTCAGTATACATTAGACAGAAAAGCTGATAGAATAGTTTTGAATTGTGGCTTTTCTTTAGCAACAATAAATAAAGTAAAATTTATTAAATGTCTAAAATTAGAATCTTTTTTATTTCATTCGACTAGTTTTGGTCATACTTTCAACATTAAAAAGATGCTTAGTCAAAGCTGACTTATTTTGCTAGAAAAAGGAGAAAGTGTTACATTTTATAGAATTAGTTACAAAAAGAGTTCCTAGATTCAAGAACTTAACAGTTTTCTGTTTACTCATATTTTTGTGAGTACTTGGGGTTCTTTCTGGAAATATTCCTGAAACCTGCATCAAAAACTTGCACAATAAAAATCGGTCTTGATCAAAATCAATTAACTATTTCTTGCTACTTTTAATGAAAAAAATTCTTCTGTAAAATATTACAACTATCCACTGAGAAGGAACATCATTACATTTAAATACCCAAGCAAGCCATTAAAATAAAATACACATTTTCCTGTGATTTGGGGATGTATAGTCTGCTTAAGTTCTTTTCAGAACTGAATTCCAGGTGAGATTGTAGACTATTGCTTATGGAGCTGAGTGTGCAGGAAAACTGAAGCCAATTAATATATTATTCCTTTACTGATTAAAAGGGAATGGTGATGGGAATGGGATGTCACTGCTATTAGGAATGATGGCTAATTGCCTAAATATCACTGAGTGTTGCAAATACAGAAATGAAGGAAAGCCTAGAATTAATTAGTATTCCCAGACTTTAACATATATCTTCATAATATGTGACAGGGAACAATTTTGGGTTTTTTCTGTTTTTTTGTTTTTTTTTTTTGTTTTTTTTTTTTTGTTTTGTTTTTTGTTTTGTTTTGTTTCTGTTTTGTTTTTTGGTCTTTGCTTTTTTTTTTTTTTTTCTTTTTTGTTATCTAGCCTGATAGAGAATCAAATAGCTTCACATGGAAAGAAGTCTCAAACCACAGTTTAAGCACTAACATTTCCCTCATAAATAGTTAAATCTGTCTTAGGGGATCAGAGAACACAATATAGGCATCTATGTGGAAAGGACTCTTTTCCATGTGAAATGTGTGGAGGCAGATGTGAGACTGTTCAGCAAAGTGGAAAATATAAGCAAGGGTCATCCAGAATAATTTTGGTATTTTTAATATAGCTTTCAAGACAGGTATCTGGAATGGGTGATGAAGACAATGTTGATGAGGGGGAGCTTCTATAAAGAGAATAAAGTTTCTGTATAATAGCAAGCTAGTTAAATAAACATTTCCCCCTCTCCCTAATTTAAATCTCTCATCCATATATTTAACCCTAGGAAGTCAATGCAGAAAATTAATTTTGTAGTGTTGTCTCCTGTCTTTTTGCTTTTTCTTTTTCACTGAATATGAAACGCATAAGTTTTTGAGCTCAGATTATAGGACTTTTGAAAAATGCTTTTTTTTCTCTTCTTTTTGCCACAAGTATTTCAAGTATTATATATTTTCTGTAAAATTTTACTTTCCCATAATATTCTTCCCACATTCTACTTCTTTACAAACATATATGTCAAATAGCAAAATACAAGAAAATAATGGTTTTATGCAATCAAGTCTAAAAAACATGACTATAATCAAATTAGTGTCAAACTTATCAAGAGATTTTTCCTCTATATTTTACCAAGTACAAAATTCTGCTTGGAGAACGGAGTTAACAAATTTTCCTCTGTAATCTAGCATTTCTCTAGAACTTTCCAAAGTTAAATGGATATTCTTTGCTGTTTATTGGCAAGGTTGAAAATTGTTGTTGCATGTTCATGGGTTTTTAACTTTCATAAACTTTGATTTTTGCCTCTCTTGAGGCAGATATTTGCTCATGTGTCGTTATCAAGATTATTAGATTTTTTCCTTCCAACTGTGAACAAGAAATAAAAGCCATGCTAATAGTGGCTTTCAGGTTTTTAGTATTGAAGAAGCTTTCCAAAATCAGATAGTGGCATACTCTTAAAACATGATGCTTTCATAATGACCATGCTCAGGAAAAACCACATAGATTCCTAGAAAAATAAATGCTATATAATGTCATGAGAAAAACGTATCAGCCATATACCATATAAGTTAAAGCAATCTGCTATTAAGTTTTACAATTTCCTCTCTTAAACTGTACTTTGCAGGATATAGTCAATTTAAAGTGGTTCTTGCAGGGACAAACAGGATGGCTGACAAGGAAGCTTAAAAAAGGAAATATCTTTATGAAGAGCAAAAGAACACCAACCAGAAGTTGCAGGGCTAGAACTGGGGAAACCGCTTCCATATTAAGGGAGTAGGTCAGCATTCTCCTGCTATGCTTGACTTCCCATTTCTGTGAGAGGTAAGCAATTATGAAAAGATTCTGATGTAGTAGCATGCATGACTTTTTTTTTCCTTTAAGCAGATGAGGATGCAATTCTCATAGTCAGTACATTCAAGACAATTTATGTGACCTTTTTTAAGGAAAAATAAAAGCTTTACATGTTTTTATCATGACCAGAGTAGTCTTCTTTCTTAACATGCATTTGACATCTTTTATAGGCCACAAGAACTATTTCACCTCCAAGCAAACTATTTAAGACCAGATGTTAATTTAGTGATGCCGCATATTTCACAATGTATCTTTTCCCAGGACAGAGTACAAGCATGTGAATTAGGTAAATTTTCCAACTGAACATGGATAATGCAAATATATTCTAACCTAAAACACAGTCTTAAATGTTTTAAAAGTGATGTCATAGTAAAAGCTATCTGATATAACCATTTCTTTGTCATCAACAAAAACATCATGGCAAAAGCTGTCCAAAAAGCCTATGTCATTAAAAAGCAAAACAAAATTAAACCCTACAACAAAAAAACATGCCAAATCTGAACCACAAAAACCCCACCAACCCCCCAAAAATCATCAGCAATTACTCTTACTCTTATCAATTATTCTTAGTGTTGATAGATACTGAACCACAGTTAGCTGATTATGTCTTCCAAAAAGGATAATAAGCTTCTGCCTTCATTTGTCTTATTTCCTTCCCTAATATCAAAGATAACATTTAATGTGAATATCTTCTCTCACTTTTGTCATTCCCTTTTAACTAGAAGTTACAAAATACTGAATGTCAAAGCTCACTCTTCCACACAGCTGCCTAGTATTTAGCCATTAGGTAGAACTTGTCTCATCCAAGCTGTAACTATAGGCATGATACTAATAAAATATTCATAGTTTTAAAATCAACCATATAAAATCATCTAATATAAAGAGATACAAAATCAAATCATTTATTAAAATAAGACATAGATAAAACAACTGCTTAGTAAAAAATCATTCTCCCATTAGTAAGACATGGGTTATGATTATTCTGGTAATTAAGTCATTAGAAGCACTATGGCCTTGCAGTAGTACATATTCTCATCTCACCATTTGGATAGTTCTGATTTGAGTTTTAGATGGACCCATTAAATATCTCTCCCCCCTTGACTCTGTTTTCTTTATGCAATATAAATTATCCTACAGAATCTTAAGAAAAAACAGAACATATAAACACACTAAATATAGAAGAATAGATGGCTAAAGGACTCAAGGAATGCTTACTCTTATCTCTGCATCAATAATAATGCTTTTGGCACCATATAGTCACTTAAGCACAACTTACTGGCTCTTTCATAAAAGTGGAAATTGTTGCATTAATGTTTGCAGCTTGACCATAGCAAAACTGAACAAATAATATCGTCATTCACTGATAATATGCATTTCTCTTTATAGAAAAAGAAGTATCTTACCAATATAGAAAGTAATTCATATTTTTCCCAGTTTGGTCTCATCACCTCTAGGTAGTGTTCACAAGCATACATTGCTGTCCATATCTGATGTACTAAAAATGAACACAAAAAACCTCCAAAAATCCCAACAACAAAAACTTCACCCACCACAAAACCCCCACAAAACCCACCAGAGGGAACTTACCTTGTCCCTCCTATGAATATTGGCATTGTAGGGACACTGGCTGATCTGGAATCCCTTTTTCATTAATTTCATGTGATCCTTTCATGAGCTTTATCTGTCTGCATTGCCAAAGAGTCCCATGGGAAGGAGTGGTCTGAATTGTCAGTACTGACAATTCAGTTAGCATATTAAAACTATTATTATGAGGAATAGGATCACATTGTCATTTTTGGAAGAGTTTTCTGGAATAATAGGGCTTAGGAATTATGGAAACCAGATATTTTTGAGTGATCAATTAATAAATATAATACTGAGAACAATTCAGAGCACAGCTACATGTATTGACACACAGTTGTGATGTATAGTTATTCTTCAGTTATAAACATTGTTTTTTTTCAAGTATATGTAATGCACAAAAGAGCACAAATACTGAATATGTGTAAGAAGAAAGGCAACAAAATTGCTGCTGTTTGCCTCTCCTCCAATCTGTGATAACAGGATTCACAAGAAAAGGCTGCTGAAGCCACATCTCTCATCTGTTCAGTATCATCTTTCTTTACATCTTCCTATGTGAGAGGGAAAGGGAGGAAATTTTGCAAGGGGAGTCACATTTTCTTACAAAGGTCTTTGGCTGTAGTTTAATACTCAATGCTTTCATCACCTTTCAGTTCCAACTTTTATCTTTCCTTTTCAGGTCCCTGCCCCAGTCTTATAAAGCCTCTGCTGAATATTTTGATCTTTCTCCTTCCACACCAAGTGCTCCTTTCCAGGGGGTTAAAGGGAAGGATAGCAATATTGCTGCTTTTACTCAGGCTTTGCAGCAAAGATTTAATCACGCATACACACGCAGTCTGACAGAAGACTCTCTCAAGTGCCTTCAAACAGCTCTGATTTTTCACTAAACTTCTAGATAGTCTTTCTTACTGTCTAACCTAGATTAGACAGTGCATTAAATGTGTCTGTACTGATGGAAGTCAGATCAGAATGAAGTTTCTACAGACAAAATATGGACATTTTCCTGGGACATTTTTTTAAGATGTCCTTCTTTTTGTATCCTTGAATTGCAGATAGAGTTTTGTCCTCTCAATTGCCAGCTGTGAAATTGGGTGTGTGTGTCCTTAATATGTGAATGCAATTGTGCTCTTAAAGGTCTAGAGCAAGTTCTATTAGTTGCAATCAAAAGCGCTCCGGGGTGCAAAACTGAATGTAATGTTTTTGTACACATACAATAATAAACCACCCCAGGAAAAGTCTCAAATTAAGAATTGTAATTAAAGGACTGAAGGAATTTAAAGCTAGTGAAGTAGCTTTAAATTTGGTCAGTGAAAACTGACCAAATTAATTAGAAGCAAGCATGAAGGCATCCCAAGGCACCAAACACTGATATTAAAGCAAAAATCAAACCCACAAAATCGGGTAGAAAATATGTAATATTTTATTGTGGTTTCAATGTAGAGACATCTAGATTTTTTAAAATTTAAAATATCTGGAGAGGGTTTATAGCACTTTTTTTTTTTTCCCTAGGGAAGGACAGAAATAATTTGCAAAAGCCTAAGAGAGTAGGTAATCTGGCTCCTTCTTAGAAAGTGGATTGCATCAAGGGACAGGTCTTTAAAATGTTTAAGTAAGGTAAGGATAGCAGAGGCATTTGGTCTCTTCTGTAACTATCCATAAGAAAACCAATCAACATTAGAATGGAAATAAACTCCCATTGCTCTATGCCATTAGAAATCAAACCCACTAGAAAAACAGATATTAAGTCTTCTAATATTTAAAATAGAAGGCAGAATACAAATACACATCTGAAAAGATGATCATTCCTCATTGTTTAAGCATAGTGTATTTAGAAGAAGGCATTATGACGATTTATTCCTGCATCAGATTCTGGTGTTCATTTCTCACTAAAAAATAGTTATGTTTTTTCCACATTTCAAGAAATAGAGAAAGAATGGTTTTCAAGAATGAAGGGGTTGATTGGTAATTTTCACTTTAGTAAGTGCTATAGGAGAAAAAATAAAAAACCTGGAGTCCAGGACCATGAGTAATTTTTGGGTTTCAAACAAGTTATCTTTAATGCATCAATAGACAACCACCATGACTGTAAATTCTGCATCTATGTATTTATTCCTATAATGTTTCAGTACAATAATCAGTAAATGAGAAATACACAGAGAATTTCTTGTAATAATATGACAGATGCAGGTTCACTGATGTTAACGCTATCCTGAATATACAAACCTCTCAAAAAGGCAAAGATCAAAAAAACCCATAAACAAAGACAAATTTAAGAAAGCAATTTGAATTGTTTACTCATAGGGAAATTTGAAAAGGTGCTTTGCAAGTGAATTTCTGTACAACTAGTGCATTAAAATGTTATTTTGTTTTCCTCTTTAAAATAAATCATAGCAAAAAAAAAAAAAAAACAAAACACCAAAAAAACCCTCATTTTGTTTCCCCATGATTTTAACAAAGACAGTACAAACAAGTAGCTGCAACATACATGGTAGCTTCTTCTGACTTTGGGAGAAAATCTTCATCTGCCAAAGGTAGTAAAAAAAAAAAAAAAAAAAAACCGAAAAGGACAAGGTATTACAGTATATAAATAAATGAGATACTCAAAAGTGAGTTAAAAGTTATCTGTAGATAAAACCAGAAAGAGCAGCACCAAACAGACCATGGGAGGGAGTATCTGGTAAGAAGAAATTGTGCTTATTTTTCAAACACTATTCCAGAAGAAGTAGTTCCTAAATAAAGCAGGACACAGAAAGTGATTATTTATGGAGACATGTGCAATACATTAGACTAAGGGAAAAATAATTATAAAAATAAGTAATGATTGCAAGAATTAATGCCAACTGTAATAAACAGGGGGGAGAAGGAAAGTAACTTCACAGTCTCTGAAGGCAAATAATGTCTATTACCTGCATTTGAATACTTTTGTCAATTTTCTATCTGCACCATAACCTAAGTGAAATTAAAGCAGCACTGTTCCTATAAAAATCTTTAGGGAAAACTATTCCTAGTCTTAGAAGGTAATATCTTTTCCTGCAATTATGTTATGCTGTAAAATCTATCAAATATTGGGACCAGAGAATCAAGCCTATGTAATGTTTTTTTAAATTAAAGTATACTATTTATTATGGACTGAACTGGAAGCTCAACTAAAAATCACTTGATAGAAATTAAGTTGCCCCACACCCAGACAAATGGCATACTAAGAACTGTAAACAGCTGCACACATAAGGAAACATTTACAAGTGAATATGGAAATAATGGGTTCCTTAGGGAATACTGCAGAGTTTTGCACAACATCAGTTACATAGAGTTTAAGTTTCATACCTAGGTCCTGTCTCAGGCATGATCAATCTCTATTTTACTTTCCCCCACTACACTATCCACACAGTGATGTCTCACTCACTTCAGTTACACGCAGTTTCTTCTCAGACCACAGGGCATACCAAAAAGAACAACAGTTAGACCATGCTTTTATGTTGCATACCAGTTATCTCCAAAAATCTGCTTACTTATAAATTAGCACAAAACTGTCCCTTCTGACTTATTATATTCAGGGAGCAAGTGTATTCAGTGATCTAAATGCACAGGAAGAGAGGGTCTCACTCAGCTTACAGAGGATAGAGCAAAAAAACAGAAAGGAAAAGCCATATATAAAAAAAGCAACAACACCTGAACTACACTTTGGAGAATTGACATTTTCCTCAGCATTTACCTTGGTTTCCCCCTGGGTGCCCACCTGGTTGGTGAGATGGGAGGGGAGAGGATTGCAGTGCCTGAACAGGGACGAAGCCCAGCCTCCTGCACAAGTGAGTGTCTCAGGCTGGTGTGTGCCACACTGGAGCCAGCATCTCCATGCACTACCTGACATTATTGTTCTTCCAGCCTAGGTCTGACATCTGGAGTAAATTCTGCATCTGGGTGACCATTATTTGTCATAATCAAACAAAGGGTACTGCTGAATCAGTTATGCCTTTGTTAGGCACAAAGATATTTCTAGGAACTGTAAATTCTGCTAGCTTTAAATTAACCTTTCTAGTTTTATATGAATCCCTTAGTACTGCTGAGCACTTGGAATCCTTAATTTGAATCCAATGCTGGTAAAATTCATGCTGTCTGCATGCTTTAAACTACTACTACACTTTTTTTCTCCCACATTGCTATACTACATATTGAAAAAATATTTAGTCACTTTAAAAGAAGCATCAAATAGATAAAAATATTTTCTTCCTGGATGGTTTTTGTGGAAGATTTTAATAAGCAGTCCTAACACACAAATGTGGTTCTACTACTGCTATTGTGGAGGCATTAAATTTTATTGATTTTTTCATGAAAATAAAGCTGAGTGCCTTGTTTGGCAAGTTTTGCTTCTAGTTTATATTTCTGAACTGACTTTTCCTGAGGTAAAGGCATTACAAAGTAAGTTACATTTCTGTATTTTTGGAGATACAAAATTAAACTATTAAACTACTTAATAATAAATATTCTAAACAGTTATGTACACTTCCAAGGATATTAAGATGTATAAATTAAGGTGTATTCATTGCTCAGTAATTCACATATGGAAAACATTACCCCATGATAATATTCTGATAACTTACATAAAAAGAGGAAATTGAGATAGAAAAATTTAATCACAGGCTACAAAACTATGCAAGGATCAGAAGGTTCATAATTTCCTACATACATTTTGACATAAGTAGACATCTTAGAAGTAGTATCTTCTCATTTATAAAAATCCAATAATTTTAATGATGATAAGCAGTGAGGAGATTATGAAGCACACAGGAATAGTTGATTGAATTGAATTTTTGCCAACCTGGTTTTAGATTATAAATAAATAAAATTTCCCCTTTTTCAATGGAGGGGTATTTCCTTAAATTTTTGCTCTTCTGCCCCTTTATTCTCCTTTCTTACTCCTCTTGAACTGCAGTAAAGCCCATTTCATCCATGGACACTTGACTTTTAAATGTATCCAGGTGGAATCACAGAGGCACAAACTTGCACTATTGTTTGACCATCCCCAGGGTAAAAAAACTGTTTTCATGTGTTCAGGTGGAATTTGTGTCTTTGATTTGTGCATACTGCCTCTTGTCATTCCACTAGACACTAATGTGGAGTGTCTGTCTCTGTTACTTTTTATTGCCCTGAGAGTGCCCAGGCTGAATAATCCCAGGTCTCTCAGCCTCTCATCACATGTCCTCATTAGTTTCCCAATGCTTTGGCAAAGCAAATGGTATTTCTAATTACTTTTTGCATTTATCCTCTAAAGGCCTGGATTTGTATTTGCCATCATCATGGCAAAATAATTTTAATTTTCAAAAGACAGATGAATCACTCTGTAGTTTGAAATCAAGGTATATCCCTAGCTCATTTGTTAGATTATTGTTGTATTAATCCTTTTTTTCCTTCAAAAATTATTATAAATACTATGCTCATCTATCTCAGTACTAATATCACTACTAATTTTTTCTTTGAGGTATTATAGAAGCTGTTACAAAATAAAGTATTAATATTGTTGTCCATAAAATGTTACAAAACTATAAAAATTTCAATATTATTTTTATACTGTATTTTCTCTTTTTCTTCTTTCAAATATAAAATTCATAAGTTTGGAATAATACGACTATTGTCTTTATTTTGAATTGACTTATACAAATTTCTAAGTATATCTATGATCACAATTTTAAGTTCTCTAATTTTTAGAAGTTGAGATTAAGGAAAAGAGTTTAGGAAAAAATCACAAGTCTATGATGGATTTTTAACAGGATGATTGGTACTCTTCATACTAGTACCTTAAAACTGGAACACAGAACTCAAGACTCACTGATTTCCTATTGACCAAAAGCGTCTTAAATCCATTTCCTTCATGGTAGAAGAAAACAATTCCACTCTGGGGTGGGGCTTTTTTTGTTACTTAGAAATTCTATGATAATTTACCCTTGATTTTGTCAATTATTAATTGGGAAGAAGAAGACATTATCAGTAATGAGCCTGCCTTAGAATGTGAACTCACCAGATACTGGTCACTGATGAGCGTGACAGCAGGAAGTCCTTTGGGAAGAATTCAGACAAATGCAGTATGGAGTTAGTGAAAACAGGAATGAGAAGGGAATGTGTATGCTGGGAAGATTATTAAATATTTCATGTTCCCCCCAAAGAACTGGTTTGCTTATTATTCATTTGCACTTCTTAATAGTAGCCAATTAGCCTCCACCTCACAGTTTTCTATTCTCACTGTAGAATAATTAACTTTTGCACAAGAGAAGTTTCTGTGCTGAATTCATGCCCAGTGAATGTGTGTACCCTTCCTAATTATGTTCTCACTGTTAATTTCAAAGTAAGGCAAAAATAAAACAAAATAGAAAAAATAAACAATCACAACCAACAAAAAGAAAAAACAAACAAAAATTTTAATGAGGAAGGGCAGAAGACAAAATTACAGACAACCTTTAGTAGGCATAAAAATTCACGCTATTATCTGCCTGAGAAATAAAAACCTTGAAGAGCTGAATGATGGTGCATTGCATAGGTGTTTTATGTGGTTGATGATTCAGTTGGTCCTTGTATCTAAAAAAAATTTATCTTCTTGTACTGATGCAAAAAAACCCCATTTTTCAAGCCCAGTTGTAGGCTTTTTTAGCACTTATCACTTTTGGCAAATTTAGGTATTTCTGTGAGTAAAATTTTTGTTGGTAGAAACTCATTATTTAGAGCTCTAGGGCATGATCTGAATAAATTTACAAAAAAAAACAGGTGTTTATAATGAAGAATTTTGAACTATATGAAATATAATGTTTAAAAATGGGTTCTTTCAATTCTTGAGTGAAAAAATATATTTCTTTTTCTTACCAATACTCTTGTGGAAAGAAAAAGATAATCAGATAACTTGTCTTAACTGTCCCATATTACTGAATAAAGATGAATTTGAAAGCAGGGAATGTTTTCCCATTCCCCTCTAGACCCCATCATGCTAATAAAAAACTGAAATTAAATAACTAATATTACAGATGGACTAAGCATCCCCTACTAGACCAGCTTCACTAAAGTTATTTGCATCTTCTACATTTGCAAATGTGAGATACACCTGTGTTCAAAACATGACATGTATATAGGGAATACGATATTCTTCAGGCAATATCCAAGTTATTTTCTATATACTTGAATTGTCATACTGTGGATCACAAATGGGTTGGCTCCACTGCCTATGTTACTAGTGTGGACTCTTATTAAGTCAAGTTAATTTAGGAACATTTGTCCAACAGCGTTTGGGGATGACCTTGAATTGGGATTTTGAGGGATTTCTATGCTATACAAATAATTCTAGCATATAATCTCTTAAACATTCTATTACAGATACTCCTTTCCCCTCCAGTAGTGCTGATATCAGGTTGACAAAAGAGCACAAATGACTTAACAGTTAAAATTTACCCAATATGTTTTCCAATTCTTTACTTAAAGTTATCTTCAATGTGGCTGGAAACTGCATAAGGAAAAAGAAACCACAAACTGAAATGGAGTAGTTGGAGTTTTTTAATATATCAGTGTTGAGATTGCACTGGGTATTAGCCAGTCAGTCTTCATTTACAATTTATATTTGTGTTGCAGACAACTTCAGTAAAGTTGCTACTAAAATTTGTAATAGTACAACCTTTTTTTGTATTGGTCTCCAGTATTTTTATGCTCCCCTAAGGAGAATCAGGGATATAACTACAATTCTATGCAGTTGTATGTGCAAGAAAAGAGACAAGACACACTCTTAAAACCTTTCCTTCTCTGCTGATATCCCCTCCAGACAGAAGAACATGCTCTGTTTTCTGTTAGAGACTTAATATAAAAAGCACTCCTCTTGCTTTATAAATTGCCATACTTTTAGTGCTTGCTCTAGTTCATTCTTTCCTGAACTTTTTGTTTCCATCTTCATTCACACAATTTTTGCTTTCACTGGTCTTCTGACTGCTATGCTTGAGTTAGCAGAGCCTGCAGCTAGTTAGCTCTATCTCTCACTTTAAATGGACAGCCAAGTCAACATGAGAAAATAAAAGAGAACAGAGGGAAGTGGCAAGGATGACAACAGGTAAAGATAAAAGCAGAGGAAAAAAGGAGAAAAAGGCAGATGAAGACACAAAAGAAGAGGTAATAAATTTTGTTTCAGATGAATGAGTAAGGGGGCATGTTATTTTGGAAATATTTGCCAAGATTTCTGAATATTTTAAAAACTAGAAATTTCAAATGCTCAAGATTGACATACAAAATGAAGGAAAAATCCGAGATATATCAAGCTTTTTGTTCTTAATTTACACCTGACCAAGCATAGGATAAAATCTAAACAATATCAGGAAAAAGAAATGCTAGCTTGCTTGTTCCTGAACACTTGCCTCCTTGTACATGGGCTTTTCCTATAAGCCTTCCCCCCCCCCAAAATAGCAGGAGGTTTGTTTTGGTTTGTTTTTTTCGGTTTTGTTTTTTTTTTTGAAAGGTGTTAAAGTGTTTTTTTATTGTTTTTATTGTTTATTTTTCAAAAGGACTATCCCATTGAAGCTGCTGAGTAAATTCTGGGGAAAGTAAGTTAATGATTATGAAACATTTGCTAGCAAACCTCTCTGATAGTTCATAATCTGTTTTCTACTATCAGTCACAATATGGATATCATCTTGTGTTCTTCACACACACGACTCAATGAATTTAAACAGATAATAACATAGAAAAGCAAGATTTATACACTAAAAACTAGAATTTTCTTTTTCCGCCCTCAAGTTTTAAATTGGTGAACAAGTTTCAATGAAAGTATTCGTTTTCCAGGCCTGTGAAACCAAGAAAAATCTCTCCCATTAAAAGTAAAGCCACAGGTGCCGAATATGCATTCTAGAAGTTAAATCTGAATTTTAAATATCTTGTTTTACAAGCCTTTTATTTTTTTATAAATGGTATTTTCTTGGGCATTGTAACATCCTTAAGGTTTTTGTTTATGAATATTTTTCCATTATCTAGTTATTTCCTACAAAGATATATGGGAAGATCTCTATAAAACACTATGTAGGACTAGTTCAAAAACTCCAATGTTCTTTTTTCTCAGTTCCAAAGGCTTGCCTCGGCTTTCCCCTATAATCAGAGTAGCTGTAATCCTCAAACTCAGAGTATTCCCCTTTACAGGTCTGCCACTTGGTTGACGATATCACCAGGGTATATACCACAAAAGTGCTGTTGCTAGTGTTTCAGCATTCTTTGCCTGAAATATATCAACACAATCTAATTTTGTGCATTTATTGTTCCAGGCCAATGTCAATAGTCTAATTGTTGCATACAGTACACATGAGCCCAGGTGACAGCATTCAAACAAAGTAAAGTGGGGTATTTTCTTACTTTGACATTTCCAAGTCATAAAAAGCTTTCTAAATCCAGAACAGTTTTGATATTATTGGCAAAATAAAACCAAGAACAAAAATTAGATACACTAAGGAATGACCTGTAGATTTAATCCCAAAGTGATCATTTCTGCTCCCTCAGGCTCCTCACTCTCTGAAATACTGACTCTAGCTGCAGCCAGGGGAATTTAGGAATAAAATATGATTTTAACAGCTGGTTCCACTGAATTAAATTAAATCATTACCAGTTCATCCCTTCTTTAAGTCATGTTTTCACAGTGTTTTATAACCCAGTAGGACAGTTTCTGTCAGTGCTGATTTAAAGACTGAGTAGTAATATGACTTTCATATCTCGTTTCTAGGGCAAAGTGGCCTGAAAAATATGTTAGACCATAATAAGAGCTACTCAGAGTCATAAAAATATATTTTTAATTTCTTTGTATACCACATAGCACATAACTATTTCCCTTTTAAATTCTGTAGAAGATTTATATGTAATATTACCTTTCACACAAAATAGATATAAACATAGCATAATTCTAGAAGAATTATGGGCATAGCTTTTAAATTTAAATGATGAAGAATGCCATGTGGATCAGTTTTTGAACTGGTGTCCCTGTTGTTCACCAGTTATTTACTGTAGTGTCCAGATTATAAAAGCCTTGATTAAACCCCAGCTGGCTTCTCAGCCTCATCTAGACATGAGCTAACTGTTCATGGTGGGATGGGGGTGAGAACTGGGAAAATACAAGTGGGGGAACTCATAGGTTGAGATAAAGGCAGTTTAATAGGGAAAGCAAAAGCTACACATGTAAGCAAAGCAAAACAAGGGATTCTTTCACCACTTCCCATGCACAGGGAGGTGTTCAGCCTTTCCCAGCAAAGCCAGGCTCCATCCCACTCGATGACTTGGGAAGACAAACACCATCACTTGGGTTGGTTCAGAGCCCAGTCTCACAAACATACTGAGAAAAACAAATTGCAAAACCTGTCTGCATGCCTAGCTGTCACCAACAGAAGATGCAGCAACGAGTACAGGCAGAAGACCAATATTCAGAAGACAGTATACTATGATATTTTAGAGGGACGTAAGACTGATTGTCTTCATTTTTCATTAAGAACTGGGATATTAATTTCTCTAGTTGAGAACTCTTCAAAAACTTTCTGAATTAATTTTTTTTTGCACCGTTTTGACCCAGTGTGGTCCCTTCCACCATTAACCAGTCTGTGATTCTGTGGCCACAGCATCCGTAAGAAAATATTCACCTTTTCCTTTGATTCTCTTTACATTACACAGAAGGAAAGATTACTACCTTCCTGCTTCTGTAATCAATCAATGAATTCCTGATGGGTTTATCCAGCTGATGAATGAGCCAAGGAGCAATCTGCCTTCCCAGCTAAGAATGAATTTAGGAAAACCTTCTCAAGGACTTGAAATGGGACAGGATACCACAGCTGTGTTCCAATGTCCATTGAGACTTTCTTCACTCTATGGAGAATATTTCTGTATTAATCTATTTTCTTAGTAAGTCCAAATCTTGGTTAGTCTTAAAGTAAGACATTATTATCTCATATGCAGGGTTCTCTTGCCTGGGACTGTTATGAATTTTATCCCTTGCAGACTGCTATTTACTGCCTAGTTGCAGTTTTTCTGTGGGGATATACTTACCCTGTAAACCCCTCTAAACTTTATCTCTTTAATGCTTTCAGCGTAGTTGTAATTTTTATGGCAATATGTTATTGTATACACCAGAGTACAGCTGAAAACAGATATGCACTTTGGCTTTGGACTAACAGATCATTTCTCTTATACTACCACAGTGTCTAGTTTGCCTGGCAGGAATTAGTATGAGAATACATGAAGAAGCAAAGAGTTCTAAGTTCTTTCTATCTGTACTATTTAGCTGCAGAACTGAATCTACTGCATTTCTTGCATCTTTCCAATTCACATTCTCTTTGTTCTAATCATTCCACTATATTTACTCCCTGTGTTACTTTTGTTATATTTTCAAATTGAATTTCATTGGAAGAGGTCAGTTTATTATTATTGATACTTTGTTTTTTCAATCATATCAGTAAAGTTATCCATCCTTGCTAAGGATGCCATTGAACTCTATTTTTATTCATTTTTTATTTATTTTGAATTTAAGTTAAAAAAATCTTTTTTTTTTTTTTTTTTTTTTAATCAAAGACATGGTTATTCATCTGAAATAGCAACACTTACATTTCAGTCATGGATCAGAAGGCTCCTAAAATTTATTTTTTTTAATCCTGTTTGTTCAACAAGTCTCAGAGGCTTTGAATTTCACACAAAGCACAGGCATCATCAATATATAATATATATTTTCTTATTCAGGCTTTTAAGCCCAAAAATTGTAAGCATCATGGTAGAACAAGCTGTTTGGAAGAAATCTTTCATGTTTAATGAATTAATATTAACTGTCCCTGCATAAACAAGGTACTTTCTGCTGCTGCAGAAACTCTGCCTAAAATGCTGTCAGTTAAATACTGACAATATCTGACAAGGTAGCTGAAGTGTTAAAACGATTTCATAAATCAAAGGTTTTTATCTAGGTCTACAAACTGGGTGGGAAAGAAGACCAAGCTCAAAATTTAATTGAGGAGGACAATAACTTTCAATCTTCACAATTTTCAAACTCTCTGCTGCTTGTCACCAAGAATCTTCCTTACGTATTCCTTGCCTTTCAGTCCTGTATTATCACCCTTTGTTTGTTCTGGTTTGGTTTCTTTTCTTATTCTTTTGACTTCTCTTTTAACAAGTTTCATGGTGGTTCCTATCCTTTGTCACATTTCCTCTTTCTTTCAGTTTTGAACCAAAACCCTTGCTGTCACAGTGAAGGGCAGTCTCAATGAAAACAAAATACTTAACTAGCAAACTTTTGTTTTGACTTGTTTTTCCTCACTTCTCATCTAATCTTTTATGTCCCTTTTCCACTGTTAAAGGAAATGTATATTATTTAATTATGCAGGAAAATGGCTACAATAAAGCGAAGTTTTATTAACAACCAAATAAATGTTGTTTATGATTGTCATGGGGAATTCTCATTGGAATGCTAATATGCCCTGGGAAAAAATATGGTCTTAAATGATAACCTCATGTATAAAGCAACAATAATCTGTTGAGAAAGAAAGAAGATATGCTTATTTCCTCCTTGCTAGCTGGTGATGACTTCATTGTTTTGGGATTTTTTTGTAAATAACATTACAACCTCCAAAAAACTTTTCTAAGACAGGCATGATTATACACAGAGACCAGGGATCTCTGTAGGAAATAAAAAAAAAAGCTTATTTATAATCAGAATTAAAAAGATTAAATAGAATATAACACTGCATAAGCCTGTGAAATTCTATTTTCCTGTTTAGTTTATTGTATTTGATGTTCTTTAATCTCTCAGGCTGCTATTTTTATCTAAACAATTTATACACTATTCAGCTACATTTAAAATAAATTTTCTGATGTAGTGCAATGGAAATTTGTGAGTTTGCCTTGTTAAAACTCATATAGTGGCAATTAAGAGCACATTAGAGAGCTACATTGTACAGTCTGCAAAATCTAAATGCTGTATCCTGTCACTGCAAGAAGGTTTAGGCCAGATTTTTAATAGCCCAGTGGTGACAGTGCATATGCATCTAAGGACAATGCACATGCAAAAGAAGCTAATTAACATCAAACACTAATTAGTCCCTCAGTATTTAGCAATGAAGCATCAGCAGCTGTCGGAGATGCCATATGCTAATTAGCATTAATAAACTTCAGAAATAATTGTCTCCATTGTTCTGTGTCATAATACTCCCTCTAATTATACTTTGGAGAGCTTTGCCTATAAATGGTAGCAAGCATTGCATTGCAATGCTTGAAGTTTAATGAGCAATTTATGGCAACTTGTGGCAATAAAAGATCTATATTAGAAAAGAAAAGATTAATATCAATTTTATAAGTCTATAATTAATGTGTTGGTTTGTACCTGTGTTCAGAAATTCTGTGAGATGGGAGTGAGATTATTTTTTGTTCTGTATGCTGTAATGTATACAGCAAAATAATAAAAAATGTGATGTCTTAGTGTAATAGAATTGATTCACTGTCTCTGCATGCAAATTCTCCAAAACAACAGTTTTATATCTCACACAAAAGTGTGTAAGCTATTACAATGGAGTGTTTGCATTCAACTCTTGGTCTTTATGGTTGTTCAGAATTCCATTTTGTCTAATGGTGAGGAAAACAAGAGTTGTTTTTGGTTTATTCTTATCAATAATGCTTTATACACTATGCATGTTTTTCCACAGATTTTTTTTCATCACTGAAAAGCTGTATAATTGCTAGCATTTTTTTGTTGTGTGGTAGGTTATTTTGTTTCAGTTGGTTGGTCTGGGTTTTTTGTTTGTTTGTTTGTTTTCATCAGAATACCAGCAAAATTTATAGGAGACACAAGTTTAATAACCTGAGACTGGAGATCCATTTAGACTTGCCTGAATACTTGTGATGACCATTGTTAAAGACATTCAGTACTGCATTACAAGAAGTGAAATTTTCCATGAAATTGATCCCTCTACACACACACTGCTCAATGTCTATATCTCCTGGTTTAAAGGATGTCAATAAATTTAAACCATTCGAATATAGCAAGCATACCTAATATATGAGCACATCTCCCACCAGGAAGTCCCGATGGGATAAAAATAGAAAAGCATGAACGGGCACATAACAGACTACTGAAGCAGGCAAACCAACACTCCACTGCCAAAGGGCCTGAATAATGTTGCATTATTTCATAACTAAGCTCAGTCTAACCCAGCTTAGTTTGACAGGAGATAGAAGCATCTGTTTTGCAAATAGAGAATGTTGCTGTTCCACTGTTTACTGATTTGGTTTAAAAATTACCCACCTTCCTTCAATAGCTTGTTAGAAATATCTAGGATGAAAGGATGGTAGAGGAATTATAGAAGCAATTAAAAGGAAAATAAAAAAAGCAATTGATAAATCCATTAGTGTTTAACAGTCCGATGTGAAGCTGCAATCGTTCAAGACCGTGACAGACTTTGTAAAAGATGATTTCCTCCAAGGAAAGGGATCATTAGCTCACAGAAATGACTAATGTTAAGAGTGGTTATTAGTCTATTATTTCTACCAGTGCAGAACCTAAGTATGAAGGTTTCACCCATTGCATTAATGCCTATAAAATAAGTGAATTGTGGATGAAAGGGTGCATATGCTTAGGAGAAGTACATGTTCATATGAAAGCATTCAACCTAAGTTTTGCAGCTGGGATAGGTCTGAGGCAAAAAATTCACTTATAGGTTGTGTTTGGACCTGAAATTTATGATTAAGAGCATCTGCAAACTGTATAAAAAAACAAATGTACCTTCCTCACAGAAATAATAATAAGATTGTTAATAATGCAGAAAGAGGTCAAAGCTCTGGAACTTGAGTTTTGACCCTGCCAATGAGTTTCTCTGCCATAATTTAAAGAACTTTGCTTTCCAGTTTACAATGGTACTTGATCTCATATTTTCTCCCATTTTAAAACCATTTATTTGTTTCTGAAATGGATGTTTCTATCCATTTCTTGCTTTGAAATGGATAGGTTTCCTTTCTTTCTCACAGAAAGAAAGAAAGGAAACCTATCCATTTCAAAGCAAAATAAGGCCATAATTATTTCTCATGCAAACTTTGTTACAATGTGTGAACAGTATGTCCATCAAATTAAGTAGATTGTGCATATTTATTCATGTTCACCTGCAGGAACAAATCAGTAAGAAAGATATCTTAGTAAACATTTTTGTACATCTAAATAAGGAGTAGCTTCCTTCATATCTTAAGAGATTTTCTTTAGAAATAACTCTTTTGCTGTGGCTTTGAAATGTCAAAAATAAAAACTATCTTTCATAAAATGTCTTATTTATTCAGACCTGAAGGGGTTTTTTCCAGTAGTTTATACTTCAGTTTGTACTAACAAGGTGATTTATGCATTTGTACTGTATTTTATCCTTTATCAAAAGTTTAATGCAATCAGTTTGGGGTTTTGTTTCCATAAAAAGCCCCAGGGCTTTTGATAAAGCTTTTAACTGGAAACATTTCTACCTTTACTGTTTATCAGGGTTTTATGGCAGAAGTTAATATACTGTGTAGGTAGTTGATTTAGATGTAACATAATTTTTCTCATTTTTTATTGATAAGATTATCGTCTCCTCAAAAGTTGATGGTTCCTCTTAGTGTAAGATGTATCACAATGCAACATTTTTCTTGATTATAAACAGATTAAAAATATGAATGGATAATTCAGTGCTTCAATTTTCCCGTCACTTATATATAAAATCTTGACAATACCTAAGATTTCTACATCTTAGTACATGGGCTTTTGATTTCTCTTATGTATCAGAAACCTAAGACATCTCATAAATGTGGACAAGGTGAAATACTCCCAAGAGAAAAGATAGTATTGAACCACAGTAGGGAAGTATCAAAATATATTTTAAGTTCTATAGATTTTTGGGGAGGGGGCAGGGGAGGGAGCAGTATGAAAATAAAATACTTTTAAAAAATCTTTAAACATTTTGTAGGCCCCAGTACAGTGATATATTTAATGAGAAACATGCTTGAAAATATATAAAATATGCCTGTTTGAACTTTCTATGTGTTTCTCTTTTTCAGACTACTTACCTAGGTGGCTGACAGTCTGACCCAAGGTACATTCTGGCTGTCTGAACTCCTAAGCAGTAATAGCCCTTTTCTTCACTACTCACAGGACAATTGAGGTCCACTCATTTTTTTCCCTCTAGTTGTTACTTCCAGTGGCTAATTACATTTTCTAGTCTTGTCTTCATGGAATTTAGGGCTTGGTCTCTACTAGAAAAGAGTGACATGCTCTGAGAACACATTCGTTCAGTAAAATAATGGTTATTTTCTCTACTGTAGGTATATGCACAATTTGAACTTTGCAGGAAGCTCAGCATCAGACAGGATGAGGGATGGCACAGCCAGCCCTGTGACTACTTGTGGCATCTGTGAGTGTGGTTCAGCACCATGCCTTCTACTCTGGTTATAGAAAAAAAGCAGTTTGTGTAAACCAAAGTGATCTATGTTGTAAACCAAAGCAGAGGCACAGTTGAGAAGTTTGATTGCAGAAGAAATCTCAATCAAAACAAGAAATGCAATGCAAATACACTCTAAGAGTCTTCAAATCTGACCTGCTTTCCATTGCTCTCTACCAAATTAAAACATGGTCTATACCTAGAAGTCATAGCACTTTGCACATATGAAAATTATGAAATATTCATTCTCCTGTTAATTTCAGATAATCTTTATCATATTTATTTCTAACCATTGGAAACTTAGGACAGAGATACTTCACCTTTCTGGACTTCATTGTGAAGTCAGTTACATATTGCAAAAATTTCATCTCTAGGCATTGACAGCCTCAGTTAATTCTGAACATGCTCACAGTGGCATAAGTAGTTTCATTTGCCTTCTTGTGGAGAATATTTTGGCAGTTTAGGCCATTCTTGCAATCTAATTGTTTCTCCACAATTATCAAATATTGCCATTTATGGTAATAAGACACTGGACCTGATACTGCTAGGTCACTATCAAAAGTTCCTTCAACATTCTGTGAAGTTAAAAAATTAAAATGTGAAAGATTGATAATGCCAGAGCTAAACCAGATACCCCTGATGACAGGGACAGCAAGACAGAGCCTTGGAACAGGAACAGAACCTCCAAGGTCTAAAGCCATAGTCAATCTTAGAACAGATGAGAGGCATATGCATGAAGATATTTCTTATATTCAATACTACTGATACAAAACTTATCATTAAGGGCCAAAACCTTCAGGTTTGTACAGTTATTTCCACAATACTTTTTTTTTTTTTGTAATGAGACTCATATGCATTTTATTTGTATTTTAGCTAAAATCAACACATTTAGTAGATATGTTGTCAAATCTCAATTATTATATACAGTTCCTCAAATCTTTGTTTTGCTTATTTTACCTATAAAATGAAATATAAACACTTAAATTGAGTAAAAGAAATAGCAGATGCTTTTCACATATGGAAGAGATGATTAACACCCACAACACATTTATCATGTTCATTTTTGTTAATTGCAGTGGATGGTCTCAGAAGCCAAGTATCTCTACCACCATGCATTGTAGAAATGTAACAGACTTGAACTAATGTTGATTTAATCATATGTACTCAGAAAATGACTGCTCTATTTGTATTGATTCAGAATCATTGACCTGCTTAGATTTTAGGTAAAGAGAAATTTTATTGGAGTGATAAGCCCCAACACCTATTTCTACTGGTGTTTAACCACTGAATTCATATTCAGATTCAGAAAGCATTGCTTTTGCAATTTCATAAAATTTACATTGAATAGATTTCACCATTAGACTCCTAAGCTGAGGTGAAAGTTGCTGACAATTTCTTGGTTGTCATACCCCAGTCTGGCTTCAGATCAACCCACCATTTCACCTTTGCATGATTTGTGTTGGGTGTTCCGTTCAGAAGAGTTCAGTTACTGAAATATCGTGACCATCCAGAACTACACAAGTTACCTGTCTTACAGTTCTAGGGTTTCTTCCCAAGATCTGCTTTTTCAGAATTCAAAAGTCTTGATATTTCCTCACCTCCAAGGGTTGCAGGGTCTCACTATTGCACTTCTCTGTTGTCCTTGCGCGTTTGGTATCACCATATCATTTGATTAAACATGATTCTTCATGAAGACCAAACTTAATTTATTTTATAAAATTCCCAAATTCAGAACAGTGAATGAACTCTGGGCTAGTTGTTGACCATTTCCTAGCCTGATAATCTGTTTTCTGTGGACTGACTGTATTATTGAAAAACTGCCTATGACCTATAATTCTTAGGTTTTTTTCTTGCTATCTGGTCTTATAGATAATTAGGAGGAGTATAGATACTCCTCCTAATTATACCAATCAATGGTCAACAAATGTAACATAATTTGTACCAATTTTCAGAGTAGCTCCTCTGTTATTCCTAGACCACGATGCTTTGTACTTTTCTTTCTTGTCTCTTTATGAGAAGGACGATGCTTCAGCTTCTTCTAGGAACAGGTTCCCTGCAACTCAGGAAAACAATTGTCTGGAGAAATATAACAAACATAACATAACATAACATAACATAACATAACATAACATAACATAACATATAACATATAACATATAACATATAACATATAACATATAACATATAACATATAACATATATATAACCAAAATAGTCTTATTTGAAAGACAAAATAAATTTGTGGCTTAAAACATAGAATGATGATACAGCTATTAGACAGTTTATCTTGAATAAAGAACATTATTAGCAAACCATTTATGTCTCTTTGAAAACTCTTTAATTTCTTCCACAGACTATCAGAGCAAAATTGTCAAATTCCCTTTTCTTCATAAAGGGTCACAGAGGAAATTACCAGCAGGCTGAAGAAATTCTCAGAGCAATTTAAATAGATAGATAGAGAAAAAGAAAGAAAAGAAAGAAAAGAAAGAAAAGAAAGGAAAGAAAGGAAAGAAAGGAAGAAAGAAAGAAAGAAAGAAAGAAAGAAAGAAAGAAAGAAAGAAAGAAAGAAAGAAAGAAAGAAAGAAAGAAAGAAAGAAAGAAAGAAAGAAAGAAAAGAAAGAAAAGAAAGAAAGAAAGAAAGAAAGAAAGAGAGAAAGAAAGAAAGAAAGAAAGAAAGAAAGAAAGAAAGAAAGAAAGAAAGAAAGAAAGAAAGAAAGAAAACACTATTTATTAATGGTACTGATATGCAACAGACATTCTTAAAAATTCTCAACAAGTACATTCTTCTGAGGATTTAGTGCCAGGATAGTTACACTTCTGTAGAAACATGTATTTGTACGGGGAAAATAAAGAAATGTCCTATTGTTATTTCATTAGAGAAGAAAAAGTCCAGAGTAAGCAGATATATTTTATTTATGAGAATTCATTCCTAGGGCAAACTTTCTTTTATGTTTCAGAACTACTGAGCCAGTCTTGGATTAGGAGTGATATCACCCCTAAAATATATTCCTATAACTAGTTTTGCTAGTTGGGAGTACTTGGGTAATGTGTATGTGTGCTGGTATGTTCTGGCAGGAGCTACCTTTTAGGGGGGTTGATTGACCTTTTTTTGCTTAATTTTATTTGGTTGTTTGGTTGGTTTTGAGCTAGAGTTCTTTAGTGTAAAGAAGTAGTAAGTTTTGAAACAAACATTAACAACTGTGTATCTCTCATGCTAAGTGAATAAGGCAGTAAATAGATGTGCAATTAATATACCGAAGGTATTTATAAAGTAAGAATAGGGATAGTAAAAATTTATTCCCACAGATGATTCACTAAATAAGTGAATATGTAATGAATACCCCTCCAGCCTTTCTGTCAGGGTGTCACTACAGCAAGAGATTACCTAGACTGACATGACACACTTTCACATCCACCTACTTGACTGCCACTGTAACAGCCACCAGAAGCAGAAACACTTACAGTTAGGGCATTCCTTGTAAACCATCACCAGCATATTGCTTTTTTTTTTTTTTTTTTTTTTTTTTTTTTTTTTTTAATGCAAAAAAGAAAGATTTTTGCCTTTTTACTTGGACTTGATGACATGGCATATATTATTGCTAGCTACTGTAACAGATGTTCTTTTCATTCTGCTAGGATAAAGCAATTGTTGCAGGCACTAAGCTTCTTGGCCCTGTTGCGGGAGATGCTATTTTTGAAGTAGAGCAAAAATAATCTCAAAGGACTGAGTGGTTTACAGCTTTTTTTACATGACTTTTTTTCTACAAAGTCTCAAAGAGTTGTTGAGGTGTAGCTGACAAACAGATCTGTGATTTAACAATTGAAAAGGAAAAAAGAAGTTTAATACCAGATGAGGACAGTTTACCCCTTTGCAACACTTCTGAGTTTATCAGAAACAATGAAAGAAATTGAAAAATTACCACTTTTAGTTGGACTTTGGAGAGTGTTAAAATCAGTGCAGTAAACCAAAATAGCGTGAAGGGAAATAAAAAACCACTTTGGGCTAAAATATAAAAGTCAAGCTATTGCTTTAGATGTGGATGTGTAAGTCATCTGGCTGATTTTCTGGGATGCCCTGCAAGATATGTAAATGGAAAACAATGTCAAATGTAAAAGGATCATCAAAGTAGATGTTCTACATTTGAAGACAGATAGAAACACAACACCTCCAGCTTTATACTAATAAATTCTAAACTCCTTGTGTCTAAAAATAATGATCAGATTGTTCAGCTGGTATTAATTAATGATAAAACATAACTTTCCATCCATCCATACTAAAAAGCATTGTCTTTGAAGTAATACTTCAAAGTACTTCAAGACAAAGTGCTTAAAGATGGAAATTAAACTGGTAATAATTTGTGTACACATTAAATCCAGAAGGTTGAAACAGTCTACTTACTTTACTCATTTTAATCTTTCATTTTGCTTTCCAAAACATTGGACATATTTATTTTAGTGTTTTTCAATGAGCAAAGAAGTATTTTACTTCAACAAGGTGGTAAAAATCTGATGTAAGAGTAATCAGAAAGTGTATTTTTTCTGGCTAGGTTCATCCTAAGATTATCAGAAACATAATGAAGAAAAAATAGAATATATATCTATTAATTGGAACACAAAAATTCATCCTTATTGAAAATGGAGTAGGAGGAGGAGAAATGGTCATGATCAGCCTTGTATTTTCTGTAATGCCAAATTGCACCAAACTTCATTCTCTGCTTTAATTGGGGTTTTGTTATGTTATGGCTCTAGAAAAAAAAAATTATGAAGAGCCTAATATTCACTTCATCTTAAAATATGTTTACCTTTTATTGTTGTTGTTGTTTTTATTGCTTTTTTCCTTCCTTTTGGTAAATTTGCAGTCAAAGACATTTATCATTATACTTAGTTCAGTGCCAGGAATCGAGTTTTGCTACTCCTCTATCCAATTCCATAAATATCACACCCCATGAGTGATTTAATGAAAATTATTTTTCTGGTAATTTCTATGGTCTTGGGAGTTGACAGTGTTTCAGCTCATGATGCTGCAGTTTCATATTAATTCTGTCAAGCAAGGCAAGGGAATCTGTTTATACAATCCTGAATTTTTTTAAAAACCTTTTTCTCAGTCAGACGCCTCTCATCTTTATATCAAAATATGGTCATTTATTTACTCTGTTATCTTAAAAATTAAGAAAATATTTCCTAGGAAAATACTGAAATGTATATATCATTCAAGTTAGGACTGCCACACAGTGCCACTATGTGACTCAACAACTGATGAATTTTTATTCTGGATTATCAGAGAAATTTCAGTTTTATCTTAAAATGGAAAGAATATTGTTGCCAAAATGCATTTTACACATTTTTGCACATTTCATTTTGGGAGGGAAACTGCAATAAACATTATTTATTCATATGTAGGATTGATGCATGCTGAGCATGATTAATTACCAAATTTTATAAAAGCCACTGACAATTTTGACAATACTTTGTTACTGAATTTACTTTAGTGTCCATGGGATTTATGGAGTTAGCTGCATTTTAGACTTCTAAATACCTTGCAAATCTGACTTCTTTATTATGTCCTCCTTATAAGAATCTTCTTTTTATGGAAGAGGACTACTCTGATGTTAAGACTGTTTTATTATGTCAACAATGTCATAATAACAAGTTTGCCATGCAATTTATAGCAAGAGAACCACAAGAAGATAGTTTAGTGGCTCTCAAGTAGTATCTTGTAAGGAAGTACAGGCTAAATTACTCTGAAAAGATGATGGAAGAATCAAGAAATGAGTTGAATCATTAAATCAACTGGAAGGTTATCACAGTCTCAGAGTCAGCTGTGTTTATTAATGTGTTTGGAAACACCTTGACAATAAGAGATATGTTGAAAAACTATTGCTTTAATTGCCCCTAAAACTTCTGACAAAATTATTCTTCTGTAAATGAAGACTGCATCTCATTTTGCCTGCATAATTACTTATCAAATAAGTCACAACTCACTATTTACTATTTTCTTAATGCTTACTGATGTCCCTGTTGCCTGGAAACTCTGATTTCAATGACTATGGTGAAGAAGTAGAAGCTGGCAGAGCTTCAATGAGACAGCTCTTTGCTAAGGGATCCTTATCAGAGACAAACAAACTTCTGACCTTTGATGAATTTTCACAGGAGCAGACATCCCTGCAGCTTATGTCAGAGTTTGTG
Organism: Lonchura striata; assembly: GCF_050655825.1. Classification (NCBI taxonomy): domain Eukaryota; kingdom Metazoa; phylum Chordata; class Aves; order Passeriformes; family Estrildidae; genus Lonchura; species Lonchura striata. Next base: position 100,750,729 of record NC_140704.1, read on the forward strand.
AAAGATCAACACAAACAAAAGGCTTCTATAGTGATTCTGACACTCATTTGAGCCTGAAGGGATTAAAGAGGAGATGGGCCACCTTCATCATGGAGGTCAGAATATTATGGACCTTTTGAATAGCTTGGGCAATTCACAGTATAGCAGTGAATTAGCAAAGAAAAATGTACATCCATTTCCTCAATTATGTATGAGCATCTGATGGGGGGAGAAAAAGAGGAAAAGTTTCAATGCTACCTGGACATATACACTGGGCGGAAAATGTGACTTTGTTCAGCAGCAGTAAAAAAGATTGATAATGCAAGAAACAATTTCAAACTTGGAAAGAGCAGATGTAGGAAAGAGAGATTAGGTGATTGCTATAGAGAGCTATATAAAGTTCTTTTAGATTCTCATGCCATAAGCAGGCAGGTTAGTTCAGCATGGACTGCTCCATGCAGGAAGGTCCATGGGACTATCAGAGAGAAACTGTAGTAGGATCCATTTTAGGTACTTAGCACAAATTTCTGGCATTACCTTCCCATACCTCGTCTATGAATTTCAGAACTGATGTCTTAGTAGTTTTATTACTTGTGCCTGTATATAATATTTGGTCAAAATATAAAATAACCCTATTGATAGTGATACTTTTGTTTTAGATATGCATTATAAATGGCAAGTAGAAAAATGAGACAACTGATAAGCCTAAAATGGGATTTACAACTGCTTCAGTAGAACAAACAGTGGATTAAAGTTATGATTTACTATAAACTAAAAACATCAATGAGATATAACTTTATTTCCAAAATCTTTCCAGTAATGACAATACTTCTTCAGTCTAGGGATTTATTGCTTAAAACACAGGATGAATATTAGTTCAAATGGATATTCTCTCATTTTCTCCAATTCAGAAGTCAATGCTGATATTGCTGTCATTGGAAGGTATGTCCAATTCTCTTTTTGAATATCATTTACATTCTTGAGTTAGTTCTCATTCTTAAAACACAGATTCAGTCTTTGCCTATAATTAACACTAACTTGTCTCTTGCTGGGAGGTTATCTAAAAAGTCATAATTTTTTCTTTTCAACTGTATCAACTCATCTTTCAGAATACAGGGGGTTCAGTGTAAAAAGTAAAGTTCGGTAACTGAGTTTCTCTTATACAATTCTTTCTAGTATAGTTATTATTTTTTCAGATTTTTTTTTTAAGTATAACACCTTAGGCATCAGCGCAACTTATGATTTGATATTGAGATGAAACATTTGTCTAGAGCAAACTTTCAGAAGTAAAAATAACAAACATTACTTCTTTCCATTTTTGAAATATTGGTATCATCAAATTTGACTACAGTGCTGCATTGCATTAAAATATTTACCTAATATGGCTTCATAACGGTAAAGGTTTATTTTATTTTCTTTTCCTTGTGTATTAAGAATAAATTCTAATTTGCTTTCTGAGAATTACCACAGTAAGCCAGACTCAATTTACAAAATGAAACCCTGGGGCCTGGAGGACACTGACAGTGATACAATAAACAGTTCTGCTCTGTTGCAGAGCTTGAAGCAATATAATACTTTCAAGTTCAGAAATTTCAGACTAAGAACTAACAAGAAAACACAAAATATAAAAGTGTTTAGTAATGATTCATTTTTCTCCTTCTTAGAAGCCATTGCAACTAAAGGGAAGACTAAAAATAAAAATTATTACCTATAAAGTGGCAGATAAATTATAATTAAAAGCATAAATATTTTTTTAAAGGTACCCAAAAGCATTTTATTACTTCTTTTCTTTGTTTCTTTCATGCTCTGACATGATTAGATTATTTTTTCCTATGTGTTACACAGCCTGTTGCATGGCACAGATTCTTCTCATAGTTCATACATTACCTACACTTGACTTACTCATCTATATAACTACAGATGGGTATTAGACCACAATTAGGTTTTGTACTAATATGAGAACCATTCGAGCTATTAGTCAGATCAAATTCTTAAATGTTAGTGAAATTTTGGTCTCTGTATTCAATTACAGCAAGATAGACCAGGCATTTTCTCAATGCCTCATTTTCTTCTAGGTGCTGCATCAGAACATTTTTAATTGGTTGAGCAAAACCAATCTGGAGCCAACAGTGAAGCAGTCTCCATGTTTTCCACTGATATGGCCTTGTCTCATTAAAATTTAGGTCTTGAAGAAATTAAAACTCTGTGTAAGGGTTTGTTTCCCCTCAGCCACAGGAAACACTCAAAGATGTCTTTAGAAGGACTGGTAGCAAACTTTTAGAAAAATCAGATCAGTTCTAAGTTAATGGTAAAGCAAGAAGAGATATCCAACAATGGTTATCGTTTTCACTTTTCTCTCTTTCTGCTTTATTTCCTTCTCTGATTCCAACAATTCTTTGAAAATTAATGAAATAGTTTTATTCCATAGTTTAAACACTAAATTTGTTGACATCTATAATGAATAGATACCCAACAACAGCAAATACAGCAAAAAAAAATTAAACAAATGTTCTTCAGAGGTTATACAAAAGAGATATAAAGGTAGGCTACAAAATAAATACTAACACTACAGTACAATAATGCATTAGCTTTATCTATTCCATTTAAAAATAGCAAATCATAGGGAGATGATTTCTTTCAAATAAAAATCATTACAAAATTTCTCTATTGAGTTATATTTATCTGCTGATCTTCATGCCTCTTCTGGCACAAGTGGCTGTCTTATCTGTTCATACTAATATTCCTAAAGTCTTCCACTTGTTGCCTTTGAAATAATTTGCTGTTGTTGAAACAGCATCAGCTAGGTTAGTAATGGGACTTGCTGATAAGTAATTTGTTAACGAACAACCCCCTCTGCTAGATGTGCTGAGAGAGGGAAGAAGTCCCTGCTGTGGAAGCAAATCTACCCCATGTATACTTCCAGATCCTAAGTATCATTTACCTATAATTAGGGTGGATGTGTGTGTGTGTGTGTGTGTGTGTGTGACTGTGTGATTGTGTGGGTGGGCGGGTGTGTGTCTGTGCAGCTGCCACATTTTTGTCAGTTCTGAGGCCTTGAATTTCAGAGGCAGCAGCATGGTAGGGTAGTAGGGTTTGAAATGGTGTTATTCATGGTCATTATTCATAGTCATTGACTCTGGCAACTGCTTGGTGGTCAGCCTCACCTCTGTGCCCAGTAAAACCTTGGAACAGATCACCTTGGAAAATATGTTAAAACATTTGGAGGGCAGGAAAGGGATTAGAGACACTCAGCATGGTTTCACCAGGGACAAATCATGCCTGATTAATCTAGTGGCCTGAAGGAGTGACTGCATCAGTGGACAAGGGAAGAGCTACAAACCTTATCTGCTTGGTCTTCTGTAAGGCTTTTAATATGGCTCCTCATAACATTCTTGCCACTAAACTAGAAAGATATGGGTGTGATAAATGCACTTTTAGGTGGATATGGAATAAGTTGGATGGCCATATATGAAAACTTAGTCAGTGGCTCAATGGCTAAGTGGAAAATTGTGCCAAGTGCTGTCTCTCAAGGATCTATACTGGAACCACTATTATTTAATATCTCACTCAGTGGCATAGACAGTGGAAATGAAGTCTGCATGTGATACCAAACTGAGTGGTGCAGTTCATGGTGCTGGAGGAACAGAAGGAACTTTCATAGGTTTGAGGATTGGGCCCATATGAAGGTTCATAAAGTTCAATAAGGCCACGTAAAAGGTCCTGAACATGAGTCAGGGCAGCTCCTGGTATCACTATTCACAGGGAGATGAATGGATTGAAAGCAGCACTGAGAATAAGGACTTGGACATCCTAGTGGACAAAACAGTGGAAATGAGCCAGCAATGTATGCTTACAGCCTGTAAAGAGAATCATATCCTGGGCTGCATAAAAAGAAACGTGGCCAGTAGGTTGAGGGAGGTTACTCCCACCCTCTACTCTGATCTTATGAAACCCCAACTGGAATCACTGAATCTGACACATGCTGGCTATGCTGTGTTTCTTCTCACAAGCAAGAATAGGAATGCAGCAACAACCAAATTCGCTGCGTGCTCCTAGTAAGCACAGTTATGTTTATATCTTTCAATTGCAGCTATTTTTATCTCTAAACTAGAAAGGAGGGCTACAGAGATAATTTCTGCCTCCAGAAATGAGATCAGCTAAGTATACTTTTGACTTATCTTGGTCAGTATCAGGAAGGACTACTAGTGTACTTACACAAACCTCAGTTCTTCCCCTTTCCTTCTTTATACTCTGGGTACAAATTCAATCCTTTGCTCAATAAACTGACTCCTATTTTTCTCTAAAAGCCACCTTAGACACAGTTTCTGGTATGAACTTCTAGCACAATGCAGTGTTTAACTCTGAAGTGATCTGTTTGTGTGGCTGTAAACTAAAGGCATAAATAAGTGAAGTACATATAAGAAAGTCTTCATATGTTGGGTTTTTGGGGTTTTTCTTGAATTACAGTTACAGGTTAGAACCTGTACTATTTAAAATAAGTGATCATATAACAAAAGTGTATTGCATCTAACAGCATAAAAGCTCACGTCCTTCCATTCCCATTTTAACTTCCTGCATAGCATGAGCAGTGCAGTCTCAAGTTTTTCTGCATCTGCCAATATCTACATGTCATTCGATTGCATTGGGAGCAAATACTTGTGTGTGTGTGTGCTGCAGTCACTATGAAAAATAAACACAGCAAGAAAACAAGCAGGCAAGTAACTTTTGTGTTACTTCATCAGCTGATCAGCAGGAGGTACCCTTACCTTCAGCAGCTGTCATTTCCCCAGCTCCTCTACTTATATCCCTCATCATGCAGAGGAGCCAAGGTCAGGCCACAAAATTGTATCACCTTCATAATATCAGCAGGGCTCAGGCTTCCCAGCCAAGTGAATGGGTGAGAGAAAGATAGATGAGGTTGCTTTCAAAGCAACCTCCCCATCCCACAATACTCTGAACAGCTGCTAAGCCACCTGGCCTGCCACAGGATTATACCTTAATTCTCATATATGAGAACCCAAACACTGCATAGTATTGCCATTTCTGACTGCAGGAAAAAAATATCTTTTTCCCTCACATTGTTAGTTTGAATAAAACCTGTTTTCAGTAAACAGACCTACTAAAGAAAGTTGCAAGAGATTAATAAATTGCATTAAGTTTGAATAGAAGTTGGAGACCTAGAGAATTCACTCGTGTCTTCAGATCACAGAGCCCTGGGTACTACCAAAATCATCTGTGCTCTGATTATATAGTAATTTGTCAGAGAGACAAGTGTATTGTGTATGTGTGGCAAGGTTTTGGTAACATGGAGGCTACAAGGGTGAACTCTGTGAGAAGCTGCCAGAAGCTTATTCCATGTACAACAGAGCCAATATTGACTCCAAGACAGACCCACTGCTGGCCAAGGCAAAGCTCATTAGTGATGGCAGTGCACCTCTGGGATAATGCATCTAAGAAAAAGGAAAAAAAAAATGCTGCACAATGACAATTGCAGCCAGATAGGAGAGGAAAAAATAAGAACCTCCATTCCTCATGTCCCTGCACCACTAAAGGTGAGGAGGTAAAGAATATCAGGAGCAAAGTTGAGTCCTTGAAGAAGGGAAGGGGGGTGGAAAGGTCTTCTTAAAATTTAGAAGTTCTTTTTTAATTATCATATTATGCTTTGATTGGTAATACATTAAGTTAATTTTTCTGAGTCAGATTTGCTTTAACTGTAACAATAACTGGTGATTGTCGCTTCTTCCTGTTCTTATCTTGGCCATTTTTATATTTTCTCCCCACTGCCCAGATGAGGAGGACAGCAATAGAGCATCTTTGCTGTGTACTGGTGTCCAGCCAAGGTCAACCACCACAGAGAAAAAACTGAAGGAATTGGAAGGCAAGTGGGGAGAAGGTATCATACACAGCCATAGAAAGACTGCAGATATCAGGGAAAAAAAATTGCAAAAATAACTACTAACAGGATTTAGCAAACACACCTGGAAGTCTTAGAGATACAACTTACAAAATTCTTTCAACTAGCAAATCTTTCTGCAATTTCATCACTACAGGGAAGGTGGTGATAAGTTCAGTGATATAAAATTATAGAAGGAGCATTTGAGGTAAAACAGCAACACCAACACCAAATGTATCTTTTGCAGCTGCATCCATCAAGAGTGACTTTCAGGAGGTTCCAGCAACCACAGGTGGTCTGTCCCTTTTTGATATGTCATGACAAACAATACGGGATCACCTGACAAAATAAAGAATTACGTGGTATTCGGAAAGGGAGAGTGACGGCATTACCAGGTTGCTAACTGTACCATAGAGATGTTGTTGTTTGTTTGTTTGGGTTTTTTTTAAGTACCAGGTCCAGATGGTTAGATAATGGGCAAAGTGGTGACTATTAAAAAAAAAAAGGGGAAAGATACACAGAACGGAGAATTTAAAAGCTTAATTTCTATATTGGCCCTCTGTAGAGACTGGATTGAAAATAGAATTCCCAGGCATGGGAATAAATATGCTTTATTCAGGAAAGAAAAGATTTTCTAAGGAAAATTATTTCCCACAAATTAAGGACCTATTTAAAAAAAAGCAAAATAATTAAGATGTCTGTGGAGAAGAGGAACATAACAGAGTCTACATAAGTTTTCAAAGAGATCCTTGAGGAAACTAAGATGCAGCAAAGGTATAAACTAATTTTTAATTGGCTAAAACATAGAAGAGAGATAAGGAAGGGGAATGGGCCAACCTAATTATATCAGCAAGACAATATCAATACAGATGCAGAATACATAGGAGAAACACTATCTTGATCTGTATAAATAGCAATGATTTTTATTATGTATTGTACCACTGAAGAATAAATATATGTTTGAAAACAATAGAATAGATTTCAATATTGGTCAAAAAATAAGTATTAGAAAAGGTAGGAGAGGAAAAAAAATAAACCATAACATGAACTCATATTTTCAATGTTGTGTGTGGACACTGTACAAAAAGATAATGTACAACTTGGAAGTCAGAGAGGGTGGAGAGGGACAACAAAAATGACAAAACAGGTTGCACCATACCTTAAGGAATGAACAGACAGTGTAAACGGTGTAAACATTTATTCATGTAATGACTAAATGAACTAAAGCTTCTGAAGCTTTAGAAGAGACATGAGAAAATAGCATAAAACCCCATGACTAACAGGGAAATAGAAAATAGGCAAGAAATTTTAGTATTTTCTAATATCAGAAATAGGAGATAGATAAAATTCCAACCTATCAGGTCTCAGTTCAAAACAAACCGGTATTATTACTACTTGCAATTTGAACACATATAACTTTCAACTTACTGATCACAAAAAAACATCAATGGAAGTCTAATATTTAGAGGAAATTACATTTCAAAAGTGAAGGGGACCATAGCAATATTCTAAAAGTGGAAAAGCTATATGATAAAATACAGACTATTGTTGTCTAGATTTTGTAGATAATGATAAATACAAAGAAAATAGAAAGCTTTAGTTCTTCAGCTTTCATGCCTTATAAAATACTATAAAATAATTTATTTAATTTTCTTTCTTTTGATCAATTGTTGACTATTTCCATACCTCAGTTTACTGGATCTATCAATTATTTTGGGTTTTATTTTAAGGCAGACTCTTATAAATCAAGAGAAACTTCATGCTGCATCATTTCTCATGAAAATGGAACAGAAATATGGAGAATGTTCCTTTTTTCTTGCTATATTTACTCTGTGTATCCTTAATAAACAAGTTTATCATGAGTCCCTGAAAACAAAATTCTGTTTATTATTCACTTTGAAGTAAAGAATGCAATTTACTGTATGCTTGTAAAAGGCTTCATAAAATATTCCATACTACATGCATTAATAATATGTTTGTTGTTGTATATTATTATTATTATTACTGCTATCTTTTAATATTTTTTATTAAGGAAGGTCAAGTTTGGTATTGTAGTTCCAGGTATTTATGACATCAAATAGGACTTTAATTACTATGTTCACTGAGAAAAAGGAACAGTGGTTAACATTTTTCTCTACAGATGTAGAATTTCCCATCAACTGCTTGTAATTCAAACAGCTACTAGGTAGCAGGCATATAAAATGTTATAAAAAAATGCCAAAAATTATCCTTAAAGAAAGACACTTAGGGCTAAACCCGAAAACATGCCTATGTATAAATCTTTGATAAAGAGTCAAACACATTTAATAGTCTTCAATTCTGTAGCCATTACATTCAGTGTATACAATTGTGGTGCTGTCAGAAGGAACAGATTTTAGCATGGCTGAAATTACTAGTTCAATATACAGTTTATTAACCATGCTTTACTTTATTAATCAGTGGATGAAAATATTGTGATGGATTTACCTTGGTGGGTTGCCAGACATCCACACACTTGCTTCCAGGCCAGAGGGAGAAAATAAGATGGAAAAGCTCGTGGGTTAAAATAAAACCATGAATATGCCTCCTGGATTTTTGGAAATTAGACTGTGAGTTAAGCAATCTGCTTTGAGATAAGATAAAGGTGACACTAGTGTCCAATTATGTCAGGTCTAAGGAGACGTAAACAAGGCTGGGGGACAAGAATGTGTCCTCAAGGAGAGTCAGACCCAGCAGCTGTCCTGATACACAGTGCTCCAGCATCCGGGGTCTGTTGCAAACCACAGTTTAAACCATTTCCCTCTCCAGGGGAGGTGCTTGGCATTCCTGCATGTACCAGAATATATATTAATCCAATGCACTCCGTGTTTGGTAGGACCCAGCACCCAGAAGCCCAGGGTGAAGAGGTCCAACAGGATGCTGCTGGATCCACAAGGGTGGTGACTGCCTTTCTACTTAGTCCAGCTCTCACTCTCCTTCTCACTTGGCTCCCCTCCCCCACCACCTTCTATTTCTTTCTAGCTCTTTCTGCCTCAGATTTACTGTTAAATAATATCTGTATAATTGACTTCAGCATATGGTCTCATTTGCACCTTAATTTGGCCAGAGACGTCTCTAACAATCATAATAATTAAACGTTAACACTGCCCTCTGTCTTCCCTCCCCATGCTCTCACGAGGCTCCAGGTTACACTAAACGGATTAAACACTATGGCACAGGTAAATAAAGAATATATTTTTGGTGGCTTCACCATCTAACCCTGGTGACTGAGCAGTCTCAAATAAGGAAAAGAGAGAAGTTTCACTCCTTTTTCAGTTCACAAAATTGGTAGGCTTTATAGCCACATTAGATCTTGAAGCAGTAATTTAAATGATTTTGTTGATTTTGAGAGATAGTCTTGTAGAAGACTCAAACTCAACAAAAAAGGAATGTTAACACATGAAGTCACAACTGAATAGGAGACACTCCTTTCAGTTAAAGTCATTAAACAAAGTGGTCTGAGATGTATTTCTACTTTGTGATTTTTGTCACCATTTGTATGTAGCTGATTCTGGATCCTATGGCACACAGGGCTACTGAACAGAGAGATGCTACATTTCATATTGCTGTGCTGACATCAGGTGCATCACATGCAAAAATAGAAAGGATACTGTGCTTGTTCACTGCTCCTGCCTTCTTTCAGCTCTCTCTGTGCCCTAAATCTAGCATTCTGGAGGAAATGCTTGGGCTACTTATGGTCCACAGGGTCTACCTTCATGAGAAACATTTGTTCAAAGAGAGAATAAAAATTAATCAGTCAGGTCAAGGAAAAATAAAAGATGTGAAAGCTGAAATGAATCAAGTTACTTGTATAATGAAATTATGACAGGAGCAAATTTCTTGCAGGAGCAAAAATATAGAATGCAGGATGCATTACTTAGGCTACATGAATAAAGGTCTAGAAAAGGAGGAGATATGAAAAAGTATTAAATGAGAATGGTTTTTCAACTGGGAGAGAAAAATAACAGTGAGAGTCTTGCTAACGGTTGTCAGACATATGTTGCATGTGTTTATAATTTTCTCTGTGTATACAAAATAGACACAGGGCTGCTGTAGTATTCCAGTGCTCTGCCTATCTCCCCCTTGATAAGGAGAAAAAAAAAAAAAAAGCTGAAACTGCAACAATACTCAGATAAAGTATTACAATTTCTACTTTAACAGCAGCATAGAGTGCTTGATTTGATCCTGAATGTCAGAAAGGTCAGAAGCAAATGTCATTTCTAAGAATGTTCCAATTTTAGGCATCATGAGATCATTTCTTAGACTAAGTTTTAATGAATATTTGGCTAGGAAAGATGGCAAAGATCAAGACAGTAATTATATTGAAAAATTTTGTATACACTTTTTAGGGTATTCCAGGAATCAACTACTTCTGGGTTTTAGTTTTAATATACAGGGGAGATATTGATCTTCTGTTTCAACCTTTGAGTCCCAAAAATATTGAAGATAAATAATTAAAGTGCAGGGACAAATCATCCTGGGAGATTAAGCATTTCAGTTATGAAAAGGTCAGCTCCATACTTATAATAAAGTTTTGATTACTTTTCTAAGATCTATATGTAGAGTTACACTAAAAAATGAACATCTTGAAAAAAAATCTTATTGTTTATCTGGAAACACATTACAGAAGATGAAACATAACTTCCTCATCAATTAACTAACTAAGATGTTTTTTTCATTGTTCCCTATAAAAATTAACTGTTTAGGTGGAAATAAAGAAGAATTTTGGTACATAAATAAAGTAAACTTTAAATACATACTTTACATGTAGACTTCTGTATAGGAAAAGTGCCTACAGACTTGTGACATAGATTTTTATGTCCAAATCCCTTACATTCAGAGGCTTTTTTAATGTCTGCTAATTTTCTTTGGCATTATTAAAGTCACAGTCAATTATGTACACAATGAAATCAACTAACAAGGCTTAACATCTAAGAGCAAACAATGAAAATCTGGATTTACTAATCAAGAGTCTAATGGTCAATGGGATCTTCCACAGCTGGTTGGCTCCAGCCTGACAAGAAAAAGGAATGGAATATGTTTGGATCAATTTATAGATACTCATAATTTAGTGGCAGAAATAACAGCATTCCTTTCCTTCAATTCCCCATCTCCCAGTGGAAACTACTAAGGAAAATATTTCATAAAATCTTTCCCCAAAAGAGAATGAAAATATTTTTAGTTTTTAAATGGTTTCCACAGAAGACATAGAAATCTGAAGGATGCTGTAGACCAGAAAAACTTGTAATCTGCAGAACTGTAAATGCCATATTCTTTTTGCCACATTGAAGAAACAGGTATCTTTTCTGATTTCATATGTTAGAATGAGAATATATTCCCTCAGAGGGAAACAAAGGCTTTTTTTATCTCCACCCATAGACACCTAAGTGTCATGAGAGCAGAGCAAAAAAGTCACATTATTTTATAGCTCCATTTCCAAGTTTTCCGTAACCTAATGTTGATCCCTACCAATGTTCCCAAGGCACAATAATTCACTGAAGTGGCTGATCTTTATCTCAGTTCCTAGGACCTTTTGCTGGGACTCATGACCTAGTAAAAACTGTATAGGTGATATCTAGGATGAACCTACCTTACCTGGTGCCCTGAAGCTCATTATACATCTGTGTGACATGCACTGTGAGATATCAGAGGAAAATATTCCAAAAAGTTTGAGGATCTCTTGGACAAGGATAATGCTGACTCTTTAACAATTACCTCCCTTTCCCTTAAATTTCAGCATTGCAGTTTCAGAATGATGATGTCCTACTGAAAGCTCTTTTGCTGCTGGCCTTATTACTCGCAATCTTCCAGTGTTTATGCAAATCTTATCTTTATTTCCTTTCATAATCTCCTTGGATTTTTTTTTTTTTTTTGGTCACATCATTCATTATGTTTTGTGGCTCTTTTTCTACTTATTTCTGTAATTCTAGAAATATCCTACAAAGAGTCTACCTCCAATTGCATGTGCTTCTTTCTCAAACCTTCAGAAGCACAGAAATACACATAAACAAGACCATGCTTACTCTTAGTCTACAAAAAATAGACTAGTCAATAAAATGTTGCCTTCTTGGCAATTTCTTCTCAGACTCTCAGACAGAGAAAGTCTCATATTCCCAAGTCAGCCTTAATTATTTTCTAAAGATGTTCACTTCTTTTTTCAAACAGAGTTCATTTTCAATCATTCAGCTAAATTACATATTTTTAATTGTCTACATAAATATGGTTTGGGTTTAGCACACACAAATTAGTACAATTTAAGTCTTAAATTAAAAAAATTCAACCTATCCAAAAATTTAAAAACCAATACCACAACAGGAAAGTAGATAAGTACAGAAAATCAGCCAGTCTTCTTTTAAAAAAAAGCTATTTATTTTTAATCTTCTATAATTGAAACTTTCACATTTTACATTGCTATTAATTTGTAAATAGAAGTTGAAGAAATTAGTATAATTGTAATATACATCCTTATATCCTTATTTTCTTCATCACAAGCATAAACGAAAAATATATCTCTCCAGAGCTTTTAGTTACTATCACTATTCCCAAATGTTTTCTCACATTCATCATATGTCCTGAACCCACTGAATGTGATGGTTTGGGGATTTTCCAAACCCCATGGCAATCATTTTTGGAATAAAAGGTATTTTTTTAGGTGCATACCAGAGACTAATTACCAGCCTGCCTTCTCAATGCACCTGTCGGTATGTTCTGGAAGTATATGATCTCAGCAAGCTAATTCTCTTTTATGACCATTATATTTGATGTTAGAGAGAGCAAAAAGAAGAAGCAGTGAAAGAATTCCTGACGATGTTGAGGAAATTTAACTACATATTAAAGAAATAGTTCAAATATTTTATACACCAAATTAAAGTTTTAAAATTACGTATGTGAACTTAATGAGAAGACTTGATTTGTTGAACACAAAAATTAGTTCAGTGCCACTAATGTAAGTATTGTGCTGCTGTTTTCCTCTGAAGGCAATGAATCTTAATGGATTTGGAACAGTTCTCTTACCCCAAAAATTATAACTGGTAAATATTTTTGTTTTGTCTGCTCACAAGGGCTGATCATCCACTTCTTCTGTGAGTAGTAGACAGATTGTGTTGGTTTTTTTGGAACACGTTTTGTGCCAACATTACATGACTATTTTGTAAATGCATGTTTCATCCTTCTCTCTTTTTTTGGTCTTTCCATTTACTTTCAAAATAAAAGAACCAATGGCTTAAGGGGAGGCAGAGATACAAGAAAGAATATGCATCTGGAAATGCAGTATTAATTGACATTAAAAACCTATATAGTTGCAGTTCCTGTAGTTCAGTAAAACTTAGACAGAATTGCTTCAATTATTGGATTTTCAAGTAGAAAATCTGAGTTTGTTTGTCAACATTTTTATAGTGCTGTAAAATTCTGGTAAAAGTGCTCTTACTCAAATCATACTTATTTCTTCCCTGTCTTCTACAAAAAAAAAAATTCCTACATAACTAGATATTCTCAATAGCAGTTGTGTCCACTATTTAACCACTCATATTACACTGAATAAATATTTAAATATATTGTTTATTTACCTATTATTTTTAAATCTAATATTTATTTTTAGAAGTCAATGAAACTGTTTCACTTAGTTATTCATTGAAACTCCAAACATTTAAGACCATATGAAGAATGCAATAGTTATTTTAAGAAATTCTGGAAATTTATTTAACTATGTGAAGGAATAGACAGAACTTTAGCAAAGTTTCCCATGTTCATAGAACTGCATTTTTTTTGTTAAAGAAATATAGCTCTTTGGAATCTATAAACAAATTCAAGGCAAAAGATAAGACACAGGTCTAAGTCATTGAATAAATTTGTTTAAAGAGCATGGGACAATGGTATTACTTTGAAAAAAGAACAAAATATATTTTGCCCTACAGAAGTCTTTTCAAGCTTTTCACACTGGAAGATTCCTAGAATGATGCCACCTAACTTTCAGTATTTCTACCATTAGTAACTATACCTGAATTAATTGCCTAGTCTTCCTTTGAAGATCAATGGAAAGAAGTTAAACATCTCTCTCAAATATCTACCTCATAATGACATAAATATATTTGAAGTAACTCCTGTGATTTTAAAGGGACACTAAGTGATTAGCTTGTATGCTAACATCTTAAGATTAATGACATATACCCAGCTCCAAAATCTAGATGGTAGTCACTATGAATATCACAAAAAAAAAGAAAATTCAAATGTATGGACCTACATATTCATAAAAGGCTGGAACTTATCTGATTTTGAGAAAAATATAGTTGGTTTTTTCAAAGCAATGTCACACTCTTTCGACTGTTAGTACCTGCCCAAAGTATTTGAATAAAATTGCTAGACTTTTTCTCCACAGTGGAATTTGTAAATTTCCTCCATCCAGTCCTAGAATGGGAAAGAAGGGATAAAAGTCTTTCTTTTCACAGTAATACCATTCAGTCATTTTACCTACTTATTTATGAACTGGAAGGGAAACTCAGTCTTACAAAATCAAATCAATGTTATTAACTTGCATGATTGAAACACGTGTGTTGCACCAGGCAATGCTAATAAGGATGTTTACTTATAAGAATTCTGACTTCTTTTTGTGCTCCATGGTGACAGCTGAGCTGGCTGTGGGTAAGGTCGGCTGGACATTGGAATCTCCTCAGCACCCAGCAGCACCCAAAGGTCTACATGAGGTAAAACTTATTAAAGGAAAGCCAATTCACCCTCTGAGCAGAATGGCAGGCTGATGTAGCTGTACTGTTCTTGTACCTAAACATGCTCTTTCAGAGTAGCTGCACACCTTTCTGTATCTCATAACACACATCCACAGAAGCCTAGTAAACAACAGGCCACTCCAATTTCTGTTGAAGTCAAGGGAAATTATGTAATAAATTCCTGCAGGAAGACTTTTGGAGTTCTTTATGAGAATAAAATGCATATACCATATAAAAAATAGCTTTGCAAACATGTTGTACCTACTACAAATACATCTTACTATGATTAAAAAGGAAAACATATAGAAAGGGGAACAAAGATATATATATATGTGTAGCAGACAGTCACTAGAGAATATGTTTCATAGGAGTTCTGAAACTTAGAACTAGCAGATCCTGTCAAAAATACACATTTATATAATTATTTAAAAGGGCTGACTTCTGCATTATTGTAGACATTGCCAAGACAAGATAAGCTTATGACAGGCATATTGAAGCCATTATGTAGAGTACTGTTGAATTTATGACAGGCCATAATTCTTGTGCAACTCTCCTTGCATATTAATATAGAATTCAGCAGACAGTTTTGAAGAAATTAAATGATTTGACAGAATAAATTTGGCCCTTGAGACAAAGACAAAACATGATTTTTAAAGCTTCCTGTTCTCTCTGGTAACAAAAACATTAAATTACAATGCAACAGTGTTTGTTTCCTCTGACAGAGAATGCGGCTCATGTGATGCATTGCAAATATGCAAATATGTATCCTAGATAGCATTCTAGATATTTTCATTTCAACTATTATCAGAGGGTTGTTGATTTTTTTTTTTTTTTTTTTTTTTTGGTAGTGAATTTTGTGTGCAGATTTTTTGCTGTTTGGGTTTTGTTTTTTTTTAATAGGAAAACTTAAACAATTATGTGTAAAGCCCTAAAATAAGTATCCAAGTATTTTGTAGACTAGTTAAGGAACTAAGATTCGCCTTATTGAATCATCATATAAATGTCCACATTCAAAATTTTCTAGTGGATAAATAGCAATATCAGTCTCAGAATCCAACAGGTACTACTCAGGATTCCACCTAGGTGCAAATCAAAAGTCTATTGCAAAGAACTTGTAAATTCATCCAGAATTCATCACCAAAAAGAAGGAATATTTTAAATTTTGATGGTATTCAGTAATATAAGCCAATGAACAATTACTTTGAGTTTAGAATTTGAAGGAATTTGGAGCTCAGGATCACTATGTCATAGAGTCCAAGACAGATGAAAAAGATACTGATTCATTTTATATTACTGAACTGCACACCCAAACCTTTAAATCTACACAGAAAGAGTTGTATGTATATCTCCTCAGAAGTTGTAGGTTTGATTGTCAAAGATTGATTTAACATAAATTTCATGCGTACAAAGTGTAACTCCTAATTTTTTATGTAAACTCAACCTGTTATAAACACAGTACTTCTGCAGAAAAAGAAGCAGGGAAGCAGAGTGCTGATAGATTAGAAACCGAGTGAAATGCTTGGGAAAGAAAGTTTTTTTTAAGAATATGCAAACATTAGTTTCAATAAAAGATCTATTGTCTATAAAGTCTTTTGAAGTACTTTTCAAGACTGTAGTCATGTACAGTCCCAGTTCATATTGCATCTTCTTGAATTATTTGAATCAAGTATCATTTAGAAAAAAATACTCAGATTTGACATTTCTACACTACATATGCCTTGACTTAAATCTAAGGATCTGTAATTTGAGTGTAAGGTATTAAACACAAAATGTCTTTGGCCAGAAGCCTGATTCACAGAGGCAATATTTTTTAAGTGATTTTAAAATATATTAACACAAATCCACTGTACATTTTGGGGTTTTTTTAAATTTTTATTTATCAATAAGGCTCATTCTGTAGAAATTACTCATATTAGTGATATCAAAAGCTCTTCAATTAAAACAAGTTTGTGTGACTTTAAAGAAATACTACCAGAGTTCAGACTGAAGATAAGTGGGAAGGGGGAGCTATAAGAACCAACACCCAGCATCATAATACTTCTTTGTGTTTTTGTGTTTTCAGTTGTGTGTGTCTCTCAGTATGTGTGTAAGTATGACAAATGATTTTTCATCTCTATCATAATGCTGACCTGATTCCTTTAGCCTTTCTGATTTACAGAAGCCATAAGTCTTTACATATCTTACAATACTTTCCACCTTGCAAAGAGGTCTGAAAACTTCCTACCCTAAGAAACACGATTAAGTCACTGAAACATGAAGAGGACCTAACAATATTTTGCAATGCTCAGCTTGTATGTGTATTGTTTTCCTCTTCACTTGAAAATGCCTGTGACCAACTGTTTTCAGCTTTGGAAAAAAACATTCCATGGAATAACTAACAAGTCTTTGCTTTTTGGAATTTTTACTTTTTTGTGTATAGTTTAGGAAACAAATCCCAGAAATGAAGACTGGCAAGATTTCCTTGGGCCACAGGCTGCAGTGGGTTGGTCTTCATCACTTGAATGAAGAATCTACTACTTCTACTAAGTTGCTTTGAATGGAGTTTAAACCAAGCAAATTTCAAAGTCCCAATCCCAACCTTATAATTTGCTTTGGTAAAACAGAGGTACTATGGAACTAAAACGTTTCTACAAAAGAAAGAAATTAAAAAGACCACTCCTTTAGTACATAGAAGTGGAGCTCCTCTTTAGGCAAGTCATCTCTCTCCTTCATATCTCACCCACAATGGAGGGTTGTCTGAATTATCTTACACTAGTGCATTTCAAAATTCCCCTTCTTGCCTCTTATCTGTCTTTCTTATCAGTATTTTTCATGTTTTGTTTGTGCAGAAAACTATGAGGCAATGGTAGAGGGTGATAATGTCACCCCTGAACTGCCTCTTCTCCAGGCTAAACACCCCCAGTTTCCTCAGCCAACTCCTCACAGGACTTGTCCCCAGACCCTTCACTAGCCTTGTTGCCCTCCAGTGGGTGCATTCAAGCATCTCAATATCCTTCCTAAGCTGGGGGGCCCAGAACTGGACACAGTACTCAAGATATGGACTAGACAGTGCAATATCATCCTCCAAACCATCATCCTTGTCCCCTGTGCTGACACCTCCCCTGTTTGTCAAGTAGGCCCTACAAAAAAGATTCTTACCATCATTTAAATTCAGCTATTCCCTTTGCTGATATCTCTGTGAAGTTTAAGTCCCTTACTTTCATCAGAGGAATTTTCATTGTGTATAGCCTGGCAGGACGTAGGTTCTGATAACACAATAAGGAAGGAAGATAAGATTTGAAATAAAAATTAAGGTATCATTTATCTAAGAGATAACAGATATTTTTTTCTCTTATTTTATAAAGTAATCATGCAACATTGTATCACTGAATTCTGCCTGGATGAAGTGTGACAGGTACAAAACAATTGTGGATGTCTTCTATTCAAACAGGACTGATTACAGGCAGTAAATTGAGAAAACCTACAAAATCCTCAGGCATTTTCATAACTTTCCCTCCACTAAAAAAAAAATTAACACAATCTGCTGGGGTTTTTTTCAACAGTCTGGAAGTTCTACCCCAGAATTACTTTGTTCCCATTGAGTAAGCCCGAGAGCAGCAATGCAAGGTGACTGCATATTTAAAGTCAGAATTTATTTTGATTCTTTTCATTTGATTTGTCTCTGAGAGTGAATGCTGAAGTGACGATCCTTACCCTTTTAGGATGGGCATGAAAATTACATTCTTTGTGAGTATTTGAGCATATATTGTTTTGAGGAACATTCAGGACATGTGATGAAAGATGTCCTCATTTAAAGACAAGCTCCTACTACACCAGAAAAGAAGTAAGGACCCTGAAACTGCATTATAGTAGACTGACAGAGTCAGGGTCCTGAAATTCCCTTTCTAGACTTATCCATTATTTCTGTCAGCTTGAAGCAATAGGAAAAAACCATTTCAAACTAACAAAGTTGCGTCATTAAATTTGAAAACTCTGTGTTAGGTCAGGGCATATCTGGCAAAGCTAAAAGCAGACATAAAACTGTCCAGCAGTGGTGCAGTCAACATAGTAATACCATAAATTAGCATTTTCAATTAAGTCAAGTAGGGGAAAGCCTGCTTACAACAATTCAGTGAACTAATCTGCATATAATTCAACACCATTTCTTGCAGGACTGTAAATGAGCTAAAGCACAGATTTTTCACTGGACTACATTTCCAGCCATACCTACATACTTATTTCCTTAGCTTGAAATTTTGCACAGCTGTTCAAGTGAAAACTTAAGTACTTCAGAAAAGTAAAATGTACTCACAAAATAGGGAAAGTTTCTGGGTCTAGTAAAACAGTAAGAACATTTCTCTGTGCACAAGAGATCAAGAGAAAGCAAAAGCTCTGTCTAGTTCCTGCCCTATACACATTTGTGGCACTAGTAGTGTCTCTGTACAGCTGAACTCTTCTTTAGACATTTGCAATGGCCAAAGAAAATAACAGAAGATGAGGGGAAACCGGAACACTGTGAACAGTCAAATGCTAATAAAATGAAATCTGTACTAAGAACAAGAAGAAAAGGAATAATGGAAAGCAAAATGAACACTTTAAAAAAGAATACTGAAACATATATTAAAAACTGGGGAGAAAAACTTAGGTCACCAATAAAAGTTTTACTGAAGCAAGAAAGATGAAAAAAAATACCATTTTTTCCTAACAGAATCAAAGCAAGTATTCTTCAGAAAGTTTTGTGTTGCATTTTCAAAGTTAACATTGTGCAAAATGGAAATACTTTATTTAAAAACTAAAACCCCAATGGATGCTTGAGTGCTTAATACTGCCCTTACAATGTTTTGTAGATTGCTGCTTCTGCTATTCCAGACCTTTGATAATCCTTTACCCTTTTTTTTCGCTAGGTAAAACTTCCAGTTTCCACTGATGCAGTCCTTCAGTCACAAAAATGGAGACACTTGATTTTAAAAATAGGCTTGTAATGATTTTTTTTCTAATAAAGAATGAGCAAAGTAATTTTTATTTTCTCATTTACCCTCTATTCATGCTCTTTTCTATGATTTTTTCTTCTTCTGGTGTTAATTTTTATTCACCTCTCTCCACTTCTTCAGGACTGAAGTATGGTCTCTTTTTCTGGGCCTCTGGTCATAGTTTCTGTCAATTTTAAGCCTATTCCTACCCTACAGTACACATGACAGATTGTTTAGAAAAGGCATGTCTACTACCTGTATATGTTTTGATACTACCAAATAGTGCTGTCTGCAATTCTAGCATAAAGATTCAATCATGTAAGTCCTTATCTAGACCCTTTTCAACTAAGATTTGATTGCTAAAGTGCTGATAGCTGAATTTACTCATATGGGTAATATCACCAGATTCAGTAATATTCTTCATTAATACAAACTGATCACAGGTAAATTTCCGAAACACTTTTTTTATGTGGTATAAATTATTAATGTATTTAAAGAAACAATATCTTATTTCTTAAATTGAACCAATGGATGTTCTAAATTTAAATGCACGAATAGTTCTATTTGACTGTCTGTGCTCCAGCATGAAGAGTTTCTTTTTAAAGAAATAGCACCTTGAAGTTTCTTTCTATGGAGTCCTGACTTCTGACTCAATAGTTATCACATGTTTTATACTCAATAAATTTTTTTAAAGTTTACAGACATATTTTATATGTTTGACATGTTTTATGTTCTTTCCATTGAACACTGGTGAATTTATAAAATTTCTATTGCATCTGGACATTTTAGTGTGTGACGTATCATTCTTCAACAGCTTTCTTAAACCAGATATTTATTGATTTCAAAAGTGACAAGATAATTTGAAGTTTTCCTGTGAGTTCACTTTCTACTTAAGTTGAGTATACTGAGCTAGCAGTATAAAATACTGGGCTATATAACATTGGAGAACATGATTTTTTCCTGAATCATATTCTCCTCTCCTCTCCTCTCCTCTCCTCTCCTCTCCTCTCCTCTCCTCTCCTCTCCTCTCCTCTCCTCTCCTCTCCTCTCCTCTCCTCTCCTCTCCTCTCCTCTCCTCTCCTCTCCTCTCCTCTCCTCTCCTCTCCTCTCCTCTCCTCTCCTCTCCTCTCCTCTCCTCTCCTCTCCTCTCCTCTCCTCTCCTCTCCTCTCCTCTCCTCTCCTCTCCTCTCCTCTCCTCTCCTCTCCCCTTCTTTGCACTTCCATTTTCTGTTTTCCCTTTCTGCATATCTTTCCCCTTTCCTCTTTTACCTTTTACCTTTTCCCTTGTAGTTACCCAAGTCCTTCCACCATTCAAATAAGTTTAAGCTATTGTCCTTGTTTTGTGAAACTATTAAAGGTTCACAAATATATGTGCTCTCATCATGATTTAAATGTCTTAGACTTTTTTCTCATACAACATCATGGAGTTTATCATAATCCCCAATTTAGCAGTAATATTATTAATTTAAAATTAGGTGCTTAGCTCTAATGAGCCCAAAAATTCAGTAGTTCACATTTATTTCCTGGATGGAAAAATTTATAAATATTTCCAGTGCACATAACTTAATACACAATTAAAAATCCAAATGCAAATAGGCTCTGTTTTTCTAGCAGTACACACAGTTACTTAACTGTAAAAGGTCTGTGAATTGGCACAAATTACATTTTTTATAAAATGCTCCCACCAGCTTTACATGAGATTTTGAGTTTATTTCAGTCAAGTCTATCAATCACATTAACAAATAGTTTGGGAGTTTTACTCTTTGCTTGAAACTCCAATAAAACCATCCTAAGTCATTAGGAAACTCCTTTAGCACCTGTATTTTCCTTCTACAGTTAGTCCCTTAGAGATCTGCTACCATGTTATATTAATGACACCAGTCCTGCAATTAAGCCTGAATCAACAGGAGTACATGATGATATAATTCTAAGCTATATAATTCTAAAGTAAAAAGATACAGTGCTAGATCTGATAGGGTGTTGTCCATCTCCTTCTATATCTTAATGTCTTCATTAATGAAAATGGCCTCATTTTTCACTGGAACTGAGACACATTTCCCACTGTAAGAATCAATTTTTTCATTTACACATATTTCAAACTGTTTAACTGTATTTCAGATTCAGTGTCTGACTGAGAAATCTTTTTAAAAAGTATGAAAAAAACGCTTAAATTTGTGGACTATTTCCAGAAATATGAAGCCAAAATGGAAACTTTTTCCCATTGCAGCATTCTGGAAACCTTATCTTGGACTAATTCTTGGGCCTTTTCTTGTTTAAGGAACTAGATTTCAAGAATTCACATCAGTGTCATGTTACTTTATTGTTCAAAGATACAGAATATGGACAACTACAGTGATAGTAAGGACCTGATCTGATAATTTACCTTCACAGTTTCTATGAATGGGTGGTTTGTAGATGTATTCACACAGAGCAACGTATCCCCATGGAGAATTTGCTATCTTCCTGCAGCTCCAGCATGTTTCTCTTGACTGCACTGGGTTTCCTCTGAGACAGCTGAGTGTAATGGTTAACTTTCACTTTTGAACACTTGTCCACACAGGGAATTAGTGCAAAATAGCTTTTGTGCTCTGAATCCCCAAGGTTTATTTCCTCTTGTTGTTGTGCCCCAAACTGAGCTATAGGCTTCTTATTATGATTGCCTGTTTTTTAAGATTTTCTAACTTTGAATTACATGGCCTCCTAAACTTGATGATGTTTTTTTTCCATGCAAGATCTAGATATTGCCTAGATTTTTCAAGACAAGATTAAGAGATGGGTGTGATACTGGTAGAATATAGCCATATTTTATTTTCAGGCCTTGGTAAAAATTAGACTCTCTAATTTTTATGATATGGCAGAAGATGTACTTGCTAAAAAACTTCTAAAAAAACACCTAAAATAATCTTCCTGAAGATATCTGTTCAAAGTCCTGTATTTTACCTTTTCTCTATGCAATGCATTAAAGAAATTCAAGTAGAGAGAAACATATTGTGCTGCTTTTTCAGCAAAGTACACTTCCAAAATCTGGTATCTGAGTCATCATCCTCTACTGCTTAGAGATTTACATAGCAGGTAGTAAATTTTCTACAGAACTGAGAGATGCTTTTTTATTTATTAGTGTTATGAATATTTCTGTGAAAGGGACAGCTGAGAAAAGCCATGCTTTAACATCCCCAGTGAAGATCCTACTCCAAAAATTTTGGTTGAACACAGCAGTTTCATGTTTCACCAGATCTCAGAGGAGTATATTGTGACAGGAAACACAGACTGTCTCTCCACAGCAGTCTGGTTTAAGTCAAAATGCAGTTTCACCATTATACGTCCAGGGCACAATTCATTTAGGCTGTCATGCATTGTTCTGCCCAAAAAGACATCCTAGGTTTTCCAAAGCCAACAGAGAGAGAGAGTTACATCATTCCTGGACACTTGCCTAAGGTAGACAGTGTTCTTTTCTTTACAAGAACATGTTTCTATTTATTCTGTAGAAGCTATAGGTGATTAAATATTTAGGCATATAACCTTTGGATTATTAAACTGGGGGGGGGGGGGGAGGGGAGGATGTGTGCAAATTGCATTCATTCCTTTATTATTTATGGATCCCCATCCTGGATAAAGAAGAAACAAAGTGAAATGTCATAAGTTACTGTATTGTATAGGAAAATTCTTTCTGTGAAGTTTTCCATTTTTGAACTAAAGAATTATAAAGATTTCTTTTAAAGGTAGCAAGGAAAACAAAAAAGAACCCCTGGTTTTAATGTTGAAGCATTAAAAATTAATATTCTGGAGACCAAGTGTGTATTGGTGTTATATAGACATTCTTCACTATCCTGCACACAAATTGAATTGCTTCTCTAACTTGCAAAATTATACACTAAAAAGAATTAAAGAAATTATTTCCTGTGAACAAGCAGAAAGTTGAAAAAAGGCAGAAACAGAACCTTATATGTGACTTAATCTCAATTACTTTTGAGAGAGAAAGGCAGAGAGCCATGCTTTCTCTAGCTGTATTTCTCCCACTGTTTTTGCAAATCTATTCTCCTTGAGGGGATCAGAAGTACTGAAAGGAGAACCATGTGCTATGGGGTTCCCCAAATCCATATTCAAGAGTGCAATGTTTGCTCTAAATGCCAGAAAGGCCAAAAATGAAAATAAAATGTACAAGCAAGTGCTCTCAGATTTTTGTGATTATGTGGCATTTGTAATCTCAACATTCAATCTTGTACTAAAAAAGGGGGAAACATAGTCCCCAGTACAGACTTTGGGGTGAAAGTCAGACAGAAACAATTTGTCCAAAGGGGTTGTTTTAATGAAAGTAAAAAGAGACCTACAGCAGGTTTCTAGGAAAGCCACCATCATAAATCCTCAATAGTACTTCTAGTAGAATGTGTTAAGAGAAACAACAAATTTTTTGTTTTAATAATTAAGACATCCAAGGCACAAGAACCCAAAAATTGGTGACAGCTGAAACAGAGTTATTCTTTTAGAGTTTTTTGTTTGCACTTTCATACAATGTTTGCAATCTATATTGGGTTCATAACAGAAGATGTAGTGGTCCTCCCAAGGAGAGAGAAGACTGCAACATGCAGTGAATCTCCATGGCTGTGCTTTTTGTTATCATTCTTCAAGTACATTTGATTCCGAGTTCATACTCAGCTCAAGTAAATCTCAACAGAACACATACCAGAAATATAGGCTAAGCCCGGGACAGATTATGACCCCACATAAATTGTTTTTTGAATGAGAATGTTTTATATTCAAGTCTTGCTCCAGGATGAAAATTCTTCCTAGCAGTTGGGAATTTAAACTGAGAAAGAAAACACAAGATATGACACCAGTCTGAGTAGTGCACACAGAGCTGCAAGGAAATGTTGTTTTGACTCTTCTGATTTACAAGACCCACTATTTGCTATAAATCAAGCTTGTTTGCTTTATTAGTATAATTGGCAAGAAATACAAACGTTGCTTATCAATTTTATCTTCCACCAGTAAATATGGCATGCTTTTATCACTGTGTGATAGACAACAAAGGAAAGTCTTTATCAGATACAGTCTAGGATACAAATTATAGTTCTGATTCTTGACTGTCTGCTGTTAGCAAAAGTAAAACCAGAGTACATAACCTGAATGAAAGGTAATGATAAACCAGGGATAGTCGTCTTCTTGTGACTACTGCAGTTATTCATGGGAAGACTTCATAAGGGTCTTTAACAATACACTTTACAGATAGACTGTTACAAGCACATCTCGCTCCATTTAATTTAAAGGTGCAAATGCTAGCACAGATAAGGATATAGAAGCAGGTGTGATTGGAATATGTAAAAAAAAATCTTCCAAATATTGTAATTTCATAAAAAATCATTTCACTGTATTACTCTCCAAAATGCTTGTAGAATAAAATTCTGGACCCAGTGGCAAAACTACATGTAATACCAGTGTCTGAAATTCTTCTAGTCTCATAATATCACTTCTGAATTATTTTTCTACACCTTTTTTTCACATATTAGTAATCATAATAAATTCACAGGTACATTCTCAAGTTGCTTAAATTGAATAGTAACTAACGACACTCAAGAATTTCTTTAATTTTCATTGTAAATATTAATCTTTCAATAACAGTTTTATTGTCTCTGATAAATTTTTAAAGATCTGTGGTATTAAAATAATTAAAACTTGTAAAGCATCTGCTTAACCATTGCACTGAAGCTCAAGGGATTTGTATACACATTTATGTTTTGTATTTGGCTATTCGAATACTACATTGAATGTTGTTTACAGCAGCATAATATATTTTCTCCTTTCCTTAATTCACTCTTATTTGCTCTCCATCTAACTAAAAATAATTAAAAAAAAAATACAGACATAAGGAGAGCAAAGAAGATATGAATATTGGAAAATCTTTCCTTGGCTGTCAAAGGTGGATGAATGTGATGCCAATCCTGCCTCTTGCTACAAACTTGTCTTGTAATCAATATAGTATAGCCAATTTGCCAATAAATCTGTTTTACAGATTCATTGCAGAAGGCTATCTTACAAAACCTTCATTCATAGAATTGTTCTTACCAATTACAAAAAATCAAATTTTGTAATGCAATTTAACCCTAAGTAAGGTAAATAAATATTTTATAAGATTTTAAATATAAGGTTATAAATATAAATTTATTAAATAGTTAATGAAATTATTTTTTTGTCAGCAACAGCATCCTGATTAATTTTTTAAACCACTGTCTAGGTGGCATTATGTGATACCTTCACAATTCTTATCTTCATTAGTAAAGTGTCCTAGCCTCCTCAATCAGGAAGTTTTGGTTCTATGTCTATATGGAAAGACATACATCCTCTTATCCAAGGGAGCTGAAGATGTCAGGATGACACAACTCCAATTCTAGGCTTCTGCTACACGAGATGATGGGAAATTCGAATATGTCTGATAATTCTAACCTGGTGACTTATGAGATCCTTCGCCATTTACAGTTTTCCAGGAAAACTGGCAGTAGCTTTATGCAGATCACAGATTAAAGGAATGTCAAAAGAACTAGAAAGATGTTGAATGGCATCTAGGGCCTTCCTTCTGAGTAATTTTATGTTTTAAAAAATAAAATCTATTCCATTTTTTAATGTGCTTTGTATGGAAATAGATGGAAGGTAAGAAATAGAAATTTACCCAGAACATGGCTGGGCACTGGAAGAGGCTCCCCAGGGAAGAGGTCATAGCACCAAGCCTGACAGGGTTCAAGAAGTGTTTGGACAGTGCTCTCAGGGACATGGTATGGTTCTGGGTGTGTCCTGCATAATGCCAGGAGTTGGAGTCAGTAATCCTCATGGGACCCTTCCAACTCAGCATACTCTGTGATTCTATTAAATATTTCAGGTCTGCTGAAAGTACGAAACACAAAGATTCTACTTGTCTTTATGGGATTATAAAGGCATGGGACATCTGGAAAATAGTAAGATTAAGAGAAAGAATTGAATATTGTAAAGCACCACGTATGTTGCAGAGTGAACTTTACCTCTTATGCAAAGGAGATGGAGCTACACTAAAACCCTTATAACTTTCATTAATTTTTCAGTTCTACTGAAGAACAGTTTTAACAAGAGTGGAAAAGCTATATCCATCAGGTCCACTGTTACTATTGAAACAATGGCCAAAATCAAACATTTAAGAGATGTTGAAATCTCATCATATATGTCTTTTCACATAGGTTTCCAACTTTAAAACACACATCGTAAAATATTATTATAATAATTTTGCTTATTTATAATTCTTTTAAGCAATATACCTGTATATATCTGTATAGGTATCTATAGGTTTCAGATATATCTGTAGAGGTTTGTATCATCTGGTTTAAATGGAATTTAAAAAATTCTCAACAAAGTCTTGATAGATAACAATTGAAAAATATTTGATTTGAGCTCTCTGCCATTTTGAGAAAATTCATACCATGCAGCTAGAGCAACGGAATCACTTTGTCTTAATGAAAAGTATATCTTTCTTCCCTCTTCAAGTGTTTGGCACTGCTAAAATGGTTGCACTGTTTGTGATACACTCCACAGGCTTAAATTTGCTAACTACAAATATCTTTTCAGGACTACCTGTCATATTAGTTAAGGAAAAAAATCAATCTTTCAGAATTTTTTTCCTATTCATAAAGGCCAGTCATTAATGCTTAAAAATCAATAGAATATTTCACATATGTATTGTAGAATTCTTTCAGTCTATAATTATTTATCTATGTGATGAGAACAAATATTTTATATTTTGGCATATCACATTCATAAATCAAAAGTTTTCAGACATTATATCAAATATTACATTTTTTTTTTCTCTTGTAAGAAAAGTGGAGGGTGAGGAAGAGCAATGTCTTGAATGGCTATTAGAAAAAATACTCTCTTTTTCCATTAGGAAAAAACAACCAAAAAAAACCCCAACTTCTAGTGTTGAGATATTTTTTATTTCAATTGGAAAGAAACACCTGAAAATTTAAATATCATACCATCTAAGATAATTTTCTTCCCCTTAGACCATCATCACACTTTAGCCAAAAGAACAGACAAAAGTGCTTTACAGGAAGGATATTACTTCATAGAGTGAAGGAGAAAGGAACTGCATCACCTGCTGTGGAAGAAGACAAGAACATCTGAGAAAAAAAAACATGATGTAATTTGGAAAAGTCAGATGATAGCTGAGTGTCACAATAGGGTATTTGACAGAGTTCAAGAAGTATTTAGACAATGCTCTCAGGAACATGGTGTGACTCTTGGGGTATCCTGTGCAGGGACAGGAGTTAGAATCCATGATCCTTGTGGGGCCCTTCCAACTCAGCCCATTCTGTGACTGATCTTTTTTCATCAAAGAATTTCAACATTCAGTTCTTTCATCCAAGTTTAGAACAAGATAAATGTTTAAATATTAGGATTTCTTAGAGAAGGAAAAGTACAAAAAAAATAAAAACTTTACAGACAAAAAGAATGCATAAAATAAATATAGAGAGTGTTTGTACAAAAGGAAAATTTATAAATTGTATAAAACTAACTCTAGTAATTGAAAGATTTCTAATGGGGGTTTTTTGAATAGGCATAATTGTGCAGGTGCCCTTAATTATAAATGTATATAAATTATAAAATATAAATTATAAATAAATAAAATGTGAACCCAACTATTTTTTTTAAATATTCTTGCAATGTCACCTGAGGACACTGGAATTTCTATAATTTCTGTAATGGATCTAGAATTTCTGTAATGTAGCTGTATAGATGTTGCAGTTTGAATAAATAAGACATTTCTTTAAATTAAAAAGATATTCCAATTCTGAAATCTTATTTCTTTCCAGATAACTACTTAATATTTGATTTCAATGAAAGCTTCATGACGGCTACTATGAATCATCCACATAATTGTGGTATAATAGAGCCTAACTTCCCTTCAGGTACTGGGCATATATAAATGTTAATTCAGTATATTCTAGAGTTGCTTCTGACTTACTTTTAGTAATCAGACCTAGTGAATATGAATGGCTTGACAAAAGATTTCTCTTAACACTGAGCTATTAAAGAAATTATGTGCATTAGGTAAGATCTGATTAGAGGAATCCTTTCAGTTGTTCAAAGTAATTTTTAGTTACATGAAAAGATTCAGTTACTGACCTAAATGGCATCTCACATAATGCAAAGAATTCTAAAAACCCTTGCTCAGTTCTGAAGTCAAGTATTTCCATAAAATTCTGCATAAAATTTCCCAGCTATATTTTCTGTAGACTTACCAGAATTTAATGTAGAATATAAAACAGCCAGTATAAAGAGAGTAAGACTAATCCACATATTTTACAAATGTATCCAAAGGCAAAGACAAAAACTTGTTTGTCTAAATTTACTTTTTAAATGTATCTCACCATTCAGACCTATATGAAATTCAAAGGCATTTTGAGAATATGAAAAAATACCAGAGGAAAATCATTAATTCTAATTAGATTATTAGAGATATAGAGATTTATAAAAACAATTTTAACCATTCAAAATTTTACAATTATATTTGAACTAGAATTTTAAATGTTCTCCCAAAGAATGTTTACCAAAATAAAAAAAAATAAATCATTGATTAATGATTGCTCAAAACCAATTATCACTTGATTAAAAATAGTCTTGCCAAATGGTGGTTCAGTATAGTTTCACAGGTTTTAGGTTAGTAATCATTTCCATGCTGCAGAGAAAGGGAAATTATCAGCTGCAAGCTAGATAAACTTGCATGCCATCTACCTGTAACATGTTTTCTACTTTACCATCTGTTCTAGTAAATGACAGAAAAGTAATATATTCCAGTGTGACACTGAGAGAACCTGGTACTATAATTAAAAACCCCACATATTTGCCCCTCCCTCCCATGTCAAATAGAGCTGCGAATGTGAGGACATTTTTTTGACACCTTCTGTTATAGAAGCATAGTGTGGAATAGAAGTTGTGATTTGTTGTCTTCCAAAACAAAGAAACCAAACTGATGCAGATGTCTGGAGTAATCATCCTGGTTACTTCAGCAGTAGAAGTTTGCAGGTGGCAATAATAGCTTTTATTGGATCAGCTGATGGGGAAGGGATTTTTATGGGCAGATTTCAAGTCTTTAAACAAAATAAAACCAAAACAAAACAAAACTAAAATAGTTAATCAGTAATTTTAATCAGTAAAATAGTTAATCTAAAATAGTTAATCAGTAATTTTTTTGTGTAATCATTGTTTCTTTGGTAGAATGAATCAATGTGCATGATAATTATAACAGTCTTCTAAATAAGAGCTTTGCTCCTCTATGGATCATTTGGTTCCCACTCCCAAAATTTGAGTCCTTTTGTTTTTCTTGAACTGAAAAAAAAACCTGAAAAGTTCCAAGCTTATTAAGCATGATAAATTCATATTAAAAACGATCCAAAATTAGTCAAAAGAGTTCTTGACTAGTGAGAAACTGTTGTTTGTTGTTTTTAAACACCTAGAACTTCCTAAAATATGAAGTGATTGTTTATGTTATTTCAGAGCAAATCTAGTTCACCATTACAGAGGCTGGAACTCCCAGGTAAGGCAAAAAATGCCTTAAATGTCATCAAGACATTTCTAAGTAGTAATAAAATATTGCTTTCATTATGTATCATTAATCCTTTTTCCTTTGTCTATTGCATGCTTCAGCATAGTAGGTTAGTATTTTTAATTGTCTAAGCTGTAGCAAACAAGTTTTCACCTCTACTGTGTAAGACAATTTCATTGAAACTTTAAGAAAGTCATATATGTTTGGTTTTAATCTCTCGCATTCCTCTGTGGAAAGAAAAAATAATTAAATATGTTTGAAAAATGTAATTTTTTTCTACAAAGTTTCTGTGGTTAACCCCAAATGGCAACTAACACACAGCTTCTCACTTACTCTTTTCCCTGCCCATACCTAGAAGGGGAATCAGAAAGAAGAGCAAGATGCTTGTGTTAACATAAAATTATTTTAAGAATTGAAACAAAATATGAAATAATAATATATTAATAATAACTGAATTATAAGGAGAGAGGGAGAGAGGAATAAAACCCAAAAGAAACAAAGGATAAACAATAGAACTGCTCTCTACCCTCACGCCCTGACAGTTGATTTCCCCTAGTCTATAGACTGAACATGATGTTCTATGGTATGGAATATCCCTTTGGCCAGAGTGGTTCAGCTGTCCTGGCCATGTTCCTTCTCATCTTCTTGTGCAACTGCTCACTGGCAAAGCATGGGATACTGAAAGTCCTTGATTTAAAGCAAGCACTACTTAGCAACAACTGAAACATTATTTTCATATTCAATCCCAAGCACCTCACTGTACCAGCTACTAAGAAGGAAATTATCCCAGATAAAACCAGAGCAAAGGGAAATTAGCTAATGTTCATTAATTCTTACAAGAAAATTGTGCAAAATATTATTGGATGACTGAAAAAAAACACCCAAAACTAACCAAGAACGAAATTATGTGAATGCACAGCAGTTCAGAACCACTTGTGTTCC
This sequence comes from Lonchura striata, assembly GCF_050655825.1. Lineage (NCBI taxonomy): Eukaryota > Metazoa > Chordata > Aves > Passeriformes > Estrildidae > Lonchura > Lonchura striata. The sequence continues at coordinate 100,781,791 of NC_140704.1, forward strand.
AGCATTAAAAGACAATGTTACTGATGGTTACTTCAGTGGAGTTTATTTCGGGCTTGGAAAACTAGTTTGCAGGGCATAGTCTTGCTTCATCACTTTATAGTTCTGTATAAACTAAGTTGTAGTATAGATTGTTGTGGTAGGTGGCAATCAAAAACCTAAACACACCTCACAGTACTTTGTGGCTGGTATATGGTGCTCTGTGTGTGATTACACATTCATATATACACCAAATATTTTTATCCTGCCCGCACAAGCTACATTTTATCAAGTGCTTATGAGCTGTCTATAGTCAGCAAAATGAAAGCTTCTAGAACACAAAAAACATCCAAAGTAGTATAGAATGAGATCTGTAAATATTCAGGGAAAAAAAAAAAAAGTACAATTATAACTGTGTTCTGTAAATATGCATAAATGAAGCATAATAAATAAAGTAAGTTTTTTGTTTGGTGGGTTTTTCGTCCTGTCTCAGTAAAAATATAATTCTTCATGAGCAGCTTAAAGACAACAATATACAGCAGCATGGTGAGAGCACTCACACCTTTCAAAAAGAGCCTGTATTAACTTTTTACAATTGATGTTTTGTTGCTGCTTCCCCTCTTCAAAGCAGTACTGGGTCTAAATGTTCTTTTGCACAAGAGGTCAATGGAGTTAGAAGACACTGGCAGACACTCCTGCAGGAAAAAATCAAAATCATCCACAACAATTCCTCTCCCGTCACTACTGGGACAATAACAATAAAGTTTGATCAGGCAGCAGCCAGCAGTCATACTGTAAAATAAGAAAATAATAAAGTTGCTCCTTCTTATTTTATACTTTTTTATACTATTTGGTTAAATACAGCTCATCATCTAGACAATCTCAAATCACAATAAGTGAAGTTTTATTTAAAAACCAAAATAAAACACATGCAAAACCACTGTCTTTTCCTTATCCTCTATTTTAATAATCTTGGGTATACTAAGTCCTTGCCTCTGTATTTGGTCTCTAAGACACAAGACTTGAGAGGAGAAAACAAATAGTAAACATGAAGGCAGTAAGTAGGAGAAAAACAGGAGACTCTAAAAGTATGTATGTCCTTTGGAAAACAACAACTAGAATTCTTCATGAGGATAATCCTTCCAAATGTAATTTTCAGCTCAGGATCCCTTTATTCACAGCTGCAAACTGTAGCCTACAGATCTGTTAAATTGTATATCTATCATTAAATTAAAATATCTAAAGTCCTAATTTTTCGCCCTGTTCTGATACTTCTATATGTCACAAGGAAGCAGAATGTCATCATTGGTTCTTCTGCTGCAGAAGAATATGTGCTATCTGCTGCTGCCAGGTTAAATGTTCTCTAATAATGGTGGCTTTGCCTGTGTAAGGAGACAGTGGCGCTGTCTGTTGTGGTTTGCTGCTCGTGAAAACATTGCCCTCTCCTGCCATGTGCCTGCACTCATTTGAAGTTTGTCTATATTGTGTACTATACCATGTGCAGTTGTATCATATAACCTAATAGCCCAAACATTTAATGACAGTTTATGGATAAATCTCCCTAATGTTGCTTGAGAAATTTTTGCAGCAAAAATGGATAAAATTGAAGAATTGACACAGACTTAACTGCCAGCATAGTCCTTTTTCCAGAAATAATTAGAAGACATTTTGATTTTGCAGTGCTGTTCAGTGCATAAAACAGCAAGTGCATTTTCATGGATGCACTTATTTAAACAAGCAGAGTGAATGGTTTCAAGTCTTACACATGTATTTAACCATTGGTATTCATTAGTAAATTCACATCAAAAAGAAGAAAAAAGAAATTATCCTCCCTACCAGTTCTAGTAACTTTTAGCTATTTGAAAACTAGTAAACACTCTTACAGTTGTTATGGATTTTTAAGCCAGTAAATTGAAGTGAGAATGTCATAGATCTGTAGTGGGCTTTCAGCTACTTCAATTATAGAAAAGAGAGACCAGGACTGCAGCCATGGGAATGATGCTGAACAATAACAATCGTGTTTTTCAGATTACAGTAAGTGCAATTAGACCACATAAATATACTGGTCAAGCAGTGCTGGGTCGATCATAAAAAATGAATTTTTAAATGAAGCCTATTATGAATATACAAGACCAGAGTGGGTATTATTACAGTGCTTTATTTGTTGGCTTATACAAGGTCTTGTTTAATGGAATGCCAATACTGCAGTGGAGCACAGTTGGTTTTGCCTAGTGCTGCACTTTGAGGTCAGTAACAATCTTCTGATTAACTTCAGTGAATATTAGACTAAGCTTATAGTGCTTTCTCCTGCAGCTCTGTTGTTGCAGTCACATTCCCACTGGAGTCTCTGATAATGATACACAGGAACAGACAGGCTACAGATTGAAATACTGGAGTACAAAGTGAGTTCTGACAGCAGTAGATTCCTAGATTTTTCCAAAATGACAATTGTATTGTAGAGATTCCAAGATACCAGTACCTTGTCCCCTTGGGAACTGAAACATGTTATGCAAGATACCTATCTGGATGGAAGAAATTGTTTATCTCCTGTTGTTTAGAATTATGAAATACCTAGATTTCTCAGACTGAGGTCTACTGATCAGATCAAGTAGCAAGCCACCTCTCTCTCCTCCCACTCCCTTGGAATAATGAGGAGAAGAAAGGAAGAAAAATGAGAAATTTGTGAAAAATCATGGAAAATGGCAAACTAAAAATCTGAAGCACCTTGGCATCAAAGTGACTGCATATTTTTGCAAGGTTTTGCTCATTAAAACACAAAGAGCAGAAATAATAACTTTTTTTTTTAAATGGACAGCTTTGGATTGTTAATAACAAAAGAAATCAAGTTGTAATGAAAACTAACTAAATATGCCATTGACTATGTCCATTTGGAGTTGTTTCTCTTTATCGTTATACATATATGCTAATACTTAAGGTAATTTTCTGATGTATAAATTTAAAGGACTACCCAATATTGTAGTTTAGAATGTATATTTAAAGGATGCTACAGGTGTTAAAAGGAAGTTTAGGGATTTATTCACATTTTTTATTTAGAGTTCCATTCAGTGATTGGCATAACTGGTGTCATTAACACCTATTGCAGAGGACCTCATTACTGGCATTTGTGGATCTCCAGGTGGGAGAAGGGAGAGAGAGAAGCATATATTGCTTTGTGTTTTTTTTTAATTTTGAATTGTTTTGCTTTAAGACTGAGGGGGAAAAGCCACCTTATACTGCTACATTACTCTGACAATCTAAGATGCATTTTACCATTAAAGACAAGCTACAAATGAAATAAGTGTCTCCTGAGCAAACTCAAATTCAGGATTTGATTTAGTTTAAGATTTTGCTCAGTTTCCCTAAGGAATGGTAGGTCACAAGTGTGATGATTCCTTCTGAAAACTAAAAGGTAAAATGTACTGCTCCTATTTTATTCCGGACTTCTATTAAGCATTTCAATGTTTATTATCAATGCAGAGAGGGTGCTGCAGTTCCAGGCAAATCAAACCAAAACATGCAAGAATTCATTATAAAACAGTCAAATTTACTAATTTTTTTCTGGAAGAAATTACTGGTCATCTTAAATAAAGGCCCTGAGCCCATGCAATAGGCAGGTAAGTGTCATCAAAAAGCAAATTCATAATATTTACTTAAGGAATTTATTGAAAAGATGCCTAGATAGAGTTGGAAGCACTGGGGAAAGGAAGTTATGTTTTGACAGCTAAAATTCTGCTCAGGTACTATAGTCACAGATAACATTAGCTTAAATCACATAAATTTCTACCTTGAAATCATGAATGTCATATTCCTCATTTAACTTCTAAAGAGCTCTGAAAAGGTGAACAAAAACCTGGTCTTTTCTGTTTGATCTGAAAGACTGTGGACAATTAAGTTTTTTAACTGGTACTAAGGAAAAAAAAAAGAGCATTGTTCTCCACTCTCCCAATCAACAAGCAAAAAACCATCTTCTGCCTGGTGAGAAGTTATGAATCTGAATCTATTCTGGACAGGCAGCCTTTGAATGTGGCCCATCTGTGCCCTTGTGGGTGTTAAGAGTCACAGAGATATTGGCTAAATTGTTGAAACTCCTACTATCACTGTTGTGAAAGAAAATTACTTAGAAACCCTCAGGAAGGGGTTCACATCAGATAATAGATATCTCAGTGAAGCTGAAAAGATATCAGGCAGGACTTGCCTTAGACAACCAACTGGTTATAACAGCAGTTATCATTTTGCAGCTATATAAATAAGGTGTCTAATCCCCCCCTATCAACAGGAAATAAAAAATAGTATCTTATTGGGGATCTGGGCCAATATGGTGGTGAACATGGTACAAACACCTGAATGTACTAAAGTTCACACTGAATTAGTTTAAAAAGGATCTGGCCTACAAATGTATTATCTTAAATACCTTGTTCATTGAAACAGAATGTCTTTATGGCATTTAATTGAATCAGCAAAAGAATGAACAGATACTGATTTTATCCTTGCCTAATGAAAAAAGTTCTTTCCAAAAGTAAATAAAATTTCAATTTAAAGAAATCCACTAGATATCATTATAAAACTCCTAGGTCAAGCTTTAAAGGAAAAGACAATATGAGAACTGATATAGCTGGATTCAAGACATGAGTGGTGAAAGTTTTCCCTCTTAAATATCTTAATTTTTTCTTTGTCTCCTCCTTATCCACTATATAATTGTTATGTCTTCAGTTTACCCCTATTTCTTGATCACACCCAAACCCAGTTTATAATAGAAGGGTAAAATAAAGGTAGAAAATTACAAGAGCATGCTATGACACAATTATATGCCATAATAAAGAAAAAGTGGATTAGTGATCTGAGAAAAGGTCACTGATGTACGCAAATACATTAGCATAAGCACAAAAAATAAGAAAGGGAGACTTTTTGTTCTGTGTTTGTACTTTTTCTGTCTGAAGGGTATCCAAATGAGAATTCTAAGTTCACTGAGAATGACCTCTAAGAGAAGTAGTTGTTATTAAAAGTTATATCATTAGCATCTCATTGACACAACTTAATGAATTAGATGGCAGACCAAGAAATTATTCTTATCTTTGCCTTGTGCTCTTACACTACTAATTGTTCAGATTATTCACCCTTGCTTGCTAATTTACACAAAAGTGAAGCTGTATGAACCCATACCATAAAAGTGGGGATAAATTCTCTGTTTGAACCTGCACCATGAACTCCCAAGAAAACTTCTCAAGAGCATTTTATCATCTCACTCTGAACCTTCCCTTAACTCAGCACATAGTAAGCTTAGACCATTTGCTTCCTTAGCTTCTATGTTAGAAAATAGTTACAAGAATTGCTTCTTTCCTGCAGAGTCTTCTCTGCAAGCCGCCACATGAATTTCCTCTCAGTCTCCCTGCAGATATCCTGCCTTTGTGAGGCAGCACAAAGTGTTTCTAAGACCCCATCTATTAATGACCTAGAAAAGGAGTGTGCCGACCTTCGTTTAAACTTGGCAACAAGATGTTTTCAGATGCACTTGTCCCTACGTAAGCTAAAAAAGAGCACAGCTTCTAAACTCAGTGGGCGGATGGCTGATAGGTGGCTGAGCCTCAGAGGTACCACTGAAGGTAGGCAGGCACTCTGCAGGGCTGTGCTGAGGTCTCAGGCACCTTTGCTGCTCATGGGGAGCAGCACTGACACACTTCAAATGGGGCTGGTGAAAGCCTGCACTGTCAGAGGGCTTGGGCAGAGACAGTGTGGCAAAAATACTTGCAGGTCTTATGAAGACTTTGCCAGTCTCTTTTAAGTGCAAAACCACACAATGACAGGTGCTCACACTATGCTACCCAACACTGTAGCACTACAGTCTGGTCTTGGAGGGAAGGGAAAAACCATTTTGAAAGATTATTGAAGACTGTGCCATCACAGCTCTGCTGGAGACCAGGTACGGAAGTATAGTCTGCTTTCAAGATGGACTAAGGCTGAAGTTGTAACGCAGCTTGAAGAGAATCAAGTTATTGGATAAACAGATCTAGCTTTCAGAATCAACATCTTACTTGACCTTGTGTGATATCTCCAGCTGTTCATCCCATCTCTGTAAGACGACCTACATTTTGTGGAACATTTTCTTAATAAAATCCATTTTGGAAGGGTTTTTACTCCACTTTCCTCACTTCAGCTTTAGAAGCCTGAACTAAACACATATTTGTTTTATTTCATGTCTAAGGAGACTTAATTTTCAGAAAACACTCTACAAAACCCATAATTTTTACTTTTTGGAAAGCTTTGTCCTTACACTCTGAATACAGAAAAAGTGGGACAGATGTTGATTGTTTTCCTCCAAGATGAAGTGGAAACAGGCAAAATAATAAAATACTTGTTGAACTATGGCATAGAAGAAAACTGCCTATAGGAAATTAAATGTCTCCTTCACATTCCCTAATTTTTCTGAATGCTTTTATTAGCATCCTTTTTATAAGTGTTCTTATGGGTGATTTAGAATTTTGAGGCTTTCAGAGTTAATAGTTACAAAATGAATAAAGGAACAACGAAAACACCTTTCTCATGTCTTGCAATAGAGACCAAATTGGAGTGGGTGGTGGAGGGGAGGAAATGGTAAAAGAAAAATACTGAAGTAGAATACCTGTATTTTCACTCACAAAGCATTATTCCTCTAAGAATAAGATAATTCAGTTCTTTCACCTTTTTTTTTTTAATAAGACAGCTAAATTTAACAAAAGTGAATTCTCATGTCATTTTATGAGATTCCGCTCATATTGAGATAATCATAACTAATATGAATGAAATAATCTTAGACTATTACCATAACAATTCTGAATTTGCTTCTCTCAATAACTTCAGTTTATTAAAGTCTTAGAAATATATCAAAAGCTGGTAATCATAAGGAAAAGGTACATTTTTAAGAAAGAATATGCTGCCTGTGTCATCTCACATTATAGACTACACTGAAGATAAAAAACATCTGCTTTAATTATTTAAATAAGGACAGGGGTTTTTTATTTTCAGAAAGTTTGCTGCCAATAATACTATCTTACTGCTATATGAAATATATCAAGCTGATTTGTGCACTAAACCTGTCTTTCACCCAAATTTTCTGTCATCTCCCATTGAAAGCAGCATAGTAGGGCACACAACTCACAACTTAAGAAAAAGGTTTGAAAGAAAGTAATTTTTTCTACATGTGGGAAAGCTAATTTTATAAATACTTTAAATCTTGGTAATATTTGTTCCATTTTCCTTTCTCCTTTTGGCAGATTTTTTTTAATTGCAGGCTACAAACTGGTTGTCACACCATAATTTCTACTTACGAGAACTCACTGAAGAAATTAAATTATTGTGTTGCATGTTGTCTTCCAATTGTTCATCTCTCTCCATAATTTAATCTTTATCAGTAGATTACTGAGAGAGCAGAAACCCATTCGTATGTACATCTACATTGGGAAAAAGAAAGAGGAATAAAAAAACAAACAAAGCCAAATAATACCTTGGAAAGACAATAAATGAAAGCAAATCAACTAGAAGCAAGAGTTAGTACAGTCCATCTTTAATTTTTCTCCCTGAATGCAGTCAAAAATATTACAAGGCAAAATTTCGTAAAGGACTAAAGGCTTTGACAATGTGAGTGTTGAAACAGTGAAGAAGGGCAAATATTGCATCTGCACGTTTAAGGTCAGCATATGTAATAGGCCATATAGAAAATTGTTTCATATAAGTACACAGGTACTGAACACATTCTAAAAGCAGTTAAGCAGTTCCTCTGCATTGACCTGTATAGAAGTCACTATTTGGATTCACAGTTTCTTAACAGATTCAGGCATAACTACAACAGCAGCTATACATGCAACCTGTTTTGTGAAGGATCTGCACCCCAATGGAGTTTATAGGACCTTTTTGGGGTTTTTTGGGGGATTTTTTCTAAATGTTAAGAGGCAATACATTTGTATATAGAGAAATTAATATCTCAAAATGCCGCAAACTACAAAAACGTCTCTATTTTAGCAAACTCTGTCCATTCATTCCACAAACAATAAATATGTATGAGTGCTGTTGTGCAGTATGAAATACAAAATATGTAGAGTGTTGAAATAACCCTTTCTTAATAGAGGCTTTAACAGGCAACCTCAATCTCAAGAATTATACCTTACCACCTCCCATTTTGGAAGCCTTCAGCCCCACTACTTTCTTTACTACAGGTTTGCCTTTCCTTCTGTGTGGCTGAAGCCTGTGTTTGTCCAATTTCTTTTTTCAGTGATCAAATCCATGTTTGGTACAGTTTGAAAATGGCCCTTACCAGAGAGCTCTTGTTTGCCAGAACATTCTGGAAGAAAAGAATGGGAACAGGGGCATCTCTTTACCCCAGTGAAGCTTTGCTCTATGCTTTTGCAGTTGCAAAGAAGGTCTTTGAATGGTGTTAAGGTCAGCAGCTAAAGAACACAAGTGTCACCCCAAGCCCCCTTGCTCACCTCCATGTGGTCATTTGCAACTACACTGGTAAAAAGACAGAAATAACTGTGCACATTTTGCTCATCCAGGATTTTTTTTTTTTTTATCAAGAACACCAATATACCCCAGGCTGATGTACAGCAAAAGGGAACAGTTTTGGACTGTTCCTGATGTGTTTTGGACTGTTGCAAATAGACTACAGCTGATGTGCTGCTCTTGTGAAATGTGTTACTATCTCGACAAATGTCAACATGTGGTTCAAAAAAGGCACATTATCAAAGGGAAATAACTCTTATTTTAATTATTCTAGCTATTTTTTGACATCACCTATATATGAAAAAAAAAAGAAAAAATAATACTTCAGAAACTGAGGACTTCAAAAAGAAATGATCTATTAAAGCTATCTGCTCCACTGCAAAACATTTTCCTCTAATGGCTACTTCCTGAGGAAGATTTGCAGTCAGTATTACAAAACTTATGAATGGTGGGGGTCAGGATATCAGGCAGATAACAGAAAATAGACATTTATTATTTTAAACTAGTGAAAGTAGATTACTGACTTGATTCCCTTTAATTATTTTTTTTTTAATCTGTCTTTCATAAACATTTTACCTTACCTAGCCTTGAATTAAGAGTGACTTCAAGGGATTATGATGACAGTCTTCTGACTTCTTAACTGAAATGTTAGCGATTCTTCCCTAGATGCCTACTGTATTCAATAACAAAGTGTGCCTGCAGAGTACTTTGCATAGCAAAAGTGGAATGCAAGTAGTATAATAATCAGAACTGCATCGGGGCATTGAGAAGCATGCTAAATATTGAGGTGGTAAAAATGTTTTTTTCACATTCGGACATGAAAGAAGAAATAAACTCTTCCTCTAGGTAAACAGATAGCTGAGCTGTCAATGTCAATTCTTTTCCAAATGCTTCTATTTGTCTTCAGTAAAATGAGGAGAGTGCGTGTGGCTATAGGGTGAAACGTTGCTCTGAATTCTCATCAGGATTTCTTAGAAAGAAAGGCTAAAATTTGAAAAAAAATACTGTTACAAAACATTTATAAGCAAAATGTAAACTATTATACTGCTACATCAAAATTGCTTCTTTTCAGGACTGAAGGAGTTTTAGAATTTGTCACAATGCCTTAAATTTAAAATTCAGCAACAGTATTTGGGTTGTTTTGCTAAATATTGCTAAACATTTGCTAAATATTTGCTAAAATAAGTATGTCAATTAAGAGGAGATCAAACCTGCCTTCTCTTGTAAAATTTCATCAAGAACTCTCTTCAGAACCACCATAAAATTCTTGAAGATTGCTTTTCATATTTTTCAAAATTTCATATTTTAACAAGTTTTTCTATTCACAAGCTTTATTTTTAATCATTGATCCAGTGACATGCAAGTTGAGGTTATAGTTAAGTAATATCTTTCTTAGCCTTCAACTCCTGACGTCCTGAGCAGTTGACATCCTGGGTAAAGTCATGTTTTTCCCAATGTCCTTATAAAGGATGTTTGTCTCTCTGCATTCCTGCTCAGCTTCATACCTGATCCAATCACTCTACTCATATGAGGAATGAACAAGCCTGCTCACACAATAAAAATATGTTATATAGATCTAGACTTCCATGAAAGTCAGGGGAAACTCTGGAAAAATTACTCTTCAGTAACAAGAAAGTTTTAATAAGAATCAATCACAGTAGCGTTCCATATTTGCTCTATTTTTATCAATTAACCTAATAAGATACAATATGAGCTATTTTGCAAATTAGTAGGTGCATTAATTACTGTCCATATTAATCTGCAAAAGGTAATATTTGATTTCTATTTCCTGAGGTTTTATGAGCAGCACATATTGATTTGTGGAGTTGGTGGCCACAGTATTTTTCTCATTTCTTGTTTACATACTATTATCTGCCAAAACCAAAAATAAACTCATTAAGTGTTCCATTGAGATCACTTCAGAAATTGTATTTAATATTCCTTTCTTTATACATCTGTATTTGCCAATTTAATTAAAAGCCTCTTTAAAAAACAAACCAACACCCCCTTAAAAACCCAAACCAACAACCACACACACACACACACACACAGTAAAAGACAACTGCTAAGATATTATTAACTTGTTCAACAAGGAGCTCCAAAAATTTTCCATAACATTTTAATTACAACACATAAATAAATAGTAATGTAAGAATCAATAAATTAAATAACAAACATTTAATAAGCTGGACTTAGGTATACTAGATGATGTACAAATTTCAATAAGGAAAGGAGCTGTAAAATAATCTTCCCAGAAAGAAAAATTCTTACTAAACACTTCTTCTGGGGACCTTAATAGCAACAAATAAGGTAGTGTGGTTACACAACCCTCTGCCTAGGTAAATTCTAGCGCATATACATACAATTAATAGAACATAGTTACTTACTAATAATAAAAAATAATAAAGATTCTTAATTAATTGAAATTTCTTGACCTTATGTCCTGATATTTTGTTTCTTCCAACTAACAAGTCACATCCTTAGAAGGAAACACACTCTAAGCCATGTGCCCTGCTGAAGTATAAGTTGTTCTCTGGGAGACCTGTTGTGCTTCATTGTACCACAAGTGATTGATAGCTTTGCCCTGTTGCAGTGACTTTGTGGCTAAAAGTGCATGTGATCATCATAAGTCATTGTACCAAAAGCTTCTTGTCAAGTCAAACAAGAATCTGGTTCTCCAGTGGGTATACTTTGAAAGAGCCCACAGAGCTCAGAGTACCATCAAAAACAAGCAAGCAAATAGACATAAAAAGAGAGGCCTTGTTTTGGATATCAGAAATGCAAATTTTTCACTAGAATATGAATATTTCAGTAGTACAAATACACATTTAATGCACTTATATGTCTATATGTAGGCAGATAGGTGTATATGGTATGTCATACACCTGATTTACTATTTGGCTTGTGTTTAACTTTAGGTATAGGAATGGCCTCTAGTCAGCAAGTCATTTTTACTACTTCCTACTGGAAGATAGGAATATTGTTTTCTTCTCTATTTGACAGCATTTATTATTTGCTCGGTTATCAGGTAGAATTTGAACTTTAGACAAGGTAGCTTTTATTTTACAACCTGAAAGGTAAAATCTGAATGATTATTTTTCTTTTTTCTTTTTCCCCCATCCAGAAGAGATACACCATGAGATTAGTAAGAAATTAAACACTGGGGATTTCTGACAGTGATTAATTTCTCCTTTGGTTGCATTCTGTAAAAAAGCTATATACATTTACTGAAGATTTAGAACAGATGAACCCTTTAACACCAGTGTAATCAAAATGAATAATAACTCTTGAAAGTGGAGTTACATATATTCAGATACGAGCATGACTTTTTAAAGACATCTGCAGTTTTCTTGTAGTTTATGAATCTAATGTCACTAAAGGCAAAGTCTCCTGTAAAACAGGAAATATTATCAATCAATTTTAGTATATTTCATGGAATTTACTGTGTAATTGTAAATACATTTAACAAGTGGTTGGCAAATTAGAAAATTTTACATTACATTGCCATCTATTTAAAACATTTAATTGATAAACAAATGAACATGCCATTTAATAGTGCTTTATGGCAAGATATTTACTTTTCAGGTCCAAATCATAACTTCCATTGTTTTCATGATACTGCTTTTCTTATCATGACCACCCACTACTACTATAGTGCTTAACATAATACATCTAAACCAGCAATATAGCCTCATTGGACTTGAGAATGCAGTAGGCATTACTGCTGCAGGAAACAAATATACCACTACCACCCCAAATCTATGGCAAGAATGTTGGGACTAAAAACATGAAAAATATGCTTCCTCTGTCTGAAGCATAGAGAGAGATTAGTGCAGCTTTGAAAACACTACAATAAAATATAACATGACCAAAAAAATTTTCTCCTTTGTTTAATAAAATTTGTTTCCATCATATCCCCTTCCTCAGCCTATTTTGGCTGCCCCTATTCTTATTGCTCTTTAAATGTTCATGTAGAGCTCCCTGTAATACACTTTTTAAAAAAGCAGAGACATTTCCATAAAACAATGAAAATGCTGTCAGCTTTCTACAAAACTCTGGCAAACGTTCTTTTCCACCAATTGGAGATTACAGATAACAGAAGTAAAGCATCCAGAAAAGTCCTCAGATACCACAAATAACCAAACAGGATCTTGGCATTAAGCACTAATACTTTGTGTTTTGTTTTATGCTAATTTTAAGGGAACGGGATTATATGCCTAATGAAGAAGACAGAGCCATAAATAATTAATGAAGCTGATAATCTTATGAAGGAAAAAAAAGAAAAACAGGAAAAAAGGAAATTAAAATTTTGATCTTAAAATGCAAGTTACTTTTCTTCCTTATCTGGACAAAGTTCATGTAATCTTTAGTATGCAAATTTAAGTGAGAGCAAAACAAAACAAACAGGGTTATTGGAGATGTTATTTAGTTTCTGTAGGTGAGTTTTATTTAGAATTTCCTAGAAAGCAATCAGAAATATTTCAACAAAAGTTTTTACACCAATGCAGCCTAAAAGACTGTTAAACTTCTGATAATTCCAGTATGGAGGTTGCATCTCTCTCAGAGCAGCAGTAGTGACAGGTGAAATTATCTGATTTTAGTGCAAAGTGAGACTTCTCTGTTTAAACCACAAGGGTATTGTCCTCTGCATTTCTAGAAGGGATGTTATATCTGGGCTTCCTGCCTATCCCTAAGAGAGTCATAACTCACAACACGGAATAGAAAAATTTTGACATAAATTTAAAGTCCACTTCATAGTGACATGCAAACGTACTTTGATACACATCAATGTTAATGGTGATTTTATTAATCATATCTAGTATGGATTTTACAATAGCAAAAGAAAGTCTTTTCAGATGTTGACAGAGTAAAGAATATCCTTACAATAGCTTAAATTACTCCTAGAAATCTTGAGTTGCCAAATTGCTTTGTCAGTAAGAGTTTAATGGCTAAGTCAAAGAAGATCATTAAGAAAACATGAACTGTCACCATGGATAAAAGAAAAAAAGAATCTGATTTGAGGTGAAAAAAAAGATCCTTTTGAGTTAGCATGAGTTTTGTCTACTTTTATTTTAAAATATTTGCCTACTGCATTGATCTATTAAGGTTGTTCAACAGAATAAGTGGTGTTCTCTAGAGAGTCAAACATTATACAAAGAAAAAGAGGAAGAAAATATTAAGCAATGGATGTTTCTTTTAGCTGTCAAAGTTGACATGGACAGAGAAAAAAAAAATGGTATTTTTTTGGCCAATGCTCAAAACTAAAACACACACATAAACAAATCTGATCGCCCAAACCCAAACCATTACAACATAAAAAAATACTTCAACCCACACTCAAATTTTCATGAATTTATCATCCTGAAATAAAATTTACAGAAACATACTGATTTATTGGGTGCAGAGAGGGGAAATCAGCCATTTCTAAATACTATCGTCCAGAATAAAATTACTATCAAGATATACAGTGGCAATATATAAAGACAATTAAGACATTGACATCATAGACTGAGTAGAAGTTTAATACATTACTTCAACTTCTCACTCATTTCAGGCTGTACAATCCTGTGAAAGATAATGTAGATACATCTTCTCAAAGTTAGAGAAAGATGAAAAAGGCCGAGATAAGAGGAGATTTAAATTTCATACATATTCATAATTTTAAAAAAAATTATCTGTGAAAAACAAAGATATTTGTCACTTCTTCCGTCCAGTTTACATCTCTATGATACTACAGTCCCATCTTTTCCAGCCTTATCAAGACCAGAGAATCACAGCATGGTTAAGGTTGAAAGGAATGACCAGTGGAATTATCTGGTCCAAGCACCCTTTTCAAGCAGGGTCATCCTAGAGCACCTTGCACAGGATTGATTTCAGGTGGTTCTTGAATATCTCCAGTGATGGGAGAATCCACATCTCTATCTCTTCCAGTGCATGGTCATTCATGGAGTAAAGAAGTTCTTCCCAATGTTCAGGTGAAACTTTCTGTGCATCCCTTTCTGTCCATTGTCTCTTTTTCTATTGCTTGGTACCACTAAGAGCCTGGATTCATCCTCTAAACACCCTCCCCTCAGATGCTGATAGACATTAATGAGGTCCCCTCTCAGTTGTCTCTTCTCGAGGCTGAACAGGCCCAACTCTCTCAACCTTTCTTCGTAAGAGAGATGCTCCAGGACTTTCATGTTTCTCTTGGACTGAGGAGCCCAGAACTGGACACAGCACTCCAGATATAACTAATGAAAATAGATAAAATGATGCAAACTATTATTAACTTTTTATAGCTTAGGTTCTGAGACTTAATTTATACAATGTCATGGCGATAACTTTGATGATAAGTAAAGCCATATATTAAATAACCCAACATTTCAGAGTCCCCTGGTTTAACTTAGGAGTCAATTATTCTCCCAAACCATCTTCTTAAGAGGACAATATTTATGGTTTATGCTATTGAAACCTGATCAGTTAAGTTTAATTTGTTCCTACCTTAGGTTTCTTTTTTACAAATCTTTATCAATTTTAGAAAAAATGTGGTAGATGTGAGTCTGAACTAACCTCATTAGTTTTTATTCCCTTTAAAGAAATAAAACTAGAAATTCTGACTCTTGTCTGCAAAAAGGAAATTGAAAAACAATACATCCCTCCCTAATGTCTTTTTTTCTCCCGTAATCTTTCTTAAGTTACTGTGCAATAAGTTTTTTTAGAAATTGTCCCATTTTTTTTCTGACCAGGAAAACTAGGAAATGTGCACTTTTTTTTCCTGAATACTGTCATTATTCTCCTTAAGAGTTCATAAAAAGTGTTTGGGTCACATATTCACAGTTAATATATATGAACATAAGTCCCTTGAAAGAATGCAGTTTGTTAACAAGGCCCTATTTTCCTTGCCCTTCTTGCTGCACTGCAGATAAGGTGGACTTAAGCAAGGAGAGAAAATATATCATTTCATAAAGGCTGGTGAGAATACCAATAAGGGAAGAGAGGTTAAAAGGAAAAATAAGAATAACACATTGAGTGGAGATGGGCTAGAAGAACAATGAGAATAACAGATATTGTGTGTTTTCTGAATCTCATCATTCAAATATCTACCAGGGAAAGGGGACATATGTTTACAACTACTTTGTTTCTATTCTTTCTTCTTATTCCCTCTTTTTTTAAATTCCTGAAACCTCCTTGTTTCAATTCCTGTTCTAATAAGAAACTAGCATTGTACAGTCAAAGCCCTCTGACACACAGAATTTAAAGACACAATAGAATCAGAGCCATCTCACTGAAGAAGAAGAAAAATTAATGTCTTGCCTTTAGTGTGGAGTTCTCTTCCCATCTAATGATGGAGGAGGGAAAATAATAGTAAAGAAAAACTCTACTTTCCACCATGGAATAATTTTTCTCCCTGGGAAGACCATGCCTTAATCTCGCTACTGCTTTTGCAGCCCACACAATCCATTCCAATTCACCTTTTCCTTCTGTCTCTCCACCTGAGATGACAAACTTCTAGCCAAGCACATTCTTCTGCTTTTAAAACATACAATGGAAGGGTTTTCATCTGTGCTGGGTTGACCTCTGCTCAGAGCTCAGCACCACACAACCTCTTGCTCAGTTTCCCTCGGTGGAATGGGGGAAAGAATCAGAAGCATAAAAGCTAGAAATCTCATTGATTGAGATAACAATAGTTGAATAAGGAAAGCAAAAGACACACACACAAACAAAGCAAAACAAGGGATTAAGTCATTACTTTCCGTGGACAGGCATTACCTTTCCAGGACAGCAGGATCCCACTGGGTATAGTAACTTCTTGGGAAGACAAATGCCATTGCTCTAAATATCCCCCTTTCTCCCAGCTTTTAGTGAGAAGCACAACTATGTATGCCTTGAGATATAAACTAAAAATAGGTATATAAAATGATATAATCCTTTTAAACATATAAAGTTGGTTTTTTTTAGGTTTTTTTATTCTTATTATTTCAACTCAAACTCCAGCATTCTGACTGGATATTTGAAAAAAATCTGTTTCTATGGGACTCCTATAGCTCCTTACAAGAATCTGGTACTACAGAATATCCAGATAAATTTAATTCCTCTGAAATACAGTCTTGAGCTTCTTGAAAGCCACACTAAGAAAACACAGATGTGAAGAAACAACTTCAGCGCAGCAGCAGCTGGGCTTTTGAAATTCAGCATTGTCCATTTTCTTCAGCTATGAATGGGGAAAATTAAAAAATTATAATTTAAAAATTGACTAAGTGGCTGACACTCACAAAATTAATTTGGTTGATGACACTTCCAACCTTGCCTTTCACTAATGGTAAATAAAGAAGTGCATTATTAGTGACTTGATATTTTAGTGACAGTTTTATTTGCAGGAATTAAGCAGTATTAGCAAATTTGCATCATGATGTAGCAAGGTATAGTTTAATCTGCTTTATTTAGTCAAAGACATGTGGGAGAGAAACATTTTGTTGTTTTTCTTTCTGTAAACATTTAAGAAGTTTCAACTGGCAAATTCCTTGCTATTCAATCACCTGAGAGGGCTGTGATTTCTACTGTCCTTTTCTTATGTGTCTCTCCATAACATTTGAAGTGGGTTTTGTTTGGGTTTTTTAACACTAGAAAGCATTAGGGGTGATTTTGAAACATTAAATGATTGTGGGGAAGATTGTAAAGTGAAAGCTCATTATGTGAACTTTCATTAGTGGCAGATCACTCAATCAATATTCTAGGCACCCTTGCCTTGCTGACGCCGGCTGATGTGTCTTTACTTAGACAGAGCAGCACTGAAGAACACAAAGTCTCCAAGTCACCATCCCCATTTCCTGATCCTCTAGGTCTAAACAGAGCAGCCACTTCACACTGAGCAAGCTGGTCCAACTACACACTGCCCCACACAAGAGAGACCCAACAGTGAATTCCATCAGAGGATGAGCTAGCCTTTGGCACCTGTTGCAAGATACACAGCAGAAGAAATTGGATCACACAGATTTATAACTTTTTGTCTCATTTCTAATTTTGAGCGGCTTTTCTGAGCTCTTTTGTTAGTTGTTTTTGTCCTTGCTGAGCATTTATTGGGTCCTGTACTAAGGAACACAAGCCGTGATTAATGTATAAGGAGCCGTTTTCAGGGGCTGTCCTACTGATGCAACATAAATATGTGACATATATAGGATAAATACCTGTGCACTACAGTTAGTCATCAATTGCTTAGGAACACCTTTGCTTTTTCTGGAATGTTGCTGTCACTCTGAACTTTGCCAGTTGAGTTGGCTAACACCTATGAAGGACTTAAAGAGAAGTTCTGTTATAGATGGAAAATTTCTTACATGGTTGTTTTGACAAGCCATTACTAATTGAAAGAAAAACTCAAAACAACATATCTGTAAGTTGTATACTGGTAAAGGGTCTAAGTTTGTAATTATTTTTGCACACAGCAAAAGCAAAATATTACACATTATAAAAATATTTATGTGGTACTTTAATTTCTTTTGTGTAAAACAACAGACAATTAACTGACAAATTGGTCAGTTTTTTGGGGGTTTTCATCCCATTAGTTTCTCTTTTTCCTGTTAGCTTTCTAACAGGAAAGAGAACAGAAATCAGTTGAGATACAGACATGTTGGGAAACTGTTTTTTAATCATATAACCTTTGCATATTTATTAGATTTTAATCCAGAAGAAACAAAGTTTGTGAACTTCTTCAAGTTAATAGAAAGTATAGGAAATTCTATTCTTTTTAGGAGAAAATGCATTTATGGTCCTCTCAATCAAGTAAAAAAGGCATACAGTTACCATTTTCCTCATTTACTTTGCAATCTCAAAACTACATTAAGGAATAACCAAAAAATAATGGAAAAATATCTTTAGTACAGCTAGGGTTGAATTGGGCCAAATTTCTGAAATTCCATAGAGCAGGACAAAAACCTACAGGAAAAAAATATTCAAGTACTTTTCTCCTCTCTGGTATTCTGGATTATGCAGTTTAAGTTATGTGCCTGTAACATCATCTGAAGTTTTAAATTCTGACTTAACAAAATTCGTGGCTATCCCATCTCATTGCTTTGTTTACTTATATCCAAGAGTTTATAGTGTGAATGATCATTTAAATGACTACTTTAAATTCTCAGTTTTCATAAAAATATTTTTTTAAAATACAATACTGAAATATTTGGTGAAGGCAAAAAGAAAGTTCTTTAAAGTTTCACTCTGTTAAGTAGGTCTGTACAAACTAGCTAGAGAAGGTGTATTATTTTTAAGGGGTTTTCAGTACTTTTCAGATAAAGTTCTCAGAAAAAAACTTTGCAATAACTAAGTATTATAGAATCATTTTACAATGACCTGTGCTGGCAGCCCTGAGAGTGTTTTTGATTCATTTTTTAAAAGAAATTTATTTCCTGCTGCAAATAGATGAGAGATGGCTCCAGAGAGAAACTTCCTTTAACCTGGTAAATAGAAATGAGATGAGATATTGTTTCAATCACCACTTAAACTCTTTGTGTGGGTGGACACAATGTGGTTATGTACAGCTTGACCTGGAACTGTTGCTCTTGAAGATTGAAAACAAGTGCACCACTTAAAGTCATATATTGTACCAGACAGCAGCAGCAGCAGCCAGATCATGGAGGGTCTCTTCAAACAGTTCTATATGGTGACAACAGACCTGCTCCTTCTCTCTTATCCAGCAGGACTCATCTGAACCATCTCAGATTGAATCATGGAAGTTATGATCGAGTGAATTCAGAGAGGTCAAGCCTGGGGTATATAACAAGGTATAGAATTTTTGTAGCTACCATTTTTCTTCTGATCTACAGAGCTTTACATTTTGATACCGTAAAGCTGTGAACCCACAAAGGCTGCTGCTCACCTCTGTATGGCTGCCAGGTGTATGTTCTCAGAAGTATAGCTACACCAGGCTTTCTTATTCTTCTCAATGTTCCCTTCACAGTATGAAGGTAATACTGAACAAAGACCACCCAGGTTTATACCTCAAGCTCAAGTGTTTTCCTACAGTCATAGTCAAAAATGCTAGGTGCAGCATGGGAATCACTTAGGAAGAAATTTGTTGTGTTTGGTGAGAGTGAGATGGAGAGAAAGGTTCCCAGAGCTTCCTATGGAAACAGCTTCTTCATTGCACAACATGACACCAGCAATACACCTCGGAAAAACTCCTCAAATCTATCTATGCATATTAAGAAATGCTGTTCATAGTTTGATTTTCAAATAAAAATTAGGTAGAAATCAAAAATTACCTGGCCTATGGGCTGAAGTCTGCTGACAGAGTCATAGAATCATTACAGTTCTAAAAGACCTTTAAGATTATCAAGAGCAACTGTTAACCCAGCACTATCAAGTCTACCACTAAACCATGTCCCAAAATGCCACGTCAACATGTCTTTTAAACATCTCCAGTGCTGATGACTCAATCACTTCTTTGGGTAGCCTATCCCAGTGTTTGACTACCCTTTCAGTGAAGAATTGTTTTCCTAATATTCAATCAAAATCTCCCCTGGAGAAACTTAGGGCCATTTCCTCTTATCCTGTCTGTTGTTACCTGGGAGAAGAGGATGACTCCCACCTCACTATGGCCTCTTTTCAGCTGGTTGTAGAGTGCAGTAAGGTGTCTTCTCTTTTTTCCCAGGCTAAAAATCCCCAGCTCCCTCAGCTGCTTGTCTATGCCCCAGACCCTCTCCAACTTTATTGCTTGTCTCTGGACACCTTCCAGCACCTCAATGTCTTTCTTGTAGTAAATGGTCCAAAACTGGACCCTGGATTCAAACTGTGACCTCACCAGTGCTGAGTACACGTACTAGGGGGAATCGCTACCTTGGTCCTTCTGGCCACACTATTGCTCATTGAGGGTAGGATACCGCTGGCCTCCTTGGCCACCTGGACAAACATTCATCATGTTCAGCCAGCTATTCACCAGCATCCCCAGGTTCTTTTCCCCCTGGCAGCTCTCCAGCCACTCTGTCCTCAGCCTGTAGCACTGCTTGTGGTTCTGACCCAATTGCAGGACCCAGCAAAAACCCAAATCTCACACCGTTGACCTTAGCCCATTGATCCACTTTCTGCAGATTCCACTGCAGATTCTTCCTGCTCTCCATCAGATCAACACTCCTGCCTATCTTGGTGTCCTCTGCAAACTGAAGCCATCAATCCCCTTCGCCAGGTTGTCAATAAAGTTATTAGACAGAACCAGCCCTAACTCTGGTTCCTGGGAATGCCACAAGTGACTGGCTGCCAGATGGATGTAGCACCATTCACCACCACTCTCTGGGCCCAAGTTTATTACCCAGGAAAGAGTACACCAACCCAAGCCATGAACAGTCAGTTTCTCCAGGAGAATGTTGTGGGAAACAGTGTTTGTTCCCACAACAACAACAAGAGGCTTTGTTAATGTCCCAGTAAACAACATCTACAGCCATTTCTCTCCCCAGAGAGCAGGTCACCCTGTTAAAAAAGGAGATCAGATTGGTCAAGCAGCACCAGTCCTTTCCTAAACCTATTCTGGCTGGGCCTGATACTCTGGATGTCCTGCGTGTGCCATGTGATGGCTGCAAGAAGCATCCCAGCTGAGGATGAGGAGAAAAGGGCGCATGAATAAAGAAAGAATGGGATCATGGTCCAGGCACTGTACAAACTGAAATTCTTTGAAATGGAAAAATGAGACAGAGGCCACCCCAAAAATGTAAGTCCAGGGCTGTCTGTAGCTACTCACTGACTTTTAGCGCAGTGCTTAAGCCACTCCCAAGGACCGAGACTAACAAATCCTGATAAATAAAATTTTTAAAATCCTGCTCAAGGCAAAAAGAGCAAATAGCCTTCAGGAAACATGTGGAAATGCCAAATGAGTGTATCAGTTATGAGAGACACTGAAGGCACCCATGTGTTTTCTCAGGCTCAGTCACGGAACTCACAGTCCCCTGATTCAAGGCAGCAAAGCAGCATCTGATCATGGCCACAACGCAACTGGTTTGTTGCAATCCAAAGCTGCTGGTCACAGATACTCGCTTCTTCATTGTCAATATGTTTTCACCAGGCACCAACTCTTCTGTTTTGTTGCTCTTTGACTTTTATATATTGGGTCTACATATGAGTAAGTGTACACAGACACACAGAGCAGAAAACAAAAAACAGTTGAGGGAGAAAGGACTAACTCTACCAAAGTGCAATTAGTTTTTCATATTCCAGTTAGTAAGACTTGCCTACAATAGAAACTTTCTTATAAATAAGTTAAACATTATAGATAATACGTCACATGTAGATAATAAATGCCTTAATAATCACAACCACCTAAAAGTTTTACTATTTTCTATACTAGTGCAGCAGTGTTTCCAGGCCCTACAAAATCCTTCACTGTCCCTCCTCTCACCTCTTTGAGCTACCCAGGTGGATGGACTCTTGTATAAATATTGAGACGGACAGCTGCTCATTTTCCAACTTGCTATTTAGTTATTTTCCTGCAACACTAATGAACTTTTGCTTCTCTGTGAATACAATGAATGAGAATACAGTAAGAAAATGTGGACTAAAAGGCTGTATGAGCCACAGCAAAGTTCAGTGATAGCAACATAAACACCGATATCCCTAGAAACAGCATTGTGACAGTTTGTCCTGCAAGAAACTTTCAAGTTCTGAGAACAGCAATGGCTAGCACTGATAATGATAGCTTGTATAAACTGCTTACCAGGATATTCAGGGCCATGGATTAATATGGTTCTCTCATCAATCTTAATAAATTTCAGCCCTTCGGGGCAACACTGAATAAGAATATGAGACCCAAAGGTGTCTCTGGTAAAACAGAATAATCTGTGTCTGCATCTAGTCAGTAGGAAAAAGATAAAACAGAAAAACAACCAACCAAACAACAAATAAACACAAACCCCAAACAACAAATCATTGTGGATAGCAATGGGAGGAAGAACAGATGGTGCAAAACCTTGCAAGCCTCAATTACCCTTAGTTATAGCCATGATGGATATTCTGACCTACTTTGCATCAGATCTGTAATCCAGACAGCTTTGAAAAAGGAGTGATCCACAGGACTGGAACCAGAGTGCAGAAACAGCCACCTGTCACCTGTGTCAAGGCAACAGCATGAAGGCAGGAGTAGCTTTCAATTAACAGAAATTATTGATCATCCTTATACAGAGAAAATCTGATACTGAAACAAGTATAGGCTATCAAGAGTGATAATTATATCATTTCTAGTAGGCTCCAGCAACTTGGCTATACTTATGTACTTATGTGTATCAAGGATATCTAAGACACAGCTGATGCTGGCACCAGCTAAAGTCCAGACACACACAAAATAACCACTGTAGAACCCTAGCACTACCATCATAGGTATTTCCAGCACTTGTTGACATGCTTTTTGATTAATCAGACACTAACAGGAATGAACCCAAGGGTAAATGGAAATAGGGCTATCCTCCAGGTAAACATGACTTCATGGTGTGGTATGGGACAATTGTCAGTCTTCTCTCTGACAACTTCTGTTGAATGAGACATTGAGAATGATCAGTAAGGTCTGACAAGTAACAGAGTGCTTGTTCTTATATATAGCATGATAAATCCTGGTGGAGAGGCAGAGAGTGCATCTAGATGAAATCCGAGAAGAATGAAAACGCAGTGTGGGTTGTGAAGTCACAGAAGACAAAACTGAAAGTGCTGTGAAACTGTAATCAGACTAAAGGAAGATGCATCGGTCCTATGTCCATGCACACAGGGTCATTATGCCATTGCTTATCCAGCTGTACAGAGGAGATAAAGAACTCATTTATGCTTTGAAAAATTTGCAGATTCTGGTGAAATATCTGGAGAATCCTTGAGCTGACTCACAATCAGAAGGGTGTCCCCCAGATAAACCATACCTTTCCTGTTTGATAAGAATTTCTGGGTTGCTTTACACTGAAAAACTGATTGAGGAGTATAAGATAAATTATGATGCTTTTCTGGTTAAGCGATAATAAATATTTATTTTTAACCAACTGTTCACTGTAGTTCACAATATTCTGTTAGACCTTTGGGTTTTTTTTAAACACTACACCCTTGTATTTCACATGCATCAAGCATCACATCTTTATAAGAGAGGCTATATAAGTTAATTACAAGATCCAAATGTATAGAAAGTGAGGTTAATTTTTGATGTGTTAGATTTAATAAAATTGGAGTAAAAATTGGATTACCAATGTCAACTGCAGAGTTGCTGGAATAGCACCAAAATACATGCAAAGCACACAAGTAAATAATGTTGAAATTTCAAGGCTGATTTTAAATTAATTTATTTATTAACAGATAGAAATATATTTATATCAGATATTTCAAAATTGCATTGCCAATTATATGTATCAATCTGGCATTTCTCTCTAAAATGGCTAAGTGTCGCACTTTAAGCTTTGATTGAATTGGGCTCAATGGAGTGATTAGTCAGAAACTAACCTTTTTGGTAACAAAGTGAAATCAGAAAATAGGCACTAACTTAATGTTCAAGTAAATTTTTAAAAAGTTTCCTAAGTACAGACACTTGCAAAATTGCACCTATCCAGCAGAATAATATCTAATTTAACACAGTTACTAAAGATAAATTATTTTTCCTGATCAAATTATATCAGGATGAATAATTTTATACTATATAATTGGTGAGCTGGATAATTCAATAAGCCCATTTGCTATGGTTGACTTCCTTTCACAAGCAGAAATTCTGTAATGAGGAAGGCAGTTTTGTCAAAACAGCTGCCAAATGGCAGTAGCATAATAAAAGAAGCCCATTAATCAGAAAATTAATTAAACATTCTGTGTATGTAAAACCTGCTGCATACTGAGAAAATGTGAATGGCCTGACAACAGCATTTGTAACAATTTATTCATTGGAGAATTATAGGAAACAACCAGTTTATTACAAAAATATCCAAATACAGCTATTCTACAGGAAAAAAAGGACTCAATTTCTAAGGATAATTGGCTAGAAAAATAATAGAAAAAACAATAAACATTTCTATTCCTTTTCCTACTAATTAGAATATGAATACTGTGGGGTATCAATTCTCTCATCTTGTCTAAAGTGAAGAGTACTCCTAGCAAAGAGTGAAAGTCAGTAGTAATATGGGTGGTGGCTATCAGATCACTGGCATCTCAGAATCAAGTAGAATTTCAGGATGAGCTAGGACCAATATATCCCACATCATGTGACACTAAAGAAGCTATTCAATAGTTTGGGATGATACTTCTAAAAAATAATTTCCTAAGTATCTGTAAATTTGTTAGAGACATTGATCTATTCTTGCCATTTAAGCTGGCTAATATTCATTTTGAAATGTTAATTTTGATTTTCCTCAAATTAGGTTAATTTTCTTCAAATTAGGTTATACCTTGAAGCTTAGGTTGACATGGTGGATTTATGACATTGAGAAACTAGAAAAACAAACTTCTGGGGTGGTTTTATAAACCTATGATTGTAGACACCAAGATAAACATTGGTCTCTATTTATTGATCTGAAAGAAAAAAAGTGGGGCAATAATCTTATATCTAAAGTGGCACAAACTCAGACTGAGGCATGTGGCCAGCAAAAATAGATGCATTTTCTATAACTTAGGAATGAACAGTAGAATTTTGTCCCTAGGGGGAACTTCATATTGTTTTGGGAATTAATGCAGAATTTTGACACATTCACTCCTTTGTTTTTCATAGGAAAAAAATCTTCAACTTATGTGCTGCACAACTACTTTTTATGGGAAAAAAATGTGCCCCAATTTTCTGGGCTATATAATCACAGACTATTATAAACAAGAGTTCCATTCTAATGAATTTAGAACCCCTCTCTCCTTTGAAAATCAATGAGAGTAAAACAGGTAACAGCCCTAAGCACTTTCTTTATATCTGCATAATTGAGTTTGAACTAAATGAAAGAAGTAAACTTCATGGCCTCATGTGCAGTGTCGGCTACTTTTAAATAACATTCAGCATAAGTATTTCACATTACTTGCTTCCTTTTTAAGTCAGCAATGAGCAGGCCCAGGATAATACAGCAGGGAAGAATCCCAGGTCTATGAGCCTTATGAAAAGAAAATAGCTCTAACTTTAGGAAAGCACTGACTACAACATATAGAATAGGTTTGAAATGTTCTTTCTTTTCAACATCAGATTTTTTTTTTCATGCCATGTATTTATTTGAAGTGACAAGAATATTTCTGTTTATACTGGTGTGTCTGGTTGGATGGATAGAATATGTAAATTATTTTCTGTGCTGCAGAGCTAACAAAGTGATCCCAGTATTTCCATAGTACCACATACAGAAAAAATTAAATCAGAGTTATATGGAACAGATTAATTTTAATATCAGAATTATATTTTCTCTCCTCATTTTGTTATGGGAAATGATTTATTCATAGGTAGTTAGTGCTTGACGAGTCTCTGTGTATTTTCTCTGTGGAGATCAAAATCATACTGGAATAAGGTGAAGTCATCTTTTAGTTCCTATAGAACATTTTGCTAATCCTGCAGAATAATTGGTAATTAGAATAAATAATCAGAATAACTGGTAATTGAAAATTAAGAGATTATGGGGGGAAAGCCATTATTGAGAAAATATCGCAAATACATTGCACTAATGACCAAGAGCTTTTGTAAGCATGTTCCACTTGCAATATTTTAAAACTGTGTCCCTGACTGCAGAGATAGAATGTTGAACTGAAGCCATGAAAACCACTGAATCATTCACTAGCTTGCCAGAGGTAGAGAATGGTTACATGGCACACTGGGTTAATGCTTAAGCTTTTCAAGCTGGAGGCGAGTTATGACTAGATTTAGGTCACAAGTGAGACATATTCACTGCTATCAGCTTGCCTTCTATGGACAATTTCTCACCTGTACAGATATATTTTATGATTGGCAATCTGTTCCAAAGTGAAAAAAAGACAAACATAACAAGACTATTGCAATTGGGTTTAAAAGGTTGTGTAGAAAAAGATTCAAATTGACTACCTACATGACACCCAGCTCTTTCCAAAAGTTATTGCTCCATTCAGAAAGACATAAGACACGGGCTTCTTACAAAATACAGAAAAACTTAAATGTTTGTTTGTAAAATAATACTGAAATAATTTTTTAAAAATCACAATTTTATGTAAAAAAGGAAAATCTCTAAAATGTACATATTTTGGAATAAGCAAAATCAGCCTGTAGTATTTAAAAATACTAGTAACACTTAATACTTAAATACACACATAAAACAAAAGAAATTACCCACACATATTGAGGTATGATAAAGAAATCTCTGCCACTGCCATGCAGATGAGTGTTATGAATAAAGTATAGATGTTTTGCTACACAGGTACCTTCAAAGCTAGAACAAACAAAGCTTTGCTGCTGGAAATCCAGTGATGTGAAACTTGTGCTGTGCTCACTTCTTGTTGCCATGTTAGAAGGTGACTGCGTGTCATATGTGTATGTGCTCAGGGTCTGCTACACGTGCACAGGAAAAGGAGGTGGACAGATGGAGGTGAGAAAGTAGAAAACTACTGACCATCAAGAACATTCTATGCCTCTTGTTGCTCAAATGTTAGTCTTGGTCTTTTATCTTTTCCATCTCCTCACTCCTTTAGGAAGCCAAGATAGCTACACAGAAGTGAGAAGGACTGTTTTGATGTATCAATTGTAGACAGGAGCATAAGATATGATTTCATAATATTCAGCTTCATAAACAGGGATCTTGAAGTCACAGGTCGGAGTTAGTAGAATCATGTGCTACCTGGAGATTTAATAAATACATAACAGTGTTACCTGCTGGCTCTGGTTCTCACAGTGACTTCAACATATCTGCTGGAACGCAACACAGCACTATAAAAGCAATAGAGATTTCTGGAATGCACTGATATCAATTTCCAAAACCAATCCCAGCAAATACTTATTAGGTAGGAGTGGTGGTCTACTGGAACAGCTGTGCACAAGCAACGAAATATTTGTTTAGACACTTGCATATAGTTGCAGCTTTGGCAATGTGGTCATCACAATTTTGTGTAGTTTAAGACCCTGAGGGTGAGGAAGACAAGGACCAAATAAAGCCTCTGAGAAGAGCAGATCTCTGCATCCTTAGAAAATAGTGCATAGAGATCACTAAGAAGTCTGTCATGCAGGACAAATGAGTTTGGATAGATTTTCAGAGACAGAAAAGACAGACAGATGTCAAAAGGTAGAGTTTTCAAAATGACAACAGAAATATCAGGTGGGCATACAACAGTGCAGGGAGGAGAGAAGTTCTGTGGCAACTCAAACTGATAAGAGATATAAAGAATAACACTAATGCAATCTGTAAATGCTAATAAAAATTTTAAATACAGGGAAGATAAAGGGCTTATGCCAATTAGAACTGGCACTTCAGTCACAAATGCTACAGCAAGGACCCAAATAGTTGCCTCATTCACCTCAGTCCTCAGTGCCACGTCTATAATTCCAAGGAGCAGAAATAAGGGAAATGGTGAACTACTGATGATAGAGGAGTTGAGTTAGGGATCACTAATACAAAGTAGATATAGACAGATTCATGGGACCAGGAAAGCTGTCTCCAAGGGTGCTGAGGATGCTGGCTAACATGATAACCAAATAATTCCTATCAATCGTTTTTGAAAAGCAATGGTATCAGGAGAAGTCAAGTAATCAGAAAAGGACAAATATTTTGCCCAATTACAAATACTGAGAAAAAAATAAAAGTCAGATAAACTGTAGACAATCACCTTTACTTTACTTCAGTTCCCAGGAAAACTAAAGTCATTAGGGAAGGACATCTCAGAACCATGAAGAATAAGAAGGAAGACTGGAAGAAGCTAATACAGAATAACTAAGATTAAATCATACTTGACTAACCTGATTGCCTTCTGCAAAGAAACAATTTGCTGAGTGAATGAGGATAGAGCTGTGCATGTCATCTGCTTTGATTTTGTCAAGGTTTTTGACCTGTCTCCCACAATATCATTATAAACAAGTTGTCATGTTGTCTAATAAACAGAGGGACTTTTATTTGGGTAGAAAATTATCTAAAATACCAAGCTTGAAGGGTGAGTGTTTCAAAGTCCTACTGGCAAAAATCAGATTTAGAGACTTCCAGGAGTTTCTCCTGGGCCAGATGCTGTTCAGTGTCCCTGTAAATTATTTCAATTGATGGGATTGAACTCACATTCACAAGGTTTGTCAATGACACTGAAATAACAGGACAGGTAAATTTGGTACAAGGAAGAGTTGAGCTAACAAGAGTTGTGTGGAGTATTGCAAAGAAACAGAAGCCCTGCACACCTGAAACCAAACAATCACAAACAGCAGGACAGGCTGGGTTCTGTCTCAATGGTGTGTTTTATCACTTAACAACAATAATTTGATTCTCTTTGTGAAAAAAAGTAGTGTCTGACATATTTCTGTAATGTGGCTCTCACCAAGCCAATCTGCTTCCCAAGCCAGCGCTCATGGAGTCTCCATCCAACTAGCCAGGAGAGATAAAAAGACAAGAATATCTCTGCTGACCTGAGAGAATCTGAACCTGTGACTATGTGCAAGGTGGAAGCTTTTCATGTGCAGTTATCTTTCTGGAGATGTCCCCTCCAAGTCACTGATGTTCAGTCACATTCCCATCAGTGACTCAGGCATAAGTCCCAAGTCCCTAAGGCAGATGTACATCAACATTTTTTTGCCAGGAGAAGTGACATCAATTCCCTGTTGGAGACTGTTGAGAGATGCAAAGGGACAGAAGAGACCAAGCTGTGATCTGTGAGAGAGAAAGAGGGTGTGTGTATCTTTGTCATGATGGTACTTTTAGACTCTGCCTTGTTTTAAAGTCTGCTGTCCTGGTTAGTGAGAGAAAAGAGCTCAGGGTGAGAACTGAAAGAGATCCATCACACACCAATGTTGAAGATGTCCCCATTCAGAGGGAAAGAAGGGAGGCAGAGATGAAGAGAGGGGACATGAAAAAAGGCATGCAAAGAAAGGAAGAAATGAAGAAAACCTGTAACAATAATCTCTTATTCATATAAAGTTTTATACTAATGTTTTTTTTTTAATTGGTCCCTACTTCCAGTCTCATGCTTAATTATTAACACTGGAGTGAAAGTGAGGACAGATGTATTTCTTTGGGTGACTTCTTCTGCATAGTCAGGCAACACCATAAATGAACAGTTGCTTTTATTTAAAAGGAAACCCATAAAGATTTGGAACCAGACAAAGTAATTCTATGAAGAAACAGAACCCAGAAAATGAGGATAGCTTTTAACATTTGAAAAAGAGTCTGAAATGAAGCTGAGGTAATAGATCACTTAGTTTCCCACAGTTTTAGCCTGTTTTCAAAGTTTTCTCGGAAACAGGGAGGGAAAAAATACCAGTAAAAAACATAGAAGCTGTTACACTATAAATAGTCCTGATTGTACTATGAAAAGACACTTAGCATATTTTTACAGTACTGTCAAAATATGCTCTCTCATGGAGAAAGACAAAGGGTCAAAAGTCAAAACAGTTAACTTTAAAGTGCCTAGATGGAAAAGAAGAAGCTAAGGATTTTAAAGAATTATTTTCAAATGGCAAAGAAAAAGAGGGTGAAAAGAAAAAATCTCACAAAAACTTGTTCACTGGAAGCATATGTAGTTGCATATTAATGATGGCATCTGTTATGTACTGACTTGAGTTCCCTTAACCATGGAATGTTACATAACCACTGTCAGGAGACTTAAAAGGCTTCCATTAATTTGCAATGGCAGCAGTTAGCAAGGAGAGTGTTAATACTTACTGGTGCTCAAGCTGTAAATTTCTGGCTATTTTTCATTTGTATTCTTTGTAAACTCACACTGTTGTTTACACAAGTATATCACTGCATCTAGGCAGAAAACAAATTTTTTCTTTCTGCCATGAGATATTCACTAGATGAATGACATTGTCTTAGGAATAATAAGGATATTTCACTCAGAATAAAATCAATACTATATATAAATCACTACATACAGAAAAGTTAGGAGGCTCATGTTTGATAAAGTGTATTTCTGTCTTAGCCTATCTAAGTTTTTTGTATGTATGTGCTGACATATGTGCTTTATGTAATTTGGCAATGTGAATATTATGATGTCTTACTGTTTAGCAGATGTTGGTAAAATCTATTTGCCTTAGCAATTTTTTGTAAGGAAAAAAACAGTTAGTCAGAACTGAAAGTTCTTTAATGAAAACAATTTTTTTAAAAATGAATAATTTATTTGAGATGATTTCTCTGCTCAAACTGTTTGTTGTAAGAAGCGACATCAAGTGACTTGAAGCTACATCAATTGAAGCTGCAGGGCATTAAAGTATTCTTTTAATGTAAGAATAAAACTCAGTAGCTGAAGTGATGACATTTGTAGGTTCTTCTTTAGGGTTAGCTGCTCATCACATTCTAAAGAACACAGTGGAGGCCAAGAAACAAGTACAGAACAGCATTACTATTACACGAGGTAGCAATTATGCACTCCTGCTCTTTTCTCTGAAGGTGATGCTCTGAAGAGGATATCACAGACCCAGTTTTCTTAAAGTTCTCTTGGAGATGGTATCCAAGATGAGGGAGCTAAATAGCTAATAGCTAAACACCTATTCATTTATTTAACTTAACAGATTTAGTCATCATATGATAGCATTTCAGTTCAGAATGTGGTTTTGAGATAATAACATTTGATAAAATGACAGTATCATCCAGCATCCTGAACCACTGGTGTTTTGAAAGCATTTAGAAGTACACTAATCTATTATAAATACAATATTAAATATTCTATTTTAAAAAATCTTTGTGTCAAAAATGTTTGAAAATCTTTTATGTGCTGTAAACATATGGAACTGAAGAAGTATATCCCCTTCTGGAATTAGAGGGCAGCAGCTGAGCTGTATGAACTATCTTGCATAATGTTCAAAGGAGACAAAATTATTCCAAGGAGAGCAGGATAAATTCTGTCAGCTACAAAAAACAGCTATGGGATCCTTTTTATGACTGCATAAAATAAAATATCATAGAGGTCTTACTGAAAGACCTATAATACAGCAAACTACATGCTACTCCATTTTTTTCTGCCTCAGTTAAATTGCTAGGTTCAGCTGGCACTATCAGAAATTGAACTTTTGATTCTGTAGAACCTATTTCAAGCTTAGCATAAAAAATGCAGTTATCTGTCCAAGTTAGGTCTCCAGGCTGCACTGCTTGATAGCATTAGTTAAACAATACATGCTGAACTGAAAAGAGTCTCCATCACCTGCAGTGGTTTTCACAATCTTTATTTAAACATTCTATGCTTTCAGTAGCTTAAGATAAGCAGAAATAATATTTCTTGGGGTTTGTGGCCATTTCCCCTGCCATTAATAAAAGGCAATAACTTCCAATGTTAAGTTTAATGATCACTACAAATGCCTTCTACTCATCTGTGAGCATCAGCTGCACAGCTAATGTCAGCAGGAAATTCTGGATAACTGTAGAGTATAAGGACACCTGGGAACAGGCAGCTAAAGCAAAGAAACATAATTAAATTGTGGAGCTCATTTTCAATGGCTGCTTTAGAAAACAAAAGAATAAACATATTTTAAAAGGCTTTAACCAAATGAAGGATTGTCTATCAGTGATTATTAAACTTGTTTGTTCAGATGTGTTGTCCTTTTCAGAAAATTCCTGAAGTTGCTTTTTTGTTTGTTTGTTTGGGTTTTTTTGGTGTTTTTTTTTTTTGTTTGTTTGTTTGTTTGTTTTGGTTTTTGGTTTTTTTCTGATCAGGAATAATACCGGAAGTTTTCAAATAATTCTTTTCCTTAAAGTTGTTCCTAAATGCCTGCCTTTAGTCACCACCAGCAAGATGATAGATGGTAAAATAAGGACCTTTGGTATACCTCAGATTACTAAAGTATTTCATTCTCTTCCTGGACCAGATTCTCTAAGGAAGAATAAGTATAAAACAGCAGCTGTTCTCTTGGCATGTACTCCTGCTGTGGCTGG
This sequence comes from Lonchura striata, assembly GCF_050655825.1. NCBI lineage: Eukaryota > Metazoa > Chordata > Aves > Passeriformes > Estrildidae > Lonchura > Lonchura striata. The sequence continues at coordinate 100,814,196 of NC_140704.1, forward strand.
GAAGGCACCTCTTCTTTTCACTTCTTTGCCTCCTTTTCAACTACAGCCCAAAAAATGGAAGGAGACAGTCACAGCCTCAATGGGAGAGATGGTTCTTTGCTGTGTCACAGAACATGGCAGAGACAAGCTCACAGACCAGCAGGATGTTAGTACTACACATCACATAGTACTGTAGTGTACAGTATTGTACTATATGCAGTACTGAAATAATATTTGGAGTCAGGGAATCCTAAAAAAACAATGGTGCTCTGATGAGATTGCACCACTGTTGCTCAGAATGTTGAATAAAAATACAAGCCTGAACATCCTGCTGCCCCCAGGGTATTGTAGACCAAAGAGAAAGGCTTCTCAGAGATCTGTCTTTGATTAAACAGTTCCTGGGGGACACTGACAAGCAAAATAAATTAGTTAATGAAGGCACATGCCATTCTCACACTAATGTCATGCAGGGATTTAAAACTGGCCATCCTTACTGCATAGTACAGCACATGTAGACACATTTTAATCTTATAGCTTTAGTGATCAATGTACTAGATCTTGATATGGCAGATATATCTATAATTCAATATGTACTCAAGTATCTCTTTCCTTACGAGAATCTGACCTGGGCAAGCTAATGGTAACTCAAGCAATCCTGTCTGCAAGGAAGTGGACATTCTGGATTGCATTGTAGACCTGCCCACAGGAAGATGAGCTCCCAAGGCAGGCATAAACTGTCTATCAATCTTCATATAAATATTTTGAATGTAATATAACTAACACTCCATAGACATACTGTGTTACATGCTTAATTTACAACTTAATTGATTTAATTTTCCTGGTATTTCTGAAACAGAATAACAGAATATTCTGAGTTCGAAGGGACCCACTAGGATCATAAAGTCCAACTCTTAGGCGAATGGTCCCTACAGGGACAACCCTGGTGTTACTGGCACTGTGCTCTAGCCAAGACAATCTCTGTGGCAGTTGCACAATTTCTGGGAAGAAAATTTCTAGAGAACATGTTGGTATTTAGAGACTAAATCTACAGCTATACATAACTTCGTATGCTGTCTGCATGGGATTCCAGACCATGTGGCATTCAGACCAGCACGTGATCATGGCAATGGTTTTAGTTCCCAGGCTGTGAAAAATTGCAGCTAATGTTTCCCAGGTAAGTCTCCAGAGACAGGACATAGCAAAAGTGTGTCCTGGCATCAAGATCCTCTCCTGAATATGGTGGTATTCAGGGCACCAGTGCAAGAAAGACTTCAGCTAACTAGAATAGGCTCAGAAGACAGACACCAAGATATTGAAGGGGTGGGAGGGACTGTGAGGAGGGAAGCTGTAGAGCTGATCTGTGGGGTGTGGTTGAAGGGGTAGGAGTTGTTCAGCCTGGAGAATGGATATTTTCAAGGACACCTTACAGCAATGCCTCAGCAGCTGTGAGGAGGCTGTTGAAGAGACAGCTTTGGGCTCTTGATGCTGATGTACCGTGAGAGGACAAGACATAACTGGAGCAAGAACAATTGTGACAGAATGTAAGGAAAATATTTTTTCCCCTGAGGACAGGGCACAGTGGGACAGCCTGCCCAGAGAGGTGATGCATTCTCCATCTGTGGAAGTTTCAAAACCCAAGACAAAAGCCCTGAGCAACCAGGACAGACCTCAGAGCTGCTCCTGCTGAAAGCAAGCGGTAGGACTGGAGACTGCTGAGCAGCCTTCCAGATGGAACTATCCTATGATCTTTTGTTCCTATAGGTAGGTATAGTAATTTGATGACATGCACATTCAAATTCTCCACTGAATTTGTTCAAACTTTAATCTTACTGAGATCAGTCAGATCAGACTCTAATGTTAGCTGACTTTTTCAGCCTTCCATTCTGAGAAGAAAGAAAGGAAAAGCCACACTGACTTTGGTGTTGATGTCAGTATTTCAAGTAATAATTCTACAATTTCATGTCTCTGGAAATAAATCTTTTGACTTTGGTGGTATTTGCAAAAATGATGAAAGGCCAGAGGTAGATCCTGAATGACTCCTGTCCAGAGCACAGAAGTGCCTGGGCAATGTAATAGAATTAGGTTTTTTTTAGTGTAACATGTCTTTTTAAGTCCACATGGAGATGCATACTCAGATTTGCATTCAGGACCAACTTGACCAGTATGTCTGCCTTCTGCAAAGTGGATTACAGTCCCAGAAACATTGCTAGGCACTGAGAGCTTCAAAGTACCTGGTGACATTTTCCATACCTAAAAAAGGTAGCCTTTTTTTGTTGTTGAATATTCAGAGCAGGTGAAAACTTACACCCAAACCAAACCAAACACACAATCCCCAAATCCTACACAAAACAAACAGCAACAACATAACAACAGCAAGCAATCAAAAATAAAAAAACACCAACATTCAAAATGCTCTATTGAATAAGGTATAGCACTCATTATGACAATGGAAATACAACAAAAATTGCAAATTTCTTCTGCCAACAGAAATATTAAGCTCTGAGTATAGAAGAAAAGACCTTTTCAGATAAAAATTATGACACTGAAAAAACAACAATAAGATCCAGATTAATCACTCTATTTTGAAACACTGCATTTCTACTTTTGATGTAGTATTCACAATATCTTAGCTGTTAAAATTTCTTTGGTTTTAATGTAACTATTTCTCTATTGCTTTCTCTCTCCTATGCATCTGAAAATGTGTACCTTAATACCCCTATAATAGTACTCATGGATGTTAATGAAGCTGCTTCTTTGGAAAAGGTGATTCCTATTTTCTATTTGAGTGGCAAAGAAAAATTATTTCAGTGGGAAAGGTGTGTGGTGTGTTTGGAAATTGCCATTTTGCATCTAAATAAAACAGATGGAATGGAAACTTCTTGTTTGTCTCAAATTAAAATTCCTTGCTATTTTTTTTATTTAATTAACACACATGGGCAATGTGTGCACCCTTGGGCCCATTTCTGTAATTTTAATAATTTAATAACTTTGATTGGCTTTAGAAAGTGTATTTGGATTTTCTTGTTTATTTTATGCTCTTTCTTTTTCCACTTAATCTTACAGAAATTTACTTTAATTCTTGAAAGCTCACTGCTTTCAAAATGGAACAGTCCTGCGGAAAGTATGATATCTATGTAACAGCCATCTGATGCACAGAGAGGAAAGAATCCAAACAGTATATAAACAGCAGAAAATCTATTGCTATAAAAAAGCTCTACAGCCCAGTTTCATGGGCAAAAAACATTTATTGAAAAGGACAGGTATTACTGGAATCCAGGCAGCAGCACACATGTCCTTTGCCAAGAAAATCACTCTTTTTTAAGTGCAAGGCATTTCTCCAGCTTTTATTCAAATGTGAATTGAAGAGAATGTCTGAAAATAAAAGAATTCCATCTCCCTGATTTTCATGGTAAGGCCATTGCGAATATCAAATGCAGCATGTCTAGTTTTTTAATGCTTATCTTCTTATGCCATTATTATTAAACTTATTATTGGTTCTAGTTTATATTCTCAGTGGTTGTGGTATAGTGGATGATTAAGCTGTAAAATAGGTGTGAGTTACCATATGTCTTGACCTTCTGTGAAGATGTGGGATATTTTAATTTTGATATCTATTTTATGTCCATTATTTTAAAATATGAATAAAATTGCCATATATACAGAAATCACCACATAAAGGTTTTAAGCACATGTAAAGAAATGCATCACAAGTAGTTGAGGAGGTAGGATGCAACTCTAATGAAGAGAGTTACAATAATCTGGCAAATCAAAGTGCTTCATAATTTAGAAAATAAAACCTAACTGTGTGGAGCACTGAAACAACTCACAGCTCAGCAGCCTCCTGAACACCCTGGGGCTCAACCCACTTGCTTTGGTATTCCATTTCCTCAAGGAGGGTGTTTCCAAACTTCCATCACCTATTGATTCTCAAATGAATTTATTATTCATAAAGATCTGTCCTCCAGTATTAGATCATTTAGAAGTATTCCTGTCAGCCTTTGCAGATACTTTTTACTAAACATGGCATAAAAGTTCTGCCATTATTATTAGCAGTGCTAATTATACATCTGCAAATAATAATGAAGGAACTGATGCACTAATACCTGGTATCATTGCATATAATCATATGCTTTTCTATTATCTTATAAAATGTCTTCTTGTCTCACAGACTGCTAGACTTAATTAAGGCACCATGAATAGAATGTGCAACTTGAGCAGACGGAACTGCTTCCTAAGCTCCAGCCACAAGGAGCTCAACTCCTTTGATTAAAAATTGTATACTGAAATAGATAACAGTAATATAGGAACTATTCAACCTTTACCTCAGAGTTCAAAGACTGACAGCTGTGCCACATAAATCTCTCTTTCTTTCCTCCTCATCATTTTTGGCACAACAGTATAGTTGAACATTATAGTAATACTGTAGTAATACTGTCTTAGAACAGGGATGATTTGTTATTTACCTGACATATCAAAATTAGTCAAATAAAATTTTAATTTTTATGGCTTTAGAAAATGCCAGACTGTTCACTAAGGAGGTGTTTTTTCATACATAAAAATTCATCTTTATTACTTTAATGTTTTCAAAAATAGCTTTTTAGTGATGGGAGAGGTGCAGATATTACAATCAGAAAAAATCCAATAGATTTTCTTTTTCTCCAGAATAACCCTTTTCTTTTATTCTGTAAGAAAACTAAGAAGAGTTTAGAAACAAAGGTTTGTAAAAAAAAAATTATGAATAAAATCATATCAATTTAAACCAAAGGAATGTTTCTTTGATTACACTGAAAATCCTCCTAATTTATGTTTTATTTTTTAGCAAAATACATTTAATGATTCAAAGTGATTTTTAAGGAAAAAAAAAGGAAGGCATCACTTTGGAGTGTTAACCATTTCTCTTTTTTAATGAAGGTGAAAAGACTGGGACTATTTCCTGACAAGGAATTAATTGATATAGTAGCAGTCAGATGGATCAAAGACCTTGGCCCTCCTTCTTAAATTTTAATTATGTCTTTACTGCTTTTAGAATAAAAATATCTTTTTAACTCCTTCTATATCTTCTTTTCAAATCCTTGGTGTTTTAAGAGTCCCTTTAATTCTTGAAATTATGGATTTTTATATTTGTTTTTCCCCTTGCTTCCCTTTCCCTCAATATGTTCTATTTTCCTTCTCTGAGTACATTTGTCTAATATTTCAGTTACAGTCATAGTGACTTGCAAAATTTTCCATAGGAAAGAAAAATGGGAGCAGATATGCAAATATTTTCACACATATGTATAATATACATGTATATAGTACATATATACATAAAGTTAAAATATGCCAGTTACAGACCATCATCTTTAATATTTTCCATCTCCCCTTTTGGAGGTGAGATATTGTAAAGAATTTTTTTATGTCCAATGAGATGCTTGAACATTAGAGGTTTCTTAGCTTGTTTATGCAGTGCCTACTCTGTTTTGCATTCCATGTAAGGTTCAAGGCAGTAAGTTACGCCACTCATATTAAGTTAGGTTATATTTATGCCAGCAATTTTTTACAGTTTTCATCTTGTTCCACTGCAGGCTGCATCCATGGAGTTTGACTGAATTACTGCTAATTCTGGAAGTTCAGAATACGAACAAAATCTAACCTATGCATCTTGCTTTAAAAAAAAGGGAACTAATTCATCATTGTTTAATTATATTAATTTCCTATAAGCCTTAAATTATTATATTAATTAAATTTCCTATAAACCTTTCTTGAATGATTTTCATTATATGATCAGGAATTTATTTCTGACAGCATTTTAAGGATAGGGGTTTAATTAATTTTTGTTCATGGTTTTATAACAGGTGGAAGTCTTACTTTATTTCATATTTTACAAGCAGTTTATAGAACTATCAGTCAACTAGTAAACTCTAATTGCTTTCCATGCAAGGTACAAAAGTCTATATCAAATTGTTATAAAGATAATAATATTTTCTTCTGACACCTACTTATCATCAGCAAAACATGCTATATAATCAAGATCTCTTTTTGGTTTTTTCACTAGGGAAAACACAATTTTCATATCTGATCCTACAAATGTCTATGTAAAAATCCTGAAACTGATCACAGGAAGAAATAAACATTGGTCATAAATATTTTCAAAATGTTCAAGTGGAAATATTCATGTAGATTGCAGACCTTAACCTTTAATACTTTTTTCTTTGTCCCCAAAAACAATGACACTTTAAGGAGTCTGATGTTAGAGTGATTGGTCACTAGTTTTGTTTTAAGTCAAGTGACTCTATTGGGTTAATGACTATTTTCATGATAAGGGGGAAAATAGAGTGAATATTCCATGATGTGCCATTGGATTGCTGGGTGACAGACAATGCTGAAAACTTACTGCTGCTTGGGACAAGTGTTTTTCAGTTTTAGAAATTTAAAAATCTGTGCAACTTAACTCAGTCCTGTTACTACAATATCCTGTCTACTGTGGTCTTGAGAAGATCTAAGTTCTCATCTCTAGTGCAGCCACTTCCACTTGAATAATATGTTGTGAATTTCATTCCATACACATCTCAAAGATATTTCTATAAAGTAACTAGTATTCTATTTATGTTTTCAGAGGTAAATAATGTAAATGAAGTTTTAAAATTTTAATTTTTTTTAATATTAAATGTTTTTCACTTTTCACTGATTTTAATTGTAAATACTTTCTCTTTTCTGATTATTTTACTCTACAGGTTTTAGATTTTTTTATCTAGTTAAATTCTTGGGATTTAGTTTTAAATTCTAGAACTAATCAAAGTCAGAAATTTTCTACAAAACTGATGACTTTCTATATATTCCCTTAGATATCTAATTCCATTGCTCTTACTCTTTATCTTATCTTAAGACATCCTAAGAAAAATAAAAACTAAAAAGAAAGAAAATATATTTTTATAACATGTTATATATCATCTTTCCTTTTCAGGCATGACTTTGATGTAAAGTCAAAACCAACATTCATACTTTGATTTAATGACCATCGTGTCTAAATAGTCTACTGATAGATTATGAAGTATGAAATATGAACTTGAATTGCAGTCAATATTTTTCTAACTAATCTACACCACTGTATTGAATCTCTCCATGTAGTTCTTAGTTTCGTAAATAAGTTTATACAAAGGAAAATATAACTTTTCCTATTTCTCTTCTGTCTCAAGTATCCATCCTATTCCCACTTCAAAAAGAAAACTTGATTCCTAAAGCTGTATATTTTAATGGCCATTTCATTGACATTCTCACATTTTCAATGTTTTTGATATTTGCATATTCATTCATTTATACAAAAGACAAAAAATTAATTATCTGAGGGTTTTATTTTATAGTATTTTTTGCAGAATGCAACAGGGAAAATACTCCTATATGAGCTGTATAAATTTTTTAAACCATAGGTCCAAAAGATGACCCCAGTTTTTTACATTATCCCATAGAGACTGATGCTAAGATTGCCTCTGAATGACAATAACTTGGTTTTACTCTGTTGATACTTGTGTTTCCAAAGATGATGGTGTAAGATCATCAAGTGTTTTGACTATTACAATTCAGAAGAATGATTTCTGCCACCCGCAACATATTATATATGGCTGATAGAGTTGTGGTGCTTTTTCGTTTGCTTTTAAATTAGAAGCCTAATTCTTCATTCAGATGTTACATAAAGTTCTTGGGTTTTCAAAATGTGCTAAACATTTTTTTTTCCTAAGAAATTCCATTATTCTAAAATTAAAGAGGATACTTTCTTGTGCAGGGCGTGCTAACCATTTCCCACCTAACTTGTAAACTCTGCTACTAAATATTGCAATAAATATCTAGTTTGTTTTCAGTTGTTGTCAAGGTTTAGCCCCAGCTGACAGCTCAACCCAACACAGCTGCTCACTCATGTCCCCAGCACCAGTGGGACCAGGGAAAGAATCAGAAGAGTGCAAGTGACAAAACTCGTGAGTTGAGATAAAGATGAGTTAATAGGGAAAGAAAAAAACATGCATGCATGCAAAGTAAAACAATTCATTCACCACTTCCCATGGGCAGGCACGTGTTCAGCCATTCCTGGGAAAGCAGGGTGCCATCATCCATGACAGTGTCTTGGTAAGACAAACACTAAAACTCTGAACAACCCACCCTTTGTCCTTCTTCCCCAGTTTTATATGCAGAGTGTGGTGTCATATGGCAGGGAATGTCACTTTGGTCAGCTGGGACCAGCTCTCCTGGCTGTGTTTCCTCCCAGCTCCTTGTGCATCCTCAGCCTCCTCACTGGTGGGATGCAGTAAGGAGCAGAAAAGGCCATGACCCTGCTTGAGCTAAGCAATAATTGAAAAATTCCTGTGTTAGCAACACTGTTTCCAGCACAAATCAAAAACACAGAGCCATAACAGCTACTGTGAAGAAAATTAACTGCTTAAAAAAAAACACACCAAAAAATAAACAAAACCCACAACAAAGCAGCAACAACAACTAAACACTATGCTAAGGAATATATTATCTTCATGCATTTGCTTCATTTTCTTTTTCCTTTGGCAGCTTGATTTGCTGTAACCTTGCACCATGAAAAGGAGATTTCTGCTGCAGTACAGAGAGAAGCCTGTATGAATGAAGAAGACAGAGGGTAGATAGGTCTATACATACACAGGTTCAATCTATCATACTTCCTAAGCATTCCACTGATTTCAAATTGTTAGCACTATAAATTTAATGTATATGCTCATATTTTCTTTCAGAGCAACAACAACAAAATAAATGTATAGCCAAAAATTAGACTAACAAAGGGAACATGTATCACTCAGGACATAATTTATATGTCATTTTATAAACAGAAGCCTGAGAAAAAGCTGTTAAGACAGAAGACTTTACTCTGATTTCTTTTGTTATCTAAATACTGGATAGCTGCTGAAAATCACGTGCAGTTAAATATAATTTTATTCACAAAGTATCATATCAATGTTCATTTATATCCTTTCTAAATAGTCTTAGAGTACTATAAAGATAGCAGGCTTTGTGAAGTATAGAAATCTCTGGAATAGCTCTAGATGAGCCTGTAGAAATATTCTAAGGAGTATAACTACATCAGGACAGACTTTTTCATTACCTATTTTATACTATAAGCAAACTAGAGCTGATCCTTAATTGAACCAGCTGAAATTGTGATCCACTGCTGAAATTATCAAACCCTCTGGAACTGACTTACTTCAAAGACTTACAAGATTTTATTTACCTTATGTAGACATTTATTTCCTAATGTTTGGTAAAGAAACTCCATTAAGCTTACCAGGCCACATTCTATTTTATGTATTTTCTAAGTAGTTATTTCATTACTTACTATTACTTTCCTTTTTTTTTCTTATGTAGATTTTGGTTTGGTTTGGTTGGTTTTTGGAGAGAGAGAGAGAGATTTTTTTGGGGGGATGCCTTTAATACACAGGAAAACCTGGAACTAGTAATAGTTCCACTCTTTAAATGTTTCATAACCTGGAGTATTTCAGATATATTTTATTTTGGCCTGTAAGGCCAAATGTTACAAAGATCTCCTTTCTCCTATTTTTGGGGCTTGCTTCATATATAAAATTTGAGTGTGGGGCTGTCTATTTTATTTTAATTTCTTCCTCCTGTTCTGTTGTCTCCATGCACTGTTTTGTACAAGTACTTGCTTTTCCAGCTGGTATTGTAAACATTTCCATCCTGCATATGTTGAAAAATGAGCAGCCTGCTCATCCAGTTTTATAACTCAGAGTAGCAGAAGCAGATTGGCGATGTTTTTTGACATGCACAGCGTACATTACTGCAAGATGTCATGTTTCCCCAAAGGGGTACTCAGAATGTCAAGAAACTTGGACCAGACACAACAAGATCATAAACATGCTACAGCAAACACATCAGAATATTTGTATAGGATTATCATTAGGTATTAGATGAATACTGTTTAATCACATGCTCCCTGTGGAATAGGATTTGATGGTTAATAATACTTGTGGTAATATGAGTTATATTGCCATTTTAATACCACTGTTTTGGCAAAGATATTTCAAAAATAAGTTGTGCTTTTATTTTTTATGTAGTTTAGAATTCTAAAAAAACTTAGTTAAGAAAATAAATCTGAATTAATTTGATATGGAAAAATAGCAATTTGCATTTATAACTATCTGAAGACAAAAAGGTATTACCTTATACATATCTTTAAAGTACAAATTTTAAAATGTGTTAATTTAAAAACACAGGCTAAGAAAAATAATCTCATTTCAATTTGATCCAAATTTCTTTTCCCTAAAAAACTAGTAGGACAACATATAATGAAGAACCTTATGTTTTACTTAAGCCATAACCTTATTAATTCTACTGGGAACTATTTGCAATAACTTACACAATGCAAGTCATGATTCCTACTTTAATGGTTCTGATCTTGTGGACAGCTTCAATTCTAATAAATCTCCATCCAGAGAAATTCAGAAAAGGGAGAACCTGCTGCAAGCCAAGGTTACAATGTTTTGATCACACAGCTGGTCTCCACCTACTGTGACCCATAATCCAACCCTAAAAAAGGATAAAATGAAACAATTTAGCAGATATAAACCACTGATTTACCTTTGGCTGGGGGAGATTTTATATTGTTCTATGATTTCACACATCACCACTAATAACCCTAAAGCAACAGACCCCTATTTCCATGTGAAATAACCAAACTAACCCTGAACAAATTAAATCCTGACTTACTGTGAGATTTTTAACAATACATATCTGTGGGGAGTACTGTCATAAACACAAACATGAGTACATGAGCCCTTTCATCTCATAACTCCTTGCTTGTGAAAAGGCAAACTCCTGGTACTAGCAGGCACCATTAGAAGAAAATCTGTACTGCAGTAGCTTTGCACAGCATAATTATTGCCTATTCCTGCAGTTCCTGTCCTCTCTAAGTTTATGTATGCAGAAGTTGAGGGTGGAAATGTTAAACCTGGCTTCTCACTACAGGTTTTAGCACTCCCTGGCCCAAATGCAGCCTTCTCATAAGGAGTTGGTCTGGCCCTAAACAGAAATCAGTAAATTTCCTCATGCCTCAGATATCTGCCTAAATCATGCAAGAAGTGAGTGCTTTATACTAAGACTAGCTAGAGAAAAAAAATCCAATTGTAGAAGTGTAACTGTGCCAGATAACTTACATTATCAACTTCCAGCACCAGCTTACTAATTTTTCTCATTTTGCAGCCTGAGCCAAATATAATGTGAGCTATATCATAGAATGACAGAATCATTAAGGTGTGAAAAGACTCCAAGATAATTGAGGCCAACCTTTGACCTAACACAAGCATGTTAACTAAACCATTGTGGCATAGTGGGAATGTTAATCCCTGAATGCTTCCAAGGATGGTGATTCCACCACTTCCCTGGGCAGGCCATTCCAATCCTTGATCACCCTTTTAGTGAAGAAATTCTTCCTGATGTGTAACCAGAACCTTCTCTGATATAGCTATTTCTTCTTGTCTTGTCACCAGTTGCCTGGGATAGGACTGACCCACACCTGGCTACACCCTCCTTTCAGGGATTTGAGGAGAGTGATAAGGTCTCCCCTTATCACTTATCCCATTTTCTCAGGCTAAACAACCCCATGTCCCTCAGCAACTCCTCATGCGATTTACTCTCTAGACCCTTCCTGAGTTTCAATGCCCTTCTCTGGACATTCTCCACTACCTAAATGTCTTTTTTGACATGAAGAAACTGGATGTAGAATTTGAGGTGTGGCTACACCAGTGATGAGTGAAGCCATTGTACAGAGGGACAACACTTCCCTGGTTCTCCTGGTCACATAATTCCTGATAGAAGCCAGGATGCCACTGGCCTACTTGGCACATGGGCACTTTGCCACCTTGTGATCAGTTGCTTGTTGACCCAAGGTCCTTTTCTGCCAGGGAAGTTTCCAGCTACCCTTCCCCCAAACTGTAGTACTGCACAGGGTTGCAATGGCACTCAGGATAATCTGTTCCAGAGCCTTCCCTGGCACTGAGATGAGGCTGACACATTGGTAGTTCAAATTCTCTTTTCAACATTTTTTTGCAGATAATCATCATGCTGGCTAACCTGAATATATAGTTATAGTTATATTTTATAGTTTATAGTTATAGTTGTTATAGTTATAGTTAGTTATATTGACATATATATATATGCAACCTGCAGCTGTATGCATTGTGCAACTCCTTATAAAAAATTCCAGTCTCTAGAATTAGCATACCCTTCACTTCCTCTTTCAACCCTGCCTTCCTGTTTTAATGGTCTATTGATTTTTTTCCTCATCATCTGTGATCAATGTTTAAAACCCAATGACCCAATAACCTGTGTGTGACTGTCCTGGACCTTCCCCATAACTAAACAAAGACCATCTCTTATTTTTTTTAAGGGACTGTATAACTACCATTCTTTTGACAGCAGCAGAGCCCTGGCTGCTGCTGCATCATCTGTTCCTCAGAGGCCTTTCCTTGGTAAAGGAAAGAAATCAGTTCATTTCTGATTGGATTTCTGAAGATATGGATAAAACTAATTTTTACCACAGAAACAGCCTAGGGAAGTAGGTAATCCTGCTTAAAACTTTAAATTATCACACTGAATATGTTGTGAAAATCCATGCAGTGGGACTTTTTATCTGATGTGCTAACCAAACCTTCACCTCCATCACACCTGGAATAACCTCCTTCCTGTTTGCTGTCTGTGCTTATCTTGAGTTCCTACTGTGGTGGCTCATTTTATGGTAAGTTCCCACTGTGGCTTTGACAGTGCTTTGAGAATATCAGTTATGGTCTTTAGGTTCCTGCACATGGGAACAGTTTTGTCATCCTCCAGAGTCCTCTAATGGAGGACAGATCTGCCTTTTTCCTTAAGACTCATCCATCCAGCCCTTCATTTACCAAAGCCAAAGGGAATTATGTGTTTTAGGAAAAAGTTCAGCCTGTCACCTTGTTTCCCTGGTGGAGTGTGAGTTTCTTTATGAGATAAAAAAAGCTTTCTGGCAGTTTTCACATACCTAAACCAGCTTTGCTCTGCTCTTCACACCAGCTGGTTCCCCATGTGAAGCCGTTCCTCAGGCTCAGCCAAGTGCTCATTAAAAAGCAGAAATATTAGAGGAAAAACAGGGAAACTTCTCCAGCCACACACTGCCCTTCCAAGCACTACAGAGAAAAACTGAGGAAGATAAAAACTCATTCTTTATATCTGACATAGGCATCTTCATTTCTCTTCCATGCCTTCCCCTGTGATTATCATGGGATAATTTTAGCAATAATCATAAGCAGTAATAATCATTCTTAATCCTGATACTTGAGTAGTTTGTTTGGGACATGGACCTCACGAAGACACAGAACTACATGCAATCATACCACAGGGCTCCACACCCCATTATATATGGGGAGAGTTAAGCTATGGAGAACAGGATAAACCCATCACAGAATCACAGAATATTCTGAGGTGGAAGGGACCCGCAAGGATCATTGAGCCCAACTCTGAAGTAAACGGTCCATAATGGAGATCAAACCCACAACCTTTGTGTTATTAGCACCAACCAACTGAACTAATCTCAGGGCCTCCCACTGTGCATGAGGACCGAAGGCTTAGCCTGGTCTCTGTCATACCAACAGTCTTTGAAAGCACTTGTTTCACAGTCTTCAGATCATGAAACCTTTAAAGAAGATACTTACTTTTCTCTACTTCTGACAGAGACCTTTGAGACTTTGATCGAATGCTCAAAATACCAAGCAATTGAAAACTTAAAAATATTTCATGTATCTGATTTGAAATAATTGAGACTATCAAAGAAAGGCAAGCATGTACTTGTAATGATAAAACACAGTAAATGCAGGATGGACTACTGCCACCTCTTGGTCATCTGTTTCTTAAAGTACTAAAAACAATAGTAAGAACTGTTTGTTCTTGTCATGAAGATTAACGTTAAACATGACTAGTGCTTCCAAATATATTTTGTGATGATATCAAAACAGGAATTGGGTAGTGTCTCAGAAAAAAATGGATGTACAACATGGTGAGATAGCATACCAGTAGTGCTACTGAGCTGGCTGCAGCATATTAGTGAAAATCTGAGTAGCTGAACCAACCACATCTGAATTTATATGAAACCAGAAATTGGAGAAACTAGGACTTTTTTCATAGAAGCTACTTTTATTTTCTCAGATTCTCCAAGTAGCTTCCAGCCATTTTCCAGATGTCTATTAATGATTACAAACCTTAGAAACCTAGAAGTCTAGTTTTATGGCAACATTTTTATCCGTGAAATATAAAGCTGTGTGTGAAAAATGGGCATTGAGCGGCTCAGTATTTTATTCTTCTCTGATTAAGTCACAATTAAAGGCATCACTATTCAATTTGAACACACAAGCAAATGTCTGACAAATGTAGGTTAGATGCAAGCTATTAAAATGCAAGCCAAAGACTCACAATATTTCATGTACTCAATAGGTCACCAGGGAATAGAAGTCTGCAGTATTTTCCATATATTACAACTTTACAGGGCAAGAAGAATAACAATTAAGTTAAAAAATGCTGTAACAATATATTCATTTCACCTAAAAGGTACAGAGATCAGTACTAGAGACAGATACATTTTAAATCATTTTACAATTAGCAATATTGACTGTAAAAGACTGATAGTTAAATACTAACATGAGCACTGTTTAGGTTATTTCCTTTTGTCCCTCATCAAAACATTTCACAAACTACATTTAACATTTTTTCACTTGATTAAAAAAATAATGCTGAAAAGCTGTTCCAACCTCTGACAACTAAAAACAAAAAGATTTTGGATGTAAAAACATAAATGTTTAAGGAAAAAATAGATCCTTTCCTATGACTGATTAAAATAATAAATGCACTGATTTTTTTTGTTGTTGTTGTTAATTTTTCAGCCAAAATCTGAAAAAGAAACAAAATGGAGAGGAAAAGAAAATTGATGCTTCAGGTGGAATACCGATATTAATGCCAATTTAAAAAAAAAAAAAAGCAATGTTTCAATCACTTATTGGTGCTTGTTACAATTCATAAAGAGTCATAGGTTCAGAATTGCAAAGGACCTAAGTAAAAATAACTGAAATGCAGTCAGACATTGATCGTTGTATCCTTTGCTGGAAATTTTTGAATCAACTAGTTGGATTAAAGAACTAAACTTCCACCAGATTTCTCTTGTTTATAGGTAAGGGTGATTCTAACACGAAATAATTTTCATTTATATTATAAAACATAAATGTCTTGTATAGGATATCTTGTTTACTGTTAGGAGCTGGAATAATTTAATGGAGTATCATGGCATATATGAAGGTCTGTAAAGTTAACATGAATTTTGAGTCAAAAGGTCTGTGGGAATGCCTTGTATTCAAGTCGTATGAAAAGCTTCTCACACTCTCAACTGCACAGCATGCTGTGGATATCCACAATGATGTTAAATATACAAACATTGTGAATATATCCAAACTGATAAGTTAATGGCACACTTCCTATAAGGCTGAAGGTGAATAGGGAAAAAGGAAATGAAAAGGAGAGAGTAAAAGAGAAAGCACAACAGAGGAAATTAATAACCTCTTCCAAGTGTTCAGATTGGAAGAGAAGCAGCAGCAACCTTCAGATGCATACATCACAGGCACCCTTCCCAATCCAGCAGACAATTCCTCCAGTACATACTTGTTTATAGCTACACATTTTTCAGCAGGACCCACTCAAACTGCCCATGGTGTCTACCTGTCCATGATGCAGTTATTGGACTATCTTGACCAGATGCAGTTGCTAAGCTTTGTGAATATCTGTTGTAGGGTAATATTTGTTAAATATATAGAGAATCCTCCTTGGAGAAGGGTCCTGGGAGGCACTGCAGCCCATGGAGTGAAGCTTACACAGGAGCAGGTTTTCTGGCAGGACTCACACTGGAGCAGGCCATTCATAAGGACTGTGCCACATGGACAGGGGAAAGAAGAGGAGAAGAGGAGGAGGAGGAGCAGGAGGAGGAGGAGGAAGAAACATAAATTTTCCAAATCATTTTGAAAATGTATTATTGTAGGAAAAACATTCTGAAACAGCTGTACATTCCCTCAAGTCATGCTAAGCAGACCATGGAGGCAAGATTTTTAATGTTTTATGCAAAAAAGTGTAGTCCTTGAAACATCAATGGGGAAATCAATCTGGAACCTCTGAGTATTAAACTGGTAGTAGTTTGTAATTGCACAACATGCTTTACAATCCTCAGCCATAAGATCTTAATTATCTATTTCCTCATTTTTATTTTTTTTCTTTGCCCTTCCAGAACCTGATTTAAAAAGTTATTCTGCTTCTGCATCACCACTTTTTGAAGAAAATTCTGACAAAAAGAAAGTCTTTAACTCAATATTATACAGATAAATACTGTTTTGTACAAAATTAAGGGAAAATCCTATATGAATGAGATATGGTCTTACAGTTCTTTTGACATTTGTCTTTGTAATTTTTAGACACTCATTTAATGCTTCTTTTTTTCCCTCCTGAAGGATGATAACCATGCTTGTGCTGTCACCTAAAATCTCTGGTCATTGCCACTTGCTTCTCACTTTAGTCAGTGTCACTTTCCTGCTACTGTGAGCTTTGGGTATTTCCTTTCTTAATTGTCGCTTATGTAATGATATTACTTGAAAGAGAAGATGTGGATTCTTTTGTGTTGCACTGAGGTGCCTCACTTCCAGATGGTGATGTTTTATCTTCTGTACTTGCTGACTGCATGCGGCTCCTTTCATTATTTATCTTTCTTGTTACATAGTGAGAAACTGTGCGATGAACTTAGTCACTAAATGAAGCAGACCAAGAGATATCCCCAAAGAAAGGATTTCGGGAGAGCCATTCAAGCTTTAATGCCATAACTAGGGATCAGATTGATAAAATAGAAAATGAAAATAGAAAAACAGCATTAGAAAAAACCTCAAACTTTCAAATAAGGTTAAAATTAGGCATTCATTTAAATGAGTTCACACATAAAGTTTCTGTGTTTCCTTTCTTATTAGTGGATATGTTGCATAAGATGACAAAAGAGATCACACACTAAAATTAATTGTATCTTTTAGAAAATATTATTCACTATGAAAAATGTTTATGCCTTTTAATATATCTTATAATGTAATTTTCACAATGACTTATTTCTGTATTATATATTACTATAAAACCCAAATAATTTTGTGGGGAAATACTAAAAAATTAAATGTCATTATTCATACTTTCTGGCAGACACTAGTTATTCATACGACTGGAATCCCAAGGATCACATTTCTTTTTTAGTCAAACATAGGTCTAGTGACAAATAAACTGAAATATATTATTATTCTGTTTTTTAGATTAGTTTTATGGGAAAGAAATAAAAATTCCTTAAACTAGAAAGAAATACAAATATTCTTATTGCATAAATTATAAAACAGATCTGTTATTTTTCATTACTTTTCATCATATTATAATTATAATGTTTGGATTGACAAAAATCCTGGTCTTAATGACAAAAATTTAAATTACACTTGTGATTTTAAATACAAGCAGCAAGAGACTCTTATTATTTTTCCAAGTTCAGAAAGGAAAACTTCTTTAAAATGGCTCTGATACATTAGGCAGTAAGACTAAAGACTCTAGAAGCTATTTCTGAATTTATTTTCTCAGTTTCTATTCTGATTTTAAGCAAATCACCTTAAACTCTCAGAAGAAGCAGCTATATTGTGTTAATTCACACACTACAGGAAGTACTTAATTTATTCTCTCCTGCTCATTCTCCTCTTTGGACAGGATAAATATGATAACTGCACAAAAATTATGCATATATAATAAATAATTAAAAATTCTGGGTTTTAGTCAAGCAGATAAAAATATTATATATAAAATGAGTGCAATATATTGCTTTCTAGAATTCTTGCTTTGAACTTTATAATTAAGTATTTTTGGTGTAGTATTGTCTCTTTATCTTGTGTAACTGCTTGATATTGCTACTTAAGAAGAAGTCATATTGAGATCTAGATGACTGTTAACTTCAAATATGGATAGAAATTTATTTCAGGAAGCTACTGAATTTTAAACACCATATAATATACTGTTAGTAGCAGATTTTGGCTAGCTAAGGAAAGATTAGTTCATATATTTTAAATTAATGTAATTTAATTAATATCTTTCTTTAAAGAGTCTGGCAGAATAAAATCAAACAAGACTAAACCCAGAATCACACAAATCAGAAAGACCAAACCTCTTAAAATCTATTCTGACCAGCTGCCCATTTCAGTCATAAGAAGTATTTTCTCTCTTACATATGACATTTTTCCTGCTACTCACAAATATTAACACATTGAAATCTTAGTCATAAAAGATTAAGTATTTAAAACCACTTTGTGACTCATGCTAATACATAAAATTATTATATGCTATCCTATTCAATTATACATGCTTGATCCATGAACAGCCTATTTAGCTGTTATCTTTCATGCCAAGTAACTGGTGTCTTGGAAAAATTCCAACAGGTATAATAATGTGAAAAATAACTATTACCCCATAATTTAGAACAAAAAAAAAAACTTATCCTCCTCTTGTGCTAGGAATATTTCTGGTTTCTGTATTGTTTATCTTTATTTGCTCCTATAAGTAGATGCATTTAACGAATAAATGAAATATTTTCTGCCTGTGTTACAGAAATGACAGAAATTGATTTAAGGAAAGAATTTTTAAATGAAAATGACAGCTAGACAGAAGATAGGCAGATGGTTATCAAGAAAGTTAAGTGTTTTTCCTGCTGAATATAAAGTGTAAAGACTAACATTGTAAACTGAATTAATAAAGTGTATAAGATGGTTTTTACTGAACAGAGAAAAAGCATTTATTTAATAGTCACAATCCAGTTCTTTCATACCTTCTAAACATTGCTGTTGGTCTTCTTCATTGTGTGCATTCACAGATTTCTTGCAGGTAACACAGTAGATACAACACAAGAAAACAATTTCACCTTAATTTTTCATAATGCAAGTTTGTTGCAGGAGTCACCTAGTCCTTCACAAGGTTGTACAGGTTTGTGTTTGGTTTCCTTTTCAGGGTTTGGGAACAGCTATCATAATGCAAGCAGAGTCAATTCTAAACAAACCAACTGCAGCTCAAAAGAGATTATAACGCTGTAGACCTTTAAAAGAGAGGGTGCAGACACTATCCATGTCTGCCTTTCACAAGTTTGTTTGTGGATCCAGTCATGCACGGTGTAGCAGCCCTGCTTATGAGACATGAGAGCACTACAGGCAGCACCAACATTTTTTTATCTAGAGTGAATTAGTGATTCTGTCAAACCTCAGCAAGTCATAGTGGCTATTGGTGGCCTTGATGAATGAAGGTAAATGCTACTCCTTGCTCATTTCCAGGGATGTTCTACCATCTGCCAGCTGAAAACGCATGACATGTGGCAACAGAAGTCTCTGAATTCATTCATTATATGACACTGATAGCAGAAAAAGTGGACAAACACTCAGGTTTGAGATTTTTGAGAAATTAATATTGACTGATATTAAAATTGAGCTGTTTAGAATTTTTGCTGTACTTTTTGTGAATCTCACAAAATATACTGTCTTGGAGAAGACTTCTTTTTTAATGGATACAAGCTAGCAGCATCTTATGGCTGTTTGGACCATCAGTCTTTGCTTTCTTATTCCCTATAAGATGTTGACTACAAAGAACAAAATGTTATTGGCATTAAGGTACAATTCTTCATTAATCACTTCCTTTACCATCAAGAGTTGTTTTTAAAGAAACACAGGGCTGTGCCCTTAGGTTGGCCATCTACTGCATTTTGTACTCCCTCAGCACGATAAAATTTACTGTCTAAGGTGTATGTAAGGTGTTGCTGACCTCTGTGTTGGACATTCTTCTTGAAAAACTTCTTGAAAATTTATGTAGAGGATAGTAAATCAGGTTCTTAATTTGTTTATGGCTTTCATTAGGTCTAATAAAAAAAAATAATTACAAATTAGGTAAAAAAGTGTTTGATTATCTTTACATTCTTTTAGCATTTTGTTTGGTTTAAATCAGTTAGGTCATAGTATAACTATGAGCCCTCAGACAGGTGTTGTAAATTGTTAGCAATCATCATCTTTTCAATAACTTCAGCCAGAATTCATACTCATGGGCTGGCAGACATGAGTTACCTGTTCCTGAACAACACCAGAATTAGATGGGAAGAGCATGTTCAATAACTTCTGCCATAGCATTCAAAAATTTAAGTAAACTGACAAAAAGGCTATTCCAGGACTAGAATGCTGTGGTCCTACTGTGCATCCTCCACACTCCAACTCCAGTGAGGAAATATGTGGAGCAATAGTAACAAGGGAAACAGCTGTCAGTAAGTGCTGTCAGTAAGTCTAGAGACCCTGAAACTGAGACTCTTCCTCCTGCTTTGCCTGTAAATAGACCTGATTACATGGTTTGGTGATTAAACAAACAAAAACAAAACACAACAAAACCTAAGCAAATTCACTTGTTTGATATCAATCACTTAAAAGTACAATGAAGTCCATACTATTTAAGTAAGAAGTATCCCTTCATGCACTTTATTTCCATCTGCCCTCAGATACCCTTCATTCCCTGCCCTCTGCCCTCGGAGACATTCCACACAGCTGGCATTTGATGGGCTAAAGAGCCTAACCAGCCATCTAGACTTAATACAAAAATTTTCATTGGCATTGCTATCATTTGCACTTTAACAAAACCCACAGGATTTATAACTACATCTTCTTCTGAATTTACCATTACTCAAGAAGTAGGGAAAACATCCCTGTCTGTGCTCTCTTAAATCATCTGTGTTTATTCAATTATTTTGCTGTTCTTGACTCCTTAATATTTGTCTCTGAAGCCAATATTGGGGTTAATAGCTGTAAAATGAAGACAACAGACCTACTTATAATGAAGGCAATAAAAAAGAATTCTAATGAACAAAAAGTGTTGGTTTTTTTGCCTTCCAATCTACCAAAAATTAGGCCTTTGCATTTCATATTTCATTTGCCATTAACATAAATCAAATTGATCTTAATGGGGAGGAGTCAAGAATCCCATTATTTAAATAGATATAAATGAATAACATATAGAAAGTGCTAACAGTGTGAGACAGTTTTTCACACTTATTTACTGACAGTATATGCCTCTGGACATAAATTCTTGGGAACACATAATTTTAAAGCAGACTGAGATTCAAAGAATGCATGCAGATGCCTATTGCTCAGGACTAAATTTAATCACCTCCTGCTTGTGACCGTTTGGCAGCATCAGGAAAGTTTTCTCCAGAACCATCTCTCTAAAGCCAAACTAATAAAGTGCTAATTAAAGGAAGTACATGGAAGACATGAACACTAGGAGCCTGGAGTAATTGGCTACAAAAAAGGCAGCTCTGAAATACGCCAGTTTCTCTGCTGCTCCTGATTAGGGTCTAATTCAAATACCGATATTTCACTGCACGTCAAGGTGCTTTGGGAGAGATCTTGGGCTTTCTCCATTCAGCAGAGGGTCTGCTACAAGTAGCAATACAAATGCTGAAGAAAAAACCCTGCATTTAATCATATGCTACCATCAGGATAACATTTGTGGCAGTCTGGGCAGTGCACAGAAAGCTTTTCTTTTCATTCCATAGTGGTGAGTCAGAGATCAGACAGAAATGAAGGAAAACCACCATTAAAAAAAAGAAAAAAAAAAAACTCTGGAATAGAAACCATCTCCCAAGCCTGTCACAACTGAGCAGTAATTAATCTGAGAAGCCTTTCATCTCCCTTGCAGGCAAGCTGGAAAGAACACTTTCTGACACTTTCCTGAAGAAATGGGCAACAAGTGAAAGTCACTTCCTTTTTTTTTTTTTAATGGGTTTAACCATTGATTTTCTCTTGAGGATCATAAACTTAACTTTGTTTGTGTGAAATGATGCACAATTTCATGTTATTTGCTGTTGCTGTTGTAGCTCAAAATCCTCAATTTCCTGTTTTCCTGAGGACAAATACATTCTCTCATCTGTTTATATTATCACTGTTTAGTATGGTAAATTTATTCTCTGTGTGAAACAGGAAACTTTGAGACTAACTGGACAACTCAGTTTATGAATCACTTGAGCTGGTAATCTAAAGGGAAATGTTTTATATAAAAATAATCATACTACGTTCATACTTTAATGCACTATCAAATTACTAAATCCCATATATGGCCATCTACTTAAGCATCTGATTTTAACAAGAAATGGACCTCTGTTCAACAAGGCACTTAAACATAATTAATCTCACATCTGCTCAACAAAACTAAGCAATTATAAGTATAATTTAAAAAACATTCCCATGATACACAAAAGCTTATAAACTTAAGTTAATTCTTATTTTTCTGAGTTTGAAAGCATTGTTGGTTTTAAGACTTTTCACTGAGTTATTTAAATGCAGTGAGACTGTTACTTAAGAAGAAAACAAAAAAGCAAAAAAAGCAAAAAAAAAGCATATTTTTAGAAGTATGGGAATTAGATTTTGTCATGCTATGTAAAATTTTACTTTTACAGTTTAATGGCACAATTATTTTAGATCAAATAGTACTTCTTTTTTTTTTCTTTTTAAATTGGGAACATTCAAACTGCACTTCAGAAAATATGTAAAACCTCCTCCATCTGTCAATGTAACATGAAAAATCATTAATCACAACTGTTAAGAAAATTTTAACAACAGAAAAGAGAGTTTGAATGCTTCTAGCAAGGCATTTAACACAGTTTATTTTAATATTTCCCAGTTATTTTATAATTGTTCAAGTCTAATTTCAGAACCAGGACTTTCTCAAGTATTAACATCTTAATGATATTCCTTTCTTCTCACAGAATGAAAAAGCTGAGTCTATTCAAACATATGGAAAGACTCTTTGAAAATATATATTGACAATTACTGAACAGCCATTGCAAGCCCCAAAAATTTTATTCAATTTTATAGTCTGGGAGTGTTGCTCATGGCAGGATCCTTAGAAGACAGTTTCCATACTGAAAGATAAAAGTAGTTGGAAGCACATAACCTGAGCCTTACAGAAATATCATATTTGAGTGAGCTCTAATGGCATATCTAATGGAGTTGACTGAGAATTAATTCAGTCTTAAGGATAAACAAGAATAATTTCATGAGTGCCTCTCTTCACAAAACTGTGCACAGATTCGTTACTCTCACTAGTTTTGAATGAGGTGGGGAGGCATGAATCATCATTATAGAATCCCCTGTAAGTGTTTAGTGAAGCATTCAGTGAATCTAAATGTATTTGGGTTTCACTGATCTGGGTGTAATTCTTTACTTCTGTATTTCCTAATCCAAATCCTTCTTTATGTTGCACAAAATAAATAATCATTAAGTGATATTACATATCCAAAAAGACTACCCAAAGCTAGCATCACAAAGAGATTCTGATGCTATTATTCTCTAAGTACATTATGCCTAAATACTTCTTGACTTCAAAATAGCTATTAACACTGCAGCTCTGCAGCTAAGAGGCACAACCCACTGCCCTGGTGGTAATGTGTTGCAGTACAAAATAAGTCTTCTGGTCTAGGAAACTGTTGTTCTGTTCCCTTGCCACACTCAATAAAAGAGGGGAGGAAGTGAGACTCATTTCTTTCACTGTTGTGCTGTCTTAACTTGCTTAATGCAGGTGATACAGCCCCCATGTGTTAATCACAAAGTAGGATTCTCCTGTGCGAGATGGATTAGCTTTAACAAGAGAATTTGACAGATCTAAACCAAAAAGGCTGAATATCCTCATAGTGAGGGCACTCTTCTGGGAACAGAGAAACATGAGTGTAAATTGCTTCAGGCAGGGAAGGAAATTGGACCTGGGTCCCAGGCTGAGGACCAGAAAAAGAAATAGCTCAGTCTTTCAGGAATCCATTTGCTTTTGTTCTTCGGGAGATGTTTAAAATATAGCTTGACACTCAGTAAAATGCTGCATTAATATTAGAAAGAAGTTTTCAAAAAGTATGAATCCCCAAAACTGTCAGCAGAACTTTAAGTGACTAATGAAAATAATGATTTCTCAACATTTCACTTTGGCAAGGAAGTAAAAAATTTGTACCTCTGTCAGCTTGAAACATAAGAGTTAACACATTAAAGTCTATTTTAGCCATATGTCAAATATTTTCTTCAGAAAGGTTTCTCAGAAAAAGGAGTGCATGTATTATGTTTCTAATGGTGACCTCTACAATTAGTAGAACCTTTCAGAACTAGGAAGGAAGCAAGCAACTCTCAAGCACTATCCCACATTGTATAATGGCCTGTTTTGGTGTTGGTCTCAAAACAAACTATTACTATAGAACTGTGAATTTTGAATAGATAATCATTATATTATTCCTTTTCTCATAACAAGGCTGGCATTTACCTTCTCTTCTTTTTAGTCACAATAGATGGGGGCTTTGAAACAGATTATGACCTTTTAAAATTTTTCTGTTTTTTCACTCCTCTGGCTCTTTGTGTAAATATTACTGAATCACAAAAATTCAGCTGCATTGTAGCTGTACTAGATATTAGACCACGCTTATTATTCCCTTGACATATAATCCTTGAAATAATTTACCTTTATAAGTTACAAAAAAGAAAGAAAATATAGCCAAGATAAAAATAATAAAGCTATCAGTATTGTTATTAACTATGTGAAGAGTATAATACAATCATGTTAATTGGGTTACAGTAATCACTTATGTAAAGAGAAGGCTGTATTTCCTTTTTCCAAAAGGAAAATAAAGATTATGCCAACCTTATTTCATGAAATATCAAAAAAAAAGGTTGCTCTGTCTTTCTGTACATTTTCCCCCACTGAATTTGCAGATAAAATACCAGGAAAAATTGGACAAAACACATGATGTACATTACTTTCCTCAACATAGTTAATGTTAAAAGTCCTACTGATTTTTATATGGAAGAAGAAATATGTCCATTACAATCATATGGTACTTGTAAAATTACCTCTTATTTCAAACAAATATATTTATTAAAGTCTGATCATTTTATGATACATTCATGTAGAAAATACAAAACACCTCACTGTGAAGTTTAAACATAAACATACACATCCATGTACCTGCAGACAGGATTTCAAAACTGTTATTACACACAATTGTATTTCTGACATCACAGTTAAGGCTGAATACAGAATGAGTTTGCTAATTTATCACAGGATATTTCTATAATATATATGGACAGCAGAAGAAGTTAGATCCAGAAAATTTTCAGAAACAATACCTGGTAGCTTAAGTGTGTTTAAAATAAAGGAAATAAAAGTGTTTCTCCAGATATTTACATGTGCAATTTTTTTTAACTTTAAAGTTGCTATTTTATGTGTGAACAATGCATTTCAAATTAGTAATGAAAAATTTGGGCATACTATGCCAGTCATCTTCTCTACTTTTTTCCCTTTTCTTTTTTTACATACTTTTAATAACAATTAGAACACTTGGAGAAGGTTTTTTGCACATATTCCTTATTTCTTCTGCCATAAAATTAAAAATGCAGTAGAATTATTCATCAGATTATTTATCCCTATGGTCTTTAATCCATTTCACAAAAGACGTATCCCACCACCCTTTATTTTTGTTGTACATACTAGAATTTGAATTATACTCATGAGCTCCATATTGTAGGTGTGCCATGATCTTCTTTGACCTATTTTCTAGACTTCAAGTTTTGCAAATAGATTATTTTATTTCACTCATGTATCAAGATGCATGTGAATTAACATAACCACCTGGGTCAAGACAATTAGTAACAATATCTTTTGTCAGATTTCTGTAATGGTAATATACATAGGAGTTTAGAGCATCTGTTCTGTAACATGCATGTGAAAGATACCTATTGTACATATAAATGTGATGTGTGTCCATAATGGCAACGTTAGGCATGCTAGTGTCATACTCAATGGATTGCAAGACTCACAGTGACTTTAGAAAGAGCCTGAAGAGTAGCATGCACAGTTTTCATTAGGTTTAGCACTAATTTCAGTTGACATGTAGTTGAATCATGTATCACTTTAAGTATAATTACAACCTTACATATCATCACTTGTGCATTTTCAAATATAATTCTCACATGATATTGATAATTAGACATAATTCAATTACTATTAAAGTAATTATTTGTAACATCTTGGGCTTTGAGAATAAATTATTTCTTTACATAATGATTGCCTGCAGTGCAGTCAAAGTAATATATAACTGAAAAATATTATGCCACCTTTAATAATCAATTACCAGTGTTAAAGTGGAAAGAGAAATATTCCTTTCCAGCAGGCAAAAGACAGGAGTTCACTAAGCTAAGCCTTACAGTGTTCAATTTCCCTGCTTTAGTTCCTGCTATATCTTTGAAACAGCTTTATTCCCTCTTCTCTTTTTTCCTTACCTATATTCCCACTGTAGTACTCATGACTATGCCCTTTTAAAAACTTCTGTTCCTTCTCAAGTAGGGAATTTTCTCCACTAGAGAGTGCATAAAAAGCTTCCACTGTTAATTCTTTACGAGAACACTACTGTGTGCTGCACACAAAAGCACAGGCGTTCGTTTTTTCTGTTCTTTCCAGAACTGTGTAAATTGAAAGGCCTGAACAATGCAACATGTTTTCCTGGGTTTTCATCAGTCTCCATCACAGGCAACCCTTATTGTGTGTGAAGTGTTGGACACCCACCCCTACATACAATACACCTCAAGAATGTCTTTATTTTTATTCCAGACAACACCTAAATTCACTTCTTGGAATATCTTTAATAAGAACAATATATAGTCCACCTTTTTAAAAATATTATGCTGTGAACCATCACTCATTGCCCTGGCAGCCCTTAAATGAAGCAATTAAATTAGATATAATTACTGTAAACATCTGTAAAATGCTATTGACACTTACACAGCAATTAAATATCTTAGCAAATAAAAATACAAAGACTTAATAAAGCAGTTCATTCATATGTGCCACAAGATGAGAGTGCCATGACCAAACAGCAAAAGCAATTGGAAAATGTGCTGATTGGATTAGGCTGGCAAGATACCAAAGAAGAAATTTATGTTAGAGCCAGGACAAAGCCCATGGATCGCCAGGTTAAATAATTCATTTTTCTTGTGAATTTACAAGAGGAAGGAGTTTAGCTGGGTTATGGAAAGAAAGAATAGACTCTAAGCTAGGAGAAAGATAAAGATAGAGAGCAGATAGGAATTATACCAGAGCAATTTATTACCTAATTACTTATTTAGACTTATTGGAGTGAGAAGTTTGTCATGAAGGAATAGTGAAGACTCACCTGCAACACTGCTATGCTGCCAGGCTGGGTGCTCCTTTTATTCAACCCAATATCAATTTGCTTCCAATTCAGAAATCTCCTCTTCCCAAACATCCAGTGCTGAGCCCATCTAGACATGTGTGTCCAGGTTTCCTTGGCAAACAACATCCTTTGGGTGAGACACACAAGAGCATATATCTATGGCTTCCTTTGTGCAAGGTACTTTTTAATGCATTTTTTTATTTATGGGTTGGGGGGTGTTTTGTTTGATTTGGTTTTTATCCAGAGAGAAAATAAGACAAGAAACTAAATTCACTGTAGAAAAATTCTTTGCAAAAGAAGAAAAAAAAAAACAAAAAACAAACAAACAAACAAACAAAACTTGAAGTAAAAAAACTTAAACTTGAAGTTAAACTTGTACCAGAGAGTATCATCCTCAATTACTGTAAATAAGTACTCCATAAATTCTCTTAATTAGAGTCATCCAAAACCATCTCAAAAGTGGGTCACTTTCTTGCCCTCACCATGATATTTGGAAA
Organism: Lonchura striata; assembly: GCF_050655825.1. Classification (NCBI taxonomy): domain Eukaryota; kingdom Metazoa; phylum Chordata; class Aves; order Passeriformes; family Estrildidae; genus Lonchura; species Lonchura striata. The sequence continues at coordinate 100,841,976 of NC_140704.1, forward strand.
GTAATAAAAAAATTTCATTGATTAGATATTTAGAAAGAATACAATAAATGCATTCATTACCAGTTTAATGTATTTTTGTTCCAGGATAGTCTTTTACTTGTTACATCTCTTTTACTCAGATGTTTGCTCCACTGGAGCATTTATAGGGAGCCTTCATCTGGGTGAATCCAGTCAAACACTTTTAGTCTATGCCAATAAGATTTATTCTTTATCACTGCAATCATCCTAGGAGCTGTCCTCTGCATTTGCTCCTGTATGAATTTATCTTTTTGGAGTACCAGTTGTACTAGGATTGCATTAGCTTGGAAATGCCTAATTAATGCTGTAAGAAACTATAGAATAAATATTGGCATTAATGATTCATGCATTCATTATAATTGTACTGACCATAATGGAATAATTTAGTATTAATGCTGATATCCAGAGGACTCTATTGAACCAAGTGCATCTGTTAAAATATCAATGAAATGAAAAAAATCATTCAGTCCAACATTCAAGCATGCAACATCTCAAATGATTCTTCAAACCCTACCTTTAACCTTTCCCTTTGACTCTGATTCCTGATTATCTGAGATGCAAGCATGTGATTTAGCTCAATCCCTCAGATTTCCAGAAGGCTGATGTCACAAGAATGTATTAATACCAGTGTAGAGTAAAAGTCAGTTTTATCCTATGGAAACTGAAGACAGCATTTTCTACCAGTTTTTTTTCAGAAAAGTAGCTTTTCTTTTTACAATGTTTCCAAACTGGAAGTACTGACAAAATCAACCAGTTGCTTCAAGATAATTGGCGATACTTCAAAAATGTTTGCATCAGTGGCAGCTTTTGAGTCATTGTGAAGAAATTATATTTTTCTATTCCCAAGACCAGGGCAGATTTGGGCACAGTATAAACTCTCACAAGAATTCAAAGTCAAGCAGAACAGTTTGTTATGGTCTGTGTCAGAAACTGGTATGCAGCATGCTCCAGTGATGTCCACTCTGGCAAGGAAAATTATGAAGAGCTGGCTGTAGCCTACAAGCAACCCTTACAGAGAAATCTCTAACCATGCTAGAGCAGAGCTTTGTGCTCATTTCACTTGGAAAACAAGTTCTATTCTATTCTATTCTATTCTATTCTATTCTATTCTAATCTATTCTATTCCATTCTATTCTATCACTTCAGATTAATTAATTACAAAATATTTTGTCATTTAAAAAATTAAAAATAGAAATTTTCTGTATATTAAGGTCTCCTCCATCCTCAACAGAAATGTATGAAGTGCATAACACTTTGTGCCACTCTCATCAAACACAGGGAATTCCAGGCAAAGCTCGAAATAGAATAACTAACATTCTAACACTTAGGGGCTTTAGCAGTTGTAATTCACTGGCTAATTTGTATCGTAATGATGAACCAGTACAACTGGTGAGACTGGACTGTGAAGGGAAATATCCTGGCACTATGTCAGGTGACCTTCCTTTAGGTCATCCATTAAACCTCTGGAGAATACAATGAAATTATTAGAAATGACTGTGAACAACCTCAGAGCTCTGAAAACAGCCAGGCCCAAGAAACAAAGCCAAAAGGTCAGGTTTGCACTTCGTCACTGCTTTTTGGTCCTGTAACTGGTAGCAGTTGCTATGGTATGTGTATGCATGTGCATACTTCCCCTCACACACACACACTCTCCCCAAAAAGGAGTGTAAGATCATATAGAAGGCAATAAAGGAAAAGCACTCCAGAAGACAATGAAACATTCTGTAAGCTGCAGTCTACATAAAATAGCTAGTGCAGGATTTCTTTCACTTACTAGTCCCTAAGGTAAAGGTCTAAATGCAGAGTTTTGCAATTAACAGAGTATATCCAAGGCTGTCCCTCTGTAGAGGTGATCTTTATTATTGAGGAAATTAAAGTGTTTTGGCAGGTTTCTGAAAAAAAAAAAAAAAAAAAAAACAACATAAAGGAATCTTGCTTAATTTTTTTTCTAGTTCTACAAATTAGCCCATTTTGTCTAACATTTTAAATACAGGTTTAAGAATTTGACTGTTACACTGTCACTACAATAAGTGAAATACTGAAACAAAAAAAATTATTTGGAAATGTGGTGTCTAGATAGCATTTTCTGAGCTTCTAAGACCAAATATATTCTTTAACCTTGTGTGAAATCTTATTTATCTTTTCATTTTAGAAAAGAAAATAAGTATATGGAATCTATAAAGATGCTGAGACATAGGTTTTCTTTGGCCTCTCAGGAAGAAAATTTTCCAAACAGAAACTTCATATAAATTACTGGAATTTTGAGCTCAAGATTTTCTCCTGCAATAGGATATCTCCTGGTTCAGGTCTTGTAATAGTTGTGTTTCAGTTCCTTACAGATTTAACTTGGTTAATTTTTTGCCTACTTACTCACATATAGAAAAAAAATCAATTTTTAAATTTTCAATTGTTTCCTTTTATTCAGTGTAGTAGTTCAAGTCCTGTTGAACTGGAACTCTAAATTGGAACTCTAAATTAATGACTGAATACTAATTATGATCCACATAAGTTTTTTTTTCCCAAGACCATGATCACTATCATTTAATGCACTCCACTAGCATGGTTAGATTTAGACCAAATTATCCTGAAGAATTTTCCTTGTTTGTCTGGGATGGATGCCTGTCATGAGCTGTTCCTCATAAAGGTCCAGATTTTTACTCTCATGTAGCTGAGGTGTTCTTTCTTGTGAGGCCAGCCCTCTAAATCAGGTGACACACTGCTGGCACACTTGGTTTTCCACGTGTTTAAGGATCTGGCCAAATGAATGCCTCATGGCAGATTCTGAGCAAAGAATTTGTCTCAGATTTGTAAAGGAAAACAGTCTACATGGAAAAGCTACTTCTCTCCCTATACAATGAAGAAGATTTCAAAGGAAAGGAAAGTAAATGACACATATGTATTTTTTACAAGGTTTACCATCTGCCAGTGCAAATCTCTCATAAACCACCCAATGTAATTTTGTAGCAAGTAAACAATTCCCAATGATCGATTGCCCTAGTAGCTGTATAATTACAAGCTTTTTTAAAAAAAATCTGTCACTGTAAAAATGTGAGGATTTTTGCTTTTTCTCTAACAGCAGAGGGTATTCCAACCAATTCTATCTGGATAATTAGCAGACAATAAACAACTTTCTTTTTAAACAGGGGAACATCCATGTGGATTTTTTTGCTTTGAAAGACAATTTCAAAATAAGCCAATACTAGGATCTAATTTTAATATCTTTAGTCTTGATATTCTCTTCTTTCAAAACAAGTAATGAACTGACAAAATAAAGTTCAGATCATTAATAATTTAAAAGACTCTAGTTCTAAAAGGTTTTGATTGCTTTGGAAACTACTGGTTGTTTTTTAGCTTTTTTTAAAGGAGAAATTTCTCAAAATGTTCAGCTATTAACTCAAAAGTAATAACAAGAGACACAAAGGGCATCTTTTACTGTCTATGCTTCATGAGACCCATGATATTTTGATTTATTTTTTCTCATAGACAGGAAAAAGAATGGCATTTCTGAAACTTTATAACTGAAATATATATATAATATATCTTGTACCTATCACCATCAGAAGATGGTGAAAACTTACAGTGAGTAGCAATGTGTCAAACTAGATTTGGTTCAATTATCCTTATCCTGAAAACAAGTAAAATTATTTTCTTGAGGGGATAAAAAATTATTTTAATTGATTTCTCATACTGTTGGAAACTCACGACTTTTGCAGCTTTGTGAATGTGTTTCCATGTGTTTGGGTTAATGACAAAGTAAACAAAGTAAACTTAAATTTATGTATTGCCTCTGTTTTGGGGATTTTACCACCTGTGAGTCTCTTCATGTTTACTGAAGAATAAAATTTAACATCTTTAAAATGTAGCTTTGCAGCTGATAAGTCTTGCTAAAAAATATCCAAGCATCCTTTGGGGAGTGCGATTGGACAGATAACCATACCTAAACATAGGCACCAGTGTTGTAGCATGTGGTTTCACATGGCCCTTGGCATTCACAAATCTCTGCTTCATACTTTGTGGATATTCTTTCTCAGATATCCAGCTCTGAGAATATGTCTAAGTCTATGCTGTGGTTTTAAGTCATTCTGCCCTGGATTTTAAATTTTGCACTTCAGCACTGCTAAATAAACTGCAATGGGCCTCTTTCGATTCAGGAGATCAAGGACTCCAGCAATATAAATCTCATGTTTAGCCTGAGCTCCTAGGTCTGAAAGCACCAGTTCAGAAGTCCTGTATATTTTTCATATGGTTTAGCTAATTATCTGTATGGTACTGTTGAAAACAAGACAGAAAATGTCCTTTTGACATTGAATGAAAACCTTACAAGCTACAAGCACTGTCTGTACTTTTACTTTTGTCCCTGGCATCTCTGGAAAGATACAGTACAGCTAAAGAAAATGTAGAGAAGTACAAATATAATGAGCAAGAATGTGGAAAAATTCCCTTACCAGGACAGAATAAAAATAGCATTTGTGTATCTTCTCTCTCGAATGAACGTAGTGCATATGATTTTCCATCAAAACTTGCAATACTGTAATTAGAGTAAAACAGTACAACTAGTAGAGATTGAGTTCAAAACAAATTAAGCACGGCACTTTTCCATACTGGGGACAGGGAATTTCTGGAAATTCCACTCAGGGATCACAGCAGTATCAGCAGGATAGAGGAGATGAGACAAATTGTGAACAATAACTCCATAAATCAATGGTAAAAGAAGCAGAAGGGGGTAGTCCTTGCAATGCCAAATGATCAAAGATGCTCTGGAGTTTGAATATCAGTGGAGAGTAGAAAGGGACCAAGGTTTTGTGCCCTTCTTAAACACCCTGCAGTACTGCCATTCAGAGACAGACTTGCAGGGTAAATGGTATATTGTTCTTTCATTTCTGGCATTGTACCACTCTCCAGTATTCTTCACTTAAGAATATTACTTAAGTCTTAAGTAATACAAGATAAGATGAGATAAGAAAAGCTCTCCGCTCCAAACTAGTGGAACAGAGACACAGAGTATGGAATTATGGGTACTAGCTAAATGTTAGACCAATGGAAAAGCTAATAAAATTAGTGAGTTTTTTTCATCCTGGACCCATTGCTTCACTGGCAACATCCTCTGCTCTGTGTTAGGACACACAAATTCCAGTGGCCAAGGTGCTATGGAGTAGTGTTAAAAGCACTAATGTAGAGTATGGAATGTAAACAAAAGGGAATTTTATCTTTTATGTGCTTTTGGGTGTTTGGGGGTTTTTTTTAGTTTATTTTGTGGAAACAAATGGGATTCTTTCTTTGCTTTTCCCTATTTTTAGCTAAAGTTTTTGTCATAAACCATTTTGTACCATTTTTAATACTTAAAAAGCAAGGAAAAGATGTTTTCTTCTAAATTCCAAATTTTTTTTGAAAATTTATCTGAAATTAAAGTGTAATAGTTCAACTGTTTGTATTACTGTTTATCTTAAACTGTAGAGAAAATAATGTACATATTGATACTGTACAGATATTAACAACAAATAAGTATTATTTTGCTAATAATAATTTTACAACAAACTAAGGAAGGAGATTAATTAAAACACAAATTTAAATATTTATTAATTCTTGTTAATTATACTTATAGTTCCTTTTGTTATCCAAAATTCAATAACTTTATGTTCCTGCAATGTACATTAGAGATTCCAAAAGTAGAAAGCAATGGCAGTTTTACAGGTTTAAACTAGGTATTGCATACAGCATTTTTAGCAGAAAGTATTTAAATTCTAATTGATTTATGCTTAAAATTAAAATAAAAGTATTTCCCAAAAATACGTTTCATATCACGTGCTTGTACAGGTAGTTGAACATAGTGCTAAAGGGATATATTTTGTTTAGTTCATTAGATAAACTCTACTTTTAATTAGTTGTACAGGTGTGTGCAATCCAAAACAAAATAGTGATTAAAGCAATAAATGAGGATAGACTCATAATGTGACATTTTTTAAACTAAGAAAGATAAATTATTTTGCTATTAATCTCTTTTCATTTATTTACATATTATCAGAAAAAAAAAAGTGTGTGCACAGAGGGGAGAGTTTCCCACATTTCAAAAAATTGTAATTAAAATATATTAGTTATTAAGGAATGGTTGGCTTGTTATGTATTCACTTCTCTTTATCTATTAACTTCACATGTTTTATTAATAATTTTTTCCAAATGCACTAAATACAGCTGAAGCACAGTTGCAATATAAATCATGATTACTAATTTTAAGATGGGCAAGGAACAAAATGATCTATTTAAAATTTTCAGGTTTTCTTTGAAGTTTGTGTTACGTTTTCTTGTAATACTTGTCACTCAAAATGCTGTTCACCCTCACTAGGTTGTTTTGTTGCTGAGTGGTAAATAACTATTGAATGCTTTGCAACCTGAAATACAGACCATGTGAAATTTAATGTGTGTTTTGTTTGGTTTATATGTTTTCATCTCCCTTTTTTACTACTTGTTGCATCACTTGGAGCTTTGTTAAAATACTTAATACATCTCCTTCTCCTTACAGGAAAGCCTTTCTCTGTGTCTATAATATTTTCAGATTAGAGATATGTAAAATTGTTTAGTTTTACTAGACAATTTAGGACTGGCCTAATTAAGTTAAGTTATTTGAACAAAACTCATTATGTCAATTTTTCCTGTAAAATGAAATATATGAACAATTTTAATTTCATTTCAGATGCACAGGATAGTCTGCTAATTGGCTCAAGTAAACACGGTAGTTTTCTGTTAAAGTAGTCAAAGGACAAGTCCTATAAATTTAGATTTTTCTCAAGTAACATACAAAGAAAGTATTTTAAATTAGCAAGCCAAGGAAAAATTCCTGCTTATAAAATGAAGGACTCTATTAATACAGTATCTGAAAGATTCAAGTCGTGGCATTCATGACTGGTATAAGTGAAACTGGGAAAAGAATCACCTTCATTGACTTCAGCAGAACAGTGGCTGCGAATCTAACCCACATTTTGAGACAACATTTGAGCTTCTGTAATCATTAAGAACCACTTATTAATTTTGTTACTCACAAGGATGGCTTACCCATATGTGTCCTTTCCTTTATAACTTAAATATAATTTAATAGTATACTTTCTAGGATTTATAATTTCTATACTTTCTTTTTTCAAATAAAGCCAAGGCACTGAAATTTTCTTTTCTTTAATGCTTTCAGCAGAAATATCTGTCCCAAACTGATATCTCAGTACCATGTTCTTATTTTTATGTTACCAGTAATATTTTCATTACAATTGTTCACAGCACTACTTTTAATCACTTCCTGGAATATCTCAGGAGTCTCAGGCTCTGTCATTAAAGGATTTACAATTTCAGCACCTGATGTTGTTTTGCACCATTTGAGCTCTTCTCTGAGGAGGCACAAAATTGCTTTGCAGCTCTTAATTAAGCTCTGCATTATACCCACAAAATGGCACTTATTTTAATTCAGCAACGGAGACCACAAGTTACTGAGATGTTAAAGGATACCCCTGACAGCAGCTTTTACTGGGAGCCAGTCAAGAACAGCAGTGTTGCAGTGCCAGCCACCCTTGGTGGGGCAGCAGCCCACACCACCATCCCCACAGATGGTTCACTCAGTGTGTGCTGCCTCCTTCCTGGCCGCTTCTGCAAAATGACCCTGGTGAATCGAATCACTTTTTAGTACATTTCTAACATTACCATCCTGGAACCCCCTTGATAGAATGAGGTCTGGGATGAAGATGTCAAAAGGAAATAATCCCTCCAGGGGAGCACAATGAGAAGTCACTGTAGGGACAGAGAACAGCAACTTTATTTGGGGCCAGTTGGGAAGCAAGTATGCCCACTCTGAATTTTTGATACTTTGGCTCCTCCTGTTGTAGTCTGCTACTTTTGTGAACTCTGCATATCTAATGTTGGAATGTTACTGCCCCTTTAAACTTCCAGTTTTTCCTGTATAATGACTGCAGAGAGAGGGAATAAGTATGTATATGTATGTAATTGTTATTCTATACTTAATTTTAAGAACAAGCACAAAAAATTCACATAAATTCTACTTATATTATTCTACGTTTTTTCTATCCAAGAAATTTCAAAGTGTAATGAGCTAAAATCAGTAAATTCTTCAATTTGGTTTGTTTACTTCTGAGCTGCAGAATACTATTATTTACAAAACTGCTTCAGTAAAAACATGGAGTCATCTGAACAAATAAATAAAATACTTTTCCATCAACTGCTTCTTGAATAAGCTTTTACAAAGTAAACTCAGTTTGACAGCTGCAGAAAATGCATTCATGTAAGTCTGCATAAGGCCCACGCATTTCCTAGTGAGGGAAATAAAACCAGAATATATATTTCTGAAGGAAATGAAAATTTTATAAAATACAGAGAATGCACTTTAATTTATTACATATGTTGGAAAGACAAGCTAGAATACTACTCTGTTTCAAAAAGAGTAATCATAGGAATAGTATGGTCATCCTATTTTGTGGTCTTTTCTGAGCTAAGAGAAGCTCCTCAGACAGTCCTTGGAGATGGAATTCACTCCAACTTTGAGGTCTTGAGTAGCAACTTCCAGAACACTTCCTGGAGCTTATTCTGACCTAAGTTGTCATAAACTTTTACTTTACGACAATGTTAGCTGTGAGCCTGCAACACCAAGAGTGAAATTTTCAAAGAAATACATCAATTTAAAAAGTATACGTGTACTTTTCTACATGTCTATTTCTCTTTTAAAATTTTTAGGACAGTGATAAAATCAAGACCATACCCAGATTATTATATTGACTACTTGGGTCAGCAACTTGCTCTAGAGACTGAGACTTCACTGAGTAATGGTGCTGATCTGTAGAAATTATTTCTATACCTGTTCTGTCAAGTACCAAACTACTCAAGGTTTTTATATTACCTATGACAGATTCCTTTCTCTGACATTTCAGGATCCTCAAATATCTCTAGGATGCTACAGGAGATGTGTTTTTATCATTGGAAATCACATTTTATGTAGCTGATATATTTTAAGCTCCATATGTTAGAGTGTAGAGTGCTTTTAATGAACTAATGAGCAGTATGTTTAGTAATATAATTGAAGATAGTTTACCATGGCAAAATTTAAATTTGAATAACAAAAAATGAAGCAATAACTGTGTTCCTGATGATGAGAGCCACCATTTGAACAAAACTCCCAGACACTATCTTACTTTATGACACATGTCAGGATTCTTATTTGTCACATTCACTGTTACAGTGAAAATACCATCCTTCCTGAAATAAAAATCTCTGTTCCTACACAGTCCTTCAGATAATATAATAAAATTACTCTAATAATATAGCTTTAAGTGGACCATGCAGTTAGTATTATATATATATATATATCTGAGCTTCTTTAAGAAATTTCAAAATAGGTATTTTATACTTCTTTTGGGAATACCTAGAGGCTTTTTTCTTGATTTTTTACCATGGTCCTTGTAAATTCGAAGCAGTTAAGTTTCCTTAAATACTAAAAATCTCCACAGTTCAACGTGATTGCATAATGGGTTCTTTCTCTTTCCTAAAGAAAAATCTAGAAGGCTGAAGAAAATCTTTTAATACTACTGCATGGGTGACTGAATTAGAATGCAATTGTTTAGGGAAAGGAAAGAATGTAAATAATTAATCTGGTATTAACAATTTTCAATTATTTGAATAAAATGTTTAAATGAAAGTCTGAAATTAGAGAATTTTACAAGGATTTAAGTAAACATTTTGCTTTTGTTATAACCCAAAATTTTTTTATTAACTTTTAATTTTGGAAGGAAATGTCAATTCACCAGGAAGAAAAGACATTTGACAGAGATTCTTATTTTTCCTAGAAATTTGGATCACTGAATTTTCAGTACATACATTTAATTATAAAATTTGAAATTTTGCATCTAAAAATTCAAAAGGGGAAATTTTGCATATCAAAAAAGAGGAGGGATGTCATATATTATTTTAGTCATTCTTTTGTTTCCATTATTGTCCATGAAACATTTCACACAGATATATATATATGTTGGGAAATGTTTTGACTAAAACATTGATGAAAAGAAAAATGAAATTTAATTTCTTTATGATAGAGATGTTTGAGAACTTCTGGACATTATGACTGCATTTCAGGAAAAAAAATTGATCTATGGGGAAAAAAGCTTGATCTATACTATTTCTTCTGGAAGCCATCTATTCTCTTCCTTGTCTATAAAAAAAATAAAACAATCTCTTCTGTAACCAGGCCTATCAAAAGTATTCATAAAATATTCTAAAACAGACTGAGTTAAGGAGACTGATAGCTCATAAAATATATATCTAGTTCTTTAAGATTATGGCTAGTTTTAAAACTGAACCGATATATCTTTCTGACATTTAGTCACTTTGCTGGGTCTCTCTGAAGTTCCTTAGCATCCTTTCAAGCATGAGCTCCTCTAAATAGTTTTGCATTATTTGAGAAATTTTTCTACTTCATAGTTTTATTGCAGTTACAGACCATTAAAATGAATACAGAATAGTTTGGTATTATGGACCGTGTAAGGGTCCAAAGCCCTAGTACTTTTCCAGGGTGAGCACCACAGCATATGGGACAAGCCACTTGGCAAACCCAGCATTACCTTCTGAATAAGAAACATTTCTCACCATCAACAGGCTTAACTGAAGTGACGGTTTTGACATATTTTATCACAGATTTAATGGGCCAGAGAATCTTGCCCTGCATCTAGTGTATCCCTTTTCCTCCCTGGTTTTGTTAAGTCTGCAATGGGCAAAAGGGTAATCAAGTATGTCTGGAGAGACTGAGCTGACCTAATGAACATGTGTTGTAGTTAATGAACATTTCCATGGGCTTTGTCAGTGCACATCCTAAGGCAATTGTGGGCACTGAGTGGCTGTCATTTTCTGAGCTGCAAAGATGTTCAGATAGCTTGCTTCAGCAGTAAGTCACTCCAGTTAGTGTTTCTATTAATAACTGCATTTAAAGTACCTCTAATTTTGCTAGGGGGTTGAGCTTTTGTTGGGGGCAGAATGCTTCAATGTTTGATTATTGAGATCCATAACTGCATGCTGCTAAGTGAGAGTGAATGTCTTGATTTCCTTCATATTTCATTATTTCCTTAAATCCCCTGAAATTTTACAGATGAAAGAAGAATGGAAGAATATATGCATTTGGAGTGCTACACTAGCACCAAGTGTCCTTATACTGAAGGACTGCTCGCTGTCTATCTCATTTCTTCTCTGCCTGGATCAGCTCTTATTCCCACTCTAGCTCTGGCTATGCAACCTCATGAAATATCAATCCATTTGCTCCCTTGAATAACATTGCAAGGTTTTATTTTCATGTCTGAGTATATGGGAATGTGAGAGAGTCCACCAGGATGTCAGTGAGCATATGTCTACTCTACTGTCTGGGGTATTTTTGCAGCACAGATGTGCCAGCTTTGCTATCGTTTTATGTAAGCAGGAGAACAACTTACCTCACTAAAATAGTCACAGTGGTATATGGTTATTTTAATTAAACTGTAAGTTATTTTAATGAAGCTCTATGGCTTTCTCATGACAGCAAATTTCACTTATTCTTTAGGATAGTAGGAACACAGCCAGACTGAAACTGCGTATACAGAATATTCACAAATCCTCAGAGAATGAAGAGTCAACTACAGCACTCTGTACTTCCTTGCTTAGATAAATTACATAGTTTTTGACAACAGTGGGCTTTTTTTTGTTGTTGTTGCTTTATTTTCCTTTTAACTAAACAAAAAAATATGTAAATATGTACTACTATTTTGCCATCAACAAAAAAAAAAAAAAAAAAAAAAAAAAAAAAAAAAAGATACTTTTGCCAGCCAAATAATGTCATGCAACTGATTGGCTGAGTGGTGAAAAGGCAATTACAATTCAGTGGAGAAAAATGTAGAATTATGCACTCATTGATGGGGTTATCACCAATACTTCTGGGAAAAGGGTAGCTTATGTTCTGTAGCAATCCAAGAAGTAAAAAGTGTTAGGAATGTTTAGGAAAGGAAGAGAGAACAAATCTGAAGGTATTGTTACTTCTTTGTACAAAGTACAGGAAATCCTCAACACTACATACAGCTCTGGTTGCAACAGAATTGTCCATAGAATGTTGCAGTGTCTCCCTCAAAAGGAATAAGCAACAGTTGTGAAAAATAAAGAACCTATCAACACAAAGCATTTACATAGAAGAAACAACCATAGTGAAGTTTTTTGTGTACAGAAGAGAGATTCTGAGAGAGGTATGATACAGTTCTATATAACTGTAAGCATTGCAAAGGTAAATAACAACTGTTAATCTTTCACATGGGTTAAAGGCATCTTTTTAAAATAGTAGGGGTCACAGTTCATATAGGCTAAAAAAGTAGCAGGAAAAATACATGAAAGAAAAATCCACTCAAACCTAAAAACCCACAAAATCATGCTATCCAGCCCTGGAAGTCCAGAGAAGCTGTATATATTTGCTGTCAGGTATCCTAGGGAAGCACACATCTGATTTATTCCTTTCTCAGGCCTGTCCACTTTAAGAAATAGATTATTAGGTTTTATGCACCTTTGGTCTGACATGATGAAGAATTGCTTCAATGAAAATGAAAGGGGTATATTTTTGTTTCCTTTAAAATATATAGACTAATTTATGAGCTTTTACTTCTCTTTTTCTTCCATTTAAGCATATCTTACTGAATGACTTGCAAAGAATACTATGAATAACACATAATACATATATAACCACCTCTCAAATCTAAAAATGCACACATTTTTCTTTTGAATATTAAAGACTGCACTCCTTCTGTGCCATATTGTTGTCCTTATAGAACCCATGAGATAAAATTCCCCTGTAAGCCACAGCTACCATGAGTGACTGGAAGGGCTGTTACTCTGCAATTTTATACTTTTCAAAGAATCATAGAATGGGTCAGGTTGGATAAGACCACAGTGGATCATCTGATCAAAAACTTCTCTTCTCAAGCAGAGTCATGGTTTCACAGGATTAAGTCCAGATGGTGCTTGAGTATCTCCAATGAGGGAGACTCCACAACCTCTCTGGGCATCTGTTCCAGTGGTCACCCGCACAGAAAAATTCTTCCTCATATACAAGTGGAACTTCCACTGCATCAGGGTCTGCCCATTGCCTCTTGTCCTCTTGCTTGGCACCACTAAGAAGAGTCTGGATCCATCCCCCTGACACTGTCCTTATAGACATTTATTGACATTGATAAGGTCCTCTCTGAGTTATATCTTCTTGAGGCTGAACAGGCACATCTCTCTCAGCCTGTCCTTGTAAAAGAGATGCTCCAGTCTCCTTAGCATCTTTCTTGCCCTCTCTGGGAGCTACTCCAGGATCTCCATGACTCTCTTGTCCTGAGAAGCCCAGAAATGGATGCAGAGCTCTAGATATGGCCTTATTGAAGTCCACGAGAGTAATCTTGCTGCCCTACTCCCTCTTTGCTCAGTACTGAACTCAACAATTTCATGATCATTAGAGCCAAGGCTGCCCACAGTCTCAAATCTCCATCAAGACCTCCTCTGTTTGTTGGCATGAGGTCAATCAGCCATTCCTTGTGGGGTCATCCACTACCTGTGGCAGGAAGTAGTTTGACTCCAGCAGAGAAGTGCCAGTGGTTCCTGATTATTCTGTGCATTGTTTCTTGTGCAGGACTGCCATACAACCAAGAGCACCCTCCTGGTAGAGCTGTTTCAGTTTCAGACTCTCTGAACAAGAGATTTGGTGCAATTCATACCCTCTTCTCACAAACCTGCTCAGGATGCTCAATAAGCTCTCATCTTCACACATTTGGCATGTTGCAACAGCAACTAGACAGAATAATCAATCACTTCTTTTATTTGATTGATCCAGTTGACATACCATCAGCTAGGCACCAGAGAGAAAAGTGATCCAGTGCTGGTGAAAGGTGAGCATAGATGAGTACTTATGCAGAACTGCCCATGAGTGAATCATATTTACCACTTCTTTTTCAGAAAAAGACAGAAATCACTATTCCGTACCCATCTCAGACAAAACTTCTTGGGTGACTCAAAAGGAGAGTCATGCTATTTTCACAAAAATTCATTATGAACAATTCAGTTGGCAATTAGTAAGGAAGACATGAAGGAAACGAGCCTCGTTTTTGCTTTCTCTTGTTTCTCTATAGAGGTGATTACTGAATATCAATATGCATAGATGAAATGTCTCAGAGGATTTTGAATTAAGCATAGAGAAGGGCCACAGGTAAAGTCTCAATTTATTGCAATGTGCATTTAGCTCAGTTGTCTTTGCATAGACAACCAACAAACTTGTGAGATTTCAGGTAATAGGTGTAAATAAAAGAAAAAGGGAAATTTATTGTTATGTTTATGTTTACTGTAGTTCTTGCTATTACTCTGTCTCTTGTGAGGCCTGGAAATGTAATTTATTTTGTCTCTGGTATCAATACTGATCACAGCAGGCAGGCATCTGCTTCAGAAAAGTCATGTCTCAACTGGCTCTTCTCAATGGCAAAGTCAGAACAAAGGCCAAGGACTCAATAGAAATGAAACTACATTCTCTGTCTGGTCACTCCTGGTCAGGGTTGAGGTAATATGGAAGGATTATTACCACAACTGTATGGTACTAGTTCTGTGGATAAATTGACTATTTCAATCTTCTGGGCTGTCAATTCAAAAACTTTTATGGACACTACTCCATAAAAGAAAGAGAAAAAGGGGGAAAGAGAGAAAGAGAAATTGACTGTGCTCCTGGTAGCAGTAAAATCATTCCTGGTATACATCTCTGTTATTATCTATTTGCTTATTTTTCTTCTGCAGTCTTTAAGTTTGATCACTGCAATAATTATATTGCATAGCTTTATAACACCATTTATTTTAAGGTATATATGAGCTCAGTATAAAATTACTACAATAGAAAATGGTTCAATATTATATGCACATGCACGGTTCAACCCTGTCTGATAAAATGGGGAAAAACCCCTCAAAGTAGACCTAAATATGCCTTTGTATATGTTGTGATAATTCAAAATACAGTAGTGCATGGTTCTCAATGAAGTATAAAGGTTGCAAGACTGTTCTTAACAGTGCAGGAAGAAGGAAACATGAACCTAGAGATTTCAGCAATACAAGAATGGCCACAGAGCATTCCACATGCCCTCTCCAGAGTGTTGGCAGAAGAGCAAGAAATTCCACCCATCAAAAAGCCAATTGGCCATTTGCAATGGAAACCTGGGATAGCTTATGGTTATACAGAATGAGATATTGATGGTGTATTTAATGAAATAATAATAATAATACTCTGGAGAGGAGGAAATCTTAGGACTTTATCAGGGAACATCATTGAACAAGACATGGAGAGTGGCTAAAGTAATTATTAAACTACCCAATTGTTCATTTATTAATTCATTCAAAATAAAAAAGAAAAGCCTTTCATGAAATATTTTTCTTTAGATTAACAATCTTTCTGGAATATGTTACAAAATGTTAAATAAGTTTGTTTATTCAAGCAGTTCTCACTGAACACTTAAGGAAATTTGCTTCTAGATTTAGCATGAAAGATGAAAGCCAGTATACTTAAAATTGGTGGTTGGCCTCCACGAGTGCTCATCCATTCCTCTGTTGTATTCCAAAGATTTTCTTTCCTCTGCTTCCTTCTAAAATAATCTTGAATTTTTCTTTGCAGATGCAAGTACTTTCAATTGTTTTTTAAAATGATAATGAAATTGTATTTGAAAATCATCTCAAGAAACCATAACAGAGGAAACCAACCTGATGAAAAACAGCATTTCTTTATACCCAAATCTAATCTACAATTATTTTTTTAATTCTTCTATTTAAAGCAAATTCCTAGAGCTAGTGCCTCCAGTACAATAACAACTGTTATTCTGTTAGAATAATTGTCCTAATAAATGTTTCTAAATAGAAGCTGAAATTCACACATATATAAAAGCCATTAAGAACAGGGTCATACATATGATAACTGTAAGTTTCTCTTGCAATCAGCTTTGTCCTAAAAGCAATCTTACACTTATTTCGTATATATATACATATGTCAATTTGCCAACATTTTTACTCTGAGTGCCACTTTGCATTTATTTAGTTAGAGGAATTACTTGAATAAAAAGCAACTGGATAAACCTAAAATTTTCAATTCTTTTAATTCTGTGAGACTAAATGCAATAATAAACTTCATAGAATAAATGTGTATTTTATACATTGAGCTTACCAGACCAGACACAGAACACATACAGAGAGCTTGATAGAGCTTGATATATTTACCCTCTGCAGAATATTGCCTGAATTTTGTTATCTATTGCCCAATATTACTGAGGGTTTAGAATGAGTGGAGATGGCATTAAAATGTTAAAATTTTGTTCTTCAACTATGAAGCTGAGTTCATCCATGTTTTGAAAGTTCACCAATTTTACTTAAAAGAGAGGGTTTTTCTCTATCAATTGTAATTTAATCAAAATATTACATAACTCTTCACACTTACAAATAAAAAAATCAGTCTAGATTTTTTCTTATTTTCTGTGTTCTGTGATATTACCTGAGTCTTTCAGTAGTATATGCAACAAAACACAGCAATACAAAGGCACAGTGAGATGATTTATGAATAGATTTTGGGCTTACGTCTGAATTATTTTGGTTTTATGAGTTTAATTCCAACTTCTATAGCCTTTGCAAGTACCTTTGGGGTTGCTGCATTTCATGAATTTGTCAGATTCTGATTTCAATTACACTGGTATCAGGTTGGTATAATTTGCAAGCTACTACAGGTATAATTTCTGATTTAGGTTAATATTAGTTTAGTAAAAAATTAGTCCACAGCTATTCTGGAAGAACATTCTAAAATGCCTCATGCCTGTCAGCTAATTATGTCTTTGAAAGCTTATATTTTTAACATAATAGGCACTAAAGCATGCATTTATATAATTATATTTTACATATATATTTGGGTTTTTTTTAATTCATAAATTATAGAAGAGTGTTCAGGCATGTGCATATTATTGACTGGTACTATTCCTCCTTTCTTTCATTCCAACAGAATTACAAAATGAATTTTAACAAGAAATGGTTATCATGATAGAAAGGAAGTGGTTGCAGGCTTTTCACTAAAATTATGTGCCACAAGAGAGAAGGCAGTAGAAAGTAATAAGATGAAATCTAATTCTTTAGTCATAGGAGTATGACTCTATTACCTTCTAAATATTATCTATCTTTGCACCAACAATTAAAAACATTTCTACAGAATGCATAACATATTTAAGTATTTCTTTGGGTACTTATTTTAAAAGCACATGCAAAATAAAGATATGCAAATAGGACAAAGCAAGGACAGAGATTTTGTGGCCAGTACTACAGCTGAAGGCCAGTTTGTGAAAGATGCTGTCCCCAGACAGAAAACATAATTGCTGCTCTGAGTTAGTAATCCATGCAAATTACTGATGAAGTGGGAAAAAAGTCTTCCAGAGCCTAAACTTTAAGCATTTTCAATTTACCAAAATTATGACTGAAATTTTGGTGATAGCTCATTTCTCTATATTGTCTGTAAAATTTACAAACATAGAAAAAAAGTTGTAAGATATCATTATTAAGATTCCCCAAGTTACCAAAGTTTCTTTAGTCCTTTATTAGTCCTGATTTATAGGCCAGCAGTCCATGGCTGTTCTTTAGAAAGAATTTGATAGCTTTTTTTCATGTTACTTCCTTTTCAATTCTGAGACCTATAAGACCTATAAGATATGGCAATTAATTAAAAGTGTAATTGGAAAGTAATTACATATTGGTGACGACAGAGATTTAGTAGGATATAACCAGACCCTGCAATTGAGATCGCAGTCTTCATTAGGGCACTCATCTGCCTCAACAGTACTTTCAACAGGCAGCTTTTTTCCATGTCCTTTTTCAGCAATATCCTAGAGTCATAGAATCATTTAGATTGAAAAAGACTTCTGAGTCATAGAGTCCAACTATTAGGCTAGCACTGCTGTGCTACCATCAAACCATATCCTCAAGTGCCACACCCACATGCTTTTTGAGCACTTCAAGGGATGCTGACTCCACCACTTCTCTGGGCAGCCTGTTCCAATGCCCATCCATCCTTTCAGTAAAGAAACTTGGCAATATCCACTCTAAACCTTCCCTGCTGCAACTTTTGACCACTCCCTCCTAGTAATTCCTGTCACTAGGTGCCTGGGAGATTGACTCCCACTCTCCTTTCAGGTAGTAGTAGAGAGGAATGAGATCTCCCCTAAGCTTCCTTTTCTTTGGGTTAAATACCCCCAGCTCCTTCAGCTTCTCCTCATAAGCCCTGTGAGCCAGGCTGTTCATCAGCTCAGTTGCTCTTTGGACACTCTCCAGAACTTCGATCTTTTGTTGCAGTGAGGGGCCCAAAACTGAGCAGAGGATTCAAGGTGTGGTCTCAGCAGTGCCACGTACAGAATCACCGCCCTGCTCTTACAGGCCGCTTTATTCCTGATACAAGCCAGCATGCCATTAGCCCTCTTGGCCACTTAGGCTCAAGTTCAGTTGCTGTTGATGAGCACCCCAGATCCTTTCCACCGGGCATCATTCCAGCCAATCTGCCCCCAGCCTGTCGCACTGCCTGGGGGTATTGTGACCCAAGGGCAGGACCTGTCACTTGGCCTCATTTAACCCCATATCTTCGATTCAGCCCACCAATTCAGCCTGCTCAAATTCCTCTGCAGAGCATTGCAACTGCCCTTACTTCACTTTCATATAACCAGCTAAAAACCAGCTATGACCTTTCTAGGCTCAGAGCTTTATACAGATTTTCCAAAATTCAAGCAAGATGCTGGGGCCTTCTTTGACTCCATTTTCACAAGCATCTATAGTAGACATCTTCACAAGCATCTTATCATTTGTTACGTCATTTTTGCTTGACAACACTGGAAGGCCAGTGCTTAGCAGCACTGGTTTTGATTTCCAGTCCCTTGAAACACAGTGAAATGCAAGTGCTGCATGTCCAACAATGTAGATTTTAAGGGTTGCTTATATGAACCCTTTTATTTAAAAAACATTTGTAATGACTGCAAATTCACATGGTTACAGATGTAATCAGGGTCCTAAAAATAAAATCTACTTATCTATCTAAATTGAAAAGGATCACTGTGATTTTTAATTAAAGTAATCTGACTAATATTCAGAAATATTAGTTTTATGGAAAAAAACATAAGTTTTTTTTTTAATTCAAAACTATTTAAGTTTTGATTTTATCTACAAACATGATTAAAAGTGATATTTGAGAATAATAAACACAGAAAACTTTATCAAAATATATATTGTTTAAAATGAAAGGGGTCTTTTATTCAGAAATACTTTCAAACAGCTTAGATATCATGTTTCTTACCATCTATCACATTATTAATCATATAATTAAAACATAATTTTGTACACATATCAAGTAAAATAGTTTTTTCTTTCAGTTTTCCAGCAGATTTTTCTGTTTGAATATCTGGTGCTGAATATTTTTTGGCATGAGCAGGTGGCTTTTATATATATATCAGTATCAACATTAAACTAAACAGATTAAATTGTAATATGAATACATTGGAAATAATTCTTGTCTATATCAAAAATATGCTGCAATTTCGGCTAAAGGCAAAGAAACAAACCATTTAACATTTAGACTACACTAGAGTATACTAGATTCTAAAACCCATCACTATAACAACCATGTAAAACTCACAATGCGCACCTAAGAAAATTTACTGCAAAGTAGTATTCTTTTTTTTTTTTGTCTCTAGGAATATGAATAATCAATTGAAGAATCCCATAGGCAGTCTCTCCTTCCTATAGATTAATGAAGTTTCATCTTTTGCTCAGGATCATCAAACCTCCAGGACAATGCATAAGGGCTCCAGGAACGCTGTAATATGGATGTTTAAAATTACAGCTTTTTATAAACTGCATACAAATGAAAACACTTAAATAATTAAGGTGTTTTTCAAATCCTTTGTCAGAATCACTAAAGGATCTATAGCAATGTCTGCTTCTTTCTTTTATAAATTTTGAATTCAGTCTTAGGGACTTATATTGTGAGATCTTCTCTTCCCACTTTGCCAGACTATCCTTCAGAAACAATGTATATCACAGGGATTTTTTTTCTGAACGTGATACATAGTCCTCTGATTTATCTGGATGTTTAGATTTCTTTGTCCTTTGATGTGTCCAGTCACAAGACGAATTCTAGAGCAATAGCCATTTTTCACTATTGTGACAGTATTGAAGCCACCTGCTCTAATAGTATCTCAGTCCTCCCATCCCATCCCATCCCTGTGAGCAGTTCTGGCAAACAGCACAAAGGTGGCACAGTGGCATTGATGCTGCCTGGGTCCTCAGCCCCACAACTCACAAGTGTTGAAATAATCCTACAGCCAAGTATCCTCATGTGTCAGCACCAGTCTCAGAACTTATGTTTGTCACCGGTAGCATGGTGATCCCCTCCCCTATCTATGGTCCTGCTCATGCAGATCCAACTCAGAGCCCCAAGTACCAGATCAGAGCTTTTTGATGTGCAGCTTCTTCCAATGCAAAACCATAAGTGACAATTTTATCACTGTCTCAAGAAATAAAATATTTTTTTCCACACAAAAAAAAAAAATCTGATTTTTTCCAATACACAGTGTGTGGGAGTTTTTTCCTTCACATCTGTTGGGAGAGCAGCAGTGTAAAGTTTTAATAGCATCTCTCAGTCACTAAAACAACTCAGTTTTAACCCTCTGTGCAAATGATTTTGCACCTATCCCTTAAAACAGCTGTCATGTTCTTTTGGGATTTCTTCTATGATTCTATTCCCAAATTTTCTTTATTACAAGATTAAAAACAGTGGCCATTTATTTTGAGAATCTAAAATATTTTGAGATTTCCCAGAAATTTTGCAGACAGGTGAGGCATATATTTCATGTTTATCACTAAACCCATTAGAAAACAACTTCAAAAACATCTTTTACAATACCCTTTCAACTTTTCTGTATGTTAGAAAATGGAAATAACTTTAGACCTTCATACACTTCTCTGACAGCTCCCTGAATTTTTTTTTTTTTTTTTTTTTTTTTGCCTTGATAAGGCATTCTTCATAAGCCATCTGTCCTGCAGAAGGTGATGGCTTCTATTTTTTTTTTTTTTGTTTTGTGGTTGTTTTTTTTGGTCTTTTTTGGTTTTTTGTTTTGTTTTGTTTCGTATTCTAGTGCAATACCAAGGTAGGGCTGGGCTGCAGCTGACAACATCACAACATCATCGAGCCCTGTCCCACTCCCAGCCCAGGCCAGGCTGGAATCTGCTGTGCCCCATCCCGGCAGGGCTGAGCCCTGCTTTGATGCACCTCTGGCCAAGCCAAGTCCCTTCCAGTGCAGTCAGATCAGCCCGTGGTGTGCTCCTGCTGCTGCTGAGTCCTAGCCTGGCTGCTGAGACACCAGCCTTCCCCTGCAGCAACTGCTGGGCAGAGGGGAAGCCATCAGCCCACAGCTGAAATTGAACTAAGCAGGGGCCAGAGACCACCATGCTGCCAGAGCGGCCACTGCAGTTCTGGCCAGGCCCCCTGAGATCCTGACACTACGTGCAGCTGCAAAATCTGTCACTGTGAGGGCTAGAGAAACCACGTGAAGATGGCAAGGTCGGTAAAGGAGTTAAATGCCAGATGGAAGAATGGGGAGATGCTTTAATCTTGGGTTGAAGTTCTTTTAAAGTCCACGGTGAGGGACTATGATACACTGAAATAATCCTGTAATTCATGGAAAAAGCATGGGAGGATGCAGTGTTCAAACTGTAGACATGAGCAAGGGCACCCATGCTGAAGCATGCAAATGTTGAAGTAGCTGTGATCCTATGAGAAGTTTGGACAGAGAGACAGAAAAGTGATGAAGACCCTTTGGTCGCAGGCAAAAAAGTTCACTGTTTCCTAAGATGAAGATAATCTCAGAGATAAATGAAGAGAACTTTTGCTTTTGAACAGCTCATCCTTAAAATAGTATCCCATAAATTGACATGGCCTATAAACACAGCTGTAGGAAAGGCTGAAAAAAGATGGGAGGGACTTCACGATTGCAGTTTTCCAGGTGGCTGCAATTAAAGGAAATTAAAAGAGAGAGAACTGTTCTTGTGGAGAAGTCTCCATGGCGTGGCAAGAGAAACTCCTTTCCCTAAGGGAACTGATGAAAGACAACTCTAGACGTGGTAAACTGACTGAAAATCCCAAGTTTTGCCTCTTTATGTTGTCAGTGAAAAAGAAAATAGGGTGTGGGGGGAGAACTGTTCTGAAGGTTTTATTGTGATTCCTATTATTCTTTTAGTTCTGTTAATAAAGCTTTCTTTATACCCTTTAGAGTTTGAGCCTGCGTTGCTCTTCTCCTAATCCTATCTCGTAGCAGGAAATGAGTAAATAATTCTAGTGTGTGACCTGGCAATTTTGGCCAGCACTAAACCCACCACATTATGTGGTGCATTGGCCAGGAAATCTAAAATTGGCAAACCAAAACCACTATACAAGGTATTCGCAGAGGTACTAAAAGGATGCTTAGAGAGGTCCATGAATTGCTGTCAAAGCTGTGCTGCTAACAACTCAGAAAAGTCACTAAACACTAGTGAAGAAATATTTGGAACCAAGAGTCTCTTGTGAGTATTTTCTCAATGGCAGGTGGTGGAAATGTTTACAATCTTTAATTTTCATTATGTAGGATTGTAATCTTTTAAGGAACTCCTGCTTTCCTTTTATAGTTTTTGTAAACTCTTCAGTGCCTTGCTATTTCTTACTCTTGATACTTCAGAATACAATTTACCTTCATATGAATGAAAGGACTGCCATGCATCATTAAATCAAATTTTTACCCAACTTGGAATTCCATGTCTGACAGTGTCAATTAGTGTGTACTTAGGGAAAATTACAGGAAACAGGACAAATATAACATGATCTTCCCTTGCAAAATCTTTAAAATAAGATTATCTTTACCACCAGGAGATCAGGACCAACATTGTAATGCTTGTACTTCCAGTGCATGTGCCCTAGAAGATAAATAACAGGTTTCTTATCAACACCAGAAGAGCAGATTTGAAAGGGTAAAGAGCCTTTTCATTAAAATTGCTAGGAAAAAAAATATTTAGAAACAAAGTTACTCATAAATGATCTTTAATTTTCTTCTTTCAGGATTCAATATACAAAAAAAAAACATTATTCAAGTAAGAGGCAATTTAACAATAAATCATATGAGGATGAAGCAGTTATACCTTAATTTAACTAGAAAAAATCAGTTAAATGAGACAAAATTAACCTAGCCACTTACATCCTGATTCTGAATTCATGATTCTCTAAAACTGCAGCTGTTCCAGCAGTGATTAGCTGAAATAAATAAAAGAGATTGTCCACTTTAAATATGTACAATACCTATTTCTCACTGCTTCATCTGAATTTTTATTAACTGGCACTGGTTATTAAAGTCTTATATAAAACAGACTTAAATTCAAATGCAGTTCTGTTCTCCATTTGGAATGTCTTTAATTTCTTTTCAGCTATGACTATTCCTAGATGCAGCAGTATGAAACTTTGATTCCATTAAATGACAGAATGATTTAATTCCATTTTGCAATAAAACCTCAAAATATTAAAGATCTCAGAATCAAATGTTGAAAACAAGTTATATTTCATATTGATTAAACATTGAATATAAACAATGTTGAAACATTTTCTTTCAATTTTGAAACTTTTTTTTTTGAGGCACAAAGTTATGTGCCTCAATCCAGTTGAAAAAGGATATTTTCTTCGCCTATGCTGTTTCTTGTTGCTAATAGAAAATATTGTATTTATAATTAAATTTCTCATAATATCTTTTCTCTCTGTTTCTCTTATTTTTCATTCCTGTCCGAATACTATGAATCCAAAGCCTGCCATCCTTTGCCACCCCACACATCAGGAAAGCATTACTTCAGTCTGTCACAAGAGTGTGAGAACAAGGATGTGCAGGGTAAATAGGCATGTCTATTTGAGCAAAGGTGGCAGGGGATAATAGAGTTAGGAGCCAAGGCTGCAGACTAAACGAAGATGAAGCTTGCTTAGCAAATAAGGCACAGAGACAGTTTCAGCTTATTTAAAAACCAGTCCAATAGCTTCTGCACAAATGCTTAGGGATCATAAGTTTCTGTTCCACTCAAGTCTTCTTTCTCCTAGAGCAGTCAGTGACTGGCTGTCTCGGGAATGATTTCCTGATTTTCCTGGAAAAGGCCATTTCACAATTAGGCAATAGCTCACAGGAAAGGAATATTTAGCTTGAGAAAACTGGCATGAAGGATTTAGAAAATCTTTGATGGAAATATGAAATTCCAGGAGATAAATTAAAGCACAGGGAAAATCTGTGTGAGTTGAAAAAAAACAGTCAGTTGATACTGATGCATGTCAGTAACTTTCCTTGTAATATAATCAGATATGCTAGACAAAGGGAAAGCACTGAAACCAATGGTTAGGTTTTTCTTAAATCTGGCTAAAGAATTAAATATCTAATTAGAATTCTCAGTCAATGCTATCTTAATTAACTAATACATCATTCTGTTAACACTAATGGTAAATTAAATATGCTTGATCAATATCCAAACAATGAATTCTGGTTAATTGACGTTGATCTTAATGGGTATTACTTTAAAATATTAGCTGATGTACATCCACAGCTGTAGAGATTACATATTACAATATTAATTTTCAGGATATCATTTGCAAGAAACATTAGTGAGTAGTTAGTGAGCTTTCCTTATATATGAAGAAGAATTGCAACCAGTCATCTCAGAAAATAAAATTACATTATCCCCTTACAAATAATTTATTATTTTCCACCTTATATTGTTTTTCCTTCTCCTTTAAAGTGACTACTATGAAAAGCTAAGGATTTCTAAATAACAATTTACAAACTCTGGTGAATTATGGTCACATCTAAAATGAATTAAATGGATTAATACAAAAACCAATTACAGTAAAATGCAAGTAAGTACAGACAAAGAAAGCTGTAGACTGAGGAGTTGAAATCAGATACCCAACTGTTGGATTCTAAAAGCTCTTAATGCCTTCTGGAATGGAAGTTAGAGTGATTGGAATTTCCAAAAAATAGCCACAATTAATATCTATATTTCTAGTAGCTTGAAAAGAGTCAGCTTGAAGGAAAACAATATTCAGTGGATGATTTCTAGCACTTTCTGAACTCCCTATCACTAGTTATTTCCTTGTTAGGAGAGACAAAAATATCATTGGATTCTAGTTTAAATTTTGGTCTTGTTTCATGGTAGATGACTAACTGAATCATGGCCTGAAAAGTCATATGACATTTATTTGTACCTTATTATTTCGATTTGTATAGCAGGTAAATTCTAGGTGTTTACCATTATTTTAATTAATGTTTTAAACAAGTTTAACATCTTACATTCTTGTGAGGATTCTTTATTGTATAAATAGACATATATAGATATGTTAAGACTCATTTATTTGATGAAAAAATCATGTCTAGTGTTTCAGGGGACATTTCAAAAAGCCTCACAAAATAAATAATAGTCCTAACAAAAATGAAAATTAGGAGCACTCTTTAATTTGCAAAGCATGTGTTTCTTCTAAGTAATGAGTGAGCAGAAAACAACTCTATGAGAATTGAACCTAGAGTCAGTTAAGAATTTGGTTAAATTAACCCCACTTTGTTCACAGGATAAATACATATTTGGGAATACAATGATCTAAAACAGCTGAAATAAAGAGAAAACTTGCTAGCATAAATAAAAGAAGACATTAGCAGAACCTAATTTTATACACTGAGAATTCAATTCACATTAGAGTTCACTGGTTTTGATTTTCCCCTTAAACAATGAAATATACAACTGAATTTAAATGGAAGTCTTCAAAGAAATCCCACATTGCAGTTCAGCAGTTTTAAGTACCTCTTATGGTAAAAAAAGACATTATCTTGACTTCTTCATTTTCCTTGCTATCACCTCTTATCACAGCAACTTCAAACTAGAAGTAAGCCATGGGGCAGTGACATGGGAGACCAAGGCTTGACCTCTCATTTTGCCACAGATTTTAAATGTCATTTTGGCAACTCAATTTGACATTGTCCAAATTCACAGAGTCAACTATGCATTCAAACTTCAGTTGATTACAGTGAGAAATAGGCTTCTAAATATTTCTCTAGATCTGAGGTCACTGCATCCAAATCTGGGGTCTCCAGCACAGGAAGGACATGAACCTGTTAAGAGCCAGTGTAGGGTATGGCCACTAAGATGATCACAGGGTTAGAACACCTCTCCTAAGATCCTGAGAGAGCTGGGGTGCTTCATCCCAGAAAAGTCTTTGGGGGTGGCATCTTTTCAGCCCTCTAGTATCTAAGTGGGGCCTGCAAGCAAGACAGAGATGGACTTTTACAATGGCATGTAGTTAGGGGATGAGGGAGAATAGCTTCAAACTGAGACTAGGTTTCAATTTAATGTTAGCAAGAAATTTTTTACTTATGAGGATGGTAAGGCATTTGGACAGGTTGCCAAGAGAAGTTGTGCATGTCCCATCCTTGGAAGTGTTCAAAGCCAGGTTAGATGAGGCTCTGAGACACCTGATCTAGTGGAATTTCTCTGCCTATAGCAGCAGGGTTGGAGCTAGATGATTGCTAAGATCCTTTCCAAACCAAACCATTCTATGATTTTATCATCTGACTCCAGTATTGCTGTTATGCCTGTAGTCAGTGCAGCTCAAATCTGAACTCACATCAGTCTTTATAATATTCATATTGCATTTGTTCAGGCACTCAACTGCTGACCCATCAGCTGACTTTACAATCAAATAGAAATTTGAGTTCTAAAGTAGATTAGATGGTTGTGACTTTTGTCCTGTGACACTTAACCTGTGTAGTTATTAAGAATAGGGATGAGCTATACCTGTGTAGTTATTAAGAATAGGGGTGAGCTATGTGCACCAAAAGTGAATTAATCTCTAATCCTTTGAATACTCTGTCAGTTGAATATGTTGTATACCTTCTCTTCTCTATTTTCACAGGATTTAAGCCCTACTCTGTTGCTAAGACCTATTCATTTGGATTTGTTTTATTCTGAGGTTTTTTGATGAAGTAGGGTTGCTGACCTATTGACCATAATTCACTGAAATAAATGGCTAGATAGCCCCCTAATGAACTTGAATTCTACCTGTGTGAAAACTCTTTATATTATTAAAGATGTCTCTGACACCCGATACCCAGAAAATTACTACCTGGGAGCATCATGTTGCTTTATTAATATAATTTTATATTTTCAGTCAAAGGAAACTGGAGAGGAGAGCCATTTTAATGGATGCATAGAAGCCACTTTTAGCACAGGTCATAAAAATCTGCTCTTGATAAATGAAGCTCTGAACTCACTGTTATTCATCAGATATCTGGGAGAGTATAAACACACATCACTTGTGCTAGTTCCACTGAACACAGAGGTAGGTGCAGCTCTGCACCGACATTAGAAGAGCAGCTGAGCTTTTCATGTGTATAAATGATGTAAAAAAACAGAGGACTATAAGGCAGGTACAGTGATCTCGAGGCACCAGTTTCAGAAACCCAAACCTCAGCTGAGCAAAGCTACCAAAGTTTGTTCAAACTGTTTGAACACATCAGAACACATACACACATGTGCATAAATATTCCCCCCTATTTTGTTGGGCCTGAAAAGAGAAAAGGTTGCTAGAATAATAGTAGCTACAAGTACCTGAGACAGATGGTATCTCAGGACAGCTAAAGCAACTATTAGAAGAAATGTAACAGAGCATCAGCTCTAGATGCACTCAGCAAAGTAATGAATGCTGTTGCAGAGATGCAGCTAATTAAAAGGGATTCAAACCCATTTATACCTTGTTTTGTGCCCAGCAATATGCTAAATATGGACACTACCACACCAGCTGAAGCAGAAAATGTCTACAGTAAAGGGTCTCAGGTCAATGGTTTGCAGGGAAATTGCACTAACACAATAAAAAATAAACTAGTACACATGATATGCATGTAATAAAAAAATTAAATGTAGCAAAAGACATTCTGAGACAACTCTTTTCTGTGATTTTATTTTTTGGATTAAAACATTAACAAATCTTTCAAATTGCACAGGTAAATTATAGTAAAGAAAATTGCTTTGTTTTTAACCATTCATGGTTGACTTGATCTGACCTACTCACAAATGAGCCTTGGTTTTAAGATTAAAAGAGCTGAAAATACTAAAGAACACAAGACTCTGGTTTCAGAGTCTCAAAAATGCAACTATTTAGATGGAATTTTTACACTGGAATAATCTCAGAATTGGTCTTAGAGATATGTGCATTAAAGTCTTGTGATAGATTTCATGGAAGAGACAGCAGAAAGTGCTTACCTGGCATTTCTCAGTGAATTTTTCCATTGGATTCCATAAATATTATATTCTTCAGAAAGGAAGAAAGTTAGTTTATTTCAATTTTTTTCTGCCTTTCTATGTGGGGTTGCATAAGTGATATGCCAGCAGGGAAAGAAAAACAAGAGAGAAAGAGAGTGGCCTGTAAAGTGGGAAAAGTGTCACAAGAGTAGAAAGAATAGGAATGTAAGATGCTTTGTGACATGCAAAGAAACTTTGTTAAAGAAATCTTAAGGTTTCAGTGCTCCAGTTTCAGGAGAAGTACAAGAAGAGTGAAGAAAATCTGCACTCTTAAATCTATTTAATTTTGCATACCCTTTCCACGAGGCAATCTAACCCTAAATAATGCTGCATTATTTTTCAGAAAGCATCATTACTCTTTTATCAAGTATTAATACAAAGAACACACCATATTCTGTACATTTATACATATATATATATATATATATATACACACATACATATATATTCTAGCACTGGGGTCTTTATATAGATTTCTTTTTACCTGGCATATTTTTATCTAAGACTCAGATCATTTGGTCTATTTATTTGTTCTTGATTCTATAAAGCTGTATCAACTGCAAGGTATATGTAACAACTGATTTAAACATAAAAACTATTGTTGCCAGGAGTACTTTTGTTAACACTATATTAATTTAAAAGAAAAGATTCCACCCTAGCAAAACTTGGCTTTTTTAATCAAAATTACATCATACTGCTTTTCAGTTGCACAATTTGAAGAAATAAAACATCTGATATTGACCTATTTCTGATTTGATATCGGCCTTAACGTCAACATCTAAAGTTTATTCATCTCATTAAGGCTAGATATTTAGATATAGCTATAGGCACAAGGAAAATATTACAGTGTCACCACTGGATATGATAACTTGTATTTTGGACAGATCTTTTTCCATTGCGTATAAAACCAGCTGTGATAACAGGTGTAGTTAGGACTCCTAGCTATAGTTAAGAGAAGTGAATTTTATGTTTGGCATTTGCTTTATTTGCACATCTGGCTGCATTTCTCCAGCACTGTTGAGTAGCAGCTCTTATGCACTGCAGTAATGGCTTGGTCTCTCATACTGGCTGTTACCAACATCATTCAGACACAATAGGGAGATCCAAGGGGGATGGGTTTTCTTAGCTTTGCTTAGTCACATCTGTAGGCAAGTATATTGTTATTTATCAAGAAAAGTTTTAAAAACATAAATAATCATACTGAAATGGACACAGAATTTCCCCTGCATCTCGGATTTGTTTTTCTTATTGTGTTCTCCACAACCAATAAAGTAGTCTGCACATTATTTTGGAAATGTGAAAGTTTGTTACCCTTGAAATAAAGCTTAAAGAAAAGATCTGCCCCTTAAAACAATATCTATCAAAGGAAAAAAGTACAAAAAATATGAAAGAAAATTTAAAACTCCTTAAACTGGAATGTCTAATTAACCAATTGCCCTTTTTTATTTAGAATGGAATTAAGTGAAGAAAAAATATTCAGAAGGCAAAAAAAAAAATTGCTGATGATATTGCAATCAATAATAGCTTTTCCTGCTATCAACAGAGCTGTACATAAAATAAGGAAAAAAACATGAAAAGGAAAAAGTAAAAGCAAAAATGCAATGGAGCTAAAGAACTCAGATTCTTGTCTGCATGAATCAAAAGCTTGATACTTGCAGCAGATAAACAACCTGAGTTGCCTTAGGAACTCAGGATTCCCTTATTCACAAGTACAAATTTGTTTTATTTGGTTTTCTGCCTTCTTAGGAGTTTATAAAAACTTTATTTAAACAAATTGAACACCTCAAAAAATCCAGCCCTTCAAAAACTTTTGAACTTTAAGCTCAGTTTCAAATACTGGTGTCAAGCCTTATCACAGATAATTTTTATAACTCATTATATTTATTATAAGATCAACCCTCAGGATTAGTTACAGTGCGCAAACATTAAGAATTGCATAATATCTCTCAGAAAAAGAAATTCAGAAAAGACTTGGTGTGAATGTGGATATATGAAAAATAAACACACAAAAAGGAGAGGTATGTGTTTTGCCATTTTAATATTTTATTACAAGTAAACTTTTTTGGTATAGAGGGGTTTGTGTTATCTCTTCTCTTCTCTTCTCTTCTCTTCTCTTCTCTTCTCTTCTCTTCTCTTCTCTTCTCTTCTCTTCTTTCTTTTCCTTTAAAAGCAAGAGCCTATGGTATATCATTCTATATATGTTACCCTTTAGCCTTTCCTTTAACCAAATAGGGCAACAGATATTGGGTCTGAAATAACTTAATGACATTGAAAATATTTCTGGTTTCATACTAGTATTATAAAAGACTGGTTCTCTAAGCAATTAAATAGAACTAAACTAGTCCTATTTAACTTCTTTTTATTTCTAAGTTTCCCCACACTCTGCCTCAAAAAAAATATATTGCAGATAGGCTAGACTAAGCAAGTGATGGATCTTTTAATTTTAGCATAAATTTGTTATGTAGAGTCTGACTGCAAAGTTCAAAACTGGATGGTCATACAGGATATGCTCCTGCTAGCTCTTTGTCCTACTCTTTCAATCTTTTAACCTCAATTTCAAGCAATTGCTCTTCATCTTACAAAAGCCCTTTCAATATTGTCTGTCCTTTCATTTTTCTTTGCAGAAAGTATATTTCCTTCTTAGCAATTTCCCCTTGGTGCCTGCTAAAAAGTTCCCAAAAATATTCTATCTAATCTATAATCTGCTTGGAATGACATGAAACTTGTAAACTCTACCTCTCTCTCTCTCTCTCTCTCTCTCTCTCTTTCTCTCTCTCTCTCTTATTTCAAGGTATTATGTGAAGAATTCTTGGGAATTAAAGAGCATTTTTTCTTAAAAAAATAATCCGATTAAAATATTTATTCTTTTGGAGTCAAATTCATAATTTGAAAGTGCTGTTTATAAGACATGTGGCTGATAGAACAGGTTGAATCCCAGATAAATCTTTTCATGTTTTCTCATATATGAATCACTGATAATTGAGTCCAAACATGGAGTTGTGTAAAAAGACTGTAATAGGAACAATCGGTCTCATCATGAAGGCAACCTGGCATAATTCATGGGTGCTGTATGATTAACCATGCAAATTGTATGCCTCCCCTCTTTATTGTCATTTTCTTTACATTTCCCCAATCTTGAAAAAAATACACAAAAGTTTTGCCAGTGGGCTTAGAACCTCTAAATTAATATGAATTGAGCAAATTGACTAGAAGTGACTTCAGTATTGACCAGTGCTTCATGAATTTCTCTCTTTGATTATTTATTGGAAAGGAACTAGAGAAAAAAAAAAGGTGGTATAGTGTACAAAGTAATTAAAATGGAATCACTATTCATTAAATAAATGAAACTTGTACTTGAGACAGAGATAGTGCTGCAGACAGGATGTTTACCTAATGAGTCAAGTCCTGTGAGCTTAATTCTGCATTGTAGTTGCCCTTTGATAATTCTGAAGTAACCCCATTGAATTTCTGAGTTTATTCTGAGTTTCCTATAATGTGGGGACTCCAGCTGTTCAGGACTGAAGGTCAGGCTCCCAGGTCTCATGTCTCTCTCAGGTCTTTTGCAGTCTCCATGTACTGGCAGGGCCTTTCTGTCTCTTGGGCAGCCCTGCCTGGCTCCCAGGTGGTCTGACTCTCCACGTAGCTCACTTACCTACCAGTTGGTCCAGCACAAGGTTTGCTGGTGAATTACACACACATACTCCCATGCACACTAGTTTTGAGGAAGACAGGCAAAGACTTTGGTAACCTCTGACAGCCACCACCAGGTACACACACTGTGTGCACACACACAGTTCTGCTCCAGCTGCTGTTGCTGAGGCTCCCCCTCACTTTGCTCACCCCAATTTCCCCACCAATTACACCAGTCACACCCAAATGGCTGGGGCTGAGACCTCCACTAGCTTCAGTAGCTGGCACCTCTGGCAACAGGGCACCTTAATCTGACTCCTGCTGCTGGCACCAATCTACTCACACAGATCTCAGCAGTAGCTGGCAATCAGACCTCACAGCCCCAATACAGGAAATGGAGAGTGAGATTATGCAGAGTTTTTTAAGAAATTATTTAATGAGAAAATAGGACAGACTGAGGTGATCTGACACCAGGCTTTGTCAGAGAAATGTACTGGCCAGCCCCAGTTTAGACACACCAAGCCACTCTTATATGCCTTTCTGCTAAATTTCCTCTTTGTTTTACCCCATCCCTTCCCCTTAAATGTTCTTTCAGAAGTTTTACATTGTCCCACAAGCTGCTCTTGGATATCTCAAATCATCATGTTTTTTTGTGTTTCTCCCTTCATATCAGTATAAATTTAAGGTTGTTCCCCTTCAATTCTATGCCTGCAGTTTCTTGGTGGCCCAACAGTTACCCACTTACCAGTTCTCCCTTTAATTTTGATCCCTCTTTGCATTGAAAAATTTCCTGACTGCATGCCCTTAACAACAAGATGCTCAAAACTTACACATATTCTTACCAAGCAGGATGAGCCAGATCAAGAAACTCTACCTGTTGAATTTCTGAGTTTATTCTGAGTTTCCCATGGATAGCTTATGAAATTCCAAGGGCCAGCTGATTATTCTAAAAGAAAGGATATCTATTCTAAAAGAAAGAATTTGATACCAAGAAAGCAAGACACTGAGAACACCAAATTTTCCATTTCTGAATCCCAGCTATCATGAAAAGTAATCAAAATATTTGTTATGTTGTTGATGTAACAAGTATTTTTATGACATAAGAAACTTCTGGACTATTCTTCAAGTACAGTTTCATATCAACCAAAAACTACCTGCTAAACATGAGGACACCATACAGGGCTGAAATAAAACCATTACTCTGACATATTTGATACAGTCCTAAGTTTATGTGGCAATGTTCTTGTTTTTAAGATGAATAAATGTCTCATGATATGCAGTAATGCATAATTGATAAGTACATGCAAATAGTTATAGCAGAAACAAGTGGGCTCATCCCCACAGGGTTTTTTTTGTCTATACCTTATGGGGCAAAGAAATATTAAATCTCTCTGTACAAATAAATTTCTAAAAACAGCTTCATACTTAAAGAAGAACAACTGAAGCAATACAAACTTTAACTTAAGGGCCATATCAAACATAATTTGTGTCAGAGATTAAAATTATCCTTTAAAAAATCTTATTTGAATATTTGTGCTACTTGTTATTTTGCAGACACAGATAAGGGACAGAACAGAAAAAAAAATAAATTAAACAAAAATAAACACAGACAGCATTCTGGAACACAAGCAAATTTTTTATTACATAGCAGAATGGTTCAATTTTGTGTGGAGTCTAAAATATTTCTTTTAATGTAAAAGGGAATGTGATGTCAATGTGGTTAGGATTTCTTAATGTTTGTTCTTCAATTTTTATTTCATTATATACTGGCAATTATTTTTAAAAAGTGTTTATAAATTTTGAATAAGAGTCCACGGTTGCCCAAAATCAACCTCACAAAATATCTTCATTTAAATGTGTGCAAGACTCAGTTTATCAGTTATTTGTATGCATCTCAGGCCTATATTTACAGTTAATAACATTTGGTTTTTTAGTGAAAAGGAGGTTCAGATGCAGATAGAACTCAGAAACAGCTTTAAGACAGAAGTACAACTGCAGGCAGTCTGTTGTTTTACAAGTGCTATAAAAATGCATGCTCTGATTAATCTGTCTACTGTAAGTTGTTTCCTTTATGATCCTTTGACTTCTACAACTTCCTCAGGCTTGATTAGGCTCAGATCAATCTGCTGAAGCAGGCAGCTACCATGCTCACAGGTCATCAGTCCAGAGACAGCCCAGAAGATATTGCGAAGAGAAAAGGATCTTGCATTTACAAGAGGAGAGATGCAGCACAGACTCAGCATGCTGTGCCTCTGGAACTGCAGAAAATAAACATAGACAGACTTGTAGAGCAAGCAGAGAAAATGTTGATATCATGGTGCCCTGGGAACCATGGTCCTGTCATCAAAAGTGAAACAAAACACACAAGCAAAGAGGAAACTACAGCACATGCTGGGTAACCCCGAAGAAGGGCATTTGGCCTTGCATCCCAAGTGCTATTGTCTCAATACTCTGAGACAACATCTTGGAGGACAAAAGAACATCTCTATTGCGGGTAGCTAAAGTCATGCTAAAATGGAAGAGCTACTCCTTGCCATAGGAAAAAGTTAAGTGAATCATCTAGAGTGGAAAATGAGAGAGAAACTTGTTACAGAGGTCTACACCAACCTCCTTATAATGAAGCAAAGGAAGTAATATATGGAGACAAGAAAGCAAGTGTAGATAAATGATCCAAAATTCAATTTCTCTAAAATCTAATCAAAACATTTCATATTTATCTTACAGCAAAGATTTTTCATACTGGTGTAGTTTGTGTCAGATGGAACTGAATTGCCAGGCTGCCCTGAAGTTATTTTCACACAAACCAGCACTTGCAGAAACAGTAGTACTGATAACTTCACAAAGTAAGTTTGACTTGCTTTATAGCCCAGTTTGGCAGCTTAAAATGTGAAAGCAGCCATTCATGAGTTAGCATTTTGAGAGTATGTCTCTCTGATGTAGTCACTGCTGAGCAAAACTGATAACCAGGGCATGTACAGTCATGAGAGGTAACAAACATCAGCCTGGGAAAAGTGCCATGCTAACATTTGTCCACTGATGCAGCACTGGAGTTGGGCTCTTTCCAACAATTTTTACTGAATTGTGTCATAGACGTGCAATGGCCCATCTGTAACACAAAAAATTGGTGTAAAATCTATTTTGTAATTTTTTTATAAGTTGTTGCTGTTGTTTGGTGGTTTTCCTCCATTTCCCAATATTGTAGTCATATTATTTCTTGACAACGTCAGTTCTCACTCCTTGAAACAGCAATTAATGAACCTTCTGTTTGCTCAAGAGATGACACTGTTAGATAAAAAGAGAAGATAAACTTTTTATTTAAAAACAAATCTAATTATTTTAGGTTGATTTAATAATTTTCAAGGTGTTTAGATTTCAATGCCTACCTATATTTAGCAGTATTGCTCCTATTTAGTTTACCAGACAAATTATGTGTTTCAAAGTTTAATTCCTCTGTTAATATGTAGTCATTTATTGATGTTGTTGTTGTTAGTGAAATGTGCTTAATTTTTTTCTAAATCCTAGTGTCATATAATTATTTATACAGTTAAATCAGCAGAGAGAAACAGAAGAGCTAGTATTGACAAAGTTTTTAATGAACCTGATGTTATTGAAGGTCAGTCTAGTCATTCTGATCATGAAGTTCAGAATTATGCCCTTAGAGAACCCCTAGAGAATACGAATAGTTAAGGAAAAAGTCATAAAGAATTAATCAGAGAAGCAAAAGTAAAAACCTGAAGTTAAGGAAGCATGGAAAGGCTAAGCCTAGAGACAAATGAAAAAGGAATGGGAGGAAGCAAGTCTACAGTGAAAAGAAAAACAAAATCAAAACCGTAAAATAATGATGTAGAAAATGACATATTAAGCATGTTGCTGCCATACTGCACAAACTGTAGTATGGCTCTTTCAAAAGATTCCCTCATACTGTCTTGAAGCTTATGGTGAAACCTTTCAGGGTTTCTCAGTTACCAAAATACCACTTCTGCATTTACAGGTTAAGCTGAATCCTATTTGCAATTCACTCAAGAAATCAGCCTTCATAGAATTTATTGTACCATCTACAAACTAACAGCATGTAAAAATGGAAATTATCTGAATTTTCTTCTTTGTGAACTAGAGGTACTAAAAACGGGAATGAGAGAGAAACCAGTACTTCAATAGTAATTTACCAGAAAAAAAGTACAAGGATTTTGAATGGATTTTTACACAATTTAATTTTCATTGATATTACTTAAACTTTCTCTTTTAACTTTCATCTTTGCTCTAAATTTAACAATAATGTTCCTTTAAACTCTAAATTCTCTGGGGTTGTGACTACTGCCATTGGATACTAACATCTGTAGTGGTGATGGTAATGGTAATAATAGTATCTAAATATTTTTACAATATAGATTCAAGTCCAGAACCAATTTTAACATCTTTTGCCTTCAGATATTTAAAAATACCAAATTTAACAAAGTGAAGATAATTAGTAGTCATTTCAAGAACTGGTATCACTGTTTTCTCTTTCTTCAGAAGCTAGCACTGATTGTTTTTCCAGTTTGTCATCATGAAATATAAAACATACAGTTTAATAACACTGCCAAACCTAAGCACTGGGGGGGGGGGGGGAGGGGGAAGGGGAAGGAAAAAAAAAGCTCTTACACTAACCTAAAATGATGGGATACCTAGATCTCTTTTTATATTTCTCTTCTTTTATTGTGTTTCTTATCAAGTGTTGTCACATCCACATGACACAGAAAGATCAGGATTTTTTTTCTTACTGTAGAGAAATGGAATTGTCATCACAAAGTTCATGTGGATGGGAGGTTATAGTAAAACATAACAATTACTGAGAAAATTGACAATATGGGATGTTGAACCAGTTAATCTGTTGGACAGCTAGAAGCATTTAGGGGTTTGTAGCTATAATCTAAAATTATTTGTCTGTGGGAGGACCACAAGGTAAGGATTCAGAGACATCATGGTACTCTCACCTCACCCAGAAACCTGGTGCTGGCTGCAGCCTTTGCACATCCCCATGCCCTTCAAAGGCTGGTGGCCAAACCACAGCAAGCTCCTGCCCTGCTTTCAGAGCTGTGGGAGTGAGTGTTCGTCTCTGATTCAAGCATATTGTTTCTTTGGCATGTAGCACCAACTGAGCCATATTAGCCTGGGCAGAGGAAACCAGTGCAGCACAGCCTATTCTTGTCAGATAAAAAAGGGCTGTTTTTCAAACTGCTCCATGCCCTGAAATGCTGTAGCACCAACCTGCTTCCAAATAAATACTTTCTGATTGATAGCAGCTCTTCTGCTGAACTGTTAGAGTCGGAGCTTTTGCCCTTTTTTCCACCTTCCTTCTCCTGAGCCATCTCTCCACCCATGCCTTGCCCATATATCACCCATCTACCATACACAGCTCTGATATGCTCGTGCTGTGCCTTGTCTGATCTTTCTGCTGCATCTTCTCAAATTCCACAACTGCTTCTGTTCCGTTCTTTCTACTCATTCACTAATTTTCCAGAAAGGTGACCCGTATGATATTTTCAACTAGGTTTTTTACCTCATTATTTCAATGAGGTTTTTTACCTCATTGAATCCATTCTATGTCAAGACACAAAATATGCATAATTCTGGTAAACATACACAGTATAGGTGAGTCATGCCAGTTCTAAATGTAGCTGTTTGTAATACTCAGAAAAAATTATCTGAGTGATCCTTGTGATAAATGTGTGCTCCTCTGTAACATTCTGCCTGGTAGATGCAGGAAGAAACTGTGCTCCTTATCACAGTGTCTCATATATAATCCCTTGACAGTAACAAGCTGTAAACTCAAAAAGGCAAATTTCCTTCCTTACCAACAATATGCAGCAAGTCTCATGGCTTTTACTCTCCTATTTAATTTGTTTCTTATAAAGTAGTGTTCAGGCATATTTATATTCTTTAGAGGAAGACTAGTTTGAAAGCTGGGCTCATCAGCAGGACCAAAGATGTAGTTTACATGCCTAGAGCTAGGAAGCCTGGAAGGCAGGTACATGAAATCAATGATTCATGAGAACCAGAGATCCTGGGTATGTCATTGCAAAGCCAGGCTGACAAGAAGATTCAAAAAATGAACTTTCAATGGATAGACAGTCACATCAATGTACATCATTGCATTGATATCTCGTAATTTGATAAAGGTAAATCTTATGCTGACATTGCCTAAGTAAAAATGTGTTCTAATGCCTTCAATTGCAGACTTAAGCACTGGACCTAAAAAGTCTCTGTCATTGTAATGGTTACCCTACAGGTGGCAAAAAATAATAAGAAAAATATTAAGGGGGCATGATATCGTCCAAAAGAAATAAAGCAGAAAACTTGCACCTGAGTAACTGAATAATATACTTTTGAAAGGTTTCAATGTGGGACTTGTAAAAGGACTTGGAGCTGGAAATCTTTTTTATAACTGCTGCCATTTGGCTCAATTAATAGCTAGGATGGAAAATGGGGGCTCAAGGGACCACCAAGAAAATGTGGATAAAATGTCTTATTGATCTGGCAATGCTTCTCACGAAGAAGAGTTTAATGCATTGATATACCCATAAGAAAAGGATATTGGTTTTTTTAAACCTGCACTGCACCTGACAGGATGACAATTTAAGAAACAGATAGCAGCAATAATTAACATCTTTTTAAGCCACTTTTCAATATGTATCCTCCACGTGAAATCATGTGAATGAAATAGATTTTTATGAACTGCATAAAACCATGCAGAACTGTACAATTATGATCATGTGCTCCATAGATGGCAATTCCCATCTCAAGTATTCTTTTCTATTTCTGGTTCTAATTATTTTCCAGAACAGAGAAGATACTGGGGAATCAGTGAAACTGGCATTTATACTTATGCTCACACACTTTTCTTTCTAAAAGCAAGACTAGACCAACAGAGACCTGAAAATCATATCTAAGTCAAGGGAGAATAAAATACTCCTTTCTCATTATTTCTCCTGAAGAGAATTTCTTCTGAAGTGATGATGAGGCTGTTAGAATTAATTCATTCAAGTCGGAGAACAGCAGATTTCCTATCAGCACTTATATCCTGCTTAATTTTACTTTACTAAATCTGGAGTGGTCAGATTTTCTTCTGAAATGGTAAAAAAGATTAAATATCAAAGCTGTTTTTCTCTGATGAAAGTCAAGCAGCATTCAGAGGCAAATTGATTCCTGCCCAGGGAGAAGGATGGTATCAAAGCAGTTCTACACCAAGATGTCATATTGTGGTGTTTCTACCCTTTTTAGATGAGCACCGCTCACCTCCCATGATGCACATTTACCTGCACCTAAAGGCACAGACTAGTCTTCCTGAATATGACTATTTGCTTTCATTTGCAATTGGATATAAAAATCACACTGTATCACAAAGATCAAATGCTCTTTCCACTGTGTCCTCTGACTGCACATTTGAACTACTGAGCAGGACTGGGCTGGGCTGTCCCAAATCCAGAACTGCTCCTGCTCTCTCCATGAAGAATGGTGCCTTCATCTGTTGGGTTTTTGGCTGCAGAGGGACTCTATTAATATTAGGGTGCCTGAAATATAGAAGTGTGACTTCAAAACACAGATTGCAGTGCAGTGACCTTTGGTGGCTATGTCTGCCAGATTGAGGAAGAGGGAAGTAGGGAGAAGCTAAAGTCCTTGTACTTCCTGCAGAAGAGCAAAGCCCTAAATGCACCATCTGTGCTAATGAAACCTTGAGATTTCTAGTATCTGTGGTGAGACAATGCATTTAATAAAAGCAAATTGGGAGGTAAGGCTGTACTTCCCAGTTCCTGGCATGGCAGAGATGTGCTGTATATATACATTCATACTGAAATGTGTAGGTTTTTCAATAGAAAATTCCTCACTCCATATTGGTTCTTTGAGCTGCCAATGCACAGCCTATCCCATAATGTGCATGTTTCTGATATGCAGGAAGGTGAAAAAGAGTTTTCTGTGAGCTGTTATTAAGTTTACAATTGTTGTTTAAAAAACAGTCTGAGGACACTTCTAAACAAAAAAGTACATTCCATGCATTTGAAAAACTACTTTGAAGTGCTTCTCTATCCCAGTACTTTCTTGTAAACAATACCACTTGCACAACACAGAATTAGTTTTTAAAAGTTTCAGTGTCATTTTCATTTTGTATAAGATGCTTCTCATGGGGACATCTTTAAAACCACTCTATCAATCTCTGTCAGTTTCTTAGAGCAGTCATTAGTGAAATGTCACCTTCTAAGTTCCTCACACTGGGAGTTTAGACAGCTTCAGCTTTGAAAAAATAAAAACTTAAGATAACATAATTGGTACACTTAGTTAAATTCACTTAAAGGTAGAATCATGACAGTAAATAAACTAATAAGTATGTTAAATTACTGTAAGTATGGGGATGGGGGTGGAATTGCTTTGGTTTCTTTGAACAACTTCAATACTTCACAATTTCATTTTCCCAATGGCCGCCTTTAAACTTCTGCTGAATTTTAAGTAAATAGTCCCACATTATGCAGTGTCTGAGGTCTCTGTTCTCCCTGTAAGGCATATAGATATAATTAGCCATAAGATTCTGGTGTAAGAGATTCCTATGAAAAAGAATATGCCTCAGAATGGAGGATTTTCTGGTGGAAACAGGAGGTTTTGAGCGAGAAGGTATCTAGGGGAGAACATCACCAAGAGTATGTACATTCAACAAAAAATACCTGGACATTTCTGAGGCACAGAGCCCGGAAACCAGAATCAAGTGGATATTATGACCAATTATAAACATTTAACTGATTTCCACACTCCCTTATAGCCCTTGGATTCTCTAGTCACCCATGGAAAATGTGAAAATTATACCCAGCTAATCTAGCATAGAGTCAGACAGCTGAGGAATCTTTTGATAGTGTAACTAGGGTCAGTAAGATGCTGAATCAGCTGTTGTGCATGTGTCTGACACATTCTTTGTCCTACAAAAGGCAGAAATATTGCCTTTGTCTGAAGACAAAGAAAACCAACACAAAAGTATTTCTTCTTATGGCTGGGCAACCAAGTCCTGTATTAGTGTGTCACATAGGTGTTCCACACACTTGGTAGCTTGACACCCTCAAGGCACCTGGGCTGAGCTCTCTGAGCTCTCTTGCATCCCTGGAGAGCTCTGGAGCACAGCCTTCAACACCTTTGTGAGGATATTCATCCATTCCTGGATCTTAGAGATGCTCAGAGCAAAGCACTGTGCCTGCCATAAGGAGTGGCTTCCAGGGGAAGTCCAGGGGAACTGCCTGGTCTTTCATGTCACTGCTTTGTACTTAAGAAGGTAAAGCTCATTCTGCTATGTGCCTATGTGATTTTGGGAATCTGACTGATGTAATAGTCAGTAATAGGAGGCATGAAAGAAGATGAAGATTAAAAGACAGCACCTCTGTATTCAACAGTACCAAAATTAATGAAATAAGTCTTTTAGATTTAATCTTCAAAGTCTCTGATTTTATAGAATGCTTTATTTTTTTATGTAACTGAGCTTTCAGGAATTAACTTCTCCAATTTAATTTTGCTGTATATTTTTACCTCTTCTGTTTCTTAAACTGAAATATTTTGATGCAGCTGATTAAGTCATCAACTTTGTCTGCTAGCTACTGGGAAGAGCTCTTGTACAGGATTTAATAATAGATATGATGACACCTAGTGGTAATGGAAAATACTTATTCTTAAAATAAAGACAAAAATGCAGTGTAGTTTAATACCCACACATAAAGCACTGTGTGGTTGTCTCTAGTTATACTTCACTCATTATAATAGAAAAAAGTGGTGTTCTCAAGCTGTCTTTCTACATTTTCATTTTACTGGAGAGAAAATAATAAATAAAACATCATTCTTAGTATAGAAAATAAATTG
Organism: Lonchura striata; assembly: GCF_050655825.1. Taxonomy (NCBI): domain Eukaryota; kingdom Metazoa; phylum Chordata; class Aves; order Passeriformes; family Estrildidae; genus Lonchura; species Lonchura striata. The sequence continues at coordinate 100,883,892 of NC_140704.1, forward strand.
CTTTGATTGAGATTCCTGTTTGCTTTCAGGTCACAATGACCTCTCAAAAAAATTGTTCTAAACAAAAACAGTTATCACCATATGTAGCTTTATCTCTCTGATTATATATCAAGGCTTAACTGTCTTTCTTTCCTAAGGAAGTTAGTTCCACAGTGATAAATAAAGATTACAGAACTTCCTCTTCTCTGGTAGGCTACATTACAGAAGACAAAAAGACTTAGCAAGGGATTCCAAAGTTCTCATTTATTTTTGTAACTTTAATTTTGAATATGATCAGACTACTAGTTGCTTACAGTGCCTGCATAAACATGTATTCAATATTCAACTTTCGTAATTTTTCAAATAGGTAATTAGTAGCAAGTCATTAATCTATCACCAGAACTAATCTAACATAATTTATGTTATTCAATGATTTTAAATATAAAGCAATTATCAAATGAAGCAACATTAAAACATATAAAATTCTCAGGTATCTCTGTATTGGCTTTTAACATAAAACATATATAATCCCATATAGCAAATAGCAGGTGGAACATGAAATGTAAATTGCTATGGCATTTCTAACTCTGCAGCCTAAGGACTATGCCAGCTTTATATTTTTTGATTTTCCATGTATTTTGTAAATGAAAATGACCAAAAAGAAACCTTCTCTTTTTCATCCTTCGCCCATTTGACGGTGGCACCTCTATTCTCAGTAGCTACCTTAAATACATATTGCTTTGCCTATTCTGACTTCTCTTCCCGTGTGCATTCATTGTGCTGTAACCTCAAAGGTGTTTAGCATTTGCTAATAGTGACAACAGCAAAGAAAAGGGAAAACCAAAGTATTCTAGCAGATGGTGAGAGGTTATTAATAAAACAATAGAATAAATAATGAGCTATAAAATAAATAAAGGAGTAATTCCCGTTTAAGGTGTTTTGCTGTATTTTATGTGATCAGAAGGCAACCAAGCATATAGAAATAAGTCCCCTCTTTTCATGCTGTATTTTTCATTAGACAGTAGATAGTAAATCTGAGTTCATCCTAAAACTAGTAGAAAATAAGTTTTCTAAAAAAATATGGAGAAAGGTACTACATAATAATACGTAGTGTTCAGGTTCTGCAATGGATTTTCAAGTGTGACAAGAAATACACATCACTTTTCACAGGATGGTGCCACAGGCTCATACAGCCCAAGAAAAGGTGATGCTCCTCTGCATTGCTGTCATCTTTCCTTTTGTTGTTTATAGACTACAAATCGTTAGCTACAATTTTCTCCTGTAGACAAATATACTTTTATGTCTCTCAAATTTTTCCATATATGTCAATGTACAAAAGACAGAAACAAAGTCATAAAAAGGCACAGGAATGACATGAAACTTGAAGAGACAAAAATTGAAAATGTCAAAGTCAGAATTTTGCTTCTTTTCCCCCTACGTTTATACAAAAGTTTTCTTTTCAGCAAAAAGAAATGTAACACTTCTAGATCTTGATATAAATATGGTGAAATGTTTTTGTTTTCAAAAAGCCAGATAGTTTCTCTTTAAAACTCCTGTTGTTATAAATACACTCTAGTATAGACACATTCATCAATGAAGTAAATAACTAATCCTTAGTTACAGGGTAACGACTTTACCCAGTAGAAAAACTAAAACCATAACTTTATGCAGTCTCTATTACAGCTGAATCATGCAGAGATAATACATTTATGGAAGAACACTTTTATGTACCTTGAAAACAGCAAAGTGAGAGTTGAAACACTAATAATGAGAGTTAGAAGTCTAAAACTCCAGTACCATATGGACTGCTACAAAGAAAGTAATTCCACCCCAGAGAGATCCAGAACAGTGCTAGTAGCAGAGATTCTTCAGGAATTCTTCAGGAATTCAGCAGAAGGCATGAGGAGCACCTTCCAGGTGAAGTCTGCGATGCCAGAGCACAATAAGTTCTTAGGAGCCTGACAACAGGAACTGTTTCTTTACACATTAATACCCTACCTAGTTTTTGTATGAGTTAGATGTATAAAGCAACATTAAAGTCATTACAGTAACTAATTTTAAATTGAGACATGCAGATACACTACCTGTATTTTGAGAGTAGAGAGGCCTCACAGTCTTCAAATGTCTTGAGGTAACATACTTTACAGAAAGCTTTGAAAAGGAGAGCACAAAGTCCTGAACAGAAAGGTTCAGGACCATGCTCTAGTTTCTATGGCCAGCAAGCTGTGGAAAAGGGGGTTAAATCTTTTCTGTGTCTATCTATAGATATTGATAGAAATATAGATAAGGATGAAGATAAATCTGGACAGATATTGGCATTGATAATTTAATAATAAAACAAACAAGACATCTTTTAAGCCCTATCACCCAATAACATCTACCCTCAAAAAGAGACAGAATCACTTCTAATTTTGTCAGTGAACTGCAGCAAGTACTCACTGGCTGGCCTGACCTCACTGACACAAAGGACAGAGTGAACAAACTGTTGTTTTATATATTTAACTTCCATGACTCATCTTGTGGAGGGGAAGGATACAAGAGAGTTCTGCAGTATACAATTTAAAGCCAAATGTTGTATTCACAAGAGCTCCAGTAGAAATTAGCTGGAATTTAGCTATCAAAGAGACAGGTTAGGAACATAAAGACTTTGTGTTTACTTATAAATATTTGGATCCTTCCACTGAATTTAGTTAGCCATAGGCTTATTTTGCTTAATCAAACCTGGTACAGTATAGTAAAATTGGGGCAGTCAGACATCCTAAAATTATTTTGGCATTTATATACAAAAAAAAAATATGCTTTGTGTTTCTTATTTGTCTGTTATTAGCATTAAATTAATGAAATGCAAACAGGATACTCAGGCAAATTTCTCCATTATTATTATTAGTTTCTCAAAGTGTCAATTAGGTAGACAGTTTCAAAGTTTTATGTTGTAGCTTAATAAATAATACTGGAAAAATCACTGATGATGTTACAAGCAATAAGAAAAATAAAATCTTTCCTATTTAATGAGAATAATTTTCAATTAAATAGATTATACTACAGAGAGATATACTGGTTTAAATCTATTAATATTGATAATTGTAATATATTAATTACATATTCCTTTTGACTTTTAACTGCATATTCCAAGTGTATTTATTTCATTGGAGGAAATGGAGGCAGGCCTTTTAAAGGCATTAATATAGGAACACAGAATGTTCAGTTGGAAACTCATTTGTTTACATTTTTGTTTGCCAGCTTTTTCCCATTAATGAGTTGAAATCTTTTCGTATTAGTATTATGGGACATTTCATTAGTGTTTATAAACATATCATGTTTACAAGAGAGCAGGATGTGTGAAATAAAAAACATGCCCATTCTGCATTTTCCATTTTCCTTGTACACACCCATCTACTTTTAGCACTGTCCATTCTCTTGTCTTAATCCCTTGTAAAAATATGTATTCCTCTCAGAGAATGGCTCCCAGAGGTAATTTTAACACCCTGATTTATATTTCAGGGGTTTGCATATCTCATTTCTGCAAAACAATATGATGGAAATCTTTGAATGGACCCCAAAGAGAAATCCCAAAGATACAAAGATCAATTTAGATACTACCATTTGTCACCCATCTGTATCTCAAAAGAGCCATCTACTTAAAAAAGCAGTATTTCTTCAATTGGAGATTGAAGTAGAAAGCAGGAAATGAAGAAAATTCCTCATAGGATATCACTAGAGTAAAATCCAAGTCAGGATCTTGAAAATAAATATTTCAGGAAAGAATTGGGGGTTTGTGGCAGAAGCAGTAAATTCTGTGAAGTACATGGAATATAATTCTAAGGACTCTTCCTCATCCATTGATACAAATAATGACATTCTTTCTCCTGTCACTGTCAGCAAGGGTACATTATGGAAATTTAGAGTTGCATAAAAGATAGATTTGTGGTAATTATAATCTCTGGTGATGTTTGAAAACAATGATTTTTTATGTTTAATTGACATTTTCTGGAAAGGTAGGAAAACCAGAACATATTTCACAGTAACACATATTTTTTTTTTATCAGATCATTCAGTTTCCTCTGCTTCACATTCTTTTTTTAATAACAGGAAGACATATGATGAATAGCACTTCTCTGAAATGACCCAGGGAAAGCTTTTCCCCTCTCTAAAGTATATATACTGCTTGAATATAAGTCTATTCAAATATATCTTATATAAAATTGAAATGCTATGTGGACTAAAGTGTTGTACTAAAAGCATGTATGAGTTTCACTCTTACATTTATATAAAATTATATGTGTCACACTAGAAAGTCTGATCATCTCCTTTAAGGAAAAATTAGTAATTGTAATACAAACAATTCTGTCTCCAAGGTTCTCAGCCCATTATTTTTTCATTTCCAGTGCAGGCTGGTACAGAAGTGAAACAATCAGCAGCAAGTGAGCACAAGTCCTTAATTTTCAACAAGACAACAAATGCTGTATATAATTTACACCTACTGAAACTTCCTAGTTTGTTGGGCTAGCAAGGCTACTTCCTACCCTACAAATAAAAAATGCCCAGAGCAGTGCACCATATTGGGCTACACAAAATTCTTTGGTCTCCTTTTGCAGGCATCATTCCATCCACAGATGCCAATATCCTTTGCTATAGTTGTGGGAACATAAGTACACAGTAGGCAGACCAAGCTTTTAGTAGGACTAGTGGCACACATATCTCATATATGACAAACAACACATAATAAATAATTCACTTTTATATTGGAACTTTGATTTTAACCTCTAGTCCTCAGACCAAAAGCACTGGCAGGCTGGTCTATAAGGAATTGAGAAATATAAGCCTAAGCTAAAATTTAATAGACCTACATTAAAACTTCCACTGGGAAGTGTTTCTATGTCCACAGATTAAATGAAAGCTTCATAATGACTGGTCTGCTCAGGTAAAAACACAAGAAATAAAATCACCAGTGTAAAACAAAAACAGGGTTGCACAAAGGGATATGAAATGCTGTTCATATTATAAATGACAAGTTCAAGGGCCTGATGTTTGATATTTGCATGCACATTTTGTATAGCACCAACTAGACTGCCTCATAATTAAAGACAACTCCCATGAGGTAGAAAGTAATTGCTCATTTGTAAATAAGGTACTTCTGGATCAAGAAGTGATTAAAATATTTATATTGCACAGCTTGTTCAATTCTCTCATATAATCAGATTAATTTACTTTAATTCACCATGCATCAACATTTACATGGCTTTTCTCAAAAAAAAAAATGGCACTTGAAATAAAATAACTTTTTATTACCTATTTTGCAACTTAATAATATTAGTGTGTGGGGTGGATAGATGGCTACTGTCTCATTAGCATTAGTTATTTACTCTACAAGTATTATGTTGTGTACTGGACATGAAAAATTTATAGGTACTTATGATGAAATAAATTTCAATCTGGAATCTCCAGAGAGTATGGTTTGAATTAATGAAGATTCACTAATAACAAGTATGTATTATTATGTGAGTCCTGAGGAAAAAATAATTTTTTTTCTTCTTTCATCAAATCAAAGTGTTCATTTCCAAAGGCTTTGTAAAATCAGATATTCTATTCTGACCTTTATTTATAAACTAATATCTCTGCACTGCTATGATTTCTGTTACTTTCTCTCCCAAAGTATTAAATTAACTGGAATATAAATCTAAAACTCTACTTTATTCCTGGAAGTCCTTTCAATCTATGCCTTTACATATACATATATATATATATATAAATAATATGATATATGTGTACACTGTATTTGTGCTGTGTCAGGGCCTGTAAATACATTGTCTGTGATACAAAGTGCACAGATTCCCAAGGGGGGACTTCCATAAGTGTCATTAAAGTGTTTGAAAAAATCTGCAGTAGACATATTTCCTCTGCAGATTGAACAGATCTGTCTGAAGTGGAACTTGCTTGGAGTTCATAGCAGCCTTTATTTAAACCTACCCAAGAAAATGGGTAAAGGTTCAGATTTTAACTAACTGGTTTAATACAAATCAGAATTGTTTACCCAGTTTTGCTGTGACAAGGTAGATAGAGCCCCTACTAAAGGTACTGACAGTGGCAGTACTGAGGAACCCTCAGATCTGGTGACTTCATATCATTAGCTATCTTTCAACACTATGTTCCACATGGACATGCATGGAAAAACAGTGAAAAAGGCATTTTGGTCAAGCAGAAGGCACTTTGTATTCTCATGCAGCCTATCCTTGTTCCCATGGAAGAAGGCAATGTCAATCCATGAATCATGGAAGAGGCAGAGTATTTACAGAATCACAGAATCACAGAATTACAGAATCACAAAATCACAGGATAATGAGGTTGGAAGAGACCTCTAGGATCATCAAGTACAACCTATGCCCTAACACCTCAACTAAACTATAGCACTGAGTGCCATGTCCAGTCTTTCTTTAAACATATCCAGAGATTATGATTCTACCACCTCTCTGGGAAGACAATTCCAGTACTTTATTATTCTTTCAGTGAAAATTGTTTTCCTAATATCCAACCTATACCTTCCTTGACGTAGCTTGAGACTGCGTCCTCTTGTTCTGTCAGTTGATGCCCGATGGAAGAGACCAATCCCCACCTGACTACAACCTCCCTTCAGGAAGTTGTAGAGAGCAATAAGGTCACCTCTAAGCCTCCTCTTCTCCAGGCTAAACAACCCCAGCTCTTCAAATGTTCCTCACATGGCTTGTGTTCCAAGCCTCTCACCATCCTAGTTGCCCTCTTCTGGACACGCTCAAGTGTCTCAATGTCCTTCCTAAACTGAGGGGCCCAGAACTGGACACAGCACTCAAGATGCGGTCTTACCAGTGCTGAGTACAGGGGAAGGATGACCTCCCTGCTCCTGCTGGTCACACAATTCCTAATACAAGCCAGAATGCCGTTGGCCTTCTGCCAATGGCAGGATGCCAAAGCACATTGCTGGTATCATGCTCAACTGGCTGTCAACCAACACCCCCAGGTCCCTTTCCACCTGAACACTGTCCAGACACACTGTCCCCAGCTCATAACGTTGTAGGGGATTTTTGTGACCAAAATGTAGAACTTGGCACTTTGACTTATTAAACTTCATGCTTTTTGACTCTGCCCATCCATCCAATCAATCTAAGTCTCTCTGCAGAGCCCTCCTTCCTTCCAACAGATCAACACAAGCTCCCAGCTTAGTGTCGTCTGCAAATTTACTAATGAAAGACTCAATACCCTCACCCATGTCATCAATAAAAATATTGAACAGAACTGGCCCCAGCACAGACCCCTGAGGGACACCACTGGTGACTGTCCCCAGCTGGATGCAGCACTGTTCATCATCCCTCTCTGAGTCCAGCCATCCAGCCAGTTCCTGACCCAGCACAGAGTGCTCCTGTCCAAGACGTGGGCTGCCAGCTTTTCCAGGAGTGTGCTGTGGGAGATAGTGTCAAAGGCCTTGCTGAAATCCAAACAGACAACATCCACAGCCTTTCCCTCATCCACCAGATGAGTCACCTGGTTATAGAAGGAGACCAGGTTGGTCAGACATGACCTACCCTTTGTAAACCCATGTTGACTGGGTCTGATACCCTGGCCATCCTGTAAGTGCTGTGTTATAGCACTCAGCATGAACCGTTCCATTGTCTTACCTGGTACTCAGGTCAGACTAACTGGCCTGCAATTACCAGGATCCTCCTTCTTACTTTTTTGCAAATGGGTGTCACATTGGCCAGTTTCCAATCATCTGGGACCTCACCAGTGAGCCAGGACTGTTGGTAAATGATGGAGAGCAGCTTCGCAAGCACATCTGCCAGGTCCCTCATCACCCTAGGGTGGATCCCATCCAGTCCCTTTGATTTATACATATCCAAGTGTCCCAGAAGTTTTCTGACTGCTTCTTCTTGGATAACAAGAGGACCATTCTGTTCTCTGCCACCACCTACCAACCCCTGAGGACAGTTGTCTTGAGGGCAAGATGTCTTACCACTAAAGACTGAGGCAAAGAAGGCATTAAGCATTTCTGCCTTTTCCTCATCTTTAGTTACTAGGTTGCCTGCCTCATCCAATAAGGAACAGAGGTTGGTTATACCCTTCTTTTTACCATTAATATATTTGTAAAAACATTTTTTATTATTTTTAACAGAAGTTGCCGGGTTAAGTTCAAACTGAGCTTTGGCCTCCCTAATTTTTTTTTTTCTACATGCCCTTGCAGCTCCTTTAAATAATTCCTGAGAAATCAGTCCCTCCTTAAAAAGATGATAAATCTTTTTTTATTTCTAAGTTCCTTCAAAACCTCGTTGCTCATCCAGACTGGATGTTTGCCTTGTCGACTCATCTTTCAGCACACAGGGACAGTCTGCTCTTGTGCCCTCAAGATCTCTGCTTTGAAGCACATCCATCTCTCCTGGACTCCGTTTTCAAGGGCTGTTTCCCAAGGGACTCTCTGAATAAGTCTCTTAAATAGGCCAAAGTCTGCCCTATAGAAATCCAACATAGAAATTTTATTGATATTCCTCCTTATTTCACCAATTATTGAGAAATCTATAATTTCATGATCACTGTGCCCCAAGCGGCCTCCAACCTCCACATCACCCAGTGGTACATCTCCATTTGTGAACAACAGGCCTAACATAGTCCCACCCTTGGTGGGTTTGCCCACAAGTTGTGACAAAAAGTTATCGTTCACACACTCTAAAAACTTTCTAGACTGCTGTCTTTCTACTGTATTAAGTTCCAGCAGATGTCTGGTAGGTTGAAGTCACCTACAGGAATCAGGGCTGATGATCCTGAAACATTGTTCAGTTGCTTGTAGAATAAGTTGTCCACCTCTTCATCCTGGTTTGGCGGACGATAGCAGACTCCCAGTAGGATGTCAGACTTTAGTCTGTGGTTATAGGACAAACCAGCATACCAAGGTTTAGACTTCTTGCAGACTCAATAAGATGATTAAAAAAAAATTATAAAGGCTCTGGCTTTAAACTGACAAGATAATATACAAAAATCTTTATTGACCATCAGATTATATTGAGACTTAATGCCTGAAGTTAGAAGAAATTTTTTGCTAATCTCCAAGATATTACTGTAAAACTATTATAAGAAATAAAAATATATACTCAATAAAGATTAAAAATACATATTTCTAGACTAAAAAAAAGTGCTTTCAAACAAAAATCTGTAGTCCCTTACCTTATTTATCATGTTTACATTCAATGTGATCCATAGATAGGTAATGGCTGACTGAAGATACAACTCTGACTGGAACAAATCAAAACATATATTTTATGTTTTATTGCATTTATTTTTTTCACACCAATTTCTTAGAGATTTTATGAAATATTTTTGGTTAAATTTTATTAAAATCTCATTTATGTTTCCTATTAGTCAGATGTTTATCAATATTTTCACTGAAATCACATCAGATGATTCCAATGATTTTATTATTACTGGAACCTAACTTCTCACAATGCCAATAGAACATCTAGATAAGAATTCATATGAGCTAAGCTAATGAAAAGGTATGTCTGTTTTGTCTTTTTGAATAAGTGCAAAAGAATTTTTCAAAATATGATTATACTTGAAATTCAATACAGTCCTGTCAACATAAATTTTTGAGAGAATTTTTTGAGAGAAATTTCTGCAAGATACAGAAATCCTGAAGAAAGTGATCATACTAATAAATTATTATTACTTCAACTTTTGCTTTCAGAAATCTGCCAGCTTCGTTACCAGTTTTCCAAGCATGTTGCCAAAAGATCTGACTCACAAGTCAAAGATTACAACAGGCACAAAATCTGTGGATATATTTGCTCTTTATTTGTATATCAAATGGTCCAGAACCTGGCTAACCTGCAAACCAAGACTGAGTAAAAGAGCAAGTGTACTGGGGATTAATTAGAATGTGAGTGAACGAGAAGTACATAATTGTTTTCCTTCAATCACTAGAAAATGTGATACATGGGAATTTCAAATTCTTGGTTTTACAGACCTTGCTCTCGCTTTGGATGAACAAACCTCCAAGTAACAATAGTTTTGTGAAGTGATTTTAAAGTAAATGTTAAATTAAATCTCTGAGTTATAGTATTTATTTGTCTTCTCTTTCAATGCAGATGAATGAAGTTCAGTGGACAGTTTAGGGCAGGGGATCTTCAGCACCTCTTGTTGCCTTCAGGAACGGAACAGAACTGTGTTAAGTGCAGTTCTGTCAGACACAGGTTGCCTACAGTGTCTGCCTGCATAGAAGATAATAAAACAGACACTTCTCCAGTATCAGACTAAATGATACCTCCTAAGAGACTTTGTTGTGGTTTGTTAAAAAATAGAGAAAAAAAAATTAGGTGAAAGGAAGGTACTTGCCAAAACAAAAGCCTACCATGTCTCTCTGACCAGCAAAGGGTTTTTATGGTCACTGTTAGCATTTTCACCTCTAGGCATACTTCTTTGACTTCTGGAAAAAAATTCAGGAAAAGAGTCTATAAACAAATGTTATGAGACCTCAGTGAGGATCAGTCTCTCTCTGGAATAAATTGTAAGGGAATTTAAAATTACAAAACAGAAACAAGTGTAAATAAAGACATGGTTTTGGTACAAAGAAAGAAAGTCTTTATTGCTATGCTTTGCAATAATTAAGGCTGAAGTTAGTTCTCTAAAGATTTATCCATACTGACTCTCTTTCCTCCGGATTTTTACTCGTTATAGTTGACTGTACCTTTGATCATTAGTTTTTTTACCTTCTGCTACTAATTCTTAACAGAAATAACAGCAGAAACTTGTTCACAGAAAAGCAGCCACAAGCTGATTTCCTCTTTAATGTTTCAGGAAGAAAAATAAACAAACTAAAAATAAATGTCTATGTGCAGTATTCTTTATAGGAGATAGCTCTTTTCCTATAAATCCAAAACAGGAAGTTCTTCAAAGTCTAATTCCTAACCATTATGCAAATTTTTGGACAAAATCTCACACAAATATGGCTTTCATATTTATTTATAGAAGCTGCATTGTTCTGGTCAGGAAACAGGATTTTCATAGAATCATGGATTCCACAAAAAGTTCAGACTGGAAGGGAGGTTGTGAGCTCCTGATCACAGCAGGGCCAGCTCTGACTTCAGACAACATTGCTCAGGGCTTTTTCCCAGTGGATGTTGAAAACCTCCAAAACTGCAACCTCTTTAGGCAGCCTAACCCACTGCTGAGGTGTCCTTAAGGTGAAAAAATTTCTCTTTGCATCCAACATGAACATGTCTTGGCCTAGCTTGTGGCCATTGTCCTTCTTCCTCCCACCATACAATTGAGAAAGGTCAGGCTCCATGTCCTTGATAACATCCCTGAAAGAGTTTGGCAGGCTGCTCTTAAAGCCATTCTTGCTCCAGGTCTTGTCTTTCAGCTTGATCACACAGGGTAAGTTCTCCCACTTTCTCCGCCCTGAGGATCCTCTCCTGAATACACTCTAATTTGTTGATTTCTTACTTCTTATATCAGGGGACAAAGTATTGTGGATTTGGCCTAATGAGTAGAGGATAAATTGCTGTCTGTATCTCCTGGCCATGGTCCTGTTCGTATAGACCAGGGAGCTGTTGGCATGCTTTGCTGGCTCAGGTTCACCTTGCTGATCACCACAGATTTCTCTGCTCCCAGCCTGTCTCTTTGCAACTTGTTGCCAATACAAGAACTCTTCTGCCCCAGGACTTGTCCTTCAAGCTTGCCCTTGCTCAAATTCACAGGATTCCTATACATCCATTCCTCCAGCTTGTCCAGGTTTATTTGGAAGTGTCTCTACCCCAAGCACATCAACTTGTCTCTCCTGAGTATGGTTTTATCTACACACTTGATGAGTGTGCACTCCACTGCCTCCTCCAATTCACTGATAATATCAGACATGGCATCACCAGCTGGGCAAGGGAGGGGATTGTCCTGCTCTGCTCTGCACTGGGGCAGCCTCACCTCGAGTGCTGGGGGCAGTGCTGGGTGCAACAAAATAAAAAAGATATAAAGTGATTAGCATCTGGAGGGGAAGCTGTACGAGGAGCAGCTGAGGTCACTTGGTGTGATCAGCCTGGAGAAGAGGAGACTGAAGGGAGACCTCGCTGCAGACACAACTCCCATGTGAGGGGAAGAGGAGGGGCAGGCACTGATCTCCTATCTGCAGTGAACCAGTGACAGGACCTAAGGAAACATCATGAAGCTGTGTCAGGGAAGGTTTAAGTTGGATATTAGGACAAAGTTTCTTTACTCAGAGGGTGTTTGGGCAATGAAACAGGCTCCCCAAGGAAGTGGTCACAGCCCCAAGCCTGACAGATCTTTCTTGGGCACAGTGTGACTTTTGGGGTCATCCTGTGCAGGAGCTGGGCTTTGATGATCCTTGAGGGTTCTTTCCAGCTCGGGCTATTCTATGATTCTATGAGTGATTTCATTACTTTTGTCACAAAGGGAGAGATTCCTGTTGTTACAATTAGATGCAGATTCAAAAGAAGCTGCTAAAGTCCACATAACCTTCATGTTACAGTTGGGGGTTTTCAAATTAAAAGCACAGAATTTCTTGTCTCATTTTGATGTGAAGTTTATGTTTTGCATATTATTCTTGATTGACATAAGTCATAAAAAGACTGCAGCTCCATTTTTTATTTTCAGCAGCCTCTGTTTTTATAGAGACGATTGTAAATATATTGAGCATCTGTTCATTTATATATTCATTAATCAATAGAATGACTTTTTAATAAGATTTTTTTTCTCAAATTTTCCACTGAGGCTAAATGTATATCAATGAAAATGGAATTCATGTGATAGAGATATTCCCATTCCTTTCCTTCCAGGGATGTGACAGAGCCAAGGAATTCTAAACTTTAGTATAGATTTCAACTGTCAGTGATAAACAATGATTTCTCATATCTGCTTTAACAATATCTTTTTTTCAATGAAATTTCCTGTTCAGTGTCTTATTTTTCTACCCATGGAGTATTTAGCACTGGTCCAGATAAAACATGTGGATGTACTTCCTTCCTTTATATTCCTTTTTTCCCCAAGACTTCATTCCACATGTGCATGTGCATATCTCAACAGTAATAAACACCTAACCAGAGATTAATCTTGCACCTCAAATCTCTGAACAACTCCAGTTCATCAATGAGCTGGAAATAGTATCTATGTTCCTAATGTGGAGAAGCCTGGTTTTTATTAATTAATTTATTAGTGAAAAGTGAATGCTTGGAGAGAAATCTGTTCCTATAGACACAGGTTGTTGACCCCAGAAGGAAAAATTATATTTAAAACTGGGAAGACAAAGACTGTTGGTTTCTGTTGGAGGTTTTGGTACATTCTTTATCACTGTACTTAATGAAAAATACATCAAAATTAATCTAGAGTTCAAAAAGAAAATCCATACATGCACACACAAACATGTAAAAGAAAAATAAAAACCTTAGAGTAAGTTAAAAATTATAAAGTTTCCCAGTAGTAACAAGATGCTTCTGGAAATGGCTCTTTAGATTTCTCTAGGGTCTTCTAGCTGACAAAGACACACGCAATATTTTCTCACTATTAGCTCTTAGTACAGAGGCAAGAAAGTATCATGTTCTTCACAGTCACATAAAAAAGCAATATTTTGAGCAAATAATTTAGATTTTTGTAAGTAAAATGAAGAAAAGAAGGATGGAGAGCTTACAGTGATGCACAATCAGAGTGAAAGGGCTATGAACCCTTCTGTCAGGCTTCTTAAAAATAATGTTTGTGAAAACTGATTTAAGGAGGGAAGGAGAAATGAAGAATAAGAAAAGCAGAATGCTTGAGCATATGTGTTCCTGCATTACACCTGGCCATGTTTAATCTGCATTTTTTCACATTCATCAAAACAAGACAAGCAGGTGCAAGCTGTGGAGTATTATTTGGGCATCTTGTTGATTCAGTCAAATCATCAGTTTTCCAAGCAGTAAACAAAACATTTTCTATAAAACTCTACCACTGGCAAAGCAGTATCTTTTTCATTTGAATTCCCAAATGTGGACAAGAGATGTCATCTCAGCTATTCTTTCCCTAGTTTAGCTTTCAAAAACACAGACTTTTAGTGCCATAAATGTAGGAGTACATTTTTCAAAACATTTTCTTAAAACACATAAAACACATGCCCTCTTCAATTATTATTATTAAGCAGGACTTTCAAAAGCCTTCAGAGAAGTTAGAATACCTCCAGAGAGGTTTAAAGAAAGCAGTACTTTTGCTTTATATCTTCATATCTCTTAACCCTTTCTACACTTAAGGGAGTTTACGATTAAATTTGTGGTTATGACAAGTCCCTTAAATCACATTGTTAAGAGTGACTCACTATTACTCATAGAAGAAATCAATGTGTCTGAATTCTGAGTTCTGGAAAAATCATATATTGCTGTCTTGCAGCCATTTATTGTCTTCCATCCTTTACCTTGATTTCTCCATCTGTAAAACAAAGATAATGATAGATAGCTGCTGTGTATCTTGCTGGAATGCAGAGGACACTTTGAATCACACTTAGATTACTTAATCATTGAAACTGGTGATGAAATTACCATTAGCATTAGTGACTGGAATATACATAGAAACTGTATTTCATGGGGTTTGAGATGCCTTATGAAGCATTTCAATCAGTCCTCTGTTTTACCCTGTAAAAAATATCTCTATCTTATCTACTTTTTGAAACCTCACAAAGTAGCCTGTTCTATTATTGAGCTTTCCTTGCAAGCAGGCATTTCCCTCCAGTTTCTGAAATTAATTATTTCTTCTATAAGTCAAATTATTTATGTCTTGATGATAAGAAAAATTTTTTGTATTTACAAATACTTTGTAAACATAGTAACAGCTTACTATGTGAAAATTAATATTGTGTTTCCTCTAACTTCATCTATTTCTATCTCTTCTGCTCTGTCATCCTAGGAAGAATTCCTTGTAAACATCTCTATTAAAAATGTTGACATGGTAATTTTAAGGCAGACAACTAATAAAAAAATTATGATTCTCTTCACTTAAAAATGTCCTTGATGATATTTGTCATATTTGCAACGAAGTCATTTTTGCTCAAATACCATATTTGAATAGATAAAACACCAAGATTAGTTATTTCCCCTTTCCAAGCAGGATTTTCCTTCCTGTTTTAAATTTAGTATTTTCTGGGGACAGGAGACCAGGTTGACTTAAAAGATGTAATACTTATTCTTACTGAATTTCATCATGTTACTTTGAGACCATATCCTCACTTGTAAAATCCTCTTTTAATTCAAAACTGATCCTTCTCAAGCACTTGGATCTTCCCTACTATATAAGATTTTTTTTTTTATTCTATTACCTTCAATACAAATTCTGTGTAGTTCCAGGTTCAAAACATATCTCATGAGGTTCACACAGTAAATTGTCTCAGTTTTAGAGGAAGTTTTCACTGAATTACAGGGAAGTTTTGTTGGAAAGCAGAGACTTGTTAAAGTCAAAGAAACACTGGATGGATATCCCTAATAAGCTCTGTATATCCAAAATCCATGGATTTGCAGAAGATTTCTGGGAGAACATTAGTGTGATTTCAGATAAAAAGCCTAGAAAACAACTGAAGGCAGAGCTTTTGGGCTACATCAACACCATTGTGCTGGTTTTGGCTCGGGTAATTTTCTTCATAGTAGATAGTATGGGGCTGTGGTTTTGTTTTGTGCTGCAAACAGGGTTGATAGCACAGTGATGGTTTTAATTACTTACTGCTGAGCAGCACTTACACAGAGCTAAAACTTTTTCTGGCTCTCCTACTGCCCCACCAGCGAGTGGGCTGGGGATGCACAGGGAGCTGGGAGGGGACACAGCTGGGACAGCTGACCCCAGCTGACCAAAGGGACATTCCATGCCATAGAGCACCATGTTCAGAATATAGATCTGGAAGAAGAAAATTAAGAAAAAGGAAGGAGAGGACATTCACGATGCTGTTTTTCTTCCCAAGTCAACATTGCAGGGGATGGAGTCCTTGTTTCCTGGGAATGGCTGAACACCAGCCTACGCATGGGAAGCGCTGAATGAATTCCTCATTTTGCTTTGCTTGTGTATTAAAGCTTTTGCTTTATCTATTAAATTGTCTTTATTAGAAAACATGAATTTTCTCACTGATGTGAGAAAGAAGAGGGAATTCCTACAGTTTGGAAGCATATGCCAGATTATGTTCCTTTGACAGAAACTCTGCTCTCTGGCCTGATAGACAGCCACAGAATAAAAAATCAGACTGGGTAGATCAGGGAAGCAATATGACAAATGCTGATGGTAGTCATCTAGAAAGGTTCTATCAGAAAATACAAGCTAAACATAATACAGAATGAAGCATAAGAGAGCCACTATTGTCTACAGCAACAAAATGAAAAATAGTTGTAGATATCTTGAAATGTACTTCTAATGTGTATGGGTAAAAGAGTCATAAAATTGTGATTGGGAACAAAAAAGTGTATGTTGTAGACCAATTTGAAAAGGCAATAATATCCATTTTCAGTGGAAAAAAAATGATAAAATTTAATATATATATTTTTTATATCTAAGTTCTACTACACATGAAAAATGTATGATTTTATTTGCCTTTGAAAATAATGGAAATATTTGCAGGTTTGAGCTTTTTGTGTTTTAAAACACAGGAAAACTGTTCTCTGTTTTGAAACAAAAAAAAATATAACTAATTGTAAGAAATTTTTTTTTTACAATAAAATACAACTTATAGAAAAATAAAACAAGGATGAAGAGGAAAGGAAAATGTGCTTGATGGATACTCAGACTGATGACCTTTATGAATGTATTATGGAGAACAACATGTATTTTAGTATGAAACATTTTTCCATTTTTTTACAATTCCTTTAACCTGATCAGAGATATGTTTGGCAGGCCACTGAAAAGTTTAATACTTCATGTGTTTATGTCTCATGAAATTGTAATTAAAAAACAAATTAAGGAGGCTAAGGTCCAGGTCCACAAAGATGACACATAAGATCTTATTTAAATGTCTAATTCCTCTTGAGAAACAGACATGATTGCTATGACAATGAGAATTGTCTCTTTTATTTTCAATTGATATAAGTTCTCTGTAGTGCAATGGCATTTGATAGAAATACTTCTAGGAAAAGTCTAGCCATTTCACTGCAGCACGGCTAAAGCAAATTAGTTCACACAAAACCTTTTCTCCAACATGGCATTGCATTTTCCAAGATAGCTCGATGTCTTCTAGGTAAGATAGTTCTATGCCAAACACCATTTATTAGAGAATTGTGATAGCACAAACTAAGAAAATAAAAACAAACCATAAAATGTATAAATTGCATTTTTCAAATATTCTGAGTAGCTCAGTGAAACCTGTTATGTGTTGTTCAATAGAAATAAAATTCTGCTGCATTTTGAAAGACTACCTTTTTTAATTATTTTTAATTAATTCCAAACCCAGAAATATTTATTTGAGAAACACAGCTGTGTAAAAGTTGTGATTTAGAGGAATAGTGAAAGACTAGATGTTGTATGAATGAAGGAACTGGTTCCCTTTCAAAAAAGAGTACCACTACTCTTTTTTTTTCTCTTGCTAATGTTTCATGCCCCTAATTATAGTACAAAGTATACATACATACATACATATTTTTACAAGTAGAGACTGTATTATACCCATGTTCCTAATTTTTAAGCATTGAAAAGGGATTTTACTTTGTTTCTAAGTTTTTTTTTTCCTGAAAATTAAGAGCAGTATCTATAATACTTCTGTAGTACAATTCTGCCAAACATCAAAATTTCACAGTTGTCTAAAAACTTGAATTTGAAGGCTAGTTTTCTGCCCAGTCTTTTAAACTTTCATGACTTTCCTGTGCTTGAGCCATTCATTGTGTATATCTGACTACATTAGTTTCCTATTCAAATTGCTTTGTAGAGCTGTTTATAAAAATGGATTTTGGGATTTTTTTTATTTATGCCTAGATGGATTTATTCTGATTTTCTTCTCTGCTTGCCCTATGTACAAAGATACGATAAAATTGTACTTAGAACCTAAGTTAACACAAACTAGTCATATTAGTTTTCTATTATTTTAGGGGATGTTCAGGATCCTGGCAGCAACATTTAAATGCAGAATAACTCAGAAAATAAATAAAAGCAGAAATAAAAGAAATAAAGAAGATAGCACAATTGCTAAAAATTCTTCTATAAAACATCCATTCAGCGGAAAGGAGACATCCATAATACAGCCTTGCTTTTCGGCCCCAAACTTAAGTTACACTAAACTGGGAAGAGATAAAGAGTCTCCAACATGGGGTTTCTAGGCAATTTCAGAAGAATGACCTCACTGTCTCTCACAAGGATACATCTTTCTTTCTCTTGTGAATTTGCTCCTTTGCAAGTGGTAAAGGACGATAGACTGAGCTGGCATGCATCACTTCTAGCTTTGTTGGTTCCTTGACTGTATGTTTTTTTTCTCCTGTGGCATATTAGTTCCTCATCATTGCTTAGGCAGTGTAGACAGGGTTCTGAAAAGGAATATGGGCATGTGATCTCTAATATCCCTTACATAATGGGGGGAAGAAAGTCAATGGAATCTTGAATGTATGTATACATGCATCACGTTATGAAGAAACTGACTATTGCCCTCTAAAGACATAGTTAAATTGTTAAACTAGATTTATAGGCAGACTTCACATTGGAAGGATCTAGAGAAATTGGTTATTAGCATGCACCAGAAAGAAAGAGGAAGAGGTGAAAAACTTGATCTGAAATTATTTTCTAACATTCTTAGCTCATAATATGAAATCCTAACACATCATATGTCTAGCTGACAAGGTAGTGTTAAGTCAGAAGTTCAACTTAGTGATCTCAAAGTCTTTTCTGACCTAGTTGATTCTGTGATTCTGGGATCATGCGCTCAAATATTTAATCCCAGTTATCATTGCTAGTGAAATCCTGTGCAACAGCAAGCTGTCAACCTCTTACAAGTTTGCAATAGTTATCCTGTTGATTCAGAATAATGAAATACAACAGTAACATTACCCATAGGAAGCAGAATTAAGCTTAAGTATTCATTCATTGCTGTCTTTTAGTCAATATTTATCTGCAAGTATTTGAATTATCCTTCTAATATGCAATAATATATATTCAAAATGCAAGGATAAAATTATACTACCCATGTAAATTGTCCATCTACAACAAGATGGGACCCTATGTCATCATGCATAAAGCAGGTCTATGGTACTTTAAACAGAAATATAAACAAAATTACAAATCTAGTGCATGAAGACATCTAGACTGAATATATCATGAAGTCTTATTACAGAGAGAACTGAGGATTAAGAAGAACCAGGATGGGATGATCAGGAAGGCAGCAGAAATGAAGGGATGAGTATGAGGAACAAACACAGTGTTAAACTGGTACCAGAACATACAGAGCCAATTAGAAATTTTAATTTTTTTTAAATGAAAGTATTTGATAATAAAGCAATTATAAATATTTAATTGTATCATGTGCTTCCTGATACATGTTTCTGTTGTAGAATTTGCAGTAAAAGGCCATGATGAAATCTCTTCCAGAATTTCCAGACCTGTTTAGTCATGGTCCAGGAAAGATGAATTCAGAATGGAAGAGGTTCTGATAAGAACATGCAAGCTCAACTACCAAGTAGAGCATATCTCTTTCAAGAAAACCTTGTAAAATTAACATGGATGAAAGATACAATTATTTCCTATTATTTCATCATATTCACTAACACCTGTCAGTGATAATAATTTATTAAAACCCTAGTTATAGTGATAGAAAATAAATAGTTATATAATAGACATTTAAAAAATAAACTCGTTAAAACAAGTTTTGGCCAGAAAAATAAGGGAAGGTAAGGGGAGACACAGAACCAGCTTTCAAATGCATCCAAAATATTTACCTTTTTCCTCACAATCAGAAGTTATAAAGGCAGAGTTATTTTCATTGGCATGTTTTCTCCATCTTCCTTACTGTCCAAATAATATGATGGTCAAAGTGTATTTTACCCCCATTGAAGACTACCTGTTCCTGGGCATGTTTTATTATTCCTTCACAGAATAAAGATGGAAGACCAAGGATTTTAAGGACACTGGGAAAAAGGAAGCAGAAAATAACATCTCTTTAAATTTTAAATACTTTAAAATAGTTAAGTAGATAAAAGCTATCATTTTCTGTAAAGAAATAAATAAATTTTGGAATTAGCTAATATTTTTTATTGAAAGACAGGGCTCTACTTTCTGTTAAAAAGATTTTTGATTAAAGTAGATGTGTAAGGTCTATCAAATTCAGTACAGCATGCCTTATTAATGACCTCTAAGCCAGCCATAAGTCTACAGCATTATCCAAGATGTATTTAAGGAAAAAAAATGCTTGACACTAGAGAAAAGGTTAGCGCTACACTGCAGGGATTCTAATTCTTAGTTTCATTAAGGAATTAAATTAGAGCAGAACTTTTACCCTTTTCTCCTCTCCCCATCACAAAAAGAAATGTTAACCTCAAACAGACCTGCTGCTCATCTTCAGTATTTTGCAACCTTTTCTTCACAGCAAGGGCAAAGGCCTCTGCATTGATATTCTGAGGAAAATCTGCATGACATTGTTAGGAGTGGGCAAATGATCTGAAAGTCCCTACACAGCCAATATCATTCTGATTAAAGCTTGGCATTTGTTTTCTTGCTCCTTGGAGCAGATAGCATGCTGCCTGGAATTAGAAATATGAAAGGCAGAGGAACTTCCTACTGTGCACAGAGAGTATTTTTTTCCTCCTTACTATCAAAATGTAGCTAAGTTTGAATACTTTTTGTTGTTTTCTGGGCAAATCATTAAACTAAGGTCATCCTTGTTTTCCATTTCAGAATGTGATTTGCTGTGTTTCACATATTTTCCTCCAGAATTACTGAGAAAGATCTTGCTCTACTAGATTCCTCACTGATTCTTCACCTCTGGCATTTTAAAATGGAAAAACCATTATTTAGTTCTTCAAGCAAAGAGATGTATATAGCTTTTAAGATAACCTTATGTGTATGATAATAGGTTTATTTGAAATATCTATAGCAAAATTCTAAAATTTTGAAGGAAAGTCCTTATTTGAGTATGTGCATATTCACTTACTAGCATCAAATACATTTGTAGCAGCATTTTAAACTCTGACTTAATGAATCGATTAATTTTCACTTAAATGCACTTGTCAAAAACTGTGGGTGCAGGCTAGTTTTGTCTAAAATGGTCCCTAAATGGTGCAAAAAATGTTCAAGTGCAATATGAATTCACTTGAAGTCAGTGGCAGAACCATCATTAGTCCTCAGGAGTTCAGTGTTTCAGTTTTTCTTTCTGTTATACGTGTATATTATTCAAAATCAATTGCAGTTCATTTTTAGTTTGTACCATACTTCAACAAAATCATTTACAGTGCAATCTCAAAATAAGCCATTGACAAAAATCACACAGTAAAACTTACAGAACTGCCATAACTATTTTTGTAGTTGTTCATGAAATTTACAGACAGTTTTTCAGGCAAGAAATTCTTGGTAATCACAATTTTTGTTTATTTTTTCAGAAATTCTAGATTTTGTCTGTATCAGTTCCTTTTCAACAATGAGGTAGAGTATCAGCAGGTAAAATGGTAATGCTTTGTTGGTAGCAATAAAACTGAACTGCTGCAGGAAAATGAGCACAGTAGTAGCCAGTGTCCAGAAAACTCATTAAATAAAATTGAGATGTTCTCAATCTGTTTTTTTCTTCAATAGTCTCAGTCAAATGGTTTGGGACCTAGACCAATAGGTTCTCTTGTTTCTCCTTTATACAGGGGCCAGCTGTTCCTCCTATTTTGCCTCAAGGATACAAGGCCACGCACAAAATTTTAAAAAATGTAATCTGTCCAGTCATACAAGAAATAATTGAGGGACATTATTGAGCCTTCTGACAAAACATTGTGAAAAATCTAGTTTGCTCCAGCTTTGAACTGTCCATGAGGCAGGACCAATGCAGGACCTGAGGACTGGTGGTACTCTGTGTTTTCTTCCCTTGCTTTTTCTAGGCTAAGCACAGTGACCAAAATCTACCCTGTACTCCATAGTGAACTTGGCTGTGGGACTGGGAAGCTTCTGTAATGGTGTCCTGTGTGCCAGAACTTTTGGTTGTGTGTGGTGGTTCATGAGCCAGCACCTTTGGGGAGTGTGTTGTGGGAGGTGAGAAGTGTACTGTACAAAATTAAGGGCTTATAGCCAACATTTTTTGTGGAAATGTATTGTAAGAAGGGCATGTTATCCTGTGCCTTTTGAGTCAAAAGAGTGGGCTGGTTGCCAAAATTATAGAAAATATGCAATAAAAGCAGAAGTTTGTTCTGCATGACAAGAAAATTATCTTTGTTCTGCATGACAAGAAAATTATCATCACACCCCCAAACAGTGGATTATGACATTCAGTCTCTCTTTTGTTTGTAAACTAGTTTTATTATGTAGGAATTATGTCTCAGGAAAACTTGTTCAACTATTTTCCACTGAGCAAAGTTTAGATTTGAAGCTTTGGTATGATTATTACTATTATTATTGCAGTTATGACTTTATCAGAGATAAAAATGACTTGCTTTTACCTTGAGTTAGAGTGTTAAGTACAGTATTTTTCTGTTCTGATAAGATTCCATATAAAGAAGGTTGGTTTAGCTTATCTGCCTATACTTAGGAGCAACAATACCAAACTCTGAAAAATAGCTAAGAGTCCAGAATCAATAAGTGACATACTTTCTGACATTTGTGCAATGAACAACGTATTTGAGAGACTGCTGTAATAATAATTTTGATCAAGGTAATGTGAGCTCAGAACATATCATCTATGCGAGCAAGAGCTGCATGCTTATCGTACACTCCAGTTTTTATGAGGCTGTGGATTATGGTGACCTAGTCCAAAATCTCACCTATTACAAACCTTCTTATGTTAAGAAAAGTTTCATCTCTAGGAATTAAATGGTCCTGTGCTTGTCCACATTTTCATCCTTCTTGACAATTTCATTTTCTTCAATAAAGTTAATTCCGTCTGCTGAATTATTTCTGACCCCCTTTAAAATCATCTTCAGGCCATCTAAACTGTGATTTTTAATTTCTTTTTAACAACTTACTTCTGTCTAGTGTGTATTGGACCACTGAAACAAAATTCTTGTTGAGCTCAGTGACAAGTCGTGCCTCAGGGCACAGTGTTGAGACCTGTGTTAACATCTTTGTCAGTGACATGGACACTGGGTTTGAGTGAGCGCTCAGCAAGTTGGCCGATGACACCACACTGCATGGTGCATGCTGGAGGAAAGGGAGGTCATCCAAAGAGACCAAGCCAGGCTTGAGATGAGGGCCGGGGTGAACCTCATGGAGTTCACAAGGCCAAGCTCAACATCCTGCACAATCCCAGGCACAAAAAGAGGCTGGATGGAGAATGAATCAAGAGCAGCCCTGCCAAGAAGTACTCAGTGGTGTTCATGGATGAGAGACTGGTCACGACCCAGCAATGCACACTTGCAGCCCAGAAAGCCAAACATGTCCAGGGCCACATCCAAAGCAGTGTGGCCAGCACAGCAAGGGAGGGAATTCTGCCTCTCTCCTCCACTATGGTAGACTCCAGCTGCAGTGCTGCATCCAGCTCTGGAATCTCAGCACAAGAATGACACAGACCTGTTGGAGCAAATCCAGAGGATGGCCAAAGAGATGATCAGAGGACTGGAGCACATCTCCTATAAATACAGGCAGAGAGAGCTTGGATTTTTCAAATAGAAGGCTCCAGAAAGACCTTACAGAAGCCTTCCTGCAACTAAAGGAGGCTACAAGACAGCTAAAGAGGGACCTTTGGTGAGGGAATGTAGTGACAGGAAAAGGAAGAATGGCTTTCAGGTGAAAGAGGGTAAGTTCAGACTAAATATAAGGAATAAATTTTTTTACTGTGAGGATGGTGAGGCACTGGAATAAGTTGCCTACAGAAACTGTAGATGTCCCATCCCTGGAAGAGTTCAAGGACAGATTGGATGGGGATTTGAGTGATGTGGTATAGTGGAAGGTATCCCTGTCCACAGCACAGGGATTGGAATTAGATGATCATTAATACCTCTTGCAACCCAAACTGTTCTTTGGCTCTGATTTTACAAAAGCACTCAATGATTAATCCTTTGGAGAGCACTCTTTGCTATATACCTGGACATATGCCAAGCTTTTTAATGACTATAATCCTTATTCTGAATAACCAGTTTAAAAAAAAAGAATTTCTTTCCCAGTACACTATCTGCTTACTGTTCCATTTTTCTTGATAAAACACAGCTAAAAAGGCAAAGAGGCTTATTGAAATAGACACTGAACCTGAGAAGTAGTTCTGCTTGTGTGGCTGTTAAGAGCCTTTGGCATGACAGCTGCAAAGTTAATTACTTCAGCAACCTATACCTTGGTTTCCTTATATAGGGTATCTAAGCCCTGGGTATAATGGTTTTGTCATTATGAAGGAAAAAAGGATGGTAATCAAATCTGTAGTTGTGTTTTGTATATTTTCCTGCTCTATCTTCTTCAGAAAATTTTCTTTTCTACTTATTATTTGAGAAATTTCTTTAAATTTCACAAAACAACTTAATGACTATCACCCAGATGTTCTTTTTTACTAAGTGCTGAGAAAGTCAATTTGATGTATAATATAAACACTATTTTTAAAATTTGTCACTGCAGGCAGAAATAAATTTTCTGTCATTTAAAACAGAATTTAAAAATTAATTCTACATTTACTCTGATCACTTAAGTTTACTTTACACCACTGAAGTTTAAGAAAAACTTCCCACTAATTTTGTTGAAATTCCTTAATACATCCATAACACTTATTCCTGACAACATTAGCAAACATGTAGTAATGATGACATTGTGTTTGCCAACTGAAGCCTTCAAAATCCTTTGTTGTCACCATGTACACAAGTGATTTATAAGATATTCTTGCACAATAAACCAAACCATTGCCATCTGCTTGGGAGACTGACAGGCTGGAAGATATTTTCTAGAGCAATTGTGCTTAATAGAGACTATTTCCTGAAAAAGTGTGATTGAGGAGGGGGAGTAAATTAGGAAAGCAACAATATTTTTCCTCTGAGTATCTTGATTTATATAAATCTGCTCATTTAATCTGTAATAAATTGCAAATCATTTTTGGAGTAAACTAGGGAGAACTTTTCTACAAATAGGAAGATTTCTGATATATACATTAATAAGAAATGTAACCCTAAAATGAGCCACTGGTAGAAATTCTACCCTTGATATGATTATCAAGAATAAATTTGTACTGTCTATTTTCTTCTTGGAAGAAAATTTCAGAAAACATGATAATAAGAAATATTGTATATCCACATAGTGAAATATATAGGCAGGACCCATGCATTTTATCCCTTCACTATTACTGAGCTGGTCTAAAATATGCACTGATTTCTCCTAAATACTCTGGTCTGGTTTTCCATTTTTGCTCTCTGTGTTATGGGTCCTCTACTGTAGCGGCACTAGTTACATGGCCATGACTTGTAAAAAGAATTTAAAACAGGGAATTTTCAACTCAAAAGAAGATAAAAAGAAAAAAAAGGTCCCTTGATTTTTCATGGCTTAAACAGTAAAAAAAACATAGCTCAAAAGAGATATATAAGCCAGAAAACTGAGATTAATCAAGCTCCAGTAAACCATAGAAAACTTTTGATGCATATAAGTAAAATGCCAGCTAATAACTGGGTTTTACCACATCATCCTTTGCAATGGTACAGCTTTGTTCTCACATGATGCCTTTGTGAAAACACCAGGAAAGAATCTTCATATCACTCACAGTAAAAACCAAAGTAACAAAACGTTTTTTTAATCATAGCTATCTGAACTTTATGTGACTTTAGTCCCAAGGGAGCAGAAAAAATAAAGAAAAAAAGAAGAAAAACAAAAGTCATCTTAATTTTTATTAAATACCTTCCACAATGGTCAAAATGATATTTCAATGCTTCAGCTAAACTAACAGAATGACTGTGGCTGACACACAGCATTGTCTGGCTTTCTTTCTAGAAGATGCATAATAGATCTTGATGTGATTTTAGACAAGTATAGGAACATTGAGACAATGTTCTTTCACATCATTTATGCAAAGAAAAGAAACCGCAGCTAACAGGAAAAAAACAGTCCCACAATATAGACATAAGGATATATTCAACAACTGTGTAAATGCCATAGCAACAACAATGACCCACTGCTTTGAATGCTTTGTTAAAAATACATTTCTCATAAAAATTAAAATTCTGGGGTTTTTTTTAGCATACCTAATCATTCTGCCAAGACAATAAGATTTCAGTTGAGGATAGTTGGACCTAGAAAAATAGAAGTAGCCCCTCCAGAAAAGGGGACCAATGTCTCCTCTGAAGTATAGCTGAAAAAACTAAAACTTGTCATGAAATTCAGGGTTTTATGGTTGATGTACATTACATTAATAGAGCCGAGAGCTGATCTTAAAAACTGATATTCCAGCACAAGACAAGTGCAATATGTCTCTTAGGGCAAATACCACTGTGATGGTAAAATAACTGAAACAGGATTTCAACATCTGCAAAAGGACAAGCCCATAATACAACAAGATCAAGTCATAGTTTCATATCATTATTATCCTTGATCATTAGAGAAGGCAGTATTTGTTGCTTTTGCATAACACCTCTAATTTTCTTCATGGTACTTGACATGAACCACATTAGTCTCACACTAATTCCATCATAGTTTACATTCTCTTCCTCTAACTCAATTTCTCAGGATTAACCCACATCCAAAGAAAAGTAATTTTCCTATTTGCCTTCCTCTTATCTCACTGAAACCTTTATTAAATGAGCTTCCTGAAACATAAGGGACTGTTTTTGTAATAGGTTTAGTTATTTTTCCCTGAAGAAAAACAAATTCAGGAGCAGTTTTTGACAAGATCCAAAACCTAAAATCAATTTAGACCTGTCATCAAAAAAAGTACAAATATTCCTCTAGTAATTTTTTCATGCAATGAAAAAAATTATTGTTTTGTCAAATAATGTTTAACAGTTCAACTTCTATGCACTGTATCACACTTTCACTCCTTTCAGGAAAGTGTAAGTTCCTGTTGAATTAATTGAAATTCCTGTTGAATTAACTGAAATTAATTGAAATTATTTCCACATTGTTCAGGAAGTACACACACACTCAAGAGGAGCACAATGTATGTGGAGCCATAATGCATGAGACACTGAGATATGTGGAGTCTTTTCCTGATTTAACTGTGCATCATTCCTAACTGAATTAATGTTGAAGCAGAACCAAACCTCTGGTTCTGAGCACTCTAAGCCTCTGTTAAAATTTTATTTTCCTTTGAGATTTTGTCATGGTAGCTCAAAAACACTTTTTATAGCAGGAGAAAGATAGGTGAAATTTATAAAAAAACACCAGAAGATTAAATGAAAATGAGAGTGTCATGAATTAATCTCCAACATGGCTGTTCTCAGAGAAAATAAAAAAAAAAAAAAGAAAAATTTTGTTTATGCAAACCCAGTCATTTAGAAGGAGTATGTATTTTGATCCTTATGGCAGAACTATACTCCCTATTAGCACTGAGGTGTCCTGGCAATGTTATGGACAGTTATGCCAGATTATATTTTAAATTATCCAGGTAATGTCTAACAACTTATAACACTATGGCATGACACAGGGAGTATATTATTAAAGATGCTCCTGTCATTGAAAACTCAAAAATAAATTTTACTGTGGTTTGTGATATCTTGATTTTATTTAAAGGAGCACTAGAACCAATAAGCACCTTGCCAGATGTTCATTGTCAAAGCAATTGAGCTCTGTTTTGGCTGAGCTTTGCAGTTCTTGCAAGACAACCTAAAAGATGCCATCTCTCGCAGGGCAGCAGATGAAATCAGGTGTTGAGCACAGAGGGAGCACAATTTACTCTTAATATTTTTATCAGCCTCAGCAAAAACTGTTTCATAAAGGATAAAAAACAAGTCTTCCTTTGCAAAGAAAGATGTTAATAACTTTACATGATAAATGCTTGCCTTCTTCTAGACATTAAGCCATTTTTTGTGCAGGCTTTGCAGAAAATGTAAACTGAGTTATAGAAAAATTTTCCACATCTTTGATATAGCAACTATAAAAGAACCCTCAAAGAGTGCACAGAGATTCAAGGAAGTAGCTAAGATGGCCCCTGCATAATTGTAAAACCATATAGGTGATCTGGATGGAAAGGGGAAGCAGGATAAAACTTTATGTCTATTTATTCTCCCTTACCATAATGGTATGGTGGATGATTTGGTTTATTTTCATTCTTTTCTACTGAGGTAAAGAGGTGTGTGTGAAAGAAAATCTTTGGAAAAGCAGTCAGAAATCTATTGTGAATTAGGTATAAGGAGTCCAAAAAATATTGCTAAGAGCAGTAGAAAGTAAAAAATATTTACACTCTACCTATAATCTATTCTTCTTGTAACACAGTCCAACAGATTCAGAATGTAAACTACCCACAAAGAAAAAAAAATATTTAGTAAGATGGCATACATTTTGATTATTTCCCAATTTTAAAACAATAAACAATAGCTTTAATTTAATTTCAAATTTATGGTAACACCTGTTTAGATTTCATAGGTTATTATTTTATAAAGATGTATTTAATTTATACTCTTTGTTATTAATAATTTTTAAAATGTGGTGTTCAAGCCTGTAAGTGTCAATTTATGTATTAGATTAGTTTTTGTCTGCATTAATAAACTTGTTGACTAAAAATAATAGATGGGAATTTTGGTGAAACTCCTCACACTAAGAAAGCTATTCATTTGCCCAAAGATTTAGGGACTCAATATTCCAGCTATCTGAAAAAATGCATTGAAATACTGAGATATATTGAAAGTAAATATCTACCATGAGAAAATAAATATATTTTCTGAAAACAAACAAACAAACAAACCCATAGTTTTTTGAAAGAGATTATTTTTAAAAAGGAAAAAAAAAGACATTTTTTACCTTCATACTGTTTTACAGTGTGAGCATTTTATTTTTTCATATTTTACATAAGTTATCCTTTTCCTTGTATAATTGGAAATAAATACCAATATTTAATATTTGTTATATCAAGTGATCATTAAACACAGTCTGGATCCCACAGGTCTCTGAAGATCATATGTTTCAATACTTAACTAGTACAAATTTCAAAACCATTTGAAGTAGCTAACATTATATACCATTATATGCCATTACATACCATATTCTCGATTTGTTCCATATTCTCATAATTTGGTAAATTTACAGCATATGCTGCAGCATTTCCTTTTAAACAGTGCTAAGAACAAACTTCCACCCACAGAGAGACCAATGATAAACTGCATGTTTATAATATTTCTAAAGAAGATTGGATTAATTTAAATTTTAAAAAGCTTCATATATCCAAATACTGAAGGGAATATACTAAACAGGGGTTAGGCAAGAAAGAGAGCACAGAGGCAGGTTTTTTCCCCTCCAGACTGACTCTATATGCTGGTAGTGCTGCAATGATTTCACAGCCTACTAAAACTGACTGAACAGCTGCCTCTGGAAGTCTCAGCCTTATGGTCACATGAAGTTTCCTACTTCAAATATCAGGTAAAATATTTATATCTATGGAAAAAAAAATATATTTCTTGTTAGGAAAATGCCTGATAGAAATTACACTGACCTGAATTTGAACATCAGAATTTTTTTTTCCCATCTAGTGCAAGGTGGGATGCAGAGAGCAAACACATTCCAGATGTTCCTGCAAAAGAGGGAAAAAAACCCTATCAGAAGCAAAAAATGGGTAAGGTATGGGAGATGTAACAGACAAGAAAGAATGAAAGGAACAGACAAAGAGAAAAGGACCTTATGTTCTTCCTTGAGACTGACAATGACAGAGATGCTACAAAAAGCACAGGAGCATTACAGAATGCTGCAGAGGTATTTGTTGTTCTGTCAGATTAGAAATAGAAATAACTCACTAGTCTGAGCCTGGGGGACACTTACATAAGACTTCAGTCTAAAAGTTTTCTCCTGTAAGATTTAAGAGCAAAGGGAGAAAATGAGTAATGCAGAAATATGTTGGGTTGTGTCAGTTTTCTCCCATCTAAATATTTTTATAAATTTTGTTAATACCCCTTTTAAAAATCCATTTAAAAATACAGAATTTGAAATATGTTCTGTCTGCTAACTGTTCAGTGCACTTGGAAGATGAGGAGGGGGTTACAATGGGCTGTGACTGTGCCACAAAATGGGCTGTTACTGCCTGCCCAAAAATCTTCTCCATGTGGTGACAGTACCTTCATCCAGCTGGCAGAGCTTAGATCAGCTCCTGGCCTTCATTTCCCTGTCACAGAAACACAGCAGAAATCTTTTCAGAAAAGGGAAGGACTGGAATTTAAATTCCTCATTTCCTTAGAAAGAAAACAATGGGGTAAAATAAAATCATCATGAGCTTCTTCCTCTCTCTTGCCCAGGTAATGTAAAAGCATGCCTTGCCACTAGTTATGTCTTTGAACAGTTTTGACAGAATGACTGGGGAATAAGGAACACTTTCATGTTTAATTACAGCACATTTAAGGTGTTTCTGTTTGTGTTCCCATGCATTGACAGGGGAGCAGGTGGATCACATCAGTCCCTGACAGTTCAGTGGCTGTGAATATTACACTCCTTGGATTGACATCATTTATTAGATCCAATTCTGCATGTATGTTTCATGTCTAATATAGTGCTTTGTTTTTAAATCTTAATTTTCTCATTTGCTTATAAATGTGAAAATAACTCTATCCTTTAGCCATTGTTCAGCTTTTAATGCCATTTAGAATAGCCCTATTTTTCCCTTTATAAAAGTCCTTTATTCATTTCAATCATCACTGGGGGAATTTTATATAATCAAATGCCCTATATATACACAAAAAATTTTCCAATACATAAGATTGTATTTTCAGATGAAACCAAACTGCAGCAGTTTGGGGGGAAGCAATCTCAGTCTGTCTTCATATAAAAGCTGGGTTCAGCACTTCTCTTTGTGTACTGCTCTGGGACCTCAGAAGGAAATGCTATTTTTCACAGCACTGGTGGTGAAACTGAAAATTTACTTATAGCACCATCCTAACAATCCTTTTCTACAAGATGCTAGATAATAAACTGACTTCTTCTTAGGTGTTTTAGGCTCAAAAAAGCTCACTAAAGACATGGCAAAGAAATGGTCAGATATTTTTGCCTCTCATATCAGTGGAAGTTTTCTTTGTCCTCCAGGTAACTATGTAACCTTGAAGCTGGAGCAGTTCTGAGATTTATTTAGAAGTTCAGAGCAGTCATGTAATCAAGGTGCCTTGTTACCACCTCTGAAATGGAGCACTTGAGATCTGGGCTCCTGAGGGCAGCTACACAGATATTAGCTCATACTGCTCAGGGGGTGTCTATTTTCCCTGCCTTAACTGGTATGCTGCAATTTTCTGCTCTTGGTTTCCAAGCTAACTCTTGTTGGTGAGCCATTCAAATGAAAAGACACTTATTGTGCCTCAAACCGTTCTGCAACTCTGTTTAAATTGCAATTAAGATACATTTCTTCCAATTAAAGCTTTTGACCACTTAATTCAAAGGGATTTTAATTTAAAGTTTAGGGATTTCAATTTTGTGTTGCATTAATTCATAAAAATGCAGTTTATAAATACTCATAAACGTGTGCAGAAGGCTGTGCCTTTTTCAACTTTGGCACTGTGGTCCAATATCTTTATGAACTTTGAAACAGACAACATGTTTAAGACTTCATTTAAAAAAAACGTTCTGTAGAATTAAGCCTTTTAAATTTTTATTGGTGTCTCTGTTTTATATTAATTGTGTTGCATGTCTCCAGGTAATTCCACAAAGGGCATTTTAGAAAGGCAAATTCAGCTGATGGATGAATTTCTCTGCAGAGGTTTATTAACATTTTTGTCAATTTATCCCATTAAATACAGCAACATCCCTAGGTGGTAATGAAGTGCAATAGCAGCAGAGGCTTCACACAATGATGGCAAACAGATTCCAATAATTTTCTCAGTAGTATCTTCATAACACAAGTGAAATGCTGATCTTTATAAGTATGTCTGGGTGAGTAAAAACCCCACACAGATAAAACACAAAATTTATATTTATGAATGTTAATTTAAAGTGAACATAGCTCATTACATCTTCAAACTTCAAGAGCAGCCTAGGGCATGGAATTAAGAGGAATTAACAGCATTGACAGCAATATTTCCCCTGGTAAAACGAAGATGCCAGAAATTTGTATAAATATATGTAGAGGCTGACATATAAGGCACATATAGCAGAAACTTGACCCTGAAATCTCACTTTATCTTAAAAAAGGGATACAACATACAACCACCCCACACTCCAATGCCTACAAATGCCAGTGAAATGGTTTCTCTTGATTTCAGCAGGCAGTGCAATAGGATAGCAAAAAAATCTTGAAATTCAAATTTTTGACTACTAAATATTTACAACAATGAGATTATGAATAAGTTATATTCCTTCATAGGGATTTTTCAGCAAAGAGCTTCAAATAATTAATTTGAGAAACTGCAATTTATCTTTTTTCAGAAATATCTCAAAAAAAAAATCACTGAATGAATTATTCATTGCAAACTACTCTCTCCTGTGACAGTGACTCCTCAGTTTTCACGTCGCAATTTATTTACTTTTACTGCATTACTATGGCTTTTTCCTATAACAAAAAACATAAGTGCTCATAAGATTCGAAGAAATATTATGAATGCTACACTAAAGAATATATAGTCAACTTGTATAAAAACGTTTTGAAACTTAAGGAAAACAAACTATAATAATAGTTTCTTAAGTAAAAGAAACTATAATAAAATAAGGATAATGGAAAAAAAGTACTAAAAGGGATTTGAACTCTGCTAAAAAGCTGGTCATAATATTAAATATTACCATAAAAGAAATTAAAAGTATTACTGAAGGTTGTTCATAGTCAAGAAATACATCTGTTACATTGTAGGGGGGGGGGGGGGACAGGACATTGCCTATGATGTGAAACAGAGAAGTTATACTTATTCTCTCCATGTTATCACCTGTAAATTGTGATTTTCTACTTATCTACCCATATAGAGTAAAAAAAAATGTTTGACTTCTGGTACTTAATGTTGTAACAAGGCTATAACTGCTCTCCATCTCCTAACAGACCTGTGCCTGCTTGGTGTATCATGATGATTTCCACCAAAGAGCGGGCAAAGTGAGTCTTTCAGAGTCTTTCATGTTTGCTTGTTTATTTGCGTGTTTGCTTTAAACAGTGACAGACAAAACAGAATTGAGGGGGCTGGTGATGAATAGCATAAAATGTAGAAATGAGAAAGTCTGCCAAATAACCAAGCATCTTCAGTATTCACTTTTCCTTTTGAATATGTGTTAGTTACCCCTCCCAGAAATATTATTGCATCAAAGAGTGCCATTTTTCCTTGCTTCGATGTTTTCTAACATTGACATAAAGAAAAAGACAGCTTATTTTTCTAATTGCAAGTTGTCTTTACTGGTAATGGAAAACATCCACTCCAGTTTCCAAACATAAAAAAAAAAAAAAAAATCCGGACCTTTTTGTATTTTTCTCGAGAATGAGTGATCAAACATGCACCATTTTTTTCTTCATCAGAACAGAATAATGTCATCCCAAGCTGAATCATAGCCATAGATTTCTCAAGAAAAACAGTGCTCATTTGTTTTTCCTGGTTACAAAATACATATCAGGTACTAAAAAGTAATTGCTAGTGTCTTTCCTTATCAGTTCAGAAGGATCTCCAACAGATAATAACCAAATCCATGTAGCTGTTGTTAAAAAGAATATTTATCTTTTGATGACTTTTCAAGGATTAACAGTTTATAATGTCATTAACCTTTAACAAAACAGCTTCTTATTTTGAGTCTTAACACCAATCCACCATAGAATTTTCTCAAATAAAATCTCACTGAAAAAGCTATCAAGAGCACCACAATATGACAAATTTAGGTAATTTTTAAATATTTGAAGCTAAAACAATATTTCCATTCTTGGGATTAGATAAAGTTTTAGTTTTAAGACTCCTTTTGAGAGCTGAGACTTGCAAAGAAGTTCTAATTTCCATGGATACAATCGAAATATTGATGTTGCACAGCACTGCAATGGTTTCTAACTTCTATCTCCCTATAAGGTCCCCAATTTCCAACTCAGGTGAAATACTTGTGTCTATTAACTCATATAATACAGGAAATGAAAATCAGATTTTTGAAATCATTTGAACACTGAATTAAAGCTGAAAAAGAAAGAACATTAATAAATTCTGACTTATTTGTTTGTTTATTTATTTTTAATGTGGAACTGGATCCTAAAACCAAGACAATCAGTATAAACAGCCTCTGGATAAATTTCCATAAGTTTTTGCCCTGGAAAACTCTTAATTAGCTAGTTGGGCAATAAATATATCTTGATGTATTTTTTAGCTGTGAGGATGCTAAGTACACATGAGAGAAATAATATTTTACATTCGATATTGTAATCAAATTATCACTTTTTAGCAAGTTGATTCTATTTTATTTTTCTCACACTGAGAATTATTAGTGTCAGAATTACAATCAATAAAGTATTTCTCCATGAGGGAAATGCATGCTTCTATACAAAGTTAAGAAATTTTGAATATGGTCATATAAAATGACATGTTTTAATCCATTTCCCACAATACACAATCTATTTTATTTCACAAAGAACTTTTTATTATAATTTACATTATTATCCACATGCTCATCTAAAAATGATATCCATCAAATAATTTACTTGTATGAGTTTTATGTAGATAAAATGCTCATAAAGTTCTCTGGTTAATCATGAAGAAGAACATATTTCTTGCAGCTGGTATTGGAGGAGAAATTATTCATAAGACTGTCTATGGGCATATTTCTGACTATTGATTGTTCTGTACAAATTTAGTTGAGTTCCTCTGATACAGCTATCCTCTGTTTATCTTAGAACAGCAAGGGTCTCTTCATAGACATGGATCAAACATTAAAAATAAAATTATTGATTTTGGAGTGTGAAATGTAAGGACAGGAACTCCTAAATTCAAAATAGATTAGATGTCCAGGAAAACATTTGAGCTCAGAGGAACACAGTGTAAACCCCCTTTAGGCAACTAACTTCTTAATGCATTGACTCAAAGAAAAGTCTATCTATTCTAAATGAGATAAAAAGTCTGAGAAAAAGTATTTTAAAAGGGGGACAAAATTAACATTTTGTCCATTAGTATCAGCATCAATTAAAAAAAAGTTATTGGCGTTCGTTACAAGATAAAATTGATTTAGCTTGCTTAAAAATGATTGATGCCTTTTATTTGTTTCCCTGTAAAAGCCTTTTTATTAATCTCATCCTGACTACTTACATGTAGCCATTAATTAAAATGCAAGATTCAAGAAAAATTATTTTATCTCTCTTATATTCTACCTGGTGACACAAGAATTCATTTCCAGATTGCACTTGGGTAGAGGTAATTTTCTTCACTGAGGCTGGTTGGGCCTGTGTTTTAGATTTGTGTTGGGAGTAGTCTGATAGCACAGGGATGTTTCTGTGGTTACTGAGCAGCTCTCACATGTAGACAAGGCCCTTTTGCTTCTCATATTGTCCCACCAGCACAGAGGCTGGAGGTGCACAAGGACCTGACAGGGGTCACAGCTGGGACAGAAGACTGCAATCAACCAAAGCAACATTCCATACCATGTAGTATCATCCTGGGGAAAGGAGGAGGAAGGGGTTGTTCAGAGTGATCATATTTGTCTTCCCAAGTGACCGTTAAGTATAGTGGAGATCTGCTTTCCTGGGAATGGTTGAACACACCTGCTTGCCCATGGAAAGTGGTGACTTACTTCTTTGCTTGCCTACATGGCTTTTGCTTTACCTGTTAAACTGTCTTCATTTCAACCCAGAAGTCTTCTCTTTTGCACTTCCAGTTCTGTCTCCCATCCCATGAGGGAAGAGTGAATAAGTGGCTGTGTGGGGCTGAGCTGCCAGCTGGGGTTGAACCATGACCAGCTCTCAGAAACATTGTACTTCAGAGACACCATGAACCACTTCATTCCATCTGAAGATGGATATCTAAATAATTCATATGAATTAGAAAGAAATTACTATTCCTTTTCATCTCAGATAAATGGTTTTGGTGGTATAAAGAGAATCCAGACATCCAAAGGCATCCTTTGTGAAGTCACTTCACTTTCTTCTCCATATAGGGGAGAGAGAATAAAAAGAGTATTTATCATAAACACCTGATAACTAATAGAACTAAGAAAATACTTGACAGATAGAAAAATCTCAGTGTTTGGAATTTGTCAGAGTTAGAAAATAGCAAATACTGAAATTTCTCAAGGAAAATATAGTAAGAGCTGGTGGTGATAAGGAGGGTTGATTTTCTTTGACAAACCACACTTTCTACATTTGTCTAATCTATTGATGTCAGCAGAATAATATATCTGCTTCAAGCACAGCAATGCATTCAGAAAATACACTTGTGGTGATGATATGGAAGCTGGAGCAACCATCCTCAGATATGTAGGTCAGTCAGATGTTAATATTAGCATCAACAAAAAAAAAAATGAAGCATTTTAATCTTATTCATGCAAAAGGAAATTCCACCAAAATTAATATCTTCCCAGATAATGGGACTGCTCTAACAGTTTACTGGTCCCAGAAAGAAGGAGCCCTTTCCCATTTTTCTTTAGTCTTAGATAAATCTTCTCTTATCTCACTAACTTATCTGTAGCACATCTGGACACCCATGGAAGCACACATGAATTTTACAGAAACAAACATCTTACTTCATGTCTTTAAGGGCCCAACAAGCACCACAAGAAGAATTTTTAAGCCCCTAACCCAAGAGTAGGAGAGAAAAGGGAGAAAAGTGAGGAAAAAGAGTCACAGAAAGACTCAGAGGCAGAGCCAAGGAGCTGATAAATCACATTGACTGTGATTAAAGCACAGACAGCTTTAAGACTAGTTAGTTCCACGTAGAAGCGTCCTTTGGTTATCAAAGTTTTTTCTGATGCAGACTCCCCCTTCATCTTACCCTAATAAAATTTACCTTTATCCAATTCCCACATCTCAACTCCCTGCTACTTCAGGAAAAATCAAATGGCAAGTTAATAATCAAAAAAAACCCCAAAGCATGAAGTCTTTCATGCCTTTTAAAGTTTACCAGGTATCTGGAAATAAGCAGTGAGGTAACTACCCTGCATAAACAAAAGATAATGAATGCTAAAATTTTGCTGATAAACAAGATCATAGTGAGTCAGTCAGTATTTCCAGGTTTTAATCTAGTTCCTTTAATTGCCACCTGATCCCAAAATACCCTGGCCACTTGCTTCTGCTATCTCATTGCCAATTGGCCCAAGAATGATGCAGCAGTGCAAACAGATTATCAGATCAGAGAAATCAGTCCAGTAAAAGAGTTAACCAGAAAAGTACTTTCAGCTGGATCAGTTCCCTGATACTGTTTACCCCCCCAGCTGCATAAGGACTTGCATTAGTCCCATTTTCATGGGGTGAGAGCAAGCAGAATGGCTAAAACCCTTAGGCATAATTTCCTCAGAAAGCCAATTTACCTTTCGGGCTGGCTGGGCTTATGTATTTAGAGTGAATTTCATCTCACTCTGCACAATGTGTAGTTCCTTCTAGTGGTTGCTCAGAACTGTAAAAGCCTGTAATCAATACTCTTTGTACATGCTGTTGCAGACTCCAAGTAAGGATGTGGGGAGCAAAAGTTGCAAAGAGGAAAAGATGTAGGCTGTAAGGGAATTTGCCATCCTGTAGTTATGGGAAGTAGTTTCAATGTTTATGATGCTGATCATGACCAAACTACACAGAAATAACCTAGACAAATGATAAGTTTCTTTTTCAGGTGCTCATTTTAAGTTTCTTCAGTAGCTGTTTGGTACTTGAGTGGGGGTTGTATTATTCAAATTGTGTATTGAATTAAGAATCAAATAAAGCTTTTTAAATTTTATATCAATTACACTATGAATTAGTAAAAATAAAAATCCCTCCTGCATAATCTCTTTGTTCCTTACAAAAAAAAACCCAAAAAAAACCAGAAAAAAACCACACACACACTTGGAATAAAAACCAGCCATTTTTTCAGTCATGTAGTGATAATAATACTACTAATGTTGGAATATTTTGACATATTATTTTTATTCCTGTCAGAATAAACCCTTGAAATATACAGATTTTAACAGCAGTTTATTTGGTACTTCTTGTTTTCTAAGCAAATGGATTTCAACAAATATGTCATAAAATTACAACTCATGGAAGTATCTAAGTGCTTTCCTGAACAAGGTGAGAGCTCTTATACAACAGATTCATGATGACTCAACTTGACCTTTCATTGTAAAATAGTGTTGGACTTCTGCCATGTTATAGATACTCTTCTTGTAAATATCCAGATGCCCCCATTAGTTTCTAGAGGTTTTTCACCAGGCAGAAAACAGTGAAAGTGGTTATAGAAGCATATGCTCTCTTACCACAAAAGTAAAATAATCAAGGATGTTATAAGTGTTCTGAAAGTTCTCGACAGAGGTTTCAATGAGCACTTGTGCAACGTCTATCACACATATGCATGTGTGTGTGTGCATTTGTGTAGCAAGCTTTTAGCTGAAAATTTTCATTTGGTTTTACATAAAGAAACACAGCAAAAAATTAGTTTGATCAACATGTTGCAGAGTACCAGACAAGCAAATTTTAGAACAGTTTCCTTATGCATTCTGTAAATTCCTGTCTTAATTCCACTGGATTTAGGGCACCTAGTTATATATTTTATGAAGACAGAGAAAAGCATGCTTAAGGTGATTGGATTAGATCATTAAACCATCAACCTTTGCTTCAAATTTTTCATGGTTGTCATGCCAGCTGACAACTAAGCTGCACACAAATGCTTGCTCATTTCCCTACCAGAACTATCCAGTGTGATGGGGCAGAGAATCAGTAATGTAAAAACTAGAGAGCTCATGGGTTAAGATAAACTTTAATAGGGAAAGAAAAAGCCATGTGCACAAACAAAGCTAAGCAAGGAATTCATTCACCACTTCCCCTGGGAAGACAGGTGTGTTCAGCTATTCATGGGAAAGTAGGCTTCCATCCTGCACAACAGTGTCTTGAAAAGACAAATATCACAATTCCGAACGCCCTTCCCTTCCTTCTTCACCCAGCTTTATATACTGAACACAATGACATATGATGCAGAATATCTCTCTGGTCAGCTGGGGTCAGGTGTCCTGGCTGTGTCCCCTTTGTGCACCCCCAGCGTCCTGGTCAGACAAGGGAATGAGAAGCAGAGTGAGCCTTGGCTCTGTGTAAGATCTGTTCAGCAGTAACTAAAACATCTCTGGGTTATCAGGACTATTTCCTTCAAAAATCCAAAACACAGTCCCACACCATCTGTTGTGACAAATATTAACTCCATAACAGCCAAAGTCAGCACAGTATTTCAGGAAACATCTGGTCTATAGTCTATAGTCTTTTAAAACAGAGAAGAAAAAAAGTGAGACACTGACATAAAATTACCAGAAAATTAGCTCACCAAGACAGGGAGGATGCATATATTCAATAAGTACATATTAAATGGAAAGATTACTTGTGTATCACCATAACTATGGTGTGAAATCATGGTACTAGCCTATGATCTCCAGAACTGCATTTAAATGCATGAAATCTTATTGTTTGGAATGCAATTACAGTGATATTCCTCAATGTAGTTGGAAGGTTTTAAATTTAAAAATAAATATTATTCTATTTACAAATATTTCTGATTCTTCTAAATGTTTATTCACTTATAAGGGACAAATCGCTACCACCAGTTTCTCTGCTGATGTTTAGAATCCACCTGTAAAACACAGAAGTTTTTTCTGCTACCTAATTTTCAAATAATGAAGACTTAGAACATTTTAGAGTATGAAAATGAACAGGTTCAAAACACATACAAGGCCTGTGCTTTTGACCTTACTAAATCTGTAGAATGTTGGTTTGCTAAGTTGTTAGTACCTTCTCTTATGAAAATAATTAATTCTGATGTCAGCAGGACTCTTCCCCAAACTCCTTCCTTTTGACAGAAGCTCCATATTCAGTTACACCTGGGAATGAAATTACAAAAAAAAAGGAGATTGTTCCTTTCACATGCAGCAGCGTGAAGATATGACCTTTGAAATTCCTTGTAGAATTCTGCCAAAGAGCTGCAAGAGAAACAAGAAAATGTCCTCAGCATGGTGCAGCTCACGTTTCACAAACACTTCAGAAAACAGGATATAATTTTCTCATGGGCACACCTTCAGCTCATTACAGAGAGCAAACTGTGAGCACTGCTCACAAAGCAAAATGAATAAATTAATTATATGACAAGTGTTAATATCTTATTTGAAAAGAGGAATCCCCAAATATCAATTAAAAGTTTGCCTTAATGTAGGAGACTGATTAAATCTTAAAGGACAATAAAAAATCAAAAACTTAATGTGAGAGAAAACTCATCCTTTTTTTTTTCCAATAACAACATTTTTTAATATTAAAATGAGTCAACATTTTTCAAGCAGAGAACTTCAGAGCTGAAAATCAGGTCTTTATATGATTAAGAAGTTTTCATGGGAGTTTTTATTCCCATGAATAAACAACCCTGTCATTGTGATAAAAAAGTAATTTCTAGCAGGATATTTTCATATATCACCTAATCTATAAACTCAATTTTAAATTTAGGAATAATACAGAGTTGAAAAAAATTAAAGCCATATAATGTACTTTAGCCTGTTCAAAGAATCAGATCAACCTTAGTTCAATTTCAGTGAATGTTGAAATTGTAAAATAATAACAAACTGGAAACACTCATATGTCTTAATATTTCACATAAATATCATGTCAATCAACAAAATCTAAGATGTCTTTCATTGGTTATTTCACCCTACCAGACACTTCAGTATCCAGAAAAGGCACTTGCTGCCACTTGCAGCAAAATGAAAATGTCTCTAGCCTGCTCAGTTGCTCTTTCATTTCCAATATTCCCATTAGTGTAATCAAAATAAAATGTTGCTGCCATGGTAAGAGAGAGCAGGACTGAACTCTTCCTGCTGCAGGAGATGAAGCAGGAGGATGAGATAAAAAAGAGATACTAGAGAAAAAAAACATTATCTGGCGTTTTGCTTGTGTTGATGTTCTTGCAGGTCACTTGCTCCCTCAAACTTGCAGTCATCAGTCCTACACTGCAATCTCTGCCTCAAAAGCATAAACAAATTTGGCTTTTTTAGGAGGTGGATGGTAGATCTCTTGTTGAAGGTTAAAGGCGGCTGAGATCTGGAAGAATCTAACCAAATTTTGATAGCCATGCAATGGCCATGCAATGGCCTGCAAATGCAGGAAGGAAATGGACATATGCCAACAATATTAAATAAAAATAAAATCTGTAAAAATCTGTATATTCTTTGAAATAATTTTAGTCCAAAATAAAATTGGCACATTTTTGAATATATTTTAATATTAATCAAAAAATCCTGTCATTAGATAAGAATTATAAATGTCTTCATTCATAAGATAACTTCTTATGTTGAGCTTGGATAACAAATCCTTAGTATTTGTTGTGGTTTGACACAGAAAAAGAATCTTTTCGGAAGGAAGAGGTCAATTTGGATTTTGACCAATTGAAGGTGGACACACCTCTGAGAATACAGAGGGGTTAAAAGCAGAATTCCCAGGAGAACTCACTCTCTTTGGTTCCGGTCCTTGAGAAATGAAAGCTTTGTGAAATTTTTCTCCTCCTCGGTTTGAAAGAGAGGAAGAGAGGCAGCTTGGACCCTGAGATGTTGGAAGGAGAAATTCTAGGTGGGAGGAGAGGATGGAGTGGCTTTTTGGCTGGACTTTTTCTTGTTAGCCACAGACTGAACTGATTTTTCTCCTCCGAGACTGTATTTTAGGAGGATGCTGGTGAGCCAAGAGACCATGCTTCAGCTGGGAAAAGACAGAAGTGGAGGAAAGTTAGGGAGTTTGTGGTGGTGCCCCCTGTCTTCAGAGAAAGAGAAGATCTCTGTTCTTGGACCCTCGGCCCCAAGGGAAAAGGGGGGGCACTGTGGTCCCAAAAATGAAAAAAATGAGCTGTTGTTTTTTTCCTCTTGTTCATCCTTGAAAGAAAAATCCTAAAAGCAATCTGTCCATCCATGCATTGGTAGTGAGAGCACTGTGCGTGGAAAGGAGAGTGTTACACTGGCAGATTTTCTCCAGGCGGTGCCATGAGTGACATGGAAACACAGGATGTGGAGCTGTGTTTCCTGGGGGGTCTGTGGCAGAGGAGGGGCTCCCCTCTCCCTCGATGGACTGAGTATCGGTTGTCTGGAGGGTGGAAACCTGGTTGGGGTCCAGATTGTGTTTCACTGTGGTTTGCTGGAGTTGGGTGGTGGGAGGAGGAATGTTTTGAAAGGTTTTCATTTTGAATTTTGTGTGTGTTTTTTCTTTCTTCTTTTTTTCTTTTATAGTAGTATAGTAGTAGTAGCTTAATAAAGTTTCTTCCCTTGTTATTAAGCTTGGGCATGCTTTGGTCTGTTCTCAATCGTGTTTCACAGCATTCAATTGAGAGATTGCATTTTCATGGGGGCACTGGCATTGTGCCAGTGTCAAACCATGACAGTAGTTGTTATGTTTTAAAGTTTTATCTGTTCTTATCTTTGTATAAAAGCTATGCTTGCCATCTTTATGCTTTTCAGCTTTTTAAATTAAATAATACAAATAATTTTAAAAACTCTCTTCTTATAAAAACCTGGAATTTTTATGCTCATCAATGTACTTATTTCCTGTCCCTAAACTTGTCTAATTTTTCAATTTCCTTTTCAAAGCAAGGCAACTCATATTGCAAGCAAGATTCCAAATTAGTCTGCATCACTGATTTGTATAGAGATCCTTATAGACTATTTATTTACAGCAAAAAGCAAACAAAAATTAGTGTGAAGAGAATGAAAATAAATCCATTTTCCAAATCAATCTCATAATTTTTTTGCAGCATTAGCATGGGTCTCTGGCTGAGAGCTTCCACTTCTATTGTCATTCTATAATTATTTGAAAAAATGGCATTATTTCACAATACAAGTGGAATAACAAGCTCTCTTACTGAACGACACTATATGTCAAGTAGCGTGCAGTACTCATCTGATATAAATCTGAATACATAGTTTGAAAACAATATTGGTAGGAAAGCATAGATCTTGTCTCCACTGTAATCCTAAATGCACAAATTTTGTCTAGTTTAACATTTTGAGATTATAGCCACCCATTCAGCTAAGGTATCTTTATATACATTCTACTGGGTGAAAAATCTGCTTGCTAAAATATTTATGAAAACAAAGTGCGAAAAAAAAAAAATAAATAAATAAATCAAGCTCTCGTGGTGACTTCAGTGGTGACTTCTCATATAATATTAACTGGATATCAAATACCCACCTTCTAGTTTAACAGGCAGAATGTTTTGCCTTTCATTAAGTTTTCCATCTTTTTATCTGTAGGAATTGATACATCTGTGTTTTGAACAAGAAACTTTTCCACTCTATCTCAGACATTGTTACTAAATTCACAGCATCCTGTTTCCCAGAAAACATTAACATATCCTATTAGCCTAATTGGATAAAAAAACCCTAAACCTGTGATATTTGTGAGTGTTAAATATTGCGTTTCTTCACTGATGGATTCAGTTTCATGTTATGGCAACTAAATATAGCAGAGGAAAAAAACTGTCCTCTTTTTCCATTGCATAAGAATTGTTACTGCTTATGGGTTCCATATGCATTTCTGTATCAACTTCAGAATAAACTGTTAAATTGCCTGAGAATGTTCCCATCAGCCTTTCAGTCAACGAGGGAGTGCCAGAAAGTGATAGCACTGTCTTTTTTCCTGTCAAATTGATAACATTCAACTGGTAAAGGACTGAGCAAAACATCTCTGTTTTCATTAGACTATACTCCTGCTTTCTCTTTTTATTTTTTTTTCTTGAGTACGTTCAGCTCTATGTATACAAGTAATATATGTCACATATAAGTGTATAAATGTGTGTATATTTAACATATATAGGCAAATATATTGCATCTAAGGATCTTCTGATTAAAATGTTCTGGGAAAAGCATGCTGCTCTGGGTGCTTTGCAGTACTAACTCCATCCTTTTCTTGGTTGGAGTCTGTAGAAAGTGTAGTGTATTAGTATATTTACTCTATGAAACATATTAAGCACATAATAATAT
This sequence comes from Lonchura striata, assembly GCF_050655825.1. Taxonomy (NCBI): domain Eukaryota; kingdom Metazoa; phylum Chordata; class Aves; order Passeriformes; family Estrildidae; genus Lonchura; species Lonchura striata. The sequence goes on from NC_140704.1 coordinate 100,928,118, forward strand.
ACATATTATTAATACTTCACAGATTTCTACAGCTCATATTGGATTACCTTTATATTATTCCTAGCCAATGAATCTGACACAGGTCACCTTCTTCATCTCAGGCCAAATTGCTCAGTCCAACACAGTTTCTGCATCACTACTCCCAGTTCCACAACAGAGAGTAACAGAAGGAGCATCAGGCAGTCACAGCACTCCTCCAGCAGTTGGCTTACTTTTAGGGGTCTAAAGAAAGATAAAATTGTCAGAGTTATAGCCAATTAAATTAATTTTTGAAGAAATGTAAGCTTATTCCAGAAATTTTCTTAGATTACAAATTGCTAAAATTGGCACATATTAGTATATACTATCAATCTATAAATTAAAACAAATTATTAGCAATGGAAGTCAATCAGTTCTTAGGACTTCTATAACAAATAAAGACAAATAAGGCTCTCCATTAGGAGGGACCTCTGAAGACAAAGAATTATATGAAGACTAAAGGAACTGCTCCTTTTTTGTTCTGAATACACTCACGAATTTTTGGAAAGTGACATAATATATTTGTCTTTAATTAGTGAGCGGGCAATGTACAGGGGGCAAGCTAGTCACAATGCTTCTCTGCAGGGAATCCAAATGCTAAGCAGAACAGAAAAGAGGACCTAATCCTGTGCAGAGAATCAGAAGTTGAATATATTGTCAGTTTTTTTCAGTAACCAACTAAAGTGTTAGAAGCTATGTCATAATAATTTATTGAAACTTCCTATCAGTGGACTCAGAACTGAATTGATTTCTTGCTGTAAGATGAATTAGAGGATATAGGCCTAGAAGACTTTTGTCTTAATCTAATGTACTGATAAATGTAATAATCTAAATTACCAAGTAATTTAATTTATTAATGTGCATGTTGAGCAGAGTTATTAGACAGCAAAAAACCTTCAGTATCTAATTCACAATTACCCAACACAAGTACTGAAGGGAATGATTCATTTGCTTTCAGATAGATTGTAGTTTTCCCTTTCTCTACTAAAGGGTATGTCTCCACCTCATTGACTTATGTGATTTAACCAAGATTAAACGATCTGCCTACAACTATAAAAAACATTTCTGGAGGACAGCCCAGGCATTGCAACTCCATGGTTCCTGTTCTTATCAGAAATCAGCCTTCTGTTCCTTATCTAGATTTAGTCCAATCTCCTAAGGAGTTCAGTCTGGCTTGATGAAGTGTGTGGATAGAAGCAGCACTTTGGTGGTGCTTTCATTCAGACCACACTCAGCTGCACATTCAGCGGAAGAATTTTTCATGAAAAAATTTCCACTTCAATGACAGATTGAGATCTGCCTTTTAATTATTAATCTACCATCCAGCAGATAACACATGTTCCTTCTGTAATTGCTCTTTTCATACATTAATCCTAGTGAGGCAATTTCCTCTTTGTCTCTTAGGCCATCTACTACTTCTCATCAAGAATTCTGCATGCAAATAGAACAGATTATTTGCATGAGTGTAGTAGACCAATAGTACTGAACTATGGTAAAACACTGGTTCAGACAAAGTCTGGGAAAAGGCTAACAAACACAAAGTTAAAGCTTTCTGACAAATATACAAAGCAATAATTACCTGTGTCTCTCCAAACAGCTATAATTAGCTGGACCAGAGCTAATAATTTTATGTCATGCTGGTGATCTTCTGTGTTAGCATTTAAAAACATACCCGAAGGCTTTGTCATCAGACAATATGTTTAAAGAACCCTTTCTCTTTACCCTTATTACCACAAAATGTTGTAAGTTGTCATCTCTCAAAAGAATAGCTGCATAGCAGCAGCACCACACTTTTAAATAAATCAGCAAATAATGCTTTGTCATTTACAGCCATTACTTGGCTTCTGAGTGGATGGGTTATACATCTTTTCCAAATTATTTTAAGATTTCAATAGCCATTTAGGTAGTAAGGAAAGCAACAGAAGGGAACAGTGAAAGGAAAGTTGTTTCATGTAAGAATTGTTAGGGTGCAAAATACAAAACATGGCAAAAGTACTACTGTGTAATCTGCAGGTAGAAAGACTAATGTTACCTGCTGAAAGTGTTACTGATGTCTTACCTGTCTGTATAACATGCAACATGCAGGGAATGCAAATTCACCAATCATTTTCATTTTGTGATTTCATGGAGTGAGGAGTGTGCAATAGAGCATCAAATAAGCAAAGAAAATCTAAGACCATTCAGAGAAACTTTACTCATTCCTTATCAAAGGCAAGTGTGTTCCCACAAGTAATTCCAATAATATATTTAAAAAAGAGTATCCATTAACTTTGTGCAGATTTTCCAAATATACTTTACTGTTCATGGCATGATCCCTGCCTTCACTTCATTTGCAAGCTCATATTGAAAACTAATAAATACCTACCTAATATTTGTGAAAAACACAATATTTTTATTTCATTTTAAATAAATACTCTTAAACATGAGCTTATTAATGACACTAGGCATAAATCCTCCCAACAGATGAAGTTCTTAAAGGTAATAATCATTAGGAAGACAATACTGTCTCATTTTTATAAACAGTCCAATGGCCTTGAATATAACAATAAGAAAGTAGCATAAAAAAAGATTAAAAAATGTGTATTTTTCAATTTTTATTTTAAATACTTTCTTAAGGAGGGTGTTTTTCTTTCCTACAACCAAGATATTTTTTCTTTCTTTCAAATGGCTAAGGGAGAAAAAAGTGAAGAATAGGCTGGGTATAACTGGGCTCAAGAAGGGTTGTTCTAGCTTTTCTTGAGAAAGCAAGGCACTCCTTAGGCAATTGCTTGGATAACTACTTTGTAGACAGAGGGGCCATGGATGAGGGAAACATGTAACAGGGAAATCTCAAAGAAGCAGAAGATGAAACACATGGGAAATTCCAAGGAATGTCAGTTTTCAGATGGCTTGCTGAAGAAAGTGTGGTGAGACAGTAATTAGGTGACATTTGGAAAAGGATCACAAAACTTGGAGATATTCTGCAGGTTACTGATAGCTCCTTCTCTGTGGGGCACAAGCCTGTGGTGGCAGATTAATACAGTCCATTGTCATTCATAACCATTGTTTCAAATGTCTCTGAAGACAAATGGCTGAAGATTACCCACCCAAAAGAATGAGAGAGAGAGAAATGAGGTGAGGTAGATAGAAAAGAGAGAGGAAAAGGGAGAAGGAGAGGGGGTTAAGATTAGAGGGGCTTGTGCCAATATGACCTAATATAAACCTACACACACACACATACACAGACGTACACAGACACACACACACACAAAAAAAAAAAAAAAAACACCAAAAAAAAAAAAACCCGTGGATTTTTCAGATGTGAAAAAGCAAAAAGGAAAACCATGGGCATTTTATGATGTGTGCCTTATTAGATTTATTAGATGTAGCTCAGGTGGTAGTCCTGAGGCCACCTGTGTGCTGCAATTTGACTACTGTGAAACCAAAGTTAGGACAGTGTTCTCAATGTATGACTTCAATTTTAAAGCTCAACAGGGACACAGGGTGTTATTGGTTATTGTCCTGCCTACATGACATGAAGTCAACTGTACAAAATTAAAATATTTCCAGGAATCACCAGAAGACTACTGAGTACACTACACATATCTTGGACCTCATAGATAAATATTTATATTTAAAATGTAAAAAACCTGTAGAAAAGAGTTTGATGTTTGACAGTGGCATATATTAAAAAGGAAAAGAGAAAAAAAAAATCACTCATATAGTTATGTTTTTGAATTCTATTTTAGAGCAGGTAGATATGTTTGATGAAATTACCACTTTAAGACTGAAATTTATAGATTACAAAGAATGCAAAATCTTAATTATTTTCATGGTAGGTCTTCTTGAACTTATAATGTTTAGCAGAAAGTTATTTCAATCTTTACCATACCTCCATCAATTTTTCAGTCATTTGTATCTATCTGGTTTGTAAATTAAAATTTTTCAGAACATTTCTGATGCAGGCATATTCTTGATTGCAAGGTGAGATCCGTGTAGGTATAGAAAAACCTTTTAAAAAAAGAGGTGCTGGTTAAACACTGCAAAAACACATTAGTTTCAAACACTTTTTAGGTGAGTTGAACTTTCCATATAGTGTAGTGGGTTGACTCTAGCTGGATGCCAGGAACCAAGTAAATATATTCTATCACTTCCCTCTGCAGCTGGATAGGGGAGAGAAAATATAACAAAGGGCTCATGGGTTGAGATAAAGACTGGGAGAGAGCACTCACCAAATACTGCCACAGGAAAAACATTCAAATTAGAGATATTTATTAAATTTATTACTAACATAAATAAAGCAGGATAATAAGAAAGGTAAGCAAGACCTTAAAAACATCTTTCTTCTACCCCTCCCTCCTTCCCAGCTCTACCTCCTCCCCCTTGCAGTGCAGGAAGATGGGAACGAGAGTTATGGTCAATGAGCACACACTGCTCGTAGAGAGGAATCCTTCCCCTGCTCCAACATGAGGTGTCTCCCATGGGAGATAGCCTTCCATTAACTTCTCCAGCTTGAGTCCATCCTATTGGCAACATTCTTCCCCAAACTGCTGCCATGTGGATTACCCTTCCATGGGGTACAGCCCTTCAGGCACAGCCTGCTCCAGCATGGGTTCCCTACAGGCTCCTGCCAGGAAACCTGATCCAGTGTGGGCTCTTCTCTTCACAGGTCCACAGGAAACTTTCCAGGAGCCTGATCCAGAGAGGGCCTCCCACAGAGCCACAGCCTCATCTCAGGCAGACATCTGCTCCAGTATGTGCCTCCAGTGAGTGGATCTTTGCATCCCCATGCACCTGCAGAGGCTGCAGGGGCATGGCCACTTCACCGTGGGCTGCACCAGGGGCTGCAGAGGAGTCTTGGCTGAGGTGCCCGGACCTCATCCTGCCCCTCCTCCCTCACTGGCCCTGGTGTCTGCGGGGCTGTTCCTCTCAGGTGTTCTTGCTCTGCTTTGCCCTGGCCAAAATTACAACCTCACATTAACTTTTTTTCTTATTAAATATGTTATCACAGAGGTTTAATCACAATTTCTAATTGGTCCAGCCTTGGCTAGTGGCACATCCATCTTGAAGCTGCCAGGGATTGGCTCTGTTGAGGTGGAAGAAGCTTTTGTTAGCTTCTCAAAGAAGCCACCCCTATAAAGCCCCCAGTATCAACAACTGGCCATAGAAACCCAATACAGATTCAGAGTATTTTTGCTGAAAGAACAAGATTACATTTCTGTGGGAAAAAATGAGAGATATTTCCTGGCATACTTCATTAAGAAGTCAAAAAATTTAAAAAAAATCTTGTTTATTTTTTAATAACTGCCTATGTAAACACTAGAATAAAGTGTAATGTCTTCTTTGAGAGACTGAAGATTCTCCTTCACTGTGCTGCAAGTGAACTACTTTTCTGAAATACAATGATGTGGACTAGTGACACTCTTGATATATGACTCTAGACCTTATTTTATTGAAATAAAAGGAATTTAGAATGAGTGATGATGCAGATCACAATACTTCTGCATGAAAATCAGAGCAATGTAAGCACAGGAAGGCAGAAAACTGGGAGGAAAATTAAAATTATTCTATATATGGTATTAAAGGAAAAAAGTTAACAGTAGACAGAGTAATTGCTGAAGGATGAAGTTACTGTTAAAAAGAAAATCAATTGAAACATTTGTACACAAAGTGACTTATATTACATAACTATATACACATTATTATATTACATACTTATATCACTTATATTCCTGTCATTGAACCTTAAACCTAATTGACATTCAATAGGTCTGTCTTGTCCAGTTCTCTTTTCTAGTTTATTTCTGTGTTAAAAATTACCAGTCCTAGTCAGCACATTATCTGATATTCTAAAAAGCTTCTATTTCATAGGTCAATTTTCTAGTGTTCTTAAGGGCTCTGCTCCCATTTGAAAGAAAGGGTTTTACCTTGAGTAAGTCTATATGAAATAAAATTTTCACAAAAACAATGCAGACACTGAATTAACAAGCTACAGCAAATTCTGTGAAGGCTTAAGTTAATTCATTCTTCATCACTGAAAGCAGTTTTTAAATGTGCTGTTCTTGTAGCAGCTGAGTTACATACCTAAACTCCTCAAATGTTACTCAGAGAAAGATAAGTGTCAGAAAATAAGTTCCTTGACTGCTGTAATACCCAGAGTCAGGAAAAATTAATAAAGAGCAATCGTATCTTGACTCCCTCACACCTTGAGTCTCCAGGCTATGCATTTCCATAAGATCAGTGGCAGGTCACAATTGAATCTGTAATTCCTCTTAAATGAAGAAGGAAATCATTGTTCTAAAATTTAACAGGGCTAGGGGAGATGTGGAATCAGTTACATCTGCAGCTGAGAGAGACTCAGGGCCACAGAAACAGACCCACTACTAGTTTAATTTTACTGAGGGAAACAGTCAGACACAGTTTTGAATAAAATAATAGCTAAAAGGCTGTTATGTAGCAAATGTCCTATATAGATGCATCCTCATGGGAGCAGAGGTACGAGACAATTGAATATTTACTTACTATTGAATGAGTAAAGAGGAAGAAAATTTAAACACCTTTTTTTTTTGAAAAATGTTTGTTCTGCCTCCCCAGAAGGAAAACTACAATGGTTAAAATATAGTCAAGCTAGGACTTGACTGGATGAAAATAAATATCTCGTTTCAATATAAGGCAGCTCACCTAATTTAGTTTATTCTTCCACCTGTATTCTGTACCACCAGATAGAAAACTTTTACTCTTCCACCAGTATCTCTTATGATTCACCCCAGAATGTGAAGATAATCCAGGTTCTTGTTAATAGATCCATTGGGATAGATTAGAGTGAAATACTGAAGGATCAGTGTTCGTAAATATGTAGATCTATGTAGGTTTTACTGTAGAACTATTTAGTTGCAAAGGAAAGTGGGTAAGTAGCCATTTTGGTTATTGTATATTGTAATATAGTGACACAAAACCATAATACTATCACTTAAAATGTATAAGGAAAAAGAAAGAAAATATAAGAGTAAAATGATACATAATCATCACCATAGATCCAGAAATAAGAATTAATTGTTGGAATTTCAATATATGTTGACATTGTCTATTGTACTGTACCACAATGCCCTAAGCATATCATGCAAAAAGATTGCTTTAAAAGGTGATTTCTTAAAGGCAACTTTCCATTTTAGAAATCAAAAAACAGAATAAATTGGAGGGGAAAGAAAAAGAAAATACTGCTTCATGGAAATACACTCTTTAAAATGTGTATTTCTGTTTTAATTTAAAACTATCTTGAATTTACTGAATTAAGTACCCTAACTCTAAAATATTGTTTGGAAATGAGGCAGAAAAGCTTCGGGGCAAGATTGCTTCTGCATCCATAATTATGTACCTATATATCTCACAGGATCTTGGTAGCCATTTACCTTATGTAAGAAGTAGCAGTATACATGTAATTCTAAATGACTTGAAAACTGAATAATGCAGGGAATATCTCACCCAGATAAGATATCAATCTGTATTACTATTAGAGCCCAACCTTTGCATTTTGTATGTATCAAGTACATTTGTTTAGGTCTATTATTAAAGCAGATGTAATTAATGATTTACTCAATTCAAGGACAGAAATCTATACTCAGGTTAATTGATATTGATTTGTAACTAGCACCACATTCAACAACATTGAGATCACAAGAAGTGATAACATAAATTAGTGAAATTATTCTGTCAGATCTAATGGCAGCAGAAAATGTAGCATTCAATTGTCCCAGAGAATTTTTTCTACAATAAATGAATCTACTCCTAGCACCGTTTTACAGTCTAGTCCATTAGTAATCACATGATTTTAGAGAAGAAAATATATCAGTGTGAGTTGCTATAGGAGTTTTCAATCTGTACAATGGATCAAAAATGAGAACCAAAATATGGCTTCGTTGGAGTGTATAAACACACATTCCAAAGGACAAACCTGTGGGTCTGAACAACAGATCCATCAGAGTAGCATGATCAAGGAACTTGCTACACTTAAGCCAGAAACAATGTGCTTGTCTTTCAGGAAGCGGGCTTAATTAAAAGAAAAGACTGTTCCTGGCAGTCTGTGCTCAGTATGCCGACTTTATTTTAAGAGTTTGTGCTTACCATTTGTTCTGGTGTATTACTTTTTTAGCTCAAACAAATGAACAAAAACATCTGATTTGAAAACACTCCTGGACAAAAAGGACCTGAAGTTTATGACAAATGGTATTCAAAAAACAGTTTGCCAATACATAAATGTCTATGTGTCCAAATACAAGCTTTATTTTTAATGTATAACTTTCAGCATAGCTGAAAATAAGCAGCCTTTGATAAGTATTATTTTTGGAAATTTTGTTATGTAAAACATAGGAAAAAGTGTACGTGAAGTATATGAGTGGCACCTTCAACTACATTGGATTACTCAGAGCCTTGTCCAACCTGATCTTGAATGTTTTGAGGGATGCAGCATCCACCACTTCTCTGTGCCAGTGCAAAAAATGTCTTCCTTATATTTAGCCTAAATCTGCCCTTTATCCAAAAAAAAAAAGTCCAATGTCCTGTCACTGCTAAACAGTTTGTACACATCTTTCTTATAGGTCCCCCTCAAGTACTGGAAGGGGCGGTGGGGGAGGGTCTCCCTGGAGTCTTTTCCAGGCTGAACAGCACCAACTCTCAGCCTTTCCTCATTGGGTAGGTGCTCCCTCCCTCTGATCTTCTCCATGGCCTTCATCTGGAACAGATCCTACAGGTCGATGTCCTTCTTGCAGCAGGAAACCCAGAGCTGGACCCAGTGTTCCAGGTGGGGTCTCACCAGAGCAGAGTAGAAGGGCAGAATCTCCTCCCTCATCCTGCCAGCCACACTGCTTTGGATGCAGCCCATGCCCAGTTGGCTTTCTGGGCTGTAAGTGCACATTCCTTGATCACATCCAGCTTTTCACCCAATGGTCCTTCCAAGTCCTTCTCAGTAGGGCTGCTCTCAGTCTTCATCCACTGAACAGTCCATCCATCAAATCCATGTGTCTCTAATTCAGAGTGAAGGATGTTGTGGGGGGGCCATGTCAAAGGCCTTTCAGAATTCCAGAGACATGACTTCTTCGTGGGGTATATGATATTTTATTCATTTCACAGCATAGCAAGCTTTCAAGATGCCACAGGAATTCTTGGTGTTTAAAGAAGTATCTATTATGTAAAAGTGTATAAATATCTTCCAGAGGACATTGTGTTGTGCTGGTAAATGCCTTATTTAGATTTTAACACCCTCACCAAATGTAGTATTTATCTGTTAGACATTTGTCTTGATCAGATATCATCAGAATAAAGAAGACAGGAAACAGGAAAAGAAACTTCAGTAGGATAGAAGCAAAAAAGAGGAAAATAAGGATGAATTTGGAATACATAAAAATTTAGGTCCCTTTTAACAGTATTTTTTTCCTACAGAATTTAGCATTCCAATTAACACTAAAAAAAGAAAGAAAAAACAAACAACACATAAAATGAAAAAGAAATTCACTATTACTGCAGTTCAATCCATGAGAGGAAAATGGAGAGCTATCTTAGAATAAATTGAAATATTTAAATTATATTCTCTGGTATCTTTCACTTTGTAGTGAATATATTCAACTGCCCTCTAGTAACCCGAATAACTTAACATTATTAGGATACTCTTGTTCACCACTATTGGACTTTGAAATTGGTTTTGGTAATCAGTAGATAGTTACATGTACAAAAGAAACCCACAGGCTTATACATCTCTTATAAGGGAATTTAAGAAAATAAATTAATTTTTAATGCTATACAAAATAAGCCTGTTTTGGAAAAAGTGCTACTTCAGATGTACTCACTGCATCTCTTAAACAGAAGAATTTAGTTATACTGAAACACAAGATAAATTCAAAAGCCAAGTTAAGCTCAAGAAGAAACAGAATTTGATTTTAAAATCAAATATATTTTATAACTGTTGATTTCATTTTCCTCAAATATTTCTTCAAACACAAAAAAATCATAACAAGTTTCTCCAAACTGTAAAGTAAGAAAGAAGGACCAAGAGACATATGGAAATACCTAGCAAGGGACATTAATTGTGTAGTTCTTTGCCATTCAGACACAATGATCATAACCTTATTTTAATATAAATCAGATCACACCTAAGAGAAAAACCTCTGAGATTCATTATCTATTTACAGTAAAGAAAACTATGCATTAATAATAAATCATTTGCAGCAGTTTACAATGGGACCTTGCCTAACCAAGAACAGCCCTCAAAGGGACAATAGGACCTTGCCTCCCTAAGTCACTCAAAGGGAATAATTAGTTCTTAGTCTATCAGGATATTTCAGATTTATTTTAGCATTAAAAAAGGAAAAATATTTATGAGTGAATTTTTTTCTTTAGTAATAATGAAGAGAGATGGATTTCTTGCACACTTGAGTGCTTCTGAATTTCTGTGTAAAATTTATTTCTTTCCTGCACAAAATACCAAGCTCAAAGTCCCAGATATTTGCATGCACTATTGAGCGTGATCAATGTGATCCATATTGCTGAGATGCCTGTGGAACTGATGGAAAATCTTATATCTTTTATCTACCATAAATTTGATCATATTATATTTTATATTCAAGCTATTTCTAGGATAGAATTAATTTATTTGGTTTTCAAGATAGATTAGTTAATTAACAGATGTTCAAGTTTCAAACTATTCACAATTCCTAAGCATCTAGAAAATTGCTGCAAGTTTACAATTAAACAGTCATAAAGAGGAGGAGAAACCATGGGAAAAGAGGGGAGAACATAAGGCTGTCATCAACAGCACAAAAGATTGGATAGCTCCAGAGAAAAATGATCATTTGAAATGAGCACCCTATGTTAAAAGTATGATATTTCCAGTGAGATTAGATTTAAGATTAAGAAGGAGAAATTACATGTTTAATTCATTTTCTTTTGCAAACATCTTAGATTGACTACAAAGAAAACAGGTTATATCATACCTCTTTGTTAGTTAAAAACTAAAATAAAATTTTTGGGAACCAGAGTCTCTAACTGGATCTCATGTTGGTGGTCAAGTCAAGTCTTTTGGTCAAAACTTTTCCAGGTCCTGGCAAAGAAAGGGGACATGAGTCTGCAATACTGTGGACAAACTATCAATTTTCTTAATGAAGCAGAGGGGATGGACTGCAAAATAATTGTCAGACATACCCTGACTGACAACGTGGTCCCTGCAGCACTGAACTATCCATCTCAAAATCTCTGTGAAATTCCCTGCATTATTTGTACTTCTCATTGAATGGATTGGGGAGCAAAAAATCTGGATGCCATTTTATCTGTCACAGTCATGAAAGACATCCTGTTCTGTAGCACTGCCAGTGTGTCTGATGCAGGAGGAGATCAGTTGCCTCTCTTTGATTGGGTATGTCCAAAAAATGGAAAATGTGGGAAGTAGACAGGCACAGATCGCTTCAGATAAAAACAGAAAGATGTTTTCACAAGTTATTTTACTGGTAGAGAGGAAGACTAAAACATGGAGAAGCAGATGTGATTGATTATAATAGCAATAAAGGTACCTCAAATAGAAACATTAGGGATTAACCAGCAATAGGAGGGAGTGTTTTACAAAGATTTTCAGGCTCAGTATATTTATCAGGATTATAATGAAAAACTGGACAAAATATTATGAAGTAGGCATAAATAGCTGGCAAACTGCATAAATAGCAGTAGGATTTCCTCAGACTACTGAGAAATTTCAAATAAATGAACTTTCCAGGCTTTAGGAAAGCTTTTCATTTTTCCAAACCTGAAGGAGAATTTAAGTTTGCAAATAACAAGCTAAAATGTCAATTGAGGACTTTAAAGGATATGGAGGAGTTGTTACCCCACTTTATCTGTGAGTACTTGTAACTTAAAATTAGCTGCAATGCTGAAAAATTCTGTAAAATTAAGCAGGGTCACTTAACAACACAAGGTCATCATAAGGTAAAAAAGCTTATGAAATAAAACACTGATGGTTTCTTCCCATATGGGTAAGACACAAAGGGTGTAGTAGACATGAACAAGTATGCTAAGGACTGGCACAATAAACAAGTAAATAAATGACATTTGAAAAATCATCTTCAGTATCTAAGACTTTTATATCTGTTCATCAAGGAGATGTTTTTTTAAGGAAAAGCTGTTCACTTAGTAAATATTTTTCTGAATGTGTTTGTTACTGATCATTTTCTACCCAGTATTGCACAAAGCCTCCAAAAGCATCTTGAACCAACCACTGCTCCCGTGATCTCTTCTTTTCAGATACAACCTGCATGGTAAATATCCATGTGGTATTATTTGTACATTTGTACATTTGTACATCTATCTATATCCAAATCTTGGGTGATATTGAATAAATTTTCATGTGTAGATCAATCTAAACCTGTAAACCTAATTCTCTGTAAACATTTTTAACAATTAAATTTTTCTCTTAGTTGTTGAATAGAATCAACGAATTCAAAGATAGAGTTGTAAGTAGAAATTACAATAGTCCATAAAAGAGTGTTGATAATTATCAGACTGCTGCAAAGATAGAAGGCTTTAGTCTTAGAAAATTATATAAAATTCTGTATGTTTCTGTAATCTTACCTTTGAGAAGCACTACATCTTAATCTTAAATATTGCATTTCCTTCGGTTTGCATGTTAAAGTCATCCAACAAAAAATACTGTAAATAATGCTTAAAAATCTTGATTAAAAGTTAACATCAGGGGTGGGGGGAAAGTTTCTTTTACTAGTAATTTAAGTTCTGATAAAGAAAATAGTTCTGGGCATTCAAAATTTGCAAATATTTTGACAACAAAAGAAAATCTACCGGGGAAAAAGTATTTTTAGGCCAACAAGAATCAACTCTTTAAAATTTTGTACCATTTTTAGTTGGATTCAAATATGGTGTGCTGTTTTAATGAAACCACAGGTATTATTTGAACTTATAAAGAACATAAATGGTACTAATAATAATTAGACTGTTCAACTGCAAAGAATTCCATATGCAAATGAAACTCTCTCTGCACTCAAATAAGATAAAATATGCCCTGCATTAATGGGACTTGTTTTGTGCACTTCCTTGCCAAACACCTGCTGGGTGAGCAAGATTGCTGACTGGTTAAATTGATTAAACTCCCATGTGGGGAGATTGTGTTATTTCTTTAACTCACTGAAATACAACACTTCACTTGGTGAGTGACAAAATGTTTTTGAGTAGATTATGTGTTTAATAAACAGCTATGTGGTGCCCTAGGAAAAAAATTACTCTGGGGAAAATTCCCCTTTTAAATGTTACTTTAGTTTCACCTTTTACCTTCTCTACTAAAGGAAGAGAAACTACCTTTATAGAATTTTCTATGCTGACTATAGCAAAAATGGGATATTAGAATTTTCTACTGTAATATAAAATAATATTTCACAGTTTTTTCATTTTATTTTCTGTGCAATTTAAGTTGCACATGTGCCATGAGAATGTTCATATTCATGTGACAGGGAAAAGAATTGTTATAGTTACAAGATATTAATGCATCAAAAAAGAAAGCTAACACTGCGGGAAAACTCTCAGTAGATGTAAGAGAAGTAACATAAATTCATTGAAGCCATCAGCTAGTTTACAAATTTAGAAAAAATGTTGATATACATTCAACAAATTATTGAATGAAAGAGTCACAGATCCCTGTGGAAAAATTCAAAAAAACAACTAAAAAAGTTTTATTGATCTGAATTACTAATGAATAATAAATGAAAAAACGTTCATTATGTGCAGGATTCCAAAGTGAATTTCTAGTATTTCCATTACAGACATAAGTAATATTTATTAATTGTTTATTCAATTATTGAATGCTAGTAATATGATATTGAAAAGAAGGGAAACTGTTTTGCATCATGCAGACCTGAGTCCTCGTTATCAGTTACAAAGATTGTGAATCTGTCATAGAACCCTATTTTTCCTTCCTCCTCATGAAACTAGAGTTCCTTTTTATTTAAACAGAAGTAGATTCAAGTACCTTTTATGGCAAAAATTACAGTGGCGGGAGAGAGGATGGTCCACATTTCAGTTTCATTCTGACAGGAAGTTTAAGAATTATGAAAGCTGAAAAGCATTCAGAAATACCACAGTTAAGATACAAACACTTAATCTTTAAAAGTCTCACTAAAATAATGTTTTTGCACATCTGACATTTTTTTTCTAAGAAACTATTAGTCTATTTTTGAGGAAATTTCTGACATTTCTTTACAAAAATTTTAAAATAAAAGCCCTTTATTCCTGTTCTAATATTGCTAATAACTAAGTTAATAGAACTAACAGACGAAATATGCAACCTGTTCCATGGGTTCTTAGTACCAGTGCTTGCATGCTTCATTTTGTAATAATTTGTACCATAATTGAAATAAAGAAAATATCAAGAAAAGGGATTTTGCTTGGAAAAATATTTCTTCTCTTTTTGTATCTTCAGAGAAGCTTTGAAGTGTGTTGCTAACAAAAAGAGAGGACAGCCCCAAGTGTTATACTTCTTGAAAGCTACCTCTTCCCTTCACAACAGGATGTTAAATCCAGGTAATTGTTCTTTAGAAGCCTTTTCAATTTTTGGCGTAGTCAAAGAGTTCAGAAAGTGTTTTAGAGCTACTAGTGCTTCAGAAACATGAAGGTCTGTGAGGTCTGAGGATATCATATATTAAATAGACAAAGGGACCCATGTCCCATGTCAGAGTGCTTCTGAAGTCTTTGGTATAATTTCTTGTCCTAATACTTATCTTATTAAAGCCACAATGTATCCTCAAACTAATAAGCCAGAAAAAACAAGTATTACTTTCTTAAGTGGAACAGAGTATAGCATCAAAAACAGCCTTGCTGAGGAAGACATGGTGGTCCTGGTGGGTGGGTGAAAGGCTGCACATGACCCAGCACTGTACACTTGCAGCCCAGAAAGCCAAATGTGTCCTGGGCTGCATCCAGGACACATTTGTACATGACATGGACCTGTTGAAGTGAGCCAGAGAAGGGCCGCCAAGAGAGTCAGAGTGATGGAGCCCCTCTTCCAAGAGGAAAGGCAAAGAGAATTGGAGTTGTTCAGCCTGGAAAAGATAAAGCTTTAGGGTGAACTAATCCAACTCCTCCAGTACCAGAAGGGAGCCTACATAAAAGATGGAGACTATGGAGACACAGGACAAGGGCGAATGGATTCCAACTGCAAGACCGTCAGTTTAGAGTAGATAATGGGAAGAAAATCTTGACTGTGAGGCTAGTGAGGCACTGGAACATGTTGCCCAGAGAAGCTGTGGATGCCCCATCTCTGGAAGTGTTTAAGGCCAGACTGGGTGGGGCTCTGAGCAATCTGGTCTAGTGGAAGGTTTTCCTGCCCATCCCCTGGCAATGGGGTGGGAACTAGAGGATCTTTCATGTTCCCTTTTCATGCAAAGCATTCCATGCTTTTATGTTATCTCTGGGTTACCATACACAGTCAAAGCTGATGTCCAGGACAAAAATAATAAAGTTCAATGTCACTACTCTCTGTGTCTTAGTAAACTACATAATACAGAATTAACACATATTTTCTTAAACAATCTATTGCATTTTTTTTTCTTTTTAAAGCCACTCTAGTCATGAAGTTGCTGTCTCTTCTGCATTTTAGATATCCTTATACACACCTCTGAAAGAGCTTTACAAGATTCTGTGAAAGGCTTACTTGACAAATCTCTATCACAGAAAGTCATTGGCAGCAAACTGCAGACTGACAGATGTATAGATATAGCAAGGCATTGAAATATTAAAGGAATGTGTGCGACCCATGGTTTGAAGGCTGGCATTTAAAACAAAGTTCACGAATGCCTTTTTCTTTCTGTGTGCAATTTCAACCTGTGACTGAGTTCAGTGTTTATTAAAGCTATCACTCAGTTAAATGGCAGTTAACAAAGACAGCAAGAACGAAGAGGAAAAGGTAGAGCTGGGGATCTCCAGAGGATTAAAACAATTTAGGAAAACTGCTGATTTCTAAATTCTTAAAAGTTAAGGCTAGGTTTTGATAACATTACTTTAAATACTTGAAAAAAATCTCTTCTGTATATAAGCTGTGTGGAAAGGAAGGTGATGAGACAAAAACAGGTGTAAGAAATTTAAATGTGAAGAATTATTTATCTGCATCTCATTCTCTTTAAAATAGCATTTCTCACCATGGACAATTTTCATCATGAAGCAGTAAGCTCACAGCCATGAAAAAGAAATATATGCATACCTACCCAACCAGCTAGCTGGCTATTTGTATATGCACACAATGCATTCATGCAAACATCCACACAAACAAAGATTTTCTAATTTCCAGTTTGGAATGGATAGCAATGAATGGCAGCATTGCATTGTGCATTTTCAGGACCTGGAAGTGACATGATCAGATTTTTTTTAAAAACATGTTCTTAGTGCCAACTTTGCTAATAATTTTTTTCCATATTAAATAAGCAGAACAAAAATGCTCATATTGGGAAAAAATAAGAGGAAAAGTGGAAAAGGAAAGAGGGAAACTAACACAGGAACTCTAGTAGAAACTAACTCTACTGCTGCAAAGAAAATGCACTAGAATTAAGGTTTGTGTTGTTCATTTAACTGAAAGCCTGGTAGTGAGTGTTGTAGATTTTTTTCAGACACAATCTTCTGGGAAAGGCACCAGACTGTAACTTGGAAAAGAATGATGATGATGATGATCATCATCACCATCATCATGTGGCTAGCCAGTGCATTCTGCTTTCCCACTGTGCAGAATCTTTCCATGTAGAAAACTATTGTCAAAGTGCTGGCAAA
Organism: Lonchura striata; assembly: GCF_050655825.1. Classification (NCBI taxonomy): domain Eukaryota; kingdom Metazoa; phylum Chordata; class Aves; order Passeriformes; family Estrildidae; genus Lonchura; species Lonchura striata. The sequence continues at coordinate 100,944,912 of NC_140704.1, forward strand.
AGCTTTTTCGTCTTATGTGGTGATGTTAAAAAAATCAGGCTTCTTAGAGTGAGTTCATAGAGCAGCTTCTATCCCTGCAGCTGGTCTGTCCCTGCAGCCGCTCATGGATATGGGTACAGGAAGAAAACACTAGCCACCTCCATTCACATTTTCTGTGAGTAAGCTTTGGAATCACCAAGCAAATTTATAGCCAAGCAAGAAGAAGAAACACATGTATAGCAAGTTAAGAAGAAACACAGACCAGGTCACACAGGCAGAAATTGTCTAAAAAGCATTTGTCAATATATTAGTGATTTTTCCCCTTTGGTGTTCACCTGAAGCTACGGTCTCTTATTCAAAGACACTTCAAATAAGCTATGTAGCAATGTGTTGATATCAGGAGATGACCCATCTAAGTAACAATATTGACATATGACTTGTGATAGAATGACTTTACATTGCTGCCTGAAGACATATTCATTTAAAGTGCTGCAGAAAGGCCATGGAATATGAATTCCCTGTTGAATTATTGTATCTCATTCATAGCTCAGTAATAACTGGAGAGATTCTTTAGTCCAGAGCTATATTACACAAGGAATATATGATGTAGGGAGTAACTCAAAGGCTGAAACACCTGGATCCCCAAGAGCAGAATACAGATAATTGGTTCACCATGCACCCTTAATATTCATTTTTTAGTGTTATTTTTTGTTCTGGAATGCTTAAAACTGACTGTAGGTACTTTCTATTTGGCAATGACAAAAAGCAGGTAAGCTGGAGAGATGCCTCCAAGACATGTTTTCTACCCTGACTAGACACTCAACTCACACCTGTCAAAAGGAAACTAAAATAAACTAATAAACATTTTGTTTTCAAGATTCATGAAGTCTGAGCTTGGTGAATAACAAATTCATATTTCATAATATAAAACACAGAAATTAGAAGAACAGGTTAGACCAAAGGTGCATCTTCATATCTTGTCCCTTCTGTTTCCTCTTTTACTTTTCCTAAACAACAGAACAAAATCCACAGCTGTGGTGTTTCACAATAGAGATTATTCAGGCAGGGAGACACAGCTGCTTATGATTATCAACATACTTTTCTCTTTGAACAAGGAATAGAGAGGTGCTGCATTTTGATAGAATTAACATAAATTAGCTTACAGAATCCTCTTCCTTTCTCTCTGACTACTGTAGAGTCTACTTGTCAGAACAGCTTTCGTTTTTCAGAATACAGACATAAGACACACAGTTTATAATTTTCTAATTCTCCCAATTTCTAAGTCTGTGCCATGAGTGCCAACATGCATGCTCATTATATATACACCATGTAAAATAAAGTAGAGACAATTAAGTTGGAAAGTGCAATCGGAAATAACTTGCTTTGGCTGGGATCTGATGTGTGATCACATCACCTGACTACGACCACTTCTGTGTAGTCCATCCATATTTAAAAATATTATCACTTTTAAAGTATGAATTTTCAGGGACTTAGGAACACTGAGAAACTTCTCTCTTCTTGATGGGCAAAATAGCTGGTAAAAGGTTTATACATGGATTCATGTATTTTAAAAATGGAATGGAATATGTGCACCATCACATAAAATTTATACAGAGAAAATACAAATTTATACAGAGAATGAAGCAAGGGCATAAAACTGAAAGGCTGGAAAAGATACAAGCAAGTGCAATGGAAGACTTTCATCATCCCAAAGTTATGGAAACTAATTTTCTAATTGCTCAAACAAAAAAAGCATTAACTTTGCTTGTTGATCAATTTGATAATTTTAATAATGTAACAAGAACTGATGAATCAAGCATGTTAACATAGATATTCCGGTCATAAATTTCTTTATGCACTTTTTGAGAATAGCTCCTAAATCTTCAGTTGTGACACTTTCTAATTCAAAATTATAAACAAAATATTTTGCAACCTGTAAATTTCAAGATGTTTCTGACATGTACAAATATTTCTCTTCAACTCTTCAGTTATAAACTTAAATAACTTCTTCAGTTATAAACCTAAATTACCCAGTGGTAGGATTGGATTTTACTACTAGAAATAAGAAAATATTACACGAAATAATAATATCCTTCATTAGGGTGATTAAAAAATATGCTGGATACTATTTTGACACTGTTGCAATGAAGGTGAAACACAGGTTCCTCTTTAATCGAGCCTTGCATAACAGCTTCCTAAAATCTAGAATGGTCACAGAAGTTTGCATGTGCTACACTGCACCTCTTCTTCTCTCCATTATCAAAGATACTATACAACTTGTCAGTGTTAAATTAGAAAATTATCTTACCATACAAAGGTCTTGTTTTAATCTCTTGGTGAGCTACTGGCATGTTCCAATATGCCTATTACAAACATTGCTGGCCATAAATATGTTTATTTATTCTCTACAGTGTTTCAAAAGGAATTATGTAAAAAAAGCTCATGCAGAGCAAGGTATTCTGAAACTTTCAAAGAATCACATATTGCATTGGTACTACCCACAGAATTTATTCTATTTCAGAAAAGGTGAAATGAGGATACAGTTAGTAATGTTATTTCACTGAAACTATTTCTTACAATCACAGTTTATTTCCAGCTTTTGTCAAATACATATAATAAAAGTGCAATATAATTATATAAAAAACAACTTCTGTATGCTTAATATTATTTATACACTAAGTTACATAGGTTCTGTGAAAGAAACAACATTTTTTTCCTCTGACTCTTATTCTCCTTGTGATGTGACTGTAATCAACATGCCACATCAAATCACTGGAGTCACTTGAAGCTAGTGCAACTACAAAGTCAGATAAATTTGGAAGTTCATTTCCCTTCCTGGCTGCTATTGCAAGATAAAAAAGCAAAATAGGGGCAGGAGGAAATTTTGAATGACGTGAAGAAAAGTGCCTACAGACTGTTGTAAATTACACCTCTATTACAGTGCACTCTTGGCATTTTTTTAAGAGATGTGTAAATCAGCTGATTTTTTTGCAACTGACCTTGTTAACAATGGGATTCTTTTCCCTGTTTCTAAGGCTGTCTTTAAAAATAATAAAACCTGAAAGTTTCAGGTACTGAAGAAATTTAATATTTGCAGGACTGTATGAGTCTTTTTTTGAAGCTCTAGTGTGACACATAAAATCAAGACCTCATCTCTGGAAATGTCACAGCTTTCACTTCTGACATTGAACAAGGCATTCTTTCTACACAGGTAGATATTTCAGCTATCTATAAATAAAAGCAGAAAACTTTACACTCACTCTTTTTTTCTCTACAGATGTATATATGATACAGTATATCTCAGACTATCATCTGGGATCTGCACATTCATCAGTGATAAATCCTCCAAGCTATATAAATAATTTCAGGGGTTTTTTTCCCCCAAATATGTCCTTTTTCAAGCTGGCTTCCTCTCCCTTGATTGATATGACTAAGATTTGCTGTTACCTAATTTGGGAGCACTGACTTCATGTCTATGAACACTCTCTGTGCTGTACTTGCATAAAAAACACCATGGATAATATTACATAGGGGGAAATGTAATAATTTTGTTTGACAGTGACTATTTTGGGTTATTTTTTGAGCATATATTTATAATGACATTTCTATGGTTCATTTTCTTCTAAAGCTTGATGATCAGCACCAATATCCATTAAAAAGAAAAATTAAAAATATTTTCTTATATTTTTCTTGTCATTCAACAAGTTGTTCAGTTTGATTTCTTTAAGCTTCATCTGCCGTGCAGCCTGCATGGCAGTCCATCACATACCTGAACAGTTTGTTAATGAACCCAGAGCCTTTTTTTCCTTGTTTTTGGAGCTATCACTGCTACCTCTCTGCTGGACCACCACTGGTAAATTGTTTCTGTCGCAAAGAAGCAAGGTATGATCAAAAGTTCTATTTTTTCCTAAGTACTTGTTGAAATGTTGCCAGTTCTTTGCCATCTCCCAAGGTGCTGAATTTTATACTCTAATTATGTTTCATATTATAGCTCCAACCCCAACAGCAATAACAAATATTGGATTTTTTTTTTCCTCTTCCTGGGAGTATCACTAATTCCCTTATTTTTAAGAGGAAAGAACTTTGACTGTGATACTAAAAACTATGGTCTGACCTTCAGAAATAAGCCCAAAAGCACAGTAAGTTAAGACAGCAGGTTTCTCTTGAGCAACAGTAGCAGCTGTGGGAGATGTGACAAGTCTGAAGAACTGATTCCTTTTTAGGTTGCCATGGTGAGGCATCTAATTTATAAACCCTAATGTTATATTTCTGTTCTTCAAAGTCAAAATTAATTGTTTAGCAAATGTCTTCCACAGGAGAGTTAATGAAATAAATCAGTTAATAATAATAAATAAATGAGTTAATGAAATAAATCAGTGTACAAATCCTACAGAATAAACCAGTTATCTATCCTTCCAGAACCTCTTCTTTTGAAAGTCTTACTTTTTAAATTCCTCATTAAAATTATGCATGAGTTTTCAGTTGTCCATACATTATTATTTTAGGTAAAATACTTTTTTTTTTTAAGTTTCCTCAATGCTATCTCAATTCTTATCTCAGCTCTCAATGCAATGCATGCATCCTGCAAGCTGTCTTGGCAACTAATTATAATAAATATGTGTTGACCAAAGAAACTCTTCTGATTATAAACAGTTCACTTACTGAAGTTATCAATTTCCAAGCAACAACTTTATATCATAAAGCATATTTTCTATGCAAAATTGGTGATTACATTCCATGTCCATCAGTTCTTTCTTTATACATCCTCTTTGCTTGTCTTTAATTTCTACCTGTTATAGAGAAGTTCTGCCTTCAGTACAATAGTTGCCACACTAATTAATTTCAAACCTACACCACTCTTGTTTCAAATAAATATCACAAAGGCAAACCCATCATACAAGCTATATTTAAATGGTCCAAAAAACCAACCACAGTGACAAATACACTAATTAGTACCATTAGTACCATAAGAATATATTCTTTTATATTTTGGGACTGCTAAGAATTATAAATCATTTTAAAAGCAAAATTGAATCACTTTGTTTTCAGATCCTGAAGCCAAAGTGTCTGGACATGTTGATTTATATCTGATGGCCGAATCATATATGCACCACTACAACTTCATTTCAAATGATGCAGAAAAGATTGGTCCCCAGGCATTAATCCTCCAGAAACTGAACATTTAGGTTTTCAGGAGCACCTATTTGTTAAAAACACAAGCATGGCATAGGAATAAGTAGTTAGTGATTTATGGTGCTGAAGGCTAATCAGTGCTGTCTGTAATATGAGAGAGATTTAATTCAGAATGTTTTTCTTCAGCATCTGAAGGGTTCATCTGGAATGGCACAGGTGAAGACAGCAAAATAAATGGAATAAAGTGTCATGAAAAAAAAAGACATTTAAAAAGAAAAAAAAGTCATTCAAAACCAGGTGTACATAAAAATGAAAGAAATATACACTCATCAAATTGAAATGGCATGAAGTATCAGTACATGGAGAAGTGATAGGCAGGAATAGGCTGGGAAACAGCCAGCTGAGGAATCTTTTCTTTCTTTCTGAGGAAAGAAAATTAATTAACATATAAAAATTTTGCTTTTAGGACCTGAATTGCTGAAAGAAAAGTAGAGTAGAGAACTGTTCTTGTCTAAATCCCATTGAAATTAACTTCAAGTTCAAGCACCATTAACAGAATTTACAGGTTCCCATGATAATTTTGTGGCAGTATTTATGTCTTTGAGTGTATCTTTAATATCTGTCTCTCACATCTGCATTATGACTCATGTTAAAAATGCACATTGCTAAACCATTTTAGTAAATTACGTCTTTCTGTTAAATGCTTTATCATCTTGAGTTCAATGGTTACAACAGAGACTCCAGTCAGACAATTCAGACTCTCCCTACCTCTCTTCATGTGTTTTTGAGAACTGGAGCACTAGTTCTATCATTAGTCCACTTTCTCATACTCTTTGCTTCTTTTCAGCTGCAATCCTTATTTTCCTGAAATATCTTCCTGTGACAAGAATCCTTGCTCTTTGTTTTCTATCATGTTTGTTTCCAGAAGTACTGGAGACATCTGCAAAGTAGGCCTCCTTGAAGAAAAATGGGGAGTAGTGGGCAGGTTCAGGTAAGTTCTCTGGAAATGGAGTAATAGAAGCTTACATTTTTGCACCCTGCCTGATAGAAAGTACCCATGGAACAGGGAGACCCTCCACAGGTACCAGCTTACTCCTATAGATGTGATGGCAAAAGTGTTCTAATGGCAGATTTTGAAGAGGATGAGGATGTAGCATTTTTAACACCTACTAGGACCTCTTCCAAGGCATGAGTGACAAAGTCGAAGAACACATCCAAGTATTTGTTTGAAAATTTTAGTGGAGAATGAAAATTGGCAGTAGTGATTTCATTTTATCTGACGGAAATGTCCACTTCTCATAATGGGAATAAAGATGGGCCTCTTGCAGTTTTGGTGGTTTTTCCTACATCACTTGAAATAGTGAGAAATATCTGATTCCCTGAAAAATTCACTGAAATCTATGAGTGAAATAGTCTGAGGCAGATTATGTCTTACAGGCTCCTTGCTCACAGCTGAGCTTCTAATATACATTTTTAATCTCTTACATTAATAAAGGTTGGAAATATTTTATTCCCCCAGATGAGAGCTCTGATTCTACAGTGTGATGGAGTAATAAGTTTGTAATTTGTAAATAATTTAATTATTTCAAAATGTACATTATATTGTGATTATGTTATTTGAAAAGAATTAATGTTTTTAAACAAAACCACTAACATTCCTGCATTCATTTAACATTTCTGTTCCTTGCAGGCATTTTATACTTTCCATCTAGTGTCAGATCACTAGCATTAAGGTGAAATGGAGTTTACAGCTTGACAAAGATACCAAGATCATTGTACTAGACCAAGTAGTGTAAATCCATTCATGTTCATTGTACTTTATTTCATTTCATGATTTCGTAGAAACATAGAATGGTTTGTGTTGGAAGTAAACTTGAAGATTTCTGGTTCATTGCCACGGGCACAGACACCTTCCACTAGACCAGGTTGCTCAGAACTCCATCCATCCTGGCCTTAAACACTTCCAAAGATGGGGCATCCCCAGCTTCCCTGGGAAACTTGTATCAATTGACCTTCACAGTAGGAATTTCTACCTTAATCTGTCTGAACTGATGCTCTTTCTATTTGAAGCCACTTCCCCTGGTCCTGTGTTTACATGCTCTTGCACAGAGTCCCCCTTCATCTTTCTTCTAGGCTCCCTTCAGGTACCAGAAGGCCGCAATTAGGACACCTTAAAGTCTTCTATTTTCAGGCTGAACTATTCCAATCCTGTTTGCATTTGCTTTTGTAAGAGGTGCTCCATCCCTCCAGTCATCATGGCCTCCTCTCTACTCACTGCAATAAATCCGTCTTTCCTGTCTGACATGGATATAGGTCTTGTGATGGGGACCCCAAAGAATGCTGCTGGATGCAGCATTCCAGGTGGGGTCTTGTGAGAGCAGAGTAGAGGAGCAGGCTTTATGCATTACTGCTTACTTTAGTCTATTTGAAACAAACACAAAAAAAAAAAAAAAAAAAAAAAAAAAAAAAACAAAGCAACTGGAAACATTAGCACATAAATATTTTAAAATATTACTGGTTTTTTGGGTTTTTTTACTGGAAAGTGTTTCAATTAGACAGCCTCATGGAAAATAGAAGTAACATCTCCTCCTACTTATCTCTTGAAAAATTAAAGGAAAAATTAAATCAGATTGGAATAATTTGCCATGTACTTCATATTTCTCTTAAATACCAATAAATATATCCAAGAATGTCCTGAATCTAAACAAGCACTTTCACATGTTCATACTAATTCTTAAGTCATCGTAGTGGTTTCATTATTAATAACATAATATTTATAATGCAATATCAATGCATATGTAATAATGTTGATTACAGGAAGCCCAAAAAGTCAGCATTTTCCATAAGTCTTTCATAAAGCACAACTATAGTTCATAATCTGCTTTGCATCCATATAAAAATAATACATAAACACTCACATATAAAAATAATATGAACACATATAAAAATAATACATAAAGCACAATAGTGGCTGTTATAGCAAGATCTTTCCATAATTATCTTTTTCTTGGCATGAAAACATGTGCTTTTAAAACCAAAATCAGAATTAGAAGTTCTCCAGGAATGAATTTTCTCCTATGGTTAGCTAGGAAAGCAGGTCTCCTACCCTTGTTGCAAGCTTACAACATAAATAAATGCTGCAGGGAACAGGTAGCAGCTGTAATTCTGCTACAGCATTCTGTAGGAGCAGCACAAGGCCATGACTGCAATTCTTTGAATGCCTGGATAAGCACAATTCTCCATGTATTATTAATATCCATGGAAAGTTCAGGTTCATGCTTAGCACTCACTGTGCCTGCCTTTCCTGCTGCATGCAATAAACAGCACTGGGGCATCCATATCAATACCGAAGAAGGTATTTTGGTTGACCCAATTTTTACTATTACAATACTATAATTTTTTATTTAAATTTAAAGAGTGAAATAAAGGCAGGTACTGGAGACCTTTTTTACAAAAATCCCTCGCTGAAGATATTTGCATTAAGATTTTAAATTAAATTGTATCTTATATGTTGAATATATTAAACATCAGTCTTTCTATTTTATCATTTTTTTTCCTTCAAAGTCTTGGGTTTGGCACTTTGGATGATGTTAATATCATGTCGATCTAGAAACTAACTGAAAAACATAACAATTTCTGCTCTCAAAAATTAAAATTATTATATCTATCTCTCTCTCTACCTTGCTTTACAAATTCTATCCACTGTGAATTATTCACCTTTCATATGCTTTAAAATACACAAATAATGCAATGTTATATGACACAAATTGAATCAGGAAAAGTCGTTTTAGAATGATTTTGTGCTGTGCTCACTTTTGCTATATCATTTGTGATAAGACTTCCCTACCAAGTTATAAAACAAAACATTTTTCTCATGTCAAAATATTATGAGTGTAAGAGATGTCAGCAGTAATAGAACACATTTTAAATCAGTAAATATGTTTAAAGTGTATCCAGCATTACAAGACTATGTTTATTACATAAAAAATATGAAATATATAAATCAATCCATCAATCAGTTTTGAGCTATTTTGAGTGTTTTGCAAAATATTTACATTTTTAAAAGCTGTGAATGTTATATGAGATAATCAAAACTCAGGAAACAAAAAATAAACACCACATTTCCTTGAAAAATTTCTATCTACTTCTGTTTAACTCAACAACCAGTTTCCCAAGGGACTGTTTTTAATATATGACATATAAGTGTTATATAAGAATTATATTATATTCACTATCCATAAATTTTTTTTTAAAGTTCAGAGCCATCTTAGTCATAGTAAGATTTCAATCAGACTTTATCAATCAAGTTTTTACCAAAACCTTTAGGCAGAGGGGAGTTATAAATTATCTGTATTCTTTGCACTTTATATTAGGTTGCCAAATGAACCTCTTCTAAGCAAATGTACTTGAGTGGGACATTAAAAACTTTTGAACAACTGAATGAAAAATATTTTTAATAGCTAAATATCTTGTTCATGTAGCCCAATCCTAGCCAAAATGTTACTTCTTACAATCACTTGGAATTTTACTATATCCTCTGAATTCTATTTGTCTTCTTAGCTGAAAATGAGAGTTTATCTACAAAATTACATTGGGCACATATTGTGTGCAAAAATGTTTTTAGCATCTCATCATAAAAATTATAGAAGAATAAATATATTGAAAAAAATCATATTTTTTCACAGGCAGTTGAGATTTTGCAAATCTTGCCCTTCTTACACCTGTGTCTATTTCTCCTAAAATAGAGTTGGGATACTATTTCATGCACTTGTTCCACAATATCAGTGTTTAAGGCAAATCAACATTGTAGCAATTTTTGCAAAGAAGGCTTGAAAATATTCAAAGTTTTAAAATCTTCTGCACAGTTTGGCTACATTGAAGTAAATGAGCCTGCCTTAATTAATTTGCTAAGCTATACTTCCTTCCTAACTCTGAAGAGTCAAGAGGAGTAAGAAAAACTGCAAAACACTGCAATATTGTACACAATAGGTGTCAAAATTAAATTAAATTAAATTTCATATTTCAAAATATGGAAACCTTATTAAACTACCTTTATTCTGGCATATAAAAGTATTTAAGCTATTATTTATAAATATTGTATTTTATGTATAATTTTTGATGGAAAACATATTTAAATACTAAGGATTTCATAGATAGTTTCATCATAGGCTGCTTTTAGCATGAACAGTACTCAGAAATTTATCTCTGTTTCTTCATCCATTTAACATCACTCAGACACATTAACTAGAAGACAATATTAATTACCCACTGTATGTCAAAACAGATAAAACTAAACTTAATATTTTTAAAATCAAAAGGTAGCATCTCAAGACTATATTTAAATGAATGGGAGTAGAACTTCCTCTGTCCATGAATAGACTACTTTGTGAAAGTGTCCTGCACTGATTTGCTCTATGAGACATCGAGCAATTTAACAAAGCTGCTAAACAAGACCCTTTCTACTTTGAAGGTCCACCACAGCAGAAAGTTGAGGGAAAATGGAGGAGAAAAGAATGTAAAGATTAGCTGTCAGGTGTATTAAAACAGTTATTTACTAGAACAAATCAGGAATTCTGCTTCCATGGACATTAAATGTTAGTTTAATGTAAAAATACGCCTGCAGACAGTGTGTGAGTTATTAAAAGACATAAAATATATTGAATACACCATTTTTCTAAATCATTTCTGCCCAGTTTTTATGATTCATCAAACTTCAGTCTCAACATATCACTCAGAGTCTTCCCAGTATGATATACCCAAAAGCAGCACAGTAAAAATGAAGTATTTTTCTGCAATATACATCAGAGTTCAGACACTTTTGAAACAGGTTTTAACTAGATTAACTAGCCAGCCTGAGGGCACACCTAACATTCATCCTTGGCTGCATCTGTACAACCTGGTCTACAGCACATCCTAAATATGAGAAATTATACAATCAGAATGTTTAAGGATCTGGCATTAAATTTCAAATGCTGAAAAAGAATAAAGCTATTCTAACTCTAAAAGTACCAAGCACCTAGCATGAGAAGCAGGCCCACACAAATAGAATCCTGAGACCCCTACAAATAGGTTTTAGGAAAGTCATTCTCACTGCAATATTAAGGTGATGAGTTTGTGAGTACACATGAAAGGAAAAGTCTCTGCATCAGAAATACAGACTTGAAGTCTTATGGATCAATATTAACCTCTCTCCATACAAGCATAAAATATTTAAAATTGTATTTGCAATATGCCCCCTTTTAAAGACAGGGAGATTAAGCTGTTAGCAAGATTCAACATTCAAGCTAATCACTGTGAAATTCTTAGTGATACATTCAATAAGCTTTTCTTTTTAGAATTAGGTTCAGCTCAAAATTTTCATTTGTTCAATTTGTTTCAATATTTCATTTGCAGTGAGACACTATTAATGCTACAGACCAGATTTTATTCTTGGTTTCATGTGGAATATATGGACTTATTTCATATCCATCTAGAATCAGAGTAAATTAAACAAGAATTTGTCTTTGTAATAAATACTGTTTAAAACTATACTCTGATGTCTCTGAAGCTATTTTGCATCATGTTTACATCACATTTTTACAAAGGTGACTTGTGTCTGGCTTTGGAAAAGACTGCCAAAAGTGGTGAAATCATATTTTAAAATGTGCAGAAAATGTGAACGTGGCGTGTGAAGACAGGCTTTAGTGAGGAATCAGTGGTGCTGGGTTAACAGTTGGATTTCATCATTGCAGAAGTCTTTTCCAACTTAATGATTCTATGATGTAAATTCTGTCATGAGGCTGATTTAGAAATATCTTGTTGTGTCAGGATAACCTAAAATATTCTACCACTTACACTTATGTGGCACCGTTTCTGATAACCTAAAATATTCTACCACTTACACTTACACATTGTTTCTGATGAATAGACTTAATTAGAGTTTGAACTTTGAGAAATTTTATTTGTCTGGTGAAATATTGATGCTTTTTCAAAAATGGATCTATCTGGATGCATTTCAATATGAGCCAAAGAAATAAAATGCAGCAGAACATTTTAGGAGGGGTAAATAGCCTTTTATATGCTTGTGGAACTTCTCCTTTCTTTACAATGAGCGAAGTCAATCTAGAAAAATAAAAATATTTCATTAGGCCAAAGAAACATTTGTATATTAAATAAAGGCTCTGTGATTCTTTAAACTGTGTCTTAATTGAAATGTGTGTGTCCATAGGTAAGAATGAATGTGAATACATTCATGTAAGTACACCCCACTGGAAATTAGATGTTCTTATTATCAATACTATTATTTATATTATTACGGAGGCAGTCCATTTCCTGATTCTCAATTATTCAGCATTTTTAAGTGACTGAGTCACACACAGTGTATCATTAACTTGACAAGGACAACTTCATCTAAATTTGACATCGTCCTGCTTCTCATATGTTTCTCTTTCCTGTATTTCTTCTTTCATATGCTGAAGATTTCTATTCTAAATTCTTATTTGGGAAGAAAAAATGTCAGAACATAGTCAAATTATAAAATAAATATATTGATTGTATCCTTTAGAATCTACTTATTGCATATAAATGCGAGTAGGTGCTGGATGCTCAAGTAACTGAATAAGGCCAATAGAGATATGTATAGCTTCATTTTAGAGGTATAATTGGCATCTTAAATACAGACTATGTAATAAATCAAGAGGTATGGGGTAACTGTGACAGCTTATCCTATCCTGTGTTTAGTACACATTTCTATGTGTATTCACATGTGTTTTCTGTTAGGTGTATTTTCTTATGATTCCTTATTATGTATTTTATACTATATTGTTCTATCACATATGTCTCTTATAGTCCTTTAATTTTCTTTGTTTTGAACATAATTGAGTTTTATGGGTTCTATTTTGTTCATCCTTTCTTTCAGTAGTCCTTCTTTTTGTGATTATTTTAGTGGGATTCTGCCATACTTTGATTTTGGTTTTGTTCGTTCTAGTTTCTCCAAATTTGTTCCCTTCCCTTACCTGTTATTTTTCAGGGATGATTGGGCAGTCTTTGCACACTTTATCTGCTTTGCAGTCTGTATGCTGCTCTTTTGTGCTGTTTGTCATGTGCTGTTTGCTCACACTGCTCTGGATAAGAAGTGAAAATATCCTTGATCAAGTGATTCTCCAAGGTTGCTAAAGGGCAACAGATCATCTTCAGCTGAAAAAAGCTGAGCAGCACAAAATGCTGTTGCACCAAAATACCCAGAATTTTGTGAGTCTGAAACAAACTGCAAAAGCAACTATCTATTTAAATAGTCTGAGGACCTTCAAACCCATTGGTTCACTAACATTGTCCTGTAATGACAGAGAAGGCCTTATAACTATGACCCAACAAAAGTAAAAGTGGTAGTTCTTTTTTATGTTTGAATCTTCAGGGCTTCCTTTTCTCTGCATGAACATCTTACCAAGCACCATGACAGATTTTCATATAATTAAATTATTTCAGCATTTTTAATAAAAGCTAAAATCAAAACTGTTGACAACTCCTTCTTCTTCCACCCATTCCTCCACTCTTGAATCATCTTTGTGATAAAAAATATATTATTTCCACTATAGTTCATATCCTTTCACAACTTGATTCTGTCTCACCTTCCAATTTTTTTTTTAATTCATTCTTTTACCAGAATAGGAACCAAACATACTGTTTATCTTTTCCAGGACTTTAGGAGATAATTAGAATTATTTTGTGCATTAATCTAACTACATTGCTCCTAACACATAGTTCAGTAGTATACAAATATCTGTGAGCATTTTCAAGGGACTCTTCTAGATATTTCTAAATGTAAAAGAACAAGTGCATTATCAGACACTTGAAGTTCAATAATTTGTTGCTTTATGATCCTCTGTCCCATATAATAGGGCCCATAGCCACAAAAGTCTAAATACCACACAATTTAGGAAGGGAAAATATTTTCTCTATGTACAGAGAATCTCTCTCAAAAGCAGAACTCAGCATCCTGAATCACAGAGAAGAAGGGAACTGAGTCATGATAATAATAATAATTAAAAAAAAAGAAAACCCTTAATGTGGAAAAAAAAATCATTTTATATAATTAAAGCATTTTTCCTGACAGGCTGGATGTCAGATGACTGCACAAGATCTAACATAACCCCTCATAGAAAGAGAAGTAGATGAATAAACCAGTAATCCCAGGCTAAGAGGCAAGAAAAATCAAAACCATGTCATTTACTCAGAGGGGAATACTGACAGTCTTTCTGCATGGTAACATTAATAATCACATCTATTAGGGATCTTGAAGTCTGTGCAAATGCCATTCACCTTTACCTCATCTTCTGCAAAATTCTTGTTCTTTAAAATTTTAGCTTTCATAATATAATAAAACATACAAAATACAGAAAAATATTACATCAAGTCTTGTAGTCTTAACTAATAATACTTACTAAGAAAAAAAGTATATATATTTTTAATTTAAAATTAAACAAATAATGAATAAATACAATTAATTAATTAAATAATAGATAAAATAAATTAAAATAAATAAAAGAAAATTTAGAAAATAATGTACAACTGGGAAGAAGTGGAAGAATACAGATTACCTGTACTAAGACTAGGACATAATGTCTTTAAAAAAACATAGAGACATCATGCTAAATTACCAGGCTAAAACTGCAGTACACTAGGAAAGCTGAAGGAAAGTTACTCAGGAACATTTAGATTTTCACCACCACATGCTGAACCAGCAGAATTTGGCTGTTTAATCGCTGCCATCTCTCCCAACAAACAGGAAAATCTTGTCTAGTCTAAAATCTAATGTCAGTTTTTTGTCCCATCTTGTGCAGCATCTGGCTTCACAAGGTCTGCTGCTCTGAGCTCGACCCTGCATGTACATTGCTTTGGGGACAGGGACCTGGTGCTTTCAGAAACCACTGCTCTGGAAAGAGATGCCAGCTGGACAGGTTGGGGTCACAGCCATAAAGGCTTCCAGATTTGCAGAACAGCTGGTGTTCTGCACTAACTGGCATCCACAGCTACATAAAACATTTGAGCAGACTCAGGAGAACACAATTGCACAGATTCCTTGCTATGATGTGATCTTTTCTGTAAAATCCACATTAAAAAGTTACAATTTGAGCCAGACAGGTAGGAGAACTTTTGACCCCTTGAGAATGTGGTAAAAAAAGTCCCAGGAGGAGACTGGGAAATGGCTTTTCCATTCCTATACCATAGCCACACTGTTCTCCCTATAGGGAGTCCCTCCTTGTTGTCTATTCAAGGTATTGCTGCAATCTTCTCAGATACAAACATCTATTACAAAGAGATATTTTCTTAAATTTCATGCACATAACACAAATATGGACATAAAGGCCAGAATTGAATCAAATGAAATATGCCAAAGATATAATTCCTCAAGTGATAGTGCTCCTTTCCATAGGAATTATTGAAGTGTTTTTAAATTCTGTCAGAGGTAAAAGGTCAAATTATTAAATCTGAATCATTTTAACCATTAAGCAATGATACATATAATAGATTTTTTAGAAAACCATTCACACAACTGTTTATAATTTTACTTTATAGCTTTCAAAATATTTTGTGCTCTCACTTATAACCTTCCACCTGCACGATGCTAAAAATCAAAAACTGAAATTAGTTTCCTTTAATTTCTGTTGTTGTTCCATGTCAACAGGACCTCATTCATCAACAAGAATCTCTTTAACACAGTTCTCAGACAAAACAAAAAGAGTATATGGTACAAATTTTAAGAAATGGGGGTTCTTAAAATTTTCACTGGTGTTAGCATCTGTGCATGTTTGGGAACAAGGAGGGAGCTAAAAGCATATAACAATAAAGGAGGGATCATTTGTAAATATACCTATTTCATTTGATTCAGAAAGATTTTAAAGTCCTCACACAACAAAAATTCTCCATTTATGTAATCACAGAAAGCAAACTTTCTTTATTTCATTAGGCAAAAACTAACAAGCCATAACCTCTGGAAGTCAAAATTTGTAGTGAAGATATTCCTGCAGATCTGTGGAAACTCCTTGGCTTCCAAAAGTTTTGACAAATTGCAATCTGCCATTTTAAAAAATCTGTAAAATATCAAAAACATCACCTTCTTTCATTTGTCTGTGCATGACCATACACAGATCTCAGAGTCCTGAGATGTATTTTCAGTAATTCAGCCGAGGAATCTATAGGAGGTCCTGTGAGTCTCTGATTTAGCCTGTGCACATAAAGTATACAAACATACAGTTAACAAAATTAGTGGACTTTAGATCCCATTTCAAATGAAAATGCCTAAAGATACCAGAAACCTTCCCATAACTGAAGCATTCAATGTGTCAAAAACACATTTAATGAAAAGATGACCACTTTTTTCATGTTCCGTAGGAGAAAAATACTGATAATAGGAACATTTAGATTTTTAGTTAAAACTCCCTCTACATCACACCATTAACATCTGTTTGATGTTAGCAAGTACAGCTTTCAGAGAAAAATAGTAGGAAAATGAGAATCGTAGTTTGACAGTACACACAAAAAAATTTTAAAAAAAACAACAATATGTACTAAAACACATTTCTCTTCTAAATCAACATGTAATCCTACAGGCATCTTAACTAAAGGAAATACTTCTTAGTTATTAATATGCATGTGATATTGCATGAGGTTATACAAATGGAGCAACATTTGTAAATAAATTTGTAAATAAATTGAATTCTTTTCCTTCAGTCCAAAACATGATAGCTGTAATATTTTTTATTTGTTAAATAATTAATCTTAAAAATATATATAAATAAAACCAAAAATATTATTTCCTGGTCCAAATTCAGCCATTATTGACAGCTGCCTGTGCATACAAAGCATCTTCTACATTATATAATACGTAGTTCTTAAGTTATTTGATATTTCATGCTATGTTGTTATATTATGTTATGTTTGTTTTGCTATGCTATACAATGTTACATTACTTCTTAGAAGCTGGTCTTCTACAAAATTCTGAGTACATTTCTTTTTTTTAGCAGTCTTTAAAAGTTTTCAAATTTGGATTATGTTGCTCTATCTCTTACAGCCTTACTTCTGCAATATTCAGCCAGAAGGAAGGCTTCTGAAGACTGTGTTTGAAAAGGATTGTCTATTAAAACTAAAGTTGCTTCAAAAGAACTTGTAAGAATACAACAGGGAAATTTCTGGGTGGAAGGAAAAAATATTCTTGAGAATGTAGCTCTTTGCTTAGGAATGTGTTTATTTGGAAACACTGAAAAACAAGTGTTTGAGGGTGTTGGGTTTTTTATTTGTTCTGTTGTTTGTTTCTTTCTGGGGGGATGGTGTGGGAGAAGGGGTTCTGGCAATTATGAGGGATATGGATCCTTCAGTGTTGAAATAATTTTGTATCAACCTCCTATTCCACCACCTAGATTTCAATAGTCATCAGTTTTCAGATTAGTATTTCCCACTGAATAACTACTCAGTATATTTAATAAGTCATACAGGGTCCCTTGTTTCATTTTTTTGTTTGCATGTAATACTAAATCCTAGTAATTAATTATATCATACCTTATTTCCCTATAAGATTTTTTACATTATGGCCATTGATAGTTAGTCTTTCAAATCCTTTCTGACAAGAAAAATTGTGTTCCACAGGTTTAATGTAGATTAAAATGTCTACAGAGGAGCTTCTGTATGAGACTGAGAGAAAATTTTCTTGCTCAGTTAACAATGCCTGGGACTACATTCTGTAACAATGTAAATAATTAGGAAATTGCATTAACAGCTTTTATTCTCCTCCAGAAGAGAAATCAAAATAAAATACTAGCTCTGGGAAAGGAGTTAAATTCTTTGTAACACGACAAGTCATAATGCTACTCAAGAAAACATAATGATCATATTTTTAAAACAGCAAAGTCATTTCTAAATATAAAAGAGTTCCCTCCCTAAGCATTAAACTATCTAAAATTCTGAATGAGATTCTGCACATGCTAAGTGTTAATTGCAAGATAGGAGTTTGAGGGAAACTGAAAATCATGGAATACAAAATATCAATAATTGGAGTTGCCTTGTATCAACCCAAATATCTTTAGCTTTGACTGCAATGAATTCTCTGGTATGAAATCGATTTGCTGTACTCCTCAGTATTAGAAAAAAACATTTTTATGGCAAAATCCTTTTTGGGCACCATAAAAATGTAAATAAAATCATCTTTCAAATATAAATTGGAACTTGATATAGAAACAGCAACAAGAGCTTCATTTGGTACAATAAAATAGCAGCTTAATTCTTTGAACTTAAAAAGAAAAAAGAAGAGGAAACACATACATGCAATAACCTAAAGAAAATAACACAGGGCAGTGAGCCACGTGAATGCATTGTTATCCATGGCACACATAACATTAGTCTAGACAGAAGACAATAAATGACTAAGTATTTTATTCTATGCAATCTAACAACAGCAGGCCTAAAAACCTCCAGAGACATGAATTTGTAGTAAAGAGGAAATACTTCTCATTATTTTTTAAATTTTATTTATTTGATTGTTTATTTTTTTTTCTTGGGTAACTTCAATATGGTCCACCCAGGAAGCCTTTTCTGGAAAATATCTAATTCTATTTGCTTCCACAAGCTTGGTGAGACATGTTATGTTCTTAGTGTCATCTTATGACACAGTTCCTTGAGAAATCTAGTCCATGGCAGCATAATGTGGCTTATGAGGATATCAGGAAGTAAATGTAAAGGTATTATAGAGCATTACCAGTGCTAAAGGTTGCTAAGGGGTGATTATTTTGGAGCTGAGGGTAAGCTACATTTCTAGCTATCTTTCTTACTTTCCCAGACTTCTAATTTGAAAGATATGTTTCAGTCACTCTTTGCGAAGGCAGATTTTGAACCAGCCCTGGGAGAAAGAAAGAGTGGTAGAGCATTTATTACAGTCTGTCCAAGAAATAACAGGGTTAATAATGTTTGATAAGCCTACGCAATGTAAACAGTGAAAAGAACTGATGCATTTTTAAAGGGATTGTCAGTCCCACTCGAGGCAGGGGCAATAGTCACCCAGAGAACTCTGTCAGCAAGCAGTGTCATTAATAATGATTCATGGATATGGATATTCACAACAGCTGTGTCCTCACCTTTAAGTACCTCATACAATATTTAGGAAGTGCTGGGAGATATTGCAGCAGGGAAGCAACTAAATTGCTAGAAGGCAATGCTGGTTTAAATTGTTTAATGTTCCTCCTCAAAATGAGTGTACTGATTTTTCAGAGTAAATCTCTCTTCCTCCGTCTTTCTCCAATAAAACTGTGGCAAGCAAAATGAGCAACATGCTAATCAGCTAGTCAGTGAAATCTTAAAATTATGTGATGTGTTGGCATCAACACGAATATATATCATCAGCTTATGAATAAGTTGTCTGTTACCAACTGTCCTTTCTCCATTAACATAGAAAAGAAATGTATGGAGCAGTTTCCCTGGAATACCTTGAATTTTAAAATTCAGAAGTGCATACTTAATGTTTTTGTTTTTTTTTACTCTGAGCTGTTGTAGTTCAAAAGCATGAACTCACTGTTTTCATGAAATAAGATGTATTTTATCATCAGACTCAGCAAAAAATAACCTAACTACAATCTAATTACTATTGAAAACAGAAAAAAATGCTAGTAAATTATTCCTCTTGTATGTTTCTCCTCATCTTCAAGGAATATAATAAATGAGCCCTAAATTACAAACTCAAACTGCTTAAATGTTAACAGTATTGCCTAGATTGCAATGTTCAAAAGGACACAGTGAATTTTTGGAGGGAATCACCATAGGGTGGGTCCATGCACAGTTCCTAGACCCTTCCCATCCTAATTTCCTGAATGACTGTACTTTGTCCACAGAACTCACTCATGGATGGCATCAGAGACACAAAAAATTACAAGTCGCTAATTTTTGTGGTAATTCAGGACCATCTTCAAGCAAAGATCTGATTCAATCTACCAGTAGGTATCTCAGAAGGTATCCTAAGCACACTACTGATGCTTCAGGTTATGAGCCATAGAATCGACACCTTCTTAAATTGTGTTGTTCTTCTGCTGGTCCTCAGTGCAGCAAAACTGAAAAACTTTTGCATTGTCTTTGTTGGCATTAACAATGTATGGCTGTCACAGGCAGAGGGGGAGCTTCAGACTAAGCTGATGAAAGAAATCCTCCCATTCAGTGTCAAGGTGCAGGAAATATCTTCTTGCTTTCAAAACTCTTCCTCAGGGTCACCTGGGAGTGGCTGGATCCAATCCTAGGCCCAGACTTAGTCAACAGTTTTTATCTAAAGGATTATACAGGTATAATTGAATCTTTATACAATTCTGTTCTACAGGATTAAGCATGGCAAAACATATCTATTTTTACAAATATAATAAATAATTTATTCAAATTTATTCAAATAATTACAATAATTAACTAAAAATACCTTAATTTGAATTAGTCACTATACAATACACATATCTGCAACTATTATTACAGCAAAACCTATTTTGAAGCAATTATATTAAAGCAATTATAGTGACACAATTATAGTAAAGCTAGTAAAATAATTATTAAGCAGAGACTGATGATACTCACCCATACCAATGCCTGTGGGCAAATCACTTTCTCTCAACCTCAAGGAGTAACTCTGAGGGGCATCCCCAGTATCTTTACACACCTTAGGGAGACATGCTAAAAGTTCTCACTGTGCAAAAGTGAAACTGGCCTCTTAGAGTATAAAGTGATTGTCAGTCACATGTATTTCTTAGATTATGTGCTGTCAGGTTTACTCAGAAAAACATACTTTGTGCTGAAGAAGGTGTCAGCAGCTCTTTAGTTCATTCTGACTCTCCCTCTCAATTAGGGCCTTGCTGCTGCCGGGCTCAATCAGGGAGCATCTGTCTTGCATGTCCTCCTGGTGGGTCTAATAATTGGTCAAGCTTGTCTTGGCATTCTTCAACATTAAAAGCAGTAGAAAGACCTCTTTGCTTGATCTTATCACTGACCAGCAAATCTTCCCTGCTCCAGCAAGCAGTAGACCCTCCTTGTTCAAGCCATCACTGATAACATGTAAAAAGTGTGATGACACACTCTTAAGGTTAAGGAACAAGACCAATTCCAAGCTGCTGTATCTCTGCTTAGGTAAAGCTTCTTGCTGCGATAGCGTGACATTAATGGCACGCAGCAACAGCGGGTGACTGCTATGATTATTCACCCTGGCTTAAGCCTCTTGCACCAGAGCCAATCCAGCAACAAAAGGTGAATCACTCTTGAAGTGATGACTGGAAAGGTTCCTCTGTGGATCACAATAATTACAGAAGTAACCCTGCCAACTCTCCTACCTTTAACCTAGGTTTCATGCCTTTAAGTAGCATTCTGCACCAGTACATGGAACATCGATTCTGACAGTGCTGGTTAAGACCAGGGGCTTTATTGACAAGTGATTCCACTCTCCCAATCTTCCAGCTGTGTAAGAGCTTAGAATGACAGCACCTAATCAGAGCATGCTGTTTAACAGTTGGCGCCTCATAGATATACATATCTGATGATGCCACTTGGTCTCTTGATAACTATTATTTATGTCTACTCAAGCACTTGCTGTCTTCCCACTTCATTCTTTTGCCATTTTCATACAGGCATAAACAATTCTTACAGTCAGTATGAAAACTTTGATACAGAGAAAACATAGAATCAGCTGCTATTAAGAAACAAAACAATCTTCTAGGGAACCCAATTAGACTGCTTTTCATGGGTCAGTCTTCCTACACCATGCTTTGTTTATTGAATTTATGTAAAGCTCTAAGCTAAGTGGTATAAACAATACTAGTTGTTAAGTCATCTATTTCATTTTGATCCATAAAATACTATAAAACATTGCAACCTATATTTTACCTTCCTAGCAAAGTCAATTTTTTACAAAACATCTGTTGGGAGTCTAAAATGTAGTATTCATAAAGATATCAAAAACAAATTTTTGCAAATTTTGTAAAAACACAAAGCTCTGCAGCTCATATTTCAACTAATAGCATTTTCTGAGAGAGAAAACCACAAAAATAACCAAAATATAGTTCAATCACCAAATAAAATCAATAGCTCTCCCTTTTGCTTTCCTGAAATCTTGTTCAGTATTATAGAACCACAGAATAATTGAGCCTTGAAAAGACCTTTGGAGATTGTTCAGTTCAAGAGCTCTTCTCAAGCGAGTTCAAATACAGCATGCAACTCAGTCAGTTTTTAAGTATTTCCAAAGATGAAGACTTCACAACCTCTCTAGAAACCTATTTCAGTATTTAAATAAATGCACACTGAAAGAGAAAAAGGTTTTATTCTCTTCTGCTTAAATGCAATTTTCTGTATTTCAGTATTACTAAATATATAGTTGACAATTCAAATTATGTTACTCATTTTCATCTGTGACATACATGGACATTCAAATTTCCCCTTGCAGAAATGAAAGACAAATGCATTGCCACCAAAACTTTGAATATTTTTTCATAATTGAGTTTTTAATTGGATTGTTAACCTTCAGGTTATCCAAGGGCAGAAATTTACCCTTTGGCTTAGGATTTTTGTCTTCTTTTGAGGCAAAGATCAGTGAAATAAAGTAGTTCTTTAATCACACTTCTTATTAGCTTTGACTCAAAAGGGGACAACAGACAGTTGGCTAATTCAATGCCATGAGACAGAGTGAGCACATACCCTGTGCTGAAGATCAGCCAGCTGGCACAATCAGCTGCTCCAGGCATGTTTCCAGTTTATGAAGTGGAACATTTAACATATTGGTTCAAAACACCTACCCTCTTGCCAATCATGTGAAAACAAAATTAGCTATGGTCAATTTAGCTATCTGCAGAACATAGAAGGATACCAGCCACCTTATTTAGCACTATTTCTTTGTCCCCAAGAGTGCATACATTCCATGCCTGATGAATTATCAAAGAGAAAACACATTTCATGACTACTTTATTGGAAGGCAGAAAATAATCTGCATGCTTTTGAAATTGGATCACCTCAAATTCAGATAGAAAAACTGTAAGAAGGTCTTAAACCTAGCATTTAAAATTCAGAAGAAAATGTTAAATCTCATTGCTGGCAAGTTGTAAATTTCTTTTTCTGGTCTGCTTTAAATATTTTGTCTCTTGAAGATATCTTGTTTAATAGTGCAGAAATTAGCTTCATTGAAATAAGTGGTCAAAAGCATTAAGAGCGGTTAGACTTCTAAATCCTATTGAAGGTCCTACTTCACTTATGAGAATTTACTTCAATAAATCATTGAATGTTTGTGTTTGGAAGGAACCACTGGAGATCATCTAGCCCAACCCTCCCTGCCAAAGCATATTATCCTGGAGCAGGTTGCACAGGACTGCATCCAGGCAGGTTTTGAATATATCCAAAGAAAAAGACTCCACAAGCTTTCTGTGGTCTGGCATGTTTGAAGTAAAGAACTTTCTCACATTTATATGGAACTTCCTGAGTGTCATTTTTTGCCTATTGACCTGTCACTGGACACCACTGAAAAGAGTCTGGATGTATCATCTTGACACCCATCTTCAAAATGTTTCACAAAATCAGAGGATATTCTGAGTTGGGAGACCTCCAAGGATCATAAATTCCAACTCTCAAACCCACAAACCCTTGGTATTATTAGCACCATGCTCCAACCACCTGAGCTCATCTCAGGGTCAGCTCTGTGCCTATAGAGGTCACATCGCAGTCATCCCTTCTCCAAACTAAAAGTCCCAGCTACCTCAGTATCTCCTTATAGGAGAGATGCTCTAGATCCCTCATCATCTCTGCAGCCTTCCTCTGAATCATCTTCAGAAGTTCCACATATCTCTCATACAGAGGAGCCAAGACCTGGACACAGAACTCCAGATGTGTCCTCATCAGAGCAGAGTAGAGGGCTAGGATCAGCTTCCTTGACCTGCTGGCCAGTCTTCCTGATGCAGTCCAGGATGCCATTGGCCTTGGCCAACCCACCTCCCTGTCCACTCACGTAACCCACACTTCCTGAGCTTACCTATGAGCATGCTGTGGCAGACAGCAGCCTCGGCATCCACACATCCACTACTCTCCCCTCATCAATAATGTCATTCCATTCCACCACAGAAGTCTATCAGAATGGTGAAGTATGACTTCCCCTTGATGAACACATTTGACTACTCCTGATAAACTCATTTTCCTTCACATGTTTAGAGAAGACATTCTCTAAAAGAAGAAAATATTTTTAACATCTTTCAGGAATGGATGAGATGATTGAGAGACATGTTTTGTATTTTCACTTGTGGGAGAGTTTGCCTTTGTGGCTCTTATCACCAGCACAAGGTGTTGCACACTTCTATTTCATAATAATTGAAACCCAGGTAACCAGATGAATTGACATAGTTTTTAAAAATAATATAATTTTGTAAAATTAACATTTAGTACTAAGACTCGAAAATGTCAGATAAAAAGGCAGGTCTACTGATTTCAGTATCAAGAGAAAATTAACAGAGATCCACCAAAAAGCAGGAAATTGTATAGCAATAGTAAAGTTACTAATAATAGGGTAATAACTGCAGGTCACAACCTGGTCTTCATCAAGTGCTCCATTTGAGCAGCATTGGAGGCAAAACCAAATACACATGAAGATAAGAACTTCACTTATTACAGGCTAATTCACTTTTTTTCATCTTATTCTTATTTTCATCTTACTCTCTTTTTTCACTTTTAGCTCCATTGGAGTAGGTAATAAATTGGTGGTATTTAACTGCAGGGCAGAACTTAGAATTACAGGAGTGTTTTTTTAAACCTAGGTAGATACACAGAATCACAGATTCATTTAGATAGGAAAAGACCTCTGAGAATATCAAATCCAACCTTTGACTGAACACCAAGTTGTCAACCAGACCATGGCACTATGGTTGACCATATCCAGTCGTTTATTGGACACCTCCAGGAAGGTGATCCTACCATCTACTTGGTGATGGACATTCAAATGTTTAACAATCCTTGTTGTGAAGACATTCCTCCTTATGTCCAGCCTGAATCTACCCTAGTACATCCTGAGGGCATTTCCTCTTGTCTTGTCACTTGTTATCTGGGAGAAGAGAGTGATCCCCACCTGGCCACACCTTCAATTCAGGCAGTTGTAGAGAGTGATAAGGTCCCCCCTGAGCCTCCTCTCCAGGCTAAACATCCCCAGCTCTCTCTGCTGCTCCTCATAGGACTTACCCTCTAGACCCTTCACCAGCTTCCTTGCTCTTCTCTGGGCTCCAGCACCTCAATGTCTTTCTTGAAGCTAGAATTATCTACATGTTTTACATTTATTTAATTAAATTTTATTAATCTTTTGATAATGTTAGATGAAAAATAGATAAAGTCTATACTAATTGAGTAAAATAGTTATTTAAAAATACATTTCTTGGAAAGAACCTTTACCATCACACATATAAATCACTATTATAAATGTTACAGTGAATTTACAGACTAATGTTAAATGAAATAGTGCAAATTATTCTTGAAAAGAACTAGAAAATACGGGGAAACACTCTCTCTTACATGCTGTTTTCTTCTGTATATTTTCTACATCAACACACAGAAACCTCGGGTCGTCCATGAACAAGTACAGGGCAAACTACTATAATTCAGACAGAACTTACCATTCTGCAACAAAACTTTCATTTCCTCATTAGCAGAAACAGAGTGAACACAGTGAATAGAAGTTTCATTATTTATTTATTCATTATTTCTGGATAAAAGCTAGAACCAAGTTCTTCCTTTAAGCCACTGAAAATTTATTGATGTTAAAAGGTTGTGTGAGTCAGGCAGGAGAAAATGAAGTTGTTACTTTTAAATGCTGGGGTTATGGAGCCAAACTTTCTTTCAGAAAGTAAAGAAATGTGCTTCTAAGACCTTGACATTTAAATCTATTGTATGATCTGTGGTTTTCCATTTCTCTACCCCTATCCATCAGTGTGCTAGGGTTTATTTAGGAATTCTCTTTATAACTGAAAGGAGACACAGTTATAATTTGACCTGATATAAGCTTATTGAGCTATTTAGACAAAACCACTTTTTCTGCTCTTGGTCATTATCTCTGAGGTGTAACAATTTCAGATTTTTGAGTGGTGTTTTCGGGGGTTACTAGAGCTTTTTATTTATAAATAAAAAGCAACAGATTTACAAACCTTCTATACTATGATTATTTCAGACTCATAATACAATACAACAGATTCACATTTAATTTTAAGCATAAATCAAAATTATATTAGTATCAATAGCATGCATTATGTACTTTAAATTATAAACCACTGGTTTACTGAAATGGGATTTGATTTACTATTCAAACTTCAAAAGACATTCATAGAGGTGTCTCTCTTTTATAGAGACATGGATAGTATCCATCTCCCAATGCTGTTCAGAGCATGGTATATTAAATCATCACCAGAAGTACCTGTCATCACAGGAATTTGATAGAAAGAGTCTGAACATTGAGAAAGAGGAAAAAAACGCACAAGGATTATCAACAATCTTGTACTGAAGTGGAGAGCAGGGCATGGCTGGTCAGAAGAAGACCTAAGGATGTGGGAATAGTGAATGATTCACTAGATTTTTCTCACCTTTACAGCTGACATCAGATTCAGTTTGTGTTGTGTCCATTGGTTTAACCAAGCTGCTGTTTGCAGTTCAATGGGTTGTGGTCCTTTTTGACTGGTAGAACTCAGGATAAAGGAAGGACCATGACAGCAGAACAGAGCTTAACAAGGCAGGTAACAAGACAGGGTTGCAGAAGGGGTCTTCCCGTGACTGCTTAGCTGATGAGAAGGTGAAGGAGTGAAGGGAAAAATAAATTTTCTTCAGCCTTTTCTCCCCAGATAAAATAAGGCTGAAACTGTGGTGTTCCTACAGGGTACCAGCAGCAGGGAAGCTTCCAGCTCAGGGAGGGGCCTCACACAAAGGTGTTTGTATCTGCTCCATGCAGTATAAATATTCTGCACCAGGAAAGGCTCAAATGAGGGAGAGGGGGGAAAGCCTCAATACTGCAGACAATACAGACTTCCAACGGTCCCTCAGCTGCATCTTGGAGTATGCATTTCTTTACCAGTTTCAAGAGTTTTCAGAATTACAGTACAAGCTGTTACAAATCACACTGGAATCAATAAAAAGAATTTGAAATTATAGTCTTTGAGTTTGGAGTGAAGTATCTCCTGGTTGAACATCCAGCCTTTCAATGAATGAGTAAGCTGCAACTAGCCAATATTCCCATCATTTTGATGATGAAGAAACTCAAGCCTATTTTGAGGATGTTTTGGTAAATGTTAATATTAAACTGTCAGCTCTTGGTGTGTGACATTTGGCACTTGTGCATGGCAGCCATAAGAAGCTGTGGATCTAGTCTTGGTCAAAAAAAACTGTAATATTTTATTTATTGACTGTTTCTTAGTTTTTGCAGTATATATATACCACTGATTCAAATTTGCTAGGTTTCAAGGGAAACACCAGCAGAATAAGTTCCATCTTTTCTGAACTGCTACCCCACATAATTGAGGCCCATGTTCAATAAATTCGATTTTTACTATCAGACTTTGTGAACCCTGAGAAAACAGGCAATATAAAAAAAACATTAAAAATTTGAAAAAAAAAAAAAAGGCACTTATCTGGCTGGGGCAGAAGGCACACTTCCTGCAAGTGGCAATATGTCTTTTGCCTTGTGCTGGAAGAATGTTGGAAGGACTTTATGTGAAGTTCCATATGGTTGCCCACAGGCCCACTCAATCAGAGCACTCACCTTCCAGGCTGCTTTCCACTGCCAGCTCTCTCACACTGTCAGGCCCTGCCAGCACCGTTCTGCCCAGCATGGGAACACCACTGAAACTCAGGCTGGCCACTGCTGCCTCCCCTGTTTAACCTGTGGCTGCAAGCACGTGCTGGCTCCATGGCAAACATTCCCTGTCTGAGCCTAAAACTGCTCACTCACACAGCATGTGTCCCTTTCTTCTTTCTCTAAGGATATGGATTTTTGGCACTTTCAGGAGGTTGCTTCCACAGCTAACTCGAATGTTCTATGATCTCAAAAAGTCAGATAATAGAAAGTAATAATGATTTTTAGGTGAAAGATCTCACAAAGAAGTTTGTTCTGATATCCATAATGTTTGTTTTTTTTTTTTTTTGCTTAATTATATGTCTTTTAAAATATATCTAACAGAAGAAATACATCTTGCCAGCTTAATTATAAACTCATTGGGAAAAAAAGGTGTCTACAGACTTGTAAATGAACTTAGTCTGGACTAGACTTTCACAAAACACCTAGGTTCAAGCTCGGTTGCAATACCACCAGCTAATTACACATCTTTCAGTTCTGCTTTTTATAAAATTATCTGACATTATTTCACTGACAGTTGCATGTCATTACACGTAATATAACTATGACTTGTCAGCGGAGAAGAAAGTTAGAATCACTCACTTTAATGGAAGGCAGAATAGCTTGGATTTTTTCCCAGAAATGTTGAATTTATGAAAATTGACCTTGAATTAATTTGACATGAAACCCATCTCAATGGAAAGATTATTATTACATTGTATTACTTGTTAAATCATGCTATCATTATTATTTTCTTTTTCTTTATACAGCTTTCTTGTTCCCTTCTGCTGCTTTTTTTTTTTTTTTTTTTTTTTTGCGAAGACAAATGAAGTGACAATTATTTTTTGAATTGCTGAGGGCTATTTTCATGTTACCTGAAGATTTCAGCTGTGACACCTTGCTCATACAGGCAGTGCTCATCATCTATTGGCAGACAGTGTCAACTGAGAAGCCACACTCATCATTACATAAAATATTAAGCCTTTTTAAGGTAAATCTGTTTTTTGGCTCTCTTTTGGAATAGGTAGTGCTAGAGCAGAAGAAGAGGGAATATCTGCATGTCAGCTCTGAGGACAGCTCCTAGCGTTAGCCCTCCTGAAGGCTACAAGTCCAGGAAAAGCACTGTGTTGCAATATCCTTTTTTAAAATAAGAGCAAAGTTATTAAGGAACAAAAGAAATTCAGGACCTAGTGCACAAAAGAAAAGAAAAAGCTATCAAAACAAAACCAGTCTTCTTTTGTTCCTATTGATTTCTCCTGTCAAATCAAAATAGGGCTTGAAATCTCCTGCTTTAAATATCTTTATGTCATTTTTGACAGCACAAGCAGAATATCTCTCTAATGGTGTTGTTACAAACAGTTAATTTCCTGCTTTTGTTATGACAGAAAAATTCTTTTTTTGTATTCATAGCAAATGTGCTAATATTTCAAGTATGCCTAGAATTCAGATATTTGAAAGATCCTATTTAGATTACTTTTTTAAAGCCCTGTGAAAACTAAAAATTAATATTCCTTATAATAAATGCCTAAATAAATCACATAAAGAGTAATGTTCATAAAATAAGTAATGATATTTTCATCTGTTCACAAAGCAAAGGCCATAGAAATCTAAGGAACATATTTTACAATTATTTAAATTGATTTTAAAACAGTCTTTGCTTACATGAAAAGGGTGAATCAGATACTACTCTGAAGTCTACTTCTACATAAGTATTCAGAGTATTTAGTCCAGAGATAATTGGGTGACAGACAATGCGGAAACTTTGTGGTACATTTACTGTCATGTATCCAAGGACTGCAGAGTGCTATAATTCTACACCCACAGAATAGCCCGTTTTTATGTCCCCACTAAAGCAGAATGGATTAATATCTTGTTTGTGAGGAAATAAATAACACATCAGTTTGTGCCAAATGAGCCATTTGGAATTGGATTCTCATAGCAATTTGAGGCAACAAACACTGTTGTTGCCTGCTCACTTCCTGAAGACAGGAGTAAGAGGCCTTGGAGCAAATAGGCTACTGAGATTGTAGGCAATTTAGAAAGGTTTTACTGCAGCTCAACAAGAGATGTAGAGACAAGATGGATTCCAGGAGTCATGCTGGGTCAGCTCTCCTTCTGAAGTACCCTCCATCTTAACCTGATGAGGAATTTCATAAGCTTTTGTACTGGTTTTGGCTGGAGCCGAGTTACTTTTCTTCACAGCAGCTAGTATGGGGCTGTCTTTTGGATTTGTGCAGGCAACAGTGCTGATAACACAATGGATGCTTGTGTACCATTGAGCAGCACTTGTAGAGAGCCACAGCCTTTTCTGCTCTTCACCCCACCCCACCAGTGAGGAGGCTGGGGAGGCACAAGGAATTGGGAGGGGACACAGCCCAGACAGCTCACCCAACCGACCAAAAGGACATTCCATACCTCACGGCATCATGCTCCATTATAAAACCGGCCATGAGGAAGTCATCCATGGCTGCTGATGTCGGGGACTGCTTGGGCATGAGGCTGTGGGCTTTTTTTGCATCACTATCCTGTCTTGGTTTAATATATTTTCCTCTTCAAAACTTTTCTGTGGTTTCTGGTATTTTGTTTTCTTGAGGTTTTTTTAGTTAATAAATTTTCTTTATCTAAACCCATGAGTTCTCTCACTCATACAGTTCTGATTCAGTGTGTGGCTGTGTGGCTGTGTGCTAAAACAAAGCACTGCATTGCACTGACCAATAGACAATTACTTTCAAAGGAAAGATTATCTTCAGTGCCACATTTTCCTTGAACTGTGGAGGAAATTTCAGACAGTACAGTCAAAGCTGCTTCTTACAAAAATTCCTTGTAGAATTTCAGACAGACAAGGAGGCATACTTCAGTCCAAAGATTCAGACATTCAGGAAAAGTAGCTCTCCCATTAAAAAAGCCACTAAGATATAGCACTGAAATCTAACATTAAAAATATTACATTGTTGGTTTAGATTTCACAGGAATTATATTTAATCAGAAAAAGATTGCAGGCCAAAACAGAATTTCTTAATACTCTCCTTAGCTGAGCTATTCTTAAGTCATCTACCTTTGACTAAAGTTGTAATGCTCAAGCTTTTCTGGAATAATAGCTTCTAAAAAGCATTCTTCATTTGGTAATATTTCTGTGTAATGCAATCCTCTAAGAAGAAATTTTAGTATAAAATTATTGAAATACAAAGCTCAGAAGCACCACAATGTCCTTGCACTCCCAGCTAGATTCTCACTGCAAAGAAACACTGATGAAATCCAATTATATTTTTAATGTACGACTTTCTTTTCTTAGTTTCAACATTTTAAACCACTTAGTTTTCAAATTATTCTTAGCAAAGTTTATAGTATTATTTTATAATTTCTTGCCTAAGGATTTTCTTTTGCCATGTCATAAATGTAAGTAGAAAACATGCAGTGATAATAACTTCAGAATGCAAGTCATAAAGGAAAATAAGATTTAAATTCAGATTTGCCCTATGGTTATAATTGTGGTGTCTATTGGTATCAGAGCAAGGCCTGTGTACACACCCAATGCACTAAGTTATTATTTGCCTAGTTCAGGAACTCCCCAGATAGTCTGAATAGTTATAATGGACTGGCTTGAGATAAGAAAAAGTGATTGAGATACTTCCCAGCCTCCTTCACAACAAAGTTTTTTATTAATTGCTGCAGGAACTCCAGAATTGGGAATTTTGGAAAGGTCTAGAGATTTTCCTAGGCAGCTTCTGCTGTGCATAAATCAATTGTTATGTTTAAATATGTAGATTAATATCCTGAGTAGAGACTTGGACTATCACAGAGAATCTCAGGTGATTCCAATTTGTAGAACTGGCCATTGTAGAACTGGTTGTACATAGCTGTAAGTACAAACTTTTACTGCAGATGCAGCATCATAAAAAAAGGTCTTTGTACATTGATTATTAGGAGCTATTTTGTATTAAGATTAATAAAATCAATAATGAGGTATTAAAGGTGTTGCTGAAGAGGTTATATAGGACCTTGGGCAGCTGGAATACAAAAATCAAGTAGAAAAGTGATTCAGGACATCTATCCTGATCGAGCTGAAGATGCTGTTACAAGCACCCCTGCTTGTAACACCCCTGCTACTGCTATCCAAACAGCAAACAATCATAATTCAGAGATTTTATCTTCTGTGTGAGCATTGTCTTATGCAAAGAGGAGTTTTTTAGTAATTTTTCTGTGTCTGCAAAGCAGTATAGAGCTTAGGAAGATGAAATCCTAAATTTCACTTCCGTTCATTTGAAAAAAAAAAGACTGAAAAAATATTAGGAGGAAACTGAATAAAATAAAAAGACTGAAAAGCAAAATCTCTATGTTGAAGGGACTAACTGCTATTTAATTTTTTTTTTCTAGAAAGCTATCTTTATATTTAAATGCATTTTCTGATTATAAGAAGCCCTCATTTTATTTGAACACTCCTTATTAATACAAATAAAGTTAAATTCTTTTATACTAACTGACGTTATGATAAATGTATGTTATGGGAAATTTTGTAGCAACTTGCTTCAGAGTCCCTTATCAATACCTAGGTGACTTCAGTTAATCATTCAAACATTGCTTTATATGGTATTCTAGCTGTAGGGCGAGTGAAAAGAAAGAGGGGTCTGTCATTTCATTGACCTTCTCAACAACTGGATAAGATTTCATCAACTTTCTCATAGCAGCACCTGATTGAGTAGGTTAATCCAAACAGAGGAGCAAAAGCCAAACAGACCATTTGCATATTATATTAATGACATTCATTAAACACCATTTGGCATTCCTATGGGAAGGCCAACAGCACAATCTGATTGCTTTTGCATTCACAAATTGTTGCAAAGAAAATGGCAGTGTTTACCTCTAACATTTTAGGGATACAGTTTGTTTATGCTTTTCTAGGAATGTAAATCATAACTGCATAAGAATGAAATATGCCTCTGGGTGATCTGTAAAGGAAAATAAATTAACTGATAAATAAAGAAGATTTAAAATTATTCTAACTCACCTAAAAAATTAGGTTAAAATACCCACATTAAACAAATCGCCAAAGATCAAGCAATGTGTCCTACCTTGGTCAGAGGCAGTAAAAGCAGGCAGTTCATTCTGAAATCAGAAGCTCATAAAAACACTGGGCAAGAGGTAACTCATGAAGTTACTCTGGTTATACAATTATTGTATAACCAAATATAAAAACACAGACTCTGTAAGGTAATATTATTATTATTATTATTAGTAGTAGTAGTAGTAGTATTGTTTACTATTATTATTATTATTTATTATTATTATTATTATTATTATTATTATTATTATTATTATTATTAATTCCTGCAGCAGTGGGTATAATTTCCCAATCTCAGGAGCTAAATATTGGGAGATGACATTCTAGCCCTGTTTCCTTTCTCCTTAAATGAGTATAAACTGTAGCAAATTCTGGCTTATCATACTTCATTACTGCTCGTGTATGAGTTCAGTGATGCTGTCCAGGGTGAGAAAAAGTGAGGGAAAACAAAATCTCTTTTGTTTTTTTCTTTTTCTTTTTCTTTTTCTTTTTCTTTTTCTTTTTCTTTTTCTTTTTCTTTTTATTTTTATTTTTAATTTTATTTTTATTTTTATTTTCTTTTTTATTTTTCTTTTTCTATTTTTCTTTTTCTTTTTCCTCTTTTTCTTTTTCTTTTTCCTCTTTCTCTTTTTCTTTTTCTTTCTTTCCTTTCCTTCCTTCCTTCCTTCCTTCCTTCCTTCTTCCTTCCTTCCTTCCTTCCTTCCTTCCTTCCTTCCTTCCTTCCTTCCTTCCTCTCCTTTTCCTTTTCTTTCTTCTCTCAAGTACACCAAAAGTTAAGACAGAAGTAGTAGAATATAAAGAAAGATGCCTTTTCAGATGTAATTATTCAACTGTATGCAATCTAAAATTGTGTTACTTTTTTTGTGTTACTGACATTCAAGCAGACCAGAGAACAGCCTCCGTACTGACTGTTCCTGTTCAGACCTTCCAGAGCCTCCACAACCACTACGTGTGTGTGTGTGTGTATATATATATATATATATATATATATATATATATATATATATATATATATATATGTCTATGCATGCATATATTGGGCATATTCCTTGTATAACCATGACATGTAACTGCATCTGGGAGATCAATAGTGAATGGAACTGAGTCATTGTTTCTCATTATGGACCTTGCAAAATGTCATGGATCTTTCCCTTCAAGGCAGGTTATTTGCAAACACTGCCATCACTACATTCTGCAGGTACATTGCATTTACCAGTAACCTATGCTGGACCTTGGAATGTCATCTGTGTATACATAAATAGAAATTCTGTGCCTTTTAGACTGTGCTGATTCAACTGCAGGCATAATGCAGCATGCTTGGGAATCAGTTCTAACATGTTATTCCTCTCCACATCTATGCTGTCTTTCTACAGGAAAATGATGGGAAATGAGGAGCACGTAAATAACTCTCTGTTTCCTGCTGTCATGACTTAAACCCAGTTGGAGATTAAGCACCACACAGCCACTTGCTCAACACTGCCTCCTCCTCCCCCTCACCCCAGTGGAATAGGGAGGAGAATCAAAATAAAACTTCTATGTTGAAATAAGAACAATTTAATTACAAAAAATCACTGTAAAATGCAGAAAGGGTAAAAAAAACCAAAAAACAAGTCATGCACAGTGCAATTACTCTTTGCACTGTTGACCAATGCCATACCTCCCCTTCTTCCTTCTTTCCCCACTTTATACACTGACATGATGCCACATGGTCTTGAATATCCCTTTGGTCACTTTGGGTCACCTGCCCCAGTGGTCTCCTCCCAACCTCCCATGAACCCCCAAGTTCCTTGACAGTGTGGCTGTATGAAAGCAGAAAATACCTTGGCTCTGTGCAAGCCCTGTTTAGCAATAACAAAAACATCTCTGTATTATCAACCCTATGCTCAGCTCAAATCTAAAACAAAGCACTGTTCTGGCCATGGTAAAGAAAATTAACTCTACCCCAGCTAAAGCCAGTACACCTGCCTATGACAATACCTGATATTTTTTTCTTTTTTCTTCTTATGGATCTTGAAGCTCTGCTGAAACTTTTTTTACTTAAAAAAAAAAGCAAACTAGATTAAGGAGTAGATTAATATATTGAATGAAGCATAAAGGTACTAGTAGTTAATTGTTGTACATTAAATACATGTAATGTACTGTGTGGCCTTCTTTGAAATACTGATATACTTAAGCATGAGAAGACAAACTCCTGCTCTCTATATTCTGTTTAATACATAGTACTCAAGAAACTCTCATGAAAAACAAAAGTTAAAAAGTGCATAGAAAATTGAGGAAATCCCTGAGGACATGAACTTTTACTGCTTATATAACTTTGAGCTGATTACAAGACTACTGAACTTGTCATTTGTAAGCACTATACTAATGTTTGATAGCTACACTTCTACCAGTCTATGGGTTTCTAATTAGCAGAGGAGCTGTCTCCCTAAATTTAAATTAAATGCTTATTGGAGACATTTATACTCAAGTTGCTTCAAATATAAGAACTTGTACTTAGTGTTAAATATGCATATTGATATTTTACTGATTATAGCTTTATTTTCATATGTCAGTTTGAAACCTAGACTCAAGAGATTAAATTAGAAGAATAAAAAGGGATTTACATATTTCACTTACTCTTCAGTCCAACTTGTTTTCCAATTAAGTTCTGTTTTCCTGTATATCCTTACGCCTTAGAGGGTTCTCTGCTAGAATGTCTGAATGTTGAACATTATCTTATTTAAATGTGGATTATCTTTGTAACTGCCACCCTTGTCCCAGTAATTATTAAGATTTTTATAGTTTAACCTGTGCTTCCAAACAGGTGTTCCCTGGAAAGCACCAACTAAAATAGCATGTCCAGCGCTATACTTCTGATTAGTGTAATTAGTATCTGTAATATAGAATTTAGAATTTCCTACCATGATGCTGTCAAAAGAAGAAGACTAAGAAACCACTGTAAAAACACTAGGAAAACGCTGTGAAAGATTTCATTCTGGATTCAAATTTGGGAGCCTACATTGTATTCATAAAATACATCTGCTTAGATAATTGCTGTTTGTTGAGTTTTACACCACTGTCAGACACAAGGAACACCTGCAGTACATAATAGTATATTTATGCATCAAGTGAAGTTTTGAATACATGGTCACATAAATAAATTATCCCTCTGAAGGATGAATTAGCATAATTTATATCAACAAACACTGAAATTCATACTTTTTATCTGTTTAAGTAGAGCAGGTGAATGTTTTCTTTTACTTGTCATGCCAGCATTCTGTTTTACAGAATTAAACTTGTTTTACAGAATAATCACAGCCAAAACTGAACCATTAAAGATTTATTCTTCTTTCAATATAAATAAGATTTGGTTTTCTTAATGCTTATCAAAGTGTTTCTCTGGTACCTTTACTTGACAAAGTATTTTTTTAAATGCTATGTATTTTCCTTAGAAGAGCAAAATATAGGAAATTGAGAAACATGAAAAATTGCAAAGTTATTTTCCAAGTTTTTTATTTTAAGGGTGGAAGAATAATTTCTCTGTACTTAACTTTTCTAGTCTCTGAAAGTCATACTAAAGTAGTCCTAGTGACAGATAGATCTAATCATAACTTGTAACTAGTCAAAATGAGATCTGTTTGGTGTTTTGGAGCACCTGAGCAAGATTATTTTAACTGACAAGGCAGTTCTTGTGATTTCTACATATTCAGCATGTCACCTTGCCAATTCCAGAGCTCTCGCACAGCTAATCCTTGCAGACTGCTTCTCCCAGCACAGCCTGGGTGGCCAGAAACCCTGTGGCAAAGAACAGCATTTTCAAGCTTCCTTTAACATATGGGAAGTGAATCTGAAACAATTAAAACATACATATGTGGGCAGGGTCTATGGATGATGCTTCTACACAAGGAAAGCATGCTTTGGTTTTAGGAAGCAGTTTCACTCATGGGCACTAAATCACACCAGTTATAAGGTATTGTAGGATCACCTTAACCCAGTGCTGCTTTGTGCAGTCATCAGACACTAAACCATTAGTTTTGCCATCAGATCTGTTTTGTATTGCAGTACAGACAGGGTTTACACTCAAGACGTCTCTATTTTGTACAAAAGATTGTCTTCTTTCAGGAAACACTTTGATACTGAGAGACAGCTGTCCAGTAAGGCTTTGCACAGAGACAGTGTCCTACAGATTGATTGACAGAGCTGTGATACAGTTTTGGATAAAAGGATTCAGTAGTGGTTTAAAACATATCAGAATTGCCCAACAATCACCTCTCCATTGACTGCTGCTCTCTCAGAGACTCTGGGATAATGAACTGTCACATGCAATACTTACCACACATGGCTTTCAGCCAGAGCCTGGCACCCTGATTACAATGAAGTCCTACTAAATGTGGGGCTTGACTCCATGTAATCCTCCTTTGAAACTATTTCTTCATGCTCTTTATGGTTCAGGGAGGTCTCCCTGCACTCCTAAACTCCCTGTACCACACAGAACTTTACCCTGGTACGAGGAGCACTTCCTCTCACTCCTTCCTCCCCTGTTTAACAGTGTTATCCCAAAGGCACTACGACCATTGCTGATGGACTCTGACTTGGCCAGCAGTGAGTCTGTCCTGGAGCCTGCTGGCATTGGCTCTGTCAGACCTGAGGGAAGCCTCTGGCATTTCCTCACAGAAACCACCTCTGAAGTTCTCCTCTTCCTAAGTCTTGCCACAAAACCTTGATACATTTCTCTCTTGCAGCCCTCAGCATTTATAGCACCATACTTCTGCACTGAAAGTTAAAATGTGGTGGAAGGCTAGGCAAGGGAAGAAAAGACTGATACTGGAATGAGTCAGGGAAGAATAAAAATTCGACTTACGTAGCTTCTAGTATTTAATAATGAAAAAGGCTGCATCTACAAATGACCGTCTCGTGCTATAGAAGTGTTTCAACATGTTTTATTGAAAAAGAATTTTTTTTGCTCTGAGTACATAGCTACGCCAAGTGTTAGTAACTTTATCTCTTTGTGGGAATTTTTTTTCTAAACAAAAATTATACATAAAGTTCCATTATAGCATAAAAGAAAAATCATTAATTGGGAAGACACAGACACAAACTTTTCACTGCAGCAGTTCCCTGATTAACACCTCTGAAAACAGTGTCTGTAAATGTACCCCACAGTATAAATTATCTCAGATGCTAGAATGTGCCAGTATATTTTCAAAGTCCACTTCTACCTTAAAAAAAATGCAGCCCTCTAGCACCTTTCACTGTCTGTATTTCCACTCCATCTAAATCAGACGTGTGCTATCCAGATTTGCTAGTTCCATTGAAAAATCGCTTTCATCCACACACAGTCAATGTTGCTCATGAAGCTTAGATAGTGGACTGGCAATTTTATTGCCCCTCTTTAGAGAGGCAAAGATCATTTCAGACAATTCAGTATATGCTACTATACAATATTTTAAAAGAAAATGTAGTTGAAAAATTATTGCTAGTCTTAAATGGAACATATTCATGCATTTTCAACTACCAGAAATATGGTGTTTTTCATGGGAATAATTTTTTAAGAGTTAATGTATATGCAACATATATATATATATACATATATATATATATATATATGTTGCATCACATTTTCAGTTTTACAAAGATAATTATCTTTACAAAGATAATTATCTTAAGATAATTCCAGTGTTCATCTCTAACATTTGCATACATACCCAGTTACTCTGGGAGCAGAATAGCTCAGAGCCCAGAATGACCACATGTAATGGAAATGTACATACCTTCACTCTGACTTTTCAAGAGTGTAAAGGGTAGGCTTAAGTACTGATCAAATCACCTCCTGTTTAATTCTATTAAGTTTCCTGAAATAATCTGCTGTATCGAGACTATTTTATGCAACATTATAGCGCCAAATAAATGTCATCTTACTAGCCCCCAAATTCTGGCCATCACATTTGAGTGACAAAATGCCCAGTGTGCTGCATTTCATATTAAGCTATCAGTCTTCTTTAGTAAAACTATTTCCAATTCTTTCTCTAGATCTCAGAGGCAGCTCATTATAGAGCAGATCCTCTTGTCTAACAAGCTGATTAATGAATGAAGCCTTTTTAATTTTTTTTCTCTCTCCTTCTTTTTCTTTACCCTCCTCACGGTAGACACTAAAATGAATTCTGTCATTCCCATCAGGAGCCCACTGCACAAGTAATATTCAGACAAGACTCTGGAAGTCCACCTACGCAATCACTTTCTTGTCAGAACATTGCTGAATCTCACATTTTCTCTCCTTCATTCTTTGTCTTCCCACATCCACCTTCATAATGACTGTCTAATTTTCAGTCCACAGCCAAAATATTTTTTTAAATTCTGATCTTTATTTGTAGCCTCTATTACAACTGAGTGGCATTTGGAGCTGTTAGCAGTCAGAAAAGTAGGAGACTAAGATCTCTGAATAAATAAAATAGAGTGGCTTCACTTTTTGATGACTTGATAGAAAAAAATATAATTTTTGCAAGTAGTATGAATATATTCACAGATATGTGCATTTAGGAAAAAACCTTGGGCTTAATGGTAAACTACTGTATAGTATGCACATTCTACATCCTTTTGGACATACTAAAACACAGACAAAAATCTTTGGGCCAAAATAAACATAGAAATGCTGTATATCTGGTGTCTCAGGAAACTGTATTAATGTCTCCCTTCCTGTTTCAAACTAAAGAATTCCAGTTTATTTGAACTTTTTTGGACACCAGGCACCCACCAAAGCCATTCTATAACTGCCCCCTACAACTGGGCAGGGCTGAGAAAATTCAGTGCAGGGTTCAAGGGTTGGAACAAGGACTATGAGAGGTCATGCTCCAAATACCATGTCAGGCAAAACAGATATGAGTTGAGTTTATTACTAACCAAAACAGAGAATGAGAAGTAAAATAAATCTTTAAAATATCTTCTCTTCATCCCTCCCTATTTCCTATCTCTACCTCGTATTCTTGCAGTCTGAAGTGCAGGGAGGCAGGGAATGGAGGTTATGGTCAAGTCAGGTTGTTTTTCTTGCTGCTTAGGGAGAAGAGCCTTTCCACTGCTCCAGAAATGTCCACAGGAGTCAGTTCTCCATGAACTTCTCCAACATGAGTCCATCCCATGGGATACAGTTCTTCAGAAGCTGCTGCAACATAGGTGACTCTTCCATGAGATACAGTCCTTCACTCACAGCCTTGTCCAGTATGGGTCATCCACAGGGTCACAAGTCCTACCAGGAAACCTATTCTAGCATGGGGTCCTCCCTCCATGGGTCTGCAGGCCACTGCGAGGAAGCTGTTCTGACACTGGTTCTCCACAGGTCCACAGCAGTCTCTTGAGCATCCACCTGCTCCAGTGCAGGTCTCCTCTACAGTGGATCTCTGTCCTCCATGTGCTGCAGGGGCACAGCTGCCTCACCATGGTTTTCAGCATGGGCTGCAGGGGGATCTCAGTTGCAGTATCTGGAGCACCTCCTCCCCCTCCTTCTCCACTGACCTTGTGCCCAGTGCCCCACAGTTGCTCCTCTCACGTGTTCTCACCTTGCTCTTCTCTGGCCACAACTACACCTCCACAACAATTTTTTTCATCTTAAATATGTTATCAGAGAGGTGTTAACCACCATCTCTGATTAGCCAGTGGCAGGCCAGTCTTGAAGCCAGCTGGCATTGGATCTGCTGGACATGGAGGAAGATTCTGGCAGATTCTCACAGAAGCCACCCCTGTAGCTCCCACACTACCAAAACCTGGCCACACAAACCCAACACTTATCACATTTCCTAAAGCTCTGCCCATTCTCACTTGTTGAACAGCTCCCTCCAGCTCAGGCATTGCCAAAGCTTTCTAGAACAAAGGACTGTGCATTCCAGGAAGGTGTTTTCCCATCTCTGCAATGGTATCATACTGACTCAGGCTCCAGATTAGCATCCAGCATCCCTGGCCTCTTCTGAAGAACAGATTCCTGTCATGCTGCTGCCTTTCCTTGCAATGTTCAGGGGTGGCATAAGTCTCCAGTAGCTATTTACACAACTTAGGGCAGGACTTGCTGATGCTACAGTGGTACCTTGCCTTCTCAGCATAGAAATTCAGGTTAATAATCCTACCTTTAGTGCATTAATCTTAGGGGCATTCATGTTACGGAAAGTCCTCATTTTCCACTGCCAGAGCATGACAGATTTCCATTATGATTGTAGTAGAGACATTATTCATGTTTGTTTATTTTCAGTTCAATATGTAATACTATCTTACTCAAAGCGAGAGTCCAAGAGCCTTACCTTAGCACGTGTAATAACACTCTGATGGCAATTAGAACCTCAGATTATATTCATTTTTACTCATGTGGGAAAATAGAACTGAAATTAAAATAAGTGGAAATATTTAATGTTGTTTTAGAAAAACATAAAGAAATCAAGAAAAC
Organism: Lonchura striata; assembly: GCF_050655825.1. Taxonomy (NCBI): domain Eukaryota; kingdom Metazoa; phylum Chordata; class Aves; order Passeriformes; family Estrildidae; genus Lonchura; species Lonchura striata. The sequence continues at coordinate 100,986,306 of NC_140704.1, forward strand.
TGAATAGCTTTGATGATTAACAACTGGATTGTAAACTTAGGGAATTACGTTCTTTATATACTTTTACTGTGGATTGATTAAATACTGAATTTCTTTACCCAAAATGCATTGCTCTCAGTCCCTCCTGTGTAAATTCTAATATGATATAATGTAATTTATACTAATTGAAAACATAAAAACACAGCTTCAGTGAACAATAGCAGAATGATTTTGGCAATATACACAGTGACACTGTAAAAAGCAATATTTTAGTAAACATAAAGACATGAATCAGAAGACCAGAACTCGAGAAATATTTTTTTAGACAATTTTGTATAGCCACATCACTCATCATTAGAAAGCTGTCAGTTGCAGATCTTTGGATTTCAAAATTAATTTTTCAATCATTGCAGCAAGTGAGTGCATCTGGCCATATGTTACAGGTTCATAATCACTGGCAAAAGCAAATGCCTGTCAAGCTTTATTACCAGTAAACCTACCTTTTCACTGGGAAAGTAATTGTCTGCAAACTTTTTATTTTAATCACTCCAAGGTAAATTTCTTAGGAATTCTTTCCTTTAGCCTCTAGCCTCAGGATATCCTGGGGCCAGCTGACATATTTGATTGCCATGATCTTAAGAGATCCTCAGCCACAGACGTTTCTCTTAATCAGCTGGGCAAATGGAAAATGCATGGTACACAAGGTCATTCCAATCCTATGTCTGGACTCTGATTAATCTGGCCTATGAACTCTGAAAATGTCTATATGACACCATAAAAATAAACAAATGCTCATGATGCCTATTCATGGAAACACAACAAAAATAACAAATAAATATTTGTTCATTTCCATGAAACCCCAAAACTAGAACAGCAGCAGCAGCAGCAACAAAAACAAAATAACCAGGGTGTATATATATTGATTGAAAAAGTAAACCCTTCCTACCAGTTATTACAGAAAAAGAAAAAAAATATTATGTAAGAGTATTGACTTGCATTATCCAGACTCTCAGCATCTGCCTAGTCTTTGAAGGAGGAAACTAACCTTAACATCAGAACCATGAAATACTTTTAAGTTGCTAGTGGGGAGATTTCCTGCTAAGTGACGCTTAGACACAAGACATCAACTGTTCTACCCACAACAAAACAAACCACACCTAAAATCACTCTTCATTTACTGTCCACTCACAGAAAATAAGAAGGATTTACTTTTTCAATCAATACATACCCTGGTTATTTTCTGACTCCGAAAGCATTGTTTTAGCTCAAAGCAATGACATTGCACAGAAACACACACAATGGATTAGCTAATGAATAAACCAGCACTAAGAATAAAACACACCAAGTGACAGAAAAAATGGCACTTATAACTACATTCTGCACCCAGGAATTAAGAATTCAAATTACTATAAATTTTTAAAGTACAGACTTGTCAAGAGAAAAAACAATAAACATAAAAATGAAGAAGGAGATATTCTGGAAAAAAAAATATGTATAATGATACCTATTGAACAAATCTTTTACATTAATAAATCTCTAGAATTTCAATGGGAATTTTTGTTGCTTAGTTGTGAATATTTAGGTTTTTTTAATGCATATCATTATGACATATAGAAAGACTGGACACCATCAGCAATATCCACAACAGTCCAGACACAAAAACAAAAGCATGTACCCTTTGTACCCATGCCAGGTAGCTGGAAGAGACCCTGAATAGTTAATTTCAGCAGAGGAATTAGAACTGGTCTGTGTAAAATCACTGTTCATAATTCAGAAATGTCAAAGCATATAAAAATGGGAAGAAATTAATGCCTTATTTTCATGTAAGAAACAAAGGTGACATAAAGTTGGCCTATTTTCATGACAAAGAGTAAGACAGTGACATAAATATAAATAAAGATTAAATTTATTAAAAATACAAGAATGCAATAGTACACAATCAGTGTTACATTTTGAAGTAGTAATGTGATCATGTCCTTACTTTTTTTTATTATGGTAAAATTTATATTAGAGAATCAGTAATTCCAAATCTTCTTTACTCTCTGTTCTTGGATTGTAGATGTTGCAAAAATATTAGTTACCTAAAAACAATTCCTGATTGTTGTACTTTAACATCAAGTCAGTGCACTTTGGTTTAATAGCTTTTTCTGATATAGCTATTATATATGAGATAAAAAATGCTTGGACATTATTTATTCTTCCTTATATGTAATTATAGGAAGCAAAGTACACTACAGTATATCATTTCATTGGAATACTGTGGGACCAATGATTTCTTTAGATATGCTTAGATATATTTAGATATATTCTTTAGGTTTTCACATGACCAAAAGACACATATTCATACCCAAGACAGAATCATTCTATTTGTTTTACAATAACATTAAGGTTTTTTTTACCAATTAAAAAAAATAACCTGAATAGTTAAGTTTTAAACAGCAAAGTCAAGTAAAATTCCTATAAAAATATGTTTTTTATATGTAAGGATTAAAACATACAATGTCTCTAATGAGGAACTTTGAATAAAATATTATATTCTCATGCAATTCCCAGAGTATACACCATGTATTTGTCTGATACTCTTTAAAAAGCTGAAATTATGGTGCCATAGTCTGGAACAGAATGGTTAACACATTTTTAATACAACTGCACAAGAAAGTACAGAAATACCAGCACTGCATTTCTCACTTCTGTTTTTTGGTTTGGGTTTGTTTGTTGGTTTGGAGGTTTTTTATGATGGTAACAGCAAAGCTGAAAACAGGGCTGTACTCTCTAAGGAGATATCTCTGTAAGTGTAAAAGTAACAGTTGACTGCTATTTTAACCTCTTTTTTTTTTTCTTTTTTTTTTTCTTTCCTTTGGTGGCAAGGAGGTTTTCAGCTTAAGTTTCTAGAATCCTTAGTGGTTGACTCTGTCCTTTCTGAAGTACATGACAGCATAGCTTACACCAGTCAAAATTTGCTAGCTTACTTTTCAAATTGATCTTGCATTCCTTGCTATCTTCTTGAAATCTCTAATATTTTAGTTAATAGTGTTTAACTTTTTTCTACTAATTTTTACTTCAAAAATATCAGGAATGTAATATTAGCTTTTAAATAGTTTATGCAAAGGACTTTAGATAAGTAACAGAAAAATTAATCACGTAACATCTCACTTTCTTTAAAAGAGAAAGAAATAAGAACATCAATTACTTTCTCTGAGATTTCTCTAAGATGAAGTCAGGAAGTGTTACTGGAAAAAGAAAGCAAACTTTTCCCAGAAATTTAAATTTCAGATGTTCTTGTCCAAAGGATGAAATGTAAGAAAGAATGATCTCATTTTACAATTGATTGTAACAGTACAGGGTGAATCTCTGCACTCTTTTTTGTGTCTTTTTAAGATCTAGTAAATGTCTTTTAACAAAAGAGGAACAAACAGCACACCATTTTCAAGATGGGGCCCTGATGAGTATACTCAGGCAGGTTTTTGCTTTGTGACCTATTGCTTTCTGAATCACACTACCTTGTTTTACTTTCACAACCATTCTTGAGCCGTTGTTCATGTGAAACTGTATGTCAAAACACCAGGAATGCTCTGCAGAGGAAAAATGCAAGACCACCACTGCATGCACAAAGGTAGACTTGGAGGCAGAGGGAGGTTTCCTTTGCCTATTTTATTTTTGTATATGTTGACTTTTATATTCTCTTCTACCACCCAGTCACTTACTTGCATAACATTTCTGCAATCCTTCATTGTCAGTTTTCTTTAATATGAATATGAATGCTATACTGAATAGCTTACCATCAACAGTAAGTTGTGTCACATAAGTCTTTGGGTTTCCTTTCCAGAACTTTCATTAATATCTACCATTCTGTAGTAAATACAGATTGATAAATACAGGCTTATGATTCAGAAAATGTTTACATTTGCTGAAATATGTCATACAGATTCAGGAAAAACAATGGGATTTAATCCATTTTATTTTTCCAGTGTGAGGTGATTCCTTAACTTTATACCGTAGGTTTTTATACTATGTGTGAATATAGATATTTTTCAAATTCTTTTCAGTCTGTGAAGAAAGAGTATATATCACTTTGAATACTTAAAATATTTTCAGCCTGAATAGAGTCTCATGTTCTTCAGACTAATTATAATATAAATATATTAATTTGTAAATAAATGTTTAAAAATACAAAATGTTATCTTTTAAATAATATTCTATAGCATAAAAGTCACCAGAAAAGGAATGATAAAAAAATCTAGACTTGTTAGATTTTTAGGTTGCATTGTGATATGAGACAGAAGGAAACTTCCTTTTTTCTGGTTCTCCATTTTCATGTATGTATACAGAAACCTGATTAAAAACTGGGATTCTTGGCTGCTGATTTTTATTTTTGATTTCATTATCTTCCTTGTTATTTTTTCTTTAATAATGATCATCAGAGAGCAGTTGAACATAGAAAAGTGAATTAAACACTCAAGTCCTCATTTTTTTCAAGCTGAACAGCTCAAGTAAAGGAAGCACAAATATTACAAGTTTTCAACAATCAACATGAGTCACATACTCTTTGTTTATCCCATTTTCCTGCTTATAAGGAAAAGTAAATTGTATCCTGTGGAATAAAGGAATGATCTATATATGCACAATGTTTTTCTGCTTACCAGGAGGACTCATCAAAAAATGAGTGACATATCTAAGATATTTAAGACACACTTAAGATATGTAGATCTTTGCATGGTTGAGCAATGGGTCATTTCAGGGATGGAGTTAGCAAGTCCTATAACTAGACATCACTTTATTGTTTTGCTGAGAACTGCATTCAGCTCCTGGCACAAATGTATGCCTCTTCAGGGAAAGTGATTGAAGCTATTTTGCTGTATTCAGTTTGGTTTGAGTCTGAAAATTCAGCTGTTTACCGAATAGCTCATTAGCCACTTAGTCAAAATAAGCCAGTTGGACAAAGATGTATTTCTTCAGTTGATCAGCAAGCAAATTTTGGCTGAAATAGATTACAGAACAGCCCAGCTGGTAGACTACACTGCAAGGATATTGCCAGTGAGAAAATCTCTAAGGGTTTTGTGCCTCTCCACCCAGGCACGGGACCTGTGGACACATAGTTACAGACTGTGTACACTGTAGGTCAGCATGTATAAATATTCCACCACAAAACCTATGCATATCTCTTCCCTGTAAATTTGTAACAAAATTTTCACTATTACTTTCTTTTTTTTTTTTTGACTATTGCTCACCAGAACCTTAATTGAAATAGCTTAAGGCATTTTCTGTAGAAAAGTCGGCAAGTCTTACTGGAATTGCTATTCCAGTTTAACTTTGACCAAAGAGAATAAACTTCTCTTAGTGATGTTCTTCATTGTCAGAAATAACATAAAGTTTTTTCCTTCCAAAAATTACTTCTAGTTTCATTTCCACATTGAAAATAGATTTTCAGTCATGATTTTTCAAAGTGGTGTCTGGAATTAGATGTGAGTGAACAGATCACTTTCCTACGTGTGTAAATATTGTTCATGTCAGCACAGGAAGGATTGTTCATATATATGCTACATTATACTGCGTGCCATTAGTTGCATGTCAACATCGGGAAAAAAATTTAATTCTTGATTTACAAATCTTGGAAGAAGATAAAAATAATTCTACTTTTTAAAATAAATACAACAAAAAAATAGAACTTCAGTTAACCTTATTATGATTTATGCATGCTCCCTAATTTATTGAATTAGTCAACCGGCATTTTCTAATTCTCATTTTTGTTCGTAGGATTGCTCCCTCCAGCTGTGTCATCATAAGATTTGTCATCTTTTAAACCACCTAGAGGCATCACTTTCTAGCAGCATCACTTTATAAGTCCCTATCCTATAGAATCACCTTGGCTGTGGCACAAGGGAACACCAGGAGGTTTGGATGGGGAGCGGTGGAAACAACACGTGACTACTACAGGCAAGTTCCCCATCTACCTCCTGTGACAGCAGACTACTGTGAGGCTTGACATCTGCTCAACCATAAGAGATAATTTTGCAGAGTCCAAATGATTCCTGGAAGATGAGACAAGGTCCAGTGACTTAAAATTTGCAGATGGCCTGAAGCCCTCATGCAGGCCAAATTCAACTTGCAGCTTTTGAGAGCAACAGCTTGCAGAATAGAGTTCTTTGCCAATGGATTTACCAGATAAAAATTACTTCTTCGAAGTGAGAGGGCTGCACATTTTTTCTCACATCATTTCAGTTGCTTAGCTGGAGAAAACGTCAAGAAGATGGTAGATCTTGCAAGATTTTTTATTTTAATGGATCATAGGTGCAAGGGTATGATGTTGGTAAAGCTCTGCGGCCATACAGAAATATCAACTACATTGATATTGGGATCAACTATAAGTTTTCTTATACTTTTGTTATTTCCAAGACATGTTTTTGAACTGTATATTCTTACTGAAACAGAATTTTTACTTCCCAAGTGCTGAAAAGGTGACTTAAAGCAAAAGAAAAGTCCTTTTCTGAAGAATCTCCTTTAGAGCCCAGCATTTTATATGGAAGCTCCCATCCTAAAAGTAACCATAAACTGAATCTCATACTTCTCAACCCTCATGAACAAAAAAGTCCAGTGATGGGCTTTTAGACATTATTAGTGACGTGCAGAGACTGAAGAGAAGATTCTCCTTTCAACAAAGCCATTAACACCCTACTTTATGTACATGAATCTTCTGTGATGTTGTATTTTTTCCCTCCCCTTGTGAGAAACTGCAGGAAACAAACTTCTAGGATTCATCACACAATCAATATTCAGTACATTAAAACCTCAACATATCTCAATGTAGATGCTGAACATTTAATCTGTGTCACTAGCCCTGTGTACTTTCTTGAGTACATAGAAGGAATTTCAATAAATATTTTATAGATCTCTTCAAAGGCTTATTTTTTTCAGTTTTGTCATCTTGTGTTTTATGACTCCTTTTCATCAAAAGGTACAATAGTCCTATGGACAATAATTATTATATTTTTGAGGTTCCATAGCTTGACACTAATGCCTTAATGAGGCTGTTTTTTATTTTAATTTCATTTTTCCTGAAAAAAAGCATTAGGTGTTTTCAATTGAAAGATCTCTGGTTTTAGGGTTTAGTTTTTCTCATCCATAATTACTATTAACACCTGTCTGAACTATGCTTCTAATAGTTTTATTTTTCAATACTTGCTCTTTCACAACTTTTTTAAAGCTGCACTATTGATTGCGGTGGGAATTAACTTACCATTTTAAGAATAATTCTTTAAAGTTTCTCATTTAATTCTTGAAGATTTTTAATAACTCTAGGAGAGATCCAATAAACTGAATTTGTCTAGATTTTTCCTTTATTTTTCATAACAACTACCTTCCCATATTTGGCTCTAGGATGGATGAGACAAATAAATAAAGATATTAGATTTCCCCTGTATACACCACCACTACCACCACTTTCATGAATTTAAAAATCATTCTAGCATTTCCAAATGTTAGAAATATAAAAGTTTAAACTTCATGAAGTACAAATGATCATATGGCTAAGTGTTTATTGCTGCATTTCACAGATTTTGCTTTTTCATTTTAAACAACTTACACTTCAGTTAGTAAACTTGCATCTGAAGAAAACATGGGCAAGCGTAGTGAAGTGGAGTTTTAGTGTTATTTTGAAAGGTATCATTCATTATTGTTCCTATCATTCATTTCTTAGTTATAAATAAATAATATCTGTTTCACTAAATTGCAAGTGTTTTATCGTTTTCAAAGTCAGAAGAAAATTACATGCAAACACATTTTTTAAGCACTAAACATCCAGTGAGAGGCCTGAATAGGATATTACTGCAATGAGGGAAACTTTATTTTTCAGCTTTATTCACAGTTTTCTAGTATACTCCATCCTGTCCCCTTCAGTCAAGATCTCTCCAGGGTTCTGATGAATTTTCTGTGTATTTCCTCTGTCATTTGTACCTCATTCTCTTTTTTTTTCTTTTCCCCTGAGGATACTTTTTTTGCACCTACAGGTGTCTAATATCCCAAAGCAAAATAAAAGTCACAACAAACAGCTCCATCCAGTGGTTCTCTTTGTGACTGTATTTCCCATGTTCATTTTGAGCAAATAGTTTAGATGAATGCTATGGAAAATACGTGTGAAGAATATGAACATCAATATGAATTAAACAAACATCCTGCATAAGTTTCATTTTTCTCCCATTACTTCACTTTTTTGCAACACAAATTTCCTGTTTATGATTACAAGAGGCATCTGCAAAACACTTGTAACCCAAAGATAAGAGGGAGCTTATCTTGCATAAATCCTGTACACATCCACAGAAGAGGCACTTCCTTTTATATTATTTTTGCTTCTAACTTGGAAATTTAGAAGCAAAGGCATTTCAGCTTTACTTTGATTTTGAGTCTAAAGAATTTTGTTTTAATCAAAGGAGACAAATATCTACTTTTTTTAGTAAATAATAGGCAATATTTTTATTGCCATCATCAGTTATGTGTGCCTTTTTGTAGTAATGTTACAAATAAAACTATTAAAATCTCCAAAATATCTTGAAGGGGAGAAAGCAGGCACTGCTTAGATATTAATCTGAAATGACCAGATTTCTACTTTATAAAACTGGGACAGCAGATGTCAGGGAACCATCAGCAGGGGCTTTGGGAAGCCACATCCCTAGCCCCATCTTTTTGTCCCATGGACTCTTGTTTATTGAGAAATTCAAAGGATTGTGCTTGAGGAGAGAACTTGTAAAGCAATTCATTCAAAATGAAGGCATAATGCAGGTTTTTGAAAGCTTTTGCATACAAACTCATTTGAAAACCTTTACATATCAAATCTGTCATGCTACATATTTTCTTCTGTGAATGAAATATAACTGTGAGGAATTAAATATATGCAAGAAGACATGCGTATTCCTCTGAGGCTGGGGTTCCTTCCTTATTGCTAGGCCATTTTCTTTTCAGGTTAAATATGCTGAAATATTTTTTCTGTAAATATGATGTGCAAATTACAAATACAATTACTGTGGTTTTAGTTTGCAACAATAATTTTCTGAGATTATCTGCCAAGTAATGTTTTAATTATTGAAGAATTGTATTTGACTACTAAAATGCTGCTCAAGACTGGGAATTTATGCATCTTCACAAACTCATTGCTATTAGGTTTCCATTTATACTTTTTATCTTTGCCATCAAGTTTTGTTTCTTTTCCTTAATAGAGAATACTTGAATATCAAATTGTTCTGAAAGTCATTCTTGGACTGCCATAGAAAAAATGTAATTCATTTACTGATAAGCAAGGCACAGCTATTCATTATGCCTAGATTTAAGTATGGTCATAATAAAAATAATCCTGATTACTCTAAAACAAGTTTAGCCAAATCATTTTCTGAATTTTAGCAAAAAAAAATATTAGACAAGCAAGTATAAAACTATATCTTTAAAGATATCCTCCTCTGGGTAAACAAAGAAATTATCAATCTTAAAAAGGATACTATGCTGTTTTATCTTAATTCCATATTTTTAATGTTCTATTAATATTAAAAATAGCATTTGTTCATAATATAAGATACCAAAGTCAGTGGCATAGAAATACAATTTAAAGAAATTATAGAAACACGATATATTTTTATTGCAACACAAGATTGGGATGAAATGCAAGAAAAGTATAAAGACTTGTACATAGTTCAGCTACAGGTGATAAATTCTCCAAAGAGTAGCACATTATTTCTCCATTAAAGATGGATGTGGTAGTCTGGGATCTGATATTCAATTTATTCCTGTTTTTCTTGTAATAGATTTCCAATTTGAAAATTTCTCTAACCAAAATTCATTTCTATTTCTGCACTATATTGTACACATTGCCAAAACTGCTGTTGTGGAACTGGTTGTAAACTCCATGTGGAAAAATACAACTCAAGTTAAAATGAGAAGACAATGTTAGAATCAGAAGGCAGTATTTTCCAAGAGAAGAGCTTTACAAATCCATGACACAGCTATAAGTCCAAAGAGAGCAGCTGATAGTTCCAATTATGTCTTACACAAGGGATCTTCTCTTATTCTAGATCAGAATTTTCATAATTTAGGAGCAACAATATGTGATAAAAGCATATAAACCTGTACAAAGCAATCCAACAAGAATCATTAGGTGTTTTAATCATCAAGAGAACAAAATCTACAAAGTATTGATAATGTACTTAATTTAACAAGTATTAATAGACAACATTTCATGGCTTTATTTAAAGACAAGAAAAATCCCATGGACTTCAATTTTTCACTTATGTATGCATTATCTAATAAATTTTTATATTTGGACTTGTTCATGTCTAAAAGGACTGCAGATTTATGTTTAGAAAGCAGACAGCATTGCTGCAGTGGTGCAGCCCATTATTGTTATAATGTGAGCCCATTATTCTTACCTTATTGGACTAGAATCAGTAGTCCAAATACTCAGTCTGAGTTTTACATGACTGCAAAGCAGACTGAATGACAGTATTGAGACTGCTTGGAAGAGAGATGTCTGGACATGGCTACATGCTGTCATGGTCATACCCATCACAGCAGCCAGCTTGACATATCCCGTAGGAGGATGTGAGGTGCCAAACCCTCACCACAGTGATATCTAGAAAAGACATGCAATTGTGATACTAAAACACTGCAAAGAAAAAATAAAATTTTGACCAAAGAATTTTTTGACCAGGGGTTTGACTTTTGCTTCAGGACATGTGCATCACCTTAAGTATTCTGTACCTGAAGTGCTAATCAGAGATGCTTAAAATCAAGACCTGTATTTAATTGTATATTCATGTGTGAATTACATATTTTCCTCACATTTTCTGTGAGTGGCATTTAAAAATAATAATTTATTTTAGCTTTAATCTTTGAAACAATAAAAGAAACAGAAAATTAGGATTCTCATTGCCTTTGCATAGATTTTTAACAAGGAAGTTTACATCTGCTGAATGAAAAATAAAAATTATCACTATACTAAGTATGCAGTACTTCCCATGCTCACTGACAACCTTAGAATTATCATCTGGATCATAACATATAATTTCTCAGAGCTGGTGGCACTTCAGCAAAATAGTCACTCTTCAGATTAGATGCTTACCATAGAAAAAGACCAACAGAAAAACAAGAGGAAATTAATATATTACATACACAATTTTCACTTGCAGATCTGGAAAAGGTGTAGGAAGAGAGAACTGTGAAAGAGCTCCTCTAGATTTCAGTACTCATTAAAGTGCATTGAAATAGGCAGAAATGTTCTTATTCTTCATCAAGAAGGCATGTCTGTATTTGATAAGTCATTAATAGTGCAGATGGGTTCCTTTGACTTCTTCAGCTCCTACATCTTTCAGTCATAGGCTTGTTTAGAAATACAATTGAGATGTTTGTCCCGAAACAAAAACTTTTTTTCTCTGCCAACTGGAATCTGGTTACTACAGAGACTATTCTTTCTGATTCACTTCCAGAGAATAATAATGTAGACTGACCACGCTGTAAGTTGTAACCTAGACCTGCTGATGAATTAATAGGGCTTCTCTTTTGTTTTCATAGCTAAGGTCTATTGACTTCTGCAGCAGTGAAACATATGAAGTCAGTCTGTACTATAAATAGATTTGTCTTGCTGCATTAAATTTTGTAAAATTGAAGGATGGACATTCTATATAAATTCCCTATCCTATATTTGCTCTATATATTGTTTCAATAAGTCAAAGATGGAAATTATAAGAGGACTTTCCATAATTTTTTTTAAAAAAACAACTTAAAAGGATGACTTACAAGAATTTTTAAGACTTATCTTTAAAACCTGGTTTTAAGTGTCCCAGAGATCAATTCAAATAGTGGTAAAGAGTCCTTTTCCTCATTGCAAAGAGCATTAGTAAACAGTTTTGCTATTCAGAGAAAACGAGATTCAAGAAATTTCCATCTTGTTAACACTTGTGTGAAAAATATTTTATTATGTCTCTGCTTACCCTGCAATATAAACAATTTTCCCTATTTTTCACAGTTTTGCAGTTATTTCCTTAACCTCTCTTTAACCTTTCTTACGTAGTAGACCAGCTCTTCCTCTCTTTGAGAACTGGTCTCAAAGACTGCAAATACAGCAATTACTAAACAAAATAATCAGAATTACATATGTCTGAAGTGAAGAGAATGGGAAACTACATTATAAAACTGTTGTGCTTCAGCTTAAAATTGCAATTCCTTTTCCTATGAAGCCCAGTTTTACAGTTGCCAGGCAGCCTGTCAGGCACACAAACCACAGAGATTGCCTACTGGGTCATATCAGGTATTTTTGCTGTTCATCAGCTGCCAGTGGTTAGAATGAAAAAGCTACGTTTATGGAGAAAATATTTCAGTTATGCAAATGGATAGGAAGGAACGTGCCACTCCATTAGACCTGTAATGCAGATGATGACTTCCTCCTTGTCCTTGCCTAAGTTTTTATCTAGCCTCTCAAATGCTTTCATGCTTTTAGCAAAATGAGTCACTTCTCCATTTCACAGATATTTTTCAGATATAAAACCTGTACGCTATAATACAGAAACAGAAGAGAACCAGGATGCCTCAAATGCACACTGTGTTGTCATTTAAAGAACTTTTCCACAAAGGAAAACAGGACTGATTCACAAAGAAGAGAAAATTAATATCCAGTATTACTTGCTGGAAATAATAAATCCAGCCCTGTCTCATGGTTCCCTCAGGTATTCCATAAACTGAATAGGTGTCAAAGTGAATAAACTATTCAAAGCTAAAACTTCACAGCCTGAGGTGTTATAAACACGGTTAAGAGGAAGCTGCAGAGACTTGGACAACCATTACCCGTATGGCACAGGACTCCATTCACCTGCATTATCAATACAGTATCTCTTCCTCAGAGCTACATTTAAAAAGAACTTCTTTTCTCCCTTCAGTTCATGATTTATTATAATAATATTAATGTTTCTAACATAGAGATATAATTCTCCTCTTAGTTTTTTCTTATTCCTCATTACCTGATGGTTTTATAGTATGGAGATTTATTAACAATAGCAGTTTATTTTCGAAAAATAAAAGTGACTTATGTGCTTCTGGCTATTTTGATAGCTGCATTGGGAAGCTTATTCAAAATTAAGTCATCCAGTTTTATACATAAAATAAAGAAAATTATGAAACTCATGGCTATTAACTTCACAAACTTCACAAATTTCCTCTTTGAAATTATAATCATGAATGTAATAAACTCATAATCTCTAGGAAAAAAAGTCCTTTTGAAAATAATTGAAACAAATATCTCAGATATATAATGACTAAGAAATGCAAATAAACTAGAGAGGCATGTATCATAAGAAAAAGAACACATTTGGTAACAAAACAGGACTTGACTATTGCTCCTCACATACAATTCATAAAGTTATGCACCTCAGGCATCTGTTCTTGTACCTTTGTCCCATTATTTCAAAATATATGCTTCAGTACAAACTTGTTTTTTGGCCTGTTACAGAACAAATTCTGTAAATGTAAATAAAAGGAATTTGTTCACAATGTGGTCTTAAAGCCAAGATGTTGATGAGCAGCACCAATCACCCTATTTACCAAAATGTGCCAGAGCTTCTCTGACCTACCATGTGAATTGATCTAGAAACTGAAAATGTGAGAATCCATGCAGAATGTTTGAGTGATCAGGATTCACACAGAATATTGTCGGACTTTCAGCAAATAATCGAATGAGCGTTCAACCCAAAATATCTGAATACAAAGTTTTTGAAATACTATGAGAAAAAATATTTGCATCTCTTTTTCTTTAAAACTAGGAATCTCAGTCTGTTGCAAGATAAGCTGATGTAGTCTGGATGGAAGCAATTTTCTTTAAAAAAAAGAGTAGCACTAAAACCTAATTTCTTAGATTTAGGATTAAAATCATAAAGACCTTTCAACTGAAGTAGTCTAGTAGGAGGCAAATCTATGCCATGCTAATCTGGTATCTGAAATTTCATCTAGCTAGAGTTATATCTTGACTATCAACCCCCCAGTTCATGCTCTTGGCCACAGCTCTTTTAAAAGTCTTTTCCATCATACCTTTCAGTCACCAGCAAAGATAGAAAAGGTACTTCTGTGTTCATGTCAACCTGGCAATGAACTCCATGTGCTCTCTCTCTGGTTTAAGCATTAAAAATTTCAAATGGTCTCTAAGCAAGCAAGGAGGCATATTGTGCTGCTCTTTTTATTACAAGAAAAATATGGACAAATCATTTCATTGCTAAAAGAACCCGCAGCCTCCAGATTCTGAAATAGCTCTTCATTCCTCAGATACTAAAACTGTTCCTCTCTGAAGAGCCTTTTGTGACACAAAAACACAGAAAGCCTTCTGGCTGTTTTATTATCTTACAGAGCCGAGCACTCTTTTGCAGAGGCCCCACACCCGCTGCAGCACCAGCACCATAAATAAACAACACGCTGGAAAGGATGAGCCCTTTCAACAAGCCTCCATGGGGAAAGGCATCTCAGGGCTGCCTGCTGCTTGCAAAAGTGAAGTGTGATGAGCAGCGGGAGCAGGGCAGGCACGGACAGCCCCTCAGGAGAATGCTGGCTGGGAAAGGCTTTTTAATTTATCTGCTTCCCTTAGCGATCATCCTGAGGATGTTAGATTTCTGCAAACCGATGGCCTTCCCCTTGGGTGCCTTCCCTCTTTGTTTGCTCTCTCCCATCAGATGTACATGCACAATGCTGACAATGGATATACTGCTGGGAAGGGCTTGAAATCAAGTAAGGACAAATCTGGGTAACTGGCACTCTGTGGGAAATCACGAGCAAAATCTGCCATCAGAGGTGGTGGGGTGCCCTCTTGGAAGTCTCACAAAGGTAGAAAGTACACTTTCTGTGTAAGTATTTTTGCTCTCTTTTTGTGGCTAAACAGTGAGTACTTTCTGCTTGCTTAAACAATTGATGGATTTTTGTCTGGTCAGATGGCAAGGCTCGTACAAGTCTAGATCAGAAAAGCTTTGATGTTCTGTCATGCATAGCATCCATATCTCCATGCTGTCAACAAGAGGAGGACTTACAAAGCAGGGACCTACAGAGGTAGTATTTGCATTCTTCTGCATGTCTCAGGAATAGCTGATAGAGGTCATCTGGCTTCTCCACTCCCTTAGTCAATAGCAAATGGGATTTGGAGATGCTGTCACTTTATTCAAGGCAAGCCAAGACAGGCTCTGAAAGGTACCATGTCAGCTGTAACAGGGAATCCTGAGCTTCTGTAATGCTGAATAAATTCTGGACACCTTCAACAATTATAGAATTATGGAATAGTTTGGATTGGCAGGGACTTTAAAGATCATCTAGTTCCAACTTCACTGCCATGGGCAGGGACACCTTTCATCCGACCTGGCTGCTCAGATCCTCCAGCCTGGCCTTAAACATTTTCAGGGGTCATTTCACATCTTCTCTGGTCAACCTGTTCCAGTGCCTTGCCACCCTGACATTCAAGAATAATCTTAACACCTAATCTAAACCTACCCCCCTTCAGTTTAAAGATATTTCCTCTTGTCCTGTCACTACATACCCTTGTGAAAAGTCCTTCTGCATCTCTTTTGTAGGGCCCCTTTAGATGATGAGAGGCCCAGTTAGGTCACCCCAAAGTGTTCTCTTCTCCATACTGAACAATCCCAATTCTCTAATCTTGTGCTCATAGGTAAGGTGCTCCAGCACTCTAACCTTTTGGTTGCCCTCTTCTGGACTTGATCCAACAGGTCAATTTCCTTCTTGTGCTGGGGACCCCAGAGCTGGATGCAGCACTGCAGGTGGGGTCTCAGCAGAAGACTCCCCTCCCTTGAACAACTGGTCACACTGCTCTGGATCCAGCCCAGGATAGAACTGGCTTTCTGGGCTGTGAGTGCATGTTGCCAGGGTGTGTCTAGTCTGTAAAAGTTTGTCACTAGCCCCACAAATAAAGCCATTTGTGAGCACATTGCAGCATCCCTGAGTAGCCTGGTGGCATGAGTTCTATCTATGTAGGACACAGCTGGTGTCCCTGGAGCTATACATAGCAACTCCTGCAGCCTCTGCCTGACATGAAAGTGCCTCTCTGTCTGATGTGGTGAATCCCAAAATCACATCAAATTCCTTTTACTATCTTTAAGGAATTTTCTGTACACAGATTAAATATTTTGTTCATAATAATCTGCAAAAATGTCTAAGAATCTTCCCTTGCTAGAAAGTTAATATTCTTTGCAGACCTCAAGGACTGAAGACACCAATATTTGACACAATCTTTCTGAGAAGGCTGCCTAACATACCTCCAGGGTACCACTTCTACCTACCTTCAACCCCATTTCACTGAATCAAAGAGTATTATTGCAATGCTACTGTGTACAGTGGCAGCTGTGCAAGAGATTGATTTAAAAAATCAAAATGGATCCATCTCAGCAAGTAACCTATCACTGAGTAGAACTAAAAAAGAGATTTCTCCCCCTGGCAAGTAATCAATAAGTGGAATTTGTGGCATCCCCAGCCATCTTTTCAGAACTCACTAGCAATTATTATTCAGGCAGAAACTACCATAGAAAAATATTGTATTATATTTGTCTTCATGCATGACATTTTTTTTCTCTATTCCAGATTTTTCATCCCTCTCCAGTGGTCATTTTCCAAAATCATCTGGAAAACCAAATTGTTATTTCAAGTCTGTTGTATGTCTTTCTACCTGGTGGCTCTTCTTTTAGCTGTCAGCTTGTAAAAATTTATGTCAAATCATTCACAGTGCACTGTCTCTACTTCTGTTAGTCTCTTAGTACCATTCAGGTTTGATAATTCCTGATGATAACTTTGTAGGAATAAATTCAAACAAGTGTTTGAATTTTGTTTTTAAACAGTTCTTGCTTAATGCCCACACATAAAATAAAAACTGCTATTTTCCACAGTATAAATTTGCTTCCTCAAGCTCCACTGATAACGAGGGAAACAATAAAAAAGATAGTACCCTCTTTTTTCTTTCAGAACAGTAAAAACATTCATGCATTCAACATTCCTAATTTACTTGAAGCAAGTATGTGTTCATATATATATTACTAAACATGAAAACAGTAGAAATACTATCCTGCTTGATAAGTAATAGAGCAATTATTATTAACAGGAGCTGAAGGAAAATTTGAAGATCAAATAGCCAAAACATTATTTCATTGAGCAACTGAAAATTGGAAGAGAAATGAGGGAACCATTAAGACATGAGCATACTTTACACATAAGTTTTACACATAAATAATGCCTATCCAACAATTACAATTTAATAACCTAGGTAAATAGTTTAGCAGTAAGGATATATCAAAAAGGTGGTACTGAAGAGTAAACTAAAAGGTAGCAAATAGGCTTCTTGACAATTTCAAAGTATATTTATGCTTGCTAGGTCTACTTATCTTGTAACTAATGAGGAAAAGTACTCGGAGGGAAAGGATAAAAAGATAACCAAAATCAAAATACAATACAATAAAGGAGAAAAAGCATAGCTTTCTTTCTTCTGAAAAGTTTGGTCAAATTTTAGGACTCAGATGTGTAGAAAAGTGACATAGGGATAGCTGGATGAGTTTTCCAATAGAATAGACTCTTAAATACTAGACCACTTTGAAAGTCTCTGTTTGATGGCACCTTCAAAATTGGTCTTTTGTCTGTTGTTGTCCTCTCAGAGATGCAAAATATGACAAGTTCCTGTGAAAATTTTATTCTTTTTTATTATACTTAAGATATGTGTAAAGTTCTAGTGAATTTCCTTGCCTGTTAAACATCTTTCAATTTCACAGTGATTTCTTCTTAAAGATCTGACTAAAGAAAAATGTTTCTTTGACCTCCTCCAGATTTTGCTGAGAACAAAATTGAGCTGGGTTTCTAAGGTCCTCTTTGAACTTGATTTCACTGCTGAAGAAAGGCTACAGTCAAATTAGGAGCTTCAACAAGTTTCTAAAACTTATATAAAACCCTGTCCTGTGGACTTCATCCCCTGTCAAGTTTTAGTTTTCAAACGACATAGAGTGTTCTATTTAAATCTTTTCTTCCTATCTCTTGCAAAGTGTGCTATGGTATAATAGAGCTATGGCAGCAAATTTGTGAGTTTTTCATACCCATTATTCCAAAAAAAATCTCTAATTACTACAGTGATTTTGTGTCTTGGTAGTAATTGTGAATTGTGTGAATTATTGTGAATGCTTCATTTATTGTTCCATATAAAATTGGTATCATTAGTTAAGAACAGCACAAAAAAAGATGTTTTGTTTATCTGAAATCAAAATTTATGGAACATTTAACTTTCCTAGGGATTAAAGTCTTCTTTTCCCATGTGCCTGAGAATAATCAATAATTAATGATGTCTGTGATATTAATGACTCTATGAACATCCCAATCTCTCTATTTTTAGGCGTGGCTGATATTGGTGGAATACCACCAAGTCAAAGAACACAAAGTAAAAAGAGAAGGTACGATTTTTAAATAGGTGGGATCTCTCTTATACACTGGAAACGTGACTGATGCCTGTTTGTCTGAGCTTCAGACCATCCTCTGACAATCTGTGTAGCAGAAGTTATTTTGATTTATTATCTCATAACTCTTACCAGCTCTCAAATTGTTGCTCTCAAGAGAATCATATCCAAAACACATTTCAGCAGTGGCTCATATGCAAGTACTTTCTATTCATCAGGAAGCAGTTTGCAAGAGAAAAATCTAACACCTCTCTTGTCTGTATCCTTTGCAACAAGATCCAAAAGACTTCAATATTGGGAATTGCCTATTTTCTGAAAAGTCAATTCCTAGAGAAGGAAACTATTCTGCATTTGACATATGATACTTGGGACTTGATCCAAAGCTTCCAGCAACTCCACCAGCTACTGCTCTATGCAGATGGGTAACTTACATCCAGGTAAAGATCTAAATATTGAGATTTTTTGTTTTAATTTTCTGAAGGTAGTGAAACTGAAAAACTTCTGAAAAAACTCAGAAATTTTTTCCCAATTTCTTTCTCACTTTCAATTCTGGACCTGACAGTGATAAGTATATGGGCCTAGAGTTGTGTTTTTCACAATTTTATTCTGTTTTAGTCTAATGAGTCAGTGTGATCATCCTGTTGAATAAAGTGTCTAGCCAAGTCACTACATAGGTTGGTAAAGGATGCTTTGGACTAGATTACAGGTGAGCTGCAGTATATAGCTGTGTTCTGGTGCAACATTTCTGTGGATTTTATTTAACCCTTTTGTGCCTGCTTCTGGATGACAAGCAAGATGAAAGCAGCAGAATCCCAGGAGGAAAGAATAAAAACTGAGATTAGAGAGTAAATCAGGGAATGACACCTGGTGGAAGGAGTTGTGGAAAGGTTATGGCAGAATCAAATTTAATTCCTGAAAGATTCAGAAACACAGGCTCAGAAAGACATCTGAGGCCTGAGATATTAAGTATTTGGACAAAGACCAGTGTCTGTTTAGAAGTTTTTACAAGAAACTAAAATACTGATAAAATAACACTTACTTTGCAGAAGAAAATAAAATTACAAGCTTATGGTCTGGAAACTGACTTTGTATGATTTCTACATGAGTTTTTATATTACTTCTCTACAACTGTAAGTGTCTATGGCAAAGTCCAATTTCAGCGTAAGAGATTTGTTTACCTTCAGCATCTGTTCTACATGTTCTGCTGGGAATCCTGAAGTGAAAAATTAATTAATATTTTGTCCTTTTCCATTGGCTGTGTCCTCCATGAATAAATAATGTTGGTCATTTGTTAAATATTTGTTGTCTCACATTTCTTGTATCTCACATAATTAAAAAATGAATAACTGCACTACTAATCTACTGTGAAACCTTAGCATCAGTCTTCACCTTTGCTTCCCTGTTACATTGCCTAGTCTCAACAGCCCAATTCTTATCTGAAGGTTAAAACTATTCTAACTCTTCTCTTTGACCACAGATTATGTTTTTTCCCTTGGTTCATTAATATTTTTTAATTCTTCTCTCTTTTTTTTTTTTTCAGTACCATTTTCAATCTCTTAAGCATGTGCTTACTTAGCAATATAATTAATTTTGTATGTGTGTTGCTCTTCCTCTTACCACTGCTTCTGGATCCTCTTGTATAGGTTAAAAGTTCTTCTTTCGATGTTTTCTATCTTTGTTTTCCCTCCTACATCACTATTTGACATTAATGTTATATTTAAACAGACTGGTCTCTCACACTTGAGTCCCGGAATTATTTCCTACCTCAGTATTACTGAGGCAGGTTTTTGCTTTAATGAATACTAAGAACTACTCATTTCTGTAGTCTGCAATATTTCTGGTAAAATATATTTCTATGTTATTATGTTTCTGACGTCCACTGGATAATTTTGAATCACTCTTTATATGTAAGAGATCAACGTTTATAGCTAACAGGTATATCTCATTACAATAGTCTTGCTACTATAGAAAACTGTAGCTTTGTAGGAAATTTTATGGCATCACAATCTCAAGTTAACTTTTCCATGTGTGTCACAAACTCATCTGTCCTCATATCCAAGCCACAAACTAAGAAGGCAGCAAAGAGTAGAGGTGAGTTTTTCTGCAGCCACTTAAAGAATCAACCTGTTTCCTTCAGCTGCACTGTGTCATACCCAAGGCTGAAGTAACAGCCATAGAGAGACCCTCCCCACCTGGAAAACTCCTTTCCTTTTGGTGCAGGATAACTCTCACAAGTCCCACAGTGTTCCATTAGAAATCATGAGAGTGCTTGATAATCAAGTACCATTAGATTAGTCCTAAAATTCCTGTCACATAATAGCTACCCACAACACCCAAAACCAGATCTGTCGTTTTACACAACTTGTGTATTGGCACCATTCTTCATGAATACTTATCTAGCCATCCCTTCTCACTTCATGTGACCTGAAATTCCAGGTTACATTATAGCTACATTTTTATAAGGTGCCCTCTGTGTAATCTCTTTGATTGGGAAGCTGTTGCTGTGAGGAGAAATAAGATAGGCCATCAACAAATCTGCATATACTAATTGATCTGATATTCATGTAAGGAAAAACTGGCTGACCCCTTTGCAAAGTCAAGGCAGAGAGAAAGTTTGTGAGTCTTTATAAGAAGTTTTTTCTATATTTATTCCCTGAGGTGGCTTTGGGAAGAGGAGGGAGCTGGGAATTGCTCCACAGGAAAAAAAAAACATTATCACAAAATGTGAGAATGAGGTATTCAGGGAATGTATATATTTCCAAATATTTGTAAATGGCTGCAATTTTCTGGGTTTCATGATTATTTTACAAAGGGGCAGCAAACTGATCCCATAGATTCTATTCTCCCCTGCACTTTGCTGTTCCAGCGGTTACCCGTGCTTATTTTTACAATTTACACTTTTAAATTATAATGCTTCTTTTACATTCCAATTAATTCCTCCACAGTTTCATGCCACTATTTACAATTTCTTGTTTAACATATTTGAGCTATAGTGGTCTCTAGGCAAGGGCAGTGCTATGCAGGCATCATAACAATAAGTTTTAACTGCTCTTGAGTAAAAATAAATCATCACAATTAGGGGGATGGTCTGTTGCAAAGCATCATGCAGTTCAGTAGCAGGGGTCTGCCACATACTGTGGCTCTTTTGTTGCAAAATTCCTAATTAGTTTATTTTCCCCCTATAGCATATTTGTTTGAGTTGGATCCATTCTTACCAAAAGACAGCATTTTTTATTTCCACACAATTCTCAAAAGAGATTTTAGGTCATCTTACTATGCATCTTCTGAGGTACCTTGGAAAGGGGGTTAGATTTAAGCTTTTTGGGTATTTTAGATGGGATTCTGGCCACTGCTTGCTGAAATGCTATTTGTAAATCTCGGCTAAAAGCCCAGCTGAAGCATTCAAAGTTCTGCTAGTTTCAGCCCGTGGCTCTGCTGGTGTGACAAGAGAGGCTGTAAAATTCAAGTATTGGCTAAAGTCTAAAATGTGACTATTTATGTCAAATTTTTCTATTGACAAGCAATTGCCAAGAAGATATTCTACAGTTACAAGTCTTCTAAAGGGGCTCACCTGGTCTTACAGAGGAACTGGAATAGGCTTACCAAAAAAGATGTGAATTTCCCATCCCTGCAAATGTTCAAGGCCAGGCTGGATGCAACCTGTTCTTGTGGAAGTGGCTGGTGTGCAAGGCAGGGAGGATACAAATTCAGTGATGTCTAAGGTCCCTTCCAAGGCCATGTTTTGATTCTATGAAAAGCATTCATGTTATCAAGAAAATAACTCTCAGAAAGCATAGCCTCTACATAAATAAATATTCACTCTTTTAATTAACATACAGGAGAGCAGAGCGATACGAGTAACACTTTTATGAATTGTCAAGTATAAAGAGCCACAAATCCTCATGACTATGATGTTGGTTTCAGTGAGTGAATCTTGTTGCTACTGCTGCCAGGATTAATATAAATCCTAAACACCAAAAAAGCGAGGAGAATAATAAAGCATATTCTCTTGGGAATCAAAAATACGGATTTTTTTAATTTTAAAAAAATATTTCTATATACATAAACACATATATAAGCAATGAAGACATCTAGGGGATGCCATTTCC
Source organism: Lonchura striata (assembly GCF_050655825.1). NCBI lineage: Eukaryota > Metazoa > Chordata > Aves > Passeriformes > Estrildidae > Lonchura > Lonchura striata. The sequence goes on from NC_140704.1 coordinate 101,008,831, forward strand.
CCCAGCTGGCTTTGTCCCCTACTCAATTAGGAACCTATTTTAAATGCCACTAGACAGAAGGGCCTTTACTGTCTTTAGCAAATGCCGAGTCAAGCCCAGAATGACCTTCATAAACATCATTATCTTAAACAAAATGGCAGAACTGATATCCCAAACCCCAGGTTCCTCTGACTCATTTGCTCAACCAATATCTTCTCTTTGATTTTATCCGCTGAACATTTAGCAGATTTTTTTTGGGAACTGTGTGCAAAATGTGAAACATTGACATCCTGGAGGCTCACAAAAACTCAGTCTAACAACTTGAGACTTTTATTATTTCTCTTGTTTTATTTTTCTGCCCCAAGGACGAGCAGTGCAAACCTTTTCAGAAGAGCATAGTGACCTAACATTCGACAGAGAAATCTCAGCATTTTATTGCAGTCTTTGCATTGTATATAGACTTTATTAAATGAGAAGAGGTTTAAACAAAACCAACTAAATCTGACTACAATTTCACACAATTTCTAGTGCAATTGTAAAATTTGATTACATGCAGTATAGAAGTATATACAGTCTCTGACTTTTCCTTTTAGGACCATAAAACTCTTCTAGTTCTAATGACAATGCCTGAGAGACTTCTGTTTGGAACAAACACTAGCTACAAGGTGATTTGAGTCATGTCTTATTTCTGACTCTTATAGATTTTCTTTACAATGGAATGCTGTGATTAGAAAATTTTCCCACCAACAATATGCAAGAAAACATGCTGACAAAAATAAAAGTGACTTTATAATAGCCACTTGAATCTATGAGCTGATTTAGTGCAGAAAACACCAGTGTCATACAAACATTTGAAGTGAAAGACAGGGAGGGAGAGAAAGTGTTTCAATTCATCTATCTGTTTAAAACAACATTACACCGTCAGCTGTGCTGAAAGCAATTTTTTCTCTGTTATACTGTCTGCATTAAAATCTATTGGACCAATTCTCAGTAAAGCAAGTATCAAGTGAAGTCAATGGAGTGTCACTTTGCAGGAGTAGATACAGATCCATATTTCAAAGTTTGCCTTAGTAATCCTTGTAGCTACAGCATCACTTTCCCTCTGAAATTTACCCATCCCTTTTTAAGCACAAAGGGGTTCTTGCCAGCTGTCCCTGTGAAAACTGCTTAAGCCCAGATAACTCAGCCCACCTAATTCTAAAACTGCATGTTCTTTTTCTCACAGTAAACTGTGACCAACAGTGCAATTTTAAAAAATAGTAATAAAAAAGCAAAGTCATCTATTCACATTTAATGCACTGTTGTAGCTGAGGTTATGCTGCACTTATATTTAGTTACTCAAAAGATGTATATTGTCTGCCTAACAGTGCTTACAAATTTGGTCTAATGTTATGCTTTGTAACAATTCACTGTATTTTATTATAAAATATATAATATTTCATCAGCAAAGGAAAATAGAATGTCTTTTCAGTTATAATTTCTTCAACGTACTGAAGTTTTTACAATGAATGAATCACAAAGAAGTCCAAAATTTAGCTTTCTATGTAAATGATATATGAATTCCCGTTTTATATCAGTATAATATGCAATATATGATAACTGCTTTGCTACAGATAGCATAGGAAGATTTTATTCTTGTAAAGCTCTTTTGAAATAAGTTGAGGGCTATGTAAAATAATGATTAATTAAGATGGCTATTAATTTCAAGAACACACTTTCTATTCCCAGAACTTCAGTTGTGGTCCTGGCCAAAAGCCTGTATTATCTGTTTGATATTACTCAATCCTGAGTTGGTCTCACTGTAAGGACCCTCCTGAGAGGTCTGAACAGGAAACCCCTGGTAACAAATTAGAGGTTTCTGCCTCCAGAGGTAAATTAGTAACCTTGTTAGATGTAACAGCTGAAGTCTGTTATCCCTTCTGGAAATATGAGCTCCTCTGCAGTTCCCAGAGAGGGATGTGACAGCTGAGAGTAAATGGATTTTCACTTGTATCTTGATCATTCCAAAATATTCCTTTTCTTAATCATTCAGGCTGTTACAGTTTTTTCATTTTCTTTTTTCCTTTTCACACATTTATTACAGCTGTTTTTTCCCCACAAAAATACACAAGGAAGGGAATTCCTGCATCAGTCTCTTTTAAGGTGACCCTATGCCCCAGCATCTTCAAAAAATACAGCATTAGCAAACTAAGCCAGGCTGTGACCTAGCAAAGTTCAGAGATAATTCAGGCAGTGAAATCACAGTGATAGAGTGTCAAATTTTTTCCTCTGCACTATAAAGGAAAACATTCTCTTTGAACTCAGCAAGGACTTTGTAGGACAGGAGGATTATTTGAACCAATTTTCAGCACACTCTTCTCAAACTGTTCAGTGTGTTGGAGGAAAGCTGCAGATCCCTTGGATGTAAATTGCAAATTGTTTCCCCCAGTCAGATAAAGGACACACACAAGGTTCTCCTTGTATTTATGTGTCTGGTGGTACTTGAGTCCATGGCAAACACTTAGTCAATAAGAGCAAACATCAATAGCAATAAAAAAAGGCTTGTCTTTCTTTTTCCTCAAAGTCAATGGAATCTGTCTCAGGTGATTTACTTGCCCCCTTCTGTAGGTAAAATGGTCCCAGGGCTGGAACAATTCTGTTTGATAGGCAGATTTTACAGCTATTTAAATGGTTGTCAATATCATCATCCTTCTTCTTCCATCAGAAGGGTTGTCTTGCTAATTTTTTCTTGTTCATCACTTCTACGCTGACCATATGCACACAGGGACTGTGCATTAATTTCTCTAATTTCTGTGAATTCATTTCTCTAATTCAGAAAATGCATGGCAATTTAGATGCCATTAAAGCTTATCTAGCATTGCTATGTCTTTCTAAGATCAACTGGTAATGATAAACAATCAAGCACCACATTATCTGCAATGCCCTTTTATGTTTGCCATTTATTCATTACAGATCTGTTTTCTGTAACTTAGCTTTGTTTGATTTAAGAAAGAATGACTGTCTGGTAACACTGTGTGGTTACCAAATACCAGATGCCATTTCCCAGCTTCAAATTTAATTTTCACTTTTGAAGGAGAGAAACAGAAGAGAATGAAGGACAGTCAGAGTTAACCAATTTCTTTTTGATTTGTCAAAAAATATGAATGGTGTTATTCTGTGTCACCTTAGTCTGGCCCTTGTCCCTAATGACCACTATACCTTCACACATTTGAATGTCTCAAAAAGAATTCACAAAAGGGAATTTGTTAAGTACAGTCTTGCAGAACTAAATGGACTTTGGTAGTATTTTTGTGCCATATCCTAAGCATCAGCAAGCATTTCATCAGGCTTCTGAGTAGTTCCCTGTGCTAAATTAAAAGCACTGTGTGATATATTTTGAAAAGAAAGCATTAAAAGAACCTAAAAATACACCAAAAAATAGGAAAGGAAAGCAAGGAGGAAAATGAAAGCAATAAAGCATTTCAAGAGAAGGTGATGTTGGAAGGACAGAAAGGGAAAAAGGAAATAAGTAGAACAATCGCTGTGTAAAAGAAAAGACTCAATGCATGTATGAGTATGATGAGTCATAAACTAACAATGTAAGTGATGTCTGTTATATGAATTGCATGACTTTTGGGGGTGTGTCTGGAAAAACAGACACTAATTTTGTGGGTGCACATAGCAATTACAACACAGCAAAATTTTGCTCCAAAATATTTTTAACAATTCTGTTATATTACATCGAGTATGTCTGCTCAAGTAAGGACCTGACAGTAAAGCTCTCAGTGTCTTTGTTAATTTGGCTTTCCTTTTTCATAACAAACAGATCACACTTGTCACATACAGTCTGACCTCCCTGAAATTTTTCACTTTCATCGTCTTTGCCTATACAACTGTTCAAGACTATTCATAGGGCTGTGTCCCTCTTCTGGAATAAGTGTCAGTATGGCTTTTTTAAAATGTCCTTCATCTTTCATCATACACAGGAAAGTGATCAAGTCAGGAATTTTCCTTGATCTGAGACACTGTAATGCCTATTTTCCTGCAATTAATCTCAAATGTTTATATCTTCTTTGTCTATAGAAGTGGAAATAAATTTTTATATATTTTGAAGGTCAGTGGATCAAAGCCAAGTTTGTGCCACATGATTTCTTAGCCTGTCCCAGCTACAAAATAAAATTACTTCACTTGAGTTAATGTGACAGTGATTGTTAAGCATCCTGTCCAGGATACAAGATGGAATTTCATGCTCAGTTTGCCATGGAAGAAATAAAGACATAAAAATTGCTTGTATAAGATGTAGAGAGGATATCAAGTCATTAATAGATTGCAGTAAAGCTTAAAATCAAATAAAAAATAATCTGATAGTAAACAAAAATATTTCTGTGGGTTTATTGCCAGATGTGTAATCTCCCTTTGACTGTGAAATTAATTGATGTTCCTTTCCAACATCAATAGGTGCTGTGGAAGTTTGACAGTATCCCAAAAAGGGCTCTGAGTAGTCCCAGGGAGCACGACTAAGCCTTGAACTTCAGAGAATGACAGATTAGAGCAAGAGGCTCAACCTTAGTAACAGGCTTACAACATTACACTGGTTAAAGATTATTACTCACAAAGAAAAGGATTAGAGTTTATTGTTTAAAACAAAAGCTGACAATATGCTTTATAGTTATATATCCCCAAGGAGAAAGGAGCAACTGTACCAGCCAACTGCACAGACCAAATGAGCTGAGGTGTTGATGTGGACTGCACCTGCACTCACATACTGTGAAAAAAGTCTCTAGAGTCCCTATCTATAGAGGGGGAAAAAATAAAGGCTTCTTTACAAAGGTCCTGTCTTATTAATGTGCTAAGTGTATGCCAGTTCGCTTAAACCTGTACAAATACACCAAAATAAGGAGTAATAATAGACCTGCATTTCAAAGCCCTATGAAATTTGTGTCTCTCTATCCTCTAACCAGATTTTATCAGGTTTTAATTAGAAAATAATTTATTTTTCTTATTTTTGTTAGTGTTGTTTTGTTGTTCATTAGTCTCATCCTTGATATTACTCAATAAACCAGAGGAATCAATGAGTAGTAAGAGTAAATATGTGCAAGTTTCTCAAAAATAGTGTAAAATGTGAAGTCTAGCGCATATACATATATATAAATAAATTAGTATTTATATATATAAACTCTTGTCCAGAAAACAAAATTATTAGAAGACATACAAAGTTTAGTATCATTGACAATCCTGAAAAGCAACTCAGTTTGGAGAAACTGTATGTTTTTGTACAGTCCTCCCAGACTTGGATTTTATGTCCTGCAGAAAGATATGTCTGGATAATGCAATTCCAGCTATATAACAATGAAGCTCAAAAATAGAGTATTACCTTTAAATTACATTAGACATTACTTATCTGCATGGACAGTAGAATGCAGCAACATACTGTGCAATTACGATTACATTTGTAATTCCAGTCCTCATGATAGTCGTGTATATAGCAGGATGCTCTGCCAGGAATGTGGCAAAAAAACTCAAACAATGCCCTGTCTGCAAAGCTACCAATGATGAACTGAGAGGGGATGTCATTTTGCTTTTGGTGCTGAATTATGTTAAAACCACTCTGACTAATCAATCCCAAAGTTAAACACCGTGATATTAAGGTGAAGATGTGACAGACATGGTAAATGTCAAAATTATCAAAAATGCTGAGCTGGTGCAGCTGGCCTGAGACATACAACAGACTGTCAATCACTTTAAACTCTGAAAGTCCAGTCTCACTTTCATGCAGCAGGTTCCTCTTGGAGTGTGTGCAGAGATTCTTCCCTTGGGTGAGGATGCCCCTCAAGGCTGAGCAAAAGAGATTTACCCCATGTCATTGGCATGGTTGAGCAACATCAATCTCTACTTAACAACTGTTTCTTCTTTGCTGGATTTAATATAGCTGTTTTAATATAGTACACTATACTGTACTGTGCTATAAATAATAGTTTTAGCTTCTTTACGATGTAGTAAAATAATTCTGATTAAGATATTTTTGTGTAGTCGTTTATCCTAGTAAGTCATTCTTTTTTACATAAATATATTTGGTTTGCCATCCTTAATCCTACAGCACAAAGTTGAACAAAGGTTCAAGTTAAACCACTGAAAAAGTCTGGATCTAGGATTGAATCCAGCTGCAGCCAGGCTCCTCTCTGAGGAGGCATTTAGAAAGCAAAGGGGTCCTTCCTGCACCTTGTGACTCAGGGGGAGGGTTTCTCTAAACAACTTTGCCTGAAGCTCCCTCTTCACCCATGACAATGTGATACTATTTGCTGATTTATCTGTGGCAGATTTAATGTGTTGGCAAATGCAACTTTCATCCTCATGACTGCTTTGCATGTCAAATCTCAACAGTAGTTAGCAGAAGTCCTTAGTTTACTGTTGCACACGAGCTGTTGTTTTGCACTTTACTCACTGTATATTAAAAATTCACAGTTTGGCAGATATTTGTACAATATACAAAGGATTCAATTGCAGACTGTATTCTGAAACAGTTCAGTGTGGGGGTTTTTTTCCTTCCTTTTCTCTGAACTAGTTCATAGTCTAATATAAATTGAAATGTCAATACCTTGTATGACATTTACCTTGGTCTAGCAGGGGATCAAGAATAAAATAATGAATGGATTCTCTTCCTGTTCAGCCAGACTCTAGAGTGAATCTCATATTTTAAGCCAAGATTTTATTTTTAAATACAGATTTCACTTATTTTTTGAAAGTGCTTTTTCTAGTGTTTGCCACTAGAAGCAGTAGCTGCAGAGACATTGGCAGAGCAGTATTCCTGGAAATACCTGTGCTAAATCACCTATGACAAAATGCTGGAAGAGCTGGGGCTGTTCAGACTGGTGAAGGCTCAGGAGGATCTGATCAATGTGTCCAAATACCTGAGAGTAGGGTATGGAGGGGACAGAGAATAATTCTCCTTGGTGGTGCCCAGGGGAGGACTGAAACACATGAGGTCCATTTGGGCACCAGATAACCCTTTTTCACTGTAAGGGTGACAGAGCACTGGTGCACATTGCCCAGAGGGGCAGTGGAGACTCCCTGGAGATATTCAAAAGCCATCAGGACACGATCTTGCACACAGCTCCAGGCAACACAGCTTGAGCAGAGGGGCTGGATCAGACCACTCTTCCCACCTTAGACACTGTTGTAATTCTGTGTTTCTGTGAAATCTGTTAAAATGGACTGTGTTTCATAAGGTATCCAAACCAGCAGAGCAAACCCAAGGTCTTTTATAGAACCTTTACCCATAGAACTAAATATCCTCAATTGTATGCACGAGAAGAAAGACAAGAAGAAAATTAATAAAGGAGGAAAACATTAACTGGATTTTTAGTCACAGTGGAAAAATGCCATATGAAGATAAACAACAACTCCATAAATTAGAATAATATAATTTATAAATAGTTTAAAAGCATTTTTCACCATTCAGGATTTATTTTTGCTGGCAATTAGTAATAATATTGGTGGATATTACAAATGCCACTTTATGGCTTTCAAGAGCAAAATTAAGTTGTATTTACGAAAGAATAAATACATGAAGATTGCCTGCTGCTCAGTGATTTAACTTCTAGAAATGTTCTGCATTTAAAATGTCATGCATCTGAAAGATTTTTTTGCTTTGTTTTGTTTAACTACCAGGATGTCAATTCATTATTGTAGCATCCTACTAATGATTGAGGATACATCCTTTATTTATTCATATCCCTTTATTAACCATACCTATGAAGTGCTACATTTCAAGCACTGCAATGACCAGTGAGATAAATTACTTATTTTAAATTATTTACTTAATTTGAAGCTATATAAGTCCCCAGAAAGGCAACCTGCCTAACTGAAAGCTTGCAGCTGCAAGATGACACTGGGCACACCCTGCAGATATATTGAACTGCATCTCTTCTTCCTCAGTACACATTTGGAGGACTTACTCTATAAAACATGTAGTGATGGTTTCAGACGTTGTCCCGTGGGCTAAAGTTGATAAATTGTGAATTAGTTTACCGGGTAATATATCATTCCTGATCTGTGCTGTCTGTGAATCTCTCCTAGCAAAAGTGGAGCTTTTGCACTCCCTAGGCAATCTGTCTGCTGCTGAGCCCTCTGAACTCACATTTTTCTTGGCAACAGGCAAGAAAATTTGTGTGAATAAAAAAGAACATATTCCCACCTCTACCAGGTAAAACTAGAAAACGCTTAAGCGGGTCCACAGGAACTTCCAAGAGATTTCATTTTTTAAATCAATTAGGAAGTTTGCATTTTGGGGGGGACTGGGGAAAGCAGTGGAACATGCAAGCAGAAAATCACAGCTTTTAGATTCTCATCAGCACTACCGAAGCATACGGCTGCAAGTTCGTGGTGTTTATTAGACTATCTTATGAATAAAAATGGCATGCCCTTAAGACATATTTGCAATTGAGCGTGCTGCTTAATAGTTTTTAATTTTGTTAATATCTGTGGTTGCTAGATAGAACGTATTTTCCTTCTTACTCTGTGGATGAGCTTTTTCACTCTTTCTCCTGTTGGCATCTAATATATCTTGTTATGTGTAACGCAGATAGAGCGAGCAGTGCCCAGGCGGAAATCACTTGGAATCGCTCCCGAGCGAGCCGCGCGCCCCGGGAGCTCCGCGAGCGAGGCGGGCAGGAGCTACCGGCAGCGCGCAGCGCCCTCCTGTGGCCGCTCCCGGAACTGCAGGGGGCCGCCCGCTGCTCTCCGCACCCGCGAGCGCGGAGGGGAAATGATGCTGACGGTGATGATCCACAAGAGATCGGCAATTTTCAAACCTCTGGTTTTCCTAGCCTTAAGGAGACACTAATACAAGAATAAAGCGCCAAATCCATTAAAACTAATCGTTTATTTAATTACATATTAGTAAAAAAACGGGAACTGGCAGGCTGTCCAAATCCTGCCGAGGTATTGCTTTGCTACGTCCTACTAATCACTCTTCCTGGTAAATCTGGTTAACAGCCACAGTAGATGACAAAAACATTTTCAGGGCTCTTGTTTCTTATAACAAGAGAAGGATTTTTACTAAGAAATAATACATGGGACATGCTATTATAAGGGAAAGTTTTCAAGAAAAAGCTTCATGCTCTGATCTACATCACCTGGGCAAGACTACTTTCAGGGAGGCATAGGCAAGGCAAGGGCAAATTGCCCGGCAGCTGCAGCCACGCAGCTTCTCAGGGAATTGGTTGGGTTATATGACTCCTCAGAGGCTCTTTTTTGGCCTTTATTTGCTGTGCAACAGAGAAACCTTCAGTCGCAGATTCTGTCATAGCTCTGCATAATTACTTGAATTAATGAGACAGTCCCACAACTTAAAAATGCAAAAATACACAATAGAGATGTTTATTTCAAGCTAATATATCCATTTAAATCAAATCCTGGTAAGAATCTACTTACAGGGCACCTGCAGACCCCCTGGCACGGAAGGAGGGGGTGTACTCAGGACACATCGCAGCCTCATCTGTGCAGGCACCTCTTGAAATCAGCCTCGCTTAGGCACTCCTTTAAACAAGATCAAGCAAAAGCGACAAGACCACTCCAGTTTTCAATATTCTCACACTCTCTCACATCCTCTTCCTTCTACTCTGGTGAGAGCAGTTTATTTCTGGTCCAGCTGTATTTAGATCTAGCTTGTTCAGTGGCACTGATGATGAACTCTGAAGGGGTCCAGTTCCAATAACCACACTGTCTGTCTGCCTTGATACAGACATGAGCAAAACAGCAAACAAATGGAAAATATTCTCAGGATTTCAAAGGGAGTCAGATCTCTCTGCCAAAAGAAACAAACAAGCAAACAAACAAAGAATATCACCTTAATTCATCCTTCATTGGCTGCACAGGATTTTAAAGAAAAATACCAACCAAACAAACAAACAAATAAAAAAACAGCCAACACAAAAATAACCTCAGCAGACTGCCTGAGAAAGCTTCACTGAGTCCCTTTTCTGCATGTTTTGCTGGTCCACACTCTCTGTTTCCCCTTCTATCTCTACTTTCTCTACACACATTTTGCCCTTACTAGCACAAAGCAGAAAAAGGAAAGAGAGCTGTATAGGACGTCCCAGTTATGCATGGTCCTGCTTCAGTTACTACAGACAGAATTCACCACCTTACAGCAATGGTGAAACCCACTAATGCCAGCAGAATTCAGGCACCTCCATCAGGCTCCTCTCCATTAAAACACAAAGCTTCTGCATGTAAGTCAGGAGAACCTGGTGAGATTTGTCCATTGCTACACCCACGAATATGACTAGAATTTATCAAACTGCATTGATCTGAACACTGCTGCTTCATGCAGAGCATCATGCAATCTTCTTAGAGGTTGTGTGGAGTGGAATACTGGTAGCACCAAAATCAGGCACAATTCCTAGTTGTTTTCAATACTAAAGTTTTATAGAACAGATAAAATGCCTGTTTGAAAAAATAAATTTCTCCATTATTCCTCACTTTGTTGTAATATTTATTACACATATAAACCAGTGCAGTATCCTCAAAAAACCTACATATTTTATATTGTGTCATGTTATATGAGTCTTTGAATAATTTAGAGCAATAGTATATCTGAAGGCTTACAATAAGAACAAGTTTACAAAACTTAGTATTTACTCTGCTGTTATGGGACCAAGAGGAAATGTCCCAGTTATAACTGCTAAACTGTAAGAGAAAATGCTTCCAAACAGTCTGGATAATACATTTATCTTTTTATTATATACATACCTGATTCTACAAATATTTTACAACCCCTTGGAGTATTTTTAGTGTGACATATATTTTTAAAGGTAAAAGTAATACATTATATGAATTAACAAACTTATGAAGCCAAATATAACATAATTCCCAAAATTGAAGAAGCAACCTGAGATCACTTTATATCCTTCACTTTCCAGAACATATTTTTAGGTTTATTTAAATGCAAAACTGAGAAGTCTAGCTCTCTAAATGTGACTTATAATTTTGGTACACATTGTTCCATTCTTGCTCATTTATACATTTCCTTGCATCTTTAAAAAATGATCATAATTAAGCTGAATGCAAATACAAGTCCCATCCTGTTAAATTTATTATGGGGAAGCATTTGTAATCTTTATTGTGCAATTTTCCCCTATACTATTACTTTCGCTAGGAAGATGCTTGAAATATGCTTGAATTTCTGTTGCAGTTTTCTCTGGAGACTTCTGCTGCTGCATATGGTGAGTTTATTCACCAAATTACCAAAAAATGTTAAACATAACACACCATGACAAAGACACCAATCTCTTAGGCTATTTAGCTTATAACTAGAATTATAAAATTTTAGTTTATAAGCATCAATGTTGATTGCCACAGCTGGTAATGAGGCATGAATGTCCACTTGCCTTGTAAAGCCTTGAAAATGACAGAGGAAATAGAAAATACTAGTTTATCTCTCCAGACAGATTTCATCAGCTACACAGAGTGGCTAACTATGGATGTTGGTTTGCTTAAGTACTGAATATTCTCAAAGAGAAATTGAAAGCAGTCCAGGAAGTCATCAAGAAGTCAGATACAAAACACATAGGCCACTAGAAACTGGTTGAGAGCAGGAAAAATCATCAAAGGCATCTCTGTATTTCTCTAAATACTAGAAATGCTGTCTGTACAATGCATATTCTACATATCTGTTCATAGCACATGAAGAAAAGCAATGTTCTTCCTTTTCATTCACTTTTTCTGAACTGGTATTTAGTGATAGATTCTCTAACAGACAAAGGAGACCACTCCAAAAGGATATTTCAGTCTTCTTCTCATTGCTAGTGAATAGACTGACAGAAAATAAGGTGTCCATTTTAATTGCAAATGAAAATGTAAATGTATGTAAGTGACTGACCTCTGAGACAGCGTGGAAGATCTCAAAAGATTCTCGATAAGAATTTATGGAGTTGCAGTCCCTGCTTCTTGCCTTCAGTCCCCCATGAAAGCTCACATCCTGTGCTGCATGTTGGTGAAACCAAATTTGTATTTAAACTTATCACAGTGATAAGATAATTATTTTTATTTCTGCTTTATATTACAGCAGAACAGAGTCAAACAAAACATTGGAATTTTTTTTTCCAATCTTATGCCAAATAAGTTCAAAATCTGACAGGCAATTACTTTTTGGAGACAAAAGTAAACCAAGAAACAGGAAGGTTTCATGCTTTGTTATACATCCTTAAGTGCATTTGTTTGAAATATAATATGTGCTTAAAAATCTTGCTCTGACTAAATAATTTTTATTCCCACTACTAGCTTAACTCCTGCAGAATGGGCTGCTTTTCACAGTCTAGCTCTCATGTCTCAACTTCAGATATGAAAAGTCATCTGGAAGAAGAGTGTAATAACTCAGCAATATTTCAAGAGAGATGGGAAATCCAAGTAATTCAGCATATTTGAAGAGAAATTATCATCAGATCTGACTATATCTGTCAGACCTGTATTTTCTGTAACAGCACAGTAGGACAGGCACATAGTGCATTTCCAATGGTCTAGTGCACAAGGTGGAATCCTATTTCTTTTCTAAATACTGTCATTTCCAAGGACATAGGCCATATTTCACCCATCACCATAAAGGAATTATGATACATAAAAATTTAGAGGTTTGTTGGTGTTTTTTTTTCATGTCTGTTTATTGCAAGTTTGTACAATAAATATATTTTTTAATGTGTCATTTATGTGGGCTGAAGTATACAATTTTATGCTCTGTGTTAGATTGTTAGCAAAACCAAACATTTCTGGTGTTAGTAAAATAAAGACTCTCTAAAAACAGAAACATTAATAGAATGGCTCAGAATACCCTAGAAATAGGAGAAAATTCTTGTTTTAATACTGTTAATCACCAAGAGCATGGTTGGAGCAGTCAGATTTTCACAGAAACCTCTGTCATTACAATAAGAAGTCAGAAGTAAAATGAGTCATCTGCTGCTTCTGTTTTTTCTCATTGTTCCCAAAACCTAACAAATGTAGCCTGGGAATGCACAGTGTGGGGGGCAGAAGGGACAGATGGCACATCTTCAGGCTTCGGAGGCTTCCCATCAATAAGCCAAATCTGTTATCACTTTGTCATGGGTGTATCAAGAGTATGGTGACTTTAGACATCCTCAGCATATACAAACAGAAGAGATTGTGTAAGGGATTGTTTGTCCACAAGGAAAAAAAAAAAAAAATAGACAACAGATAACAGAGAATTATGGTATGAGAGAAAAAGTCATTATGGTCAATTCAAAATCACTCATCTCAAGGCAGGTAGATATTTTCTTTTAAAATGCTCTTTTTTCTATTGTTTCTTACCAGGCTAATTGTGTAAAAGAGTTTTATTTCTGGCCTATTGCAGTTGGTACTTGTTGTCAGTATAGATGCACTGGATAAATTCCCAGAGATTATCTGTGACTTTCCAAACAGAAATACAACAAATAGTGCCATTTGTTTTCTGCTTCCTTCTTCCACAGCTGTGAAAATTACATTTTCCTGGCATATTGTTGTGCAAATTCTGAACTCAACACGACTTCCAAGGTCCTCATATCTAAGTTTAATTCAGTGGGTTTCAAAATAGGAGATCCAGATGGGTGCTATATTATATTCTTAGAAATTATTAAAATATGTAAGGAAGAACAAAACATGTAGTAACTGGATAATTTGACACATTTTCCACTTAACTTACAGGACTACTTGCTGTTGTATTTTAATGATGTGTCAATCAGGAGTCTCAGAAATACTATTGCTGATAGTAAAGTCCTCGTACTTTCAGCACATTGTAGCACACTTCTCTACCGGATCACAGCCTGAGTACACATTCATAAGACAGACCTCTTAGTTCTGACAACTGTTTTGATAAGCCTTTTCTCATGATAATGGGTGAAAAATTCTTTCAGCACTTCAGTTAAGGGAAGCATCTTGGTTTAGATGTTGGTTCAGGTAGCAGTTTGATTCAAATGTCATTTCATCTTCAAATCAATTTCAAGTCAATGCAGTGATTAAATGCTTTCACTATGTACTCTTTTTCCAGAAAATAAATATTCTTCCTTCCTGTTAGAAGAGCAGCTCCTTTCAGCATCTTCAGAAGCAACCTGGTGAGAAAATAATATAACACCCTTTTTCCTTCACAGCTTGCTTAGGTATTTTAGGTGTGATGCTCAAGTTGCTTACGACTGTGACTTTTTTCAATGCGTAGTGTTCCATACCACCACTGCTATTTAAATTACGTCTCATTTGCTGCTGATTCGAACATTCACACTGATGATTCAGACATCCATCTGAACATCCTTCAGGAAGTAGAAAATCATAAGTGAGCACAGTTGCACAGAACAGGGTTACAAAGAAATCAATCACACATGCATGCAAAGGTGGATCACTGCCTGTCACACTCATAGCAGCATATAATAGCACATACTAAATGGTTCTTAAAGTCATTTTAAGCTGTACAGTTAATGGCATTTGCCATAATACATTTCATCTGAGTCTTCAGAGCACAGTGCTACTATACTGACTGCATTTTAACCACTAAAGTCAAATGTCAGCTCTCCGTCTACAATCAAAGCAATGACTACGGCACCCCTGGCTGAGCAAATTTCGCCCAGCTGATGATAGGAAGCAAATTTTAGTGTCCATTGAGCATAATCCCACTAGTTATTTCCTGCCTTTCCTCCAAGACTCACTATTCTACTAGTTCTGGTACATATTTGTTACTTTCATCAGACTGATGATGTATTTGAGACAAATATTCTCTGTGGTACTTGGTGGTTATTTGGCTTCAATATATGAAACAGCATTCATATGAATAAGCTAATTCTTCCAAAGTTTAATTCATTAATTTTTTTAAATCACAAGTTTTCTGCATTCACCCATTCCTAATTTTGATTCACCCATTTCCTAATTTTGATAATTCATTTTATATTATGGTATTTTTATTTCTCTGAAAGAATACCAGATACTTTTTATGGATTCCTTGTCTTCTCAGACATTGTAGCAACTTGCCTCTGTGAAGAAAAACTGTGATGAGACAAATAAAAATACGCACACTTAGCACTGAGTCTGAAATTTGAACTCTCTCACAGAGGGCTGAAATCGTTATTGGTGTAGAGTGAGAAGCATTCACAATGAAGTGAGAGAAGAAAATGCTTTTGAAAGTGCTGAAAAATAGGTCACCTTCACTACATAACATAAAGGACCCACAATGCAAAAAAATTTTCTGAGAGCTCAGCCCCTTGTTGTACAAAAAGAGATGACACCATAAAGAATGACAGGACACCTGGATCCCAGAAACAAATTGTCTGTCCTGCAGAACAGATGAAGGAACATTGCTTAACACTTCCACCTGATCCAGCTTATAGGTCATCTGAGGCTGGCACCACTACTTAGGCACTTCTAAAGCATAACTCCAAAGTACACAGTACTTTTATCACAAGGTGGTATCTTTACTAAAGGAAATACAATATTAGTGTCATTTTCAGTGGAGGGAAAATAGATATTTCTATCTATTTCATATAAGATTTCTCAATCTTATATGCATTTTTTTTCTTCTTAAGTAATTCTTTCCAAACATTAACTTTTACCTGTAATGGCAAATAAACATTTTTTGAGAAATCTATTCAACAAAATTAGCAATGCCAAACTACTGAAATTGTTATATGTATGATGCCTGGGACCTATATAATCTTTTTTCCTGCAGAATGTATATTTACCTCTATTTTGTTCAATTAAAGTGTCTCCTTTAATCTACTTGCTCTGGCACTAGGATATGTCAACTAAGTGTCTATTCTGTAACTGCTTTGCCATAAATAATTAAATTAATTTAACAAACTCATGATTTTCACATTATTCTCTAAATTTTTACAGGGAATACTGTATTTTGGCATCATAAAAAGTTTGTATTCCTAACATTAAAGAAGTGCTACAAGATAACTGGAGTGGCTGAAATGCTTACCACCATCTGAGCAGTAGTAAATGGACTGTTACACCCGAGTTCACTTCTAAGATATACGGATTCTCATTTGAGATTTTTTTTGCCCTTTCATCCCCAGGTTTTAAAATATGTGCATTGGTTAGATACTTTTCATAAGATACTGGCATTTCATTGGGATTACATCATTCATCATACTGTACCACAGGTGATATGCTGCTAAATACTGATTTTGTAGGTACTGTAAAATACAGTTTAAAACACATTACAAGGATAACAACTGTCTACTTTTCAAGAACATAACCTTAATATATCAGTGCATTGTCAATTTATTGCTCTTATTAAAATGAATGTTTTCTCTCATGTAGGTGTGGTGGTGTCAAAATAGTTTGTTTTTTTGTTTATATTCATTATTACATGCTTATGCTTACATGCAAACTCCTGCTCCTTAGTTTTGCAGTTTAAATTACTTCTGTACATAGAAATTAAGAGAGATTTACTTAAACATTCCTAAAATACATTTGGCTTCTGTACCTTCAAAACAATCATTGCCATAAGCCTCAATATAAATGATAAATACTTTAGCACAGCAAATATAAAGCTGGATCATAGCCAGTCTTTAGAACTATACGATAAACTTATGCATATAGTGAAAAGTTCTGCTTAAGACCACCTATGAATAAGTAACTGTTTTATCTTCTAATAATAGTTTTAAACCTCTACTGCCATATTCTACTTCAGCCAAGGCTGCAGAACTTGGAAATTCCCCTGGGTACAGAGCAGTCATTCCCAAGCAGGTTGTGGGAATGCTAGTGTGAATGTCAAGGTTTACAGAAGCATCCAAAACTGAGTTGCTCCCCTACAGCATTTCTGCAGATTTTCTGTGTTGTGGTGAAGAGAATGGGACTACAAGATTTACAAGCATGCTATTTTGCAATAATAGTTGCAAAAATGTTTAGGTAAGGAAGAAGAAAAAGGCCAATTAATCTATCAAGAATTTCAGAAATTTATTTTCTGTCAGTATTTCCTCACTGACCTTTTATGCCATTTTGAAGTCTTGCTGACCCTGGAAAGGCCTATTATTTGAGGAGATTAATATAGATCTCAGCAAGCTGACTGTTTGTGACACACATTGAATTATTTTCACCACATACAAAAGCAGGTTTTTCAAGTATCACCAGTCAAATTACTGAATATTTTCTTGCCATTGCTCAATAAAGACTGTTTAATAAAGATTTTATGAAATGCTTAATATTTCATGGGATTTTTTCTACAGGATCCTTTCACTAAACTGATTTCATCTCTATCTCGGGTCAGCTCTGTAAAAAGTTTTTGTAATTAGGATGGAAAAAAGGAGGAAACTTAAATAACATTTTGCTTATCACCATCTATATTTAATACTTAAAAATTTCTGTAGACATGTTGATGTACAGACAATGAGAACTTTATGAATATAGGAAATACCAATAGTATGATTGAGAGATAAACTGGTAGGGTAGAATAGCTCATTTAGCTGAAGCAATACAGGGTAGATGTTGAACAGTAACATCAGTTTTTAGTTAGGCAATGAGACAGATGTGGTCAGGTTCAAGGTCAGGTTGGAAAGAGCTGTAATAAGATCCCTTCCAACCTAACCATGCTATGATTCTATATACAATAATATGATAAACCAACAACAACGTGGACCAATTCCAATTATGAATCTGATAAAGAAGAAGTGTATCATCTTACCCACATATGAAATGAAAGTCAATATTTTCTGGGGTTTGATGCTTGATACTGCAATATATTTGGGGCTTTTTCTTTTATAATTAATCATTTTAACAGATAAGAAATAAGTCATTCAAAATTGTTAAAATAGGTCCTGTGGGTAAGGTCCCCTGCAAATGTTTAATTAAGGTATTTTTCTATCTTTCCTTACACCTCTTATTTCCTGTGATGCTGAAGGCCATTCCTGAGCCCATCATTAGTATACTTCCTGAGTGATAATCTTAAGTATCTTCTTTCATTTCAAGGCTTGCAAAAAGAAAAGACTTACCACACAAATTATTTAACAGGTCTTGTGTTAGTGTCAGGAGAAAGGAGATAGTGATAAAATGCTGAAGCTCACTGCAAGATTTTTTTTACAAAAACTAAGCAGCAGGGGTGTGAAGGGAGGGCACGATTGTCATCTATACCACTGAGACAACAGATTGATGTTACACATATATTTCTACTTCAAGCCTGTTGGGCTTCTCATCTTACAGCTGCTGTGCTCAAACAGGAACTGAAATGGGTCTGAGGTGTGACATGGGACAATGACTAAATGATCTCAGCTTCAAAGTGTCCTAAATAAAACTTTGTGTAATCTCACCTCTGCTTATAACCAGCCTATTTTTGGCAAAAAAGCCAACTAGTTTGCTATCATTTATAGATAACACAACCAACCTGGATGTGCAATTGGCTGGTGTAATTAATTTTATAATGTAATTCAAGTCCACACCAGACCATATTTAAGATATCAGTGATACTCACCCCTTCCTTTCTCTTTGTACCAATAGGAAAACTTCAGCAGTACCAAAAAGCCAGTCCTATACTTCAGATAAAGAAAGGCTGATATTTGTAGAAGCAGATTCCTGCTGTTGGAAGTATAGGAAAATCAAGGATTTGCTGCAAGAGAGGAAACTTGCTTTGAAAATACATGGCTGAGACCATGATGATTGAAAGTTCCAGAGACTGAAGATCCCTTTTTTTTTCCTTGTGAACCTACAGAAAAACCAAAGTTGTAAGAGATCAGGCTCAAAAAAAAAAACATCCTAGAAAGCAGAAGAAACCACCTCCTGGAAATGTCATTTTCTTTTCACATGTGTACACAGCTCAAAAACAATGTGGGGATACTGAATTCTGTGAGAAACATGATATTCCAGCATTATTCTAATATAGCTCCTTGAAAGCAGCTGGTTTTCCTCCCTGGACCCAAATAATTCTGCACAAGTTACTGAATTAATTATTGCACAGCATTATTGATTTGTTAAACCTCATTTCTGCTGCTGGAACAATTAATGCCACATTTCCATTAGTAACTGGTGTGTTTTCTTCCATATGCTTATATTCACAATTTAACTGGAAATAGCCTTTAATTTTTCACAAGAAACTAAAGAGGATAATTAGATTTTATTAAAATAAATCACAGCTTTTAATGCAAATGCATGGGTAACATCAAAGACACTGAAAATCTTCTGAAAGAAATAATAATAAAACAGAGTATCTGTCTCACAAGTGTAACTGGCAACTTTTCCCCAGCCAGAAGGCTTGTTCTATTAAAACATGGCAAATACACAGCAACACAAAAAGAATAAAGAGAATTTTCAAGAGGTGACTGCCAGATCACACCACAAGAAGTTATTGAGTTTGATAAAGAAATGAGATATCAATGTTGGGGGACTAAAGAGTTGCCTTTCCTCTATAATTATCAGAGAGGGCAAAATGTGCCACAGGGGATACAAACCAGGGCAGCCTGCAGGCAGAGTCGTGCAGTAGTAGCAGTTTCAGACCCAGAGTTAAGATATCATAATATCCCAATATAGGGAACAAAGAGTCTACAAAAAGAAAGAAAAAATTAAGGAGGGATAAAAGAGGTAAAACTTCAGAAAGCTGCAGGTGAAGACCAAGCCACCAGAGAGGTGTTAAACTTTTGTGATGATGAGTTCATCATTTGAGATTCACAAATATAAGTCAATGCCAGCTGACATTTACTGGTATTTACATGCTTTACTGAGCTTTCTGATCTCAAACTCCAAAATCTGATTCTTTTACACACTTCATGTCTTTCATCTTTTCTTATTTTTTTCCTTCATTTCTCCTCTCTAGTGATTCCCATCCCACCAGTAACCATTCCATTTTATAAACCTGCATTTTAAAAATAAGTATAGATCAATAGTTGAGGGGGAAATAAAAGAAAGGAGACATCTACAGGGTAAATATTAATGAGCAGAACTTTACAAAAAATATAACTAGATATAAGAAGACATTAATTAAAATTACTAAAATACTTGAAATATCAAGAACATGAAGAAACTATTAATAGCTAGTTTCTTTACTCTTGCCTGTCCTTAAACCAAGCAAATAATTTGTGTTCGTATAGAGCTTTGTAAATATGCTGATCATATACTACATCTGTACTTTAACTCTGTTAAACTAAAATAGTGGAGTGAATTATTTTGTCACTGGTATACTATTGCATTAAACTCACACTATTCTATAGAATCAAGTGCCAGAAAATTTTCCAAGACTTCAGAGGATAGACTTTGGTTTTATATTGCTTGAAGATCACAGAATCCTGACAGAGGACATGGAAAAGTTGAAATTGTAAGACCGCTTGTGATCTTTGAACAATCATTGCAACTGAGAAAGGTGTCTGAGGACAGGAAGAAAGAAAATGAAAAAAATATTTTCAAGAAGGGCAGTAAAATAGACCCAGAGAGCCCTGACCCTTGGAACCTGATGAAGCAAGTAATACTGTAAACCACATGAACAAGAAGCTCGTCAAGAGCAGTTTTTATGGTACCATAATTAGAAAGTGCTTGACCGATCTACTGATCACCTTCTACAGTGAAATGACTGGCTTAGCAAATGAGGAGAGAACAGAGGATACTGAGTATTTTGACCTCAGGAAGGCTTTTGACATTGTCACCCGTAAGATTCTCAGAGAGAAACTGATGAGGTATTCACCGGTCAGACAGACTGCGATGGATGAAAACCAACTGAATGGACAGACACAGAGAATGGGTGTTTTGTGACTCATGACACAAACTCTAGTCAGAGGGCAAGAACTACCAGTGTACCCCAGGGGTCAGTGCTGGCTCAAATCCTGTTCCATTAATGACCTAAACAATGGGGCAGAGTGTAGCCTCAGTAATAACCATGAAGAACTGCGTGAGGGCTAGCAAGTCTGGCAGGAGATAGAGATTAGATAATGTGCAATGAGAGAGATTAAAAACTCTCTGAGCTGTTGAGCTCTATGGATTGGGATCAAAAACACAAAATCCAGCTGGAGGCCACTTACTAGTTGCATGATTGGAGTATTGCTGTTGGGCCAATCCTCTGTAACTGCTTCATAATTACTCGGATGATGCAAAAGCACAGACAATATTAAAGCAAGAGGAGTGGCTGATACCCCAGAATCATTTTGTCATTCGGAGGGACCTCAACAAGGTGGTGAAATGGGATGACAGGAAATCCATGACGTTCAACAAACACCGAATCCTGCACTTGGATAGGAATAATCTCTTGTACAGGATAGCTGGGAGTTGGCCAGCTGCAAAGACTACTGGGTCCTTCCTGACCATGAGCAAACAGTGCCTCCTCTCAACAAAGGAGGCTAGACATGACATTGGGTCTGTTAGGAAAAGCCTTTCCCACAGATCAGGGAAGGCACTGATAAGCCCACATCAGGAACATTGAATCAAATACTGGACTCCTCAGTATAGAAGAGGCATGGAAATACTGGAGAGAGCTCAGTAAAGGGCCACAAAAATTACTAAGAGAAGTAATTATATATATATATATATACATATGTGTGTGTATATATATATATATATATATATATATGTGTGTGTGTATATATATATATACATATATATATATTTGAGTACATGTGGGTGTGTGTATATATATATGAGTACATAGATAGGTAGGTAGATAGATGATTGATAGATAGATAGATAGATAGATAGATAGATAGATAGATAGATAGATATGTACTCATGATGGAAGGGAAGAAGAAGAGGAATTCAGACTCTTCTGCTGCTCAGTGACAGGAAAAATGCCAATGCACAGCAATTCAGAGAGGAAATTCCATTTAAATGTAAGAAATATCTTTTTCACCATGACTGTTTTGGAATATAGGTTGGTCAGAGAAGTTGTGGGTCTCCGTGCTTGGAGATATTCAAAATACAAGCAGACAGCTCTTAGCAATTAACTCAAGGAAATCTTGCTTTTAGCAGGAATATTTGGCTAGACCATGCCCAAAACTCTCTGTGATTCGAAGTACAAATCCACATACCAGTATTTCAGATTTTCAGAAATAGAAAATATGACTTAGAAGAAAGCACCAAGAGATTAAGCTGACTTCTACATTGCCAGTACTGTATAATACAAAATATTTGCCTTGATAAACTATTTTAAATCTTGAGATTACCTATTTTCATACTGTGTTAAAACCACTTTTATTTTAGCCCACCAATACTGATTTTCAATATACAGTTTCTTTTGAACTACAGAGGCAGAGAATGTTCTGCTTATTTCAGATGTTCAGGTGGGTATACACCAATATTACCAGAAAACTTGATGAAAATAAAGAAATAGTCCTGTGGCTAAAAAAAGATGGCATATTTTTTCTAAAGAAAAAACTTTATAAGATTGCCCTGCAGTTAAACTGCTATAGCAAACAGTAATAGTCCATTCACATCTATTATAAGAGCAGTATCACTTGCAGTTTTATTGACTGTCAGAAAACAGGTCCCATTTTGCGAAACAATAAAAATCAAATTTAGTGTAAGATCTCCCAAGGTTGTAGCCTGTAACCTTATAACATCAGAAATTACAGCAGTAAGCCTTTTCTTTCCCTCCCTTTTTTCAGTTCAGACTCCAAAAGAAACCAGAGATTATATTCCAGAACAAGGAGTAATGCAGATATAGACATATTACCATACAGAGGCACAACTAAGGTAGCAGAAAATGTTTTGTTTCTTTTCTTAGTGGTCTACATTTCTAGCCAATGCAGAAAGGCACAGCCTGTTACTCAAACACTCACAGGTAAATTTTAAAGACTAAACAAAATATAAAGCATTAACAACAAAATGCGATTTTGCTTTTCTTAGTCTTTAACGTTTCCCCATTTGTGTTTACACAAATAATTATGCAAACACTGTGAAAGAACATATGGGAAGTGCAACAGAGCCCAAGGTCAAGGTAAGTGTATTGGGTTTGCATGGCAAAATTTTGGTCTAGGAGGGGATATGAGAGGTGCCTTCTGTGAGAATTGCCAGACACTTCCCCCATGTCCAACAGAGCCAATGCCACTTAGGTACCTCAGCTGCTGAGTATTTCACCCCAAAGTACTCAGTAGCCCCATTCATTTCAATTCTCCATTTCACATGCCTGTTGAGGTTAGATTAAAGTTACCCAAAATTAGAAACCGATAAAGCATGCAGTGATACAGATTATTAGACACACTTTTAAGGAACTCCACAAAATAGAAAAATGCATGCTTCATGGAAGGAGAGCTACATTTTAAAACAATGGACCATATTTATATTAGTGACAAATCTCTCTGTTTTTTCAGAGACAGAGTCTTATCTGTAATAGAAAGGTTATTTAAAAAAAAGGAATGCCAACTCAGAATCAAATATTTAACAAATAGTGAAATGTCAGTGTGAGGTGCACATATAAACTTGGAGTAGTCTTTACAGACTTCACACTGCTGATTGCAAGATTGGAATTTGTACCTGAATATATACACACAGAATATTATAAACTTCTGTAATCAAGCTTTTCTTTTCCATCAGTCCTGGCACAAACAAATGGAGAAAAACTGCATGGGAACAAAAATTCAGACTGCCCACCTACTCCCTACCTGCGTTTCTTTCCCATCCATTTTGGAAAAGAATAAAGATACTTTCCCATCACTTAATACAGTGTTGGACTCTTACTCCAAAAACTTTATGATGGAGTAAAAGTTTGTCTCTGAACAATTTGAATATGGATCATGCACCTAAACACGTAGCTAGGAACACCCAGATAGTCCAAAGCTGTCCATCAGGAGCCATTTCTTGTACCTTTCAGAGCAGGCACATTCCACTGGAGGTCACTTGCTAGATCTCAGTTAAGTGTTGCAGAGGACCTTGACCAGATAACCAAATAAAAATAACTTCATATAGAAGATGGGTTCATTTGATTCAAGCAGAGGTTAAAGCAGGTTATCCAATTTCGGGTTTGCCCAATTATCTGTTTGGGCTTTCTTTTTTAGCCCAGCATGAGTTCAGATTTGAGCCTTAGTTGAGTAAATAGCTGCCTCAAACAGGAGCTGAACAAGCTATCTTCATTAAAACTTCTCTACAGAGAGTTTGAGTGTTTGGGCAACAAAAGAAAAGGAAGAGGGGAAAGCAAATGAGGCTCTCAGACTAAGAGTTCCCTTTCATCTAGGCAGTGTAATGCAAATCCTTTCTATTTCACATTTTAAGATGTAAATTGGATTCAAGTTGATGTCCACCTGTCTTGAACCAGCAGGGATGTCTTCCCATTTTTATCAAAGCATTTCTCTGCCAATTACTGGCTCTTGTGACAGTTGGAGATTTTTTGTGTGTGTGCAGACTTTTACAAATACAAACTCATTAAAATTTGATCTTTCACATTCTGATCCCAAGAAAAACTGTCACTGAAAAATATCAGGGGTCAAGTGATCTGTATAGTCTAATTACATCCTAAAAGGTCTAGAAGCTTATATTTATGAGAAAAAAAAAAAAAAAAAAGAGAGTCCTATTTTCTTGGTATTTTCCATTTTCAAAACTTTATTCTTTTTAAGAGGGGAAAATATTATGTAATACAGACATTGTTTACTAACTGCAGACAACTATGTCTATTAATTAAAATAAATTTTATTTAGTAGCAGCAAGCAAAAATTTCCCAATTAATTTAAGTAAATTCTGTGCCATTCCATAGAAAAATATATATTCATTAGAACAACTCTACAGAGCTCATATAGTGGAATTCACCAAATCATTAACAAGAAACAAGTTCAGATCAAGTTGCTATGATGCCTAACTTGTTTAATAACACAAACTTCCGTTAGAGAAAAAAAAAACAGATACAACTATAACATTTTTAGAATTGAAAAGGAGAAAAATGGAGCCATTTTTTTCATTGTATGAAATTTCTCAAATTTGCTTTAAAAGTTGTATTTTATTTTTTTTTGTTTTCACAGGTTAAATTATTTTACTGTAGTATCTTCATGTGAGAAACATTCATGACCAACCTCTTGCTAATGTTCTGTATTTGAAATGAGTATTGTAAATATGTTTAATTACTAAGGATAGGCACATAAGTCACAACTTTGGCTGCCTTGTTCTCAGAACCAGTTTTCCAATGTGTTGAGGCAGATGCAGTATGCAGCAATATTTGATATATGGATATGACATTGTAGCTATATTTATGATAGATTTCAGCTGTTACTTTGGATTTTTTTTCTCACTAAACTTTTGCAGTCTTTCAGCAAAAAACATGCCTGAAAACTATTGACAAGCAGGTAAAGGTGCAAATGTTAGGAGAAAATTGATGGAAGTTTTGGTACTTGGAAGTACCAAACATGAAGAGGGAGACCTTTCCAGGTATAGAATATCTTGCTCTGGATATCAACAATGACATGTGGTATATACATGCTTTTTTAAGGACAGGATTGGTCTACAAAATTTTCTGAGATACCTCCTCCTACATTTCATTTGGCCTTGTAATTCAAACACAGAATAAAATATCAGGAAAAGTTTTGGAAACAGCAAAAAAATGTACTTGTCAGAAAAGTATGCCACAGAGGGTGGAGTGGTCTCCTTTCCCTCTTTGCACATATGTTGATCACATCTGCAGGCTTTTTCTTCAGGACATGGGGTTTTTGGGTGTGAGGAGGGGCCCACATTCTCTCTCAAACATACAAATTGCCTAACAGATTACTAGAAATCATTTATCAATAATGTAGATAATTTTTTGTTAAGATGAAAAGAAAAATCTTCCAAGATGGTACTGCCAAGAATATCTGGCATATTTCAATTTCCTGCCCCAATGTGGCCTCCACCACATCCTTCCTCATCCAAGCATCTGTACCTCACTCCTCAGAGCATTTCTCTGCTTTCTCTCTCACTATTCACTTCCATGGAAACATTAAATTAAATGTTCCCTACAAAACCTCAAGCCTGATGGAAAGAAACCTCTGTGGCTCAAGTGCAGCTGCTGGCAGATGTGCCTCTCCATGGAGGAGCAATACCACCTGCAGGGCTGTCATGGCTGGAGCTGGGAGCCAGGCTCAGGAGAGGCAAAGGGGGCAACAGAGGACAGTGGGGGAGCATGTAAGCAGGAAAGGAAACAGGCATGATCCAAGAAGCCCTTTCTAAGGAGATGGGCAATCCACTCTCTTGGACTGCAGTCCCAGCAGCTGCAGCATAGCTGCAGGGTGCTCCTGTGGAGGTCCCAGTCAGGACAGGGCTGTACTGGGAATGAACTCCCCCACTGCCTGACAGGGACCTATTGGAAGTCATCACAACACACACGCCTGGTGTCTCATAAAGCAGAAGTTAGATAATTCTAAAGTTGTTAAGATGAGAAACAGACGTTTTCCCCCATGTATCACATTTGTTCTCAGATTTGTGACCTCTCCTTGAAAAACCTAAGTTAAGGAAATGAAATTCATCTGAACTAAGCCTTTCCATCTACACTAAAAAAAAATAGTTACACTATTACATCTGCAGTTATATCCTGCACTATCTGCATTAGATATTCCCCAGTGCCCACAGTATATTATTTTCAGTTATATAAATGGTAGTAGTCGTGTCTCTTCCACTGTGCCACTCAGAAAATGTAAATGTAAATGTAAACACTAAATCGCTATAAAACTAAGATCAAATTAAAGGGTTTAATTTGAACACAGGGAGAGCTATTCAAAATTAAAGAATAATCACCTTTTCAAAATAAGGAAGTGATTTGAAAACAACTTCTAGAAAGGCTGAGTAAGAAACTCTAAGGCAGAATATTGGAGGTCCCTGAAAGTTATCCTGAGTACTTTCGCACAGTGCTCCAAATACAGCAAAGGACTGAGGTATATATTCAATACAGCAGAGGAACTGTAAATTTTAACCATGGACCAGGCTTACATAAAGCAAAAAAGAAATCATTAAAACCCTCTTGTTTGAAAGAAAGACATCAGCACAGGAAAACCAAATTATTTTTCTCAGCTGAAACATAGGCATGCAGATCAAAATTCCATCCACCTCTCCTGACTTTGTATTTCGGAGTCCATTTTCTTTAAGTTCTGAAATGTGGTCACATACTATTATTTTCAAAGCACAACAATATTATGGGAGAATTTTCAAAACAAGATAGATCTCTACAATAGGATACAAAATGGCCAAAGAATATTAACCTCTAAAACCTTTAACAGTACATGTGTGTCTGCATCTGCATGGTAAGTGTACAAATACACACAAATGTACCTATGTACCTACACACACACACACGTATATATATATATATATGCAGATGCTGGTATCATTATGTCAATACAGATATGGAAATGGCTATAAATAGAGGTGTGTGTGCATACACATATTTTAAAGCAAAGAGAAGAATTAAATATTTAACCACTAAGTTCTGCACCTTGAAGGAACTGAAATTTCAAAACATCGTCATGCAGTAATGCCGCACATTGATAAGACACAGGTTGAAAGAGGGTGTCCAGCTGGACTAAAACTCAATACACATAAATATTCCCCAGAGTAACTGATTGCATTTGTCCAGATGCTACCAGGGCAAGCTAATCAGCTGTAAGTAACAGACACTAGGAATTATTTTTTTTTACATTGTATTATACAAAACAATGAAAATGTCGGCCATAGATTCTTTTATAGTAACTCAGCTGAGATGTTCTGCCTCTTCCTGTGTCTTTTCTTCTGGCGTGCAGAAACACAGGGTAACATTTTCTCACTTTGAGAGATCTTTGTAATGTTTTGAGAATGAGAAATTGCCAAGCAATTCTAAAACACCAGTCTGTTTATTCTGTTTTGCATTATTTTTCATTTCTTCTTTCTCAGCAGCAAGTCCTAAGGGATTCGGTAGAATACACACATTCTTTTAAAGGATAATTATGCTTCCATGAGATGACTATATCACTTTTCTACATCCTGCAGTATAGACAAACTTATTTTACCTGCATAAAACTATCCTTAATTTTCACAAGGAGTATGTTAGATTTGCTATTTACTGGTACAAATTATGGACATTTTTTGATCCAGTGGTAGTTTGGAGCACTTAAATCTCTTGCTGAGAACAAAAGGAGGATCACAGAGGGAGAAAGAATGACAGTCCATAAATGCTGTAAATGTTCTGAGCAAAGTTTACTGATGGTTAGAAAAGACTTCCCCCTTGTAAGCAGCACTATGGCTACCAAGCAACCTAATTGCCACTAGGAACAAAATCATATTCCTCATCACTACCCACTGCTCTTGTGAGCACAAAGTAAACTTGGGATGAAGGTCAAATCATTAATAGTCATGCCAAGTCAAATTTGTGCAGCAGCTGCAAAGCAGCTTGAGCCAAGGCATTGTAGGAATAGCTGAAGATCACTATTGGAGCAAGCAGATATTCCTTTTTCACTCTTCTTTTATAAACCAAAGGATCACAGTAAAAGTCCTCAGAAAGCCCTTCATTAGTTGTGCTCCTGACAGGCAGAATAAGCATGGAATTTAAGAGTCTAAAAAATCCTATGCAGAAGACTCAAAGTTCTTTATTTTAATCTTCTCTGTAATTTTATCTGATAAATGATTTTTAAAAAATTGATTATTTTAAGATTCGCCAGTGTTGCTTCTTACCTTTCTTCTAAAGCTTCCAATAATATACTAGCTTTTTTTACTTATCCCACTTACTAAAACACAATGTCAAATTTATTCTTTCAAGAGAGGGGTTTTTCCTACATGTTTTGAGAAGCATATATTGCTGTACCAGTGCTGAGACTTTTAACTGTGACTTAACTTTCTGTATACAAAAAGGCATGCAGCAGGATGGAGTGAAAAAACTGTGCAGTGTCCCAACACGTAAGGCACTGGAGTTTTAATCTGGCAGCTGAAAAATTCATACACAGAAACTGCAGTTTATTTTTCTAAAAAGAATGAAGGTCTGAAGCAGCCATGAAAGAATCTGAGGATTTGGCATTAGGGAGCCTTATATCCTTGAAACCAGAACATTAAACCACTGTGACACTTCCTTTAACAGAAAAGAGACAAAATAGTGAAGCAACTCATCCAACCACCAGCACAGCATCTTTCCCCAAAAAATGAAAATAAATCAACTGACTGACTAAAGTTTATTGTAACAAAAAGGAAAAATTATTTTAAAAGCAAAAAGATAAACATAGACCATTAATAATTTGGAGTGGAAAGATTCTCTTTAGGTTTCGTGGTCCCTCTTTCAACTGAAACAGGGCTAAACTCAACATTAAACTGAGCTGCTCAGGGCCTTGGTAATAAATTGGCTTGTTTACTTGAAACAAACTACAGTAGATGCAGGCAAGATAAATGTAGAAGATTATATGCAATATAACTGAATGAATCTCTTATTCTGAAAGCATTTCTGATGAGATGGATTTGTACGGACATTGGGTACATAACAGAACTGCAGAAAACAGCAGCAGGATTTCTGTAGTTGATTCTTCACTGGACATCCTAAGCAAAACCATAGTATAAAAATTTAATTTCTGTCCCACAGAGACTGACATATACATATATACAAGACACTGCAGATCAATATGGACAGATTAGGGAACAACAGTGAAACAAGCTTGGCCAGCATGACAGGTATAAATCACAGCAGATAGGAGCTTGACCTGCTGGCAAGTCTTTTTACTCATCAATATATCCTTAAGTTGTTTCAAGAGATTTGAGCAAGGACAATGTTTTGCTGCTTTGCACAGGTTTATAAAGTGCCCTTCTCACAGGCAAGGTTATTCTTTCAAGAATTCCAGAAATCTTTGAAGAATATTAAAAAAATAAGAAGAAGACCAGTAATGAAATATTCCTTATTCTAGAATCCGAATTATTTTCCTAAGTGTATACTTGGAGTCTCTTAAATTTTCTCTATTGTCCAAAATTTACCTCTTTGATAGATTTTTCCTGTTTCATAGCATATTTGCCCATAGTAGTACAAAAAGGCCCTTCCGTTTAGACCAGCTGGTCTAAAGTCAGGACTCAGTTGGGAGGGCAGTGGGTAAGTAATAGATGGGGTGGTCACTAATTCAGAAGCTTTGAGACAGCTGATCCATTTATATATAAGTCATTAAGTCACACCTGAATACCTCAGTTTCATAAGGAAGATATTGTCACTAACTGGAAAAGAGAAAAATATAAACTGCTCTTAGTTTTGCTCTAGCAAAGACTGGTAGTCACAGGTTTGAGGTTTTGGAGGACCTTTCAATAGAAGTTATGCTCAGCAACTCTGCAGCTTCTGAAAGACCATTCTATGTCTAACAATTCATGTTTCATTTCCTTTGTGTCTTGATTTTTAGACAACTCATGAAAGAGGGGGGCTGTGGACAGTGGGCTTGTCTGAAAACCCTGTAAGAGCAAGGAATTAGTTACAAAACTTGTGTCACCTCAGCTGAGAGACTCTCTCAGCATTTCAGTTGCTATAGGTTGCCTGGCTCAAATGTAGTAGGTAATTTTCTCAAGCACTATATCTAAGTATAACGAATACCAATCTCTTAACCAAAACAACAACAGCAACAAAATATATATAATACACAGGTAGTAAAGTTTCTGTTTTATTCATAAATAAACAAACATCTCCTGAGGTACTGGGTTCAGTTCAAAGTACAATATTGTTATAAAAAGTCTAACAGCATGGTCTGGAAAGCATTTCTTATAAGAAAACAAAGATAATAAATTGAAATTGTTCAGAATTGTTGAAGGAAAGAGAAGCAAGCTGGTTCTTAAATCCTTAATAATGTAACTGAAAAGAAATAGGAAGAATTATTGTCCCTATCTGGAAAGGACAGAACAAGTACATTCCATATTCAAGTACAGGAAAAAAAGAATGTCATAGCTTTCTAAAGTTCAGAATAATAATGTTTGGAAAGTAGTTAGTAATGGCAAACTTAGTTTTCTGGCACTGAAAGCCCAAGAACAGGTTAGACATATCAAAAGTAGGTTAGATATAGTTAATCCTGCCTAAGAGTAATAAAATGGATTGTAAGACTTTTTAAGGTCACCTTAGAGCTTAGGATCCTGTGATTTTGATCATTATTTTGAGTTAGTTTCAGGCATAAATTTTTGGTTACTAAAAGTTACTTTCCTACATCTGACCTAAATTCCAATTAAAATTGATCTTTGAGTAGTCGAAAGATATTTTCCACTGTCAATCATACTCTCAGCATGACCACAATTTTACCTTTAAGAAGCATCATATCATGCTGAATTCTACATTTAGTTCCTGTCCTACTTTCAAAGTTAGCACAGTGCTTGTTCCTTACAGTTTTCGCTTTCTGCAGGTTAAGGTTATATTGATTTAAATTCAAAATTTGAGGTTTGAGCACTTTCATGACAGAACTAAAACCCATCAGTTTACCAGCTCTATTTCCTGTATTTCCAAGTAAAGTTCAGAATTTGAATTTGCCTGCAGTAATGGCATTATTTTAAAATATTTGACAAGGATTTTAACAAACTGCAATCATCACTTGCTAAAAGACACTTTGTACATGCCTTTCTCCATCACATTACCTGTGGCACTCTTTCAATGAAATTGTGCTACAAACACCACTGTTGACTGCTTTTTTACTTTATGATAAGATCAAGTTTGGAAAGTTTTATGGAAGTTTGACTTGAGAACTTGAAGAAACTGAGAGTTTGTTTAGATTAAAAGTGACCGATGGTTGCCTTGCAATATCAGGGAATCATGCGGCTCCTCCACAACCCCCATTTACCATGATCCCCAGGCTTCCTTATGATAGACTAAGGGCCTTTGCAACTACTTTGTATTACAGGAAAAGATGAGAGTGTTGAGTCTTTAGAATTCACTGCAGTTATTTGCATCTGAAAGTTGCCAGTCCTACAGTTTTCGTGAGTAAGCACAACTAACATGGTATCTCTGGGGCAAGGTAAATAATCCTGGTACAGAGAACAAGTTTGCACTGGTGTCACCCAAAGGAGGGGTTTTTCAAAAGTTCCTCATGCCTGAAGCCAGGATTTCAACATGTGTTTTAATTGGGTTCAAGGGAAGTAACAACTCTTGTTGAAAAATGAAGCTGTGGTTATTTCAGAATTATTTGGAAATTCAAAAAAATAGTTTAATTTGAGGACATTTTTGAGGGTTTCATTTAAGGCTGGAAGAAATAATCTCCTGGAAGAAAGATGCAGCATCTGAATCATTCCTTACACAAGGGAACCCCAGCTGAATCTCATCTTCACTAGAGAGTCTTAAACTACATTACAGGGAAATGCAGAAATGTCCATGTTATGAAGTACTCTGAAATAAAATGTTTTCCATTCCTGCTGTTCACCCTCTTTCATTGTATTCACATAAATGTGGTTTTTAATTTTGCAGGAAATTAGACCCTTGAGAGGTCCACTTAATTAAAAGGCATAAAATTGACTGCATTATGCTAACATTTCTTTGTTAGGAGAAAGATTTGGTTAATTGAGAAATAGGGAAGAAATGTGTTAACATGTTTGACATCAATGTATAGACCTAGAACTGGATTTTAAACAGATATTTTTAGAAAGCTACTAGTTTCAGTTAAAAAGGGTAATAAAAGGGTAACCTATTACTCAATATAGGACTGGCACCATTTCTAATAATTTAGAAAGCAAACAAATTTGATGGGCTTACATAACAAATATTTTTGAATTAATTTGAGAAATTCCATGGATAAGAATATGTAAGTAAAATAAGAAAAGAAGGGTAGATAATGGTGATCCTTTGGCACTTTTTTCAGAGAGAAGCATTAAAACCTTCTCTGGCATTTGCTAACTATGTAAGCAAAGGTTTTCATGCTCTGTATTTTTACCTCTCTGCATCCTATCTGAGATCATGCTGAAGTCAATTCCTCAGACATAACAGCAGCAAAATAAATTCTTAGATTAGCATGGAATATTTTGCATGAAATAAATGCAAGCATTTTTTTTTCATGAAGATAAAGCAATTTTAAATCCAGTTCAAAGCAAACTAATCTAAACCAGTGTTTGTTTCACTTTATTTCCTGATTGACAACCAGATGGAGAGATGTGTTTTCACACAGAACAATCTGGTGACAGTAGCTCTCCATAGTCACATAGAAACAAAATCCTAATTAAAAAGCCAGTTCTATTCTAAGATGTCCACAATTATTCTTTACATAGCAGTGGATGAAGTAGTCCAGCTAGGCAGTACAGCATGGGAAAATGAAGGTAAATGTGATGGGGAGTAATGCAAATCTTGTTTCCTTTTTCACAGCTGCCTGAGAATGATCAGCTGAGAAGTCTAGCTTTCACCTGGCTATGGCAAAGAGTCAAACACTTGATAACACCTAGATGTGAGATACATTCCTTCACCATACCACTAGCTAAATTTGCAGCAATTTCCATTTTCCTGATTTCAGGTGTTTTGGAAAAGGATTCCAGAAACAACTTCCTTCTTTTGGTTTTTTTTTTCTATTTTAACTTTAGGCTTTCATTTTCTCTCTTCTGCTCTGTTTTATAGCTTTTTTTATTCTTTTTCTGCCTGAGTATCAGATGCTTCTACATAGCTAGACAAAATTTAGAATCTTGTAGTTAATTTCAATTCAAAAGAGAAATTGATGTTAGATACAGAAAGCAACATTTGGACTTCCTTCTTCCACAACTCAGAAAATTACAATAGCCTGCCATCTGAAATATGGCAGACATCACTCCAGTATTTTCTTGCCCAGAGCTATGAGCTTCTTTTAGTCACTGTCAATCAAAAGTAATCAAGAATGATAACTGACATATTTTGGGATGCCCTTCTGTCTTAGTGTTTTCATGTGCTGCTTTTCCCAACTTGGCCCACTCTTCTCTAGCAGCACCTGTCAAAGTCACACTGTCAAGGGTTCTCTATTCTTGAATAAATTGATATTTCTCCTTCATTTTTTGGATGATAAGAAGGGAGTACTCCATGGACTATTACAGCTAAAGTAAGTGAAGACTGGTACATAATTCCTCCAGCTCTGTACTGGTAAACAGTGAACTGCTGTAGGAAATTGGGATTTCTCTGTCTCTCTGGGATAACAGTTCCCTTATTGATCACACAGTTTGGGTGCACTGCCCCAGCACATCTGATCCCATTTCCCATGAGAAACTGATACTTACTACCTAGGGAGGAGTTCAGCCAGAACCTGAAATACCAGGGACATTTCAGATGTTTGTGTTGGCTGCCTCATGCCAATATTACTCCAGGTATCCAGAGAAAGGTGAAAGCAGTCATTGCACCACCACACCTACATAGAGCAACTGGACTGCACTGGTGGCCCAGTGAATTCTTCTGGAAAGTACACTCAGCACTGGTAGAATAAACTATCCATTGTCTTGAGGAAGACAAACTATGAAACAAACCCCCAGACAAAACACAGCCACCATAACAGCACACCATGATAGACTCACATAATAACCAAAAGTGCACCCACTGCACTGACAGTTCCTGCAGACTCCAAGGGGACAGAGGCTGTGGAAAGCAACATTGCAGAGGCCCCTCATTCACTGCATAGCCAAATTGATTGAAAGAGAAGCAGCCAGCCACTTTGCAGAAGCCAGAGCTATGCAGGTAGTAGTAGAGTGGGATGAGGGGGAAAAGTGGCCTACAGGCTGTATCTACAACTATTCCTGGATGGGGATGAATAAAATAATGGAAAACAGCAAAGGGTGGAAGCATTAGGATAAAGACATCAGGCCAGCTGAGGTGTGTCAATGGGTAGGTCATCAGAGACATTGAAGACCAATGTGAGTTCAACATGTCAGTGCACCCATCCCAAACAAAAAAACTGCAGAAGAACAGAGGTGTATTGGGTCTGACTGAGGTAGAGTTAATTTTTTCCCTTAGCAGCCCTCACAGTGCTGTGCTTTGCATTGGTAGCTGGCAGGGGATTGACAACACCCCAGTGCTTTGGCTACTGCTGAGCAGCGCTGTCCCCCCAACTTTCTGTCCTCCCATCAAAGGGCTGAGAGTGGGCAAGATCCCAGCAGGGCACAAAGCCAGGGCAGCTGACCCAAATGAGCCAGAGGGACATTCCATGGATGGCAGCTCAGATATAGCAGCTAAGGGAGGGAGGAGGAATAGGGGTGCATTTGCTACTCCTCAATGTTTGCCTTCCAGAACAACCACTACTCATGCTGAGGCCCTGCTTCCCGGGAAGTGTCCAAACATCGTTTGCTGGTGAGAGGTAGAGATTCACTTTTTTCCTTCACTTACACCTGCACAAACTTTTGCTTGTTTCTTTCTTTCACTTTAATAAACTGCCTCATCTCAACGCAC
Organism: Lonchura striata; assembly: GCF_050655825.1. Classification (NCBI taxonomy): domain Eukaryota; kingdom Metazoa; phylum Chordata; class Aves; order Passeriformes; family Estrildidae; genus Lonchura; species Lonchura striata. The sequence continues at coordinate 101,043,965 of NC_140704.1, forward strand.
TGGTTGTTTTCCATCTTATTTTCTCCCCTGTCCCGCTGGGAAGGGGAGTGATAGGGCAGCTTAGAGGGCACCTGGCACCCAGCCAAGGTGAAACCACCGCAATGGGGCCAGTCAGTGCTCCAAGTGGAACAGTGCAGCCAGCATGGACTTATTGCAGGCAAGCACTGGCTTCTTGGCCTTCTGGAGTTCTCTGACTATATCAAGTAGACATGTAGGTAAAAGAAATCAAGATTCCATCTAAGTGATTTTTTAAAATACTTCTATTATTAAATAATATAGTTGCCACAGAACTGGAGGAGGGAGACATATTTCACAGCTTAATAGGAATCAAAAGATAAGGCATAATGAGCACTTTTCGGGATCAAGAGGAGTCAGCTGTCAAGTTCCCCAGGGAATTATGCTGGTTACAGCTTCATTCATTTTCTTTACCAATGAGCTGAAGAAATCGCTGCACTGTGAATCTTGCAAGCCTGAAGCCACTTCCACTCTTCAAGGAGGCCCAAAGCAAAGTCATTGGCCCAGGTGCCAATAAAATTCTTGACAAACTTACCCTTTTCTCAGTGGGTAAAAAGGTGGCAGATTAGTTAACAGGAAAAGGTGCAATAAGGAAAAACTACCCTAAATTTTGCATACACCATGTCGCATTCATAAAAACTCAGTTGTAATTTAGGACAATTTTATTAATCTCTTGCATTTCTCTGAAATCATCGTACAGCAATAACCTAAAAAAGCCAATAAAATCTTGGACATCAACAAAAAGGTGTTCAGAGCAGGACATGACTGTGTCATTTTAATAAATGTTGGCCATGGTTTCTGCAGCTGAGGAAGGAGATGGAGCTAGAGAAGATACAGAAAAGGGCAGCTAGACAGCCAAGGGGCCAGAGAGCTGCCTTATGAGAAGAGATGTGGAAGTCTGTGAGTCTTCAGTATGGGGCTAAATATGTCTTAAGGAATCGTGAAGGCAATAGAAGGTCTGAAGATAAAACTGTTATTTGCAAAATCCTGCAATTAGAGAGCTAGGAAGTGCTTTTTGAAACACTAGTCAGAAGCTTACTGAAGACAAGTAAAATACTTCTTCACCCAATGGGCATTATTAAACTTCTGAAAGACAGGAAGACGTGGTAAGGAAATTATATTATCACACACACAAAAAAGAGATAGACTAATTCATGGACCAAAATACCAGACTAAACTAAGAGAGGTTAGGGATGTAGCATCTAACATTCCTAAAAAAATGATTGGGAGTTCTGGGCAAGTAAAATGGGAGTGAATGCTAAACATGACAAACTGAGTCTTCCTTGTGCTGCCCAAAGTAGAAGAAATATGAGATATAGCCAATCTATTAGTGTCTTAAATGTAGATTGCACAGTAATAATCAATTAACAGATGAGATATCTGTCAAAAGTTGTAATACAAATTCCTCCTCCCTATGTCATTCCTATTCTTCATTAACTCTTTAGTGACATCTGCCTCCATTTTCACACTGGTTACACATGCTCTGAAATGCCTTCTTGACTACTTTAGGGCTGGTAGATTTTGATCTACTAATAATAAAAAGGGAAATAAAAACATCTTTAAAAATATTTTTAAAATTACAATAGCACTAAGTAAATTTGTCAATCTATCTTAACCCAGAAATAGTTGTTAGTAGAAGGGATTGGCAATTTCTCAACTCCAAATTGTCAGGAAATGTTTGGGTGTGCCACACCATACTGAAACTGACAAAATTTGAAGATTTCATTCCCGGAGGAGATGTCAGCAAAGAGGGAAGAAACAGAAGCTGTCCAGAATCCTAGACACAGAACCAGAAACACAGCATTTGCAAATTCACTCTCTTCTACACTAGTTTGAAACCTCTTATATACACCATTTCAGCTCTGCCCATCATTTTAGCAATTTAAAATAAGTTTAAAATAGTTTTCTCATAGTAAGTAGAGAAGGGAAACACGTGGAATGAGGTGAGAAATGCAGAACTTTGAGACTATAATGAGATTGCAGGGCACACCTTGCTGACATTTGACTGTTCTTTTGAGATTTACCATATGTCATATATGAGACTTCATGGGACACCAAAAACTATGGGTAGTTTTTGCCCCTATATGCCCCTAATTCTCTGTGGGAGATCTACAAAACCATCACATACATGAAGCTTGGATGTGTCAGGGAACACAGGTACTCTGGTGACCACCAAAGCCACTACAGACAACCACAGCTCTTTTAGTGGAGTGAAAAAGAGAAATGGTAGGTTGTATACACTCTTCCAAACCATAACATGACATAAACTGTAGCAATAGAAACTTAGGTGCTGTAACCCTGTTTTCATTTCCCCTAATTAATAGAATTATCTTGCTTTTGACATATTCACTTTATCAGAGTAAAGAAACAGAGATTCATACAAAATGGTTGTTATTTTGGACTGCCTAAGCAGTAGCATTAAGTATGTACTGTCTGCTTTCAATATACAAATCCATTCTGATTAAAAGTAACTAAGTTCAGCAGAGAAGCCTGAATATCAGTGAAAAATGGTGGAATTCAGCCTCTTGTATCAAGCAAGTCTGCTTTTTAAGTGCTTTTATGTGTTGTCTAACAATATTTAATTATCAATTGTGTTAGACACAATGTTTAATTATTCTAAAATTTAAATGAAGTAAAACATAAATGGATAGCAGCACAATCTCAACATACTTTTTAAAAAGATCACGTTCAACACAGATTTTCAGTTTAAGCCCTTTTGTATGTAACTCCCAGCTTCAATTCCAGGAAGAAAAAAATAATAAAAAGGGCTTCATGTCAGAGAATGAAAAACTGTTTTAAACTTCTCTTCTTTATATTTTAATTTTGATACAAGCATTCTTGATTCAAGAAATGGGGGGGGGGGGGGGTGTGTGTCCCTCCCCTCGTCTTTTTCATACCAAAACTAATTTTTAAAATTTAGCAGACAGGGCCTGTAAATATTTTTTTTTCCACAGATTGTAGATGTTATAAGGCATTACCAGAATTTTGATCTTCTAATCCGTGCGAGCAAATTGACCGAGTGACTTCCGATAAGAAAATAATACATGTCACCGCGAGAGGGTGCTGATGGCAAACCAACAGAACTGTTCTGCCTGATACCAGCGAGCTCATCCGATTTTCTGTGTGAAAACTTCAGGTTCACAGTAGAATTTCATCCCAAAACACAACAGGCCGGACATGTTTGGTCAAATTTGGTCAGCGAAACCCTGAATTTAAAAAAAAAAAAAAAAAAAAAAAAAAAAAAAAAAGATAATATTCTACACATTTATATTTAAGAGAACAAGGATGCTATGTAAGTAATGGCCCACAAGTTTCTCAAGTGCTGGTATATTGTAATGCATTTAGCACTGTTTCTCATAAATGCACATTTACATTTATGAGGTCAGCTTAAAAAAAAAAAAAAGGTCTTTTATTAGTTCTAGGCTCTTAGTGAGTAGGATGTACAGAGGAGGAAGAAAAATGTAGAAAGAGTTTGTGGGGGGAGAAATTAAAATAGAGCTTTTATTTCTCCCAGAAATTATAGTTTTGGAAGCCCTTTAATACTAAAATTACGTGAAAGCCTAAACTGCTGTAACTGAAGAACACAAAGTTAATATACTGTTTTACTGTTAACCTAAAAACTCATTCACAAGAATCAAATGGTAAAATGACTATCAAATATCTAAATAATTCCTGTCTAATCACTAACGTGTTTTTATAGATTGCACATTAATGAGGTGTTCTGAAAAAGATAAATATTTCAAAACACAATTTCTTGTGAAAGAGGCCAATATGGGTTTTTTTTTTCTGGTCTTTTTTTCTTTATTTTTTTTTAATGGTAATGTAAAGATCTTTTTCCTGGCATTAAAAAAATAATCTATGTCTCAATTATCTTAGAGTCACTTATCTTTTTTGCTACAACACTTTTTTCACTTGGAGTTTATAGTCTTTGGAGCCACTGACTTGACCCTAGCAAGTCCTCATGATTTGGCCAGTTTACATGGCTTCTTAAAAAGAGGAGAGAAAAATAAACTTCTAACTGTAAACTAGTGCTTTCACCCAGCAAATATGAAAACTGTCCATTGAAATTGAATGGGTACCATGTGGTACTGTGAAAGCAGGGCTCACAGCTGAGCTGTGGAGTAGCGCTCTGGTCTGGTGCTGGAATAGAGAAAGAAAAAAATGAAATTATTAACAGACAAATCTATCTCAAAGCTATGTAAGAACCACAAGCTGGCCAAAATTCAGATCACGTACAAGCCCCTTCAGAGACAGGTAAGGACAGCACCATAGTGGTTTAGGATTTACCACTTTGTCATCTAACTTGTTCCACTTGGCACACCCGTTGAAATGGGAGCAATGCTTTCCTGGGGAAAGGAGAGAGATAGGTTGGAGTTGCTAATAATTGGCATGAGGGTTATATGAATATGTATGATCTGAATTCTCTGGGTTTGTGGAAGTAGACTACTTTGGCTGTTCTGGCCATTTTTATCATGATTTGATAGCAGCAGATGGAATTCACTAAGAAGCCTTTTTAAAATATTGAAGTCATTTCTCTTCCCTGCTGCAATAAAGTTTGGAAGTGACATTTATAGTCTATAGGTCAGATCCTGAGGGGTACAGTCACACACTTGCAAGAATATCTGGCCAATTCACTGTATGAAGAAAGAGTCCAGTTCCATAAGTCTTGTGGAACTAAAGTCTCTGTCGGGAGTTCCTTGACAGTTGCTTTTAAGAATAAAGGCATTCAAGTTAGATTAGACTAGTCTTCTGTAGGTTTGCAGCTTCCCGTGGAAAGAGAACTTAGGTCTCTAAAGCTTTATCTAAAATATTCTGCATTTCTAAAGTTACCATTACATACTGGTGTTTGTATCATATTCTTACATGCATGTCAAATCCACGTAGATTTGTGTCAGACTGGTTTTCTCATTTGAAGTCAATCAAACTGATTGAAGCCCAGAGAGACCAGCAATGGCTGGAAAGTTGCTATTCACAACTCAGTCATCATTTCAGTCTGCTCAAAACAAAGTCACAAAATTTTGGTGTCACCAAGCTAGACAGGAACAAGTAATGAAATCTGATATTTCTCATATGCAGAAAGATACAGGATATATGTCCACTGTGTGCTTCAAAACTAAGCATAGTCTGGCAGTAAGATGCATTTATTGCAAAACCTCACCTGTTTCTCATAATACTGATAACAGAAAAGTATAATGATACTTTACCTATCTTTTCACAGCTGATGTTTGTGAGAACATCGGTCTTATATATTTCTTTGTCTCCTCTTCCAATCTACCCTTCCCATTCTGCCCCCATTAGCCAGGACTTTAAAAAGACAAATTTTCTCCTTTACTGTTTAAAGTTTTTGGGACCTCTTACCCTGTCACAGTCCTTTCTATTGCCCAGTCCCACAACAGGATTTGCAGGCTCCCAATAGCCTCACATGTGCTGTGGTTCTGCTTCTCCCTGCTCCAGGGTTTTCTTAGGAAGCCATAGGAGTGGACTAACCAAGGAGGGAACAAACACAATTCCCTCCTCCAAGCTGCTACTCCAGCAGCAATTGATGGTGGAGAAAAGGGAAGAAAGGGATGCTGCACAGAAGCAAAAGCATTTGGGGTTTGCAATGCTGAGTTGAGTAGTACTGGTAAAATCAACATTAATATTGTGGGCACCTCCTCACTATAATCTGCATTGGGAAGAGTGAAAATATATATATTCTGAGCATCAACAGAATAATGTAGTTGTGTACACCTACACATACATCCACACATGAGGAAATCCAGAAATTTGAATCACCCTTTTTTCTCATTCCAATACATTTCCATCGATAATATGCATGCTCTATGCACTTCTGTAGCTTGAGAAGGTAATTTCCCCTTAAAGGGGAAAACTGCAAAACTGAAAGAGAGAATGAACTCTCCATATGTAGTAGGCCTGACTGTAACCATCATTTCTTTTGCTCCATGTCAAAAAGAAGTGGGATTCCAAACAGATCCCTCTATTCCATTTCTGTTTGTCAATATCTACATAAGCCTGCTAAAGAAGGTTGCAATGCACCATCCCTTTAGGCTGCTTGCCTTAGCAGTTACCTTACCAGTTTTTCCCATCTATATCTCAGTTCAATCTCAAACAGTAAATTTTCAACTTATTCAATATTCTGTTCATTCTTTGATTTTTTTTAAGTTTGTAGGATGAAATAAAAGCATAAGTGATATTATTTCTGTAATTCAATTGAAAGTAAAATAAACCAAAGCTTTTTTATCCCAGATGCAAAAAATTTATTATACAGGTCTATTACATTAAATAGTAAGTTACATAATTTTGTTTCCAGCATGCATATCTATATGTATTTATCTGATTATTCCTTCCAGGGCTGGATATATGCATAAGAGCGATATGCAAGTGACACAGCAACAAGGATAATTGTCCTTACCTGCTTAGTAACACATACAGTTCTGGCCATGCTAAGCAAAATAATTATATGGATCTCATCCAGTTTGTCAAAACCTTTTATCTCTAAAGCATGGTGAAAGCAGCAAGACTCATTAATTTCATCCTGCTTTTTAAACTAAAATTTGGCCAGAAATTATCTGCTGGATCTCCAATAAACTCTGTCACAGGTGAGCCAGATCACTGAAAACACTTACAATCCACAGGATCATCCTGATCCAGCCCACATGAGTTACTCATAGCTGCCTCAAAGAAAAATTAGAGAAAGATACCTTGAGAAAACTAAGTCAGTTAACCTGAAAGAGAAACTTCTATTAAAAAGACCTCAAAACCACCAAACCGAAAAAAAACCAGCCAACCAAAGAGAAATACACCCACTCCATTCCCCAAAAATAACTTCAACAATAAAACCAGCCCAAGACAATCTTGACTGAAACCTCAGTTGTGAGCAGTGTGGTATAAGTGGCCACATTTGGGTTCATACACATTCCCCCAGTCATGCCTGTGCACTACAGACCCCTCAAGATTCTGAAACCTAATTCATTCTCATAAAAACTAGGAGTCAATGTGTCTGTGTAGCCCCAGTCTCAGAAGTACTTTTAGATCCTTCTGATTAGAACCAGGTTTGGTAGTCAGTCTTAATGACTGGGGAGCATAATCCTTGACTGTCTGCCAGACCAAAAAGAAAAAAATCTTGTGAGAAGCTTGCAATTGAAATTATTAATGTAAACCTCATTAAATAATTAGGGAGCATTTTAGATTTGCAAAACAAAAGATGAAAAATAATTAAAGAGGGAAAGATCACATGCGTGAAACCTAAGGATCCTAACAGAAATGAAAAGAAAATGAAACAATTGGAAAACCTTTACCAGCAATAAGCTGCCAGACCTTGCAGAAAAGACAGGATTCCACAAGATCAGTACATCTTACCTAGAAGGTAACCTCTTTCGCTTGAACTACTGTTCACACATGATGGTCTTTAAGGAGTTGTTTGATTTTTGAATCAAAGAACTTTTGCTTTGACTGTCTCACAGCTTCAGCTTACTACACCTAAATTATACCTATTCCAGTGCAACTTTCATCCTCCTCCAACTTCCTAAATGAACCCCAAATTCAGGTATCTTATTAGACCATCACATCTGGAGATTTAAGAGAATAAAAACCACTTGCAATATGGAACATTTTTATTCCTTGTGGCTCTACCCTGCCAGAGGCAGCGAGGCAGTTATATAAAGAGTGTTCTCAAGTGTGAAACAATGTCCTCAGCCACCAGTTCAGACTGCATCTTAGCAGCAGGGGCTCCAACAGCTTTAGTAGCATGGATAAACTGGTGAAAACAGATGACATGTTCACCCAGAAAGAGACATGTTGAAACTGAAAATTAAGAAAAATTGCAACATTTATGCAAAGGCATAAATTGCTCTCTGATTAAATGCTCTTGAAATTAATGGAGAATTTTCCCAGCAGTCAAGGACTGGAAGTAGAAGTACCATATTAAATCCTTTTTTTTTTTTTTTTTTTTTTGGTCCCTATTGTGCTAGCTTTTCACAGAGAGTAATAAGAAAATATAGAAGTATTTCCAATAATGAATTTAACCTGCTTTTTTCAATACATTTTCTGCAAGCAGTTAATATCCTTGAACATACTCATTTAATTAAATTTATTTATTACTTTCATTCGCTCAACAGAAGCTGGCAAGAATTATTTCATTTAATCTCTAGGCTGCACGCCCACACACGCTTTCCTGCAAGAATTTTAGATTTCATGTCAGAAACCTGAGATCTTTTTACTTGCACAGGGTCATGAATATTGTTTATCCCCTTTAACTGGCTCCAGTCATCAAAGTGTTCAGGGAAGCAGCTGGGACTGGGAATCTCTCAGGAATAGAAAAACAGTACTAGGGAATGGTAGTAAATTTACATCTCTGAGTGATTCAAGGGTAGTAAAGACCCTCCTAGGAAACAGAATCCATTTTAAGATGGCATGCATATATAGCTACATCCAGAACTTAATTTCTGAAATGGATTTTCCATGTAACAATCATGAAAATTTTTGACCTCTACTGTTTGAAGGCTCTAGCACAGGGACCATTTTGGTGTTCTCATCATTCTTTGCACAGATACTGTAATGTCTATCATTCACCGAAACAAGAATTTTTTTGTGTTCCTGAATGCTGTCTTTAATCATTTAAAAAGTGAATCAATCAATGCTGTTACATTTCACAGTTACATTTTGAGAGTATTTTTAACATTAGTAGAACTTTCTACATTGCAAGTGGTTTTGTTCATTTATTAATTAATTAGTCTCTGCCCATGCCATGGCATTTAACAGCCTGTTCTGCAAAGCTGTGATATTAGATTATTGGATGATATTCCTAGCAGTTGTAGAAAACTCACATGAATCTTCTGTTAATTTTTGAATACATTTGCTAAAAGCCTTGATTTGCTTGTAATTTAGAAGACTGATTTGCAGCTGACAACAAGACAGATCAGGTACCTTTAAATGCCTAATAAACATCCTCATGGCTCCCAGAGGAAGATCCATTATCAACGAACCTTAAAAAGGGACATTCGGAGGGCTCTGATGATGACCTAGCATGCATCTCACCAGGCTGCAGTGTGGGAACAGACCTGCTCCTGGGAGGCTGTGGGGAAACCTTGACAGAATTAAAAATAAGCAGCAATTTCTCTTCTGCCATGGTGAGTAGCTATGGCCTATCAGATCAAAGTGAGTCCATCGGACTGCTGCTACTTAGGTGATGGACACAGGCAATTAAGGGGTTACCATGTCATATTTTTTCCCAATTGCTGTAAATGTGGCTGGCTAAGGATTCAGGAAATATTTGCTATAGTTCTATGCCAGCACCTGATTGTGAAAACCTGATTAGATTGAATTACTGAATGTATTGTCTGGTTTGCATAATAGAACAAAGAAAGGACACACCCTTCTCCTAATCCTATACACAGTCCTGGTGCTGTATTTCCACACTGAACAGATTTGCAGGTTTTCTATGTCCATTTACTACCCTTATTGGGTGAAAATATAGGTTGTATTTAAGAAGTGTGTCACCACACTGAATACAACTCTAGCTTTAGAGCTGTTTTCTTCTAGCCAGCCCTAAGGTTATCTACCCCCAAGTTATCATGTTGTTACACATCAGTGCACCATTTACCAACCACAGTGGAAAACATTGTTCTCCCTGCCTAGACAAACTCACAGCCGAAGAACACCTAACTAGACCCAAGCCTGGCTTTATTTTACTGTGAAAATATTAAATGTAGCTCAAGAATAAATTTTAATTTTGCTAACTACAGAGAAGTCAAAAATAAACCGTGAAACATTCAAAAGACTTTACTTTCCCACTGGTTACTTTCAGCCTCTCATTCTCTGTGGCATGAGTGCAGCTGGAACATGTTTTCACAGAGGAGTGTTCTGTTTGGACTTAGATAGACGTGAATTAATTGTGCCAGTTCTTGCAGGCACATCTCCCATGCACTGGGGAGCTGGGCATAAACCTATCAGCTTTTTGATTAATACACTGAGCCTGGTAGTCCATCTTGTCGTTTCTGCTGCAAAGTGCCCTGCTGCCTCAGAGGAGCTGCTACTTTTGTCCCTCTCATTTGTTTAATATTTCTTGCTTCCTGCCTTGTAAAGGCAGAGAGCTGTGTCTCCTCTGATAACACAGATCAAACATTTTTGAAACAATGAAGAAACCCAAATGTGCAAGGATTTATTTTCAATATATGTGATTCACATTCAGGGAGCTAGGAAGTGGCAGGTACAAGTGTTAAACTGTAAGATTTGAAGTGTAGCCTGCTTTATATATCTTGAACGCAAATGACAAATGAAGCTGGGAAGCTGCAGCATCCTGGAGTGAGTACCACAAAGCCAGTCATTTATAGAAGACAGCCACAAAAGCATGAATGGGTGGAGACAGGAAGAAAATCCACTGATGTGAACAGAAGAATGATGTGCTTTGGGGCACTGAGGTCATTTCATCAGTTCAAGAGGACAGAATCAAACGAGCATGAGAAACCTTTCAGGAAAGTCGTCATAACTGTAAAAATAGGAACTCCTGTAATGAAAACTGATATAGTCCAAATTACATCAGGGAGGGAGGAAAGTAAATGGGATTGGTGTCATCTGCCATCAGTCATCTCTGCAGTATAATCAATAATTTGTTTTTACAATTTTTTTTTCAATGGATTGCAATTTAAAATAACCACAGAAGGTCTGACAGCCTTACAGAAAATAGAGCTGTACTCTGTGGTCATAATTGCTCAGTTACCATATAACTCTCATTTTCAAGGTTCAAACCAATAACTTATGGGATAAGCAGCTTCCTACATACTGTGGTAAACCTTGTAATGGTACAGTGGTGTTCATCACACATCAGACTACACAAACCTAGAAAGATTCACAGAATTCAGTCTGAAAGGGACCTCTCAAAGTCATCTAGTTCAGATTCTTGCTCTAAAAAGGTCTGCTTCAAGTAGGTCACTCATGTTCTTGTCTAGCTGAATCAATCTCTGAAATAATGGAACTCCCAAAGATGCTTGTTCCAGTGTTTGACCATCCTAAAGATTAAAAATAAATATCTATTTCTTACATAAAATAATATGTGACAATCATCACATCTAGAAGAAAATTCTCACCTACCAACTCATATCTCTCATCTCAAAACCATGTGTCTCAAGAGGAGTCTCACTCCATCTTCTATACAGTCTCCCTCTAGGCAGCTCTGCACAGCAATAACAATATTCTGACTCAGTGTTTTCTTCTCAGAGCTTTCAGCTAAAAGCTGGATTTATTCAAGCCAAATCCTCTCAGCTTTTTATCTTACACTTTGTGCTCCAGACCCTCAAGTGTCTCACTGCTGAGTCCAAAATGGGATGCAGTACTTCAGAATTGATTTCACAAGCACTCTGCAGAGGGGGAGAGACACCTCCCTTTGTTTGCTGGCTACAGTCATGCTGGTACAGCCCAGGGTGCAAACAGCCTTCTTCAATATAAAGGAACACTGCTGGCTGATTGTCAGTTTGTTGTTCACCATGATTCCCAGGGACTTTTCTCTGAAGCTGGATTACAGCTAGTCATCAGCAAACTGTATCTGTGCACAGGGCTACTCCATCTCACATGCATGACTGTACCTGGCCATGTTTGACTCCTTGCAGCACCTGCATTTTCCCAGGCCACAAAGATCCTTCTGAAGAGTGCCCTGCCACTATCATCTGCTGAGAGCACAGTGAATATCTTCTCTGCCTCATCATCCAGTTCATTAAGACCATATTACACAGAATCAGCCTCAGAATTGACCCCCAAAGGACATGACCAGTAAGCAGCTGTCAGATTTTGTCCTATCGATCCCTCTGAGACTAGAATGACATGGCCAAATGAAAAAAGGGGCAATTATGGCTCTTCCTCTGCCTGCAACTGGTGAGAGCATATGATTGCATTGGCACAGGCTGTCCCAGGGCAGGAGCTGCTGGACTGTCCAATTCCCCAGCTGTGTGAGGGAATGAATCATCCAAGAATAATGAGACCCACGCTAATCATTATGTGATGCCACACTATTCATTCCACAAAACTAGACACAGCCGAAGCAGTCAAACTTTCTGCAAGCTCTTATCATCTCCCTGGTAGTCAAAAGTGTGTTTATCTCTGATCTGGATTCTGTTCCCAGTTTTACAGTAGATTTCCTATATAATATTAACCAGGGCTCTCTTGAGCCATTTACTTGGTTAAAAAATCTATGCAAAGATGCTATCACAACTTTAGTGAGAAATCCAGAAAGCGACTTAATAATAGAAAATAGGGGTACTTTGTTCAATGCATGTTCCCCTTTTATTAAATGCTATTTATTCTTATTAGTGAACATTTTAGTCTAATGGTATTTGCAAAGGGTTTGAGACATTTGGTGGAAAATATGAAGTGGTACCATTGTTTCTTAATCAAGTACTGTGACAATTATTTCATGGGCTATTTAGATCAAGGCATTGACAAATCTCCAAACCAACTTCCTCCACACCCCAGCTCTTCCCCTGATGGTGCAGGGCTTGCAGTGCTCCCATCAGCTAGGCGGGTCCCCTCAGCAATAATATGAGTGAAGCCATTCAGCATTTCACTTTGAAAAAGGAAATGCATTTTCCTGAATATGTGCCAGGTTCTACTCCACCCCTAACTCTCTGCAGTGCTCAGTTACACACAGTTTAATGGCATGAAAGCTACAGAATTAGTGATCCATTACTACTCTATCACTGAATTTTCAGTGACAATGACTGACTTTATCACATTATAAATAGAAGCATGAGAATAGGTGTAGCAGTGAACCGTGTAGACAAATGAGCCCCTGCATCCTAGAAGATTCCAAAACTTTCTTTTGCACCTGAAAAATAGAGAACCAATTGTTGAAGTGAGGTAGGACATTTTCTAAATATCAAGTATTCAAAATAATGTGTGAAGAACTACTGAAAACATACTCTGTATAGATGAATATTAAAAGAGAGATAGGTTAGCTATGATAAGAGTTTTGTAAGCTCTACAACACTTAATTAGTAGATACAGCAATTAATATGAAAACCATTATATCCAAGGTAGACCCAGTAAGGCATAGAGCAATGAAGTATTTATACAGATCCATGACAAAAAGCAAAAATATGAGATACATAGCTACATCAGTTATAATTCTTCTGTGTTAGTAACCTTCAAAACAAAGCTCAATAATTCTGGAGGAGTCATCCAATAAAAGTAGAAGAAGAGGTAGCAAAGGAAGTTACCTCTGTCTTTGGATTCTATTCTTAATTACCTAACAACTTAGCCAGAAGTTTTCTGAAAATACCAATTATTTATAGAGCAAGAGTAATCATTATTCATCAAAAATTAATATTATTGATGACTCCATTTCATTTCACATTAATCCAAAGCACCTGTTCATCCTTATTACTTCAGCATGATGGAAAAAAATAATTCTTCCCTAAGCATTTCATCAAATACGCCATTCACCCTATTTTCAAAACAGTGCCAAACTAAGTTTCAAAGACAGTGAAAATTTTCATTTGGAGAAGAATGACATAAAATATTTTTATGTTCTGAATTTTTTCCCCTCTGCCACACTGTTTTTCAGATAAAACTGTGTGCCAGATTCAAAATTCCTGAAAATATAACAAGAACTCTTGTACCATCTGTTTTCTGCCCCTCTGCTGAGGTAACATCCTTTCTGCAAATTTATGTCAGCAAAGATTATATTAAGACATATGCTGAAAAATATAACAGCTAATTTTTCAGAGAGGCTAATCTTTAAAAGACTTAATTATAAGAGAAAAATTTAAGTTTGGAGGAGTAAGTTGAATTTGGGTTGAATTTGAAGTCTCCATACAAATATAAAAGGACTAGTATGGCAATATCCATCTGGGGCAACATTATGAAATTTCACTGACTGGGTGTTAGGCATATCATTTTCTGAACTGTATATTTTCTTCTATAAATAAGGCTTCCAAAGAGTAATTGCAGGAGAGGAAAAAAACAGAGGATAAAAATATTTTTTTAGTAAAACAACCTTTAGTTAAGTACATACAAAAAAGTTAGCCATGCTTTTGCCTTAGATATATTTTACATTAAAAAATAAACTCTAGGTTTTTCTACCAATTGCTCATGAATTCAGAAAAATGGCTATTACTGAAAACTATTCTCTCTAGGCCTTCTCACCAGACACATAAGTATTTCTTGTCTTAAGGCTCCATGATTTAATGTGAACTATGTGTAACATGCTTCGCAGAAGTAATTAATAGGTGATTTATTTTATAATTCAAGATTTAGGCTCAGTAATCCATAACACAATGGGATCAAAAAGAAGGCACTTGAAATTGAATTTCTGCTTGGAGGACACCTGAAAGTATCACCCTGTTCAGCACCATTTTTTGAATGAAAGATTATAAGGTTTCATTTGAATTTTACTGAGCACTTAGTTGTTAATTTTCATGCATGGACACTTTGCTCATAAGTTTAAGACTCAAAAAGTGTAATAAGTATGGGACTGGAGCTTTCAAGTGGTTTAACTTTCTTAAACCATCTGAACAAATTCCTGCATTCAATTATGAGGCCATACTTACAATGAAATTTCATTATTTTCTCTTTAATTCAGAAGATACAAGGCTACTTCTACCCACTTGCTTTCCTTGGATGTGTCCTCTCCTTTTTCCATATGGGATTTGAGGACTCTGGACACTTAACAGGATTTTTATTAGCATCCAGTAATACCATCATATCACATGTTTGAAAAATTTTCGAATGCCTCTCAGATCCACCTTGCTGCAATGGAAACCTGCCCATGTTTATATCTCTGGAAGCAGACATTCTCAGTGATCCAGGTTAAATTTAACACAAATCATCTCAGGAGTGAAAGCTGTAGCATTTTATGTACAAGACAGTGGGCTGCATGGGCTTTGCACAGATCCTGTATTTCTAGACTTCATTTACATAGGTTTGTATTATCTGTGTTTTTCTCTTGGGCACCAAAGTCCTCCATTACCCAGAAAACTGAGTGTTAATTACAGTTGATTTTCAAAGGAGATTTGGTTTTCAAACTCACAGGCACAGGAATGGCATAGCACTGCTTTCATCTCCCAGAGCCTTCATCTCCTCTGACTTTTGCATCCCAGGGACCCAAACTGAGCAACAACCTTTTCATCCAAAAGCAAATTATAAATTTGATCTCAATGCTGCAGATTCTGACACATTGAAATCATTTCACAGTTCTGATTATTTTTGAGGAATTTCATAGCTGTGGTGCATCATGCCCCTAGAAGCACAGACAAGGCCTGAGTGACCCCAAGATCTGGATACCACAGGTTTGAGGCAACTCTGAAAGTAACTGAAAGAAATAAGTCATTTTGCAGAGTACTGAATATCACTGCAGTTACTAATAGAAAGCATAAAAAAATATGCTTTTTATTAAAAAGATAAAGTGGTTTGCTGTAACTACCAAGACTCCTGCCACATGAAGACATTCTCTGTTCTCATGTCACCAGTAACAGAAGGCAGGTTTATGGCAGCACTTGCTGCTGGTTGAAGGGACAGGTAAGAAGAGGTAAAGGGAAGAAAGAACAAAAATGCACCTATGGAAGCAATATTCAAAAGAGATGGAACTGAAACACTTTTCTTTCTTGGAATTTAATTTCTTTGCTTAGGAAAAAAAGTAGCAGCAGCAAACAAAGCTAAAGTAATTAATAGTAACTATTTTTCTTCTAGTTTTGCAGTTCTCTGACCTTTCCATACTCCCTGTGAATAAAGCCTATATAAGGCCCCTGAGAAACGCCAACCACAGTCTCTGATGATTGCAGTTATGAATTATAATGAATAATTATGAGGCAGTATAGATGTGAACATTTTATGTACACAATCACTTCAGGCTACCAGCAAGGTCATTACTAAGAACCTATGTAATTTGATGTTTTTATTAAAGAATTCAGGGGAAGAGAGCAAACCACATAAATTCAGGGTTAGCTAAAGGCCCACTTGTGAAAACATCTAGAAAAAGTGATCCAAACAGTAAAAATTACATTTTTTAAGTGAGAATCAGTTCTTCTGAGCAAATATAAAAGTTACCAAAACCTTCTATGCCCCTTTCCTGATTTGAACCTTAACAAGTCAAACAGCTACTGTCCTAACTTCATACTCTTCCTTAAAAGACTGTACCAAAGTTCCTACTTTCTTTCTGTTTGTTTCTCCTAAATTTTGATATTTGCATATAGTCACATTTTTCACTAAAATTTATGGGGAAAAATTAAGAATACACAGAAGTTTATGCTAAGTTTTTGACAAACCTTTTCCATATGATGCCAATAAATAGTCAGAAAAGTGCCATACTTCACCCTGTAGCATTCAGAGAAGATAATAATTAAGGGAAGAAGGATAAAGAAGGCAGGGTTAATCTTCTCTTTTACATAAAGGAAGTTTAATTCTGATTTTTCCTTGTACATATAAAGAGAGATGTTGTCTCGTTCAGCCACTTTATGCAGGAACTGGTCCCAATTACCCTTTGCAATTATATAAGTGTGTCTCTCCCCTAAGCCTGTTACTCTGCTTCTGAGCACAGGGTGTGAAGAACTGACATATAGGTCATTAAAAATTAAACAAATCCTTCTTTGCTGTCATTCAACCAACTTCCTGCCTGATGATACTTCTCTTCCTTCCACAGCCCATGCCAGTGGAGTACCAAAACTATGCTTTTTCAGTTATGTTTGTGTACTTTCAAAAGGAAAAAAAAAATCCCCAGAGAGCACTGCTTGTGTTATTGCTGCATCAGCAGGTTCTTGCTCGCTTCCTGTGATCACTAGGCAAGAAGCAGTGGCCACAGGCAGAGTAGCTCCCAAAATCAACAATCAGCCAAGCTGATGGGTAGTATCTGGATTTAAACTGAGAGTAAAGAACTGAGCTGTGATTTAAATCAGAACTAGTAATAAAAATATGGAAGAAGAAAGGGGACTGGGAATAGACTCAAATATCTGGGGACTGCTATAATAGCTCTCATTCTACTGTGTATGGAAAAGTATCAGGTCAGCTGATAACAAGAAAATATATTCTAATCTCATTATTGCTGCTGAATATTGAAGTAGAAATAAGCTAGGTAAGCCTGTCTCAACCTTCCCATTTTGTGTCATCTTAACACGTAAAAGACTGAAGAATTAAAGGCTCGTCCTTGAATAAATTACCTCTTCTACACATACAGAAAGGCTGGATAGGTTATTGTCTCCCTCATTTTCTCTTCCAACCATTCTTCATCACAATCACAGATCTACAGCTAATTGTCAAATGGCTCCCTCCATGACTAATTAACTATCAGGGAAGCTAACATTACCAGGAATAAAGTGTTTCATGGGGTGTTTCCCTCTATTTCATATTCAAAGAGCCTGTTATAAATTGATGATAGCACAGCTGACTTTTCTTTCAAATGCCAAAGCCTTTCCTATGTAATAGAATGTGAATTTAAAGTAGAAAGGCATTATCCTTTATGAACCATATCACTGCAACACCATAAATCACTTTTCTAAATGATTTCTCCATGTTACATTGGTAAAATGCTGAACCTATCAATCCCTCTTGTTTTATGAGTCTCGGGACAGCACAAAGGCATGAAAGCTGAAGGGGTATATATTAATCCTTCTGAAAACTCACGACTCAGCTAATGTAAAAAAGAGAGCAGGCCTGACAGTGCTCATTTGAAGCTACAAAATGAATAACTCAAATGGGGAAGGTGGGGATATCACGTTCTCACAAGGAGACATGACAAATGGCAATCTACTGAGCATATATCAACAAAATCTGATTATGCTACTAAAAACATCTATAGTGGAGCTGTCAGCACGACAAAGACAGTGGGTTCAGAGGAGTCCACAAAATTCATCAGAGGGCTGCAACACCTCTCCTGTGAAGGCAGGTTTGGAGAGCTGGGGTTGTCCAGTGCAAAGATGAGAAGGCTTTGAGAAGACCTTACAGCACCTTCCAAAACCTTAAGGGGGAATGTTAGAAAGACAAACCTTTCAGCAGGGCCTCTCGTGATGGCACACGGGGTAAGGGTTTTAAATGGAAGGAATGTCAGTTTAGATTAGATACAATAAAGATATTTTTTTTACACTGAGGGTAGTGAAACAGTGTAGCAGGTTTCCAGGAAAGAATTCCTGATGATTGAAAACAGTCAAGGTCAGGTTGGATAAGGCTCTGAGGAGCCTAATCTAGTTAAAGGTGTTCCTGGTCATTGCAGGGGCATTGGACTAGATGGTCTTTAAAGGTGCTTTCCAACACAAACTATTCTATTATCTTGTGATAATCCTTAATATATTTAACTGGATACTCTTTTTTTGCCCTTTCTACAGGTAATTTTACACTGCTGTCAGGCTCTGCAATATCTGAAAAAGCTTATTACATCAAGATTTTTAAATTGCTAACATTTTAACAATATTACTAAAATTGAAGTGGATATCTGATAAATTCCTTATCATAGTGAAATGATGGTTATATAAATATTCCTACCCCAACAATTACCACCTACAGTGACCAGCCTCAAGGCTTTGGGTCACCTCTTTCATCCAGAGATGAACAAAAGACACCCCACAGCACCTTTGTCTTGTTGGAGAAACCTGCTCAACCTTCTTCTTGGGAATTCAGAGATACCCCTTGGATATTAGCTACACCAAATCCAAGCGTCAGTAGCAAAACCCAGACTCCTCAGCCAGCAGCTGTTAATGGTTAGAATACTTTAAAAATTTAAGTATGCCCCTAACTTCCTCCAAAGAGCAGCCAAAGTTGAGGGAACGGTTTTGCTTTTAAAATATATTATTTTTAGCATCCTAACCTGTGGAATCAGTACTTGTCCAACTGTTGGACGGCTTCACAAAGCAGGCCCACTGGTGTGTAGCTTCTCCTAGGATTGGAAGAATCCTTATATCACCTTTATCAAAGAACCAGAAGCCAGAGCTGTAATTTTTGATTGTGTTTCTTTAATAAAATTAACATCTAGATATATAAATAAAGCAATGACATGCTGTTGAACAGAGATTTCTCTTGGTACACTACGAAGGCTGTATAGAGCACTCCACAGACACGTAAATTACTGACATCCATTGGAGGCCCTTATGTATGAATAGTTTAGTTTTAAATTCAAAGTATCTATGTATCTACTGATCAATAGTGATTGGATAATCTTTCCAAGTACCTGCCCACGCAGACACATTCCAGCTGCTAAACTCCATAAAAAATAAAATAAACTGTGCTGTGAAATTTGAAAAAATTCTCAGTGATATTCTAACACCTCTGAAGACAAAATGCTTTTGATTTCAATATGAATGGAACATGAATTCTCTCCATATTGCTTTCCAAAAACATACAAAATGTCAGAATCTGTGGTATTGATGATTCCAAGATTGTAGAAAGTCTCTGTCTTTCAGCCCCGTTGCCAAAGAAGAAGCCATAATTGGTCTGTGCGGGTTTCAAGGTTGTTTATTCTTGCTTATCTCTAACATGTTCTGCTGCCCTGCCGCAGCTCTGTCCTGCAGGGCAGCGTTGGGGCTCTGCCCCTCAGTGGGATGTTACAAACATTATATACCAGAAACTACGTGTGCTATATTTACAATAACATGCCAATATCTATCATCTACATTGAACAGTGTGTCCCAAGCCTAAACCAATAGAAAAATGCCAACACTACAGTGAAACATGGAGGGCATGAAGGAGAAAAATAACAAAACACACCCAATTTCCTCCATCTTGTCCCCTTTGAACCCCTAATCTAGAATCCTAAAATTTTACTTTTGCACCCGTGCCACACATAATTATTACTCATATCAAACACTCAGAGCTTGTAATTCATCCTCTAAGATTGAAAACTCTTTTCCATGGACAGAGATCAGTGTCTCTTGAGGCTCTGTCCAGGGGGGTTCCTGACCCCCTGCCAGGGTCCCAGGCCTTCCAAGGCAGCCAAAGGGAAGCTCTGGATTCCCACAACAAAAGTTATGACTTGGCGAAGTAATTTATTCAGCTTCAAATCTCTAAACTATTTCTCCTTTACTAACTTTACTTTTTGAAAGCTCTAATTAGGGACAAGGTTGTCTCATACTTTTATGGGGTCTGACCACTCTTAATTTCTTCTGTTCAGCAATCTAGAAAAGCTAAAATGATAGACATAAATTCCATTGTTTAAAATATACAAGAGAGCACATTGTTTATTGCTTTTCTTGTCACCTCCATAACATCACTAAAATAATTATCAATGTACTTAGAGAAATCACAGTTGACAGAACCTAAGACACACTAAGATAGCTGAGCAATATAAAGGGTAATTTAATATTTTAAGTTCTTAGCAAATTCAGGTCCCACAGAGTAAGTCAATATCTATTGGCATTGGAATATTATTTGAAAAAAAACCCTCACTACACTTATACAAGTAGTTTCTCATACTGTCTGACAAATTAGCACTTCTGTTAAGCTGGCACAAACAATTGGCTTGACTAATTTCCTAGAAGTATAACCATTACAGTTTGATGCCTGTGGCTGAACAAATTTCTCCCTTGAATAGAACAGAGATGAGTTACTATTGACACTCACAGAAATGTAACTGCCCCCAAAATCCTGACTACCAACAGCCTCTGAATTCTGTAGTGTCCCATCAATGTTTGTCAGCTTACACTCTGCTTTAAAGTAATTTGTAGTTTGTCATAAGAACATTTGTCATTATATGAATTGTTCCTGATTTTCTAGCCAGAAAGATCAAATGGAACTACTTGTCTATATTTTGATTCAAATACATTTTAATTGTGTTTACAGAATGCAAAAAAAAAAAAAAGAGTATGCCTCAGCCACCAGTCATTAAGTCATTAATACATTTTTTCTTAAGTCATAATAAGAAACACAGGCTCAGAAGACACTTATTCAGTAATTTAGTTTACAAAGAAAACCAAAAGAAGTTTACTAGTTTCCAGAGTTCTAGGAGTCATCTTTTAAGCAATATGCATTTCATATCATTTAGCCAAAACTTTAACTTTAGTAGTAAGCTGCCCTCCTTCCTTCTCCAGATGCAGTTTCTTAAACTAAGTCTACTTAACATAAGAGAGATCCTTTGCAGCTTAGAAAAAGACCAAACCAAATAAAATAACCCAAAACAAACAAACAAACACCCAAACCCCAAAACTAAATAAAAAACCCCAAAAAATTAAAAAACCACCCCACAAAAAAAAAAAGAACAAAAAAAAACCAACAAAAACCAAAAATCCCAAGGAAACCCCCACGAGGTACATGCAATGCAGAAATGTACTTTATTTTAATTTTAAGCTATCTTTTTATGCTTTCAAACTATTCATTCACATAGGTGATTACAGAATACTCCATGAAAAGTAAATATTTGTCTGCATGTTATCATGCTGTTTATGAGGCATGAGAGTAATTCACAACTGTAATTACAAGGTCTGAAATGCTCCTTTGACCTGTCTGAATTTCTTCAGCATCCTCTCCCACACAGACATTAATGTGCACAACCATACATGTACAAAAATGGATGGACAGATTACACTTCAGATCAAAAACTCAGTGGGATTATTCCTTTGAGTACATTGACTTACCTGGATAGTTTAGGTGATCTCTTCGGAGTCTTATCCAGCCCATTGCTTGCTTCACATCCTCCCCTCGAATAACCCATCTCAAAACATAGTGCTTTGTGTAAAATTTATTTTCCTTTTCCATCTGTGTTATCCAGTGGTTTTATGTTCTTGTCTGGTTGTTCTGCCAAGCTTTCTGAGGCTCAGGGAAATTAAACAACTAGTGCAGGGTCACATATGTGTCAGCTCAGCCAAAATTAGCATCGAGTTTTAAAAACAGACATATAACTGCATACAAAATAGGAAGAAAAATGTGAAACCTTGTCACTTCGAGGGCTGTTGAGTTTGGTTTGTTTTTTTTTCTACAGATAAGCTTAGGCAAATTGTCATCCTATCAAGAAGAGGTTCTTATCTCCCCTTTTTCCTGGTAGAACTTTGATTGTGCCATAGAACCATCTCCTTTCTCAGAAGTAGCAAAGATCGTAACAGTTTTCCTCTTCTTGTACTACCTCAGAAGGACAAGTTGTAGAAATTAACAGTGCTGTATCCAACTTTTAAAAAATGAAAGACATTTGTGGTTGTTGGTATCTATATTAAACTCTCTGCTAAACAACAGAGACACACAATTTATTGTAACCTTTCTTGGATGCTGAGTGAAAAACAGTACAGTAGTTCACTAACATGAAGAAAATTAGCCTCTTTTTCTGTCCTAATTTTTAAACCTTCCTGCTTTAGGCCTGTAAATAACCGCATTTAAGAGAATTGTGAGATGTATAATAACAAGAAAAAGGATTTTATGAGGTAATAAAATGTTTTCTGTATTAATATTACTGTGTGCCTAAGAAAAGAAGTAGTAGATTTGAAAAAGAAATTCAAGGAGGATCTGTGTGAGGCATGGACAAACTTCAGTTTGGCTCAAAAGTTGTTCAGATATAGTTCCACAATAAAGCATGCATTACTATTAAGAATATATGAAGATATAACATTATCCTATATTAATACTAAGGATAGATGAGATTTTAATAATATATCACCTTTCTATATTTTATATTTTACTTCCTGACATCTTCCCAAGAAGATGTCAGGAAGTAAAACATAGAATATGGAGAGGTGATATATTGTCATGCCAACTGCCTCATGATTATTTAACGCATGTTTGTAAGTCTAAGATTTGAAACTTGTGAAAGGTCTTCTGAGGAGAAAAAAATTGTGCTCACCCATAATTTCTTTTGTAATTCCACAGCTCTGCAAAGTAATTTGTGTTTAAAATCAAACACTGACTATCACCTTCTATCAAGACCATAAGGTTTTCTGGTCCCAAGAGATTCCTAGAGAAAGGCAAGAATTTCAGTTAATTGCCAGATTTTCACAATATCCACCCTCTCAAATTAGAACCTGAGATTAGGGGGGGGGGAAAGGCAATAAAAATTACTTCTTTTACTATATAAATGATATATGAATTTTCTTCCTGCAGTACTATTGAGTAGCTCAGTTCCTAATATGGAACATTTTCATTTTCCTTGACCTTGAAATGAAATAGGTGATACATAGGCATTTATGGTTCTGCATGCAGGAAGCACCAGATTTTCTTATATGTTCCAGTACTTCAGATTTTTCTAATATCCTTTTAGAATTTGGAAATCACTCATTACTTTTAATTACTTCCCACTACTTAAAAAAAAAAATCTTTGGTCACAATGCTTGGTGATTTTCAGTTCTCTCCTCAAGAGAGAAAAAAAAAAAACAAAACAAAAAAACAACAACAAACAAAAAAAACCCTGCAGTATTTGACATGCCCTTCAGCATTAGAACTTTTGGAATAAAATACATCTTTCCTTTGTTCGTTATCAAAATCTATTTATATATTTCCATTGGGAAATATCTGAGACTTATAAAGCAATGAGAAAAAGCACTAATCCATTCATTAGCTGAGCATTTGATCTTTTCAAAGACTATTCAGGACAAAAAAAAGTAGGCTCCACTATTTTTCTTCTACAGCAATATAATCTTTAATGAAAATAATCCAAACCACAAAGCTGTTTTCTGATAGGTGTTTGAAAACATAATCTCTGAAACTCTCTGCAAGCCTGCTGCAAAATGCCTTTGAGAAGAAATATATACAGGTGCCAAATTATGAAGCTCAGACATTGTACAGGGGTAGCACAACCAAACAAAAAAAAAAATACTGAATCCCTGTAATGTAGTGTTAATCTTTACACAAGATGTCCTCAACCCCTATAATAGTATTTCTTCTATTTTTAACTTGCATATAAAAATAGGAGGAAAGATATTTTCCTCATTTCCCTCCTCCTCATTTTTTTTTCATTTCCCCCTATCTATTTCATTGCCTAAGCAACTTAAAACAAACCAACCTCCAATGTAAAAATAAAATACAAGATAAAATAACTACGTCATTGTGTTTCAAATCAATTTTAAGGATAAACAGGTCAGATTTGCTTCTGATACTAACAGATACACAAAGATTTCTACCATTTTCTGTGTAGTTAAATATGCTTATGCTGTGTCAAACACAAAAGGAAGAACGTAATTACAGATTTGCTCTTGATCATCTTGTGTGCTGAAATATTTATGCCACACAGATTCTGTGTTGGCTCAAAAAAAATGTCTCTCTCTGATATGATACTTTTCAAAGCTTTCAGTGCTAGAATGAATCTGAAGCAGATTCTGAATTAATTTTAACACTGGCTTTGCACTAAAATAATACAGAGGGCTTTATGAAAAATCTGTTAGATGCTCCAGTTGGGGACAATTCTTTACCTTACAAAGGCCAAATTATTTATTATTCTGATTAATGTTTCCTTAAAATAAAATGTAACACTTTTCACAATGATCAAGAAGGTACTCATCCTTAAAATTCCCTCTAACTCCAAAACAGAAACAAGAATTCTTAGATAGTATTTCAAGATTTAAAATTTCTCACTCCATGTAAAAACGTAAGCACAAGTGTAGAGTCAGACTACAGACCTGCACAGCTCAGCACTATATTTGTCCAGTTAGAAGCCAATTCTGGAAAAGATGACCAACACAGGAAGTAAAAGTAAATAAAAGCAAATAATAAAGAGAATAAATACTACTAGAGGGGATGGAGACATCTTGGGTAAAGATTAACACTAAATTACAGGGATTTAGTCTTGCCTTGCATAAACAATCTGCCCTTCAGATGCCCTTCTAGCCATCCTGTGCCATCACTGTGTTATCAAAAAAACAAAAGTATTTCTAACATATGAACTTGCCCACACACATTTTTAGCACCTAAAAAGGCCCATGGAAAGGAGCTTCATACCTCAAGACCAGCTGTATGAAGCACATACTTCCTTCTTTTGAACCTCTTCCTCTTATTTTCCTTTTTCCCCTTTAGATCTTCTTTTGGGAAAGGCAATGAATCATTGATCACAATTCACACACAGTTCATTAGCCACCTGAAATGATTCCTTTATCCTTGGCCAGCAACCTGCACATTACATCCACAGTGGTGTGGATGTAATGGTTGCGGTGACCCTGAGTAGCTGCAGGTCATTACTCAGGGCAGGGAAACTGTGATTAGCAGCACCATTCTTGTTATGACAAACCTTGAAAATGCTTGTCTTAGACTGCTAAAAGCTTTAAGCATTAATTGTTTTTGATAGAGAATTCTAAGCTAATATGTAATCAGTTCTAACTTTAGGATAACTTCCTTCAGGTTGTCAAGCAACAACCATTACCACGTTGCTGGAACCAGACATGGATTTAAGCCAGCAGCCTTGCCTGGAGCCCCTTCCCAGGGCTGCATAGACCTTGGAGCAGCTGACAGCATGGACAACACCAGGCAAATGGATGATGTTTGTGTTGTGCTCCCTCCTCTCTGCCTTATGAAGGGACAGAGGTTATCTCTAAGTCACACTGCAAGTTTGAATAGGAATAACCCACAGTGCATATGGCAGAGATGCCGCAAGGGGGAAATGGCACCAAAACAAGTGATAGAAGCTACAGGAGAGATTGAGCTGTGAGTGATCAGGCTGGGCAAATTGTGGGGAGAAGAACTGAGCCACAGTGCTGAAGAGAACTGCTGTCTGTACACAGTGGTATGCCCTAAGGTACATAGATATGTATGAATATGAAGAAGTGTCAGCATTGTAAGGCATAATTCTTTCTTTAAAAAAAATCTTAATTTTTAAAACATTAATTTTAATATTCAAGTAGATTTCCTTAAAACATGTATTTTATGACAGAAAACAAAAATACATAACACTACAATCTCTGTTTTAAAGGCAAACTATAAAAACCTTTCTTCAAATGTTTGTTCTAGAGCTCAAAGCTATTATTTTTATAACTGTTTTGTTCCCTTGCATTTCACTGTACATCACATATTCTATACTATAAAAGACTGATAATTTTACAAGGACAATAGCCTTCCAATGGCTGAACACAACGTATTACCTACATTTTAAGAAAAGCTAATCTCTATGAGACTAAGTAGTTCCCTATCTCAACTTGTGCAAAACAGATCTTCAACCTTCCTGAAACTGCAGAGCTGACAACACTGGAAAAAAGTATACCTCTACCTCTACAGAAAACCCTCTTAGGTACCATCACAAGTTTAATTCTGATACAAGTAAATTTATGTAAAGTAACCAAGTAATTTGGTATTATCTAGGAGGCATGACATCTAAAAGTCAGTCTCTGTTGAATGAAATTGAAACTCAGATGAACAACTAATTCACTGAAAGTTACTTGAAACAAATTTTTTTGTGTGTTGTATGCTTTTCTCAGTGTCTTTAAAATTGTTTCCATTTTTAAAACATCTCTCTTTTAAGTGACAGCATCATTTGTATATTTAACAACTACGCGCTAAGACTTCTCTTGAGCACTGATCTATTTGTATGTAGTATATGCTACTGAACTAAATTAGCTATATATGAACAAATCTCAAGGGTTTATTATTTTGTTGTTCTTTCACAATCCTTTTTCATTCACAATTGTGCACAGCCACAATGTATAAAATAAATTGGGATTTTGGGGCAGGGATTACTTCATTTTCTTGAGACAGACATGTTTTTGCCATTGGACAAAGAGGTTAGCTGACCTTAGGAATGTTACCAGATCATCTCAGCAGTACAGTAGGGTAACATCAGTGAAAGAAATATTTTGTTCTTTCTTGTATGTATTACAATTTGAGGTCCTTTTATTATATTAGAATAACATATTAAATTCATACATTACTGGATGTTGAGACAATTAGTCTTTAATGATTACAACAGCAATTACTGTTTCTGAAACCACTCAGGCTAACATTCTGCTTCTTGGCTATCCACAGAAAACTGTTCTAGGATTCAATTCAAAATTAATTAAACTTGAAAATTTATTGAGGTCAATGTTAATTTGAAAATTTGACCGTGCCAATTTCTTTTTTTTACATGTAAGGATTTTTTTTTTCCTTAAATACCACTGCTGAAGAAAAGGTAACAATCTAATTATGAGAGGCTATGGCTTTCAATATAGCAATAAATTATCTTCATAAGAAACCTAGGTATACAGTAAATTAAGTACCAAAAGATGACAGAAAGGTTATCTTCACTTTCAGTATTATATTAACTGACATGAGTGCATGTGCATGTGTTCTTTGATGAACACATCCTAATAGTTAACTGGCATGAAGATGTTAACAATGTCAATATTGAAGTTTATGTAACAGCTTGTAATCAGTGAAAAAAATTCTCCCTGAAAATACAGCAACAGTAACAATGTCCATCATTCTGTAATTTTTAAATTTGGATTTATCCGCTAAAACTAAAAATATATGTGAAGAGAAAGAAAACATAAGGGGAAGTAGTTAGAAAACTTTAGATTGATTGATTGTCACAGATGAGTAACAAAAAGGAACAAGTCTGCCAGGGACCTGAACTTTATTATTTCCTACCTTAACTATAGCCCAGAAAGACAAGTTTCTCAGAACACTGCATTTCTGAATTTCATGCTCATAAGAACTATGGAGTATCTTTGAATTTGTTGCACAATGAAGTCTTGAAACTGAGACTTTTGGAGATTTCAGCATCATCAGTCTGACAGAAAACAGAGCTTGACTAAAACAGTTCAGGTAGCTTTTCCATTAAGTCAAAATAGGACTTTTGAAAGAGCTTTGCTTCAGAAAAGATCAGGTTTGAGGAAGGCTCAAAAACTCACAGACTTATTTTCTTCTCAGAGTGATACAGGGCAGACAGCCAAGGAAGAAAGGGGCTCTGGAAAAAAGTAAAGTATGCTTTTCAGGGGAAACAGGAGTTTGTATTAGTGGGCACAGAAAACTTTTGACAAACAAAAACTCCAACCAGAACCTGAACAAGACTGCTGCTGTCTCCTGATGGAATCAGAGAGCTGGGCCAGAAAAAGAAGGAAGATAATTTATTGGGAAGCAGCACTGCCAAAAATTTCTTCAGCCCAGACAGCCCCTTGGTTCCTGTGGTGTGGTCAAACACAGAAGCACCCAGTAACAGTTTAAGAAATTCAAGCTGTTTTCCTTTCTTCCTTAGTTGAAAGGTGTATAACTGAAAAGCCACATGAATTAAGAAATAGATACAATGACCACATGATAATAGATGTCCTATTTTTCAAAGGGCTGTAGCATCTCTCTTATGAGGACAGAATAAGAGAATAGGGATTGGCCAGCCTGGACAAGACTGACCTAATTCTGGCCTTCCAGTACCTGAAGAGAGCATAAGAGAAAGGTGGGAGACTTTTTACCAGGGTGTGTAGTGACAGGATGAAAAGGAATTACTTTAAACTGAAGGAAAGTAGAGAATTTGTTTTTTCCTTTGAGGGTGGCAAGGCACTGAAACAGGTTGCTCAGAGAAGCTGTGTCCCTTAAAGTGTTTAAAGCCAGGTTGGATGAGGCTCTGAGCAAACTGGTCTAGTGGAAGGTGTGTCTCCCATGGCAGGGGTGTTGAACTAGACAATCTTTTAAGTCCTTTCCATGGTCTCCAATTCCTACAATATCCTATTTCTACCTCACATGACATTGACAGGAACAAATAGTTATTACCTTATAAAACAACAACAAAAAAAATCAAAGTGCATACTAATGGTGCAAAATTTGCCAAAATTGGCTGAACCTTAGCCTTTGAAAAGGAAAAACAAAAATCCAAAATCAAACCAAAACAAAAAGATGGACTGCAAGCAAATTGCATGTGCTGGGGGAAAATAACAGAATATTGGAATATTGTTTCCAAAGTATCAAAAACTTCCACTAGATCTTGCAGCTTTGTAAGTTTTGAGGTTTTAATTGCAGAAGGTGACTTAATTCAGATCCCGGATGCCAAGCCCTGCTTTGGTCCCAGGGTTGCATTAGACATATAGCAAGATTTTGGCATCAGGCAGTGTCTCATTCCTTCTCTTCCACCACAACTATGAAGATTGAATGTGGGGTAGAAATAGTACTGTAGGCATAAAATATCCAGCTCTGTCTGAATCATGCAAATTTTACAGGTGGCTGAAAAATTACTTTTTACTCACCTTTCACCACTTACCATGGAAATGTTTGAGGGTAGGTTTATTTTTCACAGAATTTCTGGAGTAAATAGAAAAAAACATAAAGAAGAACATCATGCAGAACGAGTAACAAAACCCCTACAAATGACACAGTGTACTGAGCATAAAGCAATACCAGCCCCAGCAGTACGAAATAAAAGCATGTGCTTTTCTCTTAAACAGCAAAAGCTATGAATCCTTCCTGGTTACTGTTTGAGGATTTATAGAAAAGTACATATCACTGTGGACAATATGAGCACTAATTACTTGCTACCAAGGCTGGACTTTGTTTGCTTAAAAAAGAAACCCAAACCAAACAAACACCACCACCACCACACCTGGTTACAAACCAAGACCTAAGGAGCTGCTGGCACTCACTTGAATTTAAGGAGTGAATCCAAGTCTGAACTACATGAAAACATCTGAACAATTGTGCATATTTTCTGCAACACGGACACTGTTTATCTTCGATCTTCTGTTTTATTTGTGTGACTTCTCAGCGTCAGTGAATATATGATGAACAATACAATACTTACATTTTTATTTTGCAGCTACATACGAAATATCTGGTTGCTTGAAAGGCAAGAGGCAATATAATACCTTTGAGGTACATCTGGATGAAATGGAGACTTTCATTACAAATTCTGTAAATTTTTAATGGAAAAAAACCCAACTGAAATGATCAAAAAGTTAACTTAATATAGTATTTATTTGTATAAAAATTAAAAATTATTTTATAGTTATATCCTGGAAATTTGTTCTTTGCTTTGTAAACTAAAAATTAAAATAATTGCTATACAGAAATATTTTGAAAGTCAACTAGCAAGGGTTAAAAAATACAAAATAGTTAAAACAGTAACCATTAAAATTTAAATGTTAGTCAGATACCCAAATTTTACAGCGTCTTTCAGGATTTTCTGTTCTGTTTTAGAATGTCATTAATGTAGAGAAGACTCCATAAACCTTTTTGTGAATGAAATTTTTATTTACACACTGTATCCAGAAGCAGATACATAATTCCTTATACAATTATTTTTCAAAAATGTGCAAGAAATTACTATAATTTTGTTTACAAACCAAAACACATTAAAATCAATGGACTTTGGATAATTCACTCCGTGGCGTGCTTAGTACAAACAGTGCACACCAGGTCTGAAAAAGAGAAAAGTGTAAACCACAGCAATCTGGATTGCAAGTATTAACTTCATGGCACTCCATCATCACTATAAAAATTCTTTAACCCAACAGGTATTCATAAAAAATTCATTTTGAATTTTTCATTATCTGTGTAGAATTTAGACCACTTACCAGATACAACAATGTCATATTTTTCACATTATGAACTACAATCTAGGCCATTTTTTATTTATAAAGAATGTCTGTAATTTTTCTTCTTTGCAGTCATAGAAAGATTTAAAGAAGTTAAATTGGCAATCATTGATTCACCTATAGCTTAGCTCAGAATTTGAAAGTTCAGTAACAGAGAAATACTTCTCATCATAGCCCATATATTGCTGGTATGCTGTTTTAAATATTTAATTCCAGTATTCACACAGATGAAATGCATCAAAACAAAAACTGCACAGATTTTACTTAGCCCAGTAGTCAATATTCACAGAAAGAAATTGGCTTTAACAAAATGTAAAGTCAGCTCATCTGAGAACAAAAAGTCTAATTAATAATTGCATTTCTGATCCTTCTGACAGAATTAAATTTTGGTAAAAGATGGCATTCACTATGTCAACAGCAGGATAAGTGCTATATCCTTCAAACAGATCAAAGTATACATATCACTTTCAGTTGTTTATAACACTGGCTTACAAAACAAAACTTAAAAAAACAGAGGAAATTTTGTGTGTGCAGATTTATTATTTCCAAATACAAGGTGTTGTTTTACTCTTCAAAATGGTAAAGCAAAGTTATCAGTAATGTCAATAATTTCAGACACTGAAAGGAATTTTATTTTAAAGTTTCATTTTCAAAACTATTTTTCCTCAATTCAATTGCATAAAAAGCATACCTTTTGAACCCTTAAACTGTTGTGCTGAATAAATAGCCATATTTCTATTCTATAAGAGCAATAGTCTGTTAGCTTTTGTTCCTAGTGTATTTACTTCCAAAGGTCTCCAAAATATCCTCCATCATCTTTCTTTTATTTGTCAAAGACACTTTGTTCCTCTAATTTTCACAAAGCAGAAGTCAACACAAGTTTTGTGGTTATTCTGAGTGCTTCTAAATTGACTCATAACTAAATGCTAATGTGTTTCTTTTATATTAATCTTTATAATAAGAAATTGCAAGTATCTTTAATATTTTCAAAGTATTTTTTCTAAGTTCATTCTCCTGGCTGGCCAGATACCTCAGTATGAAAAAGTACTGTGAGGTTCTGATTAAAGAGACCTGTAAAAATAACTACCTGTGTCTATTTACTACTTATTTAAAGCATTTGGAGCTTAGTAGAAATATCACCACCATTTTCTATTTGGAAGCAAGTGCTCTATGGTTCTTACATCCTAGACCTCAACCACTTTTAAGTGTTCCTTTTGTGGTAGCTTTATGGCAGAGGAAATGACAAAGTTAACTTGACCTGATTAAGTTCACAGATGAACAACACAGCAAGGAAGGCAATTCAAAAACAGGATAGCTGCTTTAAAACGTTTTTTTTATTTTAAAAAGCATCATTTATGAGTGAACAACTGAAATTTATAAAGGTATGGGCAAGAATTTTATCATGTGTGTTCTTGCACTTTTTCAATTCCACAATAAGACCAGCATATTATAGCTTCAAATATTTAGGTTTCAATGCAATGACTGCTAAATTAATGCATGTGGTATAGTATAAACATATGTTTAATGTATTCAATAGTGGTATTAAATGGCAATGAAAATATTTTATATACTATAATCTTTCAAAGATTCTGTAGAATGCATAGGCCCTCTAGTATGGGGAAAGAATTTTTAAAGTGAAGAAAATGCCAGAGGTTTTCTTCCAAAAGTATGCATCCGAAATCCATTAAAATGATTTTCTTTTTCCTCTCCACAGACAGAATCAGAACACTGTACCATACAATAGGTTATTGTGCCTTTTTGAATAAAGTTAGTAATCCTGATTCAGGGTAGGGGGAATGGGACATGACTGGGTAGGGGGAGAAGTTAGCAGAGAAAAAAAAAGAAAATGGAATACTCCCTTTCATACATATATTTCCATGGCAGAGCCAACAAATCACATGTATAGACTGCTCTAGATTATTTTCTTTTTAAAGTTTAAAACTTTATCAGACTAAAGAGGAAATCCTTATTCACCCTCCCTTAAAAGCAAAGGCAGTCTTTATCTACCTTTGATTTTCTTTTTTTTATTTTTTAGTTAAACATTATGGTCAAAAAATAAATTAAAAAAATATAAATTTTGTCTATCAATTCAGGCAACCCAAGATGTAGTGCTACTGCACCACCTTGCAGCAATACTGTATTCACTCCTAAAGACTCATTTTAGGGGACAGAAATGCTAGATTAAATGAGAAGAAGAAAATGACCCAAACAAGAAAGATGTATCAAAGATGGACTTTTTTCCTAAGGTGATCTTTACTCATTAGCCACTTCTACCAGAGATGGGAATATGACATTTTGAAAGACAAAACAGGGAGGGGCAGAGGCATACAAAGCAAGGCCTCTCAGCAAGGCAGAGGCAGGCGTCCCTCCCAAGCCAGCTACTACCCCTGTAGCAAGTAACTCATAAAAGTGATAAAAACATGGAAGAAAAGAAAACCAAAATAAAATAGAACAAGAAAATGCCATGGATTAACCCTGCATGATGAAAATATTACAGTGTAGAACCTGTACTCCCCGCTGAAAGTCTTTTTTTCCCTACAGAAGGTTAGAATAACTGTAAGCTTTCCAAATGCCAGAATCTTTGACAGATATCATAAACACTTACTTAATTGATTCAGTATTTCATATGTCAAAACATATTTCATGACAGCAAACTGAAACATATTCTGCGGTCACTGTATATCCAAACATCTCTTCCCAATAATTTGAAAGGCTAGGAGAATAGCATTTTAGAGATGCATTTAAACATCTTCCATATAAAATGTTACCAGTCCTGTTCCTTCCTCCTCAAAGGATATAAAAAAGGGGGAAAAATATCCAAAAGACATTAGTGTATTACTGTACTTTCTGAAGTAAAAGAAAAATGTAAAAAAACCTTCTAGAAATGATAAAATTTCAAGTAGCTTGAACATAAATATGGTAGAAGTTATCCTATTAGAAGTTCTATCTCATCCCCAAAATGGCTTATAAATTTATGTTCCCATGATAACAATTCCTAGAGTCTTCCCACAAATCCAGGAACTTCCTTCCCTTACTCTGCAAAAATAAGCAGGAGGGAAAAGGAAAGAAAGAGGGGACCTGGTAGATGTTAATTTATTAACTGATGGCATGATTATAAAAGGTACTATTTTACAAGACCCCAATACCACAATTTTCTTTTAGGTACTATACATTAACTTTCATGGACTGTTTTTCAAAGGCCATTTTTAGAGGACAAAACACTGAGACGAGAAGAAGGCTGAACCAACCTCCTTAAACACAAGAGTGTACAGACAGTACAAGGCTTAGGAGGAAGGTTTTTTTTTCCCAAAGATATGCCACATAACCATGCTCTTATCACACAGCTCTGTCTATACATTGGGGCATATCTCTACAGAAATGTCTAATTACGACACTAGGAAACAGTTTTTAACTTAGATGTAAAATCGGTAATTTAGAATACCAATATGTCATTTATCCATAATCATTTTTTCTAGAGGTTGTTTTAAAGGAAAAAAAAAATCCATTCAACAAGTTTCATTTGACTTTTACTTATTGTTGAATACACATGAAATGTGCTTTCAATGCATAAAAATCACAGTGGATAGCAGCAAAGGACTTGGGGGAAATTAAGGAGAATTTGATCATTCACATTGTGATTAATCTGCACATTGATGAAAGATAGCTATTTCACACTTCTAAAAATAAAACTTGAGATCATTCTTTCCAACAAAACAAAACAAGAAAAAAAAGCCTCCCAAAATACACAAAACCCCCCAAAACAAACATAAATGCAAATGCATTACTTTTCTTTTACAGACAAAAATGAAATATTCTTATGGCAGCAAAAGATTTTGATAATAATGAAAGTCTGTAAACTGTAATTCAATCTCTTTTTGTTGTTGTTGTTCCCAAAGTGCAAGATGCAAGATTCCCGTAAGCTTTCAGTAGTGCTTTTCCTGTAAATAATCCTTCATTTTGTTTGGCAAAGGCAGTTTTTGAATCAGGTCTATTCTGGTGTACTGACGTATTACAAAACGACACAGGTACTGTAAAGAGCGCACCTGCATAAACCGGGACACTGGATTTGTCAGTCTCACTGGGTAAGTTGCAGATCCTGGCAGCCGGGATCTCGAATAGCAGAAAGCTCCATTTTCAGAGTCCCTGATTGAATGTTCAATTAAATCAACTATAGATGTATGTCCCTCCACATCTGGCTGTTCATAAAAACTAAACCTACCATTTGAGTGTTCAATTCTAGTGTGAAGAGTTTTTCCATGGGAACGAAAACTCAAACTTAAAAGATAACGATCATCAGAACTATCTCGGACGAGAAATGAGCCATCAGGCACATTAGCTAATTTTCCCTCTGCCTCCCAGCGTGTAATGGGGCCCCAGTACCATCCTTGTTTTGCAAGTTTTTTCAGTTCTTCTGTGAGGCTTGTCACAACCATAGGACCGCTGTTCTGTACAGAGTCATAAACTCTTCCAACTCCTGGGGCAGTGTTAGGGTCAAAATTCAAATGGCAGCGCATACTTTCAGCCACATGGGCATCTGTGCCATTTAATCCATTGAAGTTCCTTTGGATTTGATTATTCTGCATTGGAGGTAGCAAAGGTGAGAGTGGAGGGACATCACTATGATTAACTCTTGGGCTTTGCAACATGACTCCTGTGGTACCAATCAACAAACCATTCACCGTCTGGTCCACAAAGATATCTGGTGCAACGACTACGTCCTGATCCACTTGGCTCTCATCTTCGTGGAAAGCATTTCCCCCCACTTGAGGAGAAACTGTCGAAACTTCCATGGGTGAGGAACTATCCAGACAGTAACTACGTGATCCTTCCAAAGGATACATTCCCTCATCTAAAGGCACAGTATACTGAATGTAGTCCTGAGGCATTAATCCAATAACTACAGGCACATGTTCATCAATATGAAGATGCAAGTCCCCGTTCTGAGATTCCGTATTTTTTAATGCATTGGTTTGTTCCTGGAACACATTTTCTGACTGCAAGTCATGGAAGTCCTTTCGAACACCATTCAGTGCTGGGCTTGGATTAGAGGAATGGACCAAGGCCTTGACTTTCACTTCCATTTTGATGCAAGTCTCTTCTGAATTTGTAGGTCGAAGTGGCCACGGAGTTGGGCTGTAATGGTGATTACGGAGGGAAGTAGATCTCAGAGGTCTTTGAGCTCGCACATCTTTGAAGGTTATTGGAGCAGATGAAGAAGAAAATGTGTCATCATCTGCAGAGCTTACAGAGGGTGTGCTGCCTTTGCCTTTCTGTTTTTGTTTTGCTGAAAGCCTCCTTTTTAACGTACCCATTAAACTTTCACTTTTTGATCTATTTTTGCCTCCTTTTTCATCTTCACTATTGACTTCACAGCTAGCCAAATCTTTACCATAGCAGCTGCCAAACAAAGAGTCATCTTTTCCAAATTCACTTAATGATGGCTGCTGAACCATTACAAAGTCACTTTCATCTTTACTTTTATTTAAGTTAAAGGACTTGCGAATTGTTTTGAGACTAATTTTCTTCATTATGACAAGTTACCAAATCTGGGTGATCAGCACTGCTTGTGGTGATATAGCCCTAACACACGAAGAGCAGTTTCTGCTTCATTTATGTGTTCTATCCAGCCTCATTTAACTTCAAGAGCCATTTCCTGAAAAGAAATAAAAAACAATTACATTCACAAAAGAAATATTTCAAAAATTATCTATGAGGGTTTCCCCCTATCCAAGCAAAACAGAAATTTCAGTATTTTAACAATGAGTATCACATAAAAGTAAAAGTAAGGAGCTGACTTTGAAACAATCAGGCTCAAAAACTGAAACTCCTACATCGGCCTTGGAGATTTCCACAACTTCTTTCTGCTTTCATCATGGTAATTTTTGGAACATCCACACACCTTATACTACACTCACAGGCGTATATATTTAATGCATTTCTAAATAATTTTCAAACATATAAATACTCTCTTTCCAAAGGCTCCTAAAAAATGCCCACACAAGTAACTACAGAAGATAAAAATACAGAAAACATTCTAATCAACAGAATTCCTACATGCAGGTTAAACTGTGATTGGTCCTAAAAACATTGTCTTATAAGGTTATACTTTCTCTACACAAGAAAGTTAAGTAATATTTAGAAGGCTACATATTTATAGGAAAACTAAGTGTAGTGAAAATACAGATTTTCCTTAACAGCAAAGTAACATACATTTACAGCAAGTCCTCCTGAATTTCTGTGAAAGAAAGGATTTCCAATCTATTTTAGCCACAGAAAACCAAGTCACAGGCTCTTACTGCCTAAAATTATTAGAACTTTTCTTTCTCCAGTATTTCTGCCAAGACCTAGTGGACACAGCTGCTCAAGTTCCAGACAACTGCTCCCACTTGGTATCTTGCAGAATGAGGTACTCACAAATTTGATCTTTTGGAATTTTTTTTTCTTTATTTGTATTTGACTGTGTTTTTGGAGGGGCTTTGGAGGGGCATGGTTTGTTTTGTTTTAATTTTAGCTAGACCTTCCAAAGTAAACAGCTCTGCAAAGAGAAGGACAACGCATGGGAAAGAGAAGAGAGGGAAGTTCTACTCGCACAGAAGTAGGTACTACAATTAGTAGTAACTGTTATTCCACATACCTCCAAATACGTATGGTGTTAGCAGCACAACCTGTAGCAGCAAGCCTGGCTCCAGGCTAAGCATGGCAAGCTGAAGTAGTCTAAGAATCTTTCAAGAAATCTTCAACCTTGGTGGACTGAGGGGAAAGTAAAACAGCCCTTATATACACACTTCCCACTTTTCTCCCAGAGTATCACAATATAAGCAAACCGAGAAAAACAGTGCAACGGACTGAAATAAGTTTTATCAACTAAACAATGTTGTTTTCTTAAATATGCAGTTTTTGAATGCTTAAAACCATGGAAGGACATGATTAATATAACCAAGCAGTCCACTGCCTATTGCTGTTGCCCAGCCTAACTACTGTGGTCCTCAAGTACACAAAAGTTGAAGGATCATATCCAAAGCAAACTAAAAGGTAATGTGAAAGAAACATCTACGGATTCTTAACTTCAAAACACTTGGAAAAATTTTAAGTAAAACCTTGCTGCTGGAGGGGTGTACACTGCTCCATAAAAAGCAGAAGTAGTAAAGATTGACTTACTTGGATTGTTCCCTAGTCCTATCTGCATCAACATATTTCAAAGAGTGGTTCTGTGTCCTTGTCATAACCTCTGATATTTCCCAAGTCCATCTTCAGAGCACTTTCAGATCTTTCCATTTCATTTTCTTAATTACCAAACTAAATAACACTTTCTTTCAATGGGGAGAAACTAAAAGGTTTCTCCAGTATCTAAACTGATTCACTTTCTACCAGCAAAGAACAAACATGACCAAAACACTTCTTAGACAAAAGCCTAAGAACCAATTATTTGCTATAAATTAATATTAATACTTAAAAAAGCAGAGCTAGTATTTTATGATATGTTCACTAGTTATTTTCCACTTTTAATATACCTGTTCTATCAGGAGTCATGAAATCCTAAAACACCATCCTCCAGTTACACAATGTGAACACAATCCTGAGTATGAATTTTCAAAGGTTAAAACACTATGTTTACTTTCCTACAAGTGCAGATAAAGGGAGACTTACATGTCAATTAAAAGACTGAAAATGTCACTGACTTTCTAATCCTAAATCATCTGGATTTTACCATCTTTCCAATTTGCAGAACTTTTTGTTATATGTAACTCAATTAACCTACAAAATAAGTGAAAATTACAACTTCAGGATTGCATGCTTCTCCTAAACTTACTCAGAGCATTGATTCATGTGATAAAATTAACTCTGCTTTTGTGTGTGAAGCACCAGAAGCCTGGGAACTATCATATTAGCTCCACCTGTGAAAACCACGTTCTCCAACTGCTTCTGACATCCACAAGCTGATATTATTTCCACTTTTCCAGAAATGTTCCCCCCTCCTTGTGGAAGGTACTGTTTGCAGTTACCAATCTCGTCACTCTTATGACCAGTCCCAGAACTCAAGGAAGCAGCATGAAGCTGGATCAGGGGGTATTTAGGTTGGATACCAGGAAAAGGTTTTGCACATTGAGGGTGGTTGGGTACTGGAACAGGCTCTCCAAAGAAGCGGTCAGAGCGCAAAGCCTGATAGAGTTCAAGAAGTGTCTGGACAATACTCTTAAGCATATGATGTGATTCTTGGGGTGTACTGCAGAGACCCAGGAGCTGGACTCAATTACCTTGATGGGTCCCTTCTAACTCAGTATATTCTGGATTCTATAAAATGGTTAGTTTATTAGTTGTATTCTTGCAAAAAGTCACATCAAGATATAAGAAAGGTTTGATAATCAACTGTAAAGCACATAAACATCATGCATCTATCCAGAAGCCCAGTTCATTCATGCAAGAGAAGACAATAAAAATCTAGAGACAGTCCAGGTCGAAGCTCTTCAAAGTAAACCAAACATACTCATATCATCAGAGCAAGTCTCTAAACAAGTCATCCATATGACACCCACCTTAGGATACCTCCTATACATATTTTATCCAGGACACGAGAAAACTAATAAATACCCCCTGAATTCAAATACCCAAACTGATCCAAATATTCCTCTTTCTTTGCACATACTTAATTCTGGATTGCATATCAATATGTTTAGAAATGCTGTATAGACAGGTCTCAATAAAATTGTATGCTTGCAAGTATAGAATTCATTGCAGTCTTCATCTAATAGAGCTGGAGCAGAAGAGGCCGGGCATACACCCCTTCCTGGAATATATTAAAATGAATTATGCAACTTCTTCACAACCCTCAGCACAGCAACAGCTTCACTAGTATTTTGCATGAATTATGGCGTGACTGAAGTCTCCCACCAATGTGCTCTTCCAGTGCCATCTGCTGTACAATGAATTAGACAGCCTAACAAGAGATAACTCTAAAAATTCTTCTGGGAGATATTTGCAACTATAAACAGATTTGAACTCTACCAATGTATTCCTAAGGCCTGGTGACTGTGTGCAGAAACACGGTCAGTCTGGAACACACAGACTGAAAATGAGATTAATCAAATCCAGAAAGAGAATGAGATCTTAATGCACAGAATCATGTGGATGAATGAAATTCAAACTTACGAATTTTCATCACAAATTCTGCATCTCAGAATATTATGCAAGTTAAAAAAATACTGGCCAGGTCTCTGGACAAAAACTACCAGATTATTACCAAGCAAAACCGATATCCCCTGCTGCACATAAAAATATGTGCAATGAAATGCAAAATATATGTGTAATGAAAACTAAATTTGCACACTTCACTTGGAGGAAGAGCAACATTTATCAATCACATACAAATGTGAAATTACTAGTGAAGATAATTAGAGCTAAAAGTTCACTTTAAAGGCTACTTCTTGAAAACCTGAAAAGAAGGCCATGCAATGGTACATTAATTATTATGATGGCCAGCACTGATGTATGAAAAATTTTAATAGTTTTAAATATATATATCAGTTTCTGCAAAGCCAGTTTGGATATTCCAACATTTCAGATTTGTTTCAGTAGATTGGAATCACATAGCTATCTCAAAGCAGTGTTTGCAAAAGTACAGCAACAAAAAAGTTTGATTATGCTGTCTTTATTAATTTCTGATCTTTTTCACACTTTTATGCTAGGCACACTCATTTACCAAGACAAACACTATAAACAATGCTGCTGAAATGCACTACAATAGAAATAAACCAGGAATACCTTTAAGGAGTTAGGATAGAAAACACCATACTGGAAACATACAGCAAAATACAACTCATGTTTGAACAAAGAATTGTCTTTAAGAAGTTTACTTAAAAAATAATCACAAAAATTACTTCAAATTATTAGGCAATGTTACTTTGGATAATTTTTCTAAAATAAATGTTAATCTGCTTATTTATTTCCATAAAGTGAAACAGTTGAGCATCAAACTTGATTTTTTTTAAACCCACATCAAACTGCATCATTCCTGAAAAGTCTCTCTTTCACTTAGAAATATATAATCTTTATTCTTATACTGGATCATCATAAGACTTATATAATTTACAATTTCAATTTATTGTATTTTAACATAATTAGGAAAATAACTAAAAATAACTCAAAAGTGAAAAGTTTCTGCATTCCTGGGCATAACAAGCATTGGGTTCTCATTACTGTCAGATAATGAAGCCTATTCTAATCTACAGAAATATGAGGTGCCACTCCCCTGTTTTCCCCAGATTCTCTCTGAAATATATTCATGCATTCTTTTGGAAGACCATGTCAAAAACATAGCATCCTAAGGTAATGCAGATTTCAAGACCTGCATTTTGGAAATTCCTAAGTGTCCACATTTTCTCCAAAGTTACTAAATCTATTAATATGAATTATTAAGAAGTTGCTCTCCATATCCATTTGCATCAACTCTACTTCAATACTGAAGTCTGTATCACTGGAAGTTTTTCTACAAACCAGTACATAAAATAATGACTCGAGGTATTTCCTGGTATGTACTTAGGGTTCCAGGTTATATGAGCACAAAAACAATACACAAAATACTCAGTAAGCAAAGAAAGATTAAGACTTCAAACACCATCAGGTTCTAAAAGAACATACACACTACCAGGCAACTTTTGGCTTTTTCTCTATACCTGCCACAAGCACACTGAAGACAGTGAGGTTTTTCCCTTCACTGATCTTCAAGTAAATTCCTACATTATACTCCTTTTCAGTAAGAAGAGCCTTTAAATGAAGTAATCAAAATTCCATTGCATACTCTTATATCTTGAAAACAACAAAAAAAGGTAAATTGTTTTAGTAGTGGCTTCCTTGCTAATGGATGAACACTCCCCTAATATGACCACAAATTTTATAAAAGCCCTTCTTACTTGCATACCTGCTTTTCTAGTGAGCTCAAGGCTCAGATGTACAACTTCACACAAAATTGGAACAAGGAAAAAACAGATGAAAGCTCATCTGACAGTACATTACACTTATATCAAGAGTACTTAAAGCCTCCTGTTTTTAAGTTAACCAATCAAAGACCTGAACTGTGAGTTATTCACCAGAAAATTTATATTTCTACCCTCTATGATTGGAGCAGCTGAGTAAAGTATGGTCAAACTCTCTACAGGGTAATATAATTGAACAGGTTTTATACAGATTACAATTTAAAACAAACCAACCAACCAACAGTAAGTCATATCATTTAGTCATATCATCTCTCCTAATTTTTTCCCTCCTTTTAGGAAACTTAAACATAAAACAGTCCATGGACACTACT
The DNA here is from genome assembly GCF_050655825.1 of Lonchura striata. NCBI lineage: Eukaryota > Metazoa > Chordata > Aves > Passeriformes > Estrildidae > Lonchura > Lonchura striata. The sequence goes on from NC_140704.1 coordinate 101,085,641, forward strand.
GTTGCAATACAGGATAAAGTAACCCTAATCACTACCAACCTTTAGCAGAGAATAACCAAGGTACATCTTTGGTAATACTTAGAAAAGTGGGGTAAATTAATAATTTATTTTTTTAATTAAAAACTTGACACAGTAAAATTTTTCTTTAGCATTTCTGATTTTGGGAATTAAAAGTATGCATAACCAGGAACACAGCCACTGGAAAGGTCCAAATACCTTGACAGCTTTTCCTTGGCCTGCTGTTGAAAAAGAATGTCCTTTAACATTTATATTTCCTTGATTTTTTTTTTTATTTTCTTTCTTTGAACACTATTTAATCCATGACTGCTTGCAGTAAGTCCTATTCCTTCCCATATTTGGTTGCAGAATGGAATATTTCTATCTGATTGGTGATTTTCCTCTGGGGAGTAACTTAAGGGTGCTAAATGGCATCTCTATTATGGTTCATATGTGTATATACAGACTTGTAACTATAATAATTTCATCACTACAATAGCCAAACCCAGTAACTAATATTAACAGTCCTCAGCCAAGGTTATATCTGTTACCCAAGGATGGTCGGCTGGGATCCGTATCTGCTCCTGAGCTACCATGGGCACACTAATGTGAGGGTGTTAAACTGAAGTTGGCACCAGCTGGAATTGGCTCAAGGACACACATAACAGCATGATACCAGAGCTGCTGTTGGAGGACGAAACTCCAGGGAAGCTGGGTGGATGACAGCCAGTAACCACTTGAGCCATTCCTGCTAGATCTCTCACAAACTGAGAATCAACACCCAAACAGGGAAACAAGCAGACTGTACTTTTCATACATTTACTAAAAGACAGGCACAAGTACCATCTTTCATCACGTTCTTTTAAGCAAACATATGATAATAAAGCATACTGCTAACAAATTGTTTCAAACATGTGGAAAAGTTACCAGAAAAATGAAACCACGATTTGGCTCTAAGACCCTGATCAACAGCAAGGGGAAAAGGGGCAAACAAAAATAACCCAGCAGTTCTATGCATGCCAAGGCACTGAAAAAGAGAAAAGAACATTTTTGTTCAATCAAATGGGAGAAGTCACTAAAGAAACCTGATGTGTTCACGTGTTTCAATGCAGAAAATCCTATCCATTGACTGCAAATAAAACTTTGCTTTTAGTTTTCACATAGCTGTGCAGAAGCAGATGAAAAGTGAGAATAATGCTCAGTCAGACTCCGTCTTAATTTTTTACTATTTTACAAGAATGTAGCAGCCAGCCTTGCAGCAGACTGTCTGTCAGCAAAAATTAAGTAGTTTCATAAGCAAAGGTTAGACTTCCTGGGAGAAAATGCATGAGAATTCCTTTCCAACTAAGGGTCCATCTCCCATTCCATCCTGACAGAAGATTACACCAAGATGTTTCCCCTCCATTGTAAGGTATGGGGTAGCCTCAGCTTCATAATGAGGATTTATGTTTATCCAAGATATTTATGCAATCCTCTTAAACCATATCACAGTTATTTTAGGAGTCTGAAAAGCTGTAAAACTATAATGCTCTACAAACCAGCATTTCATTTTACAATACAGACCAACACCACATTCTGTAAAAAGAATCAATTTTAAAACATTTTCGCTCTAAGATGGCAAGGAACAGATACTGTACCTACATATTTGAGAACAAGGTAAATGTTTAAAATTAATATCATGAAAATGAAAGGAAGAACAGAAAAAACAGTAAAAACAAAATAAAACTGCACTTCTGCCTTATTTTCATTGAGAAGTACGCATAAATATCTAAATGCTGGAATGTGTGTTGAAAATAACATAATATATGTAATTGTATGGATGCAAGTACTAAAACCCAACGCAGTTTGGTTTCTGAATCCTCAGTTATGCACTTCCAAACATAATTTTAGAAATGCTATCCATCCATTCAAAGCATATGCCAGAAAGATAGAAATAATAAAGCAGACCATTCTCTTGAAGTGGTTTTTTGTGGTCAGCAACAATCTGACCACTCTTCATGTTAGTGACAAAATAATATAATTGTGAGAAACACTTTTCCAGCTCTTCCCAAAAAGGGAAAGAAAACACTCAGCAGACATGCAACAGCTAAATAGCAACACTTCACATTAACTTATATTGATTTTGGTTTCACTTTCAAAGTTCAGGCTGGTATTCCTACAGCAAGAACAGAAATAGTGTACAGCTTCCAGAACATGAACCAAGACAGCTGAAAAGGGCCTGCTGCTGCTAAAAAAAAAAAAAAAAAAAAAAAAGACATTAAACATGTACAATGAATGATCTTTTCCTACTGTGCTATCAGAACATACATTCAACTTCTCAGGCCAAAAATCTGTCACCAGTGAACCTCACAGTACAAAAGGCACATACCAAATGGGCAATACGGAAATACACCACTCAGTTAATACTAAATGCTACATTACATGTTTGTTTCCTGCTTCCAAGGGGAAAAAATCATTAGAAAAAAAAAGGGAAGACATTGTGAGGAGAAAGAGGAAAAGACAGGAAAAGTAATAGAATGAGAAACCTCATACCATATGGTACCATTACAGAGGTGATCATTCTGGGAGATATTGAAAAACACCTGGAGGACAAATCAGTCATTGGTCACAGCCAGAACACAGGAGAGGAAAATCTTGCTTGTCAAACCTGATTTCCCTTTATGATAAGGTAACCCACCTAGGTGATCAAAGGAAGCAAACTGAAGTTATCTTTTTGGATTTCAGTACTTTTTCGTACTGTGTGTCACAGGATCCATCTGGACAAAATGTCCAGCACACAGCTGGGTAAACACAGCATGGGTTTGGTGAGCAACTGGCTCACAGGTCGGGCACAAAGGGTTCTAGTGAATAGGGTGACATCTGACTGGAGACCTCTCACTAGAGGGGCTCTGCAGGGCTCCATCCTCAGCCCTGTGCTTCTTTCAACATCTTTATAAATGACTTGGACACAGAACTGGAAGAGATACTCAGCAAGTTTGCAGATGACACAAAACTGGGAGGAGCAGAGAAGTCCTGCAGAGAGACCTTGACAAGTTAGAGGGCTAGGCAATCACAAAAAATACAAGTTTTAATAAGGGCAAGCTCCCCATTCTGCACCTGGAGTGGGGCAGCCCTGGATGTATAGACAGACTGGGGAATGAGATGCTGGAAAGCAGTGCCACAGAAAGGGACCTGGGGGTCCTGAGTCAGCAGTGCCTTGGCAGCCAGGAGGGCCAAGCGTGTCCTCGGGTGCATCAGGCACAGCATCGCAAACCAGGCAAGGGAGGGGATTGTCCTGCTCTGCTCTGCACTGGGGGCAGCCTCACTCCACCTCCCTTCCAACTTGGAATATTCTGTGATTGATGTTTCTGCTGAAAATTATAAGGGTTTGTACAGCATCACTACATATGAAACTATACTAAAAAATTTTAAATATTGCCATTCTCTCTAAATTATGAGTTGTTAATTTGTTATAGTCATCTGTTTTTGCTTCTGTCTGTCCCAGTTACCTGATATGAAAATAAAGACAGAGGAAGTAGTTTTAAATTACTATAGCACCAAGGAACCATGACTGATAATTCTGCTTTCTTTAAGGTGCAATATGGGATACTCTCTTATTCAGGAGCAAAAATGAGAAAACAAAATATCAGGAATGCTATCAAGTCACATGCACAAGGGAAAAAACAAACCCAAAACAAATAAGCCCCAAAACTAAGTTAAACCTAACTTTTAAACACTTCACTTGCCATACTATCTAACCAACAGGTGGCTTCATAGCCCATGTTTGTAAAACAAGTATCTTCACCAGTAAGTGGTAAACTGCTCACTTTTCCACTTACATTTGTCATTTATACTTATCTGACAGACAACCAGGACCATATGCAATTGGCTTTTATTCCTACAAATAACATCCACCTGGCATCAAATATATATCTTAAAAAAAAAAAAATCTGCACAAATTAGCTCCAGGTAATACAATTCCTTTTAAAATATCCAGATGAAAAAAAAAAAAAAACAACCTTTTAAAAAGTATGTCAAAACCATAGTAATTAAATTCTTCAAGCAATAATTCAAATTTAGTTATCTAATGTATTCCAGCAGGAACAAAATAAACATTTTTAAATGCTAAAAGATAAATATATTTTATAGAGATCTATCTACCAAATACACAAGCTGAATCAAAGGCACCTGAAACAAGTTTTCAAGATAGTGACTGGCTTTATCATTCACTAAACAGAAAAAGAGGATTCCATTTTTCTGGCATATGCAACAGAGTCATGTTCTGCAATTGGAGAATATATAATTGCAGGAAGACTCATTTCCCAATTTTTCAGCTCTTCTAGAAGGCCTGAACAAATATAAATACACTGCAGCCTTACACTGTCTTGTACCATTCTGCCTTGTATCTCATGGCTGAGGCTGACTCCAAATTAACCTCCCCAGTACAGTTTTTCACTAAGACCGAATGACCCTTTGAACTTGTACAACCAGGCAGACTCTCCAATCTTTTTACTGTCTTTACTTCTATTACCCCCACCTCCTTCCATCAGGTCATTTCCATAAGAATAAAAACCTTCTTTCCTTAGAAGATAACACTATCCTCTCAATTCAAGCTATGATGCAGCAATTCTTTAAGAGATAGTTAACCCTCTACATAAGTGGAAGGATTAAATGAACTCATTTATGGTCTGAGGGGAAAGAACACAGTGCCTTGATTAAAGAGAAATAAAAGTGGAAAGATCTTCCACAACATCTGTACAGAGTTCACACATGCAGAGAAATCTCCAAGCATGCTGAGGAGGAAGCAGCTAATAAGCACAATCCCCAGAATCACTGAGAAAAAAGGACTGACTTCTGTTTTGGGACTTCCTTCACTAAATTATCAGAAAAATACAATGTATTTGCTACACAGATGACACAAAGGTCCCACCATTCCCCTCCAGACCATATAAAAATGTTTACTGTCAATACTACATACTCCTTGACTTGCATAAAGGCATTTGGTTGCCATACAACTCAGATTTCATAAGTTTTCAACCTGCAGACTCCTACCTCTATGGCTTTCCTTTTTTATGCACATTAGATCAGTTCACATCTTTAAGCTTTAACAGTAGGAAATTCTAACAGAATACAAATACCAACAACTGATATTATTCATGTGTGCATTGTGAAAGAAAAGTAATTTTGTGAAATTATCATAGATTTAATACAATTTTTTAAACTAAACACAGCAATATTTTTCCAAAGCAATAACCAAATGTGTTACTACAATGCATACATAATATACACATAATTTGAAAGTGTATGCGTCCTTTAAGTAAAATTCATTGAAAAGAGAAATAGATATTCAGTGAACTATGAAAGACCTAGGATGAAAAGGCATTGCCTATATTTAAACAATAATTATATTTAGTCAATCAAGGTCATTATAATCCCTGCAATAACAAATACATAATATACTGGAATAGAGTATTTCTATTATAACTCATAGAGTGTACTGCAATAGAGTATTTCTATTATTATTTGTTATTATTATTAATTATTAATTATTATTATTAATTAAATAAATAATTATTAGTATTTATATTATTATTATTATTATAGAGTATTTCTATTATTATTCTATTTCTATATATAAAGTATTTCTATTATAATAGAGTATTTCTATAAGCCAAGTTCCTTAGTAACTTATCAAAAGTTCAAGAAATAAAAAAAAGTTCAAGAGTTAAACTCACATTCAGAGACTATTGTTTGTTTTAGCATTACTTCCCATTGAAAGAAAACTCAACCATGCAAGGCTTCTGTGTATGCCCTGCAGCCCCTCGAGGGCTGCCCAACCAAGTTTTATCAAATAAGCAGATAGGCAGTGTAGCAGCCTCATAGCAAAAATTCATATATTCTTACATATACAAAAATCCAAGGGCATTTCTAAATACAATAAAAGCTTTCTCTGGAACTCAAAAGTATTTTGAAAACCAAGGAGAAAAGTGACTTGAAAGAACTCAATTTCTCAGAGAGATGATGTTCACAAAAACTGTTTCATTGTAACATAAAAATGTTTACCTCTGACCTTAAAGACACTACCCACGTTCACTAGAAGTAAAAGTGTTTTGTTACTGTGACCTGTTTTTCAATTCTGATCAACTATTAAAAAGCTAAAGGCTTAGGAGATGCTTTTTATATCACTACATTAAGAAACCAGTATTACAAAATATTAAACCTTTTAAAAAATGATCTCTAAGTTCCACTGACAATTTTACTTTGTTGAAAATTTAAAACATTATCACTAAAATAATCATAGTCATCTTCTCTCAGCAACTAAAATCCTCTGTGTTTTCCCTCTTGAATAGCATAGTGAGAAAAGTAATTTTATATCCTTTATCTGAACCATTTATATAAGAAACAGAGTCGACAATTTCATTAAGGTTCTAAGTCCAAGAACCCAGAAGTTGAGAAAAGCCAGAAGAGTTTCCTAACAAATTCTTTTTTTTTCTTTAACACGTGGGACAAAAATGTTTACATTAATGCTGCCCTCTGACATCCTTTAAAATGTATAGTCCTATCATTTACTTACAGGACACGAATTAAACTCAAAATTCCAGACAGAATAATTGGCTTCATTAAGGACATTTTTGCTGTGTCTATGTCCAGTATTTAAATGTTAGTGCACAGGCACTCAATGCTCTATTCAACACTTCATGAGTCAGAACACAGAGAGCTTAATTTACACTTTTTTTTTAGATGGATTCATAAGCTGAGCAATATGCACCATCAGGCAAAACTGAGGTAATTTAATTCTGAAACCTAAATTTTGAATTCACTTAATGTGGAGTTATGGGGGAAAGGGGTGAGAGCTGCTGGGGTTTTGAAGAAACACCTACCCTACCTGAATCTGAAATCTCCCTCACCTAAGATGGCAGCAAAAGCAAACAACTGCAGTGCCACAAGTTAACTGCAACAGCAAATTGTGTGCTCCAAGAGAGCACTTAAAGCTTGTGGTCCATTTCAGGAGTTTGGTGACAATGGAGGAGTAAGTCAAACACACAAGCTTGGGTTTTATCATTCATTTGAGATATACCAAATCTTTCAGTAAACTTTCTATTGCTGTCCTCTAGTCATGATTCAACTTCCCAACTTCCTTTAAAACTTCACAATTCAGCAGATATTTTACAAAGTCCTTTCAGCCCAGTTGTTTTATTTACCAAAGCAGTAAGCAAATGAATAGCCCATGTTACAGTATCAAGATTTATCAGGAAGCAGGATGAGGAGCAGAGGATCAATCAGTGGTATGTAGCTAAAGATGTTAAAAAGATGCAGAAAAAAATAAAAGCAAACCACCAAAGTTATGGAGAATGGTAACAAAAAAAAAAAATACAACAAATACCCTCTTCCCTAAAAAGAAAAAAAAAGAAAAAGAAAAAAAAAAACACAGCAAAACCCAAAACCCAAACACCTTTCAAGGTTAGTTCTAAACCATTAATTAAAGTGCTTGAAGTAGAACCCTCAAAGAAAGTGAATTCAAACTAACAAAAAGGCCAAAGGCCAGAGTTTAAGTTTTGCATGATACAAGCACTGACTTGGCTAAACCGGTGTCACTAGCATGGCACAAAGCATTCTCACAACCCCCAGCCCATTCTGCTTGTAACAACAGATCTGACTGAGGTTGATGGCCTGCTTTCCAAAAATACAATTGAAAGCAAAGTACATTTTGACAAACTGCAAAGGTCAGAACTGCAACTACTCTTACCTAAAATAAAGAAATCTGGCTTTTGTCCAAGTTAGGATTATTTTCTTTCAGTATCTAAGCATAAGCAGTCCCTCTAAAAATCTACAGGACCTGCCAAGTATTTCAGGCATACTACAACAATCAGGTTCCTTAAAACTTTCACAGACATGTGGATCTTTGTTGTTCTTGAAAATCCTTCACATACGGGGAGCAGCTTAACTGAGGAAGTATCAGAATTTCAGAGATTTTTTTTTCTTTTAACTAAAAGCTCCTCAGTAGCCTTTAGTCTTATTTTTTGTATATAAAAGTACAAGTACTTAGTGTTAAAAGAATAGTATCAGTGGCTACCATGTGATTAACATATTTATCTACATGTTTAATACTGTCTATCATCACACACAATCATGCCACATAAAATTCAGTGGCAACCACTTCTTTTAATGGGCATCATGAGAAGCAGAAGCATGATCATAGAATCCCTTTGGATCACATAAAGAACTTGCACAAATGGAAATCAAACTACAAAGACCAATTACTTAGGCAGTGGTCCTAGACACCATGAAAGGAGATTCTCACTTAATATATCCTTACTGTTCAGTAACAGTTTCAGATGCAGGATTAATTGGGAGACAAAGTCAGATTAAAGTTTTCTCTCCAGATCAGTTGCTTACTCTACCAGGATGAGAAAAAGCACACTATCTAGATCATTTTCAGCTCTGTTCATCTTCTTCAGAATGGCTTTAGAAGAAGGAATAGAAATCTTTTCACACTACAGAGCAGACAAAAGGCTGGTGTTTAGGGTAGTCCTCATACAGAAAGTACAGAAGTGGAAAATTACTGTGGCTATCTTACATTCTGAATGAGGGCTCTACCTAGCAAGCTGTTATAGCCTATATTTTTACATTTTTACTGGGAAATGCTGTACTGCTTGCAGTCTGTGAAACCTATACATGCAAATGACAAGGAAATTTTTAGCTACATACCTTTGTATTTAATTTCATATTTCACTGCAAATTTTGTCCTTCTTATAGATGACAGGCCAAATATCCACCTATTATTTTTGGTCCTAAATAAATAACAGTGACAACAATCCATTTACACACACTTGGGAATCCATTTTAAAGGCAAAGGAGTATTCAGTACATCAAGCATAAGAACCTACTCTTACATAGTTGCACCTCAATTCTATTCTGGAACACACATACTATTTAATGAGATACAATTTGACTGAGATTGTCAGACATTATCAGCCTTTCCATCTTTCAGGGCCAGGAAAAGAGATCCAATCAGCGAAACAGAAAGTAAGGTTTATTTTACAGACAAGCCAGCACAACACAACAAACCAGAAGGCAGGGGGTGAAGGGGCAGGAATAGAACTTCCTTCTCCTTGTTTAAAAACTGGGGGGAACTTGAGTCAGGTGGTGCCCAAGGGGCAGTCATCCTGACTACCTCTAGTTCAGCAGTCTCTCCTGAAATACACTCCAGGAACAGAATCTGTATCAGTCATGCACCATGTGCCACTGATCCCCCATGTGTTTGGCCTGGCTGCTCTTCCGAGGCCTCAGGACCCACTGCAGAGTAATCCAAGCTCTGCATTTCAGAAAATGAGAATGCAAAACACAGCTTATTTAAAATATTTCCCTTCCCAATTTCCCTGGCAGGAGGCCCAATAAGAACAGAGTAAATGAGTTATCTTCTTTATGTCTATCCACACATGGGAAAAAGGAGACATGGCTGTGCTTAAAGTACTGTCAAATACACTGGGTAAACACACCTGACAAGAGAGTATAAATTACAGCTAATCTTACAAAATTACTTTAACACTTTGTTTCCCCTAAAAAAGAAGGTGAAACATTAAATAAATTTCTAAATTCACCCTTTTAAGTCCAAGGGTGCTTTTAAGAAGGTACATACCATAACACTGCATAACTTGCACACTGACCAGAATAGGAAGAGTTCTGACTGCAGAGGCAAAGCCGTTTAGCTGTCTTTTTCATAAAGTTCTGACTTGTCAGTGCAAAACCTTTTTTGCAGGACTAGACCAGTTCTGACAAAACTTATTCTACATGCAAATTTTCTCATTTTGGGTCAAAACAAGAGAGACTCTTAATTATTCATGATTAAGATCAGGAAATTCTTTTTTTCTCCTACACCTACACTCTCATCACCTGCAGACAGAAATGGCTCACTACCCCAACCAACGAATCTGATGGTAAATATATTAATGGTGGTTTTTAGACACACTGTTTTGTCCTGATGCACATGGAAAATGGTTGGTTTGGGGTTGTCATGGGTTTTTTTTAAAACAATGTTGCCAGTAGCAGAAAATAATCTTACATTTAGTCCTAAACGATCTGATTTTGCTACTACTCTGTCCTAACCCAACAAAGATTAATTAACTGTGAGCAGACACTTAACTCAATGGGAGTCCTCACTGTACACTGTATTCAGATTGCACATGAAAAAATTGGGCCTAACACTGAGCAACTTCGCATCAGTATATAAATTGTTATACACAGACATGATCAAAGATAAAATTTTCACTGTCTGTGTGAAGTAATGTGCTCTATCAGATTTACACAAACTCAAAGCCCTTAAGATAGCTATCTCCAGAGCAAGGTCAAATTTCTGCAGAGCCAGGAGTATCAAAGCCTGGCTGCAGAAGCTAGCTAAGCTTCAAAGTCCAACCACGAATAAGTCATGTACATGCACACTGACTTTCTTTTCTCCCATTCTAACACTAAATTTAAAGACATGCTATAAATAAAATGAAGGAAAAAAATTATTAGCCCAATTTAAGAAAAAAACAATCAAGGGGATACATACTTTTCAATGCTGATACATAGAACTTAAGTTCATTTTTCCCCCCTGTCAAACAACATTTAAAACAACATTTAAAAATGTAGATTCCAAAAGCACTTATTTTTGTAATACACAGGACATATGAGTCAGTACTGATATAACAACTTCTATTCACTGTTTTCTTCTGATCATCACTGATTAGACAACAGCTCAGATAAGTGCTGTTGGGGGAACAGAGCCTTTTATCCCTGCAGTAAGGGACCACAGAATATTAACAGCAACTATCTTCCCAAATAACTGGATTTTTTTGCACAAAATAATGCCAAAGGCTAATGGCTAGTATTTTATTACTTCTCAGCATTACTTCCTACTAACCAGCAACTCTTTTCCTTTCAAAAGCCAAAAAGAGGAATAAAAATCAATATTTCAGCATGCATTGATCAGCACTGGTTTTGCCTCTTTTCTGCTGAAGAGAGAACAGGGAGGGGAAGGAATGAAAAAAAGCCACCAGGCACTTACCTTAAACAGACTGAGACTTAAGCTCTTACACATAACTTAGTGACTCCTACCTCTGAATGCACAAACCAACTATTCTAGAGTCAGTCTCCTCAGGCTGACCAAAATTCCAGCTTGGAAAACTCCAGCACATGTTTCACCCAAACCAGTATCCCTGCACAAACAGCTTCTGTTAATGAATCCAGCAAGAATTCCTTACTTACTCAGTTCCCACCAGCTCCTGGTGGGAACTGAAAAGCATCCATCTGAAAAGCTGCATACCCTGTTTTTAGAGTACAGTTTCCACACAGCTCATCCTAGAAGGCACACCTTCTGTAATCAAAAACCTTTGCCCTGCTGACACTTGTCTCTGTTTCTCTATATTATAACTCCTAATCTGATACCTGATTACTAACCCAAAGGGATTCCAAGGGAATTAAAACCCATTACTGATGTCAAAACCAGTCAAAATTACAGCTTGTAACTGCCCAGTCCTGAAGCACTTAACTGAGGTAAAGCCACGAGAGACAAAACTCCTTAAATCAGAAAGAACAAAAAAAGAAGGCAAGATTGACCACCGTATTGGAGATATCATGGGACCAAACATGCTTCAGAAACATTTGGAGTAGCCTATGTTCTCAACCTATTTGAGGAATGCAGACTGCTTTGGAGAAGGAAAAACAATCACCTACTCAAGACTCCTACAAGCCACTGTTTTAGCACATTTACCAGAAAATGTCAAGATTAATTAAGAATAAAACTACTCAAGAAAAAACAAGAGATCACACATTGTAAAACCATGTCTGACTGGAATCTCATTTCCAACAATGTTTTCAAAAGTAGCACTCTAGGTACTGTTTTAAGCAATACACAATATCCTTGAGGAAAAATGCAGATTTAATAACTTTGGTAATCTCAAATGCTAAAATTAGTCATTTTATCTGTTAGCTGTATTCACCGCATGAACTCAAGACCATCAAAACCTAACACAACTGCTCTTACAGGTCAGTATCATGTACATCCAAGTTAAATGACACAAGTGCAGCTGCTGATTATACAGCGCACTAAGAAGCAAAGAACAATACCATATACCTGTGTGATTTATTTAACAATATGCACAGGCTCATTTTCATGGTTTAAATTTTTAACTTCGGAACACTTAAAGTCTCAAAAAAATTACTAATATCTACTATCTATACCTTCACTGACAGAGAAAATGGCTCTCATCCAAAATTATTTTACAGCAGTTTACAGCAAGATTATTTGGTGCTTACAAAAAAAATCTCACACACTTTACAAACCTAAGATTTTTTTAAATTGCAAACCTATTGCACTTGGCAGATTACAAAAAGACTGTTTCCTGGAAGACAGAGAATAAGAGGCTATGTGCCCTACATATATACAAAAGGAAGCAATGTTAGGAGAGCAGCACCTGGACAGAAATGTCTATATGCAACATTCTATGTTTGGCTTTACATGCAAGAAAGATATTTTTCATATTCTTTCAATGGAGTTTAAAGTCAGGGGCAGAACAAGTCAGCCACTTTATTGACATCCATGCTAAACAAACATTTATGTTTAACTTGCATAGTTTTCTTGGTGATGCAGCAACCAAGAAAGAATTTTTTAGGTAACATGTGGTTTACATCCTTGTCATAAATGAGGCAACTGAGTTCCTCAGAGTCCAAAGTGTTATGTGAATGGTTAAGGAGACAGAAAAGGACCAAGAGTTTCCAAAGTATTTTAATATTTTCCAGGAAAAAAAAATTCAAGAGAGATAACAGTTTAATTAACATTTTAAAAATTTAAAATATGTAAAGATAGGTTCTCAAATCCACATTACAGACTAATGAAGAGCAGCTAGATTTGCAAAGCCATATACCTCAAAACCTTCTGAAATTATCTGGAGTTCCAGACACTTATTGTTTGCATGCCTGTACATGACAAAAAAAGACCACAAAAACTACCACTGTGCATATCCAGAGTAACTATATCTAGAGCAACGTATACTGAAGTGAGCTTAAGGACTCGAAGAGCTAAATTTCTAATGCTTTGATCTGAAAAATGTAATTCTCACAGTAAGTAGACTAAGCCAGATTTTGCTTCATGCTACCTATTCAAATTCAGTATAGACTCCAGCAAAGTTTGTGTACCCTTTTTCCTAACCTTGATGTATCAGTCAACACTTTACATACAATCAGCTTTCCATTTTCAAACCAGGACAATAATTATAGGCCAGTTTGCTTTCAGTTTGGTTTTATTTACCAGGAGAGGCTGAAGTAGGTGACAGGTTTTTGTTTCAATAGCTTTTTCAATGCAGCTATGGGGGAAAAACTTTTTGCAACAAAAAACCCCAAAGCTATGAGTTTCTAAATGTTTCTTTCAAAAGTAATGTAACTATTTTTAACACAGAAATTTATTCAACTTGCACAGTACAGTGTTTTAATTCAGAAATCAATTATTTCAAGAGGAAAATGTAAAACAATAATAAAAGAAGGAATGTACTTTGTACCATGAATCTTTATATTCTGCTGTATCAAAAATATATTTGAGTGGTATGAAGCTGCGTTTTAATCCTGGACAATAAATATCCCATTACAAAAACAATAATCTTCTTTTCTACAAAAACATACTGTTGTATGTAACGTGACATCTGAAATTGTCAAGAATTATATTTAAGAACATTTTTCTTAAAGGATATTTCCTTCTCTACAAATTTATTGGGAGGACACTACAAATTTATTGGGAGGACAGAAGCGGCAAGAACTTGGAACCTTTGTCTTCTGAAAACTCATATTTACTTCCAGAAAAATAAACATGCAACAAAACAGAATGCAAACAAATTTTGGAATAAACATAAGGACAAGGAACATTACAGATGTAATTATTTCTCTTCTGAAAAATAAAAAACATAAAAAAAGGGTAAACTCAAAGTTCTGTATTTGCTCTCAGTTTAATACTTTACAGTACAAAATATACAGCTACATGGCATAGGATATCTCTATTCTGTTTTTCATCCTATCCAATTTATACTCAAGACATTTTAGCATCTGCATTATATTCCCTTTTATGCTATTGGCATCTTATTTTCTTCCTTGGAGTATCAGAACTGCTTGAGCTACCCTCTTTTAATTTGTTGCTAACACACATTAAAGCCCCATCAACAAAACACTGAGGCACACACCAGCTGAGAACAGTCTCCTTCCTATCTATTTTATGTTATTGCATTGTACTACCCAAACACTATCAAACTAGTGCTGCGTAGGCCCAAGAGAGCCATAAAGAAAGAGGAAAAAAAGGCACTCGAGCTAGGGATTACCCTGGACTATGGCCCCACTTCTGCCAACAATAGCATAGCAAGTATATAGTGTACTCATGGCAGCCCTACCAAATGAAGTCCTGCAAGTGTTCATGTTCAAATTACTGTAAGACTATAAAAAAAATCATAAGAAAGAGCAGAAATAATTAACTTGCTTTGTATGAACAACTTCTAGTTAAGATTACACTCTCCCATTCCACCAATTCACTATGCCAAGGAGAGTCAGAAATCATAATCTACTCACAGAATAAGAACCAGTTACCATTTCTTCAAACCATCCCTCTCCAAGAGTAACCCAGGGTTACTGACCAACTTCACAATCTAGGATCAAAGAAGTTAACAGCATATTATAAATTAATACACAAATGTTTTTTAGATTTCAGTACGTCAAGTTTTTATGAAGCTACCAAGTCTCCTGAATCTATGCAAACACTTGGATGCTGCAATACATGCAGTGCATTAAAGTGATGCTCATGAAGCCCCTGGAAACAACACAGAGCTTCTTGCTAAATACTCCATACCCTCGCAGCTAATCCAAGAAGTTAGCTAATATGGGTATGTCTGTATAACAATACACTGTTATCACTTATTTAATTTAATTTTATCTTTTAAAAAATTTATTTAAATCTCAAAACTTGGGATATAGGGAATACATCCCTAATTAAGCATACAAGAAGTGAACCTGGTTTCAAGTAAAAGCTCAGTTCCAAACACAGTGTAATGCCAGAAACCCAAGAAATATCAAATAGGAAGTGAAAACAGTACTTGATGGGAGTTTAACACATCAAAAAACTGCATTTTGCAAAAGCTGAAATTGTCTTTCTTAAGTTACACATAAAACTGTGCATTATGACTACTATCTTATTGCAGAAGACTCAAAAAATACCTACACATTCTCTAGCTGTTTAGGGTCTTCCAGCCAAGCTAAGTAATTTGTTTCATAATCGCACCAAAGCTTCCCTATTTTCTACAATCCAAAGATGTGTCTATTAGCACAAACAGAAACTAGAAACAGAACCAGTTCTACTTTATTCCACCCATAGAAGAAATGCAGATGCATTATTCCTGGAGTACTTGTGCAGACAGCAGCACTCCAAGACAGGAGGCCTGCAGCAGGCATTTTTTAACTACAGGTGTATTGAGAGGATAGACACGGCATAAACATTCCTGGCCTGTAGGAAAGAGTGGTTAAGACCTCACAGTGAAAGGGTACAAGAATTTTTTAAGGGGAAGTCAGTTTCCCTGTCTAAAGCATATTCTATGAGCAACTACTGTAATGCAGTGCCCTACTCCACACGAAAAAAAAACATTGCGTTCCAAACCAAGATGATTTTGAAAACATAGGAAGACAAAAATAAAGAGGACAGAAAGACGTAGCCAAAGTACCCTCACATCACAGAAGCATCACCCTCTGCATTTCTCAAAACCCCGTTGTTTTGCAAAGGCTTTTTTCATAAGCAAACGGGCTGGCATGGACTAGTTGTTTTCTAAGAGAAGTGGCATCATGACAGAAAGAGAGTAAGAACAATGAAAGCGAATAAACTTTGCGGATCTGGTAATGCTTTTGTTGAAGGCAAGTTCTTAAGCGCTGTCTGTCATAAAAAGGAGCCTCTCTCGCTCGCCCCTTCGGGAGCTCTCGGCGCACCCTCACCTCGCAACAACCCGGGGCTCCTCCACCGCACAAATCCCGACACCGGCTGCCCAAATCGCCACCTCCGGGCACCCGCCCTGCCGGAGACGGGGACACACCAGCCTCAAGTGAAGGCGGATTTCACGGCGGGCTGAGGGAAAATCAGCCCAATTCCGCCGTCCCCCACAATGGCACCAGGAGGCGCGGGGTGCATTCGGGCAGCGGCCCAGGGCAGGAGCACGGGAGCCCGGCGGGCCCCGCTGCGGCGACTGGCGGGGACGAGAGGCTGGCCGGGACCCCTCCTGTCACGGCGGGGGCTGGGCAGCGCCTCGCCGGCCCGGGCCCGGCGCTGCTTCCCTCCCGCCCGCCCGGCCGCCTCGCAGGCCGCGCCGCGGCCCCGGTGCCTCCGCAGGGCCTGGCACCGCCGCGGGCTCGGGGAGCCCAGCAAACAAAGGGAGCCGAGGCCGGGGCCGCGGCCCGGGAAGAGGGCGGCGGGCAAGTGACGAACCGCGCCGGCCCAATCCACGGCTCCCCCTCCACCGCGCCGGCCCTCCGCGCCCCGCGGCGCGGGGAGGGGGCGCCGGGCCGCGGAGCGCCCGCTGCCCCGGGGACGCTCACCCGGCGGAGGCCGCGGTGTCCCGCTCCCGGCGCGGGCCTCGCCCCGGGCACCTCGGCGGCGCGGCCCGGCCTGCGCCGGCTCCCGGGCTCGGCGGGGAGCAACCTCCGGGGGTGGCGGAGCGGCACTCACCGAGGGGGAGGAGAAGGAGGAGCTGGCTCTGCTGTTGCTTTCGCGGGGCCCGGCCCGGCCCGGCTCCGGCTCCCTCCCTCGCCGTGCCGCCGCCTCCCTGTTCCTGGCGCCGCCGCCGCTTCCTCCGCCTCCTCTGCCCCCACCCCTCCGTCCTCGGAGGGGCGCACGGGGGCGGCGAGCCCGCGATGGCCGCCGCCTGCCGCAGGCACGGCTACGGCTGCGGCGCCCGCGCACGGCCCGGCGGCGGCGGGAGGGCCGCAGGCATCCCCGCTCCGTCCTCGCCTGCCCGGCCGCCCCTGCCGCCCGGCCGGCTCCACCAGCCCTCGGCGGCCCTTCCCTTGCTCGGGTCTGGGCGCCTCGCCCGGGCTCGTTCCCGCTTAGCGGCCGCGGGAAACCCGCGGGGGGCAGCCGGGAGCCGCGCTGGAGTGGCAGCAGGGAGGCGGTCTGGCTTTGTTAGCCCCGGCCCTTTCCTCTCTCCCCCGGCGCTCCGGTGTGTGAGCGCTGCGCTGGGCTCCAGGAGCTCATCGGCCAAGTTCACAGGGAGCCACCTCCCCTCGTCGTTCTGGCGGGGGCAGCCCCTCGCTG
The DNA here is from genome assembly GCF_050655825.1 of Lonchura striata. Taxonomy (NCBI): domain Eukaryota; kingdom Metazoa; phylum Chordata; class Aves; order Passeriformes; family Estrildidae; genus Lonchura; species Lonchura striata. Next base: position 101,102,922 of record NC_140704.1, read on the forward strand.
GTAGCGCCCGGCCAGAGGGGTCCCGCGGCCGCCCCCCGCTGCCGGCCACGGGCGCTCCCCTCCAGGCCCGCTTGCGCTGGAGAGGGAGCGGGAGAGGGAGGCAGGGAGGTGATCTTTTCCTCCGCTTCACCTTCCCTCACACCTCTTGACGTGAAAGCGACGCGCCAGAACAGGCATTACTTTTGTGCTCCACTCTGCTTCACAGATCTCCTCGAGAAATTGACACTAAACTTCAGGCATACCAGCTGTGCTGCAGCAACTTCAGCCAAGCAGACTGCTTTGATTGCTTGTTCCCCGGTCTCTTCTTAAAAATAAAATGCTAACTCCTGAGCAAGAAAACAATTCTTAGTTTAGGATGTGTGTGACTGATGGAAACAACAAGCAGGGTGTGAAGGATTAAAATCTATCGACGATACGGCTCTTAAAAGTTGTTGCAAGTTGTGTTTGCTGACTGAAAAGTTGTTGCAAGTTGTGTTTGCTATTTTACTGAGCAGCTAGAAAAATCTACCTTAGTTTCCTCCTTGTAGTGTATATAACTGATACAAATTAACAACCAGATTTGCACAGATAAGCGCAATTTGCTTACCTATGTAGTCGCTTGACAGAGTACTTGTACGGCTTATTATGAAGCAACTGACTTCAAGGTTAAGAAGTATCCAATGACACTCAAGATGTCATGCACATGCTCCTTGAATTCCGGGAGATCTGAGGTGTATGTGAGTTCAGGTCAGTGACTTGTTTAACTGCCTAGGGTATTTGAGATCCGAGTGTGCCTTTATTGTATTCATATTTTTATATCCCAGGCATTTATAGAGAGTTAAATACTTTCCTTGAGTCTCATTCAAGGGTCGTATGCTTCCTTATGTGTCGAATCAACCTCAGTTTCTGGCAGGCTGTGACCATTTCAGATGATGACTAATCAGAGTTGCAGAAAGAATGTTTTTTCTCAAATATAAGGTTTGACTTTTTAATTTATAAATAGAATGATTTATGTTTTAATTAAGTGTTTTAGATTAAACTGTTTGTTTTATGATTATGATTACATATTATCAGTGGTATAACAAAGCTAAGAATCACTTCAAGTGGATCACATGAAACCTTATGGGTTTTAACTTTTGTTTGTAAAACAATATTGTAGATATGAAAAATACAAATTACTTCCTAGGTTGGCAGTGGTGTTCAAAGAAAGAAAATTAAACAAATAATAAAATACTTTTTTTTTTTTTTTACAGCATTAAGTGTTCCTTCTTCTCCTGTTATAAGTCTTATAAACTTATAAGTTTAGCAACCAAGTTAAAAAGGGGAATAAGAGAGAGCAAGCAAGGCTCTAATGGGGAATATTTTGGTTTAATTTTTGTGCAGTTCTGTCATTTTGTGAAACAAGGAGTTTTTCTTTGTGTGTGTGTATGATCTTACCTTCTTCTCGGGCTTATTTTTCCTTGAGATACAAGCATTTGAAAAAGTAATTACTTTCAGGATTCTGCTGGCATTTGTGCTTGACACATATATGTAGTATTAACTTAAGCTTGTTTAGTATAAACTTTTCAGCAGCAGCTGTGGGACAATAGCAGCAGTATGTGAAGAAGCCAACTGGGCTTAAAATGTTTGTCCTTCATTTTGCTTTCAGGGAGCTTTTACCATAGGCAACTTTTGCAGTGATCTACCTTGCATATGAGATGAATTTTTAAAATCATCTTAGAAATCTTATTCTACAGTCTCTCAAACTACTAAAAAAACAGTTGAGTCTGGATGATGAGATTTTCCAGGCCATATGTTGACCAAAGGTTTCCATGTGTCTGAAAGTGCTCTCTTATCAGTCTTATGAATAAAAGGACTTAGCTTTTTGCAGAAATGGGACTGATAGACAACAGGAAGGTTGAAGAAACTTAATGCAAAATATTTGGTAGCTTTTTCCCCCAAATCTTCCATATCTTAACATTCTTCTCAGTAGTGATGATGTTAAATATGGCTTAAATTAGCATCACTACTCCAAGCACTCACCTTTCTCATTTTCTCTCCATCTCCTTCCCTCCTCCTGCCCGTGCACACCCTTTCCTTTTTTTCAGTGACTCCAGGCCTCATTGGTCCTCTCTAAGCCAGCTCAGGTGGCAAAATCTATTGAGGTTCATTTTCCTAACAATAAATTGTGACATAAAGGAGAACCGATGCCTTATTTCTCACATCTTTTTCTTTTCCATAGGCAACCAGTGTGCTCTTGGTTTGACTCAGTCTTAACATACAGCTTCAAGTTTAGGATAGACTTTTCCCCATGGAAATGTGGCAACAAACAGCCATATCCTAGTGAGAGCAACAGTTTATCACCAAGTCTGAATTCACACAAGTGTGCGACTGATGTTGCATCCTGGATGGAAGACAAGGAGAATGCAAGCGGGATCACTCAGTTGAGTTTTTCTTGGCTTAAAAACACATATTGAACTAAATTGGGCTGTTCGTACATTCATGCATCTTGTTTCAATGCTCTTTGTATGTATCACCTATCAGACTTGCTTCACAGTTGCTAGCTTTTTTGAAACTACAAGAACTAGAAATTTGGTCTTGGTAATAGAAAATAATTTTTTTCCCATCTGATTTCTTTATATTTGGGAGGTTCTAAAATCAGGAACTCTACACCCAGTTTTAATTACTTAGGGGTTGCATATTGATGTACTCTCTATTTTTATATGCTTATGCCTTTTCTCTCTTACTTAAAAATGTGATTATAAATAATTTTATTATTTTTTTAGATCAAACTGTGTATATACAAATCTGTAGTGCAGAGGGACAGGTCAGAAACCTAAATTATGAGTATTCACGGACAACAAAGCCAAAAGTTATGTCCATTGTATCTATTTCTTTCTTATTGCTACCTACCTGAATGGCATAGATTATCATCACCTTCTTACAACTTCCCTGGCCATGGCTCTTTGGCCTGAATTGTGGTGGGAGGTTAGTGCCTTTGTCTAACTGTTCTTGCAGTCATATATCTCTGATTTTATTTTAAGCACCCAAATGCTTTCCTTTCCTGTTCAGTATATTTCAGAAAGGGAATTTGTTGTAATTTTACTGAAATGTTTAAATTATTGTAATGCTTTATAGGATTTTGATTTTTAGATCTTAAGTGTTCAGATGGCCTTGAAAAAACATATGCTTTTAAGGAAAGCCATATATCCAAAATCACTAAATTGCTGATCATTTTTTGTAACTGTGGCCTAATTTTATGGTTTTAAAATTCCTGTTCTCCTTTTTTATTATGTGAATTTATGTATTCCTTTATTTGTATTTTTAGATAATATAGTATATTTATATTCCTATGTTATAATATGTATTAGAAGTCCCCATATATCACATCATCACATATGGTTTTCAGACATTGTAGGTTGTTTGCTCCACTTTAGTTTCTCTTAGGTTCTTGCACATTTTCTGTTGATAAATTCAATTTCTATTATTAAAGTTCATTTATGTAAATATTTTCAAAGTGGGTTTTTTTTCTTTTTTTTGGAGGGAGTTCCCCCTCCACCCATTTTAATACTATTGTTACAAAAAAAAAAAAAAACAAAAAAAAAAACAAAAAAAAAACCACCAAAATGAAGTGAAGTATACAGGAGTTTCTTTCACACAGACAAACCTTTTGTCTCAGATTGGAGTTAAATTTGCATTATTTACTAGTACTGCTGAAATAAAAGGTATAGATGGCATTAAGACCTCTTACAGCTACTAAAAACTATCATACATAAAAATTATGTGCTACATTTTAATCAGAGTACTGCTATTGCTTCTGTTTCATGCTGTGGTTATGTTGTGATATGCTATATCTCTTATGATTATGGATTAAAACCGAGCCCTTACTTACTCAGGTGTTTTTTGAAATGCACCAGTTTTGAATGCCACTCTTACCTCTTTCATTTAATGTCATTTTAAGAGGAAATATGCTTCAAAATTATTGATGAGCAATTCTGAAATTAAGATTCTTAAATTCATTGTGAAGCTTTCTGCTGATAATAGGGTTCATTTTTTTAGCAAGAGTACAGCTCAATATTTACTTTTGCTTTCAAAGTTTTCTAACAATTATATTACAGTAGAAAATAGCACAAAGCAAAATGACATCTCTAATAACAGTACAAGGGGACTAACTTTAATCTGTTGAGTAATGGGGAAAAGGAGGGGACATTTTAATTTTTTTATGTACCAAAACATGAATGGTCAGGGTAAATTGGGCCTCACAAATTGATTCCTGTTAATGTCAGAGAAATAAAATACCACATTTCTTGTTGACAAAGATGCATAGTAAATCATGACTATTACTGGCTGCAAATAGCTCTATACAGTGAGGCTAGTCTATGTATCTTATTCATTGATTGCCCATATTGCCTATACAGTAGCTTATAATCTGCATTGAGTCATGTAGATTCAGAGATTCAGAAAGAAAGGCAAGGTGGAGAACTTGTCCCAGCTCAGACCTCGTCTGTGTAATCACTGTTGACACAAACAGTCTGAAGATCTCAGCCCAGAGGACTTTGCCCGGAGCAGGACATAGCTAACAAAGACAATATATATGAAGCCTATACTCTCAAAGCCAATGCGTCGGTGCACATACGCCTTGTTTCATCTGTTTGCCTATACTACTTCATCAAAATAATATATATAGAAAGATACAGTCATGTATTTTTCTTATAACAGTAAAGCAGAAACTTCACAGAGACTTCCTTCTTCAACTTGTAGTGTTTCTTCTGTTAAAATATAAAGTATGTATCCAGAATTTTTATGGCTACTGGCATCACACCTTTTATTTTGAAGAAAAAATAATTATGTTTGCAACATTATATTCTCCCTTGTAGCCAGATTTATTATATTCACTATCTGAAATGTTCTTTACAATGCAGCTCACAAGCTTGACTTTTTAGGTTTTACTTCAGTATTCACAACTGGCCCTAGGAGTCCACCTAAAGACAATCATTTTCGAAAGCAAGTGCCAAAGACAAATCAAAACAAATCCAGATGTCACTTTATTATACTTAAACATTCTGAGCTTCAGGTCATGGTTTTGCCATAGGTCTGGAGGATCAAATAAGGTTTGTGGGATTTGACCGAGATTGTGACAAGGCTGTGTGTTGCTCTGTTTTCTCGTTTCTCTTTTTGAGGAAGTGAAACTGGTCCACAAAATGTTGCACTTGAACTGCTTTTTCAGAGTAGAGTTCGTGACAAATATGTGCCCCAAAATTTTCAAATCTAAAACTGGTAATTTAAAAAGAAACTATTTTATTTTTCAGAAGTTTATTGTTCTTAAAGAGGATTACTTAAAAGACAAACAAGCTGTTGTTTATTTTGTCATCTATAAGGGGAAATAGAGAAAGGAATAAAAAAGGGAAAAGGATTTAGAAGATGATTTACTCTTTCCTTTTACAGGCTTAAATATTTTTTAAAACTTATAAGGTAATATTATTTTTGCATTTTTTCTTCAGCCCACTCCTGTTAGAGTTATATGAGAATAAGCATACAGCTGTAGTTAGAATTTTATTTAAAAACCTAAAGATAAAACTTTGTTGACATCAAGAATCATACTTGCTTCATCAGACCACGTAAAAGGATGCAAAGTGTAAATGCTGGATCAGAATGCTCACTGCATATGATAATATTGAATTTGAAAATGTCTGAAAACAGTAGTAGCAGGTGTGCCTTGAAATTAATGTTCTACTTGCTGTATAACAACTAACTGCTCCTTTTGGCTTTAAGTGTTGCAGCCATTTCCTTAGTTATGAAAAAGAAGGTCAAACAGGTTCTTTTCCGTCCTCCTCTTAAGAATATCCTTTTAAAAACATGCATAAAAGCACAATAAATGCTCAGTTCAAGGGCAGAAGCATATTAAAAGCCAACAAATAAACAAGCCTGCCCCTAAAATGGAGGTAGGGTTGCAGGAAGTCATTTCACAATACCAGCTGACCAGTTCTTGTTGAGCCTTGATTGTCCTTCCCTGCTAATTCACAGAAGAGATACACATTTACCCCAACACTGTAAGGCTCTGCCTGTGATGCCATAAGCAATTCCCCTTGATTTTTGAACTCCGACTTCACCTAGATCCATGGCTCCTCAATGAGTATTCTCATTTCTCAGGTGCTTATCCTTGCACTTTTAGCTAAATCAAGAATGACTCTGATATTCTTGTTTCTCAAAATCTTATCATTAGAGGGTGTACCTGCAGCTGCTAGTTTTAATTTGACATAGTTTGTAAATAATTTTAATCCCTATTTTTTATAATTATAAAAGTAAAACGAATTTTAAAAGAAGAAAACTTTGGGCTGTATCAGTCAAGCAATAAAATTTACAGCATTCTGGGAAAAAAATATTATTGTTGAAGAAAAATGTTTAATGTTTAGATGGCTTACAGAGGTACATATGGAACTTCTCACATTTAGGTCACAAGTTCAAACACGGTCTTCATTAGCTGCAAATTAAAACTATCAATAACTGACATCTGTTACATAGCCAATATGGAATTTTTTGCTTTCTGAAGTGGATAGTTCAGAAGACGTAATTGGTGAACTTGTTTCTAAATGCACTCTAAACATGCACATTTAAAGATGTTTTTTCTCAGAAATGAATAATTTTATCTCTCATTAAGAAGTCAACAGTACCAACCTCTAAAATTTGACACAATACATTTATTACTTTTGTAATTGCAGCAAGTAAAATATGGATGTTAAGTGCTCTGTTATACCTGCAACCTACTTTCTCAATGAAGTCAGAGTTTTTAATTACAGTTTTTTATGTGTGTGCTGATCTCTCAGTAGAGGTGAAGCTGACTGGCAATGCAGGGTGGAAAAGCCCCTTGCCCACACTAAGCATTTTTGATAGATCTCGGTCACAAGTCAGATCAGTGTGAAATCCTGATATGGTACTGTGTGCATGAGGAAACAGCCTACTGTGCCTCTGCATATAATCTTTAAAAACATACCAAGAACATTTATGAAGATGTTTATGCAAGTGTAGACCACACTGAGTCAGTTGATTAAATCTGGGTTATTCTACAGAAATAAATTTGTCAAATTCATCACATAAAGCACATTGAACATTTGAAAAATATGAGAACGAGATTCAGAAAATCCTCATATGGTGATTGGGTGTCTAGGTTGTTTCCTATCACTGTTTGCTAAGAAATCACAAAAAGACAATCAGAAGGCTGAGTGGCATGAGCACAAGTTTTTATTCCGAACCACTTCTTTTATACACTGATCGATACAGGTGGACCTGATTGGTCATGTAATCAATACATTTCACCTGATTGGCTAATTAACAAGACACTCATTTATAATCAATCTTACCAGAATAACAAGAAAACAGATAATAGAAAAACACCACCTGCAGGTTGTTTTTAATAATTGGATATCATTGTTTATCTCCAAGTCCCTGAAATCTCCCAGGCTGATTCTAGGAAAATTTATCTATTTTTCTCGCTCCCTGACCAGGCTGTCCCATCCACAGTTTTCAGTATGTAAAACAGTCAGGAAATACTCCATCAGCTGATCTGTCTGCTACTCAGTGACCCAAGAGAGAGCTGCGATAGTAAGTGGATGATCTTTTGTATAATCCTTCTTCTTCTACAAAAGCTTTTAGGATCCCTGAAGGATTGCACTGCTTTTTATTTATGAAGCAGTAAATTTTGTTACTGTTGATTATAGTGTAGCAAAAGTCTTTTTAGTTGTACTATTCTGTTCTAGGTTAATGTAACTGGAGGCATTTTTTGGAAAACAATCGAAAGAAAGACTAAGTGACCTGGACATGCTGAAGATCATATCACAGCTTCCTTTCATGCAGGAACTTTATAAAAGAAAAGAGCAGGACTGAACATGCAGTAGGCACTTCCAAAGCTGGAAATTATTACTGATGTAAATAACACTGCAGCATCTTCTTTCCACTGCTTATGTAGTGTACTTCAGTGTGTGTCTTACTACATGACTAAAGTCAATGCTGGTAAGGGCACCACAAATAATGATAAAATCCTAAACTCCAGAATTGAAGCATTTCAGCTGAAACTGATAAATAAGGCTATTCTTTTAGGGAAAAAAAAAAAAAAAAAAAGGCTAATATGTTTTCTAAATGTGCTCACAATAGTGAATACACAAACATGGTCTCTTTTGTGGGTAAAAATCAGATTTTAGCTGGATATCAAATTTTGCTGCAGAAAAGAAAATGCATTGCTGGAAGAAATGGTATTCTACTAAATAGCATGCATTCAGGGCAGATTCCCCAAGACATGAAGGGCACTTAAATGCATCAGTTAGGTCCCTCATGGATCTTCGTGCCTTTGAAAAATCATCCTCTCTTGCTCTGTTAGGATTTTCTTAATGCAGAATTTCTCTTCCTTTATGACTCATCTCTATCATGTCCTGGCTGTAAATAAAACATAGTCTTGGTTTTATAAATATGTTGATAGGCAGCATAGAAAACATTAATCATTTTAAAGCAGCATGGAAAACATTAATCATTGTAAAGTTGAAGGATACTTAGCAAAAGTGAAGTGCATGAATTGAGAAATATTGTTTTAAATTGTACTCAATGCTACAAAAAGCTCTATGCAATCTCACTGTTTTCACACCAGAAAGGCCATTTTATAATACAGGAAAAATAATATAATTTCTATTTTTCTCATCTGAAAAAAAAAAAGAAAAAGCATAGAAACAAAGGTACTAAGAGCATATTATTTAGCACTAATATCAAGAAGTTGTAGAATACATTGACAAATATAGAATGCTACCTTTTTCATAATGATGCCCATTTTTCATAAAAATAAAATGCTTTAATACTAGTAACATGTAAACCTAATGGGAAAAATTTTCATATGTAGATAAGATAGATGCTCACATATCAATCAGACTTTATTTTTTATTGGTGAAAATTTGAAACCAAATCTTTATTTTATATGACTCCTTAGCAAAATTTGTGTTCACTTCAGCATGACTGTGGCTTCCTCACTCCTTGTTTAAATGCTAACTGGAATAGCAGTTTTATGTATACTACTGAATGCTAAGTCATTCCTGTAGCAATATGAAGACAAAATAATTGGAATTTAATTTTAAAATTTTCTAGCTTCAGATTCAGAAGTCACACTACTTCTTTTTTCTGTTATTAAAAACAAAATTAAAAATCAAAATTAGCTAAATGAAACATCAAAAGCGAATGTTAACAGAAGTGACTATTTTGGTTTTATTAGAAGAGGAAATCTCTTAAAATTGCTGTTGTAAAAGTGCTCTATTTAATACTTTGAATTTTTGAGAACTGTTTTAATATTGTTGGTCATTACATCAAATTATTGCTGACTGTTGTTCATTCTTGGTTGTATTGGTATCCATAAATATGTATTGTACAATTCTGCTTTTTAGTCCACAGCATTCAGATTCAACACTGTAAGTGAAAAACTACTCTAAAATATGTAATTTCATTGGGATTTAATATACTTGTTATCACCACATTTTCTTTTAAGTGTATTTAATCTTAATCAAGGACTTTTTAGATCAGTACTATAACAGTAATACTATTTTGCTTAGCAGGCAAACTTGAAACAAAGAGTTCAGTTAGTTTGATAAGACCCACGTGTCATTAAGATGTTTGGAAATTGACTACATTTCTCTCTTTTTAGTCTTCATTATAAAAATCCAGGCCAGTAATTTTCTACCATTTTTTCCAGTCTTACTGAATAGAGAGAGAAGCTCTGTGTCTGATAATATGCAACATGTATAGCAGTTAGGGAGGGCAAAATTTTCAGATTTCAGTTAGTGATGAAGGCAGAATTTTAGGATTATCTGTTTAAGTGAAATAAAATGTAATTTTTTTTTTATATTTGACAAAAATACTACTGCAACTGTGCCTGTATGGTGTCTGTGGTGTGGAGTCTGCAGCACCTTCTTGAGCTTGCACTTGTCAGGCTGGGAGGAGGGCACCCTTCACGAAATGTGGTTAATTTAACTTCCAGCTCAATCCATACTTTGTGTAATGCAAATCCAAGACTCATAAGCAGGGCTGTAATTTGGAAACTAGTTAGAATGATTTGTCAAATATATTTCAATTGGTCAAATCCACAAACATCTCTTCATCCTCCACTCCAAGTAGTAGGTCGCTGATGCTTCCCTTGCACATAATAAGATTATGCTGCTGCAGAGGAGGATCAGCTCAATCCCTTATTCATACTCAGGGCCTGCCAAGGAAGTGGATGGGATAGTTTTCCAACAGTTCAATGAGTGATACAGCTCATAATGATGTATTTTTTAGGTCCAATACAGGTTGAGAAGGAAAAGACAAGCACAGGACCACTGTATCCCAAAAGTCCTCAGTTACGTCAGGTGGGTGTGAGCTAAAACCACATCCTTAGTGCATGAAACCCCTGATTTACTGATACTACAATGTGAATAGGTAAGACAACCAGAGGATGAGTGGAAGGCTTTGTGCATTGACCAAAGTTCAGTAGGACGGAAGCAGCAGCAGTCAGCTTTTCAGAGTATTTTTCTGCTAACTGTTCTTCTGGTTCTTGAACTTATTTTCAGTTAAGAGCTTTAAAATATTTACAAGAAAAATCCTATAAAAATTCTAGAAGGAACCTCATTCATAAATATCAAAATAATTACTCTAGATGACTCACTTTATGCCAGATGAAGACTCTCCTGGAAATGCTCAGTGATTTCAAATTTTCCAGTCTACTTGTAGAGGTATGCTAAGTGGCTGATCTTCGATTAAAAAATGGATTAATTTCAGTGAAATTACAGTAATTGGTACTACCAAAGTCTGTTTCTAGCCAATCATTTACTAATTGCTCATTGGTGCAACAGAAAGTGGAAGTATGCCTTGCCATGAAAACTTTCAGGTTACTGGCACATAAGATAATCACTATGGTGACTATTTCTCTGTAGCAATTCCTACTGCTTTACATATCACTACCCTGTGAGTAACTAGATTTTTCCATACCATATTGTAACTATTTATATGCAGAAAGTTCTCACCAGCTCTCTAAGGACCCTCTTCATATCACAGTTTAATTTGTATATGATAATTCACTATTAGGTCTCTTAGCAAGATTGCCCTAAGCAAATAGGCAATGCATCTGAAAAGTGTCATTTTTCTCTAAGAAATTTAATAGAGCATTACTTACACTTTAACATTCATCTGATAATCAAAACATATGTCATTCTTCTTATTTTTGGATATCACTAATTCAAAGGGGAAACTTGGATGCTTTATCCAGTCTGTAACTCTCTTACGCAGATTCAAAAGACAAAAGCTGTATTGTCTGTTTCTAAGGAAAAACTGCTGGAGGCAGTTCTTTTGTTTTTCTAATGAACACCATATGAAAACAGGCATAGAATAACTATTTACTTACATGTAGTGGTCTGCTAGGATCTTTTACATGGTCTACTTTCCTCATCATGACACTGGTCAGTCTATTTACAAGAGTAGTGTCTTTTTCCCTATTATTTTTTGCAATGCAGCAGTTTGTTTATTATTTTGACCTGAGTTTTTAATAAGGCTGCTCTGTGTAAGGGTGAATGATACTATTATGTGTAGTTTACCAGACTTGGACACATCAAAGAGCAATAGTTTTTAATAGTTTTAAATGCTACGGAGTCAGTCTTGCTCATTTCCTTATTTCAAAGTTCAGATTTACTGTTCAATAACGCCACAACTTTTATTGTTCCTGCTGCTAGAAGTTTCTCATTTGTCTGGTTAAGGATGATTTGGAGGGCATGTTGGAAGAGAAATTGATGTTTTTATAGGCTTTCCGGTATTAAACATTGATGGCTGGATGTGGTTTTGGTGATCAGCTATAATGATTTACATATTTGCTTTGCAGCCCGGCATTTTCTGCTGCATCAGTTCCATACCAGGCAGTTTGTGTATTTTCCTGAGCCTACTGACATAACAGCACTAGCCACATTGTGAAATGTGTTGCACCTTGACCTCTACTGTTCTGCTGCCAAACGCAGGGAAACAGTAGCTGTGTGCTATGGTACTGTTAGATGGGGCTCTTATCCCTTCGTTTGTGTATGTAAATACACACAATGAGTTGAATACAGCACTCTAAAGAACAGCATTTCTTTGCAAACACAGTACAGGTACAGATATATATATTTCCCACATATATTAATTTCTCTGTACAAGTTTTTTTTTTCTTCTTGCTGCATCATTAATTTTCTAAAAGAAGAAAATCTGATCAAATAATTTTAATAAGTGTTACTGTGTTTTATAATGAAGAGTTACTTTTAGAAAACATTTGGCAGATAAAATAGTTTCCTATATTAAAACTTACTTGACAAATAAGAATGCACAGTCCAGGAGAGACTGGCTGAACAAAAGCAAAAGTATAGAAACTGACTTGCAATTTTCCAGTTTTTCTGAAAGTTTCAGAAAAACTAACCACTACTAAAGATATATAGTATTAATTTCATGAAGAATGACCTGTAGAAAACATGCATCAAAAGCCAATAAAGTGAGGCAATGATTTATGTGCAGTATCAAAAGTGACTTTCAAAGGTAAGAGAGTTGTTCTGAAAAAAATATTGCCCCTGCTTGGAAAAAAAAAAAAGTGCTTTTTATTGAACCAATTATATTAAAGTGAAATGGATAACAAATATATCTGAAAGTAATTGCACAAATATTCAGTTCAAAGAAATCATAGGTCACTGGTAGGATCTGATGTGGTCAAAGGCTTTTTTCTTGTGAGAAGCTTGGTAATTAAAAACACAGTTTGTATGGGATAAACAGCCTACAGTTCTTCTCAACTATAAATGGAGTAAAATACTTCTGTTAAATAAAAATACTGAGACACACCTAACACTATAAAATAAGACATAGCACTTACATTGTTGAAGAGCATTGGCAGAAGAAACATTACATGAAAGTTGTTTTAAGTCTTGCTTCTCCCTACTTATACCTATCCTGTCTAAAACTGTAACTAATGGTGTGACATCTGGCAACCATATTACCTCAGGCTGTGACCTTGCCGGTTCTTACAAAACTGTGGGAAAAGTTTCATGGTGTCAGCATCAGGTTTGGATTTTTTTAACTGTCTAGAAGAACAGAATCAAATATAGATACAAACTACTCAGCTCTTTCATTTCTAATGAGCTATACCTGCTTTCCTCACAACAGATTCTTTCAAGAGTTACAATTAGATGTTTCGTAAGGAAAGAAAGTGAGTGGCTGGCAGCTTTTGGGGTAGAGCAGTTCTTAAATTTTTACAGGAAGTCTACTTTATCCCAAATGAATTTGTATCATCCAACTTGAAGAAATATATAGCAAAAGAGAGTTGATTCTGCAAAATTGTAAAATATTATCACAAAATTTTGTAGCCAGGAAACTTTGCAGAGTTATGTGTTTTTCCTATCTGTTTGAAAAGGATGCTGTTTTCATTACTAAAGTGGTAATATTAAGAATTTAGGTGCATACCATGTTCAAAATCATATTTGTAGTTAAAAATCATATATATTTTCTTTTCCACCTGCTGTCAAGATAGTAATGAAAATAAGATAAACTACCATCCTCAGTCTGCTTTCTGACAGCGGTCACTTTCTATTAGATGATGCTTCTACAGAGTTAGAAAGTACAGAGTTACAGAGTGCTGTTACGGTGTTACTTTGTTCAGTCCCTGGGGAGCTTGTCACTGTACTTCCTCATTGCATGGCAATGATCATTGCTGAGCAGTTTTTCATTTCAGAGACCATTATGTTGCATTAAGCACTGTGAGGGGTGGCATCTGGAGAAAGCCCATCAGTGTAAAAAGGAAAGTTAGGAGGAACATCAGCATCAGACATGAGTATGAAATCAGTGGTACCACAGAACAGGAAAGAAGTCCTGGCTGAGTTGGTAATCTCCAGCTACCCAGAGGCTATTTGCTTTCTCTGCTCATCAGATGGCCATTTCATTGGTTTGTTTGGGGTGTTTGTTTTTTTTTTTAACAGAACTCCTCATGCTTCTTCAAAATTGCCAGACTAAATTGTTCTTTTTTCTGAAGAAGCTTTCTTAATTTCTTGCTCGTCCCACTGATAAAGTGCCTAAGATACAAAGTGATGATACAGCTTTTGAAGAATTTCAAGATAGGAACCATCAGTCAGAGAGGAGAAATCCTGTACCTCTGTACTTCCTTCAGTGTTGAGAACACAGCACCATGATTTTTTCTTCTGAAATTTTGTATAAGTAATGACTGTCTGTACTATGTTTGTCTGTTATCAAAGATATTATCTAAATGTTTAATTCTTCTGCTCACATCATCCCCCATTTTATTGAAAATTGCTGCCACAAACTGATACTTTCAGTACCCTTCTGTTTTTCTTTATATAAAAATGAGTCAGAACAAACACTGAAACAAATAAATTATCTTTGTTTCTTAGGATCACATATACAGGGAAGATAATTTTTTAATAGAATTTGCAATTCTCCATATTCAGAAAACCCATCCAAACATCCTTTTTGGTAATGACTTTAATGTTTGGAAGCTACCAAAAAGCTCCTTGAATTTTTTGATATCTAAAAGATCGTTTAAGCTCTGTATGTTTCTTTTGCTGTAATCATAGGAATGGGTTAAGAAGCTCTGCACATTACAAAAGATGCAATTTACTGAAATGGTGTTTGTATTTTGAGAATATGTACCACTTTCAGGTAATGCAGAAAAAGCATCAGAAATATGTGCACCTAGAAACTGGGTATTTCTTCAGAAGACATGTATCTTAGCACAGAAGTTACCTTATATCTAGAAACCATAAACCATTCCTGGATCTATGGGATCATTGTCCAAGATACACAGAGAAGTCTAGCACTGTGGTACTCCAAAAGAAAACTACAATGGAAAAGTAATATCCAGCATTCCTGTAAGAAATAGTTCTTTAATGAAAATTAATTACATGAGTTACTGTGGATACAGACTTCTCTGACTGCCTGTAGTGGCTTGACCTTGGCAAGCTGCTCTGTGCCTATCAGTTCCTTTCTCATTCCCTCTCTTGGAAAGGACAGGAAGAGAAAATTAGATGGAAAAGTTCATGGGCTGGGGAAAACACAGGGAGATTGCTAACCAATTACTGCTATGAGCAAAATAGTCACAACTTGGCCATTATCAATTTCTTTTATTGCCTTATAACAATAGAGTAGAATTGTGAGAAACAAAGACAAAATGAAAAACAGCTACCCCTACCCCTTCCCCCTTCTTCCTCGGCTCAGCTCCTTGAGTACTGTCCTCATTGTGAGTCCTCATTCCTTTAAGTCCTCCCCTGTTGCCAGAGGGGAGATCAGTCCCTCTGCTGCTCCTCTTTCTTCCTACTCTTTCCCTATTCCAGCATGGGATCCCTCCCATATGACATAGTCCTTCAGGACCTGCTGCAGCATGGGTCTTCTCCAATTTTCAGGAAGATATTGCTTCTGCATGGATCCCCCACCCCAGGCTTTAGCTCCTGCCAGGAGCCTGCTGCTATGTGGGCTCTCTCAGCATCCTTCAGGGCATCGCTGTCTTCTGATGGGGGAGGTTATCCACGGGCTTCCAGAGGACAATATGCATCACCATGGTCTTCTTGGACTGCAGGGAATCTGACCTGGCACCTGGGACACCTCTTCCCCCTAATTTTCTGGCCTTGTTGTCTGCAGGGCTGTTTCTCACACATTTTCTCTCCTCTCTCTCACAACTGCTGTACAGCATCTTTAACCTTTCCTTAAATACACTTTCCTGGAGGAGCCACTGTCATGGCTGTGGGGCTGAGCTATGCCCTGTGGTGGGTGGGCTGCAGTCAGCTGGAACTGTGTGTGGTGTGGGGCAGCCCATGTTGTGTTCTCACAGAGGCCATACCTGCAGCCCCCCAGCTGCCAAAACATGGGTGCTTACACCCAACATGCTGCTTCAGTGCTGCCTTAGCTGAAAGCAAGCACAAGCTGGGGCCTGATGCACAAAGAGGTCAGCAGCACACAGTTGAACAGATCAGTGATACAACTGAAATCCGAGGAGCACAGCCATTGCTGGTGTCAGCTCTGCAGGTCTCACACAAGTAATGAAGGCACAGTACTCAATAAGGGACTCCTCAGTTTGAGCATGACCAGTTTTGAATTTGGACAGTACTTGTGACCAGATTTGGAGGCATCTCTGAGCATCTCCAAGCTCAGGTTAAGACAAGGGGAAGGATGTGCAGCTGTTCAACACCTGAAATTCAGGCACAGGGAAAGTCAGGATAACCACTCAGACTTACTCTCATTTGAAGGTACTTATAAAAATGTTGCCTTGGAAGAGGTGAAAAACAGCAACAGGAAAAAGGCTCAAGTCATAACACCTCCATGGTTCCTGTAGGACAGTTTGGGGTGGCAGCCAAAGGCCCATTCAGTCCAAGCTAGAGCATGAGCCAGCCTTTTGCCTTCAACCAGCTTGTTTTTCATTCTGTATGGATGAAATAACTTATGTCTCTCACCTACCTCTCAGCATCGTGGTGCAACTTTAATAAAAAGGACAGCAAATTCATCCTGTGGGTCATGCCCCTCATTATGATGCAAATGCTCAAGCACCTGCTGGAAAACCTTGCCAAGGGAATCAGTGCCTATGGTCCAGGTACCATTTCCATTATTAAACACTGATTTCTTTAATGTCAGTATCAAATATGCTGCTAATAGCCAAAATTTGACCAGTCCTATTTAAAATATTGAACAGAGGTAAGCTTCCCTGTTATTTTTAAACCCAAAGGATTTATCCATAAATTCAAAGTAAACTTAAAAGCTTCTCAGAAAAAGCAGCTTTCATATTGAGGGATCTAAATGCTGAGCAGACTAGACAAGTCTTCTCTCTTTCTGTCCAATCTATATTCTCTGTGAGAAAACAGTAAAAAAAAGAAATGTACACATACCCTAGCACACATAATAGAAAAAGCTAAGTCAAAGACCATGGTGAAATCTTTGTAATAGTGATGTACAAGATAAAGTACTATCCATGTGAAACAGACATATCTGAATTTATTATATTAAATCAAATATCTAATCTATATAACCATACAGATGATAAGAAAAATGGTATTCTATTTCACTTGTACAGGAAAAATAAGGACTTAATCAACCAAGTTACAATATAAATATGCAATATTACAAGCCTTGATACTCAGACTTATTTTTTTTTATAACTGGTGATTCTTAACTAAATTTAGAATAATGGCCCGTGAAATCTTTAGGTTAAACCAAGAATTCTTATAAAAAATGTCACTTATTTCAAGATAACTTAAAGGCAATGTATGAAAATGAAACCACCTTTTTTCTTCTATCAGCAAATCAAGAACTATAAATTCAGAGCAGTTCACCAACAAATTCACAAACATTTGAAAATCCAAATAATCTTTAGATTTGTTCTGAATTTTAAGTGACTGTTAGTCAACTTTGGTGTTAAGTAGCTTAAAATTTTCTTTGCCTCAGTACTGGTATAATTTGATAATTACAATTCTGTCACTGACTATGTTCTCTGCTGTTCAAATTCAATAAACAATGCAACTAGTTGGCTATGCTTTGAGTAATAGGGTTTCAGTTAATATAAATTCAAACTAAAATGTATTTTCCTATAGCTGGTCTGTAGAAATTCCTCTAACAAATTTGTCCCTCTTTTTTGTTGTTTTCTTTTTTTAAAATCTCAGTTGAGACAGAGGTTCCAAGTTAGAGCAGATCTTGGTGGCAATTTGCACCAATGTAACCAAGTTTTGAGAAACTGGCTTACAGAACAAACAAAGACATAAAGAATCAAGTGTTCTCCATGTGACAGTGGTCTAACAATAGTTGCACTTTATGTGTAGAGCTTTTGTTTCTGGATCTGGGAACAGCATATGGGCAATTCCTCTTACCCTCGGAGGTCAGATTCCATTATATCTGACCTCCACATTACAAATTAGCAAACAAAGCCATTTGTGAGCCTTCACTGCTTGTTACTGTTATTCATGCAAATCTGCTGCAATGTGCCGTTTAGGACAGTCCTTGTTGTAGCCCAACAACTCCACAATCTATGCCAATGGCCAATACACTGAGATACAAACAAAGAAACAAGAAGTTAGCGTTGATTTTCCCAGCTGTCCACACCTGCTGGCATTAACAGCAGAAGTATCTAAAAATAAATGAGCCAGTCCTTGGTGGAGGAATGAGGGTCTTGCCCCCAATAAACAACAGAAGGAATCCTGCAGAGAAAAAGGAGGAAAAGGTGTGAATTCGGTTTATCCAGAGGTTCAGAGCTGTTAAAGCGCCAGGTGGTGGGGGAAGAAAAGAAGAAAGGAAAGTTGATATTGAGAAGCAGATATATTTCAATTCAGCCTTCTTAGATTCTTATTCATGTTGTATTTTTTTATAAGGCATACTTAAAGACAATTAAATATTATTAAACTAACAGCATTGATTACTTTTGGTGTAGCATTTTATTTAGAGTATTTTTGGTTCAAATGCTGTAAAATCTCAGGATCTTCAGAAAGGATTTGTGCTGTGCCATAAAGATGTCCATTTAATCTATATTAAATTGGGGTAAGCATGTAGGAGGACACTAGCTGTTTTGGAGTTAATCTCAAGTAGCAAAATTTTAAGCATGGTTGTTATATCCACTTAAATGGAAAATCTGTAATAGGGGGAGTTCAGACTACATTAACTCCTCTTTTTGAGGATAATAAAGTGGTCTTTACTAGAGAGTGTAAAAAAACAGTCATGTAGCAGCCAAGAGATGGGGTGTTTGATATTGTAAATTCCTTCTGTATATAATTGACATAATTTTCTGTGACTCAGCAGTTGTTTATTAAATAGCTTTCATTACGTAGAACTTCAAGGATTCTGAGCCAAGCATCTTTGTAGCATTTATCCCTTAAATTTGACTTTAAATTATGCACATTTACATGAAAAATAAAAATTAATCTATTTCATGTTGTTATTCATAAAGGGAAAAATTCCAAAATTTGATGTCACATTGGGGGGTGTGTGTGGGACATAGAGCACTTTTGCATAAGAAATGAGTTACATAATATGTAAGATAACAAATGAAGATAATAACATTTCTGTTTCCCTGGCTCTTCCTGTCCCCAGGTTTTGACGTTTTTCTCTATATGTGTTTGGGAATTATTACATGTAATATGTAGTAGAGTATAGGTAATAAGTCTCCACTGAGAGGCTTATAACCAGTTTCCTTACTACCAGTGTTTTTATGTCTTCTCTTTTGCTGGAAAAGTTTAAGGTGAAATCAATAGGAACTTTGTCCTGTTTCAGTTATATCAATGTAGTTCAATATAGTCCTTGGGATTTACCATTTAGGACTTTCTCCTGTGTTTAGGATTTCCAATGGAGATTTTACAAATCATAAAATCACAGGAATTTTAGAGTATTAATTTCTATGTAATTTTTATGTATTTCTATTTTTCTAATAGAAAAAATAGGAAAATGAAGGAAAAATACTGGGACTTTATATTTTTAAAATATATAATAAACAATTAGTAACGTAAGGAAGTATATTATTATAAATATGATTGACCATATATTTATCTCCTTTTCCTATTTATTATGTTTCATAGCCAGCCCATCCAGTGTTTCAAGTCACAGTCCCAGCAATTTCAGTGGTGCATGGGGATAAACCCAACCACACAATTTTAAATCTCCCTCAGTGTTTTGGCAAAATATACATCTATAAAAGTACTGTATTTTACACCTTCATTGAAGGCCTCTATCCCAACTAAGGGTCAGGCTTGGTTTTAAAAATTTTACCTTCTTTAAAAATTTGATCTATATGCAAATAAAATAGAAATTTAGGCATAGATATTTTCTATATGTTTTAGTTGTAATTAGATAGCTCATCATTTCTAAGAGAATATTTTCTTTTTTCTTTAATTGTCATAATGTTATAGCCAAACCACAAGTTATAATTGTGTAACTTATTAATATACAATATAGTAAATCTGAAAACCCAAAGACCCTTGTTGTATCTTTTCAAATTTTACAAGAATTTTTTTCCATGCCATTTACCAGGAACAAACACTAAAATCCATCCAGAAATGCTGCACTGTTCATTGTAGCTGTTTTGATACACTGCTGAGCTAAATGATCTCTAATATCAATATCTTTAATTTCCAAAACTAGTCACATCTGGGCAGCTAAGAGTGTTTACTTCATCTGGGCCAGTTTTTTTTTTTTTTTTAAGTTATGTACGATTTTCTCAAACAAGGAAGTTCTATTAATATAAGTTTACAGGCAAGAAGCCCATGTCTGCGTTCTTCTCTGACTCATCTGTTATCAAAAGAATGAGCGTCAGCTTTAGAAAACTCTGTTTTACAACTGCAGCCTGAAACTTCAAAACTGTTTAGAACCTTTCAAAATCAAAAATTTGCAATGTTAACATCTCAGATTAAACAAAGACTATAACACAGAGAGAAAAATCCACTAGCTGTATTTGTGTCATGGAAAGATACAAAGATAGGATTTATCATACCTGATCAACATATCCACGTGAACACCCTATCTAAACCTGCTAATCTATTTAAAGCTTTGCTCAGTGTGGGATGCTTCATCTAAAGAGGAAGTCTCTCTACTCTCTCGAATTCCAAGTTAATTATGTAATGCTGTTGAAAGCTTAGGAGATGCAAGTATTTCCTAAATTGACCAAATACTGATGCAAGTCCTGAGGCTTCCTTAAAGCGCAGGACTCTGCCTGAGACCATAGTCAGGATGTGGTTCCCTGGCATCCCCTCTGTACTTGCTCCCTATCAAATACACAGCCAATACCTCTATTCGACTCTTCTCAACCAACTTAAAGCAGAGGGAACTACCAGAACACTTCCTTAAAAAAAGTAAAAACTAGAGACAGGATGCTTTTAATGAAAAGCCAGACTTAAGGCTGGAAGATAAGCAGAGTGTTACTAGTAAAAAGCACCTGTGACTCTGAGTCTGCACCCTGCAAGTTTTACTTAAATATCTTTCACATTTGAGGAAGGTCTCTTCTGGAAAGGGACATTTTAGTGCTGCTGGACGAGATAGCTTGCTGTGCTAACTATGAAAACTGTCACATCCATAAAAAATAACTTGTGATGAAATATTCAAGTAACAGAATCTTTTTGGATTTCTAGCAGCACTCTTTCAGAGAGCACACAAGACTGCACAGACTAAAAAGTCAATAGAAATTCTTCAGAAGTTAATTACTGCTCATTTTCTCAGAAAGAATTGTAAATGTAGCTGTATATTTTATTGTAATATATAATTTTTTCTTAGAAGTAGCAGCTGGGGTTATCTCAGTGTCACCCTACTTAGCTCTACTTTTTGAAGCTGGTGATTGTCAAACAATTTCAGCATGAATGTTTATCTTATAAGGCCTCAGATCTGGAGAATATTTTTTAAATTAGTCGTAAGATATTGCTTAAATTATTTCTGACTTTATCTGAATAAAATATAAACAAAAAATATTTTGGGATTGAGTCGTACTGAGGGATATTTTTTTCCCTCTGTTCTGAGTCCTAGCATTTTGATATGACGATTTGACAGTTCTATTTTTCTGAAAGGCCAGCAAAATATTAAAGAGGAAAACTAAGATCCTAAGAACAAAAAGCTAGGTTCTTTTTGAAAAATAACCAATATACGCCTTAGGCTGGTATGCAATTTGCATTGATGTCAGTGGGCTTGCATTTTTATGTACTACAGCTTGAAAATCACCTTGATTAATCCTGATTTCCTTTAAAGACAGAAAACCTTTTAGAAATTGATGATTTAAGAGAATGAATAAAAAAGAATACATATAGAAATTGCACAGGGGAAGAAGGTTTGAGACAAACAACATGCTACTCAGTGATAAATATATAGAAGGTGTTAGAATCGGAGTCTGTTGTCTGTCAGGAATGAAGATGTAGGCATGTAAAATGGAATGCAGAGAAAAAGATTTATCTTTACTAAAAATATAAAAAGAAAAAAAAAGTTCACTTTCACAGAAGTCAAACAGTTGAAATAGGATAAATATTTATCTTAATATTCCTCAAGAGGACATGCAGGAAATCAATTTTTCTTCTTACTATGTACTGGGAGTAAATTCTATGTTGCTCTTTACTAGGTCTCCTGGTTTTGCTGCTTGCATCAGTGATGGTAAAGTGTAGAAGGAAAAGCAGAATCTGGAGTATGCATCAAGTAGTTTGAAAAACTATTTTGAAACATTGCAGAATGCACTGAAGACAATTATTGGCTTAATAGATGAGAAAAATATTTCCCCCCCAGCTTCTGGGGCTTTCTTTGCTGTTTTTTCTTTTTTCCCCTCCCCTGAAGACAGTCAGTTGTGATAACACATCTAGTTACCAAATAGAGGTTGATAATGATCCTTTTGTTTCTGAGTATGTTCTGATGTGACTGCTAAATCGTGCTTCTATGTTTTGCACATCTGAGCCTCCCATTTTCCCAAGTTGTGCTTCTGCCATACTTCAGTCCTCAGGGCAAAGAGAAGCAGTCTTGTCCTGCATTGAAAATCCTATTGTGTAGTGGCTTGATTGCCCAGAGGGGTGCCTTACATCTCTCCATTTTTAGAACATGACCTTTAAAAACATAACCAACAAGACAAAACAAAACAAAAAACTAAAAATTTTAAATTAAAGCCTGTTTTCATTAGTTGGCATGCACTGAAAACCACGTGTCAGCTAGTGGGTGTGTATAAACACAGTGGTGAGGCTGCAGCTGGTCTTCAGACAGAAATATGCTGCTGCTGAAGCAGATCAGGATCATGTCATTTTGGAGTGTACAACCTATCAAGCAGTAATTTAGGGCTAGATTGCAGTTTTGACCTCATGCTAGTAGTGAGGAAGATGAGCTGTATGCTAATAGCAGTTCCCAGTGCTGCTCCCTGTTGTGCTGGGAGTGCACACAGAGCAGCTGCTGCTGCCCTCACCAGAGCTGTGCACACCCTCTCCCACACCAGCCCATCTCTGTGACATCTGGGTACAAACAGCATCCTTGCTTGAACCATGTCAAGGTCGCTGCCTGCCATTAATCAAGCTTCTGTCATCACTTTTGTCAGGTCCTGATGAAACAGATGAAGTTCTGAACAGAGCAAAATAAGTAAACAGAAGAATATGCTATCCTTCTTCATTCCTCTGCATACAGTTTTTGAGAAATGCTAGCCAACAGCTTGTCATTTCACTGAGACATAGCTGCGCAGTGATAGAGCTTTCAGACTGTTAAATGGGTGGCTTGCAGCTGAAAGAGAACTTCGGGAAGAACAATCCGAGACCAAACCTCTCTCTAAATGCTGTCTAATCTGTAAATAGTGAGGTGATATGAACCCACAGCCATCCTACTAAAGTGAGAGACAGTAATAGACCCTTGACTTGTGTGAGCTACAAGATTGAGATCTAAGAAAGTGATTTGTGGCTCATATTGGACAAACAATTATCTAGCACTAGTCCCAGAGAATCTACACACTGCTTTTCTGAAAGGGTCACACAGCTCAAATGGTTTCTTAGTGAAATTAGTTATTTTCTAATTGTGGAGCTAATTAAATTGTAAAGAGACACCTGTTGGCACTGGAAACAATATTTAAATTAATCAGATACAGCCTTTTTATTAAAAGATCTGTTGAACTATTTTACTCTGGCTGAACCTCTCTACACCTGTCCAATCCAGTCATCTTCCAGTATCTGTAGAGAATAGCAGAAATGAGAAAATTTCAAGGCATGTTTTTGTGACAAATGTCTCTCTTAGAGATAAGTATGCACCTGCTTCCTTCAGGTGATACCTTAGGTTTAACTTTTATATTTTTTAGATTCTGTACTGCTTTAGTGTGTAGTTCTGAACTCCATATTAAGGGATGGTAAGCTCTCTTCACAGAGTAGGTAGACAAAACAATTCCTTTTCTAGCTTGGAACCAAGGACAACTGACCCAAATTTCAGGCCCTAGGACATAAACAATGTGGACTGAAGAGAGAAAAAAAGGATGTGACTTCATAACCTAAAGCTATAATCGGACAATTAACTCCAATATGCTAATGAACCAGAACTTATAAAAATGTAAGATCCCATGATTGATTGTCCTTTTTGTGACCATCTTGGTTCATCTTGGGTGTAGCCCTGGCTGGGCTCTTGTACTGCCCAAGGTGTATCCATTGAGGCCTTCTAATAAATACCTACTTTATTTAACTCTGTTTAGTCTCTGTTCTAGGTCAGCCTTCACAAGGCATCACAGGCAGTGAATAAAGCAAGAGGCAGATACTGGGATACTCTTTCCTCTGCTCCTGACATTAGCAATGGGAAGGTATACATAGCTAGGTGGCCCTTTTGCTACATCCTACATTCAATATACATAAATTAAATCACTAAAAAACTGCAACAAAGAAAAAAAAAAACAAACCATAAACCAAGTTAAAACTAAAAAACAATGAGATAAAAAACCTTCAAAAATATCATCATATAAGGAAATGCAGATTTCTGTTCCATAAAGTGAAGAAGCAAAACATTGTACAACAAAAAGTGTTAGCTGTCCTAGCAGCCATCATTATATTATTCATTAAAATGTTAGTGGATTCTTCCTCATTAAATATAGGTGTTCGGAACACTTAAATACTACCTGTAAACAGAATGACTTTTCTATGAAAAAATTAAAGTTAAAACATCATATAGTTTTATCATTGTTTCATCCAAACATGCATATTTTACATGAAATTTGTTACTAGTTATAGACGAATGTGTGAACTAAGATGGTAAAGAATTCTGTACTGAATAAAAATATTTTTAGCCCAGCATGTGTCATATATCTCATATCTTTAAGATACTATTTATAAAGTGTTCCTATATGAAACAAAAAAAGGCATTGGCAAAGATTGAAAAAACATAATTTTTTGTCATTTACACTTTGAAAACCAATTCATTGATAATAGCAGAAAGCTTTCCACATTTTCCTGGTCATGAATACATCAGATTATTAACATCCCTTAAAAGTACCTATATTTGAAAAGAAATCCTTGGATAATGCATGCCATCAGACAATTGACTCATTTAGGCAACCCGGGCAAAATTAGAGTTAAAAGAATCTGCAAATCAGAGACAGGTGAAGACAGACTTAGTGGAAATATTTTCCTTGTATTACTTATACAGACATGTATACGCAAATAATAATAAAACTAAAATAAATATATATATAACCCTATAGTGCTGATGAAACACAGGTGCTAGGTTAGTTTTGCCTTTTTAAGTAGCGTTGATAACAAAGCTTCAGTGTTCTAACATATGACCTCTGCTTCACTGAGTGCAACTGAAGTTTCTGTGGTTTATATTTACCATGCTAACCTGGCGAAATTATGGTCAGGAAGAAAAAAAGTGAAAATGACAGGCTGGCAGCTCTGCTGGGTGTCATTCTATCAATGTCTCATTTATTCTCTCAGGCTACACATGCCAGTACATTAAGAGAGTGCATTCACTACCTGCAAATGAGCCCATTTCCCCTCTGCTCCCTGTCATTCATTGCCTACTGCCACTGAAGACTGCAGAGACTTCATCTTGCTAATAATCAGCTCTGTGGTTAATTCTGGAGGCAGAATACAGTCCATCCAGCTCACTGCTTGGCAGCTATTCTGACTTAGCTGTGTGACATTAGCTAAAACTTATTTTTGTCAGTTCACTAAGAAAATATCACTAGGTGAAGGCATACATATGGTTACATTTTCAAATTGACTTCTGAAAAATGTTCTCAGGATATTTGGAAAAATGCCTGTTTTAAAGACAGAACTGAAGATTAGTACAGAAAATAGGTTTTCTGCACACACTATACAAGTGCTACAGGTGAACTTTAGTATGATGCTTTTGAAAAAGTGCTTAAAGAATCAAAAAAAAACTCTAAAAGTTGCCATTCAAAACATGCCAGCAGACAGTCTTCAATTTTTAGCAACTCAAAGGGAGATATGAGACTGAGTAGAAAAACATATAGGGAATAAAATGGAATGACAATTATATAAAACAAGTTAGAACAATTTACAGAGGAAATTATCAGCAACAAATATCTTTTAAGATCTGTAGTCATTAAAAAATGTACACATTTTTCCAAGACTGTTTAGTTGTCTCAACAAGCTCTGAAATTTTGCCAAAAAATTGAGAAGTCTCACATTGTTCATGTTACTGTCCAAGAACATTCAGGCAATTACAGCTCTTGCAGATGTCATGATGTCAGATTTGTGGGCAATGACAAGCCGTGTGATCTTCTGCCTTCACAAACACTAACTGATCAATGTGCAGTATAATCTCCAAAAGTTACTGTGCCTATATAAAAGCATTCAGTAATGAATGAAACAGCCACAGCAATACTTAAGAGTCTGTCAAAGAATGGCATTGCAATATACCTACAGTGCAAGATCCAGTTTCAAGGCCTAGGAAAGTCACGTGAGAAATCTAGAAATCAAATCTGTGTTAGGGAAAACATTTATAAATCTATAAAAAGTTATTATAAATAAGTCTAAATCTGCAATCTGTGCATATACCACTTCCTAACTGTGTTTAAGACAGAAATACAAATATTTTTATAATTTTTATTATCTTAATTACAGAATTTTTTTTCGAGCATATTTCTTTTGAATTGATCATAAGATGGAGAGCATCTAATTCCATTGTCAAATATTTCAAAAAATGACTATTGTGTTTTCAACAGTTTTTCAAAAACTAGGAAAGTTGAGAACATAAAGTATATAATTGCAACTGCATCTTCAGTCAAATCACTGCTCTTTGAGTATTTCTTTTGAGAAACTATACCCTACTCAAGCCAGGACACAATTTACACTGCAATAGGTGCTTCAATAATTTTCTCCCTCTTGTCATTTCTGCCTGATGTGAATCTACAATGTTTGAAGCATGCAAGCCCCATGTATGGAGAGCAGGCCACCTCTCTTTTGTGTGATGCGAACCATAATTTTGAGAAAAGCAGTAGACTCTTGAAAAGACAAGTATCTTGGTTGGAAACAGAATCTCATTTCCTCTTCTTTTGGCACCATTTTTGGCTATTTATTAATTCTAAAGGAAGAATAACATTGGAGAAATGTGAGGCACTAAACACTGCACTCTTCTTCTGAAGTTAAATTCACAAAACAATGGCCAAGCTTGTGAAAATGACTAGGTGGCTGTGATGTGTAGGGTAATGACGTGAGTTTGCAAAACTCACTTTCTGAAGTAAATAAAGAGTATTACTTAGCTTGGGGATACTATTATTGCTAATTAAGTGATAACATTCAAAATTATATTGAGCTTTACTAATGTCACCCACAGTTTTTACAAGTCCATAAATTAATGATATAAATTTACTATTCCATCAGTATTTTAAGAAATTATTTCCTGTTTTGACTGAGTCATTTAATTACATTTACATCAGAATAAAAACAAAATGTCATAATGTGGGCTAAAATGGAATAGCTTCCAAATTCAAAAACTTATTACTTAAATGTTTTTATCCTTTGCAATTATGTACAGCATTAGTATTAGTAGAAAAGAGCAACCTCCATGAAAATTTTACAATTCTCAAGAATATACTGTTTCCCTGAACAGTAGAGCATCTTCAGATGTTTAATATTATCCAAGCAATAAACTACAGAAGCAGGTCCCTTTAGAATAAACTACCTTTATGAAGCAAGTGCAGTAAACCATGTGGTAAATTACATAAAAGTAGTAGAGAAGTGCCCTGATACAAACTAAAATGCTAGATGTTTTAATAACATCAAAGATTTTATCAGTGGTTTATTAATTTTAAATGACATAACCATAAACTTGTATATAAAAAGGAAAATATATGTGGCAATTATGTGCCCTGAGCCAAAACTCCTGTGCAATGCACTGTGCCCTCAAGTGAAGCAAAGCAGTTATGTACATTAGGCATTGCATTGCCAGCTCTTTCTGTGAAGTGGATTCAGATTCAATTCACGGCCGTTTAATCCAGCCTTTTAATTTCAGGAGAAAAAAAAAAACCCAACTAATCCAAAACATGCTAATGTTCAGTTTAATTTGGCTTTATATTTCTGAGGGGAGAAGATTTTTACTACCTGTGAAAAGGTAATTAAAAAATTAGATGCATAAGAAATGCCTGTCCAGGGGGCATTGATCCTGTTACCCCCAGGTGATGACCACAGCCGCTGCTGGGGGAGAGCTGCTTTTTCCTGTCTGAGTGCCCTGTCCTGCCCAGAGACCACAACCTCTGCCTTGGTAGGTCAGTGGGCACATCCCTGCCTGTGCTTCCCATGTCTACGGGACTGCTCTCCATTAATTTGCCTATCCTGTTGTTTTGGGCTTTACTGGCATTGTCTGCATCGACAACCTCCTCTGCCAACAAATTCTGCAAGTTCATCACCTGTAAAAATGTGTTTTTATAGGTTTTAAACAAACATCATGGATATGGATTTTCACACTTAGGTTTCTTCAAGGCCTTTTGCTTTGCAGTTCATGGTAAATATATTGCTATTGACTGACTCACCAAGTACAATAATCTGTATGAAAATAAATTATCTAGCTATTATTTAGATGCAACCGTTTTTTCTGCACCACTCTATAAGTCAATTGCATATCTGCATATGCAATTTGGCACAAAAGATGGATCCAGTTAAATGGAAAGTTAAATAGGAAAGCAGACAAGTTAGAAAATCTCACTAGGGAAGAAAATATAAACAATAAATTAATAATATCATAAATGAACTTCCAAATTTGCATCTGCTCTGCTGCAAATAAAAACATTTGTAACATATTTCAGTTCAGTATTTTGTACCTGATTTAGAAGCAGTAAAATTCAGGAATTCACATTAAAGTATTTATTGAGATTATGTCACAAACTTTAAAATATTGCAATAATTATATGCTATTCCTGGCTGCAGAAAGCACACATATACAAAAAAAAGAGGATTTATACATGTGTCTTCACTGGCATTAAAAGAAACCCTTTACAAAACTGCTATCATCCTACTGATTTAGAATACTAATTTCAGGAACTTGGTAGTCAGTTAAAGCAATAAACACACAGCTACTTGTATATGTCCAGGTTGTCTTTACTGTGCATGTGCAATAGATCCACTACAGCCTGCATATATAGATAACTAATAGTTGGGGGTTTGTTTGTTTGTGGTTTTTGTTGGGTTTTGTTTGTTTGTTTTTTTAATTTCAGATGTATTTTTTTATATTTACTGATGTATTTTTTTACCAATAGTAGTGAGTGAACAGAAAAGGATGAGAAAGTTTGGGGTAAGAGCGAGCAAGCAAGGTAGGCCTTCAGGGCAAGAAATGATACTTTTAAATGGACTCTGAAACAAATTGAGAGGCAGACTGAGAAAAGATTATCATACAAGGATAATTTTCTTATGTGGGGAAGATTTAATCTCAACTCTCTTGTACATTTCTACTCCTTTCCATTCCCAATACTCTGAGCTCTTTGCTTTCTCTCCTTCCTTTTGGCAGTCTTCTTTCAATTGGCATGTCACAAGGTTAGTTTTAAACATAGCAGTCAGTGATGTCTGGGCATTGTAGTCCCTATTTGGTGTTCCTATTAAAGAAGAACCGAGAATTTATGGGGATTTTTCATCTGACGTGCCCTGATATTTCTTTGTCCAGTTGCTGCTCCTTGAGATAGGTGAAAAATCAGACAGCAGGAAATTCCCAAAGAATTGGAAGTTGCAACAGTTAAGTTCAGAAGTACAATAAAGATATTATCACTAATGGGATCATGTCCCTGTCAGATAGAGTTTTTGATATGCTGATCTTCAGAGAACTTTTGGAATGTTAAAGGACAGAAGTCAGAGCAGTAAAGAAGGAAAAATATGTTATGAATAGACAGCTTTGAAAAAAGGATGCAGAGATAACAAGACTTCATCCTGTAATGAATGAGTCACAGAAATAATAAATAAAAAGAAGACTGAAAACTTCGTAGAAACCACTCAGAAAAAGTTTTTTCAAGCTCCTCTCTCTGTATGACATTCGAAATAAGGGAAATTTAAAATTACCGTGCATCTTATATTGAAAGTGTTAAAAAAAGGCTTTTGTAAAAGAACCTCTACAAAACTGTGAGAATTACAAAACCATCTTCATTTGTGCACCTGCAGTTACATGCTAAAATGTCATGCACAAAGATGTACAGCAATATCCACTGCCTGTCCACCTTTCATCAGTTTATTGGGATGGAACCCATCTGACACAGAGGATATAAAAAAGAAAAAAAAAGTTATTTGAATTATAGAAACCAAGCTGATGAGGAGTCAGGAATAGACAGCTCTTTAAAGTTCATCTTATGCAGAGTGCAGTAAGGAAGAAACAAGGGACAATGTAAATGAGATCAATGACTAATTTTCCCAGTGGTGGAACTCCTACACATTTTAACTGCAGATCAGTAAGAATATACTTGGAAGAAAAGACACTCATGTTAAATAATGCCAATGGAGAGGAAAAAGTCCATCTGGCTTCAGAAGTAGTCATGGGAATATACAAGCTAAAGGGAACAAGCAGGTAAGAGGGAAAGCAGAGCTGCTGCTAGCATGAGTCCAAAACAGGAGATGCAGACACAGAGGGAGTCAGTGCTCCCAGTAATGAGAGACTAATCTTCCCCTATTCAGGTTGTCTTATAATGCCAGCAATAATTATTGAGCCCATCCACCACTTCTTTTCATTTTTAATGTCCAGTAAACTTTTTTTCCTCTGTGTGTGTATGTGTTTTTAGTTATTTTATGGAGATATGCACTTTCCCCTTAATATATCACTCCTCTATTTGTAAAAATTAAAATATTTAAATTGAATACCAATCTTGAGCCATGATAGCATAAAATGTATTGCACCAGTTGATACAGCAGGCCCCTGGATCAGTTTTGGGTAAAGAATGATCTCTTTTCTGGTCTAAAACAAGAGTAGCAAAACTGAAGCTGCTTTTCAAGGTTTGGAATATTTCTTAAAGTTTAACCTAATTAGGCCTTCATTTAAGAGAAGTTGACCAAAATGGCCACAATTACAGTACAGGAATATATTGGCAATGGAGAGTGTGTCCTCTATGAAATGCTTTTGGTAGCTACCAACACCAGCACTGAAGACAGTGTAAGAAAATTTTTGTTCAATGTAGACTGACCACATTTAAAGAGGTGAGAAGGACCTGGGTTGAACACTCCCACAGAGGTGAATGATGTAGCTCTTCCTCCTGAAGAAATGTTTTTATTTTGGAAAATGCCTGCCTCCTTAATTCCTTCTCCTTGTTGCAGAAATGAGATACAAATCAATTTTATTATGATCACATGGGGTCACATAAAGTTCCCACCAGTCCTATTTGGGGAAATGCAAGGAGCCCAACGTGCATCTGATTACAGCTCTTCATATTTCATTGAACAAGCATATCATGCACAGCTAAAAGGAATTTTTACTTAGTAAGTGATGCTTCTCATGTAACTGCTCTTGATAGATCCATGTGAGTTCAGCCTCCTGGGCTAAACAAACCGCTGTTGCAGCACAGTACAATTAGAATTAGCTTAATAAAGTCCCTTTGTTATATTGTTCTACAGATAGAAATACTGTCCTGCAAAATGACAGACAGTTTTGAGTTGCAATTAAGAATTGCAACTCAAAACTTGATAGAGCAAAATCTTGAAAGAGCAGATGGAAGACATTAATATGAATCTACTGTGAAAGAGTAGCACAGTGACGGTGACCACATGGAGAAACAATTAGCCATAAACTGAGAGGGCAGTGACATACATCCTTTGGAAAGCATTTGCATGTGCTACACTGCACTTTGACATTTTTGTTGGGTGGTGATAAAAATGTAGTTTCTTGTGCAATAGACAGTGTAACTCCCCCCTCCCTCCATGACTATTATAAGGCTATCTTCTTTTGTGAACCTGCAGTTATGTGCAAAACAATTCACGAGCATATACACACAATGTCTATCATTTGTCCAGCTATCATCACTTTGTTTTTTCCAATTATGATGACAAGCATGAATTTTCAAAAATAAGGTATCAGCCCTCAGATCAGATGAGCAAAACTGTACCATCCATCTTTAGTATGTGCTTAAGAAATTCCTTTGTGAAACAGCCTGGCTCTATAGACAAAGAAATGTAGTCCTAGAGTCTAGGTTACATAAAAAAGAAAACCCAAACCCTCTAATGTTTCACCTCCTACTTCACCCCCTCATTGCTTTGCTTTACACGAGTCAGCAAGAGCTATTTCCAGAGTGCTGGCAGACACATCAGTGACATCACCAAACACTCCATTATCACTATAAACGTAAATTGTAAAATAGAACAATGGTTTGGGTTAGAAAGGACCTTAAATATCATCTAATTCCAACCCCACTGCCATGGGCAGGGCACCTACTATAATGGGTTCCTCAAAATCCCATCCAGCCTGTCCTTGAACACTTCCAGGGATGGGACATCCACATCATCTCTGGGCAACCCGTTCCAGTATCTCACCACCCTCACAGTAAATTATTCCATCCTAACATTTTATCTAAAGCCATCATCTTTCAGTTTGAAGTCATTCTCCTTTTTCGGTCACTACAATGCGCTTGCAAAAAGTCCCTCGCTGTCTTTCTAGTGGTCTCCCTTCTGTACCGCGATGAGTAAATCACCCCCTGGCGTAGCTCAAGGCTGTCACTGGTTAGCTGCCTGAGCGGAGCGGCCAGCCCCAGCCAAGCACAGCCCTGGCAGGAAGGGGCAGGCACTGGCAGCTTTACGTCCCTCTGCCCGGCGGGCCGGGCGCTCGCGGCGGGGCGGGAGGCGCGGGGCCTCATGGGAACTGTAGTTCTCCGTTCTCCCGCCGGCGGGCCGTGGCGCGATGAGAACTCCCGGCGTGCTTCGCGCGCGGCGCCGGGCGGCGGGCTCGGGGCCGGAAGCGGGCGGACTACATTTCCCGAGGTGCTCCGCGGGCGCCTGCAGCCGGGCGGGCGGCGGCTCGGCGCGGCGGTTGAATGCGGGCGGGCGGCGCGGCGCGATGGAGCTGTCGGCGCTCGTCAGGAAGCTCGGTAATGGCTCCTCTCCCTCCCGCCGCCTGCGGGGCCGCGGGCAGCGGCGGCGTGCGGCCCGGCGCTGCTCCGCCGGAGCCCGGCCGCTCCTGCCCGGCCTCCGCCGCCCCTCTGCCTGCTGCTCTTCCACCCCGCTCCCCGCGGCGGGCGTGGAGGGGCGGCGGCGCTCCCCTAGGGGGACCTGCTTCCATTCCGTGCTTCCATTCCGTGCTTCCATTCCGTGCTTCCATTCCAAAGGAAATGCCAAAGGCGGCCCCTTCAAGCACGGTGCCTTTCGACTCAGTGGGCTTGGGGAGTTTTTGTTGGGTTGGTGGGTCCGAGGCAGCTTTCCGTACGCACAGCATACTCCGGTAGAGATGCCGGTACCGCGTTAAATTAGTAGAGGCGCATTTGGCACCGGATTCTATCAGTATAACTTTATGTCTCACCGCTTTATAATCGTGCAAACACACTTGATGAGGTTGTTGCTGGTGAGCGCTAATCGTATTTGACTTCCTGGTAGGCGTAATACTGGCAGTTTATAAGCCGGCTTTTTTTCACTGCATCTCTGTTTCTTCAAACAAGAAGAAAAGTTCTGTCAAATAATTTTATGGGTTTCTTAATCACTTTATTTTTGGGCAGGTCATGAACTGACAGAGATAAGAGAGCGATCTTTGAAGACTATTCTGTTTAAACTAGACCACAATTTGATTTCCTATGCTGATCTGGTCCATGAAAAAGCACTTTTTCGTAACCTTTTGGAGTGGTTCAATTTCCCAGTCGTGCCAATAAAAGAGGAAGTGTTAAATTTTGTGAACAGTTTGATCAAGGTATGACATACTAACATTAATTTATTTTTAAACTGTGTGTTTTTAGAATGCTGAAGCTAAATAAAGCTGGATATTAATTTACTTTGTATCTCCATGTAACGAGATTTTTAGACTGTTTACAAAGACAGGAATAATAAAGTCACTGTGTGTAGAGCAAAGTTAAAACAATTTCAGCGACTTAAATGGGTCAGAGAGATAGCTGAGAAAAATAATTTTTTCTGGGTTTCTGCTTTAGTTTCTCAGCTTCTTCAGTTTCTCATCTAGTACTTCATTTTCAACTTGGAGCATGATTTGCAGCTAAGCATTTGCATTGTTCCTGGAAAGTAAAGATTTGAACATAGTTGCAACTAATTGAGAAAATGTTACAGCTCAGATTTTTACATTCTTGTGTTGTAATAACAAAACTGCAACTATGCAGAGTTAAAAAAGGCATCCTTGGTACTGACAGATGGATGTCATGGTTTAACCCCAGTCAGCAGCCCCCACATAGCCACTTGCTCACACCCCACCCAGTGGCACTGAGGAGAGAATGGGATTGGTAAAAGGGAGAAAACTTGTGAGTTGAGACAAAGGTGGTTTCATAGGAAAAGCAGAAGCTGCATGCACAAGCAAAGCATAACAAAAGATTGATTCACCACTTCTCATGGGCAGGCAGGTATTCAGCCATCTCTGGGAGAGCATGGTACCCTCATGCTTAATAGTGACTTGAGAAGATAAATACCATTACTCCAAATGTCCACCCTTCTTCATTTCACACCCTTTATAGACTGAGCATGCTTTTGGAACTAGCTGATTTTTAAGGTTGCTTCCAACCCAGGCCTTTTTGTGATTCTGTGATGTGGAACATCCCTCTGGGCACTTGGGGTCACCTGTCCTGGCTGTGTCTCCTCCCAAACTCCCCTGTACTCTCAGATCTCTTGCCAGGACAGCAGAAGAGCCTTTGGTTCTTTATAAGCCCTGCTTAGCAGTAACAAAAATAACTCTTTATTATCAATCCTGTGTTCAGCACAAGAACAAAACACATCCCTATGCAAGCCACTGGGAAGAAAATGAACTCTACCTCAGCACAATGGTCTAAACAAATATAGGCAAAATATAACTTAAGAATTTCAATTATTTTCTTTCTTCTCCCTGCTGTTCTCTATTTCTTGCCCCTCTCCAGAGACCTTAAGACTATTCAAACTAACTTTGTCAGTTATTTGTCTTAATGTAGCATCCACCTGCTGCCCAGAAAATGGTTGGAATTGGTGCAGTTGAATTCTTCTCTCAGCTTCGCTCCGATGTGGATCCAAATTTGCAGGCCATAATTGATGGGATTGTGGATAGACTGTTCTTTCTTTCTTCTGAACTCCCTTCTAGTCCTTCAGTATGTTATCAAGCTCAGTCTCAGCCTTCAGTAGATCAGCCAGGTAAATTACCTGTTTTGAACTGTAATTTATTTTATATCAAAATAAAGCAAACAAAAAGGCTATGCGAAGCTAATGTTTTCTGGCATAGTAGGTGAATTATTCCTGAGAGGTCAGGGAAGTGTGTACTAATCAGATTCTGCCAGAGAGAGTGTAATCTTAGCTAAATCACCTGGCGGCATTCCTGTAATGGAATTCCATATCCATTTCCTCAGTGTATAATATCTGTTTTCTATAATGTACAAAGAGCATGACACAACTTTCAAGGACAGCTTTATGGCAGCAAGTGTGTAGCAATTTCAAATAAATCTGTAATTTAGCTAGTATGCTTTGCTGCTGTTCTTTGTATAGTAGGTTCTAGCTTGGAAAGCAATTCAAATCCTATGAGGAAGAAAAAGAAAAAAACAATAACTGATCCTAACAGAATGATTTTTGAAGCTACAGTAGCTGTATGCTCTATGTACTTAGTATTGGATGAGCATTTGTCATAGAAGAATATATAAACTTTCTTTAAAATGTCACATTATGTGTGAAGTGCTATTGCTTGCATCTGTTACCTAGCTCATTATCTGTCTGTTACAATGATTTATATTTCCTCCTAGATGTAGTCTAACCCATTTGGTTCTTCTCTTCTGCCTTAAAAATTTTGGAACAGAGTTTGGAGGAGAAAATTATGTATCATATTGCATTAACTCATGCTTATTGTGGGAAAGACAGTGCTGTTACACAGTCCGTGTAGCAGTAATGACCACACCTCTGTCATTCATACTGTTCAGTCACAGAGATAAAAGTAATTTTTTGGTGGTTTCTGCCACCTCTGTAATGACTTGAGATATAGTTCACTAGAACTATATGCCTGGTGATTAATTTTTAATATTTTTTCCTTTCTATGCCCACACAAGGGTGCATTTTTACTTAATGTTTCTACTATATGGAGAAGAATAGTCCTCTACATGTGCATTCTTAAATTATGTATTTCTGAAACTAGTCAGTTGAAGTTATTTATACTGTAAATTGTATGCATGTGTGGATGGAATAATCCTAATACTTCCTAGCAGGAGTGTTGTATTTTTCTGTCTGTTTCAACTTCAGTCATGGGAAAAAATTACTGTAAACTAATAAACTGGCATTATCATTTGATATCATTATAATTTGATTCTTTGAACTCAATTATTATGGTCTGGAGAAACTGCTTTTAGTGATAACATTTCTTGTGGTTTTTTTATACAGTTTGCATATGAATGACATGGGGCAAAATACATTTATACAGGAGGGCAACTTTCTAGGTGACCTAAGAAGATATCAGTTTGGTAGAAAAAAGTTTCAAGTAATTAATGTATAAAATTAATTTTATTACTACAGAGGTAGATTAAAGGAAAGTAATTTATTTGGCTGCCAGTCTTCCATCAGGCAATACATTTTGTGTAATTGTTTTTGCTATTGTTTGTATGGTATGCTAGTTAGTGTAAAAAATGGAGAGAATTCTTTACAGTTGCAGAATATTATTATAAAAAAATAAGCATTGACATACTCTTTTTGCATCCATTTTTCTGATCCTCTGAGACTATTTTAACCTATTAAGGAAACTGATTTAAACTCAAGGGCAAGAGACAAATAGTTAAGGAAAAGCATGAAAATAAATAGAGCATTTTTTGTGCATGTGCATTTTTTTAAACCTACCCCTTTTTTTTCCTTTTAGTTCTGCCTCAAGAGGAATTATTCACTGGATATTTTTGTCAAAGTAGAAGTCATCTGCCGCAGTTAGAAATATCTCCCAAAAGAACAGTTGGTATGTGTAGTTATAAAGGAATATGTTAATTACAGAAAGAGCTTAGAGTTGTAATTTAGATGGAATTCCATTACAAATGTGGATAGCAAAATAGGCTCTTCTTTTCCCTTTTGTTATTCTGTGAAATTTGACACCACATAAGCTACAATTATAATGCTAATAAAAGTGACATTCATCTTAATAGATATTTCCCTTTTCTAGTAAATAGTGTAGCTCTTTGGAATATCTAAAGTACAAAAGAAAGTACTGCAATTTAAAAAATCATTTAAATTGCCACTGTTTTCCAGATGATCTGTGTTTTGTTATCAGAAGTGGCTTAAAGGATTAAGAACCTTTTATTTCAACAAAACTTAGTCGGAAGTACATTTCTACTTTTTAGAAAACTGGTGTAAGTGCTAGAGGAATCTTTGCTTCATATTTAAATGAAAACCAGTGTTATGCTTTGATTTTTCTTGTCAAATGATGTGAAGTGTTTTGCTGGCAACCACAGGTCAATAGTATTTTTGCAGGTTTTTGCCTGTACTAGTATACCAGTAGCAGTTCACAGGAGAGTGCCTTACTTATAGTACAGTATGGTGCTGAGATCTAGACTTTAAAATATGACTTTGCCGTTACTGTAGGTAAATCACCATTTGAGTTTTTAATAATGTATCAACTATCTTAGGAATTACAAAATAATTATTACAAACTTTTAAGTTAGAAATGGCTTTAAAGTTATTTTCATGACAAAGTTATTATGTGTCATAATTTTGTAAGAACAATAATTTCTACTGCTTGAAAAGTAAAACTGTGAGGTCAATTTTCCATTTTTAGAGATTATGCTAATGGATAAAATAATCCTCTGTAGCAGATAGAAATTATAATTTGATTGAAAGCATGATGTGACAGATTGAGTATTCTTCCACTAATGCTGTGTTTGTTATTTGGTAAAGCTTTCTTCAATAAATATATTTCATATGACCTTAGTGATGTTTTGGTATTTCTGAAAACTCAAAGCATTTGAGTTTGTGCAAGCCTATATTTACTTGAAAAAGTTCTGTATAAAATAGTATATTGTTTATAAGTTTTTTACTTTGCCTTGGATGTATACAATATAAAATTTCTATAAATTATATTTCAAGACATCCGCTCTATTTTTTTTTTTGCAGTGAAATGCTTAAAATTTTCCACCTTTCCTTGGCTAACTCTGACTTCAACAGATAGACATGTTCTTTCATCAAATGAAAGGTGCAGTAATAGAAACATTACAATTTCCTTGTAGTTTTTCTTTTTTGGGAAGGTTGGCTGTAAATTTCTGTCCTGCATCATGTGATTGTTCTTGTAAATAACGCAGTGAGCTACCTTTGATAAATGAACTGGGCTAAAACTGGGCATTGTCACTCTCCATTTTTTGTGTTTAAATCAGAGTGTCTTTGGGTCTTTTGTTCATGACACTTCAGTGTGTAATTACGAATTTCTTAAGTGGATCAAAGATTTCTTTCAGTTAATAAATAAAAGCTGAATAAAAGGTGAAATAAAATCACTATTTACTTTACCTCCATAACCAGTTGGTAGGAAAATCCCTACTTTCAGCAGTAGCTTTAGGCCAATAAGTTTAGGTACTGGGCCTTAACTGGGCATTGAGTCATTCCAACTGTCTTTCTGCAGTGACTTTTTTTTTTTCTTTAACTTAGGAAAAGTGTTTGAAGTGCCCCAAGGGAGAGTTCTGTAGTTGGGATTCCTTATGAGTTGTCTGATAAATTTCTAGCATAGTTTTTTTTTTGTGTGTGAGCCTGTTTAATATTTAATTTCCTTTATAACAGAATATAGAAGAGGAACACAGATTTGTAACTGGACATATTTGATTTTTTTTACCATGGTTTCAGAAACAGTGGTTTCTGAATTATTTTTATGGAATTTCCCACTTATGTAATGCAAATTCTTTTAAGTTATACATGAACCTTAGTAGTGAAAGAAACTTTCTTAATGATATGAGTTATATTACTTGCTATATACCACTAGCTTCACCGGGAATTTCCATTAGTTCTTATTTTAATTTCAAATTCAGAATCAATAAAGTTACTTCTCTTTTTGTAACCAAATTTTACTTGTGGGAATTGAGTTTGTTATTGTATATAGGATTAATATAGCTAAGGAATAATTAAACTGAAAAAAATTATATGGCAATGGAATTACAGAGATTTTTTTTCTTTAGATTCTTCAGTGTTGTGATTATAACTTTCTTGTAAAGACTTGCTCAGGCTAATAATTACTGATTAGTTTTCTTTCCATTTCAATACATATTTAAATATGAACTTTTAGCTCTTTGAGAAGTAACAACCAAAGTTTAATATGGAGTACATGTGAGCTTCTTCAGGATGTGATTATGCAAGATTTTCCTGCAGAGATCTTCCTTCAAAGGCCAAAGATTGTACAGGCAAGAATTCACTTAAAGTTTTTATTGGTATAAGCTTTGCCAAGAAGGAATTTATGCAAATGATTCAATTTGTTTTTAAACAAAATAGTTAAACAGAAGTACCTTCATGCTAACTCCAGGTGCATAGGAAAGGGGACATTGTCTATATATTACAGTTTTAAAGTTTTTTGCTTGTAACAATGTATATTGCTAATCACTAATGAATTGTTTTCTGAAATAATACTTTGTTCCTTCTGAATAAGATAAATTTGTGTGACTGTTGTCTGCACACCCTCTAATGGGCTCCCATAATGAAGTGGTGACTTTATTGGAAATATAATGTGAAACTTGGCTTATTCCTTATGCCTGGTGGTCTTGTATTCAGCGATGAAACAGTACTTGAGCCTATTTATTCTTTGCTGTGATTTTGAAAAACACTTGGAAACATTTTTTAACTATATTTAGTGTAAGATTTGTTGGCATGGTTGTTCATGTTGATGATTAATGTTCAGGTCTTGATGTTGGTGGTTTTGTCTTTGCAGAGCCTTTTGTCTCTTCTAAACTTGGCTTTTGGAGGAGATGGGAGGCACCAGTTGGCTTTGCAGGCTGTGTCTTGCTTGCAACAGCTTTGCATCTTTTTGAGAAGTAGGCTTAACTTCCATAGAGATCCAAGTTTTTCTTCCTCAGAGCAAGGTAAGTATTTTTAAGTATTTGAGATATTGTTGTTTTTACTACAGATAAGATTGTCTAAAACAACAGAAAAAAATCAGAACCTTATAGCAAATGTAATCTTGTGAAATTGTTTTAGTGTTCAGTGCTATTAATATTAATTAAAAAACTTTCAGTACTTGGATTGTTTTAAAGTACTTATTCAGTTTTACTTTCCTGTGATTCCCCATTTATCAACTTCTCCCAGTATCCAATTATTTGTATGTCAGCAGGGGAGGGATTTTTAAAAAAAAACTAAATTAAATCTGTAAAATAAAAGTGGGCAAAGTTTCAGAAAAGCTTTCAAGCTATTAGTATTTAACAATGTAGTTACTAATTTAATGAGCTATGTGAACTTTCTTTTTTATGCTGATGGCTAAAAGTAGTTTAATCATTGTTTTGAATTTTGCAGTCATGAGGGCTGCTTCACAATGTTATTAATACTTAAAAGTTGTAGCTTTAATGGTGTAGATTACTTTTAATGGTCTTCTTGTTTCCATTTTGTCATCTGAATTGAGTCAAAGCTTTGTTTCTATAAATTGGCAGTCTGGTTTTCTTCATAAGATTGCCCCTATATTTGGCGTCTTAATAAATGGTACTGACTGGCTGCTAATTCAGTTATAACATCAACAAGTCCAATAGCTACACTATGTTTCTATTATTGAAATTCAAGATTTATGATTCAGCTGGACTCTTCAGTGGTGTTTGCCTTGGAATTTGGTTTCAAAATCTTCTACTTGCCAGTGATCAGTTGTTCTAGGTCATTGGTATTTATGTGGCATTTTTTTCTATATCCTACCTTAGTTACTTTTACTAAGTTTACTAGGTAGAATCTTTCAGACAAAGGGATACTTCTAAGGGAAAATATGTTCTTTGTGTTACATAAAGGCACAGCTTCCCAGAATTCATCTATATCTTACTGTCAAGAAGCAAGAGGTGCTCCTCATTCTCAGAATCCATCACCTGGAAGCAGTAGTCCTCGGCCCTCTGTTATTGGCCGGACAGTTCAGCGTCCTAGAGGAGATGGTCAAGATTGGGATGCAGTATCTTCCAGGTGAATGAAACAGGAAACAACTTACACTTCAGTTAAAAATATTTTAATATAGGATTATATTATCAGCTTCTTGTCAGTGTGTGGATTGATGCAATGGTTTTGGTAACTTGTGAAGAATTAAACCTTTCTTGAAGTGGTGTTCAGAATACATAAAAACATTTTGTACCCAACCACCATTTTAAACAAAGTCTCTTCCTATCAGCTGTTATTGCTTATGCATGTATTTGTAAGACAGAAAAGCATTTTTTCAGTCTATTGCTGGAAAGTCAGGGATTTTTCTTTTTTTCAGCAGATGACCTCATAAGTTCTTTTAAGTGGAATGGCCGTCCTGTAGGTAACAGTATTGTCAAAAATGCTATGCTGTATAAAGATTTCTGTTGAAGTCTTTAAAATTTGTTGTTAAATGTGACAACAAATTTCAGTTCTATAATAAGTAAATATTTGACTCTTATATGAAATTATAAATTATCTGTATACCCTCAAGATGTAGAAGTCTTTGTGTGTGGTTTTGTTGCTCGTCTTGGCCCAACTTAAAGACTTCAAGCTGCTGTTCAAATACCAATGTCTTCTAGTATGTGGGATTTTAAAAGTCTTTGTAAATCTGTGTGCTTGTTGGTAGTTCATTTCAGTCTCTGTGATGTATGGGCTTAGTGTCTGAGTACCTCTTAGGTATTCAAATATACTATGATGAGAATAGCTCAGTTATAAATACATCTTGACAGTCATATTAAAAAGTTATTTTTATTGAAGTCTAATATATTAATTTTTATCATGTAACTAATATGGCACTGTCGATGAATTCCAGACTTTATGCTGGGCGTTTCCCAAAGCTGAACAGTTAACAGTTTAATAGCAGCTGGTGTATAT
The DNA here is from genome assembly GCF_050655825.1 of Lonchura striata. NCBI lineage: Eukaryota > Metazoa > Chordata > Aves > Passeriformes > Estrildidae > Lonchura > Lonchura striata. The sequence continues at coordinate 101,144,870 of NC_140704.1, forward strand.
TGTGCAAGAGAGTGATGGCCTGGCAGTCAGTCTAGAAATAAAAGCTGCATAAGAATAAGTACCAGTTCAGTCAGTGGTGACTTCTAGATTCACATGGGGTTATTTTATGAGCTGTTTATGACTGCACACCTTTATATTCTTGCATCCTGTGTGCTGCAGTAGACCTGCTCACTGCCCACGAATGTAATTTCTTCCAAAAATATAATTTAGCCCAGAGTTAACATAAAGAACAATATGATGTTGAATAGAATATATGATAGAGGTGAATGACAGTAGTGTTGCTCTGACATTTCTGATTTTGATAAGGAAGAGCTACTTTTAGTGAATCTTGTCTTTTTCTACATAATTGTAATGTAAATTTGTTTATCGTCATTTAGTTGTTATTCTATATGTAACTCATATTTTCCTTCTTCTTTAATCTTGAGACTCTTCAATCTATCTGTTTGTCTGTTTCAAATTCTGCCTGGAAACTTAACCTTTCCTCTTCTGAACTGTTTTTGTGATTGATACCTCTCCTTACTTTTCCTCTGGTAAGTGCAGCCAAACCCAAACTACACATTGGTGAAGTCTTCTATTTTGCTTGTAGTTTTTTGTTGACTTCTCAGTCAGTTGGCATTTAACTTCTTATAGACATCTTTTACATTTAGTTAGACAATAGAATGTAACAGTCATGCCACCATTCAGTTTCTTCAGCTTTTTTAATAATAAAAAAGGGAACCAACCAAAACCCAGTTGTAAGTCATACAGGTTTTTAAAGGAAATAAAAATTGCTAAACATTGTTTGGGATAAGAAAACTTGAAAAATATGTCCTGATTTTTATTAATTATAATGTTGATAGTGGAATTAGATTATTGTTGAAAATTAATACAGTTATGAACTATATATTGTTCATAATATATGATCCATATATACTATATTTAATGATATATTCATATAGATAGAATATTTCATAATTTTAAAATCTCTATAATTTAATAGCATTCCGTATACTTTGTAGTATATACTTGATTACATTTAAGGCTTTGTTGGACGAGGAAATATTTCCTGTTTTACAGTAGATAAGGTGGTCCTAAGGAGTAAACAAAACTCATACTTCTTAATTTTCCTTCTAAGGATTCTTGTGGCTAGCTATATAGAATGGTCTTAATATAGTAAGTATAATTCAGTCTGGAATTTGATTTAGTAAGTTGTATTGCTTCAAGAAACTGATAGATTTTGTTCATCAAAAAAAAAAAAGAATTTCAAATAAACAGATATTTCTCATGCAATATTGTGTTTGTTGCATGTGTATTTCTTCCAGTGCACAGTGCTAAGTGATTTTGAAGATGATTGCCAAAACATTAGGCATTCACTTGTGATGCTACCTGTTCTGACATCCAAGAAAAACAATGAAATAAAATCTCCCTCTTTTTGCAACACTGGTAGATAGCAGAGAAAGTTTGGGATGGGAGGAAAGAGGCAGGAGTAATGAAAATACTTAATGCTGTTTTTAACATCTGTATATAACATGTTTTCTCTTTGCAAGAGTTAATTATGTTTCTTTTTTTTTAAATTTTTGTTTACTTTTTGTTTTAAGTGGAAACAGTACTCAAGCAAATGCAAACTCCAGAATCTCTCTGCATTCCCCATTTGATGTAGGACATATTGACCTACCAGATATTGAAAATGAGGACACTTTGGAATTACAGATGAAGCAGCTTAGCCTTCCTCAGTTCTGTGTTTCCATCCTGGAAAATGCAATACCTCTTCTAAGAACAGGTAAGAAATTTTTGAGTTAAGTATTTAACTTGCATATCTTTCCCATACAAGATACTCTTAAGAAGTTGGTCAATGAGGTGACTACCTCAAATAATTAAGGCACAGATGGCTACTGATGTACTATAGCTAGGTGCAAAAGATCTTTTCTAGGGACTTTGTTCAGGTCACAAAGCTTGAAACTTTTGATTGATTTCCAGAGTTGCTGCAGAAGTTTAAGTGTTTTTTACTGACAGTGGCAAGAAGTCAGTGTATGGTGGAAAGATGGTGTGTCAGGATACAATGTCATTCAGGATGATGGAAAGATAACCTCCCTTAACCAAAGGCGTTCTCCAAAGGATCAGTTTGAGCATAGAGTTTATAGAGTTTTCCCTCCTGTTCAAGAAATAATAAACAAAAATTCTGGTGAAAGGCTTGTTTTTTTCTTAAAAATACAGTAACAAATGGTTTAAGAAACATAAGTAATGATAGTCTAATTGCAAATTTTAATTTATAGAGGTTCTAAACTGCAAAGCCCTTTTGCAGGACAATATTTTTGCTCCGAGGTTGTCTAAAATGGTATTTAGCTGTAAAATGTAATTTAATTCAAAACAGGTATTGATAAATGTGGTCAGGGTTTCCAATATGGAAATGTGTATCTATCTATGACTAGGATAGTAAAAGTTAGAGGCTTCAACTTATAAAATTTCTATGAAATGTGTATGAAAATGATTCAGTTCTTTTTGTTTTGTTATAAACCAACTAAAATGAATTAAAGTTTTGTTTTTTCCTTTCATAATAGTGGTATTTAAATATTAATTAGTCACAAGTGTATTCATGGCTTCTAGTATCTTTTATTTATAATGTAAAACTGCAGAAAATGTATTTTCTATCTTTTCCATTTCTGGCGCCTGTCACTGCAAATCTGCAGAGTTAAAAGACAATTTTTCTACATTTCAAGGCTCTTTCTTTCAATCTTATCACAGAACTAAAATAGTTTTACTTTCTGGAAAGGTGGACCTGTCTTTATCTTCCCCTTAGGTTTTTTACACTTGTTAAACTCTCTTTGGTGATATTTCTTCTTTCTTCCACTGTGCTGTAATGAGACACAGATTGTAAATAAACTAATTTTTTTATCCTGTTCCTGTTGATCTGAAAGCCTGTGATCTGAAGGCGCACTGTGAGACAGTGTGATATTGTGAGACAGTAACACACACTTTCTCATGTGGTTATATTTTGGGTTGTTATCTTAAGTAAAATTAACAGGCATTTTTATGAACATTATTATCAGTTTATATGGTATAGCTTTAATTTATATGATTAAAATATAGATGTTTAATATTGGGTAAAGGAAAAAACAGGAAGCTTATTGTAAAATTTGCTGCTTTTTATTTTGCAATATGATGTGTATTTTAGTTAAGCTTAAATTCTGTTCCTTGTGGAAATGTTAATTGGAATTTTTCTTCCTTTGTGCTGACCTGCCTTGTGAGTAAAGTCATTGCAGAAATCAGTAGTAGTGTGGGCTTGTTTTGGTTTTGTGGGGGTTGTTTTGTGGTTTATTTTTGCTTCTTTTTTTGTTAAAAGGAGAGATTTATTACATTAAATTGACCTAAAATCAATGGAAAACAGAACTTCTGTGAGATGAGTAAAACCAAGCTTTCATAAAGGTCTTGTGCCTGTAATTTCTCACCCAAAGCAGATCACTGAAGCTACAAGTTGCAGAAGCTGTGGTCATTATAAGTACATATCTAGTCATGTACAGAGATAATTTTTTTACTCAAGTGTCAACAAGGCTTCTGCAGTGTGTAAAATTTACAATAGATAGAAAAATCCATAAAGAAATTAATGTTTAATTATAACAAACAAGTTAAGTAGAGCTTTATCTTTTTTAAACAGATTTTGTTTTGAGGATTTTGAAGGATGCAGAATTTTAATATTACTTAAAAGATACAATGAAAATTCAATGGTGTTATGTGAAATCCATCTATGATTTTAAATAGAAACATACCATCAACAAGTAACTAAGCCAACAGTTGCACTACATTGATTATTTAAGGGAAACTGTCACCGTATGGTTCCTTAAGATGTCAGACAGTTTTGGCATCTTCACTTGTGTGAGGTTGAAAATATTTGGTCTAGCTCCAGATATTCTGCCTTGTTCTTCGTATAACCTTCTAACTCTTCTGTTTTCTCATTATCTGGGGACATCAGGAGGAGGTTTATATTTGTAGTAAATGTAGGCCTAAGCTCAGGCCAAGTTTCTTTGTGGCCACATATTCAAGCTTAAAATTATACAGAGGATAAAAGTTACTAATGGACCAGCTTAGCCTTGTTATTAAGATATGCTCAGAAGAAGAAATTAAAATTAATAAATCCGAGCCTACAAGCAAAGAGGAAACTGTTACAGAGAATTGTGCAAATCGCTTTAGTGGGTATTCATCTCTTTGTCTTTTAAAAGATCTCAAACAAAATAATCTGTGAAGAAAGGCACTCCTATACCAAAAATGCAGATCAGTGTGAGTAGGTAATATGCACAGAAGATTTTTAACACTGTTGTCAGAATGGGGGGAATTATTGACTTTATTATGAACTTTAAAAAAGTTCAGTAATCAGATTTCCAACTGTAGTAAAATTCATTATTATTTTCTTAAATAATTTTGCGATAGGTTCTAAGGAAATTCAGATATTTTCTAAGTATACAATTGCTTTAATCTGTTGTGACTTTGGCTGGTTGTTGTCTTCTCTGATGCAGAACTACTAGTGGTTGAGGACAATTAGCATTAGTTTTGTAGAAGCATATAGGAAAATTAAAATACCAGAATTTCAAGTGAGGTATAATCTCTTGTTTACAGTGGTGTCTTCTGAATATCGAAACATAGTATTTTGTCTGTATTTGAATTTATCCTCTCATTTGTAGGCAGCAGGAGAATGACAATGGAAGTTCTTGAATTGCTTGTTGAAGACATGTCTCTTATTGGTGATGCTATTTCTGAAAATGTTTGGGAAGATGACAGCCTTTTTGCATTGGAATTGGTAAGATTCTTCAGGTTTTGATAGCCATATTTGTCTCCTTTGATAAGCTTCTGACATTTTGTGCGGCGATGCGTATATCTAAGCTTCTGCTGAGCTGTGTGTTTGAAAATTTTAAGTAGTTTATTACTAGATGGCACTTTTTAAAATATAAGTTCTTTTACCAGACATTACTTGGAGTTTTACTTCAAGAAAATAAGCAGCCACTGAGAGAAACATATGTAGGGAGGGGAAGCTGAGGGAAAAGCACTGACTACAAATGTTGGACACCAATTTGATATACATAACAACTTTCCCTTTCTTTACTCTTTATAAACTATCTGTTTAAAATTAGGGAAATAACTGCTCATATCCAGGACTGCAGTTTTAAGATACATGCTATCCATTTCCTCACAGGGACTGTAGATCCCTGCACAAATTCAGATATCCTAACAATGTTGCTTAGCTGGGAAAGAAAGGAGGGGCCTTTTTGGCCCAGCAGGGATTCAAAGCATTAAGGTGCTGTTGACTAAATATTTTAAATTGCTGAGCACAGTTGAAAGTTGTGTACATGAATGATGAAATTAGTGAAAAACAGATGAAATTATGACTTGCTCTTTTGAAGACAAGTGAAGGCTGAAGCATAAACTGGCATGGTCAGACCTGTAACAGATATATCAGAGTTGCAGACTGAAACTTGTTTCAAGATTTGAATTAAATGTACTCTTACATGCACTTGATTCGAGTTGGAATTTGTGAAAATACCACTGAATATGAAACAATAACAGCTGCAATATTAATTACTGCTTTAGGCTTTCCTATTCTCTATTTTATAAATATTAATATTTATATTCATAGGATGTATTAGTGAATGAGAATGTTTTCTTTTAATTTAATCTACCAATCTGTGAAAATCTATTATAATTGATCAACATCACATCAGTACTGAAAATTCCTTGCAGAGCACTTAATCTCCGAAGTTTAATATCTCTTCATCTAGTTGTTTTATGATCTGAATCTTTCATTGCTTATAAATCTGTTGTACTACTGTAGAATATATCGTGTATACCATACTGATTATTATTAGTAGGATAATGTTTGTTTCCAGGCTACTAATAAACAAACCTCTGCAAATAAGGTGGGTAATGGTATGCAGTTGTATTGATTTTTTTTTTAAATAGGGTAGAGAAAGAAAGAAGTTTTGCTATTTCCTTTGAGAATCAATAGGGATAAAAAACTCTTTGATATTTTCAAAGTAATTGTGAACTGGTTTTATTTCTTTTTTTTTTTGATTTTAAGGTAAAGCTTTATTAGTGGGTTCAAATCAGGACTTAATATTTCCTTATTAAGACTGAACTTCAAAACAGATAAAATTTCAGAAGTTCAGAATTGTAGTGAGCAGAAATTAAAATGGTGGAGGGAGAGAGAAAAGTGGGGGAGGAAAGGGGAAGGAGCGACCAGGAATGGGTAGTTATTGAACAAAGTATTCAGAACTGATGGTGAAAGTAGACTGAGGTCTAGGACTAGTTCATAGGTGACAAACACATTGCTATTTATTTGGCAGCATTTATGCAATTTTAGCTTATGTGGCATAATTGTGCTAATGATACTGCAGGTGCTGTGTAAACACTGTAAATAGATAGTGATGTTTCATTTTTTTCTAATTATTGTATTTTTGATTTTGTTTTCAGAAAGACAAATTGCTTCTGGTCTTGGGTTTGCTTGGAGAAACTATATTATATCACAAAAGCAATATAAGTGCAGAACAGCCCAAGGTGATGCTGGTGCATCACAGAATGACATTTATTAGCATTTCACTCTTCACTGTTAGATTGCTCCAAGTACTTCTCCCTGTAGAAAAGGTATGTCAACAGTAATTATGAGTGGTTGTCTCTTGGTTTTGCATTTTAAGAGGGCAGTAAGAGATACCTTCCTCAGGGGTGAATACTGAGAAAATAGCTCCTTGCACAGAGAAATTAATCTGATTTGCACTGGTGATGTATGATCACAGATGGCAACTTTGTCTATTCTTCAGTTACCAGTGTATTCTTCAGATTACAATTCTTAAAGAAAAAGCTCTTTTTAATACAGTTTTTAAAATAGTTTTTGAAATTCAGTGTTCTTTTTCCTCCTGTAATGCTTTTTTCTGATATGATGTATGGTTTGTAAGGCTCTGCTGCCCCCTGCTAGTTTTTAGTATGCATGCAAGTGAGAGTAGATTTACATAACATGTAAAATCATCACTCTTATTCTGATGGAATGTTATAATCAACTATATTTTGTAAATTGGAGTGATTTTAATAGTTGTTTCCTTCCAGTGCTCTTTTAAAATTCTGTTGTAGCTCTTGGGGTTGGGATTTTTAAAAAATCGTTTATATTTGTTTTTTAGAGTTTAGAGGGTTTTTTTTGTTGTTGTTGTTTATTTCAGCTGGGAAGGTCTGATGAAGTTTTTGTGTGATGGAAAGTCTGAGATATGTAAACCTGAACTGGTTTTAATTTTTTGGATCAGTTTTTAGTGGAAGGTAGATTTTCCTAGACATTAGTCAATCAGATTAGAAGATTGATTTTCAGTTACAGGCTTTTTGTCAGAAATATTAAGTCTTGTACCTGAAAATAAGTGTAGGTGTACCAATCTAATGACTTTTCATAATTTTTGTCTTTTATGCAAAGTTTCCATTCTGTGTATAACAGTTGGAGCAAAGTTACTGTGTTTGAGGTCAAAATTTAAGTTGAAAGAATGTACACTTGAAATTAAAAATAAAATAAAAAACCATCAAAACAACAAGAAAAATCTCAGTCCTTAGTTTGCAATATGACCATGTGGAATTGTAGACAGCTTTTTTGACTACAGAAATAATTGTGCTTTGTGTATTCTCTGCCATCTCGTGGTCAGACAGTGAATTGACCACTCCGGCCAGCAGTGTGCCATGCCTGGATCATACACAACTTTTGTGACTGGTTGCAGGTCTGATATTACGAGTGACATCTAAATAACTATCACTTTTAATGAAGAAAAAATAATTCTTCATGTAATGAAATATGTTTCTCTAAATTTTAAGTAGCAGCAATAATGACTGTATTTGTTGAATGACTGCAAGTGCTGTTGTTGGTTTTACTGTATTTTCAGGCTGTTATTCTGACAGTTGCTTTCTTTTTCAAAGGCGAGTAAAGTTACACAAAAGAGTTTGCTGAATGCTTTGTTCGTTCTCTCACTGGATATGTCATTCTCCTTGGAATACCCAAGCATACATGAATCCATTGCAGCCTATCTGGAGCAGATGAGTACCGAGAACTACAGTATTTATAAGCAAGTTTCAGAAGCTGCATATTCGATTGAATGCACTTCTAACTTTATGGTTGAAGTTCATAAGGAGGTGCGAAAATTTATTATATAAAATATTTCCTGTAGGCAAATTTCTTTCCTCATTTTGTTTTCTCTCTGTTAAAAATTAAAGTCTAACAAGCAAAGGAAGATAGCCAAATATGAGTATTCTGTATGATGCAAGGTGTAGTTAATTTATATTTGTTTTCAGTACTATTAGTCATGGTGTTGGTAAAAAATCTTATCTGAGGTAAAAATCAAAGAAATAAACAGTAGGAAATTGGAAATAGGCACAGGACCTCTTATGGGCAAAGAAAAAAGCAGCAAATACTCTGCTTATTTATACAAACATATACATGTAGATCAATATATATCTTTATAGTACATATTTATATATTCATATAATACACTATTTTATATCTATTAAAATATATAGTGTGAGTGTATGTGTGCTGTTCAGGAGTTAAATATATATTTAGAAAATTTTAAATCCCAAGTACTTTGGCAATTGCAGCTTATATAAACAACTACTAGACTGGCTGAAGTTTGTGTTTCATTTTGTTATGAAGACAACTGCTTTATTAGTTAAGAGATTCTAGCACAGTACTGAAATACTTTTCTCCACTATCCAAATGGATAAGTAATTTTGCACAATACTGATTCCACTGATACTAATATAAATCTAAAACATACAGAATAAGAATATAGTGTTGTCTTAAATCAGAGTTAATCTATCCTTTGTCTAGGCAGGTTCTGAAGTTAATAGAAGCAATACTTTGCTCATAAAATGCTCTTTACAGTGAAATTAACTCCTTCAGATTTAAATGGCTCATGTTTAATATATTCGGTAACCAAATATGATGAAGACATATGTACTTAAAAAACAAATCTAACTTGTTTATTAATAGTGATATGTTAAAAGTTTAATAGTTAAATCTTTTATTATACTCCTCTCACATAAAATGCATATTGATAAAAAAATAGTGATATGAATAGTGTTAAAGTGTTCATGCTGTGAAATATTAGACATACATTATTCCTACTGAGTTTGATAGAAATTTATTTGGACTCAGCAGCTGAAGGGCTTTCAGCTCCCCAGAACAGGTTCTAAATTTTTTTTTGTTGAAATGTATTGGATTAGTTAATAATAAACTTCTCTTTGAAAGAGTGAACAAAAACCTACTTAGTATTCAATTATGATAAATTTGGAAATATTATGCAGTAGTATTGGATACTTTTAATTTTACTAATTTTGTTTCCTTCATTTTACTTCGCAGGGGGACAAGAATCTTTCTGAATTACTAGAATTGGCAGGTCAGGCTTTGAGTAGTCTGCCCTTCCACCTACACTTTCCCTTGCTTCAAGAATGCATTCACATATGCTCAAATATGTGAGTATATTACAATTTAAACTTCTGCTTCAGAAAATGTGATTTTTTTTTTTTTTTTGTGGATAAGGTTTCTCAAATAGGAGCTTCTTTATTCCCTGTTGAAACAATTATTTTCTTTTAGCCATTGAACAGACTGATTTGTGCCATTCTGTGGTGGATTTCTTTAAAACTGAATTTCAGTTGCTAAAAAGTTCATTATATTCTGTGTACAAGCTTTTATGATTTTATGTGTAAAGTATGTGATTTATAAGGAAGCAATCTTAGACATTTTGACTTGTCTTTCAGATTTCTCGAAAATACTTTGCCCTGAGTATATTTGTATAATTTACTTTTATTTCACTTTCGGAAATCCTAAAGGACTTCCTTTATTGTAGATGCTTTATATTACAAAATGGCATCTCATTTATTAAACAGCATATTTTTATTGCTTTTGTGATTTTTCCATGTCTCTAGTTAGAGAACAAGTTACATTATGGTGCCTCGAAAAGTTCTTGAACAACAAAAATTTAATTATATACTGATTCAGAATTTGACTTTAGGGATTTTTTTCAAAGGAGACTGCATTTAAGTGCTGTCCAGTAAGTGTTCTAAATTATTAAAAGTAAAGATGTTTTTCAATGTTCTAATGCTTTTAGAATTTATCATCATGTGGTTGATGTTTCAGGCAATAGGAAATTCAATTTTTTGCCTACTATCAATTCACTTCATGGTAATTAGATGGACTTCAACCTCTATAATGAAAAATTTCTAAAAGCACAGGTGTTTTTTATAATCACATATATGGTCAAAAATGTCTACTGAAGCTCAATAGAATTTTATATTTTCAGTGTTTGTTAGGCTCTTAATTTTGATGAGAGAGTTTTGATAAACTATGGTCTTTGATTACCTACTTATTTAAAAGAATAAAAATATACAAAGATTGATGCTATGATTTTAGCAAATATGTTATCATCTCTGAACTTTTTATTGTTTTCCAGAATGTATGTCATTACAGGAAGTATTTTTCAGAGATTATCCTGAAATTTAGCAAGAAAATTTTTGTAGGCATCCTTAGGTACTGTAAAATACATTGGTTTCATTAACTATTTTTCTTTTTTAGTTGGAAGTCTGACGAGGCCAACTCACTGCTTCAGGTGGAGGGTCAGAAGTTGCTTCTCCATCTATTGTCTCATCCTTTGTTGAATGTAAAGGCTGAAGCCTATCACTGCTGTTTGGAAGTGGTTAAGGTTTGAATTAATGCTTACTTAAGACTCTTGATGTTGCACTCAATAATGCATGTTGTATGATTTTGTCATTAGAGACATTTTTAATACAAATTCTGTTTACTGTGTTATATGCTGAAAAATCAGAATAGGTCTGGGCTTGAAGTTTGCTGTTACATTCTTGTTATTAAATCTACTTGGTTAGGTTAGACTTCAGGTGCTGCACTTAAAAATGATATGTAAAGAACATGTAAATCCTGTTATATACTCCTAATGTTTGTTGTTTTGTTTTCTTTAGGTTTTTTTCCCTATTTTGGAGCTGTGTTGTGTGTGTCTTGGGTTTTTTTACATGGGTATTTTGTCATGGCCTTAGTTTTTTGCAATGATAGTGCAAGGGAAAAAGAGCATGAACTTCCTGAAAGTATGGCTGTACTCTATGCTGGGGATGGCAAAGTCATATTTATTGGGTCATTTTAGGTATTCAGTAATATTGGCTCACAAAATGAAAATAATTTTTGTATTTTGATATAATACTTGATTGAAACTTATAGTTTCTATAATGGACATAATCTGCACCTAGTGTACTTCTCACACAATCCACTAATGTATAAATATGCTGGAGCTAATCTCTCTGAAAAAAAACCCTATCTCCACTGAATGACACTTGTCTAGTTTTGCAAGCTTTTTACCTATGTGTTTTAGGTTTTTCTTATTTTAATGTAATGCCAAACACTGCCTTATTTAAAATACAGGTTTTCAAATTTATTTTCACAATTATTCAAAATAAAACTAAAATTATTTTCTATTTATTAATCCTTAGTAGTAACAGGAGTTTTCAATCAGTGATCCAGACAGATTGTGTTTCTTCAGGGCTGTTGTGTTTAGCTTTCAAAACTAGCCTTCCAAAGTGCATGGAAAAAGTTTTCTACTGCATGACAACTTCAGTCTGTCTATAAAACAAGTTCTGGTAGTGGAGACCAACTTGAATTTTTAAACTAACCAACTTTATTTTTACTGAAGGACTGTCTAGGTATTCATAATATTGCGAAACCCATGCCTTCAATCTCCCAGGGAGTACATTTCCTTCTACACCCTAAAGTGTTGTATGAAATCTGTACATTTGGCCTTCAGGAAGATAAGAATGAGGTACTGTGTTTACTTGCTGCGTTTGTAAGTTGGTGTGCATGCAGAATAGGTGTTGATGTTCTCCATAGTGGTCTAATGCTTACGTGAAGTTTTGACCAAATATGGTTTCTTGCATACAGGAAAGCTATGCAGATAGTAAGGTTGTAGTAAATGGAAGGATCTTTTCTAGACTATAAATTCAGAGACAAGATAATATTACGTGCATAGGATGCTAGTAACTGTAATGAAGACCAGTAAAAAAGGAAATAGGTTTTTTTACTTTTTTCCTGTAATATTCAGCCCTAGTAAAATGTGCCTATGATGAAAAAGTATGTATGGAGCTTCACATTTATTGGAAACATGAACTTTGGAGTCTCAAGTTTTATAAAAGTGGGGTAACCTCTGAAATTGCCAAGGAACAAAAAGACACTTTAAATCTGCAAGTCTTTGTTATAAAATTGTATTTCACCACCGCAAACATCTGTGTTTAAATATAGTTACCAGAGAATTATAGAAGTGTTCTATAATGTTATAGAACAGGACCGAATTTCCATTGGGTTCATTTATATGCATGACTGCTTGACATATGCCCACTAGCTTATAGAGCTAAGTAGGGAGTTGTGAGACGAGAATAAAGTTACTTATGTTCTTTATAACAGCTCCTTTATAGCTGATGTATAACATCCCCACAGTCAGAAAGAACACTGACTAACAAATTTATATATTGTTAGCTTCTCAACTGGAATGAGATTTTTAAAAAAAAATCACAGTTCCATTTTAAATAAACTTTTTTAGATGTCAGCATTTTAAAGAGAGAAAAAAAAAGACTTTGAGAATGTGCTGTATGTTTATGCTTTGAATGTAATTTATCATTTGCTAGGAAAGCATTTATTTGGCTACTCCATTGGATATGTTATTAAAAAGACTGAGTTTTCTGTGTTAGTGGTTGGTCAAGCTAAAGAAATAGGTTTCAATTGATTCTGAATTTAAAAAATCAGAGATAGTGCCTGTTTACAAATTTGTCGCATTTTGTATTCTAACTTATAGTGCATTTTTATTCTATTTGTAAAAAAATAGATAATGAACCTCTTATTGAAGTATTTTTTACTTCATATTACTTCTGCTGTATAACTGCTGCTTAAGTGTTCATAAAGCATCAGTTTAATCTTTTAGGCATGTGACATTGAGAAAAAAATTGACAAGTACCTTGGATTTCAAGGTTAGGCTTGATATTTGCCATATGATTCTGTAAAGCCAGTCTTTCTCTAAAGATAGGCTAGAGTGATATTACTAAAGGCTGTCCTTGTTGCCTGGAGTGTGAGGATTTTTAGCTCTGGCATAAAATGCAGGGTTTTAGCTGCTGAAGGTAGGTGTTTTTGCATTATATAAGGAAGAGTTAATTCTGATAATCTGGGCTTTTTTCCTGTGTTCCCATTGCATTAATAATTTTAGCTTGTAAATACTCTAATATTTTATACAATGTAGATGAGATACTGGATACATTAATGCAGTGTAAATGCTGTATCATCTAGCTTTTTTGGTTTTGATAGAGAACTTCAGATGAATTATACAGCTTGAAATATTTGGCAGCCCTCTTAGTTTGACTCTTTGCCTCAGGAAAGTGAAATAGCCACATAACATGCTTTAAGTCTCTTGTCTTTCTGTATCTTCAGAAGCATATCATAGACTGGGAATAAAATGACCCTGAACGGCAAGGTCAGGAAAGAAAAGAAACAGAATTTCTTTTACCTGCAGGATAGAGGGACCAATAGTTGCAGAAGTTTGAAGTAATTATTTATTTTATTTCATAAAAGACAAACCAGAGTTCTAAGGAGAAAATGATCTTGTGCTGTTTAGGCAGAGCTATTTGTGATTTCTCTTGGAGGCTTTTCTAACAACTTAATATGTAGTTGAACTGACAATTTAATTGTAGCCTTCTGCAGTAACAATATTTTGTCTTTGAGACGTTTTTGTATAACATTCGAATTACAGCATTGACAAACTGACTTAGACACGTTGGTAGCTGCATTAGTATTTCAGTTTTATTGTTGTTGAGCAGGTGAACTCTACAGCCAAGTCCATTCTGATACATCTGTTGCAAGGACGGTTAATGATGGAAGTATTGACTTGGAACAAGTTTACTGAGGCCCTCTGTCCTGTTATTCCTGTTTTACAGGTATTTCTAAGTGCTTTAATATGAATTTGATGTATGCAATCATGTATATCAGGTTAAATAACAGATAGGAGTAGCAGATGGAAAATAGATAAACAGAAGCATACTTACCGATTTGTTCTATCAGATGTCAAATGGAAAAATGTTTTATAAGTGTCCCAATATCACTAAGGTTTGCTAGTACATTGAATTTGTAGACACATTGTAGCCTGGTATTACTTGTGCATGAAATTTGAAATGTTGTAGCACAAATGAACCAGTACTGACTGGGGCTTAAAAGGTTTGAAGATATGAGTGGATAATGCAAGTACAAATTAAGGCATTCATTATTTTTAAAATACGTTAATAATTACTGGAATGTCCCCATGTCTTAAATTTGAAAACTGTAGCTCCTCTGTAGTAATAGTTTTCTGATCAAATACACACTCAAATAATAGCAATCAATCTAAGCTATATTTTTAGTATATTTAGATACTTGGTTTTTAGTGGTTTTGTTTCCAAAACCTTAAGCCTTAGTCTTCATGTTTCCAGCAATGTACAAATTTATTTTTACTCTCAGCTTGATCTAAATAGACCTTTTGCCTTTCTCAGTTGGCTTTTCAGCCTAATATCTCCATCTGGATTCTTTACTGTTCTTTTACTAGTACTTGAAATTTCCTTCTTGTGGTCAGCCTATAGACTTCCAGATAAGATATTTTGCTGCATTTGCCTGGTATCTGTTTTTTTGCCTTATATTAACTAAGAGTAGCTAATAAATTCAAGTATATGTTTTGTCTTACCATTTTCTCCAAAAATATCACACTCAATAATTATACAAACTTGTTTCTCTGTTGTGTGTTCATTAATTGTCTGCACCTCAGAATTGCCATAAGTTGAAAAAGTAGCTTATATAACTTTACTCTGTTTGCAACTTGCACAAAAATCAAGGCAAAAATAGGGAGAAGTTGCAAATAAGATGGGCCGTGAAATAGATGGCTCAGAAAGAAAAATATGTAGAAGAACTTGAAATAGATGGGAGAAGGGTTATTTCAGAGCTTTCTCAACCAGTGACTCTAACTTTTTTATATTACTTGCATATATATTTTACATATTCAAGTCATTCACGATTAAATGGTTGGGGATTCAATATAAGATGTAGTCTAAACATGTGAGAATGTTTTGTGAGTAGAATTTCCCTCTATTCTGTAGCCCATAGTGGCTTTGTACAATAGGTATCAGAGTAGTAGGGTACACCAGAAGTCTGTGTTTACTAGATGCATATAAAATGCATTGTATTTTGCTCTACTTTTAAAATGTTTGCAATATCATTAATTGACGTAACTGATTCCCTTTCGTCTGTGTGTGAAAATGCTTTGATAAAAATCTGAAAATAGGTAGAATTTAATGTTTTAAAATTATTTTCTTGTAGGGACTGAATAATGTTTCTATTTCAATAAATTTTGTTTATTGAAATGGAAACAATCCTTACAGAGCAGAATCATGTTAACAGATTGAAAGGTGAAGCTTTGGGTCAAACACCTCTGAACCATGTAAAAGAATCTTTAATTTATATACAGGATCATTTATAAGTGGATTTTTGTAATTCTGGAAATTTTTGTTTGTTTCACTTAGGGTTATGCTGACACAAAAGATACTTTAGGTAAATGCATCCTCTCTTTGAGTGAAACAACCTCTGACAAAGGAGAGGGCGTTCTCCCGGCAACTCCCAGGCTACAGGCTGCTCTGCGCCTTCTCTTCTCAAAAAAGCAGCTGTAAGTAATGCTCTGTAGTGTTTCAGCACATCATCTCGTCTTGATGATGACGTGTTATGCTGTGTCTTGATTTGAAAGGTTGATTAATCAGTTCTGAATTTGGTACTTCCCACCCCATGTTAACCTTTAAAACTAATTTCTAACTATACAGCTCAAATTTTCTATTATGAGGGCTTTTTATATTTATTTTAAGTATTTGTTCATTTAGGGTTCGTTCTGTAGCAGCTAAACATTTAGCATTCCATGTTCTCAATGAAGAAGGGGCAAACCTGAAACGCCCATGCCTGGATAGTAATGTCCTTTCCAGCATTGCAAACTTATTTATTATAGAGGGAGCTATGGAGCTAAAATTGGATGATAAAATGAACTCAATAATTAAGGTTAGTAAAGTCTGTCTAAATTTTGCTCTTCTACCTGTCCAGTCTCTGAGTTTCCACTTTCAGAAAGTTGCAGTATTTGTACAAATTGCCGTGCTTCATAAAAAGAAATCTGTTGACGTATTCTTTCTGTGTGCACTGCAGCAGTAGTTCTTATGCTACCATTTGCAACACTAAAAAATATAATTCCTTTTTTTCTTCTCTGCAGAAAAGTTTTGATTGCCTGGTCTGTTATAACAATTTCATTCTGGATGGATAGAGTTTGATTATTTTCTAGGATTTTTTTCTGTATTTTTCCCCACAAAAACCATTTTTGCTAAAACAGGCACAAATAATTTTTAATACTTCATATTTTAAAACAGATTGCATACTTATGTCCGTGTTTACTTATTATTGCTGCTGTTGCAAAATGTAAAGCAAATCATGAGTATATGAGTCAAGGGAATATGTCTCTCTTTCTGTTTTTTCTTCTCCCTTCTATTCTCCTTTCTTCCTCCCTCAATACTTTCAGATTAACAATATGATAAGCAAATGCTTAGATGCTTGACTCTATTGCCATTTAAAAGTCCATCCCCATTACAGACTTAAAAGTATGTTCTAGAATTTCTGCATAGTGTTAAGATTTCTGTAGTCCTACATAAATTAGCCATTATTTGTTAGAAGTCTGCAGGTATGATGAACTAGAAACTGTTTGGTTTTCATATTTCCCAGATGTTATTAGAGATTTGTTGCAAAAAGATTGTAATCTAATCCATTCCTCTTACCTGTATGTGGGATCCCATCAAATACATTCTAATAAAGAATTCAGATATTTTTCTTTTGTACTTCCTGTTAGGAAATTTGTCTGGTTAACTTGTTCCATGGTAGCATACTGGATGGACATCTAATACTTTTTTACTTTTAGGCAGAAACTGTTGAAAAGCTGTATGATATTTTGACTTCTGATGCAGTTGACCTAGTTTTACGGAAGTCTGCAGCTGAGCAGCTGGTTGTCATTTTAGAAGGTAAAATTCTTCAGAAAATTTGTATTAATGTACTGGTCATTTGTGAGCTTGAGGTTTTTGCTAAGTTGTCTGTATGCTTGTGCTAAAGGTACACTTTGTAATTTTTATTTTATGAATTTCGGTAAGAAGAAGTGATTGAATTACAATGCAAATAAGCAGTCTTGGAGCATTATTTCACTTGGTCCATAACTGTAGAGTTTGAAATCTTGATGGTTTTATGCTATATGCTCAGACTCTAATTAAATAATGTTTTCTTCAAGGAATTTGGATTCTAATGAGAGAACATAAATTGTTTGCTATAGGAAGGTGAAATTTTAGATAATATTAGAAATAGCGTCAGAAAAATTTCCGCAAAAATGAGGAAGTGTATCTCCTTTGTCTCATAAAATACATGTATTTATGACTGCAAAAATTTTCAGGTGTTTCAAAATTGAAACAAAGCGTAAGATGAAATTGTGAAGGAAAAATTGCAGGACAATTTTTATCAGTACAAATTTCATATGAAGGATCATTTTTTAGTCATTAAAAAACAAACTAACCCAACTAAGTCAAATTACATACATTTTTGTTGTTTATCGTGTTTAATATTCTTAAACCAACTACTCTAAAAGGTCATATCAGTGGAAAATACTCTCATGATGATTAAGTGAATACCATTTTCAATTCCATATTAAAGTCTTTTAAAATATTTGAAGTGACATCCTTGTTTGACTAAAATTGAGTGCACTGGGATTACTGTAATTCTTCAACATAAGATTTCATGGGAATTTATGTTGTGTATTTAAGAATCTAGTGTTCAAGAGGCTACTGTAGTCAGATAAAAATACTTTGAGAAGGCTTGCCTTGCTAGAGATGTATATTAATGTTGATTGATTTTCAATAGTAGAAACTTTTTGTAGACATCAAGAGTTGGTAATCTTAGTAAACAATATTAATATTAAGCATTTTAATATTAAATTTGTGCATAACCAGTCGTTCTTGCTATATTTGCTTTTCCTACAGATACTAAAATGCATGACATTGTGAAAAGGTTAGGTGTGATAGAGAAGATATTGGCCTACCTTAATGAGTGTGTACGTGTGGATGGCAAGGTAAAAGTATCGTTAGAGGTTCTTCTTCTGTGAGCATTGTACAGCATGACAGTAGTAGAGTCTGCCTTTTTCTGCACTTGCAACACAGATCTTTCTGCAATAATGCTGCACTGAATACAAGTGTTTACTGACAATTATAATTGCAATATGTATTTTGTTCTAATTTTGATAATGCTAAGATTCTGGTTTCCCTACCTATGACAAGAGATATCCAGAGAATTGAGTATGATGAGGTTCTGGAATGTACCAAAACTTTCCTGAAAGATTTTTCACTAGAGTACATAAAAAATTGTAATGACCATTAAAAAAGCAAAATGTTATGTATAATAGTCTCTAAACTTAAATTCTGAAGCAAATTACAATTAAAAATGAGATGCAATTGTATGATGTGCTATTGTAAGCGTGTCAGATTTAATTTGACATATAAATAATTTTCAGACCAATAGAAGATGACTTCACCAGGAAGGGGGTCTTGGTGTAGATGATAGAGCTTTGTGTTTTTGTAATATATTGGTAATCTGATACTTGATTTTTTTCTTGAATTCATTATTTGAAATCATTTCATGTAAGCTCATTTAAGCTAGAAGGTGCTCAATGCGACGTCAGTGGATAAAAGTTTTTTGTTTTCTTGCATAGTATTGTTGCTGCATTCCAGGAGTCCAAACCTTGAGTTTTTTAAAAAAACACAAGAATTTTTATGTAGTAATGATTTTTTTTTCCAAAAATGTTCTGGGCAAAAGAGCTGCTTGATACTTAGTGGAATTCTGGTTTTTTTCAGACAAATGAAAATTACATTCTTCTTTGGAAGTAGCAGTTTTTTCCCCCAGATTATCAGTATCTAAGATTATATAATCTCTATAGCACTAAAGAATGTCTTGTCCAATTTATGATCACTTGTATAGAAGTACTGCCATAAACTATTGTAATGCAGTTGAAGAAATTGAAATATTGGGTTCCTCAGATTTCTGAATGTTGGGTTGTTGTTTTTTTTTTTTTAATATCAGTTTTATAGTATCTTCTTTAGAGAGAGAATGTGTTGTTTTGGTTTGGGTATTGAATAGATATTACTCAATAATAAAGAAGGACAAGCATGGGAAATGTATTACCCTGAGCAGTTTCTTCATAATCAAGTAAGGGTCAAGGTTGAACTTTTTGTGAAGGGCTAAAAATATTATTTTAAAGGAAGGGCTCAGGCAACAACTCTAGGGCTTGTGACATTAGGACACTATACTGAGGGAATCTAGTCCAGATCCTTGGTTCTACCCTTGAATGAGTTAAAAAAATTTCATCATAAAGGCAGTATCAAAGAAAAATCAACAAAAAAATCTTAGAAAAGTGTTCTTAGAAAAGTGGCCACTGAGAAAAGAAAATAAAAGAAATAGTAGAAATAAAAATCAGCATCTAAATAAGGCTTTATATATAACTGTGAAAAAGATTTTTTCCATACTAAATAAGTAGGAGCTTTCATTCATGTGGAATATATATAAAATGTGTTTGTTGATGCTGTTTACAAAACAAATTTTAAGGGCAGAAACTCATAGGCAAAGTAATGATACTGTGAAAGAAATACTCTCTTCTCATTTTTAGGAAACTGCTTTCCATTCTCATGATCTGACAAGCTGGGACTCAGAAAATTAGTGTGATATAATAAACTATTTATATTTTTTTAAATGAATAAACTTAGGTGGTTGTAAATACTTGGTGGTTTTTAAAATCCTTCATCTTACATATATCCTTCTTAAAATTCTGTAATTTGAAAGCAAATGTTGTAATTCTGTTATGAAGCCAGAGACCAATAAAATTACCATCAATTAATAATAGAATGAATCAACATGTAAATATTTTTTTTAAGACTATGCAGTTGTCATCTAGCTGAAATGTGCTTGTCAAAGAAGTTCTAGACTTCTGTTTTACAAATGATGAAATATATTACTTAATCTGTGTTAAGTGTACCATAATAAATTATACTGATAGTTGTGTTTATTTAATCTTTTTCTCTGTTCCCATAGCTTATGGAATCTGTAGTGGTACCGTGTCTGACACTCCTACGCAAAATTGTGTCTGCTGACCCAGAAGTTCGCCTGTCCCTGGCACAGCAACCTTCTCTACTGCTTTTGCTATTCAGAGGTGAGAATTGTGTTTCCACTGGAATACCCCGTCAAAAGATGGTTAGATGTTTAGCCAAATACCTTCTTAAGAACTTTGGATCACTTCATGATACCAGATTCTGATACTTAAAAGATAAATCACTGTGTGCTAGTTTTCCCATGTCATGGCATGTGTTGATGGTGTTGTCAGGAAATCATGGAAAGCAATTGCTTCTAACTAGTGTTCTATGTATTATTAGGTATCAGTTTTTTCCTAACATATTTTTAAATATCTTTTATTCAGTTTCCCTGATACTCCAAGGTGATCGTGCTGTTTTAACTGAAACTACAGTATTGCTTTGTCTTCTGTTGTTTGATGGAATAGCAAGAACAGAAACGTGGTATGAAAATCCACTTATTTAATAGCATATTGTCAAGACAAATTATAAGATTTTAGTATAAATAATTTTTTATATATCTCCAGACAAGTGCCCCAAACTTTTATATATCCAAAATTGCATATTTGTAGTCCAGATTGTTTTGATAATTGGGTTACATGCTCTGGAGGACTACATGGCACATTTTTGCACTAATACCTTAATATTAATTTTAAGTTTCTTTTTCAAAAATCCTTGATTGGTCTGTAATCCACCTTTTCCGTGAATGGAAACTACACAAGTCAAATAGCTAGCTGTAGGGCTTTTTAGCTTAATTAGAATTCTTCTATTTACTTCCCTTTTAATTGTAGCAGTTGTCTTTAAAGCAACAGACCTCAGCTTACAGCATTTTATTATTTAAAAGCTGCATGTGCGTGCAAAAATATGCTTTTAGAATTCACATACATTAAATATACTGAAAACAGTGTGTGGTTTTTCGCTAACAGAAAAAAGGAAACAAGTATGTGGAGTTTTTAATGTACAGTATATCTGCAGTGGGTATTCCATATGTGTGTGACTTAAGAAATATCTTAATATTGGATAATCATGAAGAAGCGTTGTTTATTAAAAAAAATTATTCACCAATGGGTTAGTAAAGATCTAGCTAAAGGAAGAAATAACAAGGAAATAACATGTGTAACATTAGGAGAAAATCAAATCTTAGAATAGATCATAATAACTATGACTTAACCTCTTGCAGGGCTGATGGTATAGCCAGTAATAATACTGAGGTACCTGCCTTCAGTTTACCTGTTGCTGTTGTTAGAAGGTATGTGTGGGTGTTAGTTGGTTGGTTTGTTCATTGGTTTTGATTGTTTTACAGTTTACTGCTGATTTCCCTTTGCTGTCCTTCCTGAAGTATGGAAGTGGAAGAATGAAGGGAAATCTTTATCAAAGCATTTTTATGATGATGAAATCAGCATTTTTAAATAGGGAATTTTTTTCTCCATGTCTTTGTTCTCTGTAGAAGAGTTTCAAAAACTTTGTTTGCAAACTTAGAAGCTGCTTGTAATAGAGCGTTTAACTTAAAAATGAGTAAACAAAAAACTCTTGCCAACCATGTTAAAAAAATTTTATTGCTATTTGTGTATTTTTAGGTATCATCTCCCAGTCAGGATCACTGCTCATCATGTAGTTAGTCCTAATACTGTTGTGGTGCCACTGTCTTCTGAGTGCTTGGCTATGAAACCCGTGACAGATATGCTTAAGATGGCTTGGAATCTGTCATGGTACCATGGGATTGAAAACCTACTGCAGCTGATAAATTATGAGAAGGAAACAGAAACGTGAGCCATTTTATCTTTCATTTTAAGTCCTAATATATCTCAGTTTAAGTAGTGTTTTATGAAGTTTGAATAGGTTTTCAACTTCAAACAGCAGTTCAAGCTGTTACTTGTTTGTAATTTAAACTTAAAGGTTCACATCTGAAGAAGATGAAGATATGTTGTCACAGCTAATGTTTAACCTAAATTGCATTTTTTGCATGAAGTCTAGAGCTTAATCTAACTTTTATTGATGGTCAGGCTAATTCCAAACAGTTTTAAATGGACTCTGTGGCTGTATTTCTTTATAGTCACTGGAGTTTCTTAGAGAACTGACTCTTTCTTCCTTCTATGTAGACGCCAGCGATAAAGTTGCATGAATTTCTCTTGATTTTCTTGAAGGTTTAAATTTCAAATAAATAATGGTAATACTAAGAATTAGTATTTAGGTATTATTTTTCTAAAGAACTCAAAACAGCTTATGATTTATATGTGATGGTGTTGTTTTTGGTTTTGTTTTAGATTTTTGTTTGGTTTTTTTTGAAGGTTTAATGAAGAAAGAATTGGCTAACAAAAATAATGTTTTATGCCAATTTCTCTTTTATCTTCTCAATTAAGCAGGAAGGGGAAGAAGTCAACACTCTGAAACAGCATGTAAAAATACTGACTGTTAATAATTTTTCTCTATGCCTTTTCAGATTTTTAGACTCTCTAAAACTTTCCCCAGAAGACATTCTTATATTGAAAGTAACTCACACAAACTATGGACTGCAGGATTGCCTTAGTTTGATCATTCAGGCAGCATCCCACAGCGATGTTAGAACTGCTCTCACTAGGCTTAGCTTCTATGTCTTGAATGACAGACTTGCATTAAAATGCAGTTTTGGGCCTTGTGGAACCACTTTGAAAAGCTCTGTTTGGCAGAAAGCAATGAACAGGTAAGCTATTGAGTACAAGAATCTGTTAAAGATTGTTATACTAAAATGGTATCATTTCTACTTTTCATATTTTAACTTTAAGGAATTGATTGTCAATGCATCTCTGATTGTGATATATATGCATATATATATATATATATATATAGATAGATAGATAGATAGATGTGTGTGTATCTATCTATCTATCTATCTATCTATCTATCTATCTATCATATGGGTTTTTGCCCCTCTCTTTGGGCCCCCAGGGGCTTCCCTGATGGGGGAAAGCCTCCTTTCTTTAGCAGTTTTGTGCCAGGGTTGAGAGACGCACAGGACTTTTCAGTCTTCAGGTTGCTGTTTATTGTTATCAGAAACTTGGCATGCTGTCTGCACCAGACTTAATGTGCAAGAAAACACAGCAAAAATGGCCTCAAGATGTACAGTTTCAAGGTCTTTTAAAGCTGTATCATCCAATGAACTCTTAAAATGTACTTTATTTCTACCTTTCTACCAATAACTCATCCCTTGTCTGTCCACGTAACCTCTATACTGTGGCTTCCTGTGGCCAATCACCCTGTGCCACCATCACTGCAGAAAATGGAGTAGATGAAAAAGAAGAAGCAGCTCAAGATGACGCCCAAGATCCTCCATCTTACCTCCTATCTACCCCTATACTAAAATCCCCAAACTCTTAAATTTCTCACCCTGTGACAAACTACAGTACTCTCTATTATCTATTTCACACTCTTGTAGACTATAGTCTATCCTGAAGTCTTGGAAGCCCTCTCCGTGGGCAAAGGTCAAAGTCAGTGCTTCTCAGAGCAGATAGAGAAATATTCCCTGTGCCCTGGGTTCCAGCAATCATATGCCTGTATATTTATATATTATAGATCTATATCTGGGCTGACAGGAACCTTAGGCAGTTTAACAAGGGGAACTGCAGAGTCCTCCACCTGGGGAGGAGCAAGCCCATGCCTCTGGGGTGAACCAAGTTGGAAAGCCTCTTTGCAGAAAAGGACCTGGGGGTCCTGGTGGGACACCAAGGTGAAAATGAACCAGAAGTTTGTCCTTGCAGTAAGAAAGGCAAATGTTATACTGGGCTGCTTTGTTTTTTACAATTAAACACTCCACTTTAGGAGTGTTAGCAGCAAGCTGAGGCAGGTGATCCTTCTGTTCTATTCAGCACTAATCTGGAGCTCTGGGTTCAGTTTTGGACTTGCCAGCATAAGAGGGAATCATATGGAGCACACATACTGCGCAGAATCCAATGCAGCACCACAAAGATGATGAAAGACTGGAATATCTTTCCTTTGAGTAAAGGATGAGGGAGCTGGGACTGATAAATATGGAGGAAAGAATACTCAGCATGAGGATCTTATCAGTGTGTGCAAGTACTAGAAAGAAGGTTGGGCCAGGTTCTTTCTAGTGGTGTTCAGTGAGAGAAGCAATGGCCACAAACTGAAACACAAGAGGATCCCTGTGAACATCAGGAAACACTTTTTTACTGTGAAGGTGACCAAACACAGACACAGGTTGCCCAGAGAGGTTGTAGCATCTCTATCCTTGGAGTTCCTCAAAAGCTTTCTGGTCACAGTCCTGAGCAACCAGCTGCATGTGTCCCTTCATAAGCAGGTCCCTTCATGACCAGGTGACCCCTGCAAGTCCCTTCCACTCTCAAAGATTATGATCTTGCAATTTACATTCACAAAACCATCAAATATTTACAATTCTATATTTAAATTAAGGGCTATTTGAAATGCATAGGTAAGCTTTGATATTATCATCAAATACTAGTATTTAATAGGTAATTAACTTTTTATTTCCTCTGTGTGACCCTGCTCAGATTTCTCTACAGTTTACTAAACAAAATTCTACTATTACTGCATGCAAATAGATTTTTAAATATGCATGACTATTTTGCATAATAATAACAACAATGTTAACATTATATTGCATATATTTATGTATCATAGATTAATGCAATTACACATTTGCTATATGTGTAATATGCATATTTACTCTGCATAATTAAACTTTTGTAGGTGACTCCAGTCCTATTAGTCTGAGATTTTAAATGCTCTTTTAAAAAGTTACAAGTATGAAAACTTTTGTTTGTGTTGTAGGTTTCTACAAGTGCTTCCAGCTTCTGTGGAGGATGAAAAGCTTTTGGTAGATGTCCTAAGATTTTTTAACAAATTGCTTAGAGAGCAGAAATCAAATCTGGAATCAGATCATCTAAAGTGGATCTTGAAATCATTGCTTAAAAATGTAAGAATGGGGTTGCTGTATATACTTACATGATTTGATTGACCATATAACTGTACTTGCACACATGTATGTGTACCTGCAGAACTGCATGAGGGTGTGCTTAGCTACATAGCATCCACTGTCTTACAAAGGATGTTCTGTGTTAAATGCAATCTGCATGAGCTTGCATTTTCCCATTTGCAAATACAATCTAAGCATTTGTGGAAAAATGCTCATAGACTTAATTTCAGTTACTTATAGAGTACTATGGGTACTTCAATTTATATCACTATCTGGGAAGCCTATAATTTTTTTGGCCCATTCAATACATTAATATAAAACCTTAAAGCCATTTGATATGAAGTCTTTCAAAGAGCTGAGAAGTCCAAAATGCAGCCTGAACTAAATTTGTTATGGTGTGTTTTCTGGTTGTTTGTGATCTATTTTTTATTGCTGGTTATTGCTGTATTACTTTGAGTTTTCTTTCATCCTTCATAATACACTGTCTTCTTAATGCCAGGATATTTGAAAGGCCTTAACAGTAGATTTTTTTATGGCATTTAGTAGATTTGAGATTCAAGTTAGTGGTAGGGTTATAGCAATTACAGGAATTTTTCACTAAACTTTTTGCAGTTACTTCTTAGTTAAGTAATAATGGAATTTCTGATTTATAATGTGTGTGATTTGCAAGTTTTCAACAGAAAAAATGGCTTTAAGGAAGGCATTAAAAGAGGATTTAAACAATGCATTATGTGACTATATTTTTTTATTCTTTTAGCAGCCAAAATCCCTTATGGGCCTTCTGGTGCGACAAGATTCCCAAGTGCAGGATGAAATGGATGAAACACAGGCTGCTGTCAGGCAACAACTGGATAAAGAACTCATTCGCCTTTTTAACCTGCTGTTAGTTTATTCCATGTCAGTGACTGACAGGTACAGTGCAAATGGACTGTATTCTGGATTGGACTCTGTCATTCTGACACCCATTACTGCTGAATTTTGGTCACAATTTGAATGTTACATCATGGCTCAGTTGCTCTGAATTGTGAATTGCTCTTGAAATGAAAATCAACTTTAGATATTCCTTTTGACAGTAAATAAGGAAATTAACCAGGAAATTTGAAAGACAGTGTGCTAGTGGTCACTTAACAAATGGATAATTAAATTGATTGCATGGATAAGATGGGCTATTTCTTTTTTGCTGCTGCAAATTTGCATGAGCAAATGATAACTTAATTGATTTTGTAACATGTATTTATAGGAAAGTAAAACATTGGAATATTGGAAATAGCGGTAAATGTTTATTTTCATTGAACTCCTTTTTGACCTGTTTGCAACAGCTACTTTTAGCATGAAGTTCCAACCTTTTTCTGTCAATTGAACAAACACAGAAATTAATTTACCATATTTTTTCTTCAAATTTCTCATAAAACCTTTCCCACACTAAATCACTCCATCCAGATATATCCTAATAGCTAATGACATTTCAGTTTAAGATAATATTTGATTATTTAGTGTCACAATATACCTTTGTGAAAATATTTTCAAAATGTTATCTTTTTCATTATTTCCACTTGGTTATTTTCTAAATGTTTTGACAGTGGGAAAATGGCATATTATAGAAATCCATGCTAGTTATGTATCTCACACTCCTTAATTCTAGATTTATTGTTTTATGCAGGAATTGTTTTTAAACTTGTCTCATGAATCAGAACAAACATGAGTGTAACAGGCCATACATTTAAGAGTTGGACTTGATAATCCTTGTTGGTCCCTTCAACTTAGAATATTCTAGACATTGTGTGATTCTGGAACGACTGAGTTTTGCAGCTCTTCTCACTGTGTCATCTGTTGTCCTCAACCACTTGCTCTTTATTTAGCATGCTTCTTAATAATTATAGCTCATTTGTCTTTTTTTAAGCAACCTCATTGTAATCAGATGCAATATTATGTTTTCAGAACGGGGGTAAAGCTGGAAATGTTCATATTACTCTTTGCATAATGTAATATTAAGTAATTGAGATGCTGAGCCTTGCAGGGTAACAGTAAGAAGAATGAGACATAGGCCTTTTTCAAAATGATTCTTTGTAACAGCTTCATATTGATGGTTCATCTGTTTTGTTTTTTACAATTAAACCAGAGAGAGCTTGGAACTTGCTGGCTTGTTCAGAACAGAGCTGGCTCTGAAGCTGCTTCAGTGCTTAAGGCTAACAGATGCACCACATTTTTATGGGCTTCCATCACTGGAGAGAACATTACAAGGAATGGTTCATGTTACTGCACTTCCAGGCTGGAGTACCTATTCTGCTGCAGTTGAACCTGTCACAATTTGTAAGAAATATTTAACAGGTCTTCTTGAGGTGAGTAGCTTATGTTCTTACTTAGTTTTTGGTTTGAATGCTGGTAAAGAACTGTGTAATTAATGACAGTATGCTTTTTACAATGTACTTTTATTGAATGTCATCAGTAGCAATAGGTGTGGGAAAGATGCTTTTTCCTGCTAAGTAAGTAGGAGTTATATGGAGACTAGATTGAGTGATGTGTGTCTGTAGTTGTGAAGATGGGTTGTATTGCATGTGCTTTCAATCATTGGTTTAAGAGGTAATACAAGGGGACTGTAGTTCTAAGCAAGTTAAAAAAATATATGTGGTGTTTTTAATAACTGAAACTCCAAGAGAAAAAATCCAAGTTAACTTCCCCCAGGCAAAATTCACATATGAAAGGTGATCTGGGAGAAGATTAGCTTGTAGGTTAACACAGAGAAAGCAGAAAAGAGGTAATTAAAGATGCTGCAGTTTTTGGAAAGACAAAATTTCATTCTTATTTTCAGTGTTCTTCTATGTTTGCCAAGTCTGTGGATGTGGTAGACAGCTAGCTTTTCCTCCTGAAGTTATATCTTTTGAAAAGTCCAATTTTCTTAAAAGGAAATGCATAGTGCTGACTTTGTTTGTTTAATACATATTCAGTAATATACTTTTAGAAGTTTTTAATTTCAAATACCAGTGCATATGATGAAAAAAGATAAAGTGTTTTAGGGGCCTTAACTTGCCTAGATTTCTTGAGTAGGAAGAAATAAACATTTTAGACTTGTTTGACTAGATGAGCTCTGTCACTTGAAGTCTAGACTAAAAATGGCACAAAGGTTCTCAAGCAAAAGAAAGATTATTATTGGAAAAAATAATAATACATATTATGGCATAAAATTAATTTGTGATAAATAAGCTTTTGTTCAGAAGAATTAGGCAGCTTTATTTGGCCTAAATATGAAAGTAAATGTGGGTTTCTATTAGAGAAGGATGGAGAAAATGGGTAAAAAAAAAAAAATTTGTAGGCTGGGATACTGAAAAAAACAATAACAGCAAAAATACCGAGGCTTAAATCACCGTGTTTTGTGCAGAAAAGTCTAGAAGTGTATCTTATAAGATTATTATTTTTTAAAAAGTATTTTGGGGGATATCTTGTTGAAAACTGCATGCCTTTTAATATGCATGGTTACTTATTTGGTCAGACAGTTTATTCTATGTTAGGCTCCACTGACTTTTATTTCTGTTTATTAGTATTTGATATAGAAAGCTGATAAATTTCTTCAAATCACAATGTAATATATAAATAACACTTTCTCTTGAACATTGAATTTTGAAAAGAAATTTTGTTTTTAATTCCAGACATAGCAGAAGAAACTCTGGTTAAAATAAATTACCTTTGAGGTCCATGAAAAGAAACACTGAGGTTTCTATTCAACTTAGAGCTTACTCTTAAGCTTGGCTGTATTCTTCATTTGAATAAAAACCACCATATGACCAAATTACTCAGAAATAAAGAAATTATTACAATTCAGCTAGAAATCTATCATCTTTCCATGAGTTTAAATTATGATTCAGTGTTTAAGAAAGTTTGTGTGCTGTTTACAGTAAAACTGTTATGAACTTGTACCCCCACTCTTAGGTCATCTCATCATTTTATGTTGAGTGGGGGGGAAATGCCATGTCCTTCATGGGAAAAGGTGTGACAAAAAGCACAGTCCTTTGCTTGCTTCACTTATCTCACGAAATGATGGCTCAAGCCAAGGATACGGTGAGTGCATTCCTGTTGTCCTTATCTCATCACTGGTGGAGGGCTATGCAGAGAGATTTTAACTGCTGAAGTTCTATGATAACTTTCTGTCGTGGTTTTGAAATGATACTCTCCAACTGAGTAGTCCTGCTAAAACCACACCACTGCTTACTCTTCCTTCCCCTCCAACTTTAAGCACAAAAGGCAGAAAAACCCCCACATTGATCTCATTTGGTCTGGAATCTTAGATAAATGTACAGGACGGAGTATAGTATATAAAAAAGCTGAAGAATCACTTTTAGCCATACTGAAATTGTTTTGTAAATAAGTTTGTGGATTTTGAAAGGCCTTCTTTCAGAATAAGTATAATTTCCTTTTTATAAAAAAAATGAAGCATTGGGATTTTCTATAGGGTAAATAAATTTAAGAATTTATAACATCATTATTTCCTCAACCTCACAGACAACAGGCTTTCTAAACCTATGCTTAAACATTCACGTACATAGGGCTTTCACAGTTGTGTATATATATAGGAAAGAATATGTACATGCATGGAAAAAGGATTGCCAGAT
Organism: Lonchura striata; assembly: GCF_050655825.1. Lineage (NCBI taxonomy): Eukaryota > Metazoa > Chordata > Aves > Passeriformes > Estrildidae > Lonchura > Lonchura striata. The sequence goes on from NC_140704.1 coordinate 101,174,624, forward strand.
AAAAGGAGCTATCATTACATTCTAGCAAAATTCATATTGTGCTTTGTGTTCATGTACATGTTTGAGGGCTAGATTTGTCAGCTTAGGAAGATAGCCTTCATCCTGTGTCGCTCTAGAGCCCCACACGGTGCAAAGCCCCAGGGCTCAACTAGAAGTCTTCTTTAGTTAAACTTCTTTATTGAAGCAACATGTTGCTTTTATAGTTTTACAAGATACTTATATTTACTTAATAAACACATACACTGCCCGTTGGTCATAAAGAAGAAACAAAACTTTCAATAGGTAAAAGGAGCCATGTCACTGTGTAAGCCAACCAAAGTCCAGATTTCTTTGCTTACACTTTTTTCTCTCTCTTGCTTCTTGAGAGAGATATGAGGCTATCCTTATCTTCAGGAAGCTTTTGCTGGCTCACAAGAACAGCACAGAAATTTTTTCCTACAATTCTGAAGCAGTTGAAGCAAATTCAACAATTAATTATTATTTCAAAGATTTAAAAATCCAGTCTTACTAATATCTGTGATAGCTGCAAATGAAGACCTTTCTTTATGATCTAGCATGCATGTAACTAGAAATTGCAGTGTACCTGCTTCTCCAAATTCCAGGTGTCTCTTTCTTCAGTTCTCTACTCCTTTTTCAAAATACAAGGTACTGGAAGAGTTTATTCAAACTGGGAGGGGACAGAGCTTTAAGTACACTGCAGGGAGACAGCAGCCTCCAAAGACTTAGGTCATAAAGGCATAGATGAAGGTGTGGACTCGATTTTTTTAGTATCATTGTTATAGAGTAATATACATAGTAGCATAATGATAAGTTTTATTTTCTTATGTTTCTAAGTCATACTCTGTGATTGACAGTGTTTTTGTTTAGTCTGTACTAATAATTTTTAGTCTCAAAGAAATTTTAAAACCAGTACAATCATGTGGTTTAGTATTAAATCCTTATGGGAAGAGAAATACAAAATTATCCTTCCTCTACGCAGTTATGCAAAACTGTTTTAGTAGTTGTTGGTAGCTCATACTATTAGTACACTGGCATGGATTGAAAGATTTATAAAATAATTTCTTAATTTGTTTTCTTTTTGCTAATCAGGACTGGATATCTCTTTGGTCTTTGCCGTATGATAGTGGTGAAGAACAAGTTCTGTCTCATCTAGGTCTGGCATGGCTGGTTCCTTTATGGGTAGATAGAGATCCTGAGGTTTGTTACTGTGATATTAACTTGATATCTTATTTTGACTCTAAAGTATTAGAAAATTTTTGATTCATTAATGTATTTAATAGTAGAACTGCTGTTCCAAATTCTTTAGAATGTTATTAACTATATCCTAAATAGCAGTAATAATACAGTAGGGAAAGTGTTTCCACATAAACATCATCTAAGAAATCCTTCCTTATGTCTTCTGTCTTCTATGCTTTCATTAGTCACTCACTATCATGATTCATAGGCAGTTTTCCTTGTCATTGCTGTAACTTAGCTGCAAAGAAGAAACATTTACATTAACTAAAAATTCAGAGCAAATGTGTTTAATGGCAAGCTGTTAAATTATATGAGTTTGCTAAATGGACCTGTTTTCAAGTGGTAAAATATGAAGAATATTAAAGACTATCTTTCTTAGTTTTGAATACTTAAAAATAATTTTGTTTATTCACAAAGTGAATTTAGTTGTGATTGTGAGTGGAGAGCAAGAGAAGTATAGGGAAAGAGGTTGTTACTTTTGAAATTATTACCTTAAGCTCCAGATTCAGTTGATAATACTTAATAATAATTAAACAAAATATTGCTAATTACTGTAAGAAATACCACTTTCTGTTGTGCTTATATGTACTAGGTCAGATTTACAGCACTTGGAATAGGATCAGCTCTTACATCTATTGAAATAGGATGCATTGCTTTAGCAGAAAGCTGCCAGAATATTTCAGGAGGCCTGTGGGGAACAGTGATAAACATCCTTCTGGATCAATCTGAATGTAGCATGGTACGCAGAGAGGTATGTTTCTTTTGTCCTTCTGCTGTTGTAGATTGACAAGTTATTTTTGATTATGGAGAAAAAAGATTTTGTATTTTTTATTGTATATATCATCTGATGCTGCGCAACATCTGCTACTTTGCAAGTTAAACACTACCTGATTAATATAAATGTTTAGCTCTTTATTTAGGAATTGCATAAGAAGGAACAAATACAGATTACTTATTTCAAAACAGAAATGATATAAACAATATAAGTGAACTTATAAAAACTCCTAAGGCTTACTCAGTAAGATAAATAGGTTGCTAATGTGTAACTAATCAGCATGATTTTAATCGCTGCTTTGTAACATTTATGAATACTTTGGTACAAACTCATCACCTGCAGTAGATATGTATTCATTGCAGATATGAAATAATCTAATTTGTCTAGGCACTAAGATTTACTGGTGAGAACTGAAGGTCTGTACTATGGTAGAACAACACATAGAATTGTATGTTGATGAATTTAAGCTCTGTACATTTTATTTGCAATTTTTTTACAGCTGTAGTTCTAAGGTTTTCCTTCTGTTGTAATCAATAAGAAATAAAAGCTCTGACACTTGATGACTTTTTTTTTCCCAGCTCTATTGCTTAACTAATTTTATTTTCCAAAGTAATATTTGAAATTATATCTCAAAATGCCTTTAATAATCTATTCTTCATTATTTTATTTAACTTCAAATATTGTCTCTTACAATATTCTCTTAAGAGTCACATCATTGACAAAAGCTTGACAAAATATAAAGGAAAGGAATTTCACTCCATGCACAGACATGTGAAGTGTGTGTAATATAAATTAGGAAAACAAACACGCTGTGTATTTATAAAAAGGAAAATATTTGAAACACGTCTCTGTCCAATGTGTTCACCACATTTTCCCAATTATTTTTTAATAATTAAAAACCCCAAAACATAAGGACAGTAGGGTGACTGGTCATAAACAGTAGGTTTATCTAGGTTTTTCTGTTCAGGAATTTTTTTCCCCTAGTACTTCCTGTACTTTTAATGCTTGTTCTGTAGGATTGACTGTACTGGAACAGTGATGAAAGTATTTTATAAATAAATTTGTTTCCTTGTGATTTCCGTCCCATCTTTTCCTTGTCTTTTTTTTATACTAGCCTGCTCTTGTGCCATGCTCTAATGGCATCTCTTGTAAGTGAAGTTTCAGGGCTTTGAAGCAACATCCGTCTAATTATTTTTTCCCAACATGAACATGAGAATTCAATGTATTTCAGCATATATCTGAAGCAACTGAACAATATGTAGATTGTACTCTTCAGTCTGATGTGTTTTTTGAAGTGTGATGGCTAGATGGCAATATTGATACTTTAATTTCTTTCAGGCTGCTTTTATTCTACAAAATCTACTTGTGATTCCAATCCCAACAGAAGACACTAAAGATTGTATTTGGCAAGTGAGTAACTACTATTACATTTGGTAACAAAAGTCATAGTGTTACAGAGAAATGTCATTTGATATGAAAAGTTGTGTCAGAATACCTATAAAATATGAACTCAAAAAATTGCACGTGTAAGGTCACGTTTTGGAAAGAGAAATGAATAAATAAACTCTCAAACTTTCAGCAAGCTTAATAAAACAACTAAATTTAGATTACATATATGTTGCATTTCATGAATGTAGTATCTTTGGGTTCCTAGGAAACTTGCTTACTTATATGGTATATCATTAATATTTTAGGATATAAATTGATAATTTATTTTCCGCACACTTAGAATGCAGGTAAAACATGATTTGAGGGGCATGAGGAAGAGGAAATTCTGTTAATGTGATGCTTATAAAATGTTTTGAAATAAAGATGAAGCAGTTTGCCACTTAGGTCAATTTAAATGCTTCTAGAAGAGAACCACTTGCTCAAAGCAAGGTAAACTAGACCAGGTTGTTCAGAGCTGTTTCCAGTTGGATTTTGAGTTTCTTCAAGAATGGAGACTCCACAGTTGCTCTGGGCAACTTGTTCTAATGTTTGACTACCCTCAGATAGAAAGTTTTATTCTTAGGTTTAAATAGAATTTCCTGTATTTTAGTTTTTGTTTAATGCCTTTTCTTCTGTAACTGGATACCAGTGAGAGGAGTCTGTCTCTCTTTACCTGCTCTTATCAGATATTTATCAAACTGATAAGATGCCCTGGAGACTTTTCCAGTTCTGCTCTTGAGTCAGTCATCTTATTTTAGTCTCAGAAAGTCTGGTTCATTGTACATCAGGATATTTGGATCTTAGCTTCCAATTTTAAACATTTTTGTGACTTTGATATCTGTTTTTAATGTCTGTCTTGCTCCTTTCAGTGTGTCAGATTACCTATATGGGAACAGTTTATATTAGTTTTTGAAGAAATTTGCAGATGCAGCAATATTATATTTTATCTGTTCCTTTCTGCAGAAGATCAAGTTAGTGTTGAAAGGCATTCCAGCTGTTTTACCAGGATAAGTTGCTATGAATCTATGATTCAGCTGCACCCAAAATCAATTATGCTGTTTTTTGAAGAGTTGAATTGTACAGAATGTCTCATCTTTTCTTTATATGTAATCATAAAGGAAGATGTGGAAGCAATTTTACAAATCTAGCCCTTGTTTCAGTCTTACTACTTCTAATTTATCAATATAAATAGTAATTGTTTTAATTCATAATAGTAGGGAGTTACAAAAGGCCAGCCATTTTAACTTGTCAATTTAGACTCTATTAAAAGTTTCTTTTTAGTCTTATTTTTAAAAAGTCAATTACTATGGTGAGGTGACAAAAATTGAATCCAGTTGCACAATTCTGGATGAATTCCAGTGCAATTAAAAGAAGCTTTGAGTCAACATGATTCTTACTAAGAACTGCATTTAATGGAAATTGCTCATCACTTCATAAGTGTTCATGCTGAAAGATATTATCAAACAACACTTCATAGTTGCTGGTAAATTAAAACTGTTCAAAATAAAAACAACAATTAAAACTGTAGCATACCACTATTATAAAATTTTATATTTCAGAGTAACTTTTTTCCCTTGCACTGAATAAGGTGATTTCTGTTTCCTTTAGTGCCAGGAAGAAAAGGAGGGCTATTAAGTGGATCTTGGTGAATAGAAGGAATACTGTGCTAGAGCCAAATTAGAACATTACCATTTTATTCATCAGTCAAGTAGGACTGGAAAAGGAAATATAAATAGAGTTTGTAGGCCAGTATCTTCATGACAATGTCTCCAGTGTTACTTTTGTGTAGCTGATCTGCTTTATAATATTTCACTTTGCTATGTCACTTAAAAAAATTCCTACACTGCTCTTTAATCATGAGTAAAGTCAACTTGTGTAAAGTACCCTAAGAGTGAAGCAGACTCTGTTGTATAAAGATTGCTGAAGTCAGAGCACTCTGTCAATGTAATCTATGAGTAACTTTTTCAAGGCCCCCCATTGTACAATGAAGTATCTGGCATAGCTTTTGGAACTGCCAAAGACAATCCTGGGTAATAAAATTTGGACTAAGTTTATCAGTATTTCCTAAGTTTGCACTTGCCATAGTCAATATGGCTGAAGTCAATTGGTGACAGTGTATGAGTAGAGTTTTATAATTAATCATAAATAATGTAATTGAAGTCCTACATTCTGCTCAGACTGTTCATTGTACCTCATTCTCCTGTAGTTGGTTTAAAAGGTGAAAATAGTTTCTGTATTACAAAAACCAAAAAAGAATGAGAGTAACAAACTAAAATTTTGGTGATAACTTATCTTGTGATAGAAAGTAGTATTACTGCTTCTACTATATTTGGTTTTGGGTTTATTTTGTTTTATTGGGAAATAAACTTGTTTTCAGTGTCAATGAAGGGATTGGGTGAGAGTCTCTTAAGGATAAATAGTATTTTCAAATTCCTTATTTTCAATTGATCCAGCTCTGCTCTCTCCTGACTGCCAAAGAAGGTTTCTAATTAACGCTGAAAGTTTTTCTTTCCATAATTTTCACTAGTTTATTTTTGAACTACTGCAGGATGCCCTCTAATACTGCCTTTCTGAATGATACTGGTTTGAATATTTCTGAGTTCTTCTCCCTTCTTTGCACTTCTAATTTTTATGGTCAGTCTAAACCGGATTATGTGTCACTTAATCAAACTCTTTGGTTGTGTTAGCATGGAAAACACTGAAGAAACTTTTAACAAAGGTAGTCAACTTAAACTGTTTATTTGAAATATGACTAGAGTCCATTATCTTAGGGTATAAATCCACTGCTCTAGGGACTTTTCCCTGATGTCAGAATTAAAAAGAAATAATTGAAAACCATACTTCAAAGAGAATTTTTTGGTTATGTCTTGTTTTCTAAAGAAATCTTTTCTCATAGAAGACTGACATAGCTAGATCTAGTACAATGACCCTATACTTTAGGGCAGGAGGATTTTTTCAGGATATTTAGTCTTATCTAAGTGTTTTCGCCTAAGGAAAGCTTTTTCATTGCTTAATATCTGTAAGTAGAAATAAATGAGACATTAAAATTTTAAAGACTATTGATACATTTACTGTCTTGAACCACTCATTTACAGCTTTTCATGAGTTTTTACTTAACTGTTAGCACAGTTCTCAGGAGATAAATAGCTGTTTGATTTTGCTAAGTCATTAAAGCTTTTGTAAAATACTACAATTTAGCTCAATGTTAAAATCTGAATTTCATTTTTGGGATTTATTAATTACACCCTGTAAACCATTGTACACACATACACATAGCATTAGCCTTCGGGTGGGTTTTTCTGACCATTTATTCTATGTAAAACATTTCCTTAAAGTAATGATGTCTGTGAATTTCATGTCTTCAGGGTCCTTGTGTACATGATGAAGAATCTGGCCTCTCTCAGACAGGGATACCTGCTCTTAAAGCCCTTTTGTATCACTGCCAGTTCTATGAACATGTGAATCAGATGGTGAAACGCTGTTACCTAGGATGTTACATGTTCGATTTGAATTCTTACAAGGAAGACAAGCTCAGCATAGAAAAAGGTGGTACGACTGGTAAGTGATGTTGATGTAATCTTCTGGTATTTGAAACCTACTTAAATAAAGTGTAGTTTTGAGTAACTTACCTCCAATAATTCTTGGAAATATATAAACCCTGCACTTAAATATGTTGTAAAGTCAAAAGATTGCTGTGAGGATTTAAGTAGATAAGTCTCGAGTTTAACATGGCTCAGAAAAAGTTCTGAGCTGTTATGTACATCTTCAGAAAGTTGAAAATTGAAAAGATGCAATTGGTTCTGCAGTAAATTTTCTTGCAAAATATTGGGGGTAAAATAACTGTTAACAATTTCCACTTTATGACATCCAGTCAACTTTCATTCAAGGAAAATTTGGGTGAAAGAAATACATGAACTTCATTTAAGATTCCTGTTTCTTGATGTGTTCAACTTCAAGGTTAAGTAGGAATGGACTTTAATAATCTGAATCAAGTTGCATTCTGAGACATCAGATATAATAAATTCTTAGACTGATGGAATGTAATACTCAGTTGGGATTTGTTTATTTTTAACCTGTATTCCCTTGGAATATCTCATCTAACTTATATTTACTAATAATTTGTTGAGACGTATTTCTAAGGCTCACTGTGATGCATTGTGGAGACACACTTCCTTGTCCTAATAATACTGATGATTGTAACTTTGGAAAGCTAGGGGACTTTTCAGAGATCAATTATTAAAAGCTTTCATGGGGAAGAAAATTAATGAGTTTTTTTCTTTTCTTTCCTTTTTTGTGGGTGTAAGTTTCCATATTTCCATCGTTTAAGGCTGCTGATTTAAATAGTTCTTTTTAAGTCTGTCTTGGATAAAGAACTTCAGACAGAGTTGTTTAGAGAATCCCTTCCACTGAGCCACAAGGTTCAGGAAGGACCCACTTGCTCTGTAAATACCTCCTCAGAGAGGAGCCTGGCCTGTGGCTGGATTCAGTTCTAGACCCTGACATTTTCAGGGGTTTAAATCTAAGGCGTTGTAGATGTGTTTGAATCTTTGTCTTACTTTATCTTTTATGATTAAGGATGGCAAACCAGATACATTTATATAAAAATTAATGACTTACTATGATAAATGACTAGACAAAAATATCATAATCAGAATTATTTACTACATAGTATAGAAGCTAAAACAGCTAGTGTAGTTTAGTGTACTATATCAAAGGAATTATATTAAAGCAACTATATTAAAGCTGGCAAAAAAGATGCAATTATTAAATAGAGGTTGATGTTACTCCCCCATACCAATGACCCTGGCAAATCTTTCGCTCAGCCTGGAGTGACTGGAAGCAGCATCCCCACCCCAGGGAGGAATCTCCACACACACTCCAAGGAGTATTTTAGAAAAACCTGCTATTTGTAAGTGGGACTGGACTTCCAGAGTTTAAAGTGATTGACTGTCAGTCATATGTCTCAGGCCAGCTGGACCTTAGGATTTTTAGATAAGAAGTGGTAGACATGATAAAGTATCCTTCAACTCTCTATTAGGGTGTTTAACTTTTGGGGTTGATGAGTCAGGCTGGTTTAGAGTAATCGAAAGCAGCATGACACCTCCTCTCAGTTCACCACTTACAGCTTTGCAAAATAAAGCATTGTTTGAGTTGTTTTGCACATTCCAGGCCAAGCATCCTGCTGCATTCTGCATTTGATAAACCTGTTTCAGAGGCATGAACAGAATAGGAATGTTACTTCCTCAGCTAAGTTATGACTTTATGACAGACCCAGGGAAAGGAGCATTCTTTGTTAACTAACTGAGAGAAATACCTCACCAGTACACAAAATTCCAGACATAAAAATCCTCAGTTTCTTCAATGTCTGCTTTTTTTATCTATAAGTGTAATTTTTCAATCTAACACATTTTACTGCTCCCATGGTCCTCTAATATGTGCCTTTTGGTAGATCTGTTAGCTCCTGTAATATCGTATCTACTAAGAGTAACTCAAAATGTAGAATGGTGCAACTTTTCAGTGAGCAATTGAGATACATTTCATTCAGTCTTTGCAAAACAAAGCCAGAAAATACAGTATTTCAGGAATAGGAAACAAGTTTTTTCTTTAGAAAAGGGAGAACTGGACCTAAACCTTGTTGGATTTTTCCCTATGTAGTTTTCTCACATTTTTCAGGAATGTATAAAACTCATCAGCAATGTAATGTTAAAAATAAGATAGTTCAGTTTAGTAATTACTGAGGATACATATAGGACATCTAGTTTTGTGAGGTTTGCACTGACAAACTGTGTGGTCTATTCTTTTTTATTTTCTTTTCTAAATATATGATAGCTTCAAAAGTATTACTGGCAGATTTGTGCTATAACATTTTTGGCACTTTTTATTCTGAAACAGATTTACAAAGTAATTCTGTCTTTGTATTTATGAATATGGGTCCTCTTGAAACTATTTGTCTGAAAATGGGAATTTGAAATTTTTTTGAAGACAAGGACATCAGTTTATTATGTGGTTTTTGAGATCCTAGTATAGTACTTCAATACTTTAGTACTCTTGTGTTTTAACTAAAATGATATCTGAACTATTTGAAATGACTGAAGGCTATGCAACTGCAGTTTGAATGTAGTTTATTCTACTTTATGTTGCACTGAAAATTTTTTATTTATGTTTATTCAGATAATTTGATGTGTAAGATTTCATAGATACAATGTGTGAAAACTTGTGTTCAGAGATGTTCAGAAGGATAGCTGTGGCTAGCTATTTTTTCACTGAAACAGTCCTTGAAAAAGCTTGTTACAGTAATTTTGATTCTTATTTTTTTGCCCTACAGATTTTGATGATTCTCTCAATCTTTGGAAGCCTCCACCTAGTCAGAGAAAATCTTCACATTCTCACTCAACATCTCAGACTATGGTAACTTGCAGAGTAATTATTTATCTGAAATATACAGTTCTTTGTGACCTGCTTTCAAGAAAGTTAGCACTCCTAAAATTGTTTAAAAAAAACCCCAGCAAAACACAAAACGTGAAATCAATCAGAAATTAGCTTTGAAATTAAGTTGAAATTTACTCCAATGTAGCTTTAACATGCTGGAAAAACCCTTTTGTGATTCTTAACCTGAGCAAAAATAAATAAGGTAGCTTGCCTTGACTAGCTAAATGCATAAGGCAGTACTGAATTCTATAGCTTCCCGCAGCAAGACATATTCTCTAGAGATTACTCTGTAATTGGCTTTATTGACAAAATGCAATTGTCTCCATTTCTGGTTGTCACTTCTATTGCTTTTATCCAAATTGTCTGTTCAGAGTGAACCTGTGTTTACACAACACAGCCACAGAACTGGATCAATCAAAGCCACATAAATACATTGGGTATTTTGTGCCATAATAAAATCTGGATTCTGAAATGCTTTTGTAGAATTTAAAAGTGACACAAGTGCTTGTAGAGTCCGAAAGAGACATGGAAAACAGAAGGCAGGTAACTGCTTGAAAAATTTGTTTGTGACTATGGTAATGAAAAGCTGTACACATGTGCCATCTTTCAAGATGGCAAATGCAGAGGAGAAATTGAAAGACATTCTTTCAGATCCAGAGTAGATTTGCAGTATCAGTTCAGGCTGTGGAGGAAGCTTTTATAACATTCATTAGTTACCTGATAAAAATAATGCATTTTTCAAAGACTGCAGTATAGATCTGAGAAAACTCTGACATCTTGCACTGAAATTTATTTTTTAGTTTCATATTCAAAAATTTTTCATTTATGAATTTCCTTCTAATCTATTACTGAAGCTACAGTATCATTGTTTAGAAGTTTCTTTTCTCTTAAGCAGATGCATGTGTGGATGTGACAAAGGCTGATAAATTACAAGATCCTATATTGTTTTCTTGACAAAAATTTCTATGCTCAATTTTGCTGGAACATGGTAAAAATAAAACCAGAAAAAACTTTCTCTCAAAAGTATTGCACAACTATAATTTCCATGTTATTTTCATTCTTTGTTATAAATTTATTGCTGTCTAATACTGATAATGTTATCTGACATGTTTTTAATAACTAAGGAAAAAGTGCACTTTAGTTGTAAACTGATTTTTCATTTTCAGAAACTTTATTAATTAATCTAATTTTCATTAATGAAGAACAGCAAACCCCCAGCACTTAGGGTTATTTTATACACAAATATTCAAATTTGAAGGCCAAAACTAAAATAAATTAAAGTGCATGTAAATCAGGAAGTACATGCAATCATGATTGCTCCTCTAAAAAACATTTACATAATAATCTCTTATTTTTTAAAAGCAGTTGTTCCCGGGTCACTTTTTACTGAATAAATTGAATGCCACTTACTTACAGGAATGAAAGTTGATCAAATTTCATCTTGTTTTTTTCATATTACTTGAAGACAAAAATAAACTGCAGCAATTCTTATCAAAGCTTAGTGTCTAATCTACTTAAAATTGTGCTTGAGTTTTTATGAAGAATTGGACAAGTTCATAACATTAATTTTTTTCAGCTTCAGTAGTTAGCAAAAAAGAAAGGAAAAAATAATGTGGAATCTACTAGATCAAATTAATATATCATATTTATATATGTAAAGTGGCATCATAGTTTAACACAAAGAGTTAGCTTTACTATTCCATTCAGTAGACGCGCAACTAATTGTTAACAGTGGAAAGTACAGTGTAATACTAAGCTACACTAATTTATATCAGTCTTCCACATATTGTAGACTTCATGCTTGCTAAGATTAGGCTCTTATAGCTAACCATGTGAGTTTTATAGAAGTTTGTGTTTTGTTTTCGTTCTTTCCCTAACATGTATGAAGATGTCACATTAAGACTTCATTTGTCATTTCTGGAAGTTAGTTTAATTTCCGTTTACCCTTCATGGACATTTTGAGCAGCTGTAAACTTTTTTTTTATTAACTAAGTTTCTTTCCTTTAAAAAAATGCCAGTGCTGGCATGTCATAATGAAAATTTCCAAACCGTAGAGGTCTGATGTTCCAATGCCACTATTAATTAGGAGAAAAAACGTGGATGAGCATAACTTTGATGGAGACTGATTGCAAACTGTATTTCAGAGGGCAGTTATCTGAAGTGTGTATCTAGTTAAGTTAGGAAATACTTGAAAATTCAAACTTGTCCTGAAATCTCAAGCATTTGTAATTTATTCCTACATAACTTCAAATTTTTGGGTCACAGTTTGGCCCAATTTCTGTTTTGATTTATGAATAAAGAAATATATTTATAAAGTCATTACAAAAAGTTTGTAGAAGTTTATTGCTAAATGTTGGATGTTGATGGTGCCAGGAAAATACTGTTATTCCAAGCCCACCAGATGGCGTGCTTTACCCATCACAGATGGAAAGGAATCTTCAGGTCTCACTGAAGGGACAAATGTGTTTTAGATGCTTGGCACAGATTTGATGAAAACACCCACAAATACTTGAGAACAAGAAATCAAACTAAGTAGAATAGTTTCTGTTGAAAACTCTTCTCTCATATTTTAATAACATTTTAAAAAATTATCTAGATATGTTCATATTGATTCATTTTCCTAGCATTCTATTAGTTTTCTCTGCTTCCAGATTTCATGTAACCAGTACTTTATTTGAGGAGTCTGCTATCATGAGCTGATTTCACGTAGAGCCATATGACTGTAACTGAAAGTTGCAACTCAATTACTTTTCAGCTTTATCTTTTTTCCTCCATCCCCAGTTATTTTCCCCAAATTTGCAGAAAGAAAATTGAGAAAATTAAAAAGAGTGTCAGAAATTTTGCAGAGACCATAAGTAAAATTTGTTCTTTTTATAGAGTAAAGAATACTTGTGTGGGGATTAAATCAATGATTAAGTGTAATAGAAAAAGACAGCAGAACTGGATTGTCTATACTGTGTTAATTCTTATGCACTGTATTTTTAAGATCTTTAATATCCCAGTGGATTACACATTTTTGTCAAATTTATCCTTATTATTCTGTGAACTGGAATATGGATACTGCAAAAAGGCCAGTTCTGAGATAATTAATAATCTTGGTCTTTTATAGAATAAATAGTTTAAGTGTTAACTCAGGTTATCATTAGAGAAGAAAAATCCTTACTCTTGTTTTAAGCAACATGTTTGGTTTGAGTTTCATAGATATTATAAGAGATCACCGATCTGCATGGAGATACTGACTTGCTTTACACTGCATAAATATGCTAGGGCTGTTCTGTGTCCAGGAAATCTTAGCAAAATTAGCAGTTACTTAAAAACTTGAGGTAAAAATGATGTGGGCTAAAGATCTACAGACATCTCCCAGACAGCCTTAAGTCATGGCCATTCTTTCCTATGAAATCTTGCTATTTTCTATAAAAATGTGTGCCTTATTTTCTGGAACTGTGGTTACCAGAGTGCTCTACAGTTAAGTGATTTAAACCTTTGAAAAGAGAACTGAATAGAATTAATCACTGCAAGCCTATTAAAGCAATGCTAGAGGGATTTTTGTACTAGAGGTTAAGAAAAGACCTTTTATTCCTATCTAGTAGATAAATGGCAAAGCCCACACATTTCTCCTGTGTTTCCACTCTGACAATTTTTGTATTCTTTTGAATTAGTTCTAATCTGGAGTTGTCATCTCCCTCTCCACACATAGAACCTTTTCCCCTATTACACCCCCTTCCAAAGTTTCACTGTTAAGCAACACAATGCTTCATTGCTCTCAGAAAAAAAAAAAAAGGTGGCAGTAGTAAATATCCTTTACTAAATACTGAGTGCCAGACTTCCCTTTCATCCTTATCAAAGGTGATTTATAGCAGTGGCAATACCTTTTTTTTTTCCCTAGAAGACAGAATGGTATGGAAAGAACTTCATTGTGTTACTGTATGTTTTCTGTTATGACAGCAGAAAATTTTGGGGTTTAACCTATTTGCCACTGTGATGCAGTTATCAATAAATGTTCCATCAGTGCAAGATTATATTTTTCTAACCAGATAAAGCTTTTGCCGATTTTTAAAAAAATTTTGATGCAACAGAACTATTTATTTTCTTGCCTAAAGTGTTGAAAGAGTTATAGAAGATAGAGAGCAGTTGTATGAGGTAGCTGATACTTTTTACTAATACATGAAAGGTTGTATAATTTATAATAATATCTGTAAGATGACTCTCAATATAGTTAAAGTCCTCTTAGGGTTTTACTTGTTTCAGAAGAACCATATGGACTGTTAAAAATTACATTTTGGGTTTGTTCTATTTAAATAAAAGTGTTATGACTTTTCTCACCTATTAGAATGTTTGGAATTGATGTATAGTGCTGAATAAATGCAGAATTTACCATGTGTCATGATAGGTTAGCTTAATGGATAATAATGGATTTTAATAATTATTTAAATTAGCAAGCATAGAACTTCAAGTGACTTTTTAAAATTGGTAAATATGCTTTTTAGTTGTGCAATCAAAATAGAATTTGAATTTCAATCACTCAGTGCAGCTTGGTACTGCATTTTGATAATAAGAGAATAATTTAGCCAAATGTCCTAGTGTTTCTATGATCCAAGCTCTATGTGTTTTGGATACTCTGTGTGCTCTCTATTTTGGACATTCTGTGTGCTCACTCTATAAGCTCTGTGTTCCCTGTGTTTTGGACACACCCCCAGATCTTACTGTAGGTTGTTTTATGTGTTAGAATAATCCTCTGACTTTTCTTGAGGAACAACTGAGCAGGCTTAAGAAGAAAGACTTATGTCTGTAGGATAAACAATAGTGGGAGACCAGAGGATAATGTGGGAGAAAAGGAAGTTACAATGTGGAGGTTGCAAGGATACAATAGCTAGGAACAGAGTGATCTGTGATTTCCTTCCCTGCACCCTTTTTGTCTGTTAAGTCACTTTTAACATTTCCTTGGGTAAAAATATATCCCAACTTCTGGAAACCTTCAAGATATTTCATTCTTCCTTAGAAAGCTCACTGTGAGGAAAATTCTAACAACACCCTTCAAGTCTTAACTCTGTTGGGATTTCGTTGGATTCTCCAGCATTCTATATTCTCTGCTTTGTATAGGGACACTCTTGAAGAAAATTGTCTGATGTGACTTTTCCATCTAGAAAATAAGAACCAGAAGGGAAAGAGTGACTTGACATGATAGATACTTATCCTGTGATCTGAAACAAGTTGCATACAGGTCTTGTTTTGTCACAAAATAACATCATTTAGATGCATTCTGAGTCTTCGAATCTCAGGCTTGTGATTTTAAACACAGTAACAAGGGCATTAGGAACATTAGAAAACACACAAAATTCATAATGTAAGTAATGCAAAATTGGTAGGAGGAGCATAGTATTATATTAGTAATGTTGTCTACTGCCATTTAAACATCTCATGTCTTCACTATGAAATGAATACATTTAAGGATCATAGGCTTAAGGTTAAGAGAAGCACTCAGAGCTCAAAAGACTGAGACATCAACTTTGACAAATGCACTTGTGATATTTTTATCTGAGTGTGTTCTTGGTGCAAAGGGACAAGTGCTGATGTTCTCAGTAGAGCAAATAGTCCATGAAAAATTTGAGTTTAAATGCTTCAGTAATGTCTTTCTATCTTTATCCAAATGTAGGTTGAGTCAATTATATGGATGAAAAACAAGGATGAAGAGAAGAAATTTCCAGTAACATGGGCATTGATCAGTTTGTCTGTTCATATAGCCCATCTTTAAATAGTTTTTTCTTGCCCAAGCAGAATATGAATAAGAGGCTAGTCTGTAAAAGCTGGAATCAAATAGTTTCTCTTTTTATGGCTTTCTAGATTCTGTCTGCATCACCATCACTGGGAAGTGTTGCTGAGCTTCAGGCAACAGTTCCAAGTTCAGCCAGTTTTATTCCGGAAACTGTGGTTGATCGGCTTACGGCACAAGGTAAGTCAAGCTTAAGCCTTGTACCTGATGCTAAGCACAGTGTATTCACCCACCCATATTTCAGTATTAGTCCATGCTGCACATTGTACAGTGCATGTCGCTGGAGCAGTTGATACTTCTAGTGGTTGCTTTAGAAGACAAACATTTAATTCTTTAATATGAATTTTGATAGATGCAAGTGAAAATGGTACTGCTTGAAATGTAGCTCAAGAGTTTGGTTCTCTTCCTGGCATCTAGTCATGCTTTCAACTCATCAGTCATGGTAGAGCTGTCATATACATACATAGGAGTGTGTATGCACACACATACACAAAGATGTGTGTATAATCTTCTTTATATGTAAAAGGATAAAAACTTATGTAATACAAAAAAATATATTTATAGTCATATATGTAGAGACACCTGTATACAAATAAAAATATTTTTCTTTTAAAGAAAGGACAGGAAGTTTGTGTCTTTCCAAATTTGCTAGTTATCTTTATTTAATGCTTGGTAGAGGGAGTATTTTATTTGGGAACTATTTCTTGTATCTGATTTCATGGGGGTTTTTTTTCCCCCTTTCATTCCTGAATATACAATTTAAATATAGAGAGGACTTGGATGTTTTATGAAAAAGTTTTGTAACTGCTGTAATTTGATCTTTTGGTTATTTTGTTTGTTGTTTGTTTTTTTTTTTAATTCAACATACACTAGGTCAAAGTGATACAACCATAACAGAATCTCCAAGTCAACATGATTCTCCTATGTCTGCTGCTCTGTCTAAACAGTGTGCTGTAGTCACACCTGCCCTTTTGTCAGCTGTTTGCAGCTTTCTGCACAATCTGCTGGTTGTGATGCCAAAAGATACTGGAATTGCCCTTCAACAAACGCATTTGCTAACAACTCTCAGCAGGTATGAGATCGATAACTGTTGAGCTACAAACAAGGTGTAGCAATAGACGTTTAAAAAATCTCTGAATGAGATCTACCCATGTTTCTTACTAAAACTGTTAAACATATTGATCACTTCTTGCTCCTGAAGTGTTGATTTTTTTTTTTTAATAAAAAAATACAATCAAATGAAAAAATGAATCAGAATTACTTTGTTTTTCACAGACTAGGTAGTCATATTGGCGATTCCATCTGTGGTGTATGTTTTATGCAGCACTACTGTGTTCCTCTCATGATGTTTTAGGGTTTTTTTCAGGCATTTGTAATTGCAGATCATTTCAGTTCATTTTATGTTTTTCTTCTTTGAATTGTATGAAATATTTTGAAGATGGGCCAAGAATTTTCACACTAAAAGAGAGTAAATAAAACTTGCCAAATTTGGATGATGGATCCTAGTATTTTAGTTCCTTTTAAAAGGAGGAACCACTTCAAAGAAGTCTTCAGCTTGTATGCTGCATTTCCATTTCCATTGTAACAAATTCTTTTGTGTATAAAAAAATGTTTGGAAGTCCTGAAGTGTAGCATGAAAAATTAGTTCATTTTTTGGTAAAAGTTTTCAAGAACATTTGTAGTTGCTCTTCATAGTGCAATTAATGGAAGAAATAAAACACAGACGAACAAACATAAAATTCCAACAATCCTGATGTGAATACAGCTTATATTATTGCAGAGGTGTTTATTCTTCTAGAGGAAAGAAAATAAAAAATCAAATAGAAAAAATTGATTTTTGTCATTGCAGTAGCAGCTATTAGAATTTATATTAGTCTAGCTATCTTGAAACAACATACTGCTGCTATAGTTGCCATTGCACTAGACTTCCTTAAAATAGTGGGCTTTAGCAGTAAGTGCATCTTACTTTGTTTCTACTTGGTTTATTTATATTATTCTCTTCTATGGAATGTTAAGTTAATAGAATGTTTAATTACTTAATTGTATTTCTAACCAATATATTTTGTTTTAGTCTTGTAAGTGCTAATCTGGTTGAAAGATGCATCTTGGAACTGAAAGCTCCATTGGGTCATCGATGTCATATAGAAAATGTAAAAGCTCAGGTTAGAGAAGCATTTGTTACTTCCTAATTTTTTGAAGTTATGAATTTAATTATATTAGTATAATTTATCTTTATTAACATAGTCCAGACACACTACTATGGGCTACATTCATGTGAATCTTTGTGCTTTTGACAAAGCTTAAGTGAAAATAAACCATTTTATTCAGCATAGAAGAATAAATTTCTGTGTTAGGACTAGAATTGGAATGACCAAACTGGAAATTAATTGTCTTTTAAAAGTAGAAGTTAAATTTAGCCATTGAAGAAATGATGTAATAGAATTTTTTTTATGTTACTGAAGTATAAGCCAGATATAGTTACTGACACTTTGGATATTTATTGTCTGTAACAAATCTGGCTGCTTTGCTTTGTCTCTGATCCTGCAGACAGTTACATAGTTCTCAGCTAATTTTGATGTATGCAAACCATATAGGGTTATTGCTGATAGAACTACCTTTTTATCAAGTTTAACTCTGTATATACAATGTGTAAAATATGCTGTTTCATGACACAGCCATTCCATAGCCTCTGCTGCTCTGCTTTCAGGTTTACTTAGAAGTAAATTGCTCTTCTAATTAAATCAATATGTTTCTGCAGAATACTTATGAGAATAAATAAATAAATATGTCAGCTTCTATTTTTAGGAAGATACATGTATTCTTCAGTATTAATGACCATTTTTGTGTTTTTCTTTGTGACTTTACAATGAGTATGCTGCTGTAAATGTAGCAAGAGTCATGACTTCCTCACAAGGAACTTTTGCTTTGGTACTAGAAAATTGATTGCACATGTGTGTTTCTGTACTAGGGATTCTGTTTCATCTTCTACAGTACAAATTAAGAGAAACATTTTAAATTCATGTTCTGTTATTTAAATTATATATATTTAAACATTATGAAACAGTTAGCATAATGTGAGTAAATTAAAATAATGTGGAAGTTGTAAATATATGGCTTTATTTCATATCTTTCTACAAATATTTAACAGGTCTTGTTATTACTTCAGTACTTGTCATCTGTGTCCAGGCTTCTGAAATCATGTTTATTGGTGGACTCTCAGCTTGTAATCCAGGATGAACTGCTGAAACCTCTGTTAGAGAATACCTTCAGGATTCTCACCATACATCCCAAAGCTGGCTTAGGTAATGAAGTACTTTGTTTCCTTTATAACCAGACAGAGGCAGGTCTTCATTTAGGTACCATCTTGAGGTAAATGGACAGAAGTGGTCAAGCTCAGCTTTCCAGGTTTGTGCACATTTCTAAATGGTTTGATTTTTTTCTGTGTTATCTTTGCAGATACCGAGTTAAAATCTGTACTTTATGAAACTTGGGTCGACTCTTTCAGCCTTCTAGCTACATTACTGTGGAAAAGTGGCCAGATATCTTTTCCATCTGTGACAGCAGCCCTTGCAAATCACTGTACAGCAATAATTGGTAATGACTATTTCTGCATGTTTTTTTTTTCCTAGCAACTAATAAACAAATTGAAAAGAGAGTCATTGTTCTTTAGATGCTATTAAGTAATTAGTAATGAGATACCCACAATGAAAACCAATGTGTCCAGAGCTTGACTGACTTGCTTTGTTTTCTTCACATGTATGGATGAATGATTTTAGTTGTAAACCTTAACCAAATGTGGCATTTGTTAAATGATCCATTAGCACTATATTTTTTTCTCCTTCTTTCTTTTTAAATAACTTGCATCAAAGAAGAGCAAAGTTTTGAGGGGAGATGGGAGATACAGAAATCCAAGATTATTAAACAGTTTTTTTGTATTTTAATTATTCTTACATTAGTTACTAGTGTAGTTAGGCAAGGTTCTGTGTTGTTCTGTGAAGTGTGAACACAGTCAAGACAAGCTTGTGCATGTTAAGAGATCTACTGAACCCAAATCCAATTGCAAATAAAGCAGCTAATGCATACTGTTGGTTTTATGATATAAGCTATTGATAAAATGTGGAGAGTTAAAAAAATTACTGGACAAATGAGTGGTTTGAGTGAAATGGAGATTGCTTTTTTGATAGTCAAATGAATGCAGAACAATTAATTCATTCAACCATTATAAAACTTCAATTTTTTCTTTCTTAGATTATTTTGAAGACTTATATGATGCATTGAATTTGTAGAATTCCTTTAACAGTGCACTGTGTAACTGCTTCTGGGTTCACATGCTTTCTTTGATAAGTCTTTCTGTGTTCTAAA
This sequence comes from Lonchura striata, assembly GCF_050655825.1. Taxonomy (NCBI): domain Eukaryota; kingdom Metazoa; phylum Chordata; class Aves; order Passeriformes; family Estrildidae; genus Lonchura; species Lonchura striata. The sequence continues at coordinate 101,194,624 of NC_140704.1, forward strand.
GTATACTTGAGCTTTATTCATAATGAAATGTAAAAAATTTAATTTTTTTTGTTTAACCATTTAGATACCATTTCTGATTGTATTCATCTGTCTACCACATATCCTGCTTTATATGTGGCTAGTTTACAGTTCCTCTCTGTCCTTTTGAATGAGGAAGGAAGAAAACAGCTCCAGGATAAACAGAGTGTATGTCAAAATCCAACTATTAGCTTTCTTCTGGACCACACTGAAGAATGCCAGGCACCAGTAACTCAACTTACTGCTTTAATTATTCAGGTACTTAAAATTTACCAATGTGATTGCTGGATATATTTTTGCATTTTTGACTCTTTTACTTCCTTTATATTTAATCCTTCCCTTATTTACAGGTTGGTTGAAGTAAACAAATTATACATGTAATTTGTGTCTTATTTGTTTTCCCTCCAACTTAGTTCTTTTATCTGTTTAATTTATATGCAGTTTGTCACTGCAACAATCATAGTGATCTATGATTAGAAGTGTAGGTTTTTTTCTGAATGATGCACATTATATAAAATGTCACTTATTATTGCCATTTGATTGTTCTGAAGTCATTGTGTTACACCTATTTTTTAATAAGTACCTTAGTACTATTTTGCTATGTAAAACATCTTTTTTGACATTTATTAGTTGTATATTGGATGACCAAAAGAATACTCTTTTAGTATTCATCTCTTCTCTTCCTATGGATGCTGAGTTCTTGTAGAATAACCTTACTCCTACCAAGACTTGTCACAAACTTTGTGCTCCTTTCCTGCTCTGTTGCAGCGCTGTGGCTCTATTGTATCTATTGGGGCATGGTATTCTGTCCACTGAGAACCTGCTGTCTTTCAGGGAGGAAAAACTTCCCAATAGGGTCTTTCTTGGTCACTGTACAGGCTGCATAACCAGAATTCTCTATGTCTTTGGCAACTAATTTCAGATAATTCAGGGCACAGTGTTTTCCTGTGAGGACACGATTTTCAGGGACTCAAGCAAAACAAGGGCACTTTCTTCAAATCCCATAGTTTGCTAAATATCCTGTTGGGTTTTTGTATTAATACTTGCATATATGCCTGAAACAAAACTCCTTGGCTCTGGCATGAAAAGTATGGTTGTATGAGAGTATGTCTGATAAAGACATGTTGTAACATTCCTCTATATTCATACGAGTTTATATAAGATATCAATCTATGTGAGCAAAAAGAGGATGATTCTTATGCTGAGAGCAGAAAAAGTTGATACAGTGAAGAATGAACTACAGCCCGGACAATTGAAGGACTTTAGACATAATTTGAGTATTGTAAGAGACATCAGCTTTTAACATCCTTTTTAACTGTTCAGAGATGTAGACAAACATTGTATTTTGTTCATAAAAGAGTTCAAAAGATAGCCTGTGCTCTTTAGGTCCTTACAGGGCTGCTATGATCTCCTTGAAAGGATAACAGGAAAGAAACAGCCAGTTTCTTAGATCAAAGTACATATATTTATTTATACCCCCTTACAGTAGTCATTGAGAGGACAATGGAATGAGCCCATGGGATATAAAGTAGCCTATTGAAACAACAAACACCTAACAACACCTTGTGCTTGCTAAACAAAACCACCATTAAAAATTAAAAAAAAAACAACCCAAAAGATTTCAGACTTTCTTCAGGAGGAGCACTCTTTAAGAGAAGCAGTCAAGCAAATAATTGGCTAACATAGAAAGGGATGAGAGGCTTTTCAAACAAACAATCATCTCCATTAATCATCCTAAACACATAAAATCTACAGAATACCTGATAGTGGCAAATGCTAATTTAGTACCTAATGTACAGGTGTGAATATTAGTAGACCAGGTCTCAAATTTGAATTCATTATCACATATAAGAAATTTAGTAAGTGGACATGCTGACTTTGAAAGGCTTTGGTTGTTTTGTGGATGTAAACATTAATCCTGGTATACATGTGCTTAAGATCAGAAATAAAATTAAGAAGGAAAGCATAATCTATATATAAACTCTCAAATTCTGGCCCTAACATTTTTTTTCCTAGATATAAAGCTTACTATATAATAGAAAGACTGCAACTAACAGTAGGTGAAGACTAACATAGCCAGATCTTCTGTGGATTTATGGGACATCTTAAATTTATTATGCAACATAATTTTAAAAAATGAAATGTCTATTCTCATTTTAATACTTTTATTATAGTTTAAAACTATAGAATCTTTTGGCACAAGGCATTATAAATTCCTAGAGTTATTTTTTCCACTCAACTAGTAGTTAATCATTAATTAATTCTTAATTACTTGTGCCCCCTATGCTTGACATAATTTTTTTTTATTATGCAGTTCTTGATGGCAGAGTAAGAAAAAATGCATAGAAGAGCATGCTTCAAGAAAGAATGGAATTTTGTTAGTGTTCAAGATAAAATTTAGAAAATAGTGAGATGAAATTAAAACTTTTGAAAAAGATACAAATATAAGACAACTCACCTTAATTATTAGATCAGTTCTAGTCTGCCACATAATACTTACAGGAAAATACCCAAGAGGTTGATAGGCAAATATATTTTATATTACAAAAGTACTAATGAATATTAAGAACAAGTAAAAACATTTGGCAATTTAATAGGACAAAAAGCCTTTGAGTGAATAAGTCACAAAACCTACATCTTAGGCTATGCAGGATTGCTGGAGCTCAACAATTTTTTTCTTTCCTGGCTTGTGTCAGTTAGTTTAAGCTTTTAAGTAACTCAAACATCTAAATTTTTTAATTTCAGAAGAAACCATCACCTATCAGAACAGAAAAACAGTTAATTTACTTCAAACATTCTTGTGTTGCAGTTAAATTTGAGATTTCACACCAGATGTAATAAAAACTATTATAGTTAAATGTCAATTTCTTTTTCTTTTTTTTGTTATAAACACAGAACCCAGTCCATGCTTCGGCGCTTTTATTTGGTGTTAGTTGTCCTTATCAATGAGGTGTTGGGATTTTTCTAGTTATTAATTTAATATTTTTTATCCTTTGACCTTCTCACCCCTAGTTACAGTGAACAATAAATTATGACCTCAGAGCATACATTGATATTTTATTGCATGTGAAAATTTGAAAAAATTATTAGTCCATTAATACATGTTGTATGTAGAATTAAAATCTATGAGCTCCTATGGATAGGTACTCATGAGATTTCTGCCTAAAGTATTAAGATTTTCTTAAGATGTTTTATTTTTGGCTAGCTTAAAAGTATGTTTTTCTCTTTACAATGATCCAGCAACTGTTCTTATTTTCCTATATTTTTCTGTTTGCAATGGATGGTGTTTTCTGTTATCTGGGATGTCAGAACTGTCACTTTAGGGAAAATTGCTAGATGGACAAAATTCTCTGGTAGATAATATATGAAGTACAGACTGCTCCCTGTCTTTAAACTATCTTGTTATGTGACTCCAAATAAATATTCATTTGAAAACACAGAGATTATACTTAGGTTATTAGAAATCTGGTGGTGCTCACAAAGACCTCACAAAACCAAGACAAGCTACCATTTTTCACTGGTTAGTAACAGTATCTAAAATAATTTTCAGTGATTTTTTTAAAGGAATTTCACTGTATTTAATCTCTTCATCATCATTGTGTAGAAGGAAAGTGAGACTACTCTAAAAGACATATTAGTGAGTTGTCTGCAATACCAAGCCTATTCCTGAATATTAGAAAAATAATGGAATGCTAAGATTTGGAATCCAGGCCTTAGAAAAGTAGAATGTTAAGAAAAGAATAAGAAGAGTGGACTTAGGAGAAAAAGATGAAGGATGTAATTAAAAAAAAATTAGTTACAAGAAAAACCTGAAACACTTCAATGCAGACTGACTATAAACATGAATATATACAGAGAGAACTCTATATAGGAATGTAGGGATAAATCATCCAAATGAAAATATAGACTCTGACAATCAATTTATAGCTGTGAATGCTACTTTTAATATGGTCACTTTTTCATTTCAGTAATGAAATTGCATTTTTGTAGGTCTGTGAAAGAAAATCTTCAAAGGATGTGCTGAAAGAAGTTGCTACAAATGCACTGTTGTCTCTGTTAGCTGTCAGTAAAAATGCCCAGAGATGTGCTTTGGAAGGTGAGCATTTCACAATGTATGTTAAATTATATGTGAGTCAAATGCTTGCAGGTGTTTTGCGTATTATCATTAGATTGGAATTTTTTTTCAAAGCAGAAGACCTAGATTTCAGTAGCAGGGTTTTTTTCAGATTTTCACTAAGAAATCTTATTGATAATTAAGGTTTTCAGCTGCAGATTAAATATTATTTTATAGCCAGTTTAAAACCCTGTGGTGAAGTCACAGATCTGTGTTGGAGTAAGAAGAGACCTTTTAGCTTTTTACTACTAATGGCATATTCATCCATTAGAAACTGGAGATTTTTCACTGGCAGTATCTTCCAATACTTGTGTAGGTGAAAGTATGCCCTGTGGTTTTTGTTCTGGCTGTACCTGGACAAGAAGAGACTTCTTTTTCTCAGCTTTGTTCTTCCCTGTTTCTTTGGTCCCATTTTACGTTTTAAGTAGGACTTTGTTCCCTTCGCAGTAGTAAACCAGCTTCCAATCACAGGTTTCTCGTGCCTCTAGAACATGGGAGAATGGTGAATTTGCATTTCTCATGCATCATGTGTTTTACACCTTTTGATCTGATCACTTTGTCTTGGGTGCTTTCCTGTAACTTACCACTTGTTAGACTAAAACTAGAATAGTGCATCCAGTTTTGACAACAAATGTCGATAACTACAACAGGTGCCCCAGAGGGCCATCAGGGTTTTGTTCACTTGTCATTAGAGAAGAAGCTGATGGAGTTGACTTATGTTCTGCCTGGAGAAGAGGAGGTTTTGGGAGGACCTATGAGATTTTGAACAAGTTGGAGATGGGTTTTTTTACAGCAGTGGATGGTATAGGAGTATGGAAAGAATGGGCATAAATTGAAACATGAGAGTCAAACTGCCTGTAAATAAATATTTGCCCTTTGAAGGCAGTAAAGCACTGCTAGACATAGTGTGCTGTCTCTGTCTTTGGACATTTTCAAGACCCTGGAGGGTAAAGCTGCAGGCAAACCTTGCCTGCTTAGGTTTTGAGAAGGTTGGGTATATGACTTCTGGAGGCCATCTCTTCCAACTTGAATTATCCCATTATCATGGAATCTTAGAATGCATTGGAAAGGGCCTTTAAAGACCATCTAGGTCAACCTCCCTGCAATAATCAGGGACAGCTTCGACTTTTTCAGGTTACTCAGAGCCCCATCCAACCTGTTTCCAGGGGTAGGGCTTCCACCATCTCTCTGGATAATCTGTTCCAGTGTTTCACCATCCTCATTGTAAAAAATTTCTTCCTCATATCTAGTCTCAGTTTGTCCTCTTTTAGTTTAAAACCATTACCCCTTAAAACAGGCCCCACTGAAACAGTTGTCCCCATCTTTCTTAAGCTTTTCCTTTTAAGTGGAAGGCTGCAACCGGGTCTTCCTGGAGCATTCTCTTCAGGCTGAACAATCCCAGCTCTCCCAGCCTATCCTCATAGATGTATTAGATCCCTCTCAGGATTATTGTCATCTGCCTCTGGACTTGCTTCAACAGGCCTTTTCTCTGCTGGGAACCCAAGGGCTGGATGCAGTGTTCCAGGTGGGGTCTTACCAGAGCAGAGCAGAGCAGAGGGACAGAATCTCTTCCCTTGCCCTGCTGGCCGCTCTGCTTTGGATGCAGTCCATGATGCACTTGGCCTTCTAGACTGTGAGCTCATATTGCCTGGCCATGTCCAACCTTTCACTCACTAGTGCCCTAATTACGTCTGGGCAGGGTTATTCTCAATCCTTTTATCCCCCAATCTGCATTGATAGTTGGGATTGTCCCAGCCAAGTGCAGCATCTTGCACCTGACCTTGTTGAACATCATGAGGTCCACCTGGACCTTGAGCTTGTCCAGGTCCCTCTGGGTGGCCTCAGAGACCTCAGGTTTGTCAATTGCGCTGCTCAGTTTAGTGTCACCTGCAAGTTTGCTTCAGGTGCACTCAATCTCACTATGTTATTGATGGAGACATTAAACAGTATCCTCATTGACTATTAATTGCACCTGTCAATTACATAACTCTCCAATTTGGAAGGATGTTGTAAAGGACCATGTCAAAATCCTTACAGAGGTCCACACAGATGATATCTGTAGCTCTTCTCCACTTACATAGTCACTCCATCATCTTACAGTGATGTAAAGACTAGATCTAAAGAAAAGAGCCCAACTCAACATTTACCCTTTAAGTCACCTGTACAGTTGCTTTCCTTTGTCTCGCCACAGATGCAGCAAATCTGCTGTTGTTAGGGAAAGGTTGGGTAAAATAAATGGATGCCCTAATCTCTTGAAGTTTTGCACTTCTAAGGAGCATTGTTGAAGATATCCTGAAGAGTTATGAGTTATCCTCTCCACCCAAATCATCTTCCCCTCTCAATCTTACCAGTCCTTCCTTTGGCCATTCCTCTGAGGGGACTTTGTTGCAAGAGAACTCAAATATATTCTTGCTTCTTGAGAGCATTCAACTAGATGCACTTCATCTCAGAAACCATTTGCTTCTTGATAACAAGAAGATAATTGATAACAAGATGATCATCTTGTTGTCATCTGATAACAAGAAGATAATTGCCAGAAAGATACTTTGGTTTTTAATAAAACATTTTTGATTGTGAATGTAAATATAAATGTTACTGGCTTTTTGTCTTCCAGCTGACCTGATAGACAGCTGGATAGAAAACATGAAGCACATTCACGCACAGCTGAATTTGGATTCCCTAAAACCTGGGAAAGCACAGAGGAAAAAGGTAGCTATAAAAAACAGAACATTTATAGGATAAGGCACTTCTCGGCTTTCTTTTGTTTGTTTGTTGTCTTGAGGCAGATAGTACTTGTATGTGTTATGAATGAGACAAAGTAAATGACAGCTTGTAGTGGGTCCAGATACTGGAGCTTCTATAAAATTCAATGATATTAGAACTTTTACCAACTTTATTATCTCACACACTCTTCCACCCAGAGGTCTCACTATGTCTTAACTACCTTTGCCAACATAGAGATGACTGCTACTTCAGGAATATCAGGCAGAAAATCACCTTGGTTCATACTTTACAGCTGCCCAGTCTTGGCTGTTCACTGGACAAAGCCCCTGGGCATGTCCTGGTAGTTTTTTTCCATGCATCTCTCTGGCTTTCAGGATCTTCTCCCATTGCCAAATTGTTCCTCCAGCCAGGATCTTCACATTCTTCTTTTAGGGCCCCTTTTTTTCTTTCAGGGACCATCTCTTTTCAGGAATCCTCCTTTTTTCCACTAACTTTTCTTTCCAAAATTCCAAGCTTCTGTTTGTCTAAGCTCAATAGTCTATGTGCAAAGTAGAATACATGATCAGCTTCTGAAGTACTGGCTTTGTCTCATGTCTTTTCATTAATTGGAGGATTCGGTACTTCCCACTTTTAGTCTAGGTTATCAGAATTAGCAACTAGTCCATCCTAGCTGAAAGCAGCAAATAGCAGGATGATTGAGAGTTGAGAATTCACTTTCAGACATCCCCTCAGGTACAAGTCTCATCCTTTTATAATCTGTCGTGTTTGTAATTTATGATATTTATCTTAAATAAGAGTATGGTTTTCAAACTTAGTTGAACTTTCAGTCTTCACTTTATGACCCTATCTAATCCAGCTAATTTTTAAAATGCTGTTTCCACAATAATATTTTTTGTTTTTCTTAAGTTATTTTTTTCAGTATCTTTCAACCAGTGCTAGCTTTTTGGTTTTGTCTATTCTTGTATCAGTCAATCTCCCTCCTATCCCAAAACTAGTTCCATTCTGCTTGTGCATGTAAATCACAGCTTTTTTATTCTCCTATTATCTGACTTTCAGGTTTTTGGTTTTTTTTTCTCCTTCAAACTTGGTCTGGACATCTCAGTTTCTTGTCATCAGACTCTATTGTCCTGTTTTTTTAACTTCTTGTCAGTTTTGGGTTTTTTTAACCTCATACTTTTGATTGTCCCACTGCCTGCATTCCCAGTAGTTTCTCTCCATTCACAGTTTATTTATTTAGCCTTTTTTTTTTCAACTTGCCTTCCAGTTCTTCCAGACTCTCATGTCACCCAAGTCTTCTTTGCCACATTTAGATATAAATTATGTCTTGCCATCATACAACAGTTTTATAAGATTTTTGTTGCAATCTGCTTGTTTTCTGCCACTATCATATAAGAGAATTAATAAAATACAGGCCGTAACCTCTGCTGTCAAATTTGATATCTTGTCCACTCCCACATAAATCAGAAATTGCAGAAATCACCTTCCTGTAGGGTATTTCTCCATTGCTTCAGCTAAATAGTATTTTTATCTGAGCTTTTGATTTGTGAGAGTATGGAAATGTGTTTTATGGCAATGAACTCTTAAAAAAAATTGAGTTTGACCCTGAGATTTGAAGGCTATCATATTTTTTCTTGAGATTTTCTAAACACATTCATTTTACCTTTCCAAGTGTTTGAGGCTGAAAGGTGTCCTGCCCTAGATATGTCCTGTAAAGTTGAAGTCAGCTGGTTCTTTGTAGTTTTTGGATTGAGGAGAAATTTAAAACTTGAATGAAATTGGAGGAAAGGAGCCTCTGAGAAAGTTCAGAAACAGTTTATGTTTAATTGAAAATTCTTTGAAAGATTTGCAAAATACTTTGTGGCAGATTTCTTGCTGAGCTGGGAGTGTATGTTGCCTGCATCATGTGTAAGTGTACGTTCATCAGATGTGGTACATAATGACAGTTTCATGTGGAGGACACTGAGACATTGCTCTAATCGTAGATTTAGCTGATCATTCACAAAACTGCACCTTCACCCATTCGGGGCACAGCTCTCAGAGGAAGGTAATGACCAGCTCCTTTTCTTTTTTCCTTTCTCTGACTCTTAATTATTGGGAAAAACATGTTTTATCTACCTTCAGTCTCAGGTCAGCTGAGGTGTTTCACTTGATATTCCTTTTCTTTCACAATAATTAGTGTGGTGCTAATGAAGAGCATGAAAAGTGTTTAGAAGTAGTCAAGCTTTCAAAAAATCATGTCAGAATATCATCATAGTAAAAAGCAAGATATCCTAAAATAAAGAAATATAAACAGTGCTATCAATGCAATCTATAACTTTTTCAACCTCCTAGAAGTTTGTTCATTAAATACGAGTTGTAGTTTATGGCATTTTAATGCTATTTTACTTATTAACTAAATTAATACATACAGAATTCCTTGAAAGAATTCTTGTCTTGTCTTAAGAGTCTTGTTTTAGTGTTAGCATTTTATTTGACTAGAAGTGAGACAAACCAGTTATCAAATGTATTTGTAATAATGACTTGTATGTTTCTTCCTGATCTACTACACCTGGCTTTCATTAACCTTTTTGCAGTAGGCTGTACTGCAGAGTACTTCATCTCTAAATGTCATCAAATACATGATTTATGATGTAGAAGCTCATTATGATTTATAAGCATGCATTGTTTCTTCACCTTGTCTGAGATTAAGTATGAATCCTGTTTTACATTTTTGTTCCTTTATACTTGATAAGATGGGAATAGTATCCTGTGGTGAACAAGCTTGTTGGAATTTGGTAATCTTTCAGAAGTGGTTTAGTGTGTCACCCTTATAGGTGACACTATTAGGTCAGCCATCACTGCCCTCTAGTGTCACAGCTCTGTCAAGAAGATAGATTCTTTGTTCACTAGTAACTTGAATCTCAGGGTAGCACCTCACTGTCCAAAGGTCTGTATTTATTTCTGTAATATTTTTATGATCTTGGAAGTTAATTATAGCTTCTATATTTCTAGTTAACGATAGGAAATTAAGATCCTGGGAATGTAAGGATGGATTGGCCTGACCTGCTGTAGACATCACAGAATATTCTGAGTTGGAAGGGATTCCCAAGAATCATCAGATCCAGTGAACAGTACATAGAGAGGTCAAAGCTGCAACCTTGACATTATTAGCGCCATGCTCCAGCTGAGGTCCTCTGAGAGTCTGAAAGACAGAGCTAATTTAACCTTGTTTTTAGCCAAAGAAAAGTAAATGCTTCTAGGGAATTATTAATTTGACTTGTTTTAGATGTGTGCTTTAGGATGGAACAAATACTCAGAAAGTTCCTGCCCGTTCTTTATTAGTTGTAAGAGAAATGGAGCTCAACATTACAGATTTCTGCATTTGGTCATATTGGTGCCCCTAGAAATAGTATCAGTGGGTTATAAAGAGAGATAAGGATAATAAGTTACTGGTTATAAAAGTCTTTAGTAAATGTGCTTGAAGCTAGCTAATATGAATTCTATGTGAAATCAGAAGCAAACTGCTGAGCAGATGTTACCCAAATGTTGATACCTTAGATTTGCACTTTTTCTTTTGAAATCTCTTTCATACTTATACAAAATTCATTCTGGTCTTACATTGATCATCTTGAATTATTTTTCCCTGGATAGGAGGATAACCTCATCAAGGAGTTAAGGTGTTCTATGCAGTTCCTTAGAAACTGCCTCTTTCAAAATGAAGAATGCAAAGTAAGTATTCTTATACTGAAGTAATATGAGCACTTTTAGTTACTGAATGAAGAAAATTTTTTTTTCTACTTTGAAGTTATTTTCAAGCTGGCTAAATTTAAGTTTGGTATTAATGGCAAGAAATACTTCATATTTCATTATTATTCCAAATTCCAAAGAATATTTCACACATCTATTAGGAACTTAGTGTTCTTATGGAAACATCATCTCCCAGTGGTTTCAGATGGGTATTGTCTTTTATATCCACTTCTGCTTTTTGTAAGTCAATAATTCTAATTTTCAAAGCATACAATATGAAAAATGGATGTGGAGAAAAGTTTGGGGCCACCAGAAAGGCTCATAGAGATACATTTCAGATCTTAGAGAGTTGTTTCCTCTTCTTCTTCTTTTGCCTTTCTGAAAGACAAGAAAACACCAAAATCACCCCAACAAAACAAGCAAAACGAACAAAACCCAAAATCTAAATAATAATATGCTATTTATTTTTCTTTGAGTTAAATTGTACTAATCCTCCAAAACACAATTTTGTTTTCATAACTGTTTTTTATAAAATATTTTTTCTTGGTCAAAATCTTGAATGACTTTTCATTTTATTCTTGTTTTTTCTCTCTTCTTTTCAATTTCTGCTCAACTTTCATTCTGCCTACTTGTTTTTTCATGGGGAAAATACTACATTTCTTGTTTTCATTTTTTTGTGTGTTTGTTCTTTCTCATCACTGCTCTTCTTTCTTATTGCTGATATCATTCACAGATTTATTTCCACTTTCACAGTTTAATTTTTCTTGGCATTGTGTTACTTGTGCTTGCTTTTTATACAACTTGGGCTACTGTTAGCAAATGCAGTAGTAGAACTGCAAGATTTCCTGACTTCCCAGGAGTACCCCTTTTCCAGGGCATCTATTAACATCCTTTTTGTATGCAGAACACTTGGGGCTGAATAAGGCAACTGATTATTCCTGAAGTCCCCATAACTTGGTTGTGCCATAATCTCAGCTAAGATTATTGTGGAAAGTTTTTCTTCTTTTGATCAGGATCTGCAGAAAGAATTGCTTGGAGGATTGAAGGAGGTTGCTGTTGATAACTGGAGAGCTCTATCATTTGCTCTGTATACAATTGCACTCTTATATTCCCATGTTTTTTTGAGTTCCAGTGGTTACTTTAGAAGGAGTTGAATAAAACTTTAGAGAGCTCTTCAACAAGAACAGTTGGAATGAATAAATCTTTACTTTGTTTGCATGTCTTTCAGTAATTAAGATATGTGCTGGTTTTGACTGGTATAGGGTTAAATTTATTGGTGATTGAAACGATGGTGTCAGTTCTCTGTACAATCTTTCAAGCCATAAGATAAAACATAAGATAAAAATATGGTTTTCTCATTCTATATTTCATTTTCAAATGAATGATTGCATTTGAAATTCTTCCTCATGTTGTTGTAGATGGCAGCACTCAAAGCTCATCTTGTTCCTGTTCTGCATTCTCTGTGGCCCTGGTTGTTAGCAGATGACTCCTCAATGCAAATAGCTCTGCATTTGCTTTGTGTCTACACTGCAAACTATCCTGCAGGTATGAAAGTCACTCTGTGGTGGAATACCAAAATATTTTACCAGAATAATTAAGACAGAAAAGCATAATAAAGGGGAAAAAATGTTTATTTTTACTGTAAGAGGAAAGTGTAAAAGCATTGGTCCATCAAAATCCAATAAGAGTTTGATTTTAATACATTCCAGACTTTTGTTCAGATCTGGTTCAAGCTGTTGGATTTAGCAATAGTGCAATTGTACTAAAGGATTAAATAGTATTTAATTCAAACCATTATATTTGAAGGTTTTGCTGAATGTCCTGCCAAGCTGAGTAGTACATTATAGAATTACTATTCTAGGAATTCTTTAATAGAGAACAGTGTATCAGAACTTTGTATGGGTTGTAGTCAGTCCTTATTGATGACATTCTGGTTTTGAAATAGTCCAATTAAATTTTGTATTAAATTTCTTCAATTTATTTATGCCTTGGATTCAGTAGGTTGCATTTGTATATTTTTCATAAGGAGTCTCCTTTTCATTTGAGCAAACCTTTTATTTCCCTTGATAATTATCCCCACTGCTAGAAGCCTGAACTTTCTTCTAGCATGGATTTTTCTCTTTTCATATTCTGGTTATTTAGATTTAGCAAATCATAGATAATGATTTGCAAGTAGCTTGAAGAAGCACAAAAGTGTCTGTTCCTTTCTCCCTGTCAAGAACTGTTAAAATATGACTCTTTTTTTAAGTTAATGTCTCCAGACCTTAAATAAACCTGCAATGGCTTTATTTAATAAAGGTTTGTGGTTTTTTTTAATATGGACTGAAGAAAGTTATATATTAGTCAGCTACAGAGTCTAAAATAAAAATGTTGTGTCCTGTCCACGTGCAAGAAATCAAGCTGAAGTGACTCTAGGCTGCATTTTTATTTTCCTTGCTGATAAGAGCAAGTGCTCTGATCAGTCAAGTTTTTTCTTTCTGTTCGAAATAGCTGGCTTATGAGGTGTCCCAAATTTACCTACTCTGAACTGGTTAACTACTGCTCGTCAGTGTAGTTAGAGAAATGCATGGAAATATTTGTCACAGTTAAATATTGTCTCATTTTTGTTTACTTTTGCCATGTAAGAAATTGCCTGTTGCTGATGGTCAATGCCACTAAAAAAAAAGACATATATCTATATTTGTGCAGAAGGCATTTATCTATTTTAGGTCGGTAGCATAGCTGTTCCCCACTGCTGTATTAATTCGAACTTGCAACTCTGTAGCATAGGATTGTGCATTCTTCTGTTGTACAATGTAATGACAACTGCAGACAGCACTTATATTTCTTGGAAAAATATTCTAAGAAAATTATTTTAATCCTTTCAAATTATATGGAGACTTCTTTTTCTGATCCGGTTTCAGAGGATCTCTTCAGATTCAACTTCCAAATAATTGTATAATTAGATATATGTTCTGGTTTTTAAGGAGACATTCTGGGATGGAGCAATGGCTTCTGTTTAACAGCAGAATCACCTCTTACGTTCTAGAGCAATAGAACAGTAGATGCCTATTCCAGTAAAGTGCCACATTCAGGCACAATTCTATTCAAAGTATGTCTGATTGACTTCATTGGGGTTCAAAGAAATGATACCTAACAAATCCTTTGTAAAGTTCCATCTCAATGTTTAAGCAGTTCCACTGTTCTTTCTGTAGATTTTTCTTTTATATACATATCTGCATTTCTAATATGATAAATGTCTTGTTGCTTAAAGGTTGTGCTTCACTTTGTTGGGCCAGTGGTGGACAATCATCACTTCCATCTGCACGAAGTGCAGCTGGCAATTCATTAATGCATTACATCTTGAAATTGGCTTCCCATGTGTCAAATGATAGCAGCCCAGTTCAGCAGGTGGTCTTTTGTCTAATATCCAATCTTGCTCTGTCTCATGACTGTAGAGGCATTATTCAGAAGGTAAGTAAATGGTAACCTGTATTTTAGCAATGGATGCAATTTCCTTTTTAACAAACCCTCATATTTTAATATGGAGTGTCATATGATCATATAGATGTGCTTCTTTGGGAATCAAATCCATTGTGTCTTCTCATTTGTGTTACTGTTCCCTAAGAGCAGAGTGTAATTCAGTTATAGTCATAGTCTGGACAATTTTTGCTAGAGTTTTTTGTTACCTCTGTGTTTCAATGGGTTGTAACATTTTTAATACCCAATATATTGATAGCAATCACTAGTGGATCATGCAAGTGAGTATGCTGTAGAGCAAACTGCATGTGAATGAACAAGAAGTTAAATATTGTGAAATTCATTAGGTATGCTGTGGGAAACATAACCTTTGTAAAAGTTTTAGGAAAAAAGCAATGATTGGATGTTGGATAAAATCTATTCTTATTACACAAATATATGTAATGACTTTTCCTTTTTATATTTTGTATATAGAATGATCCTTACTCTGTTTTATGGAAAGTGCTCTGAAAAATCTGTTTCCCCTAAAATTTGATCATTAAAATAAATTCAAACATTGAGAAAAGAAGATAGACCATGTAGAAAGTCAACTGTAGTAGTGATATGATAAGATGAGCTAACACAGTGGAAATTATAAAAAGTGTGTTTGTTTCTAGCATTTTTTATAATAATTTATTTATTGCAAAAATTTCTTTTGATCTCCATAAACAATGTTCTGTTCTTGGACCTAATTACCTGTTAGAAATGCAGGGAGAAATAGATCATTTTATGATGCTAATTATGTAAAGCGTGGTCATACCATTGCAAAGTGGCTAATACTCAAACTTTTTGATAGAAACAAAAAGTTTGAGATCTCTTCTGTAGTAGCTGTTGTATTCTGTGAATTGCTTTTGCTTTTAGACTCTTCAGAGTTTCAGTCTAGAGTGATAGTATTTCCTTCTCTCTCTTGGGCTCTGCTTTCATAAGTGTAAGCCATGCTGAATAACCAATTCCCTCTGTGAAAATTAAATTACCAATATTATATTCACATGAAGAAAACCACAATGAGTTTCTATACTGGGTTACTTGCTTTTAACCAGATGCTCATATATATTGTCAAGATTCAGTGAAGCTGGGATTATTTAGTAAAGGACTTTTTCATTAGAGGAATTTATGTTAGAATGCCTTCCTCTTGCAACAGGGGAATTGATTTTGGTCTTCTCAGAATCTTCTTAAAGTGGAGGCAAAACCTGAGATAGTGTATGTCATATGAATGCACAGTTCTTTTTCTTCAAAGCTTGCAAAAATAGAGGACGTTCCTCTGGCTGTCAGTGAAGGGAGGAGTGGTGCTGTAGGTTCTTACAAGTCACTTCCAACTCGAGACATTCTATGACACCTTTAACATTTGTTAATAGCATGCAATAATAAGTAAGGAATCAAGAATACATTATCTAAGTAATGCATTGGTTCACTTCAAATGTTGCTAGCTTATTTTTGGTTAGAAACAACGAGTGCAGAGCAAAAAGCTTATGTAGTGATGGGAATTAGCCTTTAAAGAAATATATTGTGTTGGATCAACTTTTATGTATCTACACTGCATAAATTATTATAGAAGAAAATGTATGTTACCATATTAACTTTTTAACTATGCAGCAGATTCTTTTTAATACATAATTATTTTAAAAAATCCCTGACTAATATTGGGTTGCCTTTAATGTTCAAATTTAACAATACTACTAGTGTTCAGTCAAGTATATAGATTGAAAGGTCAAACAGCAGCAAACAAGTAATGGAATACTATAAATTCTAAAACCTTTTTTTTTTTCCTTTTAACAGAGTAACTTCCTGCAGAACTTTTTATCTCTTTCATTGCCAAAAGGAAGTAATAAAAATTCTGGTAATGTGTCTACTCTCTGGCTTAAGCTGCTACTGAACATATCTTTTGGAGAAGATGGACAACAGATGGTTATGAAGATAAATGGCTTTTTAGACCAGATCATTGAAATGTGTAAATACAAGCACAAGAGCAGCCAACATCTAGCACTTCTTATTCTACATAACATATGTTTTAGTCCAGCTAATAAACCAAAGATACTAGGTAATGGTAAGTATCTGAAGGGTATGCAAACTGTTGTTCTCTGATAATATGATGGCTTCCAGAAGACTATATTTTCATGACAGTTTGGGCCACTGACCAAGAACTCAATGCTGTAATTTAGAAGAGCATATTTATAAAAATTAATTTTTGAAGTAATTACAGAATACATATTTGGCAAAGAGACAATTACAGTAATACATAATAAAAGGAAAACCAAATAAATAGTTCTCAAAAGAAAATCAAGATTCATTGTTAGGCAGATCATTTGGATATAATAACAGATTTTGAATGAAAGGAGTTTTGCAATTTTCTCAAACAGCTAGTTTTTCAGGGAGGGTTGAAGGATTCTTTGTATCAGTCAATTTGAAATAATTGAAGTTCTTATCTTTCAGTTGGACAAAACTTTCTTAGCTTGTGCAAATCATGAATGTTGAGAGAAACTATTTTATGTCTTGTCATGTACAGAAAATGTCATGGCATATATGTTTAATGTAACAATATGTTTAGAACTTTTTTATTGGTTATTTGTAGAAGGCATGTTTCTTTCCCTCATTTAATTGCAGAGAGAATGCTCCTATCTTTGTTTCAAATTCTCAGGAGGTTTTCCATAGTGTCCATGCTTTTTCTTTTTCCTAAGATGTAGATTTACTGCCTTAATTAAATATACATTATTTAGTTACATGGTCTATGAATTTTTGTTGTGAAGAAGCAAAGTGGAGGAGTTTGGCTTCCGAGCAATGCAAGAAAATTAAGGCACCTACAGTGGGGTGGCAAATATTTCTCACTGGTTGCAAATCATCTGCATAATAAGTATGAAGGGAAATAGAAACATCTTAATATCTATCCTGATGTGGCTCTAATTGTGGCTACTGGGAGTTATAAAACAGTTTCACAGCTTACTTAGTCCCTAAGCATAGCTGATAGCTATACATAATGTTCATGTTTTATTACTGGTGGCTTAACTTTTTAGCATTACTTGGTTTTGTTTTGCTGTATTATTTTTAACACTTCTTTCAATGTACTGTGCTGATTTTATGAGCATATTGAAATTTAATCGATAATAAAGTTTCTGTAATTCCTCTGCCATACCAGTACTTGTCATAAAAATAAGTATACTCCAAGCATCAATCTACTGAGGCATGTAAATATATTTACATTGCTCTTGATTATATTTTCTAGATGCATTTGGTTTCATGTTTTTTTATTTGTCTCATTAGATCAAGCCATTGCAGTACTGTCTTCCTGTTTGGAAAGTAACAGTCCTGCTGTTCAGAGAATAGGAGCAGCTTCGCTTTGGGCTTTGCTTCACAACTATCAGAAGGTTAGTATTGCAGAAAACTGTGAAAAAACTGTAATGTTATACTTTTATGCTGTAAACAATACAGTAATCTCTAAGTAAATAATAATAAAGTTTACAGTTGTCATTCTGTTTTATTTTAATCCTGTAGCTGCTGAGGCTGGGAGATTAAACAACACAGTATAGAAGCAGTATGTCCTTTGTAATTTGTGACTTCTTATACAAATGCAGTTTATATGGTGATACAATTATATTAAATCTAAAAATTCCTACATCTCATGCTCTGATGAATTATTGCAGTTTTTTTAAACTCTCTTAAGGTGTGGTCATGTGGGCAAGAAAGCTCATTGTGTTTTGTGTGTTTGTGTGTGCTACAGGCAAAAGTAACTTTGAAGAATCCATCTATAAGGAGAAGAATAGATGAAGCTTATTCTTTAGTGAAGAAAAGTAGGTCTTACTTCTACCTAATGTCAATTCTTAATTTTTCCATCATTAAAGCGTTTCAATTTATATCATCATAGTAAGTTTTTGTTGTGCTACAAGTTTTTGAAAGGATACTTCTGTCCCTAAAATCACAATTAGCAATGTGGTTTATGGTTAGGCATCTTATAAACAGAGATGGAGAAAAATGCCTTAGGTGAAGACCTTAGGTAATTACCAATGTTAGTTTTGAACCTTGGTTAGGTCTGGTTAGTTTAGAACCATAGGTCTGATCAATAAAAAAACTTTTCACAGGACAGTTCTGTGAATCTTTAAATCTTAAATTTAGCGATAAGAAAAATTGTTCTTTTAGTAATGACTTCGCCTAACCGTGCTCAGCCTCAGAGTGTTGAGCCACACAGGGAACGGATCAGAACAGAGCATTGTTAACACCTTAAAGTATTCTGGCATGGGTTAGTGACATTCTGAAAGCTTCAGATCTTGCTTAAGTCGCTGAACATAACTCTTCTTTGAATGGCTGCAATACAATAGATTCAGCTGAAGAACATTCAGTATGGAAGGTGTTCAAACACTGATCTGGAGCTTCAGTAGCTGATAATGGGTTTAGTGGTTGTTAGTCACATCAAGTTAGTCTAATCTTGAAAGGACATGATAATGTCTTTTTAAGCTAATGAGCTTTCCCACTAATTTAAATTGTTCTATACATGTACTCAAATAGGTGTATTGATTAAAGGGCTTATAATACAAGGTTTCCATAGTATTTGCATAACAGATCTACCACAAACTTTCTCTCTGCTTTGACCATTGTTTGTATCCTAATAAGGGGGAGATGTATTTTTCATAGAATATGTCATCATTTTTTCCAGTGCTGTCACCCAAATTCATTAATTTTGTGAGTATGCTGTTGTTTCAAACTCAGCCTTTACTAAGTCAATCCTTATACATAACAATACAACATTTCATATCCTGATAATATATTAATAAGTTTGTATTGTTCCTTATAGCAGAACTATCACTGATCAGAGACTTTTCAAAATACAATGTTGAATCAAGGTAGAAATATGTACCATTTACAGACTAGCACCTCATAACATTAATCCCCGTTTATTTATGTACTGCTATAGAACATAAGTCACAGACTGAAGTATTGATTCTTAATTCAATAAGCATTTACATACCAAAATAAGGAATATAACAGATTTTATGCAACTGGCATTGTTACAGTTTACAGTTGTGTAATATGTCATCAGTATTGTGACTAAAATATTCCTGCATTAAGGGTCTCAACTAGTCTGTGTTTGTAAAGCTTTAATCACTTAACAGTGATAATTGAGCTAAAATGGTGGATTGCTATTCTCAGTACATGTGGGGAAATATTTCAACATGGTTATTGTTACTTTACATTTCCTGCTTTGTTGTACCCAAGAGTAAAACCAAAATAGACTTTGCAACATAAAGTAAAAGTATTTTATTTGCTACTCATTAATACAGAGGTTAAGGTCACAAACCAGCATGAATTCTTGCAAGGCATTTAATGCAATCTTTGGAAAAGTAATTTTGTATTTAGAATCAACTAGAAATTCAAATTTTGGGTTTTTTCCCTTTCAGGTTCTCCCCAGCCGGAAGAAAATGAACTACATGCCTACCATGTAAAATGCTTAGAGAATATAGTGCAGCTTCTTGATTGTTAATTAATGGTCATCAGCTGACTTTTCATGGTGAAATTAAATAACTTGTTCAATGAGAGCCTGAAATTTGAAGAAAGCACTTCTGATGCACAGATTTGTGGCAGCAGCAGATCTGCTGTGGAAGAAATTTATGAAGCCTTTGAGGAAGGAGTTCATCACTTTGAACCAAAGAAATTGCACTGTTTCTGGTTCAAACTGTTTGTACTGTAATCCCAATGGGAAATTATAATTATACTACTATGTAAAGTATGTACACAGAAGAATGAATGTACAGGGGAAAATATTTGAAAAATTAGTAATTTTCTTAAATTATGCATTGAAATTGTTCCTGTAAAGTATTAGAATTTCTATTTTGGATTGTTCTTAATAAATGGGTTTTTAACTGAGATCAGCATTTGCTGTGAGTGAAGTGGAATTTTTAAGATTGCAAGTGTGCACGGTGTATGCTCAGATTCAAAAACTGAAAATGTTGGTGATTGTGGTGTGTTACACAGTTACAGAACAACAAGGTGTGTTGTGGTTTTGAAGATTTCAGTTCAAATTGCTGCATGTTTTTTAAGATGCTAACAATTTTAAAAGAGCTCTCAATTGCTGATATTAGAGGTGACAGTTATATTAACGTAGTTATTCAGGATATGGGGTGTGTGCATCCATTTTAGTTACATTACAACAATGCAGAAAATATTTGAGTCAAAATTTGTTAGTTTCTGAAGACTTCGCATCTTTTGCTTGCTTGTGGCAAATTCCCCCCTCTCCCCCCCACTATTATCCGGGTCTGTGTTGCCTTTGAAGTGCTACTATATAACTATTCTAAGTTTTTCAGTATTCTATGCTGAAAGAGTTTGAGAAAAAAAAAAAAAAACCTTGCTGTCTGAGCACAAATGTTTTTCTGGCCATGCTTCTGGAGTATCTGACAGGGTGTTTTAATTTACCTCAACACATAAAGCTTTTATTTTATGTCAGAGTCAGATAGAAGTGAGCTAATTCAAAGCAAAACCCAAATAACATGTCTTATAGCAAGACCATGTCTACCTGCAATTAGTCTTCTTAACCAGGTGATGAAAGTATTTTCTGCTGACAGAAGGGATTTTGGTTTATTTGTTTAGCAGTGCTTGTAATTTATGTGTGACTTGATATAATTCAGCTGACCATAAGTGTGATGCTTATGGCTAGGTTGTCATTACTAGAAATGTAATTATTGGCTGATCTCCCATCCCTCCACCAAACAAAGAACAAGGATGGACCACGAAAACTTGATTCTTTTCCACTTACTGTACTGTATAATTACTGTGTTTTGCAAAACACTTGTTAAATGCTGTCATGCTCATCCCATGGTATTTATTGCAGAACACTCAGCTGCAGGGGAGGAGACAACTCTGCAAGTCAGCATTTGCTGACTGGGCTTGCAAGTGTGAGGTCTCTTCCCCTCAGACTACCAAGTGCTAATTCTCTTCAGAGACTTATATTTCATCATACTCACCCCAATGATCTTTCTCACAAATAAGTCACTAAGTCAGAATGCAGATTGTTTGCAATTTTTTCTGTTCCAAAAGGACAAAAAATGAGAGCAGTCAATGCCAAATGAATTCTAATGGAGGTAACCACTCCTGCAAGGATGGGAAGAGCTCATTCAAAGCATAGAAATTCTCATGGATCTCATGAGGAGAATGAGGGCTGCAGTTTCATGACTTCCATGAAGTGCAAGTACAATATAATAAGGCCATAGAAGATCTGGATGCTTGTTTTCCATTAAGCATTTTTATTTTACTAAGCTGTGATTGTTCTTGAAGAAACTATATTGAAAAATCTAGGTAAATTGCTAATACATTTGTTGTTATAGTAAGCCTTAGTGCTGTGCTTATCCCAAAATGAGTTATTTTCTCAGTATTCTGCAACAATTTACAGTTGTGGGAAGCAATTGTAGCAATGTCATAAGTAAATACTTATGTTTGGTGTTGCAATTCTGGAAAATCAAACAATTTTTAAACTCTAAGGGCTAAAATCTATATTCATATCGTGTATAAGCTTTCCTCCTTCAGGATTAAGGAAAGGGCTTTATGTCTTTATTTAAAGGACAGCACTTCCTTCCATCACATTTTCTGTTGAAAACTGGGAACATTGAGTGGCTGCATCCTGCCTTCCTGCATGTTAATGAAGTGAGTTATAAAATGTAAATGACCCTATATTTCCTGTTCACTGGCACTTAGACTACCATAAATAGCCTCACAATAACCTTTAGTCTTAATCAACTTCATGAAAAAATATTTACATATTTAGACTTTATTCACAGTTAATTTCCAAATTTTGGAGATCCATCTATCTTGAAGGATGGAGTATTTGTCATGTTTGTGTTTTCAAAGAAAATGAAACCCTTAAATACCTTCAAATTCTAAGAACTGTAAAATAATTTTTTAGTTTACATAGGAAAGTGCAATTAAAGTGGAGAAGGATTTCCTGAACAAGCTACAGAATTTAAAAGGTAGTATTCAACTTTCATCTAGTTTCCCTAATAAAAGGCACAGCCATGCAAGCTAGGAGTCTCTTGAAAATCCTTATTCAGGAGAATTCAATTACCATTTGCACTAACTGCAGATATATCATGCTGTTACTTGGTTGCTTTATCTTTTATGATAAGCTTGTAATCAAGAAAGAAGTTATTAAATTCAAAAGAGGTAAGTGCATAAAATCCACTAATAATGAAGCTTTCAGATTCTTTTTTAAGATGGATGTGTCATCTAGTGCATGTTCAAAACTTTCACAGAAATAATTTTCACTTAAGTGGTATAATATTGTAGATTAAGTTTAAATAATTTCATTTTGATTGTGTGTGTTCATGCAAATAGAGATGTTTAGTCATGACTTACTGATGAAGTTTTCAAACCTTTGAGTAATAGGTTTTCAAGTCTACTTGAAAATCCTCAGGAAAAATACTTCATTTATGAGAAAGGGACTATTTTTTGCTCTTCCAGCAATTTGGATTTATGGATTCTCCTCACTCAGCAACTACACATCCCTGGATTATGTTTTTCATTGATTCCCCTCCATACCAAACTTGCAAATTACAGCAATTATGGGCTTGTGGCAGCAGTACTAGCCAGACTGGGGAGGAGAGTTTTCTATACTTGAGACTTCAGCCCAGCTTTTTTTAAGGATTTCCCTTCACAGTAAAGTAGAAGCTGCTGTGACAGCTTCTCAGATCTGTTTTTCCTTCAGAGGAATAGTTTAATGTCTTCTAGGGGAGAAAAAAAATGCTTAGCAGCCACAGAAAGATTGCTGTCCACTGGGGAGTCTGGGGGCACTCTTCACTTGAGGTTTGTTCTGGTTATATAAAAAAAAAAAAAAAAATTCCTTCAGCTCTCCAAGATGGCTCCTAAAGTAATCATTCACTGCTCCACTGCTGAGATAGCAGTCATGCTGCCATCGCTTTGGGATAGAGAAGGAGTTGAAATACAATTTCACAACACTGCGGACCTTGTAGGCTCCTCTTGGCTCCTGGGCTGCCCTGTTGAAGATGTGCATTCTACATTTATCACCTCATCATCATCATCTTTTTGTGGTTACCTAACCTCATTCAGGAATTGTGTGGCCTCTGAGCATTTCTAAGACCTGGTTAGTCTCCCTGTGTTGTAACACATAAGGGTTTGGCCTTATGATTGAGGGTCTGTGTGTGTCCTCTGGCCTCAGTTCCAGCTATTCTTGGGCACATCTTTATTTTTATAGCTGGTATTTTAGTGCTGAACATTAGGCAGTAGAGAATTTATAATTGAGTTTGGTATTCAGGGTATATTCATCTCTACTCCTCCTCCAACCAGCCACCACAACCTTTTCCAAAAAAAAAAAAGAGAACATGGAAAACTGGTTGCATTTTCACTGGAAGTGGAGAATTTTTACAGCACCTGCTTTCAGGCATCCAAAATGGAGTATCAGTCTGTGTTGAATTTACAGCCAACCTACAGGCTTAGGTTCACAGATAGCCTCATTCCTCATAAACAAAGCACATGGAATTACTTTGAATGGTCAATCTGGATGTTATGTCATCATTCCAGCTTCTTGATTGCTTGCCAACAGGCCTATAATATAAATCTGTGTGTTTTTAAATCCCAGTCCTTAGCATTTACTATGTACATGTAAGTCTTTGCTGAGCAGAGCACAGGATGGCAATTCCCAGTGCTTCATATATGGCAGGTAATACATGATTTAGTTCACATATGTGACTTGCAAATTTCCACTGTTGTTGCAGATCTTTCTTTAAAATCTCAGTTTTAGTAATGCTTCCTAATTGAGAATATCTTCAGAATTCTGACCTGGAGTTGAAATACAAATGAGGTCAGCAGCAGCAAGGAGAATTTTTTTAAACCCAAATACTCTCCCTCCCTAAAATATCTTTCACTAACCCTAAGTGGCAGTGCAGAGCTTCAGAGAGACAAAGAAAAGGAGATGGGGGGATGTCCTCAGCCTGTGGCCCACTATCTTAAACATACTGGAAGTTACAGGATCACCTGTGTCTGTATTTTAGATCCAAAGGTAATAAAATGCATGTTATTGAGAACTTTCTGGCCAGTCTAGATATGTCTCCTAATTGAGTTTAAGAACAAAGTAATAGTTCCTCAGTTTATTTTCTGTTTTGTGTCACAGGTTGTCACTGACTTCAGACACCATTTTGATATCTGAACAAAAAAACCCCAACAAAACAAATGAACCCAAAAATAACTCTTTTGAGAGAATGCAGTTGTCATCTCTATTGACATGTAGGTGAGTTGAGAAAGATGCACTCTCAACTGGGGCAACTCCAATCAACATGCAAGCATCAGCATAGTAGTGCTCATCACATAAATACAAGCTTAAAGTCTTGTAGACAAGCTCAAAGTGATTACACTTCTGAGGTGATTTCACCAAATCAGGATAAGGAAAATTGTCTTTCTTCTTGATTTCCATTCTAGGACTCTGTAACTGAGGATTTGCAGAAGGACTTCATCACATTGCTGTGGCAGCTGGAGAGTGACTCACTCCTCAGCAAGAGATTTTCTTGCCCATTAGGATATTTTTCCAGAAAGATAGATGTCTTTCTCAGTTGAGTAACAGTACCTGAATAAAAACTTTTAGTTGCTTCCAATTAAAACTACTTTATCTGAACTTCAGAGTTTTCCTGAATCAAGTTTGGTGAATGGGGGTTGGACTAATGATCTTCAGACGTCTCTTCCAACCCTAACAATTTCATGATTCTGTGAATTCTGTAGATCTACTAACAGGCTTTAGTGCCTATACAATTAAATGCTCTGCAGTTTCTAAGTTTTTCATAAATGGCAAATAACTGTGAAGTTTCAAGGGCTAACACAAGCTTCTCCTGCAGGTAGCAGCAGTGTCACTGGAATTCTCATTTTTTCTAAAAGTTTTGGTGTGATTTTTCACCTGTTTGTGTAAATTAAGACATCAGCTGCTCATTAGTCCACAGCTCAGGAGACTGTTCCTTAGAACCTCTGGTGGTGTTGCTTCATGCCTGCAAGATGTACCATTTCTAGCATTAAAAATAAGTTTTAAAAAGGAATATTAAATTCACCTGCATGCTGGTTTCTGACCTAATAACTGCTACACTGGAGTGAAAAATCTTGCATTGTCCAAAATTATTCTGCAATAATTAAAGGTTGGCAAAGCATCCCTGAAAAAAAATGCTTATTAATATAAGAGAAGGAGTGGAGCCATACAGCAGGAGGTTGCCAGCAGCTGGCACAGCCTGTGGGGATCTTTTGGGGTTCTGTGCAGCCTGTGGCTGTCTCTCTGTCTCGGGAGATGTATAGGAGAAAAATTCTCTCTGCTCACTTTGGGTGTTTCTTGACAGTAATGTGCCATTGCATTGTTTCTATTTATCACATTTATCATATAATGACAACAATCCTCCCTCTCCATTTTGAATAAAACATTTTTACACAGTTTTATGGGACAATATGATTGAGATGTCACAAAAACACCATAAATACTGTTTTTAAAGCTAACTTTCTTAGCAACACACGTTTGCATACTGTAAAAATAAAATTATAAAAAAATTGTAGCACAGCAATGGATTATAAGGATTTGTATTCTTCTATGAGTATTACTGAGTCTCTGTGTGGTTAAACATGCAGTTTAACATTGTGAGATTTCTCCAATATGCTTTTCAAAATATAGTATGACAAACAGTTGGAGTGGATTTTTTTTTTTGTTTTTGGAAGTAAAAACAACTGATTTTAAGAAGAAAATGATCATAAAAATCAATAGAAAAATCTAATTTTAGGTGGTGTTCGACTAGGTCCCAGCAGGAGAAATGTATGGACAAAGTCACTAGGGAATATAGCAGGAATTGAGGTCAAAATGTAATCACCCAGAACACAGCTCTTTGGAGTGGATTATTTTATTCTCTCTCTGAACTGAAATACCTTTTAATGGTAACAAATCTCCTTATCCTGTGCTGGGAGTGTATTTGCCATAATGTATTAGAAGAAAGATCCTTAACAGCCTACGCACTTTTTCATATGATTATCAAAAATGTTCTGTGCTTTCTCTCCAATGTGTTGGAATAATTTTATTTTCAGTTAGAGACAAAATGGCCACTTGGAAGGAGTGGTAGGTGGTAAGGGCTAAACTAAGGGTTTGAAATATAACTAAAACTGAGCATTTAAAGAAACAGAAAAGAAGAAGTAAGGGAGACAGATAGGAAAAAGAAACATTAAAACAGGTTAAATAGCCTGGTACTGTAGAAAATCAGTTCAAAGGGCCATAGCTATAAACACCTGTGAAGACAGCAGCTCACTGTGCTATCACAGCTTGTTTGAATTTCAATTATTTAATCTCTATTTTCCTTTTTAATATTCTTTTTTTGGGGGGGGTTTAGCAACAACCTAAGAGATGTTCTACTGCTGCCATTCTAGAAACTTTGGTTGGCTCTTATTCTAAGAATGGCGATTTTGTGCCAGCCACTTGTATGTTGCATCTTTTTATGCCAATGTGGTTATAGTAGCTTAAGGTGTTTTGGTTTTGCTTTTTTTTTTTTTTAATACCAGTGTAACGTTATTAATAGTGACATTCTTACAAACATACCACAAAGAGGTGATTTCCATGTGTGTGTTCAGCTTCTCATACACAAATGAAACAGCCAGGCTGGCTCCTCGTGGCTGGTTCTGTCTTGTCATCAGTGCATGTTATTGCTGTATTCAAAAGGAGTTCATTTCTTCATACAGAAATCCCCCCTCCCCCACCAGAAGTATAATCTATGTTGTGGTGAAGCCATTGGAAATTCTTACTCGGTAATGTTAAGGGTAAGAGTTCTTTAGTTTCATTTAATTTTGATTCCTGTGATTTTTCTTGCATAATTCAGTACACAAACCATGATAGCCTTTTTCATGTGCTGCAGAAGGTCATGTAAGTGTCAGAAATTTCTGTTAGCAGAAGTAATTAATACTGGCAAAATCTTTTTGGAAAAGCAAACTGAGCTATTTAAGATGCTTTTAATGCTACCCAAAGAATGACTAATATCAGAATGCCAGAAAATTGTGTCTATGTTATCAGAAGTATTTATTCACCATTGGATGAATTCATTCAGCAGCCATCTTCTATATATTATTTTAATGTTTTATATGTTTTATATATTTGAAGCAATAGAATTTCTACTTCAGAGAAAGAGGAACACACATGTATTCATGTCAGGCTTGGTAGAAAATGCAGTTGATTCAGTTGTGCAAAAAAAGTCTATGGAGACTGAGAAATAATGTCCAGGAAATATCATTTACTCTTATCTACAACAGAAACAACAAAACACAGCACACAATGCTTTCAATCCCAGGAATCCAGGGATAAAATTCAGCTATAACAATACAATTTATGTTTCATTTTATGTATTGAAAAATAATAAAACAAAATAGTAATTCTATATAGCCACGTTTCCCATTACAAAAGAGATATGGTTTGCAAAGGATACAAGCACTGATGCAAGTAAGCTGAAAAATGCAATTTTGATCTTGGACCTTTGGATCCGGGATGTTAATGTGAATAAATCAAAACCTGAATTTGTGTGAGTGACAGCCCACCATGTGCATGAAGAGCCTTCTCCCATAAAATATTTAGAAATTAACTGCCTACTAAGTCAAGGTCTCTGGTTATTTCTGATCAAACTAAATGCAGACAACCAGCTCTTTAAAACTATCCTAGCAAGGTTTACCTCAGATTATCTGTTGAAATTCCTGTCTGCTTAATGCATCAGATTATTCTGGCAAGCCTTTGAACCTCACACATCACCAATTCAGTTCACTACCTTTTAAAAAAATCTCTTTCACTTTAAGAAAAATAACAAAAAATCCACTAAAAATAGAATGACAAAATTGTGCAAAAAAGCAATATCTGCAATTTTTCCACTTTGCATGATTTAAAATCACAGAATCATTTAGGCTGGAGAATACCTCCAAATCATCAAGTCCAACCTCTAACCAATCACCACCCTGTCAATTAGACCATGGCAAGGAAGTGCCACGTCCAGCCAGTTCTTGAACACTTCCTGAGATGGTGACTCCACTACCTCCCTGGGCATTCTGCTCCAAAGCTTAACAAGCCTTTCCATGAAGAAATTCCTCCTGATATTCAACCTGAACCTCCCCTGGTGCAGTTTGAGGCCATGTCCTCTTGTCCTGTCACTGGTTCCCTGGGAGAAGGGGCCACCCCCCATCCACCTGGCTACACCCTCCTTTCAAGCAGTTGTAAAGAATGATAAGGTCTCCCCTGATCCTCCTTTTCTCCAAGCTAAACACCCCCAGCTCCCTCAGCCACTCCTCATTTGGCTTTGTTTCTAGAACTCCTATGGGTTATATTTAAACTGACAGGGCCTTTGCACATGATTTCAACAAAGAGCAGTTCAATTCAACCATTAAAATAAGAATATAATATATTTGACTTATGGCAGCATCAATATGTTAGGATAGTTATGTTGAGATAGTTGATAAGCATTATTTGAGCAGATATGCTACTTCACAGGTATTTTATGATTCCTATGGATTGTACATGTAATTTAAAAAAAAAATCTGTCACAGAAGAGTGCCGCTTGTTATAAACATACCAATGAAACAAAAGATCTATGCAGTCACAGTAATTCAATTTAAAAGTTAAATCTGCCTCAAATAACTTGTGATGACTTTTCAAGGGGTGCTCAGAAACCCTTTAGATGCAACTAAACCTTCAGCTTCTTAGAAATCAGTGAACAAAATTACAGGCTAAATTTTGGAAAATCAAGAAAAATCTCTGATATTCCTTTTCAAACTGAAGACACTAATTGAGAATATGACTCACCATAGCTTTATGTCAGTATAAATATCATTGATTTCTTTGGAACTGCATTAGCATAAAACAGATGTAATGTGTTGCAGTGGATAAGGCAGGAGTTTATGGCACAATTATGCTACTTCAACTAAAAGAAATTATTGCAGCAGATATTCCTTGGCTCTGTTTATTCACAGTTGACTGTGATACCTTTCTTGTAAAAGCTCTGCTGTTTTGTTTGGCTTTGTCTAAACAAATGAAGTTCTGCAAAGCAACAACATGCATAAGAAATATCTGTTCTTAATTTTAGTAGGAAAGGGAATTTTACTTGAGGATTATTATTTAGCAGTGTTTTTGGGGTGAAAAGGAAAAGAAAAGCCCAAACTAATGCCAAAAATATCCAGTTTAATTCATTACAACAGAACAGAATTTTAATTTTTTCTTTAGATTTTGGTTATTTTTTCATTTCATTGCATATGTAAAGATTTGGTAGGATGCAGTTGTTTTTACATACTTTCTGTGTCATTCTTAGACCTTGCAAGGTTTAGACTGGGCAGCATTTAGTTCATGATTCGTTCAAAAGTTTCCTAGCAAATTGGTTTTTTTTGTTTTCTGCTTTGAATATCTCTAAGCAGGACAGTTTTACGGGAAGAGTTCACTTATTTGCTTTGAAGAATGCTTCTTTCAAGGGGCAGCTTGAGTGGTTGGTTTTGTAACTCTTCCAACATTTAAAGCCAGTCCAAGATCAAAAAGTGGAAAAGAAAGAAGTGGCCATGCATTCTGCCAGGGCATTTGTCTGGAAACCAGGATATTTGAGTTTGGCATTTGGTGTTTGGGGTGGTCTTATTTGTTTTTCATTTTCTCTTTGTGTGTGTGTTTGTGCATTGTAGAGGGGAGATTTTAGATATCATTGTCTACTGGAGTTGATCTTGTAGGGGAGATGTGCACTATCAGAAAATGATTAACTGTCACTTTGCTGTTTACCAAGCTTTTTCCCAATGAAGGTCCACAAAAAGGGCTTAACAAAAAGAAGATTCATGAGATAACTTTGCTAGAAAGGTAACTCTCAGGTCTTGGATGCAACAAAAAAGGGTTAAGGGTGCCATATAGGAAAGATGCATTGTTTGCTCTCTTTAACTTACTGGCGCTATTTTTAAGGTCATTTAAAAACTCAAAAGCTTCTTTGCCTTATAAAAGTTTGAGGTCTTTCTTGAAGAAATTTCTGAGCTAACAACATCCTATAATTAAGGATAGCCTCAACCTTAAGTGAACTGCCTCTGCAGGAAGTTTTCACATTCAGGCTGTATTTGAGGGCATTGTTTAGGAAACAGCTCTGTAAGCCTCTGCCAGAAAGAGAAAAAAATCCAGCAATGTTCATTTCCTTAAGCAGACTTTTAACAAGGTTTTTTAGCAGCATGATGGACATAGAAAGAAGAGTTGAACTAAGGAAAGAATAATTCAGGAAACATAATAGGTGTACGAGGATGGCTCTACCCTGAAACAGAAAGTTCCATTTCCTGTACCAAAACTAGATTTTTGTGAGAACCTTGAAGCTTTTCTGCTTTGATTTTTCTTTCATTAAAATGAAACTTTCATGTCTCTGCAAAAAACATCATTTTTTGCAAACTAATAAAATCAGAGATTTCAGCAGGGATAAAAAAATTAAACTGAAAGAAATAAACATAGCCAACTACACAGAATTAGGACATTAAATACTTTGAGACCCAAATGTACTTTACTACTTTATTTTGTGACTTGGTTTTTTTTTTCATATCTTTTAAATATTTTATTTCGTGTTGTTACTGGATAGAAATGCTTAGAATACACATCAAAATATTTTGAATACAAATCCAGTACTATCTTCCTATTACAAAAATAAAAGAGTTCATAAAATATTTCTAAGGAAATTTCTAATACCTTATTGACCTAATAAGTAGCAGACATTTACAGCCAATATTACTGTACAGAAAAGCCTTAGATTGAAGAAAAATATGTTGTGATAATTTTTAATGTTAAGCAATCATGTAAATAAAAAGATAAGCAAAATAAATTAATTGGAAATTTTATTTGGCTGATTTGTTGGTGTTTTCACTCCCTTTTCTAAGTAGATCAACTTGGCTTTGTTAATTGTCTTCACAAGTATCTTCACCTTTCTATCCTATTTTTCACTTTTGTTTTATATAAATGCAGAGGAATAATCTGAATGTCTGCTTTAAGGGTTTCCCCTTCACAATCAGACACATGAACTTCCCTCCAGTTTGGCAAGTCCTCACAGGCAGTCCTCATGAACACATCAAAGGAATGTTACTTACACATTGAATTTGAAAATTCCACAAACTTTCTTATCTCCTACCAACACACCTTTCACCTGAGAATTGGTAGCACTAGTGTTTTGTGGTGTCCAAATATTGGTCAGCAGTGGTGCTTCTTCCACTGCTCAAATCAGACTTTTATACCATTGGTACATCTCACCATTAGCCATCTGTCACTAAATGTATCTTTTACAGGTTCAGATGACACCCATTACACATGTATAATCCCCCAGAAAAAGCTGTGAAAATGCTCTTCTCTTCGTGCCCTCTAACCTTGATATCACAGCATCATAGCTTAACCCCACACAACCACTTGCTTACTCCCCAGCCAGTGGGATCAGGGAGAGAACTGGAAGGGCAGAAAAGCTGGAAAACTCGTGGATCGAGATAAGAGAGTTTAATAGGAAAAGCAAGAGCTGTGTATGTGAGCAAAGGAAATCAAGGAATCCATTCCCCACTTCCCATAGCAGGCACGTTCAGCCATCTCCAGGTGCATTGGGTCTGGCTGAGATGGAGTCAGTTTTCCATAGCAGCCCTCCCAGAGCTCTGAGGGACTGCTGGCATCTGCAGCCACCAAAGCACACCCTCTGGATAGACCTTTGGGGTACCTGGGACTGTGAGAGGAGCTTGAGATGAGATAAAGGTGCTGCTACTGTCGGAGTGTTACCTCAGACCTAGGGGGAAGTGCAGTGGTGAGCATTTGCTCGTGAACAGCTCGCCTCTCTGTACACTTTTGTTATTAATATTGTTACTGCTACTGTTTGTCTTCTTATCTCATTGCTGGTCCCAGTAAACCAGCAATGGTTTACTGTTCTTATCTCAGCCCATGATCTTTACCTCTTCTGCCTCCATTTCTCCTCTCCAACCCAATGAAGGGGAGGGGAGAATGATGACACTAAATTAGAGAAAACATTGCTAAACCACAACACTGACACTTTGAGGTATTCAGTGTTATGTTAGGATGAATAGCCAAAAATATTTTTCCAGTTCCAAAAATGCAGAAGCATCAACATTTATTTAAGATTCCTGAATTCATAACCTCTTGCAAATTCTTTTTTTGGTTGAAACATATTATCATAAAACTATGATTTATACAACATTATCTCTTGCAGGCCAGTATGTTTAAGAATAAAAAATTATTGAGAAATTGAACAGGTAGATGATATTTTCTTTACTTTTCTACATTTGGAAAAGTCTTTAATATTCAATTTTTTTCCCTCTCTGAATCATCTTTATCAAGATATGCCCAAAATGTGACTATATTTAATTTACAAATATTTTCTTTCTCTTTGTAGGAATGTTTAATGTTCATTTAACTTCTCCTTTGAGATTAAAGAATACATACTGAAGAATCCTATCCTTTATGTTGCTGAATAATGATGGCCTATAAGATTAATCCAGTTTGGGTTGCTTGATTGTTCAATTAAATTAGATGAAGAATAGGAAAAAGCAAATTGAATTATTGTGCCTTTATCCATCTGTACCACTCAGGCATCCCACTTAAAGGATGGTGCATGGAAAAAGAGGCATTTTTCTTGATAGTGGACTCTCATCCATGTCACTGAATTTTTGTTCTGGATTAGTTAACCTGGCTTCTGCAGGGTTAGAGCTAAACTACAGGGGTGCTCACAGCCAGTGTGAAATTGCTAAATCCTCCCTCCTCCCAGCCCACTCGCTTCATTACCTTCACTGAAAATGCATTGCAGCTAAAGAGCCTTTTGGCCTGGCCACTCTCCAGTTGGTCATATTTGCAGGTAAAGAAGTGGTAGCTGGAGTGGTTCCCCTTCTGGCTGTCTCCTGCTTTGCTGCCCCACTCAATGTCTTCCTTTTTGGTGGTAACAGCCTTCTGCAAAAATATTTGCCACTCTTTCTGCACTATTGCTACAGGCCTATCTGTTAAATCTTAAATACTAATGAATCATTAAAAAGGGTATTAACATATTTGCTGGCCCTATATGTGTGTCTTATTCTTCACAGTTTTATAGCAATTTCTATTAAAAACCTCATTGCAGAGATTATTGTGACATGCTTTGAAACAGCAGCATTCATTACATATTATCTATGTTTTGGAATTTGGGAAATTAATGCACCAGAAAATGAAATGACTCACCCAGGGTCTCTGAAGATGTATGTTCAACTCATGGTTAAAATTCGGGCTGTATATCTGCATTGTGTTGGTTGCACATTCTTTTTTGCTGCTTCTCTTTTTTTCTTTAAACCACATCAGTTTTACATTTAGCTGGAAAATTCCACTGTGTTGCTGCTTTTGTTGTCAAATTATAATTGGCATTTACGCAATTACTTTAGTTAAATGTGGCTTGTTTGTGGGTGTTCCCTCCCTCTGCTTAAGGGTTCAAAGGATGGAGAGAAAATGGGATAACTGGGAAAGAAGAGCCAGGCTGTGGGAAAGGATTGGCAGAGAAATAGAGAGGCAGAGACCACAGAACTGCTCAGGTGATAGAGTGACTGTGAGATGTGCTGCTGCTGCTGTTGGGAGTCTTGTATCCACAAACGGGCAGAATTACATTGATTTTCCAGCCTTTCAGTTTGGGTGGGGTAGGGAAAAAAGAAGGTTAGAGGTAAGGGAGAAATGGGCAGAGGCTGTGAGGGAGCTGCACATTGGGCTTTTCCTTACATTACCTGTTCTGATGTGTCCACTCCCCAGGTGGGGAGTGTGGAGATGGTAGATATTTATTTTCATAGGTTACATCTTCTGTAAAAAGATGATGTTTTATGTGTCTGCTTCCAAATTGTATGAGTGGAATCAACTCTCTCACAGTGCCTACAGCTTTCTGATTTGTGTCTTGCAGACGTGTTGCCCTTGTCTTTCCAGGGGGTTTGTACTGATGTCCAGAGGGGACTTCAACTGCAGCCTTTAGAGGGGAGACCCAGCAATGCTCTGGTTACAAGGTATTTTTTTAGCAGGTATATGAGGCATCCTGTCCTTGGGGCCCAAGATTTCTTGACATTTGTAGTAATTTTGTTTGTTGTAGAACAAATAAATATCCTTAGACATCAACATATCATCAATACTTAGTCATCATAAGGAGTTAGAAATTTATTTCTTAACTTCTGTTTTCCTTTCAATGCCAGATGGAGAGAAATGAACAAGAAATTCAGAGCAATAAAATTGCAATTTTCTATATAGACAGATAAGTGAAAAATAATTTTCATTTATGGGAGTATGTCTTCATTTTGGAGATGTCTTGAATATATCTTAGCTTTGGTTTGAGAAAACAGATGTGTGAAAAAGTTATTTGTAATAATAATCATAAAGAAATTAACATATGCTTATATTTTTCATTCCACTTTAGATTTTGTGGAACACCACTCATCTGTAAACTACTATATGCACATGTATTATTGCATAAAGAATAATATTAGAAATGTACTTTCTTTTTTTTTGCTTCTTCTGCGACTGCAGTGTGAGAACTGCTTGCCAGAAGGTTGCAGATTTAAATGTGGGATCCATATAGTTCCAATGTAGCAGATTTAAAGGTTGTAACGCCACAGAGCATCCAGGAATCTGACCAATTTGACTCATAAATCCTTTCAAATACAAAATCTGCAGTAGAGTATCTGAAGCTTCCCATTTCCTGCTTTTCTTATCAGTAATGCTTCTGTGTTTCCTGAGACAAGTTAAATGCAAGTTAATCTTTTGATCTGTTTGTAAAGATAACTTTGTCATGCAAATAAAATGAGGCCCAGTCTCCAGTTCAATTCTCTTCCATTTAGATTTTTATACTGAGCATCAGAGGGACTACTGACTATCTTGTGAATCCAGATTTTGGATTGTCCCTGACAATTTCAATTGCTCAGTTAAAAGGTAAGTAAGTAATCCTCCTCGGAAATAGGAAGCTGCTCTTAAAAATTGTGTCCTGTCCTAAGACTTTCTTAATTGTCAAAGCCTGCACTTCTGTGAAGTTCCACTACTTGAGGAAATTCCCAACATATTGAAGTAATTGCAATAAAAACAATACACGAATGAAGAAACAAAGTCAGTAACAATTTTAATAAGGAGGTGGTTGTGTTAAAAATAATCTGGAAAACTAAGCTCAGGCTTTTAACAAAATATTTTGTATAAAATATTTTCCTGTATTTAATTTTTTTTTTTTATTTGTAGCACATCTGGTGAATCTGTGAGTGTGGTGAGGCACAGGAGTAGTTCTCCCTGAAAAGTTGTGGATGTCCCATAGTGGTAAATGTTTGAAGACAGGTTGAATGGGGCTCTGAGCAACCTGGTCATGGAAAGTGGGTCAGAACTAGATGGTCTTTAAGGTCCTTCCAGTGCAAAGCATTTTATGATTCTGTGATTCTATGATTCTATGAATTCAAAGTATACCACTTCCTCATAAAACAAAAACCCAGTCCTGTTTAGAGGAATACAGTATCTGCAACAATTTCACTTATCTACAACAGTGAACATGATTTTCCACACAGGAAAAAATAGGAAATCTCTTGTAAAAGAAAAAAAGGAAAAAAAAAAACATAAGGAAAGAAAAAGGGAAAAAAAAGTCAAGGTTTATTGACATCTCACACCGAAATTCAGATTTCTTCTTCCCTACAGAGCTGCTCTCCATAGAAAGAAAATTTTAAAAATACTTGAAATTTATGTGAAAATTGTTGTAGATAACAGGAACACAAGAATCATGCCAGCTTAAGGTATTGAGAAGAGCAACCTTTATAAGTTTTTTCTAAATTTTGACAAAAAGACACATTCCTAATCATATTTATATAAGTATATTAGCTTCTATTTGTTTCTAAAAGTAAGTATATTCAGGTAGTACAGCTTTTTGTGTTAAAAAGTTGTACAGAGTAGGATTTCCGTATTCATCATTTGGTGGATTCTGTTTGTTGGTAAGGTGAAGTAGAAATAAATGTAACTGTAACAATGTGGAATTACAGTGGCAAAATGAATTCATTGGAAAAAATTGAAAATCATAGAATCATTTTGCTTGGAAAAAAAGTGTATGTTGAATTATTCTAAAAGATGCCTAGTGTTATACAGATAAATATATGCAGATTCTGATTTCCAGTCAGGTTGTTGCATTGTGGAAGGTGTTTTGAGCAGCTTTGAAGCTGAGTCCTTCTGTGGCTTGTGCAGGCTATTACTCACCTGAAATATTAACATCTATTTTCAGCTTTTGTTCAAATTACACTTATTTATTCATTAGAGAATTTTAATGGGTTGATTCAAGCTTACTTTTGACTTCAAATTAGTCATATTGTTCCAATTTCAAACAGCTCCATAAAAGTGTGGTTTGCCGAAGTGCAAAAAATACTTGCAGTTGTCCCAGGAAAAATCCATTAAAAATGTAAGAATGAGGCTTGTTTTGACAAATTTCAACATGAGTCATGAATAGTCAGGATTCTTACACCTTTGAACACGAATTTTCAAGCTGCATAATTTTGATCCCAAAATAATACCTCATGCCATATTATCACAAATTCTCAGACCTTAAGATGTTACTTTTTATAACTAGTCACCGACTTATGACCTATAGAAGCTGTCTTACCTTCTCTTTAGATTTTTTTAATCCCTGAATAATAGAAAAATGTTGAACTGTGGTGTCTGAAAAAAACCCCAGTTCATTTTGGATACGTAACATGGAAAATTCCTGTTTTCTTCTGGTGATAAACCCTGAAGATCCCTGCTTCATCAGTTATTATAGTATCCATGCATAATGGATTCATTGGGAATGAAAAATTTATTCTGAGATTGATTTTGGTGGGAATTTAGGCAATTTCTGATGCAACTGCAATGAGGCCTCCAACTTGGTATGTCTCAGAATGTGAAAGTAAAAAGCACATGGTGTTTTTCATATTCCAAAAGTGAAAATATCCTGTCAGAGGGGCAGTAGATGTGCAGAGATTGAATAAAATCATGTCACACTATACTCACTGATTTCATGTTCTTTGAAAAGTACTAAACAGTTTTTATTATTGGCCTGCAACTTTGTGGAAGTAAAGTTGCTTTCTTATTCCTATTTTGCATATTTTGGTTGTTTATCAGATCACAAGAGATATAATCCTAATTCACTAATTGGCCTTGGACAGCTCAGTGACATTCACAAATTAGAAGTAATAATAATTTGTAGCTTTTGGGGTTTTTTTCAGCAAACTTTCTTTGCAGTGTTTTGCTTGTAGTGCTATGAAAGTTTTTTCTGTGTTTCTCTATGAATTTAATTTTCAGATATGTTAATACTGAAACTGAATTTCTGTGTGTGCTTTAGCCAACATGGAAGCACAGTTTGCAGATTCATCTACAAAGCTTACTGAGAAAGTGGAAATGCAGTACATATATCCAAAAAAAAAAAAAAAAAGCTGTGATAAGCCAGACATCCTGGATGAAACTTAATGTCACTCTTAGAGAAAATACAGCTGTCTTGAATCCAATCTATGCATGCATACTAAAGACAAATGCAGTAGGAGAATTTATTTTGAAAATAATGCTCTTCATCAAGAGTACTTTGGAAGATGATGGTCTCTGTTATAACCAACAATTTCTCCATTGCAACTGACTCAGTGGAATCTTGGAAAAGGTAATAGAAATTACTCAGGTCATAAAATATCTCATTTTTTAAACATTTCAGATATATGCAAGACAGAAATCTATGCCAATTCAGGGAGCATCTGGTACTGCAACTTTTGCTCTAAAAGAATTTTTTTAAAAACAGAAAAGGGAAGAAGAAGAGAAAAAGATCTAGCTATACCCATGTACTTTCTGTGTAGCTGTCCATGTACTTTCCAAAAACCCATCTCATTTGTTTTCCCTTTCAGTCCTATGACTAAGAGCAGAAAAATCTCTTTTCTAGTAATTTTCCATGCATGCCTCATCAGCATGGGTCAACTGAAAACTTAGAAGAATCATTATGTACATGTGACAGAATAGCCTTCAAAATATAAGCAGTTGGCGTTATTGTTTTGTTGATTTTTTAGTCACAATGTAGAAAAATTATACTCCTCTTTCCCATTCACCTGAGTGAAAATAGAGGCCATTCAACATTTGATTGTATTTCCCAGCTAGGTAATAAAAGATCAAAAGGAAATTTCAGTTCCTAGGATTTGAAAACAGGCAAAACTGATATCTTATTTGGTTCAATCCCACCTGACTCCTGGGAGTGCAAAGCCCTTATATACAAGGGGTTAATTTTCTATATAATTCTGAAAGTTAAATGCAGTAGAGATCTGGAAGTTCTTGTAGTCCTTTTTCTGGCCAAGGCAGCACTGATACCAGCTGTTTGCTCCTGGATGTCTCTGCTAGAGTCAGTCTGAAACGATGTAAGAAACAAGGCAGTCACCTTCCTGTGGAATGATCCTCTTCAGTCCAGCACCTGCATTAGGCAATCACCTTACAGATTTGAGTACCCTGTAAACCACGCAAAAAGTGGATTTGATAGCAGAGGTAAGTTTTTTTTTCAAATGATTTTGTGTAGTATTCTCAGCATGTGGGGTTTCTCTCTTAGTTTGAACACACTAAAAATGAAACCTTAATCAACAGCAAAGTCCTCATGTTTAAAGTATGTCTATTTAAGTCAACTGCAAAGGTAGACAATAATTTTGAATTTAAATTAATCCTTTTCCACTTAAAGAATCAAGATTTCTGAGAACAATCCCGTTCAGCTCCTGGTAGATATGTATAAACATGATCTGATCTGAGGAAAATGAAGTGTATTGCCCGTAAAGATAAATATTACAGCTTTAATCTACACTGCAAATTAAATGTTATTAAAATCAGACTCTAGAGAATGTATTTATTTATTAAGTAATTATAGTAGAACTGTTTTCAGTCAGACTTTATCTTACTTTACTAGCCCCTTTGTCAGTACCAAGTATTTTAACTCCTGGATGACATGTTGCTGAGATTAAATAAACAGTAAAATTCACATCCATGTAGACAGTATTTTAGCTGCTGCTGTCACCAGATCCATATTTTTTCTTGTCTTCCAAACGGTAAAATTAGGACATTGATGTTAATCTTTAGTGGGTTTTTTTTTCTGCACCAGGGTAAGTTTATTGAGAAAGTTGTGTGTTAGTCTCATATTTTACTGTACATGGATCTTGTTCTAAAAGATTCACATTAAAAATAATTGGGGTCCTGGTATACTAAATGCTTTTTAAAGTATCTTTTTTTAATGCAATAAAGAAATCTGGACAACATACAAGAATGATCGCTTTGTAGATAATTAAACATTTTTCCAATTACAATATTTTTTTTTTGTTTGGATTTATAAATTATTGATTCCCAATAGACATTATTTTTCTAAAAGAGTTAATTTATCTACAGTCCCCCAGACAAATAAACAACTCACTGCAAAATCCATTTCTTCTTCTTCAGTTAATCAACAAAAATGTAATAGACTAATTTCTTTTCCTTATGATTTTCATGGTGTCTAATGTTTTGTAATTCATGCTTTTAGTTTTAAATATTGATTGTCTGAGCTAAAGTTGTGAAGTGTGTGCCTGTAAAAGCATACAACTTTGTGGACACATATATTCAAAATGAAACTTAAGCTTGCTCTGTGAATTGGCACAGTGAAGTAGGTATTATTAAGTTTTTTGTATAAATCAAAACTGAAGCCCATTTTATAATTTAAATCATACCACAAAGGCATTGAAAATTGTCAAGATATATGTATAAAGACCTGTTACTGTTGGACACAGAGACATTCCTGCACCAACTAAAGCAGGTAACTATGCCATTGAGGAATCTGCATTGTGTACTTCAATGAAAGCTGACACCAGACTATAGATGAATATATGATTTGCTTTCAAAATTTCCACTGAAAGGAAATAGAAGAAATAAATTAAAATAATGCCATATGGCATTATGCTCATGATGGAGATTTCTTAACTAGACTAAATGTAAAATGTTCTTCACATGTCAATCAAATCTGCTTGCATTTACATAAATTTTAATAAAGTATCTTGGGTTAGCTTTTTCTGTCTTGCAAAACAATGATGTTTCTGCACTCAATCTGTTCAAAGTTGCTCTACTGCTTCATTCCTGGTAATCAACAGAGGTCATGAGTCTGATTCTGCTTTCCCATGTGATTTGTACAATTTTTAAAAATTTGAATACAAAGTGAGTATATTTAGTGTGATTCTGATCTGCATAGTTTGAACCCTTGAGTGCTGACCCTTAATGAGTAAAGATTTCAAGGAGTATCTAATGGTGACAGCACTGTCACTAGATCTAGAAACTCACATGGTAACAAAACTCTGACACTACAAGATCAAGATGTTAAAAATGGCTGGGGATGATGGCTTGCTTTTCAAAACAAAAAGAGAAGAATGAAATCAGGTATTTGAAAAACATTAAGCATTTTTTTTCTCAGTATTTTGACAAGATCTCTGTTTTCTTTTAGAGTAAAGGTGTCTTTATAAAAAAAATGTCCATGGTGGTTGTACTCTTTCATGTGTGGTAAAGATGTTATTGAATGAATAAGAGACCACAACAGATTTGTCTGAAGTTTTCCTACTGCATTTGTGATATAGGTGAGAGAGAGCTCCGGCAAACTATACAATGTTATCCATGTTTTCTTTATGCCCAGTGGTTGAAACACTTACTGAGACAGACTGACAAAAAAGAAATAATATTCAGGATATTATGTCAAAAACTTCACAGTTTATGTAGCTACAGGATATTCTTACATGTGGATGCAGTGCTGAAATCCTGAGCCATAATTGCAAAGAACTTGAGAGTTTGTGTTGCCTCTTTTACACATGAATGTATGGGTAAAGAACACTCTAGTTATCCCACAGGAAGATACTTGCCAGCTGGCTGAATCTGAGGCTTCTTTTTTTTTTTTCCTCCTTGCAGAGTGAACATATAGCCAACAGTTTTCAGAACTGAATTCAAGGGACATTTTTTTTTTTTATCTTCAATGTTCCCACATGATATGAGTCACAAATCCTCCTGCACTAAGCAGACAAAACACTTACTTTCAGAGAAAAATTCTTTACATATTTTCTAAGATACACTGATTATGTAAGAATAGTCAATATCTTTATTCCATCATTCTTAATGAACAGTTTAAAAGTGATCTGTTGTTTCTTATGTACAATGTTTAGGGGATATATGTCTGAAGACTGATTTCAAGTTCAGTATAAAATGTGAGGAGCAGAGATTAAAGTCACTATTAATAGAAGAAGCATTAACATTGGAGATGTCACACAGGAATCTGATCATTGAAGAGATGTTAATTCATGCACTTGCTGACTGGAAGAAAAGGTATTTGAAGCTTCAGGTGTTGAAACTTTACTTTCAAATGGAAGAGTGAGAGAGAGCAGGGCACTGGGACAGTCCATTAGACAGGGCTGTGTGGAGGTGTACCTTATACTTTTCATCCCAGGTGACCACTCAAAGCACATTAAACAACTGTGACATTTTGCCAATTGCCAGTCATGTATCTAACAGCAGCAAAGCAGCAGCAGGAATTCCTGCAATCCTTCTTTCTTTTGTTTTAAACTATTAACTTTCACAAAGAAATGTATGCAAAGAAAAGATATGTCTACAGTCTTTAGAACATTAAAAGGAAACATAGAATTACTTTAAAGGTGTTGGAAGAAGTATTGGGAAAATTTCTTTTATCTTTACACATTGTACATTGTCTTCTTCTGGTTTGCCTGGTATTTGATTGCCTTTGGCCACTTGAGGTGTGGATAAATTTATTTACTTCATCCTTTTCAGACCTATCTTTAGTCCTTTGGCTCTTTTCTTCTCTGTTAAAGCTGTCAGTACAAAAGTTACTAATCTGTGATTATTTTTTTTTTTTTTTTTTTTTAAGTATGAATAAAATATCAATTTACAGAAAAAGAGTTTAAGGAATTATTCTGGCCAGGAAATTCAGGTTTTGTCATGTCATCTACATATCCACATTAACGTTCTTAAGCTGTTGTTTTTCAGCTGTACTTGACTCCATGGAGCATTATAATGAGGGTGTATAAACAGAAAAGCTAAGATAATGTCATCAGACAAATATTGGGTTAAAAAGATGATTTCCATTAATATCTTTACATCTAGAATTTAAGAATTCTCAAACCTGAAGGGTATTCCTGTCTTTTTGCCAATCTGGCAAAATAAACTAGTGATAATTTACATGCAAAATATCTTCCAGGTTCAGGGCTCTTTTGAACTTGACTGATATATTTTAAGCTCCCTGTACAGACACCACGCAAAATTTCTTCCTATTGCACTCTCATATCTTTGATGATACATTATGTGCCACTACTGCTTGGTTAGAACTTTCTATTGTCGTTGCCCATAAAGATAATCCTACCCTTTTCTGTCTTGCCCTTATTGAAAGAATGAAGAATTTCTTTGTCAGCTGCTGTTCAGTGCAATAATTTTCCCATTTCCAGACCATGGTATTAATGCCTCCTACACAACCACAAACTATCCTCTGACTCATGCTGCATTGAGAAATACTGGTAAGTACATCTGGCTTCATGTGCTTCACACATCCTTCCAAAACCTCTTGGCCTTGTTAATAGTTAGCTCTCTAGGCTGCATTGCTTCAAAATGCAGTAGTCCCCAAATTAAGAGTTTTAAAGTTTTCATTGAAATGCAATTAGAATGTTGATTATTTAAAATTTAACAGAAGCAGAAATGATTGAGCAATTTGTGAAGAGCTTTGTGATGCAGAACTCAATCAGATGAAATTGAATCGGAAATCTTAAAATGGAAGATGAGCAAATTTACAATGCAAATTTAATGTAAGATATAAAATATAATAAACATCATTAGAGAGATCATAAACTGATATTGATCTGCTATGCACCATGCCTTTGCTACACATCTAAAAAGAAAGTTGAAAATCTTCAGTAGTGAAAAATTATATGATATATAAGCTATTTAATTAAAAACTCGCAGAACAGTGTTGTATGTTTATTAAAACAAATGAAGTTATAATTACCTGGAATATTTTTGTCCTATATTTGCCTTTTCAGAATGGTTAATTTTAACAATAATTTCTATATATTTGGAAGTCTATTTATTTTCTTAGTATTCTTAACTCAGTAGGATGTTCAAATAGTGTCAGTTAGACTTTAAAATTTCCATGCTATGCTCTGAGTAAA
This sequence comes from Lonchura striata, assembly GCF_050655825.1. NCBI lineage: Eukaryota > Metazoa > Chordata > Aves > Passeriformes > Estrildidae > Lonchura > Lonchura striata. Next base: position 101,237,837 of record NC_140704.1, read on the forward strand.
ATGGGAAAAAAAATTGATATAGTGACTTTTATATCCACAGTGTGAATTATTCAGAGTTGCATAATTTGTTGGGGTTTTTTGTTGGTTTTGGGGGCCTGGGGGATGGGGTCTCCCTTTTATTTTATTTTTTTTTTTTCTGCTCCTTAATTGGGAATTGTGGGGTTTGGGGTTTTGGTGGTTTTCTTTTAATTTATGGGTGAATTGTTGTTTCTGTCAATCAGTGACAATGGACCATTTTCTCAGGGGATATGTTTTGCTAGGAACTCAGAATAAGAATGGAAGTTCATTAATAGAGTATTTAAATGCCAGATGTATCCCAATTTTTAAATAGAGTGATCAACCTCTTCTGTGATAGCAGAGACAGAGCTTTTCTATTCTTGGCTAGTGTGATGATATCCATGCCACTCAGCACTTACTTCTATATTAATGATCTTCTGCCTGCCAAAAGCAGCACGTTGCATAGCTTTTTTTCAAGTCCCTATTCACCTGAAATAACTTGCTTTCTATTTATCTCTGTCTCAATTTAGAATGTGATTCATAGGTCTACAGTGAAAAATTATCAGTCTTTTAAAGCACATGGAAGCAAGAACTAATCCTGAGGGACCTTCATTCTTTGGCTCTTAGATGCTGAGCTCCCCAGAGCCAGAATTATCTCTGTATCTTTCACAGTGTCAGCCACATTGTCAGCACCTAATTAGAAAGCAAGAAGATGGAGACAAGTGAAGATGCCTTTTTCACACTTCTGCTGTGATTATTGACCTCTTAAATGCTGCTTTTCTTACTTTTTATCTTTTATGATGAACTAAAGATTGGATGCCCCTTCACTACAAAATACTAAAAGGAAAGAAACCAAGCCAGCCCTGTTGGGAATACAAGAGATAGCTCCTCTTCCTTTCTGAAGGAAAAGCTTAGATCAAAAGCAGGTATAAAACTGTGGAAAACTCAGGCTGGAAGAGACGTTCCAAATTCATCTCATCCATCTCTGTCTTCTGAGGCGGGAGAAGCATATGCTTAATGTGCCTGAGAAATTCCCACTTTAGAAATGCATGCATAAAACCCTTGTGAGGTCGTATTACAGCATGTAACCAGTCTTACAAGGAGATTTTTTTTCCATTATATCTAATCCAGATATCTCTTGGTTAATAATGACTTTATTAATTATTGCTTTCTGAAAAATAGAGAAAGAAAGTGTCACGTTACCAGCCTTCATCCTTCATTTTTTTTGCCCAGAGAAGTTGTGGATGTCCCATCTCTGGAAATGTTCAATGCAAGGCTGAATGGAGCTCTGAGCAACTTGGTTCAGTGGAATTTGTCTCTGCCCACTGCAAGGGAGTTGGAATTAAACCATTTTTAAGGTCCCTTCCTACCCAAGACATCTATGATTCTATGCTTCTGTGAGACCACTGCACTAAACAAACACAGTCCTTTCAGCTTTTCTTCTCAGTTCATGATTCTAAATTTAATCAGTTATTGTTCTCATCTGAATTTTCTCCCATTTGTGTAAAACCTTATTTTAATAATACTAATCTATCTAAGGTCTTACCACTTCTAGAAGAAGCAGAAAAATGCCTCCTTTGTCTTGTATGGAACTCTCTCTTCACATACCTGAGAAAATTTCTTTTGGAGACAGATAATGTGATTATATTTTTGATATTAGTTGGCTAGCAGTCAGAACATCCAGATCCTTTTATCCATCTCTGGATAAAAGGATCTGGATTTTTTTTTTCCCCTTTTCTTCTTTTTAATTCTTAACATTTTGAACATTCTGTTAGCTACTAAGACTAATGATGCTATTAGGTACTCTTGGTTACTTTGTTTGCATTGGAATGTGCTATGTTAAGGAAAATAATAGTGCAGTGAGACTAAGGAGGCTTGCCCTGCTGCTTTTTCACATGTACACCAAAGATCAGTCCAGGAGAGATCTGAAGCACATCAGGCACGACTACATGGTGCTAGAGGGGGTGATCAAGAGCATAGGCAGCTTAGGTGGTGTCTTCTTGATTCTGCTGAAAAAATGGAAAGTTCTGGGAAGAGAAGGACAATTCCATGGGCCCGGACTGAGTTGCATGCTGATGTCAACAGCAAGTTGTCTTTTATCACCATGGGCTCTTTTATTGGTCAAGGAATGCTAAAAAAAGACAGGATCCACCTGAGGACAGAGGAGAAAACATCCTTGACAACAGACTGGTGAGGGAAGCTGCAATAGGAAAGTGAGATGACAACCCACATAAGAGCAAGGAAGTGGACTGGGCTGACAAGCAAAAAGTGTGCAATTATATGGACAGGAAACACCTTGAAAACAATAAAACAGGGTACAAGGGTGACCATTCCAAGTATGCCTACACAAACAGCGAAATGCTAAAGGAAGCACAAATGGAATCTAATGGGTTAAACATTTTTTTTGAGGGCTAGTATTCTGCTACCTCTATAAGCCAAAAATACTTCATCTTCTCAGCTACTCTTCCATAATTTGATGCCACTGCAGCCACCACTTGGGAATTCAATTTAAATAAAGTATGGTATCTACTATCTCTACTATCTCTACTATCCAACATAACTGCAATGACACCCAGTAGTTAAATCCAGATCCAAGAGTTTTGTAACTTTGTTTTTTGTTTCCAACATAGTAAATGTGATGGATGAAATTTTGAGATAATGCAATTTGCAAATCATCACAGGATGGAATTGCATGGGAAAATAGAAAGTGTACAGTGACAGCTATGAAGTATTCACAATTAAGGAGATAGTTTTGTGTAGGAAAGATGGAATAATATTTTGTTTGGGGAAATACAAGTTACAAGTTAATACAAGAAATAGGCAGACAAAAAGCAGAGGATAAAATGAATTACAGATTCAGATACTTAAACTTCCAAATACTCTAAAGGAAATCACTAACTGGTGAATACTATTTAATGTCTGAAATATTCATATCTGCAAAAGCTTCTTCAGCTGCATATATTTCTAATTATGAACCTGTCTTTCAGCTGGCCTGTAAGACAGAAATAGAATTTATAACTTAATAAGGACAAAAGAAATGTGAGGAAAATTTTTGGTAAAAATACTGATTATATATTGATTTTTTATATTTTCCTACTGGGTACCAAGCTGCATAACAAACTTATTATGAAACAAATTAGGTATTTCATTCTTCACCAGTATGTTTTCAGTCCATAAAAAAATCCATTCATAGGATCTGAGCAAATTCCCCATCATTTGTCCTCAGGCTACACTCCTGTCATATAACACTTCTGGGGCCGGGCAGCTTGGGTATGTACCTTATCCATTGCCTTTGCACCTGTGGTTTTCACTCTTGAGAAACACTGGTTCCAATAGTCATGCTTAGGATCCAGCCTGATTTTTCCCTTCCCTTCCCTTCCCTTCCCTTCCCTTCCCTTCCCTTCCCTTCCCTTCCCTTCCCTTCCCTTCCCTTCCCTTCCCTTCCCTTCCCTTCCCTTCCCTTCCCTTCCCTTCCCTTCCCTTCCCTTCCCTTCCCTTCCCTTCCCTTCCCTTCCCTTCCCTTCCCTTCCCTTCCCTTCCCCTTCCCCTTCCCCTTCCCCTTCCCCTTCCCTTCCCCTTCCCCTTCCCCTTCCCCTTCCCCTTCTCCTTCTCCTTCTCCTTCCCCTTCCCCTTCCCCTTCCCCTTCCCCTTCCCCTTCCCCTTCCCCTGAATGAAATTCCTGGAAATCTGACCACTCAGATATTCAAGACCCTTCTGCAGGTAGATCTTGTCATAGTGCTCTATAACAGATTTAACAGATGATTTTAACAGATGACTTCTTCCCCAGCAACCAAATGCTCATTGCTGGGAGTTCATAACTGTTTATACTTGAAGAGAGAATGATTTTCTCATTCTTATTAAAGCAGCACTCTTTCTCCCTCCCTCTCTTTGACCTCTCTCTTTCCTTGCAGTCTAGGCAACTAAAGTTCAGCATACAACAGGAAAAAATAAACAAAAATAGAATATATACAAACAAACTGCAATTGGCAGGTGAATTACAATTGTGTGGTCAATGTTTAGCATATAATGCAGAATTAATAATTTGTACAAAAAGAGTCACCACATTTCTCACAATATAATTTAATATATATTTAAAGGGATTATTTAAGCATATAGGAGTATAAATATATAAATACTTTAATTTTAACTTTCATGAGCTGAACAGCTGCTGTTAGTAAAATGCATTTTTTGAACACAACAATAACTTCTGGTTTCTAATGTAATTGTGGAACTGCTGTCAGTAACTCATTAAAACTGAAAAAAGAGGCAAACCTGTATTTTTAAAAACTTTATAAAATCATGTAGTATGTGTGTAGTTTAGAAGCTAAATATAATGTCTTGTTTAGTCTACTCAGGAAGGGTGAAAGGATCACTCAAAATATTTTCTCCTCTGAAAACTGCTTTTCTTGGTGAAAAGAAGAGCCTCAGAGAAAGTTTGTCTTCCTAAAATTTTAAGCCTCCTTTTCACACATTTTTTTTTCATCACTGCTTATTACAAGCAGAGGAAGAAAACTGTATTTGTGTGTGGAGCCTCAGCAAACCAAGTGGAACCTGGGAACCTCCCTCTACTGTAGAGCTGAGTTAACTTTGCAGTTTTGAAAAGTTTGCTAAGGTCTTCAGTTATTTCTGATAGCATTACTTTTTAAGGGAATGAAAGAATCTCTGCAAAAACAGTATCAACTAATACTATCAGAGGCCAAAAGAACAAGAACAACAAACCAAACAAAAATGAAGTGGACATGAAAAACTGGAGAAAGTCAGAAAATCTCTACTAATGAATGGGGACCAGACTTTCACACGAGTTATTTTGACTTCTAAGTGCTTGTAGCGAGGGCAGGAGAGGATGGGGAGAAATGATACCATTATTTTATTATTCTTTCAGAAGATTTTCTCAACTTCAACTATTTCCCTGCTGCAGAATTTTAGTTTAGTTGCTTGATGTTTTAAGTCTCAGAGAGTTCCTTTATACTCTTCTACTTCTCTCTATTCCTGATATTTGCTATCCAAGAAAAAAATTCAAAGAGAATACATATTTCAAAATATGAAATCTTGCATTTTTTTCTCCTTTAAATACCCAATATCAGACAGATATAGGTACAACTGCAAAATGTGATGAGATAAAATGCTGCCAAAAGAGGCTGCTGGAGGATAACTAGCATATGAGCACTTCCTTGCTAAGAAGAGGCCTATGGACCTATCCTGGGTGCTGTCACCTCCTCCTGCTTTCTGTTCAGGCAGCAAGATGTGACCATGGGCAGAGCAGACAACAGTGGCAGTGTCTGGCATGAGCAGCAGGAAGGCAGAGTCTGTTTTTATCAGACACAGTGATAAATTTTTATTTAAAGTTTCTGAAGTGTTCACACGTGGCGTGTCACCCTGAGCTGTGCGTGTGCAGGGGTGAAGGGGTGTGGGCGTGCTATTTTCCCCTAGAAGGGTTTCTGGGAGCGGGAGGTTTTCATCCCACACATACCAGGCTGAAAGCAAAGAAACTGTGTTTAGAAAAGTGCTAAATAAAGTAAGTGATTGAACAGAGGAGAAGGAGGATGAAGGAACTATGCTGATGCTGCTGTCAAAATAAAATGGGACAATTGCTTAAAACAAAAGCCTGGGATTCTTTAGCGTACCTAGAAGATTTAATTAGAACTACGTAGGCCTGATTTGCCATTGTTTGTGCCTTATATAATCATATAAATTGTTCAAGGTACCATATTGTAATAAAGGAGATATTTACATTATTCATCAAGAGTGAAAATGCATTAATGTTGCTGCACATTTTCAAATAAGATATATATGCAAACAAATAAAGAAACAAAAAAAAATAGTCATGATGTCTATGCTTGAAAATGGTGATGATAGAATGCAGAGCAGCAAGAATCTCCAAATTGTTTCTATTTTAATTTGGCTGTTTGTGCCTTGTTCTCATTATTAACATAACATTTATTATTTGTATGCATGCAAATGATACAGTTATATCAAGATTTCTACATGGAAAATCTTCACTGAATTTGAAAGGCAATCTTAGCTTTGTAATGTTCTTGTTATAGTGTATTACAATGTAGTAACATTATATATTATCAAGCAGTTGGGATATATTATTTGGCAAATATAACACAGGAGTTAACTAATAAATTTTAAGGCAGAAGATATTTTCATCTGTTTGGTGGAAATGTTTTATCTCTTTGCTCCCAGTTGACCATATGCATACTGTACAATTTTCTAGCAAATATATGGCAAAGCAGCAGCAGGGAAGAAGGCTGGTTGTTATAAGGCCTGTCATTTGGGTCAGGGGGGAATGCTCTGGAAGGTAGGAGGTAGCATCATTATACACAAAATTCCCTATTAAGCATGTTTACATAGGAGAACCACCTGGAGTTCAGGGTGGCACTGTAATGAAACAGTTCAGACATCAAGGATGTACCCAGGAGAAGATGGGGAGATGTCAATGCTCCTGAGGGGAATGTGGGTAGCAGTAGGGCTTGCTCATAGTGGAAAACCAGAGCAAAGACTGCACAATGAAGTGCAAGATTTCTTTGGCAAGAATATGTGGTTTATTGTAAAGCAGGCTGTTGCTGGAAGTCAGTGGTCTGAGGAAAGGATCTGACTTCCAAGAATATGGTGTTCCATGGAGAGGATGGGTTTCGATCACTTTTTCATTTACCCCTCTTCCCTGGCGAATCTGAATGAATCTGCAGATCTGTATCTGCAAGGTATATAAAAAAATTTACCCAATTAAATGTAGCGAATTTTGAGGGATTGCACTTCAAGGAACCTATTTTCTAAGTGTAAAGTCCCATCATAGCAGTTATTCAGTCTAATTTAAATAATACTTAGACTTCCATAGGAAAATTCTTGCTGGAATTTGCATGAGAACTTAAATGATTATCCAGCCTTTGCAGTCAGCTTCAGTAATAGAAATTTAGCTGTCTTTGGCAAGTTGTGTAAGAGTTAATTAGCTACACTGTGTTATACCTTCTGTTTGGTTTACTGATTTTATCTCTCTTCTGTCCTTGCCTGTCATTAATTTTCAGTCTCCTTGATTGCAGTCTACATGGATCTTCAAGTTCTTCATTAATTATTTTAGGTAAACTCATTAGGCAGTGTTCCTTCTGTCTTTCTACATTTCAATGTTTTAATCATATTTCAGGTCTCCAAAGGCAGAGGGAATGTAATTTTCTGTGCTGTATTCCATTGATAAAAAATTGCAGGCTAGACTTTTTCACTCTCTGTTTCACAGAGACTGAGAGGCTCTCTGAAGTTACAGATTCCCACAACGGAGGTTCCATCTTGCCAATGTGAAACACTTATTCCTAGGTAGCCTACTTACCTTCCAGTTGTTGCCACGGAGAGAAACAAACACATTAGGAATATATTGTAGTGACTTTTTTTAATTTAAAAACATCTAATTAAAAAACTATCTAATTGAAGAACTTGAAAGATTGATCCTTTTACAGCCTAAGAACAAGAGTGTGATCATTACTCTTTTCCAACATTAAGGTCTTCCGCAAGATGAGACAGTGCTCATCCTAGCTTATGGGATACAGGCATTATAAAGCTGATTTTAGAAATCAAGTGGCTCTGAATGTCAGAAAAATTGACAATCTTTCCACTGCAGACTTTTAAACATGTATTTTCTTAAGTAGTAAACAGTAAATTATATTAATAAAAACAATATCTCAAAGGGATTTCAGTCAAAATTATTTAAGATATATCTATGGTTTCTATGTAGTTGAAGTCTTGAATTTGTCTGGAAATCTTTCATACCACAGACAGACTATACAGATTTTTCCCAAGTACAGTGTATGAATGAATAAAATTTAAAAAAAAATTTAGGTCCATGTGAGTTTTGTGAATGGGAGAATTGCAGCTCTTAGGCTGGAATGTCTTTAACATAATTTACTAAAGCATGTCCTGAGGGTCACGTCAAACCATTTTCTTATTATAACTAGTGTGAAAGAAGAACAAGATTATACCAAGTTTAATTAGATTGGCCCCATAATTTATGCTGCTGAATATTTGCTGAAACTCTTAATAGAACATTCATGTACTCACAGTTTATAGAAATAGCCTTCTTGCAATGTCATCACAGACTCAGAGTTCCATAAAGACTGTTTTGTCTAAACATGCACAAAAATATAGTCATAGGTATGAATTATATTTTTCAGCATTTCAAATTATTTCAATGTCATTCTGCTGTAAGTCAATTTCATTAGTATTTGCTGTACTGGAATTGTGGAAACTAAACTTCCCTTGAATTAATTATAAGCAGGTTTTTGCCGAGTCTTGTGTTTTCAACAGATGCTTCTGAAGTGTCTGAGAACCAAAATAATCCCATGTTTACCTGGCTGGGAGGAAACATTGCTTTTACTTGCCCTGATAAAACTGGAGGTTCAGTGCAGCGAGCGACTGGGAAAGAATTAAAGCAGATTGGGTAGATATTGTCATTCTGTGCAACTCATCAGGAAAGCAAAGCTTTGGTTCAGATTTCAAAGAATGTACACCAGTGCATTGTTCTGATCAGGAAAACTCCAGGATTGTCTTTTAAAACATTACAGCCCCTGACTTTGTGATATACTTCCATGTAGCTGCTGGAAGAAACAAAAACTATATGATGAATTTTACTGTGGCAGGTAAGTAAAGGAAAAAAATGGTAAATGTTTTCAAACAAGGCCTTCTGAGGCATTAGCACTTTTATACAAATAAAATGACTCTTCAGCAACAAGTGAGGATTTATTTAAATACCACATTCCAATTAGCATGTAAAAGATAGCAAAGTTAACAATAAATTTATTTTCTCAAAAATAAGCTGGGTTTAAGCTTGTCTGATCTCATTGCAGGACTTTAGACCTATTTGTCTTTTTAAAAACAGATTTGATACTAACAATCACAGAATCATGGAATTATTTAGACTGGAAAAGACCTCCAGAATCATCAAGCCCAAACTTGGACTGGACATTTTGTGAGCTGAACCATTCCTGTTGTTTCTTGAACACTTCCAGGGACAATGACTTCATTACCTGCCTGGGCAGACTGTTTCTATGCCTGACCACCTTTTCCTCATTTCCAACAAGAACATCCCCTGGTGAAGCTTCAGGGAGTCTCTTGTTCTGTCACTGGATGCCTGGGAAAAGAGACCAACCTCCACCTGGCTACAACATTTTCAGGTTATTGTAGAGAGTGGTAAGGTCTCCTCTGATCCTCCTTTTCTCCAGGCTAAACAATCCCACCTCCTTCAGCTGCTCCTCATATGACTTACAAGAAGGACATGCTTTGGAAGTGGACAGAGTGCCTGAGTTTGCAGGAAGAGGTGGGCATTCTCCTAAAAAGGCACAATGAGAAGTCCCCATCTGCACATTTGTATTGCAGGGCCTTGGGGATGAGACCTGTCCTCCAACAAAGGCAAAGAACACTGTTACAGTAGTATTTGTCATGCAGAAATTTCTAAACTGTGCTCCACCTTTTTCAGATAAGGGAGAGCTTTTCCTCATGGACAGCTGAGAAGCTCTCTAGGTTTTGCTGTTACTATTATCACAGTTTGCTTATAATGGGACCTATGTGTCCCAACACATAGACACTTGAAATTTCTAAAATTGTGGGTTAAATTCCACCTTTACTTCTATTTTCTATTATGACCCAAAAAAAAAAAAAAAAAAAAAAAAAAAAAAAAAAAAAGACTTGGTTTTGCTTAATCTCTGTAAAATGTATTTTGAAAACCTAATCCTTGCACCACCCCAGACCTCCCTCTGTTGAAGCATTCAATACAGCTGTCATTGCTCTCTCCTTGTTCCTGGTGATACATGAGTGTTTGGCAGTGCTGTAGCATGGTCTAAAACTCCAGAATATATTTTAACTGTGATATGGTTAATTGAAAAGAGGAGAATATGCTTGGGAAAAAACCCATGATGACCTGCTTTACTTCGAATACTTGACCACACAAATCTATGAAAATGAGCAGAATGTGATACAAATACAGGAAACAGGACAAAAAGTCCTCACCTCTGACAGTTTTAAACATTCAAATTTAAAAATCCTGACTATATTGATATAATCTAGCATGTGTTGATTGTGGAGCAATAGAAATATTTCCTTCTTACTCCCAAGTGCAGTGCATCTAACACCAAAATGAAAACATATAGTTGGAAAAAAATACTGTAACCTTCAGAATGACCAGTTCTACCTATACAAAATATTTCTTCTCCAAAAGAAGAAAGTTTGGTTTCCATGCTTCTTGCTCTTGAAACAAATTCAATTTATGATTTTAGTCCTAGCAATGGCAGCATAGTTGTGGCTGTTTATTGTGGAAAAAAATATGAAAACATTGAAGAATACCAAGTACAGTATGATTCAGAAAATACTCCATGTATCCCTTTTAATCCCTCACCCTGCGTCATTAAGTGCATTTTGTTGAGGTTTCATTAATCTCAATGAAACTGAAATATCAAGGCTTTCCTATTATTTCTCTTCAGCATTTGGAGCTTTTTCATAACACACAATTAATATTTCTGGTGTGATATGTAAAAGCACTAAGTGGAGAGAAATAGCAGGCCAGGCATCAGCTCCCACTGCACCCTGTGGCACAGACAGTGAAGTCTCTCACAAACTCATGAGTAACTTACCCTATGTGATCCAACAGTTGTGGCTAGAATAAACAAACTGCTGCCAGAAGCTTACTGCACTATTTTTTTTTGGTATGTTCTACCAGTTCAGTCATGTCATTTTCTTTGGCTTAGCATTACAGCCACGCTCTGGCTGAGATTTTCTACCAAACTCTTCCAACACTTTAAGCCTGTTGGTGTGATTCTGCATGGGTGAGATTCTTCTCGCCTTGCCCAGTTCCAGAGTTATTTTGAAATACTGAGTCTAGAAGGTGGGAGGAGAGGAGGAGAGCTGCTGTTTAGGTTTTAGGTTGAGAGAGCAAGAGAAAAGATAAGAACCCCTTTTTTTTTTTTTTTTTTTTTTAAGCTGTTGCTGAGAGGACCTCAAGAACTTTTGAAGAGCAGGAATCTTAGGTAAAAAGCTGTATTAAGAGCACAAGATTATTTTCAGAAGAGGTAACAGTCCAAAAATTGCTGATTCTGAGAGGTGGTATGGTAGAAAGAAACATCTTGCTTCTTGTCTAGAAGCATTCTTGTTCCATGAAAAAAGGGAGAGAGGAAGGAATTCAAGCCTCATGAAAGCAGTTCTTGTAGTTGTATCAGTAAAATTCAGCAAGCTGCATTTAATGTTTTTGAATGCTAGCAAAAATTAAACCAGGAGATTAATTCAGTATCACTAAGTTTATCCACCCTATCCTATTAAATTTTGTGACTGTTGTTTTCCAGAAACAGGTTAAATCGGTCTTCTGCAAATACTTTTTGACCTCAAAACCTGGAACACTTAAAACAATGTATTTGAAAAGTAGTGAAGTATTGTAGTTCTTGTTGGACCACTCTTACAGAAACAGCCGAATATTACACATTTATACAATGTGTTCAAGAGATTCTGGATTAATTTCTGATGTATTCTTCACCATATCTCTCCTGCTAAAAATTCTCAATTTGGAGATCAGTCATGACACCAGATTCCACATCTGAATCCATTTTCTGTGCTTTTCTTACTATGCTTTTTTCTTTGAGATAGTCTTTGAAGAAAGGAAGCAGACTTGCGATCCACATATTGTTTTGGTAGATGGTTTGGAAAGAACGGGACATGTCATATGAAAAGACTGAAAAATTAGCAGGGCTGAAAAAGAAGTACTTATTCCCTCTTGAAGATTTTCAGAGATTTAACAATTTTTTTATCACTTTACCAGAAAGCAGGGTAACAAGTTCTTTAAGGCAAAGTAAAACAGAAACATGTTTTTGTGTGGTCCCACTATATCTAAAACATGCATTAGTGGTTGCATTTATATGCATGTTTAGGGCGTCAGAGTTACAATACAGTTTGTACTAGGTCTTCCTAGTTTTGTTGCCCTCCTCTGGATACATTCAAATATCTCCACCTACTTCTGGGGCCCAGAACTGCACACAGTGCTCAGGGTGAGATCACACCATGGCTGAATACAGTAGGATAATCTTCATTAGCATCCAGATGAAAAGCAAGGAAGTACTTGCACTGTCGCTGGCATTTATCATACATTCCTTGAGAGCTGAAAGGAGACAGCAGCATTTCTGGACCATGGGAAACAGACAGAAAATAACAACTGGAGTAAGGGGGTGAGGAGAGCCAGGATAGGAGTAAAATTATCTTCCTTCTTCCTTCATGAAGTCATTCAGTATGAACACTAGGTATCAAATTATCTCTGCGGGTCTCTACTCAACCAACCACCATTCCCTGGGCTTAAATGCATTCATGCCTTTCAGCTATGGGGTAAACTATTTCAGTGATACCCAGTTAGGATACCATACATGCCAGTCCAACAAGGCACATAACAAAATACATGAAGTTCTTGACAGAGCAGTTTGAATCTCTTGTTAAAACAACTCTCTGGCCCATCAGTGCTTCCTCCTCAAAACCAAAGTTGCACTGAAGGTTGAAAAGTGTCCCACAAAAAAAAATTCCCAAACTTGCAGAGAAATACTAATACGTGACAGAAATTGTACTGATGCCAAAAATATACTTAATAACCTCCTGTCAGCATAACACCTTTGTTGAGAACATGAGAACTAAAGAGACACATGACAAGTCTCTGACATGTTTCTGCAAAATCTTGACTGAGATGTTAAAGTCAGTAATTACAAAAGATTTTGTGTAGTTAAAGAAAACAAATGCCTAAGGGAGGTTTTGCTCACTTCAAATGAGAAAAGGCACATGGGCTTTCACTTGTTGTTATTTAAAAGAAAAAGAATCTAATGATTTTTCTCATCCATATTTAACTGACAGCCGATAATCTCTGCTCTCAAACTCATTAACTTCGAGATTATTATCATGACCTGATAAAACCAAAGGTGAAACTTCAGAAAAAGAAAAATTAAGTCTGGAGCAGTTAAAATCAAAGTTGGGGATGCTGCTGAAATCCACAACTCTATCCAGATTCACCCATCCTTGATGAAAATGAAATAAAAGATTACATTTTTTCCCCTTGTTACTTATAGGATGGGTTGTTTTGTATTTCTGTAATTACTCACTGACATAGACAATGGCTTTGTCTGGTGTGTAGCATAACAGCTGGTAAAAAAAAGACATTATTATTTTTCCTGAATTTGGAGGTAGGTATATGAACCATCCTGTCATTTAAAGTACACAGGAGCTGAAAACATTCTGGCAGCAGAGTGATTTCATGTGTGGTTATAATAGAAAAGGTGCTGGTTTGTATTATCAAGTAGCCTTCTCTATAGTGTCACATACCTTCACCAGTGTAAACTTCTAAGAGAATTTTCTTTCTTTTTTCTTTACAGTAAAATAGCATTGGATTCAAGGATAAGACTCTTCTGTAATCAGTATTTTTTGTTATCCTTTCCAATGGACACATTAATACTCAAGGGGCATACCAGAGCAAGTCTCATGTGGGATTCAGGACAGCCAGATAAGAAGATGTGCACCTTTTTGATCCTGGAGAGGAAAGCCATCTGGTGATGGCTCAGCAGCTGGTTAACTGGGATTACTGTCATTAGTGACACTGATTGCTTTCCTTTTCCTGTGAACTAAGCACATAACTTGTCTACCCCAATGGAAGAACTTTGGGGCAGCTGAGCTGTAGAGTGAGCAGAACGTTAGAGGGAACACACTTGAAGACAGATTTTAGCTCCCATTCACCAATGAAGAGCTGAGAACTTAAGCTATGGATTACTTGTGTGACTTTGATAATATTACCTCTGTTCTTTTCTTCAATGCTTTTCTCCTAAAAAATATTACCTCACCACAGACTTGAGCACTATAAGAATAAATTGGCTTATACCTTTAAGCCATTTTCTTGTCCGTCTCTACCTTTAGTTATTACAGGTTGTTATTTAGTTTCATTTGACGATATGACTCCATTCCAGAGAAATCAATGTGCTTCAAGCAAAGTTACTATAAGTTTAACTTTTCCAGCCTAGGTTGGAGTTTTTAAAGAAAGCCTTTTTACTTAGGCTAGAACAAATGGGCAGATTTCCTGGCATCCATCATCAAGGCAGGTACAATACTAGGTGATTAAAAAAGGGGGATGATAACATTAAATTTTTGTGATTTTTTTTTTTTGTTAAAAGCAAAACAGATTTGTTTTTGAATTAGAGCAGAAAATAACTGATACCATTGTGTGCAGTACTGAACAGAAAATCTCTTAGCATTGAGATGATCTTCCTGATACTCTGCTAAATAATTTGCTGCCCATGGAAATACTGAATGATTGTTTGGTATCTCCAATGGGACAATCTTTACAATCACAGAACCACAGGGTCAGGTTGGAGGAGAACACAGTGGGTCATGTGGTTCAACTCAAGCAGGGTCATCCTGGAGCACATGGCACAGGATTGTGATCAGATAGTTCTTGAATATCTCCGGTGAGAGAGATTCCACAGCCTCTCTGAGCAATCTGTCCCAGTGCTTGGGCACACACAGAGTAAAGCTCTTCCTCACATTTAGGTGGATCTTCCTAAAGATCCACCTAAATGTTTCAGTTCCTGCCCATAGCCTCTTGTTTTATTGCTTAGCACCACTGAGAAAAGCCTGGATTCATTAATCTTCTTGGCACCCTTCCTTCAGATACTTACGGACTTATAGGTTGGACTTGATCTCAAAGGTTTTTCCCAACCTAGCTGAATCTGTGATTCCATGACATTGATGATGTCTCCTCTCAGTCATCTCTCCTTGAGGCTGAACAGACCCAGCTCCCTCAGCCTTTCCACATAAAAGAGACTCTCCAGCCTTTTGATCTCCTTTGTTGCCCTGTGCTGGACCCACACCAGGAGCTCCATGTCTCTCTTGCACTGAGGAACCCCAAACTGGACACAGCACTCCAAATGTGCTCTCACTAGGGCTGAGTAGAGGGGTGGGATCACCTCCCTCGACCTGCTGGAATGCTCTTCCTAATGCACCCCAGGATCCCATTGGCCCTCTCGGCCAAAAGGTCACACTGCTGGCTCATGGACAGCTTGTTGTCCACCAGGACCCCCACAGGGTGCAGGACTGCACCCCTCTGCAGAGCTGCTTTCCAGCAGATCAGCCCCAGCCTGTACTGGTGTGTTAGGTTATTTCTCTCCAGATGCAGGACCCTGCATTTGCCCTCAGTGAATTTTGGACAGTTGTCTGCCCATCTCTCCAACTCATCAAGGTCCTTCTGAAGGGCAGCTTTCAGACAGCTCTCTGGGGTATTGGCCACTCCTCGCAGCTTTGTGATAGTCAAGAACATTAATTTAAGTAGACGGATTACTTTTATTAACCATATATTGAGTAACTTATGTATGGACTGCTTTCTCACTGAGGAGGGAAGTAGATAGAAAAGGATTATACAAAGCATAGCTATTTTTCTTCATACTGCTGTGCTCTGTTCCCTCACCTTTGGTCATCCCAGTCATAACTTTGTAAAGAGCTGGTTCAGCATAACAAAGACTTTTTAGAAATGAGGAAATTGCTATAAAGTCTGAATATTGAGCATGATCTGTCATGGAAAATAATGTCTTTATATAATAATTGATTTTTCAGCTTAGTTTGTCATAAAAAGTTCATGCTGATTTATAATTTTACAAATTACCGATTGTGTTTATTCCAATCATATTTTTAGCAGCTTGTGATCAAAATGGCTTATTACCTACCTAGCTGAAAGGATTTCTGCTGCTGTTTCAGTGGTAGATTTCCTACTGATCTTCTGCATCACCACTGCTTATCACAAAAAAGTGAGTAACAAATCAATTTGCATAATCTACTGAAGCAGGTAAGGATGGATGTGTTAACAGCTCATCCTACTATCCTCCTCAGAACAACAACAAAAAAAAAGGTATCCATAGAAAATTGAATTTTCTCACCAGAATTTTCAACTTGAAAAAACCTATCATTCCTACAGCCTATGAAAAAGTGACATTTTCTTGCTTTTTCCCCTTTTTTTCACATTGGGAAAACAAATGGCTTACTCAAGTTCCTTTGTCAGCTAAATGCTTACTGTGGCATTAGCTGAAACAACATGTTAAGGGTGATTTGTCAGGAATAACATCAAGCGAGATATTGATATTCCTATTTTGAGCACAGAGAACAGGTGATATCTTGAAGTTTTCTACATCTTCTAGTATTTTATGTCCTCTGATTTTATATTCCAGATTAATAGTTTAAACCATTATCTAAATTTGCTGTATTTCCTGCCAAATATCTCTAGTGGTCTGATCAAGAATCTCTCTTCTTCCAAAGGTAAAAAATAGTGAGCATAAAATGTATTCCTTCCCCTACCACAATATATGAGGCTGCTGGAATTTTGGGCAACATATTAGTATTTCCCCAAACCAAAGGGCCTTTTCAGGCTTTTATGACATAGTGCTAATCTCATGTTGCAGTTTGCAAGTCTGCCTGGATTTTTATTGTATGTATTGATTTCAGTGGGAAAGTAAGCAGTATCAGCATTATATTTGAGTTAGATATTTTAGACTATACTATCATGTATGATCCTCCACTATGTTTCTGATTAAATGTATGTCTTCAGAAAGGAGGATCACAGAGGCTTTATCAAAAGTTTTGTACTCAGATCTGGGTAAGGTCACCTGTTAAGATGAAGCATACTCATGGTTTGCACTGTATATTTACTAATATCTTTCCCTTCTGTCTCTACTCTTTATATCCCCTGAATCTTATAGTTTAATTTTAAATTATACAGACAGGAACAATTGAAGGTTTTAAAATATGATTTCTAGTATTCATTATTTTCTGATGAATATTAATGATTTGCAGCTACATTTAGAGACTACTCTGTTCCATGCTATTAACAAATTATCTCTTTTGGTTTTATAGCCTTTTTATTATTTGCATCATTATAATGTCTTTTTTCCTCAAGTTGTCACTTGTAAAACTGAGGCAAAAAATTATATTCTATGGTCCTGTTTGTCTTATCTGTTTTTTCCAGTTCAGCTTCACTACAATTCTTTAGGATAGATGCTTTGCTTCAGTGCATCTCCTTTTTTTTTTTTTGTGTGCATTGTAGTAATCTGTGTGTTTTGGAACACTGAGTCATATTTTCCCCCCTTAAAAAAATCCCTGAAGTTTAGAAGTTGAAAGACAGAAGCCAATTTTACTACTTCTGTCATGTCTCTTCACACCCTTAATGGGGGGTGTGCTTCACAATGGATGTGAGACTGGCTTTCCACCTATCTCCTCTCAGATCTCACTCCCCTGTGATCCAGTGACAAGCTCCACTGTCAAGATGTCCTTATAAAGCAAATTTCTCTCATTCTGACAGTTGGATCACTGTTTGTGCCAGGATGAAGCTCTTCCTAGAGTGGTCATAGGTTAGGGACCAGTCTTTTGCTTCAGAAACTGCCTTTCCTCCATACCAGTTCACCCAGGCACTGTAATATTAAGTTACCATAATGAAATGACTAATTCTTAGCATAGTCAATAGCTTCAGAATAATTAATATTTTCAGATGGATGTAGGAGAGTCTGTACCAGTATCTGAAGAGCGTGTAAGGGGAAGGGGGCATTTCACTGGTGCTTTATCAGGGGCCAGATGTGAGACAGCTGGAAAATATTGAAGCTGCAATTTTTTTTTTTATATGACTTGAATCTGAAATGTATTCACAGAAAACAAGACAAAATCCTGTTTTTATTGATGGTTTGATACTTCCCAATGATAAACCAGCATCTGAAGAAAAATTTTTCTGCTTTTTCAAAGTGGTAGCTGCTTTGAGAAAAGACCTTCCACTTTTTATTTTTTTTTAACTTTTTTCTTCATTTTAATGTTCTTCTAGTCTCCTAACAGTTATGGAAGATCCAATTTTCATGGCATACACAGCAGAGAAAGAAGAGGAGAAGAATCATCACTCAGGCAGACACAGGAGATTTATGTCAACTGCAAAAACGTCTCACACAAACACAAGAAAAGACCATTAGGTTCTTTCTTAAGAATGAAGTAATCAAAGCACAGGCCTTTTATTTACAGAATAGACTTTATTTTCTCTGTGCTGGCAAGATGTGGAAGGCCAAACTGGCTTTGTTGGGCACAGCCTGGGCTGCTTTGGCAGGACAGTGACGTGATCCTGGCTGTGTTGGTGCTGTATTGCAGCCTACAGTTACCCTATCCCTTAATTCATATGCAGGATTAGAGACTATTTGTCCTTCTGCAGTAGAAACACTTTTACCTGCTAGGTGGACTCTTAAGTATCAATTTTAGAACAGCTCTAATATGCGGAATATAGCTGCAAGTTTACATAAAGTTAATTTGGTCTGAGAAATCTATGTGTATGAGAAGCCAGTGTGACAGGGTGAGAAAGAAAATGTGTTTGATGTTGTCTGCGTTCATGGTTTTTGCATCTCAAATTGAGAGCACTATGGAATAATAAATACCCATGATTTTCCACACAGGAGGTGTTATTTTGCTGCCGGGCAAACAGTGCTATTCAGCTGACAAAAGCAAATGTATCAGGGCTCCTTGAACCTAGATTTAAAAGTATGAACAGCAGCTTGGTATCTGACAGCTTTGTGATTTTACAGGCTTCTTGCCACTCACCACAGTAATTTCAGTATTTTCTTTTTGGGGATGCAATTGAAGTGTTGCCCCTCTCTCCTCCCCCACTCCTTCACTCCCCACCTTGCCCAGAAGAAAACAAAACAGGATGACTCTGTCACTGTCAGGGTATATTTAATAATTTATTATAAGGTTTAATTGAGCAAAAAATAAATGACAACATGGAAGGTATATGAGTAAATGGTGCAAAGCAGAAGATAGCATGACTGAGAACATTTACAAAACAATACACATACATATGTAGTTTTATGTGTGCATACGTATATATTCTGCTGAAACCTACAGAAGAAATCACAGAGAAATTGAACAAACAGACAAAAAAAATCATTAAACAAACAGAACTAGAAGGCAGACCTGAGAATTAGGATCTATGCATCTTTTGGCCTTTTACAAATCTGCTGAATGACTGAGGACAGAATCCCAGTAAATGAAGGTGTTACCATGACAGTTGATAATCATCTATGTTGGCATATTGCAAACTCTGTGCCTGGCTCACCTATGCCTGATTCCACTTTTCTCTTGAAGCATATGTAAAAATGTTGCTGGATACGGTGTTTGGGGGTTTTGTTCAGGTTTTTTTTTGAAAGGGGTTAGAGGTGGAGGCATCATGAGCCTGCCTACAAACCACGTACCAGTTCTGCTTGGCTGGCTAGGAAGAGCATCACAGCCTGACAGTGAAAAGCCTTCTTCAGTG
Organism: Lonchura striata; assembly: GCF_050655825.1. Lineage (NCBI taxonomy): Eukaryota > Metazoa > Chordata > Aves > Passeriformes > Estrildidae > Lonchura > Lonchura striata. Next base: position 101,257,146 of record NC_140704.1, read on the forward strand.
GAAAGCATTTTCATGTGCACAGGAAAATAGGAACCTAGATTCTTCTGAGAATAACATGGACAAAAGGCTTCTCTTCACTATTTGAGCAATAATAGCATCATGTGGTTAACCTACACTTCAGCTAAAAATCTAAAATCCTAAACTAAAGTGTCCTTTCAACTTCTGCTGAAGAGTTAAATTGTTTACAGTGTCATATACCATTAAAAACATCTTGTTTTGGTTTTCTGTACTCCTGAACAAGGACACATTGCAATGGATGTGTTTTTTTTTTTTTTTTTTTTTTAAATTTCACTTGCTGAAGGTTTTCAGATATACAAATGCTCGAATGTGAAATTGATGAGGATACACAGAACTGTACTACTAACAAGTTGGTTTATTTCCTGAGTTATCAAATGTCGTAGCAGATAATTCTAAGTTGTGCACAGCCTTACAAATGAAACCTTGTAGCATTGGGTCCTTTCTTATGATCCCTCTGATAGTAAAATGCCAAAGTAACAATGTAATGGATTTGATTACACAGAAGGTCTCAGTTGGAGTCCTGATACTAATACACAAACATCCATAAGCTGAGAAGATGGTATTGTTTTACTGATTTAGAGACTGTCAGAATACATCCCTGCTTTACTGAGGGTAAGAAAAGGGAAGAAGTTGAGGTTAAATATCTGGAATACCAGATTGTTTTGATTATTTGTGGTACTGCCCTTATTTCTTTTATCTCTTGGTACTTTCAGCGTGTCTTTTTGAAACACTTGCTTATTGTTGAGATTTGAAGACAAAACAAAATCTTTAGTGCACTCCTTTGCAGGTATGTAATCTGTTTTAATTCAAATTCTGTAAACATACTAGTTCTACCAGGATAATCCACAGGGAAAATCACATAACACATAGCATAATAAGAACAATATGTTATACTTTTTCTCAAAAAAAAAAAATCACAAAACAACAGCTTCATTTTTGTACCATAGTAATATCAGTGAACAGCAGCTGAACAAGTGACAAAACCAAAAAGAAAACAACCCCAAACATTAATATTCTTATTGGTTTAAAAACTAGTAAGCTACACACAAGAGAAACTTCCAAAAGCTCAATTTGAAATGCAATATTAGAAGTCTTTAAATGTTTTATGAGTCTGGCAGGTTGGGACCCAATATTTGCTGTTTGGATTATATAAATAGACTTTCCATTGTAAACAAACCATTGTTTATTGCTGCTTAGTTTCAACATTTCCTACAGATTTGTCCTTTCCTTTTGGAATTTTAAAAATTTCTTTTGAATAAACTCCATCAACTGTAATTTGGAAGTTTTATGTTGAACAGTTACTATGCTATTTCATGCTGTACCACTCACTAAAATAGTTAAGAGGGAGGAAAAAAGAATCAGTGAAGCAAAATGACACAACCATGGATAGCAACCAGCTCAGCAAACCATCTAAACTGTAAAATAGTTCTGTGGATTTTTTTAAGGTCTTAGAAACTTTGCTGAAAGAAAATAAACATAATAAAATATATTGTCATTAAAACAGTGATTGTTGAATACCTTGAAGGGTATTTTAGGTTAACTACTATCTATGTGATTTGAAAATGAATATATGAGATTAAAGAAAAGTAAAACCTTTTCCATAATAATAAAAATAATCTTTTTCATTGGGTCAAAATGGGAAATGTTTTAATTCAATGTTCAAAGGAATATTCAATGATCAATAGTACAACTAAGTCTTTAAAGGGTGTAAGCTCACATCTCTTTGAAAAAGACTTCTGAATGTAGGAAAGGCAGTCACCAGAGTTCGGATCAACCAGACAAAAACTTCCAGTCTATGAAGGAAGGGGAAAGTTATTTTCTTTCTTCATTTCATATACATTACTTTACCTTAAAGAACTTCTCTGCCTGTAATATGTTCATGATACTGCTCCTTTTTCTAGTCTGCTCTCCCTTGGCTGTGTGTCTTGGGGTAAAACAATGCTGGGCCCACCAAGGAACACAAGCAGCTGGACTCTTCCACACCCCTACTTCTGGCAGGGTAGTTCAGCAATTAACCCTCTTTATGACCCCCAGCTGACCTAAATTACCAGCCACCTTCTCTGTTAGGCATGCTCAGAAATAGCTTGTTCTAACTATACTGTGCAACTTAACCACCTGCCTCCTCTCCAGGTCTTATCGTGGGACTGGGGGACGGGAGGAGAGGATCAAGGAAACACAGCGGGCAGAACACTTGAAATATAGCTGCTACCAGCATTTGCTAGTTTACTCCTGAGGGTTCCAAATAAGAAACTTACTTCAGAAAAAGGAAGGATTTAATATTCAAAGGATTGTTCAGAGGATTGATCTCACTACCAGTTTCATTTCTAGGGGTGGGGATTTTTTGGTTTTGCTTGTTTGTGTGTGTGCTTTTTTGTGTGATTTTTTTTTTAAGGAGGTCCTCAGAGGATGATTATTATTTTTGTAACTATAGAGATGTCAGGGCACCAGGACTCTTATTTTTCAAATTTACTTTTAAATCTTATGTGCATCATGCTCCTTTAAATATACTCTGTTATGGAGCTCTGTGAAAGCCCAAATTAATGGTATTTATTTACAGTAGCTGAAGCTCTGCCTCAGTGAGTACTCCCTAGTGCAATTTCCTTCAAAGCTGAGCTGCTCAATAGGAGTTAATCCTCTGAACAGCTTTGTAAGTCTGACACTAAAGGGTTATTTCCAAAACCAGCTTTTCTGTATACAAGATAGGTGGCTAAAATGTTCTTTTAGGCTGCAGACCCTAGGAGTAGAAGCTGCCCGTCAAATTCTCAGAGTGTATTGTTCAAGGTGTAAGCAAGACAACATAAAAGACATTTCCAAAACACACACATTCCTGGAAAAGCGTGTTGGGCTAAGGATAAGACATAGTGTCACAGCTGTGCCTTGCTGGGATGTGGTGTCAGGGTATGTGTGGGCTCAGGGTGACCACTGCTCCTGTGACATCTCAGGCAAAAGGTTCCACCCCAAGGCTAGAGACCCACAGCTTCCAAACACTAAACTGGACCAGGCTTTTCACTGCCACATGAAATGCTGGTTCATCCAGCATCACGTCTGCCAAATCACTCAGGAAATGGGAGACCCTTCCCAGTTCTCTCCCAGCCTGCATTAGACAGGTAAGCATACTCTCTCCCCTGTCGTTTGAAGCTGAGCTCTTGCACAGCAACAGCTCATCTTTTTGGGATGAAGAAGAGCCTGCAGGGCTTGGTAGGACTCTCTTCCACCAAGAGGGTCCTTGTCTCTGCTTTTTTTAATAGCTTTTTTGTTGTTGCTGCTCTTTTCAAGTCAATGCATTGAGAGTTATGAGAAGAGGATGAGCCATGGGAACCACAGGATAACTGAGTGACGAGTTTGCCAACATATCCTTTAAAGCAGGGAGGCTTAGGAATACTGAGATAGCCTCAGAAGTGTGTGCTCAGATACTACTGGGGCAGGCTGCCACCATGCCACAGGACTGACTAGTGCCACTGCTCTGACTAATTTCTTGGCCCTGATTAAGCCTGATTCATTAAACTGTAGATTTACCTTACTATCTGTGCTATAGTCTTATATATCTCACATACAACTTAGGATATAATGTTTGAGCTAGAAATACTAAAGGAAATGCACAAAGCTATCTAATACAAGTTTCAAAAGATTATTTCCCCACTATCCACATTGTTAGCCTGTATAGCTAGATAAAATAATTAATATGAATTACTAGCCATGGCTGACATATTTCTTCTAACCTTATGCTTACTTATAAAGACAACTTTGTAGTTTTAGAAAAAAAGCATCTCAGTGGTTCTAAAGAGTATTTAACACCTGTCTTAAGAGTTTATTCAATTAGATTGTTACACTAAACAATTAATTTGTAGCATTAACCAGTAAATTAAATAAAATATTTAAATGATCAATAGCTTATAAGATTTTATCTAAGATATAAAGTATTTCTTTTTTTCTTCAATACTTTTCTCTGTGCTGATGTCTGTATGTGTATTTGAAAAGAGGAATGTTAGGAATATTTGCATGTATTAAAATTAATCTCTTTTTTCCCTCTGAAATAAACCTGTCTTAAGCAGATATTTATTATTTTTTTTGAAATGTCTATAATTTACCCAACAACAGTAGAATGGGAGGAACCTTCCTACAGAACTCTGTCAGAATATTTTGAAATTAGAAGAAAAAAAGGTTGAGCACCTCTGTATGTATTTTTATGGATCATAAAGGAAGATATCACCGAGAATTCAATGAGCTGTGAAACATTCTAAATCATACTTTTGACAATACCTGGCTGCAGTATGTTCCACAAAGCTGTGTGATAACACTGGTGGTGCATTGTGCAAAATACTGGTTTTTTTATACTGCATAATGTGTGTTAGGCATTATGGTACTTGGTTCTTCCAGCCAGGTTAGGGAAAATGAGCCCATCATGCTTTGTACAGAGTAATGTAGAGCTGTGAATCAGACTGAACACAGGACATTGTTTCCAGTTTCTGATGAAGGAGAAGAAGTTGAATACTATGGGAAAGTGTTTTGTGCTCAACATAGCACACTGTTGTGTGCTTAAGTGTTTGCCAATTTCTCCTAATCTTTTTAAAGATTACAGAATCTGGTTTTGTTTTTGTTGATTTCTTGCCACATTTTTCACTTCCTTTCATAAATTTCTCTACATTTCTATAATGATGATTTTCAAAGAAATAAAAGTTTAGCATGTATCATTCTTTGGTAAGAAGTCATAACAATTCCTTTTTCATGTATTTTCTGTTTTTCCTTGCAACCATCTCAAATCATAACAATTTCAAAAAAGCAGTTCTGGATATCTCCTGTCACAGCCCGTTATCTATGGAAAAGCAGGAAATATTACAATTAACATCCACAAGGAAAAAATTATTTTATGTAATTTATTCTAAGTATAGGAGCAGTGATGAGAATAAACATTTAACTGAAACCCTTATTTTGGTTATTGGTATGGAATGGCCAAACCAGACAATGAATTTTGTGCCATTTTCTATGCCCACTCTGACTTGCTATCATACAATTTTCAAAAAAGACTGAAAACTATGTGTCAGCTGATTAAAAATTAACTTCATGTCAAATATTCTCACAGGAAAAAATCTACTGTAAAATATATTAATGCACTTGAAAATCTCAGGATTGTAAGAGAACATAGTAAATCTGTTGAATCTCCTGAAGATCTCTGTATCAAAGCAACAAATAAACCCAATGAAATTCATTCTTTAAGACTTTAAATGTGATTTTTAAAAAGATTAACTTCTTAATATTTGAGAACCTATTACTTTTTGAGCTTGCATTCAGTTTAAAAGGAAATATTGTCTCCATTACAGCTAACAATATTCATATCAATATGGACATTGTCAAATGCTTAAATTCTATTTAATCATACTTAAACCTCAGTTACTTTCATATGTGTTTTGTGTCTGTAAAAATCTGTCAAGTTGCATAAATTTATAAAAATCTCTACAAAGTGAATCTTCCATTTTCTCCAATAGCACCACCAGTTCGCCAGCAGATTCTAATATTTAGGTTTCTAAGCACAATGAAATTTAAATAATTGCTGAATATACAAGACCTTCACTCATCACCTTTTACTGTCTTTTAAGGACCTGGACAGGGAGACAAACTTATTGTTTCAACAAGGGAGTCAATATTCTTTGTGGTTTCTTTCATTCCACCATAAGTTTATCCTTGTTTCCAATATACCTCACCTTTTTATCTAAAATAAAAAGTGAAGAGCATTTATTTATACTATCAAGTACAAACACAGCACACTTCATGTAGTGCAAGACCTTATAACTGCAGAATTCATATATCCAGCCCTTTGATTTTAAAGTTATGTCACTACAGTGGTGTTGCACAGTCATTATCTTCTACTTACAAAACATAGGCAGGCATTTTGACCAGTTCTATGTGGCTAAAAATGTAAAATTCTAATATGTCCTCTTGTGTAATAAGTGTGTTTGGAAAGAGTCACAAGTATTTTCCGTTGATGTATGGAAAAATGAAATTTTCTGGTGCTGTTGGATCTATTCTCATAATCAAAGAGCAGCGTTTCACACTTTTTTCACTGTTCACTCCATTCCGTGTGTGGATAAAAGCCACACTTACTCCTTTGCAGCAGGCATAAAAAAAGCCAAAATACACTGATATTAAACACTAAAGCAGAGATTAATTGGAACTCATTACTCCTTCCTTTTTAGTATTTTGTAAATAATTCTATATTTCATGCTAAAATGCACAGCCATTCAAGAGAGTTATATTATCTAATGGAAAACTACCCTGCAGTTTCTAGGTTACCAGATGAAAACTAGCACATGTAGCTGGTGAGCTAAGTCTGAGTAGAGGTTTATATGCTACAGGCTGATGCTCTTTGTCAGTTCCTAGAGATCAAATATCTCAAAAAACCTTACTCCTCATAGTATTGCCTTTTAGACTAGAAAGCTGAACAAGCATGAAGTTAATTCCTTTTCTGACAAATGCAGTACATAGATATGATTAACGATTGACCTTTTTTTCTCTTTGCCGTAAGCGGGTAAGGGTCGTCACAGATTGTCTGCACTTAGCAACTTCTAAATAAATGGGTGCCTGAAGGCTGTATTTTGTACTTAAATTATTGCTATAGAGAGCACTTTAAAACACTTTTGCCCTCAGACATTCAATTTCAACCCCTCTTCCAGCAAAGTCTTATTAACTTGGAACAAAACTTGATTATAGTTTTCTGCATCCCAATAGGATTTCTATACATGTGTTGTGGAATGAAGTATTTTTCCTGAAATATCATGGTAGACTTTTGACAAAACAAAAGACAGCAGCTATTGTCAATGTCTCAACAAACTCCTTTGGTTTGTCAATACATTTTCAAGTTTGACTTGTAGATTTTGTGGAACCAAAAAAAAGAAAACAAATGCAGCAAAACCTCCCAAGGACAGAACTTGATACATGTGACCACATGTCTGCCACAAAAAGTAATGTCTGAGTATTTACTCGTAAAACAGCAAACTCCCTGCTACAAGAGATTCTCCTTTCTTTTTCCTTTACATGAGCAGATGAAAGTGTTTCAAAGGAGTACTCACAGACAATTTAAACTATAAATAATGACATGTAGCTGATTAAAAAATGGGACTATTCAAGTTCCTTAGCACCATTTGATGATTTATTAGCACTCTCTTTCAATTTCACCTTTTCTGTACCAAGTGACTTCAAAATCAAAAGTACCAGCATGCATCAATCTATAATATTCACAGTAAAGATATATTAGCAATTATATTTAGTAATTCCATGTGTTATTAGTTCATAGGAGTGAATATATTGTTATCAAAGGGTGATTAAAAAAATGTAAATCATGGTTACAATTATAGATTCATATCACATCCTCCAAAACAGAAATAAAAGCAAAAGCTTTATTTTATTTCTTCTGTTTTATCATTTACTAATGTTAAGTTCCATTTCTACCAGCTGCACCTGGTTACCACTGAAGGCATTTTGTTGCCCTCCATCCCTTCACAGCTCATTAGCTGAAAACAGGGAGCAACTCTGGGGTCAGGAGTAGTCTGTGTGCCTCGCACAGGAAGAAAGCCGAGACTGGATCAGGGTCCCATGGGGTCCCTGGGTCTATTTAAAGGCCGCTGTAGTCTCTAGGCAGGCAGCTCTACCACATGCTCCAAAAGAGAGTTTTCTTTCTGGTGGGAGCACTAGGAGCTGTACAAAGTAGTTTCAGTGGCCATCACTTAGGATATCAACAGGCATATGCCAGGAATTAAAACAATTCCATGAAAACAGAATTTTCTGGCAAACTGCTGTCACAGTGTCTGCCTGGTTCTCAAGGAGCTTTTTTGAGGAACATTGTGGAAGCTGTGTGAATACGCCAACGATGCAGTGATATCATCTGCTGTTCTGGAGTTGCATCCACTGGCTCCTGAATACTTTTGTGCTTCAGGCTGCCAGTTATCTTAGACTGTGTTACAGTACATTGTAAAGTTGCACCCTCATTTTCAAATTCTAGTGTGCTTGGGTTTGGTCTCTACAAGAAATAGTTCCCAACAGGTCAGATTTGGTATAGATTGCTTTTGTTCTGTAGCTTTGTTCAATTTTCTGTGTATTGTAGGAGACCACAAAGGTATTTTATAAATGTATGAGTTGAGAAGATGGTTGCATTATGCAATGAAAGAAAAATATTTAGTAAAACTGTTATATATGGCCATATATATAGCCAAGGCTGTTATAATGCCCTGTTCCCTCCCTTTTTTTGGTGTGTTTTCTTTGAAAATAGCATCTACATTTTCATTAACTTGACTATATTCAGGTACTGCATAGGAAGACAAAGCCACAGACAGCAACTGTTCCTCAGGAAACAAAAAGAGAACATTACATAGATCTTACACTTTTTATAGAAATACTAAGTTGAGGATTTAGATAGGTTCTTTAGGTATATGGACACTGGAACTATAAATCATATTCTCCTGTTTTGCCTTTTCCCCACTTTTGGGCTGTGTAGAATATGTAATTATTAAATGACTAGTATTTAAGTCATAGAGGAAAGAAGTTACTTGAACACAGTGTTGAAACCTGCAGAACATATTGAAAACTTAATCTAAGGAGCTTAAAAGAAAATATATATAATTTTAGGGCAAGTGAAAGAATCCCAGTTGCAAAGGAATAAAAATAACTGACCATTTCTCCAAAAGGCAAATATTTGGCAAAGCTGCACTGAGTAACAGAATCACACCATTATAGTTTTGTATCAATTTTCGCATTTAAAGTTTGCAAATTGGAATTTTTCCCTAGGCAAAATGTCAACTGAATCTTTTTCTTAAATGAAAGTGTGAATGGAGCATCCTTGATGGGTACAGCTCTGAGAGCACCATAGGTACAGCGCCTTGACAGCGTGGGAGAGCAGTTTTTCATTTTAGCTCATCAAAATACTCTCTGTAGGGAGCCATTCTATTCCTGAGTATGGCAGCACTGTGAGAAGGAAAAGAGGTAGTGAATGAGACAAGGAAAAACGGGAAAAATAAATAAAGGTGATTGTGGTGGGGTAGAACTCTTTCATTCAAGTGGACCACAAAGCTTTTTTATTCAGCAGCCGTTCACTGAAAGCTGTAAGTGTGCAAGGTCTCTTAGCCAGGAAAATGGTTGGAGAAAAGCTGACCATATTGTATCAGTAAATGTTTAATCAAAAGCAGAAGTTTCTTCCATACCTTTTAATACATATATATATATATAATGTGCATATATAAAACAACCCAACAGCACTTTTTCAGTTAAATTATAGTACATAAAACCAATTGTTTAATTGGAAAAGAGTCTGTGTGTCTCGTCCTTGGTACATTTCCTCAACCTGTCCTGAGAAACAACCAATGAACTGAATTCCTCTGGTAATCATGGCAATAGTTTCACTCTGGGAACAGAACACAAGGCTCCTCAGATCATAGAAGAGGGCAAAATTTTCTCCTCACAATTTCAAACAATTCAGGGCATCACAAGGAGTACATAAATATTTGATAACAGTTACAAAAATCTAAGTGTTCAGGATAGATAAAATTCATTCCCCACCTATAGGTATGCCTTCCAACTTATTCCCTCATTACTGATTACAAACAACTACTACAGTTCCTTTTTAAAAGACGTCTTCCAAAGACAGAAAATTTCCATTGAGAGGTACTCATCCTCCTTTTGAGAGCAAACAGATGCTTGACACATGATCATACAAGATACAATGTGCATCTAGAACAGAAATCTGAGAAGGAAACACAGAAAATCAAAGTAACGCTGACCAGAAAGACAAGACCAGAGCTCAGCTCTACCATGTCTGGCCCAGCTGTGGCACTGGCAGCTGCCAGCTGGGCAAGTGGGCCACTTTTTTTTGCTTGAAGAACAGTTTTCCCGCTTTTTAAAGTTAGGCTTGCAGGCATGGTTACCTAAATAATTTGCGAACGAGAAGACTTTGCAGCAGTTCTGAGGACAAGACTGTGCTGCTGATAGGGATGCTCACAGCTCTTAGGGGCATGGTGAAAATTGCACATGTAAGGGAAGAATTTGTGCCCCAGGAATTTAAGATTAGAGCTGGACCACGCAATAGCCTTACCTTGATGCACCAAACCCTATTCCCAACAACACATATCAGCCTGCTACTCCAGTATTTGTTGGTGTCTGGCCCAAAGAACACCCAACTACCCTCTAGGGCAGTGAGTGAGCCCACGTGGATCTGGAGGTGACCCCTGCAGCACTGATGCCACATCTCGAATAGGTGACATTTCAGTGCCTCCAGCGGGAATTGTAGGCTGTGGCAGGGACCTACAGAGGTTGCAGGTGAAGACGGGCTGTCCTGCTGGTCGGGGCGGGAAGGAAGGCCCCAGCGTCGAACGCGCCATTGCAATGGAGCCCCAGAAGGGACCTTTTCTGGTCATGCAGAAACCTTCACACCAACCAACACAGTTTCATTTGTTTCCACCACTTTCTTACAACACAGACGTGTCCCCCTTCCTCCCTCCCCCCAACCCCCCAGCCCCCTCCTTTCTGAACATATCAACAAAAGGAACGGCAAAATAAATAAATAAAGACTTAGCCTCTGCTTCGGGGAAGCCGCCTCTCCAGGTTTCCGCATCGGCGGCGCCCCGGCTGGAGCTGGTGGGCATCAGTTTTCACGGCAAATGGTGGGTGCAGAGGGGGCCAGCGGCTCCCCGGTCCTGGCGGGAGCTCCAGGCTCAGCTGTCCGTGTGGGCCGGCTGCCCCCGGCTGTCATTGCACCAGCCCCGAGCCGTAGCTGAAGGCGTAGCTGCTGGCCAGCGACAGCGGCTGCTGGTGCTCCTCGCCCTGCTCCGACGGGTAGCTGGGAAATGTCTGCGCCCGGGACACCTTGGCTGAGCCGAGGTTGTGACCTGGAGCGGGGAGACATGAACACAAAGCATGTAAGTGAGCTTTGAAGCCTTTCTCCACGGACACAGACTCCAGCGGATTAACTTCTTACTGTCCCAGGGTGCCTGGAGAGCAGAGTTGCTCCATTGGGCCATTCTGGGGCTGCGGAAGAGGGTATTCCCTGTGGCTGAGGGTGCAAGTGGCTGACAGAGTCCCAGCCAAGGCCAAAGGTCCCAGACCCAACTCAGACATAATTTAGGGTCAGAATTATTTTTTAAAATTTCAGAGTGTTGTATTTGTGTGTTTTCTACTTAATAAGTCTTAGTTATATCAGTTAGGACTGAGAAATAACCAGTGCACATCTTGTTTACCTGAAGCACTGCCTATGAAAGTAATGCCAGGGGTTTCAAAGGGATTAGTCCCAAAAATGCCACTTCATTTGTCCTTTGAACATGATGCCAGTTTATCAGGTAAGCAAAGCACCACTGTAATTCCAAAATGAACTGAAGGTGGGATAGGGCAGAATACTGTCTGGGAAGAGGATATGCAAGACGCTTTTTCAGATGGGCTTATGAATCTCATATAACCATTGCTTTAATCAGCAATATGGGAAACCACATGTGAAAAGCCAGTGATGAAACTCAGGTAACACTGATGACCCAATTCTATAACCTGATAGTTTTCCTACCTCATATTGCCTTTTGAAACGGAGATTTACTTAGTAGCAAAAAACAAACTTCCAAAATGCATATCTTAATGCAATGTGTCTTTTTTTTTTTTTTTTGAATTTTATATTGAAGTTTGAATTTAAAATGGCTTTACATAATGCTTTTAAAACTATCTTAATATACTTATTATCTGTAGGAATGCAAAATCATATTTCTATGTCAACCACAGAGGTATTAAAGAATAGCTGCAATGGTATAGCCTCAAATACTAAAGAATACAGCTCATGCTGACATTGTTTCAAAACAGTTAAGCAGCTGGGCCAGTAGTGGTGGAACCATGAATGATGTTCACTGGACTTGGGAAAACTTTTCCTCACTTTTCATTTGGAAAAGTTTGATCATAACACTTCCTCATGAAAAAAACCCCATGGCTCCCCCTGTACATGAGACTATCAGAGCAATGCTGGGACCAAGACAGAAAAAAACCCAACTAAATGAAAAATAGAATAAAAGGTACATCTTAGTGACACTGAAGACAATAAAACCAGAATCTGAATTCCCAGTGGCATGTTAATGATCATAAAATTGGTTTCATGGCACAAGCAAGCAGGATGAATTTTTTATGTGTATTTTCACTCTTCATTCATTGGGTTAAATTGACACTGGCTATCAAAACTTGACTGAGATGAAAAGATTAAATGTTTTCTGCTTCAAGAAGCTTTTGTATCAAACTGAATTAAAGTTTATGGTGAGCTCTGAGCTACGCAGTAGTTGACAATGTGAATAGTCTTAAAGGTTTTATTGCTTTGACTAACTTTTAACCATTATATTAAATAAGGCCTTTATTGGTTTTTTACTTTTATTTGGGATTACATCACAATTATGGTCACTTTATGGCTTAATCTAATGCAAACCTAAGCATGAGAAGATGAATGATTCTAGATTTTAATTCTATGTTCCAAATCTGCTGCATTTCCATCTCAGGAAGTAAAGTCTTGCTTTCCTTTCATCCAGAAACTAGGATCATATGTCTTTTAAATGCCATAAGGAATTGATTTCCTATGTAAAATGTGTCTCTTTCCTACTAATAAAGATAAATAAAATATGTCAAGGTATAACTTTCTTTCATGTATTTTATCCAAAGAGTATAAAACAATTTCTGTGACAATGAGCAGGAGTAAATAGACTTACCAACCACAGAGTTCCTTAAACTCAGGTCAATTTGTATGATGTGCTGTATCTTGTATAATTAATTTAAAATCCACTTTTGTAGAATAGTGTAGCTTTAATACAGTGATGAAGAGTGGTACTAATACACTAATTTCTAGCCACTAATTTCTAGACAAGGAATTCAGGTGGTGTCTTAGAATGTGGAAGATGAATTTAAACCTATTAGGGTTAAAAAAGAAATTAAATTCAGGTCTTTAATTTCCTCTATATATGCCCCAAAAACCAACATATCCCTTGCTGTTCTTCAAAGGAAAATTTGTAGATGCTAAATATCACAACAGGGCTGGTTTTTGCCATTCTGTAACCAAAGGGGTTAAGGATGAAAGTTCTTTCCTCCTAACTGCTCGTATATGCAGTAAAAGATAAGAGAGACAGATAGAAAAGGTTAAGGCACACCTGACAGAACCAAGAGGTCTAGGATGTCTGGTTGAGGCTCAAGCTGAACAATATGACATTGATCTATGAAAATAATAACAAAAAGAATAGAGGACGTTGGTTCAAATGAAATGAGAAAGCTGTGGGTAATAGAAAAGTTACGAGTTTGGAAAGAATGGATCTAGGCAATATATTTACTTTCAACTTTTATTTTTTTTTTAAACAATTAATGATGTCAATATACTTCAATAAATGAATAAGAAAATGGTGGTGACAGAATAATAAATAGTCTAAAGGTTCCAAGTTGACTTAAGTCTGCTAAGTTGCAAATTTCCAAAATTTAGGATACTTTCCAGGTTTTTTTGTTAAAATTCAGCATATCACATACTGGAAATTCTATGTTACAATAGAGACTTTTATTTTCATTCCTAAGTATTTTAAGATTCATACAGCTGATCAGCCTTATGGAGTCCTAGGTACTGCAGTGTCTCCAAAGTTACACTTTATGTCAGCAGTAAGGATTTTGAAACTAAAGATACAGGTAAAGTTTTTTTGCAGTAAACGATTAAAGTTCCACAACTTTCTAAGTTTTCTCCTTCAGTTATATTTGGGCCTTAGAAGGTTAAGAGAGAAGAAGAAGAAGAATAAGAATACTACTATTTGTGGATTTCGCAGCTCTTTGGTACCACAGCTGCTTTTAAGAATACAAAACTAACTCTTCCCTACAATTATTCTGGAGTCAGCATAAGAGGAATTTGATGATTTCATGACCTGAAGACACCAGTGGAGCTGGGTGAGGTTTTTCCCCCCATGGCTTACAGAGGAAAAGTTGCTTTTTTTTCTGTTCCAGGACAGAACCTTGGAAACATAAGTATTATTCAGCCTTCTTCATCCTTTATTCAAATTTACTCTCAGGATTATAGAATACAATGAAGCTGCAGTCCAAAGCAATTAGGTATGAATGATCCATCAAGAAAATTTAATGTAACCCAGTAAATTACATTAAATTAGATTTTTCCTGATCTTAATTATGTTGGAAGCAGAGGCAGTATACACCAGGATCTTATTTCATGGCATGGTGCTTATTTATAACAATTCTTTAGAGGAAAAACCCAATGGTTTCCTAGTAACCGCAGTGACTGATGTACATATAAGTAGATCGATCACAACTTCTGAGAGAAAACTTGCAGTACTAAGCTAAATGAAAAGGAAAAATAAAAAGAGAAGAGATCCAGGGATAAGCTTTAAAAGCTCCCTTACTGCTGCTTATTGGGAGATGTTTCTGTTTTAGATTCAGAATTGAAATTCTTAACCAGAAGGCAGGCACCAACCCTTTTCCTTTTCTAAATGAAATAAAGGTCACTCTTTTCTTTTCCAATACAAGAGTTCAAGGGATTCTCATCTGATGTTCATTGGTTAAAACACTCGTCTCTGATGTACAAGTCCTGTGTCAAAATTCCCCTCTGCTTGTGGGTAAGGTTCAACATTACACTTTCAGTAGAAAAGCAGCTGAAAACATTCCCTTTCTGCTCTGTACTGACATCACTGTCCCTCAGCTGAGCCATCGAGACTGCAAAGCTGCTTTGTAGACTGGAGCACTTTGGTCATCTGGTTTGCAAGAGCCCTACAAATCTCTGTACTGGCAAAGCTGAGGAGCAGGAACAAGCAGCCAAGGGGAAGAGATGGCAGGTTTTTTCTCAGGCTGGTTTCCCTGCCAGATGGTTTGTTTGGCAAATGATGACCTGTGAGCAACGTGCCACCAAATGTAGTCACCACCAGACTGATCACAGCTCTGATGCAGGAGCAATTTTGAAACCCTGTGACTAAGCTTTTCCCATACAAGATCTAATAAAAGTTTATGTTTCTGCAGTACAGTGATTAAAAATTAATAGAGCCAGAGGCTCCTGTGTTTCAGCTTCTGTTGCAGGCCTTTAATTACCTTATATGAGATAGCCATTAGGTAAAAACAAAGACATTTGCAGCTGCACAGCAAGCTTTCATCTGGGATTTCTTAACCTCTGAACAGATGACTTTACAAACAAAAGGATGTACTTCTAATGCATTTCTATTTTTCTAGGTAAGAATAATAAATTTATTTTTGAAAATAAAATTTTGTATTTCCATTTCCAAGATTATGAGCACAAAATTGAAGTCATTAAATTAGAGCGAATTGGATATCTTTACTAGTATTGCGTTTTGTGTTCGGGAGTCTCTGAGACTTAATGATTGCAAGAGTTCTGCAATTGCTATAGATGTCTCTATAAATGCTATAGAAAAACACGTGTGCTCAAAAGAAATTTCTGTGACTCAATCAGTACAAGCTAAGAATAAATAAAGTGAATCAATTGTTCCATTGTAAAGCAGTTTCTTCTTTTTAGAAATATTAATTGGAAAATTCTGTTCACAATAAACAGAACAGTCTGGGAAGCAGAGAAACAGAGATTATGAGATTTTATCATTGCACAACAGGATAGTGTAAGAAGGTGGAAAAAACCCCAATTAGCTAACAGATGTTTCAAGAATGAAACGTTAGTAAGAAGGAGTTAGCTCTATGCTGTTTCCTCACACAATTCTCACTGGACTAAATGCAACTCTTGAGCCAGAAAAGTTCCCAAAACTAGTACCAGTCTTTAATCTAGATTTGCATTCTCCAAGGACTTTCCCAACAGCAATGAAAGCTCCTGTTTATACCAGAAGAGGCCCAGAGATTGTACTGAGGATATCATTTGAATGGGAAAGCTTTTCTCAAAGTGCTTCAACCTCTGATATTCTTTGCAGCATTTTTGTCAGGATACAGGACTGAATGGAAAAGGCACTGTAGCTATGTACTGAAATCCCACTAGGGAAAATTAAACTCTTACTGAAAAGAACTAAAATTTTATGACTGGTTATTTCAGATACAATCTTTTACCCTCTAAGAGCTTTTGTTGCAAAGAAAGAGACTTCATATTTTATTCTGGATAAATAAAAAAAAAAATATCCAAAAAAACCCCTACTTTGGTTTCGAATCAGTTAAGTGGCTATTATTGCATCAAAAAGGATACTTTCATTTAAGGCAGAAAATAAATGATTGCTGCTATCCTATTTATAAATTGATACTGGTTAAAATTCTGCCAACTCTCTGTATTGAATCTATTGAGCTACTGATGACAAAGCAGCTTTTCCTTTTCTGCTGTTAGATGATTGGAATAACTAAAGCAAAGTTTCATAGCAGGACAAACTGCTACAAAGCAAAACATTTATTTTGCAGTAATGATGCAGTTGGATTGGAAGGGCATTAATTGGTACAACAATTATTATGCTGTCACTCACAAAAAGATGCAATGGAAGGCAGCAGATGGAAACTGAAAAACAGCATAAACTACATTACAGCATATTGATTTCCATATACTTATTGAAAGTGAAACTGTGGGCCTGATTCAGTTCCAAATAAAGAAATATGAATTTTTCTTTGAATTTAACTGCAGTTGAAATTAAAACTCCAGGGAACACAGCTGGGCTCCAACTTTCATATATGCTAAAATAATTTTGGATTTAATTCCACCAGAAACATATATCTTTCTGAAGGGAGAAAGAATATAAAGAAACCTAATTTTTGAGATAGATTTTTAAGATAATTGTATAATCTGTTTAATATTAATACTTTTGAATAAAACTAATTTAAATTGAGAATAAAATACATAGGAAATATATGAAGAGAGTGAATGACAAACTCTCAGCCTCCCCTTTAAAAATATTTCTTTTCCATTCTAAATTGAAAAAAGAATTTCATTTTCCTCAGAATTTGAAACAGAAATAGTAATTTTTTTCCTGTTCAGCATCAAGATTAGTAAGTACCTGAAGTAGATACATATTTGTTACAGAGCCATATCACTTTCCAGAATTGGAGGACTATTATTTAACTTAAAAGTCTTTGTCATCATCATCAAGACCTCCTCTAGAAAAGGAGCTTTACATATGCAGAAGAGTGCAGGATTGCCAGTTTAAGACTAGTAGATTTACAATATGCTGATTTTCAGCATTCCAGTTTTGGCACAAAAATGCTGGAGTTCCAAGAAGAGCATGTCTACATGACAATAGAAACACAGAAAAATTGTTTCAATACCTACAATGTGAAATGCTTGTAAATATTATGCACAGGAAAAACAAGCATTATTTCATTTATACCCCTACCTAAAATAGCAGGTATTTAAAAACAGCATAGTGAAACATGTAATTAAAGCCAATGTATTGACAGAAGGCCAGGTCAGCTTAATTGCTGCTGTGTTTTTCTGGGAAGTGTTTTTAAATACTTGCTGTCCTGCTGCACTTAACCTCTGAATCACCTACTTAGACTATCACTAGTTAATGTAGCTCCTGTGGTAGAAATATTAGGACATCAATCACATCTTTCTCAAGGGTTTGTAGGTTTATCTTCCTCTCTAATTTTAATTGGCTTCCATTAGGATTTTTTTCCTAATAATGCATTTAGGTGTGTTTATAAAGTGAGGAGACATATATAAATCCCTGCTACCTACCATCTCCACCCAGGACAGAGAAAAGCAAATTATTTACACATCTCACATTACCCAATAGTATTTTCAATTTTTGCTCACGTTTCTACTGCCAAAATCTGACACATATTTGGAAAAACTGATCTATTTTACATATTATATCTCCTCTTCTATTTATTACCTGTAACTGTAGGCATGTGTGCCTGAACTTCAAGGAGATTAAATAAAAGAAATTGGAGCAGCAATTTTTTTAGTTTTGTGTGCTGAGCCAATGTGTAGGTAAGCATAATAAGCCTGTAGTTTGCTTTCTTACATTGTCTTCCATATAAAGACCACAGCAGTCCTTGCAGAGATTAATTAATTTTGTCTTTGAAGCTTTTTGCACTTGTGTTAATGTTGGAGTACTAAACCAACCTCCTCTCACCCTCTGTCCTGAGTCCAGCTCTTTAACAATGCCAACACAGTCGAAGAAGGTTCAATCATGTTCCCACTTGACACAAAATTAGGCTGAAGTCCAAATTTGCTACAAAACAAACATACTTTTCCAGTTGAACACTCTCAAAAAGAAGGATTTCTGAGTTTGGTTTCATGGATTCTATAGAAGTGAAATTTTGTGCAGTGATAGTTTAATTTTTTAGTTTATTGGTTTAAAAGTATTTTTCAGGGAGCCCTGATAGCCTGGCATTGAGCAGCCTCATCTTGTGACCAAAATAATTCTGTAATGCAACAAAATAATTTATTTTTAGAAATTTTTCTTGTGAGAAAAAAAATCCTCTATTAAAAAAAAAAAAAATCAGCTAAGGAAAGTATTGAGCTGCTCTTCCTGACCTGACTAAGTTAGGGGAGTTGCAGGTTTCTCTGAACCATTACAAGGATGGTCCAAAATTTGTGTGTATGGAGAAGTGAATATGGTCAAGGATTTTGTTTTGTACTGAAAGATACAGGCATCACGACCTTGAAGAAAAGCTTTCAAGAGGAAATGTGGGCAGTTTAGTACTAAAATGTCTCAAAATGCCAGCAAGTTAATTAACAGCAAATAAAATCTTGAATGAGTGCCCTAACAAAGCTACCTGAAAAGGCTGAGTACTTTGTCCATGGTGGCCTAATTTATTCTTTAAACCACAGGCTCAGTCAACCAGAAACTAATATAAAACATCTCCACATAAGTTGTAAAATTGAGGTTTATAATGAGAATACTAGCTGTTTCTGAACTTGTGTCTGTGCCAAGTAAATTTATTTCATTCACCACAAAAGTAAACAAAGACTAAGGATTTTTATACATAATGCATATAGTTTCACTTTCCTATTCAAGCTCAAAACTCAATGAACTTTTTAAACAGAAACTTCACAAAGCAGACATTCCATGTTGGTAATACTAAGGAAAAAAAAAGGTAGAGGAGAAATTTCTGGAAGTGACAATTTCCTTCACTTCAAGGAACAGTTGAATGAGATCCAATTGCAAAATGCAAGAAATAACAAGAAAAGAATGCACTGATCCTAAGTTCATATGGGAAAGGCTAAAGTGGGGGAAGAGACAACAGCTAGGGAAAACTTCAACAAGAAAATTATTTTAGTGTTTATTTTGTATCATGCAGACATAACAAACCAACAAAAGAAAATACTCAGAAAAATTAACCTGCTCCTGGGATAATTGAAAAGCAGGAAGAATATGAAGCTAGTGAAAAAAGAAACAAACGTGAAGGATTGATAAAATTGTGTGGATTGAGTTACTTTTTCTTACATAATTTTCTGCTGTGTCTAAGTAGGTAGAGCTCCACGCTTGGCTATTTGCTTTTGACTCCTGGGTAGAGCATGAAGTCATTATGACAGCCAACTGATGGTAGATCTCTGGGCAGAAATTGACTTGGAGTATAATTTTCTTTTACATCCTTGCAAAGTATATATACCAGAATAATTTAAAGCTGGTAGCTATGTATGTAGTGTCATCATCCTAGTTTACCAATTTTTTAGCTCAGTGTTCACTTTTCCCGTCCTCAAAATGTTTATGTTGTACTTTTATTACAGCCAAACTAAATGCCCCTTCAAAAGAGAGATTTTATCAGATAGATTATTTAAAAATCAATGCCTAAATCTATCACTGATATAACAGAAAGCATCTTACTGAAAAATTCAATGTAAAAATGCAAATTTATACATTGCATATCACTTTGATGATATGGAATATGTCACTGTTAAATATTTATTGCATTTCAAATCATGTTAACATTTCCCCTTGGATACACTATTCCAGAAAACTCTATACAGGCCTGATGAAATTCAGCTGATACTACAGAGATGGAGTTAAACAGTGAATTTCTAATTTAATATTAGTATATCTAAAGTGAAATGAAGGAAAAATTTACTTACATCCATAAAAAGTGTGTAGTGTGGAGATAGTACACAGCCTTTGCAAAGGGGGTACTGTTGCAGGTTCTATTGATTGATCGGTGCTGTTTAATCTTGTGGCTGTTATAATTCTGCTGATCTTTATATTGGCCAATATTTCCTGGCCTGGTAGCATTTTCATTATAAACACTCCATTCACAAAGATTTATCACTGGACCATAAAAAAATTGCCATAAAATGAAACTCAGCACATGAGGTCTGAGAACGAAGTCAAAGAGCAAATTTAGTCTGACAGGATGGAGGGAATATGTTTTTCACCACATTTTATGTAAGTAAAAATACAGCCTTGATTGGAAAAAAAAATTAAAAATAGAGAAAAAATTGGCAGGCAGTAAAGCTTACATTGCTTAACATAGGGAAAATGGGGATAAAGGATTTATGCAAGCCCAAATTGATATCCATTCTACAAAAACTATATTTAAAAGACAATTTTATTATGTGAGTAGAACTAAAAACATATAAAACATAAAGTCTAAGACATGCAGGTGATACATCTGAGCCCTTCCTTTTGTGCTCCCAGTTCCTCTTTGCACACCTGAAGAGCTAGGGAAACAGGGAGAATAATGTAAGCAAAACTAACCCTTATCAAAAACAAAGACACAAAAGAGGCAAATAAAATTGCAAAACATGTTTTATGCATGTTTGGTTTCCACTCTGGAGTCAGATATGCTCCACTTCTGGGTTGTTCAAAGAGGCAGGAATGCCTGGCTATTGGAAATGGTTTTGAGATGTAACAGGACCATCATTTTAGTATCAGCTGTGCCTGAGATTACCGCAGCAAATGGATGCACTGCAATTTTAGTTCTGTTTGAGCCATGCTAGAGATTTTCACTGCACAAAAGCAGCAGAATTCATCATTTGTTTTTGATCATTTTCCTCTACCTCTGTTACAAAGCTCAGAGTCATTCCATTACTGCACTTCCATTGAAGGAACTTCCCTGAGGACAAAGTGCCATTCAAACCATAGACAATGTTGTCCAAGAACAGGAAGAAGTCTTGGACTCTGGTAAAACACCTTTCCTTCAAGGAACTTTCTATTTATGTTGTAACACAGGGAATTAGCCTTGCTTGTGTGTATTTTGCTGTGAAGAGAAGGAGGAGGGTGGTTTGTGGGAGATAAAGAACACCTTTCCCAGTTTGATAAAATGAGCTATTTAAACTTACTAAAGATTTTCCATTTTTATTTTCTGCCACCAATGAGAAAAATTCAGAGAAGATCTCCCATTAATATATGCAAGGATGAAACACAGCTTTCAGAACTTCTACCTTTCAAAATCAACTTTTTTACCCATATATTAAATGGGTATATTATATGAAACCATTTGTTATTCAGATATGGGCTCTCTATGAAATAACTTTCTATGAAATTGTCCTTAGAAATAATCTTTAGGTGACTTTAATGTTATTTCAAGCTGCAACTAGACAGTAATAGTAGATGCCATGTAAAAGTGAAATATTGTATTAGCTGATAATTAACTCTCTGGAAATGTTAAAAAGTTTACTGAAACACTTGAACAAGTCAGGAAGACATACCTCTCCAGCAGTTCTAAAGGAGAAAGGATTTAATTTTTTTTTTTTTAATGCAATTTGGAATTATAAGACTTGAGACAGTAGGCACAGTACACAAAAAAATACAGAAATTGATTTTATGACATGTATTTGAGGTATATTTTGAGGTGTTTGGTAGTGCCCATTGCAAGTGGTTGAACAGTATATAAAATGGATGGAATAAAGGAAAGGTTTCTGCCTGTACTGGGTGTAACAGCACTCTGAGTTCTTTTGTTCCTTGTAGAGATTGCATATATAAAATATGTGGCAAAAAGGCAATTCACAGAGATGAAACAAATTATTTTCCTCTATAATTTATTCTCTAAAATAAAGAAGTTTATTGATTTTTAGATTATAGAAGTTTAATTGGAATAAAGTAGATGCCTAAAACATCAATGAAGCACTCAGGAAAGTTAATCCATTTTTCATGACTCTATAAATAATTTCTTCTAGCTGTAAAAGCCTTCAATTACCCACCAGGAAATCAAAAACAATAGCTCTAATTCACTGAGGGATGCAAGTGATGTGCTTTTGCTTTTTTTTCCCCTAAAAGGGAATTCACTGTGATTCAGTTCGTGAACAAACGGTGCCATTTTTATTACACTTGTGTAACAATAGAGGAAATGAGTGGAGGTAAATCTGGAAAGGGGTGTCAAGGAATTTGATCTGCTTGTTTCTGGAGATGGGAGGAGTCCCTTTTCCTTTTTCAGACAACAGAAGAAACAGCTTAAACCTTCCTTCCACACCCATCTCCCCCCCAAAATAAGCAAATAAACAGAACATGAAAAGCAATTATAATAGTAAAAAACACTGAAAGTACCACCCATGTTCCTTCTCTAGAAGATAATTTCTAAAAGTGTAAATATTTTGTCCTGTGTTTTGCTTTTTTCCATTCCTTAGCTGAGGATGGCTTTTTGTTAGCATTCATTTTGTGGCCTCTCAAATCACAGAAGCTGTTTGAGCAGCTCAGCAGCAGTCCCTTCAAAAGATTTCCTTAATTCCAGCTGCTGGGAAGAGTCCTGACAGACCCAATCTGATCTGCTGAAGCAGGAAGGGGTAGAGAACTATCACCTCTTAAATGACATTCATCCTGTCCTCTCTCACTGCCTGCTAGTTAAGGGTTACTAAAGCAGCCAGGAAATGACAAAAAAGCGTGCCACAGCACAAGACAATAAGCAGCAATCATATCAGAACATGGCATGTACAAAGTAATTACACTTCCTACAGACATTTAGAGAAAAGAGTGTGACATTAAAGCAAGGCACTTTACTGATGGCCATTTTGCCATTGGCTCTGTTAAGAACTGTAACACAAATTTTAAATTAATTATGAATGTCTGCAGTTGTAGCATGCACGTAAGAGATGCTGAGGTGAACAAAGATGAATTAATCTCCCAGAAGGGTTGAGTGCTACAGGTATTGGTGGTTGGTAGCAGTTTAGCTAACAGCAAGATGGAGCCATCAGCAATAGAAGGGAAAGAAAAGTAATGTAGAGGATTCACTTCACAGTTTCTTAATGAAATCTCTGGAATTTCTTACATATAGCTAGACCATCCAGTGCTCCAGTCATTTGCAGCTATTGGTGGTCACACAGTAGCATGTGAAATGCAGAAATCGCAGCTCAGATACAAAAGAGATTCAAACCAGCTTCTGCCACCATGGCTTGCTGCCTTTTGTGCTATTATTTTTCCTTTCAGTACCTATTATAGCAGAGCAGCATATAATGTGGAAGCATACAGTATGAGACAGTATTCCTGAGTGATGGTACTACTTCTCCATGAACACTGCAAAAATTATTACCCTGCATGTAAATTTTTAGGTTTACTAGTACAGCTCTAAAAGGAAGGAAGTAAATAATAGAATACAAGTAGTTTTATGGCTGGACAAAAAAAAAGAAAGAAATTTAGAGAGCTTAAAATCAGCTGTGATTTAAAAGGAAGTTAAAGTATGAATTCAGCAGAGATGACAACTCTGTGGGTACCATATCTGGTGAAACATGATATCATACTTTTACACTAAGGCAAAATGGCAGCTTGGACAACTGTATTGTATGAGGTACTGGCTTCAGGTTGCAAGAGTAAAACCAAACTAAAATTAAACATATATATTCTCTATTTTAAAAGTACAATTTAAAGGGAAACAACTAATAAAACAAATAAAAAATTAAAACCCCAACAAATAAGAAACCCAAGTTGTCCCCCCCTCCCCCACCACCATCCCCAACAATTTCATAAGCAAATGACTTTTACCAGTTTTTGCAATTGATGTCTTTATAACCTACTTTCCCTGGAGCAATAATAATTAGAAATTAGAAATTGTGAGGACTTTTACTCATTACTTTTTAAACAGAACAAAGCAGTAATGTGTATTCCTTAGCTGAGTCCTCAGGCTGAGGTGTGAGATAACTCTTATGGAGCAGGTTTGCTATTAACAAAATATAGATGGGTATTTATTCCACAACCAGAAAAAGAGCTAAAATATTTTGTTTTATAGCTCACACCAGTGATTACTGCACTATCCTGATTAGTCAGAACACTGATTCTGCACCACAAAATCACCATAACTACATCCCATTGCTAGAATGTGCCATTAAAATAATTTTCTTTATGTAGTGTTGCAGCTGCAGACATGATCAGTACTAAGGCACAGAAGAGGGAGCATTCTGTGATTCTTGGAGAGCTTTGTCTCTCACATGATCTTTGCATTCTTTTAAGATTTTACGTTTTCCTTCATAAGTAGGAGAATGGGATCCAGTTAGTTACTTTCACTTATGTCTCTTTTCAAAGAATATTTGATGAAACACAGCAATGGCTACAGAAGTCTCTAAAGCAGCTCAGAAATTGAGGTACTACCTCAAAATGACTGCCAGCCAGTAAGCAAAACCTGGCTTCATAAATTCCCTTTGAAAAATGAAACAAACATTTTTTGACTTTTGAGAACAACCATTTACTAAAAAAGGAAATTATCTGGGATGTGAAATCTGTCTGTCCTTTTACTTTAGTGGATAATCTGGAGGTGAATTTAAAATGTGACTTGGGAGCTCTCTAAATTTTAGAAGGTATTCAGATCTGCTGCTGAGGGCTGTGAACCATATGCTTTGTGCCTACAAAATGTGTTTCTCAGACAATTCCAAGGGAATTCCATAGAAGCAATGAGCAAGGGGAAATCCAATTTTTATATCTTTGGTAAAATGACTAAATAGCAATGACTCAGGCACTGGACCATCATGATCCATTACAGATCCATCCTTTCCCTACTAAATTGTTACTTTCAGAGCAAAAATAAGGAGGCATTAGCAGCAAGGAACACAAAATGCAGTGTTGCCGTTTCTACTGACCAGCTATTATTTGTCTTCATTTTAAAAATTAATTGCCTTGAAAAAATTGTAGAGATATATCAAAATATCTTGAATTTCCTGCCCCCCAAAAGCAAAGAAAAAGAGAAGGGAAATTCTGGGAAGTTCTGGGAAGTTCTGGGAAGGGAAGCTCTGGGAAGCAAAGAAAAGAGAAAATGAAAAGAAAAAAGAAAAGAAAGAAAAGAATAAAATAAAATAAAATAAAATAAAATAAAATAAAATAAAATAAAACAAATAAAGGAAAGAAAAAAAGAAAAGAAAAGAAAAGAAAAGAAAAGAAAAGAAAAGAAAAGAAAAGAAAAGAAAAGAAAAGAAAAGAAAAGAAAAGAAAAGAAAAGAAAAGAAAAGAAAAGAAAAGAAAAGAAAAGAAAAGAAAAGAAAAGAAAAGAAAAGAAAGAAAAGAAAAGAAAAGAAAGGAAAAGAAAAGAAAAGAAAAGAAAAGAAAAAGAAAAGAAAAGAAAAGAAAAGAAAAGAAAAGAAAAGAAAAGAAAAGAAAAGAAAAGAAAAGAAAAGAAAAGAAAAGAAAAGAAAAGAAAAGAAAAGAAAAGAAAAGGAAAGGAAAGGAAAGAAAAGAAAAGAAAAGAAAAGAAAAGAAAAGAAAAGAAAAGAAAAGAAAAGAAAAGAAAAGAAAAGAAAAGAAAAGAAAAGAAAAGAAAAGAAAAGAAAAAAAGAAAAGAAAAGAAAAGAAAAGAAAAGAAAAGAAAAGAAAAGAAAAGAAAAGAAAAGAAAAAAGAAAAAGAAAAGAAAAAAGAAAAAGAAAAAAGAAGGAAAACCGCTACAGGACATGCTGTTTTATGCAACAGCACCTTTGCAAGAAGTGTGTTGGGGGAAAAGTAAGCATTATCTTAGTATTTTAACTTTGAACTGAGTAAAGCAGGCAAATAGCGTTCTTTGCTAAGTTTAAGAACAGTGGTGCTATCTGACAGAAAGCTTTTCCTTCTTTCCTCAAAGTAGAATTCAGTTTTTGATTTACTCAGTATCACCTTTTGATCAAAGACTTTACATCTACTGTAGTCACTTCTGTGATTTCACACAAAATACTTTCCAGTTCTTTTGATGCCCCGTTTTTGCCTAATAAGAGCCTAATATGCACATATCTTTAACTTACCAACCAGAAGCTATGAAACCAGTCAGAATAATTTCAAATTATGATCATTATCAAATCACTAAAATGATCTGTCCCTTGCTCAATCCACCTCTGATGTAGGAATAGGGTTGGAATGATTCCAGCTTTCTAATCTTTCTGCCTGGAATGCCATGCAGAGGGTAAAGCACTCTTCTCATTATTCTGCAGTATCAGCAATCACTGTGCTACCTGCTTTACCCCTTGATGCTCAAAGGTAAAAGTACATGGATGGAGTACAGTCCTTTTCTAGTGACAAAAGGGAGCACCTCTTCAAACAGAGCCTCTTCCATTTCCCTCCCATTAGCATCATCTTGTAATGGCTCTGACTCCTGCCTAACTAGAAACAGCTAGAAAGCAGAGTTATTACAGTAGGTCTTGTCTGTAAACTTAATTATATTAAATGTGCATTTCCAAAGAGAGGTAGACTTTGTGATGATTTTTTTTCATATCATGATGGCTGCTATAAAGTATTTATAAAAAATTTTTTTTCCTGCGTCTTTCTAAAGTCCGCTATTTAATTTATTTTTGTTGCTATATACATCATTTAATATTATATATTAAGTTAGGAAGGTTGCTTTTGTTTTTAATTAAACAGCAAATAACAAAACAACCTAACCACCCACCCCCCAAATATTATTTGCAGATGAGAGTCTTACATATAATTTTAATATGATAAATGATAAAAAGATATATAGTTGACTTTAAAATTTTGAGAAATATTAGTTTTAATAATAAATTAAAATATTATTTTAATTTAAGAATTTAAATATTGTCAAGCAATAGATGGTGGAAAACTTTTTCATGAGAAGATCCGATATAACTTTTCTAAAGCTTCATACAACCTCCAATTTCATATTTCCATACCATGTTTTTTAAGTTCATCAGCAACATAATGCATAAATGTTTTTCATTAAGCATTAGAGAGTGATTTGCAAAAAATGCAAGATCTAACAAATCTTAAAAATATTATAGTAGAGCTTGAATGTTTTTGAAGTTTACTATTTCATTATTTTTTACCAGAGAAAGTAGGATTTATTTATTTGTTAGATTTATTTCATACACCTAGACTGTCTCAGGTAAAAAACCCTCTTTCTCTACTATGTGTTCCTCAAGAGCTTATACATTTAAAAGGGGCCTTGATAAAAAAAGATGCTTTATAGGGCATATACTAAATATTATTGAGGGAAACGAAGAGAAATATATGAAAGTATAGCAGGCTGTGACACACAGTTAACCATTTTATCACCTATAATGTGTCTTGCTGGACTCTTTTGGCTGATTACCTGTCTTAGAAACTCTAAATAAATCTGTTTTTATAAACTGGTGCTTTATCAGCTGGAATATCATTGCTGTTTAAAATATTTTAATATCTCAGCTCTATTTATCACAGCTGCTGTCATGTCACAGCACTTAGCAGAACATCCCACTGTCATATGAGAACTTAGCACACCTGCTGAAAACTGTGAATATTAATTG
The DNA here is from genome assembly GCF_050655825.1 of Lonchura striata. Classification (NCBI taxonomy): domain Eukaryota; kingdom Metazoa; phylum Chordata; class Aves; order Passeriformes; family Estrildidae; genus Lonchura; species Lonchura striata. The sequence continues at coordinate 101,284,685 of NC_140704.1, forward strand.
ACTGTATCACAATGCAAGCTTTTTTCATGCACCAGGAAAGTGTATAATTTGGATACAAAACATCTGGATGAGAACGACCTGGTCTGACCTAAAAACTGGAAATTTTTCCCCCAAGAGATTTAATTTCCTGATAATACAATAGTCCATTATATTTCACATTCAGTTGTACTTTTTGCCAGACCGAGTTTTGCTGAGAAATAATTAGTCAAAAATCCCTCACTTGTTGTAACATTCTTGATGCGCTGAATTACTTTTTTTTTTCCTCCCACCACCAAAACAACACCGAAGCAGAGCACAGCTTTTTGTGCACCCAGGCATCACTCCAAGCTCCATCACTGTCCAGACATCAGCTGCAGACACACAACTTCAGCTCCTTCAGGGGGATTGGTCCTGAATGGCACCAAAATGACTTTGTGCTTTGAAAGCAAAGGCTGATTGAGGCCCCAATGCTTTGGTCTTCCCCCAGTGAAGGCTCAGAGCCTCCTGGTGCTGCAGCCACACCTCGGGACCCCGCGGTGCTGGGGTCTGCGTGTGCAGCATGACAGCTGAGTACAGCGGCATCAGAAACCTCCCCGGCCTCATTCAGCAATTGGGGCTCTGGCTGCAGCTTCACAGAGCTGCAGCCAGCTTTCTTTACACTGTCCACTGCCCAGATAATTGGTGTGACATTTCATTCCTCCCTTCGCCAGGAGAAGGCATTTGGGCAGAAAGTTCCCTCTCCCAGTCCGTGCCTCCAGCCCCAAGTAAAAAGGGCAATTATGTTTCCTGGTTCAGAGGCTGACACCTTTTCCAGGCTGGTCAAGACCAACCTTCCCCTTCTCTATCACCCTGCTGAAAACAAGACGTGATAGAAAAAGAGACCAAATGTAATTCACGTTGTTAGGTAGTTATATGCAGAAAAAAGCTGCCAGTTGGATAATTAGGGATGATGCCTGTGGTGCCTTTCCTTCCTGCCCATTTTGATGCCTAAGCAGAATTTTTTGCCAAATACGTGGCCTGTAGGTTTAACTATTTCAGACAAACCAGTGGATTAATACTGACCTTCTAGATTAAAAATTGTAGCTCAGTTTGCTGTTTTTCCCTTTGTCAATTTTGCTCTTTGATAGTCTTTGGGGAATGGGACAATTTATATCACTACATTTCAGTTTCATATATTGGTTTATATCTTGAATTTCTGAGAATTTCCATCTCTCTTTCACTATAGAAGAATCTTTATATTTTAATACAAATGTAAAGGTCTACAGAAATTCTGAAAACAGAGTTAAAGTATGAAACACAAAAAGTTATTTTAACCTTACACGTTAGATTTAAGTCACAAGAAGATTTATTGGATGTGAAACTGACATAGTATTCCTTTTTTTAGCATTCACTGCCTGCAACAGAAGAAAAAGATTATATCTTCAACAAGACAACAGATTCAATCCAAGTAAGAAACTTAGGAATATTGTTCCAACTTAGCATTTTTACAGTCAAGACATCATAAGGGTGATGTGATGAAATAAAATAGATAAGTAGCAGTTAAGGAGTACCAACTCTGTGTTATCTGCTGCAGTATTGTCTTTCAAGAGATCACATGCAGCCTCCCTCAAATAAAGAAAGAAGAAATAAGGAGAAAGGCTTTACCCTGTAAGCTACTATAAAATGTACAAAGACAAGCTACATTCACCAGAGGCCAACCCGGCACTTTCCACCATGGTAATGTTCTGTTTTATAAATATTTATATATCTATAAGCCAGCTATAGTCAGATTCGCCAAAGCTCATAAACAGAAAAGCAACAAACATGGCAGCTAAGCTATTTCCAAGTGAAACAAATTGAGAGCATCTCAGAATAAAAAGAAAGACCAATAGGAAATGCCTCTAAGTTTTAAAACAGCATAGCAGCATTCAAAGCCTTTATTTTCTTTATTGTTGCAGATATCTGTAAGAACAGATGGTTCCAAAAAGATGTGTTTCCATTTAGGCTTCTGCCATACTGTATTTATGAGAATGCATAGTCACAAGACATATGCCACCTGGCTTTGAGCTGTGACTCGTTCAGCTGAATAACTGTATTAGGTGAAAGTCTTTTGCAACACTGAAGAGGTTGCTGGAGTTTTGTAGGAATAGCAGTCCTGCAGTTTGAAGCATTTCACCCTTTTTCAGGAAGAATAATTATACCTGATATTTTTTTTCAGAAGAAAAAGTAAGGAAGAAGAAAGAGTAAGTGGTTCTTGTAAGTGGTTCTTATTGACAAAGACCAGGGGAAAAAAAATTCTCACAAACCATATAAGCAATAAGAAATGAGCTCATAAACTCAAGAAATCTACTCCTGAAGTCTCATCTCTAACCATGTATCTAATGCACAATCCATAAAAGTTACTTCTTTCCTTCTGAAAACATACACAAATGCATATGTAAGAGAATGCAAAAGCTCTGAAAACAAAGTTAAAAAATTGACCGCACAAAGATATTTTAACATATACATTAGGGCTGGCATTCAGTCACAAGCTTTGTTGGATGTGAAACTGCCATAGTACTCCTTCCACTACAGCTCAGCACCTGCTCAGTTGCTTATTGCTATTCTTTATATCTTATGGTTATCTTCTTTATGTACAGAAAAGATGCAAGTGCATTTTAAAGCCATGTTTTGTCCTTTCAGCCCTAGGTTTTGAAATATGTTTTGTGGAACCTATTAGTTCTGTTTGAGTCCTGGAAAAGAGTGGAAGGTGACAGAGAATTAATCAAAGTCTTCTTTTTGCATTAATCCACTCAGGGGCTGATGCACAATTTCTAAGGGCTAAAGCACAGACAGCTACATGAAGTAGCTGCAAGATAAGTTCTGGATGGATACAACCATACTGACTGAAAGAAGTAAAAAGAGGATAGTGACTTGTTATATTTGAGTCTCAAAACAAGTTGCCAACAAAGCTTTCTCCTCTCTCCTGCCCAATGTTCCTCACTGGGCATCCTGTGATCACAGTCAATTTATAGTTTTGGAAATATGTAACGCAGGAAAATAAGTTTTTAAATTTCTGTATTCTAATGAAAATTTAAATTTGATGTCACACTTAGACAAGCACAGGATTTCACCTCTGACTATCCCACATACTTACTGCTGTGGATTACAGGGTCAAGGAAATTAAACTGCTGGGGAAAACAAAGCAAGCTGGAAAGGTTAAACACAATAAAAAATATCCTTTGCTTATCAAAGAGTGAAGAGTCATCCTTCCATCTGAAACAGCTAGAAATAAAATTTTTTTTCTATTCTATCTGGCTCATTTGTTCTGGTTAATTTCCTCAGTCTTGAAAAAGATTTCTGCCTAATATGACTGAAATTTAACAAATCACAGATCAAAAGGGGAAGATGTACTGACATTTTTGGTCATTGTTAAATGTACTTGACCACATTCAGAAGTGAAGAATGTTTTCACTTTAGAAATACTTGAAAACGTGCTTTAGAAGCTTAGCTTGCAGGAAAAGTGTAAACAGTGTTTTGAGATTTAGCAGAGATATTTACAGCCATTCTAAAACAAACAAACAAAAAAGGCCAAACCCCAGCTTGTTTGTTTTGATACCAAGTAAATGTACAGACAACCTACATGGAGTTTAATAGATTAGTTCTTGACAAGGTGATTTGCTTTGACTGATCAGTCATATAGGAAGGTCTTGGCAGTCTCTGGACTTCAAATTCCTTTCTAGATATATCATACAAGTCATATTCAAGGAATTAGATAATATCTTCCCAAGAGAGGTATACATATTATTAAACAATTGTGTTATTATATAGAAATTATTTTTTTTTCTTCAATATTCTCCCTATGAGCTGGGAAAAGCTTCAAGATACGTTAGTAAAGAACACAGAATAAATCTACTATTGAAGTGCATTTCTCTTTAAATGCAACAAGACTTTTAAAAAGAAATTGAACTGTGTCTTTAAACTCTTTTCAAAATGTTCATTTATTTGCCCAGACTTCCAGCATATAGAACAACTATGGCAGATATATCTCACACTGATGCATCTTGTGGGAATTTTCACTTCAGAAATTGAGGCAAGCAGTCACCTGTATTTCACACAACTCACTGAATACAAAGGAACACCTTTTATTCACTCAGCTACTACATGCTCAGACTACTAGTGTAGGTACAGGAGTTTTGTGTTTATAACATCAACAGTATCAGCTGGACTCAAAACTACCCTTCCATCAGGAATAGGCTAGGGAGAATGGTATATTTGAAATAATTCTGGAAATTTCACCAGGGGAAAAAAGCACAGTCTGAAAAAAAATTATACATCTGTGTGCTAAATCTATGCCACTGCAGTACCTTGGTGCAGCTGGCAGCTGCCCAGGGATCCAATTTAATGAAGATTCCCTCAACACAGAAAAGTAACAACACAGGGAACTTTTTACTCTTTCCCAGCCAGGTCTGCTGGTTCAGGGAAGAGACAGTGCACTGACAGTGCTACACTTCAAGCTGCCATTTTCCTAACAGGTTAAATAGTGAGCATGCTCAAAGATTTGTGACCATGCAGAAAGAATATTTGCCATTTACTCATGTGGTAATTCCCAAAATGCTGGTCACTGCCTTGACAAAAAGACAAAGGGATTGAGCAACCTTTATTTCTGTGTTTCCCCATTCCAAATCACCCTAACTCACAGAAACTGAAATTGCATGGGAGTAGTAGTTTTTGCTGTAGAACTGTTTTTAAAGATAGCAGATGCTAAGGATACTTTCAGATCCTTCATTGTGCTGTGCTGAACAGCAAATCTTAATTGCCTGGGTCTGAAGCCACACCATGTTTAGTTGGATCCATTAAAAAAAGAAAAAATATCTATAAAGTGTTCCTTTTTTTGCCACACAACAGAGTATTCCAATTTAAAATGTGTTTGTGTTTCTAGGACACACTCTCTCATCTAGGCACATGTAGATTTGTCCACCATCCACCATGCATAGTCCCAGAAAGATGTTAAAAAGTCTGAAAGTATATTTAATAAGGAGGACATTTAAACCAAATTTTATAGTATTAATACTATTATAGTATTAATATAGAAATTAATATTTATATATTAGTTACCCCATTTTCTAGTATTAATAATGAGCAGTAATTTGGCCATATGACATCAGATATTGCATAAAAGTACAGACTGACAGCATAACAATATTTATTTTTTACTCTACCATTAAAGAAGCAAGAAGAACAATTAGAATGAGTTGTGTAAATGGAAAGTAATGAATGGTAGCATAGATGTTTTCCCCCTACATATTTTGCCTTAGAATAACTCTGAAGCAGGAGCACCGTATGGCTACACATGCAAACAAAATGCTACAACAGTGACACTGTCTGCTAACAGCGTGGGGATAAAAAAACCCCAAACCATTTAGCAACTCATGTGAGAACTTCACAACAACTAAAAGAAATCTAATAGTAAGAAATTAAAATGATAATATTTATACTCTGTTTTTCTGAATTTAAACCAAAACATACATTTGGATTTAGACTTACAAACTGTAGAAGAAAAAAAAAAATTAAACTTCTGAAGGTTTCACTAGCAAATTAATGTCTCCACCCTGCTGTTATGCTAAAATTATGGAAAAGGAACCCAGCACTGTAGGTTTAATTTTGCCAAGTAAATAACAGCTCTCCAACTGTCAGGACTACATGCAGAACTATGATAAGCTGCTCTAAGAAATGCTTATTTTCATGTAAAAATGCACAGTAAATAATTTCTTCAGGAAAAAGGAATTTGTGCTGCACTTTAGACCATCACCATGTCATAGAGAAGAAGACAAGTCCAAAGGTGCACACTGGAAAGTTATTTTGAACCCTAAAAATATATGCAGACACGAGACAGCCCATCTCAACAGATACTCTTGTTTCAATTAGCTGAACAGTCTGGATGGAATTTGTTAGACCAGTTACACTAAAAACTCTGCTCCTCTGTCACAACATGTTAGCAAGAACAACCTAACTCCTCTTATACAGCATCTTTGTGCTAAAGCATTCCTTCAAAGTTTCCTTTTGTTGTTGGGAAGGGGCAGACAGAAAAATTATTTGTATGCACTCATCAGCACAGTTTTTTTTCAGCATCCTAGACAGACAAATCCAATCAAGTTCATAAATTAGTCTGATTAATAATGATGAATATGGAATCAAAGTAGAAGTCACAGAAGTTTCTGCACTGCAGTATTTCTACTGTTGCGTAATAGAACTAATTTGTGGTTTGTAAATGTGTTTGTGTACACTTACACACACAAAAATCTACTATTTTCCTACTGGCTTATCCAATCTTCTTTTCTTTTAAAGGCTTAGTGACTAGCAGCACTAAGAGATGTCTGGAAGAGTATTTATGTCACTTACCTTTTTCTTTAACTGTGTCTAGGGATGCACCTAAGTAGTCTTGTAGTTGTTGTGGTTTCTGACCACAGAATGGCATTTGGTCTACAAGCCAATTAATTTTACCAAGATAGGCTTCATAAACTGTTTCATACATTGCTCTGGTGGCTATGATATTTGACACTACTTAGCACCCTGCCTTACTCATGAGCAACTGGGAGCAAAAGAAACAGCTAACACTTATGTAATAAAGTCATCTTTAAGGAAAAGCTCTAGTAAAGGACTGAGACCAGCTGAGCTGGTGAGAAGGAGAATAAAATCTCTGAAAAAAATATAACCCTCTTAAATATGAGAATTAATCTACCCAATTGCTAGCAAAAGTAATATGATAAACTATAGACTAAGAAGTTAAACTGATCCTGCATTTTCAAATCCTCCTCTTATTGCACTTCTACAGCTCTGATAGAGGTTATTCCTTCTTATTCCATCAAAAATCACGGAATTTCCACCCAAAGTATGCATATTCATCTCTGACCTAACATTGGCCTTTTTCCATTCACAGAAGTTCTGGTCTCCTGAGGGCAAGAAACATTTTCTTGCAATGATAGATACTTCTTTGCAATCCAGTGGAAATAATGACAATAAATGTAGCTCCTTTAATTGTAGTCCACTGCTACATACTGTGGCATGGGACAGTGAAACTAGAATGCCTCCTGGAGATGTTCAGGTAATTTCAGCTAAAATGTTCCTTTTCCTAGAAATAACTCATATCTACTGGTCTCATGGTGAGTGTCTCTTTAGGTAAAACCTATGTGCCACTTGTTTTAGCCAATTCAACAGTATAATCAGACTTAGTGATAAAAACTCATATTCCCACCATATGTACCCTCTATATTTTTGTCTGAAACCACAGAGATGTTGATGACAGGTTATGACTTTATAACATTTAAGAATATATTGGATCATCTCACTGTAATCTTATATTTAGAATGACAGAAATGCTAATAAAGTAAAATAATTAGCTGTTTCTTGCATGGCTATGTAATGTGAACAACAAAAAAAAGTATGCTTAACATGAAGAAAAGGTTAAACGTTAAGATAAAATTTGCACAAAAATGAGCATGACTATTCCCACCTTCCTACATCCTTTTATCTGAGTGCTTTCCTATTTCCTCTTTAAAAGGGTTGAATGTGCTGTGACAGTTCTAAGGTTTGTCGTTTTTATGTTTATGCCTGTGTATCTGCCTGAATTTTCCTATACACAGTGATGGTTTTTGCTAACACAGTGAACAGAATTATAACTCTACAATGCATTGTATTTTTACTATCAGTAAATTACAGAATAGATTGGTGGACCATGTGTCTAAATTGATAGTGAGGACATATGTTGGAGGTCAGTATGACTTTTTCTCCTTTTTGCTTGGAAATTTCAAGTGGAAAGTAAAATAATGGAAGTATTTAAACCAAAGCTGATTAATGATCCAGATGTTCACTAAAATCTATGCGTGTGATCTAATCCTTTAAGAATGATTACAGATAAGGTAATTTGTTCACAGACACAGTTAGTTGCTCTTGTCTGATAATGGTGCTTAATCTCCTTGGCATGTTAAATGAAATCCTGAAAATAACAAAGCAGTTATGACCAGAAAATATACTAACAAAAGATTAAGTATATCCATCTGTACAGAGGGCCAAAATTGGTTTTGATTTCTGTTGCTAGAAGAAATGAAAGATAAAAAAATGTGAATGAAATCAAAGCAAAATTATATGAGGCCACTCATATATGTACTCTCTTATTTCAACAAAACAACAAAATAATGCAATGTAACATGCCTAGTCAAAAACAGACCAGAATTGAGTTAATGTATGCACTGTGAGAAAATACTGTTATGAGCAGATATATATGTACACAGTTTTCCAAGTTAAAAAGAAGTTTTGAGTAAACCTTATAGTTTATTAAATTAACTCTTTTTAATTAATAAATTAAATTTGAGTCAAGTAATCAAAGGAGAATAATAAAAAAATCTTTGCTTAGATTTTTTTTTCTCTAAAATAAAACATTTTAGAAAACTAATATATAATTTGAGATGTCCAAACAATTAGGAAATTTTAAATTCTAATTTATTGGAATAGATCCCATAATAGTTTTTAATACTGAAAACCTTCTATCAAAATGTCTTAAAAAAAACAATTTCTTCTTTGGGCACCATCTATATTATAGACACACATTAAAAATTACTTAATATTTAGATAATGGATATAAAATCAACATCTCTGATGTTTTTCCTTTTCCTAAAATCTACACATATACTCTAGAATATGTTTTCTGTTTTCATCAATTTTGGTTCATGGAGTTGTTAAATTAAATTTCCCATATTTCAGTACGCAGATACCATGTTTCTAGAAGCATTGCACATACAGATAGATTTGACAGATAAAATGCCTCACCATTGTTCTTGCCAGAAGGCAGAACATACGTTTCTGTTTCTTCCATCCTGGAAAAGGCTATATTATTGTCACTACAGTGCTTTTATTAACATTCCAGGGCAGAGAACAAGATGCTTGTTGGTTTTTTTTTTTTTTTCCCCCTTGGTTTTGTTTTGTTTTCTTTGGTTTTTTTGAGCAACTATTAAATAGAACCTCTTTATTTTCGATAGGATTGGAAGAGTCTATGATATTAAACACACTTTCTCCTCTAGGTCAAATAAATAAGAGATTATATAGCCCTGCTACAGTGTAATCATAAAGTAAAGTTGCTCATTGCTAAGATGAGATGTAGGTACAATGTACTGTTTTTAAGTGATTGATAATCAGAAGAAGGAAGAGTTTCATAATGTCCTCTTTCTCCTAAAATGCTCAAGCTCAAGACCAAAGTGAAACTCTCCAGCCATGAAATTACAGCAGTTATTTAAAACAAGCTTAAATCCTGGCACACCTCTTTAGTGGGAGGGAGACACTACAATACTGATAGTTCACTTTTTGAAAAGTGACCTTTCCTGATAAGAATCTCAGATAGCATCCTTTCTCTCCCATCTGCCCATCCTAAGGTATCGGTTACTTTTTGCCTGTTTACGGAATCTTGAAAGGAAACAGATTTTCAAGTAAAGTGATGAAACTGGGATTTCACATTAGTGAAAGAAGCATTAGTAGTAAAAATGAAACAGCTAAAAAATTAATATTAATAATTTTCTGTGGAATTATGATAAAAATTAAATAACAATGATTTGCTTTATTTCATAATCAGACAGTAATTTTTAATGAATAACACCCTTTATCTCAGTCATGTACAAAAAAATACATTGGTAGTTATATATGATATTTTTCCAAATCATCCTATTTCTCAGTGAGGAAAAAAACTAATTTCAGAGACAAAATAGCTATTCCAAAGAATTTCCATGGGACCAGGTATACAACTCTCTCCCATAAGACAAGAAACTGTTTTATGTCTGTGCCAGTTCAGTGATCCTGCTTCACAACATAAGTTTTGAGAACTGAGAAAGAAAGGTTATCACAAAAACCCCTTATCAGAAAAACAAAATCCCATAAAATTTTTTAAATCTTTAAATTTTCCTAGACATGGTCTGTAGAAACCATCCCCTAGATATGGGTATCTGGAACTACTCACATTGTTTTACAAAGCCTTTGATGAGACTGTGTAGCAATATTTAAAGTTTTCCTGTACCAACACTATTCTCATAGCTGGTGTGAATTCCAGGCACTTATCTGCTTTCCCAGGAGTCACACCTTCAGCTTGCATGAGCTCCTATAACCATTTCAATATCAGTGCTGACTTCTAGTTAAGGGCTTAAAGCTTCCAGAGCCCCAAGGAAACACACCCCCTGCAATATTGAGGAAGCAGTAATCTGCATCTGCAAGGAAGACTGACTGATTTAGGCCAATTTAAGCATTAGAATGGCTCAGAGTCATGATCCAATGACATTTTTATTCCAAAACTTCTGTGCTGGCTCTTGCATTCCTGCTGGAGGTCTCATTGTTGAACACTGACCTGAGCCCCACAGCTGCCACAGAAAGGAGAAAAATTCAAAATAGAGATTTGGATCATGGTGCCATTGAGGCAAAGAAGCATCAGTTGGTCACACAGACTGAATCTAGATCAGGCCTCAGAATATGAGCTTGTTTACTGTGAGCAGGTAAGAACACAGCAAGGTGTTCATGCTAGCCTTGAACTCAATTTATGCCAGAGACTGGAGACCAGACAATGCCTGATTTGCTATAATGTCCAAAGGATATCTACCTTGGCATAAAGTTTGCCTTCACAAGGCTACCTATCAAAATATTTTGAACAAATGTGAACTATTTTAATGAGCATGTCCCAGATCAGCATTCTGAGCCACAGAGCCATGACATTTCTTTTGAAGCAGTGGCACTTTCAGACTGGACTTACTGTTTTGTCAAGTCACAATTGTCCTACTCCATGCATCAAGATGATCATAAGGAAACAAGGCAACATTTTAATCAGGACTGCTACTACTTATATATGTGTCTATGTTATGCATCAAAATCCATGCAGGGATTTTTTATCCTTTTACAAATGAGCAAGCAAAAAATCCCAGACACAAAAATTTTTCATTGAATTAGAACGTGAAGATATGAAGGCTTTCAACTTAACAACACTCATTAACACCACTGAACATAGACTGCTAGGCAGACTTTCTTCTTGCCCTTCATTTCACTTTCCAGTGTACTGATGGTCATAGCGAATAGGAAAGACTTAAATTGCTTATCACCTATTGGAAAACTTGCAAAAGGTACATTTTGGTACAATGGTGCAACAGTGTGTAACCATAATTCTTCCACTGTGACCATCCAGGCCAGAAACTGTTCCTTTATGTTTTTATGCCCAAAGTGCCTGTCCTCAGGAAAGAATCTTCCAGTTATTGTGTGGCAGCACATGTGTCCACTTTCCAAAGACACTAGATTTAGTGCACAGCAAACACTAGTGATATTGTTTTGCACATAGCTCTAATGCCAGCATAAAAAAATGAAGTCACAGCTTGGGATAAAAAACAAAATATCTGCTAAGCAAAGGAAACTTTAAAATGATAACAATTATCTTCAATGAAAACCACTTTTAACACATTAAATGGTAAATATGAACCACTGAATTTATGGTATCAGATCTTACAAGTACAGAATAATAACTGTGGTGAAATAAACACTTTTGATATCTTATGTAGGGTAGGCATAAAATATATATCTCTTCAGCAATCTCTTCAGCAAAAAACACTTGGAGGTTTCTTTGGCAAAGTTATGCTGACCTAGAACAGATTGGGATCTGGCACTCATTTTGTTCTGATACATGATCAGGAATACTGAACCTAATTGTCACCAACTAGTTGTATATCAGAGGCATCTGAATAACAGGGAAAAATAATCTTGCATGATCTACAAGAAATGAAAACAATGTTACACAGGGAAGAATTGAGAAAAAAATGTAACAGAAATATAATAGTCATTGGGCAACTTAAAAAAGATAAATGTGTCATACATTTGATACTGTAAGGAGATTTACGAGATGCTGTACATGGCCATATGCTTTACAAAAAAAAAAAAAAAAGTTATAATTTTATAGGTAGCTTGGCTTTCTGTTTAAGTCCAGTTATGACTGAATAATATTTTTTGATCTAATACACACTTTTGTGAGGAAAAAGTCCTGGATGTGACTTATTTAAGTTTGCAGACATTTAGAACTGAATATATAATTGAAAAGATATATAATGAACACATGGAGGGTTTAACACATTTAGAGGTATTTCAGGTATAAGTTTAGAAGAGATTTCACTTTGAAATAACATCTTTGTTACAATAATTTATCCAAACATAATGTGTAATAATATATGAAACTCAAATTGTATCTATGATTATCTATTTAATTTTGATCCGTGTAATATTTTTAAAGGTTTTCAAGGTTTAAAAAATCCTGTTAACATTTTTGTATGACTTTATTGTATAAGATGTTCAGTGATATCTATAATGACTGGTACACTTATATCCATGAGCTTTGTATTCAGTTTCTGTTAGTAAAACTCCCAACAGACCCCCAACCCCCAGCTGTAACTGTCTGGAAAAGAGGAAAGTCTGCTAAGTAAGTCTATGTCAGCAAAATGCATAGAAGTATCTCCATTGCAGACAAAATGCTATGAACTAATTCTGCATATTTTTTTCCCAGAAAAAATCTCTGGAAAAATAACTCTGGGTTGATGGCTTTAGTGCCACTTAAAGAAACAACAAATTTCAAAGAGTAGGTACATTGGTTGAAGACCAATGCTTGGTTGTCAGATGAGAGCTGTCACAATAATTGCTAGATTTCGATGATTCCTTCCCAGGTAGGTGAAAACTGCAAGTGCCATGTAAACAGTCAGACAGAGTCATGCTACCTCAAAGTGTAAGGTAATTTACTCCTCTGAGGTCAGCAAAAACAGGGTTCAAAGCTGATTCTATCTATCACTTCAGGATGAAAAATAGCTTCAAGCAGCAACTCACAGAGTTTGGCATTAGAGCTCCTACTGACTAGGGGCTGTTTTCAGGGAGATAAGGGCATCGTAACTCCCCTACTGTTGAGGCTGAATATTGCTTTACTGACAGTCTAAAGGTATAAACCCATTCTCTAGTTATTAATCTATACTGCAGTGCTATATTTTGGGAGAATTTCATGCTGTGTGAAGGTTCTGAGAAGGCTTTATTAAATCATTTAACCATTTCTACAGCTGCAATGATATTGTCAATTTTTTTTTTCTTTTGTCTAACCTAACTGGTGTAAAAAAAGAAGACATGGAAATGTCTTTCATAAACACAATTTTTAAGGCTTAAGCAAATGTGCAGATATTATATCACATAAAATGCACCGAGATCCATAACTATTAGGAAAAATATTAACTTCCATTAAAAAGGCTGTATGTAATTACATGGGCTAGTGAAGAAATGCTCAGAAGTGGGGATTCTGTTTATGCTATAGTACTTGTGGACATGAGATATAGAGAAAGGTTTTCATCCTGTGAGATCTGCAGAATTTGGCTGTTTTTTTCATGAGCAAGGATGACTTTCAATAGCTGAGGACATCTCAGCTTAACAACAAATTAACTTCTCTTTCTTGTCTAGTTAGGAAGGTTTTCTTTCACATCTTGAATGGTTTTAAATATTTAAATTAAAAAATGGATAAGCATCTTATATTCATAGCAATGATACTATTCAATTTCTCTGTACATTTTCCCATTTGATAGTACCTATGCACTAGCATGTCATTCATGTCCCTGGCAAGATTCCTATTTACTGCAACATAAGCAAAAAACAAGTCACACTATGAAGACAGAATCTTAAATTGTCCCCCTCTTTGGTGTTTTACTGCACGATAAACACCATTGAAAAACATATTACTGATTCCTACAGTTCTGTACAAGATTTGAAGTACAACTAAGGTAATAAGAATATGTTAAGAGGGATTTTGAGCTGTTCTCTACATTTCTTCAGTCATAGGAAACCTTGGTGCTGGTCTGGTCCATGAGCATAAAATGGAGTTCTCTGCTTTGAAATGCTGGCCAGGAAATCAGGTACAAAATCATAAAAAAGCTCAAGAAAAATTCCTTTTCCTCATTCTTATACTAAATGAAGAAAAGATGGCCTAGAAGTTACAGGAATTTTGCAGCTGTAGGCATTGAGAAGAGATCTTCTCATTGGTATCCTGGAGAGTCAAAATGACTAGCTCGTGAAAACCAGTATTTATTAGGAGTGAAGAATCACACATTGGTACAGATAATGTCTGGCATTTGCTGCCCATGACCCTGTTCCAAGCCCTTCTTCCAATTTAGTTGTTAAAATTGGGTTGTGTTAGTTGATACATGGTGACAGGAGAAAAACAAGACTATCCAGAAACAGATTGACATTTAAACCAAAACACACATTTGATCAGAGGCAAGTGTTTTTATAAGAGGCATGAAAGGGATGGAAAACTGCTGAGCTATGTCTCAGCATTAAATACTTGCTCTGATGAATGGGGAATAATGAGACAGTTGACAAGACTGAATGAAACACATTTCCATTTCCTAACCCAGAACAGGTTATCTCTTCCATCATAAAATGCCTGTGACATCAAATGTTTGGTGATGATAGAACTTTCACCTCACAAACAGAAGCCCTGCAAACCTGCTGAGACGTCCTGGAACAGCCTAACAATAACAGTTAAAAATAAGTGGCCACAATCTATCAACAACCAATCACTTAAATTGATGCTGTATTTATAAAAAATACCATGAGAATAGGATTTTTAAAATTAAAAGGTTCAGCACATGCAAACTGACTCTGAAACAAATTTTTGGCAACAGCATTACTTGTGAACATTCCCAAAACCTGGGATGTCCGCACATTAAGAGAGGAAATAGAAAGCACATTTGGATACCTGCATTCCTGGCTTGATGCCATGAGCTCATGATCAAAAAGTAGGAAATCTGACAATCTCCCATTAGAAACCATAGCACAGCATACAGAAAACTTAATTAAAAACCAAAACCCATTCCTATTTAGCAAAAAGGCAGGCAAGTGTATGGAGACATAGGTGCTACTCTGGCATGTGTGTATCAGTATTTAGGAAGAAAAGGGTTTGTTATGTATTTATACAGATGTGGAGAAAAGTGGCAAAATGAGGTAAAAATGAAAACTTGCTTCATGCTGTTTTCACTAACTTCCATGGAAAAGATCCATATCCAGTAACGACAACTCTACAGAATTTCAGTAGAGAAAAGAATAAGGCTGTTAGTTTAAATGCTTAATTAGTGAAATACAAAAACAATGAGCAGCTTTGCAAGCCAGAATAAGAGAATTTTTCTTGGAAGCTGAAACCAAACAGCTGATAAAACTCCTGTTTTAATTACATTTAATTCAGGAAAGATAAAATGCAGTATAGCTATAGCTAACTAGCCATGTGTCTTTTTCAGGTTGAAAATACAGCTTTGTACAATTCTCAGCTAAATATTCAAGTGATAGAGTAGATGCTTTATCCCGAGTGCATGATAATAGTGACTATAAGCAAGTGGCACCAATTCAGCTCATATCAAACAGCTTTGGAAAATCCTTCAGTAGCTGAATTAGGCTCAGCAGAGTTTGAAGAGGAAAAAATGAAACATTACCTACAGTGGCAGTCCCTACCACTATCCTAGGACTGCCTATCCCCAGGGACAGAGATGGGTAGGACAAGACCTTGCTTTGTATCCTGACTGAGGATGACAGCACAGGGAGGACAAGTGCCAGATAGATGATGCATCCTTAGCCTCTCAATCAACACAGCCAGGGTAGAAGTCTCTCAGGCACAGGGCAACAAGCTGTACCTCATCACCACAGGCTGCTGGTTCCCTTCATTTCCTTGTGCTGGGCTGAGCACACAGGAGGAGACAGGACACTGCTGGGAACACAACCACACGCTATGTCACACTCATTGTAATCAGCTCAGAGAAAACAACCATGCCATTGTCCCTCTGCATGTAAACTTGACCTACCAAGAACAACATAAATAACTGAGTAATTAAAGAGTAGTAGGAATCTTACATTTTTATCTTCATGTTTATCATGTAAATACCAGAGTATGCAACTCTGGTTTCTACCAAGTTCTTTATCTCTTATCTCTCTCCAAATCAGGTGTGGTATTTTTATTTCTTCCATGTAACTTTATAACAGATTATTTCATTTGTTCTTAAACTCAGGGAAATGAACCTTTCTTCAAAATCATTCCCCAGAAGGAAACTTCAAAGAATTTTGAAGGATAAACAAGTATCCAGCAGCTAAACAGCCAACTTGCTTCTAATATTTAAACATAGAAATGCAAGGAGCTGCATACTTCAGTTTTTGAAAAGATAAACTTTTACTTTGGTGGAATCTTGCTAACTCTGCATTGGAAGGACATTTCCTTTGTTATTCATAGTTCTTACTTCTGTGAAATTTATCTTAGTTTCCTACAATGTATCATTTTGATCAAATAAAAAGTTGGCAGGATATAAAAATTCACTGAGATGAAAAGGCTTTTTATAACAAATAGAAAATGAAAGACATTCTAAGATTTTTGAACATTTTTTCTTGTATCTACTGAATAATACTATGATTTTTTAATCAGTTCTGCACAGCTGAAATGAACTATAGAGTTATAAGGAATATATTCTTATGCCTTGATTAAACTGAACATAATGAGTAGGGCATTCATTGTACTTAAATTTGCCTTACCAAGAAAATAAATAGGTCTGTACTAGCAACAGACCATATGCCATGTGCCACAAATGTCACAATTTTTTTGTCGGTTAGCAAAATGAGATACATGTGAAAGAAAATTTTATAGAAACTTAAGATTAGTATTTGAGATCATATAATGCCCCTTCTATAAATATATATTTTAAACTTCATAACAACCAAACGAGTCCGTTAGATCACCATTATGTCAATTTAAACCAATTCTTAATTATATATTAATAGGGTCCTATTTTATGTCATAAATTTTAGAATGTGAAGGGATGATCTGTTTTCCAGTGAAAGTAGAACACAATCAATTGCACTTGACATCCTTAGGCCTGGTTCTTCCCTTGCTGCAGCTGGCAAAGCTGGTATTATTAACATTCCCCCATTCTTCCTGTCACACAGCCTATTTTCAAGTTTACATCAAGTTTCTGGTTTATAAAACGTTTTATGAACATGTTCTATTTGGAGTGTCAATTTCAATAATTTATTTGCTTTTTGAAAAAATATTTAATGAAATAAAAAGAAGCATAAACTGTTCCTGCAAAGAAATACTAAAGAAAACACATCTTTTTGCCAAGGAATTTTTTTCACAAGTGTGCAGGCTTCCCCTCACCCCATGTTGTCTTAAAGGGGGTTTAATCATCCATGATTTTGAGTAATAATTTCACTCATTTGTCAGCATAAAAGTATTTCAATTTGTTTGAAATTACAGAAATGAATTGACAATCTTTTGGAATCTAACCATGATAACATACTTAACACAAAATCAGATAGTCATAGCTAAAGCAGTCCAGAATTATTGGTGAAACAATTTAATAGAAAAGAGCAATTTTCAGAAAATTGATCTTTGACAAGTATTTGAATTTTCTCTTTGATCTAGTGGTGCAAACCTTTCTACTTCTGACAACCCAGTACCAGCTAAAAGCATCCATAGAGCTGGTTTTGCCAATTCTCCCAGTACACTCATTTTTTCATTGCATTGCAGCCCTCATGACACACTGCAATACTTGAATCTTACAATACAGCAGAGAGATCAAATGACTGTAGCATAACTGTAATGAGTTGCAGTCAAAGTCAGAGTAAAGATTCCTGGTGTCACTTACGTTAAGCGGGGGGCAAAGCTTCATTTGCTTCTCACGCTAATCATGAGTGAGAAGCTATTGTCATCACATACTTATGAAGTCATTAAGCCGAGACATAAGAAGAGATTTATAGCTGAGAATCTGTGTAGTTTGCACTGAAGAACTTACATTTGTTGGGTTTTGGAGGGGAGAGGAGGCAATCAGATAATATTTAATTGCTCTCCTTACACCATTTGGGCTTTCAGTTTTGAGAGTATAGTGACTTCTGTGCTTTCTGGTCTGGCACAGAACAACCTCATTAACAAGTGATCTCACTGAAGGACCATCTCCTGAGAGAAAGGGCACCAAAGTATTTGGCTTAAGTGAAACCAGGAAGTCTGAATTTGACAGCAAAATATTATATATTAATCATATTTGGCTTCCCACCTTCCTCTATTTTTCATGGCTCATAATTGAAACAACCTCTTAACTCAGCAATGATTTATCAGAATGAATGGGAATATGTCAAGATACTCTTTAGAGCTTGTCAGTAATGCTCTTGGTTAGAGGCAGCAATCAGTGTTGAGCAAAATGAAGTTCTTTACTGGTTTCAGAGTAAGACACATCCCACTTCCAATATGCCATTTTAAAATCACTCTAGTGATGCACTACTTAGCACAGAAATTCAAAGCTCAAAAGGAAAGGCTCAAATCTACTGCATAAGACTTGAGAAGACACGTAATGCAGTCATTTTAAATAATGTAGCTCCTATGCAGTTTCTACTCAGTAAGTATCTTGTTCCAGGTGTCCTTTATTCATATCTCAAATTTTATAGGCTTCATTTACTAATGTGAAGGTCTTGATGTGATTCAGCAAAGGAAATAGGAATGTGGAAGGCTATAAAGCTTTTCAGCTTTAGCCGCTGGTAGACATTTACTGAAAAATTACTAAGCGATCAGGTTTGTATAACAGATATATTCTAACATTTTGTGTTATTCACATTGTTCAGGCACCAAGATTAGATGGGGAAATGGATTCCATACTCTATTGCTGGGCATATGAACAAACAGTGGAAATGCCAAAATGACGAATGCGCTCCCATTCATTTTACATACTTTAATTTGCAGAAAGCTACAGAAGCCTACATCAGAATTTCCTGCAGGATTAGCTTAAGGAAGGTTGAACAGAATGATTCAAACCCCTCTAAATATTTAGCAACTTGAATATTCTCTGATTATTTTTAGTGACATGTCAGAGTTTCTACTTTGAAAAGGCTGGAAAATTGTGTAGATGGGTTTTTCGTATGTGACTTTGTCTCCCTTTTATGCACAACATCTTTTAGCTGAGCAGATTAACACTACATATTATCCTGCTTAAAATATAATAAAAAAAAAAAAGGAAAAAAGGATGAGTTGTCATCTAACAAGGCCAAAAGACAATGTGCATTGCAGGCTTACTCACTCAGACCACAGAGGAGCCATAGCTTCTGTCCATTTAGGTTTGCAAAACCAGCACTATGTTTCTTGCATCTTTATTGTGACATACAAAAGGTAATTGTATATCAACAGCAAAACTCCTTCAGACTTCATTTGAGCTATTTTTTATTTCTGTCTGCTTATGGTTTTGGCATGTGCTTAGAATCTGAAGTCCTATTTCATCAAAGATGATTGTTTTATTTCTCAAAATTCCTCACTAAGTTTAGAAATACGACTCTTAGCAGGCTTCTTAGTATTTTTCCATGTAATTTAATTACTTTGATATAGGTTTACAACAAACTGTGGTAATAATTTGTGATAGAGCAAATAAAATTCATTACAAGCAAATTGTGATAAGCAATACTGTGGGAAAAAAAAACCCTTTAGTGTTCTCTTTTTAGAAGAAACACATAAGATGTTTCTGGTGTAATTCTTATACAAATATATGTTCCTTCACATAAGTACTCTCATAGAATGAATAGCATTGCCTTTGTGGGTAGGTGTTCATTATTTTGAGTATGGATAGCAAAAGCCAAGTCCAAAAAATGAGGACATACCAGATCAAACACAACAGGAGTGACTGAAAGCGTTTCTTAATTTTGAATTTCTTGGAGAAAGGCCAGGCTGTAATTAGATTTTCTGAACATAATTTCCCCAGGGATTTCAATAACTGCGATACAAACAGCTAATTAATGTTTCAATACCAAAATTCTATTTGGCCTTATTTATACAATAATGCACAAACTGACTGTGTCTAACATTTGTATCATCCAAACTCTAAAGGGCAAGAACTAGAGTTCTTCAGGTAGCTGAAAATTCAGTCTGATATTTTTTTTTTTAATTTTAAGCATATTTAATGCCCTAAATGCAAAAAACCAAAACCAAAACCAACCAAAACCACAAACAAACAAACAAACAAACAAACAAACACAAAAAAAACCCCAAAAAGATGAGATGAATTCTCCTAAATTTCTTTTCTTTTATAAAATCTCACGTGTTGTGTCAGTCAGTTTTTAATAGCTTGTGTTACAGTGCTAAATGTTATGGCAGGTATAAACAATAAAAACTGAATTACAAAGAAACATACAAGGTATTTCTTTACATGCTTATGTGGCTCATATTTTTTCCTTCTTAATCATGATTTTGTTTTTTTTGACTTCTCATTTTTCTAAATTTTTAGATCTTGATGTATGATAGCATAACATATCAGTGAATGTTTGTCTTCTATTGGTCTCAAATTTTTTTTAGAGCTGTCAATTATTTATGAAAACATAAAATTCATGTATGTCATACTCATGTATGCAAAAAAATGGTGTAGAGCTATTTTTCCTCTATTATTTAAATTAAACTTTGATAAAAAATATTTAAGGACACTACTTAATTTCTGAACTGTAATTAAGTGCAATATTTGGATTATCAAAAGAAACGAACCCGTCTTGTTTCAAGATATTTTGTGCAATTTGTGTTACTTTAGTTCTATTATTCTGTGCATTAATCTCTACAGGTCTTTACATGTAAGTATTTTCAAGGGCTAATGGAGCACAATAGACCCAACACTCATTTATTGAAGGGCCTTTTTTCATCTGAAATGCAGTTTACAAAAAAACCAAAAATCACAAAACCCACTACCTTCTTACTCTATAGCATATTCATTATCAGATCAACACACACTACTATGTTAAATCTGACTGCTAAATAACTCCCAAAGAGCCAATTTATCTAAGGTAGTATGAACACATATTCATTTCTTCCTATACATCACCAGCTGTTATTAATTAAATTCTAGTCACTTCAGACTGCAAGTTTGAAATAATTGCCACTGTGGAAACACTTGTACATAGCAGTGAGCTCGGCTACTACTACTGATATTGATAGTCACCTGGATATAGATAGACACCACTTTGTTTCACTTTAGAGTTTGTGAGATCTTTAGAAGTATGTGGGGAATTTTCAAATTTGTTTCTTGAATGTTCAACGCTTTGTTGTAAACGCCCATGAAGTGCAGAGCTAAGTTCAATGTCCCTTCTCTGAAGAAAAGGTCTCCTCCCCGAAGGCGCAATGCACCTTTTGAAGCTCAGAGGAGATTATGGCAAGAGAAGGTGGTTCCTCCCTCTGCAGCAGCTCCTCTCGGCTGGCTGCTCTGCTGAGGTGAGGGCTGAAGTGATGCTTACAATCTGCTTCCTTGCTACCTACCTTCCACCCACAGCTACAGAGCTCCTGTGGGCTGATGCTTTGACAACCCTGCAGTGCAAAGGCTGCCGGTATGACAAGGCATTAGGAGGAAAAGGTGTGCTTTGCACCCACTTCACTTTCTGTACAAATTAATTGGTTTTAATTAATAATTGCAGCAGAAGGTTCAAAGAGATTTTCATTACAGATAGTGAATGGTTGTCTTGCATGGGAAAGTTTTGCAATCAGAGTCTTCTGGATGCACTTCCTTGCCCACTGGTAAGAGTGAATCAGACTCTCCTGAAATCAGCTATATTTTCTCAGGCTTCAGTCCTCATAGTACATGTAGGAAAAATGAAAATCTTAAGTTCTGAAGTATTTATAAGCCCCATGTTTCAGTGGAAATGTGGATTAAATCTGCATATTTCCAGAAAGAAAAATTCTTACATTTTTAATAATACACTTCCAGTACGTTGAATCCTGCACAGCTAGGTGGTATAGGTATTTTAATTATTACTTTATACATAAAGTTTTACTTTCCTTTATTTTGAAGGCCATTTATAAGGAAGAAAAGATTGTTGAGAGTGACTATAATACATTTACCATCTTGCTGATGAAGAAAAGACACATCAAGGGCACAAGAAGAAGAAATCTAACATCTCTACAAATAAACTTATTTTTTCAATTCTTATTGTGTCCATGAAAAAAATATCAGTGATATGATGAATATTTGTAGGGTGATGTACAAGTATAACTTTTTTCACAAACAGCTTCTGGAAGATTATTTTCTTTTTTCCATTACTGGTATTTAAATAAGGACTACAACCATTATTAAAAATTAACTTTGCTCTATGGAAAATGATGGGAAACAAATGCTTGTACCCTTTAATGACTCACCCACTGAATGCACAGTTCACCTGCTGATTTTAATTTATGTGATAATTCACAAAACAAAGCATTTAACGTCCTTCGTCTATATACTGGATTCCACTCATTTTAATGAAAATATGTACTGTCTCCTTGCATTGGATACTCTTGTTTGTAAGCAGTTTCTAATCTTCTATCTAAATGTAAATTGTTTATGCAAACAGATTATTAAGAGAGAACTAAAATGAAATTCTTAAGGCCTTTAGAAATAATACAAAGCATTATGTTTACAAAATGTTATTTTTAAAAGGTCTACATTTTATATGTAACAATAATTTCATTTTCCTAAAAGATACAAATCAATTTCAGCTTAAGAGCAGTGAATCATCATCATCAAGTTATGGTAATTATAGCATTTAAAGGCTTTAGCAAATCTTTACATATGAAAGAAAACCATAGACAGAAGATGATTTGTTGAAGGTCTGTAAGTTAGTTGAGTCAACAGTTCACATATATGATTTGCCAAGCAAATTTACCAAGAATAGCTCTTCTTCCTAGAATTACTCTGTTTTAATCTTGCAACTCATATAGTCACTTTATGTAGATTTAATTAGGCACCCTGAGGTTGCCCAAATACTTGCCCCATCTCATTGGTAGAAAATACTAAAACAACCTGACATTCATTAGCTACTGAGAAGCTACATCGAGCCAAATTGTCTATCTAGCTTTATGTGGTGATTCTAGAAATAATTTTCACCATTTGTTTACAAAATTACTAAAAGAAACCTGTTTTATGTAAATTTGGGAATCCTGCTGAGGATCCTGACAATTGATAAATGAAATGGAGAGAAAATAACCAGTGCAAATAAAAAGCAATTTGCATGAATTCTAGTAAAATGGAAAGAAGCTAATGGGTATGGCATTATAAGCAACTTGCCTTGTAAACTGTAGATTTCTCCAACGCTGTTCTGCCGGGTGATGTGATGCCAATATGCACTACGAGGAAGTGAGATCGACTTGGATAAAGTCATTGGTTCAGACAGACTGGTCTGGAGCTAAAAACCAAAGCAAACATAAATGGAAGGTCACTTATAATTATACTTGATAAACAATTGCAAAACTGTAAATTGAACCTATGTTGTCATGAACACGCCATTTTCTGAATTACCACAGATTTTACACTATCATTTAAACTGTGTTACAAGCATCAGCACTGTGAATCCTCAGGAAAAAACTGCAAAAGTGTATCTGGGTCTATAGGTTCATTAGCAGAGGTCAATATTAGGACATCAGAATATGTCCCTATTTATCTACAGCTATTCTTGCTGTAAGGGTTTTGCCATATAGTTCTTTATGATAATGATGGATTAACATAAGCCTGAATTCTCAAACCCCTCTGCAATCACATTTCCTTTTGATCATTTGGCCTGCATATTGGATTGAATACCCAGAAAGATGCTAAGAGTGAATCTGAGACAACCAGCAGAGAATTAGCAATGGAGACTCATTAATCTCCTAATCCTCCTTTGAAGGGGAGGCATCTCATCACCAGTAGCAGGCTCCAGCTTCAAGAACAGATTTTCCTGGTCTGGGGGACTTCATGTGACTGAATTTGTGAATTGCATGGTAAGCGTCCCTGTGACCAAGAGCACAGCACAGAAACCTGACAGGAGAAATGTCAACTTTATTAAAAAGATCTCTGTCTCCAACAAACTATTGATGTGATTAAAGACAAGACAACACTACAGAGAAAAATGAAAGATGAAGAATTGTGCATTCTGGCAAACTCTTTGGATATTCCTGTTATCCTTTCTATTTCTAGAAGAAAATAGAATGCACCTGCAAATATTTTGTATCTCTGGCTTTACAGAATATAAAACGTGATCAATAATTTTTGGGATCTAACAAATCACCATAACGATGCAAGCATAATTTTCTCAGAGGATGTCTGAAAAGATCAATACTGAAAGATCAATGATGTCTGAATATTTAGAATGAAAAACCTCTTAGTTTCAGGGGAGGCACCAGGATAGTACTCTGAGAGAGTGTGCCTAGAAACTCATTTGCAGAGAGTCCAGCTACAGAGCAGAAGGTATTACAGGTTTGGATCATTTACTGCAGGTGTAGTCATTAGTTCTTAGGGATTCCTCACTGAGAATCATAATGCCAAATTTAAAAATGCCCTTTTCAACTGTACAAACTCATATTATTCCGTAATTTAAATGTCTTCCTCTACCCAAAATAAATCTATTTTGAGACAGTATCCACCCAAATATCTAAAATTATTTAAATTTTAAGTATTAACACAAACTAATGCATAGAATATATTTTGCTTCAGATCAATCTGCTGTAATTACTTCTGTTGTTGTTTCCTTGAGAATTGCCATCAAAATAACTCCCAGTCTACAGCTAATGTCTTTTCTGCTCATTTAGAGCCAAGTATTACATTTCATTTGTCAGTGGTGCAGATCATCACTAGAAGCTATTTGATATGAAGTAAAGAGCTTGCAGCAGCATGCAGTTCATTAAAAAAGAAGTTTGAATGCATTATCACAAGAATTCCAATTTTAAGGAGACTTGGGAGTTTAAAATTTATTGATATGCAGAATTTCCTTTATTGTAGAGATCAGGACAGTAATAAACCCTCTATATTATTTTTCCAAATTCGTATAGCATGCGTAACAAGGGTAATTTTACCAAAGAAGAAAATTATATAAAATCATCTAACTTTAGTTTGCCAATGATTTATTCATTATTTATTGACTCAAAAGGTAAATCAAAGGCAAAATCTTTTTCTTAGTATGCATTTTGAAAGAAATAATTCCAGTAAATAGAACCACTTTGACTGCAGTTTATTATCTCAAAGCTAAATCAACAGACTGAACGGAATACATGGTTAAATGTATCATTACTCCTGATCTGAGGTGATTTACTCCTGCCTGATCTGAGCAATAGTGATGCAGAAGAACTTTATTTGCACACATTAGAGATCTAGGAAAAAAAAAAAATCTGTTCTCATTATAAAATAAGGTAAGAACTGCTCTAGTGCAGAAGATGTGCTGCAAGCATTCACAATACTTTGTTTCTTCAGATTCTCTATCTAAAGAACAACTTCTAATATCACCTTTTGGGTAAGAATTATCACCATATGCTAACTGCAATAGGGCCAGATGAACCATATTTCTCTGGAGACTGCATAGAGAAAAAAAAATGCAATTTCTAGTTTATTACAATATCATCCTCAGAAAAAAAAAAAACAACTTTAAAATAAAATATCAATTTTGTTTTTGAGACTTTAAAATAGAAACATAAACCTCTGGATCTGAAGACCTCATTACCTTGCATATCATATAGAGGATGATAATATTAATCCATGAAATTATTTTTACTCAATAATAGACTAGCATCAGCTATAATTTTTCTTTTATTCTTTATTATCCATATAAAACTCACATTGTTGATCAAATGTAATTGACAATGACAGAATGCTTACTTCTACAAATGGCTCTTAGTAAAAATATTCCTGTGTTCAAAGAAAATTGAATAATATAATGACAGAAGCCCATTTTCTCTGGAGAACATTTTACATGCTAAACTGTGGGTGTTTCAGATTAAAAAAAACTTGAAACCAAGGTGAAGAAAATACATAAAAATATCCAAATAATCAATTTTTCATATATTACTAGATAGCTCTTTGCTATATTAATAATTACAACTTAAACTAATATTTAAAGTACAGAGATCTACTGTTTCAGAATCCCTTTTCCCCAGGTATAAATTAAATTCTGGTAGCTAACAAAGTTAAAATATAAAAACAAAACAAACATACAATTTGTAAATCAGAGAAGATTTAAAAAAATGTCTAACTGTTAAAAAATTAGACACTCAGGTTCAAGACCTCTGGTGTTCCAGACCAGTGAAAGAGAACACATTTATAAGTTCAAAGACTTTGTCCTCCATACCCTTCCCTTTTGTCTTTTTACTATGCCTCATTAAAAAACAACTGGCTTCTCCTCTACACTGTTTTGAAGCAGCTAATGCAAACAGAGAACTTTTCACTGTGGAAAATCAAGTAAATAACCTTTAAAATTTCTTCTTTTCTCAAAGCAGGTAGACCATTCTGCCCAGATTTATTATGGTCCTTAATTTAACAGAAACACAACAGTTAAAAATGTATTTAAAAATTATTTCACCTATCCCATTAAGCCTGTTTACCATGCAGAAAATTAAAACAACATCTCTGAGTCTGGATTTTTTCTTACATAACAGGCCAATATTCAGCTGTTGTTTGCAACACCGACACATTTTTCTCAGGAGCTGGCAAAACAGGTTCAGAAGCATTAGCATCAACTGTGCAGAAAGGGCCCATTGTGACAGAGGTAGCAAAGACACATAGAAGAAATAAACATTTCTCTCTGGGAATGAATTTGAGATAATTCTGCTCCTCTACTTCACTCTGGTGACATCCCACCTGGAGTACTATGTCCAGCTCTGGGGTCCTTAGCATAAAGACAGGAATTTGCTGGAGCACATCCAGAGGTAGGACTCAAAAATGATCAGAGGGCTGGAACACCTCTCCTGTGAAGACAAACTGAGAGAATGGGGGGTCAGACTGGAGATGTTCAGGGAGAAAGTTTCAGGGACACCTTATTGTGACTTTTCTGTACTTTAAGGGGGTCTATAAGAAAGATGGGGCAGACTTTTTAGCAGGGCCTGTTTTAACAGAACAAGGAGTAAGAGTTTTAAATTAAAAGAAGGTAAATTTAAATTGGACTTGAAGGAATTTTTTATGATGGGGTTGGCAAGACATTGGCATTGGTTACCCAGAGAGATTTTGGATGCCTCATCTCTGGATACATTCAAGGTCAGGTTAGACTGGGCTCTGAGCAACCTGGTCTAGTTGAAGATGTTCCTTCTCATTGCAGGGGCGTTGGACTACCTGGCCATTAAAAGTCCCTTCCAATCCAAAGCATTCTCTGATTTCACTGAGGGTTGTTTTTCTTCTATGTTCTGGTCTTAATAGAGGGAAGTAAAACCATATACCAAATTTGAATTGGCTACAAATATTTCTCAAATCTGATGAGATTTCAGGAAATAAAAACACATAACCTAGACTTTTTTTTTTTTCCAGTTTATGAGGTAGAAAGTGTGAACAGAATTAGAACTTAGGTGAAAAGTAGAAATGCATACATCAAAACCATATTAACTCAGGGAATTTAATGGTAGGCATATAAAAAACCCAAATATCACTCAAGCATTTTGTTATCTGAGAGGAAACACATAGTAGTTAGGCTTCATCCATTTCCTCCAGAATCTGTCTGATAAAATACCTTTCATACAGTGAACATTACATTTCTTTCCTGTATCCAGATCTAATATCCAAAGCCGTAATATCCAAAATATTGAGCTGTATGAAGTTTTTGCTTTTCCAGTGACAACTTTATTATTCTTATAGGTCTATTTGATTAAAATAGAAATTAAAAAAAAAAAAGAAGTCAATTAATGTGTCACTGTAAGAAGTTTCCCATATTTTTCATTATTGTTCTTTTATGAAAGTCTTAAAGAGTAAATTTTCTTTTAATTCCCATAGGCCGTCTCCATTGACTTCAATAGATTTGTTACTCTGATACCAATAATGAATACAATTCCAAAAATGGAGCCTGTTAACTGTGTTAGGGTTCTGAGCTTTGATCTTTTTAGCATATTATTCTCTCTTTTTTTTTTTTTCCCATTAAAGAGTCAAAACACTGAAGGTGACAGAAAATACATTTGGCTTGAGGAGACAAACTGAGCAATTTATAGTTCATTCCATATTTTTTTTTTTTAGTCTACAATAAGAACAGTTTGCTTTTTACAGATATGCTCTGAAAATAGGTTAGTTTATTATGGATAAAACCCTCTGTCTCCTTTCAAATTCTCATTAGTGTCTTTAAACAAATAGCAAGAGAACTAGGTCACAGAAGACTAACGAGAGTTGTAGTCTAGAAATATGAATTGAATATCATTATTTAGAGGTTTTCTCCTTTCTAACTCTAAAGAAGGTTACTTTGTGTGTTATGCCTTGAAGAGAAAGAGGGCTTAAGAAATATATTTCACCTCACAAGTGTCAATTAGCTGACACAGACTAATTTCACTGGTATCCACAGTAAAAAAATTACTAGACTTTAAGAATCAAACAGTCTAGTAGGTAGCATCAGCTCAGATATCGCCTGGGTTAGAGAAAAAGCCAGAGAAATGTTTTTGGGTTTTTTAAAATGAGTTTTCTCATTTTCTTATCATGAGCAAAAAAAGGGTATCATGTTTGTCTTTTTTGCAAAAGCAGCAACTGTTGTCCTGGATTCAATTTTTATGCTATGACACATAGATCTATTTTACAAAAAACAGTTCTCATCCAATTCTGTAAAGCAGACTGTTCCTTCATCAGCACAGGTTTGCCCATGTTTCTTTTTAAATCAATTCTCCTGCTCCAAACAATTTTCCAATTTGTCATTTTGAATTCTGTCTCTTCATTGATCTGCTTCCACATTGTTATAAATGTAAGATCTGGAAGTGTAATAACTAGACTGAGCCTTGATCCTTCTTTGGAAATACTTAATAAAACTGGATGCAGGATACAGTCCCATTAAATACCAGTGAAAAAATTCTTTCCTTTGGTGATGTGTTACTAATACTCCTTAGTTATAATTTTTCTGTAGCCCTTTTTTCACAATCAGTTAACTTGTTTAGAACACAGTTAGGTTCATTTTTATATATATTATTTGGACTGTGTTAATTACTTAAATATGTCTACTATTAATATAATAATTTATAGGTATCAGCATACTTTTTATTTGCTATGCACTGCTTTATATTTATATTTACAGTTTTATCCAGCTTGCTGTTCCTGATGGAATACATAATATTGGCAAACCCCCCACTGATATATGAACTCACAAGTCTTCTGAAAAAACTTGTAGAAAAGCTACCTGTAAAAGTAGTTTCAGCCTTTATAATATATTTCTAGCATTAAGGTTTTCAGTAGCTATTCCAACCTTGATTTTAGCTTTTGGAGAGCAACTTAATCAATTACGGACAAAAAATTTAAAAATCTAAATAGTAACACCGCTTTATGGTGCCAGGGTGGGTGATGATTATTCTTTGGTGATGGAATAATATTGTGAATTAATAACAAAGCAATGGTGGAAGAAAAGTATACTGAAG
This sequence comes from Lonchura striata, assembly GCF_050655825.1. Lineage (NCBI taxonomy): Eukaryota > Metazoa > Chordata > Aves > Passeriformes > Estrildidae > Lonchura > Lonchura striata. The sequence continues at coordinate 101,314,005 of NC_140704.1, forward strand.
GGAGATTCAAAGGGGTTGACTGTTTTTTATATTATTCCTTGCCACACTATGAAGAGAGAAATGGTAGACTTTGCTTTTTTTCGGGTGGAAGTGTGTTGGTTTTTTTTCTTTTACTTTTTCATTCCTCTAAAAGAAACTCATAATAAATCAATGTTGCAAGACAGAAGGGATTAATGTTGGAAGAAAATGACACACATTTTACAGTGTGCTGGGATTATATATGTTGAATGTCAGTAAGGTGAATGTTTTCACCCATATTCTGTCATAAAATTGTGGGTTTGTTCCTTTTGTGAGAGAAGTTCCCTGGAAACTATAATAATTAGTGTGAAGGTAGAAGCTCAGGTTCTTACCTTTTTCAAAGGTTTGAGCCATTTTGCTATACATAAGAAATACTTTATCCATTTTTCATTACATAAAAACATTCACTAATAACATGGGAGATAATGCCAACATGGAAAGAGCTGAGACTATTTCAAGGCTGGCTATACTGCAGGCCTTAGTGGAAACAAACACAACTGAGTTAATTAATTTTTTTTAAGAAATACATGTTTGTATATATAAATATATATATGCATGATAGGTAATCCAGTATTGCACAGAAGTTATTTGCAGATATTGATTGTCCTTTCTGTTGCCATGAAATAGGAGCCAGCTATGTATGCTTGCAGCCCAGAATGCCAGTCACACCTGAGCGAGCAGGTCGAAGGAAGTGATTCTCCCTCTATTCTGCTTCATGAAACCCCACATGGAGCACTGCTTTCAGCTCTAAGAGCCCCAGCACAAAAAAGACAGGGACCTGTTGGAGCAGGTCCAGAGGAGGCCGTGAAGATAATCAGTGGGAAGGAGCACCTCTGCTATGAAGACAGGCTGAGAGACCTGTGGTTGTTCAGCCTGGAGAAGGGAAGGCTTAATCTCATCAATGTTTGCAAATATTTGATGGGAGAGTGCAAAGAAGCCCTCTTCACAAAGAGTGCAAAGGAGGCTCTTTACAGTGGTGCCCAGTGACAGGACCAGAGACAACATGCAGAAACTGAAACACAGGAGAGTCCCGCTGAACATCAGGAAACACGTTTGCTGTGAGGTTGAATAAGCACTAGCACAGATTTCCCACGAAGGTTGTGAAGTCTGTCACATTGCAGATATTCAAAAGATATTGGGACATGGTTCTGGACAACCAGCTTCGATGGCACTACTTGAGCTAGGGAGTTTGGACAAGATGTCCCTTCCATCCTCAACCAGTCTGTGATTGTCATTTCCAAAATTATAGAGAAGGTTCTACTGAATAAAGAGACCCCCAGATCTGTCTTCTGAACAGTGTAAGGATAAGTCAGCTGAGGTGGATAACAACAAACTGAAATGCATCAGTTGGAGAGATCAAATAAAGAGACCATCAACAAAGACTTGTCTTCTTCATTTGGAGCAAGTTTTTTCTGGGTAATTCAGTCTGAGAGTTATGGAGTTCCAGAAGCGGCTCTTTCTTTGTCAAGCCAGTACTAAAAATAGTGAGGCTTGCTATCAGTGCTGACATACAAGTCCTTCCTCTGTCCTCATTCCCCTGTCTTTCACTCTCCTTGCTCTGCTGAGTACTCCTTGTGTTTACAAAGCTACTAGAGTCTGACCTCAACCTGAAATGCTCTGGCAAAGTCTTCAAAGTATGAGATTTTTCTCATGGAATTACTTGCCAAAAGACATGACATATCTTAAACAGATATTTGGGACACTTGAAGACTCAGTGTTTTACTTGAGAGTACTACAATGACAGCCCTTCTGACCTCATAGAAGTTTGCTTTAGAACTGGTGTGGTAGAAGCCATGGTATGAAAAATGTCTCTTGGTGGAGAACAGACTCGAAAACCTCTCTATAGCATGTGGCAAGACAGGTGAAATAGGGATGAACACAGACTGTCCCCCGTTCTGAGAACCCCGCTTGAATAAATTTGGGGCTGAAAACTGGGTGTCTAAAAAATGCTGCAATCTATATTCACTGTTCCCTGCACAGTTACTTGACTTCCATTATTTCTGATAAAGCAAATTACTTGGAGCTCCTGAGATCTCTCCAGTTTTTCTTCTATTGTCTAAAACAAATCAGTAGTTTCCAATTACACACATATATTTGTGGAAATCACATTTTTTAGCTTCTTCATTTCAGGATACAGAAATTACTGACCAACGAACTTGAATAAAATGACAGGAAGAAAATTTCCTGAATACTTTCTGAAACAGAAATAACTTTTCATGAATATTCCTCATTAAGTTTATCAGTGCATGACACCAGTATTCAGTAACACACGTAGTCTGGCTGACCTCTACTTTCTGACATTTTCAGAAGTTAGTTTTATATGTCATACAAAGACATTTCAATTAAAACCAAGAAATAGCAAACCTAGAATACATTAAAATCACTTCTATGTAGTAAAGTCTTCTCAGATGACTCTTTAATATCTTCCCAAAACCACGATTCCCTCCTTTTAACTAGTTACTTTTAGACATTTGAAATGCATCTTGAATCACACATACTGGGGCTAGTTATATATATGCAATGCACATGATTGTAAATTATTACGTTTTAGCTTTGAAACATACTTTTTTTTTGGGAGGGGTGAAGGAGTTATAAGCCTGTACATATGAACACACAAGTAAGCACATTTATTTAATTTAAGAAAATCTATTCATTAATAATTAAATAATTACTTCAGAAGCTGCATGGCCTTTAATGAGTTTTTTACAAATCTAAAAGCAACTGAGAAGCTGGTATAATAAAAATAAAGGGCTATTCTTTTCCACTGTGTGTCCTCGCACACAGGGATTACACCATGATCACGTATATAGGTAGATACAGCCAGAGATTTCTTGACATTGTTCTTCTAAAATTGAAAGAAATGATAATTAAAAAACAATGCATACCCTTCTAAATAAAAATATATCAGGTTTATTTGGAAGTATTTTGGGTTTTGTGGCCGAGAAACAACTTGTAGTGAGAGACATGAATCTCCGAATCGCAATTCAAGCTTTTGCTTAAAGAAGAAAGAAACCAGTGAAATTTTTGCTTCCTTACTGATGTGTATTTACTAATATAGTAGTAGCAGCTTCAAATAAGGAATTCAGTTCGGAAAATGGGAGACAGAGAAGTGTTCATAGATTGCTTTATCTTTCCCTCTTTCTTGAATCAGCCCAATAAACCCTACCATTAGCAACATTTCTTTACCTAATTTAATTTTCAGAAAAAAGCCAGGTGTTTTTTTTCTGCTGGCAAAAGTTGCTTGGCAGAGTAGAAGTTGTACATACCATACCACATGCCATATAACTCAAGCCTTTTCAAATCCATTGTTGCTATTTAATGAAACAATTCTTTGCCTGTTTCAGCTTCACAAAACAAAGGAAACAGAATTATACCCATTGCCACGGAAATCTGTACCTCCGTTGCTTTTTTTCCTTGTAAAACAAAATGTATGGAAAACAACACCAAACAATATATGGGAACACATCACAGAAATACCATCATTTTACAAAGGATTCTACAAAATGTCTCAGGTAGTAGCAATTGCAACTTTTACCACTATATTCTACAAGGAATGATTAAGAATAATGAAGAGAAGAACCTTTGCTGATTTATCAATGGATTTTGAATCACAAAGACTGTAGAGATGTGCATTCTACAGCCAGTCATATGAAACCATATGAATCTTGCCTGGCAGCTGTCTTTATGGAAATAGATTCTGACAGACTGAATATGCTATGAGACTAGCAGCTTTTACCCTGAGACAGTCATAAGAAATAGAGAAATGGATGCTTCTGCCACAGCATGGAAAGTCTTCATTAATTCCTTGCTGCTGAATGCTGCAGAACTGAAATATTTTTGAAAAATCTCTTCCTGCAGTTGAGATGGAACAGTACTTCATTACATTTAACATCTTCATCACCAACGTGGGCAGTGGGACAGAACTGACTCTTAGCAAATTTGGGGATGACATTAAACCAGGGGGAATAGTCAAACACCCAGACAGGAAGGCTTTTATTCAGAGGCATTTCAGCAAAGCAGAGGGAAAGGCTGACAGGACTGTCATGAAGCTCAGCAATGAGAGATGTCAATGCTGCAACTGGGCCAGGGCAACTGCACACAAATACAATCTGGGGACTGACTTGCTAGATAAAAACTTTGCCAAAAGTAACTAACTGTCCTGGTGATAATGTGAATGACCAGCATATCTATGCAGTGATGGAGGCTAATGACACACTGGACCACATTAGCAAAAGCATGGCCAATATAACTGGAGAAGTCAAACTTCCTCCCTATTTGGCAATTGAGAAACTACATGGGGAAGCTTAGCTATGTTCACAAAGTCTTCAGGTCTGGGCCCAGGCACAAGAGAAACATCAAACTGGAGAGAGCCTAGCAAAGAACCTCTAAGAAGCAGAATGTGATCAGTGATGCTGGATTAAATTTCTAATGTTTATTCACCAAGAGAAAGCAAAGGCTAAAATAAATCTAAACCCATTTTTTTAATCTCTCTTCTGAAAAATATGTTGCAAAGAAGACTGGTACCAGAGATGCACAGTGAAAGGACAAGAGTCAACAGGTCATAGGCTATGGCAAGGGAAATTTGAGACAAACTTATGGAAAAAGTCCTTCACAGTGTGAACAGCCAAGTGCTGGAATGAGCACCCATATTCTGCATCACTGGGGGTATTCAAAACTTGACTGGACAAGACCCTGGCTAAATTTATCTAGTTTTGATGCTATACCTGCTTTGAACAGGCAACTGGTGAGCTGTCCACCTTTCCAATGACAGTATTTTTGATCCTTGCAATGCCTATTTTTAATCCTCCATTCAATAGATTTGAAAACTTGAGAGCTAATGAGATGTGCTGTGCCATCGAACCAAACTGACATTTTGCTGACTGTAGTAGCCACACATCTTTGTTTAACACAGCTACTGTGGTCAGTGAAATTATGCCAAACCAGCAGTACAGGGTCTACAGTCCCTACTACTTCTTAACAATTCTCCTCAGCTAGATTTCTGCACAGCTGATAAATAAAAAATAAATGCCATGGCTGGCATCATATAGCATAAGAACAGCAACCCACAGCTGAGAGAAAAAAAGAACATAACCAATCTCTATCTGGATAGGCTCTTATAAATACACATTGAAAGACTGCATGTACTTGCAGTACAGGAAAGTTTCTGCATATCAGATATGGCTTTTTAAGATGCTCAGTATCTCTTGTCTTCAGTCTAAACATAATCAGAGAAATGATAAATAATTTTCACGTTAAAATCCTTGTCATCTTTATAAAAAGGAACAGAAGTGGAGAGAAAACACAAAATTAAGGCACAGGGTGAACTTCACCTGATTTTTGTCCTACCAACAAGTACCTGATGAGGCAAAGCACAAAAAGCACAGGAGGGAATTACAAAATAACTTTAGAGCTCTTGTGAGAATTTTTGATCCCTTCTCAGATTATTAATTTTTATAATTCTCCTATTCTCTGAAAAGCACAGTGCCCCTCTGTAAATCATCAATAAAGAAGTTTTCTATTAATCAGAGACAAAGCCTTAACTATTCCCTTGAGTGATATAAAGAACTACTAAACAGAGTTACTGCAACAGAGGAAGGCCTTGCTTGACAAGAGACACAAAATGATGATATAATTCAAAAGACTAATGAAAACCATGTGAAAAATATCTTCAGAAGATCATTCCTCTGCGAGTAAGTAACTGACTATGATTCAGGATTTGTTTTGTTATTTTGTTTTTGTGCTGTGCCTAGCATACAGCTGATTATTCTATGACCTTGGGCAATTCATGTACAGCTGAGTTTGGCCTTAATCTTACTGTGCCTCATTTTACTCATTACTATTAATATTATAATAATACCTGTCTCCTGAGAGCACTGGATAACTTCATCAGCTATTATTTTTGCTAATAATAATAGAAGCTCTATAGTTGCTTCATTTTATAAGAAACAGTTTTCTGAAAATAGCAGATATGAGATTAATACTAAATTAAGCCCCCTGGTGAGGTGGTTTGAGGATTATTTTTTAGTAATACTTAAGTCAACTTAACCTGTTTCTCTGTTGAGAGAGTTCAATGACGTGAACCTACCAGCACAATTACACAAGCGATACAAAAGAAAACTTCCCTTCCATATTAAATGCTTCTCTGAGGTTAGTTAAGGAGAAGGCTGGGCTTCAGTCTGACTTGCAACAACCACCACCTAATTACAGCAGCTATTCCTAATTTATAGCTCATATCACCCACAGCATTTAGCAAGCAGAACTGCTAAAGAAATCATCAATTTTGTTTAGAGAAAAGTTCTTTGACTCTTAATTTCCAGCATTTCTGGAAACAAATATGAATTTTAGCCTGACAATAGCTTTCCAACTACTTTGTTTTCTCTGTAAACGTGCAGTATTTTGCAAAGCACAAGAACAGTGAAAAAAAAAATTACAAATTTGCTCATGTCACCAACCTTCAAATCCTTATATTGAAATGCAACTTTGTAAAGTTGAAATAAATGATATCTGACTTTTAAGAAATAGCTTTTTAGAAAGAGCCCAGAAATGTAGATAGGTGGCTACAGGGATTTTTAAAGTGCTTACATGCTAGATTCTCAGGAGGGTTTGCATCTTTGGATTCATTACCATGAAATCATCTTTGTCCTGTTGCATTCAAACAAGCTAACCAGACCACGGTGACTTAAATAGAATGTTCACAGTGCAGCCCAGCTGCATGCAAACATGTAACTGAGGTGAACAAAACAGGGAAAAGAGTGTTCATAGGTTTCATGTATGCAGCTTCAGGATGGATTCATAGGATGGAGCAGGCTCCATGCAGATAAAAAATTGCAGCATCTCACTTGTGAGACACCTATGTGAAGCTTTTAATATAAATTGTGGCTGAGCACATAGTTTATATTAGCAGGAAGGCAGATTTCAATCTGAGTCTTAGGTAGCATGATGAACAAATAGTTAAAAGAACATGGCAAGAGTATACAAAGTATTCCAGAAATTTTTAAGGAGAAAAGAATGAGAGTAATTTCTTGGTAAGGATGCCCATCCATGGCCTAAGGTACTTGGGATTAAGTCCATAGGAGAGATTTAGTGTACCCTTTTGCATTCAAGATCATCCAGCCCTATGGCTATGCATAAGAGAAATTTCAAAACTGTGTTAGACAAAGGAAGAATTTAATTTTTCCCATCATACTCTGAATGAAAATCCTCATGACTACTATCATTTTGAAAACATTCAGAACTCCAGGGCAAGTTTAGTTTCCAAACGGCAAAAAGGCATTAAAATTACATCACTAGCTTCCAAAATATTTGACACACTCTTATGTAAGGATTTCCCAGCTCTGCTCTCACCTACCCACACCACTTACCTACACACCCCACAAACCTTTATGTTGTCTGCAGTGTTTTTGACATGAAGAACAGCTCTGTCCCACCCCCATCACTTTGTAGGAGCAGCTGTACAAACCCTTCGTTGCCATAGGAAAGACTTTCCCTGTTCCATGGTTTCATTCAAATACACAGCAAAGCTCCAGGAATGCCAGCCACCTTGAGTTCCTTGGAGAATCTGGACTTTACACCTCATCTTTACACCTCTTGCTGACTGCAAGGTGCCATGTAGGGACACAATGCAACTCTGCAGTTCACAGAGCAGTAGGGGTAAAAAAGGTCTTGACTTGGTAACAAAAGGATAAATGGGAGACTAGTGGCCGTGGAAGTTTGAATTTCTTAGGATTTCTTTTAGAAAGTGAATGACACCATCTGCATAGTTTCTGAATACTGCTGCAGTACTTGGATGTGGCTAGTAGTTCCTGAAAAAATGCCAATAAAATAAGTCTACATTCAAGACAATATTTTCTTTAAAATCAGGAAATAAAAGAGGTCTAATTGAAAGAATAATTAACGGTCACCCAGTCTGAATATCCATAAATTTCCTGCTTTCTTATAAAGTGGTGAATGTTGAAAATAGATTTGCAATGCAAGTTTAGGGATTACTTCCTCCAAGTATACACAATTTTCTGAGCCTGAAGGTTAACAAAGACTCTGAAAAAATTCTAAAAAATATTCTCATAGAAATCAGAGTAAAGATTATATACTTGATGTCATTATATGGTTCAGTGAGTAATGAACCATGAATCTTATGGAAAATTACCGCTACATGTGGGAATTGGGTTTACAAAACTAAAACCAAAAAGTACACAGATTCCAACTTAAGAGAAAAAAACACAAAACAAATTCAAAATTCTTAGTGTTGTTAATCTTGGCAAAATTTATAGATAGTCTCAGACAGACTAACCACTGGAGTGTTCCACTGTCCCACTCCAGTGGAACACTGGAGTTTTCACTGTGTCAGGGGAGGCTTAGAGTGGACACTAGAGTTAGCATGTCTTTTCTGGGAGGATGGTCAAACATTGGAACAGACATTTCCTATAGAAGGAGTCAATATCTCAAGATGGTCAATGTTTAACAGGCATTTGGATAATGCCCTTAAAATTGTGCTTTAACTTTTGGTCAGCCCTGAAGAGATCAGGCAGTTGGACTATGTGACAATTGTAGATCCTTTCCAATAGAAATTCGAGAATTCCTATCCTATCCTATCCTATCCTATCCTATCCTATCCTATCCTATCCTATCCTATCCTATCCTATCCTATCCTATCCTATCCTATCCTATCCTCCCTATCACAGAAATAAGCTTCACAGAACTCATGAAAACCAAGTAAGCAACTCACCAGCTCTGTATTGCAATAAAGCAGCCAGGTTTTTACAGGGTTATAAAATTTCTAGGCACACATTATACAGCAACACCAACAGGTTTCAGGGAATTACAGAACAATATTCAGCTAAGTATGCATGAATAACTGACCTGAGGCTGTGCTTTAACTTGCATAAAGTACATGAGTTCATGAATCATCATATGTATTCAGAATCTCAGCACTTGAGCTTACACGTAATTTTGAAAGAGAAGAAAACATACTAAGAGACCAATGTGTCATGACATGGAAACGTCTTTGGATGAGCTGTAGAATTTTCTTCTCCTGTTTCTCCTTCAGGAATTGAATCAAACACACTTAGGCAGAATTACAACACAAAAATTTTGTTATACTAAGTAAATTACAGTGGTGAAATTAAGCCCAAAAGATATATAAAATGTATTTAGCTAAATATTCCATATATTCATATATTCAGCAGCATCCACTAGTATCTAGTAAGTTCCCCTACTTTACAACTTGAAATAGTAGGTGATAGGCACACTATTGCAAAAAGACATCAATAAAAACCGTAAACGAGTCAAAGCTCTGAAGATGCAGTGGCAAATGTCGAATACTTCAAATTGAAACCATCATGTTAAAATTTAGAATATTTGATGTGTTTGTTGATATTTGATGCTGTAATGTTTGATGAATATGCATTTAGCTCGTGACCAGGTTTGAAACAAGTAAAGATATAGTACAGACTCACAGAACAAAGAAAAATTAAAAGTTCACTAATTAACTCATGTTGTTATTTCCTCCAGCCTCCCAGTTGTTTTTCTTCTTGTTTCTAAGACAATTTACATTAATACTTTTTACTCTATTTACATTTTTATTACTACTGTGTCTGACAATACTGTAATTTATATTTATCAGACCAGTCTTGTTAAATACCTTCCTCATCCTGTTCCTTATAAGAAAAATAAAACTACTCTCAGTCTTATTTCTTATCTACCTTCCTCTTTGACATCTTCTTAAGTCCAGTTTCATTGTGTGATATTTGTCTTCTTTGGTACATTCATTGTTTCCTTGCTAATAATGTATTTAAAAAAAAATACATAAACTCATTGATATTATCTCTTTTTTTAAATAACAGAAATCTATCATGATGACTCTTTCACTTATATTAAGTTGAATTTTAAAGACAAGACTTGTAAATAATGAGACTAGAAATATACAGATGCAATGTTTCTTAAGGGTGTTTATCTTCTGGGAAATGTTAAAAAGATCACAATCTAAAATGGCTTTTAGCTCTGCTGTCTAAAGTAAAATAAATGTTATAGGAAACTTCCAAAGATAATAAGTTATGAAACTTGGGCCATTATAATTTATTCCTGCATTTATACTTCAGTCGTACTGATTTTTGATTAAGTTCAGCTGCCTAACATCAACTTCAGTGCTATCTTATTTAGGCTTATTGTTTTACATATTGTAAATTTTTATTCTTTTGAGAATACATAATAAGTTTTTACTGTCAGCTCTTGAAGGAAGTAATTGGTAGAGCTACAAAGGTATAAGTATTCCTCAGAATTCCTCCCTCACATATGTAGTATGTACAGCTCTTAACCTCCCATTTTCTACCCTTCAACAACAGTGAGCCCAGAAGCTACATTAGAAGTGTTTTCAGTGGAAGTTAAATGGCAGAAGATCAAAGCTGACATTAGAAATGAAAATCAGAGATTAAAATTCCAATGCCGTGTTGTCATCCTGGTGTAGAGGTTAGATAGGCAAGTGCAGCTGAAAACAACTGTTCATATGCTCATGTGTAAAAATATTGATTCTTTAAAAAAAGATCACCAAACCCAACATCATCTCCTGTTGGAAAGATGAGGATACTCAGTCTTCTTTTAGCTGAAGCACTTAGAGAGGATGAATTATTCTTTTACTTTCTCTCCTAAGGATAGGACAACTAAGAAGATCCAATAGTTTGCTGCTGTCTCTATAAGCCAATTCCATTTGGTGAACCTGAAGAAGCCTGCTCCTTTTAGGTAGGTAGGTTTTTTTTTTCTTTTTTTTTTGTTTGTTTGTTTGATTGTTTTTGTTTGGTTTTTTGTTTTGGTTTTTTTTTTTTTGGTCAAACTAGCAAACTGAATTGGCTCAGTTAGATAAGTAAGCCCCTCGGTTAAGAGAAAGGAAATGGAAGGAGCTTGCAGTCCAGTCTGGGGACTGGGGAGGGGTGATGGAGCTGGCTGTTAGAAACCCAGACATGCATCTTCCATGTTCAACATCTGACTAGAGCCACTGGGGAGGAATACAGGCCATTCCTGAGGCTTACACTTTTTTTTGCACAGTAATTTGAAGACAAACCATCCAAACAGACTTCTAAATGCTACAGAGAAAAATAACCCCACCCAAACAAACAAATAAGGGGTCAGAGGGCAGGGAGAAGGGGAGGGACAAAGGGAAAAAAAACAAGAAGTTTGTTCAGGTGATAAAAGGAAAGTTGCTGACACTCTCATGTGGGTAACACAATAGCACAAAATAAAAGCATGCAAACAGAAAGTCTGTCATTGTTCTTTTTAATTTGTTAGCTTGGAACTAAAATCACTAAAAACGACTGCAATATTGCTCTCTCTCCCACAGAACAACTCTGAAACAGAATTATCATCTGTATTACAGTGAACCATTGAAAAAGCAAAGACTGAAAAAAGTGAATATACAGGTAACAATTTCCCTGAAAAGAATTTCAATTTAAGTACTAGCATTGGCCCAAATTTTTTATTGTCCCAAACAAAGCAAGCATAAAACACTATCACTCTGCCAATGCGACATTTCAAATTCAATCAAGAAAACCACCTGAGCTAACTTAGATCAATGTCCACTTTGCTGAATTATTTGAATAAAATCCAGTCTACTTTGATCTCAGTAAAACCAATAACCAGCTCAAATCCACACTCATGCCAGTGACTACTGATCTCATATTTCAGGTCTTTCTTCCAGTGTTATAATTCAAAAGAAGATGAAAGTGTGCACATGACTGCCTCCTTAAACTGACCTGGCTTCTCCTGCTAGAGGTGGCAAAGAGGCAGATTTGGCACTGTACAAGCTGCTACCGAACATTTTTGCTTCCAGCCCATGCACTTTAAAAGGTAATAGGAAGAATTAATTTCCTTCTCATGTCTCTCTCTTATTAACAGTTATCCAGCATGTTGCTTGGCCCAAGCAAAAGATTTTTTAGCATAAAAATGAATTTATTGTTGCACATTCTGAAACAGAATTTTTGGATGGAGGGACTTCCATAAACAGAATAAATGTGTCCTGTGGCTCAGGCACAAGCCATACCTAAATACCTGCAATTGCCTAAAAGCACCATCTTTATTCTTCTGCCACAATTTTTTTCTGGGGTTTTGTTTAGTGTATTTTGTACTTTGGGTTTTTTTTTTCTGTTTTTGCATTTTCATGGTGATGTACTTTGTATATTTGCTTTGAAAGGTAATCATAATCTATGTAGTTTATCAAGGTTGCTCTGGTAAAAAAAATCACTTTAATTTCTTTTATAATCAGTATTCTTTCTTTTTACTACATTATACTACTTTTTAATATTAGATATTATAATCTGGCAAAAATTAAATGAAACTCCAGTGTGTTCATTACTTAAAACCTATTAACATTTAGGATGGAACATAAATATTCACAGGAGTCCTTTCTAAAAACTTATTTCCAATGACTGGAAGGAAGAAGTAATGATTACTGTTACCTACATTTTCTTTTTCTGAATTGTACAATAATGGATATAGCATTCACCTTTCTATACTTTAAAAAAATATCTCATATATATATATATATGTATGAGATAATTTTTTAAAGTATATATGTGTATATATATGTATATATATGTGTGTATATATGTATCTCTAAGATTTAATTCAACACAAACTTGAGCTGCTCATTATAGAAAGGGTCAGGAATGAGCAAAATCTAAGTACAGAACTACAGATAAAAAGATCAAATGTCAAGCTTTGGGAAGACCCACTAAATCTCTGATTTAAAATATTCTTTTTCTTGTATTTCAATTTCAGATCTCATGGAAAAAATACACATAGTTGTTTGGTGAAATTGTTGGAATGAGATACAATAGCACTTGATAAATGGAATGCAACATGTACTTAGTCTATTTGATATTTTAAATTTTGTTTCTAATATGAATAAAACTCAAATGTCCTAAAATGTTCAGCACCATCCCCGTCAGAAGCAGCATAGTTTCCTAAACCAAACGAACATTAGTTTATATCAGCTGAAGCACAAAATCAACAGGTTTTTCAGCCTCTTTTGCACAGCCCACAGCAGCCTATGTGAGCCTCTCCTGCTCTCCCTGTGCAGATCCCAGTGCGGCCTCGTCCAGGAGACAAGTACATCACACACAGCGTGGCTGATGAGTCATTTCTGTTTCTCAGCCTGCTCTCACTCAGAGTTTGATATTACGTACCATATGGCCACAGCCTTCATAAATATGGTTTCAATGAAGTCATCTGATGGCAGAATGGAAATGGCTTTGTAAAGCAGCAAAGCTGCTAATTGATGGGTGGAAGAGCTGAAAGCGATGGTTCTGTAAAAGGAAAATCTTGTATGATCCTGGTCTAAGCATTTAAGCATGAAAATGTTCTAATTTTTGTTACTGTGTAGACAGTTTAAAAGCAAACATATTATAAAATAATGATGAGTTTTTCCTTTTTTCCCCTGGTTCAATCATTTTCTGCCCAGCAGAATGCAGTGATTTTTTGCCAGCAGATCTAGTTCTTCACTAGCCTTCCATTTATTCTACCTTGTGTTGGACTTTCCAGCAATTGCTCCTTATTAATCTTGATTGTAAACTCTCCTCTTCCTGCATTTCCTGTCCAAAGTTTAGGCACCTCACCTATTACACAGAGGCTCCTACTTTGTCTATTTTTATGGAAAAATCCATTTTCTTTTTTCATAAAGCACCAAAACCAGGCCTTTTTTATGGCTTCCCAATTCAGGTTCTCAGAAATGCAAAGTCTGAGAAGAACATTTAACACAGCAGACTTTTGACATGGAAATCTTTTTCTAGTTTATTTTTCAGTGAATAAGGAAAATTGTGTCTCTGCCCACGGTGGGGGAAGTTGGGACCTAGATGATTTTTAAGATATAATTCCATCCCTTAACATTCTCTGATTGGTTCTCTGACTTCTCTGAGGAGGAATTAAGGAAAGTTGAACACTGGGGGTCTTAGGTTGGTCCTTGCAAAAGCCTTTGTCTCAGCAGAGTGAGAAAAGTATTTTGACATTGGTGGAAAGTGGGACATTAATCCATATAAGTCATGTTTGCCTGACTAGAGGCACATACAGTGTGGATGAGGAAAATAAGGAAATACTACAGTTATCCTGAAATTTTGTCTACAGAAGAAGATATGCAATCATGGTCATCTCAGAAGAAAAGCATGCAGGCTAGGTTCTCTGGCCTGAAAGTCATCTTTCCAGAACGACCATTAAAGACCATCTATACTTCTAAGCATAAAGGGAAAGCTTTTTTCTTGCTGTCTTAAAAGAACTCCAAATATTTCCACAGCAGTCACTTAAACACAACTTGTGCAAACTGGAAATTCTGAACGCAAAATAATAAAATCGCCCTATTGAACTCAATTGCATTGCTAGCTATAATGTAGGGGAAGTAATTTCTTTCAGGGGTTAAGAAAAACATGTATGCTGTCACCTAGAAGTGTTTATACTAGGTTTTTTTCCACCTGTGAGGCCATGAGGAGCAATTAAAACTCATTCATCAGTAGTCAACACAACAGCTAAAGGTTTAATCTTTGAGTAACAGAGCCAGAATTTCAGAGAAGATGAACATGCATCTCTTATCTAATGATATCCTCTATTCCAAAAAATCACACACACAAGATCATTGTACAGAACACACCAAGGATTCCTGGCCATGAAAGTACATAAATCTGAAAATCTGTTTTGTCTTAGCCACACAGATGAGACTATTGTTACAGTTGAATCCACCGACTTTCGTTTATTACCAATTTTTATATGTTTAAAGACTTTTGGTAAAAGGACCTTACCCTTGCCTTCTGCTCCATTTCCATCATTAATCTTTCATGCTGCTCAGCTATTGCCAATGTTGCAGAATGGACCTTCTGATATATCATTTCTCCTTCTCGTGTTTGAAAGGTGAACAGCCCTTCTCCTGTGTCACACATTCTGCAGGGAAAGAAGAGTATTGTGTAATTTTTACTTAGCTATAATAAAAAATACATACCATAAAGTAGCAAATGTCAACTTTAGAGATGTAGTTAAACTCAGAAATTCCAAACAACAAACATTTGCAGTTATTTTTACCATTGGAGAGAGAGATATTCCAAGAGATGGGCAGAACTTCATTAACATATTTTTTTTAATTCAGTTTTAATCATCATCTGGATGGTGAAAAAGAAGCTTTAGCATGGAATAAAAACGTGAGGTAATAGAGTCAGTTATTTCTGTCATTTTTTCCAAATATCTGCACCAGTATGTGGGAGCTAAATTTAATTATTTTAACTAATTGATGCCAGAAATATGTAGTACATTGTGACTTTGAAAAGATGACATTTTAAGAGAACACTGACCAACTAAAAATGCCATTACAGTTAATCACTACAAAGATGATGTATTGAAAGACAGCATTAAAAGTGTTAAATTATTACTACCTCTGTCAGTATATTTATGTGAGACAGCATCCAAATCTATCCTGCCAATCACAAAAGCCATTCAGTCCATTTGAGAATAAGAACAGTTCTAAAAGAAGATTAAATAATAATAATAAAAAACTCTCCAGAAATAAAATTTGCTTTCTTTTTTGAGAGTTATCTCAAAACTGTTTTTACCGTTATCTGTGATATCAGTGTGGCACTATGCGGAGAAAGAAGAGTGGTACATAGTAAATACAATGTCCAAAAGGTCTGGGAAATACAGGAAATAGCAGTAGGAAATAATGTTAGATTGCTGTGTGACCATTACTTGGAGAATGTACATATTGTTGACCAGTGGTGCAATTCAGTGTATTTATATTAGTAGTTTCATTATATTCTCAGTATCTGATTTACATATTTTTATAGACTACTTGCAGCTTCAGAAATGGAATTTTAAAAATCCTTTTTATTTGGTCTGATACCTCCTGTAAAGATTTTCAGTTATCTATGACAGAAAATGTTGACATGAGTCACTGATGCATAAAATGCATCAACAATAGAGAGATTTTGATTTGCCTTAAAACATCAGATTCCTTTGTTGTTTTGGATGTTTATATTATTTTTAAGGAAACCAAATTTTGTTAATATCCCAGCACCTTCAACATGGTCCTAGAAAGCATAAAACTTATAGAATTAAAAAAAAATAGAAAAATGTGTCCCAAGTAGTTCAACATTCAAATGTGTTTTTAAATATTATCTTTAGAATTTGCATCCATATTCTGTATGATTATTCATGCATTAAATTTTACCAAAAAAAATCCCGTCAAATGAGCATACAGATCTACATTATTTTAATTAAATAATAATTTAAATATATGTCCTACTCTATTACATGCACACACACAATTATACTGCAGCTTTTTGAAAAGACAATACTTTTTTCATGAGACTTATCCTTTTGTCAAATTAGGATATGGCTTCCTAAACAATTTCATTTAAAAAGTTATCTGAATAGGGCTGTTGTGCTATATAAGGGACTACTTCAGCAGTTGCTTCTGATTTCAATGTTGACCAATGAAAATAAAACCTTATTAACACTTACAAAATCTTTTCCTGTTCACTGGAGGAGACATGCTATTGTGAGCCTTGCACAAAGATTTTATTCACATTTGTGTTTGAGAAAAACAGAAAGTATTGGAGGCAGAAACAGTAAACAGAGGTGCTTCTGGAAAATACCTGGTGAAAATATTTTGTAATGTATACCTCAGCTGAGGTATTGAAATAAAATTCAAGTTGTTAAGAATACATGATTAACAATATTATCCATAATTCTGGAATAATACCAGTTTTCTTCATTGAAAAATATAAATAAAATAAAATCCATTTTATAGATAGGTATTATTTAATCAGTGTAAATGTGATGTGCTAATTAAGAGATTTAAAAAAGAGCTTTTTGTATTAAATTCCAATGGAGATAAAGATCCCTGCTGTAAACATTTAAGATATATTATATCCTTAGACAGAGTCCTCCAAAGAGCTTCTGGTGGAAATAAAATGTCCCCAGAGTTTTGTGACATTATGGCAACAGCCTTTCAGATCCCTCAGGGCATCATATAGCCAGTACTCTGCTTTTGTGTAAAGAGATCTTAATAAAATTCAAACAGCGTGAAATG
Organism: Lonchura striata; assembly: GCF_050655825.1. Classification (NCBI taxonomy): domain Eukaryota; kingdom Metazoa; phylum Chordata; class Aves; order Passeriformes; family Estrildidae; genus Lonchura; species Lonchura striata. The sequence continues at coordinate 101,331,070 of NC_140704.1, forward strand.
GAAAGTCTGGAAAAAAGGATGGGCTTTCAGAGACTGAAGGAAAATATGATCTTTTTGTTGGTTTCAGAGGATGAAAAATCCTACAGAGATAAAAACAAGGAAGTGGGGAAAAGACCAGGCAATGAGCATGATCAACATTGATGGACTTAGCTGCCTGTTCTCACCAGGCAAACCCCAACCACCCCCAGCAGAGCAGGGTCTGTCCCTGGCTGAGGCAGCGGTGCAGGCTGTGGCACTGCCCTGGCCCCTCACCCACTGCCAGGACACTGCACTGCCTCCAGCCTCAGCTGTGGTGGACGTGTCACGCCAGGCTTGGACAGCCATTGCCACCATCCTCCCCGTGAGGGCTTCCCTGGCTGATGATGGATGTATGTGCACAGCTCCTCAGAACTGGAGGTGAAGGAGAATTGTGGGCATCATTTTTTAAAGTGTTGAATTCCCCTAGGTCGGCTTGAAGTTTAATAGGACTTAATGCCCCAAAGAATTAAGTAGTTGTTACTTGGCACATCTGAACCAAGAGAAAGCAGCAAAAATTGTTAGCATAAAACTTTATTCCTTCCATTTAAACTTATGAATAATCTCTCTCCCAAGGATATGTATGCCTTTACCATAGTAAGATTTTTCATGTTCATCTCCTCAGAGCATTATTCCTTTTCTCTGAAGTAAAGCGAAAATCTGAGTTTAGACCTTTTAGTCTAGTCTAGTCTAGTCTAGTCCCATCTATTTTTCTGTTCTATTCTATTCTAGTTATAAACCAAGATGAGCAGTCTCATTAGGGTTAGGTTCAGTCTTTCTAGAACAAGGAAACATAGACTAAAATAGAAGTGCTCCTAAGAATGATGAAGATAGGGACAGGGAAAGGGTGGTCTCTGAAGCTTAAGGGTTTTGCCATAAAAGCAAAACCTTTACATATCTGGCCAACAGGAACAGACATGTTTCCATGAGCTGAAACAAGACTTGTCTTGTTCTATTTATAGTCCAAACAAAGTCATTTGGACAAAAAGCTATTATCTCTATGGCCCTTCTGGATGTCAGACAACTGTCCCTATAAAGCTCCAATTTAAGAGGTTTAGGCTTGCTAATGTCTTGTTGATTTCTCTATGTTCCAAGCATACATGATTGATCAGTTGCCAATTTAATAACATTTTCATTCATAACTTTTACATGTCCTAAAATCACTTTCGAGAAAAGGCGGGACAAAGGTCTGGGCCTCTTTTTTCCTGGTACTGTTGCAGTTAAGCAGTGCAGTCCTACCAACTCAGCATGACCTTCATTGTCAGAAAAATGTCACTGATTTTGTATACTTCAATTTTTTTATGAGATACTTGCAGTCTGCGAGTGCTTGAAAAATGCTGATCTATTTCTGTGTTTTTCAACTTTGAAACAGAGATGTCATTAACCTATGCTTTAAGATATTTAAGGATTCAATGCATTAAAATGTATGAAGTGCTTTTACTGAAATAGGAAAGTACATTTTTTTTTATACATTATTACAGAATGATATAACTGGACAGACAGTGACACCACTAGATAAACAGTTCTGCAAATAGTTGCAATTTAAAAAATTCTTTAAATACTACAGCAGCTTATCACAACTATCACCATTAGCAGATCTGGCTCAAGAACCAGGAGAAAGAACAGAGAGGAATGTAGGAGCTCTACTTTTGGCCTAGGACAAACTGGATTCAGAGATCAACAGTGAAAGTTCTTGCTTTCATTGAAGGTAGAATTTCTATTCAAGTCATAGAGATTTTCCCACCACTATTGCCAGACATTTTTCAACATTTCCCAAATTCTTACCATGGTTTCCCACTGCCTTTGCTCACTATGTAATTTCTGCCTTTTAGATAAAGAAGAATCAAAACTGTAGATTAACCATGTAGAATTCCCTTCAAAAAGGAAACTGTTGACTTGATCACCATTTACAAAAGGTACTTTTTCCCAGATAGAAGTTCATGCTGTCATGTCATGGGTGAAATATTTTAAAAGTTTAACAGTGCAATATTCAGAAACTGCACAAGAAGACAAGAATTTGACATATCTGCTTCACTATTTCCATTAGGGGTAAAATGTATTTTCATAAAAATGAAGGTTGAATGAAAACTGAAATGCCCAGAAAAATTATTATTGTGTTTTAAAATAAAAGATAACTTACAATTGTAAGTAGAAAAAACTTTAGCTCTTCAAATATCTAGATTTAATTTTTAATGAATTTGAATGAATTTGAAAGAATTTTTAATTAATTTCTTTTCTCAACAAATAATTTAGGTTTAAAGAAATAATGGCTGATTTATATACTCAAAAGTATATCAAATTACATACAAATAACTAAAAAGAGGTAATCATCCTCAAATAGAAACTGAAAAAATCATAAAAATGTTTACTATTAATAACTAATAAATAGAAATATTGATAACTAATAGAAAATAAATTACTATCTTACTTTAGCATTTCTAGTTCTTGAAATAAATAGACTTTAAATTCTTAAATGACAACAGATCATGAGTACTTAATGTCCAGTAACCAGCACCAAACTGGATGTAATTGTAGTTGCATACCCCACAGCGAGAATTTGAAAATTGTTTCATTAAAAAACTGGAGCTGTTTATTCAAACACTTCAAGACCCAAAAATCAAGTTCATAAAATCACAGAATCACAGAATTGTTTGAGTTGGAAGGGACCTCTGGAAATCATCTAGACCAATTCACACTTTTGAGGCAGGATCAGCTAGAACAGTTAACACAGGTACTTGTCCTGGTGAGTTTTAAATGTCTTCAGAGAGGGAGACTCCATGACCTCCCTGGGCAGCCTGTTCCAGTTCTCTGCCATCCTCAATCTAAAGAAGTTCTTTTTCATGCTGAGGTGAAATGTCTTGTGATTTAGTTTATGGCCATTTGCTCCTTGTCCTATCACTGGGCACCACTGAATAGAGTCTGGCACCATCCTCTTGGCAGCCACCTTAGGTTGCCAATGTATGTATTGATGAGAATACCTCTCATTCTTGTCTTCTCTAGACTAAACTCCCACAGTCTCTCTTCGTAAGAGAAATGCTCCAGACCTCAGAACATCTCTGTGAACTCTGCTGGACCCTCTCCAGTAGCTTCTTGTCTTTCTTGTACTGAGGAGCCCAGAACTGGACACAGCACTCCAGATGTGACCTGACTAGGGCTCAGCAGGGTGGGAGGATCACCTCCACTCTTCCCAATGCACCCCAGGGTCCCACTGGCCCTCCTGGCCACAAGGGCACTGCTGGCTCACGGCCAGCTTGTCACCCAGCCGGACTGCCAGGTCCTTCTCTGCAGAGCTGCTCTCCAGCCCCCATCCTGCACTGGTACCTGGGGTTTTTCCTCCCCAGGTGCAGGACCCTGCACTTGCCCTTGTTGAACCTTGTTTGGTTTCTCTCCACCCAGCACTCCAGCCTGTCAAGGTGCTACTTAATGGCAGCAGAGCCTCAGCAACTGCCCCAGTTTTGTATCATCATCATCATCATCATCATCATCATCATCATCATCATCATCATCATCATGATCACTTGCTGAGGATACATTCTATCTATTCATCCAGGTCATTGATAAACAAGATGAATTAGGCCAGACCCAGAATTGATCCCTGGGGAATGCCACCGACTGCAGGCCTCCAGCTGGGCTCTACTCCTCTGATCATGACCTCTGAGCTCTGCCTTGATCCACCTCACAAGTGCTTATCTAGGTAATGCTCATTTCCTGTGTGCCAAAGAAGCTCATCAGATGGCACATATGGGACTAGGCCTGTTAGTTCTAAGACGAGTAATAAATAAAAGTCAGCCTTTCTTTAAAGCCTTGAAACTCTGGCTGTCAGTCATGAAAAAAATCCTAATTGGTATGCACTATCTAACTCTGAACTGAGACACTTATTTCTTGTGTTGCTACAGCTTTGATTTTTTAAAAAGTGGTGGAAACTAGCAATTTTGCCTCCAATTTAATTAGATTATCAGTGAAGACACACAAACACTATCTCTCTCGTGGATATCTAACTTTTGTTCTTTCCTTGTTTGTTGTTATCTTAACTTGAGCTAAGCCATTTTGACAGAAATCCTGTTTCTTCTTTGTGTGCCAGGACGATACACACAGCATACACTAAAGACAGGCCAGCTAAGCAGCAGACCTCACTATAAAATTAATGCAAAGCTTCCCTGAGGGTCCAAATTCTTTGCTCATTCCAGCCTTCAACACATGCTAGCTTGCTTCCTGCCAAAGCAAGGTCTTTTCTGAGAAAACAAAAGAAAAAAAAAAAAAGCAAGGAAAGCAAATAAACTCTTTGTGGCAAGAGCATATTTAGATAAAAAGCTCTCTTTATGCTTAGGAATACTTACTAAGACAACTTAAAAATAAACTATGCATGTTTTTATGAAACTGTAAGTCAACTTCTATGCTGAAAGGATAGAAAAACAAAAGCAGAAAAAAGGAAATAAAAAATTTCTAACTTACTATCGAACAGGCAAAAAAAGGGATACTTTGAAGGGGGAATTCATGAGGAAAAAATGTAACTTCATAAACAGAATATGTATGGAACCTAGGAAACTCCTGTACATGAAGCAGAGAGAAGACAATTAATAGAAGTGTGCTCAAAGTGTAAATGATTTAGGTATGCAACTTTGGCAGCAGACACGGTCAGAAAGACCCAAAGCTGGGACAAGGTCGGTGAAGGCAGGGAAAAAATCCTGTGAAAAATCTATGTTTGGGAAATGAAGATCACTAAGGTTAAGTACAGAAATGGTGCAAAGTGCAACATCCAGAAGGAGTAAACAGAGAATCTGAGTGTGGTCTGTTACACATTCCCTATGGGAATGAAGAGTTAAACAGCCATGCCTCGCTTTCAGCATTTTAGAGTGTTATCTAGAGTGTCAAAAGGATAACCTGATAATTTTATGATCTGAGAAGCAAACCATGAAAATGTTCTGATATATGAGGCGTCTGCCTGCCCCCCTTAATCATGGTTATTTACCAGCAAGAATACACAACAAGAAAATGCAATTATGCATGCTATTTGCTAATTGCCAGCCATAGACATTCCTCCATTACACTTATTGTCGTGTTTTTGCACTTAAGCTGAAGTGGGAAACTTTACATTGCTCTTGAATATGCTTATGAGATATAGATAGTGGAATATCCTTGAATTTAGCCTGAGTTAATACAGGGAAGTTTGAATATTATCACACCTCTGATATGGCTCAGCAACTTGATCATGGGCTTTAGCCCTGAAGATTTGTTCAAGGTCAGATCTTGTGTTTCTTGAGTCATCCACAGTGTTTTCAACTAAATGCACTAAGGGATCTCCATGCTATCAGTGCAGCTTTCCTACTAAGGCCATTTATAGAAACATTTTGCAATTCTGAGAAGGAAAACATTCACAGATGGAGTGGAAATGATTGATGATGATTTGCTGCCAGGTAGGTGGAACTCCACCACTCAGAGGAACCCAGCAGTCCTTCTCTAATATTACCTAGAGGATCTTAATGCATTCTGAGTTGCAAATCTTTTAAAGACCTTATATGCAGTCATGGTAACAAAAATCTTATGTGGTAGTCTGATGAATACATTGCTAGTCTTTCTAAGCAGAGATGTGATACCCTAAAAATTTCCCGTTACAGGGAGACTTATAGGGGAACTCATTTTGTGAGTGAATACTATTTTTTCATTATAAGATTATTTATTTTTCTGCCTAAACAATAAACTCTTTAAGTAGCATCATATACCAGAAACAAAAATTTTCTCATGAAAATGTTTTTCTTTGTTTTAAGGACACATAGGACACACTTCTCTATAGTACTGGTGGTAATTATGACTCTTGGGATAATTTTTCTTTTATTGACTGTGCTGCCTCTACAGTCACTGTCCCTGTGATGACCCATGTGACACCACATTTATGTCACTGGGGCATACAAGGAATACCAACCCATTTCTGCATGCCAGATGTTTCCACTTTTTGCTTAATGGGAGTGCAGAAAGTGGGCTGGACTACACCAATGATTGTCCAGTAGCATTATAATCCTCTATTTAATTTCCATGGGGTTTACCCCTGTCTATCATAGGACACAGTGGAAAAAGATATACTTTAGGGTTTTTTTCCTGAGGTTCAGTTTTGATAAGAAGGAGGATTCTCTCTGGGGCTCATTTCAGACCACTTTTATTTGGTTGCTACCAGCCATCCGTACTCTTAAGATGTTCTTGTTTATTTTAATTACTTTCATATATCCGAATAAAATTAGATAGTGCTGAAGAGTTAAAGATAGTAAATCATTCTCAATGCTGGTTACAGTATAAAAAGTAGCAAACTGGACATAAAGTCATGCATAAGAGGTGGAATGTGGAGATTGATGTGGAATTATGAAATATATCCATATGTAATAGCAAACATGCTGTGCAGAGGCTCTGTTTTCTATTTCCTAGATCCTAGAAACTAAGCTATGGTGTGAAGCCAGGTATTCACCAAAGCTGCTCTATCACTCCTCAGCTGGCCAGGGGAAAGAAAATATGAGGAAAGGTATCTGAGTTGAGATAAGAACAGGGAGATATCAGTGACCAGTTACTGTCACAGACAAAACAGACTCAACTTGGGGAGAGTATTTTTATTTATTGCCAATCAAATCAGAACAGTCTAATGAGGAGTAAACCCAAATCTTAAGAATAGTATCCACCCATTCCTTCTTCTTTCCTAGGCTTAATTTTATTCCTGATTCTCTACCTTCTTCCCTCCAATGGCATAGGGGGATGGGAAAAGGGGGCTGCTGTCCAGCCATTGTTTCTACAGCTCCCCTCCTCCTCAGTGGGAGGACTCCTCAAACTCTTTCAGTGCTCCAGCATGGGATCCTTCCCACAGGAAACAGCCTCCACGACCTTATGCTACATAAGTCTGTCCCACAGGCTGCAGTCTTTCATAAACTGCTCTGGCATAGATTAGAGCAGACTGCTCAATGTGGGTCCCCAATGGGGTCAAAGCTCAGTGGGGTCCAGCCAAACTGTTCCAGCATGGGCTCCTCTCTCTATAAGCCCACAGGTCCCAGTCAAGAGCCTACTCCAGTCCAGGCTTCCCACAGGGTCACAGCCTCCTGCTCCACTGTGGGATCCTCCATGGGCTGCAGGTGGATCTCTGCTCCACCATGGACTTTCATAGACTGCAGCAGCACAGCTGCCTCACCACAATCTGCACCACTGAAGGTGAATCCCAGCTCCAGTGCCTGGAGCACCCCCTGCCCCTTCTTCTCCACTGCCCTTGGTGTCTGCAGTGCTGTATCTCATATATTCTGACTCCTCTTTCTGGCTGCAGTTGCTGTTCTTCATAAATACATGATTCCAGAGGGCACTGACACTGATGGGCTTGGCCTTGGCCAGCAGCAGGTCTGTCTTGGAATTGCCTGGCACTGGCTCTCTCAGGCATGGGGGAAGCTTCTGGCAGCCACTTCTGTAGTCCACTTCCTAACAAAGCCTTGTCACACAAACCCAATACACCCAATATCCAAGACATTGTTCCTAACTACTAGAAGCAATACTCTGGAGTCTAAGAAGTAGAATCTTTATCAAATACTTTGCCATAACTACATTTTTTGTCTCTTCCTGCTTTATGGACTTCATAAAACGTGACCTAAATGTTTTGATGGGGGCAACTGAACTATGCTGTTTGTGCTTCTATCACCTCTAAGTAAGAAATATTCTATGTTGCACATGCAAATTACCTTCTTATATTAGCATTCAATTCATATTTTTTAAGAAATCAGTGCAGGTAGTTAATGTATATGTATGTACAAAACAACCCATTTTATGGAGACTTTTGACACTGCAACATTTTCCTTAAAGAAAAAGTCACATTTATTAAAACCAAAGAGAAGATAATAAAGCCAATTGTTGATATGTTCTAAAATACACAACACATTTGCATTTTTGGCAGTTTATGTAATAGAACAGACATGAAAATGCTGTTAGATAATTAGCTCTGTTAATTTGAAGAGCTCAGATTTTGTTGATAATGATGAAATACTATTTAACACTATTAATTAATACTATTTGACTACTGGACAAGCATCTATTCTTACCAGCTTTGTGAAAGATAAACCAAGAGCTCATATATTACTATTAAAATTTTAGTACAGAAGGAGCAGATTTCTCTGGCTGTACAACACACCAATGTAAAACTGGTCTGATAAAGAGTTTGCAAAGATTACCATAAGCTAAATTTGTCTGACTAAACCTTTTCACTCATCATGGTTTGGCTATTATTTTTCATCTCACTTTTGAACGAGAAAGATACAAGTTACAAGTGCTGGAATCTGGGGTCATATGCAAATACATATATTTCTACAGGACTTCTGCAATCCTGTTAAGAGCTATTATTCCCCAACAAAGACAAATATCTCATAACAACAGTATTCAGTTTCTTTCTGTGTCTTTAGGAGCAGTACACAGGGGAAACAGCATTTAATCTACATGAATACTGTTGACTTTAACAAATATAAAATGTTAAATATAAAATCCAAATAAGGCCACTAAAAGTTAAAATAAATGATAGTGTGATAGTACAGGAGCCCTGTGGCAGCATATCACTACTTGCTATAAGAAAAGCAATAAAACTTAGTGACCCAAGACCTTTATTTTCTCCCTTTTTATTTTTTTCTTTTGGAGCCCTTCAGTATTGTTATCTTCAGGACTGTTCCTCGCCTAGGGTGCTGGGGATGGAAATTCTGTCGGATGATACTCCCAAGAGTCTGCATTAATTCTGAACACAATGAGATATAATTCTGAAGTTAACTCAGTTCTCTCTCAGGAAGGAGCTGTTGTTTTAAGAAGACATTTGCCAGATAACAGATGTTAGAACAGTAACTGCCACGGATCAAATTTGCATAGGTATATCTGTTAATTTTGTTTCATCTTTGAGAAACTTGAGATATTTAGAAGCTGTGACCCTGCACATATTTGGAATACCCGATGATGCTCAAAGTTAAAAAAAAGTGGTCACCTCCAACTTTATCCATTGTGTGATCCTGGGAGTCTCAGTTTTGCATCTGCACATATGTATAAGTAGGATACCAAGAATTTAACATTTGAAATCATCTGCAAGTGCATTTGTTCTATAATGTCTCACTGACCTTTTATCTGTGGATTGAATGGTATTGGAAACAAACTGTACCTTCCATGATGCAGGCAGATGCTGCGTTTGTGCCATTTTGATAGCTAGTAGGCATGCGAAGTAGGTATTTCCTGATCAAAGTATATCCACATAAGGAGAGAAAGAAAAATTTCAGGAGGGCTGAACAGGAATGAACTAATGCATAACTAATTGATATTTTTCATTGATGAATAATAGCAGAAAAATAGAAGTAAAAATTATGAAGGAACTAATACAGAGCCACGTTTAGATCCATAGAAACAGGAAAAAAGATGAAGTAGTCACAGGCATAATTTTAAGATGCATCCAAAACATCAGTTTTCCCAGTTTATGAAGAATGAATGCTGCATTCTCTCATTTCAAAAGTGGGACACAAAATGTGTGAAGAAATGATGAAAGGAACACCCTGAGCATTCTATGTTGAATTTTTTGAGTACTTCAAAATAAGCATTTCAAGTGTTCCTCCCACCACTTCCCTATTTAAATACACTATCAAGAGTGATTTCGGCCATTAAAGCATTTATGGTCAGTCATTTCTCTGACACTGAGCACATTGTAATTTTATTGTGGTGGGGATTATTATTTTATTATTTTATTATTTTATTATTTTATTGTGGTGGGGATTTAAATACTGCTGTCTTCTCTCAATGTCAGTCCACTTTTAAGGTATGAGAGATACTGCTTTGACCTTTGTGGCCATAGAGGAATTTTTAGGAAGTCATATGCAAATATTATGGGCACACACGGCTGTCCATTCACCATGCTATGTACATACACTAATGAGTAATTACCATATGCTAATGACATCCAAGGACTCATCAGTACTAATCTCAGAAGTGGTAGGTTGTCAACTACAACAGCAGCGACCCCAGGAGTAGGCAATAGCACCAGGTATGAGACAAGGCAGGGATTTGTTTAAAAAAACCCAAAGCTATATCCAGCCACTGAATTAGAATTGAAGATCTTGGCTGAAGGCTGTGGTTCTGGCCTGAACTTTAGCTAGACGTGTATGCTGACACCAGTGGCCAAATAATGCCTTCACTGGTAAACTGAGTGTGAAATAACATCAAAAAGTAATCACAGAAAACATGCAACCCCTACCACAAGCATTAAAAATTCACTGAACTTGCACTGACTTGCTATGTGTGGTATTTAATTTAGTGAGGAAACATGACTGCACTCCCACTTGCTTTAACTTTTCCTCTTTGACACAAGCCAGGCAGAAGTGAAGTAGACAGATTTTCCCTGTTCTCTCAATTGCAAACAGCAGCAATCCTGTTATGGATCAAACAACTCCCACTGCATTCACCTGGCGTCTCTGACTCCAAGTTTGATTATGTATAAGACATTCTTGTGCTTGTCCTTTCCAGTAGTGGAAAAACTTTCTATAAGGTTTTCTCATTAGCCTGATAACTAAAATCAATTTTAGTTTGTGTTCAGGTGAGTGGCAGCATGATAACATCTTGAGAATCCTCAAAATATTTCATATCCTCAAATTAGTGGCATAAAATTTCGTTCCATAAAAACAGGGACTTCTTAAATTATGGAGGTAAGTGGGAAGGAAAAGGTATAAGTGAATAAAAGAAGTATAGAAACAAAGAAATGGAAGAAGAGAGTCTTGCAAAAGAAAATAATCACAAATAATTACATAGCTTAGATGATACTGGAAAAGGATAGGAAAAGAGTACAAAAGGATGAAAAAAAAAAGCAGAATTATTTACAGTTTATAGTACATACTTGAGCTCCCTACATATTTTCCTATAGAACCATATATAATATCTCCTGTCTAAGACTTCATGGGATGAAATGGCCATTTTCTGATGTTTTGCAAAATGTACATTTCCACGTGATTAATATCAATCAGTTATGCTAATTAGATTCTTTTTGTGGAGTATCTACTATGAGTCCTATGTGAAACAACTGATGCTGTATTGGCTAAAGACATATTTTATGCTATCTTTAGTGAAGGATTTTGCTTAAACTGAATATTTTAAACAACAATGGTGAAAACTGTGGCCATTGTGTTCACGTGGAACCATTTAATATTCCCTCAGACCAGTTCTTGGCAGAGCATACTATTAATTGACAAGAAATGCACCTTAACAAATCAGAAAAGGGGAAAAACAAAGACTGAAAAACAAATTTGGGATAGCATAATCTAAAAGTATGAAATCCATCTTGTCTAATGCATAAAAATGTTAAGCACAGCATGCCTGCTCTCTGCCCAAGGAACCCAGGGCATTGTTTGAAAGCAAAATGAAAAAAGCAATCATGCTTTGCTGTGAAAAAAAAAAAAAAATACTAACAAGCTTCCTTTACACTGGAGTTTACTTGTCTAGTTCAATATTCCAAAGTTTAGGCTTTTACTGCTCTACACTGACTTAGCAATACTTTAATAAGAAATTTATAACATGGAACTGCTCAGAACATTGGAATGCACCAATCCCTTCTGTCCATGATTCTGTATGCTGGGTTTAAAAACCTTATGAACTGTAGATACAAATACCTACTGCTTCACCAAAAATTTAAATACTGCTACCCAAACATAAAACAGTACTGGGGGCAAAAGAGAAGGGGTATAAAACCCTTATGTGCAGAATGATAATGTATATTCATGGTTCTTATGTAGCAAAAGATGACCTTGCCTTTCCTGGACACTTACACAAAATAGCAAGGGCATGTTTGTGGCTATTTCACATCTGCCATAAAAACCACTTTGAATATCACTGGTAACACTGGAGGAGTCTTTTACAGCATTTCTCCATTTTGTCAATCTGAAACATTTATATTACAGGTATTTTTTATATCATAGACAGAATCTAAGTCTGCAGATGAATGCTAATATATATTTTCATTTCTGTATATTCCTATTTCTGCTTTTATTCCACTGATGGTCCCTTTAGCCAGCTTTTGACACTACTTCTACGTGCACAGAACACTTTTTCTTGGCTGTCCTCCATTTCATCTGTGCTTCTAAACTGAGAGCTAATCATACATTTTTTTCCTTTTTTTTTCCCTTCCTCTCTGAGAAATTGGTCTCATGGGTCCTAAAGAAGCTTCCAGTAAAAAAGGCTAAGTACCTGTGAAATGAAGTATTTGAGGTTGTTTTGTCAACATCTGCTAATGACAAACACTTATCCTGGGCAACTCTTCTTTTTGCTTGCATCTTCCCCACTTTCTGATTAGATACTGCTCCTTAAATGATACACATTTCCAAACCCAGCTACCTTCTGGATTTTTTAGGAAGTCTCTCCCTATCAAATTCTGTCTTACCAGCCCATTTGTATTTAATTACCACATCCCTATTTCCTATTCCGCATGCTTAGCCCTTTTTGTTGTCCCACCTCCACAAACTTTCCCTCCTATTTTCACCAATCTTTTGAATTTCTCTTAGTCCCAGCAAGCTGGTCCACTGTTTTGTGTTGCAAACCAGCTTCAGCACACTCCTACCCAGGTCCTCTTCAGAGGCTGGTTTGCATCACTGCTGTTGCTCCTTGTCCTCTGGTGGCAGTGGCAGAATCTTAGATGAGCAGAGATACACATGATCCATTCCTATCATTAAATAAAGGATTGGCACCCTCATCTGAAATAACTTCAGGGTTTTCCACTGAATCATCCCCAAGCCTATATAGTTTTCTGCCCCTAATCCCATTCCTGACCATAAATTATACTTATGGTAAGACAGTTTCAAATGTTTTTGAGTTTTAAGTATTGCATACTAATAAATGCAATAAATGATGATAATTTCTACTTACCTTTATAATCAACCTGATGAAATTTCAGCTGTTTCAGGTAAATAAAATCCCTTCTGTCATTCATCTCAAAATGTTTTCAGAAAGTGTATCAGGAACCATTTAAAGTATAATTTTAAAGAGGGGATATTTTTCAAGTTGGACAGAGAATTATTAAAAAAAATTGTAAAAAAATGTGAAAATCTGCTTAGATATACTGGTTCAAGCAAGCCATGCGAATACAATGTTATATTTGACTTTTTTGCCACTGACAGGATAATCAAGTAGATGAAAGATTTCAGTGAATTATAGCACTGACTGAGTTTTCTTCCAAAAAGTCAGAAAGATCAAATGATGTTTGGAGCAGCTGAGATTGAGAGATTCCATTAGATGCTACTTCTCCCCCCCCACCCCCCTCTTTCTAATAAGATGGAAGCTTTTTAGAAAATATGTGACAAATGACCACTCACAGCAGAAATAAATCACACACCACAAAGTACAGCATTATTAATAGCGCAATAATAGTAATAACTTACTGTGATAGCAAAGAAGTACCATTAGGAGGTACAGAGTAGCTAATAGCATTTCCTCTACAGGGGCTAAGGGGCAAAACTTCCTTTGGTACATTATAAATAAGTGGAAGATTAAAGGAGCCGGTGGGACCAAATAGCCTGATTTTTCCAGAATGCTACTGAGTAGGCATTGCCTGTAAAGTGCTCTCCATCTCCCCTATGTGACAATATTTTAATAGTTCTTTAGTTAATTTAAATTAGAGTGAGAGGACATTTAGCTGCAATAAAAGACTTGAGGGGGGTATAAAGTATGGTAATGCTAGGAGAGCTGTGACATGGTTTTCAATTATTAGCCTTGTTTTCTCCTTAGCAAAGTACTGTATGAAAAAAACCCTTGAAATTTAGCGCATGGATTTGTATTCAGGCACTAGTTAAAATATTAAAACAACTAATCATGAATGGTCAATTGGATGGGTCTTTTAGGTCTTCATATTTAGTTATTATACTTATTTTGGGAAGAAAACATTTATATTATTTTACACATGTTATTTAAATTTTTCTCTGTGAGTATTTGTCTTAGTAGTAAAAGTTCACAAAATGTGAAGTAGTGAAGAATATGTATTATCAGAGTTATTTACCATGTTTTAAAGGTTTTAACAAAAACATCCTAGTTATTCACCAGTTAAGAAAATTGCCTGGTTTGCAAACTAATGTTGTTTCCATTTGTGTTTGTTTTCAATATTATTGTCTTGGTTTTGATTATCAATAGCTTTTTACAGAAGATTTTTTCTAATCAATGACATCATTAATGAAATTAATAATTAATTAATCAATAGATTGAAGTATTATTTTCATGATTATTGATTGGTTTTGAAAGCAAAAATTAGCAAAAGTAAAAAAATCTTCTCCAATTATAAAAAAAAAAGTTAGTAACCTCCACAGTTACGCACACATTCCAAAACAGTCTTGGATGCCATGAGATCACATATGTTGGGAATAACTATGTTGGGAAATGTAACTTACATACATATAAAGCTCTTGTTGTTAAGGACATTCAACTTACTAATGAAAAGTTAGCATACAGCTCCTGAAAGAAAGAATCACCATGGAAATTTCTGCTCTCACACAATTACTATGCCCAGAACTCAGAAGTATTTCTGGAACTGCTATCCATCTGTGACTGTGACAGTAATGGCCAAAAACACTCTACTGACCTCTTTTGGAAGCAAAGTTGTTACTGGGTACCCACATTTTCCAGAAATGCGTCTCAACAGAGCAAAACAAAAAGATACCAATAGTTATTTTATAGAATAATAGAATATGGTGAGTTGGGAGGGATCCATCAGGATCATTTCCTGGCCCTGCACAGGACACACTGTGTGCCTGAGAGCATTGTCCAAACTCTTTCTGAACGCTGTCAGGCTTGGTGCTGTGACCACTTCCCTGGGAAGCCTGTTCCAGCACCCACAAGGTTAAAATCCTTTTCCTGATATCTAACCTAATCCTTCCCTGCCTCAGTTTCACTCTGGTCCTTTGAGTCTTGACACTGGTCATGAGAATGAAGAGATCAGAACACATGTCCCTTCTCCTCCCATTGTGAGGATGTTGAAGACTGCAAGAGGTCTCCCCTCAGCTTCCTCAAGGCTGAACAGACCACGTGGCTTCAGCTGCTACTTATAAGTGAGTTTTTATTTCTGAGAACAATGGATCAACACTGGCTGAAAGAACAGGGGGAATTAGGCAGATATTAGGCAAAATCTTCCAAAACCAGCCTGCTAAAGCAGCTTTCTCAGTCCAAGAGTAGTGAACAACAGTCAAGCTATATTCAGCATGATTTCATTGTAATGAAGACTCAAGCTCCAGAGACGAATAGAACTTGCATTACAATTGCTTTTGCATTGGATATACAAGAGACAACTGTTCAACACTAAAATGACCTTTAGAATAAACCTACATGCCAGCAGAGGAACCAGAGTTCCTGACAACCACGAACGTATAAAACAATGTCCCTTTATGCTTCTGCAATGCTCCATGTGTGTGCATGTGCAAGCACAGGTTTGCACAGATCCCTACATATTCATGAACAAGGCTCTTTTGTTATGCAAATTCCGGTTTTTGCATTTTGATTACTTCCTTCCGTGTTTGTACAGTACACAGCCCTAGCATAATGGATATTTCAAACCTCCTCCTCAACTGATGATCCTACATTCATAAGCTTTGGAGAAAAGAAGGATTTATTTGTGCTTAGCATTCTTGCTGGCTACATGGTTCTCCATGCAAAACGTGGCCTTCTGGATTGCCCTTTGTGAAGCGTTTAACACTCTTCCACTGTCTATATAGATAATTAGGTGTCAACTTTCAGCATTTTTAATTAGCTCATGCAAATAGCCTTGCTGGGGGAGAAATGCAACAGTATTTCAGTGCTAAAATAGATCCTTTAAGTGTAAATGGTATCTATATATTAAATGAAGAACATTGCAAAATCTATTGGCATTTGGTATTTAAAAGCTTTTGAGTTTTTACTTTTTTTTTTTTTTTTTTTTTTTTTTACTAAATTGTTTTGGGTTTCTAATCTGAGTTATTTT
Organism: Lonchura striata; assembly: GCF_050655825.1. NCBI lineage: Eukaryota > Metazoa > Chordata > Aves > Passeriformes > Estrildidae > Lonchura > Lonchura striata. Next base: position 101,347,037 of record NC_140704.1, read on the forward strand.
AGCCCTCCTGTATTTTCTGGTAGGAAGTTAAAGGTTATTATGCCTCTTGGAGATAAAAGGACCTGCTGCTGGGATGTTTCAAGTTATCCAGACCTGCCATATGAGATTAATTATTGCTGTTGCTGACTGTGTAATTCAAAGGTTAAAATGCAGAGTTGAAACAATAAGTGAATCCTAATGTGATTAAGAATGTATGAATTATTTTGTCTGCTTCTTCTGCACTCATATATTACACAGCAATAACCTTGTTAGCCATATTCAGCTTCAGGAATATTAATCAAACAATGCATGCCTACAAGAGAGCATAGGTATGAAAAAGAGACAATTAGAATATGGCAAGTAAATAAATCTTTTGGGCTCACTCATGGATGTAGAACCTCCTGAAAGCTAAATGGTGGCTGGTCTCAAAATATTTTCAAACAAGTCCTAATTTGACTATGAGATGATTGTGTTATGAATGGAGAAAGCAAATTAGGCACTTCAGCTGAAAGGTGCAATTCATGTTATGCCAGGATCACAGGAGGAATGTAACATGCTGTCTGCTAATACATGAGTCAGACAGAACACCATTCTTACCGATTCCTACAGCGGTAAGATGTAAAAAATTTAAATAATTTCAAATAAACAAATGATATTGGACAGCTGCTGATCAGTTGACAACTCATGCTGATCCCTCTGTGATCTGTAAATAAAACCCACTTCTACACCTCAGAGATGATGGCTTTCCTTCTGAGCTGCATATTTGCTGTGTTTGCTGGACAGACTTTGGGGCACTGTTTTTCTAACTGCAAGTCTTTAATTTAGTACAAATTCATAAGAAAATTGCTTGGGCAATGCTGAATTAATGAGCTGGTGATGTGCTCATTGCTATCAATTTGCTATTTATAAATTTATTCATTATTAGGCTACACAACATTATCTATGAAGCTTGGTGCTCTGTCTTAAGAGTCGCTTTTCAATCTATTTCTGTTAAAATTAAAAAAGGGGATTCTCTCAATATAGTTCTTTGTAAGATATCATTGTTTTTCTCATAAAAAATAAGCTTTCACAGTGAAGTGGAATGGCCCAGGCTTTCTTTCTTAGTTGGAGAAAATCTTTTGTACATTTGTATATCATGAGCAAATTTTCAAAAAAGGGTTTAAAAAAAAGCAGAATGTTTAGAAGGTACAATGCAATACTTTCTTCTCTCTGCTTCCCGTAGTCAATTATATGATGAAGAATTTAATTACTATGTGAGTTTTGGTGGAACTTTCTCTGACTTATCAATGCTAGAGCAGTCTGAGAGGAGCCTTGGCAGAGAGAAAATGCAATGAGCACTTTATAAATCACTTACAACAAGCTGTATTAGCTTCCAGTAGTAAAACAGTTCTTAGATTAGGTACCATGATCAAAACCAGAGTAAGAGTCCTGTAGATGAGTTAAACACTCAACTCCTTTTTAAGTGGGGTTTAAGTGAACCAAATGACTAACATAGAACTTATTCCAGGTCAGGAATTTGGCAAGAGGCAAACTGAGAGCTGGAATGGAAAAAAGTAGGAATGGAACTACAATTACAACATATAGCAGTATAACCTTGGCACTGCAACAGGAACTAATGAAACCTTTTCAGTGCTAAGAAATGCCACTTCCCCTAAAATTAGAGCTGTGTCATTACTGAGAAAAAAGTCAGGGTAGGATACATAAAAGAAATTAATGTTTCTTTTTCCAGAAAGTTTTTTATTTTCAGAATTTGGAGATATATGCTGCTTGTGGAAAGGATATGACAAAGAAGTGAAGAGACCATGAGGAAACATAAAACCACAGAAAATTTATATCATGGGTAATTTGGCTTTTTGAAAATATCAAAGTGTAAAAGAAGGAAAAGATCCTAGCAAACTTAACTATTTAAAGTGTGGGATACTGAGAGCTCTGAGCTAATGTTTATGTGAAATGATAAGTTATTTACTGAAGCTGCACAAGTGCTCATGCTGCCACTCAACCCAAAGTGACTCAAAAATTCTACCACAGGCTTATGATTTTAAGGATATTTAGAATGATTTAAAATATATGATTTATAATTCAATAAGAAACCCATGATAAATAAACTTAATCCACTATTTAGATAATCCACCAGCAATCAGGAATTGCAGGCTTCTCTTTAGGGAGGCATAGACATGTGCAACAGTGTATGAAGTCCCATGACAGCTGTCTCATGAGGCACATGCATAAGGGGCCTCCTCCCACATAAGAAAAAAAGAGCATGTTTCCTGTGACTGAGCTTTAAGGGTTAATTGACTAATACATTTCATATTAACACCAAAATTCACCACAGAGGACTGACAGACAAATGAAACATTTCAGTCAAATGTAGTGCCTGAAGCAAACAGTGAACTTTCTGCTTCAGATAACCCTAGCATCTGTGTATCTACCACAGAGAAAATTAATGTATCAGTCTTGGGAAAAAAAAAATCTGATAAATTCTCATGTCACCACTGTGTAATGCTTTAGCTTAATATTTTTCTTAACCAAAAAACAGATTCCAGATCTTAGAAGTGATAGAGAAGACAATATTTCATTACATTTTCTCTGATGAACAAAAAAACCAAAATCAAAGGCAAATAAAGAAGAAATAGTTTAGTGTGGTTCAATGAATCTCTTTGAATACACAGCATGAATTAGTTGGAAATACTTGAAATTGTTTAAATTTCAACATCTTGTCTACAAAGTAAAAGAAAATGTATTTCAAAAAAAGAAGTATGTAATAGATTTGTGGCTCCTTCTGCTTTCAAAAATCCAAGAAAAACCTTCTGCCTCAAATTCTCTACACTCTTGGAAACACAAAATTTGACAAATTTTGGCTGGAGCTTCTACAGCCAATCCCCTCATTTTCTCACCAGCTTTTAATATTTTTATACTTCTGGCCAGTTAATACACTTGACCAGACAGCTTCCATACATAGAAAATAACGCAAAAGACAAAACTACAGTAACGTGAAAGTAAAAACATTTAAAAATGAACAGGGAGTCCATATGCACTTAGTTTTTTCTGTGTCTCAATTCTGAACTTCGGACTCTCTTCTTATGGTCCTAAAAAGATGCCTCAGACAGCTTGTTTTGCTAAAAGGAAAGCTTGGATAACTGCCTTTTGTAGTTACCAGAGAGTGGAATTTAAACATTGTTTATGGCCTTTACTATGGTAAGGGTATTTTTATGGTGATTGGTTTGCAACATCAGCAAAATGAAACCTGTAACTTGGGCAAGAGACTGAAAAGGATGTCTTGACACCTGATCAGGACTATGAAATGTTTCACCTATAGCTGTTTTGCTACTTTTCTGGCATGTTTCTTAAATTGCATGTACTTAGTGCAATCTCCTGCAAATTAAAAGCAACTTCATCTGGACAGTTAGGGTGGGCAGCTCTGTAAGGACACACTTCCCATTTCAGAGGCTTAAAATCAGAGACAGTCAAAGACTAATTTAGTTCATGCACATGGAGCAGCACTCCCAAAAGTTTGAAGAGAAGCAAGTGTGCCCATACAGGTCAGCTCCACAGTGCCTCCAACATATCCAATAGAGAAAATAATGAGAATGAGGTGTCTGAACACATTATATACATCCATAAACTAAGGAAATGCTGTGAATCATTGATGATTAAACATTAAAACTCCTGTTGTGGTTTAATCCCAGCTGTCAACAAAGTATCACACAACCATTTTCTCACTCCCCCGCTGGGATGGGGGAGAGATTTGAAGGGTAAAAGCGAGGAAAGACAGTAGAACAGGTAAAGTAAAAGCCTTGTGCACATGAAAAATGTCACAAGAAATTAATTTACCACTTCCCATGGGCAGACAGGTGTTCAACCATTCCCAGGAAAACTCTCAAGCACACGTAACAATGACTTGGGAAGACAAATTCCATCACTCCAAATGTCCCCCCTATTCCTTCTCCTTCTCCCTGCTTTATATGCTCAGCACAATGTCATACAGTATGGGATTGTCCCTCTGGTCACTTGGGGTCAGCTGTCCTGGCTGTGTCCCCTCCCAACTCCTTGTGTGCCCCCAGCCTGTTTGCTGGTGGGGTGGGGTGAGGAGCAGAAAACTTCTTAACTCTGTTCTGTGCAAGCTCTGCTTAACAAACTGCAACATCCCTGCGTTATCAACCTGTGCTCAGCACAAATCTCAGACTCAGCCCCATACTAGCTGCTGTGAAGAAAATTAACTCTCCCAAAACCAACACAACTCCTGGGTCCAGTCCAAGACTGGCTAGCTGGAAAGCCTAGATGTTAAAAACGCAAATGCTATGCTCTTACCTCATGTGCTCTGATCCATTTACTGTATTAGATAAACAGCATTAATCTGAACAAAGCTATTGTAGTGCCTAATGGAGCTGTGAATGACTGTTTTCTGATAGGTGAAGAGATTTCATGGGATTAGCCCTAATCAGGTACTTTATGTAATGAGAATCTCTCCATCCAGCATTGAACAAAGCCACACAAAACAGTTCTTTCCCCATATCTCAGCAGGGTTGGGATAGACAAAAAGATAGATTAAGGAAATGTCTGAGCAAGGAATACTTATTTTCATTGGTTCAATAAATAATAAAAAAATAAGGACAAGTCTAACTTCATAGACAGTACAAAGACACATATTTACTCAAATTCACTGCAAAACTAAACAGAAAAACCTGGCAGATTAAAAGAATCTGAGTTAATTCCTCCCATATTTTGGACATTTTTCAAATTGTGTAGTCACTGCATTTCATTAGACAAGTGAGCAGTTGAGTTTTGTACATGCAAGTTCATATTCCATTTAAATGTAAAACAATATATTTATTAAAAGATAAATTTATCAAAAAGCTTAATTTTTATCAATTTATTTAACATAGTATCTTTGTGAATATATCAATTTATGTTATTGAAGGGATTTATTTTCTCAAACAAATATCAAAACTGAGGATGTAAAATAAATATATAAAACTGAGCTTTTAATGTTCATGAAAACCTCATGCATATATACTGCATATCTGCTAAAACACACTAAAACATAATAACCTATTCAAAAAATATTTTCTTTAAAGAAATTGCCTACATTTAATATTTAAGCCTTAGGGAAAAATTAAAGCAACAACACTTTTACTGCATAACATTCTCATAAAACATGGATGAGTGCTTCACTTCTGATAAAACAACATGCATCAGCAATTCATTGTATTAAGGTACTAGCAGATCAGGGGATAAAGAAAATCATGTTCAGAAAGATGAGAAAGATGATTTGTTGATTAAAAAATAAAAATAAAACCCCAAGCAAATCAACAACAGATTTTAAAATGAGTGCTATTGTTGCCCTATATAGCCTTCAGATGTTATTGAAGATACCAACTTTTCTCTAGCCCTATTTTTTTTACCTCTGTGCATTTTGAAATTAGATAGATAAAGTACTCCCAAGCAAGCAAAAAGGGAGGAATCAGATCAAAGACAATACAGCATGACAGATAAAGGCAGAGCTATCTCATAATAATAAAACACAGGAAAACAATCCACTTTTCATCAGGTCATATGGTTCATGGACTGTAGGAGCACATGGTATTCAGATACTAGCATGGAATTATAATACTGTAGGAGGCTTGAAATGGAATTAAAATACTGTAGGAGGCTTGAAATGCTAATTCATGCTAAAATTGTATATCTGAATAAGCCCCTCAGCTTAATCATTGAAATCAAGTTGAAACATGGGTCAGCTTTAGCTATTAAAAAAACCCCAAAACATTAAATAAAAAACTCCAGTGATGTCTTCATGTGAACTCATCACAGAAAACTAAGAGAGAACCAAAATGGCCTAGTGACAGCAGTCTGGATGTGCAAATTACTGGTAAAATGGTAATTCCCAGCTATAGAAATGGCAGAGGAATTTTGGCCGTTATCCCCTTAGACAGTAGGGTCCCTGTGATCCATGATTTTGTTTCTGATCACAAACTGCACTTTTGTGAATATTTGTTAATGGTATTGAATCAGTAAACATCAAAAGGCATATCAAGATTTTTTTAACAAGACAGTGTGTCTAACCCAAGAGTGTAGACATACCTGTAATTTCACAGATTGTTTCAGAAAATTCAGGCTCCTCATAAAGGAGTATGGCGAGTCATAAAAAAACCCAAAACAAACCATAAAAAATAGTCTAGAACCATAAAATACAAGTTGAATCACCACTAGAGGGAGAGTTAAATGCAGAATTATTTTTGTGCAGAAATGCAGAAAAGGCAGTGAACCAAATGGCAAGATATGAAATGCATTAAAGAGAGACAAAACAGAGCTCTGTGGAAATTTAAAACTGATCTGAAGATGGAAATGGCAATGAGGATTAAAACTGCAGGCAGGAAAAAAGAGCTAGCCTTTTTATGAGTTCACAATGTTCTCTGTACTCCTGCTTGCAATTATACTCTAGGGTGGCAATCAGTCATCAGGAGCATCCAAAAAGAGTAATATCCAGTGTAATGGAAGTTATTTCATTCATATGTGTGTGATGAGCCTTTTCCATAATCCAGAATTAATTTCTTCTCCATCAAATGTAGTCAAATCATACTACACTAGTGTTTAAGCACAGTGAGACTCATAAACCTTAAGAATGACATTTCAATCACAGTTAAATAAAAGTCAGAGGGAGCTTAAGCTCATTTTTAATATGAGACATAGTAACGTTTATTTCAAACACTGGCCTGAATATATTGAAAAGTAATATTCAGCAAAGGGAAGTCTATGGAGAGGCCAATGTATTCTGTCTTGCTTTATAAAGAGAGGTGTATATACCTTATCAGACTGCTTGTTCAAAAAAACGCACCACTTATTTATTCCTTTTTTTTTTGCATTGCCTTAGCTCTTACCTTCCAGACTCGAATGTAAACCATGTTGAATCACGTCCATATCTCCTCAAAGAGCTCAGAGGCCACATGACCAGCTTGACCTTGGCATTGTGGATGTCCCAGAGATAGATGTTTTCGTGTGTGATCTGCATTGTACATTCCCCATAGATATCTAAATTTGGTGTAGGCATAAGGTATACATTGAATCGTTCTGGAAAAAAACACAAAGACATTACAGGTTAAAGCAAGATTTTACACTGGAAAAAAAAAAAGTGAAGTCTTTAGTTGTGATGATATAGAAATCATAGCCAAATTTCTAGCTTTAACAGAGGTGAGGATCCATTGATACTGAAGCAGTTCTGCTAGTGCATAAGAGAGGAGTAAGAGGAGAATCAGCAGTCTGAAACATTTTTCACAGATGATCTGCATAGTCCTCTTGGGCATATGTTCCCAGCACCTTTACTGAAGTCCTTTTCTACCCTCACATTAATCTCCATGGCTCTTTACAAATCAAAATTCAAAATGATGATAACTCTGACAGAGACTCTTCTCTCAAAGAACAGAACTAAAGGTATCCTGGCAAAATATGTATGTACAGCCATTGCCTCTTAGAAAAGCTGTCCTTGAAATTGCAAATCCAAGTTTACTTATTGAAGCTTGTAAATAATTACATCCCTTGCATTCAGTTTCTGTTTATTTGCCAAAGTAATTCGTATTTGCAAAATTAATAACAATTTTAATCTTCTGTTGCTTTCTTTAAACATATGATTCAACATGATATATTATTATGGTCATGACATCAATCACTATCAGCTGCACTTTGTTTGCAAAGTGCACTTATTGCAGTAGGAGGTTAAGGGCATTAATAACATTCTGAAGTGCCTGAATTGCATAGGATTTAATAAGCAATGCAAATAAAAAAATCATAAAAAAGGGAAAAAAAAAAGGAAAAAAACAAAGTGATGTAAAACACCATTAACTCATATGGAAGGAAGTAAACATTATTAAGAAGAGAAATTGAAATAAAAATGCAATTTTCTTTGAAGAATAACTAATATTTCTATGAGTTGCTTCTACAAAAAATTAAAAACTCAGTTAAATTTCTGTATATTGTACAGTTGTGTAGTTGGAAGAGCCAGCCTGTATTTTAATGCTACATACATTGCAATATTAGGGCTTAATAACATCATACAGGAGAGTGCAGTACATTCACAACTTTCCACTCACAGTTTTTTTTTCATCTTTGAAATGGGTAGAAATGCAAAATGTCAATTCTACTGTCTGAAGGTGTTGACAAAAAGAGGTAAGAACAATTCAAAGTATGAGCATGAGAAATGCTTATTCAATAACAATATTAGGAAAATGTTCTTTAGAGAGACAACTGATAGGAAAACTGTCTCCAATTACTTGATAAAGTAAAAAGTGTTTGGTGTAGAATATTTTTAATCTACCATTGGAACTGAATTTTCTCACAGCGTCCTCACAAAAATTGGGAAGAAATTTAAATTTAAGTGAGAGAAATTTCCTGCATCATCAACATTAGCTTCCTGTTCTGTTTGAAATTCAGTATCATAGACATTATGTGTCTAATTTTTAAACATTATATATATATATATATATATATATATGTATATATATATATATATATGTTTTTGACAAAATAGCTAAAATATTGCAAGTGAGTTAATATAAAATATGAGTGTGTGTGAATTTGTGTCTCTGTGAAAAAAGAGGCAAAAGTTTGAGGAATTAGAGAAAGCAAGGAATTGCTGGCTGAGCAATAAAAATTGCTGCATAGCTATAAGTAAACTTGTCATCCCCAATGTTGTTCTGTTTCAGTCAATTTAATTTTGTACTATTAATGGCTCACCAATTTATTCATTTAGTCACAACCTCTTCTCCCAGGCCCAAGTTCTCATTAGTCACACTAATGGGTTTTAGCCCTAAAAGTTTAATTTTATGACTAGGATCCCATGTGTGAAACTCCAGACATTTTGTGAAAGTCTTGTGACACAGCACAAGTAGATTAGCAGAGGCTGCTGAGATCCCTGAGGAGAATTTCCCCTAATGCTCAGAGCAGTGCAGGGGGCAGGGGTGTAATGTAATGCCTACTACACTAAATGGAAAGACTCACACTTGGGAGTAATGGGTCAAAGACTGAATTGGGAAGGGAATGGTGGTGAACAAGATAACTTTCACTTTGCACTCCAATTATATATATATATGTATGTATGTATATATATGTATATGTATGTATATATATGTATATGTATGTATATACACCCTTTCAATATCCATATGGCATCACACAGAAATTCCTCGCAGCTCTGCAGGTGTACTTTGATCACGTATTAGACTCCAGCTTTGCACTGCCACACTGTCAGTTGTTGCCACTTCCCTCCTCTGTTTGAAAGAAAGATGCAGGAACTGGCCTGTCAGCTCTTTCTCTCTTGCATGACACGAAATAGCACAGTGTGGTTATGGGGGATGGGGTTACTATATGAGAATGAAAGTCTTTCTTTTTTCCCATCTTCACTGACAGAATGCCTCAGACAGCAGAGAAAATGAAAAGGTACAATTATTTTTTGAAGTTAACATTAAACTGCTGTGTGGAAGGCACAAAGTACTTCAACTTGCTTTGGATGTTACCAGGTTAGTCATGAAATGCTCAACTTCTCTGAAGTGTTTGAGAGTATTATTGCATGAAGGGCATTCAGGACATATGGTATCCTCAAACTGTCAGGAGACATTTGCTGACTTTGCATGGGAGGTCAGTGTCTAAGGTGAGATGTCAGGGATTAAAGGAAGTATGTCTGATTAAAGTGAACATCAGCTGCAGGGCAAAATGCAGCACCCTTGGAACTGAATCAAATTGGCAAGAAAAACAAGTGTACAAACATATGTGCTGGAGAAGATTGAGGATGGATAGATTTAAAAAAAAACCAAAAAACTGTACTTTTGAATAATGGACAACTGAGGACATGGAAAGGTGTAGATACTATTAAATGGTTTTATTGGTTAACATGAAGGGTCAAATTTTTCCACTTCAGAAAATATTTGAGCAGGTATCTAGTTAATGGTAATATAGCTATTCCATCTTTAGTGGCATGTTTTCCCCTTAGACTTATCCAGGCAAAAACAAACATTCATCATAGGACAGATTTGGGAATCCCAGCTGAATTCTGACACCAGATCTTCTAAGTGTCATTGAATAGGATATTTTGCTTCTCCTTGGTTCATATACCATCTGCATATGAGTAGGATGAGATAATAACAGTCCATTGGCTAGTAAAACTCAGCAAATAGAAGTTAATAAGGGACCCAGAAAGCAGGGAGATGGAAGAAACCAAACAAGTAGATGTGATGTTGTTGAACAAGGTAAGACTGGGACTGAACAGGCCCAATTCCTCAGCATTCAGGATTTCTATCCTCCTCTCTTCTCTAAGCAGGTGAGAGCAAATTTCAGGGAGTAGGGGAGCCAGGATGAGAAAAAAAGCTAATATATTGCTACACTTATTTCACTCAATGTGACTGCTCTTTCCCATCTCCTTGAATAAGCAGAGCAATGATTCATCATACACTTAGTGCATGTAAAGGTGTTTAGCATTTGGGCTTTGGCAAGAATACGACATTTAATAATGCTTTCCAGGGCATAAGAGCATAAGAGTCTTTATGAAAATGAGCATATTGACTGAGACAGAGACTTGGCAGCAACTCCAAAATGCTCTCAGCCTTCCAGCTGTACTGGGGGAGCAAAATGACCGGATCCTGATTCTGCCATGTTATCACTGGATTCCTTTGGTTAAATCATCCCAGCTGGAAAACTGACCAGATGACATTGCAGTCTTGCAATCCAGATGCTTGGTTTCATTTCAGCTTTAATGATGGGTGAAAAATTATTGATAGAAGGATACAGTCAGGTGGTGGCACCTATATAAATAAGTAAGGCTTTGAAAGCAAATATTCAATTTATATGTGAAAGAAACTCGTCCACCTGTGAGACTTCTGCTGCTGACCAACTATTTTGGTCAATTGGCTAATTTTCAGGTGGAAAGAGAGCCTAAAGTCTTGAAGGTGCAGCATTTTGTGTTTATTCATATCTTAGGGCTATTAGAATGTTTCCCTTCTGCTGTATGCAGTGAGGAACCAGGATTTCAGAAGAAAATTTTTTTTCCCTTTGCTTATAAATATTCTGCTTTACATTCATTAAAAATGTAAGCATCTCAATAAAAATATAATGGTAGGTAAAGACTTCAAATTGTTTCAGTGGTAAGTAGTAAGGTGGAGAAGAATCTCAAGTCTCACTGTATTAACATTAAAACTGTAAACACCTTACTTTTCTGAATAAAGCTGTCTGTGTTTCATTTATTTTAAAAAGCCCAACAAACAAACCTATTGTATAAAAATGGATTAAGGATAACAGAAGATGAATAAAAATCCATGCAAAATGCTTTTATGTATTAAATTACAGATGTTCTACAGACCCTAGAAAAATGCCCTAAAACAAGTCACTCTGTGAATGTAATTACAAAGCGTCTATGCTTTGGCTGTAGTTTGTAATCTCAATATGTAGCACAAAGAAATGCCTTATAATCCTCTTCTGAGGATTCAAGGACATTGTTCACTATGAAAAGCTACATTTTTACTAACAAGAATTAATGAGTTTCTTGCAATTAAAATACAGGAAGCAAGACTGCTGGTCCTGTGTTGGGTTTTTAAATAAAAAAGGAAGGTAAAACCAATAAAAGAACGAAACTTTACATAGGATGTAATTTTATTAAATACTAATTTAAATATTAAGGAGGGAGGAAAAGCAAAAATTTAATTATCTTTCAAACTTTTCCAGACTTTGAAAATAAAAATTAGGTTTATCATGGAGTAAATTTTTAAAAAAAAATAAAGCCTCAAAACACATAATTAAATAGCCTCATATTGATATCACAGGACTGAGTTAGAAGTAAATAAGATATAACAGCAAATGATGGATCTGGCCTTTTCTTCGGTTTATAAATTTGCATTTTAACGTTTGCCCATTTTCTTCAAGCTTAAATCAGGTTTACAAATAAAGTTTAATGGAAAATGGCTTTGTAACAGAAAGGTTTAATAGAAAATTATTTCACATGAGTATTCAAATATTTTAGTGCTATTATTTAGTATTTAAAACTGAAATAGAATCTTCACCAAACAGATGCACCTGCTCCTTAAAAGTGAATTTATTAATAGTCTCTGTATAATGTTTTTTTAACCAATATTATATTGAATACTCTGATTTCTTTTTCACAGTAATTATAGTATGTTATATAATGTCCATTTGGATGACATCTTTCAAGTTGCTTCCTTTTATAAAGAATGAAAACAGTGAGACATTGGACACACTGTCCGTTGTGAGAATGGAGAAATTCTAGATATGACATCACCTGGGAAGATTAAAAAAAAAACAAAACAAACCCAAAATTTCTTTTGTCATTATGTTTGGGGTATATTGGCACATACTTTCAAATGCATTTAGAGCTTCCAGTTCCCAAATTCCAGTTCTTCCAAATGAAGTCAACACACTACACTACATTCACAACTTACTCATCTAGCAGCATCTTGAGAAACCTAAGGATTATGAAATGTGCATGAAAGAATCACAGCATATTGCTTAGAAGACTTGTCAACAGCGTAATCAGATCCAACCTAGTCCAGGTTTTCTTTCATGGAGCTATAAGTGTGTATTATTATTTGTCTTATTGCATATAAAGCTTCACTGCTATTATAAGAATTTATTCACCTATATTATAGGCAAATAAATTACCTGAATAGGATTCTGAAGTGAGGCCTCTACTGCTTTTGCTTTCATACTGTATTTTAATTTTTTAGCAAATAATCTAAAGAGAAATTCATAAACGCTAGAGACCATGTACAGTGTGAAAAGAAATTTAAACAGAAACAAGGTTGCTGCTTTAGGGCTGAGGTACACCAACAAATCACTTAGATTTGCAGGAGAGAGAAGATAAAATTGTTGGAGAGCAACAGAAGCTTCATTTCACATCTCCGTTTAATTGGAATTTGTACATCATTCCAAGCTAAGCAGCCATTAGTTTTGAGCCTTAAATTTCAAAAGAAAACCACCTAATAGTCATTTTCTGCAGCAGAGTTTACACAGCGAGCCTTGCGGTAAGCAGTAATGGAGCTGAAATCCAGTGAGAAGCTTCCTGTTACTGATGTGCTTTTCACAAAAGTAGCTTAGATGTCTTCTCTGTCCTTCCTACAAGACACAGCAGCAGAGCTCTCTGCTATAAGCAGAGCAGCTCTACATTTTGCCTTGCTTTGCTGCCACCACTGCAGAACTGTTTGGTGCTGGAGGCTCAAACAGCAGCACAACTACGTTGAAACAGATCTCACTGGCACTTACTGACCAAGCCAGAACGATAAAAGAATGCCTCTTTCAGGTATCTTAGATTTCTATTGTCATGTGACAGAGCTGCCTTGTGATTGTATGGCCTTTGCACACCAAACAGCAGTTTTGCCAGCCTTTGGAACAAATTTTTTTTTTTTTTTTGCAAATCATGTTGTTGCATTTCTGCTACAGAGAATCAGGTGTTGTCCCTTCTCAAATCTAAAGCTCATCTCAGAAGAACCACAAGAGCGAGACTGGCAGGATAAACAGGCTCAGAAACAATAAAAAGAGGTACTAAACAAATGATAGAAAACATGACTATTTTCTTTATCAAGTATTTTCTGAAATGTAATTTTTTGTGTATAAAAATACAAGTATCATTTAGCAATTTTAGTGGCCCCAGGGCTTATACAATAACAATTACAAAAAATTATTTCAAATATTGCAAATTGAGGGTAGTGGCTTTGGTGGTAACATATAGGAAAAAAACTACAAATCTATACATGAGAGAGTTGTTTTTGTTTTTTTTTTGAGAGACAGCCAATTTATTTATCTGATGCATTTGATGAATACCCTTACATCATTAAAATGTCCTTTAAGAACAAGAATGGGCAAGTAGTTGAACACACGAAGAACTCTGCATATTAAAAATATATCTCTTGGAAAAGGTAAAGCAGTTCATGAAAAAAACTCACCTTATTAGGTTAGTTTTTCTAGTCCAAAGAGATATCTTTACAAAATTTTATAGATTTTAGAAAATCTTTAGTAAAAAGTAACTATTTGGAAAAAAACTCAGTGGAATGGGATGCAATTAATGCTTAATACACCTGGTTTTTAGGATTAATGTATTAACCCCTGTTATATCACAGAGATCTGAACACTATGGCACCATTATCCAATATCTTTTTTTGCCTTTAAAAGTGCAAAAAAAATATCCAAAACTGAAAACCCATTAACACTATAATATTGATTACAATCTTGGTCTTGCTCAAACAGTAAGAGACATCTTTTGTTCAGTGACCTGAAAGAAAACCTTTGTATGGGTCAGGCAACAAAACTTGCATAAAACTAGATGCTGAGGCTGTGAGACTCTGTTACATGTTTTACAAACTGTACTTTTACATCTCTGTTTCAAGTAAGTAACTATTAATGACTAACTTGAGAGGAATTCTATGAAGTAGACAAGCTTGCAATATGTTTTGAAGAAATGACATTCAAAGGTACCACACTGGTATTCAGTTTTTATTTAACACAACAAAATAAAAATTATCCAGAGTGTGACACAGCTGCCATTTTCACAAACAGCAAGATTTTAGACACTTCATACACATAGCCACTGTTCATGAATTTTCAATTATAAATTAACTTTGACCTTTCAGTTTCAGGTCAAATAAGCTCAACAACAATATTTATAAGCAAAAGCTCAGTAGACTTTCAAAAGTTTTTGAGGTATATTTTGAACTACTGTTTTTGATAACACGTGTGTAAAAGCTGCATATGCGGAAAATGTGCAAGAAAATAAACTACAAATCTGAAATTATTCCACCCAAATCACCAAATAACTTCACCCTAGAACTACTCGCCTTCTCAACAGCACTGTCATGTGGGGAATGACACTGCCAGGTTTGCAGAATAAGATACCCAGTGTGAACTGAAGGCATGGTTCCACTCTACTGAAGAAATCTGCTACAGGAATTTCAGTGCAACTGCAGGTTCTTACAGCACAGATAAATGAACAAAATGTCAGATTTCATACCTATAGTAAGAATCTCTGCACTTTTTACTCCTTCCAAGTTGATTAAAAGACATCCACAACAGAATTTGTTTTGCCTCTGAACAAGACAACTTTGAATTTCAAACATGCTTATTAAAATGCAAAGTTGTGCATCAAGGGGATGAGGGAAGGATGAGGGTAGGTATCAGAATTACTTGTTTGAGGTACTGTAACTAATGATTTAGCAGAGCATGCTCGTCAAATATTGGATTATATGTATTCAGTCACTTGTTTTAAAAGAATACAGCTAATGATACCCTCCATGCATTATTATTCATGTGATTTGTACAACAAATACATGCTTTGCTTCTTTGTTTCCTTTCATTTATTTACTTAGAACAATAAAGATGCTAATTATGTTCATATATGCTGGTTGGTAACATTGCAATTAATTTCTAGACTAAAGCAATTGAATCAAGACAAGTTCATACAACAGAATGAATATATGCCTCCTAGAGGTCATGTGTGTCTAACATCTTTCAGGAACATAATAAAATGTAATATTTGCCATCCATGTCCAAAAGCTGCTGAAGAGTACATGAATTCACTGCAGAAAGAGCTTGACAAATTTCAAACTACTTTTCTGTTCATATCCCAGGCTTTTTGATGAGGCTTATTTCCTTTCACGTTTGTGAAAGACCTCCACCTGTTCACACAGTTCTCCCTTCAGTAGCATGCAGATGAGTTTAATACCTATAGCCTATGAACATATAGCAGATGGGGTGCTTTGAGTGCTGTCTGATCATTATCACTTTTCTACAACATTAGTAGCTCTCCCTTTGTTAAGTAGTTTGAGACTACAAATTGAATTCTGTGTCTCATAGCAGGTAAACAACTTTATGAACATTTGAACTTCTTTTAAATCCCATTTCAACGTCTGCTTTTTGAATAGAATTCCTTAAAGATTTCTCTGTATTTCCTGCTGTGTGCTATTAGGTTCAGAGAAATAATATAATAAATATAGTGCCATACATTCTATAATTTAATTACGTAATTTTGTTTATAATGATAGCTGGCTTGATATTTTATGACCATTGAGGCAGTGTGTGTTATTACTTTGTTGAAAGCTATTGGATCTTATAAAGGCATCAAGACAGTAATAATCATTGAGAGCTGTAATTTAGGGAGGGCTAAATGAGCACATTTTGTGTTGCCCTCGTGTTCATTAATAGGAATTAAATGACAGGGTAATCACAGATTTTCTTTTGTTATTGCCTATTCCATCCACTAGCATTCTTCTTGTGCATGTCTCTAATCCAAATAGCCTTTAGATGAAGACTTGCAACTCAGGCTTAGTGCTGACTAACATCTGTCACTGCCCTTTTCACCCACATTTGACAGCATTTAGAGGACCCTGACTTCAGTATTCAAGACAGGTAGGAGTTTAAACCAAATATGTGTTTTGTAGTCCAAATTGCTGTTGGAATGTTCATCGCTGTCCTTAAAGGGCTGCAAAACAACAGCTGCTGCTTTATTCCTCTGCACAGAAGCCATCATTTCCAGAAACAGAAGGGTCATGGCCATCATTTCCCATGACAGGGAAATCTGAACACAATGAAGACACAAAGTCATTCTATATGTATTATTTGGCATGGAATTTAATCATCTTTATTTGTAAAAAATAATAGGCTTGAGCTTCAAAAGCATATCCAAATGTTTAGTTACTAATGATGTGCTTCCAGCTACTAGCAAAAGTCCTCACAACAACAGGCACAAGCAAAGATAAAATGGGATCTCACCTAAGAACTGATCTATGAGTAAATAAAAAGTTACTTACCGTTTTGTTCTCTCTGGACTCCAGCAGCAAGCAAATCTGGTTCCCCAAGACTTATATCATTGAGCCTGGCCCCTAGACATTCCATGCAAAGATGCTTGCACCACTCCTCTGCCTCTAGTTCTGAGGAAACAGAAAGAAATCCATTGATGTTGATATTAAAAAAAAAAACAACAACAACTTGTGAAGTTAAAGTGTTTCTTCACTTCTTTCTGAAGTGTTTCTTACTGACAAGGTTTATCACAATTTGTTTGCGTTGAAACATGAGTTATTAGCATAAAGTCCCACAATAATTTCTTTGCCTCAACTTATGAACTTTTATAATGGGTTACATTATTAGGACTGCATCTTCCATCCTCAAATTTGAGGATAGGAAGTGGAGCTAGCAAAGAAGAGGAATAGTGAATTTTCAAGGCAGTATATTTCTAGTGGGACCTCTTGGAAGAAAAAATGCAATTTAGAAAAACTTCATATGTAATAAATGAAATATTCTTTACTGCTTTTTAGGCAAGTCTGAACTCCTAAGGTAATCTCTTTTTCTAAAGGTGTTAGAGAATTTTTCTAAGAGCAAAGGAGAAACAGTTATAAAACGCTCTTCAAATGCCGAACTTCCCTCTCTGCTGTAGTGAAAGACTATGCCTGTCAAGGTATTCTTAATAATTAATTTCTTCACTTCTGTTCACCTTTTGGTCTCAGGGCAACTTGGGCATTAGTTGAAACATTTATAAGAAGATTCAAAACTTCCCAGCCCTTTCTGAGTTGACTTTCCCATTGACTCAATATGAGAGCTCTTTATCTGCCAGTCCACCAAAATGTGGATTCCATAAGGTGCAATTCCCATATATCACACAACATCCTCCTATTCAACGTCAGATTCATCCTATCCACTTCCCAAACTGAACATCATGAAATCCCTGGCATTTGTCAAACACGAATCATCTCAACTTGGAATTAACACAGTGTGAAACTACAACCAAGAAAAACCATGCAACTACGCTGATGGTCTTTTATTTGCAGTTAAGATTTAACATAAGGGAAAGTTCCTGGAGAGCAGGGCTAGCACCATGGGCATCACTGGGCATCCATGGTCACAGTAAGTCTCTATCTGAGCATATTTAACAGTGAGGGGTTCCCCAGTAATCTAGGAATGTTTGCATTAAACTGCCAGTTTTTTCAGTCCTTTTCTCTGGGGACATTGGAAAAATAATTTTGTGACAATCTCTCAAACGTACTGCTGAAACTGGGAGAGAGAAAAATACTGCATGCAAGCCCCAAAGCATTTAGTGATGGTGAATCATTGGAATTAGCAAAATTTTTTATCTGAGAAAAACTCCTCTAAGCCTAATTGGTACAGTCCTCAAATTCTTGCTTGGTTAGACATAGCTGTCATACAAACACTTGCTGGACAAGAAAGGGAAACAGGCACGCAGTTCCGGGTCTCCAAGAACTTTTGGATACCTTCTTTTGCTCAGCATCCTGAATTATCCAGGAACAGATCCATATCGTTCCTGAGTTATTCTGGCTATCAGCTGACAAAGTTCCTAGCCAAACAGCTGAAAAACCAAGGCCTGGTTTGGAATTTTTGAGAACAAAATATGGTTGTTGTCACAAGATTTTGGGGGTGCTTCTTCAGGGTGTTGTGAGGAAAGTGGTGTCCCTTAACCCTTCCTGCTTTTTTGAAGTCTTTGTCTCAGGATACAGATTCTCAAAGTTTATCTTCTCATAACATCCTCACCTTCTAGTGGTAAGAGACAGAACATGATATCAATAACACACAGATGACATTTAGCTTTGCAGGTGAAAAGAAAATACTGAGGTAACAGCACACTGTTTTTTCAACACTGCTACAGATGCAGCCTCCCTGATGGAAGTAAGGAGAGAATAGGCTTATCTCTGGACAGCAATAAATTTTTACAGCTTTTAAAAGAGGGAAGATGAGCTTGTTCAAACACCTACTTCCAAAATTATTCTACTCATACATGAAGAAATTTCCCGTGTATTTCCCCTTTCCCTCTTTCAGCATTTGCCATTTCCTTGGATACTTGCGAGGTCTTTTGAACCGAAGCCATGCCTTATAAATCCCACTTTCCCATGGAGAGGGGTTTCATGCCAGGGAGACAGGTGATAGAATTGGACCCCAAGCCACGCTGCCTTATTCTGGCAAGCTTGTGGATGGGGTGAGGGAGCAAGGCACCAGCACACAGGTAAGAAAGTTGAGGTGCCATTGAGTTACTCAACAACTGCTTCCAGTTATAAAGACAGAGCAATCAATGGGCAAAGCTGGTAGCACAAAAGTGACAGTGCAAATCTCAGCAAGTGCTCCCATTTTTTTTTTTTTTTTGCTTATTTTCTGCCTAAATTGTGTCACAGAACAATATATATGCTGACAGAATGCATGGCTCTTTATAAAGCCTGCAATTTTTCCTGGAGTGTGGCCAGAATACAACATTTTATGTATTTTACAAAATCTGCATTTTCTTACATTTTTTCATTGTGCTTGCACCCAGACTCAAAGGGCTTATAATGAAAATGTAGAATAAGATGATGGTAAACAAACACTAACCTAACCTAAATATTACGAATATTTGAGAAGAAAGTGAAACACACTGGTAATCCCATAAATGCAGTTTAACAACAATATATATTAAAAAGATAACTCATGTAAAAGCTAAAAATTCAATTTAAATATATTCTCAACTCAAATTTCCAGTAGATGTTTTTGGAAACAAACAAATTAAGTGCTCTAGGAAGCTGTTTCTTCTATGTGTCCTTGTGTTGTCTCCAAAATCTACTTGCTTCTCTCTTTTACAGGAACATCTAGGTCTTGAAAGTTTTTATCCAAAGACCCCCTTTCAGAGTGTTCAGCTGGCAGTTTATTTTAAGTTGTTGCCTTATTGCTGCCAGACACTGATGATTAGGCCCAGATTAGACCATTCTCCAACTGCCATATAGAATAAATTTATCTTAGTGTGAGCATTATAGGATCATGGCTATATTTTGCAAAGTGTAGGCTATAGCATGTATTGTACTGCTGTATAACTCAAAATTTCTATCTTACAAAAATGATTGACTTGATGCTACAGGAAATATAGTTTCAATGCAGAACTGAAGTAACTTCCCACAGAACTGTGAGGATTTGTGTTTGCTGTCAAAAGAATCAACGTTATCTACAAATGTGTCTGGAAGGTCAAGGGTATGAAGGCAATGTATAAGTTAGTCCTGCCAAATGCATTCTGATAGCTATTGCTTACTTGTAGGGAATTGCCTTCAAACATTTCTGTGATGGACATGTGCAACCTTCTTTTTAGAACCAGGTGAGTTACTTTTCAAAACCAAACCCTTGATTCTCCTTTCACAATGCACATAAATAAAGGAATTTGCCATTCTTTTGTAAAATGTAGGAATGTCTTGTGTCTCTGGGTAACAAAATTAAATATTATTTATGATACAAAAATTATTTATTATAATTTTTAGTACATAAATATGTCATGGCAGCAATCTTTAAGAATGCCAGGTACCATGTCAGAAAACAGCGATATCTCAGTTACTTTTTTATTTTGATTATATGCATATACTGAAACAGATGAAATATTACAGTGGAATAAAGTAATAAAAAAGCATCAGCAAAATTGTCCTCTTTAATGCATGTAGATTAGATTTACTGGTGGCAAATGCAGAGTTTTTAGTCATAACTGGTACTTGTCATTGAAAAATTTATTTTCATTTTAAGATAACTGAATTCTTGGACTGAATGATAAATTGTAAAGCATGCTTTCACAGCCATAAATAAAATCAAAATACCTGCATTTTTATCTTTACTGCTATTTAATTATAAAATGCTACAATACAAATCTCATGAGGTGAGATAAAATGCAAAGAGATGGGAGACCTTAAATAGTTACTGTTTACTGCATAAGAAACATCACTGGGAACAAATTTGTAAGCTTGTTACTCAACTTGCTATTGGCAATGTTTTCATTTGAGTTTTAGGTCATGCCTGAGGCTGTATGTAATTTCTGCTCAGTTCTCAGATGATTACAGTGGTGCTGCACCTAGTCTGGCCATAGGTGATATCACAGGATGATGTTAGTTTGTTGATATAATAGCAGTGATGAAATAATGTCAGCAAATTGTGTTAGAGATAGGAATTTGTCATAGTAAAATTGTTCGTCTGCTACTTACACTTTAAAATAAAATATTATACAATTCTCGACTGAGAAGGGGTGAGGGGCAATGGAACATATATGGACGCATTTCAAATTTACTGTGTACAGAAACTCTCTAGATCTCTTTCTATCTGGCTTCTAGATCCTCTAGATCTCTAAGGCTAGAGGAGGGATTGTTTTCAGGCTTAGGAAGCATTTTGTGTGTGGACTTAACCAAACACCTTTTGAATCCTGGTAACTTCACGTTCTTTCATGTTTTCCTTCTGTGTTCACATGGCACAATCCTACAGCAGCATTCCATCTCCACCACCATAAGTTGCCATCACAGTTGGATGCCTCTAGGCTGAGATAAAGCCCTGAAGTGCTGACCCCTCCTGCTCAGTCCAGTGCCCTCCATTTCGGGAGATCCACTCCATCACTATAAGCAGCAGTTTATTGAATTTGTAAATAAAAGGGCTCAATTTATATGCACCTCCTAGAGACAGGCCTCTTCTCATGTAGCCCACATAAAGTGACATGGTTAAGAATTAAGGTTGGAAATAGCATGTGTAGAATATTAGAGGGGGATAACAAACATTGTCCTTGTGCAAATAAAAAAATCTCATGTCTTCATGTTCTACCTGATGTCAAACTGTATAAATCTGAAATATTAGTTTCTTAATTTCTGAAACATTTTCATGTATTTGCTGTACAAATTGTTTAGCTCTTCTTCCTATTAAATGATGGCAATAAGGGGCACAAGTCCAACTAAATATTGTTACCCTGAATGAAACTGGAGAATCTTTCCTGGTTAGATTAGTAGGATTTAGACCTGATATTCTCTACCAAGAAAGAAAGATGATACTGAAAAATGTGCTGGTTTATCTCTTCTAAAAATCACTCTGGCTTAATTAGAAGTTAATAAGAATAAATATTCTAGAATTCCTACAGGACTGATGTGCTATTATACAGCACCACATAAAATATATGAAGAAACTTAATCCTTTTTTTTTTTCACTAGCAAATTATACTATTGCCTGCAGGCATGCAATTTCTTATCAAAATCAATAATACCTTAAAAACATCTATGCTTTATCAGGATATATATCATCCTTTGATGATTTGAAAATAATTTGATTTTATAAATATTTAAAATATGTTATCTAACCATGCCTCTGTTACTTTGGGTAAACACAGATACAAATCTAAAGCAACGAGGTTATTTCATATCTTTGCCCAGAGGAACAGAGGGATCAAGCATATTTTGTATAATAATGTATTACTGATTAGCACTGCCTATGCATGGATTTGGCAAATTTTCATTAAGTGATAGCTGGGAAGCAATGAAGGGACATACATTCTATTTATTGTGAAAGAACAGAAAATTACTCTGTATGTAGACTAAAACTTGCTTTCAAATAGAAAGGAAGAGAGATAATGGGCTACAACTCCAAGAGTGATTGGTTTATTAAAATTATTTTTTAATTTACCAACTATGTTTGAAGGTATTTTATGACATGTGGGACTCATATAGAATTTTTCCCTGTGTTTCAAATAATACTATTTCTAAGGAAACTTTCTTGTATTTTTCTTGAATGGTGACTTTTGAATCTTTCACCTGGAATAAAGTGTTTTGCTATTACTTAAGTGTAAATCATTGAACCAAAAGACAAAGGAAAGTCACAACAGAAAACCACACATACTGTTAAATCATATTAGCTTACTGAAGATGCTGCACATTCTAGTAGTGGCAAATGTGCTAAAGAAAACCTGAAAATATTCCTTGGAATACTGTTGGTGAATCAAGTTCCTCAAAAACTTGTCATTTCCATATTTTAATACAATAACAGCCTTACTGTTGAATGAATAACAGCTATTAAAAATCATCATATTTTTGACTAGACCATCAGTTTAAAGATATATACATCTTTCATTTGAGCATTATTGTTTTTTCCTTAAACAAATATTGAATAATGCAGCAATCAAGAAAAATGAAAATTACAGATTATGAACATATACTCTGTAACTTTATCCACTGGTATATTTTGTTAATGCACTTTTTTTTAAGTGAGGGAAGATATGGTCTAAGTATTATACCAAAAAAGAATGCAAAAAGAAACTTTCACTTCTCAATTATTTGCTATTTTAAACTTGAGTTGGCATAAGGGCAGTATAGTTAATTGCAATAATTACCAAAGGACATTTATTAGCTTTTAAAACTCTTATTTCTGCCACACTTATCTGGAGATGAAAGATTTATCAAGAACAGGGTTCTGATAATGAATCTAATTATGTACCTGTGTTTGCAAATAGAGAGCTGTATATGTCTGTATTTATTGAGATATATCAAAGCTGATATTTTCATGAAAATACCCCATTTTTTTCTGCAGGTCTGATAAGAAGTTTCATACAGCCAGAACTCAGCTACTAGTTTGTCTATTGTCCTGTCTATAGTATAAACATGTACAGTGTTAAGTCAATCATTTTGAAGGCACGAAAAGTGTTTTAAAAGATTTGCCATATTGATCTTACTGTCCATTAAACTCTTGTCCATTAAAGCAGCAAGAAGCAAAGTTCCCCGTTGCAATGCTGCTTGAGAATGTAGTTTTCATACAGAAACAGAACTCAGATGACTTGTTTGAAAAATGGAGACTGTGGGAAAATGAACCGCCTGCAAGGAAAGAGTTTTCTTTGCTCCATACTATGCTAATGTAACTTTAGGATATTTGTCTTCCTTTTTTTTTTCTTTATGAAAATGGTAATTTCTGCTATTAAAAAGAAATGTATATCACCTTAGTCTGTGATTAGTCCTAAAGAAATGAACTATGGCGTTCCAGGAAGAAAATGTGATTTAATGAATAAATTAGTCCCTAAGGGTAGATTTATAAGTATTCTTAAAAATTATGTATTCTACTTCATGCTGGGGACTAGTGGCTCTCATTATATCACAAATGTTTATCATGTCTTAGTATGTCCAACAGATCAACAGTGAGCTGACATCATTACCCAAAAATATGTTCAGCAAAATCTCACTCTCAGTTTAAACTTTCTTTAAAGTGCAAAGAAAGAATTATGAAAACCTGCCTAAACATAGAAGAAACATTTACATTTTGTCAGAAACTAATGGGCCAGCAACAAGAATCTGACGTTGGAATTATACAGTTCCCCAGGACTGTCAATTCATACCTGTTTCAACTATTATTAATGTTAAATTGCAATAGCATGAAAGTAAAATAACCTCAGGCAGCGTGTCAGCGGTGGGAATGGCATAAACACCATCAGTCAAGTGTCCAAAAAAGGTCTGTCACCAGGAATGTAACACAAAGAGGATGTCATCACATCAACTTTTGCTTCTACCCCATGACTGGCAGTAAGCAATAGCATTTTTCTATCTTAAAAATTGCTAGTATTTCAGATTTAGTCTACTCCCACAACATTTTTATTCCTCTTGGGAAAGTTATAGTGCTGGTTTTTAAATGAATGGGAAATTTAATACCTTCTGTGCAAATGTAAACTATGCCTCCTTTCCATTTTCAAGTTTTTAAGTTGTGGTCTAGTAAGAGAATCCAATATCCAAATAAACTGGTACAAATCCTTTGGTTCATTTCACGTTTCTTTTTCAATATGTTAAATATTCAGCTTTATCTTTGAAGTATTGGCAAATCTTGTTACTTGAAGATCAGAAATATTGTTAAATTAGATAAATAATTTTAAGAGTATTAGTTTCCTTTACAAAATCAAGGTGAAAAGGACTATTTTCAATACACAGAGAAAAACTGCATACTATTTCCACTACATGCTTCATTGCCCTTATGCCTTTCAACACATGACTTTCACTCCAGCCATCTGAATATCTTCTGCATTAAATCAGTAGGAGCAGACAGTAACTAACACACTTGGATATTTTTGCAATCTCCCATCTTTTCTTTGGCTAAACATGCCTAATTTAAGCAAGACTTCAAGCTATGAATACTTAAAATTTATAAAAAGTTGTGCAATTTTGTCTGAGCACAGAGGGCAGTGCTATTGTTGCCCTCTTCTAATGTAAAGAGGATTGGTCTAGGAAATTTTTCTTGCATGGTACTGTACATGACTTTCATAGTAACAAACCTCCTGAAAGGATGCATTCTTTTCTTTCTGTGTTTCCATTGCCCAATAAATGCAAGATTTTCCCATAAACTCTAAAATGATTGTTTTGAAGATGTGATTCCTTGCTACTATGAGAGTCAAGAAGGTTTTTATGGCATTGGAAGTGTAAACAAACTCATTCAAAGCAATTACTGACTGAAATAATCTATAAAATCATAATGCAGTATGTGCTCTACTTGATTCTCAGTTGCATAAAACTTTACTCTGAGGCAGAACAAAGTATTAGCTCAAGATGATTCTGTGTCTTCCACTTTATTCTTCGGGATATTTAATGTGGTACTACCACAAAGAAATAAATCTTAAAAGTTCATTGTCTAGAGTTCGTACCAACAGAAATATAATTAGAAAAGTCTTTCTCAAATTTCACATCTACAGAATTTAAACCCAAAGGGGATTACTTTTTCATTATAAATCTCTTACTCTCATTTTAAATTTGTATGTTTTATTCCCAGTATAAAACTGCAAGGAATTTTACATTTGACACATGTAAACATTACTTAAATTAGAAAATATTTAATGAAAATAGACATTCTTTCAATGTTTACGAAAACAGAGGCTTTCCAATCAGGTACAACCTCCTGTAAATAACAGTCTTCTAAAAAAATTGTATCTAAAATATGAAATTTTAGATTACTGGGGTTTTACTATACACCATTGACATCTCTACATTATGATCAATAAATAAGAGACACATATGACTACCTGAGAAGAAGTTGCTTGAAACTGAAATTCATAACCCTACTTTAATTAATAGGATTTTTTTCTTTTTCTTTTTTTAATTCAGTAGACTTCTAAGATTCAGAACAGTAAAACCATATCTTTTGCTGAACCAGGAAAACAGTAAATAGATCCATCTTCAATTATGTGTCATTTTCCTCCAAGAAAATAAGTGGTGATGAATTCAATCTTACAGAACATACCAAGATTAAATAATTGTAAACTTCAAGAGCTCTGTTGAAATGGTTTAAGGCATGTTAACTGGAGACTCACTGATGAAAGATTGTTTTAATTAAAATCTTTCATTTTTATTTAAGGGTAAGCAACTCATCATGAAAGTATAAAGAGTGTTTAAATTTAGTATTTTGAACCATATAAAGCAAGAACTGCAGCAAAAGATTAGTATTTAGGTCTGTAAAACAGAGGGACTGGTTACAGTGAGAAACAGTATCTACAGAAGATGTAGCTGCTATTAATGCACACTGGTGATCAATTGCCCACTAACAGCTTACTTGTGAAGTGAATTTTAGGCACACACACAAGTAGAAGGGAGGGGAAGGATTATCCTTTCCTTTACAGAGGAGAATGAAGTCATACACTGGCAAAGACTGGTCTTCTGTGCTCCTTACTGAGACTCTAGGCAAAAGATCCCAATTTCTCATGACTTAAGCTAAATTCAAATCCATGGCTGTTACCTTTTAGTGAAGAAAGCAATCTAGAAAAAAAATCTGCAGAGAAATGAGTTTTAACAGTAGGATGAGAAAATTGATCACTGTCATTTAAAAACGAATTATTCAGCACCATCAGCACACTCAACTAATGGACAAAATAACAGTTCTTATGCTGCCATATGCCTTTCCTATTTTCTGCATTAATGATTTTAAATGAGAAAATGGCTGACATAAATGTTGCTCTTCCTACTACTTGGAATGGCCTCCTCCTAAGTTCCACTGCCTTAAAAAAAACCAGAAAAAACACCCCTCTTGATTTTGTGGTGAGTGTGAGCAGGTGTTTATTAATTTAGTTAAAAAAAAATAAGTATGACTTTAGAGTTTTTTTTTTTTTCCTGGACCACAGTGTAACAATGAGATTATAATAACAAGCAAGTAATAAAGAGCTACTATACACATAATTCTGTCCTTTTTTTTTTTTTTTTGAACTGGATAAAGGTAGGAAGACAATTATTCTTTACATTTTCACAATAAGCCCTAACATTTGCCTTTGCATAGAATTGTGATAACATATATAATTAAGGAATCAGTTTCCATGCCCAAAACTAGTATTGCAATATAATAGATTGAAGCATGATTGAAAAAATCTTGTTGTACAAATGACAGTGACATTTTGGAGCAGTAATGCTTTACTGAGCTAGAAAGAAAGAAACCTTTTCTTTTTATATCAGAAAAAATTGACAACTTCATTTGCTCCCTTGATTTGATCCCTCAAGAAACCCAAAGTTTATATCAATACCAGTATAACGTTTATAAGTACAAACTCCCACATCTGAATAAAGATTTTTACAAATATGCTACCTAGAGTTATAAATCTGTAGTTTTTCATTATGACCTCCATTAAACAAAGCATTTATAATACCCATTAGAATTCAAAATCGCCTTCACCAGCATACACACAATTTTTCACATGCTGTCAGCTATTTGATTCACAAAGATTATAATTATAGCTGTGACAACCTTAAAAAAATTAAATTACTTAAAATGTCATAATTCATGGGCTACCACTATTTTCTTAACTTAGCAGGCATGCAGTTACAAACTGCCTATAAAGTATATCAACATAATAACATGCAGAAACATACAGCCCTCCTTCCAACTTCTTCCTCCTCACATTTCTCCTACCATGATCATGGACTTTATAAGTAAGCCTTTAGATATTAGGATGTTAAGCCTTTTCATTTAGATTCCTGTCTTACAATATTAGTTTTTATTATAATCATGTCTACTTTTTAATTAAAATTACACATATTGATAGGAAATTAACCCAAGTATATATCCAGACATTAAGAAATGCATAGCAGGGCACAGCATTTGAAGGACTAGTTAATGACACATACGATTTTTAGAGTTTCTTTCCAGCTGATTCTTAACTATAGTAAACTATATCTTCATCTAAATCATATTTGTACAGACAAATAATAAACATTTCCCAGAAATAATAAACTATTCCCCCCAAAAAAGTATGATGCCAATATGAAATGCCATAAGGAAAGAAAACTATTTATACCCAGCACACACTGGAAATATTGTAACACAAACATAAGGTAGGGGTTACCTACATATTTGAATTTTGCTGATTTCTACTTTATTGCTGATGAGCATGATGATACAGCAGCAAGGACAGCATTTATTAGCAGGACAGTGCTGCTGTATTCAGTGACATATGCTGGGAGCACTGCTCCTTGCATCACACAGATGTCATGGACATTGTACTAAACTTGGAAAAGATTCACACTGTCACTGAGCAGAAACATTTTGAATTACATTGGCTTTTCGAATTTCCTGCATTAATTCATTTCCATCACTAGAGAGAAAAGCAGAGATAAATGTCAGTCTGTCTATTCAATTCCCTTCTTATTTTTTTCAGCAAGGTGATTGTAAGCTATAGCAAGGTTTAGGCTAACCTCCTTAAACATATAAACAAACTTACCATGGTAATATTTTTGATGTTTAAAATATAAAGCAGAAGCTACACACCAAGACATTTTGCCATTCTTAGTGGATTCATTTTTATAGGAACATACTTACCAGATGTCTCTTTCCTAGACAGATATGAATTATCTAGAGGTTTGTCTATTAGCACATTCAAATTATCTAATTTTACATTTATTAGACATATTTATTTCATAAACCCACATCAAATTCTCTGATTTTATTATTTCAATTTCTACGTCCAGTCAAAATTATCAGTAACAGAAGTAATATTGACTTCATGTTTTATTCATGGAATATAAACTTCAGATACAGGATTCATTCTTTTCCCTCTTGAAACTACTGAGAGGCTTGGCCAGTGAAGAGCTTTGTAAAGAGACGCCAAATTCACACTGTTACTGAGCAAGTGTTATTCTGAAATGGAGTTGATTGTTTTCTAACAGCACTCCAAAGGGCTACCTTCGGGGGATACCTTATAAAGTACTTCCCATTTATGGAACAGAGATAATTTATTTTAGTGAGCCATTGTTCTTATTTAGAAGGTTATTAAATGGTCTTAATTCCCTTTTCCACTTCACTAATTCTAAGCTTGCTTAATTTTTCTGCTAGCCAATATGGTTATGATTTTGCCCTAAATACAATTGTATTTTAAAATATATCTAGTTTACAAGCAAATTATTCTTTATAATTGACCAGTTAATATTATTTCATAATTAGGAAATAACAATGTATGTATTTTAACTTTATAACTACACACATTTTTAAGGAAAGGCTCGAGTTGAAAAACAAACAAGGAACTTCAGATTAGTTTTTCCACTTTGTCTTACATGATCATGAAAATGCTTTGTCTTATGATCATGAAAATGCTACCCAATAAAATGATAGTCTCACAAGAGCTACTAGTAATTTTATGTTGCTGGGTTTTAAAAAAATTAATTGTAAAATTAAGTCCACATACAGATCCTTTTTTTCTAATGTACAGCTGTCCTGAAAGTTAGTGGATCTAAAGTTCTATCCTTAAGAAGCAGACCAAGATTCCTCATAATTCCAGTTCATATGGAGAGTTCACTTCAAAGTAAAGCTCTAATCTTCATAAGACATTAGAAGACCAGTACATGTCATATAAATTGTATTACATATGAATCTAAACCCCCTAACATATGCCAGAACACTATATGAATGTGTTATTAATATACTTGGACACATTTGGAATTATTTGCATTACTTCTCTGAACAGAATTGTTGATTCTGACTTCACCATGGCATGAAATGAGTGAGTGGTCAATTTAAATTAAGAAAAAGAACTCCAGCTAATATGAAGCAATCCTAAACCTGCTTGATTTGTAGTAGAAACTGTCAAAACCAATGGTGGTCAAACAAGTTTGCTCCACCAAACACCTGCAAAACTCAAACCAAATATGATGTTTATTTTGTCTTATGAAACACTTACAAATTGATAAAAACTGAATCTAAGGCAAAATGCTAAAGAGTTCTCAAATCAGAATATACATTTCCCCAATTATTATATAATTTTTTCATACTGATTGTAGCTGCTTCAGCAGGAGGGGGAAACGAATATATTTGTAATCATTAACACCTTACTTGCCTTATTTTCACAT
Source organism: Lonchura striata (assembly GCF_050655825.1). Lineage (NCBI taxonomy): Eukaryota > Metazoa > Chordata > Aves > Passeriformes > Estrildidae > Lonchura > Lonchura striata. The sequence continues at coordinate 101,377,096 of NC_140704.1, forward strand.
TAATGCACTATTTTATAAGTTTGAGAACAAAACAAGAAAGAGCTAACTAAATGACTAAAAGCTAAAAGGCAACAATAGCTTCTCTATGGTTGTTTTCTAATTAATAATTTCAGTTTTAACCTCAGATTTTGCAAGGAAGATTAAGAAGCAGTTTGAAGCAGTTGAAATTGTTTAAAGCAAAATTTTAAAAGTAGACATGCTTTAGGAAAGGTATTGGAAAAAAAAAGAAAGCTTTTCTAGAGCAAACACAATAATTTATCTATATGGATTGTGAAAACATTGTATGAATGTATCTGAACTGCAATTACAGAAAATGCACTCATATTTTCCTCCTTCATTGTAATCTTCATATAGAGAAGATTGAATTGCATTAAATGTCATACTGATTTGAAGAAAAGCAAGGTATTCTGGGGCACTTTTTAAAGCTGCTTTGAAACTACATTAAGCAATGATTATAACTGATAAATTGAGATTTTTAAAATTAAACATCTTTGGACATCTGAAGCACAATTTGCTTCTTGGCCTTACTTAAAATTAGAATTCCAAGAATCTGAGGTTGAACATCCCAAATTGACGCATACAGTAAAATTAATACAAAAACTAATATTTATTCATTTATCAGGGAAGAGGACAAGTCCTGTCTGAGAAATTTATTGCTGCCTTGCTTAGAACTGACACCCAGGATCATTAACTACTGTAAACAGAGGAATCTCAGCTGTCTGGGAATAAACTAGTTAGTAAGTGGAATATCTGCAATTGGTGTACTAGTGATTCATTTGCATATCTACCATATCTGTGGCAGTCATTTAAAATCAGGAAAAGTGAACAACTTGAATTATTGAAATTTGGAGTTATTTCTACCTAAAATTTATTTAGCTATGTTCTTAAAAGTAAGCCATAGTTTAATATGTTTTCCCCTTAAATATTGGCAGAGAGATTAAAAACGGAATGGGCTGTTACAATGCATTAAGCAGCTTTGTTCTGCAGGTATAAAAACTGAGACAGCTATAGAAAAATCTTAAAGAGTCACATCAAGCTTTGTCTTTGCCTATCACTACATAGCTGCATCAATCCAACACATGGGTCAGTCTTAAAATTGCTTTAGTTTTCAACAATTAGACAGCAGTGAAATGCAAGTGTAGAGGCTTTACTGATCACTCTGGCTGCAGTGGCTGCAGTGGCAGTCATTCTGACTGCTTGACAGCCCATGGGGCTATGCTAATGCTGATACCACTAGAGGTTGTGACAAACTCTCAAAATGTTATGAAGGTGGATGGACAGTGAACACTGAATGCTTACCTCTAGTTTGTTTTGTTATGGTCTGGTTTGACTTTTTTGAATGTACACAAATTTGTCCAAGGTTTCTATGCCTAGACTCTACATGAAATAGAATATGCAATGCTGAATATGTGGTCAAGTGTACATTAATAGGACACAAAGATTTCTGTGCTCTTTAACACGCACTACTTTTCTCAGGTTGCTTTCATTCAGTGACAAAAGTGTTTCAAAAGACCTGAAACAGTTAACCTGCCACAATCCCATATACCTTACACACTATAAGTAGCCAAATGCAATGCAAGCTGAACAGTGACAGAGAATGAAAAATAGATTGTATGTTTTAGGTTTGCAGCAGTAAATTATCATGTTCTTCATTGAACTGTCCCTAGGCTCAGCCAACCATACATCATTTGTCAATACTTCAAACTCAATCTATAAATTAATGCCATGATTTTTGTGCTGTCACTAAATGTATGCTGTTCTTAGGAGAGGTCAGGAACTGCAGAAATCATCTAATTTTATGAGTTGATACATATTCACAAATCCCAGGAGATCTGACCTATATTCCATGTAGATGATCAGAAGCCTTTTAGCTCAGCTGATACCTGGATTCCACTCCAGTGTTAGCAAACTTGTGGACATCAAATGGGGTTTTACACTAATCCTGAAGGGAAAGGAAGTAGAAATATGCCAAAAAAAAAAATAGCTATGACTTTAGGAATCCTATCTTCTATTTGCTTTAGAGAAATTTTTAAAGTGGAAAAAGAAGTGGAAAAAAGGAAACAGTCTAGAAATTCACCACCTATGTACATCTCCACTGGCATATTAGTACCAAGTCAGTAATGTCCCACACCAGTACTTTCCAGAAGAGAAGACTCAAAGGAGATTGAGTGAGTGACAACCAAAGTACAATGATATGCTAAAAGCCTGAGAGACTTAGTACTGCTAGTCTCAATAATAATAAATAAAAAAAAAATAAAGAAGAAGGAATGAGGAAGGGAAGGGAAGGGAAGGGAAGGGAAGGGAAGGGAAGGGAAGGGAAGGGAAGGGAAGGGAAGGGAAGGGAAGGGAAGGGAAGGGAAGGGAAGGGAAGGGAAGGGAAGGGAAGGGAAGGGAAGGGAAGGGAAGGGAAGGGAAGGGAAGGGAGGAGGGAGGAAGGGAGGAGGGAGGGAGAGAAAGGAAAGAAAGGAAAGAAAGGAAAGAAAGGAAAGAAAGGAAAGAAAGGAAAGAAAAGAAAGAAAGAAAGAAAAAAGAAAGAAAGAAAGAAAGAAAGGAAGAAAGAAAAACAAAATGATACGCAATATCATAGGATTATCTTAAAGTTGCTAGCAATTTCTTGATACACAAATATTTTTATATATTTATTGGGTTTACATGGCAAGGTTTTGGTGGTGTGTTGGAGAAATGATTTCTGTAAGAAGCTGCCCTAATGTTGAACAGAGGCAATTCCAGCCAGCTCCAAGGCAAGACTTGCTTCCAGCCAAAGCTGAGCCTATCACCAGTGTTGGTAGTGCCTATGTGAAAAGACATTGAAGGAATGGTAATGCATGATAGGAAAGAAAACATGAGAGAAACAGCCCTCCAGATGCCAGATGCCAATGTGAAAGGAAGAGTGGGAGGATGTGCTCCAGGTGCCAGAGCAGACCCCTGCAGAGACAAAATAATATGAATTGACTTCAATCTTCATTCCTCATCCCCTTGTTCGGGTCAGGGACAAGCTGGGAGTTAAGTTGAGCCTGTGAAGGAAGAGCTAGTGAAAAAGTGTTTTCAGATTTTTTTTTTTTTTTTTTTTTTTGCTTCTCACCATCCTACTCTGTTGCTTGTTTGCCCAAGTCTGTTTTGCCTGTTTCAGTACCTCACAAGCAATTCCCTGTACTTACCTTGACTCATTAACTTTTTATTGTGTCTTCTCCTGTCCTGCTGAGTAGAGGAAATGAGAGAGCAACTTAGTAGGGACACTCAGCCAAGGTCAAATCACTACAACATAACCACATATTTTCTGTGTTCTGGATATGAATACTGGAAACAGAGGTAATGGAGAATTCTTTTACCTAACAATACAGACTGGATATTACCATTTAAATATCCTGCCTCCTTGCAGGTCTGTCATTGTTTTTCCCAGTAAGAGCAGGTGATGATGTTTTTATTTTGATTCTACTGCAAACCAGATGAGAAGCATGGGGAATTTGCAAAGACAAAATGCTTTCCTAACATAAAGCTGCACTATTTGCAAACTAGAGCTGGCTTGTAGCCAAGACGGGTTGTATCTAGGCATGAAGACATAACCAAAAAAATAATTCTTTATTGACTTTTCTCATCATCAATGAAAACTGCAACCCATTCCACCTTAACAAGGTGCTAATATTTCTGCACAGTTTAAGGGATGTCTCAAGAAAAATGATGATTTGCTCTAAAATGTATTATACTTAGAGCTGGTTGAGATTTTTCTGAGTAAATCCAGATGCATCAAGACCTAAATGCACTGTCAGAAAACTGCCCATCTGCCTGCCTGCCTGGCAGGCTGTTTAAGAATCCACAACTTCAGCATCAGGTGCAGTTGTATCATGTTGATGGGGGTCAGAAGCCTAAAGACTGAGGAAGAATAACTACTTTGATGATCCAGCTTTGTAGTCTTGCCTGAATTTTGAAGGAAAATATCTTGTTTGAATTCCCCTTCTACAAGAACATTTAAAAAAATCTATTTTTAAATTGCAGTATTCAGAACACAGGAAGATGTAGATTTGAAAGCATACAAATATACACTATTAAATTTTGTAGTGCTGGATGCTACAAAGTATCATTCTAGGAAAGAAATTGAATCCATTTGTCCTGGCTTTACAAGAAAAAAAAAAACAAACCTATTTAAAATACTAAGTCTCATTCACTTTTTTCCCAATTACCTACCACAGCAGAGGCCTTTATAACAAATTTCTCAATTAAAGAACACCATACGCATAATGCATGGGACACACTAACCAAGATGGAAAAGACAGGCTTTTGTTTTAGCTTCAACTACATTGCCATTCTCTTTTCAACCTGATATAAAAATCCTGATATACTTTTATTTGTTTTAATTATGTTAAAAAAACCCTAAAGACACAAGAAAATCCACCAGGAAATTGCCTCAAGTTGCCCCAGAGTATGTTTGGATTGAATATTAGGAAAGATTTCTTCACTGAAGTGGTGGTCAGACAGTGGAATAGGCTGCCCAGGGTAATGGTGGAATCACCATCTCCGGAAGTTCAAATGTGCTGTTTGTTAACAATTCACTTCTATGATCAGCCTAATAAAATCAGGGTAAGATACCTAAAAACCTGCATACCATGTGGAAATAGCAACCTTAAGGACAATGATGATACACAGCCTTTTATGATGTGGAAAGAAAGTAAGAAATTACCTTGCTTTGTGTACAGAAACAAATACTTATTTTAGTCTGCTCTACAAACGTCAGAGTAATTACTAACATGGATGTTTAAAAAGTAATTTTAAAATGAAGACATAAAATTTGCTTTTAAACTTCATCCTTTTCAAGCACAATGTGTTGTTTCATGGCATGACTCCTTATTACAAACCCTCATATAGATATTTAGTAAAATTAGATTCTATATCCACATATATATAGCTATAGTCAATGTTTAATATAGAAAAAAGTCCTCTGCCTGAGACTTTTTCCAGACTTTGACACATTCATTTGTCATCCAGTTAATGAAGTTATCTCAGTCCTTCATCTGCAAACTACCAATTACAACTCAGAATATGAGGAAATTTTATGCACAAAACTCATCAAGATTCTCTGACTGTTTTTGTAATCCTTTAATTATAGCATGTGAATGCCTTTTGGCAGTGTAGAGCAGGCCAATATTTTTAAAAACCAGGTGTAGATAGCATGAAGGCATGTTAAAATAGGTCATATTTTATTGCTTTACCTTCTAATAAAAATGTGTTTACAAGAGAGGAAGTACATTTGGACTTCCATACTTAAAAGATGATTAAAAATTATTCTAACTTAATTTATGGCATGAATTATACAAAAGGGTCTCCATATCTTTGTTTTGTAAGACCAGAAGTTATTTGTGGCACAGTACTTTTATCAAAACCACTAAGAATCTCAAAATGAGATCAGAAAGAAATCCTGTTGTACACAGATGCACAACATACTAGCAATTTCAGATTTCAGTATAAGGTAAACAGCCACAGGCTAAGGAAAACCTCTCTTATATTTTGTTTTTACTCAAACATTAGACCATGTTGTTCTGCATTTTTATGGGCTTCTGTCATCTCACTGACACATACTTCCTTCTAGTATAAAACATAGAGCTTGCAGATACTAAAATGTTCATTGATTTTTAACAGCTTACAACCCTCCCATTCCCAGTACAAAAATCCAAACCAACAAACAAGCAACTAAGACACTTTATAGTCCAACAAACAATTCCAAGGAACTTCACATTCCTGAAATCCTAGACTTCAGCCTCACTAAACCCACCTCTACTCCATGCTTACTTGGAAAGGCAACTGTATATTGAACCTTCTAGGGCATAGGTTTTGAGATTCATGCATTTCTCCTAGTCACTCTAAATTCACTATTCAAGATGGTGCTGACCTTGCAGCAGCTACCAGATGAAGCTGAAATCTTTTTGATTTCTTCTCTTTGTCTTCTGAACTTGCTGAGTTTCTGTAGGCAGGAATATATTTTTTTCCTAATCTTTTACTCTCAAGAAGTTCTACATGCACTCTAAAATAGATAATTCATCATTATCTTAGCAATCTTCCTTTGTCTTTTATTCCTATGGGAACAGCTTATATTTCATATAAATTTCAATACCTACAAGTAAAACTGTGATAAGGAAAGCACTTATAGTCTGCACTTCAATATATTTGTCCAGGACAAAAGAATAATACTTCTTTACTTAGGATCATAGAATGGCTTGGGTGGTCAGTTGCTACCAGGGTCCTAATTTCTACCTTTGGAAAGATGGATGCCATGTTTCTTTTCTCCCCCAGTCACCTGGGACTTGACTCGACTGCCAAATACAACTTTCCAAATATCATGGAGAGCACGTATATAGAACCTCTACGTTGGACATTATTAAAGAGTTTCCAGACAAGTTTACACTATGTGAACAGCAACTGAATCCTTATCACCTCTGCAATTTACACAAGTATATAATCAAAATTTAGGGAACCAAAACAAATTTCAGTCTCCAAAGGTTTTGATTTTCAAAGTCTAAATTTTAGGGTTTCCCATATTGCAGTCTTAGAGCAAGTTTACCTTTTCCAATTCCTGCATTTAGAAATGTTCAGCTTTCCTACCTCTTTTGTCACAGCACCTGTGCATGTTCCTGCTGGAAGTGAACATTATTTCCTTCCTTTTCCACATTTGCCCTATAAACTGAGAATGCAGCAACATTCCTAGCTCAGGGCCCTGGAAGAGCATGGAAGAAGTGCAGAAAATATGGGGACCATTTTGAGTGTCTACGGTTTTCAAGCTTAGCATTCTGCTAAAAAAAATGAAAATATGAGTTTGTCTTCACAAAATATTGTTGAAATGAACAGGATGGAAAGTAACAGTGTAGAACCTGCTCCATCAACAGCTATGTCCTGAAGATGGAGCATAATTTTCTGCATTCATTCCATTTGCTAGTAATACAAATTACCAGTATGTGTCATAAAATTGTAACACTGTAGCTCATACAGACAACCAAGAGAAATTAGTATCAACTGGCAACCAAGAGGAATGAGAGGCAGAATCCAAATACTTCTACATTATGTATATTAAAGTCAGAACAAAGGTGCCTATTTCAAGGCAAAATGAAAAAAAAAAAACCCACCAAAAGAAACTAAAACTATTTGTCCAGAACAAAAGAGTATGCATTGTAATTAAGTTTTAACATTACCATGACTCAGACTGAACTTTGCCTTGAAAGTGGATAGTGTTTCAAAAATTGTGATAGAAAAGGGGAATGTAAGAATCCAGAGCAAAATATTTAACTTCATTAAATACCTGTCTTTTCACTCTTTTTTAGATCTCAGACAATGTGTTACATATGTTAGTGAGAACATGCATCTGATCTCTAATGAGACATATGCTTTTTGGAGAGTGCAGGTTCCTTTCTCTATGTAAACAAACAAAACCAGAAATGCCCCTTATGTCACAACTCATTCTATTTTCAAATCACCAGAATCACCTCTCAGCTCTATTAGTCTTTCTTATTGCTATGTCCATAATATTTTCAACTCCCCTCATTTTAATTTTTTTTTTTGTTTGTTTGTTTTTATCTTTTAAGAACTAGGTTCAAAAGTTCATCAGTTTTCATCACATTCTGTCATTTAGAAACCAAAATAGATTTTACAGAAACCTGTGCTGGAGGGGCCACTAAGCATGAAATGCCCAGGGACTGGTATCACTTAGTATTTTGCTGTCATCACTAAAAGAAAAATGAAAGCCCCCATATGATCTGTCCCTGACTAGTGCAAATCAGAAACAGCATTCCTTAAAAGCTAGGTATTATTGAGACACAATCCTCATCATGCTAGCAACTTCTAAAACAGCACCATAAAATTCTAGATTAAATCAGTAATCATGCCCTCCAGCTTCATTTTCTTGCTGGCCCTGCACAGCCACCATTGCTCACTGCATCACATCTACAAGTTTTGTGAGAGTTTAAAGGACATTTCAGAACACCTGTCTCAATTCAGACACTTGTCTTACAGTCATATTACAGATATCAGGCTTGCAGGAAGAAGAGCGTCTTAACAGATACATGCAACCAGGCATGGCTGTAACTACACAAAAAGTGACAGCGCACTTACGCGAAGGAAAAAACTCAACAAAAATAACAAGAAGTCCTCAGCCAAACAAGACCCGTGTCAACAACTTTAGCAATGGTATCAGGGAAAGTCAACATATCAAACCCAGCAGCTGGAATGATGAGCTGAAAGACATTCTCCACTTGATTATATACTTCAGAATGAAGACAAAATCCCCCAGACTTTCATAATTCTTAATTAAAAAAAACAAAAAAACAAACAAACAAAAAAACCACACAGAAGTTCCCTTTATGGCAATAACTTTCACACAGTTTTCAGGAAGGCTCAAATTGAAACCATAGTGTGTTCCTTGTTAGAGCAGCAGCAATTTCCCATGGTTTGAAGAATTCTCACTCTTTAAAGCATGTTATAGGTTCACTGAGTTATAGACTACTTTTCATGTTACTTAATCAGCCATGACTTCTCATTAGTTTACTTCCACTGAAACAATTCTCATGGTAACAGAGAATTTTAAAATGTTGCCTGCTAATCACCAAAGTCACATGTTTATGCCCCTTAGAGAAGATGTCAGAAACAGATATAGTGAAGCAAGAAGCTTCCCTTTCTTCCTGAAGAAGGATAATTCTTTAAAGACTTGTTATCCCATGCTTTTATTTGGGGAACTGTAATATATTAGATTGATTTGCTCTTCAAAATATTTTAATAGGGCTTCAGAATGGAACACATTTCTACAACTGTTGTAGATGTTGGGAGCACTGGTAGTAGTGGTGGGTAGGTGATAACAAAAGCATATGGAGGATTACGATTTGTTTTTCTATAGAATGTTTTCATTAGCAAATGAAGATTACCAACAATTAGATGCATCTAAGATTACTATTTTGCTGTAATTCTAATGGAAATATAGGGGTTACAGCCCACCCAGAGCTCAGATTTGCCAGTAGCTGCCTTGAACACAATAAGCAAGATGAGGGTCTAAAACATGCAAGAGTTTAGGGAAAAAAAACCACAGGCTCAGAGCCAGCACACCCAGTGGGCTGGTATTACAGCTCTCAGGCTTTCTGGGGAGAACAAAAGTGTTCTGCATCTTTAGAGACCTATTTTGAAACAGAATAGTATTTTATTGTGCTTAATTCCACAATTAAGAAAGCTATGTGCCAGAAAAATGTGCTGGTTTTTGGCACTTTAAGACAGAGCAGAAGAGAAGGTATCAGCTCAGACTATCAAAACCAAAATGATACCATTATTTAAAATCATTTTCTGGTAGAACACTGACAAAACCCCTACCTCACATTGTTCAGTCCCTAAAATCAACTCAGCTTTGAGTATTCCTTTCTCCTTGTCTCCAAAAAATTGTTGTCTCTATGCTCAGCAGACCTTTTGCAATGGATTTAATGTTACTTTCCTTCCATCTGCCTCTAGAAGTCAAGATGATAATAAACAAGGTATCTGCTTCTGTCTATTCAGAGGCTTCATGGTAGAAAAATGTCCACATTATGAAACTCTGGAGTCCTAAAAAATTCAAGGTCAAGCAGTTATGAGTCTAGAAAGTTTTTGCCTTGAGTGAAAACCATTTGAATGTTTTTTGACACTGAAGCCACTGGAAAGAAGCAGGATTAGTAAAGTTATTGTGTTAACCAAAGAAGTAGCAAGAAGATTTGCCAAAATAAACATCATTGTGTGTACATTACTATACACCATGAGGCTGTAAAAGTATGCATTTTTCCACATAAACCAGTGCCACTAAACAAGAGAAGAAAAAGAATCCATTTTAAATAAGAAGCAATTTCTTAAAATATTCTTTAAATTTCGTTAAGTTTCATACAGGAAATCCAAGTACTTGGCACATTTCAAAGCATTAAAAACGGTAACAGTTCCTTGTGAGAAGACAGAATTCACTGTGGAAATGCCTTGGGGAATTAAATTTTTTTGGACTGTATCTTCCTAGTTCAGAAAACAAAAAATTTGGAGTTAAAGAGAGTCAGATTTTAGTGAAACAAAACGTTGCATCTTTCTCATCTGATACATGTGATGCAGTCTATGCTGCTTAGACAGACTGAAGGCATGGAGAAAGACAAACTGATTGAAACTCCACTATGCTCACAGCCAAGATTTGTAGTCATTCAGAAACAGCAAGGTATCTAATGCTTTTATAGCTCAATCTTCTCTGTATTCTCAGATCACATAAGCAATAAGATCCCCTGAAGTATTTTTTTCTCCGGGCTGAATATGCCCTCAGTCTCTCTTCACATGTCCTATGCTCTTGGTGCCCTCCCCTGGGTTCATTCCTGTATGTCAGTATTGTGCTGAGTGCACAAAACTGGACATGGCAGTCCAGATGTGGTCCTACAAGTGCTGAGTAAAAGGGGAGGGTCACTTTCTGTGAACCTTTCACCTGCTGTGAAGACCCTTACTACTGCTGTCCAGGGCGTGTTGTGCACCATGACCCCAGAGTCTTTTCTGCAGAGCTGCTTCCCAACAGCTGGCACCAAGCCTGCCTTGTGGCTGGGATTACCACAAGCCAGGGCAAAGAGCTTTTGTTCTTGCTGAGTTTCATAAGATTTATGTAAGCCTTCATAAAGTTTATGTAAGCCATTTCTCCAGCCTGTCCAGGTCCCTCTGACAGCAGCCCTTCCTTTCTGCCTGGTGTCACCTGCAAACCAGCTGAGAGTACCCTTCACCTCATCATGCAGATTGTCAGTGAAGCCATTGAATGATATTGGTCCCAGCATGGAACTGAGGGATCCACTACCTCCTGGCTGCAAGCTTGGCTTCACAGCCTTGGTTTCTTAAGTCCAGCCTATTTTCTGTCCACTTTATAGTGTCTTTATCCATTCTGTGCCCCACCAATTCTGGGGGCTATGGAGGAAGCTACAGAGGGTGTCAAAGACCACTACAATCAAGGTATGTAAGAATCACTGTCTTTCTTTTGCCCTATTGTGGAAAATATTATTTGTATATGGGAAGTGGGTTTTTTTATACTCCCATTCACCTTGCTGTCCTTCATGTGCTTACATGTGATTTGCTCCAACAGTGTTCTCAGGGACTGAGGTGAGGCTGACTGAAGTACAGTTATCTGGATGCTCCTTTTCATTCTTTACAATCAAGCTCCACTAACTTTTGTAGGAAATACAAGTGTTTTAAGTGATGCCTTACCATGCCTTCCTTTGCCAGGGATACTTCATCATGTTCAAGGGCTCAGGGACCTGGAAGGCCTGAGGACAAGCCTTGCAAGTGAAAACCACAGTATAAAAGGTACCTTAGCCTTTCTCATGACCCTTATCAATATGTCAACTGTTCCAGCAAGCAATAGAGCCACACTTACTTAGCTTTTATTTTACTCCTGATGTACTTTAAGAAACCTTTTCTATCTTGCATTTCCCTTAGCTGGAGCTTGCTGAACTCCATTCCTATGTAAAAGGACAATGACTCTTTATTCCTCCCAAGTAGTCAGTCTCCGCTTCATTGTAGGGTTTTTTTTGTGTGTGTGTTTGAGCGAGTCATACTCCTCTTCTGTAAAGCTTGTCTTCTGAGTATGGGGAGAACAGCTCTTGTGCTCAGAGGATACTGTCCTCACAGATTAGATAGATCTCCTGGGCTCCTTTGCCCTTCAAGGATCCACAGGAGCCTGCCAAGCATGTCCCTGAACAAACATCTCCCCTCATCACACTATTGATCATCTGTATCAAGAAATTGTCTTCAATCTGTTTCAGAAATCCGGATTGCTTGTGTTCAGCCTTATTGGTCTTCCAGTAGTTACTCCTGAGGTTAAAGTCACCCAAGAATACCAATGCCTGGAACTATAAGGCTTTTTCCACCTGCCCCGAGATTGCTTCATCTTCCTTCTCTTGTTGATGAGGTCTAGATCAGACACCTACTACATCACTTATCTTGGTCTGAACTTTGTTCTCTGTCTGCAAGCTCTCCACTTGTTTGCCACTTCACCCAGGGTCCTGCCCACTCAAAACACACCATTGTATAGAGCTTAAAGGGAGAGCAGCTCATACTGACACCCTGCTAGCACCTTATGGTACTACATGTGCCTTGTATTTACAACTGGGTTCAAGGTTAAGAAGAAAGGGTGAGTGGGCCAGACATACTGAACTTAGGTTTGTGTGAGTTTATGGGCCCCAAGTGGGGTAACTCTCTGGGGGCACCCCTGGTAGGGGAGACTCTCCTGGAGCAGTTCTGTGTCAGGAACGAGAGATGCATTGGACTTTTTCAGTCTTCAGCTTCTGTTAATTGTTAAATTATCAAGACCTTGCATGCGTGAAAACAGCACAAAAATGGCTAACAAACTCATACTACAAGGTCTTTTTAAGTCTAATCAAAAGCGAAACTACCTAATTAAGAAGTGACGCTTAAATTATTTTAAAAATTATTTTTCAATTATTATTTTAAATTATTTAAATTATTTTAAATTATTATTTTAAAATTATTTTTTAAATTATTATTTTATCAAAACACCCCAGGGCAGACAGGGGGATATTCCCATTGCCCTGGATTCCCACAGGTTTGTCCCTTCTTTGGTGAAAGAATTCTGAAGTTATGATTTGCTGTCACTCTTTTCAAATATACCTGAACCACAGTAATTCTAGGGAAGCAACAAGATCTCACTAGGAAAGAAGAGGATTTAATGCAAAGGCATATGAAAAAGTTTCTATAGAACTGACTTAAGTGCTGTTGGAATATAATGAAAATGCTTTCATTCAATTATTAATCATAATATAGAGTCACTATCAACTCTACATATTAGAATTCAAAATGTGGACTACTTATCTAATGATCTCTTAAGCCAATTGTAGACAGACACAGATTTTCTATGTGTGTCCTTAAACTTAAATTAATTAACCAAAAACACTGTCAATCTATCTTTCATGATGGTATGTACATATGACCATTTGCAATATTTGATCGAAAAGCTACATAATTAATGAACTTGTACACGTTTAACTTCCTCCACTTTTCTCAGATTTTGTTTCACTGCATTGAATTTATTATTTACACTGTACACGATGCAATGTTTATATGATAATATTGATATAGAATCACAGAATATCCAGAATTGAAAGGGATCCACAAGGATCAGAGAGTTCAATTTCTGGCCCTGTGCAGGACAGTGTCAAAAGTCACACCATGTGCCCAAAAGTATTTTTCAAATACTTCTTGAACTCTGTCAGACTGGCACCGTCACCACTTCCCTGCAGAGCTTTTTCCAGGGCTAAACTACCCTCAGGATGAAGAACCTTTTCCTAATTCCCACCTAAACCTCCCCTGCCACAACTTCAGGCCATTCCCTGGGTCCTCTCTCTGATCACCACAGAGAGGAGATCAGTGTCTTCCTCTCTTCTTCCCCTCAAAAGGAAGTTGTAGACTCCAGTTTCTTCTCCACACCAAGTAACTTCAGTCACTCCTCATGGCTTTTCTTCTAGGCCTTTCACCATACATACATAATGTTACATATATATTTTAAAAAAACCAAAACCAACACTTTTATATATAGTATTCTCTATACAAACTTTTAAATTCAAAGTTTCAAATATGTCACTAAAAAATCACAAACTTTATCATTAAAGAATTTCCCACTATTTTTAAAAACTTTTTTTTTCTGTTAAAATATACCCTAGGACACAGATGTGTACAACTGTGCTTTCAGACAAGAATATAGTGCACTTTAATTTTACAGTGCTCAGTGTCTCACAACTAACTGCCTGCCATTGTATACTCTAATGCCCAACTCATGTTCTATGCTAGTCTAGTCATTATGCTATGGAGTCATTCAAACCACAGACTGCTTGACACCCTGCTTTAAAATATCCCGAGGTTTTAGCTGGTATTTGCCACTTATTTGCAATGGCATGATAATTATTAGTTTAGTAAGTGCCTATAGCAAATCTTGTTAAAAAAAGAATGTTTCACATCTTGATTTAATAACATCTTACAGGTTATTTTTTACTAGGATTTACAAGTTTAGCTGGAAACCTCCAGTCTTTAGACCATCTGCATGCAAAGAAAAATAATGGAAAAAAGAGCTCTGTTAACAACCTTAACACCTCTCATAATATATTTAAAAAACCCTACCAAACCCCAAAAGGCCTGAACCCCAAACTTCAAAGTTTTTTGTTTACCACAAATTTCTTTAAGCTTAGAGTTTTTAACTGGCATTGTGAGTTAATTCATCCGAGTCAGACTTTGATGTGTAACTTGATTTCTTCAAGGTAGAGATGAAGCAGCAATTGCTTACCTGACTCACACGCAAATGTCTTTGATGTCTCATCGTGAAAGATAATTGCCACTGCATGCTTCTTTGTCTCTCGAGGCAATCTGGTTATGTTTTTGATATTGTGCAGCTCTGTTACCTTAAAATGAAGAAAAGTATTTTAGACCAGTGTATAAATAGTACAAATAAAAATATTAACCTTAGCATCTCAATTTTTACTATAAAGTGTTTTTCCCGTCCTAGTTTCAGCCAGGACAGGGTTAATTTTTCACAGTAAGCAGGAAAGGTGTGTGGAAAGGCCCAGAAGTTATTCCACTCCACCTCACTCATTGCCAGGGGCAGGAGTAAGGAGCTCTTCTTCCAGCAGAGAAAGCATTGTGGGGAAGAGCCTGATACTGGCTTTCCCTGTTGCAAGCTTTTCCATGTAAATTGATTCTTTGTGCTGCTGTTACTGTTCATTTCTCTGTCTCATTGCTGTTTCTAGTAAATCATTCTTATCTCAACCCATGATTTTCAGCTTTTGTGCCTCCAATTCTCAACTCCATTCCAAAGGAGTGGGAAGGGGAGGGGAAGGGGGAAGCGCAGCAGTGTGGTTTTGAGTCTCAGTGGGAGGCCCAAACTGAGGAGTACCATTCCTAAACCCCTAGGGTTATTTATCAGATTGGTAATTGGTTAAAAAAAACCCACATAAATAGGTAGAGTCTTAAGTTACAAAACTTAATTCTAATAACTCTATTTCTCTAATAAATTTCGACAAAACTGTTTCTTTAATAAGTCCTACATGGAAATAGTTTACAGTAACATCAACTCAGCCTTGAGATTTGTATAATCTATTTTTCAATTCCTATACTTATACAACTTGGATCGGTTTCAGAATCTGCATCAAACAGAAAACCTAACGTTGGAAGAACAGTGTTTCATTAGTTAAGGAAGGTAACTCAACTAATATGCCAAATAGTATCACTACATTGTAAGGATAGATCCTCATGTGTCTTTAAAATGTATCTCAAAAGAACTCAAACTTTCATTTTATTTCCTAAATATTAGAAAAGCTTATCAACAATAAAATACTCTTGCAGCAAGTTTACAATATAAAAATTCAATCTATTTCAATTTTCTTTTGATGCATGTATATAACTACAATTAACAAAAAATGGAAGAAAAATATGTTATTCCAACCACACCTCGTGGCCTGCCTATATTAAACTGATTAACACTTCATATTCTGAAATGTTTTTCTCAGTTTCTTGGAACTCTGGGCAAGCTTTATCTGTTTAGAGTTAGTTTTTCTCAGGCAGGACATTTGCCTCAGGCAGAATTAATTTCCAGAAAAATGTCAGCTATATGAGTTTGGACATCTATGACTACAGAAAAAATTGACTGAATGTAGGTGGGTTTTTTTTGTTTTGCTTTGTAATTGTTATGCTCCTGGTGTACAGTTCCAGCATTCCTTTTCACATGCTGAAATAAATGTTTTTAAAGCAGAAGAGATTTTATAAGGTGCAGTAAAAAAATGGAACACGTTGGGGCAAAGACATTTCAATAAAATATTGATAGCAGATGAGCAGCGAGATGCATCAAACCAACAAAAGAAACTGAGACAAAGCATGAAGAGGAATGTGTTATATGCTGACGAACTTGGGACCAGAACTGAAGACTGCTCTAGAGTCTGCCTTAACAGCCTTCAGCAAAACTCACTCCAGTTTGTCAATATCTTTGTTGTAACAGGTGGGCCAAAAATGAATATGGTCTAATGTGTGCTAATCCGAGGAGAATAATCATTCTCTGTACTGACTAGCCATTCTTTTGTCCACCCAGCCCACGGAGCTTTGCTGCCTGAGACATCAAAATCCAGGGCCCTCCCTGCAGTCCTGCCCCCAGCTTGCCAATGCCAAACCTGTGCCATGCAGGGGTTCTTCTACCCCCAGGCTGGCACTTGTCTTTTGCCCTTAATCACTTTAACAAAGTCCATGTCAGCCCATTCATCCTGCCTGTTCAGGCTGCTGAAAAGGTGACTTGACTACCAAAAGCACTGATCCTTACCAATTTGTTCTCTGCACATTGGTGCAGCTCCCTTATTTCCTCCAGGTCCCTGATAACAATATCAAGAAGGTCCAAGTGCACAGCAGTTCCACACTTGCTGCAACCCTCCAAACAGGTAAGCACATTAACTACACTAATAACCAACATAACTACATAATAACCAACCATTAACTACATAATAACCAACCATTAACCATATAATAACCAACTAATTAACCACAACTTTCTGGGTCTGACTAGCTCTAGCTGACCATCTTTACATCATGTAGACATTCACCTGCATAGAGAGTAACGTCCCAACTTCAATTTGAGAATCCCACAGGAGAAAATGTGAAAAGCCCTGCTAAAGTTCTTCTCATAACATATCACAGATGGTGATCATACTGGTCAGGCACAATTTACCCTTGGTAAATCCATGCTGCCTTTCCCAGATATTATATTTACTCCACAGTTCTTCCTATAGGCTGAAGTAAGACTGTCAGAAATTCTCCAGGTTGATCTTTGGTTGACTGCCAAAATTCTCTGTATTCTTCATGTTAACCTTTTGGCCTTCTTTTGGACACAGGTGCATTTGCCTCACCATTTGGTTCCTAATCCCATATAATTTTAACTTTTGTCATGCATTTTCAGGGCTTTGTAAGAATCCATATATTTCACTACTTTTTGTCTTGGAGGAAAGAGAAGGGCTGAATACCACAAATATCCCTGTTCCATTAAAGAATTTACTTTAATATCTGTTGATTTTCCTTGATCCATGCATGGTAAAAGAACTAATGTGTGAGAGGGCTTTTATGACTCACCCAAAGCACTAATCTCAAGGAAATCCCCCAAAAGAGAGGTAAGAAAGCATTAGCAGGCAGAGGAGAGAGCAGACTCTAGAATTCAAAACCTGAGGGAACAATACCAAATCCATAAGTTATTACTGAATTTTGAAGACACTGAAGGCCCCAAAGTCAGAGAGAGGGCACAGATCTACTAGCCTTGCTAAATGAGAAGATATAAGAGCAAAATATTTAAGATGATTTGGGACACAAAAAAGTTCAGGTTATTATTAAAGAAAATTTTAAAAATAGCTGGTGGTCCAATAGGGAAAACACTGATAGGAGGAAAAAGCTCCAGTGATTCTTACACAAGCAATTAATACAGAAAGTGACATTTTCACGTGTGTGCATTTGTGAAACTGCACACCATGCTGATAAAAGTGCCTTAAATCTTGCTTTACTTAGAAGGGAAAATTTCTCTCTCTGGTATAGCAGAAAAGGAAATAGAATTGCTTTGAATAGTGACAATAAGGCTTATCAAGCCTTCTTCTAGTCTCTGTTATATAGTAGAGATCTACCTTTTTTCTTAGTACTTGAGTATTACAGATTACTGAAAGACCCTGCAATGCTTATAATAATGATAATAGAGCCAGAAATCTTACATTCCTAGCACTAAAGCAACAAAATTTTAATAGTAATTTATGTTTGAAACATAAATACAGACATACCTAAGTACACACACAGCTATATGTAAAGATGATTTTCTGAGTCATCTTCTGATCAGTACATTAATTCTGCCTTGTTTAATACAGTCACATATGCAACATGCATCAAACACTTAAGAATATTGTCAGTAAAAAATGTACATACAACAGAAGTTGCTGGTGGGAATTTAATGTCAGAAAGAGACAATGAAAACACTGCCAAATCTTATGTGCTGCTTTTTGGTACTCATGAGTGATTAAGTTGAACAACATGCTAGGCCAGTAAAGAAAAATAGTCTCCATGCAGGAAAAAAGGGTATTTGTTTTAAACACATTTTGATTTTCCTTTGTGTCTGAAATCACAGGACCTTCCTCGACAGCACAGAATTTCCTGTAACTGCAGTGTGAGAAAGTTACATTAGTTGCCTCTTCCAAACTCCCTGACTTTTACCTTCTTTCTTTAAGACAAACTTTTTAAGCCATTTGTAGTCTCATACAGAAATCATATCTCTCTTGTAAATCATATCCCTCTTGCCTTTCCATAAAAAATGGACCTATTTGAAACTGCTATGAGATATTGTGAGACATCCTTGTCAAATACTTTAGTGGTTTAACATACGTGGCAAAAGCATTTCTGACAGTTAAGATTTTTTTTCCAAAATAATCTCTTTCTTATTGGAATGCTTTACTTTACAAGAACTGAAGGAAATAATTTTAGCTAAAACATTTTGAGGACATAGGAAATTTATAAAGATTTTAGTAATTATAATTTTTCTGAGCAAGCTAACAGAAAAAGAAATGAGAATACTTCAGGAACACAAATCTACATTAACAACTAGAAAGGCCATATTATCAAATAAGCCACTCAGTATTTCTATTGCTTATATAATTTTCAATATCAAATAAACATGAATAGTTCCTTCAGTGTTCATCTTTTCAAATTGTACTGTATGCTTCCCTCCACAATCAGAGTAGAAAGATAGAGGCAAAACTGTGAAAGCCTATCCTCCCATTGATAGAGAATTAAGTTAATGAAATTCTGAATTCTGGATTTAATGCCAATTAAGCATGAGTCGTTTCTCTACTTGCTGAACGTGTGCAATTAAAAAACACCTGAGAGTATATCATCCTGTATGAAGGAATAGATGAGCTTTGCCTGGCAACCAGATTGCTTTATCTCAGAGATTTTTAAAACTGTGGCTTAAATTCTGTGTATTTTTTTTTTAAAACACAAAAATAAATAAGCATTTTTTAAAAGGGGAAAAGTATCAAAGCTACTGAAAAGGCAAAAATAGAACTTATAAAAATACTACTTTGAAATTATTTAAAACATAGCAGATTTTAAGAAGGTTTTAAAAGTCTAATAAAGTTTTTAAAAAGTAAAAAAAAACCAAAAAACATTTTCCCCATTAGGGGATTATACTTCATCTAAAACCTTGGTAACACTGAAAACAACCCAAACCAACGAAAACTTTGAAAATCAGTTTTCATATTTTCCCCATTTGTAACTCTCTAGAACAAAATTAATTCCAACAATGAATAAAATACCCAATATTGCCTCCTTAGTAAGCAAATTGCAAAGAGATTTTTTCTGATTTTTTATCCTTTGATTTCTTCCAGTAGGTGAAATAAATCCTTTTTTTATTAAGCTATGATTACGTAGTATACAAATTTCCACTACCATTAGCAAGTTAACTTAGACTTTCTTTTTTCTTCTAGACATATAGTGCTGTTCTCCATATGTTGCACAGTGCGGTATGTGCTAGGGACTCTTAGCACCTGGACCATTTCTCAGTTCTCCTACTCCTCATCAATAATTCCTGCTTCATATGTCCATCACTCAGCGGCCCACACATACATTTCCTACTTTTTTTTCTGTTTCTTGAATTTTTTTATCACTCTTTAAAACCACTTTTGCTTTTTCTCTCAAAAGACAATTTAACACTGATTGATGAAAAGATGTAGAAGAGTTACTAAGCTTACAGGTAACCAAAATTTGCCAAGGTTTTTTTTAGATTTCTTTTTTTTTTTTCATCTATTATACAGGTTTTTCTTCTTTCTGGGTGGAGGGGGGATGGGTCTTGACATAGTTGTTTCAGAGAAAGCCAAGTCCTCCACTTCTTATTAATATTTGATAAAAGGACATAGCCTTGAAGGGCTAATAGGTAGGATAACTTCCAGGATTGGTAAAGGCATAATCTCACTCCTGTAAAATTATACCAGTCTAGACTTGTGTCAGGATCTCAAGGCAACACATCAGTGTTGCTTACTGTAACTTGGCTCCTCTCACAGCCAGGAATTTGCTTCACCTCAAATATTCCTTATAAGCACAGATGAAAATAAATGCACTTGATCTGGAAACAAATTTTTGTTGATGTTTGGATTGTTTGCCAAAATCTAATACGCTTTTACAGATGAATCAAAAAGGTGAAAGATCCTATAAGTTTTCTGACACTATTGCTCATATATCTTGATCAGTCATGAATCATCTAAATATTGCTTCAGGTAATGCAATGCACTTCCTCACATCCTCATTGTTTTTCTTTATCTTGGTCTGGAGATAAGCCTAAAACTTTAACTTGTTTTGTGTTGGTGTAACATCTTATCTGAAAGAACTCCATATTCAGAACATCCACCTGCTTCTTTTAGTAAATGTTACATAGGAATAATAAAGTCCATAACTATCAACACCTTATAAATACTGTCTAGCCACATCTGGATGGATCAACAATCCAAAAAAAACCAAACCAAACCAAACCAACAAAAAACAACAAAAAACAACAACAACAACAACAACAACAAAAAAGAAACATAGATCAGTACACCAACCTTAAAAACAAGAGAAGAAACTGAGGACTCCTCTGAAGGAAACAACAGTTAACAAATCTCATACTATATGGTCAAAAAGACAAGAGGATAAGAGAAAGTATTTAGATTATGCCCTCACTTTGAAAAAAAAGCTTAATTTCCTTGAAGTCTTATGATAGTAACATTTAACCTGAGAGGTTCACATAAACTAAAGTCACCTTTCTGCATAAAGATCCTAAATTTAACGCTAATACAAAATTTCTTCAATTCTCTCCTCCCTACCAGAATGCACAAGCATTGTCAGATGCCAGGGGACTGAGTTACAGGAAATACTAAATGATTGGTCTGGTTTAGTTTTAGTGCATGTCTGTGCCAAGAGACTAGGAAATAATCTGAAAATCATCCTGATAGATTTCAGAAGTCTAACTCAACTTTTCTCTAGCTACACCAACTGTAATTTAATTTCAGCAAAGCCATGCTGCAGATACCTAGTAAATAATTCAAGTGTAAGAAAACTACTAATGTAAGAAAGCCTTCAGTGGCAGATAGCCTTAGAAGGACACACAAGTATAGGCTGATGATCAAGGAAATTATTTAGGATATTGCTATATGGAAAATAAAATCTCTGACCAGCACACCCAGGCTTTGAAGTGGTCAGTTATATCTGTCTAGTCAGAAAAAATCAGATAACAGATTTCTAGTAACAAACTTCTGGTCTCTCTAAAAAAACTTTAGCCCTTGCCTGTCTATCAACCTAAAGTCTTTTTGAAAGAGCATTTGCTACCCAGGTAAATAATAGGAAATAATTAGAACATCACAATTTCATTATACTAGCAAAATATATTATGAAACTGTTACTGTCAATGCACCTTAAAACACCCATCCTTTAAAATATTTGGGTGTTTTGCTATCATCTCAGTACCTTAGTTATATTCCTAGATGTGAAAAGCTATTAAATTCCAAAAGGCACTTAATTTAAAAAAAGGCTCATATTAACTGAGATGCATTGCTTCTTAACAGTAAATGTATTTTTCCTCTTTTGTGATTACTTTCTTTGGAACTATATATGTTTATTTCAAAGAGGAAGGCTTTTAGGAACAATTCAATACACTTTCTCTTTAATCTACAACACTTCACTATTGACACACACTGGACATTTTTTGTTTGCTTCTTGTACTAAACATCTGTTCTACTCATGCAGATGAAGATGTAGGATTTCCTTTTTATTACATGGCATGTAAAGACTGTACATATATAACACATTGTGGGATCTGGTGCTCAAATTGTACCTTTAAATAGATGAGATGACTCTTCCACAATTACAGAAATAGTATGTCCAAATCACTTATTATATTTGCATCTCTATAAAAATTACAATTCCACGGTAAATAAGAAAGGAGGTCCAAAAGAGATGAAAACCACAAAAATCATGAATAAAACCTTAAGTGGCCCATTCTGGTTTATATCTTATTTGAATTCTTCCAAACATGTGCCTCCCATATGAAACTGGGAGGGAAATGATTCTGCAAATCCATCTACTGGAAGTTATTTCCACTGTGCAGAGTCCTGGAAATTGCCTGGGCAGAAGAAAAGGTCTGAATTTACATAAATGGGTTTCTGGTTTGCATTGCGCACTACTTTCCTGTCATTTAAGTTCTAACTAGAAAAAGTAGAAGCAGAAGAAAAAGTTATAAAATGAAATAATTTATCCTTTTATTTCTTAATAATAGTCCACATACGACCATCTATTGTGTAATACCACGCAAGCAGTAATGTGACAGAGCAAAGGCCAACACGGGCAAGGAGCAGGGACACCAATGAGGGACGCCCAGACAGTAAAGACCCATCCCAAACCAGAAACAGCATGGCAACAATAAGAGAGTGATATATAAAGCAAGGGCCATGTCAACTATCACAGCAAGAGAAGGGCAAAGGAGGTACCAATATGCTGCTTCCAGTCTGCAAAAGGAGAATACAAGATGTTGGCTCAGTACAGATCAGAAGACCACAGACAGGATCTCAAAGCATCTGTCCTGGGTTGTAAGATAAGCTTGTATTCCATTTGCCATCTGTCGAAGGCGAACCGGTTGGACAGGTTTTTTGTTATCTCTCTCAGAGACAATGGTTTGTGTATACACCTTTGACTGATTCAATGAAAGGCTGAAAAAATGTAACACCGTGAGGGGTCCCACCCAGAGGGGGGAAGCAGCTCTCTCGCTCTCTCTTCGCGGGATTCCGAGAGAAGCAGCTCTCCCTCTTCTTTGCGGGACTCCGAGAGAAGCAGCTCTCCCTCTTCTTTGCGGGACTCCGAGAGAAGCAGCTCTCCCTCTTCTTTGCGGGACTCCGAGAGAAGCAGCTCTCCCTCTTCTTTGCGGGACTCCGAGAGAAGCAGCTCTCTCTCTCTTCGCGGGATTCCCGGGGAAAGCAGCTCTCTCTCTCGCTCTCTCTTCGGCGGCACCCGCAGCGAAGCAGCCGGCGCGCGCAGAGGCGACGGCAGCGGAGCTCAGAGGCAACCCCGGCGCAGAGGAAGACCGGCCCCCACTGCCACCAGATCTTCAGAGGAAAATTATACCCTTCTAAAGATCACCACTTCAGCTGCAACTCATCAACTATTGCAAGGGAAAGCAATTGTCCCAGCAAAACCTGATACTGGCATTCCTCAGGTTCTAGACTTTTTCTTTCACTAGTTTTATTTGTACCGATTGCATTTTCCTTTTTAAATTGTTGTCTAGTTTTCTCCTAATAAAGAATTGTTACTCCCACTCCCATATCTTTGCCTGAGAGCCTTTTAATTTAAAGATCCTCGTAATTCAGAGGGAGGGGGGTTTGCCGTTCTCCATTGCACAGGAGGCTTTGCCCTCTTTCACAGACTCCTGTCTTGTCTAACCAAGACAGAATTTGGCGCCCAACGTGGGGCCCGAGGGCATTGAGAGGGAAAAAGGATTAACAGTTCTTAAGTAATTTGGTTTTGTTGTGTGTAAAAACATCTTCAGCATCACCATGTGGTCTAGTTTACCTTGGTTTGAGTGGCATGTGATCGTAGCTATACTTTTCCCATTTGCAGACCCTTATCTAAAAATGGGTCCTATGACTAAGGCTACGGTGTCTGTTATCAAGTTTGGCTTCTGGGTTAATTGGGTGAGGAATTCATGGATCTTTAATTTCCTCTGGAAGGCAGGTACATGGATTCATAGCTATCACACGTTAACTGTATGTTTTTGGGGTTACTTTAATAACGGTACCTACTGCGAGGAAATAGCACCTGGGCAAACTTTCTCTCAACCTTTTAACCATCTTTTTGGGTCTGTTCCACCAGTTCTCAAAGGGTTAAGATCCTTTATAAGTGCTAATGATACCATACAATGGGTGGTGTTGCTGATAGTCCTGTTATATTTAGCATTCAGAGATAAGGGAAGATTAACCTGGATAACTACCCTCACACCTACACCACAGACTCGAGATGCTGCTGCTCCAGAGCCTGACCCTGCCCCACAGCCCACCTCAGAAATGAACCGCCCAGATTGGGTGAGAGTTCTGGTTAAGGAAATACGAGAGATGCTGAAGGAGTGCATTTCCCCAGCTGGTGAGAAACCGGCCCTTTGCCTTGAGGAGGGACAGTCTAATAGTACAGCTGTGGAACCCACTAATGTTACAACTGTCCAGGTTCCAGCTGAACCACAAGGGCAGTCACGGTCAGCAGCAGTGGCCCCGGTAGAAACAAGGAAGTCTAAGGTGAAAGCAGAGCACCCTGCAGATAGGGACAGGAATGGAGGAACCTCACAACCCACAGGGGAGCCAGAGATTGCTATCATCACCGAGTCCCTGACGTACGAAAGTCTTCGCAATCTGCATAAAGACATTGTGCGACGAGGGCGTGAGGCTTATGCTACCTGGCTACTCCGGGTTTGGGATCTTATGGGTACAGGCGTGCAGCTGGACGGTGGTGAGGCAAGGAACTTGGGACCCTTGACCCAGGACTCGGGTATAAATCAGGTTTTTGTAAGGGAACCAGGGTCCCTTTCTCTCTGGGAGCGGCTCTTAATGAGTGTCAGGGAGAGGTTTATCCACAGAGAGAGAATGCAAGAGCACCATCATAGAATGCGCTGGAAGACCCTCGAGGAAGGGATCCAACAGCTGAGGGAAGTGGCAGTATTGGAGGTACTCTTTGGGAGGGATGGACGACACAATAATGACCCTGACAAGGTCAGGTGTACGGGACAAATGCTGTGGAGTCTGGCAAATCTTGGGCCATCTCAATACGCCACCTTCATTGCAACGATCAATGCTGACACCCACCGGGAGACAATAGGTTCTGTTGCCAACAAACTTAAGAATTATGAGAGTATGATTAATGGCCCAATGCAGGCTCATATCTCAGCTGTGATTAAGGAGTTTAAAGAGGAGATGAGGGAGGAGATAAGGAAGGTTAATACAGCACCCGTGAGAGTCACAGGCCCCAGAATCAGCACCCAACAATCCCCAGCTAGAGAGAGAGGGTACACCCCAAGGGCTAATCTGTAGTTCTTCCTGCGTGACCATGGGGAAGACATGGGGAGGTGGGATGGGAAACCCACCTCTGTCCTGGCAGCACGGGTCCGTCAACTCAAGGAGGGAAACTCTAACCGGGGGAGTTCCACCAAAGTGAAGGTAGCCTCAACCTCCCGTGACCAAGCTTGTGGGTACGATCTGTCAGACCCCCTTGAAGGGACCTCTAGTATGTATGCCCAGGGAAGGAATGATAACCAGTGTTAGAGGGGCCCTGTCTCTAGCCAGGGAGAGGCACGGGAAAACCGGATCTTCTGGACAGTGTGGATCCGATGGCCTGGCACATCAGAGCCACAAAAATATGATGCTTTAGTTGATACTGGTGCACAGTGTACTCTGATACCATCGGGACATGTGGGGGCAGAGCCTGTTTCCATTGCTGGTGTGACAGGGGGATCACAACAATTGACTCTGGTGGAAGCTGAGGTGAGCCTGACTGGGAAGGAGTGGAAGAAACACCCTATAGTGACTGGCCCAGATGCTCCGTGTATCCTAAGTATAGACTTCCTCCGGAACGGATATTACAAAGACCCAAAGGGACTCAGGTGGGCTTTTGGAATAGCCGCTGTAGAGACAGAAGACATTAAGCAATTGAACACCTTGCCTGGACTGTCAGAAAACCCCTCTGCAGTAGGACTCCTAAGGGTGGAAGAACAACGCGTGCCAATTGCGACCTCGACAGTGCACCGCCGGCAGTATCGGACGGATCGAGATGCCGTGATCCCCATCCACAAAATGATTCGGGAGCTAGAGAGCCAAGGGGTGGTCAGCAAAACCCACTCACCCTTCAACAGCCCCATCTGGCCTGTGCGCAAATCTGACAAAGAATGGAGATTGACTGTGGACTATCGTGGCTTAAATGAAGTGACTCCACCGCTGAGCGCTGCTGTGCCGGACATGCTGGAACTCCAATACGAGCTGGAGTCCAAGGCAGCAAAGTGGTATGCCACCATTGATATTGCTAATGCGTTTTTCTCCATTCCTCTGGCAGCAGAATGCAGGCCTCAGTTTGCTTTCACCTGGAGGGGCGTGCAGTACACCTGGAACCGACTGCCCCAGGGGTGGAAACACAGCCCCACCATCTGCCATGGACTGATCCAGGCTGCACTAGAAAAGGGTGAGGCTCCAGAACACCTGCAATACATTGATGACATCATTGTGTGGGGGAGCACAGCGGCAGAAGTGTTTGAGAAAAGTGAGAAGATCATCCAGATACTACTAGAAGCTGGCTTTGCCATCAAGAAGAGCAAAGTCAAGGGACCTGCCCGAGAGATCCAGTTCCTGGGAGTGAAATGGCAAGATAGACGGCGCCAGATTCCCACTGAGGTCATCAACAAGATCACAGCTATGTCCCCACCAACCAGCAAAAAGGAAACACAAGCTTTCCTGGGTGCCATAGGTTTCTGGAGAATGCACATTCCTGAGTATAGCCAGATTGTGAGCCCTCTTTATCTGGTTACCCGAAAGAAGAATGATTTCCACTGGGGCCCTGAGCAACAACAAGCCTTCACCCAGATCAAGCAGGAGATCGCTCATGCTGTAGCCCTTGGCCCAGTCAGAACGGGACCAGAGGTCAAGAATGTGCTCTACTCTGCAGCCGGGAACCATGGGTTGTCTTGGAGCCTTTGGCAAAAAGTGCCTGGGGAGACTCGAGGCCGACCACTGGGATTCTGGAGCCGAAGTTACAGAGGGTCTGAAGCCAACTACACTCCCACAGAGAAGGAAATCTTGGCTGCCTTTGAAAGAGTTCAAGCAGCCTCGGAAGTAATTGGCACAGAAACACAACTCCTCCTGGCACCCCGACTACCGGTGCTGGGGTGGATGTTTAAAGGAAAGGTTCCTACTACCCACCATGCCACTGACGCCACATGGAGCAAATGGATTGCCCTCATCACTCAACGCGCCCGTATTGGAAACCTGAATCGCCCTGGGATTTTGGAGATAATTACAAACTGGCCAGAAGGTAAAAACTTTGGTCTCACTGATGATGAGGAGCAAGTACAAGTGGCAAGGGCTGAAGAAGCTCCACCATACAACCAACTACCAGCAGAGGAAACCTGCTACGCTCTTTTCACTGACGGTTCCTGTCGCATCGTAGGGATGAACCGAAAGTGGAAAGCAGCCGTATGGAGCCCCACACGCCAAGTTGCACAAGCTACCGAAGGAGAAGGTGGATCGAGCCAACTCGCTGAACTCAAGGCCGTTCAGCTGGCTCTGGACATTGCTGAAAGGGAAAAGTGGCCAAAGCTCTACCTTTATACTGATTCATGGATGGTAGCCAATGCTCTGTAGGGCTGGCTGGGAAGGTAGAGAAAGGCCAACTGGCAACGTAGAGGAAAGCCAATCTGGGCTGCTGATATATGGAAAGACATTGCCTCTCGGGTAGAAAAGCTGACGGTGAAAGTCCGTCATGTAGATGCCCATGTCCCCAAAAGTCGGGCTAATGAGGAGCACCGGAACAACGAGCAGGTAGATCAGGCAGCAAAAATAGAAGTGTCAAAGATAGACTTAGATTGGCACCATAAGGGGGAGTTGTTCCTGGCTCGATGGGCTCATGATGCCTCGGGTCATCAGGGCAGAGATGCCACCTACAAGTAGGCACGAGACCGAGGGGTGGATCTAACCATGGACAGTGTTTCCCAGGTTATCCATGACTGTGAGACGTGTGCTGCCATCAAACAGGCCAAGAGGGTGAAGCCCCTATGGTATGGTGGGCGGTGGTCCAAGTACAAGTATGGGGAGGCCTGGCAGATTGACTACATCACACTGCCCCAGACACGCCAAGGCAAGCGCTACGTGCTGACCATGGTAGAAGCCACCACTGGATGGCTGGAGACTTTCCCTGTACCTCATGCCACTGCCCGGAACACCATCTTAAGCTTGGAAAAACAAGTCCTGTGGAGACACGGCACCCCTGAGAAAATTGAGTCTGACAACGGCACCCATTTCAAAAACAGCCTTATCAACACCTGGGCCAGAGAACATGGTATCGAATGGATATATCATATTCCCTATCATGCTCCAGCTGCCGGCAAAGTTGAACGGTGCAACGGACTCCTTAAGACTACCCTGAAGGCACTCGGTGGGGGAACATTTAGAAACTGGGAAATTAACCTGGCAAAAGCAACCTGAATGGTCAACACCCGGAGGTCTGTCAATCGAGCTGGCCCTGCTCAGTCAGAACCCTTACACGCAGTAGATGGAGATAAGGTCCCTGTAGTACATATGAAAGGTATTTTAGAGAAAACTGTTTGGATTAATCCCACCTCAGGCAAAGACCAACCCATTCGTGGAATTGTCTTTGCTCAAAGACCTGGTTACACTTGGTGGGTAATGCAGGAAGATGGGGAGACCCGCTGTGTACCACAGGGAAACTTAGTCTTAAGAGAGAACTGGGTGTAAGATTTCATGGTGTGCAGATGGAAATAAAATAAGGGGTGGATAATGTCCTGGGTTGTAAGATAAGCTTGTATTCCATTTGCCATCTGTCGAAGGCGAACCGGTTGGACAGGTTTTTTGTTATCTCTCTCAGAGACAATGGTTTGTGTATACACCTTTGACTGATTCAATGAAAGGCTGAAAAAATGTAACACCGTGAGGGGTCCCACCCAGAGGGGGGAAGCAGCTCTCTCGCTCTCTCTTCGCGGGATTCCGAGAGAAGCAGCTCTCCCTCTTCTTTGTGGGACTCCGAGAGAAACAGCTCTCCCTCTTCTTTGCGGGACTCCGAGAGAAGCAGCTCTCCCTCTTCTTTGCGGGACTCCGAGAGAAGCAGCTCTCCCTCTTCTTTGCGGGACTCCGAGAGAAGCAGCTCTCTCTCTCTTCGCGGGATTCCCGGGGAAAGCAGCTCTCTCTCTCGCTCTCTCTTCGGCGGCACCCGCAGCGAAGCAGCCGGCGCGCGCAGAGGCGACGGCAGCGGAGCTCAGAGGCAACCCCGGCGCAGAGGAAGACCGGCCCCCACTGCCACCAGATCTTCAGAGGAAAATTATACCCTTCTAAAGATCACCACTTCAGCTGCAACTCATCAACTATTGCAAGGGAAAGCAATTGTCCCAGCAAAACCTGATACTGGCATTCCTCAAGTTCTAGACTTTTTCTTTCACTAGTTTTATTTGTACCGATTGCATTTTCCTTTTTAAATTGTTGTCTAGTTTTCTCCTAATAAAGAATTGTTACTCCCACTCCCATATCTTTGCCTGAGAGCCTTTTAATTTAAAGATCCTCGTAATTCAGAAGGAGGGGGGTTTGCCGTTCTCCATTGCACAGGAGGCTTTGCCCTCTTTCACAGACTCCTGTCTTGTCTAACCAAGACAGCATCTAAACACCTGCCTCCAGCTCAGCTTTCAGTGGCACTATCTGCAGCTAGCAGTGGCTCCTTTAACATTGCTAAATCTAATTGCCACAGAGTAGAAGTTTTGTTACAGCTTTGTATGGAGCTGGATGTGATTTGGGCTCTTAAGAAAAGGGAGTGTGCTGTCTGAAAAGCATAAAGACCTTTAAGGCTGGGGAAATGGCTGCATTAAAAGAAGCACAGGCCATAAATCAAGGGAAGTGACTTTTTCTTAACTCAGTATTCATTAGATCACCTCTAGAATACTTTCCCCAGTTTTGGGACTCCAATGAAAAAGTGATTCCAATGACAAAATGAGTTCAGCAGAGGGTCCCCAGGACAGCCAGAGCTGGGACTATTGCCCTGTGTGGGGGTAGAGGTTGAAGGAAGCAGCTGCTCCATCCTGCAGCAGGGATGGATTTGGGGGCATCTAACTGCAATCCCCCCAGTGCCAGAAGGGAGATTATCGAGGAGATGGAGCCAGGCTCTTCACAGCTGTGATTGGCAGGAGGAAGATGGACAATGGGCATAAACTGAGACAAGAGATGTCCAGGCTGCATATGAGAAGTGATGTTCCCACCAAGAAGACAGTCCAGCAGTGGGACAGGCAGCCCAGTGAGGTTATGCAATATCCATTCTTGGAGACACAACGGGACATCGCCCTGTGCAACCATGTTTGCTCAGACCTTGGACCTCAGAGGTGGCTCTGCTGTGAGCAGAAGCTGGACAAGGAAACTCTTCATAAGAAATAACTTCTAAGTCTAAGAAAGGGATGCTAACAGACCTGCAAGGATATTTGGACCTTTGTGGGTTTGGGCAAACTCTTACGGAATTAAGATATTCCAAGTATTTAAGAGGAAACACATTTCCACGGCATCAGCATATATTGCACAAAACCAGCAATAGGACAAGGAGATGCAAGAGACTGGAAACCAGGACTCAAGGTTAAAATTAACTAAGGGGCAGAAAAAAAACCAAACCTATTTAATGAAAGAATAGCAAATCTTAAAGCATAAGATTACAAGAGGAACATAATAAGGGAGAAGAGAAATCCCAAGATCAGAGAAATGAAAGAATGGATCATAAAAGAGCAAAAACAATTCAGAAAGAAAACAGAGGAGTTTTCCGCATCTCTGCATGTGGATTTACCCTTGGAAAATGAGTTGTTATGGTAACAACACTCTTCAGGACTATTGCCAAAGAGTGGCATATCAACCTCCACATTATGCCTCTAGGGCAGGTCTCCAGCTGCTATTTCAGAGAAGTAAGTGTTCAAGAAACTTCTACCAAGTAAATATTCATTCCTCTAAGTACTAAAACGAAACCACGCTTATAACAACAGTAGGAATCTTGTCTGTGAACTGAAAAAGTACATCATAAAAATAAAATAAAAAAACCAAAACTGGGCAGAATTAATGAATATATTTAAAATAAATCAGGCTAAGTATAAGGCAGTAATGTCAGGGCAAAAAAGAAAACTTTGATGAGAAGAAATATGTGTAGATCTGACAGTAGAAGGATAATGAATAATTCCTTCTTATCCTCCAGATAAAATTAAGTTTTAAAAAATGTTTATGTTTGAATTTTACAGCATTTTTAGCAAACCTAGATGACATGATGCAAATTTAGACTGAATACAAAATAAAAGAATGATTTTAATTTCTCAAAATTGAAAAAGATGGAAGAGAAATAAAAATTATTACTATTTACAGCTGTAGTGTGTTGACCGCTGGCTCATATGGGCTACAACCTGGGTATCCAGTTTCATGGTGTACTATAACTGATCACTTACATAAGCAGTTACAAACTCTTAATTTTGTCTCAATGAACGCTAAAAAAAATTAAGGATGGAAAACAATCTTCCTTGACTAGCTTTTGTTATGCTACTTTAAATGTTAAATTGGTTGACAGTGGTAGTAAATCAAACCTACCAGTGCAGAGTAAGCGTATTGAAATCATATCAGCTGCCTTTGCCTTTACTAGGCAAAGATGTAGGGATTTTTCCAAGCCAATTTGCTTTCTCTCAAGCCATGCTGCTGTCATACTGTCAGGATTGAGCTGCTGCCTAACCCATAAAATCAACCAGCCCACTGGGACTATTCTGGTTCTGGCTAGTAGCCTGGTCTTTGAAAGTGATAGTTAAAATCTGATCAGTTCATGTGCACATGGACTTATTCCTTTAACAAACATTTTAATCAGGATTTTTAAATACATACCGGAAAAAAAATGCATTCACACTTCATGGGCTAATTGTACAGACAACCATTGGCAGAACAAAAATCCCAGTTCTCCTCAATCCCATTTCCTTGCTATCCTGAAGATCCTTTGAAATATGTTTTCCAATCTAACCTTTCATTTTGAAAAGCAATTTGAATACCAGGCTACTGTGCATGCATTAAAATAAAAGGGGAAAAAATACAGCCTTCTGTAAAAGTGAGTGTTAATGAAATTTAAACTAATGCCTTAATACTAAAACAACATAAATTTTCTTATATGCAACCCAGGTGCACACTTGAAAAATAACATCATGCCAGAGAGAGATGGCAGAGGGGGAAGATGATTCACAACTGAAATAAAATAGGTTTCACAATTATCCTTTCAAATTTCAGCTGCAATTTAAAAAATATGCTTTCAAGTATCAAACTTCCTGCTAGAGTTAGTAGGCATGCAAATCATATTAATGCAGTATTTCACTGTGAACACTAGATTTTTAGATGAGTATTAATACCCTAGTGAGGTGACTAAAATACACTGGACAGTTAGAAACTGTTTCCAGTTTTTCAGAGTTTTCACTTTTAACATTCCCAAAGTAGAAGATAGTCCAGATCTGTTCTATTTTTGACCCAAAGGTACTGGTTAATTAAAAGGAATATGTTACTGGTCTTTGAGTGGAAAGAAAAAGAGAAACATACTTTTCCAAAACTTCCTTTAAATTTTCCTCTTGGTTTACTTAAGTTAGCTGACTTGCATTAGTTTCCAAAATTATCTTGTTAGATCAGCTCAATTAAAAAGAATTGTTTATTAACATAGACTAAATTTGAAAACAAATCACTTACACACAGTAACACTTGAATGCAGTTATAAGTTATGTATGTGTATATGTAATTCTTCCTGCTGAACTGCAAGTTAAAATCCTAACCATTAAATCTCTCACTGCATTGACAAACTGGGTCAGGAGTGTTAGAGGATCCAAGTAACCATAGGCTTTCAGCAGACAGAAATTATTATGCCTGTACCTATTCTCTACTGATGGCAGTGCCCGAGCCCCAGGTGTAATTCCTCTTCCTATCTGTTTCAATCTCTGAAAGCCTTTAATTTCAACTTTAGCTTCCTTTAGCCAGATCTTGAAACCATGGTGGAGGCTGGGGTCAGAAGCGGGTGACAAAGGCTGGCTTTCCTCTAACCTAACACTCACAGGGGAAAAAATCACAGCAGAGAATAAACTCATGATGCAGATTTTAAGGACTTCTAAAATGCCGAGTATCTGCTGAAGTATCAAGAGGTGCATTCAGAAAAAAATGAATTACATTACCCAGGAAAAAAGCCATCTTTGTTTTTGCATTCTTTATTCTTGGCTTTCTCACCTTATGCCAAAAGGGAGAAATATCAAGAAGAGAAATACAAGCACAGGACTCAGCTGGGGGCTCGGACACACTCTTGGCCATGGACAGCAGCAAGTGGTGCAAGTCCATGTGTGTACATCTACAAGAACAACCACAGACATATCCACTAGCTGACAGTTCCTGGCTTGTCTTGTTTCTAGAAAACATTAGTACTTACACACCCACGACAAAAGTAGTATTATTTAGAAAAACTTTCCCTTCTGTTGATTTTTAAAGGCTGTAAATATGCCTCATTGTCTATAAAAATAGCTCCCATCCTAATCCAACAATGCCAAAATTGGCATTTTGGTGCTTTTCTTAAATATTAATTAGAGCCATTTCCGATATTCTCAAGGAAGTATTAATAGTAGCAGTCTACCTATGAGATCCCTCATCAGAAAAATGCACAAACTAGATGAAAAACTACCAGGTATAGAGGAAAAATGAACGAGTTTAGTTTAATCTAAATTCAGCCCATGCCTGTGCATGTGTGTGTACACACACACTCAAAGTGGTCCAGACTTCTCTGGGAGAAAAAGGTGAAAGAGAGAAAAATGCGATAGAGAGAAACTGAGGTAAAAGAAAATTGCAAGAGTAAAGTAATTTGCACAATAAGAAAAGGAATAATTCTAAACAGAAATGCAATCCTTTTTTTAGGATTATTTTAAAATAGTTTTGATTTTTTACAAACTTTTTGAAATGTTTTAATTTTATTTGTTTCTAATATTAACTGAAGTTTTTTAGCTGATAATTTGAAAATTCATTTAGCTTAATTGTCATTTGGGATAAATTAATTTTGAGTATCTATTATGACAATTACATACAGCTACATTTTGAACTCTAATGCATTTTTAATAACCTTCATCAGCCAGTGATTTGAATTTCAAATTTCCCTCTATGAAGAAGTAAAAATTAGATAGTTTTGTGCTAATTTTCATAATAAATTGCTCTTTATTTACATTGCAAAGCCTCCCTTACTCCAAGTAAACCATAACCTTAAATGAAACTTAGTACTCAAAATACTTATTATATTTCATATCCCTTTATTAAGAGAGAACAAATTACTGAGACAAACCTGTTGGCCCTCGCTCATACACCATAACCTTCTGTTTGTACCTGTCTGCTTCCTTTTATAGCGACTGCAGAAGGGTCCACGCCTCTTCCCATTTCCACAGCAATATGGTAAACATTCCCCAGCAACACAGACACATAATTCAGAGTAGCTTCAAGGGAAAATGTTGTCATTAGGAAAAAAAAAAAAATCCTCACATAACGTATTTTTTTACTAGTGTTGTAAACTGCAATCTAGATAATTATGTCTTTAACTTTCATCATGAACTTTTATTATTTATATAGTATACCTACTTTCTACACTTAAATAGTGAAAATAGATGCACAAAATATTGCAAAAAATACAAATGCAAAGCCAAGTGCTGAAGGCTAGGAAAGGAAGACCTCAATATTTGACTGCTAATTCCATAGGCCTAGTTTACCATTTTCCTATTTATGGCACTGGGCCCCACTGGGTCTGATTTATGGCCCTCCTACCCTGTATCTTATGACAAACAAATATCTTTATGTTTATTGGTATGTATTCTACACTTATTATGATACACATTATGATACACATAAATATATAATTGCATTTGATTTTCCATAACTATTTTTCACCACAGTCAGAAAAAATGGTGAATACCATTCTGCTAAGTAGAGGCTTTATAAATTTGTTTTACTGTCATAAATTCATAATGTTTAATGGTATGACCTGACTTCTCAAGGTTCTTCTGTACTGGTCATCTCACAAGTACATTTCACACAGATAGTTTCACAAATATTAACTTTCACAAATATTAACACCTTCCTTGCTTCTGAGATGTGTGGATTATAATGGCAGGGAAGAAACAAGAAATTGCATGGTGAAAGCAAAATAAAGTAGAAAAAAAATCCTTTAAAATTTTTATTTGAATTTAAGATATTCAGATTTCGCTTTTCACTTGCATTAAAAAGGGGAGTTTGGTTAGTGCAAATCTCCACAGCAAGCCCAGCTGTTTTATATTCTAGCTCAATTCTTTCTTCTTGATTTCTCCCCCAAGGACCAATAAAGACCTGCTTCAGATGCCTCAATTCCAGTCTGTCCCCTCCTAAGTGCCCATCCCTCAGCTTCATCAGAGTCTCTGCTACTGAAACCCTCTCTTCCAAACACATGCTCTTCTTATTTTGGAATGTGCCTCTCCTGGGCCATGTCTGAGAAGTGAATATCTCCCAGCTGCTGGAACAAATGAGGTAGTGTTATTGGAGAGCAATTTACTTGGGTGTAAAAACCTGAACAATCTCTCCTTGCTTTCTGTTAATGTGCACCTGCCCTGCTGCACAGAATTTTTTTACCAGGTATAGTCGAGCTGAAGTGATAGACCATGTCCATGCTTTTTGCTTGCTTGTTCACCTCCCTCTCATTGTTGAGATTGTTATCTCTGCACCAGTCTCCCTGGCTATGGGCAGTCAATTAAAATAGATTTATTACTTTTAGTAATATATATTTTTTTCAAAATCTCCCCATCCCATTCTTTGCTTCAGCATTTTTCATAGCAATTATTTGAGCAGCCAGCTTTCCATTGACCTTGGAGTCTCTCACAGCTTTCCAAAGGATAAGGTGCTTCACAGAGTGCCAGAACATTTATTCCTTTTTTCTCCCACGCTCTAACATTTGGTCTATTTCTTCTCTTAAGTTTAATTCAACCATTTTCCTTTTGTGACCAAGTGCCAGAGGAGATACATACAGAGAATGGCTCCATGATCTCACCTCAAACACTTTTCCCTGTACTAGTCTATAAAAATGATAAGTAGTTCTTACAATGAATACCAGTCTTTAGCCCTGAATGAACTGAGGGAAATATATTCCATTACTCAAGAGAGAAAATTATCTGAATTTCCATCATATTCAAAGTTTTACAGATGACATGAAACATTTTAGCTGTCAAAGTCAGAAGTGCTTCCAAAAAATATGAAAAGACAGGTTTGCAAGGCTTTGAACTTTGCCAAAACATGGCTAGGTTTCCATGGCAAAACCAGAATATACATAACTGACACACAGATCATCATATCCTCTACTATAAAGCAATAACACTAGAGCAGTTCAAAGAAAAGTTCTTCTGAGACTGTTTTAAGAGACACTAGGAAGATTAAATATATTTTTCCACCACTGAAATATTCTCAGGAGAGGGCAAGACACAATACATGCAGCACAGAGATATACCAAGAGCTATAGTAGCAACTTTAGCGACATAAACTTCATAGTTCACAGGAAACTCTGTGCTGGATGGAAACCCTGGAGATCATCTGGTCCACCTTGAAAGCAGGCTCTTCAATTAGGTTACAAAAAGCCTTGCCAAGCTAGGTCTTCAAGATTTCCACTGAGGAAACTGACCTCTCTGCTTAGCCTGCTCTCACCTTTAGTTCTAAACATCAGTTGGCTATTTTTTTTTTTTTTATTCCTTATATCAAGCTGATTTCCCCTGAAGCAACTTCTGCCCATTGCCTCTTGTCTTTCCCCTGAGGATCCCTGAGAACACCTCAGCCACCCTATCAAAATTGGAAGGCTGTGATTAGTTGTCCACAGGCCTTCTTTCCTCTCTAGTGCAAATCTAGTTCCTTCAGTCTTGCCTCAGGTTCTCCAACCTCCATCTTGCTCACTGACACTCTCTGGAGTTTTTTTCCTGTCTTGAATAGAGCAGTGAGGGGACCAGAATCAGAGACAATATTGCAGGTCTGGCTCAATATGGAGAAGCCTTCCAGGCTGAGTTCTCATGCTGCTGCCCATCCTCCTCCTGAGGTTTTCCAGGACATGGTTCATTGCTGCCACACAGCTGACTGACTGACGGCTCAGCTCACTGCCCAGCGGGATCCTTGGGGCAGCAGAGCTGCACTCCAGACAAAGCTCCCAGCCTCTTCTACTGCTTTAGTCATCAGGCCGCAGCTGCAGGACTTCTTGTTTAGCCTTCTAGAGGTCATACCTCCAGCTTCCAATCCTGGAGATATTCAAACCACAACTGGACATAGCCATGAGCAATGTGATGTGACTGACACTGCTTTGAGCAGGGGATTGAACCAGATGGGCTCCAGAGGTCCTGAATTGTTCTATGCTCCAATGACATTTTACATTTAGTTTTATATTAGATATTATTTTTTATATTCTACTTTTTTCTCCTCCTGCTGAAACATTTAAACATTGCTCCCCTACCTAGTATTACTTTTTCCAAGAAAAAGGTTTAGTCTTCCAGCTTCTTTTCATACTTAATATAATGGGAATATATTCTTCTATTTAAACAGCTGATTTGTAAGAACAGAGTGTTTCTTTTGCTGCAAAACTGTACATACACACTCAACTATTACTCTGAATATTTTGTACTAAACTGTACATGGATCTTCACATATAAGAACTGCCACTAACAGGTCTTGGTGTTGCTTTGTGTTCCAAGTAAAGATTATCTTTAACTTTCCTACTTATATTTCCTTCCTTGATACTTAGATTCAGCCACTGATGCCACATTTGAGGAATTCAACACCACACATTGACACTTACTTAACATGTGAATTTATACTTCAAATTAATACATTGTGACTTAAAGGTTTAGATGGATGAATGGATACAGGAAGGAACTCGTAGGATCACTTATGCATTTTAAGTCCATATTTGTAGGATTTCAAGGTCCTGTCAGCATGCTCAACTTGTACATTTCTTCATTACATGATTAAGGAAAGAAGAAGTCATTGCCTTGAAACAAACTTTGTCAGAAAAGATTTTGTTTTATTTATTTGTATGTTGCCCTTTGATGTGCTCAGACTCTATTAATGGCTTTATTACCAGCACAGCTCCAATTATTCCTGCAATTTCCTTTCTGGTACACAGAATGCTTGCTTTGAACAACCATGCTGTTCAAATACTTCTATATTTTAGAGGCCATCTGATAATTACTGCAAATCTTTTTGTTTGGTGACAGAACTGTAACTATTTTGCTAACAGTTATTCATTTAAATAGGGTTAATTTTCACTTCATTGGCTGAGTTAATAGCAGCCTATGGAAGCAATGTCCTTCATAACCTTCCCATACCAGCCACATGATTTTGCTACAAGACATTACTTGAAAGTGGTGTAAACAAATATTTGAAGATAATTACAAGTCAAAATGCAGAAAAATAAGGTTATAATTTTCAGGAATATTTAGTCACCTCTGCTGTGGAAGACTTGGCAAAATAGGGATGTAAACACCACACACAAAGTACATTTGTGCACTTCTTTCAACCTCAAAGAACAAAGAATTACAAAAACTAATTGTTAAATTCCCAATTATTTGCAGATAAACTTAAAATATATTATTCAAAACTATAGTCACATACACTCATTGGGTTCATAAGAAAATACAACACTGAGATCATTATTTTGAATTTTTTGAAAGAAGTTCTGGAAAACAAAAAATTACTATACTTAGTAAGAGGAGAAGAGGGAAAGGAAAAAGTGTGCTAAATCTGGGAGGGTTTTCAAAGCAAACAAGATCTGTGGTTACCAGATCCTCATAAGGTATTCCTGTTTAGCTTACACCAAATATGAATTTTTGAGTGAATTTAACCAGATGAGAAAAGAAAGACTTATTGAGGAACTATAGATCAACTAAAAAATAGTAGAAGCAGAATGGTCAACAGAGCAAAAAAAGGCAGGCTTTAATTTGCGATTGTGAAAAACAGACAGCATAACAATTATACCAAGAAAAAAACTGCAGAAGAGGAATTCAAATAATATTTAAATTTAGAGGAAAATCAAGTGTCTTAATATATCTTATCATAAAAAGCACAAGAATTAGGCCTAACACTTACATTTTGATGGCTGTCTACCTTTCTTTTTAAGAACACCTTTACAGCTGAGAAACCATGCAATATAATAAGAGAAATAAGAGTAACATGCCAGATTATAGAAATCCATAAGGAAACTTGCACCATTTCTGCTTTGTAGTGAACACGAGCAACATAAGAATATGAAATACTCCACAGTAAAGCGGAACTCTTGGGCTAAACGAGAATAAAAGTAGGCTAGTTCACCTTTCTTTAGCAATAAGAATCTTTATTTAGGCAACTTGGCGATGGCTAGAAAACATGAAGGAAAACAATAAACCAGAACAACTCAAAGGAAACTAAGTGGAAACAATGAGAGAGAAGTTCTTATGGTTATGATTATTCTAGTGCTAACTATATAAGTATTTTTATTTTTCATGTCAGGGCTGTAATTACATTTGAGAATTGTGGGAGCTAGCACATATACGACTGTGGCAAAATTCAGTGGTTTACAAAGTTATCAGGAGTTCACTTATCCTGAATAAGCACCACATGGCTTAAAGGTCATCTCAATTAGGAAGAGACTAGGAACTGTGCTGTAGAAGAATAAATATCTTATTGTTCCTGCAAACAAAGAGAACTTGTCCCCTCCTTCCTCCTGACAAACAAGACTGTCTGGGTGTGCATTTGTGCACACATACACACAAGAGACCTTAATGCCAAGAAGTGTTTGAGATGCTGCTGCAGCTGGTACAAGAACTTGCCATAAATCACTAGGATTGCATTCCACAAGTTTCTTCAGGACAATCAAGCTATGAAATAAAATTGTAAGGTATATACCATTGTGAGGTCCTGGTCACAAATTTAATCCAGTAAACTACAGTTAGAAGGCTACTGCTGTCCTCTTTCTTGATTATTATCTATTTTTGTGGACACATATTATATAATGTGCTTAACACCATCTGTCCCATACACATTTTTGACTATCAGAAGTTGTTGCTAAAATGTTTTGCAATTTATTTCCCTTTGCATTTGCAGATTTATATAAAGCACATCATAATTGAACATAATGACAGGAAAAACAACATAAATCTAAAAATCTTATCCTACTTTAATCTTGCTAACTTAAAACTCAAAACCTTGGAGATAGCTGTTATTTACACAATCTTAACAGAACAATCTCTCATATTGGGGGGATTAAATCAGTAAGTCTTGATCTCTATGCCAGATGTCAGCTATTTATTTATTTGAAGGGTAATCACAGTAGCACTGACAGATTCAAGCTTGTCTTGCTTCAAGAGAGATATATCTTGTCAGGGACAGACCCAACCCCCAACACCTTCACTTCATGTGAAGGGTATTTAGCTTATAAATGAAGAAGAAGCATGCATTAATGGAATTGGACATTTTAGATGGAATGGAAGAATCCTTATTTGTTGATTCCTATTTTGGTATTTATGTACTACTGTTAGTAATTCAGCTATATCATGCTTAAGTGGCATTTGGGCTCGTAAGTAACTCTGTTCTCTGTGTAGCTGGGTCTGAAGTACCTATGATCAAGTTTAAAACACAAAGATATATCTACTGACCCCCTCCTCGCATGCCCACACCACAGCATGTCACTTTTCTCTACAGTAAACCCCAATGTGAAAGTGTTAATTTCTATTTTCATTCTTTCTTGAATATTTGCTCCATCCCCTGGGATCTCTGGCAAGGTTTTTGATCCTGATGGGTCAGAATCTATTCTGGTTAGTTGCTCTTCAAGCACTACTTTGCTCTTTCTAATTCTGCTTTAACAATTAATTGGCCAACTGTGTAATGCTTTTTCTAGTTCATTTGGATACTGTCCAGCTGTGGACATTTGATCTCTCATTTCTAGTGATCTTCATGATGATTTGGCAATGCTCCTGAAAGCCACTCCTAATGGATTAGAAGCACAGGTACTGTGTGGTCAGTATGTCTCCAAGGCATAAAAATTCACTTTTTATATAGTATATATGAATCTATATAGTGATTTTTTTTAAAATCTTCTATTACAGAAGTAAGAAATATTTTTTATTTTTTGCTTTCTTTTAAGTTGGTAAAGTTGTGGTGGCTGTTTTTGCTCTTTTCTGACAATGGAGGGGTGGCTATCAAGAACATACCCACCCTTGGCATGGATGCAGAGCTATTGCTATTTTGTCCCCTCTTTGGAGGGAGCAATGGGAGTCAATACAGCTGTTCTGCACAACCTCCACAATGAATGTTCAAGGGAAAACAGAACAGCAAAGCTATAAACTTACCTGAGCAAGACTGCAATGGTCTAAATTTACAGTAATGAGAAGTTTTAATTTGATACCAGAAACTGCAAGGAAGGGATGAGGTCACGTTTTGGCTAATGAATGTAATATGCACTGTTGCTGTTAGGAGGCACTTGTCTAGGACTAAGGTCATTACTGTTATTTATAGTAAGACAATTACTAGGAAAAAAATCAACACGAAAGCATTGCACAGTGGCAATTTACAGAACTATAGAAAAGCAAATAAACCCATACATAGTCTGGATACTGAGAGGAAGTGGGGAGGGGAATAAATTTTCTAAAGAGGACAGCCTTTTTACTCATTAATGACTATTTTTTATGCATATATAAACCAGAAAATATCTATTTCTAATTATTTTAGCTTTGTGTTACCAGTTCGGGTTTTTTTTCCTTTGTCTAGCCCCTTCTATAAATCATATTGCCCAGTACACATGTTCATTACATAAGCATAGGAGATATATAGTCATCTTGGTAAATTATTTTAAAGAGGAATTTCATTTGAGCCTCATTTCAAGCTCAAACATGGAAAAGTGGAGACCTTGATGAGTTACTTACATCAGGGTACTGTTTGTCCTGAATACTGATTTGAACACAGATAAATCAAAGATATTAATTTTTTGTATATTTCCACTTGACATGTAAAATTTTCTTCTATAACTATGTGTAAGAAAGCTAAAAATTTGCACAATACAATCTAATTCTGTGCTACTCCTAGGCCTTCTCCCAAGGTAACCTAAATTGATCTAAAAGTCTGAAGCACATAAGTGCTTCACAAACACAGTGCATTCTGAGTACCCCTCTACAACAACCTCTTCTAATACTTAGAAATAAATTTGTATAGGGACAAGGATCTCAGATCCAATATATATAGTCTTATATTAATAATAGCAAGTAAACAGAGCATTTTGTCCCTTTATGCATGTTCTCCTTTCATAAGGAGTCAGGCTTGCAACTTCTATTTTAATCTTTCTTTAAAAATAACGAAGTCTCAATTCTTCAATATTTAATAATTTTTTTTTCATTGATTCTCAGAGTTAATCTTCAACTTTTCATACCATATGCCCTCTGTTTTTTGTGAGTGAGAAAGGAAATGGAGAATTTCAAGACAGGGCTAATAGTTTGCACTGACTAAAGGTAAATGTGCATTTTGAACAACTTCAAAATATAATGAACGAATAAAGGTCTCTAGAAAAGAAAGAAAGAAAATCAGGGTTTTTTCATCCAACACCAACAATCAAATAGCTATATTTGATTCTGTAACAACCTGGACTGTTCCCTCAATAGTCACACTTGACTATTCACAACTCATGCACATCTACTTCACCACTATTTATTTATCAGAATGGAGGCAATTGAAGAGAATCATCACTATGAAATAATAAAATATCCTCGGGAAAAGAATCAAACCAGAGAATAAGATTCTTGGTTTCTATTTTGTGAAAATATACCTTCAGAAATGATTTCATGGCTTTATTTGAAAAATGGATATAATCCAAGTGAAGAGATACAATTCCTCTTTCTCTACAGCCAGAAACACATTATCCTTTTAAATAGGAAACAGGGAGTATCCATTTCTTTCTCTTCGTACCCTCACAGAAGGGAAAAAGAGGGAAAAACCGAGATGTAGAGTAAAACCCCTCCTTTGCATTTGCAAATGGTGACTCTTGCATCAGTACTATAACATGCAGTTGCATAGGTATCAACATTATTTTCTTAGCTTCTGAAACAATCCCTGCATTTCATATTATTTTTCTACAATGATGACAGTTGACAGGCAACAGATAATGTCTTTCTGAGTCCTTTAATACATAAAGTATGCTATAGGCATAACAGGCTCAAAAAAGAATGAAAAGAAAATAACACAAAACAATTCTGCAAAGCCTTGCAAAAGAGCTGTGGCTTCATCAGAAGCCACCACTGGAGCAGGATGCTGGCCTGTGGGCACATGGAGAGAGCACCTCAGGCTGGAGATGGTTAGTTGACAGGACTTATGTCCGGGCAGGGGAAGCCATGCTAGAGCAGTCTGGCTACTGGAACTTAAAGGCAATTTTGTAGTTTTATGGTAAAAAATCACACCTGCCTTCAAGAGATATAAGATTATATTCACACTTTTTCACTGCTTGCTGCATGGCCCTTGGTTAAGTCATTTTTGTGTTTCAACTTGACAGGTTTAATGGAATATCTAACAGTGATATGTCATAAAGCTAACAGTGACTTGATAGAAGACAATAGCACAAGCACAGACTCCCACCCTGTTTTAGGATTAGGCAACATGAAGTCTACTGACAGACTTTCGGGGGTTGATAAACAGTAATGTAAGAGACAGAAAGAAAAACTCATGCTCAAATATCTTGTTTCCCATCACAGAAGTGCAAGTGATAGAGAAAGCAGGGAGTACCTCATTCAGTGAATCCCAACTTTTTACTGCTAAAAATTTTTTGTTGACAGAGCTTGTAAATCTTGAGTTCTGGGAGGAACCTTACACATTTGAGGAGTGTTACCACTACAAATGAAGCATTTAGCATTTTCAGAATTTGTGTAATACTTAGCTAGCAACTATTGATTAAACATTTGAATAGGCAGCCAATTTT
Organism: Lonchura striata; assembly: GCF_050655825.1. Classification (NCBI taxonomy): domain Eukaryota; kingdom Metazoa; phylum Chordata; class Aves; order Passeriformes; family Estrildidae; genus Lonchura; species Lonchura striata. Next base: position 101,420,866 of record NC_140704.1, read on the forward strand.
ACACATTTTCAAACTATGAGCGTTTAACTAAAAAACCATAATTCTATTGTTTCAAATACATTGAGAGTTAGGTTATGTGATCATCTGGAAAAAAACAGTGTGATATCTCACCTGCATCACTGAGACTTACAGACGTTTTACTCTGCTTTATTGCCAGGATTAGGTTTTCAGCAATTTTCACTGTTTTGTTTGCAAACCAGACATAGCAAGAACACACTCTTCCCAAGGAAGAGTAGTAAACAGGCAACGCTTCAGTTCACTTCTTCAGAAAGAGGTATGACTTACCTTGTGGAAGTTCCTGAAATATGCTGCCTTCTCATCTGGAAATTTTTCTAGCCTCCTGGGTCCTTTACTGGAAGCCTTCTTGAAAACCAGCCAACAACGCCTAAAAATCTGTGAACAAAATCAATGAATTCTATTACTTTTTCTTTAAAGGTGGATAGTATTACAAATGTATTCAGTTACAGAATTGACTTAGGAAGAAATTTTGAAATGACAGCGTTTTACTTCAAGAGTAAAACTTGCAGTTCAAAGAGAAGCTGATTAATGATAATCCTCTAGACTATATTATGCAAGTAAGAGATTAGATATCAATCTAGTTTTATAATCTATGACAGCAGTTTACTTCATTATTCTCACCAGTACTTGAACAGCTCTATAAGCAATACCATGTGGAATTTCATGTTATTAATTCAAGGATACATTGAAAAAAGTCCCAAACCCAATACCACTCAATGATTCCACTGACCATATGTGAAGAACCTTAATTCAGTACAAATTCTACACAATTTAATGACACACACAAGAAATACAGTACTATTAAATTTGGATCAACCATACCTCCCATTACCAAAAAACTAAATAATTAAAAAACCCAAGGAAATTAGAGCAGGCAGAGTTTTCCCCTCAGTCTGCTATCTAAACCAAACACAAGCAGAAAATGTAGTGTAGTAGCTTAATGTAGTGCTTAAAATAATTAAGCTTAAAATAATTAAGCTTAAGTAATCACTTCATGACATAATACTACTGACATTATCCTGTTGCCACTATCTAAGATGAATGTTATCAGTCAAAGTGTTTTCTTTTAAAACCCTACCATTGGGCTACAGTATCAATATGTTTAATTATGAAGACTTTTCGAAGAAAACATGGTACATCATTAAATTCTCTGCAAGTATACAACTTACAAAGTGTAGAACTTTTAGGCTTTTTTTACTAAGGTTGTAAAGTGGCAACTGTACAACTGTGCTTTCTATCTCAGAAATTACTTCACCTATCCTGAGGGAAAGTGAAGACGGTATTATATTTCCTGAAAAAAAAATGACATTACACTTTGGGACATCATAAACCATCTTTATTAGATAGTACTTTCTTCAAATAACATCTTGGCAGTATTGCAACTTGACTTTACCAAAACTACAGCACTGCTCCCACAGTTATTTCTTGATTAAACGTATTAGTTTAACAAAATTTTGTAATATAAAAAGCTCCAGACACAAAGATATAGAATATTCCACTATTTTGACCTTACTAAAAAACAGCAGCACCAGCTGTCTGAAAGGGACATATTTATTTATTTACTAAAAGTGTCACTTTTAATAATACTTCTGGGTCTTCTGGGATCTTGGGTAGTTTTTTTAGTCTATGTATAATTTTAGTTCATTTCTCGTTCGCTGAGGAAAGTCTTTTCCTAGGAAGTTCTTTATGAAGGTAAAACCCACTATCTTAATTTCAAGTTTTCTCAATTTCCTTATTTTCAGTATATGCCTTTAATGTCATACAGTCCTCAAAAAATTCTCTTTAGAAAAGTTAGACCAACCCTAGTCATCATCTTCATGTGGGTTTTAGCATAGCCATGGAATTTGCATTTTACAGATGACCTGAATTTTTGACAGCTGGTGACAATAAACCTGTAATTTGTGTTGATTAACAGAAGTATTTCAAAGGTCAGCGGAGTTTATTTTTATTCATTTGTTTGTTTGTGTTTTTTAAAATGTATTTTTATACATGTATATATGGCAGTCATATTTTGTTGCAATAAGAAGTATCAGTTAGATCCAGTACATTAGAAATATCCCTAAAAAAGGCAAACTAAACATCACAGTCATGGAGTCAGACCTTTCCCTGTGAGGATGAGAACATTTTCTAGATCAAAGGTCATCTAATGCATACTCCAAAGCACTTCCTTTAGTGACAAATGAGCAGGTTCAGATAAATGATGGCTTCAGTCTTTTTTTCACTGTATATCAAGTTGAGACAGGGTGAAAGTGAATTTGAGGTTTTGCAGATAAGCTGATGAAATTCCAGAGGAAGGGTTTGACCTCCTTATTACTGGGAACTACTATCAAATACCAGGGCTTGATGCTAGTTATCTTTAAGGATGTTCCTCATCAGGCCTTCTCACACATTTCAGAATCGAGTTAATTCAAAGGGTTCAGCATACAGACTGCAGGAATGAACAGCCTTTGCTTTTAGAGAACATTGAATAACAAGAGGAGAGAAACATAAGTTTGTCCTTTAGATTGTAACTGCTTCAATTTATTGGCATTTCTTTTTTCCAGACCTTTAAGAAGAGGAGAGATCTGAAGAATGAAATGGCCCAGAGAGGACTCCTGATAGCCTATGAACTCATGCCAAGATACATCCTTGCATTTGGATTTTATTTTTTGCAACCTAATTTTAAAGCTGGTATATACATGTACAGTTCCATTGCATTTCAGCAGCATTTTACCTTATTATGCCAACAGACACTTTGTATATTAGTGCTTGGAAAAGTATTAGCATATGAATTTACCTATAAATATGAATAAATAGGTGCAGATGTGAGCACACAGCAAACAAACATTTGCCTTTCATAAGGCACCTCATTGTTATACAGAAGCCTACTCAATTATTCACGAACTGTGAGATACTCTTTTATCCCTGGCCTACTTTAGGATGCCATTGGCTGTAATCAAAACTTCTGAAAGACTTCTAAAGTCCTCAGATAATTGGGGAAGCCATTGTGAGAGAAATCAGCATCAGCCCCTCCAGAACAGAGGGAATTAGAACCACTCACTGTGTTGTCTCCATAATACTTAGTATTTCCTGTGAGACTGTTTTCCACATGTGCTTAGTTGAAGAAATGCCAAATATTTGATCATTTAATCAGGGTTACATCCTCAGATGAGCACTCACCGTTCAACAAATATGATTTTAAAATTTTGTATCAAGGGCAAACAACACAAAGTCTGCCCCATGCCATTGCATTTTTTACTGGAGCAATTGAGGAAGATGGCATTAAAAACATGCTGGCTTTAGGTTTTCTTTTATTACTGTATCAATTAGAAAAAACCTGTTCATTACAATCTTGAGAAGGATTCTATTGAAATTACCTGCAGAGCCTTAGGCATAGCTGAACCTCTTTAAACAACATCCTTCCTACCTCAGTTTTACAAGATGGGCAAAGCACAATAAAAAATATTTTTCCAGATTCTATTACCCAGGATATTGTGCAATTATGTATTAGTAAGCCACGGCAATAACTCAGCACACTTGTGGTCTGGTGAGAACTGATTAGGTTGGCCCTTGCGATAGCACATGGGAATGATTCTGATTACAATGTACGAGCTTGCGGGGGAGAGGAGCCTCTTTCCTCAAGATGGAACCTGAGCAACCTCATCTTGTTACTGAGAGAATTCCAGAACCTGGAACAGTATTATCTTATCACACCCTCTCAAATGATTTCTGAAATCCTTCCAGTTAGAAACTTGACTTCTAATGCTGATACATTTCTATTAATCTTCAGAGATGTTTTATTCTACATTTTGCTTGAAAAACTGCAACAGATCAATTAATCATGAAATCTCTGCAAAATCTTATTTTGATATTTTTCTTCTGCTTAGTATAGTACACTGCCCAGCTCACATTTCCAGCATGATCATATTTTTTAATATTCTTGACTAATATATGCAAAAATTTGGCCTCTGAATGGGCCATTACTTTTCATGATCACATCATACAATTCTGTGTTATTGTTGCCATGGCTGTTCATAACAACTCCATTAAAATACATATTGCAGGAAATCCACTGGCTAGATTTTTTTTCAGAAAGAAGGAAATATTTTCCTCTTTTCTAAAATAATTTAAAAAATAATTGGTTTATAGTGGAAATCTTATGTATGATTTTCCATTTTCTAGAGATTTCTAAGACCTTTTTCCTAGCCATTTACAATAAATGCTTTTAAGAATCACATTTCTTTTTATCCACAGCTGTAGCAAATAAAGCTCTCCCAGTCATCACTAATATTTAAAGAAGGCACTTTTATTGACAACTTTCTACACATTAATCCAGAAATTTCACACTCAAACAATCCAACAGAAAATAGAAACAACAACAAAAAAATCCCCCATGTTTTTTTTTTAATAAAGCTATAAGCTTTTTTCCGAAATCAATTTAGATGCTCTGAAATCTCCCCGCACTTATCCAAAGGACAGTACAAATGGCAGCTTTCTTGGGTATATTGGAAAACCATCTAATTTTCTGCCACTAGCTGTAGAAACATTTGTCTCTTGAGAGGAACAGCAATGAGTCAGCTCCTAATTACTAACAGAAACCATCACTGACCAGGACAGGCACTGAAGCATCATTCATGGAGCTTTTTGCTAGCATAACCTATCAAATTTTCTCCCAGGAAGACAACAACATAATAATATTCAGTTCTGCATTTACATCTCATTATCTGCAGGAAAAGGCTAGTTGATTTCTCATCCCTGACTTGCCAAATGCATTGCTTTCCTGTTTGACAAGACAACATCTGCAGTATATGCATTAAAAACGCTAAAATATGAATGTGTTCAAGTTTACCTCTCTAGTTAACTCTGTTAAAAATGGATGTTACTATGGGGTATGCGAGAGGAATGCAGTTCATTGTGGGATTAAAAAATGTAGTCACAACTTAAAAATAAAGCATTCATAATAACAAAAATAAAAATAGTTGTCACTGTAAAGTTATATTTAACCATTGTTTTGACACCCACTATTTTTTGATTCTGTGCATAATTTGGCTAAGGAAGAAGAGACAAGAGGTGACACCTTACTGCTTCAGTGAAACTACACTTGTCACACATTCAAGTAAAACTTAGGAGAACATGAAACACAGTTATTATGTATAAAAAAGCCCAAGAGGAAAATGGGGATCCATACCTCAGCCTAAAGAGCAAGTTACAGAATCTAAGCTACTGCTGAGTCAATTCAATAGAAAAAAAAATAGCCTGAAACTCATGGTTGCAATCCACTTTTCTGAGCTACCAGCATTTGAACAGCTCTGATTTTGCTGCCTACCTTTTTGACAATAGAAATGAAATACAGTTCCCACTGCATTAATTGGGTGCATTTTGGGTGGCAAATTTGGATTCATATGAATAATCAAGAGAGGCGGAGCACTGCTGCACAGCACTGAGCTCCCAAATTAGCACAGAGGGTGTAGAGTGGCAGGGAACTGAGGCCAGCTCCTGCTCCTTTACCACACTGCTGGGAGCTCACCTTTCTCCCAGCAGCAGGGCAGATACTCCACAGCCATCTGATATCCAGCACCCAAACAGGAGAGGTGAAAAGAATCTGTAGCCTTGCCCAGAAGCAAGAGCTTACCTGCTCCTGACAGTAGCTCTGGGATGTGGGGATGAGACTTTACCACAATATACAATAAGCCTGGGTAGTTTCAATTTCTTTTTTTAATTGAGTCTAAGTCTCCACCTGTTCTTGCCTATTTCAATGTATTTTCTTCCAATGTTACCAAACTATCTACCACAAAGCAACCACAATAAAAACAAAGCTATTTAAGCTGTAAAGTCATGGTTAAAGAAACCCCACAAATATATACCAAAAACTGACTAGTAGTGCCATTAAGGAGAAATATTGTTTGAAAGTATGCTGTGAATGCTATCCAGCCGGGAAACATTCCTCATATATGATAACCTTGCATGTACCCTTGAGCTTCATTTCATCATCCAAATTAGGGAGCAAGGTTAAACTTTAGTTTACAGAGCTTGGAGCATGACCTTCTGCAACAATAAAAGTAGGTGTTAGATAATTTTAGTATCATAGTTCAAATCCTAAAATTTCTGATAGCATTTTTTTATTACTAATATTTTGCACATTGCAAATCTGCTGGCATTTAAAGTTAGGAATTGAAGAAATAAAGAAACATCTGCTACAAACTGTTTCATCTAAGATTAGATCAATCCTTGTGGGCTTGATTGCAGTCTGACAATTAGGATGGTTAGAGAGAGATGATTAGGGACAATTCACCCAGTTATAGTATACACACGTCATCTTTTTGCTGCCATAACATGCCATTATAGATTCATACAGATGCTTATAATATACTATAATTTATGGTGTTATAGTCACAGGCTATACATGTAATCTATAAAAGAATTAATTTTATTATTAGGGATTTATGTGAAATCAAAGTACACCATAGCAATTTTCCAACTATTCCTCTACTAGCTAAACTACTCTGTGCATCATGCAAACACTTTAGTTATGAAATCTGAAGGCTTTTTATTTTAATGTGTATAAAAGAGAGTGGAAGATACATATCTGAACAGACCTGCACCTTGTATTCCTGTGAAAAGTGTTATACGACTCCATCAATCCTTAAGTACCCGTAGTTTAAAACCTCACTACTGTTGCTTTGTTCTGAAGTACCATCAGGGAAATTCAAGGGCAGAAGGACAGCCTACACAAATAACACACTCTGACTCCACAGCAGTCTGCAGGTCAGCAGAATTTATAACTTACATCTGAATTAATCTTACGGTTATTTAAAAAGAACAGTTCTAGTAGCCATTTCTTTTGGCTTTCTGCATCTCTGACTCAGTTTTGGCAAGACTAACTTCAGTGATCTTTCTGGAGGAAAACTAACACTGCTCACTTCATGTCTGGCTTCAGAGTTGATGACAAAAAATGCCCTCATAACCAGAAAAAAATTTGGTTTCAACAGTTGTAGCACATATCCAGCAGTAAAATCCAAGAGCTTGTAATATTTCTTTAAGAAATTATTATGCTCAAGAAATCTCAAGCATTTCACTCTCTTGAAATTATTATGCTCAAGAAATCTCAAGCATTTCACTGAGTTTAAGCTGAATATGCAGCACTTGCTTACGAATAATTATGTACCCATGTATGTTGATATCTCCTCCTACACATACTTTTCTCAATGTAATCTGAAAAAAATACCAGTAGAGAAAGTTATGGTTTTGCAATATTTTAATATTAAATTTCAGTAAGTTCTCAAACTGAACTGGAGTAATTACCTTACCTAACTCATTTGAAGGGGCTTTGTTAGTGGAAATACCACTTTTAAAAAAATGTTTTACCTAATTAATTGCAAGTATACATAGCTCACTTGAATTTGAAAAACCACAAAGGATGGTTTAATATACTGCAATGGAAAGCAATATTTAGAGAAGAAAACTAGGACTCCTTTATTTTTACTACTATAAATACATATACAAATAATGGAAATATCACTATCTTTCTTCTACTGATGAGCTTATTAAGCTGAAACATAGTATCATTTACACATATTTTGTAAGACAGTCATCACTTCTTGAAAACATTAAAGGTACTTATTGTACCACCAAGGGAATCTAATGCTGAGAAACAAAGAAGTTATTGGGATAGAATTCTTACTTATGTCACTAGAAAACAAAATTCAGACTGTTACACACAAGCTGAAATAACACACACTGAAAGACGGTATCGATCACCTCAGACCCTTAGTACTTTATGTTAGGAAGGAAAAATCAAACATGTACAACTGAGTACCTAAAAATGAAGCAGAGCTTCAGAATAAAAAAGTAATCACAGACATCTGTTCTCTACTACCAAGGGGGAAAAACTCAAATAATTTTTACAGCCCCAATTTAGAAGGTTACAAGCTCAAATTTATCTTCAGAATCCAAAATTATTCCTCAGGTTTACATCAGTTAGATTTTATAACATATTGGGGAATTGTAGAGAAGTTTGGGTTGGAAGGGACCTTAAAGATCATCTAGTTCCAGCCCACTCCTCACACACACCCCAGGGCGGGCAGAGACTCCTCCAACCAGACCAGCTTTCTCAAAGCACAGCCCAACCTGGCATTGAACACTTCCAGAGACAGGGCACCCACAACTTTTCTGTCTTTGTGCCTCACCATCTCACAACAAAGAATTTATTCCTAATATCTAATGTAAAACTACTCTCTTTCAGTTTAAATCCACTCCCCCTTGTCCTATCATTACATGTCCTTGTAAGAAGTCCTGCTCTGTCTCTCTTGAAGGCCCTATTTCTCTCTTTAGGTATTGGAAGATTCTCTAAGGTCTCCCCAGAGCCTTCTCTCCTTCAGGTTGAATAACCTGAACTCTCAGCCTGTCTTCATAGGAGGGTACTCCAGCCCTCTGATCATTTATCTTTTCTCTACAATATCGCAGAGAAACTCAGCAAAGGCATGAGAGTGCTCAGGGAGCTGTTGTTTTGACTAATAAAATAAGCGAAAAGTTTGGTTTGCATGGGATTTAACATAGCTGAGCACAGCACTAAGTCTAAAGCATTTTTTGTAAAGAAAAAACAAAGAGAGCTGACTGTAAGTGCCACTATATATTTATGTAGGAATATAATTTCTAACAGCAATTGATCCTCAGAGAAGAATAGGAAAGTTGGAGCCTTTTATTCTTTGACACATTTTGTCATTTCAGCATATATTTAGAAAGCCTTGCACACCCAGCCTCGCTGATGTAAATGGGTGAAAGCTCACTGTAATCTGCAAGTGTCTCTGTTAAATGCCTGGTCACTCCTGCTGGCAAACAGGCATGCATGAAGTGTGTGCATCATGTTTGTACGGGGAGACTAAAGAATATACGAATGCCAGTGTAGAGGAAAAGCTCCTCAAACATATTTTGATGCACTGTGCCACAGAACAGGAACATATTTTAAAAATGGCATTTACCTATGGCATATTCAATAAACCTCTGAAATACCAGGTTGCATGACTCAATTGTGTCAGTTCCTTACAAACCAAATTCTTTTTTTTTAAATGAAGTTAGATATTCAACTTTGAATCCCCTTTAAGTACTATGACATGGCTGCTAGATTTTATGGAGAAATTAATCTTAGCTAGAAAATAAGGTGTTCTGCAAAATGAAGGCTGCAGCAGGATTTGAGCAGGACCATACAAATAGTAGTGTTCAGGAGGATGCTTAATTTCAGTGCCGTTTTTCTGGCATTTGATCACCTGCATTACTGTAACCAATATGTTAAATCTCCTCCTGACAAAGAATCACAGTTGTAAGAGATGCTGCCATGCCCCAAAGACCTTCATTACTTCTTACGTTTAAATTAACTGAAGGGGAGGAAGAAGAATTCACATCTTGTGGTAAGTGGAAATACTTAAAAGCTCAGAGTTAGCAAGAATCCTCTCTCATAGAAATTAAATGGATACTAAAATGGAGTAATTGACTGAAATTTCCTGCAATATTTATGCACAGAACTACCTTGAAGTAAAAAAGCAAACCAAACCAACAGAAATCAAACCAAACATTCAAAAAGACCTCAACCAGGACTTGCTCTGGGAGTTGTAACTTTCAGACAAATGCAAAGATACATATTTCAAATTTTGCTTGATTTCTGTAGTGATTTGCTTTCTGCTACTCTTGTGCTGTGTATTTCCAGAAAATCTCTGCTTAAAGATGTTACCAGTCTGCTATTACAATGTATCAATACTGTAATGAATAGAGACATAATCCAAACCAAGAAAAGGATGAGAAAACAAATGCTTTTACACACAACTAAGAGGATTTGGAAAAAAAAGCTATAGCCCTTAGCTCCTGTAAATACCAACACCAGATCTGTTCAGCTTTTGTTGCAACAGCAAATTTTTAACAGATAAAGATAGCTTATACTCAAAGAAAACGACCATAAAATAGCTTTCCTCAGAACACAAATGTTGCTGGTATGTTACATTCCTAGACAGTATGTCCTGTGGGGAAATAGCTACTACATGGGCTTAGGAACCATGTTCTTATGACCCCAGGGAAATAAAGCAGAGGAAAGGCAGATGGTTTCTAAACCCAAACTTCCTAAGTCCAAAAGACCACTCTGAATTCCCTGCTCTGTACCTGTGATACGTCTCCAAAAAGTCTGCCCTGAATTGTTTGAGATTCACCCAAAATGTATTCAGGTGAATCCACAGGAGCCCTGCTTTAGTGTGCTTTGGCTCAGACCCAAACTGGTAACAATCAAGGTCTCAAAGAACAAACATGAATTTCTTTGTTATGGTCATCCCACTAAGCTAATATTATTATCTAAGAGGAAAAAGACATCTCAAAAGAACCTTCCCACCCCTCCCCCTACTTTCACTGATTGTCACCAGCATTCCAGAACTTGCAGGAGCTAAGATTGTCCTTCTCCAGCTATTTCCCATGGGCAGAAGAAAATTATTAGTCTACCCAACTGATGCTATTTATTTTTATTTATTTATTTATTTATTTTTATGGTCCCACCAGCTGCTTAGAAATAGAAAGCACATTGATTTTCTGTGCTCTGGGGACCACCTGAGGGCATGAGTTGGTGGAAGGAGGAAAAAAAAAAAAGTTGCAGAATTTCTGGTCAAATCCAGCATGTTGGTTCAAGAGTACCTAACACAACTACCTTTTCTCACTTGCAGTCTTAAAAGTGCGTGCAGGACAAGAGAAGAAAGCTGTGTTGCTACCTTCTCACTTCCTGACACTGATGAGACGGTCTCAGATATAAGATATGAAGCTGTAATGTGAAGTCTAATATAGAAGAGAAGCAGGGTGGTAATGCTCTGTGCTCACTAATGTTAATTCTACCAGAAGCAACATCTGGTTTTGCAGAATAATTTCCATCTTAATTGTGAAGTCTTAGTAAGAGTTTAAGACTGAAAACATAGGTAGCTTGTTACAGATACAGGCTTATTATATTATATAGTGACAGCAGTGAGTAAACACAAACCACAGCAAGTCAGCTTTTTGTTAAGAAATCTTTCCATGTAAAAAATCAGCAGAAAACTATATACATGGGTTACAATGTAAAATGGGTTACAATATAAAATATGCAGATTTTATGGAAAATACCCAGTAGGTTTAATAGAATGATTACCTTTATTAATAACCACTCTGAGTAAGAACATGCTATGAATCATGAACTACAAAACATTTGCCAAATTCTGTATGATACAGAATTCTCTAAATTGAGATATTGTGAGAGAATGGATTAACAACTTTATTATATTTTATAGTATTAGAACAGCTAAACAAGCAAAGTATTATGACCAACCCTTAACATCTTCAAGAACTTATGTCTATGGTTGCTTTTGAATAGGTTACCACAGTTGTCCTCTTACACATCAAACGTCCACAGAAAGTGGACATTCTTGACTAATTTTATTTATAACAAAGTCATGGTGAGAACTCCCAAATTATTTTTTAAATTGAACAAAAGCATTGGAATTCTCAGTCATCCTCACTGAACAATTCACAGCTTGAGAGGTGTTTTATATTAGGTGCATATTTACATTATCTATATATCAGATAATACATACTGACAGCAGCAGATTAATTCTGTCTCTTAATGTTAATCAACACATACTAGGGCCATTCCCCAATAGATGTTTATCATAGATAGGTTTCTAAAATCACAGTTGTATTTCCAGTATCTCAGAAATTAATCCAAGCAACTCTTCATATGTGGTCATTAAAACTCTTGTCTCAATACAGACAAGTCTAAGTCCAGCACTGCAGAGCAGCAATTGCTACACATTCCATTTTGCTTTAAAGTGTGCACTTAAATGACCCTTGCATAAGAACTGAAAGAAAGTTAGGTAAGAGTTGGGCATAGATGTATGAGAGAAAATGTGCAAGTCACTGAGCCCTGCCTCCTCCAGCTGCAGAGAGCCATGCAATAGGTGCCTGCTACTCCTTCTGTACTCATCACACAATTTACATCTAAGGAGATATTTGAAGTGTGACAGTTTTTCTTCTTGTTCTTATGGTGCTGACTCACTAGGATTGAAATAATTTCCTTTCTGTGGAGTCACAGGGAGAGAAAATACTGGACATTTCGCATTCACAGTTCTTTTTCATAGGTGCTCAGTGGCTAATACATAGGTACCATGCTTTGGAGAGAGTTTTTGTTGTTAACTGTGATTTAATTTATGAGCCTTGTCTCAGAGGAAATTCTAATTCTTGAAGCTAACATCTGTATGAAAGGATTTTTGCCTTTTACTCAAAATCATTTGTTATAATACAGCCTACTATTTTGTATTTTTAACATATATTATACAGAATCTATCAGTAGAGAGCTGTTCAAGTGAAGACATATTAGTTCAATGCAGCATTCACCAGTGAACTCACAGCATCAGGTCACAGCAAGACAGACACTGTGACACTCAGCAATTGAGGATGCTGCACCATCTTACTTTTAATGGCAGAGGCTTTTGTTCTATTTTTCTTTAGGAGGCTCTAGCTCTACTCTTCTCAGCGCACAATATCCAATTCTTCCTTTGGCTCATCTACCTTTCAAATTAACAAGTCCCTGCTTCCTACTGTTTTCCCTATGGTCTCCTTAAGTCTGCCCTGCTGGACTTTTAAATATCTTTCAATAATCACTTCAAATTAGTTCAGTCTTGGTTTATGACACATTTAAGCTCTAAGATTTCATAAATTAATCAAATATTACATAAATGGAGAAGGCTTATAATGGAAGATCAGCCCTATTTACAGTGATTATTTTTAACTTGTTCACAGAATTCTACATCAATGTTTACATTTCTGCTGCTATTTCTATTGTTGCATACAACAGGAATTCCTTTCTTCTATGAACTGTCTCCATTCTTTTATTATTAGCAGCACAGAAACTGAAGAATATTATTAGCATTAGTAATTGTCTCACAGGATATGTTCCACCAGAAACACTGTGCAATGCCATAGAGGAGTCTGTCTGATTCTTTCTACATATACTGCTGAAGTTTCCTATTCGTAATCATTAGCAAACATCATCCTACAATACTTGCCTTAGTGTAATGTGGCTTTAAAATACTTTGTAGATCTTTTTGATGCTCCTATCCTTGTTTCTGAAGGCTGCAGAAACTCAAATGTAGTTTTCAATGGTACAAGCATTGGAAGACAGGAGGTCTATGGGGGTTTCATTCTTTCGAAACTTGGTCTTTGTGGAAAGTAATAGCAAAGTTCACTACATGTTTTTCATATCTTATCTATATGAAATTTTTCCAGGCATTTTTGCAGATGCTTGCTCAAAAGGGAGTGAGAGCAATAGTCCCACTGACCACAGGCAGAAACCAGAAGAAAAACTGAGCAAAGCATTGTCACTAAGTTGGGTGGTCAGAAATACTCTTAACAGGTCTACATAAATATTTTCCTTGTTTCTTATCAAATTTTTCTTTTTTGATCACTGCTAACAAAAAATCACAATCAAAACATAGTAGAAAATTAGGAAAAAAAATGTTTTTACAAGATATACCTATAAGGATCAATACTAGAGCTGATTTTTGGGACAAATTCTCTCTATAGGCACAGTATTATTAACATTTTAGAAGCATTAGAATTTACCTGACAGAATTTACACCAAGTTGTACACTTATATTCAGCTTGTCTTTCTGTGGTCTTCAGCAACCAGAAATTGCAAGAAGGCCACACATTTTTTATTTTAATCTTTAGTTCTAGAAGTCTTTAAATCGATTCCAATTAAAATTGAAGCTATATAATTCTACCCAGGACAAACTAAATAATTTTGCCTAGGACTAACTAGAATATTGTTAATTGGTTAAGATAATGCTTTCTTTGTTCAGCACAAACTTTGGACCATGTTCTCAGCTTTGTTTTGAGAGTCTTAATGCTTATTTACAATGGGATTACTTTAAAGGAGAAGTTATAAGTTCTCTTCCTTTCCCCCATGCCTATAAACAGAAAATAGTTTAGTTTATTGAAGTATAAGTCTTTGATGGTTTTTTCAGGAAAAGCAAGGCAAACTATAAAAATAAAAATCCCTCAGTGACCATAAGCTAATTCAGTAACACAATACAACACATACTTAATTCCTTAAAGGTCGTGCATCTTGTGTCATTCTACTTGTCAATGATCCTTTTAACAACACTACACAACTTCTCTAGAGATTCAAATCAATTACATAAGTGGGTGTTTGTTCTAAAAATATGCCCATGATTAAATGTCTCAGTATGTGTATGTATGGATACCTTTATACACACCTTTACACCATTATACATAAGTTTACTGGGGGGAATGTATATCCTGAAAATGAAAGGATAGAATATGTCAAAATTCAACTAATTTAACTCATTTATAGGCACTTCAAGAGGAAAATTAATTAGCACAGAGAATGTAAACAAAGTATTTGTTCTTAAAAAATATAAGCACTTGCAAGCATTGCTGGTTGAATTTCTTAATTTCTAGAGCAGTACTCCCTGATTTTGCTACAGGTGATTAGAATTTCTTAGAAATGTCATATGAGACGGTGCATGTGTTTTAAGAGAGTGCTTACATTAAGAAATCTATTTTAGTATGCTTTTCATTATTGCTGCAGAGAATTCCTGCAAACTGTGAACAGCAAAACTTGATGTGAAGGCTGAGATTATTTTAAAATCACATACCAGTATTTATCAGTCCCACTCAAGGGTGTTAGACTAGCTGACCTCCATGATCTTATAAATAAGTGAATTAGTGACTTAATTCAACCTTAAATGCTCAAAGTTTCTCTTAGAGTTATCATTTTCGCTGCAAGGAATTTCTGAGAGAAAAAAACCTGGAGATCTCTTTCTCTAAACACACAGCCTTATTATTCTTCTCAGTTCTGCCCTCTGTTATCTTTAAAACTGGAATTCAATGAGCTGAAGCAAAATTGGTCCACAGAGCCTGCAAGTGGTTTTTCCACTTATACACCCTGAAAGCAGGGCTCTCAAGCAAAGGCAGTTGTCTATCAAGGACTACTTCTGAAACTCTAGAAAGCATTAATACAGTGTGCTTTTCCCTTAATTTTCTCTTTCCACTTCCTTATTCTTCTCTTCCCATTTCCCCGCCCCAATTTTTATGCTGCTATGTAAAAACAATATAAACTTTTCATCGCATTTTTGAAAAAGTAAGTTAGGATGGGAGCTCTTTCTCCTCCCAAGATGAAACTCAACTTTCTGCCTTTCAAATAAAGGATTTCCTGAAAAGCTTATGTATTGTTAACTTTAGTGAAAGCAAGGGTCTTTTAACAATGGTTTTGGTCCACTATATAGAGGTAAAATATGAATACAATGTCTCAGGATTAAGGTTCAGTAATTTCTAGAGAAAAGTTTCATGTTGCTTTGTCTAGAAGAATAAGCATTTTCTTTTAATCCATCAGGCTTTATGCCTCCGAGTTGCAAAATCCTCATCCCTCATCTCTTTAGTCGAAACATAGCACAGATCAAAACATGCGTACAGATGTCAGGCTCTGAACAAAAGCTGAATAGAAATTAGACTGCAAACACTGGAATGGTGGTTTCTTCTGAAATTATGAAGGAATAGAAATAACCCTGTATCTGGGATTACACTACTATAAAAATGTGTTTTTACTTTCCAAAACACAATGGACTCATTGTTCACAAGTTTTCGTAGTTTTGATCATATCATCAAGACATTTGTACCATGATGTTTTTGGGGAAGTCCAGAATTTGTACCTTTTACTACCAGTCCAGGATAACTGGTATCCTGCACAGATTAAGTATGACAATTTTGTTAAATTTTAGAGAAGAAATAGTTTATGGCCAACATATGGGATTTTAAATTAAGGTGGGTTTTTTTCTTTAATGTCACCTGGCTCCTCTTTTCCACATCAGGTTTTAAGTACTGCTACTGCTGTAGCAGTGGTTTTGATGGCAGCATCCGTCATGAAATCATATCACAACCTAGGCTAGAGGGACCACAGGTTCAAATCAACTGCTTTCTGACAATTTCAAAAACATATTTAACACCTTGCAAACTACAAGGGACATTGTTGAAATTTCATTGATCTTAAAATCTTCTTCTGTTATATTTTAGACATTTTCATTACCAATCCAGGAGTCCTAAATGTCTGAGACTGGTGTAATTACACAGATGTAATCCACAGCTTAAATAGAAAATGGAATTTACTGCTAAGCATTCCAAAAATTTGATTTTCTGCACATCATCTGCAATTAACGCTGGCTTAATAAACAGGACAAAAACTTCTTTGTGATGACACCTATAGTTTATGTCTTTCAATTCTTATCTAAACAACTACAAGCACTGCTGGAGACAGGCAGAACAAGTTGCTTCAACTTACTGACATGTAGTCAGAGACATTAGAAGCAATAAAAAAGTTAAAAAAACCCCAATTTTCAAATCCCAGTAGTAGATTCCTTGAAGAAAATATGATAGTGGTAAATATATAAATAAAGTTAAATTTACTATCCTTCTTTTAATGTTACCCTACTTCTTTTCTCTTGCTGTGATACTCATCACAAGCAACTATTCCCTACTAAATACAAACTGGAAAAAATAATTTGATTTCTGAGAATTGGAAGGAAAGGAGAAATAAATTTCTATCTCATGCCACTGAAGAACCATTTTTCAGATAGAATGAAATAATTAGCATTTAGTCTCCAGAGAAGACTCCTGGATAGTCAAAATCTGAAAACAAGGGAAGTGTACCAGTGAAAATGGCAGCTGTGATTTGAAAGCTGGCACTTCAGTTGTCTCATTTATGAGCAAGAATTTCCTTTCTGCACTTGAAACTTTGTACTATTCAAGCAGAAATTACTAAAACATGGAAGAGAAAGGTCCAAGAAAGGACAACCTCTAAAATCACTCCTCTCATACATGAATGATTCTGTTAAGACCTATAGGATAGATATGTTCTGTTTTGCAATAAAACAAGTGGAGTGGGAAAGTCTCAGAAATGACAATTTGTCTCCTCTTCCGGACTTCCCCCACCCAGCCACCAATTTCTTTACTTCTTTTACTTCCAAGCCAAGCAAAATAAATGTCTGACAGAACCTTTCCCCCTGCATGTACACGCAAATACCCAATCAGAAACTTCAACATGATTGTTGGCGATTCCTTCATCAATGACCGTGTCAATTTCTTGAATTTGCTTACAGCCTACTAGAGAACAATTATCCTGTTTCATGGGAACTGGAAATGTCGGTGGCACGGTTTAACCCAGCAGATAGCTAAACACCCCACAGCTTCTTGCTCACTCACTGTCCCCTGACAGTGGGATAGGGGAGAAAACTGGGGGGAAAAAGTAAAATTTGTGAGTTTAGATAACAACCGTTAAATAGGATAGAAATGGAAGAGGAAACAATAGGAACAACAATTTGAGAAATTAGTTAGAATGCACTAAACAAGTGACACACAACGCAATTGCTCATTCACCAGCCATTGGCCAATGTCCAGCTAGTTTCCAAGCAGCAGTCTCTAGCCAGCTTTATCCCTGGCTTATATACCCAGCATGATGCCATAAAATATGGAATATCCCTCTGGTCAGTTGGGGTCAGCTGTCCTGGTTGTGCCCCTCACAAATTTGTGTGCACCCCCACCCTCCTTGCTGGAGGAGCAAAGACCTTCATGTTGTGTAAACACTGCTCAGCAAACCCCAAAACATCTGTGTGTTATTAACATTGTTCTCATTCTAAATCTAAAATCCACACTGTACCAGCTACTAAGAAGAAACTTTATCCCAGATGAAACCAGGACAGTAGAACAAGAGAGTATTTACGTAAGGGCTCTTGTAATTTGACATCTGTGCTGGGCACCCTAATTCCTGGGCTGAAATAGGTTTATGTCTGACCAGTCTGAATCAGGCACAGAACCTGAAGTTCTCAAAATTTAGGCCAGCGCTTTATGGATCAGCTACAGAAAAAAAAAATAATCTGAATGTCATGGTATACTAAAAACACCTCCATTAACTCAGTTAATATTTTGTGCATTTTATTTTTTTCCCCTGTATAGAAACAGTATCCTAGAGATGTCTCTCTCATTTATATCTTTGCATTGGATCTGGCAATGAAGCATAAACTGGTGGTATCACATCTATTTCCATGGCAACACACCAATTTCCCAAGCACTGTCATGGCTTCTACTCTTACTGAAAGCTGTAAGAAAAGCAAGGCTGAGGAAATGTTCATCAAGCATTCAAACATGGAGTTAGTTTCAAGTATCCTCTTAACGTGGATCAAACTATCTTCAGCTAGAATACTAACACAAGTACTTACAAACAAACCAACAAATCACTGGGCTTTTTTGCTGTGGTTTGTGTTGCTTTGGTTTGTTTTTTTTTTAAATCAATCATAATATCAAAGTTCCTTAGTTACTTCCAGTAGCTAAGTGAATGGGTGTATACTTCAAAATAGACAATTTTAATGTCCATTCCCATTCCTTATACCATTTGTATGAAATTATCTAAATAAAGGATGAGCTCTTCACGTGCCTTACCACAGCAGTACTCAATATAAAGCCTTTAGAGGATAGAGGAATACAATGTACACTATGTTTTAGATATGAAGTTGATTGAAATTTTTTTGCTTACTGCCAACATTCATTACTTACTAAACAATACTAATAGTAAATTGATATTCACAACAGCATAGGTTTCACTATTGGTTAACAAACAAAAAAGCTCTGGAAAAAAGCTACCACATTAATAATGATTGTAATTCATGAAGAGAAAACAAGAAAAAAAGCATTTCATAGAGTCATTTTTAGCAAGATACATAGCTCTGATGAAATTTTAGAATGTTTTTTTTCCCAAGAGTGCCACATAGAGTATATTTCTCACAACAGACCTTAAAGCTGACAAAAGAAATAATTTGACTACAAACTGTTATGCCTTCAATACAGCCAAGCCAATTAGTCATTCTGCTCCTATCAGAGAGTTTCAAATATATTGTACATTGACAAGCTGCCTACACAATAGCAGCTTTGTGATAGGAAAGTAAAAAGCAAAAGGAAGAAAAATTAATAACACATTGAACACATGCTCTGTCTTCCAGAGTCTTCCTATCTTTGACAGAACTACTCTGAATCAAACCTCCATGCTTTCCTTGTTCTTCACTCACATCTTTAAAACTCCAGCTCACCCACATGCCCCAAGAGCCAGCATCAGTTTTTTTCTCAAATCCTGTAACCCTTTCAGAGTGTAAGACTCAAAAATATTGAGTCTTGATAAGACTTTTACAAGAGCCAAATGTTTCTAGTGGCACCCAGCCAGTTCATCTTAAACAGCTATCCCACATCTAGAGGATTTAATAAACTGCTGTGACTAAAGGAAAGACCTACGTTATAAGATGGGTCTATAACCAACTTAAGCTACTTCTATCAGTCAAAAGAGGGTTAAAGAACAACATGGATCATTTTCCAGTATTATGTATCACACAATCTCCTGATTAGTTCTTTGATTCACAGTGTCTGATATTTTAGAGAAATATCTATCTGTGCGGAGAAAAAGAGAGCTGGTATGGTCACTGAAAGTACTTTAAGATGCAGGTAGGTCATAATTTACAACCCATGTTTTATCTGATAGTGATGGAACCTCAACAAAAACCACACGTGAAGCTAAACTTTATTTTTAACTTATCAGAAACATGTCTGCAAGAGATTTGAGCTGTGTTATGAATCTACCTGTTTATTGCACCCTTCCTATTCCCCTTATCTGCTGAGCCTTACTTGTCCCTACTATCTCAGCCTCCTATTTCTTCCAGCTTCAGTGCACTAAGCACTCATTCAGTTTCATTACTTTTGTTATCATTGAACTCAGGCCCATACTTCAGGCATACATTCAAGGTCCAAACTTTACCAGCTCATCCCTACTTATTTCCAATGCATTTCCTGTCTAGGAAAGCAATGAGCAGCTGTCTCCACTTTCTGAATTGAAATACCTAGACCTTAGAACCTCCCTCCTTTCAGACTGCCCAAATCACCAAAGCGCCCTTTAATAATGTACACTGTGCAGTGAAATTTCTAAGTGTAAGCATTTACCTAAGAGATTACAGCAATTCTGTCAAAGGATTAATGCTTCCAGCCCTTTGACTGGAAATCCATAATCTCTAACCTTTTCATATTCTGTCTTACTTTTACAACACAGTGTCATTTCTGCTTTTTATTTGCATGCTTTTAGAAAATTACCTTCTACAGGAGGGGATCTAGCACGGTTTGTTGATGTGAGGTAATTTCAGAGAATTAAAGAATAATAGTTCACTTTTCAGTTAGGTCTGTGTACAGAGGATTGACTGAGATAACCTCACTAACGTGAGGCTTCTCTTTTACTGACTATCAATTATTTCAGTAATTTCTATGATGGCTGAAGGACTCAGGGTTAGGAAAATGTATACAGCTTCCTTACTGTACTTTGAGTAAAAACATTGCATAAACTTCTCAGCGAAATAGCCTTCTTAGAGAAGAGTCTACACTGCAGCTGAGAAGAAAAGGGATTAAATTTTCTTGTGGACTGGTCCAGACACCACAGCAGATGCCACTTCCCCCACCACACAATGCATGCAAACCACTGGATGCAGAAGGCTGAAGACCTACCTGCCATGCTCCATATCTATTTTGTGATTGCATACTTTTCTCATGAGACTAAACCAACTCTTTGCCAAGCCCTTGTGTCACATAATTGCTTCCTGACAAAGGGGTAGAATTGCATTTGATCTTTTGTTTTGTCTTTGTAGTCTGTTGAACATAGAGGACAAGGCATGCTTGCTTTTACTGTCTTAGATTTGTTGATAGATAGCACTAGAAATAATTTTCTATTTTAAAACATTCAACATTGGGAACTATACATGTAAAAAAACTCAGCAGTAAAACTTTCAAAAATTAGCTTTGGTTGTGCCTCAAAACTATACAAAGGCTCATATATATCAGCTGCTACAGATGCAATTGTAAATTCATTCATTTTCTTCTTTTTTATTTCAGTCTAAGATAACCCTGATCCAGCAGTTGTGATCACCCAACAGCCTGAGAAGAAAGTTAGTATTAGGTTGTTAGAGCAAAGTAATAACTTTATGCAAAATGATTCTCACTGTTCATTTTTCTAAAGAGCAAAATCATTAAAAGTGCAGCATAATGCTCTGTAATTATAATCTAAGTCATTTCCCCTGTTAAAAATACATTCTAATTGCTTTAAGTGAAAACACATCATTATAACTTCCCTTGAAAGGGGAACTAATAAATAGATTAGTAAAATCCTAAAGTCAGTACATTAAATCATGTTTGTTCATTCAGCTGAGACTGGAACATGCAAAGTACATCTTCTTATGGAAAGACACAATTAGGGAGAATGGCTGGCTCATGGGATTATCCAAAGGATTTTGAGTTTTCCACATCTAGCTTGGTGTTGTGAATCCTCTCCAGCTTGATGTTGACTGAAGCTTATTACCATCTGCTCCCTGTTCAGTGTCCTACATAAAATGAATTGGTTGTCTTTGCCTAATTCCAAGCTCACAGGTGTCCAGTGTTACAGCAACTGACAGCAATTAGCACACCTTTAAGCAATGTCAGCAAAGATACAGAAGAATAAAAAATATTACAAAGATGCTTATGTAATTTGGTATAAGAGTTCTACCCAAGACATGCTTTGAGAATAAACAGGATGGTGGAATTATCTCTACTTTTCATTTTGCTTCTGCCAAATCACTGAATATGGATGATTACATGCCTACATAAAACTTTAAATCTCTTTCACTAGATCTAAAAATCCCAAAGAACTAAAAAGGCAATACCATTTTTTAAACTTTGAAAGCTTGTGTTTTCTAATCTTAAAGAGGAATTTTAACAGTTAAAATATAGTTACTATAATTAGCATGGTTGTACTCAGAAAAGGAGAAAACCATTTTGGTGTGTACAAAAAATTATTGCAGTTTCTATAATGCCTAGAGCTGCTGTGCAGGTAACCACTATAAGAAGGAAGACAATAACAAGGAGAGTTACAAATTAAATTAACCAGATTTCTTACTATTAACCTTTGGGTGAACAGGCCTGCTGCCTTTGGTCACCTCAGTTATTGCAGATATACCTTTTTTCCCTGAAATAAGCACTAACTTATGCAAAGAGCAAGATAGCAAAGTGTTTTAGTTTCAAAATCTATAAAAACCAGAGTTTTTTAAAGTTATATAAAGATAGTTTTGAAGTAAACAACTGGAAATCTCTCACTTTCCAAACACAGAGATTTAGAATAAATTCCCACTGGTGATGAGCGGCTTCTGCCCCATTTAAGTTGCAGTTCAAGCTGCTATCATTTTCTCCACAGGTCAGAGTTTTACACTGCCCATTGCGCGATTCCCCCAGAAACATGTGAAACATTTGTGAAACTGAACTTCATATTATGACAGATGAACTTTGAAAAGGGAATACAGGACAGGAAGAAAAAATAAATTAAGTATTTCTTTCTGACTTATAAAACAACATTTTAAAAAATCAAATTTTAAAGTAGAAACATCAATTTACAGCCATACAAACATAATTCCTATAGGAACTGTATGTCCTTGAAACTAATATTAGAAGAAACTTTCCAGTTGAGCTCTAATTGTTGTATCTTTCAGTTCCATAAATGTGTCCATTTAAGCATTTAATTTCAGTAGTCTTTTATAAGGTAAATAAGCAAACAAAACCAGCCAGATTTGAAATCTTTTTTTTTTTTTCCTAGTACTAAATTTGAAGCTCTTCTGGGTTTTCATATAGGTTTTAAACATTCAAACTCTTCAGTAGTTTTCCTTTGGTCTCTTGCATAAGGATGTAATTTTTATTTTTGCATGATCTGCATTTAAATCAGTGGGAAAACTTCCATTTATTTCAGAAGAACACAATCAGATCTTACTGTTTGTAGACAGAGAAAATCCTCAAAGAAGGGGTTAGAAACCCTGAAATCTTCTAAGAAAGGTTGACCCTTCAAGAGTTTTAGACTACAGAGCTTATGAGTATGGTTTCTTAAAGAAAAAGAAGGAAAAGCCAAGCTTAATTTTTCTAAGCATTAAAAGGAATTGTCTTGTTCTTCAGATCCATGTCCCTCTTTGGATGATAAATGACGACTATTAGGACTCTGGTTTATCATGACATAAGCCACAAATCTCTTCACTGAAAGCTGAAAAATGCAGATTTTTCAGACAGGACAAAGAATGATTGTGCCAAGTTCTGTGAGAGTCCAGTCCAGAAACTGGCACCATGTTTCCTACAAAATTTTAAAATACAATTAAAAATAATAAAAAATTATCATATTGAAAAAAAAAAATCATGTATGTAGAAAGTAAAATACAGCAAATGAGCTGTTGACTTCCTGCATTTGAAATTACTTTCTCTGTCCTGTGAAACTTAGGTCCAGATGAAACAACAATATTGAGTATCTATTCACAACAGACAAGCCTTGTGGAAGTATATACATAATTTATGGTTTACTGGCTATCTTTTTTAAAGAATCAGCAGAACAAAGAAAACATCAAGGAAAAATGACTATGTAAATTGTACTATCTTTTAGTTAGGCATCAAATTAGTCAAAATGAAAAGTAGAGATGGCAACCTGATTACTTTAGCAATTTGATTTACTCTGACCTGGGGTAGCTTCTGCATATTTTACATGTCACCTCTACAGCAGAAGGTTTATCTCACCAACAGCACTTTGTGTTCACAGACACTCTTTCTCCTGCTGTAACTGCATAAAGAGCTCCTGCCGTGTACATTTCTGCTTCCTTTTGACATATGGTTAGTAATATATATCAAGTTAATAATGTGAACAGTTTCAATACCTGAAAAGGATCTGTATTTTCTATTTCATCTCACACAATGGAACTTAGGAGGCCGTAGAGAAGGTCCCTGCCAATATCATCACTCAGTCCATCTAACTACCTCATTTTCTCATATACATATATTTGCATACAGAACCTCCTGACAGACATAAGCAGGCTCCATTTAGCTTCAGCGAGATTGATTGCAAAAGCAGCCAGAGCTGTGCAAATATCTGCTGATTCAAACTTTCACCTAAAATGCAAGAAAATGTCACGGCAGAAGTAATTCATGCTTCAACCTGCTGTAATTGTAGGGCAGATTCCAACTCTATGCAGAAAGCTGACAGTTCAAGAGACTCTTTGGTCTCACTTTGACAAGCTGTTTGGAATGTTAAGTTCTTGCACAGACTTTCATTACAGTTCTTCATAGGACAGAATTCTACTCTTGATATGAAGAACTGTATATATTTGTATAAAGTTATTTGTGCTTAACAGGCTTTGTAAACTTTGTAGTCCAGTATTTATATCCTTCTTAAAAAAACCCCAAAAAACAAAAGATAACAAAATACAAAGATGACACTCACAGTACTAACAAAATAGTGTGTAAATTAATGAGATGTTCTATCTGCTAAGTATTATATTGCTGTGCTGCAAACAGTTGATGTTCTCATTACTGTTGAGCATCACTTACACAGAGTCATGGCCTCTTCTGCTCTTCACTCCATCCCACCAGTGAGGCAGCTGGGGTGCACATAGAGCTGGGAGAGAACACAGCTAGGACAGGTCACCCCAGCTGACCCAAGGGACATTCTAGACCATACTATGTCATGCTCAGCATATAGAGCTGGTGGAAGAGAGAGGAACAGGGAGATGTTTGGATGACATGTGTATCAGAGATGTGTCTCTGTCCTCCCCTGTAACCATTATGTGTCATGGGGCCTTGGTTTCAGGGCTGAACACCTGCCTGCCCATGGGGTGCTGTGAATTCACCCCTTGTTTTGGTTTGCTTGCCCTCTCTGCTTTTGCTTTGCCTATTAAAGTATTTTTATCTCAATCCAGGGGTTTCTGCACTTTTACCCTTCTGATTCTCTCCCTCGTCCCACCGGGAAAAGTGTGTACACGATTATGTGTGGCTTAGCTGCCTGCTGGTGCTAAACCAGGACAATTATAAATTGTATTCCATCAGGGAATGTTTAATTACATATTTTCTTACAGTTTAATTATACTGGTAAGATGAAGTGTTATAATTAAGATAGAGAACATTCATGATTACGAAGACACAAATTATTTAGCAGTTAGCAAATATTCAAATATTGCTATAAACAAGGTAATTTTGAATGAAGATTGAAAAGAAAAGACTGAAGTCTGTGATAACACAGCATGACACAATGGATTTGACCAACATCTTCAAAAAGACTTCATTGTTAAAATGCAGATAATAAAACATTTTGTATCAAAACCCAAATACTTTTAATATAGAATTTTAAATTGTATGTGATTTAAAAATATTTTTACCTGAATTTTGGCCTGTATCTTGAAAAAATACAGAGTTCTATAAAATTTACAAAGAAATCCCAACAGCTGCACTACAGATGCAAGTTTTGCTTATGCTCATTATGATAAAATAAAAAACAAAAAGAAATAGAGAGAAATTATGAAAAACTTCCATAGTCAAAGCTAAATTTTTAATAAATAAACGTAGTGTTGTATGCTAATACTTTGACAGCTCTGAGTATCATCCAGGCATATCCATCCTGAGTTGTAAGGGAAATATATACAGGTCAATATAAGTAGGTTGGAATAGGTGCCTCAGCTTTTATTTTTAAAGAAATTGAGTTTGGCTTGTGCAAAATAGTTTTCAAATAGAAAAATTACATTCTACATTGTAAGAAGCCACTGGCTTGCCTTTGCTTTGTGATTAAATGGCATAGGCACCACTATAATGAGGCAGTATATCAAAGTCTTCTACCTGGTTGTTTACACTCTGTGAGGCTGTATGAATGAAGGATTTAAAAGTTTTCATTAAGTCCTTAGCTGCTGTGAATGCACAAACACAAAGCCAATTATTTTAAAGGCACACAGGATTTTACTCATTTTATCTTTCTTGAGAGCACGATTGCTGCTGCTTATGCTTCACTGAACAATAGAAATAGGGACAAAATCTCTGTCTTTTGAGCAGTCTGTAACAATCACTTTATTTATACATAAAATATATTCTCATGTGTAGGCATCAGGACTGAATTTGAATTTTGAATTGCAATAGCAAATTTGGGAGTGCAAGGAATTTTTATTGGAATTACATAGATATTTCTTTTAACAATAATTAGCTGGCTGAATATGTACATTCCTCTATACTATTTCTCTTATCAAAACCATTTCTGCTTGGGGGGAAAAAAATCTTACTTTTTTTATCTGAAGAAAAGAGTTCACAATAGACCAATCTAAAACCATAACTTTTCCAGCTAATTCACTGTACCATCATTTAGAGAAAATAAGAATATTCTATCTATCTAAACCACAGATTTATGGTTACTATCTTTACCTGAGACACTGAATTTGCATTAATTTCTTATGTAACAGATGAATATCATTTGATTAGGAGAGCGCAAAATTTATACCGAACCCATATTTAATTCATTGGTCTTAGAGGATGAAAGTAGCAACCCATTCTCTTTAAAAAGAATAGAAAGATTTATCTGAATTGTAAAGTTTTCTGCCAATTTTTTCCATTTCTAATGAGATAAGAAGTTTGAACTTTGATATAGGTATATAGCTCATGTCATTAATACATTTTAATGTCCTTGTAATGAAGCAGCATTTCAGAAGAAACGAGGTGCATGAATAAAGAGCATATACAGTTACTTCACATTATGACACAGGGAGAAGATAACATACACATTGAAATACAAGGGTGATTTACCTAAGTATAATTGTCCATATTTAACTAATTTTTAGTACATTTTTGGGTTTCTAAAAGAGTTTTGATGCTGGTTATTAAGGAAATGGGGAAATTGCAGCACAGAAACACATCAGTTAACACAAGTCTGGAAATCAGGACTATCTCTTTTAGGAAAAGAGGGTCTTCAAGCCTCAGCACAGTATGGAGAGTTCTCTAAAAATACCTGCTTGGTCGTCAGCAGCTGTCAGGAGAGTAAATCAAGTGCTAAGGTTGGTCACAAAAGCAACAAAGAAAAATGGAGAGCATTTTGTGCCACTATGACCACAATTTACCCATACTTGAGCTCACGCCACCTTTCATTCCTCTCAAAGAGGGAGAATAGGAAGGGTCAGAGAGGAAAAAGTATGAAACGCCTCATGTCAGAGCAGCAAAAAGGCTTCTTCAGCCTGGACGGGCGGAGAGGCCAGCAGAGAAGGTGGACGAAGCACAGATGTCTTAGATCAAAAAGCAATGTGGTGTGAGAGAGCTAGGTGCAAATTATTAACCAGCTCCCCTAATAGAGGAACTGAGGGTACGAAACGAAGAGAGCAAGATACAGATTCAAACAAGTCACAGGGCATGGTTTGTTTGGTAGCGGGTAAGAAGCCATGGATGTGTTTTTGGTAAAGAGTATTGCAGCTGCAAATATAGCAGTGGATTCAAGGAAAGGATGGACAGGTGTTGGAGGAGGGATCTGTTAAGACCCACTGAGCAGAGAAAGCATAGAAAGCTCATGGGTGAGAAACCACTGGAAGTTTGGACACTGGTTGTGAAAAACACATAAATTTATTTTGCTTTTAGTGCTTACTGCGTATCAGCTTATGGGCGCTGATGGAGAAAAACAACTGAGGTAGATGCACTTTTTACTCTTATGACCCGTAACACACTTTCTGTTTATAAACTGGGTCAGTCTCAAGCAGTTGCTTCTCTGCTCTTGGCAAAAGTCTTGAAGGAGACATTAAAACAAAATTAAAACTTTAGGCTTTGTATTTAGTCAAGATTTGTAGCACAATTTCTGACAAAACGGTGCCTGATCTTTCTGTCCACGACAATTCAAAAGAAGCAACATCCCATTTTCTGCAGTAATTTATTTTTTCTTCAAATGCCTTCTTGTGCTAAACATTACCTTTTGCAGAATTTGACAAGACTGAAGGCAATGACATCAAAAGGAGAGAATGCAAATATGCAGAAGTATATTTCTCCACTGACTAGCCTCCCTTTTGAAAGCTGTTGAGGAATACCACTGAGCATACTGTGCTCAACTGAAAGTGACAGCGCTTTATCACTTTCCTGGAGGTAAATGGCTTTTTTTATAAATTTTTCTGACATCAAAGATAAAATATAATTTCTGACACTGCCTCATCTTACAAATCTATTCAAATATCTTTTAAAAACAAGCTGGAAGGTATAGCAAATATAAGGTAGTATCACACTGTAAAAAAAATGCCATCAGTAACATCAACAGAAGCAAACAAAAACATATACATTGTAAAAAAAATACTATTAAAAGCAGATGCAAGTAAGTACTTAGTTTCCAACTGAAAATCTTGAATGCATACATCCACACCTATGACTAAAAAATCCTGTAAGCCTCCCAGTCCTAAAAGAAATAAACTGATCATAAAATAGTAAAATACAGTGACCAAAAGGCTGTTTTTAAATAAGTTAGAGAAACATTAGGAACTCCTTGGAACACCTGATCCTAACAGAGTCACTGGACATGGGCAAAACAAACCCTCAAGGTCCATTTCATTTTCCAACAGGGAAAAAAAAGTAACAACTCTGTGGACAGAAGTACAGCTTTTTCTTGCTTATAATTAAAGAAGTGCAAAATATAGGAACTATTCTTTCCTATTCTTATATTTGATTTTGTAGATATTGGGACACCTATGATACAGGAGATCCGTGACTGGATCTTCAAAGAAAAGTTTTCTTCAGGATTCTGTAACAGAAAACCTAGCTACAAACTTTTCTTAAAAGAGAAAAGGCTGATTTTTGTTTTGGAAGGATTTAAAATGCTTTTTCCAACTAAAAAATGTTAAGCTATGTTTCTGAATAACCCTTCAATTGGCAAGGATTATTCTTATGTTACAATTTTCTTTTCTGAGCCCTTATGGCCACTCCTCAGTGAGCATATTTTGGAACCTAGTCTGACCAATCCAAGCCTCTTGAGGGAAAGCCAATGAAACTAACTCTAAAATTTGGCATTTCACTGCAGAAGCCAGAGATGAAATTATACTTTTCCATTGTTTATAAAAATTCCCAACCTAGCCTTAAAAGACATGCTACAGTAGAAGTTTTTACCTTAATTTGCAAATTTAAATATGCTGACTTGCTACAATCTGATGCAAGGCACATTTGAAAATCTCCTTGTAAATCAGAAAAAGAAAAGGAGTGATAAGTGCTTGTTGGAAATGTCAAAGGAAAAAGGACAAAGTAAAAATGTATTGACAGGCTATTTTTTACAGGAGAACAAAGCAAATAATCTGATTCTCATTTTTGCTATTGATTATTACTGTACTGTAGATGTTATTATGCATACTCAAATTGTAAGCCTGCCTGTGTGGCAAACTCTTTTTCAGCTGACTATACCACTTAAATTTTAAAAAAAACCACCAAAATCAGAATTGATGTTCCTGACAGTTAAAATGCTGTATCTCTGCATCCTCTATTTTTATTCCAGCTGGAAATACTGTTTATACAACTCTGCTACACCCGCTGTAAACTTTGTGGATGTGTACAATGTCTTCCATGAAACAAAACCACAGGACATATTTGATTTGGTGAGGAGATAAGGTGTTGCAGGAAGAATACCCCAGCGTATTTTATTTTATAACCTTTATTACAAGTTTTTCTTTCTTATCCTGCAGTGTCATTAAAAGTGTGATTATGAATGTAAGCATCTCTATAGTGTTCTTGCTAGCCAACTTGTCAACTTCTGCATGAAGAATAGTGTAAATTTCTTTTACTTCTGGTTTGTGGTTTATTTGCTCTGGTTTTATTAACAGATGGCAAACAACTCATGTGGGTCAAATTCGTGCACAAACTTCTACAAAATAATGTTCCAAGAAATTTGGCACAATATTACTTCAATTGTGAAATTGGAAAGTCAATTAGCTTAGGGCTTCACAAGCTTAGTGTTGGCAGAAATTCTAGCATGAAATGAGCAGCATCAGCAAAACTGCAGTTTATGAATTGATTGAGAAAGTTTTCATTACTAACAGCTAAAGTTAAGGACAAGCATGAGTAACCAGTCACAAGTTTCCATTAGCAATACCAGCCTGAAAAATATCAGTTAATAAGACATGGAATAAAACATTTGTGAGCTGACAGCCCATGAGAAAACAGTAAAACAGTACCTCATTACTGTTACTGTATTTAATGAAGAAAGTTGGTATTCATACACTGGTTATACATAAAACAACCTGAAAGAGAATCCTAGAAAGTTTAAACCTCTTTCCAGGGATATGAAGGTGATAAAAAACAGATTGGAAAACAGCAAGGTAAATAGCTTTTTTTTTTTTTTTAATGGGATCAAAATTTTCATGGATATTTTCTGAATTTCACATCCAAAGTGCAGACAGTGCATATAAATATGTAAGCATATGTGTGTTTATGTGTGTGTGTGTGTGTGTGTGTGTGTGTATATTATAACTGATGCAGATTATTTCAACAATGATACTGCTGATACCTAAAGTTGTGACTAGAGAAGTGATTAAAGTTCGGGAGAAAATTACAATAAAAAACTCAAAACATTGTGCATCTTCTTAAAATACAATTTGCCAACAATTAATCCTAGAAAATATCCACAGTGAAATAAAAACCAGCAAAAATTACACTTTCAATCTTTTCTAATGTGTTTTCCATCATCTGGAAAACAAAACATTGTGTTGATTCATGCAAATTTGAAATTTCAAGACTTCTGAAAAAGGAGATTTTATGTGCAACACATATATTATGAGGGAATGTTCATGCAAGGAACCTGACATTTTGCTATTTGTTTCTTCTAGGCTGAGAATGTTACCACTGAGTGCATCAACAAAATAGTGATCATCTAAAACAGATAAAAACTCCAAAAAAAAAAAAAAAAAAATCACAACTGCTTCAAACTGTTAGAGATGCTATGTATAGTTTCTCTCAACTATCAACTAATGAAGGCAAAATGTTACCTTTTGACAAGTTTGCTGAAATTATCCAGTAAGATAAATGAATATATATTCATATAACAAAATTCACTGCAATTAGGACCATTTTTAGCAAACAAGCCCGGACACTGTACAGGTAACCTGTTACTGTCCCTACAGCAAACTGTTTGTTAACCAAATGTTATGAGTTTTGGCTATTTATGAGACACAGGAAATACATCAACAATGGGGAAGACAACTTGGCTTGCCTTAGCTTGGCTTGGCCAGCAAATCTTACCAATTTTCACAGGATACAAAGGAGAAAAATTAAATGCCAAAAATGTCCCAGAGCTTCCTCTGGCAATCTTTGAAATAGTTCAGAAACTAAGCATGTATTTGCATGCTTATTTAGTGCTGAATTATTTCATTAGTGTTTATATAACTTTATTTTTCAAAGATTCCTTACTCCCTGTCTGAAGAGAGAAATTCATGCCTGTGGAATTATACCTTGGTCCAAATTAGTCTCTTATCTTCCCCAAACTCCTTTTTGCTGTAGTTTTAGCTTAATGATATTGAGGCAATTTATTAGATGATATATAAAACCCAGAAAACAATCAGGTACTAAGTTTCTCCCTTTGATCTTGGTGGGTCCGGATTAGGAAATCTCCATGTATTCAAACTGCATTTCCTATGAACAGGAATTTGTTTTTCTTTTAAGGGTGCATTAATGGTAATAGAAATAAAAGCAGAAACATAGATGTGGGATCTAGGTCTCCAGCAAAAAGCAAAAAAAAAGAGATGGAAAAGGATAGTGAATCTGTTTGGGTTTTAAGGAACTGGAACTCCTTCTGTGAGCAAATAGTGTCACAAATTATCTGAAAAGGAGGTATTTGTGCAATGATCTCTCAATGTCTCAGTGGAAAGAGGAAAAGAAGCATGTTTACCTATCACAGGTAATCTCTCTTCTTGGTAAAAAATAATTACTTTTTTTTAAGGAAATAAAGACTTTCAACATGACACCTCTGAGGTGACAGCATTAAACAATAATTCAAATTAATTAAGTCATTACAAATGAGGACACTGTAAAGTTAGGCAACTTGGAAATTGTGTTAAAATAATTAGTTGAATATATTCTAGCATAGAAATGAAAAAAAAAAAAAAAAACAACTACATAGGAGGTGATACCATGGTGTTTTAATGGAGAAACAAGATAATTGAGGTTAATAAATTAAAACAATGCAGTAGCATTCACTTGAACTAGATCAGCTATGTATGCAAGTAAATTGAAATTAGATGGAGATGTTTAAAGTCTTTTAAAGCATTATTTAAATTTTCATAAACACTATCATAAAACATAAGTTTGAATATATATGACACATGAAGGACCAAAAGAAAGCTGTTTTTTTAACAGCCAGAAACTGGCAGAAATCATTTTTACAATGCATTCTTTAAAAAGTGAAAGATGTATACAACTAAAGAAAAAAGAGATTAATAAATTTTAACATTTTAAATGTAAAGTCAGGCCAAAGAACATTTTGAGACATAAAAGTCTTGAAAAATAAGAGTATCTGGTACCAGTGGGGGCCTGCAGGGCCATGAGATTATGAGAATGTAAAAGAAATGCTCAAAGAAGATAAGGCTGTAAGAAAAAAAATAAAACAAGCAATTAAATTAATTCTTTGCATCAATCTACCAAGGAGCTTGAGTGACATCCTAACCACTGTTTTGGTTTTGGTTGGGTTTTCCCTGGCATCAAATAAGTGGCTGTCTCAGTGAAAGCATTAGCAAAAGAGGCTTTGGAAAATAATCAATAAAATGAATAAAAAAAGATTACTACAACACAACAGCAGTTATACAAGAGCTGAACAACTAAAATGCAAATTCCAAAGATTAAGTAAAGTGAATGAATTAGCCTTTAAACTGGCTCTATTACTAGTGCAATAAGTAGGAATTCTGACCAAAAAAAAGTTTTTCCAAGAGACTGGATGTGGACTGTGGAAATATAGAGCAGTAAGCCTGGCTACAATACCACTTAAATTAGTCAAAAACAAAAGAAAAAACAGACTGAATAGGAAAGGAATAAGTATTGTAAAATTGTGAAATGTCACTGTAGCTTTTGGAACCAGAGTTCCTGCTTCTCAGAAAAGACATGGTGCAGTAGAAATGCATGGGAAGGGAAATAATAGATACCAAAAATATATAACAGATTCTGTAATGGGATTGACTAAAACAGTGGAAATGCCTCAGTCTGGAAAAGGCATACCTGAGGAGATTATGCAAGCACATATAATCATGACTGCCATGTAAAAATATTCAGGGAATAAGTGCTCACTGTTTCATGATGCAAAAAATTAGCAGCATGAGAGGAAATTTTGCAGTAAATAAAAAAATAAAGGATATCCTTTATATTCTTAAAAATAGTTTTGTGGAACTTACTGGTCTAGCATTAAGTACCACATGTAAATGTAGACAAACTCAGAAGGGAAATGCTTACAAGGGAGTAGCACTTATGACTCTACTAATTAATTCCTTAGGTCAAAAAACATTGACTATTACAAATAAGGAAAGAAGTATCACTCTGAATTTGCTCCAGTGCTTTACTACTTTACTGTTTTAAGATAGCAGTCCTCTGGTAAATTCACTGTACACCTGAGTTGGAGTCCTCTGGTAAATTCACTGTACACCTGAGTTGGAGAGACAGTATGGCCATTACAGAAAGCACACTTCAGAACAGCCCCCCACCATCCCCCTTCCCATTATCTCTTTCTTTTGCCATTTCTGGTCTTTATTTAGCCATTTCTAATACATTAATAAATTTTATTAATTTAAAATATCTTCATTGACTCCTTAAGGATTTTGAGTCTTGAACCTAACTGTGCTATTCTACAAAATTTTGAGCAGGAAATCTGAGTAAAAAGAAACCATTGAAGCTTCTTCTATTAATCTGGTACTCTAAGGTCCACACTGAAATTTCCCAGCAACATTTTCCTACACGTGACTGTTAGATCACATGAATAAAAGAGATCAGTTAGCTTTCATTAGTTTCGTGCTGGAAACCAGAGGTAATACTAGGGGCCCATGAATCCAGAAATACAGCCAGAAAGGATAAATTCTGATTAAGGATTCAGTCTCACAATGTGGATGAGAAACTTCAGCTTCATTTCAAGTACTCAGTGTGATTCATTCTCTGTCCCTTTTGAAGCCTCCATGAGGTGAAAGACAGCTAGACAGAGAAGCATTTCTACAAAGCATGATCTAGCATTTTGTTGGAAGTTCTTTCCTTTCCTTTTGGAATATATGAAAAAATAAGTCATTATTTGATTCCTTTGGCTGGTCAATAATGCTCCTTTTATGTAGTCTGAGTATAAACATCTGTGAATTAAAATGGTGTCTCTGAGAAAAATATGTCGAATCATTAAAGCATCTATGCTGGCAAGAAGTAAATCTTCTATAAGAAAACTATCTGAAAAAATCACATCAGTACTGTTTTGGGGGGGGTTTAGGAGGTTTTTGTTGGGGTTTTTTTTAGTTGTTGTTTTTTGGTGTTTCTTTGTTTCGTTTTGTTTTGTTTTTGTTTGATTTGACTTGGGGTTTGTTTTGTTTTGTTTGTTGTTTGTTCTTTTTTTTTGAGAATCTGGTGAGATTTTATAATGTTGTGATTCCTAGAGATTATACCTGATAAATGGTTCTACTTTATTCTCACAGCAGGTGCCAAAAATATGCAATACTTAGTGTCACAAAAATTGGATGCTCGAAATTTTATTTTCAAGAAGGTATGCTCACTTGCTCTTGCTCTACAGTTCTAGTATGGCCACTTTACAAAGGGTGTAAAGCACAAAAGTCGTAAGAAAGCAAATAGTTACTTCAGATGTTAAAATCTTACATATTCAAATGAAATTTCCTAATAAACATTAAGACTGAGGGGAAAAAAAAAAAAAAAGCTTCAGGATTCCAGGCTCAAATCTGCAAAAACTGTGATGAAATTGTTTTCTTTTCACTCTCATTAGTTTTAAATGGAGACAATAATTGATGATTTCATACATTTTTCTATTTTTAAATTTACTTTAACCAAACACAAGAGAAAACAGATCCAGCTCCCTGCAGGGAGTATAAATATTTCTGTTCCTAATATTATTCTAAGGCTTTGTTTTCAGGTTAAGATGCCCTTGGCAACAAAACTAGTTTTAGGCACCCCTGCCTCCAACCATTTATTTGTGACCTCTACCTCAGTGCACAGCTGGTGCCAAAATACAAGAATATTTGTTTGTGGAACCAGATTTAGAGCCTTGTAATAAATCATTTTGGCTGGCAAGAGAAAGTGGAGGGCTACTGTACTTATTTATTATTTATGTACAGCTAAAGCAGGATTAGTTACCTCAGCTGTCTCTCAGGTGGCACCACTAAATGGCTGTTCTACTGCTTTCTGCAGAGGAAAACACAGGGAAGGTATAAAATCAGGGAGGCTTTCTGACCAAAATCAACAAGGCACTGACCCATTTCTAGCATCAGTCCACAGCCACAGAATCCTGCACAACTGTTTAATTACCAGCTGTATCAGTTCCCTCCCAGTTATCTCCCTTCCTTTTGTGCAGTATTTGAAGGCTATTTTATAGTGGCAGAGAATACAGGGGTCTTACTAAAAAATATGTTTATTCTGCTGTTTTAGAATTCAAAAATATGTATGGGGATAACCATCTAAAAGAAAATACTACTGATAAAATGAAATATTAATTTATCTTTCTCAAGAAATGTGTGAAAATAGTTCAGAGTGTATTTGCATAACAGTAAGCCACAAAACAAAAAGCTCAAAAGCAAGACAATATAAAGAAATGGTTCTTTTGGAAATCTGTAGAAAATTAAGAAAAGACATGATTCAGATGCCCAAGCAGGAACTTCGTAAAGTTCATAAATACCTCTTCCACTGTGAGCAGTCTGGCCTCTGATTTTGTGACTACTATATAATTGAGGAAAGCAGGGATAGTGTTACGACATTATTTTAATGATCATAGCAGTAGAAATAGGACAGAAAGAAATTGAAATTTTCAATGTATTCCAGATTATATGTAAAAATTATCTATTCTTTTGCAGTATTTCTTCCTGTGTACTGCTCCTTACAGGAATACTGTGTGGATTAAGGAGAAGAAAAAATAATTACATCTCTTTTGGTTTCTCCTTCCAGAAGGCATTTAAACTATTAAGAATTCAATGGCTATAATATCCCAGATTAGTAAACCAGGATGTGAGAGGAGACTTCTGAATTTTTTACACAGACAAACCTGGGAAAATCATTCTTGAACTAAGTCAATTAATGCAACCCAAAGACAAGCCTCTAATTTTTTTTGGCATTTAGAGCATTTAGCATGAATCAAAACTTCAAGTAATTACCTAGCTAGTCCCTGATCTATGTATGAGGCAAAAAAGGAATCCTTTGCTTTCTCCTGAAGTTGCTTTCTATTATAAACTCAAACAACATAAGTCTTTCTTTTTGTCATGTGTTGGCCATAAATAATTGTTAAAAAAATCTGATTTGGAGACTTCAAAAATGCTGCAAAATGGAAAACAGAACATTCAAAGTCAGTCTGGCCACACTCACTAAAAGGCAGTTGACAAATCTCCCCATGTGGTTCCCTGAAACAATTCAACAAAAAATTATCCCATGACAACAAAGCAGAGAAAAATACAATTGGACTATTTTGTCTCGCTATTTTTGGGTAGGGATGGGTAGTATAAACTGATTTTATGTTTATGATAACTGAAAACCAATCTATTTTGGAAGAGTCTTCTAGAGCTGATTCCTACCATTTTAGGGTACAAGCAAAAAGCATCCCTTCACACACCAGCTTTCCCACGAGACATTGACAAGGTGGGATGACAAGGTGCACAGTAGAAAACACCGTGGCAATTTTCTGTTTTGATGAAGTTTCCTGCTATGACTCAGAGCTGCATGACGCTATTACTCACATCCCACTCCTGTGAGGAGTGAACATGGGAGAAAAAACCTCAGCTGCATTTGCAGATATGTTATGGTCCCAGCCACGCTGCTTTGCATGACTGTCCCACCTTCCCATGAAAACACCAGAACTTCTAGAGAAGCAAGGCCAGTCAAAAGAAAAATACATTGCTGTATCTGAGCAGAGAAAATCTGTTACTGGGAAGTATCTTGCTGTAGGATGGGGATTTTTTAGTCCAAGACAGGTATAGCTGTCATCTTAAAGCAGGTGACTCCTATAATTCAGCTAAAATATGTTTGAAGAAAAAAAAAATCCCAATATAAAAACTACAGCAAATGATTGGGATTTCTTCAGCACAAGGCTGCACTGACCCATGAACTCAGAGAATCTGAAATTCAGAGCAGGAGATTCTATACATAATAAGACATTACAATATTACCTTACAACTTGAAATTCATGTGTCTGGAGTTAGGTGTCCAAAATCCTAAACTCCAAGGAAGACAAGCTTGCAGCTAATGGCATGGAACTGAAGTTTACCAACAGATAAATAGGTGCTTGTTCTTAAACTCTGCATATGTGACTACATCAACTTACATTAGACCCTTTTCATACATAAAAAGAAAAAAAATTCACATAGATATGAAACATTACCGTGACTCACTACTGCTCAGGACATAGGGACCCCTGAAAAAAAGCTATTCAGTGGACACTTAAGAGAAGAACTAGTGGCCTTTTTATGAAGTATGGGGTAATGTAATGTGTCTCAGATCCAGTGAGACATAATTCAGTTATATCAACTTTAGAAGTGAATCCCACTGATCATCTCCATCTAACATGATTTTTCACTCCATCTGTCAGTAAGAGAGGAATGTGCTGTAAGTACCATTTTTTTATTTTCTAAGCACTCCGTGACTGAGAAAGTGATATAAGTAGAATAAGTTTCTCATAGGACATGAAGTTCTCTCCTTACTCTGTTAGTGAACTTTGGCAATATTCTGGCAATGTTAAAATGTCCCCTATGATATTCAGGAACCTTTCCAAATTGGGTTGTTATTTATGTCATTAAGCAAATTTATCTTTCAACTTATCTGCTCCAGTGAGACTACTGTACACCAATAGAATTTGACTTTTTTTTTGCATTTAGTTCTACTGACAGGTAAGTAATTTGTGGCTCTTGTCTTCAAAGAAAAGAGAGACAAATACTCTGGGTTTTCATATGTTTTCATATGTTTTCTTTTACAGTCAAATTTAGAATAAAAGTAGCAGGCTTGTTACAGGCAGACTTGCTCTGCAGCTGGTGGTAAAACTGATATAGCCATTTTAAGCATAGTTCAGGCACACAGCTCAAAAGATGAGATGAAAGATGGTAAGTTAGTACCTACAACAGCCATTACATCTACAGAACCAAATTTCATACAAACAGCTAAATTTTTGCACCTTTTAAAACAAAATTAAACACTGGAGGACAGATACATTTGGATTGCATTGGAAAGACAAAAACACACATTTTAATATAACACACCAGTGAGTTTCTTTTTATTTTTTGGCCTTTATTTTGTCTCTGAATGTTACAAGATAACGAAGACTGATTAGCTGAGCAGCCATTAACTGCTTTAGAAGTGATGGGATTTATAATAGTAGCAAAGCTGCCAGTTTTCTCTTCTGTCTCTTGGGTAATTAGAGAATAACTGTCTTCCAGATGTGCTGGCAGCACACACTCTATCAGTCTCTCTGTCTTAAATTCTTTTCCTCAATTCAGTAATTTTTATGCTAAAAAGGGAGAACTATATTGTTTAGAAATGTTAAAAATACAGTCCGAATTTGGACTCTTTACTGAAAAGTAATCTATGGACACAGCTTTCTATGATACAGAAAAGTTGGACTGTTGTCTTTGTACTGTGCAACAAAACCAAGCAAATAAAACACTCTAGAAGCCAAAACAGTAGGCCAGACTGAATGTGTTCTGGGATATTTCCAAGCTGGCTAGAGCTGATATTTCTCTAATACTTCAGTACCACCCTACTTCAGCCTACTGGTTGAATGTCTTCTGAGGTACCAATTTCAACACTGAAACATAGAGTGAGAAAGATAGATCCATTTAGTGACAAATCCCCACCTCTCTTTGGTTTCAAGTGGTTTTCCAGCTCTTGTATATTGCCATATATTTTTGCTGAGTGTCCACATTCCTAGCCCTAGGGGCAAACAGCTGAACACTTAATCACATGAAGTGTCACCACCCTCTTCAAAAAAGCTATGTTTGTAGAACTCTGCTGTCTCCTTGAATATCGACAATTTCACAAGATCGCAAACCATTCTAATTCTAGGTAACTAGAATTCAGCTTTCACACAAATCTATTTAAATAAAGTTTTGTTACATATCTATTTTGTTAAATATGCACCATTCCTCAATACACACTTTCCAAATTACCTAAATGTTTTTTGTGCCTGTCCCACTCCAAACAGTTGGTGTCAGCTCTGTGTTACTGCAATCTTAAAATTTTATCAAATCTTTATAGTATAAAATATGTAAAAAACTATTTCTTGATAAAATATGTGGTTTGCTCTCACAGTCACTCACATGCTATAAGATGACAGCAAAATGTACTGCTGTAAAGTTTTCCAGTCATCGCCATGGTTTAGCAACCGAGGTCAGTGAGGAAGTTCCCATTCAGGTTCATACCAGAATGTGCATTCACACTATATCAGAGATTTCACAGCAATTTAAAAAGACTACATTATAAACCTTTGTTAAGGGCTATCAAATTACATTTGCTTTCTTCAATTCTTTCAAAGTAAGTTTGCACATTTAATTTTTTGTGTATACATGATCCTATGACAGTTCTTCATATTTGTTTAAAATACCTCTTCAGTTTAAAAAATTTGTTATCAAATTCTAATCATACATTACAAGGTATTTGCAGTAGCACACTACATTGCAAGTCTAACATGCATGTTTTCTGCTTCATTTAGGTCACCAGCGAACTTCTTTGGGAGTTTGGATGTATAACAATTCCAAGGACTTTTAATTCGTTGCATATTCCCTGAAACACTGTTTTAATAATTTAGTTCCCTGAACTCTTTTGCCTTCTTTTGCCTTCATTTGCAGTGAATACTGTGTTCAGTTTTCGGCCCTTTCCTACAAGAAAGACATTGAGGTAACCAGAGGAGGACAATGGGGCTGGGGAAGGCTCTGGAGCACAAGTCCTGTGTAGAACAACAGGGGAAGTTTGGGTTATTTAGCCTGGAGAAAAGGAGGATCAGGGGAGACCTTACTGCTCTACAACTACGTGAAAACAAGGTGGGGATCAGTCTCTGTTCCCAAGTAATAAGCAAGAGGAGAAGAGGAGATGGCTCCAGGTTATGTCAGGAAAGGCTTAAATTGGATATTAGGAAAAAACTCTTCACTGAAAAGGGCTGTGAAGCACTGGAACCAGCTGCCCAAGGAAGCAGCTGAGTCAGCCCTGAAGAATTTAAAACACAACTAGATGTGGTGCTCAGGGATGTGTTTTAGTGGTGGACTTGGTATTTTACGATTGTAGGATTCTGTAAGATTGTCCTCACTTATGAGACAGCACCAAAAGCATTATGAAAGTCTAAACAAGATATGAGCTACTTCTTGTACAATAGCAGCACCCACCAAAACAAGAACAGTATCACTCTATCACTGAAACCACACAATTTTGATAAAGGACTAGACATAACATGGTAACAAATAGATATTAGTAATAAGCAGTTATGAATGTACTTTGTCTCCATCTAAGAGAAATCTCTTAATGACCCTATTATATTTGTAGACTGAATGACCCTAGATTAACTGTAGAATAATAAGGAAATATCTTAATGGCACAGTAATAATAAATGTAATGCTATCAGGAAGCTACATCTCACAGGCTTCTGAAGAAAAAAAAAAAACAGAAACTGTATTAAAAGATACAAAATAGTAACACAAGACAGGAGAAACTTTGAAAGCATAATGTCTAATGGCATCAATGTAAATTATAAAAGATTAATTACTGAGAAGTACAAAGAAAGGTTATTTAAGGTATAATTAAAGCATGTACAGAACTGTGTAACAAACTAGTACAGCAGCTCGTGATTGACAACATAAACAGAAATGTCCTTAGATTGCATAAAGCTATAAAAACCCCATCTATTTACAAAGGAACCTTCAGAATCAGTTATAGAGAACTGATCACTCTAATATCCTGAATTGATACACAGGTACAGTAAGTTTAACCAATTATTATTATATATATCTGCACATATCTGTTTGTTTGTGTCTGCTACCCCAACTTTGGTTAAAATTTGGATGCAATACACTAAGTTACACCCAAATATGCTTCATAAAATATATGCTAAAACAAATCAGAATATAATTCATAAATATTTATAATGGTGAAGGGAGAGAATACTTCTTCTGAAAATATGCTAATGATCTCCAGTATCATGCAACTACAGCAGCAAACATAGCTGGATTCCTCTCAGAAAGTATAACTTATTTATACAATAAAATGAATTAACTGAGTATTTCTTCCATATCAGCAGTTCTCTTGTTGCATTTCTGGCAATTCCAATTTCAATTTGAAACACATTTTATTTTACTCATACCTTATTAATCCTGACAGAGAAGCTAGTGAAAACAGTACACCAAATCAACCTAAAGT
Organism: Lonchura striata; assembly: GCF_050655825.1. Classification (NCBI taxonomy): domain Eukaryota; kingdom Metazoa; phylum Chordata; class Aves; order Passeriformes; family Estrildidae; genus Lonchura; species Lonchura striata. The sequence goes on from NC_140704.1 coordinate 101,462,326, forward strand.
CTGATAGCAAGACCATCTTAGCTTCAAAAAGATAAAAGCAGAGCCAATGAAACAATGTTTGTCTCATAACCTCAGCCCTGCATAATCATAGTGCAGCAGATTACAATGAAGAAGAAAAAAAGTATGTTCAGATGAGTATCACTATTATGCATATTTTCAGCTATTATTCAAAGAAAGTTCTGGGCTGTGAGGTATCACTCAAATATAATTCAATTTTCAAAGATAACTATAACATGAGTCATAATAAAAATAGAATTTCTTATGCAACAGATCTCAAACACTCCAGATAAAACAGAGTTATTTTATTTAATATATAGTATTGGAAAGAATATTCACACAGCAATGAAAGGATGCTCAGCTCAAACTATGCCAAGGGTCCCTCACCTCTACAGACTGAATGGTGGAAGGAATAAGCATTATGATTATTTTTTCACAAGCGCCAGTTAAGATCGACAGTTTTGTGGAGATTAGAATTCACTTATATTTTTGAAACTATGTAAACTTTAAGCATATATAGAAAATCTTGTTAATCTTCTAAAATACTCAAATCATATTATACTTTTTCTCCCACAATCTTCCTGAAGCCTGTCATACATTTCTGAACAGTTCTTGAATTTCTTTCTTTTCTCCTAAAATACCATATCCACAGGACTGTCACTTACTAAGATAAAATTAACTAACAAATTGATGTATGTCAGTTATGAGTATTGCAATATTAAGTCTTCCATATGTGTTTAGATTCCCGCTTCTTTTAATACCTGTATTCATAGCAATAGTTATCTCAATAAAAAAAAAGGTTACATAGAATGTTTGTGCTACAAGAAGAAAGGAAATCAAAGATAAATAAAGAAAACCATCCAAATAAATACCACATGGTCTTTTCAGATACAAAATCGGAGAGAAATATTGCCTTGAAACTGCAGAAATAAATTACTGCTCCAAAAATCCACACTTTCTTTCTAAATTCTGGCAGAAAAGTGATTCTATCATGAATAAATGCCAATTAACTATTTTCACTAATGAAATTATTTCTAGAATAGCAGCACCCCATGACAGAAATCCATATTTATATTTTATAGACAAAGTGGGCATCTGTATGAGACCATGAAGAGGAAAACCATTTTCTTTCTCCTGTTACTTTAAACTCCTATATTTCTTTTAGGCATACTCCTCCACTTTCAAAAAATGAACAAACAAAAAATTAGGTAATTATATAGAAATAGAATTGCATGTGCAATCTTAAACTTCTATCCTTGTGCACAATTATTATGAAAAATGTTTACCCTGCTTCGTGTTCTACTCAGAAGTTTCAGCCTCCCTGGGTTTTGTCTCACTACCATTCTTCCTGTCTATCTAACCTATTCCTAATGCCTTCAAGGTACAAAGCAAGGCTCACTACACACCAGTGCTAATCTCTCAACTGGGAAAGCATCCCAGTCTCTTCCTTTTTTTTCTGCTATTTCTTTCTGTTTGTTATCCTTCCTCTTCCCAGAACCCCTCTTGCTCACATTCCTCTTCATCCTCTTGTCTCATCATTCCAGCTCCTTGTTTCAAGGTCCTCTACAAACTTCAGATTCTCTACCTATGACCTCTCTGCACATCTGTTAAAAATGCTTCCAGTAGAAAGCATACACCTAAAAATATGAAGCTAAAAGAGTTTCTCATATTATTAGCCTTGGACACATCTCCCTAAACTCAGTAATCAATGACAGTTTCTTTGTATCAATGGAGCTGAACAAGTTTTTCCTTCAACAATCTTTTCCAAAAGGCTGAACTAAAAATGTTGAAGAAAGTAATTTAAAATAAGGTCTACATTCTAGACTGACCAATAGTACAAAAATATATGAAAAAAATACCAATTTTTGTAATGAGAAATGTCAGAAAATCTATGAAGTGACAATAAAGTAAACTAAAAACTGATCAAAAATGTGTCCCTTTAATAAAATGTTCCAATACTTTTTTGCAGGTGCAAAATTTATTAATTATTTAATAATTAATAACTTAATTTATTGATTTTATGTATTTTTATGTGTCCTCTTTCCAGCAACTTGGACCTTTTCAAAGTATTCAATCAGTGACTGCAAGGAAGGCTTCACTTGAGAACAAAATCTCATATTTGGGGCCAATTTTTGATTCTGATAAAAAAGTTGGGTAAATACTGCTGCTTTGCGCAGTCAGAGCCAGCATTAACAACTGCTTTGCTGCTCATAATTCCATAATCACTTGTCTGCATATTCGTATTTGTAGGGGTTTGAAAGGTTTATTTCTCTTCAAAGAAAATTCCTACTACAGGCCTAGCTAATTTAAAAATAAAATTGAATTAATATTTCTATAACAACACATTTAATTCCCATCACATACAATCTTTTTTGAATTTCTTGATAAATCTTAGATTAAACTAAACAACTTATGTTTCTTTCCCAAGGCAAAAGCAAGCATTCAAAAAATTATAATAAATTGCAGTCAGTATAAATATATAGACTACATACTGGGCTAGATTACTTTCCTTTAGCAGTGGAGAAAACAGTTTTGTAATACATTTTTAACAGATGGACCCCAAAATGTAGGATTGTTTTGCTTTTTTTGGCCAATGTTTCATATGGCCCCATACTCAAGATAGGCTCAAATGTTTCCTAAAAACATATATTCACACCTCAGACAGCAGGTAGTCAGGTGTCAGACTGTACTCTCTTGAAAATATGGAGCAAATATAGCTTAAGCCTGAAGCAAAGCCTGGATAAAATAATGAACCAGAAAGTTTATGAATTCAAGTGTTATGTACTAGAGATCAATATTTTCTACTTTTCTAAATTAAATGACATCTTGACAACCTGTCTCCTTGAATGGAAAGATAGAGCATATCTTTCATCTTCCACCAAAACAAACCCCAAATTTTATTCTGATTCCATATCTGTTTAACCACAATGCAGATAAAATAATGGAGTAGCCAAAGTTCCTGATCTCTTAAACTGTACACACAAGGAATTAGACACTAATTATCTGCCACAAATTTTTAAATCACTTTGAGTATAAGGTTAAATTATTTTAATAAGGACCTCTATTAATTTCTTTGTTTGTTCTTTTTTGCTTAATTTCTGTTCACAGGAATAACAGAAAAAATCCACCTACCTAAGGCATTCATTTTACATGATCTTTTGCCACCACACTTTTAATTGAGAAAATCTTTTTGAAAAAGATATCAAAGAAAAACTGAGTAGCCTGTGCAATTAATAAAGACATCTCTCTACTAAACAATATACTTGTTAGACTTCCTCCTTGTAATGCAAATCCCAATTAGTATTTAGATACAAAATTCCATTACTTTGGTTTTCTCGCAACAAGGAATAAATTTATTTGCTCCACAGAAATATCTGAATAAAGGAATTTTCAAAGATGCTAAGCTCTTAAGGCAATATTTAAAAAAGCTAATCAAACAAAGAACTAATACAGAAATTTTAAAAAGTTTTCTAGTTTAAAAAACCGGCAACCTTTCAAAAAGAAACACAAATACATCAAATATAGGTCCTCATTTTTTGGGTATCTGGTTTGCAGTATTTTTGACTTTCTCCCTTTAAAATTCTGTATTACTCCTGTAGGGAAAACTTTATAGATAAAGAACAGAGTTTCTAAAAACTGAGCTGTTCCTAAAGAACTGGTTTGTAAAACAGAAGAGATCGTCAGCATTTTGTAGCTACTCAAAAGCTTTAAAATCAAGGCTTGGGACATTAAATAACTATTCTGAAGGAGTACTGTGCATTATCCCTCCAATGTATCCACAATAGCTCCTTTTTTTACTAGAGAAAAATGTTTCATTTAAAACCACATACACTCCTTTCAAGACAATGTTTTCAGAGATGCTAGCTATATCTTTCCACTTGCCAAATATAAAACATGTATATCAATAGTAAAATAGTAAAAGGGATTATATGCTTTGTTTTAAAACTGGGTAATTTTTTCCATACTGCAGAAGGGTTGTGTTCAAGTTACTTTGCCTTTAGCAGAACTTGGAGACTCAAACATAATAGAAATGCCAATTTCTGTGGTCTGTGTGTAAGTTATTTTGACTCGCGTATTCTCTTTATTGCTTGTAGAGTCCATGTGGCACATCCAATATCCACTCAACCAATGGGAGAGCAATTTAATACCTTTGTTATCAGAAGTTCTATATGTAATAAAAACCACCCTCTATAGTGTCTCTATAAACATGTATTTGTCCACTGAAGCATTGTAAAGACTTAGCTTACTTATGTTAGGGGAATTAAATGATTATATTTTCTACTTGGCTATATCAAATAGCTTGGGCATAAAACGTATTGCCTTAGTATCTTCTGAGATTTAGTACATGCAGAAGTAACAAGTATTAGAGAAATTAATTCCCTTTACTTCTCAACAATTAACTCATTTTATTGGAATTTCATGGGGTTTTTCCCATTCCACTCTCACCCTTCATTTCCCAAGTCAAAAATTTCCTCTTGAACTTCCAGATATTCAAGAATCATGTTTGCAGCAATCCAATAGTATCACAGACAGTTTTACTTAGACTATGAAAAAATTATTTAAAGGAATAAACAAAAATTTTACAGTTCAAAATATTAAATATTTCCATGTCCTTTTTTCCTTCACTGTCACCTTCCACTTAAGACAAATCTTAAGGAACATCAATGCCCAGGAAGACTTCATAGCTCAACTCATCTTTAAATCAGTCTAGAACAGAGATCAGTAGCAGAGATTTTGGATTAACAAAAACTTCACTGACCCTTTCTGTCACAGACAAAACTGCATGGACAATTTTTTTCCTCTCAGGGTAATACTGTGGGAAAGCTTCGGAGGAAAGTCAATGCTAATATGTCCTTGTATGTCTGTAGAAAGTGATTATTATAACATTTTTGTAATTTGAAATACTCTTAGATGGACACCAGGTGTTACCATGACTCCAAATGTCCATTGCAGAAACAACCAGAATTTCACACAACTTTTGGAAAGTCAATTTTAAAGAAAGATGTTCAGAACTCATTGTACTCTCCTTCATAAACTCACGGCATCTCAATTTGTGATGGCCTAGAAATTGTAACATTTAATCCTAAGATGTCATTTAAAGCATTTTGTAATTAAAGGAGATTTAACAAACTTTTATGAGCACAGAGGTTAATATTGTCCCATCTTTTTACAAATGAAAAGCTATCCACCCTAGTCTAATTCAAGAATTGAAATCAATGAGAGTTCTATATAAAGAGCAACGGTAGAGAATGATGCAAAATGTCAAGAGCTTCTATTTATAGGTACTGAAATTCTAACAAAAAAGAAAAAAAGAGAAAAAAGAAAAAGTTAGGTTTGAAAGGAACTGATCCTTTTGAAGTAAAAAAATATTATCTTACTGTATAAACATAACCATGCAAAAGCAGAAACTCTGTTCAATGTCTTAGGTGTTGTCCTTGAAACTCCTTGTTTAAATGTTTAGAATTTGAAAAGGATCTTATTTCATTTGACCTTCCATAGACCATAAACTGCAGAACTTCCAGAAATTGATACTATATTTTCCTTTTATGAAGGAGCAGAGAATTGTATTAAACTCAAGCTGAATAACACATATTGTTTACTTGTGCTTCTGTAGCAGTACCTGAGGTAAAACAATAATCTAATACATTTGAAGACTACTTTAGTAGCTCTTAATTATACATTTCTTCTGGGTAGCAAAATATCCATCCACATGAGAGTACTTTTATCTTTTCTGTTGAGTTTGAGACATGGACTTAGCTACTTTTTAATTGAACTCAAGCCTAGTTTGCTACAACACCACTTAATTGTCATTGGTAACATAAATCAATCAGTGCTATAGTGTAATGACTGTAAAAGCAGAAAGGACCAGGCTATTATTGAAAGGTATTTTTGCATGACTAATAAACTAGAAAACTTACAATGTAAATAATAATTGAGAAATAAAAGTTTAAAACAATGAAAAGGCATTAGAATTGTAGAAACATGATAGTTTTGTCCTTTCTGTTAAAGTCAGAAAAGATGAATAGCAGATACCAGTTTATTTTAATATGCTTACAACAGAGGAAACTGTATCCCTAAATGCCACAATACTATTTTATGTTATCTTTTCATTGCCTCTAAAATCTGCTATATTTTTCTCAGACATATAAAAATATATTTTTTCAGATTTACTATTGAGATACTGCTATTTCATATTTATTGCTGGAGGTACACTACAATTCTTCACAGACTTTCAAATTCTTCCCTAAATATCTAGGGTCAGATTCCATAAAACAAAAATAGATGAACTTCACCCTAAACATTAAACCATTTGATCAACGGTAATTATTTTTTTGTTACACACTTTGGCCAGCTGAGTCCTAGGAGCCACAGACTAACTCTTTGCTAGGCCTTGTGAAGGACTAATACACACAGAGATAGACATGTGACCTAAGACAAAAGTGTTATGTTATATGTTGTATGTTTTTATATATTATATGTTTTTTATATGTTATATGTTTATATGTTATATTTTTGTTATATGTTATATATGTTATATATGTTATATATGTTATATATGTTATATATGTTATATATGTTATATGTGTTATGTTATGAATCCCTACTGCAATCTCCTTTTAGGTACAAAAAGGCTGCTATTAGGTCTTCCTGGATCTTCTCTTCTCCAGACTGAACAACTGAACAACTCCAACTCTGTCAGCTTGTAGCTCCTGTCCTGTAAAAAACCAATCCATGGCTTTTTTTTTGGCTCTCCTCTGGACCTGCTCCAGCTGTTCAATGTCCTCCTTGTGTCTGAGGCCCCAGAGCGGGATGCAGCACTCCAGGTGGGTCTCACAGGAGCAGAGCAGAGAGGCAGAATCAGCTCCCTCGCCCTGCTGGTCACGCTCCTGTTGGTGCAGCCCAGGATGCAGTCAGCTTCCTGGGGCTGGGAGTGCACATGGCCGGCCCATGTCCAGCTTCTCATCTACCAACTCCTGTTCTTCAGGCATGCTCACAGTTTTAGGTGAACATAATGCAGGTTCAGGGCACTCTGGATGACTTTTAGCGGTCCTTTACTGTCATTGGTTGGTGGGAATGCATTAATTTTAATTGTCCTGTACTGCTCTGTGACACTTTTACTCCAACTGGTGACAGTGGGAGAGCAATTTACCAAATGTATATAAATGCTCTGAGCAAAAAGCCTGAAATTTTCTGCTAGGGATCATCACCTAGGCTAAAATTTCTTCAACTTCAGAATCCTAAGGCAATCAACCTATTCTATTTCACATACAGAGGAACATGTGAAGTGAGCCGTAAGGTCTGAAAAATTACATCTGCATGACGTATAAAAAAATACACACAAATACAAAGGATAACTAACCACAATCTATAACTTGTCGCCTTTTCATTCTCCAGACCCAGCTACAGTCCTCCCTCACCTTAGCCAACCCTCACTCCACACCCCGGGTGTGTACCAAGGATGCAAGGTACAAAACAGCTGACAAAATTTAGCTGCAATTATAGACTGAAGGGTTATTAATTATTACTAGGTCAAGGGCTTAAAGAAGTAAATGCCAATATAGAAGGGTTTCATACCTTGTGTTATCCACATCAATGCTGACAGTATAGGAAAGACACACAGGAGCCATTAAGACCCTTTCCAGGGATTTGCAGGCACCAACTATTCCTCTCCAAAATGCTGCCTGACTCGTCAACAAAGACAGGAGTAGTGAGCATGCTGGAACTCAATAGGTCCTACCTCTCTCTTGTGTATCAGGTAAGAAAGTATTGCTTTATCTCTTCAAGTTATGTAAACTCTGATTGCAGAAACTCTTTGCATAAACAATATGACCTAAAACAATCTCCACTACAGTTAAATATTTTGTCTGCATGAATAATATTTGGCTGATAATAGTTTGGGATAAAGTTTGTATGGTTATATTTGGCAAAGGAAAGTATGTTGAGAATTTTATCTATAATGTTATCTCCTTTGCTTAAAAACTTATGTTTATAAACTGTTTTACACAGGCTACAATGTAGGACTGCTTCTGAATTTAGGATATTGAATGATGATAGTTTATAGTTTATGTAAAGGTGTTCTATTATCTATAGCTGGCTGAGACTGACTTTCATTCTAGCAGATTAAAGACTGAGAGCATATAATGCATACTTTCCTGCCTCCTAGCTCCAGAAATGCAACACACCTGGGCATGAAGCCACCAATCCTCAGGAATATATAACACAAGAGCATACTCAGAAATACCAGAAACTGAAAATATACCACATCACCACACTGGCTGCTTACAGAACACAAAGTCTTTTTTCTCATCTACAAGTTCATAAATAAATTAGGTCTTGGACGCCAAGGGAATATATAAAGCATTGGGACAAAGGACCAAGGTCAAAGGTTTTATTTCTCACACATAATGGACATTCTACGTAGGTATATAAATTGCTGAAATAAGAGGGTTCATTAGGAATAGTATGATACAAGTCTGGAATTAACTCTAGGATACAAAAATGAACTTGTCACCATTTTATCTTCTAAACATTGTAATTATTTACTCATGCTTTTTATGGAACCTAAAATAACTGAAAAAAAATTAAAATACATTAAAAAGTCTAAATTTTTTTTGCAGAGTTGTCAAATAATGAATGAACTATGGGAGGATGCACATGCCCTAAATCAAAGGACCTAGGAACCTACACAGGATACTTTGGTGCTCTTGGTGACAGGTTCTCCCAGCTCTTTCAAGTTCGTGAGCTCACTTTATGAGGTTAATCTTTATGAGACAGACAGTGGAGCCCCTCACTGTGTGTTCCAGTACATGGTTATCTACAGAAGGAATGTGCCAGTGAAACAGAAAACAACATATTTTAAAGACTGGCCTGAAGAAATGAGAGTTTTCAAGAAGAGACATGTTTTTAGATTAAGACAACCTGCATTTCCTATGAAACACTGAAAATATCCTTTCTATACACAAGTTTGAGCTTGATCATTTTAATTGCCCTTTTTTGTTAATACTACGGAGAGAAAACCATTGATCTAAACAATGTAAACTGTCAATAAGCCACAACCGCTACTTTTAAAAATCCTATGTTATTGATAAAACTAAACTTAATTCCTTGTCAAGTTTATTTTATGACAATGAGCTTCTGACACACTCTTTCTAACCTTTCATCTTTAGTTCTTCCATATGCAAACCCATACCACATGCTAGAACACACACTTGTAATGAAGAAAACCTGCTGTGATCAATCAGAGGGAAAACAAAACCATAAAATATGCAACAAAAATCAGCATGACACAAAGATGATAGATCATAATTTAGCATTTGTTGTGTTTCCTGAGAGCTTACATAGGTCTGTTTTTATTTAATTATCACAAGAGGTAATAAACTTAGAGGCATACCAATGGGGAACAGGTCATTACTGAGAGTTGTTAACTTCTTAATATAATCCACTGCTCTTTTAATCACTCAGCAACTAAATTAATTAGCTGTTAAAGATTAAAAAACTTTTCCCCAAACCTAAGCAGAGTAAATAATTTATTTCTTATATTCCACATTCTATACACATTATAAGTTGATTTTATTTCAATATATAAAAAAAATTCTTTTCAATTACTGTATAAACACTTGATTGGAATGTAACCTGAAAAGATAAAGTATCAGGTATATGAAAAATATAACTTTTTTCCATACAAATACAAAACCTGTCACCTTTTCAGTATCTATGAATTCTGTCAAGTAAAGATACAAATAAAGATATGTCATCAAATTTTCATTATAAGTACTCAAGGACATCCAAGTCACAACTGAAGAGTCTTATGTGTCTTGTATGAAAAGCAACTTATTCCAATGGCTACCAATAAGACAGAAGACAGTAATCAAGATTATTTTCTTTGAGAGAATGTGCATAAAAATTTATGTATAAAAATTGCCTTAAAATAAATAGGAATAAGCTGCCTCAGACAGCAGAGTAAGAGCACAGAGGTATTGAATCAGATATAGTTTGTAGATACAGTCATACACAAAATTACATAAGTGTCAAGGATTACTTGAACAAGATATGTTTCTGCATTGAATTTCTCATTCCCCCATTGTCACTTGTTCCCACCTTACTGTCATGTTTAACACCTACTTCTCCTTCCTTCTCCTAAACTCCTACACACTCATACACAAAGATTCTTTCATTGCTATCAACTATTTAGTCCATATGTCCAAGACATTTTTAAGAACAGACAGTAGTTTTGGCCAAGATTGGTTACTTACACTTTCTTTACTGTGCTACACAAACAATTACATTTTTATAGCTTTTCTAGTATTGAACTTGATAGCATGTGTTATTACATGCTAAGAATGCATCAAGTCCAACACAGTGTACATTTCTAATACAGCAACAGTACAATTTTATATATATGCATATATATAACCAGATAAAAATCTAATAACTGAAATAAAGCTAAGCCTCACTGTGAAGGTAGAATTTACATTCTGATTGAGACTCTCTCTGCATATATTATTATAAATATTTAACTACACATACGAGTCAGAAATTTGGTTTAAGTCCAGTAGATGTCTCACAAAGAAATCAATATATTTTTACTCAGGTTTTACATTACAAGTTGGTAACTTCCTGGTCTTTTGTCCACTGATAAACCCAGTTATTTTTCATAGAGCTGAATCCTCCCTAGAAGACAAATATATCTGAAATACATTTATCTTATTAACAAACAAATAAACGTAGGCTTTTATTTGAAGAAAAACTTTTTAAAGAATAGTATGGATAATATTATGAAATATCAAGTGGACTTCTCTAACCTTCCCATTAAATCAGTTTTAAATATAAATTCTGAATTGAATCTGAAATTTGTTTAAAAACGTTAAACAACCATCAGCTTTTTATAGAATTGGTTTGAGGGAACAGATGGACATTTGAATATCTTCTTAAAAATGTGTATTTATGTAAGACTTTCCATAGGAAAAAAAATAAATAAAAGAGCTGCATTTAGAGAAAATATCCAACAGGAAAGTAAAGAAAAATTCAAAAGGAAGATGGCAATTTTTCAGGCTACATTTTAAGGATTAACAAAGTATCTGTAGCTGAAGATACCACCAAGCAAATACTTTGGTAAAGCTAATTTTTGCAAACATTCTGGAAGATCCACACAGACCTGCAGTATGCCTTGCCAGTTCCTCAGGATTTAGGTTACCTTAATCTCCTTCCAATTTACCAGTCATACTGAAAATACACAATGTATGTCCTCAGTTACTTCATGTTCTTAGACATGAATATTTATTGGCAGTTCTCATTTTTATGATGGTAAATGCTGAAATTTAGGTGTTGGATCCCATTTTTTTGTGTGTTCTTGAAATCTTTGGGAGGTGATTTATAAAAACCTCCATTTTTAATGACTTAAACTCAATTATATCAATAATGTAATGGACTTCTTCAAATCCCAAGTATGCTTATGTATCAATAATTATTGTCTAAATTCTGTTCCAGTAATGTACTGGGCAAAAAAAGCGAAATTGTTATAACAATGGGGATTGGAATAAAATAAAATACAGAGCTCAAATCTTTACAATAATATTAATTTCTTCCCTCTGTATTGCACAGCACAATTATCTCATATTCACTATGTACTTAATTTTTCCTTTCCTTTATCTTTGCATTTTTATCTGCCTTTGTAAACTAAAGAATGAACAGTTCTAATACTGTAAATTATGGATTTTCAAAGAGATTAGGCATGAATTAAGAAAAAAAAAAAGACCATATAATGCCAGTTACTTTTGGCCTTACTCAAACCAGACTTAAAAACATGACTGTGCTAACACTGCATTGCTGAAGGTCAGCAAGATCTAATGCCTGACTGTACTGAGAAACAAATGAAACCATTCATTGTAAACTGCCATGAGCAAAAGATAGCAAATACTTCAAACAGAAATAATGGAAAACAGTGCAGAATGAGCAAAGATATCTGCAGAAATAAAGCAGGGTTGCAAGTTTTTCATATACCTCTAACCACCATCACTTCTATGTAATGCAAATCTCTGTTCACATCATCCATACATATGAGTTACTACCTACTGCTGTAAATTCTCTTCATTTCAGGTATGATTCTAAGAATTGTACATGATATTCCATTTATTAGTTCTTCTAACAAGGTGTGCTTTGTCTGTCTGGGATGAAGTTAATTTTCCTCACTGGAGCCTGCATGATGCTGTGTTCTGGATTTGTAGCCAAACATATTAGTAACACAGCAATGTTTTGGCCATTCTTGGAACTGTGTTTGCACAGAATCAGAGTTTTCTCTTCTGACTACTTTGACTCTGTCTCCAGCATGGGATGGCAAGAAGCTGGGAGGGAAAACAGCCTAGAACAGCTGACCCAAATTAGCCATACCATGTAACATAATGTTCAGCAATAAGAACTGAGATAGAGGAAGAAGGGCTTGAGGGATTGCCTCCAAATGCGGCTGATGCTTGGTCAACAGCTGGAAAACAGTCGGCTTGTAAGAGGTGATTTCTTTGAATAGGTTTCCTCCTTGTTTTCTGCATGTGTTAATTTGTCTTTACCCAAGGAGTGCATTTTTCTTATTCTTTTCCCCAACCTGCTGGGTGGGGAAAGCAAGTGAGTGGCTGTGTGGGTACCTGGCTGCTGGTTAGGGACAACTCATTAAGCAAGGCTATGTAAGTTTAGCTTTCAATTCAAATACTATTTATGTACTTAATGTAAAACAGCACAACTCTCTTAAGAGAACCTTCTGCTACTCCACAGAGCCCACAGTGACACGCTCTACTATATTATGTAGCTCTTAACATACTCTGCAGAAATAAGAGCTGAAAAATCACGTAACAATTAGACAGTACAAATTTCCATGCAACCAACAGCACTGTGCTTTTCATATCCAAGGATATTAGTAACTTGACTACAAAACAATTTCTTAAGAATTCTGTCACCTCTGCTTCCTTCAGTGATATCATTAAAGCATATCAGTCCTTCTTTCTCTCAGTAACACATTATATGGACAAGATAAACACCACATCTGTAAAAACCACATCAGTGAATGGCATTAGCTGTTCAGTAAGCATCACAAAATTGAAGTTTGCAGTAACCAGATGATTATCAGCTGTCCTTTTGTGTTTGTTTGTTGTGTGGGGTTTTTTCTACCCTAGCATCTCATCTGACACTATAATTACTCTCGCATATGAATTCAGAGAACACAGACAAAATTTCAGTATCATAAAGACACAGAGGTTTCATTACCATATATGTGGAATGCCTGCATCATTTGAAAACAGGCAAGACATTAGAGCTCTGCAAGACACAAGGTTACATTTTACCCTGACGAACAAAATGCTTCTGAAGAAAAGTGCAATAGGAGAAAACATAAAATGAAAAACACATTAATAAGAACATCAGTAGAAACTGGCTAAGAGAAATTCAAAAGAGAATGAAAAATGTATTCCTAATCTCCAAAGGGAAGAATCATAAAAAAAAACAAAAACAGTGAGGCGTAATATAGTTCCAACTCTAGAAAATCGGTAAACATCAATATTTAAACCAAAACAAAGCTCTCAATATTTTACCTGTCTGAGGCCCATGTCCTCATATATCTCTGTCATTAACAACTGTTCATCTAACAGTAATAAACCCTCTACTGTTACTTTCCTGTATTTTTTTTTTAATTAATAAAATACAAAAGTCACTTTCAAGGGAAGGCGGGGGATGCATTGTAGATTTCAATATAAATTTCCAAAAGGAGTTTGAACTACTTGTCTTGAAATGTAGTTCAGCTTAACCAATAGAGTATTACAAATGACTGTTTTTATTCCAATAAAGTTGCATCAAGAAAGTTCACCAAACAATACAATTTCTTTTATGAATAAAATAATTTCTGGGAAAAAGCAACTGTTCCAGGAGTTCACCACTCTCCAAATGAAACTCCAGCTCTAAAACCCCAGCTATAACTCCAGCTAAGACACACAAAAATTAAATATATATATATAAATGCTTTTAAAGCTGTAGTTGTTGAAAATATCAATTTTCCTATGATTACCTATATTCTTTCCCAGATGACAGTAATAATTGTCATTTAGTTTATTTAAAACCATAGCTTAGATTATGCCTTTTTACCCTTATCTCCATAAAGATATAAACTCCTTGGATGTTGGAGTCAAATGACCATCCGTCATTTTCTATTTAGACATTTGATCCCGCAAAAAGTAACTGCCCTAACTAAAATACCTATTTATCTAGAAAATTAGGGGGAAGGTTACAATCTTATACATATATTTTCTGTACAGAAGAAACCTAAAACAAGTTATTATTTCACAAAAAGTTACCTAATCATATTTGCAGAAATATCTTGCAGAAAGACAAAAGAGATGAATTTTTCTTTAAATCCACTCCCTCTGTGTGTTAGGCAACTTTCAGGTGAGGTCAGTTTCCACACAGATCTGAACTACATTAATTTCCTGAAGTACTGCTTTAGGGTAGGATATATATATATATATATATATATATATATATATATATATATATATATATATATATAGTGCAGTGGCTATGCTACAAAAAGAAATTGGCAACTTTTATTTCAATCTAATAAAAGTGACCTGAGCACATCTCATAAATCTAGCTTTCCCAAAGTAAAAATGGAAGCAATTTTAATTTCTGAAACCTTAGGACTAAAGTTCTACTGGACTTAAAAGAGCATGAGAATTCACACAAAGCAGCTATGAAAAGTCCAAATCACAGCTTTGCATGAGGACCTTTAGTCGTACACAACCTCTGCTTTAGGAATGTAAGGTAACTTTTAATGTGGCCTCCTGAATAGCATCATTAACAGTGACCTTTTCTTTTGGTTTTCTGAAAAACAGCTGACAATCATAAACACAGAGTAGTAGTAATATGTGTAGGAACCTTAGTAACCTAAGAAAAGAAAATGGAACACACACACGCACTGGCCACTCCAAAGGCCACTGAAGGAAAACAATGAGATGGTTGTCCCTGTTGAAGACATCCACTGAAGCAGGTAAGCAAGGAAACTCTCACCAGGAAGCTATGTTCATTAAATAGGGTCATCAGAGTGCAGGACTTTTTATGAAAGAATTTAGGAATAAAGCAGAGAAAATATTTGATACTCTGTAACACTTAAAAAGAGATGTTTAGGGACAGGACCAAAGATAAGTAAAGAGGGATCAAGATGGATCTGGGAGGGGAAAAAGTGGGAAAATAGAAAAGGACATAAGGTTGGTTGCATGTAAAGATGTTGCTCAGCATGCCTGAACCTTGCTACACCACGGCCCACCCTATCTCCTGACTAAAGCCTATCATAGGTACACTCAGCTCTGAGCATGCACATGTGGGACCCAGTGAACTTGGAGCTGGACCAGTCTGCAAGCACAGGGTGAGGTCTGAGTGCCAGCAACTCAGAGGGGACCATGAATGTCAGGGGCTCAGTTCCGTTCAAGAGCTGCAAGTGGGGAGATGGAGGTTCTAGGGGTCACCTACAGCACAGGTAGAGTCTAGAGACCAGGTACAGGAGAGGATACTTAAAATGTGCTGTGCATGTGTTGCTGAACAGTTCCTCACCACAACTTGCTTCCCTGGCAACATAAATGAAAACAGGACTGGGACAGAAGATCATCTATGCAGGTGAACAACGAAATATTAAGTGCAACCCAAGGAGGGTGTTTCAATACAGCAGTATGTGTGTTCATGAGGATGAAGTTATGCAGATGCTCTACTGTGGTGCCATTCATTCTGGATAGAGAGAAAAAATTACACGCAATGGTAGTTATCTCAGGGTCTCGCTAAAAATTACATTTGGATAAATATGTATCTAACTGCATTTCTAGGTAATCAAATTGCTTGCTATATAAAATACCCTGCTATATTCAATTACAAAAGCTATTTTTCTTTGCTTACATCTCCAGTGTCTTCAGTTATCATTAATAATCCTACTGGAAATTGGCTGAGATTCTTCTCTGGAACATACTCTTTTGTCAATGACTTGGGTAGAAAATGTGTATTCTACAAGTGTCATGACGTACAATGGAAAATTTCAGTTTGCATAAAAAATTGTAATTTTTTTTTGAGAAAACTGTTCCAAGTCACCTAAAAGCATCCTACCTGTATCTAAAGCCATAGTAAAGCCAAAGGTAACAGGTTTCTCTGTTCTTTCAGTCTAGAACTAGCCTGGTGAGGAAATATGGCTATCAAAGCTCTCAAATTCAACCAAGAAATACATTCAGACATCTCAAAACCTCAGGAACAACCTAGAAATCCTGGGAAACCTAGATACCATGTCTTCAATCTGACAATCTTCAATAAAACTCCCAGGAGCTTGGATTTAAGAATCTGTAGGATTTTCAAGAAGAGGGTCTCAAAAGCCTACTTACAAGTTTGAAAGGAAACATTTTTTTCTATAAATAAACTTCTAGAATTTCAATTCTGCAGAAAATGCCAGCTGCTCCTTCCACTACAGATATTTTTTTCTTCCTATTAGTTTCTGGTTTGGAGTACTGAGCAGCACTTCCCTTTCAAACTCTGAGGAAATAGACATCTCTGTAAAACATGATACTTTCCAATACCCCTCAAGAGAAAATCAGACATCAAATCTCCTGAAATATTTTCCACAGCTCTTTGAAAATTAGTATAAAAATACATTAAGTATATGTAAATTCATAAACAAATACACATATGTCTATTCACATAAACACATATGTACACATTTTTGTCCAATGTCTAGTGACTGATCCACCTGAATGATGCTATTTCTCTGCTTTGGCTACCTCGGCTATCTCCTAAAGCTTTCATTACCTCCTCCCCTCCTTCATCGGATGGAAATATGTGGTCTTAGAGTGAAAAGTTCCATTTCTGTGCATTTATGTTTGGTTATGGTAATAGTTGAAAACAGACAGATTGAAGACAGATTTATTTTTTCTCAGTGGCTAACGCAGAAGAGTGCTGTATACCTCCATCTGTCACTGACATGAAATGTGACCTTTTTAGATATAGTTTCTTCATCTGTAAAATGAAAATTGCATTGCCCTACTGTACATCAGAATATTAATTTAATAAATGCTTTGGGGAAAGAAAGCTTAGAAACAGATGAAAAGCACTTACAAGTAAAATACAAATGCCACAAATCAAAGTCATTTGGAATAAATACATTAATCCAATTGTTTTTAGCATCAAGATTCGTGTAGAAAAGGGATACCAAATTCCTATTGATTATTCCAGTCTTTCCTTAAAACATCTGGTGATTACTTACACTTTTGGCACTGATATCGCCATAGTTATATCCTGGATAATACTGACTATTTGTAGTAGCTGCATAGTTAAATAAATTTATAAATAAGGAGAAGCAAAGAGAGCAAAGCCTCATACAGAAGTAGGCCTTATATTTATGACTTTCTAATAATTTCCACAGCAACATGTGGCAGTCTCATAAACATGGACATCATGAAATCATGACATCTCGAGTTTGAATAAAAGCCACATTTCAGAAGTGGAAATGTTAATAAAACCTAACAGAAGCATCCATAAAACCTGCTAAAATAATTAAATGTCACTTAAAGCATCCGTAACCATTTTTGGGCAAGCTCTTAAAGATTTCAAAAGACTGCAGTGTTATTTCTTCCTCTTGGATAAATTCCACTGCATTCTTACCAATCCATGGTTTTCACATTCATTTAACTGATATTACACAAATGTTAAAGGATGATCCCTAAGTTTCTGACAGGTATTATTTCCATTATTAGAGCCTATTATTGCTATTAGCATTTATTTCCCAGGTTAACAAAAATAATTAATACTTATTTTAATGCTAAGCAAAACTAAAACCTAAAAATTATGATAATATATTCTGAAAAATGTCCCTGGAAGGCTCTTCATAAGAAATGAAGTCAAATTAACATAACACAATAAATTAAAATAATAGTTAGAGAGTAATGTAATTTTCATGTATTATTATTTGCATCCCAAATAAGAGCACCTTGAACCTATATATATAGATTCTTAAACTCTTGCTCCTCTCACTGTAATTATCATCTTCCCTTTGTTACTGTCTCCTTTTACTTCCACTTAAATTTCACCATATTTTGTGTTTTGAATTTCAAAGCATATCTTTGCAGATACGGAGAAAAACTGTCACAAACAACAACAGTGCCTGAGTCTGATGCATAAAAAAAATTACCTTGTTCACCTTGGAAAGTAGTTCAGATTGTAAATATACAAATAGTATCTAAATTTTTCAGACCAAGTATGATATATATACATGCTTGTGTATTTATACATGTTGTTGGCTGACAACATGTCTAATAACAGTAAAAAAAATTAACAGTCCAAGGTGAAGGAGCATTAGCTTTTTAACAGAGCTCTGCATGTCAACAAATTATTGATGCTGAACTGGTAGGCTTATTTCAGGATCTAGTGAATAAATCTAAAAGTGGAAACCTGTCTGGCAGATGCAGTCATTTGGACCATTTCATGATCAAGAAGGAGATGACACTGACTTCTACAAAACAAATGTAACAGTTGGTTTCTAAAGATATTTAGACCAATGAATCACATGAAATTATTTGCATACCCCCAAAATTAAAATTATTATTTTCATAAAAAATATAGATAGGATTTGTCCTTTATTTTACACCTCCGTTTCTTAGTTATTTGTCAATATTTTAATTATACTGCTTATAACTTAGTCTAGAACATTTCCCAGTATAATACTTTTAAGTGATTTTCCTCTTAATTTGAATGACACCTACTATGCTAATTACTATGTGAATCCAAAGGGGAAAAGGGGAAGGTGAATAGGGAGGGAAATATAAAAATATGAGTCAGTAGCTCTAGTAAAGTTTTAATAATCAGTTTAAAATTGAAAATTCAAAAGGTAGAAAATGTAATAAATAAAAAATGTTCTAGTACTATCACACAATAATTAATGTGGGTATGCAGTAACCAAACCAAATTTCTTGAGATGCCCTAAAGCAGGCAAAAAGTAATACCCAATATCCTTTGATCCACTTTGTGGAAGTTTTACTATACTTTTTAAGCAGAACTTAAACTCATGCTCTGCTCCACAGAAAAATGCAGAAGCCAAAATGCAGGATCTCTTACTCCAGGAAAGAATTAATTAAAATTTTTGAAGTAAAAAATAACCAGGCGATCAACACTAAGAGAACTTCAGACACTGCCACCCTGCTGAATTTATTGCTACACACAACTCTGGGCAAGAGTGAGAATGAAGCCTCAATTCATCATATAGTTTCAACAATGACACATTTCTTATGTCATCACTGCCCTGGTTTTAGATTTCCTAAACCATTTCTTCTTCAGGAACTGGAACTGAGTGCTTTTTTCTGCCCAAACAACGAAGCCCCTTCAATTCCACAATGTAGTGGACTTTAACCTCACTGTTCCAATTGTCTTTGGCTTTGTCTGGTTTTTGACCTACTCAGCAGCGCATGAAAAGTGTTCCTTCTCTCCCAGAGCCAACTTCCCTCAAAGAGTGATTATTTTGTTTTCTAGTTACATTTCTTATGACAGTTTTAGGTACAAATATACAAATGATAATAACATATTTTCCAGAAATATCTACAAAGGATAATGAGGGTAAATGATGACAAACTTCATACATGTTTATTGTAAACCTCGGAACCACTGCTTGGCACAGGCTTATCACTCTGACCAATGCTGAGATATTTTAACAGAGGTATGCATCTCTTGATGACCTCAATGTAAGGTCTTATCATCACTCCTTTGCTAAAATATACATCTCTGTTTAGATAAAAAAACCCCAAAGTAGCTACTGGTCTATTCAGAAGCATCAAATTGCTTCCATTATTTACTTTCAATTGTGTACAAAACAACGAAGACAGCTAAGTATGAGTCACTCTAATCATATAAAGAGGATAATACTTGCAGCAGTAATGAGACATATGATAAGGAACAATAGGAATTGTGATTTTACTTGGGGAAAAATCTAATAAAAAAGTCTCTCAGAATTAAATTATAGTTTATTACATAGCACAGAGCTTTTCAAAATTGCAAAACTGCTGTCTTTATTTTATTATTCACCCTGAACTAGCAGCTCTCATAAACTTTCCAAATTCAATTGCTCCTACCCCAGCCCAATCCTTCCATCCAATTTGCATTAATCCAATCACAGCACTGAGTGGTTCCCTTGTGAGAATGCAGGCCCTTAAAAGAAAAGGCTAGATGTATTTAAAGTACTTAGCAAAGGCATCCCACTTTCCTTAAAGAAATAAAATTAACAATCTAGAAAACTTTATATGGTGAAATTTTAGTGACTATCTCTATATTTGTGTGTTTGAAGTCAATAGACTTGCTATTAATAGATTAGTCACATAAACAATCAAATCAGCATTCTTGTTCAAAATTCCTACAGATTTCTAGCAACCCATGAACCAAGACAAACCATAAACAGCAATGCAAAACCAGATAAGCCACCAAAGAAAGGATACACATGAAAGTACCTGGGGATGGGAATGGCCTCAGACAAAGAAAATTCACAAGGATGCTATCCAGACACACAGTGAGAGAAGCTGCAGTTTTCTGATATGCTGCACCTCAAAACCCCACAGCACTGAACTTCATCCTCAGGACTACATCTGACATGTGTGATCAAGAATGACAGAGCCAATTACTAGTTTTTTCCTCTCTTCATTACCAAGACATTCAATGCACTTAAACAATAAGTAGAGATGGTGCTAGAACTTGCAAAAAGTCAGGCAGAAGTCAAACTCAGGAAAACAGTGTGGTGTGGTAGGTAGTCTCATCAAAGGTTCTCTTTCAAACCCAAGGATTTAGAATATCTCTGAATGCAAAGCAGCTGGATTCAGGAGTTCTCCAGGCTGCCCATGGGTCAGATCACACTTCAGAATAGGTAAAGAGGGATGAATAAACTTCCAGGAATGGCCTTTAACATTAGTTTCACTTAAGTTTTTAACCTTTTCATTCTATGCTGCTGTCTTGAGAGTACAGAAATCATGAAGAGTAGTAGTAAAATGAGAAAAAGCAGAAGACACTACAGACATCAGAAAATTGACACCATCTTGATTGTACCTGTAGTTTGGTTGCTATCTAATACATGCTAAGAAGCTTTCATAGGTCCTTTCCAAGAGAAATATTAGAGGAAGAAGAGATACTAAATCTTCCTGAATTAAGTTTCTTCTTATCCTGACTTTGCATTGTGAATTGGAATGACTTTTCACTCAGCAATCAACAATGACCTTCATTATGAATTCAATTTAATTGAATTCAATTTAATTGTGTAAGAAAAATGAGTGTTTTTATTTGCTGCCTTGTTTCTATGATATAAATTACTACACTCCTTCCTGGAACCAGTTAATACTTGTAATGAGAGCATCCCTCTGTTAATACTTAACCTACTGACTTAAACCCGCTCACATGCCTGTACTGTCATCCTCATGAGTGCTCCAGCTAAGAACATGTTGTGTAAGCAAAGCAGCAATCCTGGACTGAGTCAGCTTCTAAATTCTTTATACAATTACCACACAAAAAATAGAGCTCGTATAAAACTAAAATCTCAGGAGAATTTTAGCTTTTTTAAAAGTATATTTCAATTCCATGTAATAAATCTCCTGGAGTCTAGGAGAAATGTAAGAACAAATCAACTGGGACAAGATGAAAGAATATATGAAGTGATAATATGGAAAATATAGACAGTATATGTGGTCAAAGAAAATGTCCACAATTGTCTGAAAAAAGGTTTACATTATGTTTTCTGTCTTCTAAGTGAGTAATTAATATTTCTGCCATTTCTGTTGCTTTCTGCTACTGAAATACTTTGGTGATAAGTGATGTGTTTAGGGTCAGGTATCATACCTGAGTGGAAAATTATTAATTTTGTACTATTATTATGATGATAATTTTTTTTTTAGTTTGAAATCCTGCATATACTGTAGTATGTACTTAAAGAGTACAAAATTTCATAAGAAATACTATCTTAGCCCACCATTGAATTTATTCTAAAAAGTCCATTACTCCTTTATTGCCAAAACTCTTTTATTCCTCTAAATGCCTACAGAGTAGAAAAAAAGTCTCAAGAAGAGAATAGGGGGAAAAAAAGCTAATTAAGCGATTCAAAGGGTATTGTTCTTGGCAAATTTTCTCTTTGGTACAACCATTAGAATTCCTGATAACGTGAGGAATGAACAACCTTTAATTATTATTGTAACAAGAAACATACAGAAGAGAAGTAAGGAAGGACTCAGCCAAGTATCACATTCTTATGTGAGTTAGAGAAGCACTAGGATCTAAAAAACCAGAAGCTTTGAATAACACTTTTTCTTTCCCTATGTTTACTTTCTATCTAATTTACAATATTTAATCTAGGATTTCATGACCACCTAGTATTATCTTTGGCATCCTTGACTTCTGCCTGGGATTTCCTAAGCAATACATGCAGAAAAGCATCTCAGAACTGTGACCCATATCTCTATGGGATCTGGGATATTGTACTTTAGAGGTATTCATCTCTAGTTCTTGATTGCAGATTTCCTTGTGTTCCTGACAGGTGATTTACCTCAACTGAATGCAAGTAGATCAGAGAAGAACTGAGCTGATCTGACTGAATAAATATTCAGATCTGACTGAATATTCAGTTCTTTTTACCCTAAACCTGGGCAATCATATATCATTCTATGTCTCTAGGGGCAATAAACAGAACTTACAATTTCACATTTTGCAAGAAACTCTTTTGGCAACAAACAACCAACAAAAATGTGTCTGCCTTAAAAGAAAAAAAAAAGTACTTTAATATGTTACTATAATTCCAAGTATTTTCAGTGATCATATAGACATATGAGCTACCACCTAAGATAAATTAAAGATCAGACTGTCCTTTTCCTTCCTTTGGAAGGTTTGTAAGTGGCCTGTAAAAGACAGCAGTTTGTCATTCCAAGTCATTACTAAATCACGGTCCAGGCCTACTGATATTAAAAACAATTCTTTCTGTAAGCCATTTTGAAGATACTCCTATCAAAAAGAAAAAATCAAGATAAAACAAAACACCAAAATCAAAATCCTCCTCTAAACCAGACAGGGATTAATTGAGAGAAATAAACAATTTGCAAACTCAGAACTGAACACATGAAATGACTTAAAAAAATTTGGACCAGTTAGTATTTGGGTAACAAGAATCTAACTTCCACAAAACTCATATACCATATTAGATAAATTAGTATCACTTGAATTTTAGAAACTTCTCACCTTTTGGAGGCCTTCCTAATCAGAATTATCATAATTCAGAATTCATATGTCAAAACAAAAAACCTCTGGATTAGGCCAAACATCATTTTTACAATTCATTTTTCAGCTGCTACAGCTCCAAATAACTGGCTGAAGTTGTTAACTACATTTTTAATTCTAACAGATATTCTTTAAAAAATATGAGAAGGGAAGGGTTGCAATCAAATGAAAGATAAATTATTCTGTTTTTCATAAAGTTTAGATATCTGTGCAAACCAGTGGTATATTTCTCATATGAATGAGTATGTTTGGTGTGGGAAGAGCTCTTCAAAGCTTCTAAGGAGCCAGCTGGAAAGAAATAAATCATCAGGCAAATGAAAAACAGGCAATAGTGTCACTCAACCCTCTGGTTTCAGAGAACTTACAGCACATGATTTTTAGTGGCTTGGTTTCCTTGGCAAAATAATGCAATAATTGTTCAGGTCCCCAAGAGATCCATGACTTTCAATGCCTAAAAGCTTTTTAATCTGGATTTGTTGAATTATACACAGATTTGAGGACTTCATAATCTTTGAGGATTAATCACATAATACCTAGCATAAAATGTTCCACAAATATATTGAAACATAGGCATGACAATTCACAGAGTGTTTGAATAAAAAACAAGACTGAACAAGGCTGTGAGGAGGAAAGGCTTTCCATCATTTAAGTTAATACACTGAATAAACACTTAAAAATATCTTTGGCATAAGTAACAAGCAATAAAGCAGACATTAATTTTATAAAAACGTTTTTGAGAAGTAGAGACTCTAAATTCTCCCTCAAGCGTCCCTCACCATTACACATCCAAACCTCATACAAAATGTCAGCAGCAAAAAAATGCCGTGTACGATGACACAGCATCCAAACTCAAAGTCCTGCATCCCTTCCGTGTGAATGGTTTACATGTCCCCCAGCGCCATTTGTTGCGTGGCTCTGCCAAATAAGCGACGGCCGCTGCCCCAGCAACCAGCGCCAGCAGAGTGGGACCCAGGGCCACCCTGTGACATTGTGCAGAGTCCCACACAAGTGGTTGCACAGCTACCAACTACTCAGGAGGTAAGCAGCTGTAGGATCTACTCCACATAGATATCAGAATAAGGCTTCTATAAAGCAAAATAGGAAGTTATTTTATGATTGAAAACAAGATATATCCCCTGTCTCAAATCTGCCTGATGCATTATGGTAAATGAGGAAGGAAGGATTATAGGCTTACTGAAAGTGCTTAAAAAATCGATCAGATTTTTCAAGACGTTAAATTATGACACAAGAAAATGTCCATTAAGGCAGGGAAAAATTCAAAAATCATTGATTTCTGGGGAGTTAGGATCAATCTTTTTGAGTATGAAATTGAGTGTGCAATCTTCACCCAAGGGGCAAGCAATCTCTTTAACCTCACCTAAGGGACAACAATTCTACCTTGCTTCCAAATCGGAAAGAATTGTTTTTACTTGTGAACCTGCTGTTTTCCTAATGATGACAGCTTGCTTTTTCTCTGACCAGCTTTACAGACCTGAGTTAAGTGAAGATCAGGAATGAATGATCACCGTACTTACCAGTGCAAAGGAAGGATAAGGAATGCTACAATTTATCCCTGACATGGTGATGCTAAAAGAGAAGCAATGCTGGCACTATCTTTCTCAAGAACATGACGGTCACATTAAGATCAGTCCACCACACAGGAAGTATCATTCAAGTCCTCCATCAACTGAAAGAAGACATTACCCTTATACCCATGAATCATAATGAAAGGGCAAGCTGTGCCTCAGAAAAAAAATTTAGTTTTTCTTACAGTCATCCCCTGATTCATAACAAGCCCATCAATTTTGTACTTCTTAAAGGCACTCTCAGACACCCATTGTTACTATGTCACATCTTTTCCCCAGCAACTTGTTCAGGAGAGATACTTTTGAAGAAAAGAAATGACAGAGAGAAAAGGAATTGGAAAACATGACAGGACTTGATCTTGGAAGACTGCTGTATAAGTACTTCTCATTGATCATTAAGAATGGGAAGCACTTATTAATATTGAGCTGCCATGATATTCATAATTTCTTCTGTAAAGGAAATTCTGGTTTAAAATGAAGAACAATCTTACACTCTGATAGTAGTATATTGATAAGCATTATTGACTACACCAGGGAATTGAAATGGATTTGGGTTTGGATGGCTCCATCCCTTTTCTAACACTTCATTTTTCCGTTTGCAAAGATATGCTATTCCATTTATTTTTTGAATAATTTTTTGATTTAAAATTAATGTTGTGAGGCCCTAAAGAAGTATAAAACATTTCAAAGCCAGCAGAATGATATAATTTTTATGCAGTGAGCCCTGTAGCACTGCATTTCAACTGTCACGATGACATCTTAATATTTCATAAATGTTCTTCCTTATTTTATGAATTTCAGGCAGTAATCTAAAAAGCAGTCTGAATAAAAAGAGTATTTGTTGAATAACATGTTTCTCTGGCACATGGAAGTGAACTTAATGAATCAAATCCTGCAGAAATATTCAAATGTTTGTCTGCATTGTTTATATTCTCCAATTCCAACATATTTTACTCTCAAAATCGATTCATTCAGGTTTCTATTTTTATAGACCTAGAATATTTCATGAACATGAAAGTTAAGCATACACTTTAAAACAAATAATTTTATTTTCATTCTAATTCAGAACAATGAGAATTTTAGGACTGTGTTTAACTGTCACATTCAAATCAAGGGTCTTGGTTTTCTGACCACAGTACTTTATGTGGAAACATTAATTTGAGGTAGAATACTGTTACATTATCACAGAATCCAGCTATTACTAGGGTTGAATAGGTGTTAGGCTTGCTGGAAATGTTTGCTAGTTTGTTAGTTTGTTATTTTTTATTCTGCAATTAATTGTAAAGTTTTTAAAGGCATAGTATAAGATGGGTCCCTAGTTAAAAGCAGAAAAAAACAAACAAACAAACAAACTGACTGAAGCTTCTTCCACTAATGCAAAGACTGCAAATAAGGTAAATATGTTTGTGTGCCATTTAAAATTATGGAGTTGTCTGAAGTTTGTAGCTAGATATTAGACAGATGCTTCTATTCATAGCTTTAATTTTTACTTTCTGTGATGTTTTGCAATTAATCAAACCAACATTAGGTATTTCTGTAAAAATAGCTTACTTTTAATCTTATTATATCCTAGAAATATTATTTTTGTGTTTGTTTTTTCCCCTACACCAGAGACTTGCTATATTTATGCTACCTTAAAAGAGATATGGAACAACAAAAACACAAAAACATCACCACAAAAGTAATTTTATAACCATCTGTGTAGAATTCAGCAGAAACTGAAGCACAAACTGTTTCCAAGCACAATGTCAGATTTTTTTTTTTTTGCAACTTTTTATAACAAAATAATGACATCATTCTCTGTCCTTAGGTAAACAGCATTTTCCCTTTCCATATAGATTCACTGTCTTGTAGCTTATTTGCTTTAGCTCTTAAACACTACAGTGAAAAATCATATGCATAATATTTCAACTTTAAACTTTGTAGACTATCATAGACTTGCATATGAAACCTTTCACCAGTGCTTTTATTAAATATTTTTTTACTATCAGTTATTGTCTTTTCATAATCTCTTTGCCTTCTGCAAACGTATTTCTGCTACTATTCCGCAGTTGCCCTCCAACAATGAAGCAAATGATGTGAAAAAGTTTGTTTTGTTGAGTAAAATATCTATTGTCCAGAACAAGTACAAATTGAAAATTATGAGCAATTACTAAACTCCAGGAGTTCAAAACTGAAATTCTGCTTTAGGCTAATATATAAGATATTACACCATAAAATAATTAGATCACTGAAATGAAATAATTAGAATGATAATGCTATAACTCTACACTTTTATGACTGTATGCATAGATGGATTTCTGCATACTCCAGAAAAGTATAATTTAAGACCTAAGCTTTGTAAAGAACCTAGATTGTTTTTTCTGAAGAAAAAACACATTTATCATGTGAAAATGTGTAAATACTTAGTATTTAGCACACCTGAAATTGTAATGTCCTAATAATGACTCTTAAATCATGAAACAGGGCTGAAATGTGAAACCATGACACAAGTGGCATAATCCCCTAAGAAGATTTTTCTCCCCAGGAAGATAAATTTTAATTGCATTTTTTGTCAGTACAAAAAGTTATGGAAAACAATTTGTAGCTACAAAAGCACTATAGATTTGTAGAAGATGTCTATTCCCAAATGTGACTAGTGGACCAGACTCTCTGGAAGTCATGAATGAAAGAATTTCACAATTTAAAAAAAAGTATCCAACATAGTATATAACTGATTAGCATATGTACCTGTTAATTAAAAGGGATTGAGTTTGCCCTATTATAGTACATTTATTCAGTTTAGACATGAAAATCTACATTCCTACTTAAAGATCTGCAGAGGGTTTAAATGAGCCAGGCACTCAAGACTTTTGATGGAAGGTTCATACTTTAAGTATAGGTCCTTATTTTGTTAAAGACAAAAGGCATGTAATGTCTTTTTTAGCTGACATCATCTCCATTTTACTGATGAAAAGCAAAATGGAAAGGCCAACTCTGGTGATCTTAAACACTGTAATCAAGGCATAAAGTGGACCACATGGGCTTCACGATAACTTCTGGTGTAATTATAGGGAAAAGCAGACATAAAACAATACAGAGTTCTTGTAAAGAAGGTATGAAATCAGTGAAAGCATCACTGAGAAGTCAGGATAAAACAAACAAACAAACAAAAAAATACTAGTGAGAAAGTAAGTCAGACTTGCTAGAGAAGTTCTACACCACTTTCACAAAAAGTCACAATTAAAATAACCCTCTTTTATTAGTATTGCGGCAACTAATCTCATATGAAATAGCAGTACATTAAATAGAATCTCTAGTGTCAAGACAACAGTTTGATTCCTATTCTTCTGTCAGCATCTTTACTCTTCTCAGGGCACCTTACCCATACTAAAAAACAGATTGAGTCTCATGTGAATGCATAAGCAAAGAAAATTTTCTCCAATTTTTGTAAGACAAATTATACGTTCAGCTATTAATACAGTTGCTATCAATGTAAGGCCTACTCTCCCACCGTCAAAGCACACCTTGATGACATTAATCCAGAATTATTTCATCTGCGGCCAGGGATAAGCTTAACATAATGGAATCTTTCTGAAGTCAGGTTGATTAAAACAGCCCTATGACTGCTAACCAAGCTAAAAATAGGTGCTAAATTATTTTAATCTTGTTATTGAATAGTAACAAGACATCACAAAATGAAACCAATTTATATTATACAAATTGGTTTCTCTGCTCTAAAAGATCTCAGGAAATGGCAAGGCATTTCATTATGGGTGTGAAGGAAGGAAAAGAGTTGCAACACTTGAAGACTTGTTTCATACAGCTGTGCTTTTCACAAAAAAACAGGTCTTAAAAGATTTTGAGCAAACACATCCTATAGATCTTAGGGTTAGATTCTCTTGAGAAGCCTAAAGAAAAAGTGAGATTTAACCCAAAAGAACATGAAGTCTCAATAGCTTTGTATGTCTAGGCTCAGTTACTCATGTTGAAAGCAGTGCGGAGGATTGCCACGAAACACGCCATGCACATGCTTAGGAATTATGTCTGGCAGATAAAAACATCATCACATCCAGCATCCACTGGTACCCTCAGCACAGAGCTCCCTGCCCAATTCACAGCCTGATGCCATGAGGACAATGGGCATCACTCCCTGCAGCCTCAGGTACATGGGAATATGAAACGATGCACACAATTTCTTTAAGACAGTGATGGTGTAACAACAAACACAGACAAAAATGCTTCCCAAAAACGGGCCTTTCCCCATCAGACTGCCATTCCCCTTGCACAATGACCTGCTCAGTGCTAAGGCAAAGTTTCTAACATACAGACACACAAAGAGGTTATTTACTGCATGACTTGCCACGAAGCCACACTGTACTACACACAACACATACAACCAGTATGCAAAACGTTTTTCCAGCATAACAGTTTGTGCAAGCAGTCATTGAATGCCGCTGCTGCAAGACCTTTTCATGTCCATCAGGGTTTGAAAAGAAGGGATGGCCAAACTCTCTCAAACCAGGAAGACTTTTAGTCATCCTGGGCAAAATTCTTCACGCAGCCTCATGGTTGCTAAATCTGTTGCACAGGAAGAACAACCTCTATCCCTTCCTCCATGGTTTCTACAGGACCACTAACAGTGTCCCGGCATTAATTCTACATTGAGAGTCTTCCTCATATTACATCATATGTAAAACAAGATACCTTTGTCCTCTCAGTGCTTTGCTACCTATGTGCTTGGATATGTGCTGAAGTCACCTCAGCTCTCCCTGAATTTCAGTGTGTTAGACTGATGTATTTATAAGAAAAGGATAGTGAAATAGTACAGAGAACCAGAAACAGTGTATAAAACCAGAGTCTGACATAAGATTGTACTGCATAATTTCATAAACTTCAAGGAAAATACCCACAAAACAATTGTATACAGGAGACACATTTCAGGAGCACTTGTCTTCTAAGAATTTAAAGCATTGATAATGCAAGAGAGTTTCAGGCCAATACTGCATAGAATTGCTCAAAGGCCTTTCAGACATAAAATTGGGAAGCTGCTTTATCTAAAGGCCAGGAAATGCCTGAGGTCTCAATACTCCTCAAGTAAATGCAGAAAAATATTGAATCCAGGCCTACAAGTGTACAGCACATATTCACACAATTGTCAGTCTTAAACCCACATAATTCAATTTCTCACAGTGTTACTTAGTAAGTTCTTAGAATCAAGTTTCTGTGAGAAGATAACCACACATGTTCTCGTTTTTGATGGAATGATTAAAGACTGCATAACACAAGAAGGAAAATCCTATCTTATGTAAGATAAAAATAGCTTAAAATCCCACAGACTAAAATCAAGATTCTCCTTTTATACTGGGATCTGACTCTAAGCTACCAATACTGTAATTCCTGTCATTCCAGAGGTGATCTCTCAATAGAAGTCCTGAGAAACACTACAGAAACATACATGGAGGAAGAAGCTTCTGTCACAGTACATATCTTAATAACTTCAAATCAGTATGACACCTTGCTATTCACTGACTGACAATTCGGAAAGATTTTAGATAGGTGAAATTCTTACTATGTGGCTTATTCATGGCCTTCTAAGCAGAGTTGCAGAGACATAATTTACAGAATTTTTCAAACAAATTAAATTGCATTCAACTATTTGTCTAAAGTAATTTTGGTGAAGTTAAATATATTCCTTTACTTGATTCCTGCTCCATTGTAATCTCTTTCACAATCTAGATGCATAGCTATTACTGGAAGTAACTTTTGAGTTTAGACAAAAATGTCAGGTAACAACTCTTTTTAATTAAACTATTATTCACACAGGTAACTTCTCTATTTATTTTTGCAACAAAAATTATTATTTTTGTTTAATTAAACTGCAACGAGTTGTAAATGTCAAATATTGTCCTTTAACTGCTACAATTATTTATGCTTTTGTTAGAAATTACATAAAACAATTGAAAGAAGTATTCATTTAATAATTCAGCATTTCCTTCAGGTATGAAAGGCCACAGAGTATAAGGTAAAATGATAAAACGACTTTTATATTCACTAGTCTAAATGCACGTTGGGTTGTGCAATAACCTCTCCAACAACATTACCAGCAAAGAGAAGCATTCAGCTAATTCATCCTAAATTAAGGTATCATAAAATCTGTCTAGGAACTTAAGATGGAGGTCTATGAAGATCAACAAGACTTACCCAGTGTTTGAACTGGTGTGAAAGACAGTGAATGTTTTAAGGATGTCTGCACTCTCATACCTTCTCAAAACAAGCTGGGCTTTTAATGTTGTGTTCAATCAACCTTCTGCTTGCTTTTCTATCAGTGCATCAGTGTAGCATCATTGCATAAACACACAATCAAAAAAAAAAAAAAAAAAAGGGTCAATTTTGCTGAGCTGCCACATTAACTACATGAGAGAACACTGATTCTCAATTCCATAAATAAGACTGTTACTCTTATCACATGTTTCTGCACTTTACAAATAAAGAGCTTGGCATTCTTTCACTCTGCATGGGTTGTCTTCTCACTCAGCACTTAGTTTTGCATCAGTTCCACTTGCTGGAAGCTTCTTATTCAGATTTAATCTAATACTGATGATTATTACCAAGATGACAGGCAGAAAAGGGAGTGTAAAATATGAACACAGAGCTTGAAAAAGATTACTCTCACCATTGAAGAGACAAGAATCACATAGCAGCAAATCAAACCATGGGACTTCCTGTGCCATCAAAAGGCTCTTAAATGTTTGATTGGAGAAACTAGTTAGCAAAAACTGTCCAAAGAGAGGAAACACATTTGAACTCCAACATTGCTGAGAAAGCAGCATGTGAGAGTTTCCCAAGGACTGATAAGCTCTAGAGACCAACTGTTCCCTCTGAGACTGCAAGAGCTGCTATGCTCATGATGCTGACAGGCTTGATAGAAGGACAAAGCCACAGACACACAAACATCAACAAGATGTTCTACATCTCACGCCACCCAAGAAAGAAATTCCTGGTACAGACAAAGGATATGACATCATTTGCAGATCTGATGAGTGAATAGAGCCCTGAAGCTCTTCCTCAGTGCTTAACTAGAAACCCCTCCAGGCATGCCTGCACAGTCCCCCAATTCTGGGTACACAGCCACACTGCCCAGCTGGTTGTGATTTGTGTATCACCTCAACTACTACTTCTAATATGGAAAAGGGAACTTACAATGCTGACAAAGAGGTAGCAGAGGCTGTTTGCAGAGATGAAACCAAGAGAAGCATTATCTTAATTCTCTGCAGTTTTCAAGGCCTCCAGTAGAGACGACGTGAGCTAAGAGCAAAGCTTGAGCAGTGTGCTGGCATTCACTGGGCTCCAAAGAAAATGGTCATACTGCCAAATGTAATTTTTCCACCTGCCAGTAAACCTTGATAAGTCTAAAGTCCTGTAACCTTGGACAGAAAATAAAACTTAGCAGAATCACTGGTAGATTTCCATGAGGGAAAACATGAAGAACAGAGGTAAGTAGAGAAATGGAATGTAGGCAAGAGGAAATGGCCTCAAGCTGTGCCAGGAAGGGTTCAGGTGGGACATTAGAAATAATTTTTTCACAGAAAGCGTTGTCAAGCACTGGAATAGACTATGGAGGGAAGTAGTAGAGTCACCATTCCTGGGAATGTTGAAGAACCAACTGGACATGGCACTTGTTGCTATGGGTTATTTCACACTGTTGTGATTAGTAAAAGGCTGGACTTGATCTTATAGGTCTTTTCCAACCTTAATGATTCTATGATTCTATAAAATGAAAGGAGATTATGTTGACAGAAGCTGCTTTCGTGGGGCAAACAAAAGCAGGAAATAAATTTTTCAGTTTTGATTACTGGAATTGAAATAAGCTGCTGACTCAACAGCTCTGGCAGCAGATGCATAAAAGGAAAAGGTTCAGAGAGTTTGAGAGAGTAAAACAGAAATTGTAGCTGCTTATTTTCTATTATTCATCATAGATGACTGTTGAATTGCCTTAATGTAGGTAGTAAAGGGCCAATTGAAGCCTGGAACTAAAACATAAACCTATCTTTCCTAATCTTTCCATTTTATGTTTATCCTGACCATATATGATTTGCATCACTGCACTGGATGATCTCAGGCTTGCTTTATGTTATTTGAAAACGATATCTGACACCACGTGTTTAGCTATGTTTTGAAATGTGACCAGTCAAGTGCCTGAAATTTTACAGTTTTTTTTTTTTCCCAGTAACATCATAATACATTAGTAACCACTGCAGTTGCAAGAAAGTAAATTCAAAAGGCAGATCTAGCCAAATAATTAAAATTGAATGACTGTATTGCAACATGTGTAAAGCTTATATATTATAATCTTAATACATGCCATTATATTAATGTGCAGTTAAAACAGGAATCAGGTAGGACCTTTCCTCCTGCAGCAAAATCCCTCCTACAGAAGACTACCAAGTATTGTGGGCTAAAAGCCCCATTATACCAAATGTAACAATGCTAGAAAATATAAGCTGAAATTTTAGCTACACAGCTTGTATTCCTTTATTCCTCACTTAGAAATGTTTTTCATACATTATATTGACTGTTTCTAAAGTTTCCTTCATTTGCTCATTCCAACAGCTTACTCTTGTTTTACCACGTCTATTTCCTGCTTGTCCAGCACTGTCTGAAATCTCTTTCCAGAGCAGCAGCATTGTATTGTGAAAGAGAGTAAATCAAGTTAATAGCCATGCTTGCTACATTTGTGTTGCATCAAAGAGTTGTAAGGGCAAAATGCAACTATGGAAATAGTTTCTTCATTTCAGCCTTTTTTTCTTTCTCTTTTTTAATTTTTTTTTTCTTGCTAGACTGCATGTCTTTGTCCACAGGAAGTTTGGAGAAATTCTCTTGGAGTAGTAGAACTTCTATTTGCTTAAATCAGATCAGATGTTTGCCCTAAAACCAGACATGACAGAAAAGAATATAAGTTATTATTCATTCTGTTTGCCTTATACAAATGACAACAGCAAATAGAAGAATATACTGGACAAGAACTCGCAGGAAAGTTTTTTTAAAGGAATTGAGGAATCCAACTGGAATAGAGGCATAAAAAATATTAATTGCTTCATTCTTACTAAATATTTTATTATTATTATATTATTATTATCATCATCATCATCATCATTATCATTATTATCATTATATCAAAATAAAACTATTTACTCCACTGCTTTTAAAAATAGGAAATTCTCTTCAGTCCAAGGTATTTTGCTGAAACATGTACATGCAAAGTAAATGAGTATGAGATGACCCAGGATATTACTTTGCCAATCACAGGAGTGCAATATTTAAGTGCAATTAGCACCTGAAATATCTACATTGTATGTGTTATCCATTCTTCTTAATTTACATGGAAAAAAATAATAGAAAAAAAGAAAGCAGCTATCAAGAACCTCCTTCATCTGCAACCACCTTAACTACTTACTCAAATCACTCAAACACCCTCAATCAAATGCAACCACCATGACTAGAACCTGACTAGCTTGGTAGAGCCCTCTACTGATTACAGAGAGGAAAGGAATTATAACAAACTATTTATTTCACCACTGATTTCAGATTAGGCAAATATATAAGTATCAATTACTGACAAAGGCAATTTTGTATTTGAAATTTGTTTACTTCTGGTAAAGCAAATAAAAGTTCTGGACAGCTAAAGCCTAATAACAGACCAAATTGTGGAATTAATATGTAGAATATAAAGCAAATAATAATGTGCATTAACATACAATTTTAATGCACTTTAAACTACAAACTTTACATTCCATAACTCTGATTTGCTATTTACACAGAATACTGGAATTACCATCTCTGTCAGCATAGCGGCAGACAGAAAAAATACCATTATATTTGTGCTAACATATATTATAGAAAGATAAAAAATAGGTCATGTTTTGTTCTTCTAAAACTTTGTCCTCCAAATTTTAATTATGCATCACAATTTATAAGGGGAAGAAGGTATCCAAGAAAATAATTGGAACAGGAGATAAAACAAAAACTTACATGACCATTAACAGTAAAGCACTATACAGGAGTTAGCACTAGTGAGTTTTACTTCATAAAGTTCATGCAGGAAATGCTATTTCAAAACTACTGTTAGAAAATTAAAGACAGAACTGTAACATAATATTGTCAACACTCACATCCAGATTAAGTGCAAGAGATATTATTTCTAAAACCTTACCTAGTTCAAGAATATATTAGTTTATTTCCCACTTCATCTTATTAAAAACTTACTTATATTGTTTGTTTCACACTTCAGTGAAGTGAAAGGAAAAGGCAGAGGAAAGCTCACGACTTGCCATTGGTATTTGACAGAAGACCCTTTCCTACGTTAAAGGGAGTAGATAGATACATTTTGGTAAGTTTCTTGGCAACAGGAAGGAAAGAAAGTGACATCTTCTTTCTTTTCCTTTTTTTCTTTTTTTTTTTTTTTTGGGGGGGGGAGGCATTTTTTTGTTTGTTTGTTCTGGGTTAGTTTTTTTGTTTTGTTGTTTTTTTTTAACTCCACAAGGAAACACACAGCTTTGGACTTAAAGAGACAATGGATCTGTGGTACTGCAAATTGTTTTGCATTTCCTATAATTCTTCTTGGAAATACATTGGTGTTCAAATTTTAGTAAAATTAACAGGATTTAGATACATCTTGCTGCATCTGTGGGTAACAGAACAACAGCAGACATTAGTGGATTCTGAATGAGATTGCTTAAAGAACAAAGTGCTACCCATTCCATGGATATCCACACAAGCCTGCCAAACAGCCTGGCAAGAAGGTCGTTCTTGTGAGCCAGACTAGCAAACCCCCAAGGTTTTTAAAAGCAGAGAGATAAAGCCCTTGTTGACTTGGACTTGGGAGCGCCTCTCACATCTGCTTAGATAAGTTTTAGCCATGGCCTCACTGATGATAGCTTTCTTTTTTCTATCAGCCTTTCAAAGTTAAAACTACTGAACAAGGACTACTACAGAAGTGCAGAGCCCTGAGGAAACTCAAAACCAACCTGTCTTGTTATGTATCTAAACAGCTGTAAAGCTGTCTTGTTATGTATCTAAACCACTATGTAATACAAGTCTTAATATTTTATACTGCCATAGATCCACATGGAGTTACAACTTACTTAACTGAAAACAATTTGAAAGAAAATTGGTCTAAGGAATAGAGAAAATTTACAATCATAATTAATGTGCATTTGACATAATTTCCATTTAAGCTGCAGGAAAATATAATATAATGCTAATTACTATTAGTCTTTTCAGTATACTTGATGAACATGACGTTTCTCACCTCCTGAACATTAATAAATATTGGATTAAAGCACTGTGTTAAGGTACTTCAAATATCTGCTCTTTTATACACATGGAGATGCATATTTTATGAACTATGTAAGATGCTCAGAGAATATACTCTAGATACACTATGTCCAGTAACAATATTAAATAGATCTTAATCATATGCAAGCACAAAATCTCTTAGAATACTGTCACATTTTTCAAATATGAAGGAAAAAACTCATTAAGAGCTCACAGCAGCATCTGGTTTTCAGTCAGCTAACAACTTACACGTTCCTCTGCTCCAAGCTATGTATGCAGTGTACAAAAAACATGCTAAGACACAAAATAATGGCACTTCCAGAGTGTTATGTTAAGCACAAAACACATTTCCATTTATTTTCCCTTTTAGTTTTTTGGACATAAACAGCCATATAACATCATTACTTAGTATTTTTATTACTACTACATAAACTCAAATACAAGTAACAATTATTTTTAACTTAATAGTTCAGAAATTAAACAGCAGGTTAGTAGCTCAAAAGGCCATTGTATTATATTGTAATAATAATGTTAAAAATAAGATGTGAGGCTATCTCAGTTCAAGTATTAAAGGTCTTAATGTTTAAATACAATGGTCCTCCATCTATTCAGAACAGAGCAACATCATGTAAATCAGGGAGATGAACACCATCACTTCAACTATAGTCCTATTTTAGCACTAGCTGTATGACACAAAGTTTTTCTTGCTCTTCTGCTGAAAGAAAGGCTTTTCAATGGTCTCAAAGGAGAAATCTAATGATGCCACGTACTGAAATACCTCATCGTCATTTGGTGCTTCAGAAAAGCCTGCTGTTTGTCCTCACACTCTTCACGCAAGTGTGACTGTTTCTCTCTAGTTAACAAATTTTAGCTTGCATTAAACCTTATCAGTAAACATGGCAGTACTGCAAAATCAGCAATTAAGGCCTCAATAGCTTCCACCAATTAGGGCTGTTGTGTGCCAAGAGCTACAGCAGAGACAGATTGTGTGCCGGGTTTATTAACTCATTCTTTTTGCAGTGGAACAGCTAAGTGCCTCTTTTCTGGCCACATTAAAGTACATATAGTTGTTTTACAGCGACATACGCCTCTGCCTTCAAAAACAAAAACAAACCCCCCAGAAGGCTGTGAATTTTTCATTTGAGAGCTTTCATATCTATACTGAATGGACTACTATCTCCATAAGGGAAATAAAATCTACCATGGCTATACCTGTTGCTATGCAGGCAGCACTTCTTCTATCGAACCATTTAAATGAAATTGTTTTTCCACCTCTGTACCCTCGTTACTTATCACTGCTCCCAAAAAAACCTGCACTGATGGGGACTTCATTCAAATGAGTGACCATTGCTTCATCAGTGTGGGGGGGAGAAAGGAACTATTATAATCAAGCTTCAGAAATCTATTTGCATAGACAGGATGTCAGAAATGGATGATATATTTAGGTTGAGAGAAATCTTTTAGTGAAAAAAAAAATGCCATGAGACTTTGAAGGATAGGTTTAACATCTCAGATGTTTGATTGTAAGCTCTTTCAGGCAGGGACCACAATGCTGTTAGGCACTTCTGTTCTCCCCAGCACAGTTCCAAAATGATTAATTTGCACTGCAGCACTAGAAATCATGAACAATTATAAGCTCTGGCTTTCCAAAGTGCTGCAAACCTTCAACAACTTTTTACTTAAATGCAGGTAAAGAAGCAAACCTTCAAGAAATTGTTATTAAAGTCAAGATTTCCTTCAGCAAGAGAAGGTGCATTTAAGTCTAAATGTTAGAAAATGTCATTCACTGCATCTGTTAAGGATAACTAGAATGCAATATTAACAGCAATTCACATAATGGAGTCCATTTAATATTATCATTAATATTTCAGTCTGATTTTGAAACTGAAGAAAAAAGAAGAAACCAAGATGCATATGTAACAAAATTTATATTTCATGAACCTTAATTGCTGTAACTAGGGCACAGGGATTAAAGGCCTATACCTAAGGCATCTGGTCCTGAGGACAAAATATTACACAAGCATTTCAATTTTTGGGTTCAGAAATTTTTTAACCCTCCTGATTCTGAAGAAAAACCAAGGCATGAAACTGAACAAATCCAATTTACATGGGATGCAGTCCTAAAACTACCTGCCTACCTGGAAAAAGAATTTTTGAAGATAAGGAACTGCTCTGCCCAGCTTAGGTTTTAACAGCATTTGCTGGGATTGATGGAAAGGACGCACCAAATGAAGCTTGGTCAAAGCACTGCTATGGTGAACCCTGAGGCTGATGTGGGATACCTGCAAACACACACACTTTCAGAGACACTGGCACAAGCTAGGAAAGGTTTGGCCCTCTTTACCAGAGGTCTTTCCTCTATATTCATTTATAAAGTCACTGCAAGCCTAACTTAATGAACAAACACTAGTGACAAAAATCAAGAATCTCTTGGTAATTATGTATTGCTAGTTGAGCTTCCATTCTCACTATTTCAGTGGCGATCATCTTAATGGCTATGCAGTCAGCTCTGCTTTGTTTTATAGCTCTCTAAAGCTGACTTCAAAGGGTGGCTAGCAGCATTCCCCATTTCAGATCTGCTGTTTAGCTCATTTCATCTATTGTGCATTCAGCTCAGCCCTGAGCACCAGTGACAGTGCCGCTGTGCCACCACTGCAGGTTAGCTCAGGTCAAGAAAATCAATATAATTTACAACTTCTTACATTTTCATAAACTTAAAAGCCTGGCATGTACAGAAGGAGACTGTATTCTTCCATATGCTTTTCTATCCATAAGCAGATATTTGGCCCATTAGTTCTTTTCCTTTTAATCAGTTTGTACTGATCAAGTACAAGTAAGTACTGTTTGCTTAAATGAGAATGGTTATATATTCTCTCGACTAATTTCCAAATTATAGAAAGAAAAACTGTTAGTTTTGCTATCAGAAGAAAACTAGTTATGCTGGAAATGTCTAGGTGTAGGAAATGTTTCAGGTAAGTCAGGGATGGATGAAAAACAAGATTCTGAAGAACTGAACAAGAGGCACCACCACACTAGTTTTAAATTCCATTTTGTTTATATTGCAGCATAGGACAGATTCAACTTGAATATTCTGGTTTTTTAAGTGAAATGACTGTAAGCCATAAAATAATATAGAGAAACACAGCAGAAAGTACTTATTTTCCACTTCAGAGAAGAGAGAAAAAAAAATCCAGGCAAAAATTATTTTCTGACATCCAGAATTCTGGAAAATACACTTCCAAAACCATTTTGAAATGCATTTAACCTCTGGGTTCTCTTGGGACATACACTGCATTATGTTATAATCATGTCAAAATCATGTAAAAAATATTTACAAGTACCATTTACTTTCATACTTTCTCCTTCTATTCAAAAACTCCCAAAGCAATACATCTAAACGCTATAGGTATATTATTGTATAAAAGCTGCTACAGCAATGTTTATTCTCAAATAAATACACTACGAGGCCCACCAGTAAAATTTTTCCTCTCACTGGCCAAAAATCTCATATAAATCTATTCCATGGCTGCTCCACAGATTCCTCCTTACATCTCACTGTGACACTTCCATTTTAAATATACCTCAGATTCCTAATTCCTATAGTTTAGCCAATGTTCTCTGCCAGCTGCTAAGCTGTTACCATTAGTTACAGCTCCCTTTCATGATTTGTAAGCATTATCTTCAACCCAAATGATTAGGAAGTGTCTGAAAAGAGTCATCTCTAATGACACACTACAGGCATTCAGACCTAATTCTTCAAAATAACCTGAACCTTCTCAAATGGCCATGACTCCGCAATATTCCATTTGGCCCCTGGGTCTTGGACAACTCCTATAATGTGTAATATTCTAGAAATAGAGCTTTTGCATTAATGTATCTACTTTACCTTTAAAAAATTGCAGTGTTCTTTATTAAGACCTCTGGGACCATAAAGTAATTCCATTCTTGTTTTTCTGCAACAACATCAGACTACAGCAGACTGCTTCCCTCCTTTCGCTTATTCCTTCTGCTACTTTTTTTTAAATGTTTATCAATTTACTACATCACACATCATTATTGAGAATAACAGCTGTCAGAGATTCTGCTCCATCAGGGAAGACAGATCTCAGAATTTTTCACTCTGCTTTTTGCAAAACTAATTTTCATTAATTCTCACCAACCAAAATTTATGTACAAATGCAGATTTAGTGCTGAGAAACTTTTTGTCTGTTGCACAGTTTTCCCAGTAAAAACATTTGATCTTACAACTTGTCAGAAGAAATTAAAGATATGTCCACACTGAGCAGTGAGATCGAATCAAGGTAACTATTACCTACACCTGAAACAGGTGATCTAATTCATCTGCATGTCCACACTAAAAGCCAAAAGTAGCTTCCTTTCCCTTATTTTTCTTTTGGATGATTCTACATTAGAATTTTCATTATCAAAAAAAACACCAGACATCCATATTATTCAATAATTGGAAAAATGAAACATGATGAAGGAACTCAACTTCATTAAATACACCACCACCTACGTGTGTTGGTAATGAAGAAGGTTCAACAAATACTCATATTAGCAAAGGCTACCCAGTACATCTTCAACCTTTTCTTTAAGCTATGTCATACTGAAGAAGATACCAATCATTCAGTGATCTCAGAATTATTCATTTTTTGCAGAAAAAAAACCAATTTTTTTGTTATAGGCAAACCAGTACCCTGACAATATTGATTTGCTACAAATCTCCTAGAAGTGTTCAGTATTACTATTATGGGCAAACCA
Organism: Lonchura striata; assembly: GCF_050655825.1. Taxonomy (NCBI): domain Eukaryota; kingdom Metazoa; phylum Chordata; class Aves; order Passeriformes; family Estrildidae; genus Lonchura; species Lonchura striata. The sequence goes on from NC_140704.1 coordinate 101,503,275, forward strand.
TAATTTGATTTTTCTTTTTTTTTTTTTCTTTGTAGCCTTATATATTTCCATAGAATAAATGCTTCTATAATGCTCTTTCATTGCATATATTGTGTAGGTAGAATTCCTCAAGAAACAATGCATTTTGTTATCTCTAGGCTCTGTGTGGAGACTCAACTGATCCATCCTACAACCTGCACAATGTCCCACAGACCTTCCTCTGTAGGACCATGTAATTACACATTCCCCATGCTGGGCTTCAAGATACTATGGGTAAAACTTGCAATTTAAGGCTAATTTTTGTTTTAAGGCTAAGTATTAGCAATTCTTAGCAGAATGCTTCACATAAGCCTACACAGTAAGGGGTTACCAACTTTTTCATGGAATAATAAGCCTTTTGTAAAATTTGGAGATGAGACAACTGATGTCTTCTCAAAATCTGACCAGTAATACACTGCACTAGGAAAGGAAAAGAAGTTGCAGCAAAATCTTTACCCCATCCCCCTGATTTAAAAGAAGGTGCTATATATTTAAACTTTATGTGTCATATATTTGACAAATACAGCTTTTCTGAATGGCTGAGGTCAGAAATGTACACCCACAACTGCAGACAAGCAACCCAAGCAGTCATGAAATTGTCTCATGCATTCTAGCATTCCTATTAATGACGCTTGTTTCTAAGAAGAAAACTGAAGAGCAGTCATTTCTATCAGTAAGATCTGGGTAGAAAATGCACAATATTTTCCTTCTTTAGATACAAAAATTTACAGACAGTAAAAAAAAAAAAAATCCATAGAAGAATTAAATGAAACACAACCAAAAGTTTCTTTTCAACCCTAAGTCTTCATACAACATTAAAATAGACAGTGACCCTGCTTGAGAGAGAGGTTGGATCAGGTGAGCTCCAGAGGTCCCTTTCAACCTCAGCCATTCCAGAGTTACAAAATTCAAAAATCAAAAACAAAACATGAATTATTCCAGTGTTTTCTATAGAGCTGCAGTACCTAAAAATATTTGACCACAGTCAGCATTAGCCAACATATTCATTTTAAAGGAGAATTTAACATGAGATTATAGTTGAGACAAACAAAATAAAGCAATCATGGGTGAGAAGAGATTATACTAACAGAAAAGTTAAGCTCAGAAAGCCTGTTTCCCATTTACACTAAAAGCATTCACTATGCTGGTATAAGGGGCCTTAACACAGCTTTAGATTTAATTTATATAGTACACAGTGGGCTTAGTATAATTGAGAATAAGGCTGGAACAAATCAAAGTGCTCAAGATTACAAATTATGTCTCTGCAAAAGACTAAGATCTAACTTTTCTAATACTGAGTCCAACATATCAGTACAAAGATTTTTGTCTTCTCAAGAGAGATTATTTAATCCACAGTGCAAAAAGCTCTAGAATTCATTCTGTAGTTTAAGAACTACAGAAAATAAAACTCAGCAAAATATCTTTTATTCTAATAACCTGGTTCCAGCTCTGAAAATTAACCTCCATCCTTGCTGTTAGAGGATTTACTGTCATACTATTTTATATATATTATACATATCTTACACCTTATTATTATCACAGTAATCTAGCGATTAATAATTTTTGAACATGTCAACTTCACTTAAAATGAAGCTTCCTTTTCTTTTTAGGCACTGTACAAAACCAATAATTATGACCACTCATTCAGAAAACTCTTTTGTATTCTTGTTTTGCAAGACTTAATGCACTCATCTCTTTGCAGGAAAAAAAAGTGTTTGCATGAGGAATGAGAATATACAGTTCACTCTGAGGGCAAGGTACCTCGGAGCAAGACTGTCTCAAATAAAGAAAAAAATCCAGGGACAAACAAAAATTAACAGAAGTATCATGGGTTTCTTTCTCAAAGATGGAGTAATTTGGTTCTACAGCAGTGACAGCTCTTCAATATTAAACTTTGCTGTAATTCTTTTTGCAATGAACGGGTAGGGGAAATATGTCAAAGAGCCCTTCCTCCAGCAGACACAGGGTAGCTTTTTTCTCCAGGTCTAGTCAATGCTATGTGCTTCTAATTCCTCACTGGCATGTTAATGAATACAACCTTTCCAAAGTTCAGCCCAGATAAGCCAGAGATGATGAGGGACATTTTGGCAACTGAACAACAGAGAGAAAGAAGATCAATCTTTTAAAAGATTTACACACTTCCCTTAATTATCTTCCTAATTTATGTGCATCTTAAGTGAACAGTAATTCCTGTGAGGCTCCATTTGCATGGGCTTGTAACCTCTCAGTATGACAGGGATGCCATGTTTCACATGTTGCAATTGTCAGAAAGTGTCAGAATCTGGAAGATTTATTTTGCAGAGGAGATCACTTTTGAAAAGAAGTGTATTTCATAGCTAGTTCACAAAAGGGTTTTTTTTTTCCCTTAACTTCTAAGTGATCTTCATAATTAATATTCGTCTTCAAAACTCTTTCCAAGAAAGCCATCCTACCATACCCTAGTCAGTAAGAGTACTTCTGGAGACAGTAGATTCAATTCTGATGCCAGCTGCAAAGCTCACTGTTTGGAACTCTTTTGACTTCGACAAAGTTTTCAGATATAGTGGTTTAGGAGCTGTATCTATCAATCACACATTTTTTTTTCCTCAGACATGATGTGGGAACATGTTCTCTGAATACTAAAAAAAAAACCAAACCATTAATCAAAATTAAACATATATGTGCCCAAGTGTTAAGATAGCTACTGAACACAGTCTACTCTCACTGAAATCTTTTTTCTAAGTTTACAATTGTGTCCTACCACATAGAAACTTTCTCCACTATAGCAAAAGGTTTCCTTATTTTTCTTTATTGATTTTCTTCAAGAAATTTCATCATATTTAGAGCTGAAGCCTGTATTTTTTCCAGAAAAAAATTTCAATCAAAATATAATTCACTACAATAATACACCACAATCATTTTGAATCTTAAGAGTTGCACTGCAAGTTGCAAAGATTAAAAACAAAAGTTGCAGGGCAACATTTGCAATTATTATTTCAAATATAACATAGATGAAAGGCTACAGTACAGAGTAAAAGACCCACTTTTGGGTTCAATAACACATTATTAATTTAAAGAACAGTGAGGGATATAATTTAGCATCCATACATATAAAATATTGATTGCCTTCAACAAAGAGAATATTTTACACTGCTTTCTCAGACTGAATGAAAGTATATTAGCTACATCATGACATTTGTGAAAAGCTATTCAGCTAGCTGATCTTTCACAAAACCTAAAACAAAAGACAAACTTTCCAGGGTAATGTAGACCCCAAAACCTTTATTTGAATTTTATTATTTTTAAAAAGAGCATTCCATAGCACACTTTTAAAAAAATGTCTCATTAGTATCTATCTAAAATATATGCTCTATACACAGCCACATATATAAACATAGAACAACTGACTCACATACGCTGTTGCCTGAATATGTTGTTGCCAGGCAACAGCTATAAAGCATTTTGCACTGCTTGCAAAAATCTGAATGAACGATTCGAAGAGAGATTATTTCTAAAAAACTAGGAAGAAAACTCACTACTGGAATTACATGAATAATTCCTTGTATATTTCAAGGACTCATAGAGCATGTTCCTTCCATAATTACCAATTTCAGAAAGGACAATTCCTTTGAGTAGGATCTGAAAGGAAATTCATGTTCTATGCATGTGGCTAATGTTCCCACATGGACACTGAACCAAAGCCACCAAAGTCAATGGGTTCCTTAAATTGACATCAAGGTCCTTTCATCAGGCTACGATGTCCACTATAAGACAAAAATGACAGACTCCTAAATGAAAAAACAGAAGGCCTTACAGGAGATACAATAAATTCCCAATAAAATTTTACCATCTCACAATATGCAAGTGAAAGAGAGAGATTCTGTACAAACACTTTTTTCTGTAATCATCATACAGTTAAAGTGTAATCTCACTGAGGCCAATGGTATTACACACAAGAGTAAAAATAGAAGCATCTATAATCCATTGATAACATGGATGTGATATGCTATCTACAAAAGAGAACTATTTGACTCTAAGTAAGTGCCATCCATCACAAAATTACTAGACCTTCGGCTATCACACCTCTTGTGAATTAACAGGTAGAAAAACACATCAAGAAAAAAACTGGGAAGCATAGCAACTTCAAAGTTCTTACCATAAACCTGACCCACAAGTTGCTTTAACACAAACATTAGCATAAAAAGCTGTGGGACTCTTTGTCCTTGTTTACCACGGCTGCAAGGTATTTCTTTCAATTTCCTGTACAATAGGCTTAATCAATAAATACTGGTCAGAAACTCAAGATGATTGTTCTTTCCAAAATGACTAAATTGGAAATCCATGTATTTTCCTTTTAATTTGTCAAATCCATTCACATAACTTCAGCAAGAAGAAAGAAAGGAGTAATTATTGGTATTTTAAATGATACTTTTGGTATTAAGTATCAAATGTGACTGATTTCTTTAATGGACTATGGTGATATCCTTTTAATTCCATATCTCAGGTTGCCTGGAACTATCATGACAAGAAACTCCTTCATGAGGAAGGAATCTGCAATCTAAATCCTGTCCATCTGGAGTTTTAAAAAAATTAAATTAATTTATTATAAATAGGAATTAAGATTTTAAAGTTTCATTCAAATTATTTTCATACTCTGAGATGTAACTCACAGTTTAGAAATCATGAACATAACTGCATCGGACAGAATGCAGTTATATAAAAAACAATCTTGGTGCTTACAATCAGGCTGAGCACCTTTCCCACAGATAATAATATAAAACAATCTATGGAAAGGTTATCTATTCCAGGTGTATGCTTGTTTGCACTTTTTCATGTGTTTGTTTCTCTGTATATGCTGTGGCAACTCTAAGAAATAGACGAACCTTTACTTTGCCCTCTGTATTCATCATGACCCACTTGCAGAGCCAGTGCGATCAATCAATGTAATCTCAAACTCAAGAAATTTTGCAGGTCCCTTTTCTTTCTTCACCCAAAATATACACACAGTATCAATTGAATGTTACCATTTTGTAAAACAAATACTGTATTATTTCACGAGGAACCACACTGCAATCAATGGTTCACATTCATGGCATTGCTAGCCCTGATTGATTGAAGACAGGGTTAACTGCAGAGGGAGAAATGCTGTGTTCATTTACAGAAATGGTACCTGTAATGATCAAAAAGTACGGTTAAAAATAGGGGGAGGTTATAGGGTAAAATTTCTAATTTGGTGACTAAGAGCAACCTACTATTTATTACTCAATCAAGACTGACTGGCAGGTATAATTTTCTCTTCAGATAGGTGTATGAGAGTATAAACTGAAGCACCCAGAAAATAATTCCATTTAGTATGTGGAAACACAGAAAAATAAGTAATTATTAACAAATGGAGTGAAAATTTCCAAGAGACAGGATTCTTTCATTCTATGGCTGAGGCATGACAAAAAAAAAAGACAAAAACAAACAAACAATGAGATTATGACTTCAAAGGTTGATATGGGTCAAAACAGGAATATCAAAGTGACACAATGCTCATTTTTAATTAGACTTCCTAATGTGACATCAAATTGGGATTTTTCCTAAGAAACAGCATTTCAGTAAGGCATTAAATCCTCACAGCTTAGTTTATTAGGAGGCAACAAAGGGATTCCAATCTGCTGCAAGAAAGTTTCAGCCTATAAGCACAGCCAGTGCAGTACAAAATTGTGTCATATGAATTTTAATGTGACACAAGTATGAAAGATTCCAAAAGAACAAAGGCAGCACAGTCCTGTTCCACACTACACAAATGACCTATTCTGATCTGAACAGCACACCACATTACAATCAAATTTATTTCAAAGAAGGGTCACACAGATCAAATGTAATGGCTGCTGGAATGAGTATTTCCTTTATGTAGTATTAGGGAAAACCAAAATATCAAACAATGTGGGAATGCCAGGGCACTGAAAAGAAAGGCATATTTAGGCTGCAGGGAAACAGATTTTATAAAAGATCTTTTAATTACAGTCATCCCCAATGACTACAGTTCCTAATTTTCAAAGACACCACAATACCTTAATGAAGACGTGACGGATACACATGACCTTGCCTACTGCACAGCCTTGAACATATATTTGACATTTCAAGGCACCAGAGAAAAGTTTCATGTACAGTTCATGCCTAACAAAAGTAATGAGACAGACTAAGAGGTCAGACTGGCTGGATGTCTCTCTGTGGCCTGATATCTCCATGGCAGAAACCATGATATTCCCAGAGTCAGAATACAACAAGAGAGGCTGGCAAACCTCCTCAGCTGACTATCCAACCTTACAACAACTTTAACATCATAAAGGTATCAGAACAATGAGGTCTACTTGAAAATACTAGACTGTCAGAAGAATATACCATCCAATATACTTATTAATGAATTTCTGTAAACAAGCACATAAGGATTACAGTGAAAAGCAGGCAAAATAAAAGTTAATGATCAAGTATCACTAACAAAAAAATAAGGACAAATTATTGCAGTTTTTCTTGCCACGTATTTCCACGATTTAGGCATCATTTTTGTCTTCAAATCACTTTTCTGAACAGAATCAATTACTGATGGGAAAACAGCTTGAATCCTGACTTCATGAATACAATGAATAGTATTTGAAGGTATGTGGAGCATAGTCAAACAGGGTAACAAGTACTTAAAGCAAGGTATAGGTGTAAAAAATCAGAAGTAAACATTGTACCTTGTTAAAAATCAACCATGAAGATTGCTATTTTACAATTAGATGAAGATTTACTACTCGGGTTTCTGTAAATTAAATTCTTTAAAAAGTAAATTTTACCAGAAAGTTCTCCCCAAATGAAAGCTTGCTGTTGTGGGGTTTTTTCAATAAAACGAAAATATACTAGTAGCAATGAAGTATCTTTCATTTGATTCCTAGCCAGGGCTCCCTCAGTCACACAACAAAACAAAATAAAAGCTGAATTGGAAGAATTTCCATAATGAATTGGCTACCAGCCTAAAGGTTAGAATTAGTTTTATTGCCCAAGTCTAGCACAAAAATTGGTATTAGACACCTCAGCTCTCCAAGTTTTAATCAATCTGCTTTTCAGGAGACTTTGAAATATTCAAAGAATGTAGACTATTATGACCAAAAAAACCTACCCCAGTAACTTGCAATGTGTAAGAATGAACCCTAACGAGAGATAAATTTCTATTGCCATATTTAAAATTATCTTAGCCTCAGTTTCCAGAACCCACAGCTCTCTTTCCTCTTTCAGTATTTTTGCATTTTTGGAGGTTAAAAATATTCATTTGTTAGCAGACATTTATATCCCTGACAACTGATGTATTCACCTACATTATGATGGCTCCAGTGTAAGTCATTAAGGTTTGGACTTCGAGACAGACAAGACGGGGAAAAAAGACAAATCTTTAATATTTCACTGAGTGAATAAAAATTGCATTAATTTAGATATTCAGTCACAAGAATCCAATTAGCCATGGATATATACACACATATTCATACCTTTCAAGCATCACAGTTGTTTGAATTTTGATGGCATTTTCTATAAAACATAATCCCTTTTAAGTTGCATTTAATAGATTTATTCAGATGTGCATTTCCATATGTCATATTTAAGCTTATACTACCACCTGCCTGAGGCTGTATAGTCTGAATTGTCACCCTCACACACTTCAGTAGGAAAAAATCCTCCACAGACACCATATGAACTATTTCCCTTCTGCTTAGTGTAGAGGTATGATAATCATTATGACCATGGAAAACATCCATACAAAAGAAAAGTTTTATGTGTCCCCCATAAAAAAATCAGATAACATCTTCAAAACAAAACATTCAAGCTACATAAGATATTCTGCAATGAAATATCACTCTCTTCACAATTTTTTTTACACAGGTCAGCAAGTATCATCCAAGTGGTATTTGTTGCATATATGACATAGATATATAAAACTATTTGCATACATAGAGATATGCATATACATAATTTCACACTTAAAGGACACTTGAGATGCCTTCAAAGCCAGATTTGCAAAGCAAATAGATTAACTCTGCTTCCAACTACTAACATCAAGGTGATGGGATACCATCATCTCTCTGCTTTGTGTTGGGCCCATCCAATAACACTGCTGAGCAGGGGAAAAACTGATGAGCAAAGGTTAAGCAGAGGACTGCCAGAAACAAACTGAGGCTTAGAAATTGCTTCTTCAGATAAGATTAATGCTTGCCTGATGCACAGAGTGACTTTGGGGTTCCAAAATCATTACTAAGAGCACCCATTCTCTTTGAATTTACACCATCTCTCAAACATTTGTAGTTGAGGCTTTAAAGGGTTTGGACCAAACTTTCCTGTGCTTTTTTGGAATTAACAGCCCTGTCTTCAAAGTGCTCCAAAGGTCAATTCATGATTAGTGTCCCACCGTCATGCACACTGTGTCTGCGAGCAATGCACAGCATCTGGGGAGGGAAGGGAGAGAGGGAGAGGAGGAGATAAATATTAGCACTGTGATAAGCTCACAGAGCACGACTTGGAGGAGGGCAGACTTCACATGGTCCCTGCTGTTAGGTTTCAGGGGAAGCAGGGACCACCTCTCTGGAAGTAAGAGCTGGTAGAGACCCTGCACTTTTCTGCACACTTGAAGGAAAACTTAAGAATACAAAGAACCTCAGACTTCCTCTGAGCCTCAGGCCAACAGGGATTTGGACCTTTCAGGATTACTGACAATATCGGTAGCTCTGCAAGCAAACATTCCTGTTCCCTCATAAAGCGTAGGAGACAGTCCAAACCGATGATTCCCGGGACCGACTGAAGTTTAGAAAATCCCGACCTCGGCATACACTCTGCTCCAACTTCACTGCCTTTTCAAAATTTGCTGCACCCCTTCAGGTTAAGTGCCCAGGGCCAGTCTGATAGCACATGCGGTGTCACTGAGCATCCCTGTGGGCACTGCGAACAGCCACCCTCACCTAAAAGATTGCCCCTAGTTTTAATCTCTGTCAACCTCTGTATCTGCCTTTAGGTTCATGAAGCTGCCACCCCGCTGCCTCCCTGTCCATCGCGGGCCGCCACAGGCTCTCATTCCACAACCCCCCGTGCCCTAAGGCAGAGCACCATCACACCTCCACGCCTGCTTTTCTCTGTTACTCTGTTACTCCGGTATCAGCAGAGTGTTTCCTGACCCTGCCTTGATTGAAAACATCCCTCTCCGAAATGGGAGGGATAGAGGGAGAATCTGTACGCAAAGTTTACAGCTCCTGCTTGCGCTTTATCCTCCCCACCCAAGCCCTTGCCGGAGGCAGCAAGGCGAGAGAAAGAGGAGAGCAGGGACGGCCAAAGGGGAGTGTCAGCGCTGGGCTGGGGGACTCGAGGAGGACAGGGGCACGGGGCGCAGCCCTTCGCGGACACTGACCCTGGCGGGCGATCGCCGAGACAGAAGGGAGGAGCGGTGTCTTCCCGGAGAGGGGATCAGCCAGCTCTCCCCGAGGCGCGATAGCCGCGCACCCCCACCGACCCCTCCGGAGCCGGGAGCGAAGTCCAAGCCCCGGCAGCGGCAGCAGCAGAAGCACCAGCAGCAGCAGGGTAGCAGCACCAGAGGCAGCCCCAGCAGCAGCAGCAGCAGCAGCAGGTCGCCGCGCCCCACGCTGGCGGCCCCGGCCCGGGGCACCACCGCCCCCCAGGCCGCCCAGGCGATACCCAGCGCTTCGCTCCCACCCGGGCAGGGCAGCCGAAGGGATAAAGAACTCACCCCCAGCTTCCTGCTGCGGATTTTTACGTAGCCCTGCTTGACTATATCGTTAAAGTTGGAGGCCATGGCAAACGCTGCCTGCTTCCTCCCCTCCGCGCCCGGAGTCCTCCTCCTCCGCCGCCGTCGCCTCTTCCTCCTCCTCCTCCTCCTCCTCCTCCTCTCCCGGGCCCTCCCAGGTGCCGCCGGCCGCTGGCTCCAGAGGCGCTTTCGGCATCCAGGCAGCGGCAGCCGCTGCGCTCCGCTCCGCCCGCGCCCCACTCCTCCCGCGGCTGCTCCGCTCCGCCGGGCGGGGGGCGGCCGCTCCGCCCCGCTCCGCTCTCCGCCGGCCCCTCGCTGCCCCGCTCCGCCGCCGCCCCACGCCCAGCCCAGCCCCGCTCCGCACCGCTCCGCCCGGCGGCGGCTTCGCGGCCGCCCGCGCCTACGGCCGGGAGCGGGCGGTGCGGCGGGCGGGGCGGGGCGGAGCGGGGACGCGCCCCCGGCGCCGCGGCCGCGGAGCCGCCCCCGGCGCGGCGCTGCCCTCCGCCCGCGCCGGGGCCCGCGGAGGGGGCGCGGGGCGCCTCGGCCCTCCAGAGCTCGGCGTGGCACGGGGCACAGGGCCGGTGCTCTCCTCGGCCGCCCCGGCTTTGCCCACTTTTCTCCAGGCTGCGGCCGCGGCATCCCCGGCTCCGGTGGCAAATCCCTTCGGAAACACGGCCCGGGAGGGCATCTCTCAGCCTCGTGCGTTCGAGAAGCCGCGTAGACGCCCATCAGCAAACGCGGAACTGTTGTGTCCGTACAGCAAACTTAGTGAAACAATATCTAAGCTACAGAAGTGAAGGAAGGCAAAAAAGAACCAAAAACGCACAAGTCCATCTGAACTTGAAAAATCAGTTGTCATACATAATCTTTCTGTGTTCCCTGGAGTGATGACCATGTGTTTAATTACTGCTCACTGATGTGAGCCTAACAGAAGAATGACTTCTGAAGAAAGTGTAGTGTTTAGGAGACATTAGGAAGGGATAAAAACCCAAAGGAATTGTGTTTGATTTAGTTATAGATGGACAGGAATGGACCCAAGCTTCTTGAGAAAGAAAAACTACAGATATACAGTATTGACAAGATAGTGCATGACTATTGTTACTTAAAATTGTACTCAACACCTTCAGTGGAAAAATTTTGATTGGTATGATAAGCTTAACAAAAGCTTCATGTACTCTTTTGCTAGATATCTACATTCTACTGCACCATTGCCCTGAAGTTTTCTGAAACAGGAATTTGTAGTATGTAATGTGCTGAAGGCTGGGGTGATGGAACGTAATTAATTCTGTACTTGAAAGTTTGTTAGATTTATTTCTGATTTTCAAAATCAACAGACAGCATTAAAAATTAGTCTTGAAGCAAATAGGAAATATACAATCTAGAAAAATTATTACAGTGCTTCGGTGATGGAATTATAAGGAAAAACTTTGTAACTTTTTAAAACTACCTGGAGGTCTGCATCCAGCTCTGGAGCCCTTAGCATGCAAAAGACAAGGACCTGTTAGAGACAGACCAGAGGAGGGCCATGAACACAATCAGAGGGTTGGAAAATCTCTCCTGTGAGGAAAGGCTGAGACAGTTGGGGTTGTTCAGCCTGGAGAAGAGAAGGCTTCAGGGTGACCTTGTAGTAATCATCCAGTACCCAAAGGGTATTACTGGGTACAAAATTATTTTTGCTACTCCACTATCAGCTGGGTAGGGTATCCCATTAAAAAAAAAAAAAACAAAAAAAAAAAACAACAAGCCAAAACAAAACAAAACAGAATTTTAATATCATGATCTTGCATCTTCATTGACTGCTTTTAGCATTCAAGTCTAATGAGTGTGAAAATTACAGGACTATGCCAAGAGAATTCCCTTTTCTGAGAATAACTCTTATTATTTGTTCCCAATCTTTTTTTCCTTAATTGAATAGCAATTAATGGAGCACATGGAAGTTTACCTATCCATTTATTTTTTAGCAGCTCAGTTCCCAATTATACAAATTTTGGAACAACGCCTAGGAATAGAGGTTCTGCATTATTTTTATCCAAACAAAAACTTCTATATAATTACGCAGTTTTTAATAAAAGATATGGTCATCTGAAGAAAAAGAGAAAAATACTTAGCCTATGTATAATTCTGGCTTCCTTGGCATTTCTAGTGAAATGTCAAAAGGATGAGTCTGAACTCCTACTTTTGGGCAGAATATTACTTCCTTCTTAATTTCTTTTTTAAAGATACATCAAGTCAGAATATTCCGTGATTTTTAGAGAGAAAACTGGGATATGTCTACAAGAGAATTCTTTCAAGACACCTTACCACATATTAAACAAAAGCTTTGTTCAAGATGAAGCTAGTGATTGTTTAAAGTACAGAAAGCTCTTGAAGGATCAAAAAGGAGAGGAACATTTCCTTTCAATTGCCAACCAGAAAAGTACATAATCCTATTCAATTAACTGACAAAAAGACATTTTCCTTACAGATTAACCCTGAATGATTTGTAAGTTTGTAGAACTGGTTTCACATGCAGTCCCTGATCCCTCTTCACCACCTTTCAGCTACACAAAAATGGACTTGTAGGATCTGAGAAAAAATATATGTGCTCTCAAACAGAGATAGAATTAATGCAATTTTTTTTTTAATGGTTGCTCTGTTTATCATTCAGAAAGAGAAGCAGTTTCACAACACACAGCATTCTGGGGCACTCTTTAGTTTTCCAGTTCCTGCAGTACAGATACAGCAGAATTTGTGTCATCTCCCTAACACGCATGTCTTGTCAGAACACTACAGTGGAAAATTTCTTGCCAATGAAATTGAAGATGCTGCTATATTTCCAAAGCTAATCATACATTTATTCTTAAGTATATTATTTTATCACATAACAAAACTGGAAAATTATTTTGATTTATAATAATAATGTAGCTAATAGTAATTTTCAACCAATTTTTCTCCAATTATTTATTATTGCCTCTGTATTTTTCTTTAAAGTCCATGTATGAATTGTATCGTTATTACTTGTTTTATTACAACAAAATATAACAAAAATACAATAAAGGATAGGGAAAATATGTGTAAAATACAAAGCATTTTCATTCTACAGTCTCCAGAGTGTAAATTAGCCAGGCTGAACTTATAAAATGATCAGTCTGGTATTTATTTTCAGCTGCTTTGTATAGCACCAGACAGAATAATCAAATATTCATCTGCATATGAGTCCCATGGGCAGTTTGGGGCACAAATGCATAGCAAGGCCACTCTGAATCACAGGAATACAGACAAACTGTGTTACTTCCCCACAAAAATAGCCTTGTGCTCACATTACATGCATGCATTCTATTTGCTGAGAAAGTTGCAGCTTACAAAGGAAGATTCCTCAAAGCAGTCAGGCCAAATGCTCCATCTCTTCAGAAACCTCAGGAAGTCAAATGGTCTCAGAAACTCAACAGGTACAAACTCAGTGGGCAGTGTCAGGGAAGACAGAGAATGATTCCTTCTGAATAAATACCTTATATATTTGAAAAAAAATATCATGTTTTTTATATGGCTGCTGGTGTGAAATCATCGTTAGGAAAGGAAAATTATTCAGCAGGTAATCAAGTCACAAATTATTTCAAGCAGAGAAGTTAATTTCTGATCTACCTAACATAAGTGCAATCAAATCTAATACTATTTTGGACAGACAATATGTTTGCCTCCAACAGAAAGTAATTAATTTGAATGAAATTGCTTACTTGTCAAAATGAACAAATTTAGGCAGTATATATTTTAAATCTGAAATTATATGTCCACTGTTTGTGAATGATTCACATTCATGAATCATTTTCCAGTGATGGTTTTCAGTGTTTGACGTTTCCAGCCAGGGTGGACTTTTACCACACTTGCCAAAGAAGAGCACAGAGAGCTCCTCTCAATTTCTAGGTGTTTCTCCCTCTACTTCCCTGACCAAATACCAGCTGAGACTAAAGGAAAATCTCTGGTAAAAAGTTTATCAAAGAATGGCAATATTTATTCAAGACACCTGATAAAAAGCATATTCTCACCTAAAGCTGTTTCCAATCTAAAATAAACAGTCATTTTTATTATGATAGAAATTTGCATAGGCAATGCCAAGAAAGAAACATTAGCTAATGTATTATTAATGTGTTGAAAGCCTACCTTCAGCTAGGCTTCAGACAATTATTTTGCTCCAACCATAAATCACATACTAACCAGAGTCCTTTGTGAACTAGCATGAAATATAAATCATGTAGATAGACAATATTAAAAAACTGTTGTTTTCCATGGGCATTGCAAAAAGCAAAGTGATTATTTCCTGCATGAAACCGCATGCATATTTATTACTGGCTTTCTATCCAGTCCAATAGTACCTATTTTTTATCCCCCAACTATAGGATAGATATGTTTATATCTAACCCTGTTGCTCCCTACCTGTGCCAGAAAGGTAAATTTCAGAAAGTGTCATCTCCTAGTTTATAGAGTGACATATTAAAGCTGATTAGTCTGGTTTCGGAGATCAGAAAAGGGAATATTTTCACCTCTGCTTTTCTATCAGAGGGCCCGTAAGAGTCAAAATCTCTGCTCCTCTAAGACTCTGAAAACAAATCATAATTTATGCTTTTGTCACTTTGCCCCAAACCAAGAAATACCGTGGGTATGACTGGGGGCCCCTGTGACTCTGTAGGCAAACTATCTTTTTCTTGGAAGATGTGCCCTCTTGGAGGTAACTACACCAGCTAGAGGGATTACTTTCCCCAGATATCTGCCTCAGTCTGGTTTTGGAGAGCAGCACCCTGCAGCAGTAATATTAGAAGAATTTGTATACTGACTTTATCATAAAGGGCTTAAGCTGATATATTTGACCATGAAGTGTAATAACCAAGAGAAAGGTACTGTGCTTCTGCTTGTGGGGAAATAATGTTTCAAATTAAGGCAGCTAAATCTTAGGCAACCCATTAGACCTAATCCCCTTGCAAACAAATATAGCTATAAAAGCATTAATTTTCTGACTGGCTTCTGCCAATTTCTAAGCATGAAACATGGTGAATAGCACATAAGCTTTCTATTTAAAATAATATGTTTGCCATTTTACCTAAAATACTCCAATAATCTTCAGAAAGAGCTTCATGAACACTTTTAGTGAATGAAATCCCATATTGGGTAGAAAGTATTATTTTCCATTATAATTATCTCTAAAGACTTGAAGGTTAAAACTTTTCTAAATGCACTTAATATTTAAGACAGACTTGAATTCTAATTCAACCAAGTTTTCCAGCATATCTGCCATGAGAAGCCCTGCATTAAAAATATCCCACCTATTTACTATTTTTCTTTGTGTTTTGTATGGGTTTCTAGTCTATAAACATTTACAGTTTCATTAACAGTTACAGTCTGTTAATGAAAAGAACTGCAAGGGATCAAAAGCTACCAAATACATTCTAAGCATGGAGATCATTCCTACCATCTCTCCTGTCTTACAGGGAAGTTATTATATTTGATTTTCCTATATGGTTTTCCACCAATTCTATCCTCTCAGGTAGCATTTCAACCTGGTCTTGTGATAGAGTCTTCAAAAAGATAACTTTCATTGCAAGCTAAAACATGTGATATTGAGAATGAGTGTAGAAAAGAGGTCTATTTACTTTATTTTAATAGAAAGAACAATCTTTTATGAATGTATGCACAGAAATATGGGCAAGGGAAAAAAAGCAGGAAACCGTGTTCTCATAGCCTTCAGTTTTGTCTGTTGGGAAGGCTGACTTTGGTGGTGATATGCAAACTAATGTATTTCATTATGACAGCTGTGGTATTTTGTTAAGACACGGGACTTCAAACATTTTAATATCCAGTTTTTACTCATAGTGCTCCAAAATATCCAAACATGTGCCTCCATTTGTAACTCTTGGCCAGATGGGAGGTGCCAATGTGGAGATAGGAGAGAAAGAAATTATCCAGAGTTGTGTAGGAAAGGTTTGGATGTGCAGGAAGGTACCGGGAAACATGTCTAAGTAGGGACCATCCTTGAGAACATGCACAGGATCCTTGACACAGCTTTGCAGGCTGACCAGTCTGGTGGGAGTAAGAAAAACTGAAAGTGGGTAGCTTAGAAATTCTGTGAAAATTGAAGGACACAGACTGCGACTTGTTCTGTCAGTAAGGGAAGGCAAATAAGTGTTCAACTATCATATATTCAGCATTGATGTTGTCTTCCTGTCAGTCCCTTTGATCACCCTTCTGGACTATACACAGTGTGATTTTCCTATGTCCAGGTGTTGCAGGACACAGCGGGCAATATGTAATTATTGAGGCCAGGATGTCTAATAGAGGAGAAAAATCATAGATTTCTAGCAGTTCAGAGTTCACTGGTTTTGTTCACAAAATGGTTTATTTAAAATCCAGCTGCACTGACAGTGCACCAGCCCCTAACCCTGCAAGCAGACCCTGCAACAGAGAAAGGTGTCTGGATGCATAACTTTTCCAGGTATTCACAGCCTTCACTAGTTCAAAGAGTGGTCTTGGTGGATATCACATGTTTAAGAATATTGCAGTATTAGTGGCAGTGGAGGTGGCAAATCTCTGCCTTAGCATCACACCTCATACTGTTTACATTACCACAAAGTGTACTGAAGCTTTTGAAAGCAGGATGAGACACCGCCTTCAAGTGAGTGTACAAACCTTTGTTTGTCTGAGAACATCCTGAGTAACCATATCCCAAACCTGTGCATACTCCACTGTTGTATGGGTGTATGTGGACTGACTCTAGGGAATAGATGTCAGATTTGCAGAGACATTCTGTGGTTGCTGTCAGTACCCTTAAATTTGGCAGGACAAGACTGGGACCCACAGAAGTGTGAGATCATAGAGAGGTCTCACTTTTATAGGAATGGCCCAAAATCTGGGGATTATACGGCATTTACATAATCCTGAACATGGCTGTGCCTTCAAATCCAGAGAGAAACCAAGCATCACTCTTTTGAAGTCTGCAGAAATCATGATTGCAGTCTGCATTTTCCCTGGGCTGACACTGGCTTGTTCGGCTCTGCACATCTCCAGCAATTCCAGCTTGGGTCCTTTGCGTGGGTAGGTGGGGAGTGGCAGGAGGGAAAATCTATTTCAGTCTTCACAGCCATGTGCTTTTCCACTGGAAGTGGAGCTGTTTTTAATGTGTTACCAAATCGTCATTCCTCCCCTCCATTGCCTGCAATATCAGGTAGAGTAGGCGGTAGGCAGCCCTTCAGGGAATGCACAGTGTAAAACATAAATATTTCCCTACTTATCTTCAATTATGTGCATGATTTTGCCACTTAATCTTACCTGAATACCTTTGCAGAATGGTTCAATATTAACATCACAGACTTTCTGTAACTCTTTAGAAGTACTATGACATTGTGTACATGGCTAATTGCCAATCCTTTGTCCTTTAAGGTTAATACTTATTACTATTTTATTGTAGTTAATGTATTTTTTCCCTTGTATAGAGCAGATTAAGCTGCAGCTTGAGAAAATAGAAAATGGATGCACATTATTTTGAAAAAATGGATTTTACAAATTTTTTCTAGGTCAAATAGTTCAAAAAAGGCTTTTCAGATGAGATAATTTTTCTCTGAAAAATTGCTCTCTTATCACACTTAAAAAATAAAATTGTGACATTTTAGGCTGAATGAGAAAATCGTTTCTAGCATGCATTCATTTGCCTCTAAATGTGCATGTTAGGATGTGTTCATGCACAAATAAATGTAGGGTCCAAAGTCTAACTTATAATAGAACTGTTATCTGCTCTCCTGCCCTAACAGTGCAATAAAGCTCTTGTGTATGTCTGTAAAATGGAGTTAAGCATTTTATGAATGTTTAAATATCATCCAGGAATCCATCAGCATCTGACTTACTTGACCGCAATTTTTTTTTTGTTTTTTTTTTTATAACGTCAATTTAGTTATACAGACCTGAGCACCTAACTCATTCTTTTGTTCCAAAGACAGTAATTTCAAAGGAGTACTCTCCATGAACCTACCAGTTTGAAGCGTTAAATGTATTTTCAGACAACTGTAATCATTTGATAGAAGTTTCTGGGTTGACCATTTGTGACTGTCAATTTGTGAATTCTATTACTTGCCTGTCTTCTTTTATTAGGTGATTTTAATGTTTGCTCTTTGCTGCCTGTATTTTTCTTTCTTTTTTTTTTTTACTACAGATGATCCAAGTTTTACCTTTTAAACATAACAGTATTTAAATCAGGAATCAGCATTATTATTCATTTTAAAGTTGAGATAGTTGCAACTGTTACACAATTTCCAGTAGCTATTATCTTTATTCAAAACAGAGATTTTTTTTCTTGCTCCTTTCTTTTCTTCCTATGGATCTGAAATTTGTATTCTGAGACCAGCACTTTCTGGAATTACTTTTGTGGAAGGCATTTTTAGCTAGAAAATATTTATTAAAGTTTGATATTCTTTTATAATCCTCAGCTTGTTAATTTTAAACATACTGAAGAAGTTTGCTGCAAATAGCATATTTCTTTCATCCTCTATGAAGGTCGTGGTGGTTTGAAATGACAACAAGCACGGTGGTGGTTAGGCATCTGCCAAGTTTAAAAAGAAGGGGAACTTAAGGCTTTTGAATTACATCACTCTTGATCTTTTCCCAGAATTGAATAAATAGATATTAATAGTGAGTATGAGATTGTAGGTGATATTTTCAGAGCCTAGTGGGCAGTAGAACAACCCAAAATGTGGGTGACATAACAACTTTAACAAATAGATGACATTACATTGAAAAGATCCTAATTAATTCTTCATAGCTTTGCTGATTCCATTCCTGACTGGTCACACTAAGATTATTAAGGAAAGTCACAGCAGAAAGCCACCTAAACAGAAATCAAGTGAAAAATTCAACATTCTCTCTTCTCTAAGAATCAGAAAAGTTGCTTGTTTACCTTCTGTGCTTTAACAGAGACCAGAAAAGAGGGTCATATAACCCCCAGAAATATCATTTTGGTGAAATTTTGAAAAAAGACCTTCAAACTCATTCAGTGTATCTTTTACATCTTATTTCATATTAATTTTGTAAGAGTATTATTTAATACATCAATCTTACTTGCTACACACATGCACAAAATTATTAACTATTGGTCAGCTTTGATTGTAATGGCTTTACTATTATTACAGCTAAGTCTTGCAATTCACTTCCAACTAAACATATATCTCACAACCAATAACATTCTACCTTTCCTAAAATACTATGTTTTGGGATTTTTTTTAAATTTTAAACTTAACCAACAAATTCACTACTATTTATTACAAGGGAGTCTGGTACTCAGAATAGTTTCTTTAGATAAGTATGCTTACAGAAAATAACCTTCTAATAATAAAGCATCATAGGCATCTGAAACTAAATCTTCCCTCCTCTGTAATATGAAAGCTTCTAACTTAGGGCCACAGTAGGTAATTGTTAAAGGCAGGTTTGACATGCTTTTTTCACCCCAACACCATGCTCTTCTTGTCAACCAATGAAGAGAAATGGAAAACAAAGTCTTTTTTTCACTCCTACCCTGTTTAAAGGAAACTCAGTGAAATAATTTCATTTACTGCTCACTATTAGAAGCACTGCTTTCCTTTTGAATTTTTTTTCTTAAACCCAAAAGAAGCAGCCAGAGATGAAGAAATCATTGACAGCCCTAGGAAACTTCATGCCTCCACGTAGAGCTGGGTCACTGCAGAAGTGAGAAATACACAGTCTGTTCTTCAGCATTCCCCTACAAAACCAATGTCATTAGGTTTTCATGGAGAATGTACATGTAATCCCATGACATAGGAATGCCAGTTGAAAACCATAAAAACATAAAACCTACTTATGTATCACCAAAAATATGTACGGCTCTGCATGATGTTAAGGAAAAAACTCACCACTTCAAAATCTTCCTGGAGATATGTTTGTTCTTTGGAGACAGAGTGACCATATTTTAATTGCTGGCATTTTTCGTTCTAGTCTTTCTACATCAGGCAATGTCTAACAAGTGTTCAATGGCTACTGTGACATTGGATCAAACTCTAAAAAAAGGTAACAGAAGATTTCCTCTTTATACCCCCAAAAATTGCTTAAGATCATTGACATGTAACTAGCCAAGTATTCAGAAAACCTAAAGGGTCCTCAGAGCAATAAAATGAATTAAACCTTTGTTAGGATATAGTCACAGTGTGGTGTCAGAGGAAGGAATCTCTTCACACTTCCCTGTTTTCTTATAAGGCATAAACAGTCTGGGTTTTGCAAAGGACTGAATGGGCAAGTCCAACATATGAACTAGTTATTTTACTAGTTTTTGTGAAAGTTTGAAATATTGTAAGCTGGTTTTGAAATAGTGTAAGCTGGCTTTCTTCTTTTTATTGCATTTATTTTATGGTTTCTTCAATTTATTTTCCTTCTATTTAATGTTGTATAATGGTTTTACATAATTTTCCTGATGCATTTTAAACAACCTATGTACTTAACAGATTTATATGTATGTATATATTTATATGTATTAATACCTTCCTAAGGAACACATCTTACTACAGCTCAGCCATACAGCAGCAGGTGAAAATCTCTGTTCCACAGCAGTTACAAAGCCCTGTAGTGCTCTACCATATCTCTTTCTAATAAAGGTCTGCAGCTGGAGGCCTATTCTGCTATCACTGGTGTGTATGAATGCATTTGGGTTTTGAGTGGGTCTAATGTATAACTTACAAAAAGATAATTCCACTTACATGCTGAAAAATGTGCAGTCCCTCATTTATGTCCTATGTAGGAAGCTATTGAGGATTTTTACCTCATAAAATTTCCCTTTAGGTTATGGGATTTTTTTGCCTTGCATGTTTGCATAAGAAATAAGCCTATTTAATAGAGATGCTTTGAGAAAGAGGGACCAAACAAGACTTCTTTTTTTCAGCTTTTCAATGGTTTTTTACTTGTTAGTTGATTTTTAATAGTGAATGACACATTCTTTCTTGTGTGAAGACCTGAGTTCAGAAAATCTTTTCCTGAATATTATAATAGTAGCTTGTTAGAGCTTATATATTCAAAATGTTTGATGCTTTCCAATTTGAAGTTTTTCAAAATGTCCACACTTCTGCTATTTGCTGCAGACTGGAGAGCATGAAGGGAGGAAATCTGTGAAGCTGACAAGACTGAATTTTCTCTTTTTGTGGAATAGCATTCATTTGACTGAAGAAATAAAATGTGTCTTCTCTTAACTTGTGATTTTAGGAAAAAATCTTGGCTGAATGCTAAATTGACCCTGGCACTTTCCCAGGCCAGGTTTATACTACTGCTAAGCAATGTATAAAGCAGCCACACCAGGCTGCCTGGAAGTACCCCATTACTGCAAAAGCAGGAGAAGGAAGAGAATTGAGAGGTGGATTTGGAGACGACAGAATTCAGATTGATTGCACAGTCCTCAAGCCACCTCTTTTCTGAAGTGCTTGAGTGTACAGCCTTCAGCTACTTGGCATACTATGGATTTTCATAGGGAGTTTTTGATTGTCCTTGAACTATGTGCAATGACAGGGAGTTATACCTTGTGTTAATTTCAAACATCTCACTCTGTAACCTGAATAACACGGGACTTATACAGAGCAAATGAATACAAGCATTGGCTTATGTTCACATTTTTAACAAGGCTTTGAAAAGAACCAGTTCATCAGATACTGGTGCAAAATAATTTCATTATGATTTAATTTTTTTTTTGCACTTCCCCTGCTTCTGTTTATAGTGTTACTGCTAAGATTTATTCCAGTCATATTTTCCATGAAAAAGCATTCCATAAACTTCTCTGTTTCTGGTTTTTCCCCCAATGTGATGAGAGAACAGAAGCCCACTATCATTCTTCCAAAAGTCCATAGGCAAAGGAAGTCCACAGGATATTAAAGCATGCATATTAAAGCATGGATAAGAAATAGAAAAAATTTCTTCTGAGACCTAGGGATTTGGGGAAAAAAGTTGAGCTTCTGTTCATTCTCTACTGCATCCATTCTAGATTGCATTTATTTTAACCTCTGCCTAATTTCAAGAAGATCAAAGCATGAACATTAATTACCCTACAGCATAATTCAATTGAGCATAATTTTGGAAGTTTTTTTTGCATGTACTGAACTTACTAGTGTGAAAGAAATGGCCTCAAATCATAATTTAAATAAGCCATTGGTCATTTTAAACATAGAAGACTCCCTGAAATAACATGAAGGAAAGTGAAAACAGATTTCTTAATTTGACTTCTTTTGTGTCTCTTACATGTTGTATGTTTTGACTTTAATACTGTCCTAACCTTGAACAAAGTGAAACTTGCACAACAGTGTAGGTTAGTATAAGCTACACGGTAGTAAAATAAATCAGAAAAATGAGCATGGACTTTCATGTTCAAGGCCTGAAACTTTTTATTTCTCAAGGTGAATGGTCAGAACAGAGCAATTCACCTTTTAAGAATTTATAAAAAAATTTATAACAAACTTTAAGAACTTTTAAAATGCAAATTTGGCAGACAGCTCTTCCCTCTGTTCATTATGAGTATCTGATTTTAAAGCTTGTATTTAGATGTAATATACATTTACTATGATAATTTAATATTTCCTACAGAGAGAGTAATGCAATGAAGTGTTATTAGAAGTTTCGATAAAAATAAGTATATTTTCTGATGATTTATTTTAATATAGAAATAACACTTTGGTGGAAAAAGTCTCTTAAGAATAACCACTGCACTTTTCACAACACAAAAATTGTAACAAAAAGGTTATGACCATCCCTAGCCAAGATAACAAAATTTTCCAAACAACTAATCTTTTAAAATTTTGATATTTTTTACTTTCAATCAGCTCCATCAATAACAAGCTGGGAAAACAAAACAAAACAAACCAAAGCAAACAACCAACCAACCAGTCTAGAAAAAAAATACTATGTTCCAAAGATTTTCCAGTCTTTCAGGTTTAGTCCCAGTGGACCATGATGTGCTCTTCATACTAAGGAAAATTGAGAAAATGAGAATTTGATATGCAAACTGAGTAGACCCTAACCCACAAAACCAATGTTCAATTCAGTCTTTCCAGACCCAAGAGCACAAACTCTACCAGTTTGTTGGATAAAACAAGAACTGATTTTTTCCAGTTTATCCATTTTTTTGGAGGTTGGGGTGAGAAAAATGAGAACAATAAGTGAAATAACATTAAATTGATTTGTTAATTGAGCAACTTGGATAAGGATTCATTCTTATTTTTTTCTGGCATATATTATATTCATAGCAGCCTGCCAAGTACTGCAGGAATAAGCATTTATAATACAAAAATAAGAGTGTTTATCTTCTTAATAAAAATAAATGATCACTTTTTTATTTAAATGATTGCATGCAGATAATACAATTGTATTGGTCTCTTTGAGATTGCAGCACCCTTTTAACATCTCTTTTAACATTTGGAGGTGAGAGGGATCTTGCAATGACTTAAATCTGAAATGGTGAAAGTAGAGCTGGAAAGCTCCCTGATAGGGATATCCCCTTAGGGATACTTTGTGGTGGACCTGAAGAGAACAAGAACAGAAAAGCTTAGAGCAAGTAGATGGAAGAAGAGACATGCAAACTACATTAGAGGCATGCTGTCTAGAAAGTATTCAGAATATAATGTTAGGAGAAGTGAAAATCAGTACCATCCCACCACACCCTCAGAGAGCCCACATTTCAAATTTGTCAAAAAAAAAAAAAATAAATAAAGAGTTAACTGTCAGCAACTGTGAAGTCCATCTACAGCAGACAAGACACATGGAGCTGCTGCAGTGGAGATGTGCTCTCTGTCAGCTGTTACTGCCTCACCAGATATTCACACAAGCAGTGAGTGCCAAGGTAACCAGAGACTCTCAACAAACCAACATGGAATGAGAACTAAGCAGAAATTTTAATAATATTAATAGTTTTGCAAGGACTTCAGCAAAAGTATGCAAAAAGTATACCATTATCTACTGTTAGAAAGACATTTTGGGTGCTGCATTTCTTTGAATGGAAGTTTGGTTTTGTTTCAAGCACAGTCCATGATGCCAGAGTCTCTATGACAAGAGGAATGGGACTTTGCCCATAATTTGATGACAAAGACACAAGAAAAATAAGAAACTGTGTGGAGAAGGAGGTTTACTGGGAGTACTGACTAAAGCTGCTTTTGAAAGCCAAGTGTATTTCTGAGAGAAGTTGATAAGCATTGAATGTAATTCTCTCTTTCTCATTGGACCATCTTCTGTAAATTTCTTCATGTAATTCAGCTACAGACAAATTGTCCTGGAGAAAAGGATTTAGTGTGTGCCTATAGGATAAGAGCAGTGGCAGGAGAGGGGAGAGTGGTGAGTGAGGAGAGTGAGGAGAAAGCTGAGAATATCTTCTCTTTATTAATTCTTTTTCTCTATTTTTTTGGGGGGTTTTTTGTGTTTTTTTTTTTTTTTTGTTTGTTTGTTTTGTTTTGTTTTGACCAATGGGCCTTTGATGCCACCCGGTATATCACAGCTATGATTCTGTGTTTATGTATTACCTATTCCAAGTGCATTATACAAGTAATTTAAATCTTTTAGACAGAAAGATTATCCACAAAATCCTTTCTAGAGGAACCTTGAAGAAAATTATCAATGGGTAAACTACAGACTTAAATGAAATAATTGATTTTTTTTTTTTTTCAGTTCAGAGGCCAAATACAAGCAAAAAAGAAAGGGAGGAGGGAGAAATCTTCTTTGAGTGAAATGAAGTAGGAAATTGTGGTCAAAGGGATGGAATTGCCCAGTTGGAAGGCTAGACTGAAGGTAGACATGTTACATACTGACACTTCACAGCATTCCAAAATAAAACATATAATGAATTCAGCCTTTACATGAAGAAGCAGTACAGAAAAAAAAAAACAACCAAAAAACAAACAACCAAAAAACAACCCAACAAGTTATAGAAGAAACATCTGAAATTTGCTAAATTTTGCAGGTCCTGAACATGGTTTGTTGTGTTGTGGTTATGAGGTTTGGGGGTATTTTATTGTAAAAACGAACCTACATTTTCCTTTATAGGAAGTAGTTATTTTCTTTCAGAAGAAAGTTTTAGGCAGCATTTTCTTACACAATTCAGAAATATATTATCCTGATCTTGAAAAGTCACAATGGCAGCCTCTGAAATCATCTCATTCACATCCCCGCCTGCTCTTTTTGTTAAAACTCAATGCATGTTCAACTTTTATCAGCTCACAAAGGTAAAATGAGAACAGTACACTGAGCTACCACCGTAATAGTGTTCAAGAGTGAAAAAGCAAGAGTGTGGTATCTTTTGTACAGACAAGCCTCGAACACTGACTTCCTCCTCCACAACTGAGAGCAAAGGAGCACCACATATTTCAAGGGTGTTTCCTACAGCACCATTCATGCCACCAGACTCCATCAAGAACATTTGTAACTCATTCCCTGTAGGAAAGCCATATATAATATTACTCAAAATCTCCATGTAGGAAAATGGATTAATTAATATTTTTGTTTTGACATCATACTCACCTGCAAGATCTATTCCATTCCAAGATTATTGTGTGGTCTTTTGTTCAGATTCTCAGCCTTTTATTAGAAGCTGAGGTAAATGATTCCTAATTAAGAAAAGCATAAAGCACAGTGTGAACCAACGAGATCTGGTCTCATTATACAATACAGTATACAGATACAGTTTCAAATATAATACTGTTTCATCATATGAGTTCTTTCTTGCAAATAAAGGCATTTTTGTCATTGTATATCGCAGCTGACTTTATTTTGAACATCAATAATAATCTAGATTTGTACCAACAGCTCTGAATAACTAACTACTCTTAGAGTCCTCTAGGAAATTTGTACTTTTTGCTTTCTAGATTCCTGCAGCATTCAGTCTGGGCAGCCTTTTTGGTTTGCATCCACTTCTGTACTCTTCATGCTTAGGGAGCCATATCACTTGTCTCATTCTCCATTGCTGTTTTAAAGATTGCACACAGGGCCCCTTTTTTCATTAAGAAAACTGTCCTCAGTGAAACCTGCAGGAGATTCAGAAAACCTATACAGCTTACCTCCTCCTCTAGTCTCTGAATAAGCAGAATTCATATCAGGTTGTTCTTCATAGATTGCTTCATGACCACATTAAAAACATAATATTTCTCTGCATAGGTCATAGCCCTCACCCTTAAACTATTGTAGCCTCCTCATACTGTGCCTTCCAGTACAACCTCAGAGCTTATAAAAAATCTTCCAGAAAACAACTGAGATCAGTTACTTTACACTGATCCCTGATCACCACTAAAGAATAGGCTGTCTTTTGCAATTGCATGCATGTCCTTCAGTAAAATGATCTCTCTAAAGACAGATAATGTCAGTAAAGAGGCCGGGAAGGGTTAGTTATGGTCATGCAAAATTAAGCCAAGCCCTTAAAATTCCACCATTTTCTGATGCAGAAATCTACTAAAAGAAGAGTTAGGAGAGGCAGTTACATTGGCCCCCTAAGTATTCTGTGAGGTGTATTCTGCTTTAAAAAATTACCCTTTCTTTTAATTCTAAATAATTTAAATGTATAGTTGCCTTTCAAGCAGAGTGTTATCTGAATACAACCTCATAGACTTCAGTCTCCAAACTAACAGGCTACAGAACTTCTTATTTTTTTTTGTATGTAAAAACTATGGCACTAATTAGTACTGTTTCAAAGATCAGAAAATTGTTATTAATCACTTTCTGAGGAGCACATGTACTCCATTATATATCTAACTGCAGTGCTAAGACACAACGTCTGCTTTACAAAGTTAACATATGCCTCCAGAGCATTCACAGGTTCAAGACTTGGTCCTGAAAATGTATTAAGCCCTAAGTAAATCTTCCCTTTCATTCTCATACAGTTATAAATAAATATTTTATTTTTTGTCATTTAAATTTTGGAAAAAAATGTAAATTATATCTTTTGAAAAGAATAGAGAGAATTGTAGATGGAGCAAATGATGAAGCCATAAATACTTTTTCTATAAATTTTCATTGTTTCTTAATATATTTTATTTGTTTTTTCACTCCAAACTATTAGGCCTGTACTTTTCCACCTGCTGAGAGGCTCTGTGTGTTTTTTTAAGCTTGACAACTAGGCTATTTTTCTCTGAAATTTTGTTAAAATAAAAACAGCTTCTGGAATTCACAGTAAATGCCTTGTCATTGACCTTGAAAGTACTTTGGCAAGCTAGGGATTTCTGTGCTTTGCCAAAAAAAGGAATGGTGATAGCAGAAATTTTGTCACAGTTAAAACTACAATAGTTACTCCACTGTGTTGTTGGTAGCTTCACCTATCAGTATCCCCAGTGGCAGTATTGCATTTCAGGTGTCAACTGGCAGGCATTTAATGTTGGAAGAATAGGGGTTTTAGACAAACAACACAAGGAGCCATATAATGTTCTGGAAACATAATATTTAGAAATCCTTATTTTTGTCATGTTTCTTATAGTTCTATGAACAAATAGTGCAGGATGCTTGAAAATATATTTTGGTTTTCTAAATTAAGGAAACTGAATATGATCAAGCTCATTTCAGTACAATGAAGTATTTTAGTCATCAATTTCAGGCATGCTTTGAACTAAATACAGAGTTATAAATTAACTTTTCCACCAAAAGATTTTGTTGTTTTTTTTTTTTTTTTCTCCTTATGGTATAAATATTACGGAAGAAAAAGGCAGACTATTCAAGTGTTTAACGGGAAGAAAGTTGTTTTTCAGTGCTCTCTAAGTAATTTAGGTTGGGTTAGTCATAATTTTTTGGCTACAAACAAAAAAAATTTTGAAGCCATACAATGTGACTGACAGGCATTATTTATATTTAAGTAAATTGAACTTGTTCATCACCTCTGTTTCTCTGCCTCTTTGTACAAGAATTAAGGCAGTGTGCTTGAAACCCTCAATCACATATTTGTTTGCAAACAGCATAGGGGAAGATTTCGACATCCTTTTGCAGGTGTGGGTCCAGGTGTGGGTGTGGGTCCAGACTTCTCAGGACTGATAACCCACCTACCTGTGTATCAGCACATGTCCCTGTCAGTGGAGCTGGTGTTTCCAAGGTCCTGGTGCTGTAATGAGCATTTCAGCAGATAACTTCTGTGACCATGGCTATAGAGCTGATGAGTTCATTCAGTGTGGAAAGTCCGTCTCCCTGCTCAAAGGCTCTGTTTTTTCCCTGCTGAGAAATAGAAGAGACCATTTCAGTGAAGACTCTTCTGTGAACTGCACAGACAGAATCTCTCTTGAGTAAAGAATAGTGCTGAAGAAAAAAGGTGAGCCTTCCCACATGGCAAGACCTTTAAACTAGAGCAGAGGGAGGTGACCCAGCTTCCCTGCTCCCAGGCAGAAAGTAGTGGAGTCATGACTCAGAGGCAGCTCTGAAGCAGCTGAAAAGACTACGTCTCAGGCTGCAGAGTGCCAGAGCCTGGTGCCACTCTCTGAGGACAGCAGGGACAACAGCTGCGGGAGGTGTGCTCAGGTCCACAATCTGCCCAGCCTAGTGGAAGAGGTGAGGGATGAAGTGGAAAGACTAAAAAGGATTAGGGACTCTGAGGAAGAGACTGACTGGTGGAGCCACACTCTACCATGCCTTAAAGAAAATAATTTGCCATCTGCTTCACAAGAATCAATACATTCTCTACCCTTTCACTACCAGGCAGAAAGAAGGGACCTTGAGAGATGGAGTGGAATGAAAACTGGTGTCTGCTCAGGGTATCAGGTACATGCCTTTCCAGCCCATCTCACATTCACAAATGAGTTTATGCAGTAGGTGCCAGGCCCTGGAACCTGAGGACCAAGGAATTGAGAATGTGGCTGAATGTCCATTTGGTTTGAAAGGGTCACCTACAGCAGAACAGACTATCCCTTGTATCACAACATCCTCAGTTAAGGCAAAAAGAAGGGAGTAGTCAGTGTTGACTGCCTTCTGAGACAAACAGAGATCCCAGTATGTCACTGTTGAGGCAGGGACGGACAAAGGACTCACACGGTTCAGAAGGCAAAAGAAGAATAATATTTATTAGCAGGAAGTAGTATTCCTTTTATAACCAGGATCGCTAAGGTGAAATATGATTGGTTTCAAAGTAAAAACCTTTCACACCATTGGTGCACTATGAATAGTGCACTGTGGTAGAACATATCTATAAAACAACATGAACAGAAAGAGAGATAATAACTGTTTTCATTCCTTCTCCTAACTTTCTCAGGCTAGGTCTGGGAGAATTCTCTCTTTTCTCTCTGACTGAACTGAGAATATCCACACCAATATGCCAACCAGGTCCAGCCCATGGGGAAGTGTGTTGCCTTCCTGGGGTCTGGGGTAAGGGACAGTGCCAAGAAATTTCCAAGTTTGTTATGGCCCTACTACTGCTTTTCCAGGTGGGCAGCATCAAGAAGGCTTTGAACAATCAAGAGGGACCTCAGGGCCTTGGGACTTGGCTGAGGAACCTGGAGCACATGTTATGTTCTCTTCTGAACTGCCAATGGCCATTTCAAATTTTGACGCCACATTTTCAGTTTAAGGCAAGTTTTCAACAGCCATCAGTTCAAAGAAATGGCTTGTCATGCTCACATAAACTCCACGGGGGTTATTCTTACCTGTATCAAATAAAAAGGAAAATTTTTGTTTGTGAGAACAAATATTTTTAATTCTGTACAGATGAAAACCAGTTTAAAAACAAAAACTTAGTTATTTCCCATTTTGTCTTCAACATTTTATATGTTTTCTTTTTCTTATATAAAACAGTAAGTGACAAAGAATTCAGTTGGTCTAATACAAAATTTCTGTAATGCAGTCACTAACTGTTACATTTTGGGAGCAAAATACTGCTAATTCAGCCTGTTCTGATTTCAGGCTATTGATTTAGAAATAAAACTAAATGTATCACATTAGCATGAGAAGCCTTCTATATATATAGCCAGCTATAGCTGACAACTAAATCAAGAAAGAGGGGAAGGGAAGGGAAGGGAAGGGAAGGGAAGGGAAGGGAAGGGAAGGGAAGGGAAGGGAAGGGAAGGGAAGGGAAGGGAAGGGAAGGGAAGGGAAGGGAAGGGAAGGGAAGGGAAGGGAAGGGAAGGGAAGGGAAGGGAAGGGAAGGGAAGGGAAGGGAAGGGAAGGGAAGGGAAGGGAAGGGAAGGGAAGGGAAGGGAAGGGAAGGGAAGGGAAGGGAAGGGAAGGGAAGGGAAGGGAAGGGAAGGGAAGGGAAGGGAAGGGAAGGGAAGGGAGGGGAGGACCTATACTTTTCTGCCAAAACTGGTGGATCAAAGACAGGTGAACAGACCTGTCACATATGAATGAACACCTTAGGAATCCAGAATAGGCAGTCCTAATGCATTTTCTGTGACTCCATAACTGAGTTTTCTATGGTCTATAACTTCTCTGAACAACTTATTTTTCCATACTCCATTATTCTTATCCCTCACATCCTTCTGGGACCTCCCTTGCTGGAATTTAAATTTAGTTCTTGTCCTTTGACTACTGAGAGCAGTAGTCTTTGCAGCAATGTTTTATGCATGAGAAGATTGTTGTATCTCCATCAGATTATTCTTCAGACCAAATATCTCTACTTCATTGAAAAGCCTGCTTTGCAGAGCATGCTCAGAGCTCTATAACATATAACCATGACTTCCTTTGGTCTCTCTCTCAGGCATCACTTTCCTTGAACTGGAATCCTGATGTTAGGATGTGGGTAAATATTCTCCATCATCTTCCTCAGACGCAAAGAATATTTCTCTTTCTCTGTGGCCATATTATTCTTTATGCTTCCAAGGAAGATATATACATACTTGTCTTTTTTTGCATCAGCATGACATTGCTGGTTCATAGAGGCTTGTGATCCCTGTAGCCAGATTTTTACTGGTAATCCCCATGGTATCTTTATGCAACTGTTTTGTGCTCGTCATAAAGCACTGTGCTTGGCCCTGCCCAGGACTGTCTTTTCTATCAGTCAAGACCACTTGTCATTTTTATTAGATCTCTTTATTTCTCTTTTAGTCCATCTTATCTTGCTGACAGCTTTCAATTTCATAAATACAATACAGTACATTAATAAAAATAATGGAATATAATTGCTAACAGAAAATAATTATGTTGCTCTGTGTATGTTTAGTTTGTAGGCATCAATATTGCTGCTTTTAGAAGAAGTTTATTTCAGGATGTTTTTCTATTTTAAGGAAGTACATATTTTAATTTAACAGATGGAATGAACTTTTCCCCTAAAGCTTTTCTTAACTTCAAAGAGAAAAGTTTTTCAGGAATATTAATAGCAATTTTGTCCCATCTTTTTTCCTCTCCTATGTTTCTTCTTTGTCCTGAGTGCAGCATAAATAATAAAAATCTGTAAACTTTTACCTTTTTTTTTTTTTCCATTACTTGTGTGTTCATGCAGCTGTGTTAAAAAAGAGCAATGATTTTGCATAATCTCTATTTTGTATTGTACTTTTGAATTGTTCAATGTCATATCTACTTTGTGTCCAGCTACCCTTTCTCTCACACTGAAGCAGGTAAAAATGCCAAATGGGAATAATGGGATATCAATCTGGTAGTACTGAAATTTCCCGCTGTCATAGATTTTTATAAACTCTGTTTCAATAATGCCTAAAGCTTCATAAAGAGAATCAGGAAACATATTCTTGCATCACAGAGCTCTGTCTCTTACTAAAACATAACATAGTTGTGATAGAACATTACCTTGCCACTGACCTTGGAACTTACAGACTAGTTGACAAAATGAACAAGTGGAAAATTAAGGAGCAGATTTCCCACAAGATCCACTACACAGTCTACCATTTCCAGTATCCCTGGTGTATCAAAATATGAATGAATGTGGCTTCCCCTTGATTGTTTTCTATTACAATGTGGTAAAACTGACATTAGCACTAAACTGATTCTGTTCTAAAAAGAAAAAAAAAAAGAAAAAAACTTGCCTGAGAAATTATAGTGGATGATGCATTTGTAAACTTATTAAGAAACAAGCTATTATCTTAAAAGGTTTATTTTACTTTATAATATGGATAAACATATAATTACTGCAGAATTCAGCAGCAGGCAATCAAATGTTATCTTCAGATTAATGGATAATTATCCACTTAAAGTGGTTAAATACTTCAAAACTCTAAAGCCCAGGTAATTGCACCCTTTATATTATGACAACAGTGTATCTTTGGTGGTAGATGCAGAGCCACGGATTAACTATTGAGAGGAGAGTCTGACATGGCTAAAGGAATATTAGCACCTTTTGGTGCAGTAGATGCGTTTCATGTGCTGAGACAGCAGCAACTGCTTATCTTTACAAAGCAGCTGCTGTAGTTGACATGGCTGTTGTACCCATCCTCTATCAAACATATATGTGTCAGTGAATACACACCCACAAACTCATAAATGCACATGCTCTCACACACACTCAAAGGCATATGGGTATACACAAGAGTGCCTATTTCTTGCCAAATGATGTGAAAAATCATCCCTTAAAAACAGTCTGTGATATGTTACTTTTTGTTCCAGATAAGCAGGTACCAAATATTGCTGCATAAGACTAATATGTGATATTTGCTTGGTCTTGTCTCTACTGGAGCAGTATTTTTGGCAGTTTTCTAATAGGCTAAGATACTGCACTACACATATGTGATACTTCTTCCAGTTTATCTTGAAATTTTAATCCTCTTATTTTGGTTTAGGCTGTCATTTGTCTTTCAAGCACTTTTTGTTTGGTTAATTGGTAGGGGATTTCAGCAGCTGGTGTAGTAACACCATAGACTCATGGAATGGTTTCGTTTGCACGCCCTTGCAAGAAGTTTCACTCAGGTCTACTCTCTAAGGTACTGAAATGTTACAATGA
The DNA here is from genome assembly GCF_050655825.1 of Lonchura striata. NCBI lineage: Eukaryota > Metazoa > Chordata > Aves > Passeriformes > Estrildidae > Lonchura > Lonchura striata. The sequence continues at coordinate 101,535,866 of NC_140704.1, forward strand.
GATCTCCCTGAAGCCTTCTTCAGACCTGTGATCACCTTAGCGCTTCTTTCCTGGAATCACTCCGCTATGTCCAGGATGATGTACAAGCTCAGAGCAGCTGCCATCTCTGGGGACATTCCTGGTGCTGGCAGTAGGATGCTTCTGCCCTGGTGTTCTCATGATGCAGGGGCACCAGAGCACCTTGAATGTCAGAGCCCTATGGTCCCCTCTCATTTTATTTGAAATCAAGGCACTGATACTTCCAAGACACAGAAATTAGTAACCAGTTCCAATGCTTTTTCATCACAGAACCACAGATGCACAGAATAAACTGAGTTGGAAGGTATTCTCAAGGATCATCAAGTCCAACTAGCCCTGCACAGGACTACCCCCAGGAGTCACACCGCATGCCTGAGAGCATTGTCCAAACACTTCTTGAACTCTGTTAAGATTGGTGCTGTGACAACTTCCCTGGGAAACAAGGGAGCCTGTTCTAGCACCCAGCCACCCTCAGGGTGAAGAATCTTTTCCTAATACCTAACCTAAACCTCCCATGACAAAACTTCAGGCCATTCCCTTGGGTCCTGTCACTGGTCACCACAGAGGAGAGATCAGTGTCTGATCCTCATGTCATGTTCCCCTCACAAAGACTGCATTGAAGTCTGTCCTCAGTCTCCTCCAGGCTGAACAGACCAAGTGACCTCAGCCACCCCTCATACAACTTCCCCTCAAGGCCCTTCGCCATCTTCATAGTCCTCCTTTGGACACTCTCTAATAGTTTAATGTCTTTCTTATATTTCATCTCCCAAACCTGCCCCCAGCACTCGAGGTGAGGCTGCCCCAGTGCAGAGCAGGACAATCCCCTCCCTTGCCTGGTTTGCGATGCTGTGCCTGATGCACCCCAGGACAGGCTTGGCTCTCCTGGCTGCCAGGGCACTGCTGACTCAGGTTCAACTTGCCATTGACCAGGACCCCCAGGTCCCTTTCAACAGTGCTGCTCTCCAGCCTCTTGCTCTTCAGCCTGTATATACACCCAGAGTTTCCCCATCTCAAGTGCAGAATTGAGCACTTGCCCTTGTTAAACTTCATACAGTTGGTGATTGCCCAGTCCTCTAATTTGTTGAGATTTCTCTGGAGGACCCCTCTGTCTTTAAGGGAGTCCACAGCTACTCCCAGTTTTGTGGCAGGGCACATGATAGAGTCAGTTTTCATGTAGTTCTTTATTTGCATTCTGTTGTTCTGCTTTGTAGATGAATAGCAAAATTTTTAATTTCTATTTAAATATCTCAGTATCAATATCTGGCTGACAAGCACTACATAAGTATCTGGTTAAATCAGAAATATACTTTTCCCTTTCACCAAAGGGAAATCATACTTGACCAATGTAATAGCCTTTGATGATATCATGGCAGGATGGATTGAGGAGGGGAGAGCAGTGGATGCTGCCTACCTTGGCTTCAGCAAGGCTTTTGATACTGTACACAACAATCTCATAGGTAAGCTCAGAAAATGTGGGTTGAATCAAGAGTGAATCAAGAACTGGCTGCATGGCAGAGCTCAGAGGTCATGGTCAGAGGAGTAGAATCCAGTTGGAGACCTGCATTCACTGGCATTGTCCAGGGATCAATTTGTCAGCTTGTTTATCAGTGACATGGAAAATGGATAGACTATACCCTCAGCAAGTTTGATGATGATAATGATGATGATGATGATACAAAACTGGGGGAGTGGCTGATACAGCTGGAGGCTCTGCTGCCATTAAGTGGCACCTTGACACTCTGCAGAGCTGGGTGGAGAGAAACCAAATGAGGTTCAACAAGGGCAAGTGCAGGGTCCTGCACCTGGGGAGGAATAACCCCAGGTACCAGTGCAGGATGGGGGCTGGAGAGCAGCTCTGCAGAGAAGGACCTGGCAGTCCGGCTGGGTGACAAGCTGGCCGTGAGCCAGCAGTGCCCTTGTGGCCAGGAGGGCCAGTGGGACCCTGGGGTGCATTGGGAAGAGTGGAGGTGATCCTCCCACCCTGATGAGCCCTAGTCAGGTCACATCTGGAGTGCTGTGTCTAGTTCTGGGCTCCTCAGTACAAGAAAGACAAGGAGCTACTGGAGAGGGTCACAAAGATGATGAGGGGTCTAGAGCATCTCTCCTATAAGGAGAAACTGTGGGGACTAGGCCTGTTTAGTCTGAAAAAGACAAGTCTGAGAGGGGTTTGTGTTTATGCATATAAATATCACAGAGGTGGGTACCAAGAAGATGGTGACAGACTCTTTTCAGGAGTGCCCAGTGACAGGATAAGAAGCAAATGGCCATAAACTAAAACACAAGAAGCTACATTACACTTCAGCATGAGGAAGAATTTCTTCATACTGAAGGTGGCAGAGCTGGGCTCGTTGGGGTTGCCCAGGGAGCTTGTGGAGTCTCCCCTCTGAGACTTTCAAAATCCACCTGTACAGATTCCTGTGTATAGTGCTCAAGGTGACCCTGCCTTGCCTGGGGAGTTGCACTAGATGATGTTCAAAGGCCACTTCCAAAATTATCAATTCTGTGATTCTGTGTTTTTTTAAAAATCTTTTATCAGTTCAAGAAAGATTTATTTCCTCAGACACCTGTTCATTTCTATTAGGAGAACCAGAGTTACAGAAGATGCTTTATGGATCTGAGCCACATATTGAATGTTTGTGCCAAATCTGTTTAACTAAGATTTTTGTTTATAGGCATAAACTTATTTATTGTACTCATCAAAACTCTTGCTAGAAATATTTGTTTCTATTAATTTCTCAATTTATCCAGTAGAAATATGATATTGCATTTAAAGAAGATCTGATGAGTTTTGGTTTCCATTAAAAGCAAACTTTTCCATTGATTTAGTCTTATTTTCTCCATCTGAGCTAAAAAATAGATGGCATTGACATCTCTTGTCTTAAATTCTCTGGTCTCACTCACTTTTTATTCAGACAGATAGTTTCCACAGTCGTTTCTCCCTCCTGACAATTTTTTCCTGCATATTTTACTCAGCTCACTCTAAACAAGACATTCTTCAAAAGCCAAAGCTTTCCACTAATTTAAATTTTTTTCATTCTGTCTCTCCCTTATCTATGAAAGTGAAATTGCTGATGGTTCTTCAATCTGATGTTGCACAGAACTGAATTGCAGGATCTTTCAGATGCTTTGCAGCTTTTCTGGGTGAGCAAAAGTAAATTTTAAGTCCAGCTCTGTGGCTCTGCAATCTGTCTACAAGCCATTCCTCAGGCATATGACTAGTTTAAGTCTCATTTTAAATTCTTCCTCAGTTATCTTCATAAATTCTCTAAGATGGTTTCAGATATTCTTTTAGGTTTCTCTCCTTTGGGAAGATTTTATCAATAGTTGGACAGTTTTAGTTTTGTGAATCTTATCTCTTTTATAAATGAAGTAGAAGCTTCAGAATACCTTCCACATGAACACTCTCCCTCCAATTAGATGAAAGTAGGCACAAACTTACATTTCTAAAAACAAGGAAAAAGAGGTGCCAGAGGCTTTGCATTACTTTTTAATTTTAAATTATCTGCACAAATCACTCAGTAAAGCAGGTCACAAAAGAACACATAATCCAATGTCTCCTCAGGAATGTAAGCAGATGTGGGCTTAAATGAGGACATTACATGTTTTCTCAAACGATAGCATGAGAATTAATTGGTATTTCAGCATGAGACATATTGATACTAACATTTCATCTATTCTTTTTACTTTATCTTGCTGTATTTAGATAATAGGCTTGTATGGTAAAACTAGTAATCCACCAGAGAATTAATTGCCCTGGAGACTCCTGAATTTTATGAACTATCTGCTTTAGAGGAAGTTTAATAATGTGAAATTTAAGAACTAGAGAATGCATTTCAAATAAAAAGAGATTTACATTATATTCTGAATGTTAGCGTTAATATTCCAGGTATAAAGCACAAGTTTACTTTTAAGTGCTGGTATTATTTCAGATGCTGCATTTGCATAAAAGCTATCGATTTATTGTCTTTGACTTCTACAATAATATTAACTGCACTATTAACTTATTTAATATGTTTAATAAAATCATACTTAACAATTCAATATATTCATCAATTCCACTGGTGTATATACACTAACAAATATGGCATATAGCTTAGTTTCATAGATGCAATTATTGATGCATTTCAGCTTCTGTAGCAGCCTTCAGAAACCTTACACTTAGCTGGGAGATATATATACATATATATATGTATATTACACACAGTGGTGACCTATGTGTATGGGTCTTGAGCTAGAATTTATTACTCCATATAAGAGCTTTTGAGAATTTAATGCGGTTTTAGGGAGATTAGCATTGCATCTATTTATTTAAATTTTTATTAATTGAAAGATCTAATTTAATGAAAAAAGTTATGACAGACTCAGATATTATGTAGGACTGGTAATGATGATGATGATGATGAGTTTCTCCAAATTCTACAGATAGTAAAAGTATTAAATATTACATCTATTTATTTTTGGCTTACAGAAAAAAAAAAAAAAAAACCACATGGTCTGCTTTGCCTTTAACTATTTATGGTCTTTCAGTTATCATTAATTTGGAGCTATTCTGATGTAATCTTTCTGAAGGGCTTAATTGGTAATGTTTAGAAGCTGCCTACTTATCATGATACTGGTTTTGCATTTATGGTATTTTTATTCCTCCCTACTGCTGCCAACTACTGTTGTGAACTTATTGCTGAAATAATTATTCATTCATTAAGTAAAACCATGAGGAACCTACTATTCTCTCATGATAGTTATTAGGGACTATAAAATTCAATATTCCCTGGCCCACTGTGTGCTATGACTGGCTTGGTAGATGAGGTGGAAGCATTGGATATTTTTTACCTTTACCTCAGGAAGGCTTTTGACAATGCCACCCATCAGATAGTCACAGAAAAGCATGTGCTGGAGGAGCTGGTGAAGTGGGCTGAAAAATGACTAAACAGATATTCTGAGCCCATGGTGATCAGTGGCATGAAGTCTTGTTGAAGGCCAGCAGTGTGTTCCAGGGCTCAATAGGGTCCAGTCCTGTTCAGTTACTTCCTTAATGACCTGGATGATGTGTCAGAGGGTACCCTCTGAAAATTTGCTGATGACACAAAACTGGTGGGAGCCCCTGATACACCTGAGAGTTGTGCTGCCATCCAGAAGATCATCAATAGGCTAAAGAAATGGGCTGACTGGAGCCTTGTGCAATTCAACAAGGGCAAGTAAGAAGTCCTGCAGTTGGGGAAGACTGACCCCATGCATCAATACATACAGGACATTGTCGGGAAAGCAACTTTCCAGAAAAGGATCCAGGAGTTCTTGGTGCTCAGCAGGAGCATCAGCCTTCAATATGTATGTTTGTGGTAAAAAAAGGCTAATGGTATTCTGGGATGCACCTGTGTGTTGCCAGCAGGTCGAGGTAAGTGATCCTTCCCCTGTACTCTGGAGTGGTGAACCACACCTGAAGTGCTGTTTCCAATGTGAATAAACAGCTAAAGGGAGGGTGCAAAGAAGACAGAGCCAGGTTCTCTTCAGTGGTGCCCAGAACAGGACCAGAGGCAATATGGAAGTGCAGGAGATTCTGTGTGGGTGACCCTGCTTGAACAGCAGGTTTGAACTACAGAGTCTCCAGAGGTCTCTTCCAACACCAACCACTCCATGATGGTATGGTTCTGCCATGCATATGTTTTTGATACTATGCTCTAGCACTAGCTTTTTTCCTGCTTTAAAATCTGAGTAAATATTAACTTTCATCTAAGTATGAATCACAGCTATAGGCAAAAATTATAAAAATATGTCCTTTATGCTCCTTCCATTTTCTACCAAAAGACTAAGAAATGCTGTGGGAAAAAAAACACTTTGGAGTTCATAATCTGATGATACATGTGGCTGAACTTCCTTTTGGACTGTAAAATTTTTAAATTGAACTATGAGTAATCGAAGTAGTTTGTTAGACCAAATCACCATTTCTAATGAAGTTCCAGTTTGAGAAGAAGGAACATGGAGAAACAGAACTAATTGCCAGGCTGCAAGTTTCTCCAAACAAATTGCATCCTTCAAATTAATCTTGAAATATGTTCAAGTTCACTGAATAGTGAAAGCTAATGAGACAAGGAATAATTTTGTCCCATAGAAATAGTTTGTTAGAATAAATTAGGGCTGGCCTTTTCAGCTCATACTTAGAAGACAGATATTATTCTATGAATAAAGGGGAAATCTAGACCATTTCTTATGAATTAATCCGATTAAAAATTTGATTTTTTCTGCTCTGAAATAAATTAAAACACTTCAACATTTATTTTTGTCCTAAATAGTATTGAATTTTGTCATTGTCCACAGAATTCCAAAAATAAGCATCAAATATTGAGATTTCTATTTTCACATAAGCATACAAAGCCAGATATATATTTTCTTTAATTTCTAGGATCTAAATGGTTGCCTTTACTTAATGCACTGAACTTTTTCTACCAACGGTAAGATAAATTCAGTGATGTAATTTTGTATATTTCTTTTTCCTCAGGAGATGAGGCTAACTGACGAAAATGCCACAAATTAACATTTAGATCAACTAAAGGCGAGAGCAGTGTGTCACAGAAAATGCATTTCAAATGCAAATATTGGCTCAGAGAAGAGTCTAGAAACATGAGACAGAAGCTGGGGTGCTGTGACATTCAGGGATTCACTGACAGATTTCCGTTTGATCAACTCTAGCATATTCAAATTAACAAATAAAACATCTCCAACAAAATTAACCTTATCAAAGAGTAAAGAAAGTAAAAGACTGAAGAGGGGCAGAAAAAGTATTAAAAGAAGGTAATAAAGCATTGAGATGTTATTTCATAAGACTTTGGAGCAAGTCAAAACATAGGATAAAAAGATAATTCTACCTTTTGATTTTCAATTGAGTTTATTTTTCACTGAGTTCAAATGACTTTTTAACATGAACTTCATATTGCTTCAAGTTAATTACTGCATCTTATTGCAAGTGAAGTCAACATTTCAATGCAACATTATAGACTGACTACCCTTCTAAGGAAAACTGACATTCTCTGCATAATTGGAAGCAGCTCAACTCTCATATAGAAAGCAACTTCCAGTTTTCTTAATATTGCTTAATAACAGGACAACTAGGAATATAGAACACCCCCCACCCCAAAAACTGGCCATTTAAAAAATGAAGACTGATACATCATTTACACTGTAGAAAAAGTATAAAATAATGCAGAATGTATCCAAATTAAATTTTTGTACTGCGTGTTGCATACCACATGGCTTGCCCTATTATTAATAACAATTTCTGAGGATAGCTGTAGTCCATGACAAGGCAAACCTAAAGTGATTCTATTCATGTTTTCTTCTCAGCCCCAAATTTTCCCATGCCTTCTTCTTGTTCAGATACAGAAGGTTCTGAATTTGGCCATTTGATCAGAATGAGAATTCAAATTCTGGATTAAACTGTAAATAGTAAATTTATAGATATGCTCATTTGAAGTCCAGAGTGCTTTTGTTCTACTGATCATTGAAATATTTATATCCTAACTTTCTAGTGATGGCCAGAACCATACCCTTATATGTAATATATAATTGCATCAAAACCTACTTTTGTATTGATTACTTGCATTGATCATTATTTGGGTTCTATGCAATTAAGTGGGTGAATAAACCTTAACAGAAGCAAGACTGCAGAAGAAGTGCTGAAGTAAGCATGATTTGAATGAAATGACCACAATAATCCACAGATTACTAAACAGACAATCACACCTCTGCCCTTCTAAAGTAGTTACAAATGGAAATCCCACTTTTTTATTAAAATAATTTTGGAATAACATTTCTTTGGATTTGTTTTCCCCATGGACACTTAGAGGGAATAAAGATTCTTCAGAAAAGGAACTTTTTCTTTAAAGTTTTAAAAGTTTAAAGCTTTCTCTTTCTAACACAGGCAAGTTTATGAGAATACAGCAGTGGAAAATAAGAATACTAATGAGCTATAATAAAACCATTGATTTTATCCAAAGAGAAGAAGACAATGAAATTTTCTAATATAAATTTTGCTATTTGGTGGCTGGGGTAAAGGTTTTCCATAATTTTACAAAAACAGCTCCAGTATTTACCTAGTAATTAAATTACAATATAACATGATTGATTGAGATTAATCAGCGCTGTTGTTAAAAATCTATCATAACAGATTTTGAACTCTAATTTTGTCTTACAGAAGACCACTTTAATGAAGTTATAATTTATGCTTAATTTAGTGGTATTTTCATTTTACAGCCTTTCAGTTCATAGAATAACATAGAGGAACAAAATACAATGACTGAACATAGTTTGCAATAATGATAATCTATTAATTTCAAATTTTTTCTTCTCTTTACTTATGAATTTGTTGGAGCATAACTGATCATGTAACAGTCTCCATAGATTTTTCTATCAATATTAGTACTAACTATCCAAACCTACCTATCCACATAAAATACTTTCTCTCTTCAAATTAAAAAATATTTCTAATCTGAAAATTTTGATGTAAGCCATAGATCAAAACTCATTTGACCTCACTGCTTAAAACTTGCTATAAGAGAGTGTGGAGAACTTCAAATATTGTAAAGAAAATCAATTCTTGTAAATTGTAAATTCTTTAATTGCTTATGATTACAATTGCTTGTTTGAGGAGGAGTAAATAATATAGGCCTTTGCTCCTTGTAGAATGAGGAAACCATGTGCTATGTTGGCAAATGCCAGTAAACGCTTGATCTTTATATTATTTCACCAGAAATAACCATATTCATCTCAAAGCTACCTTTCAATTACAACTTTCTGTAGAAGAGGAAAAGAATGTCTGAAGAGAGACGGGATAGTGAAGTGGCATCTCTTAAGACTTTGTCCTTATACTTCCAAGAAATGAATCCAAACAGCAAATATGAGGAAGACTCCAAAGTTTGTTTCCAAAACATGCTGTTTCTTAGGAGCCCTTGAGGAAACAAATTCACCTTTCTACATTGAATCTCTGAAGTAGAAAACAGGAAGGCTTAAGCAACTTAATGGCCATGAACTTTGATTTCGACATGATTTGTGCAAAGACATCAATACTCTGTACACATTTCTGGAGTCTATGATGATCATGGAATTAAACTGGAAAAGACCTCCAAGCTCATTGATTCCAACCATTAACCCAACACTTCCAAGTCCACCACTAAATCATGTCCCTAATCATCAAGTCCACATATCTTTTTAATACCTCCAGGGATGCTAACTCCACAGCTTCACTGGACTGCTGGTTTCAGTGCTTGACAACCCTCTCTTTTTGATATTTTTCCTAGTAACCATTCTAAACCTCTCCTGGTGCAACTTGAAGCCATTCTGTCTTGTCCTATCTCTTGTTACCTGGGAGAAGGTACAGCCTTGTTTCAGATAATTGTAAAGAGTGATAAGGTCTCCCCCAACCCTCCTTTTCCCCATGCTAAACAGCATCCTTAGACACTTCTCATAACATTTGTGCAGCAGACCTTTCATAAACTTTGTTGCTCCTTCCTAGACAAAATTCAGCACCTCAATGTCTTTCTTGTAGTCTGGAGTCCAAAACTGTCCGCTGTACTCAAGGCATGGCTTCACCAGTGCCAAGTACAGAGGCTGATCACTTCCCCAGTCATGCTGCCCACCCAGTTTCTGATACAGGCCAGGATGCCATTGGCCTTCTTGGCCATCTGGACACACTGCTGGATCATGTTCAGTTGACTGTCAGCCAGTGTCCCCAGATCCTTCTCTGCCAGGCTGTTTTCCAGACATTCTGCCCCCAGCCTGTAGTGCTGCATGGGGTTGTTGTGATCCACATGCAGAACACAGCACTTCTTGTTGACCCTCATATGATTGGCCTCGACTCATCAATCCAGCCTGTCCAGATCCCTCTGTAAACACTTTCTGCCCTCCAGCAAATCAAATCTCCTGTCCAACTTGGTGTCATCTGTAAAGTGACTGAGAGTGCCCTTTAATATGGGGCAGAATTCCCTAAGTGGGTTCAGGCTGCACATTGGGCTTTCTGTTCTCTTCAGAAGAAAGTTTCTTATGACAGTGACCCCTTTAATTTTCTTTATGGTAGTAATTTTTTCACAACGCATAAGCCAACTTAACCTCAGTGGCACCTCCATGCTAAATGAACCATCAATTGTTGTTCCACTTGCAGAGCCACATACCTACAACATGAGGGCACCTGAGTGGTCACTGGAGACCTACACATGCTTCATCAGGAATGAATTTGTCACTGCTACTCCCCGTCCCTTCAGTCACTCACAGTGTTCAGTCAGGCAGTGGGACAACAGGGAATCTTCCATCTCATGCATCCTGTCTGTGTCTGGGACCTGTCCCAGGGAAAGCATGGTGTGGTTTCAGAAGTCTCTCTTTCTCACTCCTTGATAGTCCTCCTCATACTCACCCACTCCCTTAACTCCTACAGCAGTGCATGCTGCTGCTGGCTGTCTCTCTCCCTGCCAGGTTATTCTATGCTAATCCATAGTTAAAGAACCAACCTGATAATTCCCAGAAAATCTGTGGATAGAAGCTGACTGGTGCATGGTTGTAATTTTTCTTTTCAATTTCTCTCATATCTTAAAAAAAATCTTTGGGTATAACTTTGCAATTTTGGGAAAATAACTAATTTGTCACAGAGGTCAGTTTTTTTTAAATCTTTGCTTAGGGTTTATCAACAAAGTAAAACAAGTCTAATATTGTCACTCTGAGAAGTAAAACATTGAATTAATTTTATTTTCCTTTTCCCATTTAATTATTGATTACTTTCAATTCCTGAGTTCCTTTCTCTGAACTTTTAAATGAGAATTTATTATTTTAATGTGCCCTTGTCTTAAAGCCTTTTTAATTTTTCATATGATAAATAATTATATAATGACCAAGCAATGATTTTGTCACAGTGTGAAGCAACACAAATCTTTTTAACATACCTTTTCAGAGGAAAAATGGAAAAATGTTGTTCTAAACAAAATTTTTATAGTGTAATTAATCTTTTGTGTACATAGAACAAATTTATTACTTAATTTTTTTTTTTTTTTTTTTTTTTTAGCTAGGAGAGGAAAATATTCTGGTCTAATAATAATAAATATATACTGTAGGCTGGAAAATATTACATGCTTTACTTTGTCTTGATATTAGATCCAAAGATAAATAGTCTGGCATTAGAGGTTTTGTGTGTTTGTTTTGTTCTGGTTTTACCTTTAGATATTCAGTAAGTGAGCAGAATTCTGTTTGAGAATGAACTCCTGAGGATTTTCAATTATAAACATAAACTTTCTGCGATTGGCACTGAAAACTGAAAGGTCTTTGCGCTCCCACTTTATGAGATTCAGTGACTGTGATTTGCAGGACAGAACGGCAGTGAAGAAACTGGGAATTTTGGTAATTTGATAGTCATCTAATGCTTAACTTTTATTCTGCTTGTAAGCTCTTCACATTAGTCCTTCCTCTCCAGCTTCCTGTTTGCCACCAACTAAGCAGCACTGCATTTAGACAACTCTGAAGATGTTGACAGTCATTTAAGACATAAATGTTATTTCACTCCAAAGTCAGGTCTTCTTATAGCAAAAAACATATTTTGTAATTATGAAGTAGGGACCAAACCATATGATGACCAGAAGATGGCTGTCTTTTGTATAATCCTAGGAACCAAACCTTGTAATGAGCTCAGTTGGCCTCTGGATGGCACGATACCGTCACACTAAAAAGGACAAACATCTTTTTCCCAATCAGTTAAAAAATAGTTTAGAGAAAATGTGCTGAGAATGAATTCTAAGTTGGGTGGTCATGCTATATTTTACATGATACCCAAGAATATTACATAAATATTCTATATTTGTCAATTGTTTCATAATTGGAAATGTTAAATATTTTTAATTTTTGTAGACCAGAAAGAAATACCCACCAGCCACTAGTGCTTATGGGCTTAGATTCAATCCACTTTAAATATTGCTCTTCTTTTGTGTACTCTTGGCCAACATTATACTACACTGGACTTTCAAGCTAGTCCTACATAACATTGTAGTGTGTCTAAACCCAGGAAAAAAAAATTATGGATGCTGGTACCCTGCTCTATGGACATAGCTCATTGATGATATGACTTGAGAATATTTTATTTTAACAAAGAAAACTCCTCCATGAAAAGAAATTAGACCCTTAAATGTTTTTCTTTTTTCATATGCAATATTTAAAATACATAGTTCATCTTTGCTCTGTTTCTAGGTGAATTAATGTCATACAGTGCTCCAAATAAATCCAGTTTCTGCATCTCCATGGCAATGTGCATTTGCAAAAGCAACATCAGGTGATTTACTTAGGTTTTTTTGTATAATATTAAAATTACAGTATGTTGCTATTATTAATTCAATGCAGCTGCTTTTAATGGCAGAAGACCTTCCTCTCACATCTGGTAATAAAGAAATGTTTTACTGCTTTGGTAGAGGTGTACAACTATTTTGCCTTTTAAAGATATATATGCTTGAGGTAGAGAAAAGCTGTGGGCCATTATGAAAATGAGTTGGATGCTTTAATTTTGTGCAAATCATATAACTTGGATGTCAGAAACTGGAAGGATTTTAGTAGCTCTACAATTTGTAGGCTCTGATATAAATCTGGATAACTATTGCTCTGTTATTTAGGTTTGCCTTGTAAATCTTACTGTAAATCTTTCAAAACTGGCTTTTATTTGTGATTTATAAATTTGGAAAGAGGTGTTTTAACTTCACAGCAGACACTGTCTCTAGTTCCTATGGGCTATACTACCAAGGAAGGCTAGAAATTTTGTTCTAAGTGCCATGTACTTAGTGAATGATATGGCAATATTTCAGTGGCAGGCAGAGCACTAGTGAAACATATAAAGTCACCAGGCAAGTATATATTATCTCTGCTCCTTATGCAGGACTTCTGAAACTAGGGAAAAATTAGACAAGCAGACAAATGTGGCACAGTGGTATTGCTTTCTAAGTTTACAGAACTATGCAAGCACAGAGAAAACATCAGTTATTTTTCTTCTTGTCAAGTGACTGCTGGACTAGGGTATCTGCCTATATTTTAGTCACTCCTCCCATTTGCCTTGTTCACATTTTTCCCTGGTCTCTATTTATCCTGATCCTCTTCCTGTATCTGCTGTGAATGTAAGAGAGACTCAGTATTGCAAGCCATAAGAAGTATTTCTTCTCGATGGAAATTAAAATTCTTAAAATAATCAGTTAGACATTCTCCCACAAGAACGGTACTGCTCTCACTGTGGAGTGCTCTGGTTGTCCAAAGGCTTTGACATGTATCTCCAAAAGCAAGCTGAATTGCTTTTCAGGAGGATACCTATTTCAGCCACTTACGTGGGTCCTTGTCAGCCAACAATAACATCATCATCTTGATAAAATTTCTTGTGTATCCATTTATGTGCCAAACTCGAATTTTATAGCTCAGAATGATGGTTTGTCAACTTCATAAATTGTAATTAAGAGTATTTATTACTCTGCATTCCTCACTGGTTCTGTATGTTTTCTTACAAATTAGGGTAAAATCAAGTAAAATTAAATGAAACATTTTTTATTCCAGTAAATGTTATAAAAATAGAATATTAGTTCACAACACTATAATATAATCAATTTTCATGCAAAGCGCATGAAAAGATTTAATGTATTAAAAAGATAATATGTATATAGGTATTGATACTGAAAAATCAATTCAATTTTTTTCTTTAGAGAGAGCAACGTTTTTGCAAATTGAATATTAAACTAATCAGAATAATTACAGAACTGCTGTATTTTTATATATGATGCCTCTAATTTGCCTGATAATAATTCTACTGTTGGTCCTCCAGTCATATTTTTTGTTGTCCTCTTGAAAATCTGCCAGATTTTCACTTATAATAATAATTATTTTGCCATAATTTAAAAAGAAGATACAGGTAATAACACTGTCAACTGGAAACAAACTGGACTGTCTTGTTGTGCTCTGCTCAGCAAAGTATCTTACTCTACTTTTTGCCTTATTTCTTCTGTAGTCAATCCTATGGCATTGACCTCAACCAATTAATCAGTTCCATGATGTGATTTGGGCAGAGTAAAATGAAAAGTGTGCATGAAATTAATGCTTTGTGTTCACATTGTTCAGTGCCTTTAGTGACCTCTAGAACTGATTTATTATGCCCATAATTGGTGCTCATATAATTTGCCCCAGAACTCTTTTGATCACAATGCAGTTGTGCTCTAGTTACTGTTTCTATTTTGTGCATTTTGTACTTGGTATTTTCAACAAATATCTAAGGTGGCCCATTGTTTCTATTTGTGTTCAAGAAACTGCTGACAGAATTTTGCCTCTCTCCCATTACAGGAGTTTGCTTTCTTCAGTGTCTTTGCAAAGACACGCTGACTCTATCAGTGTGTGGTATCTAAGTTGCCATCATGTTTCAAAAGGTTCTTGTCTGTTTGAAACTCACCTTGTTACTTGTACCTTCTAATAGCAACATCAACATAAAATCAGAATTCCAGTGAGTGTGAACATTCATTAAAATGGGCTTTGGGTGATTTTTTTAAATAGTAAAAAGTAGAATCAGTTGAAGGTCTCTTGACATGTTCAAAACTGGCTGAAGGTTATTTGGATCATACGTATATTACAATACTAACATTCCTATAATAATAATCCCAGAAAATGAAAAAAACCTTCATTTATCAAAGCATCAATGAAAATTTCTTCAGGAAAGAAAATTTCATTCAGGTTCCAAGGTTGGGAGGTTAATTACAAAGCATGGGAAACTAGTAAATTAAAAGAAACAGATTTCTGACTTAGTTGGACAGGTCGAAGCTTCCCACTAAAAAGAAGAGGAACAAAAAAGAAACAGGCTTTGATGTTGTACAAAAGCATTTGCTGATGGAGACAATTTTTCACTTAGATTAATTGCAGTTGGATCAATGTTTGATGTGTGGCACATGGCGATAACCTTTGTCTGTGTTATCACTGATAAGGCATTCAGTATTCACTTATTCTAAATACTCATCAGATGTGCTATTGATGCTATTATCCTGAAACATATTTAGCAGCATTTTAGATTTTTTTTTTCCTCTCACAAATAAAGCCTGTCTCACAACTTTTTTTGCAGCTGTGGAAGAATTGCCTGAATGAGTTTCTCATCAAAATAACTATGAGGATCAAAACCAACCAGATGGTTCTTTCAGGCTCCTTAGGCAAATAAGATACACCATACGAGGGATATCCATTCTATAAAGTCAGTTTTACAGATAGACATGAGACAGCTCTGCTCTTATTCAGAGCTGGCTAGGAGCCACTTACTTTGGTTAAAATAACACTGACAATGTTTGGAAATTCCACATTCACAATCAGCCTGTGGACAAGGGCCTACATGTGAAACTGGCACTAAAGAATTTTCACAAATATGTCTGTTCTTGAAATAAATGCTTCTGAAGCACCATCCAAATCCTTCAAGCCTAAGGAGCCTCACCAAGTGGACTTTCTGGAACTAGAGAGGAAGCTGACTGACAATGTCAGGAAAATATGACAGTTTTATTATCTCCTTGGACAGGCTCAAAATTCTGTTGGTTGAGGGGCTGAGCAACCTGATCTAACTTTCTAACTAGATCCAACATCCAAATTGGTCATATACTGGGCTAGAGAGTCTCAGAGATCTCTTTCAACTTAAAGTTTTCTACAGATCCATGATTAAACAATTTAGCAAGCTTAACAATTCTGTGTTTCAGCAAGATTCTGTGAAGTTTTTCCTGAGTGTCTTTGGAGCAAACGTTTATGTAAGAAGTTCTGATAATAAAATTTAATCTCTGAAATATGTGATAGTAATTAGACCCAGACTGCTGTTTGTTTGGGGTTGCAGACAGAAACAATTAGGCTAGAAAAGATCTGCCCATGTGAGGCCAGGTGGCCACAACAAGAGGGGACACTCCAGGGGAATGGTGTCTGAGTGCTGCGGCATGGGTGCGCAGCTTTGGTAGCTCTGCACGCTGAGAGGAGGTGAAGGAATGAGAGAAGGACACTTGTCTGTGAGCCCAAAGAGTCTTTATTTCCCCAGCTGGGGCAAGAGCAAAGGTGCTCTCTGAGTGGGTGCAGGAACAAATGTCGGGGAAAACAAAGATTACAGCAACTTAAATAGGGAGTGGGCAGACAGAGGTGTAAACCTGTCTCGCCCAGTGGGGGTACACTAGAGAGGGATGGCATCAACTATAAAAACCAATGATAACATAACAGGGGTGGGCACAAGGTCAGGGGACAAATAGAAAAGCTAAACTGGGGTGATGTATGCAGAACTTTATGGAAGAAACTGGGGGTGGTTATAGGATTTACAACGAAAAGGGTATAAACAAACTCAGATTGATGGAACCAAATAAGGAGAAAACAGGGAGAGGTGAGAAGTTTGGCAGATAACTGGGGAGCCAAGTGACAGGAACTTTTGGGGTAAACAACCTGGATCAAACCAACTGTGAGGGGAAAAATGGGAGAGTACAAAGGATAACTAACATTAATAAAAGCAACTGACTAAATAAAACCACACCACAACAATAAAGTCCATCCTTTGACAGACCAGCACCACAACAACTACATGGCATTGAGTGCCATATTGAGTCTTTTCTTGAACACCTCCAGGGATGGTGGCTCCACCACCTTCCTGGGCAACCCATTCCAATATCTAAGCACCTTTTCTGTCAAAAAATTTCTTCTAATGTCCAACATGAGCCTCCCCTGGTGCAGCTTAAGTCTATGTCATGTCATCCTGTTGCTGGCTGCCTGGGAGAAGAAGCTGATATCCACCTGGCCACAGCCTCCTTTCAGTCACTTGTAGAGGGTGAAGAGATCACCCCTGAGTCTTCTTTTCTCCAGGTTGAACAACCCCAGCTCCTTCAGCAACTCCTCATAGGACTTGTGTTACAGACCCTTCACCACCCTCATTGCCCTGATCTGAACATCTGGACATCTCTTCAACACTTCCAGAGGGGGCGACTCCACCAGCATGCCGGCCAACTTATTCCAAAGCCTAACCACTCTTTCAGTGAAAAAATTTCCTAATATCTAATCTGAACCTCCCCTTATGCAATTTAGAGCCATTTCCTCTCATCCTTTCACATGAGACTTGACAGAAGAGACCAGCTCCCTTCTCACTGCAACCTTTTTTCAGGAAGTCTAGAATAGATTCTCTGTAGTTTACAGATGTTAAAACATATTGAGAAACATGGTCTAGTGGAAGGTGTCCCTGCCATTGTCAGGGGCTTAGAACTAGATGATCTTTAAGGTTTCTTTCAGCTCATACCATTCTATGATTCCATGATTATCATTATATGGAAAAGACCTGAATAATTCAGGCTGGGCTTTGGAATGTTTAATTCACAAATAAAGTTGGATTCACAGGTAAATTAATTTGTAATTTATAAACATAAGTATTAATATGAAATTCATACTGCTCAGTCATTGATATTTCAAGCTGGACTTATGTAAATTAACTATGTGCAATTAAATTTCTTATCACTGTTATGTTGTTTGTGATGATATAGGTTGTTAGCTCATACCCTAGTTACCTGTTGTAGAATAGTTTATATTATATTAAACAAGCATAGAATTTTTGTCCTAGTTGTAAAAAACATCCCTTTTTCTCTCAGCATTGTAGCAATTATAGTAAATTTCTTTACTCTGGAATCAACTTTCATTCTGTTAGCTACTTTGATCTGTGTCTAAGAACAAAGAAGTCTTTGTAAAGGTAAGGATTAGGAGAGTTTATTCCAGTTTTTTGAGACCAAATAGAACAAAATTGCTGCTCTAGTTATTCATTGATGAGAAGTGATTGTCCTCAGTGATCATGAATAGCAAAATTTTTGCCCATACTTGTTTAAACACCAGCTTTTTAGTTTGTGAGGAAAAATTTGTCAGATCACTTTTCTCAAAATGTCTATTTATCATAATCAAATTCAGTGATGGGAGAACACTGCTGTCATCCAGCTGAATGTGAAAAAAACCCTTAAAAACTTTAATTTTGATATCTTCAGATTAATTCCATTCTAATTTTTGAGTCGAAAAAATTATCTATCCCCTAATGCTTACTTAATACTCCAAATTCATTAAATTAAAATATCATTTTAAGTAATTTTAAAAATTGATCTTTAGAAATTATTTCCATTGTTTCAACAAATGGTTCATATAATTTGTTGCTGGGTGGATAATTTGCAAATTTTAAGGGAATAAAATTTATCTGCTTAATCTTTTCTCCTAAATAGTTATCTTTAATGCCTTAAATTATAGTAAATGTCTTAAGTATCGTGCAATATTAACAACTTCCCAGATTCTTTAATCTAAATAAAGAATAGTTTTATACTAAGAATGCATGAATCTGCTTCTTAAAAATGTCACCAGGATGAATTTTTCCCATTAAAATGTTTCAGGCATGCCTGAAAGAAATAATTGGCAACATTAACTGCTTTCACAAGGGTAAAAATAATCTTTAATTCAAGGAAGTGAAATAAATTTCTTCAAAAATTTGAAAGTATTACAGACATTATAAATAGGGAAATTTGCTTTGCTATTCTTGTCTAATTTGGTGGTTAAACCAAAAAGCTGTGAAATTGAATATTTCTGCTATTTTTGACTGGCTTCTTTTTGTGCATTGTAATGAAATCAATGAGCAAATGTGAATTAGCTTTCTGCTTCAGGTTCTACTAAAATAAAATACAGGTGATTATTTAGAGCTTTGTTCCTGCAGAGTTCTCAGTTTCTTCTTAAATCCCAGGAGTCACTGATAACATTTATATAGTGTATATAAAGTATACAAGCCTTAAATCCACAGCTCAGCTGGAATGACTGTGGGTATCACTCAGGTTCTTCTCTGGCTGGCTATAACAATGATGGATGGCTTACAGGAGTAGGATAGATATGCCCATGTCGACTTCTGGTTTTAGGACTGAGACTGAGAGACACCTTTGGAATGTTACTAATGGTTTAGTTGTTGTACACATAATCAATAATTCTCCTAGTCTTCACTGACCATAACATTCTGTTAGCTCTTTAATGCAGCAACATGAACTCTATCTCCTTTATTTTTATCAAACTACTTTCTGTCAAAATATGTAATTTATAATGTCAGCAAATTGTTTTTTATTATTTCTTGACATTATTTCTTGGAACAGCGGCCTCTTGCTTTTTTCTCAGTATCTCCTGTTATTCTTAGGTATTGTGACTATTACCAGTGTATCTCAGTCTATCATTTCTTATTGACATGAGCTGCATAGCTGCTGGTAGAATACAGATTGGATTTTGGTACTTTGATTTGTTTTAATATTTTTTTAAAGATTATGTAGTATTTTTTTCCTTCAGTGATTTCCACTGTCATCACTACTGTAACTGATGAGCTGACTTCAGAACTAATGAAAGCTCATCTAGCCAGTAAGCAATTAACTCCGTGATTGCCTAATCTGAATGAAGAACAAGAATGTTCTAATACTCTACAGCACAAACTGCTTTCTAATGAGGTAATAATCTATTCCTAAAAATGGTCTGTTCTACATGCTCCCTGGTACTTATTTCTTGTTTGTAAAAGATAAAAATAGCAAGAACATTAGTTTTGATGGATCCACAATTGCTTAGAGGCAATTCACTTTGTAGTATTACTGTGAATTCAAGAGCACAGTAATAAAATTTTATAAACATGTCACGAATCCGGCCTTATCCATTGAGGTCAAATGCTTCTTTGTAGTCTTCTAATTGAACTTGAATAATTCCTTCCAAAAATGGCAAGTGAACAGACAAAACAAGCTGGCACAGAAAAATAGATGTCAGAAATTTAGGGACCTGGTCACCTCAGATGATTGCATCACACTAATGCCAATGCCACAATGGACTAATGAGTGATGGCATGAGTGACAGAGCACGTGGTGGCACAAGGAACCAGCAGAAGGGGGTAACTTTCCATGCAACACATTTTCTCTCTTCTGTTGTAGGCTGAAATACTGAATGACAGAGATGTTGTTAGATAGTTAGGTAGACTTTCTTTGCATTTGATATTCAAGTACACCTCATCTAGAGATGCTGAGGATCCAGAATTGAAAACAAGCCTTGGAGAGCCCTTTATAAAGCCCAATGACCTTGCTGCTCAACCTCACAAAGAAGGAACAGAAACAAATGTAGGGAGTCATTAATACAAGCTATATCTTGGACAGGAGTTAAAATGGGCATGATATTAGATAGTACAAGTCCAGGAAGGCACAGGTGAACATCTAAGAGTGCAGGTAGGATGAAATACAATTGGGGTGCCAAAATAAAGACAAGAGAGGTCTGGTATAGATTTTGTTATAGGCTTATAGGGTGGTGGTGAGTTATAGAGTTTGTGGCAGTGAGGAGAAAGACAGCACTGAGGGAAGTGAGGGGAAGGAGAGAAGGGAAAGGGGTAATAGATTTGTTGGAGAAAGTTCACCCAAAGTCTACAACTTTGCAGCAGCTTGAGTGCAACCTTGTAGTAGGGAGGAGCTCCCCCTTGCTAGAGAAATTCAGAGAAAATAAAAGGTTAGAGATGGTCCTAGCCTCCCATCAGGGGAGAGATGGCTGCAGCCCAAAAATGGCAGGTAACAACAGCAGATAAAGAGCTTGAGTAGACAACATGGGCAGTCCATAGCAATCATGCTGTTAGAAAGTCTGCTCTTTGAAGAAATCTTAAAATGCCAGGCAGATGAGAATAAGGACATAAAAGAAGTATATGTAGGCATCACAAAAAAAAAAAATAATACTTCTGTTTGCTTGAATATTGTCTGCTGTATTCTGGAAGTTGAAGGTTTGAACAAGACTGATACTGAGCATGTATGACAGTGCACACACATATAATAGCAATTCTCATTGAATAAAAATAAAAAACTAAGTTTAATTGTCACAAAGGACAAAAAAAGTCACAACACATGGAACATACTACTCTTTTACTCTTGCTTAGCCCAAATTTAATTGAAAAAGAAGTGTGTAGAAAGTAATGATTGAAAGCATCAATCATGCTTGAAGGACATCATGCCTGGTCTCCAGATTGTCTTGCCACAGACATGGTTAAATGGTAATGAAGAAAGTCACAGAGGTGGCAGTTATGCTCTAGTAAATTAAGGAATGACACATTTTTTATTGTGATTTTTTTTTTTTCATTGGAAAGAAGCACATTATTGTGACTAATTATTTCAAATGAAAAAATTAATATTTATGTATATGCATCACAGATTAGTTTAAAAATACTGTTAATTTCTCTGTGACACTTTGAATGTAATGTGTTTTGTTTTGACAAAGATATTTTATGCTGTTTAACTCAATTTAATTTTCTCTTTACTCAGATGTTATTGTGAAATGGTTGAAGAATCTCAGAATCTTTACAGGAGAAAGTCAGTATTTTGACACCTAGTTCTTTATCCAGACTTCTGAAAATATTTCATTTAGCAGCAAAAATTCAACAAGATGACATAACCACCAGACTTTTTCAGTGATGTATGAGTTTTCTGTTTGATGCTGCCAAATAAACATAATGACAGAAGTGGCTCATTAGAATTTTTGTCACCACCTAGCATCGAAATAGAGTGTATTTTGCTCATTAGAAATGCAGTTGGCTTTATTGCACTTTTCAGCATCGAGGAAGTGGAGAGAGGAACAAAAGATTCCTATTAAGAGCACACAGATAATATGCAGTTCTATTAAGAGATTAGGCTCCTTGAAACTCAGCAAAATTGCTTCTGAAACTCTGCAACACAGTGCTTTACATATACTGCCATCTGGCTCAGCACTGTAAGTGCAGGAAGAACTGAAGTATGTGTTCTTATACAACAACACGGATTTGTGCTCCTTCATGTAGCATTTATTTTCTGTCTTAAAGTTTAGTGGTTTGAAACAAGAAGTTCAGTTATAAAACATAGGTGCCTTAATGGGTTTTCAAAATCTCACACTTAGGACCTGAGTCAAAGACCATTAAAACCAATACAAGGCTGACTCTCACTGACGCTGATAGGCTTCACAGCTCATCTTTGTACTTATAATCAGCTTCAAAATGTTCCTCAAGTAAGAGTTTGTCTTATGTTTTCAAACAGATAATGAAGCTATATGTTTTTTCCTTCTTCAAAGCTTCTTTGTAAAGGAGCTTTATAGAAATGTACTCGTCAATGATAATATTACATTCACAAATTATGACATTTTTGAGTTTAACAGAAGTGGTTAGTCCCCCTTAAATGCTAAGATAGACTTGAATGTCTTTGGTACCTTTTACTAGTAAACAATATTGAAATATTATTGTATTACTATTGTATGCTGATGGACAATCATCTGTTAATATAACTACTATAAGAAATATGTTGGTATTTTGTGTGTATTCCTGCTTCCAGTGTGAGAACTCTGTAGACAATCTGTCATTTTCATACGTAGATGACAGGTGATATCAGAGTGGCAGACTTCCTACAAAGTTAAACCTTGACCGTCTGAGAATTTTATGGGAGAATAGGTGGCTTAAAGCTATTTCAGCCTGTGACTATTCCTCTTAGGCCAGAAAAGGGTAATTTTATGGGGTTGCTTTTTAGAGTTAACCTGCATCATCTTTGTGAGAAACTAGCATGAAAAGATTTTGACAGTATATGATTAATGTAATGGGCTGAAGAAACAAATCAAAATATGATTTTGCCACTGCTCATTGTGCCACATTTTAAACAAAGAATGCCAAGTGTAATAAACTATTATTTTGTTGCTGGATGAAGGTTGCTGGAGGCCACTGTGTCGTCACTATTAAATTTATCAACCAGGGTTCTGCAGGTGGACATTAAATCTCTTGTAATGTCAGCATGAAACATCCATGATCTAATTGCCTTGACTGCAGACACTCCATGTAGCTGCAACTTGGAAAGAAAGGTCAGAATTCAAAGAACAG
The DNA here is from genome assembly GCF_050655825.1 of Lonchura striata. Taxonomy (NCBI): domain Eukaryota; kingdom Metazoa; phylum Chordata; class Aves; order Passeriformes; family Estrildidae; genus Lonchura; species Lonchura striata. The sequence continues at coordinate 101,558,757 of NC_140704.1, forward strand.
ATGGCAACTGGCTAAAGTAATTAACTGCTGAAAATCCAATGCTTCTTTACAGACTTTGCACAGAATGTTTAATCGGAAGTTTGACCAATGAAAGCAGGAACTCAGCATTTTTCCCTTTTTCTAACTCCAGGAATTCAATTTCTACTAGAAATCTAGCATTAAATGAAAACGAATATAAATTTATAGCATTAAAAAAACATTAAATATATTTAGAAAATCTCCTGAATAGGTTAAGAATCTTGATATGCAAAAAGCAACTCTTTTAATTTAGAATGTTGTTTTCATTATGCAAAATATTCCTGCAGGAAATAGCAGAGATAGAAAATGAATTATTCTGCTATCATTTGTCCTTAGCACCTTGTTCCTCAATTCAAATGCAAAAGATTATGGTTATAGTTATAGCCATATGGTCAGCAAAATAAATTGTCAAATTACTGAGAGAGGAACTAAGTGAGGATAATTTAAAGCAAAACATTTATGACCACAATATATATTAAAACACCAGGTAAAACTGGTCATGTTAACACATTGCATTGAGCAAAATGGACTTAACATGGGTAAGTTTAATTAATTTAATTTACTGGCAATTAATGCAATGTTTTTTTATTGATTCAATGAATCAATAAAGTCTATTCAATGAATATTGAATAGTCTATTCAATGAATATTTAGGAAACCTCTTTCATCCCCATTTCCTCAGGTTCAGGTCCCATTATTTTTGCTGACTTGAGCCCCCCATCCAGGATCCAGTCATTCAGGGTGTTTCTGTCCCAGCATGGATTATCCACAGCCAAGGTGAGTACATATTAGATATTATAGAGTGCCTTTCACTATGACTTCGAGGAAACTCAGTTTCCACAAGAGGTTTTCAAACAACATTTTTTATAAACAAAGAATGTTGGAAGGGCAGCTTACTGCACAGTTTAGAGCAGAAGCAGAAAATTTACTCCTTATAGTTTAGATGCTCCTATCAAGCAGCCCCTGGCCTACCATTGTCCTGTGATTAATGAAGTGGAAGGCAGAGAGAACAGTGTGAGACAGCAATTAATGGCTGCTAAAAAATGCAGGCATGCAAGTTTCATAAAAACAAATAAACAAAGCTGTTAAAACTGCACAAATTTGCATTAAAAGTTTTGAGGCAGATTTTTACTAGGCATCAATGTATGGCTTTTCTGATATGACAAATGTCATATGCATTTCAACGCAGTGCATAGTCACAATCAAACACACCTGACTGACTCACAAAAAACTCAGCAGCAGGAAAATTTCAAACTTAGATTGGTTTCTTGAAGATGTAACAAAGGGTATCAGATATTCTGATGACTAATCATTTTGTGTAAATCCATTAGAATTACACAAATATAAAAGATATCTTTTATCATGCTTGAGGTTATACACCGGTGCTCTGTAATGAGTTCTGTATTTTCTATATATGTTTTGGATTTGATAGGGTATTAAAAAACAAACTTAATTGTTAAACCCTAAACTTCAGCACAAAAATTGATCAAATTGTTGCAACTTCAAAACCTTTGAATGTTTTCTTTATAGATATTGCTCCCTATTGAGAAAGGGAGCAGGCATAAACCAAATTCTCACACCTTTTTCTTTCTTACTCGTACTCCTGAAATGAAAGAGAAAAGAAGAGGATGGGAGAAAGTGTGCATGCAGGAATTGGAAAGTTTATATTAGTTTATACTGCATAAATGGATTTATATTTCTTTATTGCTCACACTCATCTGAAAGTGATTCCTGATTACCTTATACCTAAGGGGTGCAGTTCTTTTTTTTACACTAGTGGATGTCATTGCTTGATCCAGCAAATTACTATGCACCAAATATAGATTTATTATAGTTGATCTGTAGATGACTTTATGTTTGCACATTGAGTCTCAAGGACGTTTCAGCTGATCCTTTTGGTTTACTATGACTTTACTCATAAACACATAAACCACCACAGTCTTGCCAAAATATTGCTGAAACCTTGGAGAACTCTACAAAACTCAAAAATGTCTCAAAAATACAGGCAGAAAAGAAGTCAGTATTTTTTCATACTAAGAAACCTATCAGTAACCTCTTATAACACCTAAGCTGTGAACTACAGACTTTGAAAGACCATTCACAGTTTTTGCTCTTCTTGATATAATTTCCTCAACTTCTTTTAGGTGAGAAATGAGAGTTGTTTACTCTTGGAATCTCACAGAAACTTAACAGTTTAAAAATAACATAATGCTCTTTATTTTTTTAACTAAATTAGAAAAAAATGAACACTTAGCAGCAACATTTTGTCTTTTCAAGCAATCACTCGATCACTCTATTTCTGGCACACATTGAATGAACATACTTCATACTTCATTTCTTATTTGACTGTGTCTGTACTTTCCAAAGCTTTGTTTTCTTGATAGTGAATACAATCTATCAATATCATAAACATCATCCAGATTATGAGAATCATTCTTTGAATAAAATACATAGGAAAATCAGTCTTCAAATAAGGTTTACAAAGAAGGCAATGAGACTAGGTAAAACCAGACTACAATTAAAAACTTTAATGTTCTCTCCAGGTCATAGCATCACTTTAATCCTTTTCTGGTATTATTTATTATTATCTTAGTCCTTTTAGCCAAATCTTGTAATGAAGCACTTTTAGAACATATTCAAAATTCTGCACAACAGAATTAACTGGAAGGAAAGCAAATGAAAAACTGGTGAATATGGAACAGAGGAAAGACTTAGCAGCTGATATTATTTAATTCTTTGGTTCAGAATCTACTGTGAACTGTCCAAGGGGCATGGTGAATGTGAAATTATAAAATTGGTTGGAAAGAGCCAATTATCTGGTTCCTCAGTACACTGTCTCTTATATTACTCTAATGATCACCACTTCTTCCTCAAAGCCATGTGGCCCATAAGGTGGGTGCAACACATCGCAAATTTCTTCTGTGGGATGCTGATCTTTGATCTAAGTTAATTAAATTTATTTCTGGGGCAGGCCATTTTCAAAATATATGAATCAGTATAGTTCCACTGAAATCAATAGAATAAGGCTGCTTTGCATCATTTACCTCTCCCTAATCTTATTTTTTTTTCCATGTATTCCTTCATGTTGAATGTATAAGACACACACTTTATTAATCAGACTCATATATGTTGAAACCCAGGCATATGGAATAAATAGAAAGACTGTAATTGACATTCATTCTCTTTGAAAGAAATCCAAGACTAAAGGAGAAAAAAATTTCATAAGTATACTTTTTCACAGGAATACACAGTCTGGTGTTTTGTTTTTTCTTGGTACTGTAGCTAAAGTACTTCTGAAGAAGGCTAATAGACCAAATGGTTGAAGTCCTGATAAGAAGAGCTTACCAAATGGTCTTGCATTGTCTGACAGAAAGTGTGCAGAAGAGAAACAGTTAAACAAAATTGGAGAGCAGAGGTAGTGGCTGGGCAATGAAAAATATGAATAGCAGAAGTGTAATGTGAGAAAATATAAAAAGAAGAAAAAGAGGAAGAAAAAGCCATTGTATTACCATTATATTATAATTTTTTGATTTTAGGATGGGAACACTCTTCAGATAGACAATACCACTGCTGAAGGAATGAATCAGAACTGTGATCACAGAATCACAGTCTCGGCTAGTCTGTAAAAGACCTTTGAGATCTTCAAGTCCAGCCTATGGTCAAACATCACCTTGTCAACTCAAGGGAAGTCCTGGTCTGCCTACTCAGAAGCAGCTGATGTTCCAGATCTCCTTGAGCTAAATTAAGGCAAAACAACACCAAACAATCATTTACAAATTTTTATTTATGGCACAATGGTCAAAACCTTTTGATACATCAAACAGCCTGTGGCAGCAACAATTTAAACATTTCTGAACAGCCTGTTGAGTAAACCTCCAGAACAGCACGTGGTAACAGGGATTTCTGAACTGCTCCTGGCAGAAATAAATTAAACTTTTAAGAAAAGGAAGAAAGCAATAATGAAGAAAAGGTAGACAAACAGAAGTAGAACAAATACCCAGGTCACCACCCAGGGTTCCAAGGCCATCCCTGGTTCAGTTCCTCCAGATGGTGGGTACATCCACAGCCCTTCTCAGCTGTGATATTTACAGACTTCTCTTCATGCAGGAGCATCTTCTTATTCTCAAACTTTTCAGGAGGGTCTTGGGAGGGGTCTCATGATTTCATGTCCTCTCCCAGAAATAGACTCAAATGCACTGCTGTTTCAAATTTGGTTTTAGCTATAGTTACCCAGGATAAGGGAGCTGGTCCCAGAAAAGCGCCATCCTGCCTCTGCAAGATGCTCTTTTCAAACTGCACCTTATCTCGTTGGCATGGTAACATTCTCTTCTGCCAGTGTTCGAGACATTAAAGGTTTCAGGTTTACATTAACTCTTTCAGGCTTTCATTCTCTCCCACCACCCCAGGGCTCAAAGAGTAATTTAAATCCTATTAGTATTTCCATAAAACACTCATTTTAGAAAATGCTGAGTTTGCATTTTGATCAGTCTTGTAAAGGGACACATTCTTGTTTGCAATCTATAATAAATGAAATAGCATTAGACCTGACAGTGAAATGCAATGACATCTCTTCTAGGGGATTTTGCAACAGACCTTCTGAAGAAAGGTAGTTATTATTTTCAGCATGCATAAGTGCTTTGGGTTTCTGTATCGATGTCATATACCATTTCTACAGGTTATTACTCTTGAACTTTGAAATGGACTGGAGGCAGTTTCACCTTTAATGATTTATGAACTGATGGGATTGTTGCCTTAAATGTTCTGTTGTCTGCACCTATAAACACTTAAATTACTGCTTTGTCTTGGGCTTTTTAGTGACTTGTGAATGCTGTTGTAAAATAGCCCTTATAGTGTAATATATCACAGGAAGGTTACACTGTAACTGTTTCTGTGATTTGTTCTCCACTTCTGAAGCGTTCCAAGCTGTCTGCACATCACAGGCAAAGAAATCCTAGAACAGAGACAAACTCATCTTGGTTGCAGGTGCATCACATCCAGGAGTTGCCTTTCCTTAGGGGCATTGGGAATGATTTTCCAAACTGCTGTCTGGCTGATGCCTCTCACACAAACCACAGTTTGATTCAGGAAAGCTTAAGGCAAACCCCTCATATTTAAGGCTTCTACTAAAGGAAACTCAGTGCACCACTGCAGGAAGCTACACCAGAATGTGGTCTGAGAGCAGGGAAGTGAGAGTGCAGATGCTTAATACTGGAAAATGCATTAAATACCTCTTAAAAGTTAATTTCCAATATGAAGACTTGCCTAAGTTCCTATGAAAGAGTTGTTTTTTTTCTTCCTTTTTACCCTTGTGTGAAATTCTTTTTCTACATAAATGCTGCATTACATAGGCATTAAAGAGACTGATGGCAGAAACACAGAAAAACATATCTTTGCATAAAGCAATTGTTTTTCTATTGCTGAGGTAGAAAATCAATAGTGCATCAAATCTGCTATGTTCTTGAATCGTTAACGGCTTTGGTTCCAAATGGGTACATAAAAAATTACTTACCTCAGCTTGCATGTATATATTATAAAGAAAAAATCCCAACCAGATAAACAAGCCTGCACTTTAAAGTATGTTAATTTTAAAATATTTTGTTCAGCTTCTACATTATGCAGATCAAATGTAGTCTAACCCCAGAAACACTGCTTCATTTTCCACCAGGAATGTCTGCCCATTTAACAGTGGCATGTAATCTGGTATTTATGTTTCAAGCACTATTTTTTCCATCATTATTGCACACTTCTTTAAAATTTAGCATGATTATAGTAGAGACTCTGAGAAGGCTATCCTTATTTTTTTCCAATGCTTCTATAAATACTGTCTTTCATAAATATATCAGATGGAGGGACAGAGAATGTAATAAAGAAGCTAGGGTGTTGTAAAACTGAAACTTGATTTTAAATTAATTAGTCTGTGTCCAATTGCTAAAAATAGCTATTTTTATCACCTTAGTTAATTCATGACATCTAACTGGATTTGATTTTCCCTAAGTTATGTAGCTGATCTTTAATGAATAGGCCACTTCACTGTTCTAAACTGGGAACTCCACTGAAGGGACTTTCTATTCACTACTGTAAGTCGGACCCTAATGCAATAGTTTCAGTTTTGAAAAAATGACCTAAATAGTTGGTGTCTTGTGAATATTTTATACTTAAAAATGCTTTTTATCCCAAAGAATAAAAAAATAAAAAACAATAGTCAAATAGCAAATATAAAAATATTTAAGGAATGGAAATTATAGCTGCAATATTTACAGTGAATAGAATTGTCTGGTATTTTAGTCATAATTTTATCTATGATCTGACCTACTTTTCATTTATATCAATGGAAGCAATTTGTCATTAATTCAAAATAATTTGCACTTCAAGTAGGCAGTATTTGGACTTCTACCTAATGAATTGGTAGGTACATATTTATACACTGGAGCAGAAAGAACCTAGATCTTTTTACAAGAGTTCCTGCAATTAATACCCACAGGTGAAGCCAGTGTCCCATGAACACATTTGGAGTTTTCATTTTATCAACTTCTATATATGTTTACAATTCTTTTTACTTCCCCAACTTTCTTTTCCAATTAACAATTATTTCTGTTGAAACTTAACTGTCATTCTCACCAGTGCTTTTGGTAGGGTTTTTCAACACCACAAATAAATTTACTGAAGGAATGTGCGTCCTGGCTGAGGAGACAGCAGGTTTTTTTATCACATTAGCTGTAGCAAGGGCAACAACATGGGATCTACTTCTTTTCTTTTCCAACTGAGATATACATTTCATTTTCTTATAGACATTCTGTCGGTACTGTTACTCTACAGAAACAAAATGAGATGTATGCTCTCAGGTCACACAGCTCTATTTATACGCTAGTTGCAATAATAGAGAACACCGTTAGAATTGACTTGCCCTAACATTATCTGCCCAACAAATGATCTTCCTGCTAGTACTCTGTCTTTCACATTTCCTGTGATTTAGTGTACAGCAAAGAAAATCGTGGTTAGGTTTGCATTCAGACTTCACACTACAACTTCCAAAGGGTAAAAGGGCTATTGTACAACTGAGAACTGAGAAATTAGTAATCTGACATTTTATTTAGTGTGTTTTAGTCATTCACTTGCTTCTCAAAAACCCTCGCATCCCATTTTAAAAATCTATTTTTACAGAAATCCATATTCTTATGCATAATATTTTACTGCATCTTAAAGTCTAGCATTTGCAGACACAATGGTTAGTAATGAATAATTGGAAAAGCTAGTCTGTGTGAGAAAATACAAACACACTTGCATAAAGGTGAACAAACATATGGGGAGGAGAAGATGGGTCACCACAGGGTATTAAGTGAAGGAAGGGAAAGCCTGAGGAGAGGACTGTAAAATCCTTCCACTGAGATCAGAGCAGAGGGAGGAATTTTTATGCTTATGTTTATGAAACGTAATGTTTATTTTTATGAAACACCCTCCCCTCAAATATACACATCTTGCCATAGTATCTGACTCCGCTTAATTATTTCTGAAACTCTAAATTCTCACTAAGATACCCTAGACTCTTCAGACACACTTCAGATACTGTTTTTCTTCTTCCCATTCCTTAGATGTCTCTACTGCTAGCAAATCAAGCCTACTGTAATGATGTTATTAAAATGAACACAATTGGATGAAGGAATAAAAATTATGAAGACATGTATTTGGTTAATGCTCCAGAGAATAGTGCTGGGGGGTGTGCAGTTAGGTCTACTTTTAGTATTTGGATAAATGTCTGCCTTGACAAAGATCACAAATTTTCATTAACATCTAATCTTTATTTTTTTTTCTAGCAATAAATTAGTGAAATACAATGGAAATTTAAGGACACTCAGAACAAGAGATCTTGATTACTAAGCAAATCTTGCAGTAAATTAAAACACAGTGAAAAGAGTATCAGAGAATTATAGAAACAGAACAGACTTTTGGACTTTCAGATAAAATGTATTTGTATATATTAGTGGATATAATTTGGTTGGTACATAGACATAGAAGAGAGTTACATGTGTGTGTGTAAGGCTTCAAGTAACTCAGAATAGAGTCTCATGAATCACTGCCATGTCTGACACATAAGAATTGACACATCTGTGAAAATACTGTCAGCAATTGTATCTGAAACATGGGCATGACTAATAAAATTATAAGATAAATACTTCATTCTTATAAAATGAAACAACACAAAGTTTTTTTGTTGCCTGATACTGAGAATCAGAAAAACATTTTTCCTTGAGTTGGGAACTGATAAACTTTGTGGCTAGCAAAAAAATCCTGTTATTAAAGTTAAATTAAAAAATTTAAATTAAATTTTAAATTGAAAGACAGAGACTTAACTCAGGTGTCATGCATCCAGGTTTAAGACAGCAGTTGATTTCTCCATAAAATGGAATGAAAATCAATGATTCAGTACAAGGAACTGGAGTAGAAATTAATGAATTTGGACCAGAGGACAAAGAAAAGCCAAATAATAATGTAGAGAAAAAAATTTAAGAAATGGGAATACTTATTACCCTATGCTGAAAGTACAGCAGGAAAATCTGTAGAGATTTAATACTTACAAAGATAGAGGATGCAGAAATTTCCAGAGAAAGGGAAGATATTTGTAGCATGTTTGCAATCTCTCTCACGACCCTCAAGGCAGGTAAAGAACTAATTCATTACTTTGAAGGAAAGAAAGCTGCCATTAATTCAACTGCTGTTATTCCAACTGCTACATGTAGTCTGTCAGTACGAAGGACAGGAAACAAGATATGTTATCCCTTTGTGTAGCAATTAATACACAGCAGTGCCACACACTGCTGACAACACTTAATTGTCATACAGGGTCAGAATATTCTCAGTGCAAGGGAAAAAGATGATCAGTAATAATTCAGGTTTGGAATGTGTTGCTTTGAAAGACAATTCAGGTGTGAATGATGCAATAGCATCAGCTCTTAGGAGAAGCAATGCTTATAGTGAAAAAAGAATTTCTTTCCACACTCTCTGTAATGCCTCATCACCCAGTCATAATTAGGATCACAAGGTACATGCACTCCAGACATGCAGATGTAAGCCATTGGAATGAAGATGGAACTGTGGATGCAAATGACTGCATTTGATTCTGAGAGTCCAGTGGAGCTGTGACATGAGATATAGATGAGGAAAGCCATGACTGCTTACAGGTCCATCATGTAGGTAGCTTTAAGTCTAGCATCTCTTCTTAGGAGAAATACATGTGTATGGACAAGGAGTCACAAATTAAGAACCAAAAATAATAAAGAGTAGTCACATTTTGAATAATTTTTCCTTGAAATAACAAAGACAAATATCATTGGAACTTGCACTCTTTTACAAGAAATCAAATGAACTGCAAGTAAAAGTCAATGATTCCCTTTAATAGTTTTGCAAACTTAGAATATGGTAAGTAATTTCACCACATTTGAAGAAGCATGATGGACTAAGACGTGCAATGACTGTTCAAGAATTTATGTAATGTTCAGTCGTGTATATGGAAAACGAAAAGTGTCCAACAGAAGACCGTTTCATTGCAGTGTAGAAGATTGATATATTTTGAAGACAACAGGTTTTCTAAAGAAACATCAAAAATATCAAAATTTTTTAAGTATACATACATGTATGTTTGTAAGTATAGTGATGAGGCAAACTGTTAAAGAAATAAAATTTCAGAAATTATGCTGGAGGAATTAATATTTTCACAGCAATAGACAACACTGCATAAGAATTCAGAAATAAGTATCAGTGGGCCAGGATGAAACATATAGTCTACTCTGAGTTCTAGCTGCTACTTAACTAGGAAAAGATCTCAAAGCTGTTAGTGAAGGAGAAAGGGCAGGCAAGGTACAGATATTTCTGGACTGGACTATCTTTCTAATGAGAATATAAAACTTTCATGACTCCTTGACTAATAAGCACACCCAAGTTGTATATTAATAATCTTTATTGCTCAGAAGAAAAATCTGATTCTTCATGGAAGACTGGCCATTTTGAAAATGGTCGATGGACTTTTTTAACTATACTCCAGTTGACTTTCATTTCAATGAGTAATATAAATGACGTTGAAAAGTAAAACTTGCTGCTTAATAAGATAAAACAAGCATATCACATCTTCATAATTATTTAGAATAATTCCATTACAAATTTATTCAGTTACTTTGAAGAATTTACAGATTCCAATGTTTTTACAAATGGTGGCAAGATTTCCTCAAAAAATGTTTTTGTTCTTCAAAACAATTGAGCAGTCTCACTTATTTTGCAGCACAGAAACCAATTTCAAAGAATGTTTTCACAGAAATTGTGAGTTGTCATAAGGAAAATAATTGCCGTAGAAAGGAGTTAGGTTAGAATTAAAACTTGAAAATAAGCAATTTGATCTGCTGAGCAACTTCTTGGGGTCAGAGAAGAAACTGCAATATTTGCATGGAGGAAATGCTCCAATATTGCTGATAATGTTGTGCACTCTGTGCTCTACAATGTAACCTCAGATATCAAATTGATGGATGCCAAACCCACTGCTCCATAACACTGTGTGTTTTGCTGCTTATACACCCATAAAGAGGTGGTGTTAGATTTCAAAAAGTATTACTCTGCTCAGAGCTGGAATGAAGGTAATAAAATACCCTCTTGGGAGGAAGAAGCAAATGGAAAGATACAGACATATTGAGTACTTTTAGGAGTAAAGTTCAGGAGCCAGCCAAAAGGAACAGAATGACATGGAAAATATCTAAGTGAAAAGAGGTTCTGAAAACATTATACTTATTCATTATTGTGCATTCCAAGGAATTATCTACTTTGCATGCACAAATCATAATTTACTTGCATGGACAGTATGATTTGTGTTTGGTGTTTTCCCAGCCTCATTTACTATCTCACTTACTTAAAGGTGACTTAGATGAAGAGCAATTTAATATGAATGTAATTTGTTAACAACATTAATTTCCATCCCTTCCTTTCAAGAATATTATTTTAGAATTTGACGTCATGAGCAAAGTACTCTCAGAGTCTGTGAAAATGCTGTTTTATGAAGCATCCACTTTCAAATTGGATGCACTTATCTTCTTGTAGTTTGAGTAGAACTATTGGATTTAGGTTCTTTCCTAAAGTTAATAGTCTCACTCTAGTAATATTATAGATTTGAAAAGTAAGACTTTTAATTTTTCATAGATCTATATCATCTTTATTCTATGCAACACCTCTTCTAAGTGATTTCCCATTAAAATCATAACTGCCCAGACAGCTACATTTTATCAAGTGTCCAGTGTTTTGTCCAGGAACATTCTTTATCTTTGCTTTATTTCCATTGGTGCACACTTACATGTTTAGTTTCACTTCTTTGGTCTTCAGGTCGCAGTATTTTGAAAAAGTGATTTCTTCTCTAAGTCTTTTCAGTTTATTTCAGAACTGAAATATAAAACAAAAGCTAAATAAAACCTCCCAAAGAGCTCAAGCCAAATATTTTTATAATTAAAAAAAAAATAATCCCAAACTTTTTTCAATTCTGTTAATTTCTGTCTTTTTTATTGGATATTTATTTCATTAGCATCAAACCACTCTCTAAAACTCTTTCAATTTTCTTTTCCCTTTCAAGTCTTATCAATTAATTAACAAAATAATATTTATTTCTATGTAAGATTTACATTGCTAGTCTCTAATTTCATAGAATGATATAATTGTTTGGGTTGGATGGGACCTTAATGAACATTCATGGACAGGGATATCTGTTAGACCAGTTTCTCAATATCCCATTGAACCTGGCATTGAACACTGACAGGGATGGAGAACACACAACTTTTCTAGGCAAGCTTTCCCAGCACTTCACCACCTTCACAGAAAAGAATTTCTTCTTAACATCTAATCTAAATTTCTCCACTTTCAATTTGTACCAATTACTCCTTGTCCTAACACTACAATTCCTGATAACAGTCCCTCTCTGGCTTACCTGTAAATCCCTTCAGATACTGGAAGGTTGCTATGAGCTCTCCATGTAACCTTCTCTTCTCCAGACTGAACAGCCCTAACTTTCTCAGACCGCATTCTCTAGGGAAGGTGCTCCAGTTCTTTGATCAACTTTGTGGCCCTCCTCTGAAATTGCTCCAACAACTGTGTCCTTCTTATGTTGGGGACACCAGACCTGTACTCAATACTCCAGGTGGGCTCTTACAAGAGCAGAAAAAGGGGGAGAATCACACAACCTTCTCTTCTCCAGAAAATAAATTTGGAGAAATTTAATCTAACTTTTCTATTCACTCACATTCAGTTTTCCACTGTCTACTTGATACCTATTTTTATGGGATATTTACTTGTTTTGTTTTCAAGACTCCGTCAAGAAAGAAAAGCAAAATTGAATTATTAAGATGCAAAAAATATTTGCCTCAAGTAGCAAAATTTAGAGTTTCATTGACACCTCTGTAAATCAATGGAGAGAATTGGTGTTATCAAAGGTCTCTAAAATGACCAACAATGAGTGGGGACAGTGCTCCTCTGTCTCAATATATCACTTACTCACCTGTGTCCTTTTGGCAGTCATTAATACATAACCTGTGGGTTTGTCTCATTTTGGAGAATGGAGGGAGAGCACAGCCAAATTGCATCACCCACTTCATTGCCAGAACGATGCATTACTGGAAATAGGCTTGTGATCTTTGCCTGAGGCAGGGGACCTGCCCAGGCTCATTTACCTGGGCTCCCCTATTTTGAAGGTAGTAGTAGAGGGGTGCAGGATCTCTGCCCTCACGGTTGAGTTGGTGCAAGCTGGATTCAGATTTACAACTTTGCTTTCTTCTTCATTTGATACCTTTGAACTTTTCAGTCACATATTCATCAGGTATCTGAATTGCCTTCACTAAATGAGCTTTCTCCACCACTTACAATGAAGCCATTGTAACACATAATCATGTCATTTCCATACCATACAATTACATTCCAATTAATTTCCACACATTCAAACAAAAGTTTTCCATTCTCTGCTCTTAATATTCCACAATCATGTCACACTTGTTATGTTTCATTCCTTCCTATTGCTCTATGTATCCTTTTAAATTATATCACACTCTTTTAAGCTATTTTCATCTGGGTGGCCTTTTTTCTTCTTGCCATTAAAGATATCATAACAGTAAGAGCAATATTAGAAAATATAGGATTCAGTATAATCATCTCCTTATTTTCAGCTTTGTTTTACTCTACCAAGGCATCTTAGTTTTAAAGTCCAGTGAGTCCTGGACCACCATCTAGAAGATGACACCATGTTCTGACAGCAGCATTCTAATTTTTGTCCTACTCATCAAATTTGATCATTCATCCCTTGTAATTCTGAAAACTAGTTTCCAGCCAAATTCTTTCTTTAATCTAACCAGTTTGAATAGATGCTTTGCTGAGTTACCGTCAACCCCAGAAAGAAATGGAGAAAGGATCATATAGGTTGCCAGTGCTACACTATCTGATTATGTGTATATCTGGAATACCAGCAACAAAGCCTACTGAAAATAGTACACCAAGGGATGGTCATCAGTGTAAGGTAATTTTAGTAAGACCCAAATCTAAAAATTAGCCATTCAAACCTGCTATTCTTTTTTTTTCTCTTAACTTTATTTCTACTGATCTCTATTTTCTAGCTTCCCTTTTGTATTTCAGTTGATGTTTAACCCATATGAGTTACCTGCTGCACATAAACAACATTTTTATTTTTTCCCCATGCAATTGATTTTATGATTAAGAGAAGTATGATAACGGGTTACATGCTTACATGCTTTCACTGCAGTTCTTTGCTGTGAGCCAAAATGATAACGTAGTTTGTATACTGTTAATATTTCTAATTCATTAATATTCCAGAGTCATTATCCAACACTTTAACTATTTTGACATTAATTAAATTTATAATCACACAAAGCCTGTGGCATCCTGTACCTTTCATAGTCAATCTTCATCTCAGACTGCATAGCAAATGGGAAACAAGAAGATGCTACACAGTCTGTAATATCACTGATATAAAAGGTAGCATACTGACTTCTAAAGTACTGAATTAATGTTTTAATTATGATAAAACATTAATAGCTTTCTCTTCTTGGATTTGATAGTGTTAATACACAAATTTGATTTCTGTCCTTGACAAAGGATAATGGATTTTCTCCAAAGGCCAATTAGCATTTAACAACAATTAAGTGAAAAAGATATGTAATGATCCTGATGGAATGAAACTACTAGTTACAGGCAATTCATAGGACAAATTGATAAATGCCTGTCTTAAAATATTAAAGAAAATTTCCAGCTGCTCTCTTTCTCACCCCAAATTATTTTTATTCTAAACAAATGCTTATTTTTCTAGTGATTGGCATAATTTCACAAATTTTTATCATACATAAAGATTGCATACATAGCAGAGGAGCAGTAATTTTTTGTTTTCAAAGTCCAGCTGTTTTCCACTGAGTACACAGATTATTAGACAGGGTAATAAATCCCAGTCTGTTCTTTTTTCCATTTTTTTCTTCCTTAAGGTAATGAATCATGTAGCATTTTTATTTGTCAATTGGTGATGACAAAACACATGTGCAAAGAATATACACCTTAAATTTCTGTAAGTGTAGCATTGTTGTGGGTCTTATATATGGAGGCTTATTTCTTGCTAATATACCTGTAAGAGTACAAATATTTAATAAAATTGAAGGTCATTTATAAGACAAGTGTCATAAAATTAGCTGTGTCTGCTAATAACTCTGGGCTGGTCATACGTGTGTGTTTTTGACAAGAGTAAAAGTCAGGTCACTGTGAAGAGCTCTGAAATTCCACTCCTCTCTTATTTGCATTGGACATCTGCTAGACATTTATAGGATTTAATCAATAAACTTTAAATTCTTTTTGTTCACATCACAGGTCATAATGACATTTACAAAAGCTAAATGTCACTTGATTTCTCTTCATATTTTGGAGAGAAAAATGTAGAATTATGAGGGAATGTTTTTCCAGAGATGAGAAAATAGAAAATGTCTAAAGTATAAATAACAAATAAACTTTCCTAGTGGCCTTTAGGTAATAGTTTTAATGCATTTTTCTAAATTAATATTAATTATGTTTTTAACAATCCTATAGTCTTGCATAAAAGATGAAATGCCAATGAAAATCACGACTATTTTATATGTGCATATTGAGACACTGTTAAATTAGCTAATTGGCCACTGAGCACCAAAATCTGACTTTAAATCTTCTGTAACAATTGTTTTCATTGCTTTCAATGTTATTTTCATTTTTCCTGGCCTTTATTCTTAATTCAGTAAGGATTTTTTTGACTAGCTCCCAGGAATGTTATTAGGAATTACAAGAATGATTCTTATTCAACACGATGAATACATATCCTTAAAAGTCATTATCCTCCAAAATAAACAAGCTGAACTAGTCTGTTAATAGCAAGTATAATAAGGACAGGTTGACTCTGAATGGTAGGAGTAAAATTTTATGAATACTAAGCATGTTTTGAAGTACCACTCTGTGTTATTCATGGCCAGATGTTTTTAAGTAGCTATCCTAAACTGTATATTCAGCAGAAAATAGTTCATTTCTGCTAAACTAAATATTTAAATCGATTATAATCCAGGTCAAATTATTCTTGGCCTGATGAAAATATAGCACAATAATTTCCTGATAAGTTTCCTTTTTTGGACCTTACATGATCTTTCTGCAACATATAACAACTCATACAAATGCACTGTGATATGGATAAATGGCATCATTAGACCATCAGGCCCTCCTTTGTTCAAATTTAATATTTAGATTTTATTATTATAGAAATAAAAACAATTCTTATAGAAAAACCCAAATGCCTCCACTATTTGAATGATAACTATCATAATGTAAAGATTACAGTGTATAAATTTTCAATTAGGAAGTAATATGCATGTGTTGATAAGAGACATATTTTATTCAGTACAGTCATTAAAAATGCTCCAACATACCCAGCACAATAATTATTGCTTGTTTGTTTGTTTTGTTTAAGGCACAATAATCAGAAGTCTGAAAGTAAATTGAATACCAGTACTTACTTGCTGACACAAAAGTTCTGATTTTCCATTACAGATAAAGAGAGATGACATTTGCAGGATGGAAAATGTTCAGATAGCAACCAATTAAGTGTAAAGAATGTTACTTTAATTAAGGATACACCTTTTAGTGAGAAAGAAATGGAAGTTCAAATCTCTCATGAGGGGATAACAGCACAGATAGACATTCAGCAATGGTTAAGATCCTGTTGTGGTCATTGCAGTAGTATAAACAGAAGTGACATGAAAAGACTGAGGCACAAAATGTGCATTAGGCTACTGAGTCCATCAGGCTGAATTAATTTTCACTTTTTGTTTCTCCATCACCTGTGACACCTTGGCAATCATCTTAAATTCTCCAGTGATATCAGACACTGAAAAAAACATCTGTGGTATCATTTGCTTTTCCATAAATGTATGCATGTATGTATTCTATATTTTTTCTATTTGGAGCAAGGATGTGTGAAAGTACAGAGGTCAAATGTTCTTTGGTAATTTATGTTTTCCTACAAGCTGGGCTGTAAAATGTACAGCTGTTTAATTTACTGCTAGATTAAAACTATTCAGCCTGGAAAAGAAAAAGCAAAAACAATATCTTAATCTTTTGACTTTAGAAGGAAATAAGAGTCTTTCTCAGAAGGACTGGGCAAGATGTGCACTGTTAAAGGAACAGGGAGATAATTCTCTGTCATCCAAACCTTATTTCTGTACTCTGGAGATGTTTCTTGTGAACAAATGAGTGGGGACAGAG
This sequence comes from Lonchura striata, assembly GCF_050655825.1. Taxonomy (NCBI): domain Eukaryota; kingdom Metazoa; phylum Chordata; class Aves; order Passeriformes; family Estrildidae; genus Lonchura; species Lonchura striata. Next base: position 101,575,562 of record NC_140704.1, read on the forward strand.
GCTGCTAGTCATTTATTTATCTGTAGGATTTGGTGTAAGGAGTAAATAATCTGATGAATGAACAATATAAACATCTATTGTATTTATCTTTCAACTTACTGTATACAATGTTTCCATTTCTTACCTGCAACTACTTGACTGCTTGTTGAATAAAGGTTTATGCTGTCCATACAGAAGCATCTGAAGTACCTGCCTCCTGTGTGGGCGCTTCTTAAATAACAAATGAACTACAGTTGCATTTGTAAAAGAAAGAAAACCTTATATCAGGAAATGCTCAAAGAAACAACATCATCAAGAATTGGAAAGGATGTGGATGAATATTTACAATAGGTTAGATTTATGGTGAGATGCCACTGATTTTAAAGCTATGGGTTTATTTCCTTTTCTGATTTTAATAACTATTTTTCAGTCATAGTTTGTCCACCCCAGTATTAGCAACAGTGCAAATTGAGCTTCAAGTATTTTAATATATTGTCACATAGCTGGAATGAGCAGCAGTTAGATCAGAAAGACTGTTAACAATGGAATGAATATAGTGTCGAGAAAGAGTGCTAATTTTCCCATCTCTGATGCAATGTCAGTGACTAATACCTTGAGACAAATTCAATTATCTGTTCTAAACCAAACTCCCCTAAAAGGACATATGGAAAATTAGAGTTGAAACCTGGGAAAAACTCTAAGACATTTTTTATAACTAGAAAGGTTAGTGACTACTCTTTAAAAGAGTTAATAATATATATTCTTTTGTAATTTATTACTGCAAGAGCAGCCCCTGAGGTTAAATATATCCATAGTGTGTGGTACTAGAAGAATAGGACTTTTTCACCTATTCTGAACAAGCTTGTAAATCTTAACATTGTGCCAAATTTGAAATTTGTGTTGCCATTGTAAATCAGATCTAAACCACATTTAATAGAATTTTAATTCTAGTAAGGAAAAGAATAATTTCAATGATCATCAATTTTATTTACTTCTTAATTCTTGCCTCCGTAAAAAAATCCTGACCTTATGAGGATAGAAGAAATGAGATATCCTTCTAACCTCTAGTGCTTAAAAACATAAGTCTGGAGTTTAAAAGAAAATTTAGAGCTTACTAAATTTTAGGAAGTTTTAGATATTATACCATTATGGCTATCATATCTAAAACTGGATGTTTAGATATGTTTAAAACTGGATCATATCTAAAGTTGGATGCTTCAAAATTTGTATGGAAAATGAGATTTCTTGAACTGTGTAAAAGGATGTAGATTTTTGCTAAGAACACAATTGTAAAACATTACTAGCTTCACTGAGCCCCTTGGTATGAATGTGAGCAATACCACCACAATGATTATCAAACAAGAAAAAATGGAAATTTCCTTAATACCTTGGATAGATAGACATAACCCTAGAAAGGTTGTAAATGTGAGTAATGGGTATCTATCTACTTATTCTATGAAATAATTAGAACTGGGTATCCATCTACTCATTCTATAAAATCATTATTGCCATTTTCAACTTGACCATTGCTCTACTGATTGCTGCTTATTTAGTGACCTCCTTTCTAGGTCAATCATTGTAAGCACAATGAGAGTTTAGCGCTAGCAGTATACACATTATTGTCTGTGACATTCCTTTAGTGAACACTGTGCCAGAAAATAAGCATTTCTGAGCCTGCACAGTTTATTATGAAGTTGTGATAAATTCTCATTCATATTTCCCAGCAGGGATCAGTTGGAAGATCAGAGAAGGCAGTGGCATTAGCATCATCAGGGACTGCATGTGAGTCACACAGAGGTGTTTGGAATAGTGGGTGTTGTGTTTCCAGGTTTGATAGTAGTTTGCCAGCTCTTTCCTGAGGGAATGCTTACAATCCAGTATTTTTTTCAAGCACAGCCTTCTAAAAACAACTTGGAAAAGAATAACTAAATTTAGACTCCTCTATTATATTCAGCTCTGCAATATTTAATTTATCCTTATCACAGTCTGGTGCATGAAGCAAACACTTCCACTATATAGATAGGAAAGCACAACACTGCCAATTTCCTGTGAGCTGCTGGTTGGAAAAGTGCAATTGGGTCTTGTTTACAGTCGTCAATCTTTTTGGAGCTTGGAGGTCTCTTTGAAGTCAAAGAGACCTACAAGCCTTTAACCTGGAGACAATTACTGCCTCCGAGACATCCAATATAAAGCCTGTCTTCCTCTAAGATGGAGCCAAGCTCTGAAATTTGAGTCCAGATTTCAGCCATTTGCTCTCAATTACAAGGGGGACAATACAGAAACAAAGAGTGCAAAGAAAACAATTTTGTTGGTTTCATTCAGATACAATTAAAAGATCCAGAAAAATAAAAAATAATATCTTTTGAAGAACTATTCAACAAAACATCATTTTTCAAAGAATATATATATTTTTGGAAAACTTTTCAAAAGCTACTATTATATTATTTCCAGTATTTTATTATGTGATTTGATGTGGTATTTCATTACAAATTCTATGCAGCAGAAGTACTCTTATCTTTTTCACTGATTAATATCTGTTTAATAGCATTTATATAGGGAAAAAATGGTTTAGAAAATAGTGCTTTCAAAGTATCAAAAAATAAATATTAAATATATTTTTAAAAAGGCTAAAAATATGCATTTGAACAGATAACTACACATGTATGCTAGGAGTCAAAATTGACTTCAGTCCTAGATAAATGTGGATCCACTTATCATTTGCCATTGAGACTGATAAGGGGATCTGATACTGCTCCTTAGGCTAAGGTAATGTTAATATCCTGCTGCGTGCTTGAAGTCAGACTAACAGAAACAGGGCAAGGAAATCAGCAGGAAGGAGTAGTGCCAAGGATTTTTGGGAGTTTTTGGATATTGAACTGCAGACCAGTATACCCCAGGTAGGAAAGTTTGACTTTTGCAGACTAAGCTTGGGATACAAGAACAAGTGAATTGGAATGTAAATTTCTAGGTAGCAAATGGGAAGAAAGACATTGAATATAAATGACGAGAGAGAATGTAGACAGATATTGCAATGAGCAATCTGCTCACTTCAGTATAAAGATGCAAATAAGTGGGCTAAAGGGAATACAAGAAAGCTTTTTTGGGAAAAGTAAAAAGGAGAGCTTATTGGTTTGTGCTTTCATGCTGTGGGATATTTATTGTGAAAACAATACATTAGTAGTCTATTCAGAACCTGTCTACTCGTAACTTTAATCACTCAGTTGTTCATAAGATACTGGAGAGGAGAAAAAATTTAACGTTTGTGAAGAGTTCAATTCATGTCCTCATTTACTTAATGTAAAGCTGTGCAGTTCCAGATTTAAGGGAACTGAAAACAGATTTACAGTATACAGGCTTAAGATATATTGGAAGGAGCCTGACACCTGTTAAAGACAAAAATAGACAGCTAATCATCTGCAGCTCATGTCTTGTTCAACTTTTGAACAAATTTTTTTCTTGTGATTAATGGTAGTTTTGAACAGTGATGTAGGGACTGATTCTATTACTGTCATTAGTGTTGTCATGATGTGTACTTCATGCTGTCCATAAACAGTAGAACTAGAACCTAAATTGCTTTCTTCAGTATTTTCATAGTTCAGACAAGACCATCTTAGGTCTATCAGGAAAAAATTTCATGAAGTAAAAGGCAGCAACACTAGCCTCTAGCCTGTTTTATTAGATGCTGTCTTCTAATACTAAAAATCCAGAAGACATTCCAAATGAAGCAATGCAACCTTGTAGGAAACTAAATTTCTTGCCTATTCATGCAAAATCCTATTGGAATTCAGACTGAAAACCAATTTGCAGATACCTACTAAATAGGTATGCAGTGTTGATTGGCTCTCTAAGATTTCTTTTCACACCACAGCACAGTTCTTCTGACTAATTTTTTGCAAACATTTTTTCATCAGTGCTTTATAAATGAAAAGAAATAGAAATGTATTTATATATAAATGCATGTGTTACACCTTTCTGGACCAACATTTTATTTTATCACATCACAACAGTGAAAATATCTACAAAAAGAAACATGCTGTATAAAAAGGAGTAATTCAAAGGGTGAAAAGAACTCACAAGTCTGATTTCTTCAAGGCATTGTGTAATCCATACAAAACACTGGATAGGAAAGGTAAACTTCAACTTTGTCCTAGAAGTGAAAGCTCAGCAGGTCTGTCAAGACAGTACACAAGGAAGTAGATCAAGGGAATTTGTCTATTTGCATGTACATCAGCTCTTTAAAATCTGTTGTTTTTGTTAAAGTTAGTTGCAGCATCTGACTGAACAAAATAATGAATTCTTTCTCATTCTGCTGAAAAAATTTGAGGCCTTTGGGACCTTATGTCAGCACAAAAGTTTTGAAAGTGGCTATACATCTCCTTTTTGATTTCTATTCCAGTGTTTCCCTTCTTTCAGTTCCAACTTAAAATTTCCAGTCTTGGAGTAACAAGTACTTTTGAGTGCTAACAAATAGGATGAGAGTGGAGGGGAGGGGAAGAGAGAGGAAGTAGAAGAATAGAACTACTACCAAACTTATATACCTGACAGTAATTAATGAGGATAAGGGGCTTTTCCTGCGATTGTTTCTAAAGAAAAACATTAAGGAAGTTCCAAACCAGTGCTAAATCACATAATGGGCATGGTACCCACACTCCCTCTCAATGAACTCAAAACATACCATTGGCTGCAGGCAATATTAGTGCCCACTGTGAATCAAGCCAGTCTGCTCCTGTATAGAGATCAGTATACATGGGAACATTATTTTTGTTCTTCCTATTCAGAAATTTTTCTTCAGGGCATAAGGAACAAAATTCTATACCTCAACAATGTGAAATAAGCCTCAAGGCCAAAATGTCAACTTCAGTCTTTTAAAACTTTATTTGAGAACTTTAAAAAATAAAGAAAATATTGTTTGATTTGCAACCAAGTGTTCTGACACTGCACAGTAGTACTAAGATGAACTGCAGGATGTGTTCAGCACAGGGTAGGAAATTAAAAAAGGTACTGGAGCTTGGGGATGCAAAGACAGATGACTGGATTATATTTGTACATATTTATTTTTATATGTTTACATATATGCACATATGTTTATAACTATGTACATATATGTGCATATGTATATATGCACCTGTATATGCATATATAGTGCTTAAAAAAAAAAACAACCCATCAACATTTATTGAAATAAATTACTGTAAGAAAGAAGAAGAAAAAAGAATCTGATTCTAAAACATGGATGATTAGGAAAAATACATGCATATTTTTCTCTATGAATTGGACTTACCCAAATGGTAATTGCAAGCAACTCCCTCATGGCAATCGCAAGGAGATTGACAGCAGTTCTATAGTGCACAAGTCATGGCACACCAGATTTTGAGACAGCTGCTCCAGGGCTTCAAGAAGGGCTTCAAGGTACAGAATTGTACTTTTATGATCTCTGATGGACAATAGCTCTGTATTTCATAGAATATGCTGAGTTGCAAGGGACCAGTCAGAATCATTGAGTCCAACTCCTGGCACTACACAGGATGCCCAAGAATCACACTGTGTGTCTGAGAGCATTGTACAATTTCTTCTTGATCTCAGGCTGGTAATATGACCATTTCCCTAGGGAACCTGTTCCAGTGCCCGACCACCCTCTGGGTGTAAAACTATTTCCTCATATCCAACCGAACTGTCCTTCAAGTCACCTTCATGCCATTTCCTCAGGTCCTGTCACCAGTCATGACAATGGAGAGATGAGTGCCTGTCCCTCCTCTTCCCCTCCTGAGGAAGTTGTACCTGCAGTGAGGTCTCCCGTCAGTCTTCTCTTCTCCAGTGCAAGTGACCTCAGCAGGTGCTCATGTGGCTTCACCTCCAGAGCCTTCACCAACCTCATGGGCCTCCTCTGGGTGCTCTCTAATAGCTTAATGTCTTTCTAATATTGTGGTACCCAAAACTGCACAGAGGACTCAACAGAACATTTACTCTACATTCCTTTAAAATGGGAGAAACTTGTTTTGGTGAAACCCCCTAAAAAGGAAGATCTTTATCTTTTTATCCTTTCCTAGAAGGAAATTAATTAACTCAGTCTTTCAGACAGCAGATTTTGAGACAGGAAGATCTAATGCAAGGAGTTGGAAGTTTGCAGCACAAAGAGAAATTGCTGAGGAGAGCACACAGCAGCTAGAAAAAGCTCGTAAGTGACAGCAGAGACTTTCTAAAGTATTTGTTCAAGTTTGTACTAGCAAAATTCTTCAAAACTTTCTACACTTTCTTCCTTTAGTTTGTATTTTCATGTTTTAATTTAAATTCTAATAGAGATTGCAACCTTTGCTTAATAATGTCATTTCATCTTGGAGATCTTGGTATGAGGAAGATGTTAAAACACATTCATCCCAAAATTCCAGCTGACCTTAGTTTAGTCAGCCTATACCTTAAGGATTTTCATGAATCTGTGACTGCCAAAAAACCAAAAAAGTTTTACTTTTTCTGATCTTTCTGGTCGTATTCTTGTACGAAGAACCATCAGTAGTATCTTTGCCCCTTTCCCTTTTCTTGCTCTAGTTAGTATAATTGTATGTATATAATATAAAGAAGGCCTCAGAAATATTCAGGAAGAGCAATTACTTTGGGTACTTGAAATTAAGGAAGAAATAATACTTGCAGTTAAACCATGATGTGCCCCTTTGTGTTTATACCTCAAATAATCTTTCTACAGTGAGATTATTAATTCTGTGTCAGATTAAATGTTCTGATATTCCAGGATGGCAGGTGGTTTACAAAACTGCTTAAAAAGGTATTAAATAACTTCATTCCAGAGTTTATATTTTACTTACACTGAACATTGCTGAAGACATCTAGAATATAGTTTGCATAGAAATACAATATTTTTTAATCCTAAAATATAAAAATCTTAAAAATCAAATGTGGGTCATTAGAAACAACATGAGCCATATGGTAATACTATAAACAATACTATTTTTCTCCAGTCATGAGTATTTCAGCTCTCACTTTAAAATTTAACATCTAGGGATCAGGGTGGAGCTGAAACAAGAAAGAAAATATGTTAGAGAAAGAAAAAATGTTAGAGCTTGCAGTTTTCTAATACTTTATATTATTTATTTGTTTTATGTTTAAGTCTGGCTTCCTGCCACATAAAAAAAAAGAAATATGGTAGTTATCAGTAGCTTGAGAGCTATGAGAGTACACACCATCTATTGCAGGGCAAAGTGACAAGAATGTGGTAGCCTGCCAGAGGGTGAAAGTAAAGGAAGAAGGAAAGGAAAGGAGCACTAAGAAGATAGTGAATTAAAGAACATACGAGGGGAGAAAAAATGGTAGAAAGGTTAATGTAGGTTCAGCAGTGTCAGAAACCAAGTTAAAAGGCTAAACAGTGAGTTCACTACCAAAAAATGAAATCCAGTAGCAGGCTAGGCAATCAAATGAAACTTAAGTATTAGAAACCAAGGGATATTGTGCTACTCAAAACATTTGGGAAGGGATCCACCACTGGAGCTGGATAACAAACTAACCAATGTTATTTTAGCTGATCAGTCAGCTGCAGTGCAGTCAAATTTTAAAAGATAAGAAGAAATATATGAAGAATCAGCGATTTGTAGAACAGGTCCTACTCTGGCAGACCAGGTAGGAGAGCAAAATATTAAGGGCAGCAAATAGTCTAGTGGCCAATTATTGTGCCAGTGGAGATTCATTTGTGTGAATGTCTTCCAGATTGCCTGTGGCAGCAATAGTATGAAGTAGGTGCCCTTGTTTCAACCAGATATTACTAAAATCAGAGATTACCTTTTCTGAAATGAGGGGAAAGATGCTTAAATGACTCATAAAAAGTAGAAACAAGAATCATGGGAATTATTCCCCAAAATCCATTTGGTATGTCACAGCTGCAGCTGCCACTGTTTATACATGTGTGCTTGAAAATGTGCATGTGTGTGCATGTCCCTGGTTTTGGTTTGTGTGCTTATTTATTTTTTTACAAGAGCTACTCTGATGCCAGATCCTTGCTTTTTGGAAAGGCTTATGCTTGTCTGAGTCCTCTGCTCTCTCATAAGTGCAGCCATCCTCAACACTTTTCAGACGTCTCAGTGACCTTGGAAGAGGATCAATACAGGCTGAATTAAAGCTTTTAGGTTTTTGCATCACACTATTAAGTGTAAAAACCCTGCTGTTTCCATATGCTGCACCTTTGGAATTTGGAATTTTTATTTGCAATGATCATGTTCAGAAAGGTTTTGGGTTTTAATACTTTCTTATATACCATATTTCTTATTTTCATAGCTGTATGTGAGAAATTACCCTTTATGTTTGAAAATGAGTTTTTAATATTTTATTTCCACTTTTTTTTACTGTCTTATTTTATTTTCTTCCAAATTCAATATTAGGACTTTTGCATTATTTCAGATCAGAGACAGAATTTCTGACTTTCTGAAACAGACATAAACTATTTTTGAAATAGTTTGTTGAAGATCATTGCAATAATTTTAAGTTTCAATCTCATAAATTATAGAAAAATATTTAATATTCTTTTTATCTTATACTCTTACTTTGTCTTTAACAGAAGCAAACTAACCAGGAATATGCAGAGGCATCTGTTATAAAAACATTTGTTTGTCAACTGACAGCTACATTGATCATGTCCATCAAATGGTTTCCTCCCACTAAGTCTTTGAAGATTTTTGTGAATAATTACAAGTTTAGGCCACATCTTCTTTCCTGTCCAATTCTACAGTTTGCACAATTAAATTAAGTAAACATGAAAGACAATTGCTTAAAAGAAAAAAAAAATTATTTTGAGAAAGAAGTTGGAAGAAATAACAGCTCTTATCTGTCATCAAAACTGTCAGTTTGATGCACAAAGAGAAAGCAAATGCTCCAGTGCTGCAATAATGACCTTCAACATTATTTCTTTGAACTGTGAGTACTGCTTTTCTGAAACACTGTCTTTTGGTTCCTCTCTTTATAGAAAAAGAAAAGAAGATAAATAATGTGTGAATACTTAAGTAACCTATGTTCAAAATTGATAAGGCAAAAAAATACATTTTTCCTCTTTTCTCGTGCTGTGCACATTTTAGGTCTCTTCAGCAAAAGGGAAGCTCTTTCTTTCCTTACAGATTGATATTCTATTAAAAAAATATAGCTTGGAAGGATAAAGGTTTATATAAAATTTAAACACAGCAATCAGTGAAGGATAGAAAAATTATAGGGAGTGGATACTTGATAAAAGGAATTGGTAAGATCTATCTTTTATGAACAAGGCAATTATGTATAGGAGTAATAAGAATAAAGTAAGAATTTAAGTACAAACACTAGAAAATCATCACATTCTATGAAAAGAATTTTGAGGGGTTTGTCCTACCTCTTTTTTTTTCTTTTCTAACTAGAATGCCATGTGCTGAAGCATATTTCATGAAGAGAATGTTTTATAAATTATTTGATTTTTGTATGCATTGATGTGCAAAATGGGTTAATAATTGCTGTCATGGAAAGAAAAATTCAACTTTTCTTTTTTCCCCAGTCTGTCAGATTGAGTATGACATCACTGTGCCTCATTATGTAAGAAGAGATTTCTCAAAGTAAGTGAAAGCATCTGAAACCTATCTTCAGTGGTATAAATATGTCTTTTATTCTTTTTTTAATGAAAGTTGAATTAATTTTGATACAATTTTTCCACTCCTCTTTTGAGTTCTTCACCATTGGCAGACCATTGTACATGACCTATTCAAATTAATTTCTAATTCGTTGCAGATTTCCTATTCAAGGAGGAGCTTTTAATCAGAAATTATATCAAAGATCCTATCACAGGTGCTGTTAACAAGTCTTATGAGTTTGTTGCATCCTAGCGGCTGGTCTAAATAGTGCTGGGTTCTGAAAAAACCTTTCTGATGGCAAACGTACTGGCCAGACTCCCTGTGAAACAAGTTGGCGTGATTCTGCTGATTGAGGGAGCTAGAGCATTGTTGGAGACTATAAACAGAAATTTGCTGATTTTGCAAAAGTTTTCTGCTTTGGCTGCTTTTATGGAAGCTAATGAGAATGTCTCTGCTAACATCCACATAACTAGGCTAATGGTTCCTGGGTTGGGAAACATAACCCAACTGAATATGGATCACATCAAATCCAGCAAAAATCTTGTGGAAGAAGTATTGCCAACTGCAGTATGTAATAGTTAACAAGCAAAAATACAGGCGAAAACAAGATAATTTATCTAAAACCACAAAGAAATACTTAAAGAGGTTTAGAAATCAGACACAAAATACATCCTTTCTGAAATTAATGGGCCTTGAAAAGACATAAAGAAAAAAAGAGAAATTTAAAATCAAAATGCAGATCAAAACATATCTGGTTGAAACACAAATAAAGACATAGAACTCAAAATCAACAGTGAGATCCACATTCAAATTTGAACCCCAAACTCTCAGGTAATTCATTAATTTGGATAATAGGACAGAGGGCAGCATTGTGAGCAAGTGCAGGATGGGAAAATATCTATGCCATACTTTTTATAAAACCTGTCTCTGAGGAAAGTTATCAAAATGACTTCAAGCCCAATATCATCTCTAGCAGAAAAAGGTCTAGTTAAACAGAGAGAATAATAGCACTAGTGTTCTTTAATTATCAAGAAATGTCATACCAAATTTGAAGCAATTTTGAGTAGACTGTCAATTCTGCAGGTCAAAAGACATATATGTAGTTACCTAACAAACCAAGTCAATATATCTAAGACTGAAAGAAGACTACTATCACCATTCTGTGCATCTTAGTGTTGTCATTTTAATTAATTTAATATTATTTCATAAGCAGTTGGGCTCACATACAATATTTAAATTCTTATGTAATAATGCATTAACAATTTTGCTGCTGCTAATCCCATTCTGCCTTAATAAACTACAAACCCTGCTTTCCATCTCTTTTATACCTTGTCTCCTTTGAAAACGGTGGGTGGGTCTTCACCTTTAAGTGATACCAGATCAAGTTATGAAGTCCATGGACAATCTTAAATGATGATAATTTAAGATTTTATAGACAAACAATTTTTATTCAAATAACAGTAATCTCATTCTGATTTGTGTGTCTAAAAAGTCCAAAAAGACAAACTATCAAATGCTTCATAATTGCTATATATTTAAGAATGTTTCTTATTTATTCCAGACTAATCCTTTGACACGTGAAAACAAAGAAACATGGATCTTTGAGTAGTATCACAAAACTTCAAATACTTTCCATTAGGCAAGAAAATGGAAAAAAAACCACCATAGTTTCTACAGCCTTTTACTTCTTCTTTTTTATTTTTTTTTATGTTAATGTGTCTATAAAACATACAGCAAAGAAAAGAAAAACCTCCATAGACCTAGCAACATTTAGTACTCTTTCTCTGATGAAAGGATTATTATCCCCCAAATTCACTTTTGCATCTTTCCTAGCAATCTGTCACTTTACATCTTAATTCTATTTAGCAATCAATATAGTTCACTATAATTGCAACTTCATCAACAACAGCATGTTTTTTCCATTAATTCTCAAAGCAAATTTTCATTAAATGCTAGCCTGATGCTTCTTTCACAGATATTTGTAAAAACCTATGATTTTGCTGTCTAATATAATGGCAGCATATTTTTCTTTTCCTTCATGTGGGAAAAGATTTTATTAGGTTAATGGGTTTTTGTTTTATTTAGGTTGAATTTGTAACCCCTGAGGTTTGTATTTCGTTTGGAATAATGATATAGTTGCATGCAAACCTCAGCATTAGCTGACAGACATAAAACCCCTACATCTACCACAGACTCAGCCTCAATCAGTAATTCTGTCACTGATCACTGTATTATTTGAGTTTGAAAATCAACCCAAATTTTATATTGAAGGTCTCATACGGTTTTGTTCAAAGACCTCAACAAGGAGAATAAAGAAAATACACTGAATATTTCAGGATCCCATGAAGAAAAAGCTAACAGAAGCTCTTGGCAAAAACTTGAATGTGAGAAACCGGCTGACATTAGAAGCAATAATCCTTTTCAGATGCTCGCTTTTATTCTAGGCCTGTTCAGGTTCAGAAGACAACAAATCTTTCTGAATTTCTTATCAGAAAAACTATTGTGCTGTTGCCTTTTTCACAATCTGGAAATGAAACTCGAGATAATTTTAGTAATGAGGTAATATAAAAGGGGATCTTTATCTGAAGGCCTTCAGGAGCAGTTATGGAAAGATGTCTGCAAAAGCGCCCACCCCCCAGCAACAGGGGTGAATATATTGTATAGTTTTAAAGAAATTAGAGTAAATGATAAAAAGCATAAATTAGAAGGAGAAGTCATGATGCAATTCCCACCCAGCTCAAGCCCCTTCTCTGGAGCCCCTCCTTCAGTAGTGGTTTTACTTTGTCCATGAGAATGTATCTCAAAGAGTTGTTCTCAGCCTTTGTTCCCAGGAAGAGCCAAGATACCACTGATGCCTTGTACTATCCAGTACAAGGAGCTTGGAGATCTGGAATTTGTTTTGTCTTTCTGCTTAAGGAAAAGCCATGGAAAAGTACTGGGAAAATTAGTCATTAGTACAATAGACTACAGAGCTACAAATATATATGTAAAAAATACAGAGAACATATAAAAGGAAAAAAAAGGCAAAACCTAAACAGCATCAGTGCATATCTCAGCCCTGGCAGTGAATTATTTATCAGATTCCCCAGTTAGATTTAATTGTCTTTCATTCTTTACCAAAGTACTGTGACTACAAATTCAATCAAATGTTTTCCCATTTGTAGGGTTAACACAGTTACTACTTTTCTACTTAGTAATAAGAATCTAATTTAGAAAAGCTTTTAAAGAAAATCTTAACTGAGATCCTGCTGAGGATATAGAGCAATAAGACACAGAAAAGCTGAAAATGGATTCAGGTACTTTAAAACTGGGGGTTAAAGACTCCCTATCAGTAGCTACCAAACTTGGAAGACTTACAAATATCTGTAGGGCCATAAGTTTTACCTTCCTGTAAACTTCATATTTTATCTTTGCCTGTTGTGAAGAAAGAGGTTCTGCTGCAGGCTGAACTATCTCTCATGTCAACAGAACCATATTTAGGAATTCAGGTCTGAAAATTTATTTTTGAAAGATGTCCATAGAAGTTGGAAAGAAGGGCCTCCCTGTGTTCAAGATTTTGGTAGATCAGGATTTCTTCCAGCAGGTAACAGTTTACTGGTGCTTTTCTTTTTCTTTCTTAAACATGTTTTATACATGCACACAGACATGGATGCATACATATGTATGTTGTACATATGAATATATACATATATGTATATGTATATATATATATATATACAATATAAATTAACATTCTAACATTATGGATTTAAAAAGCAGGAAATTATTTAAGTACTCCCCCTCTTTTGATATAATATGTGCTATTACTTTAGGCCCTTCTCAGTTGTTTTCCAGAGATTGTTGTGTCTCTAACTCTATAAATTTGAGATTGAGGATATGATTCTTTATGACATGTACTATTTTCATAATTGAGCTGTTATATTTTCAAAGCATTCAGCTTCAGAACTGAATCTTACCACATTTCTGTATGTGTTTATGTTTGAGTTCCAGGGTTCCACTAATAAAGAATAAATACATGCATGAGCCATTCCAAATATAGGTCTCTATAGCTCCATATTAATATGTATCAGTACTATAAAATTATATTTTCTAGGAATATAGGCAATAACCTTAATATGACTCCAGATAACTTGTGGAGAAACTAGGAAATTAATATATATTTTATATACCAATTGTTTTGCAAAAACTTATCACTATCAGTATTAGACAAGAGCAAAAACATTCCTGAGAAGAAAAAAAGGAATAAAAAAAGCAAAAATAACTGGAGAGGAAGGAAAGGTTTAATGAGTGTCTTATTTCAGCTGCTGCAAAGTTGCAGGCAATTACAAATATTTACAGCTCCAAGTTTGGGGAATGGTGTATTAAATTAAAACCACTGAGAACAAGACTGGATCTCAATTCTAGCTGCTTTGTGTAGCTTAAACACAGCTGATAGAAAGTTGCCCTAAAAATACATTCTAGGTTATATCTGAAACATACAATTATGCTGTACAGACCTTTTATTCAAGAGGCAGTGACAGTTCTAATGCTTTTTGACTAATAGGAATTAGGATTTTTTACAGTAGATATGTGTGATTTTATATGTGTTTGCATGTGCACAGTAAGGAGAATATTTAAAGAAAAACTATTGCACACAATAACAGTTAAAATCATTAAAGACAATGCCATCAAGAAAAGAATATCAGGTTTTAATATTTTGGAAATCTAAACCATTAGATCACCATTATCTTTCTGTTTTCTCCCATGCACCTTTCTTTAGCTTAGCCTGAATTATCATATATTTATCCCTGGCACCTTGGCCATAGCCAGAAAATTCCTAAGCGATGGTTACTATGTAGTCACACAAATGCAAGAACTTCTACCAATCCTGATTTTTAAGTCTGAAAAACCCAGTTCTTCGTGGTTGTCATAAGAAGGACTGTAACATACAGTTATATAATAGGCTTGCGCCACTCATCCCATGTTCCAAATCATAGGACAGCTGGGATGCTAGAATCTTCTAACTTTACACTGTGTGCTGTTTTCATCCTCATGCTCAGTCATCTCATGCCCTTCCTCTCTAACTCCTGCCCTTAAAATACAGTGGTGTAAGAGGATGATAGACTCAACCACTGACAGGCAGCATGTGCACACTCTGTGCTTTGCAGGAAGGAGATAAGGCCCAAGGAGTTGGAGAAGTGTGTGTCTGTGTGTGTATGACTCTTACTGTCCTGAGAAGTCAGCCCAGATCAACCTCATGAAGTTCAACAAGTTCGAGTGCAAGGTGCTGCACCTGGATTGGGGTAATCCCAGACTGGGAGAACTCATTGGGACCAGTTCTGTGGAGAAGCACTTAGGGATTCTTGTGCATGAGGACATGGACATGAGTGAACAGTGTACACTTCATAGTCCAGAAATCCAAACACTTCCTAGGTTATATCTAGGGTGGCCAGCAGGTCAAGGGATTCTGTCCCTCCACTCTGCTCTCTCTGGAGATCCCACCTGGAGTGCTGTATCCAAGTCTGGGATACTTCACACAAGAAAGACATGGTCCTGTTAGAGCAGGTCCAGGGAGGCTGTGAAGATGATCAGAGGGCTGGAACACCTATGCTATGGAGACAGGCCGAGAGAGACGGAGTTGTTCAGTCTGGAAAAGAAAAGGCTTTGGGGAGCCTTTTTGAAGCAGTTCAGTACCTTAAGGGGGCTTATGAAAAGTGCCAAGGAGGGACTTCTTATACGGCCAGATAGTGGTGATGGGTCAAGGGGCAATGGTTTAAAAGTCAAAGAGGATTGGTTTAGATTAAATATTAGGTAGAAGTTCTGTACTGAAAGGGTGGTGAGGCACTGGAATAAGTTGCTCAGAGAAACTGTGGATGTTCTATCCCTGTCAGTGTTCAAGACCAGGTTAGATGAGGAACATAAGCAACCTGATCTGGTGAATGGCATCCCTACCCATGGCAGCAGGGTTGGAACTAAGTGATCTTTAAAGTTCCTTCCAATCCTAAACATTCTATATGATTCTATGTCTAAAGTAAGAGCTACCTCAAAAAAATCTGGCAGGGTAATAGCCAAATCAAATGGTGATATAAATTGGCTGTAATCTTCCATTGGCAAGGGTATCTCAATTCTCCAGGAATGTCCCAGCCACTAGACTGTAGCATATTGAAGAGAAAGGTGAAGGAGAGGATTTGTCTTCTTATGAAGAAAAATTGTGCCTGTTATTTTATGAGAAATATTTTCTCTCAATTATATCACCCTGAGTGCTCCTGAAGAGGAGGATGAATCATCAAAGATGTTTTATTCTTAAATCTTCCCAGAAGAAATAAGCTAAAGGGTTGAAAATGTGCCTACACAAAGTAGGATGGAGTTGTCTACAGCTGAGCTTCTAAGTCACTTACATGTCTTGAACAATTTTTTTTGGATCATCGTTCTTTCATAGTCAAAAGAGTATTGATAATTCATAATACTGAGAAATTTGACCCTATGTTTCTAGTTTTTCTAATGGCAAAATTATTAGAATATTTTTAAGTATCTCTGTTTTACTGAGATTATTTTATCTTTCTGTATTTTAAATTTCAAGTTGATGCCTTAAGTTTTAGCTTTCATACTTTTTAGATTTTGTACTGCCTTAGTGTGTGACTCTGAACTTCATATAAAGTGTTAGCAAGTTCTCTTCAAGGGGTAGTTAGGCAAAACAATCCTTTTCCAGCCTGGGAACCAAGGACACCATTGCAGCTTTAGGCTCAAGAAGCAAAAACAATGACTAATTGAGGAGAACAATCTGAGCAGACTGGAACTTCATAAGCTGAAGCTGTAATTGGGCAATTAACCCCAATATGTAAATGGAACAAAACTTATAAAAGGGCGAAAACTCATGACTGGTCGTTCACCTTGCATCCATCTCAGGTCCATCTTGGACAGAGCCATGGCTGGGCTCTTGTGTTGCACAAGGTGTATCTTTTGAAGGCCATTTGCTAATTGCCTACTGTATTGTTTTAACTCTGTCTAGCCTCTGTTCCAGTTCAACCTCTTTAGGCATCAAAGTATTTGCATAGAGTATAACTATCAACAACCTAGATATGGGGGATAATGCTTGCTTTACATAACAGACCAAGGTGAATTATAGATTTATGCAATAAATTTTATCATATAGATATTTATAAAATTGTGCCCTCACTCAGATTTTTATAGTCTTTACATATTAGGAGTTTTCCCATCTGTGTAATCTTTATGATGAGGACACATGGTCCACAAAGCCATTGTTAATAAAAAATAAAATTCTGTTCACTTCATCTTTCTTTCTTCATAATATGAGATTTAGATAATTGCAATAAAGTAACTGAGAAAGAGCAATACATTGATTAATGTAAATCCCTGTACTTTGGCTGACTAATAGTATCTGCCTGCTAGTGTCAGAGTATGGGAATTTGAGTACTATACTAAACTACTAAGATAGACCTGTTCTATCATTATGCAAATATATGCAGAAATATAGAATAGGAAGGGACAAACAGAGCCTGAAACAGGTTTCAGTAACTTTCCTGGCAGCTAATTTTCTGTCAGTATTTCTATTGCAAAATGCAGATAACATTTGTTCACCTTATGAAGATGCCTGGGTTCTTAAACTAGTAATGAACTCTGAGAACCTTAAATGAAAGAGATAAGCTGGAAGTCTTAGGCAATATAACAAAGATTATTCACATTAGGAATGTGTTAAAAATTGCAGTTATTTTATTCATGCTTTCATTTAAGTTTTTATCTGAGGAAAACTATATTTTCATGACATTTGGAAATCATGGAATTTTGGCTATGTTTTGAACTTAGACTAATTAATT
Organism: Lonchura striata; assembly: GCF_050655825.1. Taxonomy (NCBI): domain Eukaryota; kingdom Metazoa; phylum Chordata; class Aves; order Passeriformes; family Estrildidae; genus Lonchura; species Lonchura striata. The sequence continues at coordinate 101,592,939 of NC_140704.1, forward strand.
CTGGCTATAAATATTATGGTATGGACCAAAGTGTATCATAGCAATGAGACCTTTCTTATTCTTTACTCATATACCATTTAAAGCATATTAAATGGTATATTAAAGTGAACCTTCACTTTACAATTCTAATTGTAATGCAGACCCTGGTCGTCTCAGAAATCAGGTGGTAACTATTGCTGAGATGATCTCAGTCCTGTTATACGTGATATAATGATGGGTTCTAGGAAAGGAATGATTGTGTTGACTTGTGTATGAGATTTTCTTGACATTTAAACAAAATTGGCATAGTATAAGTCTGCTGTTTGAGAATACATCAAAAATATTGACCATTAATTAGACTGAATGATTCAGCATAAAATTTCCTGGCATCTAGACTGCAGGACTTCAAGGAATGTCAGTCTCTGGGAGATTCTCCCTGAATCTATTTGCTTTCAGCAGCAGAAAAAGTAGCCAAGCTCATAAAATCTCCTTGGACACCTTAGCAAATACTAAAGGAATCAATTATAGAAAACTGTGGAGAAAGACTAGTGTTTCTGCCATTTACATCATTAACATTCTATATTTTAAGTCAGACTTGCTTTGCTTTTCTCTATCCACTTTTCAAAATAGCAATCATGATTTCACTGCCAGGAACTATACAATATCACAATTAATTTTTCTTTGCTAGAATTGTTGTCCTATGCCGCACTCTACAGGGACTTCTCACTCTGTGTCTGCACAGTCTCAGTTTATAAGCTTCTCACTGTGAAAAGATTTCCTCTTCTAAAGAAGAGGTCTGAGCTCACCAAGAGGGGAGGGAAAGAGATGGAAAAGAGGAGAACCAAAGGTCTGTCTGTGCATCACAGCAGCAATGAAATGTGATTGACTGGATCCTGTGGCTTCTGTTTGTCAATGTCATGTCTACTGCAGGTCAAACCTGTCAAGTATTTTGCTGTCGACATGATCCCTTCCTGTGGCTTGTTACTTTCCTAGAGAAAATTACACACCCAGATTAGGCATTACTACAAGCAGCACTCACAATTGTGAAATGTTGGTGTGTTATGCTACCAAGAATACTTTAAAAAGCAGCAGCAGAACCCTGGAGTCACTTACCAGTGACTCTTCCTCCAAAGGCCTTAGTCTAAAATTCAGATGGTGATGTCAGGGCTTTAAACAGTCTTCTTTTTCAGCTGAAGTATTAGCAGATGGAAATGATAAGCACATTTAGAGTCAAGGTTGATTTTTTCTCATTCAGTGAAATGAAAAGACATAGCGATATGTATAATGATGAGAGAAATAATCACTAATAATTTCAGAAAGCAAATGTGTAAGGACATCATCATGTGAAGTGAGGGTGGCAGTAGATTGCAAGAAAAATAAGAGGATAAAAATGTTGAATATGAGAGGTTTAATTCTTCATCATATGCCTATCTTGTCTATGCTGCTGGCCAGGGCAAGCTACATGAAATAGAGACCATAAAAAATAGGGGACTTTAATGATTAACTTCCAATTCTGGAGCTTTGCAATAGCCAACAATGCAATTACAGCATTAATATATTTAAAAAAAATAATGTGGAAATATCTTTTCATAACTTCTAGTTTTCTGAGTTATACTGGAGGTAAGATTATATAATAAAAATTACACCTGCAAACATTGAAATTCAGTGATATTTTAATCTGAATTCCACTGATAATTTAATCTGAATAACACAGAAATTATGTCAGCTGCAGAAACTTTTAAAGATGTGATTCTGGCATGCTGAAGTAAGCCAAATTAATTGTTAAATGTTAATTTTTAAACAATATGGTGTGTCAGATTTGCAAGCTTTTTAGTTTTTTTCTTTTTTTTTTTTTAAATTTGGTATTGAAGAGATTACGCTTATAAATATGTATTGAAGAGATTATGCTTATAAATATGTATCTGTAAGTAAGAATATTATAAATAAATAAATTATAAATTATCAAAAGTGGGGTTCAGGTTTAAAATACTTATCTTTCAAATTTTTGCTTCTTTTATTACTTGTTTTTTGGCTTTTTTTTTTTTTTTTTTCAATTCAATGTTGACCCTGTTCTCTCCTACCCAATTTTGGATTTGGAAAGCATGGAGAGACAGTATAAGAAGATGCTGGGGTTTGGGTAAAACCACAACATTTTTCACATATATTTGTCACTTCATCTCTTCAAAACAGCATTCAATGCATGTTGAATAATGTTAGGGCAGTGAACCATTGAAAGCTTTCCTGTGATGGAAACAGCTTTTCCTAACAGTATATTAGTTTAATTCTGACACAAAAGAAGAAAAAGCAATTTTATTGTCCTTTATTCTCAGACATCATGGTGATACAAAAATATTTCGGACAGAGTTGTCACAGGCATATTTCCTTTTTTGATGGCAAGATGGAATAATAACCACAGTAATTTAATAAATAATGATGCATAGTATTGTGATTTACACCTCAGTTAACAGCAACATATAGATAGACTGTAGGCAATTTTTAGACAAGCAGGTAGAAGATCAGGGAACTATACTCAGTTCATAGGTTGAACTAGAGGAAAGAGACTCAGCAGCAGAGAAATAGCTAGCAGAAATAAAACCAAGGAAGTTTCTTTTAGGAGACTGAGCTGGGATAATTGCTAAAGACATGTGAGAGCAGCCTTCTTTGACATGGTTGTAAACAGTTTTGAAGCCAGAAACATTATGTTCCTGACAGTGATGTAACTGCAAAGTTTCTATGCCATATTTCTTAGAGTTGTGAGTCAGAGTACAGAAGTCTTCAAATAAGTGCTGTTTGAGAGAAAGAGTTGTTTTGTATTAGCACTTTTGTGAAATGAAAGTTTGCCCCACAGGGCAAAATGTAATTGGCATCTTTCATATAACCAGGACCACTCTTTCTCTGCCTAGCACTATCCATCATGCCTGCTATTGATCATTCTTTAAAGCAAGGAATAACAATAGCAAACTATTGTCCTACCTTACAACATCTAGGAGACAAACTGATTGCTTGTTGAAATTAAAGCACAATTTAAGCCTGTATTCGGGCAGAGACTCACTGGTTTGACAATGCATTCCCTTTGTTCCTGCAAAAATTAATGTAAATTTTTACTATTTCAAATAGCTAGCATGTTAGAATTCCGACTCTGGCATTAAACACCCAACAGGCCAATGGCAACTTTCTAGAGGATTGTTAAAGTAGTTTTCCTGTGTGACTATCCAAGAGCTACTCTGGCAGTCACACTCACACCACCTAAACTGGGACCGAGGCCCCTTTGCAGAAGCCAGATCCACTGAGCCAACCCCGCTCAATTCCCTACACACACACACACACACACAGTCAGACCAGGTTTCCTTACCAGTTCAACATCAGGCTTCTCTTAGCAGAATCTCAGATGTATTAATCCTTAATTTAATCATGGTGCAACAAGAGAATAACAGCTCAGTCTGGGCGCCTGTGAGGAGAGACCCTGAAAAAAGGAACTCCATGGCTTTTATTGTCTTGCAATCCAAGTGCATAAAAGTCTGGAGGTCCTTGGCTCCTGCTGTGTCCCTCAGTGCTCAGTCCCCTGTCTGGGCCACAGGTGCCTGTGATGTTTATTATGCAAAGGATCAGTGCCAGGATTTCTAGTATGGACATCTGTCCCATTATATTGTCAGAGGTTACTTAAAATTCACTAGCTTCAGAAATTTCTTTCAAAACTACTTTCCTTAGGAATGTTGCTTGAAATATCAATATGCTAGTGTTCTTTCCACATTTGCTTAAATAATGGTTTTTGGAAATGATCATACAAAAATCTTGTGATCTCGAGGTTTCTATTGGATACAAGAGAAATGAGGTGACTACATGAGTCAACAAGAAAAGGGTTAAAGATATTGTTTATCTAGGCTTCTATAAAGACTTTGACACAGCTCTCACAACATCTTGTTCTCTAAATTAGAGAGAAATAGATTCTATGCATGGACTGGTAGATGTAAAAGAAAGTGGTTGGTGGTCACACCCAGAGGTTAGTGGTCAGTGGCTCAGTCATGATGGATGCCAGTGACAACTGGCGTCCCTCAGGAGTCCATGTGGAACCACTGGTTTTTTATATCTTTATTTATGGAACAGACAAAGGGATCAAATGCAGTTTCACCAAGCTTGAAGATGACACCAAGCTGAGTGGTGCAGTGGTGCAGTTGACACACCTGAAGGATGGGATGCCATTCAGGGCACAAGGAGTTGGACAGTGGGAATCTCCTGGAGTTTAATAAGACTCACTGCCCAAAAAGTCAAACACGTCCTGGCCTGCACCCAAAGCAGTGTGGGTAGCAGGGTGAGGGAGAACACTCTGTCCCTCTGCTCTGCTCTGGTGAGACACCGCCTGCAGAGCTGCATCCAGCTCTGGGGTCCCTAGCATAGGAAACTCATCAAACGATCAGAGCAAGTCCTGAGAAGGGGCACCAAGATTATTAGAGAGCTGGAGTGCCCCTGGTACAAGGAAAAGTGGAGAGAATTTTGTTTGTTTAAGCTGGAAAGGAGAAGGCTTTGGGGTGGCCTAATTTTGATCTTCCAGTACCTGAAGTGAGCCTACAAGAAAGACAGAGAGAGACTTTTTACAAGAGCATGTAGAGGCAGGACAAGGGAAATGGCTTCAAACTGAAAGCCAGTAGGTTTAGACTAGATATTAGGAAGAAATTCTTGACTGTGAGGGAGATGAAGCCCTGGAACAGTTTGCCCAGAGGAGCTGTGGATGTCCCATCTCTGGAAGTGTCAAAAGCCAGGCTGGCTGGGGCTCTAAGCAAACTGGTCTAGTGAAGGTGTCCCTGTCCATGGCAGGAAGGTTAGAGCTATATGATCTTTAAGATCCCTTCCAACATAAACCACTCTGATACTATGAAATATTTCTAAAGGACCAATTCATATGGTGTTTCATCATTCTTCAGTTACTACTCATCTCATCATGTCCCTAGAAAAGCTCAAGAGAATTTTTAGTAACTCAAGCAATAACCAGGATTTTCCCTAAAGACAGATGATGGAAGCTTGTTTGGTATCCCTGTGTTGGTATCTTAAAATCAAAAGGGAAACATATTTTTGTGCAATATTTTTAGGAGGCAATACAAAATAGTACAATCTTTGCTTCTTTGTTCTTTGATGGAAAAGAGCAAAAATATAAGAATTTCTGAAAAAAAAAGGTACTTCTCAATCAGGAAGATATTTATTGCATGCCAGAAAAAAAAACCAGCCGAACAAAAAACAAATGCTACAATTTATTGCATTTTTAAAGCCACTGAAATAAAGGTAGAGGATGTAAAATGTTTCCATTTGTTTATGCCAATAAAAAGTTGAAAATGCTAGGAGAATTACCTGCAGAGTCTTTGTCAATTTTAAGAGACTTTATGAAAGCAATATGTCATAATTTTTGTATTGAGACATCTATTTCATGCTGCACAAAGTCAATTGTCATAAATGGGAATCTGTATGTGAATTCATACTCTCCTGACACTGAGCAAGGTCTGATTTTTTCTTTCCTAACCTCCTGTTGTTCAGTGAATTTTAGAACTGTGGAATTCAGATCTTTCAGCTTACTTGGCCTAGCCAAAATTAATTTTATATTTCTATGTAGCCATAACAGAGATAAACAAGACTATGACTTAATTAAATAAATGTCATGGAAGAGATCTGGCATTACATGTTTAAGAAAGGTCAGGTTTATAATTGAAATTTATTTGATCATTTTAATAGTTTTAAGGGACTGAAGCAGTCTTCACAATCAGTACAATTTCTACTTACGAAGCAATAAACTGAGGTTTACTTGAGGAATAGAATCAACTGGCAAATATTACAGATATTTGCTTTATGCATTCTATAAAGTTCTTCATTAGTATAGAGGCTTCATCTGAATAATTTCTAAAAGAAACCCTCATATTGTTTCTGTCAGGAATTGTCATTCTAACAGTTAAGCCTTGCCAGCAGTTTAACAATATTTAATTCATGTAACAGAGACAGCGGAACAGAGCAATGTCTTCTGCTTCCTGCCTTGAAAATGCTATCTCTCTTCATTGGGATATTCAGAAAAGAGTTCATTTACAGGGCAGAGAGGGAAGCATTAAGTTCTGACTCAAGAAACAGGTTTCAAACATTTTGCATGTTCATGCCAAAAGTAAGGAAGGAACATTGATATTGTCTCCTCAGGTCTTGGGAGTTAAAAGAGAATTATATTACAAAACCCTAATGCAAATCAGGCTCATACAGATTACTGTAATGGAGAAATACTATATTACTGCAGCTGAAGACATGTTCCACAAATGAATGTAGCACATGAAATACAAATCAATTTTCCATCTCCTCTTAAATCCTAGAAGCTTGAGAGTATTTCAGAAATCAATCTAGGATCAGCTCTTTCTCTCGGGAGAGAATTATTTCCTATCAGGGGAACACTGAACTCTAATAGAAGGTGAAAAGGATATAATACTGTCATTCTCCCTGATTTATGGTTTTATCATTAAATAAAACAGACAACAGTGCAGGATTACTGGCACTTCTATATTTCAGTTTTCATCATGTTACCAGCAGAGGCTTGGCCAGAGAGATGCTCAGCCAGCCTTGTGGTTTTGCCCTGACCCTGATTGGAAGGAAACTGAATACATATCTGAGGGGTAGTGCAGGCCACTGGCTGCATGTGATGCCATCTCATTGTCCACAAAATCCTGTGCAAGTTGCCCCTGACCTGATATATTTCGCGAGATGTTGCATTTTGACTAGCAGCCCCTGAGGAAGTGTGTAACTTCAAGCTGCTGTGCAGCCTGTTACCCTGTGACTGCAATAAACAGGCTGTCTAAACCTGCAGAGCACTCATGGCTTTAAATGATGGGAATGGCTTCAAATGGCAGAGGACAGGTTTAGATTGGCTCTTAGGAAGACATCCCTCACTGTAAGCTGGTGAGACACTGGAAAAGGTTGCCTGGAGAAGGTGTGAATACCCCATATCACTGGGAGTGTTCAAGGCCAGGTTTAATGGGGCTTTGAGAAACACAGTCTAGAAGGACTCCCAGACTCTGGCAGGGGAGTTGGAACTGAGGATCTTTAAGGTCCTTTCCAACATGAGCAATTCTATGCTTCTATGATTCTGTGAAAACCATGTTCAGGCTTGTTACGGTCTGAGTCATGCCATGCTTAGAAACTTAGAGATCCTGTACTCAGGAAAGTAGGTAGCATCTACACATGAAAACTGCCCAAATATTTATGATGCATATAGTTTTAACTTTTAAAGGACATGTACTCCGCACAATTTTTCATTCTTGTGAGTAATCATCTGGCTTTAAAAAGCAGACAGTTCTGTGTAATAAACACAACTTCACCATGTAATTCAAATACATTTACATTTGAAATAAACAATAATTTTAGGTAGTACAAACGGAAGGTTTTTTGATTTATGATAGATATAATTAAGACAAAGAAACACTAAGAAGATATTTAAAAAAATAATACCGGTACATTTACAAAGCTCCCTATTTTCCTGAATTTAACAAATCAAAGTATTTCATAATTTATAAGGAATAATTCTCAAAAGTACGGAAATTCCATCTGAGTTTTTTTTTCCCCCCAGGTTATACATTGAGGAATGTTCTCTTAGAATTTGTACTGTCAGTTTGATACCTTTAGCACTAGCTTTCAAAAATAAAACTTGACTGAAGCTCAGACTGGATCTTGATGATACCGGACTCACATAGGAGATCATAATCCTGCAATGTTTCATGTACAAGACAACAGAAATGACTAATTAACACTATTGTCTGGGACTAAGACTGAAAAGATTTTTTGTTTGCTCATCACACATAATCAGCTCTGCAATATCATTAAAGTATTTAAAACTGTATTCTTCTGATGTCAAAAAAAGTGGTCTTGCAAAACAAAAAGAGTTGAAAATGAAATACATTTCAGAATACATTGTAAATGCTGACACAAAACAATAATATTTTCAGAAAATTCTTATGACTACCTACGTATAGAGATTTTCAGGTGTTGTAATGTCACAATAAGACCTAAACTGAGTCCAAAGAAAACTCTAAGAAAAAAAATTGCTACAATGATTTTGTATTGTTCACATATCTAAAACAAAAAATACTTCACTTCTCTTTTAGTGAACTTTGAGTTCACCAAAATCATACAGGGTGTTTTAGGACTCTGGTTTTGACTGGCACTTGAGGATTTGACTGGCACATCTGGATTGCTCTTGGGGAAAAAAAAAATAACCACCCATATTTTTTTTTTTTTAAAGTAAACAATGTTTTCCTTACACTGCAATTTTTTGTGTTTTCTTGGTTGTGTTCCAAAACCTGATGGACCATAACTTGCTTTGATATACCAGCTGGATCCAAGTTGTTAAGTTTTACAAGACATAGACTTGGCAACTCTATTTGCTGTGAAAGAAAACATTAAAAAGTGGGCAGGTTTCTGCAGTGATCATTTGCGCTTTCTGTAAACACATTTATAAATGTGAAATCTGGCTAATAAGTTATTATTTCCACAAGGAATAACTTTATGAACTTCAAAACTTTACATAGCTATTATGTGGCTCATTTGCTGGTATTGATTTGGGCTTGAGACATATTCTCACTCTATTGCACCTCTACTATATGTTATTTATGCTAATCTCTACTTCCTGCTTCTCTGAGTCCCATTCTATTCTCCAAATTTCTTCTGGTTTCAAAGATTAAAATAGGCTTTTACTGATGAGTTGAGACTACTATTTATATCTTTCTGGAGGAGAATTTACTCCTGTTGTGTCAATCTGTAAGAAAGACATAAAAATCCCTAAGTTGCTAAATGACAGAAAGGGGAATTTACAGCTGGAAGTTAAAGGAGGACTGGTGTAATGCAGGAATCTTATTTCAGGAAATTGTAATCCACATCACCCTGATATATGGGGACTGTACTCCACTTATTCCTTTGTGAAACTTACTATGATTTTAAGTGTCTGGTATTATGAGGCTTCCTTAAAATGAAGCCCCAATAGCTAATAAAACATACTGCTCAGAATGCATCAAAAATGGTCTAAGATTTTAAAATTCATAGTTCTCACAGAAACAAGAACACAAAAAAACTTAGTTTCAAAGCATGCTATAATCTTTCCATTAGCTTTTAACCTATTAACATTCTGCAAATATTAAACACCTTTCTATTACTATCTTACAGGTTTCAGAGGACTGTCTGTACAAAAAAATAAAAACACAATTATGGTCTGTGATTGTACCATGGCTGCAGTCTGTCAAGGCTGCTTTCTCAGTCCTTTACAGCTCCGGCTGATGTCGGGTGGCACTGGGCCCAAACAGAGGTTGGCACAAATGGCATTTGAGAAGGACCATGCCACACTGGCAGCTGTGATGCTGCTAATTTCTTTTGGGGGGCAAGAAAACATGGATATGGGAATGTGAGCTAGGCTATGCTATTTTGATCTCAGAGCCAGTGAAAAGGTCTTGATATCCCATGCACTTAGCCTCAGGGACCAATGAATGATCTCTGTCTTCACATAGGAGAGATTTGTTGGCTTCTCAAAGGCTAATAATGCTTTTCTTTCAAGTTTCTAATTGTTAGTGAGAACAAAACCATCTATGGTTTCCTGGATCTTTTGCAGCCAGCATAAAAAGTTCCAGCCTCAATGCCATGTCCTTCTGCTTTTAAACAACTGTTAGTAGCTACATGTTACAGACCCATAAACTGAAAGTAAAACAGGACCATAGTTGCAATAACACTATCATGTAAAGATCATTTGGGAAAAAAAATTACTTTTTCTGGGTATTTTTATAATGTGTTGAAGATGGGAAAGAATATATGATTAGGCTTCACTTCTCTAACATGTAAAGTTAATGCATTATTTTAGAGTCCTGGATGAAAAGGATAATGATTGAATTAATAAAAGTCTGAAAATTAATTTAGATTTTGAATAGAGTAGTGACATTTCTGTCAAAAAGGAAGGGTATATATTTTTATTAATGGCACTTTAAAAAGTTATGCTAAAACATAATTTATTCCATTATGATAAATTCCTGTTTGCCAACTAAGAAAGGAACACTCTGCCAAAGAGCACACTGTTCCTTTTTTCATTTAAAGTGAAGATGATAAGAACAATTATAAGATTTGGTAAAAAAAGGGGAAATTGCATTTAATAAAAACCTTTATGTTTAGAAAAGAAGTTATTTTCTGGGTAGTGGAGGGAAGAGAAGGTGTGCTGAGGAAAGGCCATACAGAGAATATACCTCATGGCCGGGTGCTTATGGCTGTCATTGACTTTGTGGATGGCTGAGGTCCAGCCCTGATTATGTAGGAAACATGCAGAATGTTTCAATGGATGAGCATATGTTGAATAACTCCCATAGAGAACCAAATGTTTTAGTGATTGCTCCCACATAGAGATCAATTTTCCTGCTATTGTCTAAGAAGTAAAATGTCAATTTGCTGTTGTCTAAGGTAGGGTTGATGGTACTTCACTGCTCTGGAATGAAGATAAAGAAGAAAAAATTATTAATGTAAGTCTTTCCTGTCATTAGCCCTGTTGTTGGATGGCAGAATTCAGGTTTCTGGTTTTTCTAGTAACTTAAAAACATATTTTAATATTATGTATTTAGGTATTATAACAGCATTTGTCAAGAGAGCAACAGTGTTCTGGATTTAGTTAAATCTGAAATTGTGGGTTATTTCAAAGCATAGAAACACTGTACTATAACATATTAGGTTATTATACAACTTTTTAGTTTAAAGAGAAGGCCATTGACCTCTTTAAGAGTTGAGAAAGGCCTCTTCAGCCTCCTGAAGTACATTCTCCTATTGTGAAAGGCAGCAAACCTCTTCTGTCCCCATGGAATGCAGGATTTCTTGAGTTCCCTCCACAGCCAGGGAGCAGGGCTTGTGCAGCACACCATTGCCAGCACTGCTCAACTTGCTCAGCTGCAGGCTGAGCTGGCAGTGGCAGAGCCAGCTGTTTGCTGCATCTGGTGATTAATTGTCATCTGAGATTCAGGGACATTTCAAACATGTTAAAAAACCTTTTCCATTCATTCTACAAACTCAGGTAAACAATTTACTCCCAATATCCCAGAGGATGCAGAATTTCAGAGAGAGTAGATGCAGGATCTTTTTACTTAATAGGACCGTAGTACCACACTTTCCCCTCACTCGAATATAATTTAATATTGTCATTATTTCTACAAATTTAGCTACAATATTTCTTAAACATCTTGGAGAACAGGAATCTTGGAACAGTGTGATCAATGCTTGCATTACATTATTGCAGCAGGAACATAGTGTTACAGCATGCAGCTGGTTTGATGGATTACTGCAGTCATTCAATCACTTTCTGTCTTTCCTAGTACATCAGACTAAGCTCACACATTAGACTTCAGAAAGTCTTGCAGTCCCCATTTGCATCCCTATTCTAACACCATGTAATACATAATACTTATGTTTTGATTGAAATTTTTTAAAACTTTGATTGAATCATTGCATCACTCACCTTGTATCATACCATGATTCCACAAGAAAGAGCAGATGTGGTTTTGTGAAGACAAATCTTTCATAGTCAATTGATGGCCTTATGGTGTGACACTGTCATTGCTACATGACCTATATTGTTGCTTTTGCCCACATCCAGTATATTTTTGACTCCTCCTCAGCTTTCAACAGTAAAATAAAAGGACACTATTCTTCTAGTCAAATATACAAACATTATTGTCTATACTCATCTTAGTAGCCCTTGACTGCAAGTGTTCAAATTTGAATTCTATTTTTCTAAATAACCAGTATTCTATGAAGCTCTATTATGTATCCTCTAGTGCCTCTCATTATTGTTTCCTCTACTCACAGCAGACTATTGAAACATTCTGACAGCTTTCTGTATATTTGTTTATCTTTTAAAATTGTGCTATAAAACTTTGTAACTCAGTCTATAGTAGTTTAATACTGTTTTGCTAACTGATGTTGTGCCTAAAAATAAGTATGTGGTAAAGAAAAAACTTGTATTTCGAGTTATATGCTTCTATATGCACACAAACACTCTCTCACACACAGTGCTGTTCTAAAAGCTTTTTTTCACATTTCTCATTGATGGAATCTTTGTATGACTAAGAGCAGAGCCAGATGGGAGTTTTGTGAAGATAACAGGTATATTTTGTTACATTTAGGTTCAGATACATTCATCTATCCTTATGCTTTTCATCAAGCCTCTTGATACCAGTGCCTTATGTTATGCTAAAAGCATTCAATTTGGGATTACATGGGACATGCTAGCTGTTGGAGATGATGTACATTTGAAATATATTTTTAGCTCTAGCAAGCCTTTCATTCTTCCTCACTACAACAAAACCCTGTTACTCTGGCCTGAATTGCTACAGTCTTTTGACCCATGAGTTACCAGATTTTTCTGTCTTTAGTACTTTTCTTCCATTTAATGTCATGCCTTTGGTCAGGTAGGTTTGATGTGCATGGGAAGAAGTTTGCATTCCTGTATCACTTTGTTATGATCTTTTCTACTTGCATGAAGCAAAGCTTGCTCTTAAAATTCAACATAAATACATTACAAGAATAACTTTCAGTGATAAGTTTAGAAAATAATAGTCCTAAATCTAAAAGTTTAGAACCAAGAATATGGAACTTCTATCTTAAGAAAGCAAAACAAACAGTGAACTACACTCTATGATATTCCCATTCAGAAAAAAAACTGTCATATCAGTTTCTCCTGGTCACAAAACTTTTGTATTATACATTTTCTATCTTGAATAAAAAGTGCCATTGGCAGTATATTTTCATATTAAAACTCCCCAGTTTTCCTGGTTTGATTTTTTTAAGTTCACAAAAGCTTTCCTAATGTATGATCTTGCTGTACATACATTATACACCCACTAAATTAGTACACTGTATTAGTTTGATATGCTTAAACTGAGATGGTTACTGCATCAAGATCTTAATTGGAAACTAATCTTGAGAAGAATCTATAATTTGAAAATATTATAAGGTCAATATACTTTTGGCCAAATCAAACAAATACAACAATTAAAGAGTGATTCAGAGAATTGTGCTGTAAAAATAAAAATATTTCACAAGAAAGACTATTTTTTAAGCTGTAGCATCTCCGTTTTACTGTGTGAAAATTAGTTAGGAGTAAAAAATAAGCCTTTGCTTGCCTTCTCTCTCCCACAGGGCACCATCTAAGGAAAATGGTTAAATCTTCAGCAGCCAAATATATCTTTTCCTATGGGTGAAATGTTTTATTATGGCAAGTCAAGCCTGAAGAAATGGCAATTAAGGAGGACGTTGAGTTATATTCTGCATTAGTTCTAAAGCAAAATGAAGCAATATTTTTCCCTTTAGGATCATCTTCAAGAGGGTGATACCAGTAACAAAAAAAGGTTATTTTTTCACAAAGTAGTGATAGTAGTCTTTAGTCAGCCCTTTTTATGTGACTCTTAACCAATGCTCATGTTTAGAAACTACTTCTAGATATATAAGGAAATGTAACTGACTTAGCCAGGACTTTTTTTCTCTACCATCCTGAATTGCTGACTTTAAACACAGAAGAAATTGTTTCTACATTACTCAGATCAGTTTGTAAAGAAATACATAGAAATACAATTAAGACACAGAAAGTTTTCAAGCTTCTAAGAAAAAAAATACATGGAAAACTGAATCTGAATTTTCTATCACCTGTGTGGACACAAAGGCAAACTACAATGCCAAGTTTTGAAGGATTAAACTGCATCTTGCTGAGAGAGTTGGCAGAAGTGAAATGTGAAGTTCATGCTTCCATATATACAAAAAATGTGAACAAATGAAAGAGTGTAAAGAAAATTAATAAATAAAATATATCTTTATTATTACTTTTGTGCCAGTGTTGTACCCAAGAATCTTTGTTTTTTTTTTTCTTTGAAAAGTCAAGGATGATCTTCTATTAAAAAGTGCTATGAAAGTGAAGTCTCTTCAAGAACATATTTTCAGTTCTATGAGCAGTTCTTTCATATATAAATAATTACAGAGCAGTAAACTTTTTAGTTTCTGTTTATATTTCTTAATGAAAGACATTTTAAACCAAATTTTAAATAGTCTTCCAATACTCATCCAGCTTGCAAGGGTTTCTCTTTCCCTGAATGCATTAAAAGACTTTCATAGAACAAGTAGATAATATTTTCTATTTTCTCTCTCATGTAGGATGGAATGCAGATTGATGCAAACTGTGAAAATTTAAATGAGTTGAATTAATAAAAATGGAATGTTTACTCCATTATCATTGAAGATCATGGTGATTTTTAGCTCCGAGCTATCTTGAATCTGCCAAGTTATATGTCTAGTCCTCATTCTTATTGAAGTGCTCCAAAAACACTCCTTCATTTTCTCATATGTGTGAACATTTTTTTTAATTTAACCCGGAATATGCAAAAAAAGCATGTCTGTTTAAAACACAGTTAAGATCAGACTACTGAGATGCCCCTGCCTGAATTAAGGTGCAAAGGAGACCATATGCCAAAGTCAATAATATGGATTTTATTCAACAGTAAATGTGATATAGAGAGATAGTAAGAAACAGAAAAGAAAGTGAAGAGAGAGATCAAGCAGAAGACAGTCACCGCCCCTGGATTCAGTGACATGCTCTTGGTCCTTTTCAGCCTTGGCTTCTTGGCAGTGAGGGTCCTGATGTCATTCAAAACTTTTCATCTGTTTCACATTTTAACAAACAATAGAATTAATGTTCATTGGTTACACTGTTCTCTAATGCTAATTACTCCACGTGCTCAGTCTTTCTCTTTTGAGTCAGTGGTTTCTTGGGTCATTGGGCTGGGAGATGGGGATTGCAATCTGGCCCTGCCAGAATTATATTTTGGCCAGTCTGAGCTGACTTTAGCACAGTTGGTGAGCTTTCATCATGGCTCATAATTTCCTCATTCTTTATGTTCATTTTCAGTGATACATTCTCCCCAAGCTATGTTAACCAGGTATGCACAGAGGAATATTTGTGGGGAATTCAGTGGTCATTGGCAGTCACAGATGCCATCTGTCCCATAACTTGTAGTGTTCTTTCTTTGACCATCATCATATACATGGTAACTTGAGACTCCCAAAGATGGCTAGAATTGGGGATTCTTTGGCCTGGAGAAGAAGAGGCTCTTGTGTGACCTTATTGTGGCCTTTCAAGACATGAGGGAAGCTTAGACAAAATCTGAAAAGGGATGGTTTGCAGAGCTGTGTAGTGATAGAACAGGAGCAATTGGTTGAAAATTGAAAGAGATATTGAATTGAGATATTGAATTGAAAGAGACTTATACTGGATATTAAAAAGAAGTTCTGTGCTGTGAGGTTGGCAAGGCACTAGAACAGGTTGTCCAGAGAAGTTTTAGATACCCCATCTCTGGAAGTATCCAAGGCCAGGTTGGACGGGGCTCTGAGCACCCTGGTCTAGTGCAAGGCATGGCAGGCAATGTCAGGGGGGTGGAAACAGGTGATTTTTAAGGTGCCTTCCAACCCAAACTGGTCTATGATTCTATGAACTCTTATGAGTCGCTGGTTCTTTGTTAACAGAACAGAAATACATGGGATGGTTTTTGAAAACAATTTTACTTTGCTAACAATAAACTAGGTAAAATTTCCTATGGTTTTTAATGAAATTATGTCATTCTTTTACTCTTTCTTTTTCATTAATTAGTATAATGAATGACAATATTGGAAACAGCTCATCACTATAGTGAAGAATATAAATGTGACCTCTTTGGAACAGTTCACTATACTGCTGCATAGCCAGGGTTGTATTGAATAGTTCATCTAGTCTTGGTACACTGGTTTATAAGAGATCACAACAGAATAATGGTTGATTTAATCTGTTTAAAGAAGACAAAGGGGTAAATTTACTCTAAGTTATGCTCTTTCCACTGTTAAAATTACTCCAGAAGGAAGTGTTTTACTATTAGGATAAAAACCCTTAAACTGGGGCTTTTTGGCAAAGTTTTGGTAACAGAGAGGGGGCTATAGAGATGGCCTCCATGAGAAAACAACAGAAGCCGACCCCATATCAGACAAAGCCAGCTACAGACAGCTCCTAAGAGATCCTGCCATTGGCCAAAGTTGTGCCCACCAGGTGCTAGCTCCTGTCCCGTATATATCAGAATAGGTAAAAATGCTGCTCAGCAGCTGTGACAAAGAAGAATGAGAAGAAGTGAAACCAACAGCTCTGGAGACATCAATGTCACAGAAGAAGGAAGGGAGAAGGTGCTCCAGGCACTAGAACAGAGGTTCCCCTGCAGCTCCTTGGAGAGCAGTGTGGTGGGGAAGGCTGTGCTCTTGCAGCCCATGGAGGTCTGTGATGGAGCAGAGATCTCTGTGAAGTCCGTGCAGGACCCCATGCTGGACATGTCAGGAGGAAGGTGCAGCATGTGAAGAAACCATGCAGGAGCAGATTTTCTGGCAGGAGCTGTAGTTCAGAATTCATGTTGGGACAGTCTGTTGCTGAAGGACTGTGCCCCATGGAAAGGAGCCCCATTGGAACAGCTCATGAAGGAGTGTATCCTATGGAAGGGACTGCGTGTTGCAGCAGGGGAACAGCATGAGAAGGAAAGAGTGGCAGGGAGGAGCTGTTATGGGCTGATACACACCCCATTCTCCACCCTCCTGTGCCACACAAGGGAAAGACATACAGAAGTCAGGGGTGAAGGAATGAAGCTTAACCTGGGAAGAAGAGGAAGGAGAAAGTGCTTTTAGTTTAGGTTTTATTTTTCATAATCTTATGCTGTTATTCATTAGTAGTAAGCTGAACTCCCCCAAGTCAAATCTGTTTGGCCCATGAAATTAACTGGCAAGAAATAATCATGTTCTTAGCTTTATTCTAAAATTCTTTAATCTTTTTTCTCCCTCTGTCCTATGGAGGAGCATCTCAGTGGGCACCTGGCAGCCAGCCATGGCTAACACACGACAATGCAGAAAGGGAATATGACCAATGATTATTTGTATGTAATCATCTACAAGCTTTCATAGGGCATTTAATTTGTAAAACAAATTATTTTTCCATTAGATGTTGTAAAAGCATTTAAACTTCCTATTTCTCAACACAATTTTAAACAAGACACCTGGCAATATATAATAGGAATAATGGTGCAGAATTAGTACACAGTGAGAAAAGAAGAAAATATGAGATTAACTATATGTTATATTCTTATGTAAAAATGTATTTATATTCTTATGTAAAAAATTTGAATTAATATTTTTGTTGCTTGTACAGGGGAATTTTTCAAAATACATATCGAAGATACACGAATTCACATTAAAATATTTCTCATTATGCTTAATTGTTTTCTTAGAAAATTGCCATATCACTACATACTCCATACAGGAATCTTTTTGTTTTGTTTTCTTTTTCTAAGAGAGAGGTGTATGATTTCATTGAGCTCTAGTTAATGCCCATAAGCCATTAAGAAACAACTAAGAGTCTCCAGAAATATGCTGCCATTTCAAAACTGTCAAAGCTGTGCTTCTTAAATTCTATTTGTGGATTCCAATAAAGTCATGCCATGTGTAATGAGAAGCTTGGTAATACATTGCCTTTTAAATCCATTTATATTTTTATTGATTATCTAACTGGAAGAAAAGCATTAATTTGTTAACAGAAATAGCATTTTGTTCAGTTAAGATGATTAGTAAATCCACTTTTATCTTCTGATGTGTTCAATAATTGATGGTATGTTAAAATTTTACTTTAAATCTCTTACAAAGATAAATCCCAAAGCTTATACGGTAAATAACATGGTTTTATTTGTCCTGTTCTTATCTATATTTGTTTCCTTTCAAATGGTAATAGCTTTAAGAATTATTTTATACAATCTTAGCATAAGCATTCATTCATGGCCCTTTTCTAATTATGATCAATAGATACCTGAAATGGCATTCCCTGGAAAATATTCTATTCATGATTAAAGGAGGCAATTGAATCACATTTGCAGTCTTAAACAGTTATATTTGTTGAATATATTTAGAATATCCTTTTAAATTAGTGTTGGGGTTTAGGTAATTTTAATTTAGACTGTACAAAATTATGAATAGACCTTTTTTTATTTCGGTTGACTAAAATTGCCTGTCTTCTTCCTGAAGTCACATGATAAAACATTTGTAATAGTAAAAGACATCCAAGAATCTTCATGTTTTCTGAGAAATAATATGCTTACTGGCATATTTTAAACACAGCATTTAAGGTTTCTTTCCATTTAAAATGGGGAAAATAGACTCAGGTTATTCTGAGAAAATTTTCAGTTGAGAAAGTAATGGAGACAAGTGGATTGGGGAATACAAGGGTAGAGATTTCAGTAGGAAAAAGTCACAAACTCTTAATGAAACTGATAGCTCCCAATCTACTGGAGACATAGCTCTGGACTGGTCACAGGTCCTTCATAATTATTCTCTACCGTTAATCAAGTCAATATTGCAATAAATGCACATTATTTTCTCCTGTATCTTGAAAAGTGTTTCAAAGTACCCTAGAGGGAGATTGAGACATCCCTCAGAAAAGTAGCACTTAATTCAGGAAGTAGGAAATCAACATAGCATGGACAACATGGGTTCACAAAGGTAAAGTCCTACACTATTAATTTGATATATTTCTATGATAAAGTCATCTGCCTGTGTGTGAAGGGAACATGGTAGGTGTAGTTTGTCTGGGTTTTACTAAGGTTATTAATTCTGTGCCTCACAGCATCCTTCTGGAAAAATTGTCCAACTGTGGGATGAGTGTTTTTAGGGTGTGCTGTGTAATGAACTGGCTGAGCTCAAAGGGTTGGACTGAATGGGGCTACATCTGTCTGCCAATTGACCACCAGTAGTGTTCCTCAGAATTCAATTTTGGGGCCCATTTCATTCAATATATTTATCAATAATATATCAATATATTTATTAACTATCTGGATGCAGGAGAAAAATACACCATCAGCAGGTTTGCTAATGATACCAAGCTGGGAGATATTGTTGATTCTCTTGAGGCATAGGGTGCCTTGCAGAGGGAACTAGACAGATTGGAGCATTAGGTAATGAATAATGGGATTAAATTTAACAAGAACAAATACCATATTTTGCTCCAAGGGTGGAGTTATTTTGGGCACTATAATAAACTGGGAGAGGAGTGGCTGGAGAGCAGTTTTAGAGGAAGAAACCTAGGGGTGCTGCTCTGCAGCAGTCTCAGTGTGAGTCAGCAGAGTGCCCTGGAAATCCTGAGGGCAAATCCCATCCTAGGATGGCTGAAACAGTGCAATCAGCCAGTCAAATGAAGTGATCATCCCCCTCTATTCAGTGCTGGTGTGGCCTCACCTTGAGCGCTTTGTACAATTATGCACCCCAAATTTAAGAGGATATAAAGGTCCTTGAATGAATCCAGAGAGGGACAAAAAAGCCAGTGAAAAGGCTGGAGGGAATGTCCTTGGGGCAGCATCTAGGGATTTCAGGCTTGTCCAGCTCGGAGAAAAAGATATTGAGGGGCAGCCTTGTTGCCCTGTTCAGCTTCCTGAGGAGGAAAGGTGGAGAGGGAATTGCTGAACCCTTCTCCCCAGTGTCCAGTGACAGCATGCATAGCAATGGCTCAAAGTTGTGCCAAGGGAGGTTTAGACTGGACATGAGGAAGCATTTCTTTACTGAGAGTGTGGTCAAACACTGGAAAAGGCTTCCTAGAGAGGTGATCAGTGTCCCAAAGCTGTCAGTGTTTAAGAGGCATTTAGACAATACCACAATACCCTAAACAACACGCTTTAGCCTTTGGTCAGCTCTGAAATGGTTGGGCAGCTGGAGTAGATGGTCACTGTAGAGCTCTTCCAGCTGAGCTATTTGGACCACAGACACACATAAATAATTCTTTCCTCTCTTTCTTTACATGTAACAGTATGAAATAATACACACATTAATGGTATTAAACAAGATTTAATTGAGCATTGTGAAAATTATTTCCATGTCTTTCTATCACTGTTTACAATCAGTCTGCAAAACTGATCCACATAAAAGATTAATACTATTTATTATCTTAAAAAGGAAAATAGGAAAGACTATTTTTTTCCACTCTTTTGGGCACCACTCATCTCAAAAGATGAACAGCTCAATTATTTGCAACCAGATTTAAGGTTAGTTTTCTTGGCTTTCCCCTAATTAATCTTGGTGACATTGAGCAAATCAGTCCTGCACAAATCTATAAATCTTCTCTTTCCACATGTAAAATGTGAAGAGGAATGGGTGGGAACATTGGTATATAGCATATATCATAGGTGTATATTTAAGATCAGGAATTATTCTAGTATTATTATGGAAAGGTCATAAATTAACATTCTCAAACATTCTCAACTGCAGCCACAATAATCATCCATCATCTTATTTTGACTCACTTTCAAGTGACTAATTTACAGGTTTACTTCTTCAGAGAGGCCTCTGAAGTTCTCTGTGTAAGTAAAGATGAAATAAATATTTTATTTAGATAATAGAAGTAGCTGAGTTTTCTCTGTCTCAATCAATAGGGACAAATAATGAAAAATTAAGGCATCTTGTGTGGTTTATAAGAGGCAAGAAAGAAAACTAAAAGTGCTATTCAGAAGGTGCCTGAAAGTAAAATACCATCAATAATTGATCAGAAAGATATGTGCGGGATAAATGTCAATTTTAACTACCCCAAAAGAAACTAAAATTTCCTCATGAGAAAGAAAAGATACTGTACTGGCATTCTGAAATTTAAATTTTAAAACTAGCATCATGTGATGATATTTTATTGTCACCATGACTTTTAGACCAGCCAGGTGCATCCCACCTGTTGGGGAGTATAATACAGGGAACACAGAGTTTATGGTAGAATTAGAAAGAGCAGCAGAAACTAGTTTCTGGTTTGATTTTCCTTAATATCCATGTTATATTACCAAGCTGTTAGCACAGAAATTATCTACAGCACCAATTAAGCATCATTTGGTTTTCCTACAGATTTAGGAATAGATAGAGGAAAGATAGGAAAATTTCCCCAGTGATTCCTAACATTGTTTGACTTTATTTTTAGGTACAGTTATTACTGTGGGCTGAAAAGATACTCTGGAGCTTATAGGTATTTTGGCCAGTGCTGAAACCATACTTCATCCTTAAAAGAGCTATATTTCTAATGGCTTGTCAGAGGGAAAAAAGAGAAAGATCTTATCTCTAAAGCTTATCTAAATGAGACAAGCTTTTTTCAGTAAGATGTTGTATTGCCATAGTTTCAAGTGCTTCAGTGTAACCATAGAAGTACATTTGGCTGTGACAGCACTTTAAAATCAATAATTATGCACTTTCCATTTCTATTGTTCACATCAACATTTTCAATGCAGCCATTTCATACACTGTGGCATTGTGAAGATGCTGGCATAAGAAAAGCAGATGGAGTTTTAAAGAAAGTCAGCATGCCATTTCACAATGCATGGAACAATACCAGAAATCTTTTTTCTAATATAAAACCTGGAACCAGTAAGCTAATAAAGGGAGGAAGTTTGAATTATGAAAAAAAGAATTATAAATCTTATTTTATTGTCAATTCTTGTGTTACATGTTTAAAAACTCCATTTAAAAATAAATTGTCTCACAGTATCTCTGCACCTTTTTGATCAACCTGTGAATCAGCTAGTGGCAAAAAAGACAGAATTCCCTCATTGTATCCTTAGCACGTACTGAGAGGTAGTGGCTGAAATTATTTCAGCATTACAAGCATGAAAGAGGGTTTAGAATGTATAAAGGTAGTCAAAACACAGCTACTGCTGCTCTAGCATCCTATCTCCAGCAGCAACCTAAAGCTCAGAGAGGGTGATAAGAATATTTTGTTCCCAGCTTCCAAGCATCTGCAACTCAAAGAATTCCTGGGAAAAATGTGATTCCTGTATAATTAATAATCTTTAATGCTTTTCACTTTTTGTATGGTCCTAGGTTACAAAAGAAATCAAGAGATCTAACAACCCCCTCTTAGAAAAGACACAGCTTTAAATACAACTAGAGCCCTCAATTACATTTTCTGTTTATAGGGATATAAGGAATGAAAAAAATGTATTGCTGAGCAATTACAGCAATCCATGTGAAACAGGATCTACACATATTCATTATCAATTGCACATGGCAAACAAAATTATAATTTATGTCTCCCTTGATGGCTGAAAGTGGCTGATGTTTTTATAAATTGTGAATTTTCTGAAGCTTTCAAAATCTGCTTTTCCAGCTTATGTTATTTATGTTACTTCCTGCATGACATTTACAATTTTTTTTCATGGCCAATTAATAAAGTAAAATTTAAATGAAAATGTGATATGTAGACAATAAGGTAAATTTGAGACACATTAATTTTGTTATGTGATGAGTATAAGAAACACATAAGGAAAGGATATTTCTTTAATCTAAATGTGTATGTGATGATTTTTGGGTATTTAAAAGAAAATATCTTTTTTCTTCTTCTTCTTTTTTTTTTTTTTTAATGAAAGAAAAGTGTAATACACATGTCACCCTGGTAGAACTGAGGGTCCTGTGATCCTGTGATATAGATATTTTTTTCCACTGCTGTATGAAAATAAAACACACAAGCAAAGCAAGAAACAAACCACTGATTCCCATTTCAGACTCAATGTCTTCCCAGACAGAATGTGAACCTCTCTCATAGACCATGCCCGTTTTAAAGTCCTTTTTTCCAAAGGTAAAATATGGGGCATTTTATGTCCACCTTTTGATTTAGATTATAACAGTTATAACAACTGGAAAAGAATGACAATGGTCGACATAACTTCTAGAAACATCCACCCTCATTCTAGCATATTTTCCTTGGTTCTTATAGAAAATCAGGAATACATAGAAAAAATGCATACAGCATTTCTATATATATCTGACATGCACTTTGTCAATGAAACTTTCTTGTATGACTTTATGAATGATGTTTACTTCGCTTTGCTCTTATCCTTGTTGCTGCAGGGCTTTTTGGTGATCTCCCATATCTTCACTCGCTGTTGTGGTAGAATCTCCAGCAACAGACAAAGAACTTTTTCTGGTCCCAAATCCTCTGTTCACTTTCTTCTGCCTCTTCACTCTGAAATGGAATTTTTAAAAAGGTGTGACCACAACATGAAACAGAAAAGTCAGTTCAGGCTTAAACAGTTGCAGCTCAAATTCCTTCTAAGAAAAGGATTTTAATAGGAGACATTAGAATTTAGATGAGAAAGTCTTTCTGTATTGTACACATTGGATAATTTTTCAGCTGATTCCTGAATAAGAAATGAAAAAGCATAAGGTTTCAGAGCAATTACTTGGAATTTTCTTTCACAGTGAGAAGCAAACTACAGTTTTGATGACTAGGAACCATTATTTATTGATTGGCTGTTCTGAACTTCAGTCCTATTGTTATTCAAGATACATTTAAAGCACTTTCAACTCATGAGTCTTTTTGGCAAAAAGGGAAAGTGGGGATTAGTGTAAAAGATTAAAGAGGTCTCAAACTCATGATTTGACAGAATTCTAGCCACTAGTTTAACATAGCATCTTCATATTAAATTAATAACAATAAGGAGATATATTAAGCACAATAAAATTTATAATTGAAACATAACTATGATAAAAGTATGTTAGTTTTTATAATTTTTAGTTGATAAGTTGAATTCCTAATAACAATGTGCAGCAGACCAAGAACATCCACTCAAGCTGGGTGCCAGAAACTGGCTATTACCTTCTGGGGAATTTAGAGCACAGCGAACAGACAGTAGCCGTGCATAGAACAACAGACATTTATGAAAATTTAGGATATTAAGTACACCCAAAGTAGCCCTACAAGCTAACTCAAGAATACTACATGTAAGAGTGAGGAAATAATGTCAGATCTAAACTGGTTTTGTGTTACTAGTTTTTATTTCATCCATGATTAATTAATTATGCTTTAAGCTTAGGAGCACACATCTCCATTTCCCTCCATGTCATCTTTGCACTTCCATTCAAATCCTACCAAAATCCATGGTGCAATTACCAAGTTTCTTGTCCCTTTATGTGTCTTGAACAGGTTTTCAGAAATGAATTCACAAACACATTGTTTTACTTTTGATTCTGGGACCCCAATGTCCAGTGAACAAAGTCTGAATAAAATGTCAAGGAACCTGAGACTTTTTATCAAAATATGGAGACTTTTTACCACTGTAATGGTACCCAGTTATCTATTTCCAATTGCAATCCATTTGTAAATCCATTCCCTGGCAGTGTGGACAAGTCAGTCATGCCACTGTGCACACATATCTAATCTAATCTGTCTACCATTTATAAAACAACAATGTTCTTAGAA
Source organism: Lonchura striata (assembly GCF_050655825.1). Classification (NCBI taxonomy): domain Eukaryota; kingdom Metazoa; phylum Chordata; class Aves; order Passeriformes; family Estrildidae; genus Lonchura; species Lonchura striata. The sequence goes on from NC_140704.1 coordinate 101,617,201, forward strand.
AAAACAGTGTCACATGTCAAAAGCATTTAAGCTGCCAAAGTGTAAAAGCCTTTGAGCTGGCATAGCAGTGTAATTCTTCATAGCACCAGGGACCCCATGATGCTCCTGTCTACTGATTAACATCCCCACTAATTATTCCAGATACAGACTGATTGCCAAGCCCTACTTCAGTAAGAATCAATAAGCCGGCAAGTTCTTCACCCTGCTGGATACACAAGACTAGGCTGTGCAGCAACTTGGTTGATGTTACTGGATTTTACTGGAATCCTTTTGAAAGAGATGGCTGTTTCTTTTTTAATTACTTTCATTTAATGATTTCCAATAATGACTGCCTTATAAAAAATTCTAGATAAGTTATATGAACAACGTCTTATTAAAGTACTTGTGCAAAATTACTCATAGTTCTATCCTTTCCCATTCATGTGCTAATCAAAGATATATTAATATAAACTAAAAATATAATTCCTTAAAACTAGCAACTAAAAAAGTTTTAAATTAAATTATAAGAAAACAGACTAAAATATAGGGAAAAATATTAGGTTTAACCAATGCTATGGACTTAAATTACTCGATTTTCTGGGAATACACACAGTAAATTTTTAGGACAAATCAAGTTATTTGTTTTTAAAATGTTTCTTATTTAAACATTTCAGAAACAATTTGTCTGGCATTGCTAGATATCATGTAAGGTTATTGACATTATAAAAAGTTAGGAGACTTGCATTATGCCTTCTATTTCATATTTAAACTAATGCAGTTATACATATAATGAGCTGCTACCAGAACTGCTGTATGAATATTAGAATGGTAAGTTTCAAATGTTCAGACAAAAATACTCACATTTGACAGAAATTACTAAGTCTTAGTTAAAAAACTAGCCCTGATCAGTAATGTCTCATAAGACTTAAGAATGTTTACTTACCAGCTAATGTACAACAATGTCTTTTTATTTCCACATTGTTTTAAACAGTCTTCAAATACCTCCAGTAAGAAGCCATGAGATCACAGCTTTCGGTAAGGGAATTTTTGCCAGGATATAAGTGGAGTAAGTCATATGTATGTCAAAAGGATTTGGCCCAGTTGCTCTTTTCTGCTACATGATATATTTTCTCTGACTACTTCTGGACTTCTCTGACTTCAATGTGTGTATTCCATGTGATGGAAACAATGAACAACCTATTTAAATGTGAACATTTATGAAGATTGGGCCATAGAAAATTAAGGAAACATTTCTCTTTGGTATTCTGCATCAGCCAAACTTAAAAATAAATGGTAGCCAGGAAATGATATTGCAAGAAGTTGTATTTTGTTTCTCAGCTGGAAGGGTGCTAGGAGCCAAGAGAAATGGGAAACTTTGCTACCAGCTGGAGCTAGTTGAGGTTCTTTGGGGCAGTCAGGGAAGAAGCTGCTTGCATGAGTGCTCAGGTAACAAGAAAAAGGACAAGGGAAACAGGCCTCAAATTGTGCCATCGGAGATTTAGATATTACCAAAAGTTTCTTCATTAAAAGGGTTGTCAAGCACTGAAACCAGCTGCCTAGGGAAGTAGCTGTGTCATCATCCTTGAAGGTGTTCAAAAGACGTGTAGATAGGATGCTTAGGAATATGGCTTAGTGGTGCTGGGTTAACTGATAAACTTAATCATCTTGAAGGTCTTTTCCAACCTAAAGGGTTCTATAATTCAATGATTCTATGGTTGCACCATCCTGGTTGTGCAAAGCCTGGTGAGCTCTGCAGCTGTTGCTGTTTCTTTAGCCATCTGTTTGTCCAGCACTGACAGCGAGTCGAAACCCATCTGCATGTGAAATACGCAACTGTATTTCAAATTACTGCCAGACGGGGGCTAAGACTATGGAAAGCTTAAAAATAAATGTAATAAGCAACTGCTCTTGAAGAAAATTTTAAAAATGGGGTCTAAATTAATAAGCAAAAGAAAATGCATGGGTTTCAAACTCCAGATAAGCAAGCAAAGCATTTTAAAGCCCTTTTCCTGACAGCAGACAAATAGAAAATGCTACCAAAGTTAGCTAACAAAATCATGAAAAGACACAAGCATATAAAAAGGCAGCATGCCATATGTCCACCAATATCTGGTACAACAAAAATATTAAGAAAGCCAATAAGATTGTGTCCCCATTGTACCCAGGTATACAATAACATATGGTACATTTCCTGCTTCACTGTGCATTTCCTTGCTCTTCTTGTTTAGCATCACTATTTTAGAGCTCAACTAATATAGTTTGTGCATGCATTTCTCCACAGAATATTTTAAAAAAATTCACTGCTGTTTAAATTAATCTCTTTTTTTAGTGAAAGTGCATAGTAAGTATTAATGGAAGGTAGGATTCTTTCCAAACCTTAATTAGGTGGAAGAGCTAGATAGAACAATTTTAAGGTAGCTACACATGATATAAATTATTATTGTCATTTTATTTAATCCTCACACAATTTGCTGTAATGATTCTACAGAGAGACATTACGAGGTTGTTGTTTATTTTAATCAATGATGACTTCCCAAGGACAGATGTGTGTATTTTTCAGGAGTACAGATTAGAGGCAAAATCATAAGGGATTAGTGTAGCAGCATTAAAGAAAATACAACAAGAAACATAAGATGATTATATTCTGATAAATATCCACCTGTACATGTGGACAAGAGAGGAAAATGAAGATGTATGAAATATTTTTCTCCTTTAAGGACAGTCATTCTTGAAACACTAAAGTTTAAGTAATTTCTGGATTTCCAAAAACATGATGAACGTTATTCGTAAAGCACATTATCTCTCTTTTCGGTATTTACAAATTCCATAGGCCTCTTAGATGAGCTGAATTTTGCTACACTAACTCAATCCTATCAAGGTTCCGATTTAAATTTAGGACTTCTGTGGAAAATTATAAACAGTTCTCTTCTCAAAGGAATACTCTTAACTATCTCATGTGGTTTTCTAAAAGGCATATATTCTGTCATGAGTTTGTTAGAGAAAAAGAAATAAGAATGAAAATGACCCCTTACCACCAAAATGTCACCTACATGCATTAGATGTTTTGATCAAATAATTTAGACCAAATAATTAACATCCTGGATATGTAATTTTTAAATATAAAATATGAGAATTTACTTTGCAATAATCAACAGTAAATTTCAGTTTGCAACCACTTCAATTTGTCATTTACTGTCTCAACTGTGGTGCTATGCTAAGCTATGTTCATGAGTGGATATAGAAGGAAGGGATCTCTGGTTTGAAACCAAATCAGAGTCAGAAAGGAAATCACTATAAGCTTTAGATAGCATCTACTGGTGTAAACTAAACTAAAATTTTAGACATGTATTTATGAATAAAATAATTAATATTCTGAGTGGAATTACAAGCTAAGCCAAAGTTATAGAACATGGATTTATGTCAGCTTCTGCTTTAATTAAAATGTATTTGCCATTTAGCATTTGGGGACTGTGAAAGATCATGAGTGAACATATGGATGTTGAATTAGGTTTCATATTTTACACCGCAGAAATTATTCGAACCCACTGTAAACTCACCCACTATGCCATTCCAATCTCTAAATATACTACATGTGCACTCAAACAGCATAACTTTTTCTTTAAATATTAAATACTGTGTTTCCTTTGAGATCCACATGAACACAAATCATCATTTTCTATATTTCTTATTAAATGATTTTTACTTATTGAACTCATGAAAAATTATGCTTTTATTTTCCTTACAAGACAATGTTTGTGTTTTCCTATAAAATTATAACCACTTTTAACTTCAAAATTTGTATCAGAATAATTTACCCAAGTACATTTCTGGTTACAGTGTATTAGAATAGGTACCACTGAAATTCACTATAAAATTGCATGTAATATTTTCCCTAAAATATAAAATATATTTTTATCAAACAAAAATAAAATATATTTTTATCAAACTTTTGCTACTAAACCAAACCCTTTGCTTCTGTATCACAGTAACTGTGCTGAAGTTTTGAATAAGTTACTGACTGTAAGAACTTTTAGAATGTTAGAGTATATATACAACTCAGTGGATACTTAAGAGGAAAGCACTCCTTTGAATAGTCTTTCATAAACTCAGGTTTTCCAAAAGAAGATTCAGTCCCATTTATAACATAATTATTTCACTGTTCTGACATAGAGTTCTGACATATAATAAGAATTAAAATGGCCTTTAAAATAAAAGCATTCCTTTTCTTAAATTGTTAATTCTCAGATATTCAGATATTTTTTACATAATAGCTTTGCATAATAATATTTTTCTTCAATTATATTTTATAATATGACCATGGCAGGCTATGGGATAACCAAATAAGTCAACTTTCCCTTTCAACTACAAGATTGAAGAAAATTCATTCTATTCTCAAGAAAATGAACACACGAAGTAAAATTTCCACCTTTAGGGGAATGATAGTAATAGGGGAGTAATGACCTTTCTACCTTTGGTTTCTAGAATACTTTGAACCTCCTGGAATGAACCAGAATCATCTGCTTTTATGGTTAAAGTATTCAGAATAAAGCACATTTTTCAAAATTTGTCTGGAAATGCTTTTTTTCTCATATGTATATCTCCATTTATCACTCATATAATTTTGCCAATAAATATTTAATTCCTTTCATATTAGAATAAGATATCAGAAAATTTCCTTATGTTTGAAAAGAAGGCACGTCTCAGCATTTTTGCTCTTGCTAAGCATACATTTAGGCTAAATACAAACTGATTTTACCATTTTTCTCATTATTCAAAGCATTTTCTCATTATTCAAATATTTCCATTTGTATTGCAAGCACTCAAAATTTAAGTACATTTGAAAGTAAAAATTGAAAAGAGATTTCAGGAATATTGAAGGATACAGATAGTACTGGTGGCTGTTTTAGGACTTGTAAGTAGATACGAGAAGTTTCACTTGTATAACATGCTTTAATATTTCTTTTAAATGCTTTTAATATTTCATTATTTTTTAAAATGCCTTCTGATTTTGAACACAGGAATATCTCTTCTGGTCCTACAAAGAAGAAGATATAAATAATATATACATTTCTTTCTTTTTCAAGAAGTAGGATTTGCGTAGAATGTATTCTGTGAGCAATTTTTTTAAGAATTAAAAAAAGGCTAAGAAAGTGCACTTGGCATAAGCCCTTTTCTCATTCATTTTTAATACACTAAGATTCACTTGCCACAATAATGTCATCACCTACATAATCTTCAGGCCAATAAAAATCATGATCATTTCCCTTCCCAGCAATTACATGGTTGCCAGGTTCAATTTAGTTCCTTTTACCCTTTCAGAATTCCTAACTTTTAACAGTTGCTCAGCGTGCATCTTCATTGCTTTCCTATTATTTCTTCTAGGTATGAAAGATATAGTGTTCTGAAACAGACATTACATTTGCTCCCCATGTCCCTTATTCACTTGCTATTTTCCATCCAAATATGTTGGGGAGGTTCTTTGTACTTTTCACAATGAAAACACTACAGCGTGTGAAGATTTAGATTGAAAATCAAGTTCTCCTCAAAAAAAAGAAAAAAAAAATCCATGTACATTCAAGAAAATAAATAATTTCATTCCTGAAAAAATTGTTTAGTATATTGTGGTATCATTCAATATTATGCCTCCTAGTTATTGAATAAAAATTATATGAGAGTTCTGGGAAGCACTAGAGAGTGATGCCATAGACCATGTTCTGCCTTGGATCATTGCCCAAAACACTGCTCATCTTTGACAGTGTTAAATTCTGGTATCTCTTGAACCGGCTGGAGTAGGAACAAATACTGTGCACAACTGCTGTGCCATGATTACGAGCTCGGCAACAGTGAAAGCATTTCTTTTAAAACTTGCAATGCTAAGATAGAACGTGAATGTATGCATCACAATTAGTCATTCTGCTCCCTTCCATTCCTTGCAACTTCAAATTCTGACATGATAGCACCTACTATCTCACCAGCTGTTAAAGATAGCATGCAGCTAAAATATCTTGTAACTGGAAGTTGGAACCTCAGCTTTCAAGTGTCACAAAACATCTCCAGTTCTGTGGCTAGTAAGGTTTTAACTGCTGAAATCATGTGGGAGCTGAAGTGAAAAGCAAGAAATGGTGATGGTAATCTAGGGATGTGAAGGTTTTGTTATCTTAGGACCTGCCATGTCTGATAAAAAAGTACAAGGACTCTCAGGACCAGTAAAATTATCTTATGTATGCAAACAGCAGTGGAAAAGATTCTGATGCCAAAATGGCAGTAAAGCTGACAAAGAAAAAAGCAGTGAAAGAGTAAAGCAGTAAAAGATGAGGTAAAACACAAGTAGATAAATATATAGCATGTTTTTTTTTCCCCTTGTCAAATGTTTGCAACATTGTTTTATCTATTTATGAACATGTTAGGAAAACAAATTGGTATTTGCCAAATACTATTCATAGATCTGGTAAAAAAATAACAATAATACTTTTCTAAGTTTGGGGAGTTTGGGGCTTTTTTTGGTAAGAAAATTTCCATAAAAACTTTTTTTTTTGTTGTTGTTTTTTTTTGTTTGTTTTGGGTTTTTTTGTTTGTTTGTTTGTTTGTTTTGTTTCGTTTTGTTGTTTTTTTCCCCTGAAAATTTCCATAAATTTACTGGTTTTTTTTTTTTTCTGGAAATTCCAGAAAATTTCCATATCTCAATTACCTTATTGATCCACCTAATTCTCAATGCATTTCAGGATAAGTTGATCTATTACCTACACACTCCTTTGACAAGTCTAATTTTAGTGTCTCTGGATTATGACTGTGCCAGGACAAAATTCATAATGAAATGACTGCATTACTAACACCTATTGTTCTGGTACTTCTCTAGCATCCAGAACCATTGAGTGAGGAATGTCCGAGGATGTGTTCCTGCTTTGTACTTTCAGGATTCCCTTATTGTCATGTTGCCCAGTAACTCAATAACCAATAACCAATTCTGGATCCAGACAATGCACTTGTCCTCAGTATGGTTGGAAATGTTTTCCAGGTTTAGCTGTTACCGTTTCAGGGGTCAAGGTGAGACTGACTGTCCTGTGGTTTCCCATCTCCACCTTCTGTACCTTTCCATGCAAAAGGCTGTGCAAACTGCTGCCTCTCTTTGCTGCCTCTGTTATCCTTGCCCTCACCCAGGCTCCAGGGACCCCTGTTTCTCACGTTTGGCCAACAACTGTGCCATGCTCATCTCATCTCCAGCCTTCATGTTTCTGTAAATCATTCACACCCCTTCAGCTCTCTGTCTACCAGTGAAACAGTCCAAGCTCTTTCCTTGCAAATCACCCAATATCTTCACTTGACCCATTCAGCAGCTGGAACATACACAACTGTTGGTTTATTGAACACATGCTTTTGAGTTTAAAAAAAACCCTAAACATATATGCATTAAGATGGACTATTAGTAGCTCCAATTGTACATAACTGAATTTAATTTCTCATCGTCTGCAATTTTACCTATAACTTCTAATGATAGAAAGGGTCTTATACCTTGAACATTCTTTCTTTCAGTAGCAGTACAGAAATCTTGTAATTTTTTCCTTTTTATTTGATAGATTAATTTTGTTACTGTTACAAATTCTGTATGTTGCTTTGCAATTTCCTGTTTTTTCAGATCTCTAAACTTTTTGCTACTTCCAAAGATTAGATTTTCCAAACTATTCTTTGAATGTCTACAAAATGCTACTTTTCAAAAATACATATAATAAATAAAAAAAGGTTATAATTCTATTTATGCCATTAAAATCAACAGAATATTGGGCTGACATGCTATGAAGCTCTTTGACTAGAAACAATCCAGCTTTCTGCTATGTTTTTAAACCAGGCATAGCTGATTCAATGTGTTCTCTTTATTTCCTGAAAATTATGAATCCCAGCAGGGGACTTAGAGTGAGCATCATTCTACTGGGTCCAGAAATATCAAAAGGAATTTGAGAATATTTTCTACTTGGTAGATTGTCTTGGAGTTTAGGATTTTTTACAGCATTTTATAGAAGATACAGAAGATCCATAGAATATGCAGAATTCAAAGGCACATGAACTATGTATGCTAAATTTAAAGACCACAGAAAGTTAAACCAAACAAGTTAGTTGTTTCATCATGTGGTTTTGAATTCTGCTCATATCTTGTATGTGGTGGATTTGATCGGTTTTGTGCCACTATAATTACATTAACTGCATAAACTGATGCAAAAGGGTATGAGAATTATTCACTGTGAGATTGCAATAATGATTGGCCTTGACATTTTGGTAAAGTAGCTCATCCATTTCAAGTTATATTAGATAGAAAATTGAGCATAATACAATCATACATGAAAACAGAGACATGTTTCTTACAAACACATGTATGTGTATGAGTTAATTTACCTCTGAATAAGAAGAGGAATGAACACAACATTTAATTATTCCTAAATCTGACGGGAGAAATATATTTTTCCTCTGCAAACTGTGAAAGAAGCACCACTGATAGTTTGCCATTGATGTATCTCTAACATTTATAGAGCTATAGTCACAAAACTAATACAAATCCTGAACATACACAAATATGTCCAGTGGAACAACTCTTTTGGCATTAATAAGAATTCTAAGTTTTCTTAAGCCTCCCCTCCTTAAAACCAAGAAATTTAGAAACAACATACAAAGAATATAACTGATCTTAGCTCAGCTTTAACTTTGCAGTCTTTAACTATCACTTGGAAATTTTTTTATGACAAGTGTAACTGTACAGGGAAGGGAAAGAAGCTCTTTAGTGGCAGTGTCATCTGCAGAAGGAAGCACTTAAAGTGCCTCTAAGAGGAATACATTTGCATTCTCCAAATGTGATATGCTGTTTTACTTTAAAAACCTTATGTCTGAGGGAAAACCAGATATGAATCTAAAACTGTAAGAACATTAGAACACTGGATCAGCTTTTCTCTATTAATTGTATAAATTTTGGAACACAGCTGAAGCATGACTACACAAGTGAAAAACTAAGTGCCAAATATTTTACAGATAATAGTAAAGAAGCAAAAGCCTATAAGCACCACAAATGCTGACAGACCCATATTAACAGAACATCTTTTCTTTTCTTGCTTCTGTTAATTTTGGTAGCAAAATAGATTATCTGGGTTTTTTTTGTTTTGGGTTTTTTTTTTTTTTTTTTTTTTTTTTTTTGGTAAGGCATACTGTGATGGATATAGAAAATCATTACTATTTCTCTGCCTAAAAAGATAAAAATGCAGTATTTGGAGTTATAGGCTCAAGGAACATTTTTTCATATCATCATTCAGGATTTCTAAAGATGATTGAGATAAGTGAAGTGACAGTGAGACCAATTCACTGAAAGGAATCATCAGACTGTCAGTATTCAAAAAAAGAAGAAAAAAGTAATATGGAAATAACTAACTTCTGTTCTTCTGATTAGTTATAGACAAGTAGATTATAAATAATCTTTATTAACAGGAGTTGAAGTTGAAAACTTATGAAATATTCCACTTACAAAGCTAATAGCTTTTTTTAGTTATCCCATTGCTTTTTCAGTGAGAACATGTTGCTCTCTTCTTTGAAAGAAAAAGGTTGATCCTCATGCAGAATTTGGAAAGTGATAAGATACTGTAGCAATGGTCTCCAATGGTAAAGTATCCAAAAAAAAGCAAAAAAAAAGAAATAAAAAAAAAGGAAGTGATGTGCTAGAAAATAAGTGAGACACATAATATTTATTATACTATATTAATCCAATAAATGACCACATGATGAATACTGAATGCAATACTTACTGTACCTGACAAGAAATCATGCCAAACCAAGAAAAGGTTTGCAGAATCATACAGATATGTCGACACATATATGGTCTGGCTTGAAAAGCAGAGGTATCTAAGTAAACTTCAGGGTGCATATGATGGAGTAAATAGGAACAGGTCACAATATCTATCAATACTGAATAAATTTTAAAATACCATGAGTCTTAAGACCTCTTGTAGTAAGCTGTTATAAAAGCTTTACAGGGGAACAGAAAGCACCTGAACAATTTAGTAGAGGAAAAGGCCTAAAAGATATCACCTCTGTCTGAGGACTCCTTGATTTTGATTTTCCTGGAATCTTGCATTGTACCCCTGGGATGCCTGTTTTGTTCTTAAAATCTTTCAGAGACCTATCTTTTTCCATCCCATAAAGAGGACACCAGTTTAGATGGAACTTCGTGTGATGTGACTCTGTTGAACCTATTAGGCACAGTTGAGCATTCAGAACATCTGAAACCAACTGGGTTTTTTCAGATCTATGCTTGAGGTGGCATCAGAAGAATTGTAAATGTGAAATGAAGACTGCTAGAACTTGCAGGACTTTTTGCTTCTGCAGTTTTTTTCATCCAACTGAGTTCAAGACACATATCTTCCCTGACCAGGGAGAAGCATTCCAATTTAGAAGGATGGGTTTCTCTTTTACTTCAAAACTCTACCAATGCAGCAAAATGCAGCATAAGAAAACATAAAGTTCAACCTTTTTGATTTCAGATTGGGATTTTTCTCTGTCCAGTAAAACCTAGAAAAATTTGACCTGTATTATGACTTCAAGGATAAGGTGAAATTACAGTTTCTCCTTTGGAAGACTCTGGACTATTATCAACCTTATGCTTCATTGCAATCAATGCTAAATTTCTTGTTAATTATGATGAATTTAAGTAATTCAGATAATTGTATTGTATTTTATTTCTTTTTTTGAGATCAAGAATAGTCTTTAAGAATGTTGAAATAACACCTTCATAATTGTCACTTGAGAATTAAAATTGATTAGTGTAGCACTGGACTCCAACAAAAGTCTGCCTTACTAAAATATATAAAACCGGAAACATCACAACTCTTGTAATTTTTGCTGTATGTTCCAGTTTCACACAACTCAGCCTATTTGGCACCCATTTTGCAATATTGCTTCTCTCACTCCACACTTTCTCATCATCCCATCCAAAGATATTTCATATCTTATGAAACCAGCTTTAGCTGGCCTCCTTAGGGACATGACTCTAGAATATGGAAGTAAATCTTTGAAACATTGATGAAAACAATTAATCATTAAAATGATAGGTTTCCAGGACCTTCTGCAAAGTGCATAATTGCTTATAAATCCCACCACTTGGTCATACATCACTTTCTAATTAATGTTCCTCTTATACTGCTTTCCACATTCTCTTTTTTTCTATTGCATCTATTTGTTTTGAATATACAAGTTCATTTTTTAATTATTCCGAAGTCATATATTTTGCAACAAATTGCAAGCTTTTTGGTAGATCAGTTCTGGGTAGAAGCATTAACTTTTCATGTAGATATCAAACCACAAAAGTTTTAGTGCGTCTGAAGACTTTAAACTTGTCTATTTAAAATTGCAGTGCAATATGTATATTTATGAATTGCTTTCTAAAATGAAATACCATATAACCAAAAACTGATCTCTGTGTGACAAGTCAAGAGTTTCATTTAAATATTGAAAATCTCTACTTCCTCAAATTCTAAATATTGATTGTATGATTTGCTCTCGTTTAGTCTAGAGATTACAAATAAAGACGTTTTTTTGAAAAGTAACTTCAGTCCATCTACTGCTGTGATGGAATGATTCTGCACCCTGGGGAATTTTCTAAAAATATGTAGGTTGTGTTGTGTAAGACTTATCATAAAATTTTAGTGGTGGTCGCTGTAGATCTGTAATGATGCTTCAATGATCATACATGTTTTTTGTTTTCTTCTATGTCTTTAAACACAATTTCAGTGTGGGCAAGCAGACAAAATCCATTCCTTAAAAGCATCTCAGGAAGTTCTTTGAAGAAAAATAGTAACATACAGTAACATAAAATAGTAACATACAGTAATATTTTTTTGCAAGTGACAGTAAATGCAAAGCACAGCAGGAGGTTTTCAAGTATGGAACTGATGGATGACACACATGCTACCCCAAAAAAAGTGTATGTAATGTAAGCTTTAACTTTTTGGAAATGTTGTTGGAAGAAGCTATATAATAAAAATTCTTCACATTGCTATGTGAAACTAGAAGAAAGTGATTTTTCTGGTCCCCAGAATAAAACATAACTGAAATATCTTCTAAGAAGTGAGAAGCACAGCTAAAAGATTTAATTGAAGCCCTCAAGAAGAAAAGAGATGCTGACACAGAAACTATCATGACAAATTATCTCTTGAGCAATCTTTCAGAAGCAGAAAATGCACAGTTGACTATAGAAAATGTTTTTAAATTCTTGCTGAAGACCATTAGCTAATCTCAGCCATGATATACATTTATATTGCTCAGCATAAAGTCGTGCATTCAGAAAAATTTAAACTTTAAATGATATGTAAAATGAAGTGTGTTTCTTTTATAAATGCTTTGTGACTTGTATGGTTCTTTAAAAAACTTCTGTAAAATCATCATGTATATTTCAAGACTATGATAATTAATATCTCAAGTAAAGCATTTTGCTGTTTAATTACAAGTTAAAAATTTTAATTATCATTCTACAAATGGTATTTCTACTTAGTGACAGAACAATTTCAGGAAAGATCAACAACTCACTTCATGAACATTTCAGGTGACTGTCTATATATAAGAAAATAATCCAATACTTCAGGTTATGTTTCAGACTAATACTCTGGTTATCTCTACTGTATGTATGAATTCAATACTATTGAAAGAAAATACATTATTGCAATCATTAAGAAGATTTAGAAAAAAAAAGATCGTATATTTCACATATTGAAATCTAATTTTTTTGTTGCCTTAAAAATTGTTAGTGATTTAGCTGAACTATTACTCCACCTGTGACAGAATACTCTCTAAATAATAGATTGAAATAGAAAGAAAGCATTTTGCCCATGAGATCTGATGTCAAATTTTCCCTTTTGGAACATTCATAGAACTATATCAAAATGCTGCTGCTTGTAGGGGTGGATTCAGGCACAAAATCCAAAATAATATAATGTAAGGAAAAAAACCTTTCAGATAAGTAGATAATAATATATGTACTGCTGATAATCAGTATGGCCTAAAAATATCCTCATATACTGACTTTTTGCAGGCCTATAAGAAGCAACATGGTTGATGCTGTGGACATTACAACATTGTCAGTCACAATGAAAAAAATTAAAAAGTACTTGAAATATTGGATTGCTAAATATTTTTTTCTAGTATTGAAATGTACTTCTGTGCTGATATTAAATCACTAAGAAAAAGAGTTTATCTACTTTTAATGCTTTAAGTGAAAACTTCCTGAGAGAGGTGCTAAATGCAGACAAGCAGGCTGTTGTTTCAGCAGATCATTAACCAAAGGCTCTTGTTTGGATTTCCAATTTAAGAGAGAGGACAAACACAATTACACTGTAGTAAGCAACTTAAACAACTCTCCTTCTGTTATGTTCCTTTAAATGTTCATAAATATTCACCTTTTACCATCTCCTTACATTTGCTTCTGTGTAAGTTCTATTGATCATCAGAAAACTAAAAATTAGTGATAAGGAGAACTTTTTAGAGACATACACATGCAAACAACACACAAGTATCTTATGAAATGCCCACTCAAAATCACCCTACATTTTTAAATTTTAGAAATCTCAAACAAAAACTTTTTTCACCAATGTACTTCTCAATTTGAAAAACCTATATGTGAAAGCATTCAAAAGATAAACAACTTGGCTGAGAAACATTCAAATTAAGTTAAAAATATAGAATAATTTACAAAGAATCAAAAATTAGCATTTGATTTCCTTAGTTGACTTCTTAATTGAATTAAAGACCTGGGAAAACAGGTTTTTCCATCTGCATCTGACAAAAAAATTCTCACAGACTTTATGAATGAAACCAAGTAATTCAATATCTTAATAAATATGTCATAAGATAAATTAATCCCTGATGTCAGTTTAGAAAATACATTCAATTAAAGAATGAAGGACATAGAAAATATATGTTGTTATTAGTTTGAATTATCTGGAACACTGATTCTAAAGCTATAGAGAAACAATATTAATGTTTCATTTTTTTTTGCAGAAAATAATAGCATCAGGATGCTGTACAATTTGTCTTTTGCCTGGAATTTTTAAACTGGTAGAAGAAGTATGCAAGATCTTGTTGTTACAAAACTCTTATATATAGTTCAATATTCTTTTCCCACATTCATTTTGCACAAGACAACATAATAACTCATGTTCATTGAAATAGTATCCTTGTGATGCTGGGGTACCCCCTTGGTATGGCAAAAATGTAAATAATTTAAGCTCTAGATTAGATGAAGGTTTGCTATGGTGCTAGAAGTTTGGAATGAATCAGTCCCAGTGAAGTCCTTTTCCAAGGCCCACTGGTTCAGAGCTCTTTGAATTGTCAACTCCACTATGAAAAATGGGTATATCCATTAAAATTCCAATTAAAAAAAAACAAAACAAAACCAAAACAAACTAAAACAAACCAAAAAATCACCAACCCAACTTTATATCCTTTCAAGGTGCTTAATATCTTCACTGTAGAGGCAACAGCATCAAATGCAATTCTTCACACTCTTTTGCTAAGGGGAAAAAATCCTTTTTGAGACACAACTTTCAAGTAAAATTTCCACTTTGAATTTGATACAAGCATAGAAGTTTAGCAATGTTGCTGATGTTACACTGTATTCATTTGTAGCCATAATTTACTGTCGCTGAAGGATATAATACTGTAGCATGCACACCAATCATATTTTGCATCTTTCAGGTTTGCCTGTTCCAAGTCCCCAGTATCTAGCTCTATGAAATTGAAACCTTCACCTCTCGTCACTCTCTGAATCTGCTTAAATACATTTTTATTTTTAGAAGAAAGCATTATTGAATTTATTACTGCAATACTTATTCTAAAGGTTTGTTGCTTAATGCTGATGGTGAGTGAATCAATTATATAATTTTAAATTAAATTTTTTTAAAATTCCTCTGTGTGTATCTAAACATGATCTAACCCTCATCAAAAGCTTTAATGCATTAAACACAAAAAAAGAATGGATAAAAAAGCAAACTCAGAGTAAGTAGTGTCTGAATATTGTCTGAATATTGGATTTTTTTGGGAAGGCAAGTTCTCAGTGAAAGAAGGTTAAATTACATCAAATAAGAATACTGCCCCCCTGTAAGCATCTGAATAATTAATTTTTCATATAGTCTGAAATCTGGAACCTTGTTCCCAGATGAACCTTGTTCATTTTAAGAAATGAAAATTTTATATATTCTTTTCAAATTGTTATTCCATGGAGATAACTCATATACTTTCAAGAAAGAACTGAGTTACACTGGATAGCTGCCTCGTAAGATCACAGACTGGAGGCTGGGAAGTCCCTTGATACAGAAAAACCACTTACTCTATTTCTTTCAATCCTATATAAAGAAAAAATTAATTTTATTCAGTAAAGATGGAGATATTGATCAGTTTAGGCAGATTCATCATTCTGAAATATTAAGTCTGCCTCCTCCCCCTCCCTCTCCCTTACTTTTGGAAAACATTGTTACTGGCAGAAAGACAGCCATTTTGAGTGGATAGAAGTGGTACAGAACTTCAGAATTCATTCTACACTGAGTACACGGAAAAAGTGAAAAAATCCAAAGAGTGGAGAAATAGTATGATGGAAAGGTAAGACTGATGGGTAGGCTCTCCTCTTACCTCTTGCTACAAAATCCATATAAGTTTATGGTTGCAAAGATCAAACATCTCATGAGCTAAAAGTTGAAGAACTAACACTCACAGCTTTTTGGTGGCCCCAAATTTTATTTAAAATATAGTCATATGTGCATGATTGAGAATTGCATCCCTATTCACATCTGTCTTGTTAATCACCCTTTCTGTTCCTAATCTCCTTCTGTGCCTTCCCCTGCTATCTGATACTCTTTTGTTTGCCCTTCCTATTTTACCTCTCTCCCTAGCTCCTCCACTGTGCATCATGTCAGGCCAAATCCTGCTGACCTTTTTCCCATCTCAGCATGTGGATGGCAAAGTGCTGCACACACAGAACAGAACCTGCCTCAAAACACTGCTGATTCCACAGGTTCTCTGCAGCTGGAAGAAGTTCTAGCAAATATTGCATTACCTCACAATTCAGGATTGATGTTGCTCACCAGGTAGACTGAAAAGCTATGAAGCATTTTGCTTCAAAACTCTTAATGAGTCTCCAATGCAGGAAATTGATTTTTGCCAGCTTCATCAGAATATTTCATGTTTTTACACAGAAGGCAAAAGGCATGTATCTGACAGCAGAACAATCAATTTACTGATTTAATGACTCTAAAGCACTGTGAGTCAAAAAAATTCAACTTAGGTATTATTTTAAAATAAGGAAATATTTGTGTTCTCATGGAGGATGCAAAATCCCTATAGAGGCTTGATAGAGCAATATACACTCACAGAGACATATACACACAGCTTCAGGCCTTCCCAGACAGTGTAATGCTCTAATGCTCTGCTATGGAACTTTGTCAAATGTACAATATAATAAGATGAAGATTTTTAGTTGCTATTATCATCATCATCATCATCGTTATTCTATCCAGGTAAAAAGGTTGCTATAAACATAAGCTGTTTTTAAACAAAGCCATATAAGATGCCATTATTATTTTTTGCCTTTTTTTTGGTACATGAGCTGTTGCATACAGGTAGTGATATTATAAAAGAAAGACCTTATAAAATATGGTTTAGGCCCTGCTACTCTAGCTAAGCTAGCAGTCAGCCTGCAACTTCCCATGTAAAAAATCATAAGAATGAAAGCAGTGCAACAAAATATTCTGGTAACAGAACTGTTCCCACCTGCAAAAACAGTAAATCTCTCCTATGAGAATCAGTGGAGAAGATATATAAACAATTTAATAATAGGGAGTCTTAGCATGTACATGCAAAAACACCTTTTAATCAAGGAATTGAGTGGCAAGAAAACTACTAGCCAGTTAGAGCCGGACAAGAGATCTGTGAAAACTATGTAAAAATGAATTATGTGAATAAAGAATTAGCTTTTCCTGCATGAAGAACCTGAGTCCTGTCAGCTTATTACTGCAACAATGAGCAACTATAGGAGACTGTGCAAACAGAAGAGTCTACTTTATGAGATTCTGATCCATCCAGTATTATGAACGTCAAGATTAGTGTCTCCCGTTTTTTATAAGCTGTATATGCATGCTACTGTGCTGGAGCAAAGTTCTTAGATATTTATGGGTGCTGGTTTACAGCAGTCCATAGTTTCTTTTTAACCTTCTAAACACAGAAGTAAAGTTATATTCATTGCACAGCTACATTTTTAATTAATTTCAGAGAGCTGCAGGTTTCTTAATAGCCACCAAATCCTCCTCTGGCTTGAAGTCTAATGTGAATAAAGGAGCTAAAATCTTGTCATCCTTCCATTGTAAGCCATGGGACAGTATATAAAGCTCTCATGTTCTTTCTAATGTGTAAAAATCCACACTTATGTGTTACACTGTTAAAATTACAGTGGGAAGAACTGCGACAGTAGAAGTATTGCTTCATGTATTTCAAAAGAGATTAATTGATTTTGAAGAGTAAAAATCAGAATTTTCTTTAGAACAAGTTCTAAGAGCAAATGTATATTATACCATATTCTGAAATATAATATTAAAAAGAAAAAAAATCTGTATTTTGCATTGTATCATAATGTGTCTCTGATTTCCACTCCAATTAATTTGGAAATATTTTGTTGCTGTTTATTTTTTTCAACCTTTTTTGTCATTGTCTTATGTCCTGAAGTAAACGGGAACTACAGTAGATGAATAGCTTAACAAAAGGAATTTCAAAGGATAAATGAGTAAAGAATTTGAAATCTAAATCAGATGGGGCTGAAAAATGTGCTCATACAGCTCTGCAGTATTAATTTGTCAATACCCTGCTGTACTCTTGCTCCATATCAAAACTAGCTCATTAAAAATGAAATCATGCATTTGAGGAAGAGCAAAAGGGTGGCACAAATGATGTAGGAGAAAAAGCATAGCCTAGTTTGAGCTTCCTTTTTCACTATTTGCTGCCAATTATGCTTTTGTAGCAGCTTTAATTAACAAAATTTATAAAATAGATAACAGCTTAATCTCTCAAACTAGAGAATTGAATAAAAGAAAATATACAAATCTGTAGGAACATGAATCTTTTTTCCAGGAAAACTGAATGAGTTATTCTTCCACTATTTTGAGGTTCATTATATAATTGCAAAAATTTTTTTTAATTTTTCTAAAATTTGTAATATTTTATGTTTTTCCTGAAATGATGGGCCTTATCATAGTAGATATTTCCCCATTATCTTTATATATATTAAAAAGATTACCATAACCCCTATATTAAAATTCCATTTCTCAGGTTTAACACCAGCACCATGTCAGTAGAAGGAGTTATCAAATGGTACAGGTTTTATTGTGTTTCACTTGATTTATCTAAAGTTAATCTTCAATCAATTAAAATATCAGGGCTTTTAGTACCGAGATCAGTGGGGTCCACTGCCACCATTAACTCTAGAACCTGCTGACTCTTTCCCAGACTTAATTCTTTTTTGAGCTAAATGCACTGGCTCTAATTCTGTCCCCACTGCACACAGAAAGAAGAAGCACGTGACAGCACAGGCAGGATCCTGTGACAGAGTTCAGGAGCCCTCAGGGAGGCAAACGGGGAGGGAGAAGTGGGATAATCATCAACCAAAACATTATAAACAACACTGAGTTAAAAATGAAACAAAAATAAATACACTGAATAAACTCTCCTTTTCAAGAATTCAAAGAAGCTTCAAGTTACCTGAAGAGTAAATGAACTTAAAAACATCGCCTCCCTTGTTATTTCAGGTTTTTGCTACAAATGCAGGTATGACTGAAATACCTGAAAAGGTTTTACTTTTGATAAAGATATTTTTTTTTAAATTTTGAAAACCTTAATTGAATTCCAGTAAAATCCAAAACAGAATGGGTATTTTACAGATTTTGTGAAACATCCGTAGAGTTTTCAATTTTTCATTACTTTGTATATTAAACATTGTGTAAACAAAAGAAGCTGCAATATCAGTATCTCATCTAAAAATGAGATTTAGCCATGTCACTTGTTTTCCTCCAAAATGATTTTGTGTTTGAAAATGCAGCGGTCTTCAGACAGTACAATAGCTATACCAGATGTCTATGTTGATCAACCCAGTAAAATTTTAGTGTGAAGATTCCTCACAATCCACAGAGAGTATCAGCTCTTTTAAATATATATATATATGAATTCTACTAAAATCTGTTTGGAAATAATTGAATAATCTACTTGTTTAATAAAATATATTTTATTTTTGCCTTAATCCTGGATTTAAGAGTTTTATACATCCTTTTCATGTTTTGTTTATGTATGCTGACTCTGTTTTTATCCATGCAAGGTTTCAATCCCTTTTTAGACTTACAAGCGCATTTGAAATTGTACTCATTGGTATCAGTGGTGCCACAGGCTTGAAAGGCACTTTCTACTGATTTACAACAGAGGTTAGTTGACATAAAGGTGCTAGGAACTCAATTCCAAATACTGGTGCTTTGTTTCTGAGAAGATTATCCATGTTCTTGGTGATACTATTTTCTTCTCATTCATTTTTTCCTCTGTTAAACAGATAGTCCATCATATTTCTCCAGCTTCTTCTGGCAGTTCTTATAATGAAGATCCATCAGCAGCTCTAGACTACTGTCATTCATGGTTGCTATGCTATGTAAATGACAACAGCTATCATATAAGTTGATAAAATTACGTATGGTAACAAACCTCAAACTTTTTTTATTTTTTTCTGGATAGAAATGTGGTACCTTCTAAAACTCCTACCTAAGGTAATTAAAATAACACAGCACTGTTAGAGAATACAGGTTTAAGACCATTAGGGAATACAGGTGTAAATTGCTTTATAATGCATTTCAGAATTTTTTTCTATGGCCTCACTACATTGAACTAATATTTCGATAGCTCTTTGAGCTTGGCTTTTCCTATTACAAGATTAGGAAAAGTCATTTTCCTTTATATAGTCTCTCTTCTTTTGCCTATAATGGGAGGGAGAAAGGAGTATTCTCTCAGTTTTTCCTCAGGCTAGATCTATAAAGATGATGTGGAGATCATTTTGCTGTCACAGATCAATCTGTCTGTAAAGACAAGATGATCTCATACTACAGAAGGGAAAATACTGAAGAAGATGTAAGATAGTTTTTCTTAAATACTAGTTGTATTCACAAGTCTATTCAAACTGGTTTTGTCCTAAAACATGGAACCTATTTGGTTTTATAAACAAAAAATACTTATGGTATTACACAGTGGGATATGAAACTTGGAGTCAGCGGTCACTCTAGGGAAAGTCAAAACAAAGACGAAAGAAAAATCAACAAAGCATATAAAGAACCCTGTGAGGGCACCCCAGAATGCTTTTAAAGATATATTCCCAAACCAAGAAGAAAGTTTGGACAATATAAGGTTTGAATTAGTGCAGCATAGAACCATACTTAGGAACACTGACCTCTGGGACCATTCCAGAGAGATGTCTAAGTTATCTGCCAGTTGTGGCATAAATCTCTTTCACTACTGACATGAATATAGTCTATGATACATATGGCCTAAACAGTATTTTCTTTTCTTCATTCACACTTATTTGAAACTTACAGAACCTTGAGAAAGGTAATACAAAATTAATCAGAACAAAAGATCTGGGGCTTTAATGTATGAAGATGAATCAGAACAAAATCAGGTGCTTTAATGTACGAAGAAATCAGTGAGACCACCCCTGGAACAGGTCAATGCTCCTTGGTACTCTGTATAGCAGCAGGAATCAGCCAGTGCATATCAAAAGGGAAGAGGAGACGGAGAGGGAGTTACTAGTTATGATGCTTTGCATGGTCTGTTTCATCAATTTGCCTTTGGCCATTCAGCAGATGTGCACTCTGAGCAGTAGCTGTTAAAACATATCGCAGAGGCGATCCTGCTGAATGTAATGCTCATCTCTCTGCAGAGCCAGCTACTGAGATTCCAGCTCTACAAGGTGAGAATGAGGCATAGCCCAGGAAAAGCAGAAGTGCTGCCAGATGCAGTAAACCAACTTCAGAGCACCACACAGATGGCACTTTGGAACAGACACTTACATGATGCTTCATCTTTGCTTCTAGGTCTGGGCAGCCCAGTAGCTGAGACCCAGCTGAGCAGGATGAGATGCTATGGAAAGCAAAATAGTTCATGTCCTTGTGATTGTATAGACAACAAGTAATCAGGTCAAAAATCAGCTGTGAAGGAAATTTGGAATTGTGTTTACAATTAAACAAAGATTAATTCTATTTTATGCCATAAAAAAAAAAAAAATAGAACAATCCTTGAGAAGCTAAACTTCAACTATTGAAGGAATTCAGATTTGCAGAGAGTGAATGACAACAAAACACAATACTCTTTTTTGCTTTAGTACTCCAGAAGTATCCAATGATTATTCTTTCTGCCCTTCTGGTGTCTAGAAATGTATGAATCAGATAATAATATAATATAATAATATATAATAATATAGTAAGGAAAGACTTTAATGCACTGTATTTGTCCCTTTTGTACTTTGTTTTTCAACAATCACTTGGTGAAATGAAGTCTTGTCCTGGTGGATAGGTTCTACTTGAATCACAAAGCTCATAAATCTTATAATGACTTATTTAGGAAAGGAATTTGCACGAAAGGGTTATTCATAAAACTCTAACATGTAAACAGTGATAGTGTTTCATCACATGTATTAAAAAATACTTAAAAAAGATATCAACCAATAAAATTTATAGATATTCTTCATTATTCTCTGCCTCTGTTATTCTCCTCTTAATCAGTAATACATACTTTTAAGTATAATAAGCAGTTTTTTTCAGAGAATTTTATATGATGAACTTCAATTTACTAAAACTACTTAACCTCCAGTGATTTAATTATACATGAAGTTGTTGTATCTTTGTAGAAATAACCAAAATGAAATGCCTTCTCAAGAGAAATTATGAACTGATTAATTAAAGAAGCCCTTAATAATAATGACCCTCAATTCATCCAGTTCCCCAGTTCAGCTAGAGTGTTATTGGTTTATAATACCGGTGTTATGGTTTTACCCATTCATTGCCATAGAAGACTTGGAATAGTTAATGTTACAATTAGAGGAATACAAAAGCGTTCTGATAATTTGAAGAGAAATATTGTTGGAAAACGACCGGTAGTGTGATGGCCAAGAACCATTAACAATCTGGTGCTTATTTTTGAACAGGTGTACAATTTAATTATCAAAGCCAATGGGCAATATTAATGCCAATTTTAGAGATGCAAAATACTGCTGAAGGTTCTGAGCCAACAAGCAAATAAATATCTCATTTCAGTCAGACAATCTAGGATAATCAGGAGTAGTCAACAGTGCTTTGGAAAATACTGCAGGCAAGAAATAAAAATGGTACTTCAATTTCTTGTAGCAAAAATAAGCAGTACGTGTCATACAGACACATTCCTGCCAAAGTATTTTGCCCTTCATTAGCTCCTGAGACAAATCCAGATCTCATGCAGAATTACAAGGGGCAAGATCTAAATAGATAAGATAGGCATAAGTACTACATGCTATTATTTGGATTATTTTCAATTTTTATGTAATTGTTATAGATCATAAACTTCTAGAAATTTTGTCTAAGAATACTTTATGCAAAAGCAAAAACAACACAGGCTCTAGATGATGGAATTTGCTTAGTGTCTTAAGAAAAAACCTTTCTAGATGCTGGAATGAAAGCGCTCTTACTTGTAAACCCCATAATTTTTTTACAAATGCCACTATATTGTAAAGAAAATAATTTTTAGTTAATGCTTCTTGAAAATTTATGGTAGAAATAATATTAGTAGCTTTGGATATTATTCAGACTAAAAAGAAGTGTTCATAATAAGGGAATAACCTGTTTAAATTATTTCCTCCAGAAAGAAAAATCTTATTCCTACAAATTATTCAATTTTAATATTTTAAGATTCTTTCAAATTTCTAACTTGCATCACCCATAATATGACAAATATTTTTGTACAATTTTTAATAAGCTATTTTTAAAAATCACTCTTTCCAATCTAGTTTAATATACCAAAGTAAAAATATTTACTTTTACACAGAGTGTTTTTCTTAAGTATATGTCATAGTCATGTTCACAGCATAGAATTAAGTCTTTATCTAATGGATCACAAATTTTTATTTTAAAGCCTTACTGAAGTTTCAGGGATTAAATAACATGAAATGCATTTTTGCTTAACAAAAATTATACATCCTCTGGCTTTTCTGGGCAAGACACATTTAAAAAGCCCAGGCAAGGCGCAATAAATTTAAATGACCAACCATTTGAACCAGATAGCATGGGTCACTGTTCTGAGCTCTGCATGAGCTTTGCAGAAACAGGGATAACTCAGCTGAATTAGGTACTCACTGGTCTATAATCTGATTTCCCTGTTGCCACCATAGCTGAAAAACAACCATACTGAAGCTGGTAATCCATGGTATTAAAAAAATTAAAAATTAAAAGAGGGAAAGACAGAGTGGGGAAGAGAAAGAAAGAATGAGTGAGAGAAGGAGAGTGATGGGAGAGAAGAGAGCTTAAGGGGAGAAGAACATTCAAGATGCAGTGGGAAATAAAATGTTTAGCCATGGTAGATCTGTTCTGAATTTATATGGCTGGTGTGAAACCTACTGCATCATTACTATACTTAATTTTTAAAAGTAAAAATATTTGTAAGTGTATGTAGGTAAATACTTGTTTCTACATTATTGCACACTGATCAAGTAAACAAATTCTTTCTGTACAGGATAAATGTTCCTAGAAAATATGTTGGAAGACAGTTATCAGGTTAAGGACTGAATTATTTTTATAAGTTTGTCAAGTGTTTTATTATCTTAAACTGCTTTGCTAAAGACCTGTAAATTTCCTACATACTTGAAAGATGATTTGCAATCTCTCGCTAATAAAGTGCACTAGCACAGTCCTTACCAAAGGAAAGGATCTTCAAATTACAGAGAGAAAAAATACATCATATGATCACAGAAGGTGGGAGGAATCTTAAACATCAACCAGTTTCAATTTCCCTGACGTGGGCAGAGGCACCTTGCAGTAAGACCAGGTTGTCCAGGGAACTGAGATTTAGTGACAGTTGATACCTTTATTCCAACCAGACAAGCTTGGTCAAAGAGAATCACTTAAAAGTAAAATGAGAGAAAAAAACTATTATACCAAGGTGACAACCAAAGTAAGCCTTCTGTTCTCTCCTGACCACTTGCTTTATATCAAGAAGGATTAGGGATGGTGCAGTCATTGATGTATTTGTGAATATCTACTCTTCATGGTCATATGCATATATCAGTTCCTTGTATATTCAAATAACTTCTTGTCTGCCACTGAATATTATTTATATAATGACACAGGAGATATATTAGCTTTAGAAAACTTGGAGAATATTAGTTTTAGAAAACTTTGAGAGCTATTTCACAATCTAATGTGGCATCATGCCCTAGGTTTTTGTATAATTGTGAAATTTCAACCCCAGTTTGTTCTCATATTTCAGAAAATGGACTGTTCTCTTAAATCAATTTTTGAACTACTAAGGAATGCACTTCAAGAAACTATGCTGTGACTGACTTATAAACTTGAGATAGAAAGCCTTTCCAATATTACTTTTTAAAATAAATTTAATATGCTATAGTTGTGCCACTAATTGTTCTTTATACAAAACTATGTTTTATTAACAAAAACCAAAAACAAAACCAACAAAAAACCCCAACAACCAGACATTATGGATAAACCAGTTTGGTTTTTTTTAAATATTCTTCACTTGCTGTTTTAATGGAAATAGATTACAGCCAATAAGTCTTAAGAGTTCAATCAAAATTTGATCACAAACCAAGAAACCCTTGGTTTGTATTATGTCTGTTATTGACAGCCTTGGCTGCAGTGATCATAAGACTGTGGACTTTGGGGTCCTGCTGAGCACCCTGAAGGTTATTTCTAAGACAAAAGTTTCTGGGCTTCGCAGAGGAGGCTTCAGCTTGCACAGAGCTCAGTTGGGAGGGATTCTGCAGGAATCTTCCATGGAGGATAAAGGAGTTACTGAGTAGTTGAAGATTTTTGGGAGCACTCTTCTGGAAGCACAAAAGCAGTTCATCCTCTTTAAGGTAAGGGAAAGCAGGCAAAGCAAGGGACTCCCTTGGCTTAACTGCAAGTATCAAAGTCTGCTCAAATGTAAAATAAAAAGAATCATGCCAGAAATGGAAAAGTGAACAAACACACATTGAGAACTACAAGAGCATTGCTAGGGTATGCGAAGATGGAGTTAGAAATGCAAAAGCTCAGCTCAAACTGAAATTGGCTAGAGATGTCAAAAACTACAAGAAAGGTTCTTCAGGTATGTAAATAACAATCAAAATCAGAAAGAAAATATTAGCCTGATGTTACCTCAACAGTCTGTTTACCTCTGCCTGCTGGCTTCCTGGCCTTGGGAAAAAAATATTCAGGTTGATGAAAACACAAAGCCACTGTGAGTGAAGGAAGAATTGTGTACGAATGATTACATGAGCATGACCCCTAAAACCTGATGAGTCCTGACATTATCTACCCAAGGGTATTAAGGGAGCTGCCTGACACAATTGCAAGGCCACTCTCCATGATCTTTGAGAGGCCATGGAGTTCAGGGGATGTCCTAGAAGAACAGAAAGAGGCTAATGTCACCCCCATCAACAAGAATGTCTTGAAAGAGGATCCAGGAAATTACAGGTCCATCAGGCTTACTTCATCCCAGGGCCAGTTATGGAACGAATTCTCCTGGAGGTTCTCAAAAGTCAGATGAAGCAGGGGATTGGGAAAAACCAGAAGAGGTTCACCAAAGGCAACTTGTGCTTGACAAACGTGATCTACTACAACAAAGTAACATTTGGTTGATGTAGGATGAGTGGTGGATGTTGTCTACACAGCAATATCCACCTATATCTTTTAAATAACTTATTCTGTAACTAAGCACACAAGTTACTTAATTGTAATATTTCTTTCTTTGTACAGTGGTTTTAAATATTTTTCATGCTTTTTGTTTCCCTATGCTATATTTGCTCTGTGTACTACAATTAAGATAATGAAAAATATCTGAAATCCTGAATATTATGAGCTTTTAAAGACATTTCCTTTGTAGGTCTACATAACCTTTCTTCAATGGCTCTGTCTTTAAAGGGTCTATATCTAAGTTTAATTCCAGGATCATTTTTCACAAGTCATATTATTGTTCATGTCAGATTAAAAATTTAAGAAATTTGAAACTTTTGGGGACTATAAAGTATCACTAGAGAATGGCAATAGTGGAAGTTAGTCAAGCAGCCTGCAATATGTTCTCACATGGTTTTTTAAGACCAAAAAATACAACAAATTCAAAAAACCTTTTCTCATTATGGATGTAATTATACTTCCATAACCTCAAA
The DNA here is from genome assembly GCF_050655825.1 of Lonchura striata. Classification (NCBI taxonomy): domain Eukaryota; kingdom Metazoa; phylum Chordata; class Aves; order Passeriformes; family Estrildidae; genus Lonchura; species Lonchura striata. Next base: position 101,643,617 of record NC_140704.1, read on the forward strand.
AGTGAAGGGAGCCGAAGATTTGTTGTTTTTGGTGTTACAGAAAAACCTAACAACACTGACCAAAAAAAGAAAAGAAAAAAAAAGAAAAGAAAAAAGAAGAAAGGGAAGGGAAGGGAAGGGAAGGGAAGGGAAGGGAAGGGAAGGGAAGGGAAGGGAAGGGAAGGGAAGGGAAGGGAAGGGAAGGGAAGGGAAGGGAAGGGAAGGGAAGGGAAGGGAAGGGAAGGGAAGGGAAGGGAAGGGAAGGGAAGGGAAGGGAAGGGAAGGGAAGGGAAGGGAAGGGAAGGGAAGGGAAGGGAAGGGAAGGGAAGGGAAGGGAAGGGAAGGTCTGTACCCCAGTTATTCCAAAACCATTTGGTTCTGACGAAAACTATCTATCTCAACAATAAAAACTTAGTCAGACAGTCCAGCAGTTTAATAGATGAGCACAGATATTGTACAAGAAGAAAGAAAAAATGACAATTCAAAGCCCAGCATTCTTACTTAGTAGACTGAGTGGTGTCACTCCTGACAGTAATTATGGAGTGCTTTGCTACATACAGCACATCAGTCTGTGTTTAGTTGACATTTGGGAATTACAAAAAAGCCAACCCAGCAACTACAGTTTTGAGTAATTTTAATTATTGTTTATTGCAAGAATTTCAGCTCACATGAGTTTTAAACAACTCATGTACATTATATTCCTAGTCATCAAATGCTTAATTTAAAAAGTAACTTTGCATATATTTTTTAATTTTTAATTTTTTTTTCCAGTGCTCAGGTTTGATGATGCTCTAGAATATGAAAAAATATCACTCTGCCATTTGTATAGTGGGAAAGCAAGGATTTAAACCAATGCTTACTGAAAACTCAAGAAGCATAACTGATTTTGCAAGCCACATAAGGCTGCCTATTGCTCACTATTTGCGATTCTTCAGTAAGCCATCAAAATATCACAATCCAAGAGAGCTGAAATTTTGACTATTCACAAAGGAAGGTATACCTTTATGAAATATTGCCATGGATTTTTCTTAATGTGTCCAAACAGTTGCCTATATATTATACATGAGAATTTCTCAATACTACTAGAAAAAACATTGCTGTATTCTGATGAGATTTCTACATACCTCTTATGTAAAAAAGAACAAAATCCTCTAAATCAGAGCTACAGCCTAATGTCCTTTTAGTGCTGTGAATTTTTAAGAAAGGTCTTTAGCCTTTGAAGGGGAATTGAAATGAGAATTGTCACATAAAGATTTGTTGACAAAGGTATCAGCTTGTGAAAAGAAGGTCTGTAGCCAATAAGGACACACAGTCTTCCAATGTTGTGAAAATTTCACATTTTCTAAACTGCCTTTTAGGGCACAGCTCAGGCAGGCTTTGAAGTCCATGCTATACTTTGATTGGAGTAAGTAGGAAAGTCTTATACATATGTATTCCTTCACAACTTTATTTGATGATACAATAGAAAATGTTCAACTTGTTTTTCCAAACACTAACTCTGAATCCAAAACCCTCAGAGGAATTGGGTCTTGCCCATGTGTTCATCAAAAGAAAAGAGAGTGAAAAGAACGTGGATAGGTTTGACCATTTACATTTTTTGAAAGCATTTGATATGTATAGTGAGTATTTTCACATATCTATTATTTTGTCTCAAATGAGTCTCTTCATCAGTATTTTTCTAAAGGCTAAAAAGGGGGTTTGAAGATGACCTGCTATAAGGGACACAATTACTTAATCTTTCACTGAAGAAAGCCTACAGACTGACATAAGTGTATTTCTTGTTTTTCTCTTAGTCACCACAATACCTCTTAAATATGCCTCTAGTAAAAGCTGCTATTTAAATTATGAACTACAGCCAAGCCTCTGATCAGTGCTTGTCATGGAACATGAATATATTAAAATGTCTCTATTTATTCAATTAATTTGCTGGCAAGTAACTCCATTGCAGTAGATATAAATTCATAATAAGTACGTATTGGTTTGTGATGGAAAAATATGGCTGTAGAAGTGAGCATTTTTCTATACCTGATAATTATTACAATTACTAATTTCAAATTAAGTTATTTTCTGTACCTGAATACTCATTCAGAATGTGGTTTGACAGACAGAAAGTGTTACCATACTGAGACTGGAGAAATGCACTGAAGTAGGAGCTCAAATATGTGGGGGTATTTGTGAGTTCTACAGCTGGAATAACAAATTGTTTATCTGAGTAGAGCAAAGTAGGAACCCAATCCATAATTTCCTGATGGAGATTCTCATTACTGAGCTATTACAAGGTGATAGGAACACAGTAAATTCCAGATTACAATACTTTTTAATGGCACAGGTATTGTTTAAGAACATGTCCTAACTGGATGAAATTGAAATAAAAATTCCACTTAAAAGCTTCTTTCCAGATATGTTTATAAAGACATAAATCTTATTTAACTAATGATGTGGAGCAAATGGCAGGAATACAGTGTATATTAGCACATTATGTTTAGCATGATCCTGTCTGAGGCTGTTATTAAAAGATTACATTTGATTGTCAGTGTTATTTTTCAGAAATGTTGCATGACATCTTATTTACCTGTAGCTCTGGGAACTGTTCATAACACTTTTTGAGTTCCATAATTAATTTTCACTCTTATCAGCTCCCAGGTTTATAAAGAACCTAGCCTTGGGTTACAATTGCTTTTGAAAACCTAATTCTTACTTTTTATGCTTTCTGAAGTTTTAAGCTTCATTTTTTATTCTAATTTTGATATTAATAATTTCTCAGTACTTTTAGTTATAACTACTGTAGTAAAATGCAACATTGTGAAGAAACTGGTTGTTTTAACTCCCATTATAAATTCAGGCTGAAAGTCCCTTCATCAATTCTTGCTTCAATTCACACAGAAGAAACAGAGTTTTCAGGTTCGTGGCTACTCTAATCAGAAAGGAGCAAGGGCAAGAAAAATAAAACAAGATATAAAAGAAATGAAAAAAGAGCTCCTCTCAACTAGACAGATGATATAATGGGAGAATGAAAGTGAATTCAGGACACTTTTTCATAAAAAAATCAGAATAATAGTAGAAATAAATAATAATAATAATAATAATAATAATAATAATAATAATAATAATAATAGTAGAAACTTACAGCATCATCTGAAAAATTCCATAGGCAATATATACTTGTATTTTGCTCACCTTCTGATGCAAGTGCTTCCATACTAGGAGTCTTTTTGTTAGCAACCTTTGCAATGACACAACTAACACTGCAGAATTAAACCTCCTGTTGACACACGAAGTAGCGCTGCACTTACTAACATGTCCAAATGTCAGTTTGGTACCTCTTTTTCCCTTCATCATTCTGGTAGCATAGTTGGAAGGTACTGGAAGAAAGTTTTTCTTTCATAGTCTTTCAATTTTCTTCACTTTGCAAGTGCAAATATTCAGTATGAATTATTTAGAGGACTGTATAGTTATAAATAAGAAATGCCAAAGCAAAGTAAGGTTATCAAGCTATAAATATGATAATAGTGTTCAAATATCTAGCTGGATGCCAGGTTTTTTCTATAGAAGGTAAGGGCTGCTCCAAAATAGAATATTGCTTGCTTGAGACAATGCATTAACCAGTTCTAATCATTAACATATGCCTTGAATCACCATATATCTCTAACCTTCCTGTTTAGTGTGAGCTCTTATTGAACTACAAAATTCATATTTGTCTATGTACATGATTAACCAAAATCTGACTAGACATGGAAAAACACTATCTGATTAAAATCCCTAATTTGCTTTTATGTTACTATTTATTCCATGTTCTCTCTCTCAGCAAAAATTTCCATCAGTCCAAGTTTCCTGCCATTACTTTATGTTCTTTGTAGCCCCCCTGAGTGTGATGTATTGCCTATTAAATAAAGCAAAAATTCTGAATATTATGAGAGAGGAGTGCAATTAGTAGCAATGAGACCTTGAGTAGTCCTATACCATATCCATCTATCACATTCTTAGAAAAAAGGTCTTTGTTCTCCAAAAATCTGTACTCACAATTTTGTTCCAAATGACAACTGAGTTTTGCAATTGTTAAGAAGCATAAAACTTAGGAAATTAGATTGTTGGAGATGAGAGCTTTTGAAATCTTAGTTCAAGGTGGATAACCCTGTTTGAAATCTCCCCCTACTGAACTGATCAACTTCATTTCAACAACTGATATCTCCCTATTACCTGGTCCCTTTTCTCAGGCCTCTTCCTGAATAAAATGTCCTTTGCCAGAATGCATATTCCTTCTGTGTAAGGGGAGAGTGGGGGTAATTTTCTTATTGTACATTTGCATTTAAATTGCTGCTATGGAATATGGGGAACACATTGTTATTTAACTTTTTTTTCTTATTAAGAAATCATGCTATCAATATTCATTTATTGTGCTTCCTTCACTATTAGCACAGCAGTACAGTGAGTTAATTAGTCATTTTAATAAAATGTGGCTGTTCCCTAAAAGATAATTATTAAGCAGAAAATTGCAGCTTATCAGCAAAATACTGGCTTTTTGTCCTACAAATTTATTTTTTAAAATTGATTTGTCACTTTAAGATTATTAGATTAATTTTCTCATGCTTTTCCTCTACTTATGCTAAAATTGAACAACCATAATTTTTCCAATCTACTCTTTATGGTTTATTAAGACTCTTTAATAGAAATAACATTTTTGCTCATTAGTTATTTATGTTCATTTAATGCTGATGTGAAAATGTGACTTCAGCTTTATGAAATCAGCAGAACCTGACTATAATTAACACTTCAGTACATGTATAAAGTGGGCATTTTTCATCTTTCCAGTTTCCTGAAACAAACTAACCTTGAGCACTAGATCAGTCTTCACTTATTCTGATGAATACTGGCAAGAATTAGGAAATACCAGCACTTTAATAATGCACATTTAAATTTTGATGAAAATATTGCAGAGTTTTCCTTTTCTTGTCACTCAAGTTTTTATTTTTATACATGTTTTTATGTATGTGTATTTTTAAAAAAGAAAGTAGTGGAAGGAAAACACTGACAATACAATAAGACTAAGCAGAATGGCCATATCCCTTTTGCCCAGAATTTGTCTTACCACTAACCTTGCATTTTGGATCAAGAATTGCAGATTACCTATGAAGAGTTGATGTTTATGATGATTTTATGTCTGGTTGAACCAAACTTTTCCCTGTCTATAATCCTATATTCTTTATATTTCCATTTCAATATTCAGAATCTAGTGGTGGAGGGAAGAAAAGGATTAAGGCAATATATAAACCACAGATAATATCAAGTACTTGCCTTTGTATTCTTATTTTAATTTTAGGAAAGAAGCATTGAAATTTTAATTCAATCATTTTAGTAATAGTACTCTTTCCCCCCTGCTTATTTTCCCCTTTTTAAAAATTATTTTTAGTGTTCTACATTTTCATTGAGGATGTCTATACCCCCTTGATAAGCAATGACACCAAAAACCCACAAGGGCACTTTGGTATAGAAAGCAGATATAAAGTACAAAGAATTGCCAGTTCAAATCTTATTTTACCCAAGAGGTTTGCCATAAATGCAGGTTTATAAAGCCTCACATCTGTAACCTTATCACTAATGACATGACAGTCACAAAATACATCCTAAACTGCAGTACAGAAGTTATACAGAATTCTGCCCTGCATATTTTGTGACAATAGCAATGAATTCAACACTAATAAAATGCAATTTACTCTTGTTTTAAAGATATTTTGGGAAAAATAATGAAATCAAATAATTTTAAGGTTAAAATGTGACTCATTCCTCTCTATGGTGTCTATTAAACTAGTACAGGATTAATAGTTTCTCTGTGCATATATATATATATATATATATATATATATATATATATATATATATATATATATATATATATATATATATATATATATATATATATATATATATATATATGGGACTTTTGTAAAAATATAAATGAGATGCACATGTTAAACTGGTCCTATTTTAATTCTTAACTTCCTCAAGAGAAAAAATACATTGACATAATTATTTGAGTGCAATCTTATGAACCTAAAAATAGATTATCATGATTTTAAAATTTATTAAAATTAACTGATAATGGAATAAGTGCTAAGCTTAAGGAAGGCTTCAGTTTATTGCCATCTCACTTTTACAGCACATTTTCCTGTGGAAGTTATTAAAAATGCTAAAGCAATAGTGAAAACTAGATTTCACATCATAGAATCATAGTCCTTGCAGATTAGTACATAATAATGTATATGGAAACATAGGGTGGTTTGAGTTGGAAAGAACCTTAAAGATCATCTAATTCCAACCTCACTGCATTGGGCAGAGACACCTTCCAGTAAGATCAGGTTGCTCAGAACTGCATCCAGCCTGACCTTGAACATTCCAAGGGATGGGGCAGCCACAAGTTGTCTAGGCAACCTTTTCCAGTGCCTAGAAATTGTTACAGTAAAGGATTTCCTGCTAATATCTAATCTAAATCTGTCCTCTTCCAGTTTGAAGACATTACTCCTTGTCCTATCACTATATGGCATTTGTAAAAAGTCCCTGTCCAGCTTTCCAGTAGGCTTTCTTTAGGTACTGGATGGCTGCTGTAAGGCCTCTATGGACCTTTGTCTTCTGAGAATTGAAAATATTTCCTGAGATATAATGTCTTCTATATTTTAAAATTATATTATACTACCTCTTATTAACTTAATACACAAAAAGTTGCTTTTTCTTAGCAGCAAATATTAAGGATTTTTTTAACACCATTCACAGAATGAAAGGAAGAAAATTTAGAGACAGTACTTCATGACCGACTGAGAAGAACAGATGGTAGCTGCACACAGATGCTGATGAAGGCAGATGACTACTCCACTTTCTTGAAGTAAACAATAGTCTAATTACTGACGATGGTTCTCCATTGTAATAAGAGCAAACAGTAAAATAAAATTGAAGCATCATAAGTTTCAGGAGCAGATGAGTGCTCTAATCAAACTAAACAATACTAATTATTACATATAAATTTTAATAGCATTACTGTCACAGCTGGTCTGTGGCTGAGCCATTGATTTGGTTATAAATAAGAAACCCAGCCCGGTTTCATAAACCAGCTCCTGGGTTGAGCTATGATAGGATGTGTTTGAACACATGCAGGGACTTCACCCAGTCACGTTCCACCCTGAGCTGCAGACATCGCACTGGCACAGGAGCTGGGCAGTGTTTAAGCAAGACCAATGGGCTGTCTGGACCAGGAGATTCAAATCCTCCTCTTTAAGGAGGGTGCAGACAATAAAACAAGCTGCTGTCACATGGGAATCCTGAGGTGTGTGTCATCTCTGTCCCACTCCCCCCTCGTTGCACATTACTATTGACAAAATATAAACTGAGGTGATAGAATAGCTGCAGAGAAATATTTCCTCCCTTTGACTAGCTGACAGCAAAAGATGTTATATGTTTGAAAAGGACAGAAAAAATGCATACTGTTGCACAGTATCCTTTTCCTGACCCAGAGATGGGGCAACTGAGAGGTGTTTTAAAAAACTTTTATTCCATTTTCAGCCTCATGAGAAGGGTGAGACAATACAGATGTTATAATGCACGCCATCACAATCAGAAGGCAACTATTTCCTAATTGCAATACATTAAAACTGTTTCTTGGCCTATCAGCTTCCTGCCATGCCATGCTGTAGATGCCTTAAAGCCAGTCATCTAAAACTACCCCTTATATGTCCTACTACAATGCATCTTTCACAGTTCTATTTCTCAGAAGTATCTAGTCTTATTTGCAAGGCCATCTTTGAAACTTTTTTCAAGCTCCATTTCTCTCTCAACAATATCTGTCCTATTCCATGGCATTTCTAAGTCAGCATTTCTTATTTCAAAGTTTGCATAAGGACAAACACTGTGTGGGCCTTCTGTCAGGCCCTGAGAACTCTCTACAAATCTATTTCCCACTGCATACCTTAAGAAAAGACCCACACCAGGTATGACTACAAACTGTCATACTCTAAAAGTTATGATTACATATGAAGGACAACACAGACTTTTATTAAAGAGAACAGAAGAATAGATATCTAGTAGGAAACAAGAGTAGAAAATTATATGAATTACATTAGGAATTAATATATAAGATCACATCATCCTGGCAATATATATTACTCAGCAAATAAATCAGAAAGACAAAGAGAGCACACTGTATTTACTGAAATTACAAATGTACTGGATGCTTCTCCTTTACTCTTTTTTTTTTTTCTTTCCATTATCAGGTAAATTTCTAGCTAAAAATATAAGTCCATTGGTGATATACAAATTATCTTCTAGCTCACTAAATTTGTACTGGCTCAGTGCTCATTTGTTTCTTTTGAAATATGAATTTATTGTATAGTCAATAATTTCAGTTATTAGTAAAAAACAAAACAAAACAAAACCTAAAAGCAACAAAACAAACCAACATAAAACCCAATAAATAATGAACCCAGACCCTTCCTCCATGATTGTGAAAGTTTTATAAGCAAAAAGGACAAGGGAAGGACATTATTTTGTTTGTGCTTGTTGCTTTGAATATTTGTTCTGTTGTATTTTCTTCTTTGGTTTCCATGCTTTGACTGACAGGAGCAATTGACATAAAAATGTAACTAAGTACTCCACCAAATATTTATTTGATCAATCTGCTCTCAGTGTTCAATTCTCAGTTCAAGAGCATCCATACTTATGAAAAATTAGTACTATGACATTCAGCTCTTCACTTTGGTATCTCAATAATAGCTCCTCATATTAATTTTGAATGACAGCCTCTAATGAAGGGTAACTCCATTAAAATAGAATCTTAAATGAGTTTACCTATGAAATCCATTTAATCATTTTGCAGATGGAACATTATTCTTGGACCACAGGGAAAAATGATACAGTAAGCATCCAGGATTCAGACAGCTGAAGAAATGTTGTCTGTTTATTTTGACTGCAAGGTAATTGCTTTGCTCAGAACACAAATTTCAGAATTTTATTTTTTTTGCTCTCTTGAGAGACAAATTCACTTTGGCACTGAAAATGTATATTGACCATAGAAAAGTCTAAACAGAGACATTGTGTATCTAGCCTCTTGTTCCAGCCCTAGTCCTGATAGAAACAAACACATCTTGCCCTTTCCTTCAATGCTAGAGAAAAATATCCTTCCTGACTGTAACAGAAACAGTGCTAGCCCTAATCCCATTATGTGCCATCAGATATTAGTTTCTAAGTTTGAGAGTTTCTTATTAAAAAGGGAACTTATATTTCACTCTTGCATCTTGTGGAAATAATGGAAGCATCTCTATCACTTTATCAAATATTTTTCTTCTTATTTTATAGTACTGGGCTTGGAAGCTTTACAGTGATTCATAATTTTGGTACATTTAATGAACAACAGTTGTTATAGCCAATATGAAACCAGTGCAAAAAGAAATTATTTATATAATAGTTAAGACATCTTGAATAAATAAACAGTAATATTAAATGAAGAAATAAGTAGATGAAAATACACAGAACATAAAAAATAAACTTAGTGTGAGATTACAAGTGACAAGTTTTAAAGAAGCTCCTGGGCTGAGATAAAAATACATTGCTTTCACTAAATCCAGTGGCATTATACTTGCTTAAAATAAATATGAATTTACCCATTTCATTTACTGTCTTCCAATCTTTGAGAATCCTCTCAAAAACATTGCTTTATTGCTGTAGAACTATTGCAAATATACAGATAGCTGGTATCTCAGAAGCACACTGTGCTTGTTTCCTCAGACAATATTTACTAATCCTTTATTAATCAGTAGTGATATCATATATTGTGTTTAGGATGGTGACTCTTGTTGAATGAATGCAGGTAAAGTTCCAAAAATAGAGGTTTTCTAGAGAAATTGTGGCATCTCTGCTGCTGGAAACATCCAAAGCATTGAGTGGCTCTGAGCAACTACATTTATGCTCAAAGTCAACCTTTGAGCATAGGGTTGGGCTGAATCTCTTCCTTTTCTTACGTTCTTTCCAACCTAAATTATTCTGATTCCAAAATGTTACTGAAACGGAAATATTTACGTCTCACTAAAAATAGAACTTAATTTTTCAGTTTTCCTTCTGATAAAAATGCAATGGTTGTTAAGGACTTTGAAAAGTTTCAAACACACAGCATGTTGTTTGATTTTCCTTATCAAATATTTTAATTAGAAATAAGAGGTGATACTGGATTCTACAGCAGACCATTTAGGTACATTGACTATTTTCCAGTGTTATTAAGCATAACAGCAAATAGTATACATCAATTAGCCTGATTTAAATAAATATATTGGATTGAGAATAAAATAGAACAAATTTAGATGATTAATGTTTTTCAACTCAGATACTGCTAAAGATTTTATCTTAAATACAATGTTTGTAGACTGAAGATCAAACACTATCAGTTTTAAACTTAGATTTGTATCAGTGGTAATTATTTTAGTTTGAAAAATCCTGAAAACACAATTTCATTCCCTAAAATCTACATGAGCTCCAAAACTTCAATAGTCTTTCTTATTAAGTTTTGAAAGAAGATCTATATTTCCAAAGACACAAGGCATGAATATGGATTTTCTTATGTAAGAAGCATAATTTACTAAGAATAGTCAGATCTTCTGTTGTACAAGCTGAAAATAAATTACGTATCAAATTATATGCTATAAAATTTATAGTATCTTTACTTCATATTAAGGAAAAATGGCAATATAAACTAAATTTAAAAAGAAAAGTAGAGTGTAATGCAATTTAAAGTATATAGGCATGCTATAGAAATAAAGGCTTTTTTTTTTCCCGGTGTCAAAACTTAGGCTAGAATTGTAATTTATTTCTTAGTCTCTTCTTCTGAATATTCTGAACTGAATTTACTTTTATGAAACAGTTAATTGGCCTTTATAGAGAAATGTGTTCACAAAGATGCCTTCTTTAAACAGATTAACTTTTATTTTTCCAAGAAGACTTGCAGACTCTGGCCATTTCTGGGAGTAACAACAAAGAGTGATAAGACACAATGTGCTTCAATTTCAACTGCAGGCATAAAACTCCACAGACCTTTTGGAGAATAAGAGAGCAGTGAAACCTAACAAATACAGCTTGAAATACTAAACATGCCCACATTTACCTAAACAATTTCAGTCTAATAAGGAAGAAATCTGAAGAAGGAGAAAAATCTACAGCTAGGTAACCAAATTAATAATTAAAAAGTCTATTGATGTTTACTTAAAAAAATAAAAATTAAGAAACACTGATGACTCATCTGATCAGTGGATGACTCAGGGATTACTCATATAAAAAGATATCATCCACCAAGTAGGATTCTTCCCAGAGCAGCAATAGATACAGTCCGACAGTGTACCATTTTAATTGTCCCTTTCAGAATAGAATTGCATTTAATATCCTTCACTTATCCATATAATGGCAGCAGTAAGAATATTTTCTCAAAATTCTTGTGATGCCATTTCTCTATATGTCAAATCTTCTGCTTAGAGTATTAGCCCCAGGCTCAATGATGAAAATACCAAAAATCTCCTTAACAAACAACAAAAAACAGCACCACTGCCACCCCCATAAAATAAAGCAAACTATTCAAATTCCAATTCTATGCATTTTACATTACAATGCAAACATTTTCTGGTGTTATCTTTGCTCCAATAGAGCTCCTTTTGTTTCCTGTGACAAAAATAAGGCCAAAAAATGCTAATGAAAAATAATAATGCTCAAATGAAATGGACAAAGTAATTTGAGTTCTGCATTTTCACTAACTATGAAATAATGGGAATAAACATGGGCTCAGGGAAGTGTGCTCATTTCTGGAGGGAGTGGCATACAGAAAAAATGCAAGATAGCACAAAGGCTGATAAGAAATAGGTTTGTGCTATGAGTGATTTCATATACCAGCATAACCTTGAACCTGCACTCTTTCTGATTTTGTTCCAGGTTGGAATTACTGGAAGTGGACTGGGTATAATTTGACAATAAAAACAGTGTGTTTTGAAGTGATGGAGTAAGCTCTCAGGGAAAAAAAATATTAGTATCAATAATCAACACTATTTTATATAATAGCAAAGTACAGACATTCTATCAAAGAGAAACAATTAAAAATTTTAACAGCATAGTCAAGCCCTGGATCTACAGTTTCATATTGACAAAATTTGAACTTGCAGTCATGAAAAAGATTATTGGAATAGACAAGGTTCTTGAAGCATTTAGTGTTTATAGCCATATTGTCTTCCTCATAAGATATGAACAGCAAAAGAAATCTGTCAGCAAATTAACAAATTGATGTGTTAGAGCAATGAGACTAAAATCCATTTCTTGGAAACACTATCACATGACCAAGACAAGAAGGAAACATGAATAATCAAGCTGGACTGTCCAGAGTAAATATTGAACTTGGAAATTTTGAACACAAAAGTAAGAGAACTGTGAACTTGCAGTAGTTTGAATAAATTATGTTTCAACTGCTATGCCATAACCTGAAAAGCAACATTGGCTTTATATGCAATGAGCAGATTTACATGAAACTAATGATGTACAAAAAGTGAGGTTGGAAATCTCGGATGGTGTGAACTACAGCTGAGTCTTGGCAACTAAAGCCACAGAACATAATGCTTTATGAGAGATGTGATAGAAAACAAACAAACCTAGCAATCCCAAAGCAGAAATCACCATAAAGAAGAGGGACCCACCCCCCTTCATTATTGCATTACTTATATGACATAATGTGGTAAATGCACAATATGAAGAAATTACAATAGTTACTGAGGTCTACAGAATCCTTCATCCTAAGGTCTTGAAGTGGAATTTAAAAGCACCCTGAATTATTCATTCTATTCAGAATTATTCTGAATATACTGTACAACTCAATATTATCCTTTTGTGACAAAGAAGGTATCACTTCAGGAAGCAATAAGTATTAGGAATATGAAATACACATTAATTGCCACAAATAATCCTGAATTTATGTTTTCAAATATTTATATTATTACTTTTATTTGCTTTAAATTGTCATTTTCTGTCATTTACAAGCACCACATAAATTATTTTCTTTCATTTATCCTTGTGTTCTGCTTACAGGGCATACATGAACTTTCAGTTTTTCCTTAGATTTCACAAAATCAATTTTAAATCTGAGGGTTTTTTTAGAAAAATCATATGCAAACTTAGTTTTTCAAGGCAGAACACCCCAGAAATCTCCATACCTCATTAGAAGTATGTTGCTAAATCCTTTTTGATCAATTGCAAAGAAGATGCATCGTTTGCAGGATCAGACAAAATAAGTTACTTCAAATGTAGAAGAACAGTGAATGTAAATTAAAAAATTACTGAGATAATTCAGCTTAATCATTGTGTTGTTGTATAGTTCATGGAAATATATCAGAGAGCCTAAATCCATAAGGCCATAAATTCTTTTTTCTCCATGTAATTCTAAGAAAAAAAGTAAACATTTTGACACATGAAAGATAATAAATATTGAAAGGAATTAAGAAGGCAACTCATTACCTGTATTAGGGAGCATGAAACATTATCAGACTGAGAAGTGTTAATGTAAGTGCTGCCTCATTGCAAAAATAATTTCAAATATCTTTGTTATATTTTAGAAAAAGCAATTAAGATTTAATGTACAACCTGATTATTCATTCATGAGGCTTGATTAAGTTTGATTTTATTTTAATTCCTTTGTGTCACAAAGATCTTAGCCAGTAGAGCATGGGGTTTTTCTTTATGCACTCTTCCCAACCAACTCACATAATAAAGCTAGGAAAAGAATTTATTAAAAAAAAAAAAAAAAGGAAAACCTTATCCGTAGAACAATTACACAATGATAGAAAGAGAAGTTTCTTACTTCTTGTGATTTCTGCTAATGGTGTTTCAAAGCCTCTATTAGTACTAAATCTCTGTCTGGAGGCAGACATTTGTAGCAAACACTCAACAGAACTCCTATGCACACATCTAAATCTATGCTCATCTACTCCACCCAGCCACACACTTTGAAGATCAAACATATTCAGTGAAAATCTGCTCTAAGTTTTACAAGTATTAATTTCCAAGAGCTTTGAAAGACAAAATATTCCATACTGTATCCTCTCTTTAAATAAACATCTACAGATTCATAACAGTCTACTTACTGTTCAGAAAGAAATTTATTTAATTTTCAGAATGTTTTGCTTTTTATTATTGTACTCCAGTTCTCCATTATCTGACTTATTTATGAAAAACCTCATTGTGTCTATGATTTTTCATTGTAATTTCACCAATGCACAGCAGCATGTCCCTTTCACCAGAACTTTAAATACAAATGGGATAGCAGTTCTAGATTCTAAAGACAACATTTTATAAAATTTACAGTAAATTTAAAAACATTTTTCTGTTAGGATAAGTCTAATGACATGTAAAAATTTCTTTCCTAAAATTTTACCTGAGAATAATGTAAAATTCTGTGCTCAGACTGAGCACAGAAGCTAATGAAAACAGGAACACACCTGCCTTTCAAATACTACAATATATATTACTGTTTTGTAATGGTAGAATTCAATTCAATGTATTCCAATAAACAATAATGTTTATTGAAATAAAACACTGTGTATTTGAATATGAGCTGTTTTTTCCCTTGGCTTCAAATGCTACATAAATGTTATGCAAGCAGACACTGCTTTGTATAACGGGAAGAATAAGATACTCAGAGATAAAGGGAAAAATCATTAATTCGAAGCAAAACATCATACTTTGCACTGAGAAATTTCATATTTTCATGGAGAAGTTTGTTAAATTTAATTTTCAACTAGCAAAAGAGTTATTTTGGAAGTTTTTGTCTGAATTATTACAGATTTTCTATAAAATCTTTTAAAAGAAATTTTGCATATAAAAGGCCAGCATAAAAATAACTCTATCTTACCTGGCACCACTATAAACAGTCTGGAAACATCAAAAGTTTGTCATATATATTGAGCAACTTTAAAAAAATTCTGTAATAATAATTTCCTAACTTTTTCTCCTAAAAATTTCTGTCCATGAGGATATGAGCACGATTTCCAAAGTCTGACTCCAAGTCACAACTGCTACCTTTATAAAAAGAATAATAAACTTGGTCACAACATTTATTACACATAAGTGAATGTGAAATATGCCAAGCTGAACCATTTTTTGTATGATTTGCCTGAAAATATTACATAGTTCAAATGGCTGTAACAGCAAGATTTCAAAAGTCAGACCCAAAATATATGAAGATACAGGGCAGCAAGCTACTGAGAGTCAGAGTACACCAAACACCAACATTAAATCATACTGAAGTTCAGAATTATCACAGAGGGAGCAGCTTAGACAGTGCTCACGGTCACATTTTCATGGACTCTGACCCTGAGCTCAAGGCAGGAAAATATTTTAGTATACATGTAAAAATAAATAAATGGTTGGCTATTAAAAAAAGGACTATAGTGCCGTAATGAGAAAATGGGAATAAAAGTGTTTCTGGATGATTTACTATCAGAATCCTTTCTAAAATGAGATAAAATGCCTGGAGAGAGGCACAGTCTACTCCCTGACCTTGCCGTGGTATGTCATATGGACAGCAGAACCGCAAAGCCCATTCTCTAAGGATACACATAGCATATTGATGCTTTATTTGAACTTTATTTAGTAGAAACATGGTTTCTATGTTATCATCCTACCCTGTGATTAAAGTACTTCGTAAAGTTAGTAGAACCATAATTTATTGAATATTATTGATAGATGTAATTCATATGCGAGTCAGTATTACAAAGAGGACATAAAGTCAGGGAAAAATAAAGGTAAATTTTAAACACTTATTTCTCTAATTTTTAATCTAAGGAAAAGAGACATAGCAAATAAAGTACGCATAGAGAAGTTACACATACAGATAAATTGAGCCGTGATCAATTTTCAATATCATCTAGCTCGCCTGTCCTTCCTAGACTCATGCTGAATTTGGGAACAAAATACAGTACTATTCTTGAATTTTATTTTGCAAATATATTAACACTTACTAATTATTGTTAGAATTTATTCTATAGGGCAAGGTTGGGACTCTTTGTTACAGCAAAGTTGTAGATGTATAGTTTATAGATAAATATAACTCACACTGAAATTACTAAGTCGAAATATTTTTGGTCCTTAGTACCCTATGTGCCAGATAAGATTGTGTCAAGATGTTGAAATTAGGATAGTAACATAAAATAAGCATAAGACATCTTACTAAAAGTATAATTTCTGACTGTCAAGAAGACTGAATATATAAGAACTATCGTGCTGTAATACTGTAATCACTTAGAATGATAGCAAGATTTACACAAAATACTTAAAATGTTACTAGTTTTTGGGGATTGTGTGTGTGGGTTGCTTTTTTTGTTTGTTGGTTTTTTTTTTTTTTTTAATGAGGAATTTCTAAATGATTTTTTTAGTTTGCATTTAAATATCAACATTCTATTTACATAAAACATCAAAGTTCAAGAATCAGGACCGTTATGCTTAACACTACTCCAAATCAACAATGAAGCAGCTTCCTTCTCACAGTACACTATCACTGCACATTGTTACCTGACTGTGAGACAGATTCTCATTTCCACCATGTCTAAACAAGTGCAGAGTAAAAGATATGGATATTTTGTTTGCTTTCTGTTCCTAGTTGATTGATCTGGAACTCATGAAACTGCCAACAACACTTGACTTGATGAAGCTTAGTTTTATGCATTTTAGCACTTCATTTGTTGTACACACAGGCACAGCTATTCAAAATCTGAATGGAGATTGTGGTAATGTGTACACAAGAAAACATCAATTTTACATTATCTAACTACCAGCAAAGTCAAAATTCCACTGAACAATTGCGTTGCTATCAAGAGACACCTGATAGCTTCCTGTGTATCTTAAAAATTAAAAAAAAAAAGCAAAAACAAACCCCACAAAACACAAGACTACACAAAAAAAAAAAAACAAAAAAAACCTGAAAGAGAGAATAAGGGATTAATACTTGCTGCCAAAACACCAGCAGTAAAGAAATAGAGGAATCAGTAAACTACTATGTAAAAAAGAAAGAAGTATAACAATATTCTTTCTCCTCTCAAATAGAAATTGGTATTTGAGAAAAAAAAATAAAAAAGACACACAAAAAAAAAGACAAAAACGAAAAAAAAACAAGACAGGGTTAACAGAGGGGTAGAAAGGGAGAGAGAAAGAAAGAGGCTGAAACAGTAGTTGGCTGCAAATTTTTTTTTTTTACACCCCATGATCACAAATAAGAAAAGCAGACTTGGAGCATCCTCCAAGAATAAAATGAAGAGATGTTCTGAGACAAGCTTCACTCTAAATATTTCAGAACTCAGCAGGCTAAATTTTTACAACATTGACTCAGGAAAGTTATTTTATCTTAAACACTTCATATAATTGTAATTATCACAACCTCTGTGATTTTAAAAGTCCTTCAAGAATATTTATATGCTGAAGTGCTAAAATTACAGTGGAATTTAGATCCCAACTGTTCTAGATGTTAGAGAAGTGCATAATAGGGACCATTTCACAGTATAAAAAGACAGGAAATTAAAATTAAGAGACAAAGAGAGGATGCAAAAAAGGGAAGAAGTGATTGCTTCAAGAAGTGAGAATTACCAGAGAAGTGATTGATCCAAGATCTACTGCAGAGTCACCTTCAGAGAGCAGCATGTCCCAAATCCTTGTCTAATCAGACAACTGATAACCCAGAGCAGCAGCATTCATGTCACCAACAGTAATTGTGCTTTCATAACATAATGAAGGTATCTTATCCAGTAGAATTACACATAATGAGAAATGGGAAGAATATTATAGGCTTGTTTCACATATAGACTCTCTTCTTTTTTTTTTTGACATCACTATATTTTAGCTGAAACTTTCAGAGCTATTTAGCTGAGACTTGCCCTTGCCTAAATGTCACAGCAGATCTAAGGGGTTTTTTTTTTAGTTTTATGCAGATTTTTTTTTTTTTCGAGTTCAGGCACTCTTCAGTACCACTCAACATAAATGTGTCATCATTTTGATATCAAACCTCGAATTTATCACAGGTATGTTGTTTCACATCTTTACTAGGAACAAAAATCTGTTTTTCTGAGTAACACTAAAGAGCAAAGCAATCTTAAAATATTGACGGATGCTAAATTAAAAATTACTCAGCCAAGATTCTGACTGTGGAAAGGCTAAAATGTTAACACCTTGTGTCAATAAAAACTGACTTAATTTGAACTTGAAAATTCCTTCAAATTAAATCAGTGAACATTTACTTAAAACTATTAACTTAGTCTAGTTAAGGGCAACGTGCAAGAATAGTTAGTTGTGTGTCAACTTTGTCTCTTGTAATCTAGATCCTTGAACTGAAGTTATTATTCCACTAAATCTAGTGAGCATTAAAAGATATCTTTTTGAAAATATTCTTTTATTTTAAACATAAATCATAAAAAAAATTTGAAATATCAGACAAAGTTGGAAATATCTCTGAAGTGATGTACACAAAGGATTTTGATTTGCATAAAAAATTAATAGTGACAATTAATCTAAATAATACCTGTATTTCTTACATACTCTAAAGCACCTTTATGACATTAGATGGAACCACTATTAAAAAATAAAAAAAAGTTATATTGTCATAAAATAGTTCTTCTGAAGGCACGAGGATTCTGCTTCTGAAAATGCCTGAAGGCAGTTCACTTGGTTGCCTTTAAGATGCAGAGAGAAACAGATTAAGTATGATATTCTCTTTTATGAAGAACACTATCATATTTAAGCATCTGGATTGTTTCCTGCTAAATTATCTTCTTCTCACTATTAATTTAAGATGTTAAGCAACTGCAGGACAACTGCAGGACATTTTCAGTAGGAAAACTGTAGAAAATATCTTGGACTAGATGGGAGTGTAGGAATACATTTTAAAAAATTGACTGTTCAGGAAGATACAGGCAAGTTTTAAACACAGTGCTTATCTGCAATAATTCTATTTAACTGCATAATGCAGCTAATTCATATCTTACAAATATTTTATATTACTTTATTATTTTTTCCTGCAAAAATACTTATTTAGGTTAAAAAAGGTCTTTTAATTCTGATGACGTGGTAAATGTTGAAGCTGTGTATGAAGACTACGGCAGTCATAGACCAGAGTCATAGACCGTATAGTCATAGACAAAAGTTTCTGTGTATCTTACTAGTTACATAATTTTCTGTGACAATCCCATAAATTTAATTACTGTCTATTGGGACTTCATAACTCTATAAATTATACGTTATGCAGCCTGACATCAGCACTTTAACAAAAATTCTAAGACGGCTCAATCTGTGACATTTGTACATATTCCTTTTCTTGAAATGGTGAATTTCTCTTCTATGATAACATTTGTGTTTATGTAAGATCTTTATTAGTCCATACAGTAACTTATTTCTTTATGAGTGTTAATTACAAAAATAAAATAAATATAAAGGAATAAGACTCTTTTTTCACTTAGATGTATCTAGGCTATTTTACCAAGGTGCATTTTCTTAGGCTAAACCAGTACTTTATAATTACAGACCATTGTTTAATACTGTTCCATAGTTGGATGTAGCAGTATAACCTAAATAAAGAGCAATATATGAATAATTTTTTTGAAAAGGATGTTTTAACATTCAGGGTAACCATGGATACAGGAAACAGCTGGTCATTAAAAGCTCATAGAACTGAACACCTCCAGCAGTAGCCCAAATTTTTATTGCAACCCAGCATTTTCAAACAAAATTCCATCTGCTGACATGAATATAGAGGTCTCCTATGTGGTTTGGAACTTTTCCAATATCTGCAGATTCTTTCAAAAGTACACTCAGACCTTACTAAATTGTCTGCCAATTTGAGTATATTAATTAACACTTTCTTCGTTTGTTAAATGCATAAGCCTTCATTTATCCTAAGAAGGAAGCACCACAAAAACAAAGAAAGAAAAAAGAATATTACAATTAAGAGCTCAATTGCTTACTTGTGGTATCCACTTTTTGCAATGTAGCTGGCAGAACTGACATTAAAAAAACCTTAGATAGCCAGCTGATCTGCTTTTTCATTTTGGGTCAAATGTGGGTCAAATAACTGAAAGGATATTTAGAAATTGAGTAAATGTTAAATATTTTGTATTTAGCCCATTGCTAACTATCTCCTTCTTTCTCCAAAAACAATTAAGAAGAGAGTATATAGGCACAATATGAATATGCACAATTAGCTTGCCCTCATGAAAGTCCTTCTGCAGGAGCATGAGATTTTTTTACTTTCAGAAATGATGCTGCCTGCCTGTATTTTGTCTGAACACTGCTACGTCCATCTGACCATAAACCCAGGATTTTAGATTTGAAACATAGATGCAGAATAGAAAACTGAAAAAAAAAATCATCTTAACTGTTGTGAACTGCAAATCAATGTTCTGAAAGCAAATCAAAATTTAGTGCATCTTCCCTTAATCTATCCATTTAACATCACTGAAACCCAACTGTTAATGTCATCTAAATACTTTTCAAATGTCTAGACTGAATTTGCAGGTTTTCTTTTGCTTCTTTCTCTTTAATCCAGGCACTGTTGTAGCTTTTGAATCTAATTTAGCAAAACACTAAACTCAAAATTAATTGACTGATTTTCAAATATCCTAAGCATATTTTTGCTTTGATGTTGATTATAGTGCAAAGTAACATCCAGGAATATTTGAAGCTGTTGTCTATATATGTACATGTTTCACTTTTAAAAATTTTTAACTTCAAAGAGTAGCATTCTGCTTCTCATGCTTGAAATAAAAGTTGTCAGATCTTATGGCATGTTTTATTACATATCATTGTGATGCTCTAGGCTATACATGTCCTAGCTACCTTGAAATTCTTCCACTGAAATGTTATATGACAGTTTATGGACAACAGGGCATTACACATATATTTTCCTTTTAATGACAGACAAGGACATTTCTTTATCTTAATGTATTTTCCCTGTTCCTGTGCCACTGACAACAAAGCATTCACAAGACTGAAAATGCAATACAGTGCAGAGATGATTAAGAAATAAGTCACATATAACTTTTACACAGGACTGTAATTTGAACCCAATGAAATCTCTGCAATGAAAACTGGTAATGGATTAATATTTTTGTTTGGTTCGTTTTGGGTTTTTTGTTTGTTTGTTTTTGATATATTAACAATCAATGTATAACCATTGTTTGTTTTTTTTTTTTTAAGGAGTCATCAAAAAACTTCTAATTGAGCATGAGCAGTTTTCCAAGCTCCAAGGCCTTCTGTACCTTCAGACATGGCTGATGGACTGAGGTAGGTACTCTTAGTTACAAGAACAAAAATGAATCTTGAAGAAGAAGTGACTATAGTGTGTCAGGTTTCTCAAAGGCCTAACCTTGTGGGCCAAAATCTTGCATTTATATTTGTGAAAATAGTTCTGATTTTATTCATGTGTATACATAAGTATAGTGACAACATTTAATAAAATAGAGGAAAAGCTTTTAATGAGAGGGTTGATATTACGGCTTAGAAACCATTCTGATTCAGAAGACTCTTTTCAAATAGTACTGAGCTTTTTTTTAAGTATTCTGGTTCTTTTCTAGGCAAAGACAGTAGAAGATGATGACTGGCATCCTGAATTATTTTTTATTGGTTAATATGGCATTTCTTCCAAGATAATTCAAAAGCCTTTCATAATTCGCCATAAACTACAATTATTGAAAACATGTCCTACTGAAATTGAAACTAAAATGTTGGATATATGAAAAAAAACCCATCAGTTTTGTTTGTTAAACTGTCATGAAGTCATATACACTAAATTGGTTTTAAAAATACTGATTTTATGGAATGATACTCAATCCTAATTGAGTGTATTCTCATTAATCAGACTATATGTGTTACTCTGCATTACATAAGACAAATTTTCATCACAGGAAATAT
Source organism: Lonchura striata (assembly GCF_050655825.1). NCBI lineage: Eukaryota > Metazoa > Chordata > Aves > Passeriformes > Estrildidae > Lonchura > Lonchura striata. The sequence goes on from NC_140704.1 coordinate 101,665,538, forward strand.
GATTCAGATATGCACAATGTCCCATATAAAAAATATGACTTGAAATACTAATTTAAATGGGAAAAAAACACATTTCTGTTCAACTTTCATTCCACTAGTTGCTAAAGAGAAATAATTTGTAAAAAATAATTTACCTGAAACAAAGAACACGTAAAAAAAAAAGAAATGTTATTGAACAAGCTGTTCTTCAGTACTTCCAGATCTCTTCTTTTATTCTTATGGCTCTGTACAAACATGACACATTTTTATTGTTTCTATGAACGTATTGTATTTCTGACTGTTATCAGTCATGGCAGAAACTGCTCTTGATGCTTGATTACCTTTAAAAAAGGACAAAATATTCTACCAACTTTTGACAGGTCAATGACTTTGTTTGAATTTACCAGACCACTCAGAAGTGCACAGGCAAAGAGAGTAACAGCTCTGCTTAATATATATATATATATATATATATATATATATATGTTTCACTATAAGGAATACTACCGCTTCAGACAACTTGGAGCATGAGGCAAAAATAAAATATTCATTTGGATGATCTTTTTGAACTAGTCTGTCTACAAATAGAAGGCACAGAGGTCTCATTAAGTTTTTCACTAGAGGTAGCAGTTTTGCCTGGCTTCATTTCCAAGTAAAACCAGCCTCATTTTTATGTTTTGACTAGACATGAATAGGTCCCTAGAAACAGAGCATAAAATAAAAATTCATGACTATGCAATAATTAGACGGATCATTTCTGTACACAAGTATTAATAACTTTTTCTTCTCATGTCACTTGTACAAATCCTAGAACTAATACGTTACTCATTGTTTTTACAAGGGAACTAAATCTTGATAATACAATTAATTGTCAGAGTTTAACAAAATTAACGTGACAACCACCTCAGTAACTATGTGAAGAAAGCAATTTTCCACAAGAAACAAGGAAACTGATGATGATCACCAATAACAATAATAATAAAATAATTCTTGTTCTTGAGAATCAAAACCAATAAGCAGGCAAGTTCTGAATGGGAAAGAGAAAGGAAACATTTGTACTATTTTACAGCTTTCTCAGAAGAGTGAAACTTAAGCCTGGGCAACCTAGACTTAAAGAAAATAAATGTTTTTTTAAGAACCATTCACAGCAGTGTTAGGGAAGTCATCAGTTATCACAGTATGGTATTCACCAGATTCAAAATGAAAGAACCAGGAAACAAACTCCGTGTAAAGCCTTTGATGGCTTCCAGCTTGTCTAGATGTAATGGACAAGTTTTCTGTTTAAAAGTTCAAATGCTCTTCATTTCTTACAATAATTCCTAACAAGTAGTATGATTCACCTGCCTCTCCAGCCATACATGAATATTTCTGGCAATAACTGGTGGTCTAGTGACAATGGTGAAGGGAGATACTAAACATTGTCTTTTCTTCGTGAGTTTGCAGTGTATAAGAAAGTTCCTCCTACACACAATGCAAAATTTTATACAAAATAGACCAAATAGCTTATGTCATCCAAAGGATGCCTGATTCATTTACTGCAAGTTCTATTCACAAGAGGATAAAATCATGAACTTATCTGGGAGGATCTAACTATTATTACATATGGCTTATTTTGAACAAAAGCATAGTCCCTAAGAAATAATAAAACATGTCCCAGCCAGATGCTTTAGTCACAGGAAAGAAGTCAAGGGACTAAAACTCTCTAAAAGAGAAGTAATTAAGAAAGCTACAGGTATGTAATTGTCTTTTCTAATTATGACCTCTGTAAACCTTGAAGATATCCTGTGATTTTCTGAGCAGTTTCAGATAAATGGGTTCAATGTGAATACAACATATAATTTAATTCCTTACTATGGTGAATCTTTTTCTGGAAGGAAAGAAATGTAGCCATTCTTAATATCTCCATGAGATTATATGTCAAACCTCACAACTTTATATCGTTTGCTTCAACTAAATGTAAATGTTAAACCAGAAGAGTTTTGGTGGGCAAATACTTTGCAATTTGCAATGATGGATGATATTAAGAGGCTAAGAAATAAACAAGCATCTAAATACAAACAAACTGGAAAAGCTGATAAGTATTCCAATTTAACAGATTTCAAATCACTTGAAATGTTTATTTGAACTATAAGCATTTAAATCCAAAAATTTCATTACACTTTTATATGAACACAGAAGGATGAGAACACAGGAATCTCCCTTTTGCTGAATTCAACTAAAAACTAAGGTTATGTCCACAGCTAATAGTGAAATCTAAATAGTAAACACCTTAAAACAGTATAATTAACCCAATATTTGGCACAAATCTGCACTTTTAAGTAAAAGTTCTTTTTTGATACTTATGACAGAGAGTAGAGATGGAGGAGGAGTGGAAAATCTTCAAGGACTCTGAAAAGGATATTTCTATTGTAACATTAACAGGTATGAGAACAAGGCTCTCACTAAATCTATAATTAGTTCTAGTAGGATTTGAAATCATAACTACTTTTGAAAGTACTTTGCTTGCCTATGCTTACATGCATAAATTTTTCCTCACACAGAGATATTAATTTTCTGTACATGATTTATTCTGGTTATTGTTTTGCTATCTTTAGGCTAGAACTTGCAGCAGAATTTTCTTGTTTTGCATCTGCTGTTCTTAATCACAATTATGAAAAGAGTGAAGCAAGTCATTAGCAATGCATTTTGGAACATAATAGTACTTTGTTATAAAAAGAGTTTTTTCGTGTTTTGTTTTCTTTTGCTTTGTTTCATTTATTTGCTTGTTTGTTTGAGTGGTTTTGTTTGAGAGGGTTCACATGAAATAAATGTTGTTTGATGGCAAAATGATTTATTTATATTACACTACAAAGCACACCATCCTTAATTCATTTTGCTTGCAGGACTGGAAGTGGTGGCTCTTACACTGGCAATACATTTCACATTATATAAACAGTTGCCAGGCATGCTTTAATATATTAGAACTGTAACAATCTAAATGTACTCTTAAGATTCTCAAAACCTGTATTGTGGTTTGTTTTTTTTCAGAGAGATTCTTAGCATGTTGCTTTGTTATAAATAAAAAATATTGGTTTAACTATAGAAAAGTATCATCTATGAATGCATAAAAAACTCAAACAGGTTCCTCAAATATTAAAACTGTTTAGCAATGAAGAGGATGAAAAATACTGAACTGAACTGAAACTCTACATAACTGTAGTTATGTAGAAGGTAATTACACAATTTGGAAGGAGGCCAGAGAAACACAAGACAAATTCTTCCATCTGTTGCAGTCATACCATCTCAGTAAAACCAACGGGCAGAGTTTGGCTCAACACCAATTAAACCCTTTGAGCCATGGGAAATAATCACTGCAAGTGGTCAGTACCTTGGCCCTGTGCCTCTTTTGGAGGATTAGACATTCAATAGATTATCTTTAAACAACAGACTCATAGAAACCCTCCCCGTCTTCTAAACAGTAAGAATCTTGAATTACCACCAAAATTACTTAAAACATGACCTGTCAGGCTGGAGATGTTGGAGAGTAGAATCTGGTATCACATATGAAATGGACTATATTTTCTATCGTAATAGTTTTTTTAATAATTAAAATTATGAAAGAAAAGTAACCTGTAATTTCTAAGTTGTTTTTGTCCCATGGTTGGTAGTTGGTTGAAATGGTACATTGCAAAACATGAGTGTGTCAGAAGAGATCTGATTCGAGACATGCAATTATCTCAATTTTCAAGGCTGTCAGTTTTAAGTACAGACAAGTGACTCTCTTGATATCATGATGCCTCAATGGCAGAACTAGAATGAGAATTCAAGGTTTCTGAGTCTTAATTCAGTGATTCATCATCTGTTACATGACAGTGACCTCCACGACCTAAAATATCTCTTCGAAGTTTTTATGACATTTATCTAAAACAAAATTTAATAAAATATTTGATTAATCTTACTTTCAGTATCTCTCTAAAGTTTCTTCTCCTTCTTAAATTATTTCTCTATTACTCCCTCCAGTGAATTCATACCAGTTTTGAAGGCCTGATGGTTTAAGAGTAGGGCAATAAATTTTAATTCTACGCAGACAAAAGTGGCCTTTTTTATGGGAAGGAAGTTTGCAAGAAGGATGGCCTTGCTTTATCCATACAACAACTGCTTTGTTATAAATGTTCATTCATGTTACCATAAAGACAAATTCTAAATTGTATATGTAGAGCCGTGCATTATTATTACACACATCTAAATATTGTTTGTTACTGAAATAAAGAAGAAGTTTGACAAACTGTATGCCACACTGACCATACCTTCAAATTATCTACCTTAGTGCAATGTTGAACAGAAAATAAATGCATTGAGCCTTTTATTTATTTTTTTTGGCTAGTATTTGTCTTAAAATGTACAAGGTATAAAGTTGTAATAGCCTTCAAGTCAGTTAAAGTTAAAAATGTAAATCTGCAAGAATTTTGCTGTTTGATCCTAGTAGGCTTATTTGACAGTATTGATCTAAATTATGATGCATTATATCCTTAAGTATGAAAGATAATTTTACTTATTTTCAGGGCAAGGAGTTATAAACAGAAATAGTGCCAATCTAGCTTTTCACTTGTAACAAGATATGACTCTAGAATGCAGACAATTTATTGGTACTATTCCAGGTATAGATATCCTTTATTTTTTTCTTATTTTGCAAGAATAGTATTGATCTCTATTGAACTTTGTGAACGGCCAGATATTCAGCTAACAGAATTATTTATAAAAATTATATCCACTGCGTAATGCCTAAGATCACTCAATCACTTCTTATGTTTAGATATAATATTTTAAATTATTTTCACTCTATTAAAATAATGTACGTGCAGAGCAAGTTCCTGCTGAACTTGTTATGCAGTCTCTGTCACTTGGAAACTTGAAGAAAAAACTTAGATCTGTTGGGCTGAGAACTTTGTTTCCTTTAAAATAAATGCTAGCATGATACTGTACATTTAATTTTTCCTCAGAATTCATCAGCTTCCCCAGCCATATCTGTGCTAGAGATAATTTTGAAAGACATGGATCTGTTATCATGTCTGTTCTTCATCAGAACAGCTCACAATCTTATAAATCTGACGGGACAATTTTCCCACATTTGCATGGTATAATAGTGTAGTCTATGATCCTAATAAAAACAAAAAAATAATAATTTTTAAATATTTTAGTGTTATATAAAATTTCAAGTTTTAAAATTTTATTTATTTACTTCATTCCTTTCATAGGTTTTCTCACTTAAAAGAAAAAGCTACATTTTTTCCAAGTGATTAATCAGTTACTTAGCCATCTGAATTTTTCCTCTTTGCATGATGCAGACCAAAATTATTAATCTTTACTATATCTTTGCCTTATTTGGACTCACAAAATCTAGTAACCAAACTGTAATCAAGACAAAAATCTGAAAAATTATGAGTCTTGACTCTGTCTAACAGGAGTTTCATTATCTCATTTGCAATTGGAAGCTTCAGGGCTTCATTCACCTTGAATGACTTCGCAGAAAAAAACCTGCAGTGCAAAAACCATCCAAAAAAATCCTGAACAAATGAAGACCTACAGGTATATATTTCTCATGCAATACACTCTTTTTTTGCATTTTTTTTAATATGAAGATCACTTGTATATGAATATGCAGGATGTACCTCTCCAGCTCAGATCTTAGTATTCACAAAATTAACCCAATAGGTTCAACAGGTTCTCCCTGCTAGCCAAGCATGTGTTCCTCTCTTAGTGTCCATGCTGACCACACCCACTTCTTGTCCTTGCCTGAAAGCTATTTGCTCTGTCACATTTCCAGGGATAAAAATGAGGCTGGCAGGCCTGTAATTCTCTGTGTCCTTTCTTGCCCTTCCTGAAAACAGGAGTGCCATTTCCTGAAGATAGGAGATAGTCCAGTCCTGAAGCATCTTTCTCAACCACTACTGCTACAAAGACAAACCACTACAAAGACAATCAAGTGGCCTTGGCAATGACAATAATCTGCTCCCTCTGATGTGGATGAATCCCATCAGAGCCCAGAGGCTTATGCATGTCCAGTTTTCTTATGTATGTTCAGTTTTCTGATCTGATCCATTTCCAGCATGTGTACATTTTTGTTGCTCCAGATTTTGCCCTGATATTCTTAAAAACTGATCTTGCTAGTAAAGTCTGAGGTGAAGACATCATTCAAGATCATGGCCTTTTCCACATCCTTTGTCACTGGGGCCCCCAACCCATTCAAATTCTACTTAGTTTTTGTTTTGTCTGCTACGTACTAATAGAAGCCCTTCTTGCTGTTCTTGTGATCCCTGGCCTGATTAAATGACACTTGGGTCTTGTCTTTCCCAGCTGTATCTCCTCGTGCTGAGTCAATGTCTCTGTATCCCTCCCAAATTACCTGGCCTTACTTCCACTCTGTAGAATTCATTTTTTGCATTTGAGTGTTACCAGGAGCTCCTTGTTCACCCATGCAGGCCTCCTAGGATTTTGACCCAATTTGCTGCTCAATGGGGTGGACCACTCTAGAGGTCAGACAAAATCACTGAATATTAATTAACCAGCCAATTTTGGGATGATTGAAGTTCCTATAAGGACCGGGATCTGCGAATAGGAGGCTGCTTCTAATGTGTGTAGAAGTCAGTATCCACTTGTTCATCTAGCATCCCCAGAGCAAGATTTTAGCCAATCTCCTTTTCTATCCAGGGATTTAATGCTCCTGTTCTGTTGCTTCTTAGTTCGTAGAGTACTCCTTTCTTCTCTATTCCTGACCATTCCAACTACAACTTTGCAAGTGTAGAGAGTCTATTTTTTCACTGGGATTAAATACAGTAAACATAATAATTAAGCATATTTCCAGTACTTGGAAGACTTTAGTATTTCAACTACTTCTGTGAAGCACAAATCTCACTGCATCTGTAAATGAAGATTACTGTCCGAAAGTACAGGAAAAAGGCTTAACATCACTCTTGACTTTTTCATTCTTAATTTTTTTTTGCATTTGGTTGGGGTTTTTTGCTTAAAGTGAACATAAAATCTGGTAACATGAGGAGTTTTAGAAAACTAAATACCGTTCTAAAGTCACTATATGAGTAAAATACCCCATTTACTCATTCACAAAACAGATTACAAGACACCTTATAGAGTAGAGCCTGCTCACAAAAGAAATAAGTTAATGGAGCAGTATCCTACAATGCCCTAACAAAGTTAAAAAATATAACTGTTTCTGATTTTATTTATTTGAAAGAAGAAAACTATACATCAAAATTCTCTTTGCTTCCAACCACATTACAATCAGCATTAAGTTGTTTGGGGCAGAAAACATTCCCTTTGTTTATAAGTAATTGGTATTGTTTACACCTTATTCATCGTGCATACTCCAGTCGTCTGTATTTTTATACAGCAAAAATTTTTGGATGCAAATATTTAAAGGAGTATCTTTTTATTGTATCTCTTGAGAAAAATTTCCTTTTCCTAACTCATCATAAAGAATTTAGTCTAAAACCACATTATAGGATTTAAACATTTACAGCCATAGGAAAAAAGAAAACACAGTCCATTGCACAGGAATATACTATAATAATGAGCTATTACTGTATTGGAAACAAGGTAATATCACTATTTGCAGCAATATCTACAGCTGTACATAAACATAATTTCACATACAAAACTTGACTGCTACATATTTTTAGCATGCATTGTAAAATTTATTTGACTTGAGAATAACAAATCTAAAGAAAAAATGAACCTTTATCCTTGAAATTGTAGACTTTACTATCAACTCACTGCCAATGGTGTCTGGAATCACACTTACTTGCCTTGACCACTTTAATGATGCATGTCCTAAAAGATGCACAAAATAATGAGAAAATCTGAAAGTACATCACATTGTTGCATTAATCTACATAAATCAGATTGAATATTAACTGCATGTCAAATATTCCTTCAAAACCTGCTAGGTTATGGTATGGGTATATAAATGTACTCCTGAGAGGAGGCAGTGAAAATTAATATGTATCACATAGTAAAATGAGAAGAAGCAGAGTCAGAAAAACTAAGATATTTTCATTTTTCTATGAGTATCAGAATACAAATAATCATATGGCACATTTAATCTGAATACACAAGATAATTTCCTGACAATGAAACAGAAAACAACAGACTACTTTTGTGGTGTGTTAGACATACTGCCTGTACCATTAAGTACAATTCTTCTGTGCAATGTATATTAAGTGAAAATATGTTTTGGCTAAGGGCTATCTAAAGAAAATTACATTAGTATTAGTTTTATCCCTTTATTCCTGCCACTCAGATTTAAAGTGAAAACAGGATCTTCATGCTTTTTGCTAAATCACTGATAAATGGCTGTGTTAGGGAAAAGAACGTAAATAAATGTGATACTTTAAAAATACAAGTTCTCTCTCCTTTTATACAGTTTTTGGTTTTTTTTTTTTTAAGCAATGTAGGAAAATATATTCTTCCAGTACTGTAGGCATTTTTTCTGTGTTTTACTTATTACTCCAGAAAGATCAGAGAGAAGGTTTTTGCTGAGGATCAAGGTAGGTATGTAATTATTCCTTCTATAAACCCTTTCCTGACACTTCTAGGAAATGTGTCAATTAATATCAGAATCAAAAAGTCATGGAAGTGCTGAGGTTGGAAGGTACCTCAGGAGAAGGTCTAGTACAGAGGTCCCCAAACACTTTTGATTAGGTAGCCTTATCACAAAAATATGTTTGAGCAGGCATGCAAAATATATGTGTCCTCATTAATGAAAATTCTACTGTGCTTTATTGATGCTGTGCAGACACTATAATAAAGAATATATAAAAAGTATAAAGACAGGGTTCCTAATGCATTCTGCAGTTGGAGTCTTTTCCTTGGAAAGGTATCCCTACTGAATGCAGTGATCCTTCTTCTGCTACTCAGAGTTTTAAAGGACTTGGAACAGGTGACAGCTAAAGTCATGAGCAGTTGCATCTGTGTCCCTAAAGTGCAAGCAGCCTGTGGGGTCTCCACTGTTGAAACGGTGGAGAGGTTCACATTAAGGCTAAGGAAGATCATGAAAAACCAAGCAATGAGGCAAGTTTAGTTCTTCCAGATTAAGTGAGACAATTGAAGCTTTTACAGAGAAATATACAGCAAGGATTTGATCTTAAAACAGACAAAAAAAAAAAAAAAAAAAAAAAAAAAAAAAAAAAAAAAAGCCAAACTAAACCAAACACCCAAATCCAAAATACTCAAAACAAGCCTAAAAATCCTTTCACTGTCCACCATTCCATATTTTCCTAATTCCTACCATTTCCTATGTTTTCTTTTCCTATCTTTTTCTCTTTGCATGGATCTGGTCTTTGTGTAGATTTGACTGTCAGAAATTCAATCACAGGAAATGAAAAACCTAACAAAAGCTCAAGTCAAAATGGCACATCTTCAGGATAAGGGAAGAATTTCTTTATTTTACTTCACCTGAGCTTTTATGCATTATGGTTTTTTTTACAAGGGTCATATTGTTTGATAAGAAAATGTTTATTCCTACACACTTCTACACAAGAAAGAAAAGCTCAAGGTTAACAGTAAGGAGAGGCCTTCTTTACACTGAATCAGGATTATCATTACACAAAGGACTCTTATAGGTTTCAAAATAAAGCTTGTGATTCACCTCTCCCTGTCCCTTTCCATGAATTCAGAGGAGAGCAAACACAGAACTTGCACACACTTACAGATGAAGAGTGATCCTTGAAATGAAGTGCATTCTCAGCCATTTTGCAGAAAATAAAAGGCAGCTGCTTCCACGGTCTTACTAAGGACACTTACCCAAAACAACAGCAACACAAGAAACTTTTACTCTGAAACTGGTGCAAGAGCATTTATTAAGACAGATTATTTTCAGAAATAGGACAGATGCGCAAGAAGGAGGAGAAATACCTTGCACATACAGAATTAAAGATTCATTTCTTTCACATAATTTTCATTTGAGGGAAATATAAAATTATGTATTCATGAAGATCTTATACCTGCATTTAAAAAAATGCTAAATAATTATTTAAAATTAAAGTTAATTAACAAAAGTGCCTTACTTCTGCCCAATACCATTTTCTAGGAAACTAACTAGTTTTATGCTCTTCTTGATAACCATTTTGATTTATAACTCCTTCAGTTCTTCTCAAAATAAATAATCATGAGACTTGAGGAAAAATCAGCTTATTTTTATTTATAATAGCATGACTGCTGAAACTTACTTAAATATATTTTCAAAAGCATTAATACTTTACCTTAAAACCATGCCATGTTTTACAGATTAACCTGTCATGGTCTCAATGACTTACACAAATACAGACATTTCAAATTTTATACATAGATGCACACTGAGACAGGAAAACAAATATATGTATAGAGGAAAGATAGAGAAAGAAGAGTATCAGCAATGGATTAATCTAAATTCAGATACAAGCCCTGATTAATTTCCAATAAATATATAAATTTTCCAAACCTTGCCAGCCAGGTGCTTCTGATAAAATAATATACTACTAGTAACTTCTACTTTGATGTGCCTCAGCTTTTAAATATTTAACTCCCTAATATTTCCTGAGAATTATCAATATTTTTGCTTGAGTTTCAAGCTATTCTATTACATATCAGTTTTCCTAGTTTTTCATGATCCTTCATTTTTGTTGTAAGCATGCTGTAGATTTTGGAGCAACTTTTAACTAAGAACAGCAAACAAACACAACTGGAACTCCAAGATCTTATCTAGAGCTATGCCTAGGAATCTGACTACTGCTGGGAAAAAAAAGCATTATGATATTTCCAGTATGTAGGGACAAAGATATTGTATAATGATACATTGTAGGTTGTTATTCTTTTTGATTTGCATTTGTCCACATTTGCTATATCTAAGATAAGATTTTCAGAGATATATACTTTTTAAAGAATTACAAATAATATTCATGCTTTTTTATGTTAATAAAATGAATTTATATTTACAAGTACATTTGTTATTTGAAATGTAAGCAGTGACAGAGGCTGTTAAAAAAAATTAAAATAACCCCACTGTGACACTGTTATTATTATCTTGTGCTGTCCTACCAATCATGTGTACAATCTACTATTTCCTCCTGAGCACTAATGTGATATATTTACATTGAGACAATACCATCCCTCCCTTGTGATAGTTGTTGGCACTTGGTCAGAAATAATTATTTTATTGTATATGGAAAAAAGACAGTGTGGTTAATTTAATGCTTTTAGTTTGTAGAGGCAGTTAATGGAACAAGCTTTAAAATAATTTAAAAAAAGCAATGTAGCCTATAAATATGCAAAAGTGACTTAAGAGCAAAGGCTCTGTTTTTAGTCACATTGGTGTTTGGTACCATTAGACCAAAAACGTGCAGTACTATTACACTCTGGTGAGAGCAAACAGAAAAAGTGAATGCTATCCTAAGCAACATAGAACATAAATAAAATGGAATTTGACTGAAGGCAAAATTTGAAGAAACCTGCCCCATCATCTGCAAAGTTGAACTATTCTTGACTACCATAGTGTTAATTTCTCTTAGTACTGAAAAAAGTCACATTAGTGATTATGTGAAAGAAATGGTCCATATTTCCCATCTCCACCATCTATTACTGTAATTTTCAGCTCCTGTACTTCACAAGTGGTCAACAATACGTCAGAATGACATTTATAATGACTGAATTAAATAAAATTTTTTTTGAGCTTTTAAGTAGTGAACTAAAAATTTCTAGACCTTGAACACTCATATCTCATCCACTATATTGATGTTGTATGTGTGACTTGTTAGATAACAGAAGTTTTCAGAAAGACATCTACTTTAGGATGAAATGAACTGTATCTTAGAATAGCCCATTCTACTAAATTAAGTTAAATGAGTTTCATTATTTGTATCCAAAGTTATATTTGAAGTCTGAGCTGCATTCATGTAGGCAGAAAAGTTGGAGACTGAAAGAAAGACAAAATTGATGTTTCTATTCAATTAAAAGTAACTGAGAAATACTATCATTGTAGTAAATAGTTATTACATAGTAAATGGCTTTTTAAAATGCAGTCTATTTTTCACCTACCTGTTACCAGCTCACATCCAGAAGACCAAGATTACACAACTCTCCTTTTCAGCTACAGTGTAACAATATTCACCCTCTTTTAGACACCAGACACCTATCAGTAATATTAATTATCTACAAACCTAAGTTAGAATTCTTCTGTAATTTAGTATTAACAGTGCTTAATTCCCTCCCTTCCCTCACACAGATAAATATATATAAACAATATTGTCTGGAGAAGTGGCTTGGAATACTCTAAGAACATTGAAATAGGTTACTGAATCTATGACTCTCAAAGCTGACAAGATTTCCTCCAAATACTTGAAAATGCTTATATCTGATTCTCTGACAGAACCAGAGCACTTTAGAGATAACAGTGTCTGTAAAAAGTTATGTAAAAGCAAAGAGTAAAAATTGATTAAACAAAAAACTAATATGCAAAGTTTGTCTGTGAATTCTGAATAATAAAAGATGATTTTAAAAATTGGTTTTGTTACCTTACATGTCTATATTTTACTTGCGGCACATTTGCATTCCATAGCAATTGATGCAAGAATATCGCCTAGATGAGGATAGCTGTCTTTATTTAAATGGGGACCTAGAAATTAATGCTACATAGAGTCTTTGAATGCCATGAGGCCTTCAAGGGTCACCAGGAATCACCAAAATATCAATCCCAGATCACGAATTCTCGGAAAAGCAGAAAAATGTGCACCAAAGAAAAAAGAAGAATTTCCTTATTATCTGGAGCACAGTGTTTGCTTTTCGGGTGACTGAATAAAAATATATTTTTCTGATGGTGAGCTCTCCTTCTTAAGTCAAGGTGATAAGTGAAGAAATAGGCAAAGCTTAATATTGGCATGCAGTGACACCAATTTATCCGCACTAGAGCATTTCAGTTCTGCAAACACATGGCAAACTAATCTCAAAAGTCACAGGTGAAGGAAGAAAGAGAAATGATTTCTCAACATGACATGTATCTAACTTTGAATCGCAAAATCACAGCAAGAACACCTTCTGATCTGTTCAATGCCACAAGTTTTGCCAACATTTCATGCAACGCCAAGTGTACTGCATGGTCAAGGCACACCAAGTAACTGGAGAAATATTCTTTTACTGTGTTCCTTTGTTTCACACGTGTGGGATTCAATTACAGAAAACTAGATCGTGATAATGAGCCATCATGATAGCCTTAGATCTGGTATCCCCTAATATTTCTTAAAACCTTCTGTCAAAGTATGCTATCTTTTTACATAAAGTATTGAAGCAGTGAAAAATACCAAGAATTTTATCCTTTTTACCTACCAGAGGAGCCAGCACAAAAGGAATCTAACTATAGATAAGCCATGAAATGCTCAGTGCCAATATGTAAAAAATCCAAAACCTTAGAAGAAACAAATATTTGCTTGAAAAAAAAAAATTAAAAACAGCAACAACAAAACCAACAGGACAGCAGCAAAAAAAAAATGAATGCTATTTGCACTTATCTCTATCAAAACTCTTCATGACACAGCTCAGGGTCACGAAGAACTCTGTCTGGGAATGCATGAATGCACATTCTGCCCTGAAATGTCAAGAGATCTGAACACAACTATCTATCTCTGTCATTAAGAAAGAGAATACACTTACAGATCAATGGGAGCCACTCCCTGATTTATGAATCTCATATCCCTCCTAATTCTTCTCATAAACATCATGAATCCATATGGTGTCCAAGTGTTACATTCTGTATTTGATTTAGGTTAAAGATATTTAAATGTTTGTGTGCATGTGTGTGTCCACACAGTGAGCAAGAGCAGAAGCTATGTGGGAGTAAACCACACAGTCTGTATTATGGTATTCACATACCACAATATCATAATTTCATTTGTGCAATTCTTTCTAAATTCAAATCTGTACACAGATACATTCTCCTGAAATTGAAATCAATTAGTAAAACATGTTAAAAATCAGGATCAGTAGCTCAGCTCTAGTGTATTTAGACATAATATTTGGAAAGATTACTACTCCTGGCTTTCCCATCTTCTGTATTCTATCCCATTACAAAATTTAAAGACAGATGTTTGACTCCAAAATAAAATTGGTAATGAATTTGGTAAGAAATTAAATTTTTATGCTAATTTTTGAGCTTAATGTATTGAGGCAAAAGTGCTAATTTCTCTCAGACCACTTGTACTACAGATAAAGACCCTGGTATATTGAGCTAACAGAGCTTCACTGAAGAACATGGGCACACTTCCAAATCCTATATGCACTATCCCTGTTACAGTTGAGATCCAGCTGTCTGACTCTTTGCAATGGTCAGAATAGTCATTAAGACATTTTCTTTAAGTGACATATGACCATGAGTGTAATGCCTTTTCCTTGCCATATTCCATAAGAATACCCCAAGATGTCTGGTAAGAGGAAAAATAAAAAGATAGTCCATTTATTGAAATTATTTGCTGGCACATTTTCATAGCACATTAGTGTGATTTTCACATATTTTTCTCAGGATTCCTGTGATTTTTACCACATCTGCTGTGACCCAGTACTGCTCTCAGCAAGATTTTAGTCATGACTGTTGAGGTCAATTGAAAGGAAGTGTCCTGTTGTCACTCCCCTGAGAAATGTACACTATCTGAACTTTATTTCTGGAATTGCCTGCTAGACCAGCCTCAAGAGTGACACAATTTTTATTGCATCAATACTACGACACCATACCTTGCCTAGGTTCCAGAATGTCATCATGGTGACATTAATTTAAAAGCCTGCTGTTAAATATCTTGTGTATAGAGGATACAATCTGCCCACACAAGAATGTCAGTTCAAATCCAGTACCTATTAGCCTTAGAATTCATACTTTTCTGCCTAAAGTAGGAGCTTTTAACTAATGCACCTAAAATGCATTAGTTAGTAAAATATTGGTCACATGTTCAGTCATATTGCACCAGCAGAAAATATTTATTTAATCTGTCACCATTTTATATGCAGATGAAAAAGAAATGGCTATATTTTCCATCAAATTTACTGTCTCCTTGAGTTACAATGCTGCAAGATTTTGGTGCATTACAGCTGCAGATGAAAAAAAAAATGTGACCAAAAAAAATCATTAACCCTTCAGAAACAGAACAAAATTTTAAGACCTTCCCCCTACTCCAAACTCTGCCAAGAACATAAAATTTCTTCAGTTTTTCCTGATAACCAATATCACCAGTTGGTTTCCAGAAAGTTTTCTGAAAGACATCACTTACTTCACACCCACTACCTGGTGAATTATTTAAGAGGGTCAACAAAGTGGCTCTAAAGTGACTAGCATGGTACTTGTCTGCTTCACAGTAGAACCAATACTTCTGAATCCTTAAACAAAACTCCTTAGGGAAAGAATCTGCAGCAATTTGTACTTAAGGCGTCAGTGCCCTGTGGATGATCTGAAGGGCTCATACGCCCTGCTAAGTTTGCTGGGCAATGGCTCTATCAAATAATTAGTGAGTGGCAGGGGCTGGGGTCGGTGGTGCATGGAGTGGTGGAAGTGCAAGATGGGGCAACTCATTGCTAGCTTAAGATAGTGAGACCAGGCCTAGGAGGCCCTGTGGGATTTGGAATATAACTCATTTTACTCTCAAAGGTAATGTGATAGCAGAGAGTAGGGATTGTGGATATTGGAGACATATCTCTACCTATTGACATCCCACTCTGGTAAAGAGTGAGGTATTGCAGAATTTCCTAAGTGTCACTGCTGCTAGTGTTTCCCAAGTATGGAAAGCATTACCCAGCCAACCAGTGATGGCTGAACATAAAAATATGATGAACAGGAAGTCCTGCCTGAACACAAGGAAGAACTTGACTATTGGTCAAGCACAGGAACCGACTGCCCAGAAACATTGTGGAGTCTCCCTCACAGGAGATATTCAAGACATATCTGGATCCAATTTTGTGCCACGTGCTCTAGGATGACCCTGACTGAGAAGGAAGATCTGACCAGATGAAGCAACTGTGCCCCCTTCCAACCTTACCCCTTCTGAGATTCTGTAACGGTTCAAGAGAAAGTGTCCAATCAGCTTTCCTACTGGCTGTTTCAGCAACCAATTAGACATTAAGAAGTTCTTAATTAGAAGTTTTCCATCCTTCACATTCCATTGTTCCTTGTGATTATAAATTCAATGCATACAGAAACTTTAATAAAACCAAGCAGCTCAAACTTACTTTTTTTTATTAGCTTCTCTAACACTTCATATCTTACAAAATAGGGATCTGACTTTTAGAATATTTCCATGTTCATTGAGCTGTAATATTTTAAGACATGGGGTTTATTACTTTACTTCAATAAATGATTGCCTAATACCCAAAGAGGCCATACAGAAAGTACCCAAGCTAATATAGTGATAGTCGACAAACACTTCTCTTTTTTTGCCTGAAAGACAGATAGTAAATGGATTTTTCTATATTAGTATCCTGAGATCATCCTCTCTGGACAAAATTAACTGTTGATAATAATATTTCAGCTACTCACTTTTTCACTTTTAAACGAAATGTTTTTCAAGTTTCACTTTGTGTTGGAACTCAAAATGTCTCTCAGACATTTTTAGAGGTTCCAGGCCTTGGTCAGAAGCATTTTAGACCCTGGCAGGCAGCTGGAAACAGCTGTGATTTTGAGTTTGAGCCATGGAATGAGTTACCAACTTTGAAGGTGGAACAAGCAGTCACAAAGGGTTAGATAGTATAGTAAAAGTAGTTACAAAACAGAGGGGAAATTTTTTTAGTATTTTACAGGGGGGTTTAGCACCTGCACAAGGGGGTTTTTATTTTGCACATGGGGGTCAGAAGTTCTAAGATGGAGAAAAGTGGGCCGATCCTGTTCTTCCTCCTTCTTCTTCTTTGCCTCCATGTTCTTGGTGATGCTGGCACTCACAGATTGGTTTAGAGTAGAAAAGCACTTTGTAATATAGGTAGTAGGTATTGGGGGAAAACTGTAAACATGTAATACGTAATATATCATATAAAAGATAGCAGCAGCCCTTGGTGGGGAGAGAGAGAAAAAGACAGCAGATAGAGAGGATGTCAGTGTGTGTGTGTGCCTCTGCCTGGGTCGCTGACCAAGCAGCCACAGCCCAAGAAGACAATCTTTTAGATAACTCACAATAAACTGCCTTGAGAACGAACAACAAGAGGCTGCAGAGTTTTTCCTTGGAAGCACGGGTTGGAGGAGAGACTTTACCACCACACGAGACCCCAGACCAAGCCCAGGGATCTCACAACTTTGAGTTAAATAAATTATTGATCTATTTAATCTTGAACAGTTTAATTTACTGCTTTGATCTTTATGATATTTCATTGAATGTCACAAGAATATGTATATACTCTTTAGCAAATAAAATTTTTTAATTCACTCTCTATTTTAATTTTGATGTGGATTCCAACATGTAGCCTCAACATTGATTTTATACAGTGGACTAATCAGAAGAAAATTCTTATAATAATAAATGTTCAAGAGCGAAATTTTCCTGTTCAGACTGAAAATTTTCTGTATGCAAAAGACAGAGGAGAGTAGTGAAAAAATAATATACAGAATCTGGAAATTAAAATAGTGATTGATAAGAGGAGAAGGAGAAGATCTTGAATATCCAAGTAACTTGATGAAGGTGAAGCAAGGAGAAGAAAAAGGAACATAAAAACAGTGACTGTAGTTCTAAATATCAGATGTCAAAGGATATTTGAAAATGCTGAAGAATAAAACTGTATTTCATGGCACCATGTACCTCTGGGTAGCAAGCAGGGAAACAGAGTCTCATGGGATAGGAAATGTGATGATCTGAAGGATCATGGATATTTTATTGGAGGCAGAAGAGGAAGAAGGTTGTTACTAAACTGGAGGGACAATGGAATTGTGTAATGAGATCGTACTTCCATTAGAGACAATAAATTCTGCATCTATTAAATCTTATTTTATCACACTAAGGAAAGGTTGAACAGGCATATCCTTTGGAAAGCAGGAAAGGTAAGAAATGAGTGGCTGTAACACTGCTCATGTTATATTCTTTGTGGTTTTTGAAACACAGTAACTTCTCTCACACTCTGATGCCTTGCATGTAACACCATGATGTGAGGTTAGGTCTTTAGGAAGACATTTGCTGATGTAGCAATTAATCACAAAAGCTTTTATAACCATTTTCTGTCCTTATGTTTGGCTAGTTACAGTACACACACCCATCAAATTGCACAAATCAGTTTTCCTTTAGTTTTCTAAAGTACAACATAAAATATTACATAGTACATTACACATAAAAGTTTAACATAATATCATGGAAGTTCTGAGTAGAGAGAAATTAATGGCTTTATCAAACTAGTTAATACAGAAAATATGTTTGTTTTAGAGGAAAATAAAAGCACAGAAATATTTCCGTCACTGTTATAAATTTTCATCAGTTTATTAAATCTTTTATTATGCCTAGAGATTCCCCAGCAATCTGAAATGAAATGGCCTACCTCTGAGGTGCTATTAGAATAAGAATAACTTACAGAATAAGCTTTACAAGACACGTAGAATCAATCATTTTTACTATTATAACCAAGAAAAATTCCCATTAGAAACTATGCTGCACTTACTAGCATCTATTTAAAATTTTTATATACTTGGTGCACCCAACATAGCAGCACTGTGTCTCCAATTACTTTTGTAAATCTAATTGATTTAATAAATTCACACTTAAATTGCTATTCAATTACTAACTATTCTCTCCAGCAATTTTACAATCTTGAGCATATAGCAGAACAAGAACATAATTAAAAGGCTTATTCATTAAAGAAATTCTTCTGTGCTGGTAGAGTACCTGGGTTTTTTCTCAAGATATTGAAGCTATGGTACTTCTCTGTACAAAGGTTAACATGGAAAATTGGACCACTTTAAATGTTTGGTACTAAGGAGACATGCCTTGTCATGTAGTGAATATGGAGAATTTGTATGTACCTCATATGATCAAACTATACAGAAATATTCCTAATGTTTATTAAGTATGTATCTGTTGTCAACTAGATTTATATACATTTTTCTGATTTTTTTAAAAAATAACTTGCAATTTCAAAAAGCCACCAGCTTTCATATAATTACACATATGAATGATGCATAACTAAAATCAGCCTGAAAACTTCATTTCCATGTATGCACACAGAGATGAAAGGCAAAGATACTCACAGCCAATCATGTGACATAGGAAATTGCTCTAAATCCAAACAAACCAGGGGACAACCACGAGAGAGGTCACAACACAATGAAGAAATATTAGTATGAAAGTATGTAGAGGTACTGAATATTAGTATTTTAAGTTTGTCCTCAGAACTATGGACCCACAATACTAGAGCCCGTATGAGAAATTATTTTTTCTCATAACAAGTTAAAAAAGTAGGAAAATATAATCTGTTTTGATTGATGAGAAATTTGAAGCAGGGAACTACTACCTATCTTATTCAAGTCTGTACAAAACCGAGCATACAGCACAGATCAATTAATCTTTAGGACAGTGTTTTGATCAAGACAGCCATATCCTCTTTTACTATATATATCAAGAAACTGGTTTCAGCTTGAAGCCACAATTAATCTTGCTAAAGTGAGATGTTACTCCTCTGAGCCCAGACAGATTGTCTTTTCCCCACAAGCAAACAGTCTGCTTGCTCTGCATTTCCAGCTTCCTACTTGGCATGGCTTAGAGTGATTTCCCAAAAAGCTCTACTACCTAGAGTAAATGTGGAGAGGGAATACTGCCACTACTTGTGCCAGGGGGCAAAACAAAGTATTCCAAAGAACAGCTTGACTCTGCTACTAGGCAGTGGATAAGTTAATTCAGCTTTCCGCCCACCTTTGTGTGGCAGCACCTTTGCTCTTTTCAAGAGCATTTTTCTATGTATTATGTGTTGTGCTCTTATAGGTGTCCTTATAAATTAAAAGACAGGACAATGCCTTCAGCTTTTGACTTTCTGTATTTTCTTATAACACTTAAAGAATTCAGCTAGATTCAGAAAGAGTGAATTAAAACAAACCTACATATGAAATATAACTTTGTCCTCTTAATATACAAAAAGTTACACTCATAAATTTCCATATGCCCTGAACTAGAGTACTCAGCCTCTTAAATATGATAAATAGAAAAGAAAATCAACTCAAAAATAATTCTACAAATTTACAATTGTATTCTCTCCAATTTAATAATGAAATACAAACTAATAAAAAATTACAGAAGTTTGTTTACAGCTCTCCAAAGACATTGCAACTCTCTAAGGTAGCATATATTAATTCTCTAATTAGCATATATCCTAGTTTGTTAAGCTAGGAAAAATAAAAAGTAAAGGAAATTTAGCTTTTGGCTGAATAAAACTGCTTAAGAGTATTAAGACCTCTCTGGTTTTGAATCACTTCACAAACTATACAGACACTTACAAGAAGTCTGGATTTTAGGCTAGTAACAGATTTAATGGTATAGTATCTAATCCAGGATTTTGGCCAGAATTGTGTGTTTGAATCATACTTGACGTCTGCACAAATCTTTTTTATCATAAATCTACTTTGGAAAATGATGGGTTCTGGAGTTCCATATGTACTATGAGGAGAAGGTTTAGTTACTTTGACATTATCAGTTACTTTGACATTTTGATGTACCAGCATTATTTTTTCCCAGACCAAACAAATTAAACTTTTAGTGTTCTTATCTGACTGTTGGAAAAATCTTGCAAAAGGATTACCAAAGCTATTAGGAATAATGGATCCATTCTACAAAATTTTATCTGTATTGTACCCAAGCATCACCTTTTTGCATCTGAAGAGCTTGAAATGAAATTTGGTCTACCTGTAGATGCAATAGCGTTTATCAGAATTTTCTTTTTTTCTTGAAGTTCTTTATTGGTAATGCAATAATACAATCAACATGCAATCATATATTTTTTAATAAAACTTCAGAAATGCAGGCAAAAAACCAGAAGTATGCTGGCATTCTTGCATGAAATCTTTTTTCCAGAAAAAAAATCCAAAATATTTTGTATCACAATTTAGTGATTTTTAATTTTTTTTTTTTGCTTATCCAAGAAAGATGGGCTTACTATCTGGAATAAAACCTGATGTCATCTACATTTCCAAAATATATTTTTGGCACCATTGTCTCAACAACCCTTTACAAAACAGCAAATGAATATTGCAAAATATTAAGAAGGAATATCTTTAGAAAAACATTCTGAAAACACTAATATATTCTTCATCTCTGACATATTTCATCCTCTTTTCCTACCTTCATGAACAAAAAGTTATTTAGGTTTTGTGAAGATGACAAATTCCTGGTTCGAATAAGTAAAAAACTGAGGGAATTATAAAATCCTGAAAGAGCTACTCACAATTTTTCATTTTGAAATAGGGAACTGAAACTTATATACAGAATAGGAATGCAGTTTCTTATCAAAAAGAACCATTTAGCTAGGACTCAAACTGCTAAGTCATTTTAGGTCAAAGCAAAACATTTTAATCATCACTCAACAAATTGATTAGCAGTCAGGAGTGACTGAGAAACTCAGTGATCTTTTTGCCTGAAACACCGTTTAGTAATTGGACTCCCTCTTATTTTACAAATCTCATCAATCATGAGAACCATGGTGCAATCTCATTTTCATTTCTTCTCACATAAGAAGTATTGCACCGTATATTCCACTGAGCTTCTGCCAAGTAAACCTGACCATATGCAGACATAAAAGCAGCAGCAGAAAAGAGCAAGATATAAACCAATAGCCAGAGCCTGAATATCCAACAATCCACACTTCAAGCCTTTTTTTAGCCTCTGCTTACCCCATTGAGAAAGGACAGATCACCAAATCCAAGGAAAAATACCCACTGTTAAGTTTGAGGTTGATCAAGTGCAAAGCTCAGCCTTTCTGAAGTTACTGATTGCTGCTGCAGTTTGCAGTTTTGTCAGCAGTACTTCATATTTGATTTTTTCTACAGTAATCATGGAAATGGGGGTGGTAGAGCAGCATGGTACCATTTATCTTCTTTCAGGATAGCCACTGTTAGCTAATCAGCAGTAGCCCTGCTGCTCTTTGTCAATAATCAGAAACGTAGTTGGGACCAAACTGCCTGAGACACCTGTTAGTAGGGCAATACTTCAGCTTTCCAAAACTCTAACAATTTTATCTTTCATTTTTCTAATCAACAGTTTGTTATAGGACTACTTGAATGTCACTTGAAAATGTTGGCACTCTCTGAACTGTATCTAAGCTAAATACCACAGGAAGATGATGTCACTAGTCTCTCTACATTTTTTTTTTTAATTACTGTTATATAAAAATTGATAGATTCCCCATGTTCTTTGTTTTTAGCAGCTGTACTTTGGTATAGAATATTCCAAAACATGAACAATATATTCCTAATATTCACAATAGATCAGATTAATTTCCAACTGTGGTGTTCCACAGTTTTTCTGAAAAATAACAAATATTCAGAATGTGGAAAAATTCATTTACTGATATTAATTCAAAGACTCGTTTAATATTTCAGCTTCATTTCCATTTGTTTAAATTTGAATTGTTGCCACTTTATCAAGGTTTTTATATTCTCAGCATGATTAATATGCAGAAACCAAATGAACTGTGTATTTGTTAAAATTTAAAACCTGCAGATTTGCAACTTTATCAATACTTCAATTATTTTTATAACTCACTTGATGTAAAGATTGTTTTCAAATCAAAACAAGGAAAATAAGCAAACATCTTTGCAAATAAGATTACTTTAACAATCAAGTTACTAAGAATTGCCTCTCTGCCTAGGAGAACCATCAGTGGAAACTATCTAGGCAAAACCAAAATATAGTAATTTCAAAACCTATTCTATTTGGATAGTGGGGGATTTCCTGCTAATTCTTAATATAATATTATTCAGGGAGACTTTGATCTCTTAAGGAAAAAAAGTAATTTAAAATCTAGAAACTCTAAGTTTCCTCTATTGAAATATAGCAATCTAAATTTAAATTTTACTGAATATAACCCAGCATGATTAAAGTTCTTAAACTGAAAATTCTTTCTTTTTTTACTTTGGTAGAACACAGATATATACATACATATGGCAGTCACAAAAGCAATCCTCTGTTCTTTTATTCTATTTGTCTTTAACTTTTTACAGCAGCACTCACAAAATAAGCACAGAAATTTAATATTTTCCCCATGATTAAAGCAGCTGTAGCAGTATCTAAAACTATCTACACATCCAGAAGTTTAATGCTTAAAAAATCACTACCTTGCAGAGACCCGCTGATTATTGCAGTTCCTGACAGTAACACCAAAGAAAGCCAAAAATCTTTCTTTCGCTTTTATTGATACTTCACTCATAGTCATCTCTTTTTTATAATTTTTTTTACCTTTGAATGATTTCTCAGCTACAGTTGATAGATTGTGTAAATATATAAATCGATATTAACATCCCAATATTAATATCCCTAAAGCACAGAGAACTAAGTGTAATCTCAAAGCTAAGCTTTATTTGTATGGATATTGTTTTAAATCTTTATTCACATAATATATCACTGAGTTACAATAGGTACAGGAAACACCTCGTTTAAATTATTTAGCACTACTCATCTAATATACTAATGTTGGCTATTAGTAATTACTGATTAAGATCAACTATTGAGTAAAAAGTAAATATTTTATCTTCTGCATGTTTCTCCAAGGCATATTGCATTTATATACAAATTTAGGAAGATCTTTTGACTTTGCAGTTAATTTTTTGAGATAAAAATATTCAATCACCAGAATTTGAGGTAACACAAAATACAAAGGACTTACATGTTGTTCAGGCTTAATCCAGCACTTTTTTCCTAAATGACCAGCTCATTAACAATTGACAAGGAATGCTATTCAAAATGTAGAAGCTTTAAGGAGCATTTCCTGCAATAAGATCATTGCATAGGGAGGCAAAGGAGATTTACCATTACAGAGCTCACCTAGCAGCTCTCCTCTTTAACTTCTCCTAGTTCCAGAAGTTTGGAAACATCTCTGCAATATGGTTATGTTCTTTCAAAATTATACACAATATATTATGTCACATTTATGCCATGCAAACTCTTGTGTGCAAATACTGTTGTAACCTTCTTCTAATGCCTTCTGTTGAGGATTATCATTGTTCTCATGCTTAGTCAGGAGCAAAAAAAAAAAAGGGAATTTTTAGAGTACTGCAATAAAAAAATCTAAAATAATAAAAGCACTGCAAATAGTCTATTTATTGTTGTAACTCAAGTGCATTCCACACAAAGACTGAAAATGCTCCAGGGCAGGTATAAAAGGCATAAAATACAGCACATATCCAAACTTTCCATCCTTATTGACTGTCAGCTTGGTAGATGAAGTAAATAAAAATTTCATATCATCATATAATTTACTTCTCTTAAGGCACTGAAATTTTCTTTAACGTTTTATTAATCAATTCTAATAATTACTTCTTCTAATTCCCAGAGGTGTTTTCAACATCATTAACAGATATGTCGAAATCAATAAGCATGAAAATTACTCAGTATGATTGTCTATCCATAAAGGTGTAAGAAATGGATGCTACCACCCTTTGCATAAAATAAAATCTCTGAGCAGATCTACAAACCTTTAATCAGGGCCAAAAGGCAGTTGCCTGTAGTACTTTTATTTTAGCAAATACATCTACATGAGGATTGAATTCAAGCTAAAACTTTCCTAGCTTTTAATTAAACAAGGGCAGGTATCCGCAGATTTAAAATGCCAAATAAGAAGTTCTGCTTAGCACAAAGTATACCCTGGTGATAGCCTTACACTTCTACCACATTTACAGATGCAAATCTTGTAAAATTATGAGTCCCTTTTCTTTTTAGATGTTACAGAACTGACAACTATGTTTCATTTAACTTTTTCAGGTCTGTTGCAACAATTGTCACAGGAAGAAACAACAAAAATTCTAATACAATCCTCTGATACACAGAAATAGAAAATAAAATTCAACAGTCAATGTAGCTTTATAAGATTGAAGATTGCAGACATTTTTGATGTACACACCTGCACATTTGAACAGGCAGAATCCATCATATATAACCTAAGTCACAGCATCACCTTAGTTTTTTCTACCCACGGCAGTTTGATGCATCAAGCACCAAGATTTTCAAGGTAAAATATTTATTATCCTCTCTATTCAGAGAACATAAATAACTCAATTTATTAAATAAGAAAACTATAGAATTTTAATGAATTGGAAAGATAAAATGGGGAAAGGAATTACAATTTCTACAACTGTTCTGTACAGAAATAGTGGGAAAAAGAAATTCAGAGATAAATTTTACAACTAATAGTGTGCCTATATTTGAAATAACATCCTTCTTTTCTTATTTTTTCTCATATTTGTCTCTTAAAACCAGTAAATGTTGCTCAAAGGTTTAAATCCATTCAAATCCAGAGGAATAGAGCCAAAATCAATAGGTAAGCCTTCTTCCTAAAAATGTTTGTTTTCCACATTTTTATCAATTAACACTTTTAAATTTTCAAGACAAACTCATATTGAAAATTTTGACTTTTTTTCTACAAACTTCATCACAGCAAATTCCTTTTCATCTTTGCAGTATCTAAGAAAATGACTTATCTGTGGCCAGATGAACCTTTGCTTGTATTCCCAAGTCAATTTCTTTCTCTTATGTGTATCAGCTGAACCACTTCACAGCATTTATCGGTCACTACGTGATCAGACTGCTGGGATGTATTATAAATAGTGAAGTATGGGTTTAAACACGCTATCTTCAAAAGAATCCATGGACCTTGGGCCATTCAATTATAGAGATTTACAGCACTGTAGCAAATTTTTTTTTGTTTAAGACTCCATGTTCCTCAGAAAGTAGAATTTTGAGAAACAGGAGTGTAAGACAAGGTACATAAAAACAACTAAATGTTATCACACTCTGAAAGAAAGCGTTTTAGACCAAAGAGAAAAAATATATTTTTAATTTACTTTATTATTACATAGGA
Source organism: Lonchura striata (assembly GCF_050655825.1). Classification (NCBI taxonomy): domain Eukaryota; kingdom Metazoa; phylum Chordata; class Aves; order Passeriformes; family Estrildidae; genus Lonchura; species Lonchura striata. Next base: position 101,691,539 of record NC_140704.1, read on the forward strand.
GCTGGAAAAGCAAAATGTGAGAAAGGCAAGCTGTTCCATTGAAGCTGTTTAGTTTCATAATATATCTCTGAGGACATCATTGTCCATCACTCTCCTTGAATGAAAAGTTTAAAAAGGAAAAATGGTCATTGAGTGAGGCTGTATAACACCAAACCTTGCATATTTTAAAGAACAGGAGCATGGATAAGCTCATAGGGATCCTTTGGTACTCTATACTGAGCTACATTTCACTTTCACTTGTTCAAAGATTAAATTTTTATTAGTCTTTTTCTCCCAAATACTTTTAGTATATTGACAGCAAATGTGATGTCTGATGCAACTTGATTTGGAACATTTTGCAGTTTCACTGAATCACTGAGTTGGAAGAAACCTGTAAGATCATAGAATCCAACCCAGCTAAATACAGTAAAAATTATAGAGTATCTTTGCTATAGCTATCTGTCAGAGGATCAACAAGTAGCTTTCCTGCTAATTTCATTGATTAGCCTTAGAAGCAGAACCACCCCACTGCAAAACCACACAAAAAAACCCTAAGCCAAACAAGAGATCAAACCCCAGATTTAAAAATCCACATAGTAAAGGGTGTCTGTGTAGAATATATCTCAGAGTTTAAACTGAGAGTGTGGTGGTGATGCCAGTCCATGTAGCAATTTGACCTTACTCATGGAAGGCCACAGAATTTCTATTAACTCAGCAGTGCAACATCTCGTGTCTTGTCTTGGCCAGCATTGAGTTTAGCAATGTGAATATGATTTATAGCAAAGGTCTGACAAATCTATAAAGCTGATAAGTAACAAACATTACCCCTATAGGTTACACTGGGGTTGGAGGAGGCAATTGATAGTAAAAGGGTTTTAAAATCATGGAGATTAAGGGTTAAAAGGAAAAATAAGCTTAGTAGGCCCTGGAAAAATAAACACTCTAAGCACAGGGAGAACTCATACTTGCTAGAACTGCACCATGTAGCTAGTACATGATAATTGATATAATTGTTAGATGTGATGATTGTTTAGTAATTAAATATAATTACAGTTTAATCATAAAAATAATCATGAGAAACTCTGGTCAGTGACCTAAGAAAGATCACAAGAAACTCATGCCAATGTATACAATAGAACAATATAAGTTTAATAATTAATATGTATGTGAGTTATATAACAATAGAATATAAAATATGTTCAGCTCGAAAGCCATGTCGGAGTCAGATTTGGGTTGGTACCCCTGATTCCCAGAGCTCTTAATAAAAGCACCTGCATATAATCATATCCTGTGATTATGTGTGTTTCTGAACACTAACACAATCACAGAATATAAACTAATAATTGCAAACTGCCTTCACAAAGGGGCAAACACAGTTTAGGCATCACCAACAAACAGAAGTCAAACAATGGCAGAGTGTTTGAAAACATTTTTTAAAAAATCCCATGATAAACTCAAATCTGACAAGAATGGTCGCCACCAATCATAAAATTCTTAATCTAAAAAAAATCAGGACAGATAGCTTCCTGTAATCCTCTCCTTTACTCCATCCCTCCTGAGGATGTGTACCTAAAATACTAGGCTGACACCAGAAAGATGAACAAAACATCAGAGAAGTGGAAAACTTGAGTCATTTATGTACCACAAATTTAACTGTATTTCTACTGAAGTTTTCTTTATCACCTAGATATTTCAGTCTGTAAATATCAGTGTCACTGTAACTGAGATAGTAACTGCCTATTTGGACTACAAAATTAGACTTTAATTAGATTAACCTTATAACATAATACAAAGTGTGGATGTGCTTCCTGAATTCATACCAATTTCATATGATCCTACTAATTTCAAGATATACCCATTATAAACTCCTTTATTTATTTTGTTTTCTTTTTTGTCTTAGTCTGATACTGCAACTACTCCACAACATTCATTAATCACTCAAAAAGAAAAAGCAACAAATCAGGAACAGCTTCAATGTTTACTATGCTTAAAACAATGCCAATAATCCATGGTTTACTTACAGTAGTGAAGTCCAAGTCTTAAACAGAGTGACAGTTAATTTTCAAAGAAGAATATGACTAAACAGCATTTAACTAATGATTTCCTTTCAAATGTCTATTACTATGAGAGTAAAAAAAAACCAAGATGGATTGGGTTTGTGAAGAGACTACTTTATTTTTTATTCTGCTTCTAATCCCATTTAGATGAAAAGGAAACATCAGAGAACCCAGAAAAATTCAAATGAAGCATTTCTTGCTGTAGCTCAAGAAGTAAAAATTAATGTCCTCACTGGTTTTAACATAAATATCCATTTATGGTGCACAAACAAAAACCCCCAACATTTTTTCTTTATTTATTTTTTGATGGATATTCTATTATTAAGCTAATAATTTGGCAAACTGACAAATACTGCTGATCTAACCAGATGTTTTCTGCTTTATTCCAGTATTCTGATTTTGAAATGTGAAAAAGTATTTTGCACACTTAGAGAAAAAGTGCATAGCATGACAACTGCATGTCCCTCAAAAAACAGGAAGAGATGGGATTGAATGTCTTTCCAGAGCTCAGTAGTTAAGGAAAAAATAAAAAAGCCTATTAAGTGCTCTGAATGCTCTTGATACGTAGTAAGGTAGCAGCAGAGGTGAGCTCTACTGGTATTTCATAGAATCTGTTTATGCTGATGGTAGAGGCAAAGAATAAAAATATTTTAAAGAACAATCTAAAACACTACAAAAGGATAATAATTGGCAGTAGTTTTTTGTTTCTTTTTAATCCTGACTACAGAAGAAACAACCTCACTTCTAGATATAAGCGCCTGACATTGCAATTAAGACAGAGCTGTGGCAAACAAAGAAGGAATTATGTTGAAAAAGTGAATCTTCAAATATGGTCAAGTAATTAGAGACAACAATAATTTAAAAAGACAAATTTTATCACAGAGAAATTGCTAGATAGGAAAGGAAGCCAATTAAGAGCAAGCCAAGAAGCTAAATTTAACTTTTATTGTAAATTCTGTCTTTGTCATTCTCAAGTTTGTTAGATATTCAAAGCACAAAATTCAGACAGAAATAAAACCTGTCATTTTTACTGATATTAAAGCAAAATTTCAGGTCCCCTTCCCTCCTCCCACCCCCACTATCGCCTTCATTTAATCAGTATTTTCAAGTTTTGATATATTCAGAACACAATATACCAAAGTGACAATAAAGATGCCCCATATAATTATTTATTAGGAACATGGAATTTTTTATGTGGTGGAAAAGGGTTCTTGGGTGAATCAGGAACCCCATGATAGAATTATTCTTCAAATAGATTAAAATGAATATATCAAATAAATATGCATCTTGCTATTTAAATAGGAATAAATGAATGTATTGGTCTCTGTTTCCTTTATCTTGCCCTTACTAAGACTGAATCAACTAGAATTATTATACTAGACATTTTCTAATGCAATCATGTTCAAATCACAAAATTTCTCATGTTACTACATTATGATCATGATATTACCACGAATATTACAGATAAAGACCAATAAAATATATTTTTTGCCTCTGCAACAATTGAATCATAGTAACAGAATCTCACAGTATTATACAGCCATCCTTAGCTAACAGAGATGGTACTTTTCCCCCTAGGTCACATTACTTTGTTATTGTCACCTTATGTTATGTACAAAAAAAAAAAGCAGATGGAACTTTTCTTTTTTAATAAAGATGGGTACAGGAATCCTGGTCCACCTCCAGGTTATACCTAAAAGCTGTTCTAAAGGCTGTGAATCTATATCTGGCAAAACTGTCAGATGTCCAATTAGAAATGCATAATGATAATTTTTCTATTAACGTAATTAAATAAGTATATGTTATTCACATAATTTAGTTTCACTCACTCTTTCTGTTTATTGCCTACATTCTATCAAAATAAAGAAGTAAAATAAACTACTGAGACATTTTAGAGAGACAAGTGATGTCTCATTTTAAGCAGAGTAACACTGCATTAAATCATCCTCAAAAAAGAGGTCTATGTAATATGAAGTAATATTTTCATGGTTGTATTTAGTTTGCTGGGACAGTGTTGATTATCTCCATAGCAGCACCTACGATGCTGTATTTTGAATTACTGGAGAAAACAGTGTTGTAACATTAGCTGTTTCATCTATTGCTGAGCAGTACCTGCACAAAATCCCAGCCTTTTCTGCTTCTCATGTTGCCTTGCCAGCGGGAGGACTGGGGATGGGCAAAAGGCTATGAGGGAGCACAGCTGGGACAAAGAGATACCCCATACCATGTCATGCTCAGCATATAAAGCTGGAGGAAGAAGAAGGGAGGGAGGGAGGGAGGGCAGGGGATTCAGAGTAGGGAAACTACGTTGCAAAAATCTGTTTTTTTCACCATTTACCTTTCTTGGGTAGACATACTGCCCTAGTGTTCAGCAACATAGTGTACAGATGTCCTACTTAGCAAATGAGTGCAACAAATCAAAGTTTCCAAGTCAGCTCTATTAAGTATGATGTTCACAGATTACAGGAACAAATTCAGGACAGGCAATACATTTTTTTTAATGTCAGATTTACTGTGTGTGGAAAAACCAGCAATTTTTTCAGCACGACTTTTTCTTTTCCTAAAATCAGAGCACCACTGCACAAGTCTTGTAAAGCTGATCTGTATAATGGACCTGCCCTGGATCCTCAGGTTTTCACTTAGGAAATTTTGTAATAAATTCAAGATTTTTATTTTGAACAAGACCACTACCAAACATCTATGAACAAGACCTCTGAATTTCACTTGAATAGAATTTCTGTGGGTGGAGGAGAGAAGAGATATGAATAGCTTAACATAAAATATCAATGTGTTTTTTGCTTGCTTGTTTTTTATTGCAGCCTTGTACTACATCTTGAGATGGGTGCTATCACACTGAAAAAACTATTAGTTTTGCCAGTCACAGTCCTTCTGTAAATACAGTCCTTCATATATCATCATATATATCTAATGCATACATTAATCCAGCTCAGTTTACTGATTCCACACAGCTGCTGTATATTTAATACATATGGAAAAGTTAAAAGTGACATTTCAATCTAGATTATTTTACTAGCTTGTGTAAGCAATTTCATACAGCTGTCCCAAATACACATTAGCAATTATATTAGCACAATATATTAATTAATATATTCATACTTATTAATTTCTTTTTTACATATTAAACTACTCTGTCTCACTGATCATTGGAATTTTTTGTGAACAATAGATCTCTGCAGCAACCACATGGAAATGTTACCTGGCACAGTGTTAAAAAAACACCCCAAAATTGTATAATTTTGATATATTCATAGAAGCTATTGAGTTAGTACAGTGTAGTGGAAAGATTTCACAATAAGTGATTTACAGAGCACATCCAAAGACAGGGTAATATTTCTATTTCTGATCTTGAAAAGAAAGTATGTAGCACTATTCTTCCCTCAGATCACCTGGTTTTGCAGCAGGCTGTGGCAAAAGACAAAATACAGAGTAAAAATAAAAAAGTTTAAAGATTAAACTATTACAGCATTCTTGTCTTGTGAGGACAATGCATAGAAAAATAGCACCATATCATAAAAATTTTGATTTATTATGTATGCTTTCCACCATTTCCCATATGTTTCTCACACCAAAAATTCCTTTTTGCCCAATCTAACAGGGCCTATTTTTCCACTTCTCAGTAGGAATTGTTTAATCAAACATTCAAATTCTGCTCAACCATTTTCTATCAAGCTAATGACATGCTTTCTACCATATATATACATAGAAATCAATACATCAATGATATTGGGAGGGAAAAAAAAAAAGGTAGATCTGCTTAAAAATATGGGGTTTTTTTTGTAAAATCATTTAAATATGAAGGACACCAAATAAGAAATAGACTATGCAACTACATAATTTCAACAACAAAAATTTTGAGTGAAAGGTTATATTTACCTTGGGATATATTAGAAAAGGCCACCATATCACAGGTGACATTTCTAAATATCAATTTTGCTGATCTTAGGAAACACCTCCTCTTTTTCCAGAGCTAAATTCAACAAATACTCCAGCACAAGTTCCTTACCCAGCAGCATTGTTTAAAAATAAGAAAAATACAAATTCAAATCTTTTGTCCACAGTTCAAAGGTAGATAGGAAATACTGCAGCCTACATGCACATCCAGGCTGGACTCCATCAGCCTGCTTTTACTAGTCCAAACCCACAGCTCAGTAGTTTATACATAGACCACTCATTTAATTTAATATGCTGAATATCTTAAGATATGTCAAATGCATCCTGGGCTGCATCCAATAATTATTGTGTTGAAAGAAAAATACATCAGGTAGGCAAGAGGTCAAAACAGGTAGATAAGTAATTGCAGAGTATCTATTTCAGTGTTTATAAATGGCATCCGTAAAGACTTCTGATTCTGTTATTGTGCTGATTTACTCTTGAAGATGTAAGAAAGTTGAGTTCACATTAACGTGCCAGGGTTTTAGAACTTTTCATGAACTGGATGTTTCACAATTTTCCTATGATTCTCCACCACTACAAAGTATTTCTATTTTTATTATTAGTTTTTTATGTCTATTATTAGTATTTATAAATCCAAAATATTTTTCTGTACTGTTTTGGGATCAGACTAATTTACAATCTTTGTCAATGACAAAGATGAAGGAATTAAGTTCACCCTCAGCAAATTTGCAGATGACACCAAGATGAGTGGTGTAGTTAACCCACTGAAGGAAGAGATGCCATCCAGGGGGACCTGTACAAGCTCAAAAAGTGGGACAATCAAATCTCATGACATTTAACAAGACCAAGTGCAAGGGGCTGCACCTTGCTCAGGGCCACCCCCAGTATCAACACAGGCTGTGGGATGAACAGATTTGAGAACAGCCCAGTAAGAAGGCTTGGAGGTGCTTGTAGGTGAGAGGCTGGACATGACCCAGCAATGTGTTGTTGCACCCCAGAAAGCCAAATGTGTCCTGGGCTGCATCCAAAACAGCATGGGCAGCAGGGTGAGGGAGGGGATTCTGCCCCTCTGCTCTGCTGTGGTGAGACCCCACCTGAAACACTGCATCCAGCTCTGGGGTTCCCCGCACAAGAAAGACATGCACCTGCTGGAGTGAGTGCAGGGGAGACCACCAAGTTAATTAGAGGAAAGGAACACCTATCCTATGAGGAAAAGCTGAGAGAATTGTGTTTGTTTTACCTGGGAAGGAGAAAACTTTGGGATAATGTCCTAGATTTTAAGGCAAGATGTATTCTTTTTGCCATCTGTGAGAGGTGTGGCAGTTGTCTTCTGTTAATTGGGCAGTTTTCTTCATCTCTTCCACAAACCAATCCTCCCCCCCAGGGAGACATCTGCTGTTAATGGGCTATTGAATGTCACTGCATGACAGATAAAATTTACAGCTCCAATTGTGAGATACTCTGCCCAGAAGGTGGAGCCAATCATTCCTAACTGGATATAATCTGGGATTTTAGGACACCAGAACAGTCTTTCCACTGGATTCCCAGAGGAACAGCTGCCTTTTCAATTAGATCTTCAGAGGAAGACTACACCCTTCTACAGGATCACTGCTTCAACAGAACCACACCTGCCACTCCAGGAGAACTGTAGCCATTCCAATTTGGACTGCTATCAGCAGCTTGACCAACAGGGTGTCAGGTTGTATTCTGACTCTGTCAGTGTTGTTTTATATTACTACATTGGGTTTTTTTTATTATTTTTTATTTTCTTCCCCAATAAAGAACTGTTATTCCTGCTCCCATATCTTTGCCTGAGGGCCCCCCTTAATGTCAAATTTATAACAATTTGGAGAGAGAGGGGTTTACAGTTTCCAGTTCAAGGGAGGTTCCTGCCATCCTTAGGAGACACCTGTCTTTTCAAAACAAGACCCCTAATTGTAACCTGGAGGGAGCCTACATGAAAGATGGCGAGGGACTTTCTGCAAGGATATGCAGTGACAGGACAGGAGGGAATGGCTTCAGAGTGGTTTAGATATTATGAAGAAATTCTTTACTGTGAGAGTGATGAACACAGTAATGATGAACAGGTTGTCCAGAGAAGTTTTTGAGGTCACATCCCTGGAAGTGTTCAAAGCCAGGACAGATAGAGATCTAAACTGGTCTACTGGAAATTGTCCCTGCACATGGCAGTAGGGTTGGAACTAAATTGTCTTTAAGGTCCCTTCCACCGTAAACCATCCTATGATTCTCTGATTCTATTATTCCATATATGCTACTTGGGAGTATGCAAGATAGCTATAGCCTTTAAATTGCTTTGCTATTCATATAAAAGTTTTAGGTAAAAAAAAATCCTAAATTTTGTTCTCTTCTTCTTTCACCCCTCTTCAGAAAACTTATTTTTACCTTCTATGCAGGAACAATTCTAACCCCAAAGAAGTTTATTTAAAATACAGCGTACATTTACAACACACCAGCTAACAACTCTTTCATTTTCACAAAACAGCCTAAAGTGGAATGTGAATTCAATACAAACATATTTACAATCATTTTTAGGGCTGTGTGATTTTCAAGCATAATTCCATTTTCTTCTTCTTGGTTCAAAGCAAGAAACTCTAAATAAGTAAAAATTCTTACTGTATCTAGTTTTTATGACTATTCATGTATTTAAACATTTAATAATTTAAAGAATACAAAGAATAAGTGAAGTCTTGGCTTACAAGATTGAACACCAATATTTTTTAAAACTCCATCTTAAATATTACATTGTTTTAATTATAGATATTTTGAAGTCTTGGCTTATAAGATTGAACACCAATATTTTTTAAAACTCCATATTAAATATTACATTCTTTTAATTGTAAATATTTTGAGGTTTTTAAAATAAATTGATTATTTTTTTATTTTTTCAGTATGTGAGCACATCTTTATAATGGACAAAACACAAATGCGTAGTATAAATATACCTATTCAGAAAATTATAGAAAATTATATAGAACTTATTGTATTATTCCAAAGTACTGTATGCAAGTTAAGGAATCATGTCCAGGATTTAAAGACAAATCTTGTTTTCTTCGCAAAGTAAAAAGAAAGGGTTTATTTCCTTATGATAAATAAGAATAATTTGAAACTATTTCTAGATATTTCTCCTCATAAACTCCAGTTTTCACAGCTTCTCTTTGATTGGCGTATGACCTTCAGCATTCCAAAGTGTAAAACTTCTGCTTCATGCACATGATCCTGATTGGTTCTTATGAAATTTAATATAGGCATATCCTGAAGCATTTGATTTAACATTTCTGTGTGAGTTGCATCCACTGTTCAGTGAAATTAACTTATCTGCATTTCGAAGCTAGTAAGCACCACACACTTGGAAAGGTCTTGAAAACCTCTTGTGACTTGTCATGATGTATTTGGGTCACTAGTAATAAATTCTTTACAAAAAAAATTAGAGGCTAAATTGCATTACCTGAAACATTTCAGAAAAATAAGCACTTGCAAGAAAATAATTTTTTCTTGGATAAGAAATAACTAATATACTGAAAAAAATGACACAGAAATATCTTTTCTAATCCTTTTTTGCCTAATCAATCAATAACAGAATACTAAATTGTAGTCACAATGGTGTGAGGGCATACATTTTCTTTAACAGTTCTCTCTTCCTATTTCAGAGAATGCATACATTAAAAAAAAAAACAACCTATAAACATTCAAGGCTTTTTATTATCTTCACTATCCTTCATCTTTTACTGTGAACATCACAATTTTTTTTATATTATTGAAGCTTTTATTACATCTTGATGGAAACAAATGGAACAGTTTATAAGTGACAAGATTTTTGTAGAGTGTTGTAGAGTGAAATCTAGCTTTGTTGGGAAATAAAAAATTTTAAAATGCCTCATTATTTTTCTTTAGGACCTTACGTTCTTTCTCTTTACAGCACATTTTCCTAAAATTTTTGAATTTATGGAGTTGATATTTTCTAAATCATAAAGATTATTCTTGTATATAAAATAAAATAATTTATTTCTTAGACTAAAGAAGTCCCAGTAATGTCAATGAAAATAAAGTTTACTCTCAGCACAACCATCAGTTTCTGAAACAAACAGAAACATCAATAGCTTTCTTCACCTAATCAATGCAGACAGATTGATTTTTCAGAAGGCAGACTATTATGTATGTCTGAGTACCATGACCTTTCAGATTTTACCAACAATATTCTTCATGTAAATTGATCTGCCTTATACCATGGGAACCAGGGATGCAGAACTGCCAAAAGCATTCACTTCCACTTAGTTAGCTGGAAATATTACTTACGAAAAAGCACCTTCTTCAATCATGGTGTGTCGTGTGATGAGCTGTAAATGTCTAAGACAATTCAGAACTGCAAATACCTTTACACCTAGTAATCATAAAACCACAAGAGTGTGAATGTAGAGTAATTGATTTAAACTTATCAGTTCTAGGCCATTAGACTTGGTAAGAGGTATTTCCACTCAACTATACAGGAGCCCATTACAGTAATTTCCATTTGAAGGTTAGCCATCACCAGTGTTGACCTTCAACATGACATAAAAGTTGTTAATTGATTACCTTACTAGAACAACAAACAACCACAAAACAATTACAAAAAACAAAACACACACACACAGAAAAAAAACAACCTAAAACATACCACCAAAACAAATCAAACAAAAAGCCCCATCTACAAATAAACCCACAAAACCAAAAAACTAATAAAAACAAAAACAAAAAACGAGCTCACATTTAATCAATCTGAACAGAAGAAACTAAATATTTTGGTGAATTAGGCTGGGCTGAAACTATCCCCATTCAACAGTTTTATAGCCTCTTAGCCAAGTTCTAATTCAGATACAGTCATTTGATAGTAAGAGATGGACGGTGGGGCTCAAAGGGTAGGGACTGGGCTGCCTGGGCTTTGGGCCAATTTTGAGACAGTATAGCTGAGGGCATGCCCCTGCTCCCCTCTTAGAAAGGACCTTGAATAAAGCTTGGGCAAAATGCTCAGCTGCAAACTAAAAGTGCTGCTCAGCTCCTGGCTTTGTTTCCCTTAGGGAATGGGTGGCCCTCTGACATGCTGGGGCGGAGGTTAGAATACTGGTTTTGATGCTGACACCAAAATTACAGTCGTGCAACAGAAGAGGAATTCTGGAGTCTAAATACTTACAGTCATTACAATACTGGCAAAAAAAACCCAAAACAAAACAAAACAAACAGCCTCCACAGACTAATAACTTGCAAAATTGCAAGGACCTCTTGCAAACTCTAGGAGAGAAAAATGTTTTCCAAGACAACATTTGCAAGGGTTTGTACAACCTGCTTAAGAAAGGTATACAACAGTCTATTAAATATAGTATACTATCTGGCACTAAAGAAATTGCATCTTCCAACATGGTTGCAACTCATTTGTATTATACATTTGGTAATGTGAAAATAAATATCCTTGGTAAGATGTATGACTGAGAGTAAGGATTTATTATGTTATTTAAGAATTCCTGCTAAATGACTTCATGATTGATACTTCTGTTTGTATATAATAGGTAAAATAATGTTGAAGATTATTTATTTTCCTTTGCAGTTATGTTATATGTCAACACAGCTTGAGAATGTCTTGAAATTGTTTTTTAACATATTAACTTCCCAAATATAATTAAACACTGGAAATATTAGATGTTATTCCCTTACCAGAAAAATAAAGGAAATTCTTTCACAATGTTTTTACAATAAGAAGTGCAGTTTTAGACTATAACAAAAGAACATCTTTAGCATCATCAAGTACAAATAAAATTCTGGTCAAAACATCTTAAAAAAAAAGAAAAAGAACAAAAAACAGAAAAAAATTAATTTGCCTTTAGGTAGAGAAATAACTTTGGTTATCTTCCATAAACTATTATTTTCCTTCATCACAAATTTTCTGGAACAGAGAAAGGCAAAGACATCAATATTCCTAAATTGAGTAAAGCAAAGCATATGGGAAGAGACGAGGTCAGACAAGAGGTGTTCAGATCCATAGATAAGTATTTATGCTGTTAGGGTATCTTCAATGAAGACTACCTGTCTTCATCGAATCTTGACAAAATTACCTTAAATAATAACAAAATAAAAGCTGTTATTTCCGTCCTTTTCTTTGGCACAGGACTAAATTTTTGTAAAATTTTTAAGCCTCAAAGTATTGTGATCCTTTTTTTTTTTTAAATAAGGTCTAATGAAGAAATACTAGACTATTTCCACTATTTCCAATTAGATTTAGATTACTCTTTCCCTATAGTCATAGAATCAAAGAATGATTTTGGTTGGAAGGAACCTTAAACATCATGTGATTCCAAACCCCTGCCATAGACACAGACATCCTTCACTAGACCAGGTGGCTCAGAGCCCCATCCAGCCGGCCTTGAACGTTTCTGGGGATGGGGCAACCACAATTTCTCTGAACAACCCGTTCCATGCCTTTTCCGTCTTCCTTATAGGCCCACCTTAGATACTGGAAGGCTGCAGGCTACTGAGCCCACTCTTTTCCAGCTCTGAACAAGCTCAGTTCTCTCAGCCATGCCTCACAGAAGAAGAACTCCATCCCTCTGCTCATCTTGGTGGCCTGGCCTGCACTTGCTTCAACAGCTCAATGTCTTTCTTGTATTGAGGACCCCCGAGCTGGATGCAGCACTCCAGAGGGGTCTCACCAGAGCACATTGCTGGGTCGTGTCCAGCGTCTCACCCACCAGCAGCCCCAGGTCCTGCTCACTGGCCTGTTCTCCATCTGTTCATCCCACAGCCTGTGTTGATACTGGGGTTACCCTGACCCAGGTGCAGCCCCTTGCACTTGGTTTTGTTAAATCTCATGAGATTTGCATTGTCCCACTATTTGAGCTGGATATACTGGGATAAATAAGTAAGAGAGGAAGGGAGGAAGAGAGGGAGGGAGGGAAGAAGGAAAAGTAAAGAAAAAATAAGAAACATTATGAAGGTTTTCATAGAGACATATTATTACACAAACTTGGCTAAAAAGGTTAGAAAGTGAGAGGGTAGATCAGTGACAGCTGAGCCATGATCTCTTCAATGACCACAATAACACAAGATAGTTATTCTGAAAGCAAAGGGCTATACACAGCACAGCAAGGTACAGCACAAGATATTCCACATATCTACTGCTGACTGTTTAAAGAACTGAAATTTCCAAATGTCAAAAATGTTGAAATCGATGAGCATACATTTTTGAGAGAGATACTGCTGAGGAACAATTCCTTTTGACCTTTTTATGACTGTTAAAAGACGTCCCAAATTGAAGGCAGAATTGCCTCTCCTTACTTTTTTTGGGTGTTTTTTTAATTTTTCTTAAAAAGTAATTTGAATCACAGAATATCACGAGTTAGAAGGCCCCCAAAAAGATGAGTCCAACTCCTTTTTCTGTAACAAGTGAATTTGAAAGTCTGCTACTTCAAAGAAGATGGAATTTTATCAGCGGAAGCATTTTAAAATATTCAGGAACTGTAGCAAGTACCTTGCCAACTGAGACAAGCTTTCAGATATTTCACAGAGGGCCAAAATTTCTATATAACGGAAAAGATTAATCACTGATTAATCAGATTTGACAGGCTAGATTCAAAGGAATGAAACTTGAACAGAGCATTGACACACTTGGACGCACATTTTCCCCTTTACCAAATGACAACTTAATCATGAGACCAAAGGAAAAAAAAACACCAATAAATTCCTGACCTTCTATCAATTTAAATAATGTTAAGAAAATATTTTAGAAACTAATAAAATGGGGGGAAAAAAGAGAATTAAAGATCAAAATTTTATCTTATTACAGATTTTGGGAACAATGTGAAAACATATTCAAGTCTGACAATAGAGCAGAAGAAAAATCAATTTCTCATACATATATTCTGGGGTAGGGTTTACTGTGGTTATTTCACAAGGGAACTATATAAAATATAATATCACATGAATAGTGTAACTATACTTTTACAAGGGGAAAAATAGATCTTAAAATCTGGCAGTACTTTTATAAAGATAACTAAGAGAATCCAAATAGGCTTCTCTTAGGGAAAACTTGCAGAAATTATAAAAACTATTATTAATCCTTTTTCTAATAAATCAACAGCAGGAAACCTTGTAGTATATTGACAATTACATAATATCAAAATTAAGGAAACAAGAAAGTTACTTGAGTTTCCTCTGTATTCACATGGGAGAAGCATAGAAATAAATAATTATGTGTCAATTTTATGTATATATATATATATATATATATATATATATATATATATATATTGGTTACATCAGAGGATCTGTCTCAAACTGAATATTGTCATAAATCAAGGAGACAAAATGGATAGTTAAAAAGTCCTGGGATGAGATATCAGACATTAAAGAATTCAAAAAGCCTAGGAAACATCTAACATAAGGACACAAGGACAATTTTAAAAATGCTTCAAAAATGCTTTGGTATAAAAAAGCCCAAGAAAGAACTGATATTGATATTCTTAACTACATATAATATGAGGCATGGGTAAATATGATTTATTGAGAAAGAATCAAAACAATTTTTATTCAAAAAATCTTAGGTCTTACTACCTCATTCTGGTTTTCTGAATGAGTCAATAAACTGCCTCTGCTAGATCAGAGCTCTAGGCAGGCCTTCAAATGGCATTTAACAAAGATCTTCTACAATCATTCTTAGAGAAATCTAGGTGACATAAAAAAAAGCCCTTACATACAGGAATACCTAGTTACTAATTTAGGAAAAAATAAGTGAAAAAGGAGAGAAGAGAGGAATAATTCAGCAGTTTCCATGGTGTTGGAAGATCATATCAGTGATGGTGTGAAGAAAGAGGGAACTGAATTAATTTTCTGTTTCAGTATCATGAAAGTGTAAAAGTAGATGTAAAGCAAACAGTGTAAATGTTTTACTAATGTGCAGCTAAATTTATAATTTTTCATGGCAGGGCATAGTAGATATTAAAAATGAACATGTTCTCCAAAATAATTTATAAAAATTACCAAAAAGATATTCAGTAAGAAGTTGAAAAACACTGATCTCATTCTGGAAACTTCTAAGACATGAATTGCTAAGAGCCCATGACAGTTCTCTGAGATTATATTCCTGTGCTGCTCTTAGTAAGTGTTCTATATGTACCCATTTTTGGTCAAAGTCAGAAATGGGATATAGGGCTAGATGAACTTTTATTCTGATGGCATGCAAATACCCTCCTGCTACTCTGCAAAAATAAAAAAGGTAACTGTTTTTTTAAAGAAAGCTTTCCCTACTGACTGGAAAAAACAGGGAGCAAGGTGGTGCAATAGAGTTGGGAAACTACAGAACAATACTAAATATGTATCTTTAAGTGAAATAAAAATATTGTTCTAAAAAGAAAGAATAAATATAGAAAAGCTAGTCATACACATTGATCAAAAAAACTTACAGCTTTTCTGGTTTCCATCATCATGATAAAATGTGTAATTAAAAAATATTTATAAGAATTTTGAAAAATGTATCATTACAATTTACAGGCCCATTCAGGAAGTCAGAAAATGGATGATAAACTAATAAAATTAAATAAAAAAAATTGAAGCATATTAATTCTCCTAAAGTTATATCACTAGTCAGATGCAAATGAGAGATAAATTTTTTAATCTGTTCTTGGACTTTCAGCTTTTCTTGTCAGGAATTCTGAATTAAATATCTTTGAAACTGGAAAAAAATTAGTGAGAAAAGTACAGTGCTGAGTGTTGATCCATAAGAGTTTGTAATCCAGTAATTTTTTCCCTGTCTTTTATTAAACATCAACATAATTTGCTAGAGGAAACATATCTGTAAAGTTCTGTTTTTATTAGTTTTAGCTCTACAATTTAGTCAATTTTCTAAGGAATTGAAATGAGCATTTCACCAGAAAGTAATTAGAAAACAAACATATAAAAACAACGGTACTTTATGTTGTAATTCTGACAAAATATACTGTGGTTTAGAAATCCATTAGAGGAGCAAATCGTGCAGCTTGTACTGTTTCATCATTGCAACAACCAGCCCCAGTGGTTTTTGTTGAAACAAATATATTTCTCCACTGGATGAACAGTGCTAGATGAATATCAAAGGATTTAACAAAATTACCGTAATTACAACTCTTCTCGAGTTTTATTCTGATGAAGAGTAAAAAATATATCAAAAAACTTAGTCCAAGAGATCCACGACACAAACCAGGAATGAAACACATGGCAATTAATATAACCCCTAAGTACTTAAACTCATCTCTTATCATCCAGGCAAATTATAAAACTCCCCCTTTGTAGTGTGGTGCATTCTCAAAACCCATCTGGCACTCCCCAGGCATTCAGAGAGTTTGCAGACAGATCACTGTCTACACTCTCTGAATGTGCTCACAGTTCACAAGGAAGCAGTTTGCAACTCCTCTTGCATTTGGCCCTACTCAAACCCCTAATTCAGCACAGCAGAAGTTGGTGAGCAGACCAGAGCAGCAAAAGTTAACATAAACATAAAAAAACCACCATAAACACAGGAGTCGAGATTTTTTCTGCTCCTGTGGCCATTAATCCACGGGTGGCATTAGGCCATCCCCGAAACTGTCAATGCTCCAGCCATTCTCTCAGGGCTTAGAGCAAGGACTGTTAATACCTGAAGCAGAACTTCCCACATGGTTTCCTTTAGAAAGAATTAATGTGCACAAAATCATTCTGAATTAAAGCAATACCAATTCAAGCGGGGATGATGAAAGAATTTGCCTCAAAGCCACATAATGTCTTTTAACCAAAATGTAAAGGTATGTTTATGCAGCTGCAGCAGTTTTCATCTTATCTTGCTCCGTTTATTTTTCTTGACTACTTCTTAAATTTGATTTCTTAACTGCACTTGCAAAAACTGTTCTAATTAATAACTTGTGATACATTTCTGTGCAGCTCAGCTCAGAGTAATAAGGCTGTCTTTCATCAAAAGCATGCTACTGTAGTGGTCTAGCCTTTATTAAAAATAAATCTGGAAGTGAGTACAGTTGTGCTAGAACATCTTTAGAGATGAGAAGAGAGAGCAGATTTTTATTTTGGAATTTTTGTTAATATGATTTTTCTAGATCTTACACAAAAAAAGGAATGTTTGAACTTTGATTTCTTACTCAACTATAGATTTAGGAAGCAGCAATTTAGTGTTACAGACTTTACTAGTTTTGTTTTGGTTTTTTAGTTGGTATAAGCAAGAATGTCAGTCACATTGTACCTATTCCCACACCAAAACTTTGTATCCATAAAAATTAGAGTTTACACAGTGATACTGTTAGGAAGACTTTATGGCTACAGTGCATGAATTATTTTTTGCCATCATTAAATACTTCATATAATTAGGAAGAAGAAATACACCTTTCACTTCCATAGGAGGAAAGGGTCTAAGGGAAAGGATACAATGGATAATGTTCCTGTATATTAAAAATATAAGGAAAACAACATTGAAGTTGCATCATAAAAAGTAACTTCTGCCTGTGAAATGTAAGGAACACACCCACCTCTGACACTATGATGGGATGACCTTGGCTGAATTCCATATGCCCACCCAGCTGCTCTCTCACACCTCTCCTCTACAGGACAGGAGTGGAAAGGAAGAGAGAAGGTTTCATGGATTGAGATAAATTTGCCTCACAAGAATAAATAGATTTGACTAGGGGAAAATTAAATATATTACCAGTTAAAAATAGAGTAGGATGGTTAAAAACAAACACAAAACTAAAATCATCTTCCTTCCTTCTCACCATTCCTCTCAGGCTCAACATCACTTCTTTACTCATTTTCTCCACTACCTCTTTTGTCTATGCACAGAAGGGGAATGTCAGGATATGGGATAATCCACAGCAGCTTCTCCCTGCTTCTCCTTCCTCCTCATGAGTTCCCCTGTATCAGAATCAGAGGGGTCACTCCAATGGGGTACAGTCCTTCATGAACTGCTCAAGCATGGCTTCTCCCTGCAGGCCACAGCTCTTCAAGGACTGGTTGAGGATGGGAGCTTTCCATGCAGTAAGTCTTTTAGGAACAGATTGTTCCACAGTGGATCTCCCAGGGTCTGAGATTCCAGCACGGAGCCTGCTCCTGCATGTGCTCCCACAGGCTGCACTTTCCTTCAGAGCACAGGGTCATGCATGGGCAGTGAGATGGCCACTTGCTCCACCATGGACCTCCACAGGCTGCAGGGGCACAGCTGCCTCACCTTGGTCTGCACCATGGGCTGCAGGGGAATCTGGACTCTGGCTCCCAGAGAACCTCCTCCCCTGCCTGCTTCACTGACCTTGGTGTCTGCAGGGTTGTTTCACATTGGTCTAACTTTGGGCTTCCTTTGGAGCCAGCTGGAGCTGCTTGTGTCTGGCATGGGGGAGCTCCTAAACTCTTCCCACAAAGCCCATGGATATATGGATTTGCTAACAGCACAATAACAATATTGCAGATAGAAGTCAAACTTAAAATAAAAATTAGTTCATCCACAAGATCCACAATTCAATATTCAGGTCCAGTGCAAAACATATTCCATTAATTTAATATTTCATAGCCAACTATTTACCATAATCATTAGAGATAATACAAATGAGTAGTTACTATTCCTCAAAATTAATTTATAGGTTTGTTTCAAGGTCATATTCACAGATGAAAGAGAAAATATTTTTCCATAAACATCATGTTTTGGCTATTGATTTATGCCATCAACAAGGTGGGGGTTTTTTAATGCTATCCCTTCCTAGGTGAACTAGTTAGATCCATTTAATATTTGTTACCATGATATTAGTCAAATAATACATCTATTAATTTAAATGGTGTTTTCCATTTCAAGAAGTACAATCATTAAAACTGCACAGCAACAATGTCTGATCCCAATTGTTTCATCAATTCTGCTAATCTTCTAGAACAGAACGTAACCTTTTAAAAACTGCATGGGGAAACATTTTAAACCAATATACTGCCAACTGAGAATAATATTAAGGGCTCATACTTTTTGAAACACATAATTAATTTTACATTTTGCATTCAGAACTTCAATCTACAACCTCTAAGTCCTATGGAGGTATGTATACATATTAAAGAGCAAGATAACTGTCAACACAAAAACATTTAGACAAGGATGTAAGGATTTAATTTCTGTGTATTGATACCATGTTTTTAATACTACTAAAACTATAACTAAACAAAAAATGTTGCTGTTGTTTGCTTGCATACTCTGTACAAGTATGAACCAGCCATATATCAATTAATAACACGGAATATTGTTTTAAACAACTACAATGGATGCTCCAAATAATCTCACAAATAGAGGTTTTGGAAAAAAGTAGGATTCTAGGAAACTGTGTTTTGCTTTGGGATTCATTCTACAAAAAAATTAGCTATAAGTTTTTCGTCTGCTTGCTAAATAAAGCCATAATCATATAGATCAAGATGCACAAAGACATCTAAATAGGTGTAGTTTCAAGTTTTTCTGACCTAGACATCTAACCATCACCCACATTACAGCAGTCATTCTTTTTTACTACTTTAACCCTGCTAATAATGTTATTTTATTTGAACTTGAAGCTACCATCTCAGAAATAAAAGGGTCTTGAACCAGAAGTCAAAGCAATTGTTTTCAGGTTATTTATAGTAATAGAGAAAATCAGAAACAGTCTCAGAATTTAGCAATTCTGAACAAGGTTCAACAGTGACATTAGGTTGTGTCTACAAAGGAGTAGACAGGTTCCATCTAAATTGAGTTATGCTGAATCCTTGAAAAAGGAACTCTTTCTTTTCTTAACTGTTTTGCATTTAATTGCAGCAGGAAAGTTAATTTTCTCATTAAGGGTTTGCCACAGCACTTGAATCCTGATGATTTTTAATTTTACTCATGATATCAATGGGTGTTTGGTGCCACAGAGGACCGTTTTTGGTGGTACCACTTGCTCCCTGCAGCCAGAGGACAGGAGCCCTGGACATAGTGAGAAGAATGCTTAGGATACTGTGGCAGACTCTGGCAAGGAGATCTAGCTGGAAACACTGCTGAAGACTAGAAGAGACCTCAGTCTGGGGGATGAAGCAGAGCAAGGTTCCCTGCCTAAAATGGAGAAATGCATCATGTGCTCAATTCACAGCTCTTGAGGGAAAATGCTCCCATCAAGGTCTCCTGTCTCCCTCTGAGTCTAAGGCAGGCAGAGGCAATATCCTTGCATGTAGGTGGGATCAAGAGTTTCTGTAATTAAGGTGAAAGAAGGGGCCATCAAGAGCCTCGTAAAATTTAGCAGTGATGAAGTCCTACACCTGGGAAGAGTCCCTTGCAATGACATGATGATGTCTTTTTCCAAAGCAGCTGTTGCTTAGAGACTGGCTAGACTATCAGTCTGCTGGGGGTGTTGATCACTTCTTCATCACTTTTTTTTTTCCCCTTTTTTTCCCTTCTCCCCCTTCCCAGTTATTTATTAAGCAATCTTTATCTTAATCTGCACGTCTTTTTTTTCAATTTTGCCCCTCCAATTCTGTCCCCCAACCTACTGCTCGGGAGTGAATAAGGGTGGGTGGGACCTTAAGTACCAGCTGGGGTCAAGACATCACAAAGCCGCTGCCCAGAGTAGGTCACGCAGTCCTGGATGTTTTTGAGACCTCACTGGACAACCCCTTGAATAACTCAGTCTGAGTTTGGAGCCAGCCTTGCTTTGAGCAGGAGGTAGGACTGAAGATCTTATGAGACCCATTCCAGTCTGACTTGTCCTGAGATTCCATGTTTTGCAGTTATTGTAAATCAAATATAGGGATACTTATAGAGAGAGCTGATACAAACACAGAGAGTTGATCACAGATATCTAATAGTCTATGCAACTAACAGCTTTTTAAAAGAAAACCAAACACATAAACAAGCCAGCACAGACATATAAGCAAAAGAGATTTGAAATATAGTAATATGCCTAAGCAGATGAGCCTCTTTCTGGCCGTATCTCCAACCTCAAGTTACTTGCATTACAAATAAATCAAGACAATGCTGATGTGATATGTTATGATGTGATATGTATATGTAATCATATAATAAATAGTAATAAAGAAGAGTTAAAACCTGTTGCTTATTATGTAAGATATGTTAGAAAGCTGGGCTTATATGCATGAGATTCCATTTTCTATTGCTCAGTCATGATGGAAACAGAAAAATCTTATGATTACATTTAACTGCAAACATCAAGTATAAAACTTCTCTCTCAGTCTTTCCCAAGAGAAATTACCTAGTTACAAAACCCTAAATCTAGTTACTTAGAATGTCATTATTCAATAGCAAATGCACATAAATTAGATTAAATTATTTTTTATTTAGGCAAATAAAAAAAAAGATGTTACTTTTTCTGACTACACAACTCATAGCATTGGATATGTACATTTAGTGATTTATTGGTGGGTTTGGGGGCCTTTTTGCTTTCTCTTTATTGAACTTTCAGAGCCTCAATGCAAGTGGGAGCCTTCTGGATTGCTATTTAGTTATCAACATAGAAAATTATGAAATAAAGGAAATATGCTCAGCTAAGAGTCTCTGAATAAATTATCAAGTCATTTTCAGCAGGATAATAAGTGAACAGATCTTTGGAGGAACAAAAAAATAAGGAATAGGCACTTCCTTCAGTTCTCCCACTACTAAGAGGGGATTTGATGTTCAACAAGACAGGGAAATTATTTGTCTCACAATTATTTTTTTGCTTTGACCTTTGTTGCTTCTCTTTCGACTGCCACTTTGCTCTCGGGGGTTCCTCGCTGCTGTCCCCTGTCCCTCTCCGGCCCCCCAGGACCCTCTGACAGGACTCTGTAGCTTGCAAAGCTTACTTAATCTCTTCTGTTCCTCCCAGTCTCCACTTTTGTTTCCTAGTCTTGTTATACTTTCATTTCTTCCTGCACCTTTTAAAAATGAACGGAAAATATTTTCTGTTTCTGTGCCCTACAGGAATTGCAAGCTACTGAGGTCCTATTGCTCAAGTCTGGGATGCAGTAAGGGCTGCTTTGTCTTGTATAATCTTTGCTTTACGGACATTTTTGATGTTTTGAAATAGTAATTTTGGGTGTGAATGCTCCCCAAATAATCCAACAAAGTAATACTACTAAACTAAGTAAAAGTATGCTTATTTTTAACCAAAAGCCTACTTCGTACATTTTAATGATCACAACTCAATTTAGTTAGTGTTGCTTTATTATTTTTTCTTCTCCAGAAATTCCTGAATTTCTTTTACCTGTATTTTGAGTTTTCTGGTCTCTTCTTCCAAACTTTGTTTTTCTGCTTCTAGTCGCTCTCTCTTTCCCCATTCAGAGGTGTTCCCACACTGCATTCTTTCCATCTGAGAAGGTTGAAGGTAGGAGGAAGAATAATCAAAAAAGAAAAAAAATGAAAGAGAAATAATCTGATTTAAAACCCCTGTTTTTTTCTGGGTGAGGCTAATGGCTTCAGAGTAAGGTGGACACATTAGAAATCACTCCAAGGTGTAAGTTTTCCATGTTTCATAAAGTTAAATATTTTAATTTTAAAATAACCAAGACAGTAACTTTTTTCATCAAATGTACCTTCAAAAAAGTAAAACATAGGTAATTTTTTGTACAGTAATTGGTAACAAAATCCTATTCTTTTCCTCCTATTTATGAAAAAATAGTATTAAAATAACAATAAAATGTTTTGAATAACACTGAGACTGGTTTTGATTTGACAATGTCGAAGGTCAGTTTTTATTCTCCAGAACACAAAAAATCAGCATATTTATATTCTGTTTATAATTTAGAAGGATTGTAATTAATAGCCATTAAACTGAAGAAGTTCTAAAGTATATCTTCAGTATTACATATGGTTATCCTGATAATCAGAGGAAAGACTTTTAAGTTTTCATGTTAATGTCTTTCTTGTGGTCATGATTAACTTAAGTCTTAAGTGAAATATTATCTTTTATGGCCAATGCTGTAACCTTATTTTAGGATAATTTTATGAATTTGTTCATCAAATCCACATATAGGATGAATTAAATATATGAACAAAAAGACACATTACTAAGTGATATAGAGTAATTATCAAATAACTGATTTATTCTTCAGAGACAGCTACATAGAGGTTTTTGTCAAGGCTGCATTAAATATTTTTCAGGCTTCAAATGAAAAAAATAGTAAAGTGAATTTATGTTTATAACACTAAACAGGTACTTACCAGATACTAATGGAAATTTATCAGAAGATTTTTATTGACAAGTACTTATGTTAACAAGTTATAATTAACTGGTTCTTAACAGGAGATTAAAAGAGATTAACATAGATTAAAAACTGTGAAAATAAAAGGTTCCAGTTCTTTTAACTGAGATGAAAAAAATAAAATAATTGCTAATATAATAAAAAAAGGTCAAAATTTTAAGAGCTTTTTACAATTTTCAGTTCTGTGAGAACTAAAATTGATGGTTTGATAAAAATGGCAACTAAAAACATTGTCAGACACTTCTTCATTGAAGAAACAGCATATCTGTGCCAACAAAGCTTTGGAAGGAGCAATAGAGGTGTGCTTTTTCAGTTCTATTGGTTACTTTTATTCTAAAATCAATTTCTGGCAAATAATGAATGTAGAGCAAAGAGAACGATCTATTACAGCATAAAAGAAACATAATTCTGATCCAATGTCATTCTCTAGCTAAACCAAATTGCAAACTTGCCTGTACCCACCTTAGTTCCGAGTAAATAAAAACAATTAGAAACCAAATAAAGTTAAAGAAGCTCTTTCAGATGATCAGAGGACAGTAAAATTGATTGTTCCACTCTGCTCTGTATTGGTGTGGCCTCACCTGGAGCGCTGCCCGCAGTATTGGGCACAGGTCACCAAAGTATTAGAGCGGGTCCAGAGTGATAAACCACAAGCTGCTAGCTCCAACACACAAGTAAATGTTTGATGCTCACATGTTCCCAGTGAGGTCTTTAAAATCTATCCACTGGATTTCTCTACCATAGTTGGAAATTAAGGAATAACGTACTCCTATTTAGCAGCAAATATTATTTCTCCCTCACCAAAGTTATGCAAGTTGTTTGAATACTCTCTACTGGACTACAATCACAAGCCTCATATTTTTTCCTAATAAATATTCAGGCTTATTTATTATTACAAGTATCCATGAAAGTTCCAGAACATGAGAAACCCTGTCTTCTTACAAAGCACCTACCAAAATACTCAGCTGACATTCTAAACCTGAAAGTTTACCTTTTCACAGTGTTGACACTAATCAATAAAAATTCATTTTTGTCAGACATCACATAGAGAGAAATCACTAAACCATCCAAGGCTGAATTTCATCAAGAAATTAAGCAGAAGATGACTATCACATGAAGATCTGATGTCAAGATAAATTTATTTACCTATGTCTATAAAATTTCAATTCATTTCTGCCAAGATGCAATTATGATAAATTTACATATTTAACAGTCCTGATTTCAGCTGGGATAGGAGTTCATTATCTTCCTAGTAGCTGGTACAGTGCTATGTTCTGAATTTAGTATTAGAATAATGTTGATAACAGAGGGAAATTTTCATTGTTACCGAGCAGTGCTTACACAAAGTGAAGACATTTTCAGCTTCTTGTACTGCTCTGTGAGCAAGGAGGCTCAGGTTGCACAAAATCGGAGTGGACAGCTAACCTGAAGCAGCCACAGGAATATTCCATTCTATATGATGCTCTTGTGTGAAATTCCACATTCTGATTTATAATGAAATGTGAAAGCTTAACAAAAAAAATGCAACGTGAAAAAAACTTGAGATCTTTAATTTTCCATTAAAATGTGAATATTTTCTCTCCATAAAATATCTGTGCAGACTTGCACTGAATTTTACTTTTTAATAGGAAGTCCAGAATAATGGTGGAAGCATAGAATGAGGTCAAGGTAGTGTCAATGAAGTGGATAATTGCAAAGGTGAATGGTGAAAATGAAGTACAGTCTACTGACCTTTTGAAACTGGATAATTACATCTTAGAGCTAACCTACACCATTTTGTGACTAACATGAAAGGCAGAACCCTGAAAAAAACAGGCACAGAAAAAGGAACTCCACCTTAAACAGTTCATTAGCAGGAAAATCTTAATGCTTTAGTTTAAGGCAATATAACAGTGCTTGAGGTTCCAAAAGTTTTATTGAAACAAGATTTTTCTCCTTCCCCTTTGTTAAGAAAAGATAGAGTAGGTTAAAGGGCAACAATTAAGGTGCAATGAATGCAAAAAGATGATGAAGATGAAATCTAGCAGTCAACATGATTTCAGACAGTAAGCAGAAGAATTTCCACTCTTCCAATTCCAAGATTTTTATCTTCCTATAAAACTTGGAAAAGGTAGGAAAGTGTATTTAGAGAACTATGATCTTCAGCTTTTTAAAAGATGTTTTTAAAATAGGGTTGGGTAGAATGCAAGCATTATGTGAAAAAAAAACTGTACTTTTGATCTGATATGACTTGACTGACGTCAGGAATCAAAAATCGCCAATCCAACCAGAAATTCTCCCTCTAACATTTTTCTTCTACAAAACTGTTATTTTCTTTACCGAAAGCATATTCCATGAAAGATTATCTACATATCTCAAATAAAAACTGATTTGGCTGAGAATAGAAGTGTTTTATTTATTATTTTTTTTATTTTTCAATCTGAATCTTACACAACAACAGCAAATCATTAGCTTCTAATGTTATCTGTCTTTATACTCAGAATCTGCCTGCACGCTGGATGAGGCCTACAGATGTGTGACCCAGAGAGGCAAGAACTCCTGTTTAAAATAGTGACCTTGGGCCTCCTCACTCTAGTACAAATGTAAAACATCTGCCTCAATTTGTGCAGACCAAAAAGGAAAATTTAAAATCAATATTTTTTTTGTCCTTAAAATGACAATGCAGGACTTTTTTCATGTCACAAAGCAAGATAAATGAACACATATTTTCAGGATTCTTGATATCCTTGCTGTATTGTGCAAGAAGGCAATTTCCATTCATCTATGCTGTAAATTATTCTACAGAATTTAAGCAAGGGGTATATTACACTGAAAATTTAATAAGCCACAAGTTGATTATGAATTAAGGACCATGAATTCCTCCTAATAAAGAAGACCGATTGAAATAATTTTATGAAGTCACAAGTGAATTTGATTCTTGCAGACTTCTTCCCCATAGTTACTCAGAAAACTCAGCACAAGAAGCAAATTTTCCTTTTCTGTATCTCAGATGGAAATACTGTCTCTCAAAAAATGTCATATCCAACAGTCTTTTCAGAGCCAAGAACTCAAAAATTGTGCAGTTTTACCAATCATTTTTCAAATTATTGCACATGGATAAGAAATGCAAGGACAGAGAATCTGCTCTTTCACAGTGGTAATTTATGAGATGTCAGCAACTTCCAAAGCATGGAATGTGCTTCAGCTGCTATAAGGAATGGCAAACATGCAGCTTCCTTAAATGTGGCATCTAGGTAGATTAGATCCAATGAATTGAAAGCAAGCTCTGCCTAAAGATCAAGCAAAAGAATCACATTCCTGCATTTAATTCATTGTGAGACATCATTACCATTTGTAACAGTTGTACAGGGTCTGAAGGTATTTTATCAGTGGTTTAAAAGAAATGGTATCAAATGCTTAAAGAGCGTCTCTCAGCTTAACTGGGAGAAAAAACTTCTGTGTTGTAGGATCAGGAAAAAACTCATACAGCCAGTAGCATCCTTAGAGAAAGAGAAGAAAATAGTTATGTTGATGAATCTGGTTCTCTTAAATCAAGGCTATTTTTTTAATTTTGAGTTTTCTACTACTAGAAGTCTGTAAGAACATGAGGAAAACTGCCAAAGCTCCTAAGGTCTTAAAGAAAACTCATCAAGTTTCCTGCTTCCAAGATCAGGACTACTTTATGCACATGTGATGTTCGTTGGCAAGCAAAATTATTACTTAGCATGTGTGACACTGGACAGTTTTGCAATGATTATTTCTAGTATGTCTGACATTTTCTAGAATTTTTTTCTTTTTTCACCTAAAAGGTTCAGTCAAAGACTGCCAGAATCCATAACACTCCTTGCACAGGAAAGGGTATGCAAATGTTGGCTACCATTTTATTTGACAAATGCTTCAATACAGTAAAAAAATTTTACTCTGTTTTTTTCCTATTGTATGCAAGTCTGCCAAGAACACCATTTAGTTCATCAGCAAATATACTGAAAGCTTGATAAATGTTATTGTGCCTGACAGTGTCTTGAGACACCAAGCCCTGCAAGAAATTGAACTTTTTAATGAATATTTATATTCATAACAATGCCTAGCACCAGCATATTTAGTAATCAAATATTTCTTCCTCTTGGTTCTACTCGTATGCCTAAGTCTGCTACAAGCTGATATCATTGCACTATGCTGACATTAAATGTAAAGTTGCTGATTTACCAGTATTTTTTTTCTCTTCCCTTGTCTGTACAGAGAAAACATTTTTGTGTATGTGACTAGTTAAAAGAAGTGATTTATTCAGAAATAGAAGTTGTCCATAGATATATAAAAAGCTTTAAGCATTAAACTTTGCAACAATGAGAAATAATATATGAAGAGAGGCATAAATAAGTTCAGGAATAGGAACATAGTCAGGTGGAGAAAATTACCTTTGATCTTACAGATCTTTCTCTCCATCTGAATCTGGTACTGCTTTCATCAGTTTCTTGAACTTGAATGAGTTCAATTTCATATGGACCATGTATTACATTAAAATTAACACCTCCTGTTCAAGAGAATCTAATATTCATTCAAAGAAAACAAATTTTCTATCAATGTCTATCATACAAAATGATCCATAATGCTTATCTAAAATTCTACTTTCACCAATTATTTGTAAAGAATTGAATATATCCAAGGAAATACCTTTACCTATCTAAACATTTGAGATCAGTAATAAGAATACCAACACATCATGCACTCATTTTTACTTTAAAATTATGAAGGGCTTTTGCACTTGATCTCATTTAAAACAAGAAATACTTACATTTTTCATGTGGAAAAACTAAACAAGATGACTAAACAAATACTGGAAGTTTCTTTCAGTATCACAGAATGGATAAGGTAGGAAACAGTGGCCATCTGGACCAACATCCTTGCTCTAGCAGGTTATGTTAACCTTCCTCATTGTAATCCCAATTCATAACAAGATTGAGACTAGAGGAACATCCAAACTATCAGTGTCCACCAAGCTGTACAGTGTTGCTTATTTAGTCAACATTTTCATGCATCAAAAAAAACTTTGAAAATTATAGAGGAAAAAAATTTAAAACTAGAATGGACTGTTATAATGAAGATATAAACCCACACAATATAAATAAAGAATCTGACATTTATAAGATGTAAGAACAATTTTGTCAAGTAGGCATTCTTATAGGCTTGCCAGAAAAGCATGAATGTTTGCATGAGTATTTAAAAACAAATAAGAGTGTGATTATTTTTTCTGATACATTTTGTGCTGCTCTATTCTCAGTGTTCTACTGATGTATAAACCAAATGTTAAACCATTTGTAGGCTGTCTTGGAAACTAAGGGACTTTCACCCACTGTTTAAAACAAGCAAATACAAAAAGGATATTTTTGTTTTTATAGCCAGATGATATATTAAACATATCCACGTGTCCTTATCAGCCAAATCCCTAATGCACATGAAAAATGAGCCATGTATTTATTATCTTGAAGAGCTGAATTAAACAGTTCAAAATGCAAACCTCCATACATATACCCTATCATACCAGTCCATACAAACACCTGTTAGTTATGAGTAAAGTGCGTTTCAGCTGAGAGAAACACAGAAAAAAAAAAAGATTCCTTCATATTTCACTGTAAAATGTACACTTTATGTATTTGATGAGAAGCAATGCATCTTCTATATGGAAATTGAACTAGTGAAAACAGTAAAATAATAAAAACTAAACCTTGACATCTTCACCTACTTTTCAAATTAAAATAGAGTATCAGCCTCATCTCTCATATTCTTGATGCAGCTTTGTCTCATATTTGCTAATATAAATATATCAATATTTTACCACCATTTCTGGTTGGGAGGCCCTCATATTGTCCAAAATTTAGCAGGTCATATATTTGTCTACCTCAAAATAAAATATTTAAGTAAGAACCATCCATCAATTTTGTCAATTGTATTGACATTGACTGAATTTCAAAGTAGCCTAGATAAAACCCCAGTGAGTATATTCTCCAGGTTGAAGTTGAAGTGCTCTGGTTTAAGTCTCGTCCTGACTTTCCAGGCAACTTCTCAGAGATCATTGAGGAACTCCTGGGAACACTCTGAGATACTTGTGGGTATCTGCTGCTGCCACATAAGGAGACATTGAAGTAACTGCCCCTTCACCACTAGAAACTTGTTTGCTGCATCTTAGAAAAAATGCCCCTGCAAGAAAAATGAAAACCTGGATTTCTAAATTAAGAAAAAAGCTATGAAATCGGTAATGTGGTCCTTCAAAATTTTGAAAAATTTGCCATAATAACTAATGCCTCTTTCTTTGTCTACAGCTGGTTTAAGATTATCCCTCAGTTAGAAATATCCTATCTATCAAGATACTGGGAATTTTTCAGAATTTCCCTGACATTCCCCTCTCTTCTCCCATAAGATGAATGTGGTGAGAGCTATTTACTTGCTAAAATAAAAAATTAATTACAATTAAATTACCAATAATAAATTGTCCATAAAATAATTTTTTCCTTTAAAACCTTTACTGCTGTTTAGAAACAAATACTCATATTCTCTTATTTTATATATACCCAAGCCATAAATAATTTAATGCAGACCTTATAACTATATTATAATATAGGCAACAGTAGAAGGACTTTATTTTCTATATCTCTCTGGGACTAAGACCCTCACCTCTGGCTCACACCACAGAGACCCTCAGTACAGACCATTTGGCTGCTCTAGATCACCCCAATTCTAGTCCCATTCCAACAGCACCTCTAAGCATTCTCTTTTTCTCAACTCTAAGACTGCCACCCTTGTTCCAAAAATGACACAAGAACAGATGAGAGACCAAATTGCAAGAGGAGAAAAAGAAGCTTTAATACAAAGGATTCTCCAGCTTACATAGACTGATATGATACATTCTACCTGATTGGCTAGTTAATAAAAACATCTTTCTCACACACCGTCCTTGAAAAGAACAGAAAAACAAAGTGGAAAAACACCACCTGCAGATTGTTTATACTAACAAGTTATCACATTCCTACAACTCCCTAAAAATTCTCAAAAGCCACTATGAGAAACAATTGTAGTTTTTCTTTCCCTGACCAGGCTGGCATCCACATAAGATAAACTTTTCTCTCTGTCTGGAGCAAAGAACCTCACCTCCAGAATTTCTGTCAGCATCACTCACAATTTCTCCTGCTCTGTATTTCTCATTTTGGCTGCTATTCAGTTTTATATCCCTCCTGCTTCTACAGGTTGCTGTGTTTCAAAAGTAACACCATGGTATAAAATGTACCAACATCTATGTAACTTACTCAGCTGCACCAAAAAGATGCTTCATTAGCTTACTTCAGTAATTTGAGTCTACAAATTTACTAAATGTCCCCTTTCGTTATGGTCTTTCAGACTATTCAGTATCAGCTTTCTATTTGGGTTCCTTTCTAGCCTATTTAATATTAACCACTTCCAAAAGTTCTCCCAGTTTCTGGAAATTGCCTATAAGTCATACAATTTTCACTCTTTCCTGTATAAATCTGAAGAGAGCAGTTCTCAGAGTAATTCTTGTCTGCAGAAACAAAAGCTGAAGCATTGGTTCCAACATAATTCAATTACTATTTACTCATAACTTTTATGTTAGGCATCCTTTAGCTAGCCTTTGACTTGAAGGCTATTTTTTTTTTTAATAATTAAAAAAACAGTCAGATTCATATGGTTTCTGTATTTCCCATAATTAGAAACAGAGACTGAATCTAAAGTCATTTATGCGCTGAATGCACTGGTCATCTTTTACAGCATACCTTTTATTGCAGGCTCTTGAAATTATCTTCTTGTTATTGTTGTGTTTAGCAAAATATTGGTGCTTAGATAATCATGACCTTACATAAAAATGGCATGTACAAGATACTGTTTGCTGTATTCCTAAATGGAAATTATATTCTTGATGGAACTAACATGACTAAATTATCAAACTACTTTTCCTTTTTTTGACTAGAGATGAACATAGTAATTTGGGTTCTAACCAAGATTAATCTATACAAACATTATACGGTGGTTTAGAAGAATTTAAAGTGTTCTCTAGGAGAATTTAAAATGTTTCCTTATCCCATTCAAGGAAACAATTCACATTTCAGCTAATTTCTTAGAGAATACTGCTTTAAATTTATAAGGGACACATACCAACCAAAACCCTCAAAGCTTGACAAGCCATCACTCATGTGGAGAGGGGGAATTCCAATGTATGAACAAATTACTCTTTCCTCTTGCACAGTAAGGTCAAATTTTTGATACAGGAAATAAACAAGCAAAAATTCCCATATTAACTAATAATAAACTGATCTAATAACCGTAGCTCAAGTCAATTAAAATAATTAAAAGTAAAAGAATAAAAACATACTTTAATATTTATGTTTCACTAACAAACAAGGTAAAACTTGAGCTCTTGACATTTACAATGAAGGGGTAGATTTGTTTACTTTACAAACAGTAGCCTGCTTTTCTTATAGTTGATTGGATTATGACACAACACAGAAGGGGTGGCAGTGGTAGTAGAATAAACAAACTGCATTCAAAATCCTAAGTAAATGGCAAAGATTGTTTTAGGCATAGGATTACATTAATTTTTTTCCTAATGTAATTTGAAATCTCAAAGGTCAGATGATTTTGGGCATTCTTAAGCAAGAAAAATATGAAGCAAAGCAGGAACTTTTACCCCTTAATTTTCCTCACTAACAGCTTTATCAGAGGGAGGGAATGGGGGGAGGACTTCTTACTCTGTGCTGAAAAGTTCAATTCCATTCTGGTTATATTTTAAAAGAAGGTGGAGTAGGCCCCTGCTGAGAATAGTTTTCTTTTTTTTTTTCTAATGACACCTGAAACTTCTTATTAAAATCTGCTTAATTTCCTTTTCATCCAAGTATTGTTGCAAGACTGAAGTTTCCCAGTTTAAGAGTTTTTATGATCTGCATTTAGCTTACTTCTGTTACTAGTGTTCTTATCAGGGGGAGGAAACCATGTATGTATGTGTATTTTTGGTTGTTTTTCCTAGTCAAACCTAATACAACAAACCTCTTCCCAAAATAAGAAACACAGACTAAGCCCTGAGAGACCTGAGACTGACTAATGCAAAACCTCTTTTTAATAGCAAGATAAAAAATAGATTTGTCTGCATGTGAGTAGAAATACATGTACAGACTTTAATGAAAGCAAAAATGAGCTCCTATTCTATGGAAAGAAATTACCAGACCAATTAAATTTTCATTCTTAACTTTCAGAGCAATACAAATTTATATATAATTTACAGAAAGTAATTTTTATATTTGTTATTTTTACAAATAAACAGCCTAGAAATTAAATTGTAGTCCAGACTATAAAAACTTGCCTCCTGTTACTACAAATAGTTATCTACTGCTGTGTGTTTATGTAGTTATTATCAGTAATTAATTTCGGAAATAGAATATGCCATAAGCGATTCTAATAAATACTGTAAAAAGAAGATGACAACCCTTCCTCAAAAAATACAGGCACTGGTCATAAGAAGATGAATGCAGACATGTAGAAAATCATCTGGAAAACAAGAGTAAATAGTGCAATGGGTAATATGTTTGTTTATTTGTTTGTTTGTGAAGTTTTATTCGCTGTAGAGAAGGTTGATAACTCTTTAGCTTACAACCAATTTCTTAGCCAACTTTCCATCTTAACTTTATATTGTGGAATTGAGCAAAACATATAGCTAAATAAAGGACTGTAAGGAAACAGAAAAATTGATAATGGTCAGCATGATTTGGAAACATCCAAAACAAGTTTGAATTGTGCTCAGTCTCAAGAAGTTCCTAAACTGTATGGGTATTACATGTTGCAGATCAGAACACTATTCAACCCAATTTTAATTTTTAATACAAAATTATCAAATTAATAATATTAAAGATATCATAGGAATTCTAATTGATAGCTTGGAAAATAATATACTAACTAAACTTACACTACATTTTTTTAATATAACTGCTAATGAATCATAAAAAAAACACATCAAAATGAAAGCAACAGTCAAAGCCTCTACATTTAACTTAGGGATAACACAAATTCACTTATCTTACAGATGACTGTTGACTTTTCAGATTAATGGTCAAGGGATGCTGGGAATAGGATGTTTTCTGTAACTGTAGGTCTCTACAAATAAATACATGTCAGATTACTAGAATACTAAATAGTGTGAAACCACACTATTTGTAATAATTATTTTTCTGTAAGAAAAGCATCCATACCAACATATTTAATTAAAATTTGCAAGTCTGATTTGATGTAATGTGAAAATTAAAATGGCATCAAGGTTCCCAGATGAATACCGGACTATTACATCAATGTTATTTAAAGTGCAGATAAATTGCACTATAAAACACCAGATTCCAAAAGTTGCCATGTTCTGATGCAGTGAGCTTTCTCCTTATGCATCAACAGCCTTGCTAAAAGGGACAGACTAAACCAGTATTCAAGCTTGTTTTCCCTTCTGAACTGTAAGTTCAACAGGATTCAAGAAATAGAAGAGATAACTTGTTCAAAGAAATTTAAAAGTGTTGCCCTGCTCAGAGTTCAGGTAAACATAGCATAGGACATTTCTCCATACAGCTCTCCTTTCAGAGTAAGAACCTGAAATATACTTTAGTGGTTTGGTCTAGATAAACAATTGCATTAAATAATTTCTGTAGAGCAGCAGTCTGGTGGAAAGTGTCTGTAGCAATGGTTCTACTGCTTACAGTTTACATGGCATGTCTTCTGATTTACCTGAGCCATACCTACAACAGAACATCATACAGGTACTCTGAAGTTAGAAGTGTCCCTGAAGAATCTTCTGTTACAATTCCTAATCACCTGCTACTACACAGTTTAGGAACTGATCAAAGGTTCGTCGGCATCAGCAGATTTCTCATTGACTTCCAGGTATTGCTCATGCTGTTATTTGAACAAATATGCAGTAGTTCACCAATGTGAAAGTTTTGATTTAAAATGGAAGAAAATTATCTAAGGCTGTTTTTCCAATCGAGCCTCCTCCCCAATTAGATGGTTAGTCCTTATCCAGGTAAGAGTAGAAAAAAAGCACTGAATCATTAAGAGCAAAATGCTTATGTCCTTAATTAAATACCTTTAATGTCATCAATTTTAAACATTCTACCTGTTGTTACATTTAATTCTTCAGAGGTTTCTTACTTTTTTCAAGTAATTTCAGCCCAAGTTGATTTTATCTTGATGAATGACAAGTAAGCACACGAGCAGAAATATTTACTTTAACAAATAAATTAATGCTAAAATATAATACCAAAAGGTAAATTCAGGACAGTTAAACATTTATTAAAAATTAGATATTAAAAATCTTTTTGGTTTATTTTTTTTAAACTATACACTGCAAAGAATTAATTTCTGATATTGAGAGCCATATGGTTAACTGATCACACTAATACATTATTAAGAAGCAACTTTGTCATAATTTTGGGCCTTTCAATCAGAACTGTGAACAATTATTTCATTAAAGATGCAATCATAGAATGACCTGAATTGGAAGGAGCCTCAAAGATCATCTAGATCCAACCTCCCTGCTCTGGGAATGAGCATCTTGACTAATCCCTAAGACCAAGATCACTTCATGCACACAAACACACAAATACACACATATCTATAAGTGTGTGCATTTGCACATTCCTCCCTCATCTTCATTGAACCACCAAATTATACTTTCTGCCAGTGTCAGAACAACAGGCTAAACAAACCTCCTCAAATGGTACCATTTAGGCATGGTGGTCCTTTCACAGAAAATCTGTGTGCAGAAATAGGTTTCAGTATGCCCACACGTTTCTTCTGAACATGCTTTCTCACAGAAATGATTTTTCATCTCTCACTTGTCCTTAAATAAAAAATAAACAATAAATAATCCTGGTCTTGCTTGGTGTTTTCAATGCAAACTGTGTAATGAAGACAGAGAAAATATTGGCAAATATAATTCAATGGAGTTTAAATATCTTGTCAGAAGCCAGTCTGAGCAAAAAAGTCAATGAAAATGTAGACTTATCCTGCACTTTCCAAATTAGATTTGTGGGAAAATAAACATCAAATGGAACCTTAACTTTAGGCAGCATGACAGATTATACTTTATGCTGGACACTAAGAACATTAAGTACATCATTTCCAGAGATAAAACTAAATACTAAAGGGGACCTGATATGTGAAAAGAGTGGAAAGAATAGTTAACTCCTTGCAAGAATTGCTGCTGAAGCAACAATAAAGAATTATTTCTTTACTCTCTAACCACCTGTTAGTTGTTGTAATTTACACAGGAACACCAAAATCCTAGATCTAGTCTAAAACAAATGAGACTTTATTACAGGAAAATTAACTGCACCAAGATTCCATTCTATGAAGTCATTTGCAGTCTCAAGTAATTCAGATGTTGTTTACAGAAAATTGCTTAATGATATTTTAAATCTCAGCCTTGAGGCTTCTGATATCAAACTTTATAAAAACTCTTTTAGCACCCAAAAATAGACTATTGCCTATTTTCCATAAAAGCGATATAAATTTTTTTTGTATGTAATTTTGTTCCTATGATAGCCATGCAGAGTATTCAACACTTCTGGGCATCTTAGATAAGAAATTCACAGGAGCCAGTACAGCCATTCAGGCTACTGGTTTATGTTTGATAATTATTCTGCTTTCTTCAGGATTCAGGGGACAATCAGAAGGCATTTTTTTGAGTCAGGTGAAAAGTATGTGACAGAATGGATGATCCTACTATATGTATCTAAATTTTCTGTAAGATTATAAGAGTATCACTTTTTCTATTTCAAATATGTACTAAGTGAATGAAAGAAGTAATTTCAGGTAAACAGCTGTGTAGCACCTTCACACTATAAGGTAACTTCAGAATAAAGGTTTCTGGAGAAGGCAAAAATTATCCAGTCTTTAACAAGATCTACCTGAGCCTCTAAATAGGCTGTTCCACTTTAAAAAGTATCTAAATATTTACAGTGATAGGAGAAGACTTGATTTATCCAGAAGCTTCACTCACATGAGTGGAGCTTCCTTTATCTGAGAACAACAAGTAGGGAGCCATTCACAATCTCTTAAAGAAAGTAATGCTCCTAAGTAGCAATACATAGGTTGTAATATAGTGGAAAACATTTATATACTGAGAGAACAGAAAACATTTATTTTAAAAAATGTTTAAAAATGGTTTTTTTGGCTCTATCACAAAATCAATAGCTGGTGACTTACTTTCAATTGTATTAAAAAAAAAGAAGAACAGAAATGTCTCAGCCAAATATATAAAATGCTCATTTAGCTTGTTTTCCTTTTTATTTAGGTATATTTTTTATCACAAAAAGATTTAAGTACCAATTAGTGTAATTTTTGCATCATATCCCACAAACTGGGATAGGAATTTCCCTCATTAACTACCAAAGCACTAAATAATGTAGAGTAGGAGTAAATTCTGTACTTCAGCTAACTGAAAATTCTTTTAAACAACACAGTCTTGCACTGCTTATAGTAGCATTTGTAAGTCTACAGTGCACACCAGTGGACTATAGTAGTACATGCATTTTTCCACTTTCAGCATAGTTTTGTAAATATGTCCATCTTAAGAAAAACACATCCTCCAGGATTTATAAAGATGGATATAAAATGCTGAGGAAGATTTGCAACGAGTATAAACAAGAATGTTTTATTGTACATAAGATAATATGATCATTCTAAAACCTAAAACTTCAACAGGCTCACTCACTCCAATTCTGTGTTTACAAACATCACAGCAACACACCAAGGATTTGCTTTGTTTTCCAGAGTCCACACACCTAACTAATCAAACTCAGACATACTTTTTGTTTTTCTCAGACTGATGGTTAATTGAGCTGTAAACTAAACTAAATCTGAAAAAATTGGTTACCCCATTCCTGGGGACATTGAAGAAGCAAAATTATGGATGTAAAAAATTTCATTTAGTTCTTCAGAGAACTTAAAGATTCCCACTCTTTCCAACAAAGTTTACTTTAAACCCAAGTATATCTAATGTCAATACTCTTTATTTACTCAACAGCCTTACAAACAATTTTTGCCTTTCTGTAGATACTCATGCAAATACAATTAGTGTAATTTTATACTGAATAATTTCTTTCCTGTTTTTAAAATAACAAAGTATTTTACATCTTTTAATGGGTGACCAGAATTCTTAGAACAAAAAAGGAAACTATCAGTTACAACACCAAATGCAACTTTCTTTTGTACCTGTTAATACTAAACAAGTCAAGATCAATGTTAGTGTCACACAAAGCAGCCTATAGTGCTCATGGTTACTATGATCATAAATTGTCCCTTTACTACTTTTCTAAATTAACTCAATACTTTAAAAACTTATTTAAAACTTCCAAATTGATTCTAAATGGATAATATATTAAAATGACGATCAGCAAGATCACCAAGGCTTTCCATATTTAGTTTATTCCAAACTGAGTAAATACTTGTCTTTTAATGAAAAAAAGAAAGATTAGTTACTGGGAGTACTAATAATCAAGTCTTGGCAGCTGTGAAGTTTCTAACATTCCTCAAAATTTCTCCAACTTCCAAATGACTAGAAGAGCTATCCATTCCTAAAAATGGTTTAATTTGCAGTGGCACTGTTGCTTGCAAACCAAGCACTTTTTTTCACATTCAGGGTGGGATTGTTAGGAAATCTACCAAAGGAAATAGCAGAATAATTTAGTCAAGGACATGAAAATAATCCAGATGATTACATCTTGATGATTGATCTGCTTTTAATCTAGAAATTCCTCTGTGATTTAATATTGAAAATTTATATTGGAATCAGATTCCATGCTTAGCGCAGTACATGTCTGCACTTTCCTTTATTTCACTTCCAAATTTTTCAAAAATCTTGTCTGTTGTTCCAGCATCCATTTCTCAGCACTAACATATAGTGAGTAATATTCACATCTGTGTTGTCAACACACAAGGTTTGGTTTATTTCAGTAGAGTTTCCACTTACAGAAACCCCCTCCACTGACATAAATAATTTCATTCAAATTAATCAGATTCATCCAGATCAGTGTTTTTCTGTAATTTAAATATGAGATTTATGTCATAAATGTCAGAAGATTAAAAAAATGCTCAGAATATCACCTCCTGTTAGCAATTAAAGCAATTGCGCATGTTCCCAAGAAAAAAGCACAACACATATATGTAGACATGCAAATGCATAAATTTTGTTATCTATCTCCAATGAATTCTCAGAAAAATTTTATTTCCTGTTGTATGACAGTGCCATAAAGCATTTTATAAAGATTATATTTCCTAAGCAAAACAATTAATTAAACCTAGACTTCCTCTGTTTTGCACAAGTATAATAAAAATCCTACTTAATGAGCAAGCAGAAAATAATGAACTAAAATCTGAAGGAACTGAAATATGAAAGATAGATGTTAGTTTGCTGCTGTGTTGCATATGCATCACCTATTAAGTAGAACTTGAAATTTAATAGACTGATTGCAATTCTTTCCAGAACATGAAAGAAAAGTAATTAAATCCCCCTCCATTATTCAAAATCTGAGATGTTAATTTAATAGGACATTTTTAATTCACTATCTATTTTTAGTTATATATTTTGAGTTTTGTTGGATCAATGAGGTCCTCTATCCATTGTCCTGAAAGATAAAACCTGTAAACTGCAACACAAATATTTTTTATTCTTCTAGCTATGAATGCAGATTGAAACTAACAGGTATTTCCTAACACAAATTTGACACAATCAGGCAATGTTCTTAAATTACTTCTTCAAGGCTGATCTTTGTAAAAGTACATTGCTTTCTGGCATCAGAACTCCACCATGAGTGCCCTGCTGAGCTAAATCAGTTTCCTGGCGGATCTACCTGTTCTCCCAAGTATTAGGACAAATAATTGTACTCCAATTAGGACAAATTGTTGTACTCCAAGATCTGACAGCTTTGGTTGACTCTTGTTTACCTATCAGAGTTGCCTCCCATGGGACCCTTATCAGCAGTTCCCTGACTAAGACAATATCCTGCCCTCCTTAAGGTTCAGGGTCTGTACTCTGCTGCTCACCTTTCTTCTTTCAGGGTGAACAACACCACTATTTCAAAGTTACCATGGAGGAGGAAATTATTCACCATCACATACCCAGCTAGTTTCCTTCATATTAGTCAACAGAAGACAGAGTTATTCATCACCACTTGTTGGCCTTCAGCAATAATTTATTCTTGAAACCCCGTAGAAATCTCTTTGATTTCAGCAGCTATGAGAACTGGGATTTACAACTCTGAGATCTGTGTTCTTTAAACACTTTTAAACCACTTTTTTGTTTTCTCGTTAGGTGGTCTGTAACAAGCTCCAACTACAATGACACCCTCACTGGCCTGTCCTCTGATCCTAGGTTCACAAGTCTGATTATCACCCATCCTTCTGGAAACCTCAAAAGAACTGAGCTGCTTATAGATCTGAGGGCAGCTCCCATTGCCTCAGCCCTTCCTTGCCAGTGTTTCTAGAAGTCCTTCACAGGTACTCCAGTTACATGGACTTGACACAGTATTTGAGTTGTTCCAACAATATTGTAGCTCTGTAGCCACATACAGCTCTAATTCTCCCTGCTTGTTTCCTAGGATGTGTGCATTTCTTTACCAACACTTGAGATGGGTGTCCCTTCACATTTTGTTATCATTCCTGAAGTCTTTCTTTCTCCTATCAACCTGTGACCTGAGTTTTCCAGCTGACCACCTCTTCTTCATTTTACTGTTGTCTGTAGTCTCTCATTGCCTTCTTTTCTAGTTCAAAGGTCTACTCATTATATTACCTAGCTGGTAGAATCAAGGAGACAAGACCTGGGTCCCGATGACCTCAACCCGAGAGCTATATGATCATTCCAAATATGCCCCTAGTGGGTGTCCATCAGGATGAGTAGCAGCACAGCAGTCAAAGAACTGGACTTTGCAATGTTTTGGATCCCAACCCACAGCAAGCCACATAACCCTCAAAAAAGCAACTGGAGAACATAGGGGTTTTTATCCTCACAGCAGCAAGCCTCCTACTACCGCCACTTGCTGCTTTCTCCTGATGTTAATGCATGGTGTGTGTTAAAGCCGGCTCTGATGCTTCACAAGTCATTGGCTTTCTTCTCTTACTTCACTACCAGGTGTTTGAACTTTTTGAAGTGCAGATCTGGAAAAAGAGCCATCCTCCAGTAGCTGGAGAACATACCTTTCCAGCCCCCCTACTGAGGGCTTCTATTCACAGTGAAATTCACAGTCACAGCCTGTGGCTGTCCCTTCCACATGGTTAAGAATTTCTTATCTCTGTGTCCCTGTGAAGATCCTGTAATCTCCTCTTTGCCTTCTCTGATCCTGCTCAGCCTTACTTCCCCGTCTAGGTTGAGAGGGATAACACGTTTTTTTCGGGCAGTTTCTACACCTCTACTCTTCTATTTCTCCAGCCTCACAGGAAGGGTGGGAGGGCTTTCCTGAACATCCCCTTACCCCACATGGGCCCTTCCTCTCTGAACACAAGCCCCACTGGACCCTGATCACACACTGCTTTACATCGAGACCACCAGCCTCACCACACATGGGTATGGGGCACCAGAACCTGCCTCCTCTGGCTGGCCCCTTCCTGGAAACCTATGGAGAACATCCCAATGTCACTCTCACAGCTCCTGAGCATCAGTGCTGCCATGGCAGCATCCGCACATCCTCACCAGGTCCTTCCCATGTGGCTACACAGAATTATAATCAAAAAATGGTGGATTTATCACATTCATAAAATCCCGACACAATTATACTCTTAGTTACAGCACAGGAAATCAGAAGTCTAAATTTTCTTTTTTATTCCATGTGATTACAATGTACTGCTAACATACCTGTTTCAGGCTTTCCAGCTTGGTTTGTCTCAGTTCTTCATATTTCCATTTCCAAAGAAATAATTCGTTTTCCATCTTTTCCATTTCTTTCTCCAGAAATACATTCATTCTAAAAAGGTATTTTAAAATTTAGCATTGCACAATTTGGAAGCTGACAGAACAAAAATTACTTTGAATTTCCTTCCCATAGCTTGAGTTAAATTCTGCTGCCTTTGTCAATGTTATGTCTTGACTTTTCTATAAACATATATTATCATCGCATAATTATTCCAAAAGATTCACCAAAAATAATAATTAAAGAGAAAATAGAAATCTAGTAGTACAAAATTAGAACTTTAAATGAAATAAAATTTTGGGATAACCTGGACAAAATTTAACTTCAGTTAGTGGTTCAGGCCACCTAATTTATCACAAGTTTCTTAAAGAAATGTATTACATCACTTGTGTTTAGTATAAACAGCAGATTAAACACACGTATACAGGGGGAAAATACACTATAAAGATCAGAAACCAAAGATGATT
This sequence comes from Lonchura striata, assembly GCF_050655825.1. Lineage (NCBI taxonomy): Eukaryota > Metazoa > Chordata > Aves > Passeriformes > Estrildidae > Lonchura > Lonchura striata. The sequence continues at coordinate 101,733,101 of NC_140704.1, forward strand.
GATGTTAAATGTTAAAAAAAATATAAAAATATGTATATTTCATGTTTCAAAAAATAATTGCTGCATGAAGAAAATGATAAACGAATTTTAAGAAAACATATTATTTAGTGCAGAAGTACTATGCCTGTACAATGAGAAAAATATGAAATAGTTGAAAAGAATTCTTGGCAATTAAAGAAAGTGTTGTGTGCCAGAGTAGTTATTTTCTATACTGCTGGAGGCCAGCAGAATTTTTCAATCTTTGTTAAAAAGAGTTTTTGCTGGGCTTACTAGAACTATATTTTTAGAATGTTTGGTTTAAATATTCACCTATTAAAGCAAAGCATATTGATGGAATTAGTCTGGGGCATTTCTATGCAGCAGATTGAAGGCTTGCACAGAGATAGCAAGTTGCCACTGACTGGACTCACTCAGGTCCTGGAAGCAATGTCAGCTACATTAATGAAGTAATCCACTATAGTAAAATACATGCTTCTCTTTTCTTTTATAACTAAACCTAATGCTCTTGAATCAGGGATATCCTTTTTCTGTCTAGATTTAGTATATGGCACAGCTTATCTTAGCAAACACCTAGAACTCCACTAATAAAATAAACACCATTATTCACAAAGCAAAGTGGAACAAGATGTATTTCATGCACTTCAACTCAACAGTTTTTCTTTCAAAGTAATGGGATATTTCATTGTGGAACTAAGAGAATTCTTAGTGGGACATTTAATACAGTAGAAAGTGAAAACATGAACGATGACATTCTAATACTTTGAAATATTGCCTACTGACTGTACTGAATGCAGTGAAAGTCCTCAGAAATGGTCTATTCTGAAAAAGGTAATGAGGAATGTACAGTATGTTTGGCTTATTTAGGAGACACTAGTATTGTTTTGTGTTACAGTACTTCTTAAGTGAGATCAGCTCCCTCTGATACCACTAATTGAAATAAATTATTCTGATTACATAAAGTTTACTATTTAAATAAAGAAAACAGAGTGGAAGAAAGACTATAGCAGACATCAGAAGCAGCTTACTACTAGATAAAAGAATCAAGTTCAGAGCATTCTTCATGGCTCTTGTAACAAGATATTTTACCTCTATCTAATTAAATCACAGAATTACACAGAATGGTTGAGGTTGAGAGGGTTGCAAACACCATGTTCAGGCAGGGTTGCCTAGAACTGATTGCTCAGGACCATGTCCAGATATCTTTTGAATGTCATCAAGGATGCAGACTCAGCAACCTTTCTGGGAAACCAGTACCAGTGTTCAGTGATCATTGCAGAAAAAAAAAAAAAAAAGATTTCTTGTCGTTCAGGCAGAGACTTTTGTATCTATTTTCTATGTTTTTTATTGTCTATGCTCTCGACTATGCCAGTCTCAAGCAGTTCCTCTTTGATATTATCAACTAGCAGTGGACTAGTTTGTGGGCTTTTCGTTTTAGAGGAAATAAACACTTTTAAGTTCAAAACAGAACAAATTACCATCTTAAAACTAGAAGACAATTAGATGAGAACACTGATTCAAAAGATGACAAAAGATAGCTCTTTTAAGCAAATGATTATGCAAAATGATGAGCCACTCATAAGGTTTGTAGTTTCCATTATGTTAATGGACCTCAAATGTGTAATTGATGTGAGCCATTAGTACCTCGTAGAGGATGTTGATGTGAAATTTTACACTGCAAACCCAAGCCAAGATATTTTTTGAAGGTCAAAACATAAATTTTCATCTCTTTACTTTCATTATTTGTTTTAGAACTTATTTCTTTTTGTCCTTTGCAAAGGCTGATCTGTGTGCATAAGGCTATGTCAACATTACTGATGATACCTCTAAGCAGAATGCAAAAAGCAGAAGCCTTCTCAGGGTGAAAAAGCAAAACATCTTATGGAGAGACAAGTTAGGAAACCAAGGTTACCAGTCAGGTAACTTAGTAAGGGGGAAATTCAAACACTGGTTTTGCATAAGCTAACTTGACTCTAGAAAAAATGCAGTCAGAGTTCAGGGTGCTGCATGTAAACCAGGAAGCTGCTGAGAAGTCCTCTGCTGTACCAGTGAGATCATACTGACTGCTAAAGTAACCTTTGGCCTTGGGGTTCAAGCTGTCTATTATCTGTTTGCTTTTGATGCAACACAGCTGTGTGTTCTTGGCCCGAGTTCACTGAGAAAATTGCTAAGTTGTGAGAAAGAAGCTGTGAGAAAGTACTTAAGCTAGAGCCACAAAGGATAAGGGGAATAAAAATGCAAATGGGGTGAGATTGTTGAGACAGTCATAACTAGCAACTTCAGAATACAGGAGTAAAAATACTGACGTGAGCAAGAATAAAACCTAAGAGAGAAAACTGGAAATCTGAAGCTGGAAATATGGCAAAATCAGTCTATTCTACAAAGTGGTGGAAACCAACCCTTTCTGAGATAGCAGGTAACAGCCTGCTTCAACAGAGATTCATTAGCTATCTCAAGAGACTGGTGACTATGATGATACTTATCCTAGTAACATTATTCCTAGCTATTTACTGTCTGCATTGCTAAATATAGTTGTTTCATACTTAGAAGTTGTATATATTCTGCTTTCCGCATGCAGGAAATGTTGCCCTCCTGGAGAGGGAGTTGTTATACCAATCCCTGCTACTATGTGGAAATCACTGCTTGGTGAGAGCATTTTTGCTGCCTGAGGTTGGCATTGCCACATGTTGCACGTTGTAGATGTGCCCCAATTCTTACTGTGTGCCAAGAAATTTATTGCCTTATACCCCAGTATAAAACAAATGAATATGAAATTTTTCAAAAATAAATAAAAAAATAAGTGAAAATAATAAATAAATGAAAAAATCTGCCTCTGTGAAGTACAGCTAAAAATTGGTTAGAGAGGCATATAAACAAACAGACAAACCAAAACCTATTAAAGTTTTGCTGGAGAAGTGACTAAAAGTGAGCTGAAAAATTATCCATTTTCGAAAAGAAAATTATTATATATATATTTATTCTGTGATTGCTGATGAAATACCCTAAATTTTCAACCCCAGAAAAATGGGTATGTGAGACATCAGTCTCCTAACTCACATATATATATTTTCTTCCACAGACAAATGAAATACTTTTGAAGGAGAAAGAGCATGGCCATCTTCTGAATTATTATATGCTTTCTACAACTATCTAATTCATATAACAAAACACATTAAATATTAGTTAGGAATTGAAAGTATTTTTTACCTCAGACTTGTACTATCTACATGACACTTATGAAATAAACTGACAGGAAGGAAATTCAGCACAGTTTACTATTACAGACTCTCTGAACTGAAAGTGTTGAATATATTTGCAATAGACAGGGAATTTTCTTCTTTTTAATTTTCTAATTAACTTAAACTGATTTTGGAATTACGGTCACCTGTAATTACAGCCAGAAGTCTGCTACTACATCACATTCTGCATGTTTCCTTGAAAAGCCTTCATAGTGAGATTCAATCTTTCTAAATATTGACTATTTATACAACATAAAACTTCTTTTAGGCCACCAAAATGTACATTTAGTATTTATGTCAGGCAAATCTGATATGCTACATAAGTGTACAATAAATGTGTTACTCCCCCTTTGTTACTGGCTTTTAACAGAGATTTTGCTATAAGTGAAGAAGTTAACAGCATTTTACAGCTGATACATATATTTTGAATTCAAAAACAGTCTGTCATACTGCAATTGGACTCTTTCAAAGTCTGCTGGTAGAGTATATGAAAATTAGTTATTATGCAAAAAAGGACTCCAATAAATGGGCATAACATACACTAGATATCACTGCATTGATACCAAATTATATATTTGTATGGAACACCTCTTATTTAAATGACAGACAAGCCAAAGAAAACAATAAACACTATGCTAAATTGTTTCTCTAAATTCTTGTTTTCTTTAATTTCTATTTGCCTTGCAAATAGTAATGAATAAAGCTTAGAACATATAAATGCAAATGTTACCATATCTATTTTAGAAACTGTCTTCAGCCCCTCTATGAGAATTCCAAAAGTAGGATATATTTTGCACTTACTCTCTCTCCTTCTGTAAGATTTTCCTCATCTCAGCCAAATGCAAATTTAAGACTGACACATGTATTAAATCATTCTCTGTTGTCTTAGCTGTAGTGCCCAAACTTATTTTAGGTTCTTCCAAATAGATGCTGGGAAGTCCATTGGGGAAGAAATCAGGAGGATTTGGGGTGAATTTTTTATTGTCATTGTTTTGGTCTTTGTTTACATCCTGAGAAAACAAAAATATGACACCTGAGAAAAAAAATAAATTAAGGAAAAAGTCTAACATAGCTCCAGCAGGGCCTACCAAGCCTCTTCTAGACATTTAAGGACCATAGGAGAAAAATAGGAAATAGGTAACCTCTTAGTTGGATTGTATATGGGTAGAAGATGCAAAAATGTCAATATATTTGAATAACTGTCATTTTATGATGTCTCACAGCTTCTGTAATGACAACCTTCGTATCCAAAATATTTTTAATGTGTCTTTACTAAGGAAATATATTCAATTTCTTTTTTGTTGGCTATAACTCTGGTGAAGACAGAATCTTGGAACTAATAAAACCAGCAATGCAATTTATCCATATATATTATACATATCCATAATATTATACAAATAATATATTGAGAAAATCTACATTATGAACTCAAACATTTTATGCAAAGTGTGTTGAAGCAGGCTTATACAAGTTTTACATAAGGAACAAAGTATATAGATATCTATTTTGAACACACAGATTTTACATAATAAACATAAGAAAAACTAATATCAAAATAGGAAACAAAATAAAAATAAAATATACATTTTTGAGGAAGATTAAATTTCTCTTATAAACAAGTTTCCCTTAGAAATGTTTTCAATTTACTATATCTGAAGAATTTTGTTTCAAAGCTAATTTCATTTTAGCAGTTTACTGACAATCCTCTTCCATATCACTTTGTTCTTTTGAGTTTTTAGAAGAATGCCCAAAATTTACATCAGAAAATACTAGAAACCATTGAAAAGATAAGACAGCTTCCCATTCACATACAAAGTTTCAGTTTTCAAGAAGAAAATGTTTTATACTAAGGAAAAATAGTTAAGTAGGTTTTGTGGTATTTCCTTCCAATGGCACATTTGTCTGCCTGAAAATATGAAAGGCATTGCTTTTTTAGCAAAATTTATTTTTGCTACTAACATTACATTTTTTTTTAGTTCAGATTTCACCAATATAATATTGTTAATATGCATTAGAGAGTAAAATTTCCAAATTGAATTCATTTAGATCTAAGATCTTGGCAATTTCCCTTGAATTGCAGTAAAAATTCTCCTATTTTCAACAATGCAGGGAAAAGCATTTTCCTGCAATGTGTGAAAAAAATTACCAATATCTACAAAGACTGACATCTATCAGAAAACAAGTAAAGTTTTTACATGGTGATGTCTATGAAGACTATACATTGCATTCTAAGGCACAGAATTAGAGATAGTTAAACATGAACAAATAATTCAATTTTTGATGACTATAGCTGGATCTTTTGTGTAGAGCTAGGGGCTGTTTAAACAATGCTTGCAAATTTGCAAAAGAATTGCCTTACCTCTTCCCACATTTTTGAAGTTTGGGGAGAATTAAGTGATTTTAGATAGTAGGTTCTTTAGAAGCCAAGAGCCTAATATGCTTTTTTGGAGGGAATAAAGAATGTAAGTATACAAAACATGATTAATTCAGACAAGAGAAGTAACCTGTTACCATAAAATATGACACAGAATCAAACCAATATAGTAAATTATTGGATATAACAGTCTGCCTCTGTTCCTTAAATGTCTAGTCACAGTGCAAAGGTATGAATTGTTTTCTGTATTAGAAATATTTAGATTGGGGGGTCAGGGGGCTGAAGGGTTTTGCTAATGAATAGACTGGGCAGCAATTTGGTCAAAATTCTTGAAAAATCCCATTTCTACATACACATCCATGGTTTGTCACTTCTTCATGAACCACAAAAAAATATTTCCCATTCTTTACCTTCTTTGTGTCTTCTGCCCCAGGAATTTTGATGATTCTGGTTAAGTCTTTTGGAGGTTCTGGTTCCAGAAACATTAACAGGCTTTGGTCTTTTTTAATACAGGATATTTCTGAGCAACGGCATTCTGTTTTCCAAGCAGTTCCATTTTCTAAGTTTTCCTTCTCACTTACTAAATCCTGATTTATTTTTTTAAGCTCACTTAGCTCTTTTATGACATTGTCTAGTTTGAGTCTCAATTGTCTTGCTTCTTCTCGTGCTTTATTTCTTTCTCCTCTAACTTTGCTCCATTTCTCCCTCCAATTAGCAGTGCAATCTGACCACCAGCGCATGGTCTTCTCCATTTGGGCAGCTCTGGCTTTGACTTCCTCCAGTTCCTGTATTTTTACTGCTTCAAAAATTTCCCAATCACTGCTGTAACTTGTATGCATATGTGCATAATTAAGTGAATTTGGGTAGAAACTTTGAGATGGAAGATTTGAATGAAACAGATGGTCACCTGGTTGACAACATCTGTCTAATTTATCAGGTTGTGTTGGTTGGCTCCCAAAAAACTCTGTCTCTTCCATTTGTTTCTGAATGGAGTCTAGATTTAAGCTTTGATTCATCATCTAATTTCACTCCTAAAAAAGACAAAGACAGACATTAATTTAGCTTTTAATTAATTATATCATATGAATAACCTTCAAAAGTTGAGGTTTTTACAGCTGTAGTAGTGAGTTAATGATCCTGCTTATGTTTTAGAGATGCACTTTATCAACAAGAAATAGCTATTCAAATATCTTTTATGTAATATTTTTTGAGTAGAGCATAAACAGACATATCTATTACTTGGCTAGGATTTTCTTGCAAAGGAAGAGTCATTAAATAATCATAGTGCTCTCAAAAATATTTGAGTCTAAAGAAAACAGACAAAAGCTTTCTTTGCTCAAGGAAATATTGAATTAAATCAATACATATTTTAAATATCTAGTAAGAGGAAGTTATTTGTCTAGAACTACAATCACAAATAACTTGCCTTCTTTTCCAAACTGTGGAATTTCATACTAGGCAAAACTTGCCTTATAATTTGCATACCTAAGAAAAAAAATATTATCAAAACCCCTGTGACCTTTGGATTTCTTTTTTTTTCCAAGAGAAAAGTCAAGTACTTTTTTATAGGGGGCTTTATTTTGCTGTCTGCATTCCAGAAAATTTCCAGGTAGTATATTCTTATATTATTCTTGTACAGGCTACCTCATAGTGGTATGACTCAGCTGGAAAATCTTGTTACATCCTTTTTCCTTATTTATCTTTTGATTATTTACTACTTATTTGACCCAGAAGAAAATCAGTTTCACAGAGATTGCTTCTCTACTCCAGTGCTGAGAAAATGCTGATGTGGACAGTCTGTAGAGACAGGCCACTTATATCTCTTTGTTCATCTTGGTTATGTAAACCAGAGCAACCAAATAAATAAAATTCAGACAAATAAACAAACCTAAAAATCTTGCTACTTCAATAGAAGACTAAGTTGTTTGAAGTAAAAAATAAATTGTTTTTATATTGCAATATCCATTTGTAAAAAAAATATTACAGCAATTAGTGCTAACACCTGCATTTGAAACACAGAAGGCCAATGCTGCTAACAAAACACTGAAGAGTAGATAGTTTTGGCAGTATGAGTCAGTTATGTCTCATTTCAACTGAATATAAGCTTTTGCAGGTTTTGTTCCAGTTTTCCAGCTGTTTTCAACTCTTCCATGATTTCCAGGATATTTATTTGCTATTTGTTAGATGCTTATGGAAAGCTGTTCCAGTGGAGTAGGGATATGAGAGGAGGAAAAGGACAATGAAGGACTCCCAATTTCCTTCATTATCACTGTCTGGTGTAGTACCATCGAGCCTCACAACACTACACAGATGTAGCAGAGCTGCTGCCAAAGCTTCATCAAGGTTGAGTCTTTCTTGATTCTTGACCTACTTCCAGCAATTTAATTTGAATAACCTTTATCAAAAATACAAAGATATTACCCCCCACAACTTGTATGAGGCCCAGTAGAGCCAAAGTAACTAAATATTAAACTCTTGTAGTTGGTTGTTAATTTAATTTCTGGGTTGTGGTAATTCCTTTTCTTCCAAGAGCTTTAATTAAAAAAAAAAAAAAAATCAAACAAAACCACAGTAAAATTTAGATAAATAATAATATATTAAAACCATATTCCATAATGTAATAAATACATAATGAAATAGTTGAAAATTTTGGATTTTTAAAAGTACAATGACTTTTCTTACATTTTTTTTGTGCCTGGCCCAAACTAGTAGATATCTACAGAAATGTTTATTATGCTTTTCATAATCAGTAGTTTTTTTCAGTAGATTTTGCTAGCTTCTTTGCATATTCATTAAAAGAAGGGAGAACTTGGGGAATTCACAGATTACAAATCTCAAAAGATGGAAAAATAAGAATGGTAATATTTTTCTTGGACTGAAAATTTGAAAGATCTGAGAGTTATTAATGAATCAGAATAGCCTGTTGCTGATGTTTCATCACAGGTTTGAGGTGACTTTGTCATTTGATATTCAGTAATGTTTCCAAAGCTGGAGAAATTTTAAAATCACAGATCACAGATACTAAAAAGGAAACATTGGTCATGAATTCTTGCTCCCCTCCATTGTGATGGCTCAAGTATTCTTGAGGCTGGGACACTGCAAGTCAGATCAAACTTACAGCTGTAACAATTGAAGTAGGCTTGTACAGTAAGCTGGTGGTCTCTTAGGCTTATAATCATTTTATGATAGGCTGAAATTTGCCTGCCCTTTTCAGCATGGATAGATGATGCCAACTCTGTACCTAAAAATCAAAAAAATTAAGAATTAAAAGTAAATATTCCTGTTCCAGAAAATAGAAGTGCTGTCTCACTCCAATGTGGTAAAGAAAAGGTGTTTCTCTTTGTATTGACTTCCTTATCTCCTTTTCAGAAAATCTAATCAAAACAGGTTTTTTAGATATCCCCTTAAAGATTGCAAGAGGTAGAATAAAATATAGTTTTTTCATTAAAAGAGACAGATCTCAACACAACCCATTTCAGTGGATGGCTGACTCAGAATAAAACCAAGAAACAATAGAAATATTTCTGGATAAGTTAAATAGGTAACAGGAATTTTATTAAAAGTATTAATTATGAAGATTTTTGCTTGTATCTATTTTTAAAGAAGTGGACTAAAATATTAGTTTGAAAGGAAGCAAAGATTGAACAAAATTAGAAAAATGTGTGAATCATTGTAAAAGTTCTGAAACTCTCAAAAATCTCACAGTTACAGAGGGTGGACTTATTTTACCTTATTTATAAAGAAAAAATCTTCCATGTTCTCAAAAATACTGCACTGATGGAATTATAATAAAAAAAAATCCAACAGTCCAACTGAAGATTATTGTCGTATTGAATCTGTTGGTACTGAATCCTTAATCATCTCTGTAGTTATAATGGTATTTAAAAAAATAATAATTATTTTCTCTGGTATATTACCGGCTCAGAAAACATCATTTACCTACAGTGAACTCTGAAAACTCTCATCTATAAAATATCTATGTATTATATGTGTTCCAGGGGAGCAAGAATAATTTTTTACTTGTATGTTAAAGGTAATTCAAAGAAGAAAGGTCTATGTTAATCTTAGACTCAGATCTCTTAACATCAGATATATCACAAGTCTAAAATTGACAAAACAATACTGTGTGGAGCTAGTTTTAAAGTCACTACTTGAGTTTGCAGCAACAGACTAGCTAGAACAGCATATGGAACTCAGTGTACAAAATTACTAGATAAAAGATAATTGGATAGAAAAATAAACTTACAGAATTGGATGAAAATGGGGGGGTTTTCTGATCAGTGAAGCCTTCTGATCATTCCACTTTTAACAGCTGAGTGATAAGAAGGAACACAACATCTCTTTAAAGTCGTTTTTCTAAGTGAGATAATTTAAAATAAGCATGGACAAAATATATGAAGCAACATTCATTGTGCCATGTGAGTGATGTGCAATGACAGAGTGAGAACAGAGTGCTGATAGTTCTCAAAGGGAAAAAAAGACATTTGTTGAACACAACAAGGAACATAGGTCTGAAAGATATTTAATTATACTGCAATCCTTCCTATTTACCTAATGATTCTGAACACCAGTAAGAAAGAGAAAAACTCTTGATTTATTTTTGCCACCTATTGTTCTAGGTAAACAGCAGTATATTCACCCTTGGTGGCACCATTAACAAAATCACCAGGAGAGAAAAGAATTACTGTACTTTCCTCATGTTAATACCTGCTCACTGAACTCAGTTTTTTTCAGTCAGTTCAGTAGCTAGGGCAGTGCTTGAGGATATAATTTCAACATCCTTTTACTTTAATGCATGATTTAATCCTTAGTTGCATGTCTCTTAATTATTAAGGCCTCAGCCAAATTTTTTTAAGGTATTCTGTCTTTAGAGAAAATGTCCACCTTAGATTAAACTGGTTAATTTCCTTCTGCCTAATCTATAAATTGAATAGGACAAAATGGATCATAGAACATGTTCTTTTGTAAGTGCTACTGGAAAGCCATAACTTTCCATGATACTGCTGCAGGTCACCCATCAACAAACCCTAATAAAGACAGAAGGCTGTAAGAAAATGGGTGGGGTGATGCAGTCATTACGGGAAGGATATAGGAAGTGATTTAACTCACTGCCTGAAAACTTGGCTGCTTACTAAGGGCTGCTAACTACCAGCTCCAGAAGAGGAGATCAAATTTTGTGTGTCTGTTCCTGTTGTAAAGTTGTTTTTAATTAATAACCCTTAGGGATCCTATCCTGTGGCTAGATGAAAAAATATTTCCAAGTAAAGTACTGAAATGTATGGTGAAAAAAAAAAAATCACACTGAAAAGTGATTCATGATACAACTCAGTCTAAAAACATATCCATAAAAAATTGCATATATTTCCAAAACTCTAAAAATCCCGGCAACATGCAGCTAGGAGGTTGATAATTTGGTTAGAAAAAAATATAGCACAAAATGCTGAGGCAGTACCTGGTTACAGGAGTGGCTTAGACACACAGGGATGTAGGATTTATTTCAACAGGCAAAAAGAGAAGATGTCAAAAAAGAGGAATGGCAAAAGTTCAGGTGAAACAAATTGTAAATTTGTGTCATTTTTTTAAAACAATGGTACAGCACATCACCAACATTCTGCCACCTTCATGGAAGTTGAGCTAATCTGGGAAACTTCTCATGTGTATTACAACAAACACTTGGAAGGTTGAAAGAAATCATTACAGGAGGAGAAATAGTGGTGCTCAGAATATATTGCCTGCCTTAGCTATCACTGGTCTCACAACTGCTTTAAGCCAGTGGTTTGCTACTTCTCCCTTATTCAGAGAAATATAATCTTAGTATCGATAACATTTAAGAATAAAGTAGGACAAGCTTTAGGTCAAATCTTGTACAATGGATTTTCCAGCTACTGCATCAGCCTCAAAATAGTGGGACAGTAGATCGATGGAATAAACTACTAAACCAGCAAATACACAAGAATGGATCTATTAATACTGTGTGGGAATCGTGTCTTTGAGAACTTGTAAGTTGGCTACACAAGTGATAAACTCCCACAAGAAGACCACAGATAAGGAATTTGTATCAGTAGCTGCCCCAAATCCTGTTAAAATAGAAATAAAAGCCATCTGAAGTCCATATAATGAGGTTGCAGTTAAACATACAACTCAGGGGGTTATCTGTGTGCCTCTTTTTACAATGAAAAAGGGAACAAGTTAAAAACAACTGAGATTTGGATTATGTCCAAGACCTGAGTGTCTTCTCTTGAAGAAAATGTGACCCTCCTGCATCAACATGGCAACACTTATAATTGGAACATATACCCAGAACTTACCTGTAACAGATCCTGCATTTTAGAACAACTCAGGTATTGCAGGTCCACTATAAACCACCTTTAAACCAGATACAGAAGGAATACCAACTGCAATATCACGAGGACACGTATTGACAGTGGGTGATAATGTTACATTAACACTACAATCTAAATTTAACCTGAAATTACCCACATGTAGTTAACACTGGACATGAAGGTGTACAAGGTTGTGACAATAACAGGGTGAAAGGGGTATTGCAGGCATGTTAGGAAACTAATTGTATACTAGAAGCCCAGAATATTTACTGCATATGTACACAATATTTACTGCATATTTACACAATGTACACAGAAATTATTTCATAAACACTCCTAATAATCACTGTGCAAATCAATGTAAATGTACAAAATAAAGCTACCATTGCTCACGGCTGTGTATCTTAAAAAACAATTGAGTGACCTTCACTCAATGTAGTTCCATTATGTACAAGAGCTTATGATTATGGGTGAAAAATTAATTACAATGAATATGCATTGAACAAAACCAATGTTTACACTCCTGCATGCAATGGAATCCATACTGATTACAATGACCATCTCTATGATGGTGGATACAAAGTCATTGGCCAAAAGGACTTGGAGGTTAAAGAGATATTAAAAATCTGTTGGGTGAAATTGGTATATGAACTGAATTAAATGGACACTAAAATTCTACCAAATAAATTTATTGATATTACAAGTCACTGAAGTTAGGATAACCAGAATGACTTGGAAAGCTCTTAGGGGAAAGAAAAGTAAAAATATGACAATAATGATCATACAGCTGATCCTAAAGTCTGACATATGCTGAGAGCAGTGCCAATGTGAGTGGTCAATGGAGAACATCCTGTACATAGAACTCAGTGGATAGGAAGAGATAAGCGTTGATATTACCTGAAGTCAACAATTTCTGCATCTTCAAAAAGCTGACAATTTATTCAGGTTACACTAACTCATGGAAGTGCTACAGCCCAAACTTCTGATCTGGAAAATGTAAATGCTTAAGCTTACCCCCAGTGTTTTTGTAGCAGATCCAACAGCAGGCTGACTAATGAAGCCTTTGTGCTATCCAGTGTGGTATGGGAACAGTCACTCCTCAGTAGAGGAGAAAGAATGAGCACTGGCATCGACTGCTTGGTAATTAGTTTGTTCATGGAAAAAAATACAGTCTAGAGAACTTATAAATAAGAGAGCTTGTGAATTAGAGGAATAATGAATGAATGAGTTCCTATGTTGGACTAGTCTGTACAAAGATGATTCTGCCCTTGTTTGATGTCTTTGTGTTTTGGTGGTGTTGTTTGAGGCAGGGGATTTTTTTTTATGGTTTATTTTTTTAAATGAGCACATAAGCTCATAAAATAAAGTTTAATTTACAAAGTACACTGTGCTGTAAATTTGAAAGATCCAAACAGACCATGACATAATATACAGATTATCCTACTTCATGAAAATTAAAAGTTAGTGCTTTCAGGACTTTTTAATGAACATCCAAAGATGATTCTGTTTATTTTTTTCCCACAGCTATAAAAATATATTAAGAATATTAAACCATATGGTAAATTTTTAAGATATGTTGTTGCCAAACTTTGTATTCCTTACATGTGTCATAACTAAAAATCAGCCAAAAAATGGCCTGAGGAGACAAATAATGCTAATTGTTTACTTCTTATTAGGAGTTATATGATAATTTTTCCTCCTACTCATACTTCTGTAGTTTCTTATTAACATAAAAATGTCAATAAAGGTGCAATTTATTTCCAAAACCCGTTTTATTTCCTTCTCATGTCCAGTAACTAAAACCAGTTATGCTATGAAAATGACAAATTATAAAATTTTGTTTTTAACTTCACAAAGAGAAGTGTTTTGGGGTTTGTCAGGTTTTGTTTCACTGAGGGGTTGTTGCTGTTTTGCGTTTTTTTGTGCAATTAGGAAATCTTAAAAATGCCTGAAAAAAAATGGTCTTCTTAAGACATCAATTTGGATAGCACGATGTGTTAAGTGCATCTTTGAGATAAAATGAAATCACAGTGGCAGTTCATAAATGTCTTGATACGTAAGGCTAAAATTATGGAACTTCATCTTCCTTCTATGGCATAACATCTGCCTGAATATTTTAAGTGCAAGAGACAATGTCAGGCTTAAATCTTAATTTCCAAGTTCTTTAATGCTCAAAGTTTCTAAAGGACAGGATAAAGACTCAAATTCTTTACCAAAAAAAAAAAAAAAATAGAACTGAAGAACATAAACCAAAAATAATTGAGAGATTTGAGAGAAAACAATAGAAAGAGAAGTGCTAAGTACTGTTCCACATTTCTTATAGGTCTGACCAAATTTATAATCTTGGGAACACAGAATATCGCTATTTTTCTCATTATTTCTTTATGGTATAGACACTTTTGCTTTGAAAACAAATGAATAAATTTAATCTCAGGAGACACAAAAAAACTCCAGAGGCAGAAATTATAGGACCAAATGTAAGTGTGCCTTTCATAGTAGAATCTATGTAAAACTGGAGTCTGATCCCACTTCTGAATTAATCAACACTAGATGGTGAGATGGAATGATATAATAGAGAGGGCAAAGCAGAGACTCGAGTTTCAACTTCAGCTTCAATTAAAAAAGCCATTAACTACGTTTTCCAGCTACTCTATCAGACCTAAAAAGGTAAAAACTGGAAAGTAACTTCAGAAAAATAGAAGTTCTGCAGGAAAATTGCATTTTACTATGATACAAAACATTGTGACAGACAAGGCATTTCTGAACTACCCTCAGAAAGTGTATCATTACATTAGTTGTCCATGTAAAGCTAAATTCCCGGGAGAAGAGGAAAAGGATGTGAAGCAGATAGTGACTGAAAGACAATAAACCAGTTAAACCTTCAGAGGAAGCAGTAAGTAAAAGGAGGACTCAGAAATGACTTAAACTTTTCTCTATTTGAGTAGACTATCCAGAAAGTGAAAATATAGCAATCATCATAATGCTGAAATAAGCATTTTACACTATGCAACAGGATTAAGTATACTGCTTCTTGATATTCCAGTATCCATTATGATAACCAAAATTCTCTGACTCCAGAGGAGGAATCCTTTCTATTATTAATAGTAGTTTGCTTCTCCTGAAGGTTTTAATAATTCACTTGAAGGCATGTAGGGTAAAATTACATATATATAATTTATATCTTAAAAAGAAAACAAAACCATGAAGTAGCCCTAAGTGGCCCTCAGGCTGGCCATGACAGTCATGTTGCCAGTTTGTCCTCATTTGCTATCCTTTTCCACAACCTATTTCAATCCTTTGAAAAAAGATTTACAATTCCAGGTGTAAGTTGTCCCACTCATTTTAGAGAAAATTAAACCTCTAGTGTGACAGAAATTCTTGTGAAACAAAGGTATGCCATGTAGAAGCCCTAAATATGATATTCTGAGCAAGGGGGATGATCTCAAAAGTCCCCCCAACATGATTCCCTGAGCAGTGTGATTCCTGAGGAGCTGTAGAAGCCTGTTTCTCCCAGTTATAACAATGCTGCCATGGCATCCAGAAAATAAGAAAAAATTAGGGTCACAAATTGTGAATCTCAGAATATGTAACTTTTATCCAAATGAGTCACAAAACACCATGTAAGTAGGGAAGAGCCACAAGAAATAAACCTCTTCTGTGATAACACTGAACTGCCTTAAAAGCAGCAATGTGGCACTGTTGTCAGGAACCAGTTGTAAGGAACATAGAAAAAGAAGAAAAAAGACTTTATTCCCCAAATCTGTTCTGCAAACAGAAACTGCAAATATGAGAACACCGTGCATGAAGGAAAGGGGTGAACAAAACAATCAAGTATTCCCAGACACTTCCCAGGCTAGAAGGTCAGTTCTAAGCACTAGGGTAAACAATCCAGAAAAAATGTGCTGGTAACAGCAGCAATTAGTGTCTTGCAGGAAATATTTACTTTTTCATGAAGTTTCACAAAATTTTATATTTGAACTGATGGTTTTATTGAAATGATTTTCTGTACAGTTTCATCTAACCATGAGATATTATACATTTCTCTTAATGTGTAAATTGCTTCTGTAAAATATAGTGAAACTTTCCATGCGAATAGGAGAATTTGACCACAGGACTGGTATAGCTGACATGACTCAAAGCATTTAAAAACGGAGTGGTTATTTCTTTCCACAGAATAAAACACCCCTAGGTAAAGTGAATTTGTTTTTTTTTACACTAATACAAAAGGTGTCAATAATTAAAAGCAGTAATTTAGGACAAGATTTCTTTCACAGCATATTTTACATTATTGTTGCTGGTGGGGGAGGGGGGTGGGTTGGTATTAAAGCTTGCTCAAAATAAAATGCCGTAATTCTCTCTGAAAAAGGATGCATCAAAAACAGGATCTGGTCTACTTCACTGTGATCTTATGTACAATTTTTCTTTTTTCCCTTTTACCATTTTCTCTCATTTTAAAGTAAAATCCTATTCAGTGATTCAATGTTTTTTTTTAAACACATGGATACAATATATCTTGTATAATATTATACAGATTATATACATAGTGTACAAACTATATATACATACTATAAACATATGCATTCATAAAAAAGCTTAGAAGGCAGTCACAGATTACAATAAATGTAAAGACTAAACAAATATTACTTTTTTATTTCTGCCAATTTTAATAAACTTTAAACAGTTTGGATAATATTTCTTCAGATGAGAACCAGAACTATATACTCTGACTTAGGTCTACTGGGTAATACAAATGATTACATATCATTGCAATATTTTTCAAAGTCTTTTACAGTAACAAGCTGATGTTTCTTCACATCTTTGAAGTTATATTCAAATCCTTAGGGTTAAATATGGGCAACATAAATATTTGTACATAGAGATGTTGTCATTTACTACCCATAAGGCCAAAAGAAGCTCTGAAGTACTGCTTTAAATATAATATACAGTAACTTCATTTCCTCAGAAATGTTTTGTTTGGTTACAAACTTTTATAACATTTCACCCATATCTTTTGTACAATCAAGTCTGTAGTATTGATTCTCATTCCTCAGCCACTACACTTCAAAAAAAATATTGTATAAGCAGATTATGCAGAAAGGGAAGGGAGTGTGTGTGACACCAATAACTTTCCCAGACAGTCTCAAAAAGACCTAAGTATTAAGAAGATGCTAAATTGATCACAACCCAAATAAATTTGGTAGCTATGACATTTGAGACAGTTTGCTTGGATAGCTCCCCTTTGAGATATGATTATCACATTCTACTAGGATATGATTAATGACAAAAAGAGGCAAAATAAACTTCCTAGGTATTTAGGAAAAGTAGGAACTCTCAAAGTTTTAGAGCCTTTCAGAGTAAATGGCTTACAAACAGGTTTACAAAACCTAGTGTAAACTGCTGAGTTAAACAAGTAGCCAAGTCTTTGAAATTCTAATCTAATCTCAGTGATTCTATGTGAAGACAGGTAATCTCCATGGAATGCATTATCTGATTATTAGGAAAAACAGATTATGAATCAGTATATTAATAATAACTTCAATCAAGAACAGATTCACAGTACATTTAAAATATGGAGATGATCAATTCATACAAAATAATATTAGTTAAATATTATTATGGTCTAATAGGCATTTTCTGAATATCATAGAGAGATTTCTTTAGTAATCTGTTTTCCTAACTTGAAACAGGTATTTGCTTCAGAAGAATAGGGGTCACATTAGTTAATACTAGTTCATTATACTGAAACACTTTTTTTTTTTTTAATGCTTATAGCTAAAGATACAAGTGAATACAAGTGAACTCTTCCTGTGATTTACAGAAACACCTATAGGTATCTTGTTCTTCAGGCACAATGAAATTTGCTCTAATCACATTAAAATGGTATCTGTTTTTTGGGGTTCTTTTTTGTTTGGTTTGTTTATCAGCAGTTCCATAGCTAAGACTAAAACCAACCAAGTGCATGAGTCTTCCTCCTCTGTTCACACAGAAAGCAGAGTAAATTATTTTCAGCAAATGTTTAGCATGACAAACATTTTTTAACCTACATTGACATTGAAATTAGTTTCAATGCTAACAGGGTCATTCCCTTTACTGAGAAAAAGTAGGATAAGCAGGTAGCTTCTTACACTACTCAGCTTAGTTACAAGAGAGCCAGTAGTCAGTCACAATAGAGAATCTCAAAAGACTCAGCTCCATCCAATGTGTCAGTGTGTTATTATAGGATATGAGCTCAACCAACTGTACATATGCACTGTCTTGCTTATATGGACAGGCAGCCCTTTAACATGGCACAAAAGAGTATCTCTGAACTTTCCAGAAAGAGGGAAGACTACAGAAATGTAGGGAAAAAATACCCAAGGTATGCTTCATCCACAAGCTTAGATCTGCCTTTGAGTATGTACTCATAACTAGTCTTAGAAGTCTTTAAAAGCATTAAAGCTGCCTCTAAGTTAAAAGTCAAAGAAGACAAGAAAATTTAAAACATCTCATTCAGCTGGTGATTTTAATTCAGGTTATTAAACAATTTAATCTATATGAAATATAAATATTTGCAAATAAGCTATAAATAAGCTTATAGCACACAATTAAGACAGAAGACCATTGCATCATGTTGAATTCTCATGGGTTAAATTCCTTTCTCAGCTATTGATAATAGCATTCTCTTATTTCATGTTTCATTTACTTATGTTCAAAAACCAAATCCACCTCCTTGTAAGAGTCACTGTAGCTTCTTCTTGAATATAGTTGAGGAGGCTTCATATATCTGTGGGATTTTTAGCACATTTTTAGATGAGGCTACAGGTCAGGTGGATTTCTTTCAGTCTCAAAAGGAAGTAAAAAAAGGAAAACTGAAAACTGACTAACCATTCTGAAAGGCACTTTACTGAACAAGAATTAGGTCAGATGCTATGCTAAAACATGTTCATCCAAACAATAGAGATCACTTAAATGTATAGAGAAGCTGCATTATTTAGACAAAACCATCGCAAATCTATTTTCTAGAGTCTGTACCTCAATTCTATTATCTTACTCATTTGGAAAGCGACCTTGAACTGGATAGCTTCACTTTCATTTATGGGCTTTTTTATCCCACTGAGTTGAGGGAGTCGTGTTTTAATTTGGGGGTTTTTCTGATGTGGCTTTTTTTGTTTTTATTTTCTTTCTTTTATTTTCAATAAAGCGTGAACATGTAATGGCATATCCCTGAAAAAGTTAAATTTCTAATCCCTCCTTATACTTTGAGAAATTCTTCAGTGTTTTAAAACCCTTAACAGTATCTTAAAACCATATGCTTTATGATATAAGAGACCAAAAATTGTCTTGTTAGAGTTGAAATCATTTACGATACTTTCCTATTCAAAACATGACCTACTTTTAGAGGAAATTTTATAACACTGGGAGTAGGGAAAATTAATCACAAATATCTGATGATTTGTTTCAGACCAAGACATAAAACATTCCAATGCTTATTAGGACACAAACCAATTTCTCTTCAAAACACTATGCAGAGTCTAGAAACAAGTGATTTTTCCCACCCACATAAGTAGACAAGTAAGAACACTCATGAATATTTTGTTTTCTCTGGGTCAGAGCATATCCCTTTGGCTGGTTCAACTACTCTGATATAGTTGTATCAGAATTAACAATTCAGTTGTGTGGAGATAGTTTTGGTTTTATCAGAAGAGTTTTAGAAGCCATATCTTGTATAATTAATTATTTTACGATTGTTCCTTAGAAAAAGATTGCTGCTTGGACATTTATATGTAATTATTCTTATTTTTCCCTAACCAGTCTAGTATTTTAACACCATCTCATATCTTTCAATAGCTCAAGGACTGTGAATTTTTTTTGTGATTTAATGCTGTAAGATATTATCCTGTGATGACCCACAACTCCACTAAATTATCCTTGAGGGAAATGAATAAAGGAATAATACACACTGTGACTTTTACCTGAATTCCACAGTTACTAGAGTGGTCAAATATAATAAATCACTAAGTATCATCTGTTGTATCCTAGATGGTACTCTAATGCATAGAGAAGCATGTCTGTTCTCTCAGGGCACATTCACAAATGGCCAATATGTAGTCCCACTAAAAGAGAAGAAATTACTTGAATAATTGCTGACTACTCAGCATGGCAGAAGGGAAGTTGGCACCCTTTTGCAAAAATGGACACCTACAAAAGTTATGGAGAAACATCCAAGTCAACTGAAAATACATTTTAAAAAAATATTCAAAACAATAGGAGCTTTCATGAAAATTTGTCCCTGGTATTCCTCCATTGACATTAAAGAAGAATGGGCTTGGTAAAAAATCCCAGTCTTATTTAACCCAGTGTAAATCAGACCTAGATTACTTAATAGCATGAGCAGAGAATCAAGCTGTTCAAGACGGATCATTTTCATAATAAACCAGTCAATTAAAGATCATTGTATGGACTAGAAAGAGAATAGGAGTGAATAGATTAGGTGAGTCATTAAAACAGACTTCCCCAAGAAGTCGTAGATGTCCCATTCCCAGAAGTGTTCAAGGTCAGGTTGGATGGGGCCTTAAGCAAACTGCTACACTGGCCTTAAGTAACCTGCTATACTAGCAGGGTATACCTGCTAGATATTTAAGGTCCCTTCCAACCCAAACCTTTCTGTGAATCTGTAATTCCATTAGTATCAAATTTGCACACTTCAAATGGTTCTAATATCTACCTCTCTTGTGTTGAAGTAAATGACAGTAATTTAAGCCTGTTCCTTAATAGCTCCTTTAGTGCATTCATTTTCAAGTGATTTATTTTTCAGGCTTACCTGAGGTTACCATTGGTATTTTATACTTAAGGTGAAAGAGCAGCCTCAGTTCAAAGCTAGCTACATGTAAATACACAAAAAAAACCCCACCCCCAGGCATCTAATTTCACATTTTTCAATTTCAATTTTTTGTAGATGTCTCTAAAAGGGATATGACCAGTTCTATTAATGATATCTAATATATTTTCAAAATTCATTTATCTTCATTATCTTATGCAAAGAACTGCATTCAGAAACATAAAAGTAACTTTTCTAACAGGAAATTTAAACTAAAAACCAGGACTCTAGCTATATGATTATTTATAGCAGTCTGCTTCATAAAATGTTTGAAAGAATCAGTGAGAACTAATACAAACAAAATGCAACTACCTGGATAGTCAGTAGGAAGCCCATTAGTACTATTTGCTATATCTGCTTATTAAACTTATGAACATTGCTTTTGGAATTTGACCCTTGGTTCTCATTGTTGAAGGATCATCACATTGTCTCACACCATCTCTGATACTTGCTATTAAAATAATGACAGACTGAATATATTTATCCAGCATCAACAAATCATAGTATCAAAAAACCCATATTTTATTGCATTAGAATAACAGCATACAGCTAAAAACATGTTATCCTAACTTCAGATACTTCCTGATGAAAGTTAGTATTACACAACTCATTACTGAGTTGCATAACTTATGAAAATAGAAACACTGTGAAAACACTGCTTTCGAGCAAAAAAATGTAGTGCAAACTTCTGCAAACTCATAACAATATTTTCATGACACTTATGTCCATAATACCACTCCCATTAAAATGTACCAAAGTTTTACCAGTTTACACAATTACAAAAGCATTTCACAAAGTCATTTTTAAAAGTTTTTCAGCAGCAAAACTGTATAATCTGTGAAACTTCAGCATTTATACTAATTTCTAATCAAAATTAAGAAATCATTTTTTAACAAACTGTCACCTAGAAAATTTTAAAAACTTACCTGGTTATAGGAAGTAAGAATTCTACTACACTTGAAAAGCAAGCTGTGTTTAATGGAACGTTAAAAGTAATGCTACATGATAGTAGGGAAAAACATAGAGGAGAAGAATCCAGCTAGATATAACTGAGCCACATACTTCAAATACTGTTTTCTGATCTTAAGTACTTTTGCTGAGCATTTCAGACTGTTTTCCTCCTTATGATCAGCATGATACTAATTCATAATTTGTCCCTGAAGAGATTTATAGAAATTAAACATGAAGCCCACAAGCTTAAGACCCCTTACCTTCTGAGTTTGCTGGGCTCCTCTTGCTTCTCAGTGTAACAGACACATGTGTAAACAAGAGAATTTCCTGCATCCTTTTCTCATCTGCACTGTACTGGGACTTGGCCAATTGGATTATTTACAACATTAAGGCCACTCCACAGTAACTTGAAAAATATTCTCATTGGTCAGGCATTATCAAAACTAAAACCACATTTTTCTTTTAAGTACAAGTCATTTATACAAAACAAAACTTTTTGTAATATTCTTCTTCACTAAGCATTATTTGCTCAGTTTTTATTTCTTCCTCCCTTTCTAATCTGAAGACTCTGACTCCAAATATTATGTGTAAGATGAAATTAGTTATTTTAATCATATACTTAAGTACAGGTCCTAGTACTCAACAAATTTGTTGGATTCTTATGCCACTACTTGGTCCCACTATCTCTCCTGAGCTTTAAATAGCCTACAATAAGACTAGTTTTTCACTCAGCTGGATGATATAACCTTGAAAATACATGTACTTTCATAATTAGCTCTGCAATTGGGCAGGGGGTCTTGAAAGTTATTATGAAATATTGTAGTATTCTAGATTATCAGAGAGGTGAAAAGACCAAGGCAAGGAAAGTTAGGAAAAAACACCCAAAACTTTGAAAATATCTATTTGCATTAAAATTTACAGTTATATATTAAAGTTTAAGGTAAGAATTATTTCTTTCTGTAATACAAACTCCAACATTTTTGTAACCATCATGACAAAGCATGACACCACTGTCCCAAGCCTGATATCACAGGCTACCTAATTAGCAGGTCCTCAAGGCATAAAACTGATATAGTTAGAGACATGGATGGGATGATTTGCCATAGCTGTGAAAAGCCAAATATTCCTCATGAAAAAAAAAAAAAATCTCTCATAAGATAGAGAATACTGACAATTCTTGTGTCACAATCTTTTGACTGAGAAGCCAGATTTTCTTTTGCTTTAAGGGATATATCTCTACTTCCCTACTAATATTCCAAAACTTTTAGCAGCACTATAGCAGGTAGTCTTTCCATCATGAATAGTAGTTATAGCTGCATGACTCTTCTCTTGTCTGACACTAGGACTTTAATTTTTTTTTTTTTTTTTAGGGAAATGAACAAGTAAATGCTCCCAACTCTTCCATGACTCCGAAAATCTATTCCATGGCCAGGAGAAAAAAGGCATTGTCTTCCAAAATACACAAGTAAAACAGGTGAAAAAAAAAGATCTTTATACATTTCTGTTAAAAACCTAAGCCAAACCAAACAAACAAAAGATGCAAACCAAAGGAAAAAAAAAAAACCAAAATCCAAGGCAAAACCTGACTCCCCACAAAACAACCCCAAACTGAAGCAAAAAATCCCAAACCAAACCTAACAACAAAACAAAACAAAACCAGAAGTCTGCATCAAATTAGAAACAAGCACACACACATGAAAAAAATCCTAGCCCAACAAAACCCAAATCCAAACAATAAAATAAGATAACAGCTACTTTGTGCATCTTGCATGGCTTCTTTAGCCACTAAATAGATCCCACCTCCCACGAGAATAGTCTGGCTACATTCCGTTACCCCTACTGAGGGAAATCACTTCACATTAAAAAAAAAAAAAATCAAGTTATATACACATAATAACTTAAGCTTCTAACTACTCACATTTCAGCCCATTCATGACATTTCCCATTCATTTTCCACCATTCTTGACTTGCTACAATCTCTGAGCACATCCAAGAAGTCTGTTCCATTGCCCATATTTAAATAAATGTGTTGTTTCTAAAGAAATTGATGAACATTTATTTTATCTGAAAGGAAGGAATATAACTTTGGTCACAACTGAAAACGTCTTCCCAAGTGAAGATATATAACAGGCAATTTATCATTCAATAAGAAATAAACACAAAGAAAAGAGTGTCATTACAGCATGTGAATGAAACGGTAACCCTGGAAGTGTCATTTACGTACCTTTTGGGAAGGAAAACTGTACTCTTCAAAAAAAAGGCACAAAAAAGAAATATGCATTATAGACCAACAGTAAATAGTAAAGATATTAAAACACCCCTCAGCTTCTATTCTTTTGCATTCTGTAGTAATCAGCAATTCTTGGAGGAATCTTTATTTTATGCCATTGTTAAAAATGCATCCAGATTTAAATTTAAAAATTACTGTAAATTTGTGCTATTTTTGTATCTTTATTTGCAAATTTATTCTTGGTTTTTAGTCTCATTAGACCATTTACGTTGATGCTGTGTCACTGCAATAAGTGCAGAACGGATGTTGACAACATGCAAGCTTGCTAATACATGACCTTCACATATGGAGCTGAACTGACTTCCTAAAAGTCTCCATGTATGTAAACAATTCTTAGTTCATACTAAGAACATTCCTATATGCTCATCAAGAGAATGATAAGCAACTCTGTTATTTTTGTAAGAAAATAGTACTGAGGAAATATGATAAAGCCTATAGACAGCATTGATAATCTAGAACATATGTATTCATATATGGCCTTACTTGTCAATTGTGCTTGATTAGGGTGGGATAGACTCCTTCAATTTGAGTACTTTGAACTTTGGCAGCATGCCTGACCTGCTTTTTCCAAGATCCATAGAGATACATTAAGAGAACATGAAAGCCAAATTTGGAATTTTTAAATGTCAAGACTCATCCCTTTGGGGGTTAACAAAGGAAGAGGCATGATCTTTTTAGGATCACTGAGCCAATGAAGACAATTAAATGATTTGTCTCAAAGGAAAGTTAGAGCAAATCTTTCTCAAAACATGGAAGTTTACAATATTTACTGTATTGATGCAATTTCCTTAGCAGATATAAGAAATTATCATTCAAGCCAAAAACAATAAAGCACTTCAAATACAAATGGCAATAAAACAGAACATTCCTACTGTTGCAATTGGAAAATAGAGAGGGGTATGAAGCACTAAAATTGTAACCTTTTGAAATTTGGCTTCCTCAAGTATTCTAAAAAACCACAAACATATGCCAGTTCCTTTTTATTGATAGAAATAATATCTTACTGTTTCATACTATTCCACACAATTTCATACAATTGAAACAATAAGCATCACATTTCATTTGAATATATAAGAATAGGAGATCATCCTTTACTGTACTTCAACCTAGACATGGTTCCTTAGGTGATGGAGACACATAGATGACAACTTGATGTAGAAGGTACCTTCAAGGCATGAAGAAGTAGAAAATAGAGGCAAAAAAGTAATATAATTTTGAATCCCATATTTACAGCAGCATTAGCAAAGCCCAAACTTATATAACCAAAATAAAAAGCAAACCTGTGAAGGTATAGCTACAGAAGAGATAAATCAATTAAACAAAATGACCAAATTTGAGACTCCACCAAATCTCATGCATAAACTACTCAGTGTGGGAAAACATACTGTCTTTCCATTTGGTAAACAGTCTAGGAAAAAGGCACAAAGTAATTATTTCCTAGACTATCTCTCTGAAATTATAAATGCAAAAAGGGGATAATATTCTCCTCCCATTTTCTTTTAAGTTCTAACACATTCTAAACAAGTGATCTTAGCAAATCTTTGGTTTCACAAAATTTAGGTAGTGTATGTATGGAGGGGAGCCCTACAGGGATGGCTTCTGTTAGAAGCTGCCAGAAACTTCACCCAGTGCCAAGATGGACCCAGTTCTGGCTAAGGCTCAGCCTCAGCCATCTGAGCCTTAGCCATCACACCATCTGTGATGGTGGTAGTGCTTTTGGGATAATGTTGTTAAAGGGAAAAAAACCCACCCTACACAATAGCAATTGCACCTGAAGAGGGGAGTGAGAATATGTGAGAGAAACAGCCCCGCAGACATCAACATCTGTAGAAGGAGGGAGAGGAGGTGTTCCAAGAATGAAATTTATCTCCTGCAAAGCTTGTGGTGCAGACCACGGGGATAAAGCTGCGCCCCAGCAGCTCATCAAGGTCTATGGCAGACCAGAGATCCATCCCTAGACTGTGGAGAACCCAATGCTGGAGTAGGTGGATGTGCAGGGGAGTTGGATCAGAGTTACAGAAGAGTGTGAGGAGTCCTCCTCTTGAGAAGGAAGGAGCAGCAGAGACAATGCATGATGAACTGACCACATCCCCCATTTCATGTCTCCCTGCGCTGCCTGGGGGAAGAATTCAAGAATAAAGTTAATCCTGAGAAGAAGGGAAGGGTGAGGGAGAAGGTTTTTTTAAAATTTAGTTTCACTTCTTATTACCCTATTCTGATTTGTCTGGTAAGGAACTAAAATAATTTCCCTGAGACTCTTTTACCCTGATGGTAATTGCTGTCTCTCCCCATCCTTACTTAACTCATGAGCCTTTCATTGTATCTTCTGTCCTCCATCCGGTTGAAAAGGAAGTGATACATTGGCTTTGGTTGGCACCTAGGGTCCTGCCAGAGTCAATCCACCTGAATAGGCTACATGCAGGCTAGATTTTATTAATAAAACTATCTATGTATGTAACATCTCACTCCTAAGTAACTTTAAAACAGATCATAAAACTAAAAAGCAACATCAAGCAGCAATGACTTAAAAAAAGAAAAAAGATCTTAGTTTTATTCCAGCACAGTGATAAAGCATAACAGGAAGAAGCTTATCTAGGGCTAATACTTTACTCAGCTTGTTAGTTTTCAGTTCTGATTTTGCCTGTGTAAGTTAATTTGATCCACAAGTGCAAACAGTGATAGCAGATAAATGTAGACTATTTATCTTGTACTGATCTATGCTGCTGATTGAACTTCTTTGCTTTTAAGAAGTGAAACAGGAAATAGCTATGTATTGCATTTAGTGTGTTGGCCTATTAATACTTTTCAGCACATTTTGTGATAGCAACTATGTGGTAAGCAAAGTTGTGGTAAAATTACATGCTTAAAGATCCTCATAAGCTTCACTTTCTGTTGCTCATTACACTCTTTGCTGAAAATTAACATATAGTACCTGAAAATGGATTGCTTATTATACATAAGTATACTACAAAAAGCCTCAGCTTGGCAGAACTACTACTGATTCTCAACAAGAAATATTAGTAGAGCAAGTTATAAAAATAGGATCTAAACTTGAAGCCTCTTCTTTGCTGGAAGATATTTCCACATGATACCAGAATTTCAGTGTTTTCTGGTTAAGAAACAAAATAAAATCAAGACTAGCCATTTCAGTTATTTTGTCTGTTCCAGATTTTATTCTGGGTCTCCTGATCAACTGATGGTTGTTGTTACATGGGTATGTAGGGATAGGGCAAGGGGTAATGGTTTGAAACTGAAGGAAGACCAATTTCAATGCGATATGAGAAAGAGGGTGGGTTTTTTTTTTTTATATATTGAGAGTGATGAAACACTGGGATAGAGGTAGTGGAGAAAACCTGGAGAGATAGTGGATGCCTTCTTATTGGAAACATTGAATGTCAGCTTGGGTGGCACACTGAGTCAACTGATCTAGTTGAAGATAACACTTCTCATTGTGAGGGGGAGGTTAGACTATATGGCCTTTTAATGTCCCTTCCAACCCAAACTATTCTATGGCTTTTAAAAGAAGTTATGGAACTTGCAAAAGTGTGATGCTCCAGCAGTTTCAATATGAGCAATAGAAGTAAAAAGACAAGAACAATTGATCTCCTATTGTCACACACATATTATTTTCTACTGAATACCCACATAATGTTTACCCTTTCCATACTTTATAAATAACTCAGCAAAATAGTTTCCAAGTAAAACCTCAGTAAAAAAAATATCATTACAAATTTCTGGTACATCTGATGGAAAATGGTCATAATTTATATTTATGGTTACAGTTCAATGTTGAAGTAATGTAATATTGAAATAGCAGCAACATAATTTAGAAGAATTTAAAAAGAAATTAAATTAAGGATAAATTAAGAATTTTCCTTTTCTAATGAAGGAAAAAAATTGCTTCTAGTCTTATTTCAATATGAAAAGCTAAAAAGAATTAAATTAGTAAGATATGGTTATTATTGCTCTTCAGTGCAACCTGACTGTAAGGAGAGGTCCTGCCAAATCTTTTATTAACTATACAGAGGTGTGATGTTGCTGTGGTGTCTAGATTTGTCCACAAATGCACTGATTAGAAAGGCTTGCATAGGTGGGTACAAAGAAGGCACAAATGACTGACAGCAATTTGCACAGCATGATTTTTCAGTTCACCACCTTCAAACCCCAAAATACGACTTTGAATAAATCATACTAATCAACACATTCCTTTAAAGGAAATTAAGTCATTTCTACATATATTTCCGATGAAAAATGCCAAAGGTCCAACAGAAAAATAAAAATTATGAAGCCTCATCATTTTAGAGGATATATGTTTCTTGATGAGTCCTTCATATGCTTAGGTTTTGCAATATTTGCTCTTCAGATATTAATTATTTTAAAAAATGGTTTTTAGTCAGAAAAAAGTTGATAAATACTGCAGTAAGGTGTAAAAGAAGCATATGTATCTTCCAGTATTATGTTGGGAAGGCTGCAGGATGAGATGCTACATTATATTCTTAGAATGTGAGTTATATTAATAAATACAGCATTAGAATCAACCTTTTCCCTCTCTCCTCTATCCTAAGATTAACAGCATCCTCCACAAGAAAACCCCTGCTCTACAGCAGGGATTGTAACAGCAGCATGATATAACTAGTGTGTCATCTGACCATACCTGAAGCAAGAAAGATGTCTAAATTAGTACTACAAACACTGCCTATTCCACTCTGAAAAAAAAAACTATCAGTTTTTCACAGTAAAGGAACACACATAATTTTCCTGTCTGATCTAAATGTAGTTATTAATTTTACTAAGATAGCATTACTGCTGGCACTCAACATTCAGACTGCCACAAATAGCTTAATCACTCTAAAAACAGTTGAGTTAAAAAGTGGTGGTGTACTCACTTTTATATGAAACATTATCTCTTTGTCTTTAAGGCTGCCATTCTCAATAATGAAAATTTCTTGTATCTTCAGCACTTTAAGTGACAAAATTTGGCAAGATGGAAGCAACTACGTTATTAATAAAAAGAATGTTTTTATTTAAGTTTAAATATCTGGACTTCATCTGTATCTATTTCAGAAGGAAGCTATACTTATTAGGTCTTTGAATCATCAGATTATAAATAACATCTGAAGAAAGATGTGTTTCTGATTTTTTCCTGTAGACCAAAATGAAGATGTACATCAACAGCATACAGATGCCGAAAATTAGTTTCTTATAGGTCAATAGCAGTTAAAGAGGCCATAAAAAGCAAGAACATATTTAAAATCTTTCTATACATTCCTGTGATTATCTTATTTAGGACAGTTGTCCTTGCCCAGGATTAAGTGGAAATTGAAACCCAGAACACATTTATGTGTAGAAAGTCAAGAATCTTCCTGGGTTTTTTTTTGTTTTGTTTAGTTTTGGACAAGGATCAGTGTAATTTTGGTTGGTTTGGTTTGCAAGAATCTTCTTTTTTATTACTCTATTTTTTGTTATCCTACATTTTATTGTAAGAAAAATTAATCACAGCTTCAAAAGAAACACTATTAATCACCTAAGAATATTATATACAATTTAAGAGAGCACAAAAAAGAGATACACACCTACTTGCAATAGTATTACTGAAGAGCATTGGGGAAAAAATAAAAAACATTGGTCTGAGCAGAGCGTCAGGCAGATGTCTTGTATTAAAGTTGTGGTGCAAACCACTTCCACTTATGACAGCAGGAACAGTATTTGTGGATGTACTTGTATGTCACATATAGGCTCCATGAACTAGAAGAGGTTGTAAAAGAGAGCTGACATTCATCTAAAGATTCCATTTTTTTTTTTATGATTTTAAGTACCTTCTTATTAAAAGAACAATGCACAATTTTTCTGGTTCTTTCTATACAGTCTCAAAGCCATACTTACTAACACTTCAAAGTTTACCTGTCAGCAATGGTCTAAACAGATGAGGGCCCATGAAGATGAAGGACACATAAGAGGATCAAGATTAAAAATGTCACACCCCTAAAATAACCCACACTTCTTGTAGCACATCTATTCTAAACACCTTCTCCACATAATTCCTCAGTAATGAGGATCCCATTGGTCAATGCAGCTATTCTAACTCTAACCTTGAGTGCCCTAAAGTTAACATATGCAAGGGACTGCTCCTGGTTAGCCTGAAAAGTATATCCACCTCACAGGAAAGATTACTACTGAATTGACAGAATTCTATTTTGAATGGTTATGTTCAATGGGAACATATAAATGAGAATGCTGAGTCCAGTTTAAACTTAGTTTTTCATATTGTGACTAAAGCTATGGCAGTCTTCTTTGTATAACTTTTTTTACAGAAATGGAATAGGATCCTGCTTATTACCTGTGGTCTGGTTTTGTCAGTGATTTAAGTGTCTTTATAATTTCTAAAGAAATCCTAAGGCTGATGTCTATACATTAAAATACATTTACTCTCTGTCTTAATACCTTCTTTTAAAATTTTTCAACATTTTTCAACAATTTAGCAAACTACTCAGCACAATTTTGTACTGTTCAGATTATTCCCTCTCTAATGTATTCTGCTTAATCTAATTCTCTCTTTCTATTCTTAGTGACTTTCCATCATATTTAAGTACAGGAATGCCCAGCAGAAATGAAAGGATGAACTTTCCCAATATCCAAGATCCTGTCATAGATAAGCCAAAGAAATACATTCTGTACTGTTTAACTTGACCTCAGTTGATGGCTAACATTTCTTTTGAATGAGAAGAAAAGGGCAGAGCAAAACAGAATAAAAACCGTTCTGTGGAAACTTCATTAATGCAATTCAGACGGATAAAGTGAACAGCTACAAGGCTCATTTTAAAAATATAAAATATTAGTAACTTAATCCTTCACTCAAATATCTGTGACAATTAAATGAAGATGGGAATAATATATGGAAATTTTGTGTGCAGGAGGGGAAACCAAAGCAAATCAACCACATTTATGTATGAAAATATCTAAAAGTAAGGATCCCTTCACTCTTACAGCAGCATTTTACATGTAATCTAAGAAAAATAGTTTTGTCTTACAGTGCAAGCATCCAGTCAGAAGCTGTTCTTTAGTGAGGCTTTTCCATTTCTTGTTCTGTTAAACCTCCACCCCATCTATTACCTACGTTTGAGAGACATCATTTCCTAACACAAAAGGAGTTCTGTTCTCTACCCTTCTTAATTTAGCTATGAGGACTCAGATTTAATAATCACTAAAAACTGTGTTGTTGTTAATAAAAAACATGCTTAAAAATATGAATTTGCAAGGAAAAGAAATATGCAGGCCAATTTTGATATTAAATTAGAAACAGAAGTTATCAATGAACTAATATAACATTAACTCAAGTATACTTAGATTACTGATAAATTTAGTTTTATATATGGGTGGTGCCTAGCATCAGCCTTTCACAATGATAAGCCTTGAGTCTCTTAGAGTCTTGAGTTCTACTGTTCTATAAACAGAAAGCTAAGCTAAACATCATTGTGAGTGATTGTCTTAATCAAGTAGCACTTTGTCTTGCATTAGAAGTTTAAGTTATAGGTAAAGTTTTCCAGGTAACGTCGTCTTGAAAAATATTAGTAATTACAAGTTAATTACAAAAAGTCTAACAGAAATGCTTAAGGAGATTTGCAATCATATCTGTACAGCTAGAGATTTTTATCTAGAAAGATCAAAGGATCTGTATAAAATGTTTGCTTGTGATAGATCTCTAAAGACTAAGAAATGTTCAATACACACCTTCCATATTGCACTTTACTGATCAATTGTTTGTTTTTCTTCTCTCTGCTCACCCTCCAGGAGAGCTTTCGCCACAGAAAGGTGACAAAAAGGGAAAACACAAGCAGTTTTTAAAGCAAAACCCCCCAACATTATGCTTTTCTGACATTTTGATATATTATTTTATTGTAACAATTTAGTTTCCTACAATGAAAAGATTTAGTGACAATTGATCTTATCTTTCTTTTGCTAAAGCAGGCAAATGGAAATGTAGACAGCATTCTGAAGGAATAAAAAATCAAAGGAGATGGGAATTGTCTTTTGACTTTTCAAATAAGCAAAACAAGAAACTTTCCAAGTAAGTGATAATTTTTTCTTATGCGTATGGTGTTTAGAAAAGCAATTATACTTCTGCTTTCAGAACACCGGATATAATAACAATTTTCTTAAGAAAAATACCCCAATGCTGCTTTCTGTTAAATCTGTCAGTATTTGCTTTTATTCCTCTGTCAATAAAGAATGTAAGTAGTAAAAATTTGCCTTTGGCTAAGTATATCTGTTGGCAACCCTTATTGTGGGTGATGCAGTTGTCAACAGTCCCGTGACTAAAAGACCAGATTTAAGAAGTAAAACATTTCTTTTTCCATTTTTTATATGCACATGTTTTCTATGTTTACTTTTTTTTTTTAATATGTGGCTGATTCAAACCACTGAGGTCAGCCTGAAGAAGTTAAACTTGTTAACTGATGTGTGGTTTTGATTTGGTCTTTTTTCAAAATTAAATGCAGCATGCTGCTATGTATTTTGAGACAAAATTATTTCTTCACTGTAGGAAAAAAACCTCCACACTCATGTATATGACTTTGGGCATATCAAAATTAATGTTATAGTCTGGCTTCAAAGTATTTTAATTTTTATGAAAATATAAATTAGACAGCAAGCTGATATTCACTGAAAAATGAGATGAAACCTACTGCCTGCTGATTACCATTCCTGAAAGTTGTGTGCATAAATAAAAGGAGAATATATAAGATTATAAGGCAGAGATAACACAAATTAATAAAAAAGATTCATAAACCTGAAACTAATAGGCTTTCATAGTCAAGAAAGCACTCAGGGAATAATAAAATCACCTCATCTTTGATGTGATTTTTTTCTTCCTTATTGACTTTAGCAAGTGCTAGATCCCAAGAGCAGACACGTGACCTCAGATTATTTAAAATCCCTTAAATGCTTTTGGATTTAAACTGTTCTTTAGGTAAACTGAGATCTGGCTAAACAATTAATAAATGCTAAAATAAATAATTATTAATTATTATTGTCTTTAATTATGGATTTTTCCAGTTTCAACATCATATGCAAGGAAGGACAATGAAGTTTGTGAAGGATAAATAAGTCCTATGAGGTGTGGCTGAGGGAGCTGAGATCATTTGTTGGAGAAAAGGAGGCTCAGGGGAGACCTTATCCCTCTCTACAACTGCCTTAAAGGAAGTGGGGGTTTGCTCCTTCTCCCAATAAACAAGTGACAGAACTAGAGGAAATGACTTCAGGTTGCACCAGAGGACGTTTAGATTGGGTATTAAGAAAAAATTTCTTCACTGAAAGGGTGGTCAGGCACTGGGACAGGCTGCCAAGAAAGTGGTGCAATCACCACCCCTGGATGTGCTCCAAGGATGTATGGATATGTCAATGTATCAATAATCCTTGTGGGTTCATTCCAACTCAGGATATTCTGTCATTTTATGTTGCACCTACAGATATGGTTTAATGGTGTCACAGTGGTGTCAGGTTAGTGGTTGGATTTGATGATCTTAGAGATATTTTCCAACTTTATAAACTCTAATTTTATCTGATCTGAAAGATTATTATCTTCCACAGTTTGAAATTCTAAGCAAGGTGTGAAAATACAAGTTTAATTAGCAAGCAGGATAGCAAAATTGGAAAAACCTGCTTTTTGCAGATTACAGTGCTGTAGAGGTCTGATTGATTGTCATGTTGAGTGAGAACACCTGCTTTAGTATTAGCATTTACTTCATTTCCTGCTGTGGGTCTCTCTGGGCAGCTGTGAGGACACTCAGTCAATTGAAAATACTTTCTGTCAGGGAAAATATGCCAAAGGTGCCTGGTTCAAGTGCCTTGCACTAGAGCTCTAGATTTCTCAACAAGAATGGAAAATTATTTTTGTTCCAATCCTCTTTCAGTCACTTAATACATCCCCTTTGTTCTCTCTGGCTTGCGCAATGTTTAGATGAAACCAAGGAGATACATAACAAAATTTCCTCTCCTAGATTTTGTTCCCTTTTTTTTTTCATGAAGAGCTGAGCACACAGTTAATTTGTACTACTGTAGTTCACTAGCATGTAACATTCCATCAGAATTATGTTTGACTAAAATAAAATATTTTCTGTGGCAGAGGAAGACTAGATTAAATTTAATCAGAAAGAATATACATAGAAGCCTTTTAACTCCTAACTGAGGCTAAAAAGCAGAAAGTATGATTGTGCTAATGTTTTATGCTACAAAGGAATTACTGTCAACCAGTGCCAGCGACTGCAACTAGAAAAGAAGGGATGGTAGCTTGCTCCTACTTTACCTAAATATAGTTTCTATATATAGTTTCTATAATGTTTGAAGACACTGAACAGTTTTGAATTTCTAATACATATTCTGATTAGAAGTCCTGTTCAAGTGCTCATCAAACCTTGTTAAATGTATTATCATTTAAATACATGAAAGAAGATCTTTAGGAGAGGAAACATCTCTTCAAAAAACTTGCCCAGTTAGGTTACTATTTTTTCCAACAATATAAAAATGTCTATTACAAAATATTAACTACCTGTGCAAATAGTTTCTTAATAAAAATATATGCATTTATGGATTTTATAAATCTCTTACCATATATATATTATGTGTCAGTTGCCATACTAACATAGAAAACAAATTGAGGGTCATAAAAGGCAACCTAATACAACTAAGAAAGAGAAATGGTTTATCTTAATATTCAGCAGGATAAGATTGCAAGCAGGTTTTCTTTATATGTTTCCTGATTTGAATACAACTAAGGTTAAAATCTCTTCTGGTATTTTTTTTTTCTTCTGAGTACATAATCATAGTTAGCTCAAATTTGTTTCTGCTAATAATATTAATATTCTAAAAAAAGAAATAATGGAGAATTTTAATAGACACAGCTAATAAACAGGTATTTACATTATCTATATGAAATTTGCTGAAATCAAGACAACCTTTGCTTCAATAAAATCTTCCATATATATACTATGACACAAATAATTTGCAAGCTTGCAAAACTAAACTTCATTGAGTTATGGAAACAACTAGAATTTTTGAGAATATTTTTGTATTTATATTTTTGTTTATTGAATATTTTAAATAACTATTTTCCTATCCATTTGTCTTTATATTTTTGTTCAGAGGTGACCAAGAATTGTCTATTAAATACCTGCTTCTGAAACAATAATTGTGCTGCTGAAACATTTTTTTATAAATCCAATAAGGCACGAAACTACAGCTTCAGATTCTGACAAACAAATCTTGGCTATAGTTACACTAATGATAGATTTTGTCACCATGGCAAAATACAAAGAGAAATGGACTTTTTTTTTATTTCTCAATAAAACTTAACTCAGCAAAAAAAAAAAAATGTTCTGGGACATGTGCCTACATTTCTAGCCATGTGAAAAACATCTGTCACCTTTTGAAGGCTGGACTTGAACATACTGGTGTATTCAGATGATTGTTGCTCAATTATATAGTTAGATTCTGAGAGGGGTGTTCATGGATGTTTCCATGTAGTTAGAGACAAATTGTGTTTCAAATTGACTCTATGCGGCTCCTGCATGGGAAAAGATTACATCAGCTCCTATATCAGTAATATCATCAATTCAACAATTTTTATGGTTAAGTTAAGAGAGTGCTGATTGGAGCTGACTGGTGAAGCTGAGAAAATGGTACAGACACTTTGGCTTAAGAATAACCTGCTTTAAATGGAGGATACCAAGGAAATTTTGGTAAAAAGTTAAGTAACTTGATAAATTATTTTGTTTTTGTTAATTATGCTTACCAGACTTAAAAATTAATCACAAACAATATTTTTTTATTCTGTGGAGTACATTGTACTTTATACACTGTGAGTCAGACTATGGTATCAAAACTCACCGTTACTATATGATCATATAAAGCATTTGTGCTGTCAAAATAAGCTTAAAAATCAAATATAATATAATATAACTAATAAGTCAGAATTGTTGCCTAGTTCATTTCTAGAAACAAACACTGTGAGCAGACATCAAATTGTGAAGATGAACAAAATTGTTTGTGGAATTACACCCAGCATGAACCTTCCATGAGACTGGGACAATATTGTATTTTTTTTCCAATTCAGTTAATATTGAATATTTTAAAATAAATTAATATAAACCAAAACTGTATTACAGAAATGAATTTACTTGCATACAGGAATTTAAAAATATATTCATGGTCTTTGCTACCTTTAACAATTGCCTTTCATTTTTCATACCTTGATACTTGGTCATAACTTCATACCTCCACTCAGGTACGTGAAATTCCCAACTAGGCTTTGAATAGATTATACTCATATGATGAATCCAGTGTCTTAAAAATTTATGCTATGTTCTTTTGCCCTTTTTTCCCCCATCTCTGACTTTGATTTTTTTGTTTCACTGCATTCTTGGCTTCTATACCAGTAATTTTCTCACAGTAACTTTTCTTATTAGTAGCTGTGTGACTCTCTGCTGCAGGGTTCAGCTGTCCCTGGTTTGTATGGCCTCTCTGCCTGACCTTGGCTCTGGTTCACTGAGAAAATTCTTGTTGAGGTGTGAGAAAGCAGGCAAGCTAAAACAAGCAAGATATGGAAAGTAAAAACAGATGGAAGTGCAACTGTTGGACTAGTGACAGCTAACAGCTCCAGGACTCTAAAGTCCTGAGTAAGACCTTCCCCTCCTGCCAGCTCTAGGGAACTGGAAGACAATAACCCAGCAGCAGCAACAGAAGCAGCAGCAGGCCAGGTCAGCCCATTTGGAGAAGACTGGCCCTTCCCCAAAAAACGACTTATCTGGTCCAAGAGCACTCAGCTGTTTGCAGAGAGGTTGCAAACACCTAATCTAGGGGCTTACTACTTCTATCCTCCTATCACATGTATTCTCCAATAAAATTCCCTTCATACTCCTCAGCTGTATCTTGGTGAAGTCTCACGGTGAAAGCTGCCCAAATGAAGAAATAAAAGAGGGTTTTATGGTATCTAAGAAAGAATGCCGTGCCTATTGTACAGCTAGCAAAACTTTCCTGTCCTATGATAAATTAAATTAAAAAGCAATTCTTATTTCTAACAATCAAGTGTAAAAATATAGGGCAGAAATTTAGAAAGGATTAAATGAGAGCACTCAATGTCCTTATGTAGCCACATCAAAATTCTAAGTTGGTCACTGAAAAAGTAACAACATTTTATAAATAGGCAAGGTAATATAATTTTTAGAATTTAAGCCCCCTTTTCTCTGCACCCACGACATAGTAATTGAAGACAATACTTTTGCATCAACAGTTTTGTTGCTAAAATGTTTTCTCAGTGAAAAAACATTGTGCTGAACCATATTTCTATTTATCCGGACTTGGTGTGGGTGTTCCATTAAAATAAAGAAGACATAGACATGCTATCCATAGAACACTGAAGTTTTTAAAAGCCACCTAACAACACTATTGAAGAATCCACACAGAAACTAATTTTCAGTTACTGGAACCTAGGTTCTCAATGTAAGCAGCTAATAAAAGTACATCCAAATCAGCATGAAGTGATTCATACCATTCTGATGAAATCTTGTTAAGAAATTCCAGCAGGTAGGTGGAAACATAAGATTCTCAGAGAATCTAAATTCTTAC
The DNA here is from genome assembly GCF_050655825.1 of Lonchura striata. Taxonomy (NCBI): domain Eukaryota; kingdom Metazoa; phylum Chordata; class Aves; order Passeriformes; family Estrildidae; genus Lonchura; species Lonchura striata. The sequence goes on from NC_140704.1 coordinate 101,770,749, forward strand.
AAATTAATGTTAGCACAGTTTCCCTCTCTTGAGACTAAGACCACAAAACACAATGACTGTGACTTCTCAAAAGGAAAGTTTCTGGCATAGCAGGTTATTAAAGTCTGTCCTTTAAATCCTACTTCAGATTCTCTGTGGGGCACCCATCTCTCACATTTTCCTTGATGTTAATGAATATTTCAAATTAATCCATATTATCTTATGAGGTTTAATGATAAAACTATACTTATAAAGACAGATGTTATTACAAATATTAAAAAACCCCAAAGTTAAACTGTACTTTATAAACAGTGGTATCAGGGAAAATACAATATCTGGGATAAAAGAATGACAGATATTACAAAAATCTTTTTTTCATATAATGTGTCAATTTTTCCACATTCCCCTTTCACTATGTAAACATGTAAACTCCTTAACACTGTTTTTTAGATTGATATTTGTCTAATTAATGGAGTATCTACAGATCATATATAATACTGCTTTATTTAACTCAAAGCCAATGTAAATCTTCTCATAGTGCGATTTTTAATTAGATGTTTGGTTTATATGTTCATATTCTTCAGAGCTAATGTTCTGAACAGCATAAATTTTCTCTCGTGAGATTTCTCAGTGGAAGGGATTAGAGCAGCCTTCATAAATATTAGATCCCATAACAACCTTATGATAATAATATTTTCTGTGGCTTTGCAGATGAAGTAAATGCATATAATCTATGTCACACATGAAGTAAATGACAGATGATATGGAATTCAAACTCCTGGACGCTGTCAGATTAGAATCTTTAAAAAATGTGCAGAAACCCAAATCTCAGATATAGAAGAAAAGAGAGTGCCAAAACAAGCAAATAAATTTGAAAGACTGTACGTAAAAATGCTGGGAGGGTCTTTTTATTCTTGAAATTCAATCAGGACTGTATGATTGCCTGCCAGAACATAATGTTTTCAGGTCAATATAAGCAAGAATAATTTCTCACATGAACGGAAGAATCAGAACAGGATAACAGCAACCCTCAAAAATATTTTTAGCAGCTATCTCCTTTACTCCCATATTATGTTAGGTCTTCCAGTTTCTACTGCTGCTAACAATCACAGGATACCGACATGTGTACAACTCATTTCTGCCAATCCAAGCAAACCATAGAAAGCATGCTGTAATTTACAGTCCCAAGATGTTGACAGACTGGTTCACCAGCCAACAAAACATTACTTTCCTTTGCAGCTTCAAAGCCTGGAAGGAGGACATAGAGTTCTGTGAAAATCAGTGGGATGCTGGAAAGCTGAAGCATAAGCTATGCTGTTCATTACAAAGAATGCTGGACATCATTCTGGAGGGGATATCACAAATCTAACCTCAACAAAACATCTGGCAACAGGGCTGTTTTCTACATAGGCTGTAAAAAATAGGCTGAGAAATCTTTTCTTAGGGGCCTCAGCCTAGTGTCCAGATGTGTGTCATTTTTGTGCACTACCAGATATGTAAACCTGTAATATTTTATTCATGTCTATGGAATAATTCTGTATCTTGTGCAGGTGTTTTTCTGATGAGTATGTTACTTTTGAAATGTTGGTAATTTGAGACAGCATTTAGAAAATTCTTCTGGTTTTTTTGTCAACTCATGAGGTTGGAAACCTAAAAATCTCTCTAGATTGCTTTTGAAACACTTGTCTAGCAAATGCTGAATTTTTGCATGTTTAATTGTGCCTCAAACCCCAAAAGGGATAGATTACATGGTAGTACTTTCAGTTACATCAAAGAAAAACAAATCTTTCTTTTTTAACTATGGGAAAACATAAACCCTAATTTTAAGCCTCCAACCTCAGGCCAACAGAAGATGACAAACCTAGGACAGAGCAAAAGCCATCACAATGCAGCACTGGATGTTTAGTGACAGAAAATCCATGGCACTGTGATGTTTTGTTGGATGTTTCAAATACAGAGAATTACCTCTCTTGGTTCTATTGCATCCTTCTATTCACACAGAACAGACCCACTTGCAGGAGCAGGGCTGCTCCCCACCTCCCACAGCCCTGCTTAGCCCACCCATGGGTCCAAGGAGGTGCCCAGTGCTGGGGCTGTGGGACAGGCACTGGCTGACATACCCGGGTCTGACAGACCCCCACAAAGAGCCACCCCTGCCCCACCAGCCCTCACAGTGGCATAAAGGTCTCTCCCTTGGTGTTTCGGAGGCTTGGGCTGTCACTGGATGCCCTGGCAGCTCTCCAACCCATCTGCAACCAGGGAAGGATGTCCTGCAGGGAAGATGGTGAATGGGACATGGTTTAAGCTCTGCACAAAATAATGCAGTGGCTCTCTTTTAAGAGTACAACCCTTCTCAAGTGGAAAGTATACAGAGAGATACAATACAGAAAATCATAATAGTTACCAGCCCAAGAAGCTGGTTTTCTTTAATACAGTGTCTGTTTTTTATCACAGTTATTACATTAGCACCCCACAATCTACTTGCATCCTGTTGGCTCTACAAATAGAGCTCTGCAGATGTTTGCCATTATCCACAATTTAGAAACTATTTCACCAAAGACAAAAAGAACCCTGGGAATTAATCACCCTCTTTGTCAAAGGGCCCTTGAAGAAGCAAAAATGTCAGAACCATTGCAAAGAAATGAAAATGTGTTTGGATGTCCATCTAAAACAATACAGTATTGTTTTTATTAAAACAAAAAATTATTTTTCTTTTCTTTCTGTTTTTTACCACGCAAGCATATTAAAGTCCATGCTACAGTGTGCATACTAACCCCCTCCATCAGAAGGAGAAAGAAACCACATAGGTATTTGGTGCAGACCTAGAGTCAAAAATTAACCTATTCAATTCAAGAAGGGTGGTAGTCATCATATGCACAGTGACACATAAACTTGCATGAACTAAGTGGGTTTATTCTTGTGTGGTTGATGAAATCTATAGGAACTAAAATTACAGTGGTCAGTATTATGAAGTTATGTTTACTCATGTTTAAATATGGCACCTTACCCTAAAACTGGAAAATCATTTTCCATTCTAACCATAGAAAATTTTAACCATGGAGTTGCTAAAAAAAGACTAAGGAAGCTATGGAACAACTGTAATTATATTTTGTCCTAATTCTTCCTGCAGGTGCCGGAATATTGTCTCATTGACAGTATTTTCTGCATATGTGAGGGAAAAAAAATCACATTTTTCACAGTATGAGGATAAAAACAAATAAGAAAATTATTTAAATAAAAGAAATTTGTCACTTTTTTCCTTTGCTTTTAGTTACAGTTTTTTCCTTCAGTCCATTTATCCTTTACATAACTGGCAAATTGTATCTATGCATTTTCTAGTTTACATTCTGAGCATACAATTAATTTTGAATAGTGACCAACTCCTTTGGCTGGTAGGATCAAATAAAATTAAATCCTATGTTCTAATACAAGTGCTTGTTTATTACATTTTATGTCAATAGCTCAGACATTTATGTAGATTTGCTTACTGGAGACTAAGTATGAAATTAAATTGAGCACATAAAATACTTCAAAATTGTTATAGGTATATTTTAAGCAAATTGATTAATGTGGAAAGCTATTAGAATGTCTTATTATTCACCCTATGTTGATACAATATTTAAAAAACAAATTACTAGAATCTACTAGCTCCATAGGAACTAAAGCTATCTGCTTAACTGAACAGGCATAAGTAATTTTTTTCAACTCAAAATTATATAAAATAATAACAAATTATTTGCTGGACTCTGAACAAGCAAAATGCCTGTGTTCTGGCAGAAGTGCAATAAGAATGAAATCATATATAGCAAAATGCAGTATTTCAAACTAGAAAATATAGTTTTCATACTTCAAATGTGTTTGTCACTAATTTTGAGAGAGAATATAGGTAAGCTCTAAAAATATGCTGTGACTAGTTTCAAGGCAATGTAGTCATCATAGAAGAAAAAGCCTTTGGTATAATTTTTGTAGATTTTTGTAGATTTGGTTTATTTTTTGTAGATTTTGTGGAAAGATTGTGTCTTTCCTGTAAGATACCCGAGGCTCCTACTGCCAATGCAGTGTATTTCCTAAAGATATAGTCTAATGGCTATTTCTTACAATTAGTGATTTTGCACCCCAGATGCTAGTTCTGGCTTTTGACATGGTTTTGTTACAGGGCTTTGGGTTATCTCTTAAAGCTGTAGTGCATAGACACCTGACTGTTTTTCTTATGTGCCTCAGACTTCCCATCTCCAAATCAGGAAAATGTTTTAAGATTTTCTAAGTTTTTTCTTTACGGGATCTACATATTGCTACCTTTATGGGAACAAGGAGGAAAGCAAAACACTTGAAAATCTGAAATATCCCCTCCAACTACAGAATCAGGTAAACACATAAACTTTATCATCAGAGAGCAGCTCTGTTTTGATTAATGAAAATCTTATATGGAAGTCCTAAAACAAAGAAATATGGTCTTCAGCGTGTTCAGACCATTTGTGCAGAGAGAATTCCTCAAGAGTACCTCCTTCTGACTGCATTACCATCTGTCAGCTGACTAGAACACAATTTATCCCAGAAGTCTTTGATGGCCATCTCAGTCCCTTGAAAGGCACTTGTCCCTCTCCACCAAACTCATTTGTCCCTAGGCCATGACTGGAATTCTAATGTAACCTGCAGTGCACCATAACCAGTGTATTTGCTTCTTGGCCTCATGAGCAGCTGTGACACATCTGCTCTGGTGTGACTGGTGAGCAGCACCATCAGACACAGGACACTGCCCGGGGAGGCACCAGGTGGCACAGAAGGTGTACTGAAAGGAGGGGACAGATGCTCTGCTGAGAAGAGCCTTCCTGTGCTCAGCAGCAGTGGTGATATCCCACAGCGCATAGTTCCCAAACTCCACTGGAGGAATTGATCCTGCACAGCAGAGGCCTTGACCCAGAGTGGGCTTCCAAAGGAGTTCCAGCTCTGCAGGGATTTGGCTCCAGAGATGCCTGGGGCTTCTGGCTGAGACTGGGACAAGGTGAGCTGGGCTCCTTGCCTGCCTGCTCTTGTGACCAAGCAAAGCGTCTGCAGGGGAGGTCACCAGGCTGTGCAGCACTAGAGATAATGAGAAATAGTTGGGTGTAAGGCCATGTGGAAAGAATGTCTTCTTCAGTAAGATCACCATCTGATCAAAAATCTTTTCAATAAATTGACTATTCTTTACTCAATAATGAGTAAAAGGGGAAACCAAACGCAAGAGCCCACAGAGACATAAACCTGGTGACAGAAAAGGTCAACAGAGACAGTGTCAAGGACCAGCCTGGGACAGAGAACCTTGTCTGTCTTGGCACACTGAGATGTTCCTCAGTAGCCAGGCAGGAGGAGCCTCTGTGCCAGGAACTGATGGATGTGATGGTCATTTATAACATCCCATAACACATGGATCATCTCCATCTCCCAGCTTCAGGAACCGAACAGAAATGAAGGGAGTGCAGGTAGACTCTGTGCTTATTAGGTATGAAAATGGAGCCTCCCATGAAGACAGAGGCTGGAAGCTGGTTAGTTCTGGCACTCAGAGGATGGCTCCTGCTCCATTTTTATATTTTCAACTTTCTGACACGCAAGTGCCATCATTTACATGACATCACCCAACCAGACAGCCATGAGGATATCAGAGAAAAACAGTAACATTGTTATCATCAGGGACCCTTTGCTCTAACAACACTATCATGTCAAATACAGATATAACTGGAAAGTTTGAAAGGGGAAAGATAACTCTACTAGTGCTAAGAAGCAATGAAACTTTTTTTTTTTTTTAACTGAAAAAGCCTGATGAGAAAGTGTATTCTAATTTAACTTTATATTCAGTGTGGATTCAGAGTGTATGAGGCAAGTAAATCATTCATTTCTTACCATGGGGAGACATTCCTTTATTAAGTGACAGTAATGGAAGCTTGCTCAGGTCCTGGATTCTGCACAGTTCCATCAGTTAAAGAAGAACTTGCTAAACAATTTGCCTTTAATTCCAAAAGGATTATTTCTGTGATTGCAATCATCTTTATCTATCAAAAAAAGCAATACGTCCAAATACATGCATTCAGTTTTCTAGGTCAGGTTAAAAATTTTTGAGATACACAAGAAATCTTTGTTTAAATCACTCAGGTCCTCAATAATTCACTAATTACTTTGTCCATGTGTAATTTAAAGCTTTTGTCTGTGTACTAACTGAAGCAGCAAGGTTTTTATTTGCCAGGTAACATCTTCTGCACATCAAGGATACTTCTAATTTTATCTGACCACACTATTACTAATGTGCTTTGACTTGCACCAGCAGCTATGTCAATTGACATAAAGCATATTTTCTTTTTTTTTTTCTTGTTCTTGCGTCCTATATACTGATTTTTTTTTTTTTCTATAAAAAGATGTGGCCAAGTTAGGAAGAAAATACTGTGGAATAAATCTTTGCATTTCCTCTGTATCTCCCAAAAATACAATTAATATGTTCTGGTTCCTATAGTGATGGGCAAGCATTCTGGCAGCCAGCAGAAGGGTGAAAATTAAAGTATAATAAAGCTAAATACAAATCTTGCAGACGACAGCTCCCTAGAGTTTCATACATTTCTTTTGCATTAATTATTGTCTTAGAGTTTCAAATTCTAAGAAAACAGTGTGGCAACATACTGAAAATCACTGCACTAAGCATAACAGAAATTCAGATGTGAAAATCATTCCTCAGCTGAAGTGTAAATGTTAAGCATTGCAAAAAATGACTTCAAAGTGTCTATAAACTTTTCCTAAAAAAAAAACCCCAAAAAAACAAAAACAAAAAAAAAAAAACCACCAAAAAAAAAAAAAACAGAAAAAAAAACAAAACAAAAAAAAAACCAACCCCCAAGAAAAACTGCATTAATTAAATTACATCATGGGCACAAGCCTGATAACTGTTGAAAGCAAAAAAAAAAAAAAAAATACTCCACAAGGATAATTACTAACAGAAATACAACAGCAATTTTCTTTCACTAAGGTAAAAGCTGTAAAAGCACATTCTACATTTGGATAAGGATGTTCCTGATTTGTTTTCTCAGCAAAAAATCAGTTTGACTCCCATCAACACAGTGATGACTAAAATGGCCAGCATAGATACCTAGCATTTGAAACTTTGCTGGACATGCCTATGAGGAAAGTCTGAATGGAAGGGGTTTTTTAATCTAAAATCCAAACCTAACTGCTGGTAAGGAATGCCATGGCTGGAAGACAGCACATGCCCACCTAAGTGCAGTGCTTGTGGCCGTGCCCAGCTGCACTACAAGGTCATGAGCTGGAGCTATGCAAGCAGGGTCCTGCTGTGGGTGGGTGGCAGGACAGCTGTGACAGGGCAGGTACAGTCATGGAAACTGGGAGAAGCTGCTCTAGCACCAGGGGTGCTGCTCCAGGACCTGATCAACGCTGTCTGCCTGACGGTCTGGAAGTAGTGTGAGAAGAGATCTAACATCAGCATTCCATGTAATTACCTATTATACTGTGTAATTACCTGTAATTGCCTATTACTTAGAAAATGCTGTATGAAAAAGTATAATAAAAACTTTTCTATAGCAGAATAGTCCTGTTCTTGCCAGTGTTTCTAGTGTAGAAAACTTTTCCTTAATGTACTAACACGCTGATTAGGACATTAAACTCATTCTGACATAAATTTTTGGTCATCATTTCAATATCTTAGAACATACAAATCAGAAACAAAACACAAATTGAATGTCCATAACATGAAACTCAATGAAGAAATATATTTTTGCACCACTTAATCAACAATATGCTCAAATCTCCCTTATAGCCCTGATAGGAAAGATTCAAGAGAAATACCCATGATCAGCCATTAAAATCAATACCTAGTGCATGCTGGATAATGTGTAAGTGTTCTCAGTCTGATTTGCAAATTACACAGTTCCATAATGTAGGAGATTCCAAACAAGTGATATATTATAAATTAAAAAGCAAACTTTAAAACAAATCCAGCCATAAAAAAGGAAAACGCTATTTTTGTAAATACATCCGAAGACCACCAGGTGTCTCTGTAATAAAAGGAATGTATATAAAAATACATTTTAAAAAAGTTAAAAAAAAAAGTTTTTAAAGGAATTCAGTCTTCAACATACACACACACAAATCCAAGCAAAAAACAAAAAAATACCCCAAAACAATCCCAAACAAAAAAAAAAACCCTCTAGTGATCAATTCAAACTTTTAAAAACCAGGGTTATATGAAAAGGTGAAGTGTTAATGCAAGATCAGGTAAACCCTACTGCCGGTGTCAGCAGTATTAATGCCTTCAAAATTATGCTTTTAATTCAGAGTCTACTTTATGATTTGCCTTGCAAAAACTGAAAGGAATCTTATGCAAAGCACATTAAAAAAATCCCCAAAGTGTACCAGGTAATGGGTAATTATCTGTTCTTCTAATTAGACATGAATTTATCTCACTACAAGTTTATCACTGCATTGAATTTAATTATGATTTAAGACAAATGTGTCGCTGGTTAGTTCATTTTATGGCACAAACTTAGGTACTGATAAAGTTATAGTGGTACAAACCCATTACCATAGATAAAGTCATTATGGGAAGATACTACATATCTGTATAGCTTATCCTTGTACTAAAAAAAAACACCAATAGAAACATTTATAGCAGCATAAATTTGCATATTTCTATCAAGATATTCAATATAGAATGGTGCAATTACTGATAACCTTGTTTGTGACAGTATTGGTATTAAACATGAAGGCAAACACTTCTGTAGGTGGCATGTAGTTATAAAAGTGCATAAAAATATAACAACACAAAAGAAGTATTTGTTCACAAATGTGCACTTAGCACTTTCAAATTAAAGTACATATCCTCCTTTCCCCTTCATTGCTGCAGGCTGATACATGCGAAAGACTCAAAAATATATGAGTAATATTTATTTAGATTATTGTTCTGCTTAACATGTCTTTCACAGAAGTTCTTAATTTTGAGCATTGTTATCTTACACCATTTTATACCAGGTGAATATTCTAAAAGTACAGAACAGCTCTACCTAATTAAAGAGAAAAAATATATTTTTCTATAATTTCAGAATATCTTTTAATTTAGAAATTAGTAAATTTATTTTTGGATTATTACTAAAATTGAAACATATTTTTCTATACTTTTACATAACATATGAAAGATTTCATGTAACAGCAAAAAACCCATGAATAGCTGGAAAATTTTTGTACAAAAGCTTTGTGTGAATGTTCAGAAATAGCATTTTGTAAACTTCATTTTGATGTTTACACATTTCATTCAGTAGCTAATATATTTAGCATATAATAAACAATGAAGTAAAAATATACAACAAAATGTGCATAAAACAAATATTAAATATAACCAAAAAATACAAGCATCATTGAGAAATAATACTGGATGCAATATTAGAAGGCATGTAATTTCCTTGGTTCGCCTTCTTCATTAGACAGCACCTTGCCTTTTTGTTTATCTTCCTCCCTCTCTATTATAAGTTCTTGGTGTGGGCTGTGCTACCAACTAACCAGCAAATCTATCTCCAAAACTTTGTCCATATCAGAACACTCTTATATCTTTCTCTATGCCTCTTTTTCCTGTTCAAGCTTTCATTTTGCTTTCTTTCCTTCTTCTCCCTCATCTTGGCCACTCTAGTCCTGGTTGGGGGTTCCAGAGGCAGGTGTGGGGCATTGCCTTCAGTGTGTCAAGGATTGGAGGCCAGTGCCAGGCTAGGATAAGGCCCAGGGAAATAGGGTGTGTGGGCAGGGCATTGCCTCACCAGAGCAAGGCCCAACTTGCCCCTTCCCTTCACACATATGCATCCAAAATATTTTCAGCTGGCAATCTCCTCTATTCTCTTACAATTGCATGCCCAACTATATTGATGTATTTATGCATTTATGAATCCTTATTCAATAGGGCACCAACTGTTCCTGTTTAATCGCAGTAAAGCTGTAATTTCTGTGCATGAGATTCTGATTTTTGATAATTACTCTTTTTGACGCAAGCATGAGTTCATCTATCTCTGTTGCCTGCAAAAGTGGCATTTCAGTACCCTTTTCCTTGCACCTATTATTCATACACAGTCAAATCCATATACAATAATTTTGTGCATGTGTGTAAAGAAACATCACTACTGTGCCACAAGAAATCTGGAGAACCTTCCCTCTTTTATGGAATACAATCCTGACAGTGTTGAAGCATGGACCTGGCAGCAGCTGTACAGACATTTCAGGAAGGCAATCCATTTTAGTCTCTTGTGCCACGTGCTGGCAAGAGCTGCAAATTACAAGAACAGGGATGCTGTCAGCTTGTAGCTGAAATATGGAGCTCAGGTGCTCATGGTGGTGGAAAAATCCTGACAGCAGAGGCCAGGAGGATGTGCTGACACACTGATGAGCTGTGCAGGGCACCTTGCATCCACAGAGCTCCCACCTGACACAGCTAATACATTCAGTCTCCGTAATGTGCTCTGCAGCACGCTGGCAGGGTGTCATTCCTCATATAAAACAGTACAAAAGCATATTTTTCTGAGGCCTGTGCATACTTCAGCTGATCCCTTGCAGGCTTACAATCATGTCTGCATGGTATTCTTTGTTCTGGTGCTCCAATTGTCACAGCTTCCTCTTTTGGGCTGTACAGGCTATGGAGGGGTGCTTGCCTTTTCCATTCTTCAAGTTTCCCTTCGTGGCTATGTATGGATTGTTTCCAAACAGGATTTATCACAAGCTGAAGGAGGCCACCTCTTTTCAAAATAGTATATTGTATTTGTATGTCAGCATCTGAAACAGATAAATAAACAGTGTATTATTAGCAAGTGCTTGATATGATAGGACTTGGCCCAGAACCTACTGAAATTGGACTTTTTCCCTAGGCATTGAAAGAAAACAGTTGTGCAGGAAAAATAAAAAAAAAAAATCAAGATTAAGTCAAACATCTATTCAGTGTCTGTGACATGTTGTGTCACCAAGCTATTTCCTAACTGATTAGAAACTTCCCAAATCAATGTGAAAAAGACAGAGATTGAAACCTTCTTTCTGCTCTTCAAGCTGTTTGCAGGTACACAACCGTCTACTTTGGAGTCTCCTTGTCTCCTGAAGGATAGGGTCACAGGAACTCACTAGAGAAAACCCTGGCCTTTCCTCTCCCTTCTTCTTGAAGCAATTTTTTGGCAAAACTATAAGGTCAGGAGCGATTACAATGGAATAGGTAATAAGTGCTGCGAGTGAGGAGACAAGGTCCATTGCATCAAGTTTCCAAGGGTTATAAGAAAATTATTTTCAGAAATCCTCATAGAAGTCCCTGACATGTCTCCCTTTCTGGTATGTGACAGATTGGACTGTGCTTTGAGTTGCACCAAAAGGCAAAATTCAGTGTTTCAGGGTGTAAGAAACAGCAATGCTAGAAATGTATTAGGTTCCTATGTAAATTAAAGGATATGCAGGAGCTGAGAGGTAACAAGTTCTGTTACAGTAAAGGGACAAGATACTGTTTCTTTGAGAAGAAATTATGTGCAAATAATTTCCCCCATATTACATTCCCCCTCCCATATACCCACACACTTATACATAATCTGAACACCCACAGTCCTGTCAGTCCTCAGATGTCACTAGCTAGGGTTAACATCTGTGCATCCTCCTCTCTTGCACTGGGCTTCAATACAGCTCTCATCCTCCCTAAAATACTTTAGGCTGGGAGATAAGAGCCAGAGTGTTTCTCCTCCTTTACTTTCAATATTTCTCAGCTTGCACAAAAAATCTGGTGGCAAAGAATATGAGAAGAAAGAGCAAAACTGTCAGTGATTCACTTTGTTCTTCACCTTGCCACTATTCCTATGCCTTCATTCCTATCTTCTGTTTCTCAACCCCCCCCGCACCCCCCCCCCCCCCCCCATCTGTTGATAGGCTCTTGAGTAGTTAATGGTGAATGTCCTGTCACACTCAGAGATGGTGCTGAAGGCCAGGGTCACTCCTGGGGTTACCCACAATAGAGCAGTAATGTGTTCTAAAGCCCTTATATGCCTCACGCTCTTCCCTCCCCTCTGCCTGTATCACAACAGGATATAATTTCAGCAATACTCTGTCAGTCAGCAGGAACAGGGAAAAAAAACACCTTGCCTTGCCTTGTCTTGCCAGCGGATTGGAGAGGAAGATCTGTGGCTATTCCTTCCCAGGCTCCTGGAAGCCTCAGCTAGGCCAGCCACAGGGGACAATGGGATGGGCAGAGCCAGCACAGGTGTGCCCAGGGTGGAGGCTTCATTACTCACCTCTGCCACAGGGCTCGTTTTTGCCCTCAACTGCTGAGAACTGTAAAAACTACTAAACACTGCCTGGCAATGCAAGGGAAACAGCACAGGGCCAGGAGGGAGGCTTGAGCTGCTAATGCCTTCCCTTCCAGAGCCACTGAGGCTCTGGCTCGAGGATGAGGACATCGGGAGGGGCAGTGAGGTGCCCCAGCCTTAGGGGTGCTGTGGACACGCTGTGCAGTGGGGAGGGCTCAGTTATGGTCTCCAGGGCTCCCATGGGACAGGCAAGGTGTCAGCCTGGTGAGTCACAGGCAGAGCTGCCATCTCTGGCTGCTGGGGTCCCATACACAGCAGCCATGCAGAGGATTGGCGGGGGGACATGAGGGTTGGTGCCATGGTACAGTTGGAAGGGATACAGAGATCATCAAGTCTGACTCTTTCAGTGAACTGATGAAAAAAAAACAAGTTACTGGAAGATCAAAAATTAAGAAATCTGTAATATGAATTTTAGTCATTTTTGTGAGTTTTCTTAACATTCTTTGCTGTCGTCATCTCTTTATCATCATAGTGACTTGCTGCTATTTACCATCAAAAAATGCTAGAATTAAGACTCATTGGTTCTTTCAGTGCTAGTAAATAGGCTCAGTCTTTCAGTACTAGTAAATAGGCTGTTGTGCATGAGAGACTGAGGACTGAAGACATTCTTAATTTATGTAATACTTATTGTTATGAACAAGTTCATTAGTTGAAGATTAGACCCCCATTGATGTCTCCCTCCATGTTGTGCCCCCCTTCACTATACCTGTCATTCCTGTTGCGTGTCTCCCTTATATCCCTCCATGTTGTGCCTCTGTTGTGACTATCGGGTATTGCCTCCGCTGCTCCACAAGATGGCAACCAGAGCACTTCTGAGGATATGCAAATTAAGGACAGTGATCAAAAACTCCAAAAAACCTCTGAAGACAACGAGCCAACTTAAGACCTAAACAACAAACTGACTTTGATGATCGGGAAGGAATCCTTCTATCCTACCAGCACTACAAATTGTATCCGAAGCGTCACCATAACCGCAGTAGAGCCAACCCTGAGTAAAACCCCTAGCCAACGAGCCCCAGTTCTGCTGCACAGCAAAACTGATCTACCTCCTCCTCTGTGTCACCAAAGGGAGCAGCGGTGGTGTGCGCGATCCCTCGGGCCCCCACCCAGAGCCGGTCACTCCAATAAAGGCGTTCCAAAGGAGCGGGTCTCCTTACCCGTTCATTTCACTTATATTAAGGCAGTCCTCAGTCATGTGTTTGAATTGATTGTTAGAATTATCTTGTTTTAGGATCTCTGCAATCAAGCACCTCAGCTTTTGCTCTTTTAATTCTGATGGACAGCATAGAAAATGGCTGCACAATTTTTCTGGTCAAATAGAAACAGCATGTTTTCCCAAGACAAAGAAGGAAATGAATGTGTCCGAGATGACAAAAAAATGGGTGCATACACACAAGCTAGGATCAGACTAGGACTAACAGGCTTAATTCGTTGCAAAAAGTACATACATGTCCTGAAGTTGCCCTGAAGTTGCTCCTGACTTGCCCTAGCAAGATGGGGGCTGGGAGCATACTGACATTAATGAATAATTTACTAGATTTAGCCCGTGGCTGCTTTCATGGTTCTCAGGAATGAAGGAAGGCATCAGGAAAAAGTTATAAAATAACCTTTGAGCTACATAGATGATTAAAGGCCTGGAGCACTTTTGTAGAGATAGGCTGAAGGATTTGGGATCATTCAGCATGGAGAAGGCTCCAGTGGGACTTTACAGCACCTTCCAGTACCTGAAGAGGACCTACAAGAGAGATAGAGAGACTTTTTACAGGGGCGGGTAGTGACAGGACAAGGTGGGATGGCTTTAAACTGAAAGAGGGCAGGTTTAGATTAGATATTGGGAAGAAATTCTTTACTGTGGCAGTGGTGAGACAATGGAAAAGTTGTCCAGAGAAGTTGTGGATGCTCCATCCCTGGCAGTGTTTAAGACCAGGCTGGCCTTGTGGGGCTTGTGATCAACCAAGTCTAATGAAAGCTGTCCCTGCCCAGACCAGGGGGGTTGGAACTAGATGATGCTGAAGGCCCTTCCAACTCAAAGCATTCTGTGATTCTGTAACTGTTCTGGTGAGTCATACCAAGCTCACAGGCCATAAATTTAGCATATAGGGATAGAGGTATTGTCAAGATATGCTTCCCTCATGCCTCATTTAAGTAACCCTTTTTATTGCATTACCTTTGGTTTTCCTGGGCTGTTCCCCCAGGGAAGTCACCTTGGATATGGTGTCATGAACATGTTATCCACTGTATAATAATAAAGACATGCACAAAGAATTTTAATTTTCTAAGTATTTTATTTATGCAAATATGTATTGAAATCGACCATGATATTTCGTTTACAATGTCAACTAAATTTAGGAAATTATTTGAAAGATATTATTTCTCTTAAAGCAAAAGTTAATGCATTCCAGTAAAACTAAGCCCACATTGTATAATTTAGACAGAGTTATATATAAATCCTTTTCCATGCCCATATAGAGCAAGAAGAGTCTGCAACAGTAAGATTCCTCTGCAAATCCCATTTAAGGCAAGGCCACATGACAAAGCCTGTGAGGTTCAAAAAAAAAAGAAAAAAAGGGGACAGCAGGACCATTAAATCCAATATGGACTGGAAGGAGTCTTTGAACCCTTGTATGTTCAATTTCCAATATTTCATTGTTCACTAATTTCCCTATAATTCCCACTTTTCCCCATAGTATCTTCCAGGATTTCAACAGTATTCTCTCAGCTTTTTGCTCTTCACTATGTTTTTTTTTTTCTTTTCATATCTCCTGTTTAGTTCATATACCAAATCATCCCTTTTCTACACTAAATTCCCCACTGATTGTAATAATCTATTAATAGTAATATATTAATTCTGCATTTTCTTCAAACAAAATGTCCATAGTAGAAATTATAAAATCACAAAAAAACCCTTGACATTTCTCTGGGTGTCATCTATCATTATCCAGCTTATTTGGTTTGCATTTTACATGTTTTTGCCATTACACTTTCACTTGTCTGCAGTGCAAGAACCATCTTTTACACCGATTTTACGCAGCACAGCTTCAGCAAAAACTGTATAAATAAATATAGCATAGAGTTGTCTATGTGAGCACAAATTTAGTTACAATAAAGTAAATATAAAGCAACTCTTCAATTTCAATATAAAACAGCTCAAGAATAGTGTGCAGTCTGGTTTTTCTTCAGGAGACAAGTTTGACTCACTAAATGCAAAAGTTAGAACAATCATATTCCATTACCTGCAAAAAGAATAAAAGCTGACAAATAGGACCTAGAGAGTGTACAAAGAACTTCATTCAAATCTTTACAAAGCTATACAAAATGTTTATTTCCCTTTAAAAGTATTTTAAAGCTAGTCATGAACTGTCTGAGTAAGAGAATGGGATTATACTAATTTAACAGTTACTTGGCTATGCCCATTTTCTCCCATATGGATTTTCTACTAATGGATTGATGGAGTAAATTGTTTTCATTGTCTCAGTCTAGACAGCAGTTAGATTAGGATCACAAAGATGCCATCTCTCATTTGGTCATATGTCTGTCAGACATGCAGACACCACTTAGCTAACTGCGGTGTACAGAGGGGGAAATGCTGTGGAAAAGAAATTTTCTGCATTCAGTGAATAATTGTCCCTGTTTATTCAATACAGATGTCTAGAACTTGTTAGTTCTCCCATCATTGGAGGAGTGAGGGTGGGGGGAAGTGAAATAGTCTTAATATAGCAAAATCCTTCAGTAAAATGTGAGAAGGAAAAAAAGCATCTACTGTAGGCCAGAGTCAGATATTTTAAAATTCTAATGTAAGCTATTGCATATACTCTCAGGCCTTCACCTGTTTCTCAGCCTGTGATATGGAAGATGGCTTTTGCAAAGGGCTGGACAACTCTGGAGGTTATTTGATGAATCCAACAAGCTATTCCCACAAAGCATTAAGTGAACAGCACATCTTCACCAGACCAGGTATGGCCCAGTGTGGAAGGTAATGAGTAAGAGATCATGTATCTACATCCATGTAAGTACAAGCACACGTGCACACATGCACAGAGCAGCCCAAAAGTGAAGCAACTTCAGTGTCTGCAGCTCATAGACATTATTCAAAGAGATGATAGACCCAATCATTAGACAAAAAGTCTTAAAACACTTATTTCAGAGGAACTGGATGGTCCCTAGAAAGAATCCACCCTTTTCTGACAAAATCTCAAAACATTCGCATGTACAGCTGAGGAAAGTAATTCTAGTATAGGGAGACAGAATGAGTTTACACTACAGGAATCAAAATTGAAATGGGATAGATCACAGAATCAGAGAGTAGCTGAGGTTGGCAGGGACCTCTGTGAGTCATTTGGTCCAAACCCTCTGCTCAGGCAGGACCATTTAGAGATGGTTACTCAGGGCCATGTCCATGTGGCTTACGAGTATCCCAGAGATGGGAGACTGGTGGGCAGCACCCGAGTCATGCTTGCAGTGAAGAAGTGTCTTCTCACATTCTAAGAGAATCTCCTGTGTTTCACTTTATGGCCATTCCCTTTTGTCCTGCCACTGGGCACCACTGGCAAGAGCCCAGCTTTGGTCTATTTGCAGCCCCTTTCAGGTATTTACACACGTTAGTAAGGTTCCCCTGAGCCTTGGTCTTTTCCAGGCTGAACAACCCCAGACCTGCTTTAATTGAAGTTTTTAAACAAGCAGGACTACTTGCCCTACCAGGACCTGCAGATCTGCATTGACAGAAGACACACCATAGCTGAAGACAGGAAAGCCTGTAACAGGTTTGAGCGGAATGACACCGACATTGAAGTGAGCAAGTTTCGCCCCCGTGCTGAAGGCAGGCTGCTGACACAGCAGCAAGGCAGGGGGTGAGCTCTACGCAGGGCAGAGAGCTGCCAACATGCCAGGCGGCACACCTATTCCCGCTGGAGGGAAGGTGCGGCTTGCTCTTCCAAAGGAGCAGAGCATTGCTGAACTGAACGAGAGTCTCCCTGCCGGGGAGAGGCCGGGGATCCGTCACTGCCGCAGCGCCCCGCTCGCCTCCCTCACGCCTCCCCGCGCGGCGCGGCGCGGCGCGGCGAGCCCCCGGAGCCGCCCGCGCCGCCGCCGCGGCTCCGCGCCTGCGCGCTGCGCAGAGCCCGGCGCTTCCCCTTCCGGCCGTGCCGCGGCTGTGTCAACATGGCAGCGGCGCCCGGCCGGCGGCCGCGCTGCCTCCTCTGGGCGGCAGGTGATGGGCAGGCGGGGGGGAAGGCGGTGGGGATGGGAGGCGGGCAGCGCTGGGGCAGGCAGGAGTGTAGGCAAGCGCTGGGGGCGTGAGGGGCCAGCAGGGAAGGGAGCCTGTCAGCTGGCGTGGGTGAGCACCCCGCGTTGGCTCGGGCATCACTCACGGAACGCTTTTCCTTTCCCTCGCAGTGGTTGCACATGTGGTGGCGTCAGGTGCAGGTTTTGTGGAGGATCTAGATGAGTCGTAAGTATTGGGGTGTCTTGCTTGATTACCAAGATATAGTTTGTCTTCTTGTGAGGAACATGACTCCATACTTTCTGTGTGTTGTTCTTGTCGAGAAAGCTGTACCGGAAAAGATTGTGATTTTTGTAGCAGGAAGGACAGAAAAATTGTGGCTTGAAATACTACGGAATATTCTCTGTTGAAAGGGACCCACAAGGATCATTGATCATTCCTGTCCCTGCATAGCACTCCCAAAAAGTCACACCGTGTGCCCGTTGTCCAAACCCTTCTTGAGCTCTGTGATGCTGTGACCATTTCCCTGCGGAGCCTGTTCCAGAGCATAAGCACCCCTGGGTGTAAAACATTTTCCTGATATCCAACCTAAACCTCACCAACACAGCTTTATGCTGTTCCCTTGGGCCATGTCACTCGCCACCAGAGAGGAGATCAATTACTGCACCTCTTGAGGAAGTTGTAGACTCCCATGAGGTCTCTCCTCAGTCTCACCTATTGAGGCGGTTCAATTAATGAAGCTGAGGAACATTTTAATTTTTCAGCTTCTTTAAAGCAGTTACTGTGGTGGTGCTGCCAGAAGTGTTTTTAGGCTTCCTTTCTTGTTTCTTTTTGGTAGGGTAAATACATTGGTGTGTTGGTGCCTGCCCCAGATAAAAGCTGATTACATTTAACCAGTTCTTCATTAGTGTTTGTGGCATGGCTGCCACATGGGGTTGGGAAAATGAATCTAAGTGCATTCGTGCATGGCTAGAAACGAAAGAGAGAAAGAGGCTGCAGGACTAGTTCATGGCTGCTTGCAGTGCCAGTAATATTTTTGTAAAAATGTGCCTTTACAACAGAGTTAGTCCTGAGACTGTGCAGGAGTTGAAGTGGGTAGTCATGCTATGAACTTGGTTGTATAGTCACTGTTGGTATACTGGTTCGCTGTAGCAGTTTGGTAGCTACATAGTTGCTGTTTCCCAAGAAAATTACCCAAATGAATGTTAGAATAGCAGGTTGATATCAAGTGCTACAAAGCAGCACGATTATTAGAATTGAAAGAGAAGGTATGAGAAATAATAGCTGGTGGGGAAAGAGAAGTTGGTATTAGATGACTGCTTTGGGATAAATTCAGCCAATTAAAGGTGATGTTTTCATGAGAGTTGAATCAATGATAAATTGCACCAAAGAGTGTCAGAAAACCACTCACATTTTTACAATATTGCTTGTTAATCATAAGATCAGATGAGATGTAGTGATTTTATCAGTGGGGGGGATGGGAACATATGGAAGGAGCTCTCAGGACAGACAACAGTGTCTGGTGTGAAAAAACAACTGAAACATGGGAACTGTTTGGACTTGATTTTCGAAGCTTGTTTTTAAAACATTCTCATATTTTCAAGGACTGCAGATGCATTCACTTAGCCTATGTGTGCTCCTACATCATGTTCCCATATCCATGTTTCCGTGTGTACTTAAATATATTTGCTGTTTTGGCATGAAGAATCATGATTCTGTTGTCACATAACCTTTTAGAGTAACTGATAAAATAAAATCTTATTTTAGAACACTTGAGTTTTTCAATTACAGATCTATACAGATGCATGTATTTGCCATTGAGAATAAGAATTGAAGAATTATTTGGGGCAGGTTTTGTAGGGGTTTTTTTGAATTTTTTGTAGCTAATTGGCATATGGTGAGAGAGGTCAGAAAACGATCTAAATTTAATTGAAATTAAAATTTAAACAATTTAAATTTTAGTTTAATTTTGCTCCAAATCGGGGAGCAGTGACTGGTGATGTTTCAAGTTTTCCATTTTATAGATGCCAAAACGTTATGGATGTTCTACTGTTGCCAAAATCTTTGTGTTCCCTTGGAATTTTAGTAGTTGCAAACAATGTGGACTAGTACAAGGCACAGGTCCCTTTCCTAAGCATACAGGATATAGTAAAATAAGTAGCAGAGCAGAGCTGACAGAAGTGCCCATCTGGGCTGTGGGAGGGGGGCACAAAATGAGCTGTGGCTTCTCTTGGCTTTTGCTGCTCTGATAGCAGATCTGCTGCCTCAGGTCAGTACTCATCTTGTGATGGGTGTGGACTTATTCTGATGTGCTAATGAAGCAGGTAAGTAACCTGACTTAAAAAGGAAGTGTTTTTGTCTGTGGGGTAGCTCAAACCAGGATCAGAAGCATCAGAAACGGTGCTGGAGGAAACAAGGAACAGATAGAGCAGCTGGTTTGTTTTAAGGCCCTTGGAGTTGTTTCCTTGATGTTCATTTTGCTTCATGCTGGTTTCTTTTAACTGTTCATATTTAAGTGGGGTGCTTGGTTTAAGTAGGGGCTGAGAGAACATTCAATCAGGTAGTTGGGAAGATGTTTGAGACAAATAAGTTTGGTTCAAGGATGTGCAACACTTATGCCATCTTTTCCATCAGTGTGATTGTGTTTCTGTCAGCTGATAGAGGATTGCACAGGACAGCTAAAAAGAGACTGAAATTTTGTGCCTGGAAAATGTATTTATAGGGCCTAGAAACAGCATCTTCAGAAAATGCTTCACTGCTCATTTGTAGAGAGGTTTCTGTTTTTCTTCAGCAGTGTGAAAGTGAACTTTCTTAATATTGTCTAGTAATTTAATCATTGACGTTAGCAAAACGAGTGAATTTTGATAGTCGGGGTTTTGTTACACTTCAGATTTTAGTTTCTGTGAAAATTGATCGAATAGGTCCTTGTAGATGAGAAATGCATTGAAATTTATTATTATGAAGACTACAGTATTTTTTTATACAACCTTAAGTCAAAATTATTAAACTGTTGGAAAGCTCAGCCTCCAGATGTTTCATTCTTTCTCTCTTTTCTTTCTGTGTGCTGGCAAGGTTGCAGTCTACCTTGCTCAGTACTTAAATGCTCTTTACAATTTGCCATAACAGTTGTACTGTGACAGAAGAAGGAGAACATTTAATTGTAAATTATTCTTACACAAAGAAAAAGTGATACTATAAATTGAAGCACAGCCTAGAAGCTTATGATTCAGTAGCTGCTTTCTACTTCTTGCATCATAGGCATTTATTTGGCATTATAATTGGAAGTTAGCTGTAGCTTTGTTAGAGTTCTCAGGAGATGCTGGGCGCTCACTGGTTCTTTCATTAGCTCTGTAATGCTTAGGGTGGTGGAGTATGTTTTTAGTGAGGCTGTCAGCTAAGCAGTTTTGTGACTTAAAACTGCTGCTTTCCTTTAGCAGTTCCATAGCATAGTCTCTGCAAATAACCTTTTCTGCTGCTGTACAGGCATTGCAGCCTTGGTATGCCATAAATAAAATAGGCTGCAATTTACCAGTGAAATGCTGCAATTCTAAGTTTCAAACACTCAGCACTGTAATTAGATTGTATTCATGATTTCTGAATTATTTCTGTCATACAGTCAAACAGTAAGCCAATATCAGCATTACTATTTCTTCAAGACCATTATGGACTGTTACAGATTCACCTATAAATGAAATATAATAAATTCTGTCTACTGCTTATGGGCCGTTTATAGGCATGCTGTGTATTGGGAACTGAAAAATTAGGCTATAACTTCTATTAATTGGATCTTAGAGTGTAGAGCCACATTTACTGCATAATTATAGTAAATACCTAATTTTGCAGGGAGAGTGGTGCAGTAGAAATGTTGTATCATGAATGTTATAGTGTGTGACTTTAGTCCCAGTCCTAGTCACTTAAGTCTGTCTTTTACAAAAATAAACCTTAGGTTAAAGTTCTAGCTAATTTCATTCTCTACATAGAGCTAGTTAACTAATGCAGTAATTCATATGATCTTGTAGTGACAGCAGTGAAATGTGTAAGCAGCATTTTGGGAGATACCAAAGAACTTTGATTTATCAAGCTTACTTTTGTATTAGAGGTTTTAGAATTCGGTGACAGATTTACAGTTAATAAAACCAGTCAGTTAATTTAAATGTCATTTGTCTAGCATTAAGAAAATTCAGTAGTACCTGTGTATCTCTGGGCTTTATCAGTAACTTGATCATTTTTATTCCATTAAGTTAGTTTCATGGTTGTGTGCAACTTTAATAGGACTATAAACTGACACACCTATAGTAGAATGTTAAAGGAGGTTGAACTAAAATTGCTTTGCATGTTAATATTAAAGGTAATTTAGTTAATTTAAGTTTAGTAAAGCTAAGATTAACAGTTTAAACCAATGCTGTAAGAGTCTGTATTAGCTGGTATTTAAAGATACAAGAGCAAATATTTTTCATATAACTAAGACAACTGAAAAATACTTCTCCCTAGATTCCACATGCTAGTCAAATATCTTCTGTGTATGTTGGTGTGTATTCTTATTTCTTGCTATTTTTTCTGTTTTGTTGTTTTTTTTTTTTTTCTTAGGAAATAGTTAGAGAAACCTAATGGCACATCTGTGTGTGTGTAGTATCATGTACAGGGGCAATATTACACTAAAAAAATAAGCATCTCCTCTGTTTCCCCATTCTCAAAGAGAGAAACAAAACAGAAGTCTTCTATCTATAGTTTTATATTAACTATATTGGAGACTTTTTCACACATGCATTTCACTATTTTATTTTCAGATACATAACTTATTGCTTTAATTTTTTCCTCTTTCTAGGTTTAAAGAAAACCGTAAAGATGATATTTGGCTTGTAGATGTGAGTATGTAAGGAAAACGGGAAGATCTCTGGTGGAAATCAATAGACAGACTGCACAATGCTACACCCTGTAGCCAGGCTGCTTCATCGCTTGGAAAATTGTTTGTACATGATGCAGAAAAACTTCATGACAGTAATTTTGACAGGATAGATAAGCAATCTGTCTGCTGTTCAGGGTGAACCATGAATAGGCTGAATAGCCTGCTGAATAGACTTCTGTTTATGTTTTGCAGTCCTTTAAGAAGGAAAGCAGATTACCTAGCACACTTAGGAAGTGATAACCTCTGTTGAGAATTTTTTATAATTCCTTGCATTACTTATATCAGCTGATTTATGTTCTAGACTTCTGTTAGCACTGAAAGACCAAATATATGAGACCCCTGTTACTTTTCTAAATTACTTGGAAATATTCAGTGTCCCTTATTTCTGGGACAAAGAGTTTTTTAAAAGATCGAGTTTGCTTGTGAATGAGATAACATTCCTTTTTTCATCCAAATATGTACTGTAATTCTCAAAATTTTATTACTCAGATTATTAGTGATTTTTGAGTGGGTTACACGCTACTTGAGAGTTATCAGCAGTGTAGCAAAACAAAATCCAGCTTTTGTTAAATCATGACCTTATCTTGTTATACCAAAACATTGATATGTTCTGCCTGTTGATGAATTCAAACTTCTGGATAGCTTTTTTATATGATCTTTTAACTTTCAAAAAAAAGTGTTACCATGCAGTCTATTCCTAAATAAGAAATCATATAATAGTGCAGCAATTTAATGTATTCTTTTCAAACTTGTGCTTTCATATTAAAAGTAGGACTAAATCATAAATGCTACTTGTCATGCTAACCTTGTAACTAATCTGCAATTTTATTAAGGTATAAGGAGTACTGTGACTGGAAAATAAATCTTGCTGATGATTTAAGGGTTAATTGTAGAATCAATTTCTACTAAACTATTTTGGTTTGTGAAATGTATTTGCTTTTTAGTTTTATGCACCTTGGTGTGGCCACTGTAAGAAACTAGAGCCTGTGTGGAATGAAGTGGGTATAGAAATGAGAAACATGGGTTCTCCAGTAAAAGTTGGGAAGATGGATGCAACTTCCTTTTCTAGTAAGTATGGTTTGTTTAGGGGTAATTTCATCATAGCCTCTGTTTTGACGCTGTTATTTTTTTCTTGCAGTTGATCTTCTGTGTCATAGCACAACTTGCAAACAGTAACTGTAGAAAAAATTCCTGATTTTTTTTTCTAAAAGTGACAACTTTCTGTAATATGTGCTTTTTATCACATTTGTTTATGCTTGAGTAGGGAATTCTTCCTGATGAATGGAAGGTAAAAGCTTTTCGAAGATCTGCTTTTGATATGCCACTTAGAGTACTGTTACATAAGCATTTTTATGTGGTGTGTCTCTGGAGAGCATCCAGTTTTAGGTTCCTTCTATTAGTGCTGGAGGAGTGCCTGTGTTCTTGCTCTTACTCATTTCAGGTAATCGCTCCTGAAACTGTTACAGAAAACCTGCTGAAATAACTGAACTCATTACATCAGTGATTGCTACTCAGCTGATTTCTTCCTATGTTTCTGAGTAAATGTCTTCTCAAAGAACTAAATTCAGTGCTTTCAGTGCTTTTTTGTTTGCTGATGCCTTTCATATGTGTTGACCTTTTCAGAGAAAACCCCAAACCTTTGGTACTCAGAGAAGTGGTTTGGGTAGACGTGAGAGGATTGTTGAATGCTTAACAGTACTTCCTTTGTGTTTGTGTGCTTCTTCATTGTCAATTTGCTTAAATCTATGTTGAGCCAGGAGGATATTTAAAAGAGAAGGTGTAGGGAAGGAGTGGGGCCCAAGTGAGATCTACATATAATAAAATTTTGTAAATACATGTAGTGTTTTAAGTCAATATCCATTAAATCTGATTATTCAGGTTTGTTGTATTTGCCTAAAATGTTACACAGAATACTTTTCTCTGTGGTATTCCAGTTTTTCTAGTGCTTGAGATTAAAATGGTTTTGTCTCAAAGACCAATTTATTGTATATATCTTTTTCTATAAAACCAAATAAATATGACTTAATGTTTCATCTTAAAGATACTTATTTTCTGTAGAAAAGTAAGTCTGGAGAATCAGAAGTGTCAAGTTCATGCAACCAGGTAACTTCAAAACTGGGAATACATGTCATGATTCTCTAACTTTCCAGTTATGTATATAAAATTCTAAGTCATATAAATTGTATGAACTCTTACCCTGAAATATTTGTATGTGTCATCCTGTTACTGAAATCTTATGCTTTATACCTGGACTAGAATTGGTACTATGTTTTCGTTATAGACTTCATTTTTATTCATGTAAAAATCACTGAAAGCTGCAAGGGTTCTTTTGTGCCCTGGAAAAAAATTTCTTCTCAGATTTCTTACTAGTTTCATAGTGTCTGATAAATCTTTTGAAATACTTTAATACTTTCATGTTGAAAGTGGAAATTTTACATCTGAATATGAAAAATTCAAGACCACTCTGATTAATACCTCTGTAATCTAAGGATTCTGTGAAATCAGAGTAGTTCAGTCTTGAAAAATACCAGGAGGAAATACAGCTGTTATGTGTACGTGTTACGAGGGAGGAAGGTGAGTAGTTTGCTCCGCATGGTTTGTGTTATAGGAATATGAAGTAGTGTGAAAGAGCTGAACTTTGGGAAGCTTGTTGTCAGAGAGCTGAGATCACAGGTGAACATATAAATCACTAGTAAATGTTTCCTTTGGTAGCTCTGTGGAATGAGGATACAGCTCTTGCATCAACAGAGCAGTCGCCTGCTGCAGTATCAGTTGAATTTTCAGGGGTTTAGCCTCAGGAGTCCACTGTGTGTGAGCAGAGTAGAAATGCATCACACCTGCTGCTGTTTGCCTTTACTGTATTCTTCATATCAAGAAGTAGAGGGGATGATGTAAGCAATTTCCATGAAGATGAGAGAATTTTGGTAATCCCCATGGCTGGAATGTTTAAAAAAAGTATTAAATATGTCTCTTCTAGTTCTCCTAAGCACACACAAGAGCTGTACAAGGGGAAATAAACTATCAACCACTCTTGTAATTGAATGTTCTAATACACATTTTAATATATTGTAGTTCTTTGTAGTAGAGCTGTAAAAGAAAAGAATCAGATTTGAATTGATCCTCATATGTATATTTCTTAGAACAGTTATCTTTGATTAGATGCCTGTAGGTGAGCTGCTAGTTTTATTCGTAGTGCAGTGCAATAAGATACTTGTACCTGATCCAGGTGAACAATCTTAGGGTCAATTTCTAAACTTTTTGCACACAAGACATCCAACATCTGCTTGCTGTGGCACGTTGGTAGCTTCAGAGTGGTTTTGTAACAAGCATTGATTCTAGGTGCTTTTCGAGTGCAGGGATTGTTTCTCAACAGGGAATTGCACAAGTATTGCCACAATTTTAGATTTAATCCTTTTTTGAGACTGTAGTTTAACTTCTGGAAAAAACTAAATTTGCTGGAAAGTACAGTTTAAGGTGGCAGTTGCTATGTTCACAAGTGGAAGGGTGGTTGCAAATTATACTCCAATTGGTGGGAGCATGATAGAAGTTTTTTAAACAGATCTGAGGTGAGAGAAAAAGTTCTGCAGTTGTCTTTTAACCACTTCAGTAAGCAGCAGGTAAATATCTGCTTAGAGCGTGCCTACTTCTGTTCATGATAGTAGACATTTAGTTGTGTGGAATAGGATTTAAAAACTTTTTTGTAATAACTGCAGTATGATACTGCACTTCTCACTAGCCATTACTCTAGCATGAGTAGTTAATTGTCTTCTCCTTTTTTCAGGCATTATTATTTACAGTTCTTCATCCTCAATGCTTAATTTTTGCCTCTTTCAGTCAATTGTATGTGCAATGCATGCTACTTTTGGTGAAAGCAGACCAAGTCTGTCCAGAGGATTCTCATGACATTTGAGTTGTGGCATATGTAATTGGAAGGCTATCCTGGGACTCTGCAGCACCTCTGAAAGAAGTCCAAAATTGAATGATGTATCTTAATAACTGCAAGCTTTTCCTTGAAAGCAAGTAAAGTAATTCATACGGAGCTAAGTGATAGCTTTTTCATTGGTTTATGTGGTTTGAATAGTAAAACGTGTTTAAAGATTAAGGTAGAAGAGAAAAAAAATCTTGGTTCACTTTGCCATTAATGCATTTCTTTCAGGTATTGCATCTGAATTTGGAGTGCGAGGCTATCCAACAATTAAGCTGTAAGTTGATCCTTCCTATTTAATTTCTATCAATGGTTTAATGACAAAAAATTAAAAATAGCCCTGTCCATTTAGAAGTCTCAAACTCATGTAATGTATTAGTCCAGTACAATGTCATGTTAAATAAAGACACAGTGATTTTGAGTACTTTTTACTGTGGAGATACTGGGTATTTTAGCAGGTTATTGTTTAAACAAACAGTATTCCCAGTAGGTGATAATAAATTTTGTCAAGTTAGTTTTCTCAAAAAAGGAAGCAGAGATGTTCAGCTTGATAATCTTTAAGGATGAAAATTTTCATGCCATATGGAGGTATTAAAAATTCCTCTGAATTTCCAAAATCTCTGCAGATTCTGCGGAATTGCGTTATCAAAGAAGGCCTATTAAAATTAGTAAAACTTACTTGACTACTTTGCTAATGCAAGCGTGCTACAGCCCCTCTCAGCAGAATACCATAAGCTGACCAACATTTCACTGAAGCTTAATTCATAAATTTGAAAGGTTTTGAAGATTATTTGATACATTTCAGCTATTAAAAATACATTAAAGAAGTTTAAATGCTTTCTTTTTACAAGGACTAATCCCTGAGTAGTGTAAGTGTTGAGTGTGTTGCGTTTGGTTTGAGTGTGGGGTGTTTTGTCATTTTAGGGACCATTTAAATACGATCATAAACAAGTATTTTAAATTATGTGTATGCTTACAAAGTAAATGACCACTGTGCACTAGAAAAAAGAATTGTAAAAGAATTTTAAGTATTTCAACAAGTCAGTAAATCAGATACTGTGTAAATAAGCTTTTATTCCATAATTCCATTGTATTGCATTATTTTTATATTTTGCTGACCACTTCTTTGGCTTATCAGTTGCTGAAAGGTGACATGTAAAGATTGAGAAATCTTATATGTATGAATGTAGTTTAGGTGATTGCTTTTCTGTTCTTTTTTTGTTTTCTATTTATCTAGCTTGAAAGGTGACTTGGCATACAACTACAGAGGACCTAGAACCAAAGATGATATAATTGAATTTGCTAATAGAGTGGCAGGGTAGGTATAGTCTTCTCAGAGACTGACTCTGCTGATTCAAACTTATGTGGGACTTCGAGGTGGGCCAAGACTTATTTAAAAAGAACAAGATACTGAAGTCAGCAACTGTGTGTACTATGTGTGTGGCTGCATGGGAGACTGGCATGGGAGTTAAGATTATTTATTTCTAAGGCCACATTTCCTGACTGTTGTGCTTACATTCAGAATTTTCTCTCTCAAATTACGGAGACCTTATTGTGGCCTTCCACTGTATAAAGACATCTTCTAAGAAGTACAGAGAGTTTTTATCAAAGTCTGTGCGAGGTAAGGGGAAATGAAATGGTTTTAAACAGAAAGAGGATAGGTTTAGAAAAAATATTAGAAATAAATTCTCTACTGTGAGGGTGATAAGATACTGGAACCGATTGCCCAGAGAAGTTTGGATGCCGCATCTCTGGAAGTGTTCAAGGCCAGCTTGGGTGGGGCTCTGAGGAATCTGATCTGGTGAAAAATGTCCCTGCTCATGGTGGTAGGGTTAGACCAGATGATCTTTGAGGTCCCTTCCAGTATAGCCCAGTGGCCAGTAAAAGGTATACACGTTTACATCGTAGCAGCATTTTGTAGTAAGGTCTGAATTTCATATTTGTGTGCAATTTGATCAACATAACATGTTATTTGGTGGGGGGTGGGGGACGGTGGGAATGTTCTTTTTTTTCTTTTAGTATAAAATAATAACTTGAAAAACTAAATTAATTCACATTCTGGAATTTATTTTTTGAAAAACAGCACAAAAAACTGTTAAGCATTTTCTTGTGAATTTTTATTTGTTTGGGTTTTGGAGGGTGCACAAACTGAGATTATTCTATGTCTTTGTTTCCTTTTCCAGGCCTCTCATCAGGCCACTTCCTAGCCAGCATATGTTTGAGCATGTACAAAAGAGACATCGTGTACTTTTTGTATATGTTGGTGGTGAATCTCCTTTAAAGGTTTGAAGCTTGACTAAATAAAGTTACTTCTTTTGGCTATTTAGGGAGTAATTTTTAAAATCTTTCAAAAGATTGAAGTGCATGCTTGTAACAAGTTCTTGGGGTTTTTTACATTTATTAAAGTGCTTTTACAATCTTAGGCTATAAATATGTTTTCAAGGTACTCTTTAAGGATAAGGTATGTGACAAAGCTTTTTGATGCATACTGAAAGTTCAGAAATTAAAAAAACATTGTTTGTATTTTTTCAGGAAAAATACATTGAGGTTGCTTCAGAACTAATAGTTTATACATACTTTTTTTCTGCCTCAGAAGATGTGCTGCCTGAGGTAAGCTGTTTCCATTTCTACTGCTTCCCCAGAAATGGCATTTTTCTCCTCATCTATGTAATTTTGCAGTTTCAATGGCACAGAGGTGGCTCCTTACAGTATATTTGGCTTTGGTAGATATCTAAATAATTACACTGAAACATGTAATGTTTGAGTCTATGTGGGGAAAGAATACAACCCAAATTTCGGTCTGTCATTGCTTTGTTTTGGCCAAATTACTTGTTCAGTCACATTAATAAAATTAATTAGAGAATGAGCAGAACTCAATGTGGGCCACACAACTTGTTCAAGAAAGTAGATACTTGGATTTTTAGCAAGTGCAAAACTCCTGTTGCTCCCAACAGTCCTTTCACCAAACACTCTTTAAGCATTAGGGGGTTTGTAGCATGAATTGCTACTGGTACCCTAGTAATCAGAAGTAAGTGAAGAGGTGAGTTATTTTCATCTTGTGCCATACAGCTGATCAACACATTAATCTGCTTGGGAATCAACCAATCCAGACCACTGGCTGCAGAATTCTCTTGTTACTTTTTTTGAGGATTCTGTGACAAGGAAATTATTTACAGTTCATCACAAGGGTGGAAAGAATTGATGTTTCTGTAGCTAGTCTAACCATTTTCTTGTAGCAAAATTAAGACCTTTTCATTTATTGTTATCTCCAAGTGGGACCTAAGTCTGCAATATGCCGACAAACATGTGACTTTGAAGTTAGTTGGTGATTAATGGGGTGAGAACTAGCATAATTTGGTTTATTTTGTGGGTTTTTTTTAGGCAGCTGGATTTTATGACACCATAAGTAGAACTGGCCTCATTATAAGTTGTGTATTGTTAGTTCTCCAGAAGCTTTGTATTGAAAACTACCTTAATTTAAATATTGCTATTTGCACTTCAGCTCCAGCTGAGCAGAAAAGTACTGTTCAGTTGTGCAGTGGAAAGAGTAAAAAAGTGTGGAAGTCTTTGAGGTTCTGTGATCACACTGATGTAAGCAGTGAGCTTTTTTTTCTCACAGAAGGTAATTTTCACACCAGTGTCATTTAAGCTGAAGTAGTGATGGTATTTCAGTATTCTATGGAGAGAAGCAAAAATGTTCAGCAATTTCTGGTTGTGAGTTGTAATGAGCCTTTGCATTACAGGATTCACTGTTAGGCTTTGTTTCATCACCTTAGGTAATATTATTCCAAGCTTTAGGCATCTTTCGCAACCTTTAAGCTGTACACTGATTGATTTGTCCTTCAAAGATGATAAATTATGTTTTGGGCAAGTAAGAGAACAAAGCATCATTTGGGACTACCTTCTTGCTTGTTCATATCATCAGCTATTATATTATAAATTACTGCTTTTACAAGAAAGTTAATGCAGAATGACAGAAGGCATGTAATTTGGAAATGTTGCTGTCGTTTACCTTTCCAAAACATGGGTAAATCAGTCAATTCAAATGACATGATCAAAACTTAGCTTATGATGCAGTTCTTTCTTAACCACAAATGCTGTTTAAAATTTTAGCTTAGAATGCTAGCAAGCTGTAAGAAGTAGATGCAGTATTCTTTCTGTAGCAGTTCACTAAAAACATGAGCTGACTAAAATTATTTTGAGTTGTAAGAAGAAAGGTTCTACAGCTTGTTTTTAGTATGGTGCTGACCATCTTAAATATCATGTCTAGCATGGTAATACAGGCTTTTGTTAGTTGTCAAAATTAGGTCTGTTAGCAGCCCTGTGTGCTGAAGCTGTTGCTTTATATTCCCATCAGTCTGAAGCACAGGAAATAGCCCAGATTTAGTGGCACAAGTTACCAGTGCTACTATTTTACTCTGCAAAATTGAGTATCCATTTAGTAGAAGTACCAGTATGACAGGTATGCTGACAACAGCACAAATTGGGAACTTAGAGCATGATTGATAAAACCCTCAAGTTACAATTTCCTGTCTAAAGCCCATGTCCAATCCATAAACTATTCTTCATGCTACTGCAGATACCAGTAAAAATCACATTTCTTTTACACTTTGTGAGAGCCACCTCTCAAAAATAGATTTATGTTGCGTTGCTTTTAATATGCAGAAGCTGATAAATTTATCTTAGTAGACAGAAAGTATTTAGGTGTCCTTAGAGATTTTCCCATGAACTACATTTATGTGTTTCCAGATGTTTTTTTTTTTTTGTTTAAAAATCTTTTAATCTTCCATGGATTAATTGAAATCTGATTCTTTCAGTATGTGACATTGCCTGAATTGCCTGCTGTTATGGTCTTCAAAGATGGAACTTACTTTGTTTATGATGGTAAGTAAAAGTGGACATTACTTTAAGATAAGATATTTTAAGCATATATGGAGAAACTGGAGGAGTAGGGTTTTTTGAAGGGTATGTAGGGATGCTTGGAAATTCCCTTGTTTTACGATAAATAGCAGCTCCTTCATGAAGGAAAAGAGAAAAAAATTATTTGTTCTTCCACAACAAAATGCAAGGAATTTGTTTTAGCAATACTGAAGTAGAAGTGGTGATGTTTGCTTTGTGTTTTCAGTAAGATGTAGCTTCCAATATTATGGTTTTGCCTGCATTAATGTACTTAGAAAAGTTACTTCTTCCCTCACTGTACAAATTCACTGTACCCATGGACGGACTAATTTACCCGGCTTGTTCAGTGTGTAAGCTATAGAACAACCACCTGAAACGAGTAGTGTTTTATAACACTGCTGTTTCTGCATTGTACATGTGCAGTACATAAGGCCAATACACTTGCCACTGCTGTAAAAGTGTATATCTGTATATGTGTATGCACATCCATATAGAAGTATTATATGGTACTCAGACTGTACTGGAAGGCATGTTAGAAGCACGTGCACATACTCATGGTTACTTTGCATCGCCTGGGCTTGTAAGCACACCATCTACTCTTGATTTAAATTGTTTCAAATGCAAGTTTTCACTTTAAGTCGAAAACATACCATTCAGAAGATTATTCTGCAGGTTTAATTTCTTAGGATAAGTAGTATTCTTTTTGACTGTGTAGAATGGATGTACTTGTGTTCCTCTTCAGTTTGTTGCCTCCAGATAAAAATTCACTCTACAGCCTCTGTGATTTGCATTTTTTTGGATGTTTTTTAGCAATTTGGGAGAAGGAAAACTTGTCAGAGAAAAACTTATTTTGCTGTATGGCCTGCTTGCTTTTTCCACACCTAAAACAAATGCCAAAACTGTAATAATTCAGGCTTTAAATTTATGTTGTAAAACATTTACTTTTTCATAATGTGCTGGAAACATTATTGGAAGTCAAACAAATCATGAAAATGCAGTTTAAGAGACTGAATAAAGGTTTATGTGCAACTGTTATGACTGGCAGAAATTTGAAGAGCTCTCTATGAGGAAGAAGTTAAAGCAAAATGCACTTCAGTGCTCTCACTTTGTCTGGTGTTTTGGTTTGGGTTTTTTCCTTTTCTTTAGTGGAGGAAATGGATGCAGATACATGGGATGCATTATGCTTGGAATTGCTTGCTACTACCTTACAGCAGATAATTATTATCTGATATTATTGATACTTCAGTCTATACAATAGGCTTTAAGACAAATAATTTATTGTGCATTTATTCTCATAAAATGCAGCATATATATATATGTCTTTTTTACTTGTATTTTAGATCTAATTGATGGTATATATTAGAATTTAATTCTTAATAAATTAAGACATTGAGCATCTTAAACTAACCTTCATTATAACTCTCAGTCATACATGATTATTTGTTCATTTACCTTCACAGTACTGTTTAATGCATCTGCTTTTTCTTGATCTTTCTGTTTCATTTAAGGACTCTCACAAATAATTACTTTCTGTATTTTTAGATCTCTACTTTTTTTGAAACTTGATGAGTTATGTACACACACCCCTTTAAAAGCAGGGTTTGAACCTGTTCCTTTCTGCACTGGGTCACAGCTGCTAATATAGCATTGTTTATCCTTGATTTGAAAAATAATATAATCAAATCAACTTTTCATGCTTTTCTATAATACACTTTTTATTCAACAATTGAAAATAGCTTTGGAAATGTTAAAATTTAAAATGCCCATAAAAGTGTCATAATTTGTCTAAGAAGATTAAAAGAAAAAAAGGAGAAAAACTAGAGGTTGTCTCAGTAGTACTGAAATAGTAAATCTGATGGCCCACCTCTTAAAATAATGTTTTTGTTTTTGTTTTTTTTTTTTAATGTCAGAGTATGAAGATGGTGATTTGTCATCCTGGGTAAACAGAGAAAGATTTCAAGGTTACCTTCATGTAGATGGCTTTACACTTTATGAACTTGGAGATACAGGTGAGAAGATGCTACTGCTAAACTCTTTGACATTGTGTGCTAAACAGTAAGAAAAATTAAAAGAGTTACAAGAATATGTTTTATAATTTCAGAAATTAATTAATATCAGGTTAGCTGATAGTGGCAGTATTTTGTTGATGTTGGACTGACCTGTGACTAGAATTTTCAAGCACAGTCTACACTAGTCAATTCCTCAAAACATAATAGTGTGTCTAATCCTGTGGTAGTCACAAAAATTAGTAGGACTTTAAAATTAATTTAAGAGTGCCTTACATTTTGCATAAGTTGCATATTACCTCTTGGAATGCATGCAGGGAATTTTAAAACTAGATTTAGAAGTATGAAATATGGATTGTCCAGGTATCTTACATCTAGTGGGTTTAGATATCTTTGAAATAGATGTGGCAAGAAAGGGACAGGAGCGTGCATTGAAGTGGACTTGTCCCAGAAAACTTCTGCTTTTCTTTAGCAAAAGTTCTGGAGGCCAAATGAAAATTTTGCAGCCAGGTGACCGCTGAAAAATGCAAATGACTTGTACTGCTCTTAAGGTATATACATACTCTTAGGTACTAAGAGTATGTACTAGGATATCTTATAAACTATATTCCCTTTCAAAATACTTACATTCAATCAACACTGAGTTCTTTCAGGCTTTAAAAAATATGAAGCATCTATGTTCTTACATGTTTATGAAGCTAATATTGTTACATTTTGAATGGTTATTTACAGAAATGCTTTTGCAAGTTGTTTAAATGTAGCATATTTTTTCCTGTTACATTTTTGACTAACAATTCCTCAATAACCAAAAAAAAAAAAAAAAAAACCCAAAAAACCCCAAAACTTTATTAGTACACTGGAGAAACCATCATTTACTTTAAAGAGCTTTATGTATTAATGCATAGTACCTGGAATTTATTTACATCCTTTTTTATAGTCTAAAAGGTCATTAGCTCTCTACTAGTGTATTTATTAGGTAGTGTCTTAGGGTGGAAAGAAATGAGGAAAAAGTGAGAATTGATGTATGCAAGAAGCGGGATGGGAAGAAGCTATTGCTATTTCACAGGAAAGTATGGGAATGAATCATAGATGTTCCCCTTAAAACCCTTCAGTATTACTTGAACAAGAGTGACTTTTTATTTTTGAGGGGAATGCTTACTGTGGCATGGTGATAGGTAGGAACTGAGCAATTGGTTGGCTTGGTGGGGAGGATTTCAAGTGAATTGTGGCATCTTGAGAGAACTGAAAAATCAGCCTTCTGAAGCCTTGGACTAATCTGGTTGATGACTGTGCTGTTAACAGATCTGCTTTCCTAACTGCAGGTGCTTAATCTGGAAAAACATGGCCAGCTTTATAAACATACTTTTATCTGATTGACCGTAGCACTCTTTGGGTTTGGAGGTTTTTTTGATTTTAATCAGAAAAACTTCAAAAAGTAAATCTTGAAGAGGTCGGTATATTCTGATGTTGACCTTTAGGCTCCTCTGACAGAGGTCTATGAGCTAAATTGTGTTTCTGATACAATGAATTCTGGGTTCTGCCAGTAAATTTTCCAGGTGTTTTGTTTTCATAATGCTCACAACAGTATGAAAAATAGTTGTTATTAAATCCATACAATAGTGATTTAATCACTTACAATCAGTTTGTAATTGCTGCTATATAATGCAGGTCTCTATAGCCTCATATTTAGGTGTATGTATAGACACAGCTTGAGTAGGAAATTAATTTTTATCTGTGTTTTCTCCCTTTTAACTTCTTTCTATAATAGGCTTTTCATAAAATGTTAGTGGTGTGGCATTGGGCTCCATATTAATTTATTTTCAGTAGCTTCAAGACCACAGCTTGGTCAGCTTGAAGAGGCTCTTTGGCTGTGAGTCTGGTTTATACTTAAAAAATAATTCTTGTGCCTGGAGAGTACCTGATCTTCTAAGTTGACATATTTCCCATTGGAGAATGTGTGTTTCTTTTTAAATGGTTTCAAGAATTTTATTCCTTATTTTAGGAAAACTTGTGGCTATTGCAGTCATTGATGATAAAAACTCTTCAGTGGAACATACCAGGTACAGAATTGAGTATTGGTGACACTATGGGAGAAATGTGCTGGTATAACATAGGGAAGTTTTGAAGTTTCTTAAATATTGAGAAATATAAGTTGTGTGGGTTTAACTTGTGAATGTTCTTTAATTTCTGACTTAGTGCACTAACTTAATTTATGGCTCGGTTGAAGCACATGTGAGTTCACTGAGATGGTGGGAGTTCCTGTAGCACTCTTCTGCCATTTGTTAATGAGATCACAGGAGCAAATGCTGATCTCATAGCTTTTGAAAGCTAATGTGTCACCTTTTAAACAAAGAAAAAAATGCTTGAGTTCAGATGACTTTGAGATTAACTCAGTGAGTTTAAACAAATGACTATACTTCCCTCTCATTGAAAATTAAGCTAGCGATGCTTATATATCATTTGTCTGTGGAACTTTAAACAGCGGATGTTTATGCTGGGGTTGGAGTTTGCTGAAGAGGTTGAGAGGAGCAAGACCTTCCCTTGTCCCTTTCTGGTTGCATATACAGACTAAAAAAATACTGTTCAATTACTGTGTATGCTATTTTCAACCTTTAGGAGCTAAGCAAGTTGAACAAGGCTTTTTTTTAATAGTCCTTGTTGCTGATGAGGTACAAATTGCTGGTTACTGGGGAAATCTCAATATTTACTGTTTTTTTATTTAGAAGGGGTTTATCCTGGATATCCATACAATTTTTTTCCTTTCAGATTAAAGTCTATTATTCAGGAAGTTGCCAGAGATTATCGGGATCACTTTCACAGGTAGACACACATGGGACTCTGATGTTTTAATTGGACTTCTGCATTAATCTTTCTAAGACAGCAGTCGCTTTTTTTTCCTATGAGAAAAATGTTACAGTTTGTGCTTTTTTATTTTTATACTGATATTTAATAGGACCATTTCATTAACTGACTGTCTTTCATAATGCTGTGTTCTAGATGATCACTTTTTTTGAATTACATTTCTGAGTGTGTGCTCTCATTTTCAATTATAGGAAAAATATTTAATGAAGAACTTCTGCTGAAACCCACTATTGTGTTTTCTTTTTCATAATTTTATTTTTAACTGTTTCTCTTTCAGGGATTTCCAGTTTGGCCACATGGATGGAAATGATTACATTAATAGTTTACTAATGGAGTAAGTAAATTCTTATTTGAATACTCTTTCTTTGGTTGTATTTGTTACCAAATGTATTTAATTTAAAATAATCTTACAAAAATTCTTGGCTTTCATGACTTAAGAAAAAACATTGTCATCAGAATTCAGCCTGTACCACAGTATCAATTACTTGTTAAATTAAACTGTATAAATATATAATTTAATGTTAGATGTTTGGCTTACTGATAATGCTGATTGACAAAGCTTATCTTTTAGATCTACTTTGTTAAATTACTGTTAGAGTTGTGAGACTTTAATTCTTGATGTATTTTTATGATATGCATAGAAAGGCATTTCAGCAGAGAAACATAGAATGCATGGAAGATGCTGTCTGCACTTGTTATATACATGGTATATTTTGATATATATAAGTGGTTTAACAAGATGGTTGACAGTTGCCCTTACTATGATCCTTTTCTAAAAAATGCATAATTAGAGAGTTGAGTTGCTTGCCATTTGTTGTTAAAGACTTCTCCTCTGGCCTTTGGAGGTCTGAAAGAAGGGAAAGCCAGGAGTCAATATTATAAATCTGTAATTTTTCCAGATCCATTTCTTAGGGATCAAAATATTAATTAAACATGTCTTCATGCCCCTAAAAATTCTAGGAGTTTTATATGGACCCAAAAGCACAAGGTTTGTATTTTTGTAGAATGTCTGTAGATTAACACCTGATATAAAACCAACTGTCTCTCTGTTGAAATTTATTTGATTGAACTAGTGCCTTATAATTGCCTAAAGTGAGACCTTCCTCACTTGCTTAATTGCTTCTCAGGTGCAGGCTTTTATATCTGCTGAGCTCTTTCATCCTGTTTTATCTGTCAGAAAAGTGGGTTTTTTTATTTTTTTGGGTTTTTTTTTTTTTTGGGCAAGTAGGGAAGTTATTTTGCTGATTCAACAATGTTATTCCCTTCTACTCTGCCGAGTACCAGCACGGATATGCATAGAAGTAGGAGAGGGAGATGAGATACCTGGGAGGAAGGAAATGAAGGGAAATAAGATAGAACAGCCACTACTGCTGGAGTGGTAGTGGTCTAGTGGCAAGGTCTGTTCAGCTGGTTTGTTTAGCTGAATCTGCAAAATGCCCCTGATTTTATTATTTATAGTATATGGAAAGTTCTGGTTCAAGTACTCATCAGCTTTTAATTATTTTCTAAACCCAGTGTATACCTTTCAAGCATGAGTAGGAATTTGCAAAAGAATGCAGCAAATTATGTTCAAAGTAGTGACTGTTCATGTGGCTGCATGAATAATTGGAGTTTTAAAAAAACGTATTGCAACTGCTTCAGTTTGTCACCAGGTGGCAGCAAGTAGAAATAGAAAAATCTGAAATGACAAATGTGTCACAAAACACTTTTTAATGTGCTAGATGCACACAGAAACAAATTCTGTTTCCTGTACAAAGGACAAAATATTGTATGATTTCTGGGGCTAGAATAAGACCTTGACAAAAGTACATTTATTAACTTGACTGTAACTCCATTACTAGACATTACAATTCTTCTGTCTTTTCAGCTGTATATGAACATGCTTATGTTGGATTAAAATGGTACATTTAAAACCAGGCACAAAAGAAGAAATCAGAATATTTTGAATTTTAATTAAAATACATAATTTTACCTAAAATTTTACTTTAAAATGCTTATCAGTGTTTTACTGGAAGCAAAAATACAGCTTTTTATAAGCTAAGGTGTATAAGATCACTCTCAGCTATAGTGTATGTAGAACTCTCCTCTGCTCTTGAAAGTAACACATTTAATGTGCTTTTGTGAACTTTTATATAGCATAAAGAATCTGTATGAGGAGGTTACCTTTCTGCTGCTCTACAACCAATTCCAAGAACATCAGTTACCATACTGTTAAATGCAACAGAAACACAGCATCTAATTAATAAAACATGGTCTGTTTTGCTGGAAGGACATAATTTAGCAGGAATTAGGAATTTGTTACCAGGTGCTTGCAAAAACAGTGACTTAGTTTGAGTGCCTTTTACTTAGATTTCTTCTTTGTCCCTAATAAGAAAAGAAAAAAATTTCAAGGGGAAATGTTATGTTTATTGACTCTTAGGTGACATGTTGCCTTAGTGTACAAAGTTGTGTTATTTGGTTGTTTATGCTAAAGTTCCATTTAAAGGATGGCATTATTTTATTATCCCTGTAGTTACCCTTAGGATTTTTAAGGTGTCACTATGCTTTCAGCTTCAGTACTGGGAAGAGAGTCTTCACCTTAAATCTTTAAGTATTCAGCTTTCTGGAAGGTCAGAAAATCGTCATATATTATTAAACTATTTCACTTTTATGTTTGCATATGAATTAAAATCAAAACCAAAAGCCCCACCTAAAATGTGAGAGAAAATTTAGCATAATTTGAGTGACTCCAAAGAAAAATGGGCATCTTGAGTAAATAACTATTCTTTTCATTAAATAATTTACTATTTATTGATAGCCAAAGATAAGACTAAAATCATAATCAATTTTTCATGTATTACAAAAGTACATGGATAGGACGCATTAGACAAGGGTGAAAACATAGAAAAGCAAGGTTTGTATTGCTTCTGCTGTGAAGGAAGTACTTGAATTCATTACTGACAGAACTGTAGAAAATTGTTAAAGATTGTGGGAGATTTTAAACTTTTTTAATATATTTAAATCTTCCTTTTTGAACAATGTACTTTTGTGGTATTAAAATTCCTTAAATGTGCTCTTATTTTGAATTTAGTGCTACAGCAAACAGAAGATTAAACTGCTTTGTGTCCAGAGTTAATTTCTAACTTTTTTTTCTTTCTGGTTATGATGTATATGTACATGAACATGAAGGTTAACTGCTGAGTAATAATTCTTTGAAAACTGTTCCTCATAAACCATATCTAAAAGAGCTGTAGAAAAGATGTGCTTGGCATGGTTTGTTATTTTGACTTGACCAGAAGAGATTGATAAAGGTGATCAGTTAGACAATGGTTGTGTGGGATTATATTTTTGAGTTACACTTCTGCCTTCATGTACTTAAATACTTAATGCATTTAGTATACAAGGCTGCTATTTGGCAGCTCTTACTATTTGGAAAGTCATAACTGATTTGCAGTTGCTCTGGGTATGTAAAATGCTGTAAGCTTCAATAGTGTCACTGACACAGATGTGAAGGAATATAATATTAATGAGAAATGTGCCCATACCATTCATGTCCATACCATACCATGCACATACCTTTTCTTTTGCTTTCTTGTTTCTGAAGAATTACTATGAAGAGCTCACATGAAGTGAAGATCAATATATTCCCTATTGAAATAACATAGGGATTACTTAAATTGGAATATTTTAAATGGTAATTCTTTAAATATATAAACTGTCTGTTTTATGTTTCCAGTGACTTGACAATCCCTACTATTGTTGTATTGAATACCTCCAATCAGCAGTATTTTCTACCAGATAGGCACATTGAGAGCACAGAAGACATGGTTCAATTTATTAACAATATCCTGGATGGTACAGCTGAAGTAAGTATTCATAGTAGCTTGGAATATATTGGTTAGTATTTATTTCCATAGATGCTAAAGTAAGGAAAAAAATTGGTTACTCTGATAGTTATGTGTGTGCTTAATATTCCTGTCCTGTCTTACTGTCTTGGATGCTGTCACTGAATATGTGGTTGTAAATTCTGGAGTCATGCTGTTGCATGTTGTACAAAGCAAGCTTTCTTCCGTTAATAGTATAATGGTAGACAGCTTCTTTTGATGTTCCTTTTACTGGTGCAGTTGTAAATGGAGCGCTTTTTATTCATCTCCTAGTTTGCATTTGATGAATTTGTTTAAATTTTTGAATGATAGTGTGTAATTGAACTGCACCCTTCCTTTTGGGTGGAAAATTAATAAATCAAATAGCTGGAGGAATTAGAACTTCAGAGTCAAAAAAACAGTATTATACTTGTTTTGAATGATAGAAATGGACACAAGCTTACTCCTCTGTGCTCTAAAAGAGCTGTCTTTTGTTAAAACAGAAAAGTTAATCGGAATTGGTTTCTTGGATATTTTTTGAGTGTTTATTCCCTCAGTGTACTGTAAGTTGAACAGAAAGCTGTGTTGTGTGGATGAGGAAAGAGGCCATGGAGCAGAACTTTTGTTTGTGCTTCTGGGGAAATAAGGCTTTGCCACGAAGGGGAGCTGATAGCTAATAGTATGGCTGCCTCCTGGGAGAAGCCTGGCTTTGGTTTAAGCCCCGATTTCCTGTATATTGAGTGCTTCCTGTGTTAGCTGAATCTCACTTTGCTTTGCAGCAGCAGTTTTAGGTCATTGCCTGGTAATGGCAAATAATGCAGAAGATATTTGTCATATGGGGTTTATTTAATCTGCCTGGTTGATGTAGAACACGATACAGGTGGATTTATGTGCTGTTCAGGACTTTACTGGCCATGCTTTCCATTGTAGTGTGAGGGGTACTGCTATAACTTGGTGGTTCTTTGTTCTTGAGTTCTCAGTTTTTTAATGGTTTTTAAGTGCATTGAGTTATCAACATCAATTAGACTCTAATTTTATGTATCTTTCTGGTTGAAACAGCAAATGTAATTGCTTTCTGCCTTTTTTTTTTTTTTTTTTTTTTTTTTTTTGCTTGGAGAAAGATAATTTGTGATGCTTCATGTTTGTTGCCATAGTGTCACTTAGGTCTTTATATCTTTTGTTTGCAGTATCGCAGCTAGAGTGATTAAAGGTCAGTCTAAATTCACTTCTCGGTACAACACAAAAATACAGAATATGATTTCATTTAAGCTGTCTATGTGTAAGGTGTCTGTAGACATAAAATTGCACTACTTTGGCTGCATTCTCTGCCTGAGAAATTGTGCAGCTATTGAGGAATGAGAGTCTTCTAAGTATGCTGGTAAA
Organism: Lonchura striata; assembly: GCF_050655825.1. Lineage (NCBI taxonomy): Eukaryota > Metazoa > Chordata > Aves > Passeriformes > Estrildidae > Lonchura > Lonchura striata. The sequence goes on from NC_140704.1 coordinate 101,812,110, forward strand.
CAACTAACAGGATGCAGACTTTCTGAACCACACAGAAATTTCTGAGAAGTCTTGGCTTTCCCCCTTCGCTTCCTTGGGAAATGTTGGATTATTCACCTGGATGTTATTGTTACTTTTTAAGACTCTATAGGTAACTTTTTTGCAAGTCTGTCTCATTTTTGTGGACTTATTTTGCTATTTGAGGGGTTTTTGGTCAGATCATGTGCTGATGAGTTGATTTCCAAATATGAGTTTGTTTCTCTGGCTACTCAAGGAAGGTGAAAACTGGTCCTGTTCAGCAAACAAGACTGCCTTCTGGTTCATGTAGTTATTTTGAACTTAGTTATTTGCTGAATTAGGGGGCAGTGTAGGTATAGTCTGTTATTGCTTGACACAGGTTTTATTTATTACACGTTCATATCTTCTGTTTGCTTAGTTCTTAGATGTTTCTAACTGTGCTGTTGTAATCCATAAGTGGATGTTCAACAGCTGCAGGAAAGTTCAGAAGAGCTCTGCAGTTTTACTATTGTTACCTCAGGACAGTTGCTAGATTTTGTTAGTGTTTCTTTATGGTAAGAGAGAGAGGGTCAGCCCATTGTCCAAGTTGGCACTGATTGTTTAAAACAATTGTGAGAGACTTTTTCATGAGACTACTAAATAATCTTTGTCCAAGCTTGGCAAGTTGGAGTGTCTGGGCATCATGAGATATAAGAATAATTACTTTTCATTTCCTTCTAAAGGGACTTAAGATTGCAAGGTCTGAAGAATGAACTTTTGGAATCATAACTGAAAAGTGTCAACAGTTTTGACATGGTTCCATTTGAAATTTCAGGCACAGGGTGGTGATGGACTTCTGCAGCGAATCAAGAGAATAATCTATGATGCCAAGTCTACTATAGTGGTAAGTTTTACTTTTCATTGAAGTAGAGGGTGCCCTTGTCAATCAGGATACAAATATTTTCAGAGGGTTTTAAGATATTTTTAAAGGAGTTGTTGTTTTATATTGTATATATTGTATATATGTTATACGTATATGTATAGGTTTAAGCCAAAGGAACTTCTTGATTAATTTTTTTAATGATGTGTGAGATAAATATTCAACATATCTTAGTTTCTTCATTTTTATTGCTCTTCTGTATGCCTTACATGTATTTTAAGGGCTAGAACAGAGAGAAGTCAACAATTGTTCCTTGATGGTTTTGACATCCTTTCCTGAAACTGGTACCACTTCACTGTTCTGAGGAATGTTACATTTTTTGTTTAATTACTTATAGTATAAGCAGACTAAATACTACTCTTAATGTAGTTTAAAGCAAACATTTTTATTCTCTTTCTCATAAGTTAATTATGCTCAACAAAATTTTGTTGGAATGATGTACACAAATCATTTCTTCCTTTGTCCTACAGAAGCAAATAAACCTGTGCTGTGAATTTAAGTTGAAACTCGCTTGCTTCTAAGTGAATGTCCAAATTTCTGTGAAAGTAAAATGTTTAGCCACCAGTTTCTGAAACCATTAATCCTTCTTCCTGTGCCATTAAGATACTTCTCAACAGCAAACTCTCTAGAATTTTTCTGCAGACTAATTTTTGACAAGACACAAGAGGTGAAACTCTTTTCTTCCACAAAGTGGATTTTAATGCTCTTAGAATAATTGTTTCTAAAGCTTCAAAAAATGCATGGTATATGCAGTTGGCATGTAAACATTAACTGTCCCAATGCAATATTGTAATATTTGAACTTGTGTCATTTTTTATGAACTTATAGTAGAAATTGTTGTAGTTGAGGACTCCTTGCCATTTTTGCCGAAGAAGGCAAACATACAAGCCTTATAAAAAAACCCACAAAGCAACAACAATAATAAAACCCAAACCAAACAAGCAGAAAAATCAAAATAACACATCCATTAGGACAAGAGAACAGTCTTAAGTTGTGCCAGGGAAGGTTTAGGTTGGACATTATTCCTAATGACGTTGTTGACAGAAAGGGTGATTGGGCATTGGAATGGGCTGCCTAGGGATGTGATGGGGTTCACCATTCCTGGAGGTGTTTAGTAAAAGACTGGATGTGGCACATAGTGTTTTGCTCTTATTGGTGGTGTTATGTCATAGGTTGGACTTGATGATCTGAAAGGTCTTTTCCAACCTACTTGATTCTGTGATCCCTGTCAAAAACACTGATTTTCATTTTGGATGTTTTTTGAATAAATACACAGAGTGATAAGAGAGGTAATGCAGTAACTTTCTGTAATCACTGAAAGTGGTTTTTACTTTCTGTTTCAACAGTCTGTGTTCAAGAGTTCACCACTGCTGGGATGCTTTCTCTTTGGGTTACCCCTGGGGGTCATCAGCATCATGTGTTATGGAATCTGCACAGCTGATACAGAGGGAGAGGTATTTGAGCATGAGGGAGCTAAAAAAGAAAGTGGTGATCGAGAACTCACAGATGAAGGCAGTGAGGAAGAACAAGAGGAGGAAAAGAATGGAAAATACACAGAACTTTCAGATGGAGAGCTTAAACAGAAAGACATTATGGAAAAGAAAAAAGACTAACCTGTTTAGCCAGAGAATTCTCTAGAACTTCCAAATAGATTTATTTATTGGCAGTTGTCATTTATTGGTTATCTCCATGAAAGAGGATAATTTTATCTGCATAATGGTAGTTTTGACTTGCATGTATTCACATTTTCTCAGAAATTGACGGAAAAAAAATTGATGTTCTCTTAATTGTCCTTAGTAGATTAACAAAGAGCAGTTTAAACTGAAGAAATTTTCAGGTACAATTCTATACCATTTTTGTAAGAGTTTTGAATTGTTCATTTCCAGAACAGAGATAATGTTACTTGACCTTACTATATGTGATGAACTCCTACTAATATAGCCCAGCTATACACTGATTCATATAAAATTAAAGCTGAAAACAAGGAAAGAGCTGTAAAGTGTTTTAGGCCCAATAGCTAAAGACAACTTAAAAGTTTCCTAAGAAGTCACATGTTCTACCTGTTGCACATTATTAGGGGAAAAGAAAACCAAAACATCAAACTTTTCTATTTTCTCAAATTAAATGTAAATTTTGGGAATGGTGCCATGAAATAATTATTATCAGTCAAGAATGTTTACTAGTACAGGATATGGGAATTATATACTAAGTGTTTATTAAAAATATTGGAAAATTATGTTAAAAACCTTTTAGAACATGATTGCCTGTTAATTACTTTTTGTGAGTGCTTGCACACCTAGAGTGCAAAAGATCTGCAAGATTTCTGAATCTGCAGCACAGCTTGATAAAGGAAGACGTCAATATGAACACCTTCTGACCATTTGTAGAACTCTCTGCCAAGCTTTTTGAATGGTGTATATTTATTTTACGATGTTTACTTGAGATTATTATATATCTTTGAGATAGGTAGTTTTGTTTGAGACTGTTGCCTACTCTGAAGGAGGGAGTTAATGGAGTTTAATATTAACATTGATAGAGATTGATCAGTACAAAGCATTTTTGTTACCTGTTTCATCATAAAAGCCACATTTAATACAAACCTGTGACTGCAAAAAGGACTTAATTTGTGTCCAGGGCTAAAATTCTCCAATGATAAGCTATGAAGCAGCCCGTGGCATCAATGTAATGGAAAGTACCACAAAAACAAAACTTGTATTTTTTTGCTTCAAACTATTCATGCTGGGTTTTTTCATTTTATTTGTCTTTTTTTTTTTTTAAGGGTATATAACTGTATAATACAAAATATTATGTCCTCCTTATAAGGCAGCTTGATCACATGAGAAATTGCTATGCTGTAGCACTAAATTAAGGAATTTTAAATAGTAACCATGAGTAAGCTTAAATAGACAAGTTCTGTGTTTGAGTAAATTTGATGATGCTGTGGAATCATAAGCAGGGAAATGTATTGCATTCTTTTCCCTGTGGGAAAGTAACTTGTTTCTTCTCTTTAAGTAGCTTGGATCTCTGACCTGAAAGATTTTGGTTATCAAACAGTATAAACAGCATGTAAAGAGATTAGGAAATTTTTTTGGAAAAATTCCATATCTGATTATGAATACAAACCTTTTCCTTTTTGAAGGAAAGATTATGAGGTCATAGAACACTAAGTAGCAGGTATCTGATACAGTTTTTTCCCCCTTGTTTTCTCTGTTTTCTTTCTATGAATTGCCTTTTAAAAATTTCTGTCATTATAGCCAGTTGTATATAGTGACTTGAGTTTTCTTGCTTTTTGTTGAGATTTTATTTTTTTGGTAGAACCTTTGAGAGGTGTAGATTCAGCATATACATGAGGAATAGGTGCTTAAAAATGTGTTTAGAAAGGGATAATGGTATTTTGCTCCTGAGCTGTTTATTGAAAAAAATTTAAAAATCACTTAATGAAAAACTTGTAAATTTCTTTGGACTTCTTCACAACTCAGTGCTGATAGTCAAAATATAGGACTGTTAAGACAGTAGTATGGTTTTTTTGTCTCTTTTCTTAAGATTTCAGTACAGATCAGTTGCATATTTAATGTTGGCTCAGGCTGGAAACCTGCAGCTTTTGACTTAATAAAAAATCCTGAAATGGTCACTGGGGCCATGCTGTTCCTTCTCTGGAGTGTAAAGAAAAAAAAAACCAACTAAGTTCTGCTGCACTGCTAAGAACTGTTTCAACATGGAGCCTTCTTTTTTTGTGGTTATTTTTGTTCGTATTTATAATCCTAGTAGCTGGTTGACTTTCTGGGAAGTATTCTGAGATATGGACCTGAATAATGATAAATACTGTGGAAGAAACGGATCATACTGGGATCTGTTCAAACTGTAGCACTTAATAGCTAGAGTTAGGAGGAAAGCCTGTATGTCAGTCACTTCTGAACTCTAATATATATCAGATTTTTCAACAGAACTGTTGAAAATTAGACTTGAAATGTACTGCTGTTTTCATCAAATCCTTCCCCCAGATAAATTGAACAAGTCATGAGGAGAAAAAAGGGGGACAGGTCATATACTGTATGTCAGAAGTAATGTGAAATTAAAGTGTTTGATGTGGTCACTCAAGTAATCTAGAATGCTGTCTGAGGAGGGGCATTTTCTTTTTTTTCTTCAGTCTTTAAAAGGTTTCTTAAAGCAACTTCACTGTAATAACTTTGGATTCATAAAATAATGCTGCTTTTTTAAGTCAAGTGTAAACCTTTTGTTTTTCTGTAATAAAAAGGATTTTAAAGAGCCTGTTTCCTTTGGATTAATTTATAGTGTCAAGTTTAGATGTTACATGTTGTGTAGGAGGCTGTTTCCTGGGATATTTGTTATAAGTGTACTTTAGGCCGCCAGTCATGGCAGTACAGAAATGCAGCTGGTATTCTGCAGGATTTTGAAAATAGTCTCTAGAGGTAGGAGTTTATATTTTCTAGTCTGTGATTTAGTGAACACTCTAGCAGTATAACACAAATTATTTTCAAAAAAAAGTTTAAAATGCCAGACCTGCAGGAGTTTCTGTAGCAAAGGGAGCCTGAGTCAGCCTGTCCTAGCTTACATTTCCTTCTGGAAGCACTTGAGTAGTCTTGGCACTTGGACGTGCACAGTCTCATGCTGCTCCATTGGTTACCTGGGCTGTTTTAACAGCTCTTGTCCACACTGTGGTGCTCACTGCTTAAAGGATGGGAGGATGGCACTCCAGACATCTGATGTGATGAAGATGGCACAAAAGTGCTTAATTCTCATGAAGTACTTAAATAAAAAGTTCAGCTTATTCAGTTTTGGTCCAGAACTAATTTACCCTGTTTCTCTTTTGTCAGCACGTTTGGAGAAGCAATTGTGTTCGGAGGAGTGGGAGGGTGGAGAATTGTTCTGTTGACAACCAAAAGCTCAAGTCAGTGAAAAGGGTGCAAAACCAGAATGTAGTTCCCTTAAGCTGTTGAAATCTCCTAAGACTACAGATATTTCAGGCTGTATTATCCCGTGTCAGACTGCTACTGTCTCTCAAATCTTCTTGGGGAGCAAAGCCACTTTCTGCAATTTTGTTCTCATCACTGAGCGTATCTCTAACAGATCGAATCACACCAAGCTGTGACACCTGATACTGCTGGAACCAACAAAGACAATTTTGACACTATTGTGCTGAATGCTTTGCTGGGCTCCTGGAAGGTATTCCTAAGCTGCCTAGGCAGTGTGCATGTTCCTGAAACAATTCTCCGATTTCTGAAATTTTAACCATTTTAAAGGATTACTGCAACTATCCTGTATACAGCTTACTGACATAAAGCACCATTTAGCAGCTGATGTGAGATGTCCTAGTTGCTAGCAAACTTCCTTCTGCTTATATACTGAGGAATAGAAAAATGCAGGGATATCAAGGATATGGAGACTACAAATATTTTACATAAAGCATTTTTGAATGGAGAATTGTGGCTTTCAGCAATAAAACCTTTGAAAAGAGGCAAGGAAAACTAAGGTGATTACTAGTAAGAGGAATAAAATTTCTTTGTAGCTCAGTTGCATGGTTGGCGTAGTCTTCATCTGAGTTGATGACTGTGATGGCCAAAATAGTGGGTGATTTTAGGCTGTCTTGAGTTAAGAGATGGAAGCTTTGCTAAGCTCTGTGGCTGATACGTGAAGGGGATGAAAATGTGTAGACAGAAGTAATAGGAATGGGAGAAAGGAAGGGAGGAGGACCATATGTTTTTATACCAGTGTTTTGTGCTATGAGCTATGTTTAACATAAACTCCCACTGTTATGCATGTAAATCCTTCCAAAAGAAATCTTCTATTCTTTACTTACTGTATAGAGAGCCTTTGGCTGTTAAATTTGCCTGCCATACAGCAAGTAACATTTCTACCAAGTCAAGGCTATTTGTGGAATTTGTGTTTATTTTTTGCTGTTTCTCCACAGAAATGTACACCCCAGGTTACTCAAGATACTTTAATGGTCATCATTTGTTCAAAGCAAGACCCGAACCCCAACTCTCTTTTGTCTTAGGTTGCTACATCTCTACTTTAAAGGAATGACAATTTGTAGCATACTTAAATTTGTGCTAAGGTGGCAACTTCTAGTCTTAATGCTTTCAGGAACTCAAGACCTAATCAATAATGTAGGATGTGTATTTTCATCTTAAAAAACTGGCTTGGATTTTTCTAAATGAAAAAAAAAACGTATATTGCAATAGTGGCTGCAATTTTATTCACTTTACTTGAATAGTAAATGTTGACTCTTAATCTAAAATATGCTGTCCTGTATACACTTTGTCACAACACTAAGAGAAAACAAAAAGACTTTATGACTTCAGTACCTAAGTTTTTAATCCCCTACAAAAGTAATTATTTCTTTCTTTTGCCATTGAGTCATTTTCACTTTGAACTGACTGTAACTTTTCTGTTAATCTTCCCTTTTTTTTCTTAGCATGCTTTTATGAAAGCATTTGTTTATTGTGACAGCATCCTTTACTTAAAAAATTTAAATGCAGACTGGATGGCCACTGGGTAATTTTGTTCATTTCCTCTTTGCTTTTATAAAATATGTCTTTTTTGATCTTAACTTTGCATGTTGGGCCAGTTGAGCTGTTTCTTTTTAGTGCTTCTTGCAAGATGAGACAACTCATTAAACATATCCTGTTGTACTCAGATTGATATTATAAACTACTCAATAACATTTTCTGAAAGCAGACTGAAGTTGAAATAAAATAAAATCCCCATACAAATACTGCTATCAAAATATCAGACTGTTTTTGTGCGACATTTTTAGAGATTATTTTGTCAACAAACTTAAATCTTCAAGTCTCAGAATAGCTTTCTTGTCCCTGAACAGAAAATTTGGTAGAAATGGTGGCCGTATGGTAGACTGCATCTCAAAAGGGTGTAGATGGTCTGTATAGAAATATAAAATTTCTAGGAATGACATTCCAATGTGAAAATAAGATATCTTCTATGCATAAAGTGGAAGAAAGTTAAGGCTTCCTTCTTTTCAGTCCCTATGAAAATTAAATTTAAGGGTATTTCCTGCAGAAGATGGGAGAAATACTTGTTGGCCCAGACAAGCCCTTGCAAATGCATTAGTTGCTTCTAAGATGGAGGAAGAGATAAATTGCTGTCAGCAGATTTTACATGTAAAAGCTGTGTCTGGCTCCTGGTGAACAAAATAATTGCAAATTATGCTGTGCCTACATGCAAAATTGTGCTTTATGCAAATAAATTGAGCTAAACCTTGAGATGGCATTGTTATGGTACATTTCTTCCCTTTTGCTTTCCCATATTTAAAAAATACTTTTTTTAAAAAATGAATGCACAAGGATTATATATTTTTAAGTTTTCATGGCTCATTTATGAAATCCCCAAATTCTTCAATTCCATCCAAAAAATGCTGTGGGTTACAAGACATGACTCAATATATTGTGGTGTTAAGATTTGTATGATACTACTGTGAGGTAAGATCAAAAGTGTTTTGGGAGTGGGTTGAAAAAGAGGTAATATTTTTTAAAAGGCAAATAAAGTATTATTCTCAGTTCTTTTGACAGAAATAGCAGAATATGAGAAATTCTTTTTGATCTTTAAGGAGCTGGAACCTTCTTGTATCACATTGTCATGATTAAAAATAGATTTCTTGCAGAGGAAGGGTAAGTAACACGATTTCTAGAACAGGATTTAAATGAAGATGTGAATCTGGAACATAGTGTATTTCTGTTTTTACACATTGCATGTGTGTTGTTACAGTTTAAGTGGTCTATCTTAGGAAAGCTGTCAGTGCATTAATGTGAATCTGTGTTGGGTTTTAGTTTCCAGAGAGCACCTGGAATTCAAGCATAATTCAGAAGCACAGGGTTCTTTCTATGGGCTGTAGCTGCCTCAGCTTCAGATGTCAGAAATCTAAATGCTAAGATACACTAAAAATAACACTTTGAGTTGCTCACTTAGCTTTGCAAAGTCTCAAGCCATATGAGGAAAATTAATCCAACTCAGGCATTGTGTGTTAGCTAATGGAGAGTGATTATCTGTGACTAAAACAAACTCAAGAAGAGAAGTTGCAAGCCTTCTTTTGGTTTCACAAATGGTGGTTATGAGGTGGGAGGCATTTTTCATCCTGACATCCTTAACTGTTATATCTAAAAGGTGTGATCTTGGCTAGAAATGTGCAGCAAGGCTCATAATGGAATGAAGTTTGCAATGAGAGCTAAAGGTACAGTGATCTTGAAGTAAGACTATTCCTCATGTTTAGCTGCAATGGAGGCTAGGAAAGAGTTGTAAAGTAAATGCATAATAAAATAACGAAGCTTGTAATATCCATGTTCAAATGATATGCTACTCTACCATGCCAGTCATCTTTAGTGTTAATAAGCCTGCAGTTGTGTCAGGATATGATGCACCTTGTTTGGTAAGAAAAAGGGAAGTTTCCACAGCACTGGCAGTTCTTTTCACTTCTTCCCTTTGGAAGAAAGAATACCTGCATGCTGACCCTTGGTGTGAATTAGTGCTGCTGATCTCCAAGCCAGCTGCTTTTCTCACACCGTTTCCCAGGAGCAGGAGCTTGACTACACAAAGCAGCATCTCCGGTGAGCTCCAGCTTTGGTAGCCAGTGCCACACACGTGTGGGTTGCCCCATGGTGGTTTTCAGAAATTGAACAGGAGCCAGAAAAGTGATGGTGGCAGAGACTTTAGGAACCCCAGCTTTGACACCCAGGATATGTGCTGCTGTGGACAGCTTTAATGATCATCTGAAGGCACAGGGGAAAGAGCGCTCTAAACACTTCAAAAAAGTCATTGCATTGCTGTGATGTTGTATCATAAGGTGAGGAAGAATACATGAGGTGCAGAAGTGAGCAGACACAAAAGCCTGTGGGACATTTCCTCTGCTCAGGCCCAGGCATGCTTGTTTGAAGCTGGGACAAGGCCACTCTGTTTTGGGGACAGCAAGTTCATGATCATAGAGGTTGGTCTGTGCCTGTTGGTCCTTGGGCAGTGACTTTGCCCTGTCATCTTTCAATTAGAGTGTAGACATGCCATGGAGCATTAAGTTCAGTTTCTGGCCATCTTCCTTTGACATGAAGTGCAGTTTTAAGTGAGTTACTTAGGCCATAGTTTCATTATACTGCAACTTTAATGACAGTGCTGGCTTAAGGAGTTTCTATCCTCATACCTTTGTAGACTGCCCTTCAAATTATGGCCAGGCAAGCTATTGGAAAAACAGTGCTGTGAGTAGAGCAATGAACTGATCCAGGTGAATACAAATCCTTGGACAGAACACTGTGGCAGCATATGAGAGAGCAAGAGTTTGGAGGAAGCAGCAGAGTGGGAAACATTTTAATGGTATTTAATGACAAGCTGGCTGTACTGACTTAGATATTTATTTTGCCCTCTACTTGCTCCTTCCAGAAACCAAAGGTGATTTGGCCACGTCCTTACAATGAAGGAACCATGGGTTGCTATCCCAAGATCCCTTTTTCACTGGTGAAGTCATATTGTTTGTAATGTCTCTTAACGTCTCCTTTCTAGGAGAGAGTTAAAATGGAAGATTAAAAATCTGAAACCTTATCATGTTAGGCAAAATGCATCTTTAAGGGTAACTGGGTAAGAGTGGGATGCACTGAGTATAACTGGGGAATCGCTGTCACAGGGATAAGATGACTCACTAGTTACACACTTGTAGACAAATTCTGTGCATTTCAAACCTTTAAAGGCCTGAAGTCTGAGACCAGACTCGGCAATCCATTTCATCTGTGCATGCCTACCTATGCAAATAACCAAGAGAAGCATGAGCTACATTATAAGAAGGAACAGGATTTTCAGATTTACATTTTAAGAGAAAAATTTGTTTCATGAATAGAGAAAACACCTAAAAGAATTCTAGACCAATCCATCTGGCATGTAGCAATTGCAAAATTTTTTTGTAATAATTTTCTGAGAATCTAAGAGCTTTATGAGCTGCACAGATTTAAGGACTGTTGCAAGAGAAGGTCAAATGAAAATCTCAAGTGTCTGAAATGCTTTAGTTTGAAAACACTTTCCAAGTTAGATGAGAACAATGTGGTTGTAACCTTGAAGAAGCAGAGGAGACAGTACCAAAAGTTATTTATTTTATACTCCTGGTAACTTGACAGAAAAGGAAAAAGCATCTTTAAATAACAGTGACCAGAGATATGTGCTTACCCCTCCTTGTGACTGAAAAGACCACTTTCTTCAACCAGGTGATGCCTGTTATATCTAGCAATTTATTCTTATTTCTTTCACTTCATTTTCCCATTGCTCTAATTTTCTTTGTCTCCTTTTGTATTTTGCATTCTAATTCTTTTACCATCTTGTTTCCCCTGCCTTTTCCCAAGCTTTTTTTTTTTCTTAGTTTTTAATCCCTCATTATTTCTCTCCCTATATAATAGCAGTGATAATATATATAGAAAAAAAAAAAAAACACTGTAACAATAAATAGTTAGAAATCTTCATTCAGGCTACTGTGTGGCATCTCACATTGTTTCATAAGGATTTTGATTCCTTAGTGGTCCAACATGCTCAATATTCTAGAATTGCTCATTAATTTTGACTGGCTCAGTTGAACATAATGGGCTATTTTATTATTAAAATAAGATTAAAACTTGTTCCAGGTAACTTGCATATTTCAGATTGAACAGGTTTTCATGCAGTACAGGAAACATGTTGTCTTTGAACTTTTTGCTTAGGAATTACCACATTTCACTCCTATATTTAGAGAAATAGACTTTTATATTTGCTCCTTTTGAATTTTTGCTGCACTTAATGCAGGATTTAAGGCTCTCCTTCAAACATACAGATAAGCATTTGCTGATTAGTTTTATCTTGAACTTGGATGATAAACGTGGTCATGCAAGCTACTTTCTCCCTAGACATTTATTAATTTCCATGATTATTGTACAAACAAACTTACCTGCTACTGTTGTTCATATAGTTTAACGTTAGTATCAGCAATTGATGTCCTGTTAATTAGAATATGTATGCAGAGCATATATTTTTCAGATTTAAAAAGAAATGTAGGCTTTTGGTTTTTTCTTCAGAGTCCTTTTCTTTCCTCCTTGTTTCCTGTTTTTATAGTTTTGAGTGAAATCTAAAGAAAGAAGATGATGTGATATAGAAGGGAATCATTTTAATGTACTGGCACAGTGTCTGTAGAAAACACAATGGTTACTGTTGAGGAGTTGATGTTCTCTTGGAAGAACTATATTAACTGAGCAGAACTAATGTTCTTTGTTTTTCCGGGCTGCTGTAATGGTGCTCTGATTCTCAAATAGCCAAAGTGTGTTAATGGCAACCTCTTTCTCCTTCCCCTTCTTTGTTAACATAGATAGAAACAGACTGCCTTAAAAACAAATTACTGTGTCTCGTGCAATTGATAAGCCACAAGGATAGTTCTCAGAATGAAAAGATCTCATTTCCCTTGTTTGAGATATGATCAGTGTTTATGTAGTATTTACAGGAATAATTCCCAATTATTCCAAATTATTTATGCTTGAACAGAACTATAATATCTCTGTGGATTTTTCAAATGTTTCTACCACTGTAGTTTATTACCTTTTTGCAAGGTCATTTTTTTTTGTGAATTGCTTGTTTAACAGTGGTATTGTGTTAGCAAACTTCTAGTTGTGCAAGCCCTAAATTTCTGTGCAACCTACGGAAATGCAACAGGAAAAATTACGATTCAGCAAACACTGTCTTGTAGAATGCAACCCCCAGACATCACAAAGTTAATTTGCCTGTATTCATTAACTCTTAGGATTCAGACTGCTAGTTAATGTACTTTCTAGTATCCATGTCTGCTGCAATGAGGTGAAATGTTATTTTTTTTATGGTGCTGTTTAGGCTATGCCATACCCCAAGTCTCTCAGAAAAAATTCTATTAACTTGGTTCTGCAGCACTGTCATTAAGGTCTGCTAAACTGTGGTTCTTTGAAATATTTGAACCATGATCCTGGGAGATAAAAGACTAAGGTAATATGTAACCTAAACAGGAGTTTATCTACAGATTCTTCAAAGCAAAATAACCTCTCCCTTTCAACTTTCTAAAACACTACTGGTTGAAACAGAATTCTAAACTAATATACTTCACTCTCATTGCTTTTGCATTCCATTTAACAATCAGCACCTTAATGCTTTTCTAGAATAAGTTGCTACATAATGGTAAATAATCTAAATTTATAATTATATAGTCTCCATATAGCTGCACAGTTGCTATAAAATGTCTTTACATGTGAACAGTGAAAGCAGAGAAACAATTGAACTGCCTTTAAAACTGAAAATCCCAATAAGAGACAAAATATAAAACTTCAAAGGAAATTCATCATTATAAAATAAAATTTTATACCTAGATCAGAGGTGTTACTGTTACACAGGTAAAAATTATCATGCCCCTATTTAAATTAATATCTATGCCTTTCCAGTTTAATATATTCATATGAGGACAATATTAAAGCATCGTTTAAATTATCTATCCTTTAAGTCTTCTGAGATTCAGGAAAAAAATCACACTAATGAATAAAAAGCAAAAAAGATTATAACTGTCAGTCATTTGTATAATTCAATTTTCTAAGAGCATATGATTCAGTCACTAGGGAGATTAATAGAAAAAATATAGATTCCCCACCCACCCCCACCCTGAAAAATACTTTTAGAATGCCATGGGAACATCTCTGTAGTTAACACTTCACATTTTTTAACAAAAATTTAGACAGGAATGGACAATTGTTTGTGAGAACAGACCATGGAATTTAATTGAGATTTCAAGTCCTAATCTTCCAGCTATTTCTCTCTGTTAACATGGTAATATTAATAAATACCAAGTCTCTGAATCTGTGCGTTAATGTGAGATGTTAATAATCAAGAGCCTAAACTAGTCTTCCTAGTTCAAGGCAACTGCAATATAATTGAATATTTAGAAGTAATTCAATTGGGGAAAAAAACATAGAAAAGGAAAAAAAAAAGAGAATTCAAATAATTATGTGTTAAAGTCTTTTCCTTTAATGTTTTCTCTTTGCAGTGTTCTAGCATTCATTCATGATTCCCACCACTCAGAAGAGTCACTTTGTGACTCTTTAGTTAAAGTCAACCAATAAAACCCAGAAGTTGCTTTTAATGCTTTATGTTTGAAAGTAATTGGTCAACAGTTTAAATCATTTATATAATTAGTCAACTGGTCAACTGTTTAAAATTCTAACACATATTTGAGAGAAAGATAATTGTTCAAATATCCTACTACTCAAAAGGGACTACATTGCTACAAGGAATCACAGGCTTGATTCAGCTCTAAAATAGTTCCATGTGTTTAAGTTAGGATTGAGTCAAAGTTGTAATATTAGCTGTAGAGATAAATTATCTGTTGCAAGCCGTTTGCATGATTTTTTAAAAAAGTTTTCAGAAATGCTTTGATTACCCACTTCAGCTGCCTTTTGAGTAATCCAAAATAATACCTTTCTGTAGAAAAGTTATGCACATAAAATGGTGCAAATTTGAAAATTACTTTTCTGTGCTTTTCCAAGTGGGCTTACATAATGTCAATAATGATGCTATTTCCAAACCAAAGAAAAGAAAAAACACAAATTCAACCCTATTTTTCTTTTTTTCTGAAGCATGACTGTTGTAACTCCTTGCATTTGGTTTTACTGTTGTGACTCATCCATGAATATGCTATTTTTCTCCATGCTGAGATACTCTTCAGGAGTCTGTATTTGGGATAGAGGCAGCAAAATAAAGTGGGTTATATTTAGATGTTTGTTAAATTTAGTATCTTTCTCCTCATACAAATTCTACTCAACTTAGTACTTTAGTATGTGAATGTAGGCATTTCTAATATGAAGATACTCTGGCCTGTTTTAGAAACATTTCTTATGTAGTGCACTATGTAATTGTCACAGAACTGAACTTCTGGGACTCTTACACTATATTTTCTTCTAAAAGAAAACTTTTAGAGCTGTCCACCAGCTTTTTTTTTTTTTTTTCCAAATATATTTCAAAATGGTAGAGTGTGAGTTTTTTTCTGAGTACTCAATAGCTCAGTATGTAAGATATTTAGGCAGTTCTTCACCAAAATAATGGAATACCAGTTTAAAAGAAGCCAAGAGCCTTATCCATGTAGATGCCTGAATGCTTTTCATAAACATGTCTTAGGTCTGCATCATGCTGATAATACATAAATGTTAGCTACTTTGGCAATCTGACCATAAACTCAGTATGATTTTTGTGTAGGAACTCCTGGAATGACAAGAAAAACTTTTACTTTCCATGTGACTCCCAATATTTTCTGCTTTAATGCATGTTTTCTCTGCCTGTTTCACTAATAGGAAAAAATAGAAAAATTCTCCAAGGGACTGAGCAATGCACTAGCTGAGATATGATTACACTTTGCCTATTTCTTTTGTAATAGTTAAGTAACTAATTAATGGTGGGCAAATAAGTTATCAAATGATTCAAAAGTGTGCCATATATGCCTTACTTGGCTACATATTTGCACTTCTGATATAACAAATAGTTTGCATTTTATCATGACATTAAAAAAAAGGCATTTTATTCTAGTTGTGTTTAGATTACTTTTTAAGCTGTGTTTTATAATAATTCTTAATAAAAAACTGAGAAATTATAGTCCAAATTAGAGTATAGCAAGCACTCATTTTTTAAAATAAGAATGCAATTCTTTTCTGTTTTATGGAAGAGCTTTTATTTTTTATTTTTTAATAAACTTCTTAATCTATTTAAATTTGTCTTAAGGAAAAGTCATTCAGGTTAATAATATGTCTAGTAAGAAATAATGCTATTTTTTCTGTCCTTTTTACCTAACTCTTTTTGCTCCAAGAATTTCTGTGTATATCTTTAAATGAACTTGAAAGACTATAAGCTGTTTCAGAAAGTTAACTTGCCAGATATAGCCAAACTTATGTAAATTTTATATCATACTGATTGATTGTCAGAACAAATACTTTTAAAATGTCAGTTCAGTAGCAGGATACAGATTTAAATAATTTAAATAGAGATTTTTCATTATATAAACAAGGATTGAAATATGAACATGATAAATTCATATCAATAAACACTGAAGTGCAGAAAAGAATTATCTAATTTTCAGCAGATTATAAGTGACTTCACAAATAAAGTGTAAATGACTTATAAAAAAATGAATATGGTTCATAACTTTGTCATGATTTCCACCAACTCATAAATACTAATTGAATATGTATGGGAAGAACCATGTGAAGAATATATTTTGGTCAGGGGTATAGGCAGACTTTGAAGGATGTATGGGATTTACTTATTTAGAAGATCTAATAAATCTGTTTCTCAATGTGGAAAGTCTAGTGCAATTTTTAACACAAAAGGGAGAAAATTGGGCAACAGTATACATTAGAAAAGACTGGTAAATTGTATATGTGTCCTAATGTAATATGCAATCTATAATACATATATGTCCATTAAAAAATGGTTAAAGAAAAAAACAAAACAAGCTCTGAGATCCAGATCAGCCCTGATGTTTTCCTAAATTGGAAGCTCTTTGATGTCATAATGAAAGCAATGGAATTTCAGTACAAATATGTAACCTGTTCTGCAAGAGTGATTTGTTGACGGTGGTAAATGACAAATGTTAGATAGATGTGCTCTTCAGGTGCTGCCAGCCTGTTCCTTCTGCACACAAGGCTTTTATAATGTGTTTGCCATTCCTTACACACAGCTAAATGGGAATATCCCTATAATTACAGTTTTGTGTGTCATCAAACATCTGAAAAAATATATATCTCTGGTTATTGTGTTGGGATTAAACCGTGGGCTGTGTGTTATTAGCTTGCTTGTGGTGCTTAATGCAGATTGTAACTACATTGTTTGTAAATCTTGCATAATATCCTAAACCATTATTGTTCTTGTCCAGTGTCCTATCTATTATCATACTTTACTGGGGTTGTGTTTAAATTATATTGTTGTGGACTTTTATCAGTTTTAAATGTTTATATATCACGAGTATGAATAGCAGCCATCGCACTTTGGGAATTTCTTCAACGTGAGCAGTAAAATGCTCCAGGAATATGTACAAACTGGTTTCATCACAGTGAGGTTATGAAATGCAATGTGTGTCTTTGTGTCTTAACATGCCTGTGGTTTGTATGCAGTATATTGGCTTAAGAAATACAAAACCTGAAATGCACTATTGCTTGGCAGAAGAAAAACAAATACTTGCAAGGGAAATAGTTTTGAGTAGATTTGATGACATTTATTTTTTTGAAAAAAAAAACAATAAAAGATTAATCAGAGTATTTAGAAAAGAGGAAAGCATTCTTTACTAAACAATCTCAATCCTGCTTTGCTGTCATCATGTTCACAATTTTTGTTCTCTTTCTGTGCTGATGTGTCTTATGTTCTAAAAATTCTTTTTGCTGAACATTCCTGCCTCCAAAATAAAAGTGACATCATTATTGTGGTGGCCAACAGCTGGCCTGAAGGTCTCACAATTCTCAACAAGTTCCAAATTAGCAGTAGGTAAAAAAAAAATTATTTACATTGGAATGTGTTCACCCATTGAGGGGAAATTCACCTAGGCTTGCCATACTTGAGATTAGAAAGAAAAAGGAAAAGCTGCTTATTTGATTAACAATATGATTTTTCACTGAAATTGTGGAGAGGATAAAATTTTGCCATAAGGACTTTAGGGGTAGGTTGCGCATAATTTGAAAGATAAGAGCAAAAGTCACACCTACACTGTTAGGTTTGAAGCAGCTTTTCCTGTATATCTGTAGTCTGGTTCTCCTAAGTCCCAAGAAAATGTTACGGTTACTGGTGTGTTGGTCATGTAACACACTGGTATGTATCACTCAAAAAACTGCAAAGAAGGTACCAGTTGCAATTGGTACTGTTAATTGCAAAATAATAATAAAAAACAATTATAATACCAAGAGTTGGTAATAGTTACTTAGTTAAATATTTATTTGACACCATGACATTAAACCAAAACCAGCTCCAGATTTCATATCCGTTAGGTACTTTTTTACCTGTGCCTGTAACAAAAATCACTCTTGTTCTCAGAAAAATGGAAGAATGAGGCAGCCTGGGAAGTCTTTTCCATTCCTCCTGGTGATCAGTACGTGAGCAGCAAAAATTGGTCTGACTAGAAAGTGGAAGGTGATGGTTATTCTAAGGTAGTTTCAGAGAGATATATATCTGACCTCTTAGGTGGTATTTTAAATTATTGTAGTAGTAATACATACACTGCTACATTTTCTGTGAGATGGCTTTGATTCCTTTCACTCCCTGTAATAAGGATAGTCTGTCTAATACAAAGATGTTTTCCCAGGTCAGTAAAGAGGAAGAGATTTGTTACCAATAAAAATAACAAGATTAATTAGCTATAGTTGTTTTCTTTTCCAAAGAAGCACAAAGAATTGAAACTTTGGCATCACCAGGCTTTCTCTTCTGAAGGAAGATGACAAAGTTTGGGGCTGGTGAACCAGGCTGATGACAGTCAATACCCACACCCTTTGTCATTTTCCTTTTAATGATTTACTATTTGGCTGATCATTAGCTGGGAAGAAAAAATGTTTCCATAACCATACAAGACATCCAGGTTCATATCCCTAATTACTATTCTTTGGAAAGATGACAGGGCATTTCACTGTAATTACTGCTCAGCTGGATGTGTGGTTATGAAAAAGAACTAATTTCAGATTATTGTATGGGCTGGTAGGATGGCACTCTCTAATGTGTGATGTTTGAAACTAGCAAAAAAATAGACCCGATATTCTTATTGATTTCTGTGTAGCAAAATTAGTTGCCATAGAACTTGTGAGTACTCAGTTTCCTTGCACAGAAACTGAGCAACTTGATGTTAAAGAAAAGCTTTAAAACATAATTGAGCTTGGTTAGACTATGACATTACTGAAGGCAGCTGTATTAGTTTAAAATGCAGCAAAGCAAAGTTATGGCTACTGTCACTTCAGCAAGCAGAGAATCCATGCTTGTAGGTAGCATACTTGCCCAAAGCATTTTAGTACGTCCTTAAAATGCAGTCATATTTAAAAGCTGACTAGAAAAACTGGAAGGTGCTGCTTGAAGTATGTGATATCTGGGTGTGTAGGTGTCTCCTTGCTTATTTTTATGATGCAATTGAGTTGTCATTCCTCTACTTTCATCATCATGAAATTTTGCTCAGCTACATTAGGAAAAGTTGCCTGTGTACAGTGGGGAACAGTACATAGCCAATAATTTCTGAACTACTGGTCATCTTGGTATAAAAGAACGCATATTCAGTCCTATGCTATGTTTTTCAATGTGTGAAGGAATTTCATTAAAAGTTGCGAAAACAAATTCTCCATGCCAATTTTCAGGACAAAACAGAGCGTGGCAAGTGTAACTAACACCTTACACTTGTCTAAACCCTGTTTATTGACCTACTTAAAATTCAGTCCAGTGAGCATCATAACATTATATACTGCATCTTGCTAAAAATCTCTAATCAAACAACCAAAACAGCTGTCTTCCTGTGAATCCTTAATGTCTTTTGATGGTAAAAATTAATGCTGAATCAAGAAAACCTACACAAACTTTTGCCAGAATACCTGCACTGGGTGTATGACAGCTTACTGAATAACATCTGTATATTGAATCTAAATTAGCTAAAATAGTTTCTTAATCTTAAACCTTTCTTAAAATAATCTTGTAAGAGTTCTTGTATCTTTCCATTTTGAAGATGGTAGCACCTATATAGTCCAATAGAACATATTAATGGGTATTTTGCTTAGTAAAACTTATTTAATATAAAATTAGGTGTGTATCAGAAACTATTGTAGAAAAGATAAAATACTATGAAATGGTCATGTTAAAATCTGATTGTAGCCACTCTATGTTAAGGTGCTTTATGATGCCTCATGTGTCACCACCTATGACATCAAGGATCCTCTTGCCAAAAGGCAGACACCTCAAAGCAGGCCAATAATGTTTATTGCTGTAAAAGAAAGCCTACTGACTCAGGAACTTCTAGTAAAGGGAGAAAAGGGCCTTCAAAGAAAGGTCTTGGTGTTTGTGTCTGTATGGCTGGATTTGTAAAAGAGCTGGAAATATTTTCTGTATCATTCTAAGACTATGTTTGTATGCCATGCTTGTACAGGAGCTGGAAGTATTTGCTCCTTTATATGGAGAGACATCAGCTCTGTTCATGCCAGTCCTGACTTATGTTTTGACCTTCTTTAATACATTGCTATTAGTGGTTGACGTGACCTGTCTGTACCTTATGACAAAGTAATGAACTAGAAGTAAAAATCTGTTGCAGGAGAAGAGTTTGAGTTGGATGAGCAATCAGAAGTGGAGTGGAATCTATAACACAGCTAAAAAAATACATAAAAATGCTTCCATCAAGGGGTAACAATAGCTATTGCTTTGGTTTGTGCTACTGCCCATCTCTATCTAAACCAGCACTTCCAGCTCCTTGCCCTCTGACACTTTTTATTCAGTGTCTTGTGCTGTGTTTATACTGGTGAAAACAGAGCTCCATGTTTCACTAAAATCAATTGCTAATCCCCTACTATTGGGAAGACTCTGAAAGCTCTGAGACACACACCATCAGAGCAATGCCTTTGATTGGTATTCCAGCAAATGTGTTGATTTGTCTGCCCAAACCTGCTGTCTAATTAGTCCTGAACAAGCAGAGCAAGAAACCCCAAAGTGACACCAGAGCTTGTAAGTGAGTTAATATGCTGTTTCTCATTGTAGAAAGTGTGCCTGTACATGTTCAAAAAACAAATAAAAATTGGGGTTTGCATTTCTGATACAAGGCGTCTTCCTTACTCTTCATACATATTACTGTCTTCTTTATAAAACATATTGTGTATACATGTAAGATATCTACTGTAAATATCTGAAAGGGACAATAATTTTAAGAGTCTGTCCCTTTTAATTTTAACTCTATTTTATCTTCTACTCCCAACTGCTTAAAATAAAACCAGATGATAACTATATATTCTTAAGTTCAAAATCAGCAGTGTGTGGAAAATTTTAGAAATCTTGAGAAAGTTACATCAGTCAGATGTTGAATTAATTATTGGAATAAAAGTATTTCCTCATCTCCGTTTTTAACATTAAATAGTTCCCAGCTGAAATCAAGAGCTCTTTATATTGCAAATAACAATACCTGGGACTCGGTTTTTTACTGTGATGAAGACCTGTAATTTGGACCTGTGCCCCAAGATGTTGAACTCTTCTCCTATATAACTAAATTTTAAACAAACGTCTACTAAAAATGGATTAGAGGAGAAAATGGATATTTTTAAACAACAAACAAGCTTCATTAAAAATTAAAGCTTTAATTAAAGAACAGAATAGGAGCCAATTTGCATTCTTCCAGAGAGCCTCATATCTCCTATGATCCAAACTGTTAAATGTCTCACCTCATTTTATTCTTTCAACTCCCACTGCTCAGACTGAGTCTCTTGCAATTAACATTGCTTGTACATGTAACAGATCCATGGTATCTACTGGATTGGTGGGGCAGTTAGACTGGTGGGTTGTAATCACAGGCTGGGTGATTTATAGGTTTCTCTGTGTGGGAAAGTTACTGCTCAGTGAGCTGAGGTTTGAATTTACAGTAGTGTTAGCTTAGTCCAGCTCCATTTTTAAATATAGTTGGGAACAAGCTCATTTGAAAGTGAACTTACAGTACTTAGAGTCAGTTACCTGGCAAATTACTCAGCTATAAATTCTAGCTTCGTTTGTGAAAAGGGGCTGGGCCCTTGGTTTTTTGGGTTTGTATGTTGTTTTGTTTTGTTGGGTTTTTTTGGAAACATTTTTTTTTATTATAACCTACTAATTGAAACTTATATAATATTTATGGTTGTATTCTATTTAGTTACCTGGTCACTGTTGTTTCTAAGGTACATGGATTAGCATTTTACCTCAGTTCTATTCTAAATATGTTGACAATATGCCTTAAGCACAAATGATGTTGCCTGCTGTCATGAGGTACATGTCCTGTAATTGACCTTTCTGAATTCTGCATATACTGCAACATTACACGCGTATGTGTGTTCCTCTTCTGCACCAGAGATATTGAAAAAACATCCGACTGCATGGAGCAAAATAGTGGCTTACACAGTTAATGGAAACCCAGTAAAGAGGCTGAGACAAAAGAGCAAGTAGCTCCACCAGAACTCCAAGCGATGGTCCAGCTTGGATGGGGATGGGAGCTTCCTTGAAGGAGTTTTGGTTTCTTTGTATGAGGACTGGTGGTTTCGTTGTGTCAGAAACCACCTATAATTATTTAATGCTACTAATTTCCTCCAGCTTCTAGAAAGAGTACATGCCAGTGCTTTCAGGCTCTTTAATGAAAAGCAACTTCATTGCAAATTAATTAATGAATTTTAAGAAACTCTGGGTGTGTTCTGTGACAGAGTTCATATTAATTGCCAGCCTGTAGTCCTTGTAATATGAAAGTTCTAAATATCAGATGTGGATCCTAACAAATGTGCTTATTTTAGAGTTAACCTGTGGCATTTGATTTTTTTCTTCCCTATCCCCTTTCCTTGTTAGACATGAATATTCCCGAACTCTCAGGATCAGAGGGTGATGCCACTTAATGCTTTCAAATACACTATCTTGACAAGTATCTTTTTACACTGTCAGTCATTGCTATAAGATCAACTCCAGGTCAAGTGATCAAAGGAATACAATTATATGACCAAATACAAAAAAATTAACTTTAGGGCTGGTTGTTGAAACATGTATAAGTTGAAAAATGTTTTTTAACATTTTTCAACTGCAATTACCCCAGCTTTCCAGTAGATGACACTTTCACCAAAACACTTTCACCAAAATGCTTTCACCAAAACACTCAGTTCACATAATTTCTGATTCCTTCCTTTTCCCCCTGTTGAGCAGTCATTTTGTGTACCTTTTTCGTGAAAGGATTCTTGGATGCTTGATTACTGCAACCTCTTTACTTTTCACAAATATATTAGTGATGCAGCGGATGCCATTTACAGGTGTTCTTTCTATGATTGCAATGCCCTGTTGTTTAATCCTTACCCTCTTCTGGTGGTTTAGTGGGTAATTGAAAGCTTTGGAGGTTTTGGACCCTTAGCAGTCCCACCACTTGACTTTGTAAATGCTTATCATGTGTCAGTTTATTGCAACATAAGTAATATTTAAAAAGAAGACCAAGCCACTGTGAAACGTAAGTATAGTCTTACTGTTGTAAGGCCAACGTCAAGGTCATTAAAGAAACTTAACAAACTAAGTGGCTTAAATTCTGGAAGTGCCAAAATCTTCATAATTATGCCATCTTGCAAAATTTTCAGGCTTCCATCAGCATATCATCATCTGCTTTGTATATGTCAGAGAATTTTGGATAAGATACGGTAGTAAGATACTGTAGTAATCTCAAGGACAGCTTGTGTGAATGATGAGTAAAGTGTGAGGGAAAAAGATGGAGGCAGAGGGAAAAGCACTCTCAGATGGGACCAAAGGATCATCAGCCTCAGGAGGAGGCAAGCTCACTGTCAGGCGGGAAGGGGAACTGTTTCTATTCAGGAGGAGACACTTTGGACAGAAGTCAGCAACCTGCGTGGAAGTCAGCAGCTCGGACACATTGGAGAGGCCATAAACTGAGAGGCAAAACCTTTCTTTGAACCATATCTATGTTTCTTGCTTGTACTCAGTTTCCCATGGCTCCTTCTAGGTGTGGTGGCCTTGTTGCACGGATGACCCGAATGCAAGGAATTATGATGCAGGGCTTAGCAGGCAAAAGGAGTAAGAACAGACTGAGTGCATAAAGAGAGCCAGAACTGTATGATTTTCTGCCTTGTTAAAGATTCTTACTTTAGGTGCATGAGGCTTGGGCTTGAGTGAGAAGACCAACTAGTCTGATAGCTGTGAGCTGGCAGCAGCAATTGGATGGCTCTGCAGACACCGATAGGCAGGAACTTGGGTATCTGGGAGGCTTTGCTTTGGGGCTGGGCATCTATATAATGATCCTGCAGAGACAGATAGGCACCAAAGCTGCTTCAAGGATCTAAGCAAGCATACTTACTAAAGCCAGTGACTCATATCCATACAGAAAGTGTTCTTCTCCTGATTCAGGTCTTTATTATTTTAAATGCTTAATTAAGTCTCTTTGAACCCACAGGTGCAGCCACTTACTGATGCGTATTTGTTTTCTTTTATTTGTCACAGGCTTTCATTTACCAAGATATTTCAGTCAGAAGAATTGAACTAGATTTGAGGGGATTTCAATATATATACTTGAAAACTATGACCAACGTTGGTACTCTTCTGCTCTGTTCTCTGGATGCAAGTCTGTGC
Organism: Lonchura striata; assembly: GCF_050655825.1. Lineage (NCBI taxonomy): Eukaryota > Metazoa > Chordata > Aves > Passeriformes > Estrildidae > Lonchura > Lonchura striata. Next base: position 101,836,333 of record NC_140704.1, read on the forward strand.
ATCTGCTTCTAGGCAGGTCTCTGGTGGCTGACTTGAACTCTAACATTCCCATTTTGCAGGCTGATTGAAAGTTGATTATGTGTGTATGGCTGCTAAATTATTTCTTAGAAAAGAGTGGTTTTAATTTTCCATTTTTCAATAAGTTCAATTTTAATAGTCAAATAGCAAATACTAAGAAAAAAATCTTTCAGATATATAAGAGGTGAATGAACTACTTAGGATTCAGACTTTTTTATGTCTGTCTGCTGACTAGCCAAACATTTATAATTTTCAAAATATGAACACACTGAAAATTACATTCACTTTCATATACATCAGTCATACAAACTTTTTTAACTGCTCTCTTCCAAACCCACAGTTGATGTGCTGATTTTTTCTTTGCTTTAATTTCTCTGAAGTTATTTCACAATACCTGAGCTGTTAGGTTATGCTTACTAAGTTATTTTACTGTTTGTTAAGCTTTTTCATTTCATGATTTCTTAAACCACTGTCTAGAATCCAGGAAGTTATGCAAATCACTGAACTTCAGTCACTGTGTCTGAATCTTTCTATATCAATGAATGATTTTTGTGTTTAGCTTTTCTTGGTTTGGGATTATTATTATTTTTTTTTTTTATTTTAGGGTTAGGGTTTTGTTTTTTTTTTTCAATCCAAAGAATAACTTTGAGGGATTCAAAAGATAGCTTATGGAGTAAAGCTTGGCATAGAGGCATAAAAAGGATAGGAGGAAACTAGTAGCACATGTTTGTTCTGGTTTTGCCACAAAAAAATTCAATCCATGTCTCCTATTTGCTGGCTAAAGTACTCATCACCGAAAGTACAAAGAGAACACTATTGTGGTTGTTTTGTTTTATTTTATTAAATATGCCTGGAACCTAAATAAAATAGCACAATTTTTGTGTTAAAGCATTAACATGGTTTTTGTTCACAGATGTTGTTAGAAATGGTTTTCAAAATTTCAGAAGGGAGGTGGAGTAAGTTAAGCTGCAAAACTGTGTGCTACAAAATAAATACATACATAGCATAAACAACTTATGTAATTTTTAGGTTAAATTTTATTGTCAACTTCAATGCTCTCTGCATATTTTACAATTTAGTTGGAAAAGTTTGTAACTGATCATTTTTGTTCTGATCTCCCCTTGGAGGGAGTACTGTGCAGACTGTCTGAAAACTGGGCTTTCTGCTTACATTATGCTAAAAATGTCCACTGCTTATCATATTCTGAGAGTGTAAATTCAGCTTTAGTCTAGTGTTCCTTGTTTTCCATAGCTGTCTGAAGATCTCTAGCCAGAAGGGAACAGTAGGTGTTGGAATTTATGGCAACTTTGGATGGCTACAAATAATGGCTTACCCTGAAATGTGTTTAGATTCATCCTGGCTTTAAAGTATTTTTGAGACAGGTCAAGCTGTGGGACACTGAGAGCACTGTGCTACAGGTGAGGTTACCAAGATCTCTTCCCTCCCTTCAGCCAGAGGACTCTCCCTAATAATGCTGGAAGTTAAAATGAATCATTTATGAGCATCAGTAGACACATGGGTGGGGCCTCTTTTAAAACTGGTATTTTGTTGATGCAACATGTGTGACGGCCTCTTAGTTCTGAATATAAGTGTTACTGAGAGGAAATTAGGTTGGTTGGCAGAGTTCAGCCAGACCTTGCAGTACGTCTTGCTGAGGAGCTGATATCTCCACCAGTACTGTGCTTCAGATACCAGTACATGTAGAAGAAAAATGGAAGGTAAGTGTCTTGAAACTTCAATATCCTTTAAACCAGGGCTGAAAACAGAAACAATTAAATAATCATGCGTACAGACCTAGAAAATTGCACATATTTTTGTGTAGGGATTACATGTATGTTTGGATGTTCTTTGTGGATGTAGTGAGAAAGGGGAAAAAACAACTTTTGAAAAAAAACTACTATGAAGAAAAAAGAGAGCTATGGAAAAGATTTAGTGAAACAACAGCCAATTCTGAAAATAGGAAATAGCATGGAAAAGAATAAATTTTATTTCCAGCATAAGTTACAGAGTGCTAGCTTTCAGTATTCTCATGCTAGAAGCAATTATTTTCCAATGAATATCTGAAGTATTCTTTCTTGAATGAAGGAAGAATATGAATTGATAGAGAAAAAAACTGTGACTGGTATTGATGGTCAGGTTTCTACCAGAGGCAGAAAACCAGTAAGAAATGTGAAACTGAATTGCCTTTCATATTTTTTCCAAGCTGTCTTTGCTTAAGAAAATAATCATTAGCTCCTTTGTGATCCAGTTGCAATACTTAAATCTGATAAGCAAACTGTGGGCTGACTTTAGAGAACTTCCCTGGGAAATGTAATACCTCAGCTCCCTGATGTTCCAGTTCAGCTGGATTACTGGGTGGATGAAGAGTAGTTGTCTTGGTTTATAAACACCTCCAGAGACCAGGCAAGGATCAGGTTCTTTCAGTGTTCTTGACCACAGGAATTTGCCTTGTGCGCTATAAGTACTTTCTGTTTGACCAGAATACTTTGTGTTATGGTTGACAACTCTCATTAAGATAGAAGATTTTTAGTTCAGTTCTGTTGCTTATTGTTGTCAGCAGGTATGTTGTATACATGAGCAATAATGATGTAATGCACTTGTGTGTTTTTTGCTTATTGTTGATCATGTGCATATTTTTATCATGGGTAGCACCCATCCCTGCATTTTTTTGCTGATCTCTGTTGAAGATCTGAATGACCAGTGCATGACCAAGTTTAAATAGTTAGATAAGAAATAAGATTATTTTTATACAAGAAAACCAAATCAGAAAAACCTGCCTTTGATTTTTTTGCCTCTTTTCAACTATAACACACCCCCTCCCCACCCCACCTCCTCCCCAATTAATTTAAATTATTATTTAATTCAGAGTGTGATCGTGGGAAACTCCACTGTTTTGTGTTAAAAATGTCCTGATCCCAAGGACTTAGCTATGAGTCTCCCCTTGTGTGGACACACCCTTGGTACTGGATGGGAAAAAATATTTTTCCTTAAATATTAATTCTGTAGGTACCCATATAGTTAGAGAAGCTGCACTGTTAGATTTTTCTGTAGGCTTAGTAGGACCAAACGTAACCCTTTAAAATTATAATAATATACAAGACTTTGTACATCAGTAAGCCAAATTTCCAAAACTGCTGAGAATCTGTGGCTTCCATAATCTTCAATTAGAAAGAAGAAATTTGGAAAATAAAAAGTTGTATGCAAATAAGTAAAGATGAATGTTGCCACCCATCCTTCTGGCACCAGTGTCATAATTACTCCTATTAAATGACTGATATGCAGGCAGGATGCCTAAAGGGGGAATGAGCTGAGATTTTTGTCAACCTAATCACAGCATCTGGGATAGATTGTCAGCATTTTAAAATGCCACAATTTGTGAATGTTTCCTTCTCCATTAAGTTCCTCAAATATATCTGCAAACTTTTTTAGGACTTTGGGAGCGCAGACTGAGACATTTGCATGCATATTTAAAATTATTTTAAGTTTTGGATATATATTTATGCATTTTTTTTCATAAATCATTTACAGTGCCATGTATTTCAAATACATGCACATTATCAAGTATTTTATTTATTCTACTTAATTTTTTATTTATTTTATTAAAAAACCCCAAACATCTTAAATGATAGCATGTTCAAAACTGTAACTGTCTGTAGACAGCATTATAATGTGTGGAGAGAATATTAGAATGCAAAGACAACTTTTCAAGTAGACATACTAATATTGGCCTTCAGCATCAGGTATTTATAATATAATCAGGCACTATATAAAAGAAGTGAAACTTGTAGCACAGCTACAAAAATCAAACGGTTAGACAAGTTTCCATCTGCAAGCTAGGAAAGTGGTGAACTGTAAAGAACTTTTATGGATGTACGTCTCAATTTCAGTCTTGCTGAATTTTGAACAAAGCCTTGGATGAATTTTGAAAGAGTTATCTCTGTCATTCATGGTTGTCTCCTTTTTCATTTAATCTTTACCACAGTCAAACCTGGGAACTTAATTATATGGGGCTTTTTCTCTGTGCTCCTTTCTCTGTCCTGCAGTTATTGAGCTGGGAGAAGTCGACTTGAACTGTCCTTCCAACTGTCAAATACATAATACCCATTTCTTTGGAGCTGACAGACAGATAATAAGGAGAGGGCAAGCCTTTAGCTTTTATGCTCGCTTCCAAAATCGGGAATGGGATGACTCCGTGGACCAGGCTGCTTTCACCGTGGAGACAGGTAGTCACTCCCAAACACTCTGTAGACTTGCCTAATCCTTTGCTGATTAATAATATTTCCTATAGACTTCAGAAGACTTCTTTCATAGTCTTCATGTTCCCATAACCTACTCATGTTCCATGAGTACTGCCTAAATCAGGCAGTTCTTCTAATATGTAAAGTTTTCTCACTCTGCTAGAGATGTGACAAGTGAAAAAGAAATCCACCCTTGGGATCTTCGCCTTGCAAATGATGCCTAAGCAAATTACCAGCCTTTTACATGTGCTTTGTTTAGTAGTCTGATGGAAGTGGTTTTTATTTTCCTGAAAAGGCCTCAGACCCTGTGAATCAAATGAGACAAAATGCACCTTCCCAATGGGTAGATGTCTGGATCAAACCTGCTGGAGTGCTTCCTACAAAGTTCATCAGCCAAAATGCATCAGTATCAGCGTGTTTCCTCCTTCCAATGTCTGCATTGGCCGTTATATTCTCAATATGCAAATCACATCTTGTGGTCACACATATCAGCGGTGTCTTGGAGATTTTTATGTCCTTTTTAATCCTTGGTGTGCAGGTAAGAACTCTAATGACAATCAGATTGTTTTAAGAAAACTGTTGAAGATATTTATTATTTAGCTGGTGTGTAAAGGATGTAGTAACAGAAACATTATGAATCAGGGAGAGATTTAATTCTGTTCTTTTTAATCTTTTTCGTTCAAGATTGTCTCAAGCCATTGTTTTGATTTGTTTTTTTTTAGTGATAGTAGGGGTGAGGTATAATTTTTTCCCCACAACTATTACGATGTCTTGACAGAATAGAAAGCATTGGGAAATTTTCTCTTCATCAGGAAACACATTTTTGCTGTGAGAGTGACTGAGAACTAACACAGGTTGCCCAGAGAGGTTGTGGAGTCTCCAGCCTTGGAGATACTAAAAAAACATTTGGATGTAGCCTGGGAAATTGGCTGGAGGTTAGACCAGATCACCTCCAGAGGCCCCTTCCAATTTCAACCATTTTGTAATTCTGTGAATACTGTATTGTCATCATAAAACAATACAGTGCAAACAGAAATTAAAGATCTGGCTCAAGTAGCAAGCAATTCTGGAGTCTGTGGGATCTCACCAAAATCATTACATGACAAACATTCACATTGTGCTGATTTGATCTAAATTAGATACACAACTCTGTTGCTGAGTGTTTGACTTGTAGAACAGCTTAGTGTGAAGATAAATTGCAAGCTTTTCCATTCAGGTGTTCTACAGCAGGGAGAGACAATATAAGATATTATCTAGATGTAAGTAGGAATTAATTGTCTGTGAGTGCTTAGAGAGCTCACAGCCTTCAACATTATAGTATACATCAAAAACTGGTAGAAAAGGGAAGAGGGATCCAGTGATGGAGAAACACAAAAGTACTAGAAAGGAATATTTTGTCTGAATGAAAGCTCTTCATCTTTTCCAGATGACCCTGTATATTTGGACAATCAGGCTCAGAGAGAAGAATATGTTCTGAATGAACATGGAATACTGTATGAAGGAGTCCACAAGCACATAACCTCTCGTCCATGGCACTTTGGACAGGTATTTTTTTAACACTTGTTCAGAAATAGATTACATCTATATACTGATAAATGAAGTGTTGTTTGTATTTTTTCAGAAATATATGCTCTATTTGTAGTGCAAAGGTTTTTTTAGGATCAGTTCAGACTATGCATGCACAAACCAAAATGTCTGAGAATTTCACTGTAGCCCAAATAACTGGAACAAAGTTTTATCTAGCAAAATGAGGGACATTTCACAATGTTCTGGGTACAGGTGAAACAAACACTGTGCTTCAGAAGGAAAATTATTCCACTGGTCAAACACAAGTGAAAATGACATGGCTTTGCCTTTGGTTTTCCGTCAGGCAGATAGCCATTACCATGCAAACCACTAGGAGCTGTGCTTGATTTAACAAAAGAAAAAAAAAAAACAGAAAAAAAGAAAAAAAAGGGGCAGGAGATGTGAGAGGGCAACTCATAAAATTGAAAAATACTGGATTATTGATAAGAAAGGTACTTTAGCAACATCAGCATATCATGATGCCTATGTTATCATCTTTTTCCTCAGTTTGAAGATGGGATTCTGGATATCTGCTTGAAGATCTTAGATATGGGTGCTAGTTACCATCATGGTTCTGATCGTGACCAATGTTGGCGCAATGACCCTGTGCATGTCAGCATGGTGGTGAATCACATGGTAAGATCTGTGGGGGTGTAAGACCTCTGAATAGATCAGGTCACACTTCATTATATTGTAGAAGGAGTAACTGCATGGTAATCTAACACAGCAGGTGAGCAGGGGAAATTCTTCCTGTGCTCAGATTCGCAGGAAAATGAAACTCTTAATGCTAATCGCTGATGATTTTGAGACATGCTTAGTATGTGAAGACATGGTAGGCCATCTGAAAGGTTTGTTTTTCTTTTCTCTTTCTAGATAAGCAGCCATACCACTAACAGTATCATGAAGATTCCAGAAAACAATGATTACCTGAAAGGAACAAAGCCATTTTCCTGGAATGGAAGTGTTCCTATTCTACAGCAGTGGTACAGTGGTAGATGCAGGCCAGTCAGATATGGCTACTGTGGATCTCTTGCTTCAGTAATGTGCACAGGTATGATATTTCAGTTTGCCCTTACCTAGCCTATAGAGAAAAGAAGAAAGAAAACAAGGATCAAAAACTTCTGACCCTAAAAACTGCTTGAAGAATTTCACTCACAAGCATTTTACTGAAAAGAAATTGAATATTTTTCTCATGCTCCTGATATAGTGTTTATTATTTTTACTTTCCTATACAGGCTGAAAAGCAAGAAAAGTAGTTTCATCATCTCTGTGACCTTTATATTATGCAGTTATCAATACTGAAATTTTTATTAAAAAGCAGAGCTAGTGCATCATCATTGAATCATAGAATAGTTGGGGTTCGAAGGGACCTTTAAAGGTGGTCTAGTACAACCCCATTGTGGAGCCAAAATTTATGCTTTGGGTCATGTTTGAAGGACGAGAAAAACAACTAAGTTATGAACAGGAAAATCTCTAGTAATGTCTTCTCCAAAACACAAGAGCATTAGGCTATATTCTCCTTTTAATGCAAAAGATTAGATAATAATGCACTAAACTCTACAGACAGAAGATCAGAGTTCCAGCTCTATACCATTTATCTACTGAACCTGCTTCTACATTGAATAAAGAGTTAAATTGAAGTCCTGTAGATGAATATATATATACACCACACTATTTATTAAAAAAATGTTTTATTAGTACAGAATCAGGTTTATGATTTCTGAACTTAAAACATCTGGTTTTGTGGATATTTTTGGTATTTATTTTTTAATTTTATTTATTTTTCTGCTAGGTTTTTTTTTTTCAAACTGCTTTCCAAGAATTAAAAAGAATTTTGAAGATACTTCATCCCAAATATTTCTTCCTATCCATTGTGTTTCTATAACTGCAAATTAAAATATAAGATAGTTATTTATAAAATAAAATGAAGGATTTGCCTGACTAATTGTGATTTGTAATTATTCATGAATATTTTTTTCTTACAGTGATGAGGTGTTTGGGAATTCCAAGTCGTGTTGTCACAAGCTTCTGTTTTCCTTTCTCAATGGAGAATCCTCTTGGTATCAATGAAATTTTTGACTCTACTGGTAAAAACCTGTGTGGCAAAGACAAACTATGGTAAATAAGAAAGATATAAAGCTCTTTTGTCCTTTTAAAATGTCACATGATAGAAAACTGGTATAAATTTAGCAGATCAGTGTTTCTCTTTGGTGTATCTCTTTCTTTATTGGGGTTATGCTCTTCAGTTTCCTAATAACGCATTTCAAAAACGTGACATTACTAAAAAGGCAGTTTACTCAATGTAGATTTTCAAAAAAGAAAAAACAAAACCTCTTGTGAGAATCCATGCTGCCTGTTTAACCTTCTCAGCTGAAAAAAATAAGGCCATCAAGCTTAGTAGCTGTAAAAGTATAAAGTAGATCATTAAATGCTAGGGAAAATTTATCACTAATTTAGACTTTTATCTTCAGTCATAATCACTTGGTTGATACCTATGTTGTCCTCCTGAAATTCCTTGTAGTGTAGGGATTTCTTCATTCTTATAAACCTTTCAATTCCTTTAAACTTAAACAAAAGAACTGTGTTGTCATGTTATCTACTGAAAAAAAACATGTTTTGCCATCAGGTTTTTGGGGTTCTGGAACAAATTTCCAGTCTGAGTGATATAAAGCAAACAAAATCACTCCTGTCACAAATGTCATTAACAGTGTTTAGACATACAAAATTTTCAGTTGATTAAAAAATTATCACTGACATGATTTTCCTCTGTCATGGGCATTAAACTTGGTAATCCAAGAGACATGTTTCATTGTATGTTCCTTCATTTTACAGGAGATACCACTGCTGGAATGAATCTTGGATGGCTCGCAGAGATATAAATCAATGCTGTGGTGACTGGCAGTGTCTGGATCCAACACCTCTGGAAACAGGCAGAGGTAATTTTACTATAGTTGGAATAATTTTCCTCAGATTACATTTCTGAGTTTCCCTACTATTCAGGTTACTATATGTTATAACATTTTTGTTCTCTGGTTTAGGTTCAGCTTGCAGTGGTCCTACATGGGTTCGAAGCATCAGGGAAGGGGAACTGGACTTGGATTATGATGGTCATCATATGTTTTCTCGAGTAAATTCAAACTATGTTGGCTGGCTTTCCCAAAACAATGCCAAAAGAACAAAATTTTTCTGTGACACATGGCCATGTGGACAACGTCTAATCACCAAGAGTGTTGGCAGTGAACAATTTGAAGATATCACCGGAGCTTACAAGTATGAACTAGGTATGATGAAAACATATTGAATGAGTTAGCTCCATAATCATATGAAGGTATCAAAGTAATCTTTCCTATGTTTAAATGTGCAAAACAATCTGAAATTGTCTTTTCATTTTTGAGAAAGAGGCAGATGCTTTTCTCTTCAAAGATCTTGATTTTAAAACTTCTAAACATATTTGGATGATTTAAACAAAGCACATACTAATTAAGATGATTAGGATAGGATAGGATAGGATAGGATAGGATAGGATAGGATAGGATAGGATAGCATATTTCAGCTGGAAGGACCTAAAATGACCATCTTGTCCAACTACTTCACATGTCAGGACTGAGTGAAAGTCAAAACATACTATTAAATACCTCTTTTTAAGGCACTCATAACCATGGCCCATCACCTACCTCTCTAGGAAGCCTGTTCTACTGTTTGACCAGCCTCACAATAAAGAAATTCCAGTCTGAACCTTCCTTGGCACAGCTTTGAACTATTCCCATGCTTCCTGTCACTGGACACCAGGAAAAAGAGCTCAGCATCTCCCCTTCCACATCCTCTTCTCAGGAAGCTAGGAAGAACAATGAGGTCACTGCTCAGCCTTCTTTTCTCCAAACTAGACCTAGCCAAAGTTCTTAGATGCTCTTCACAGGACATGCGTTCCTTGGTCTCACCTTTAAAGTAGTTTAAAATATTAGCAGACTTGAGATAATCTAAAAAAACCACTTATTCTTCTAAACCTAGGATTAAAACCTTACTTGTTGCTTCTTGTACTAGGTCTGTCAGAAAATATGCCTACTTACTAAATTCATGTATTATTAGCATATTCTACTGTTCTTACCTTGGGCCATGGATTACTGATTTTCATATTCCAGTAGATGGGAGGAGCTCAACCAGCAAAATTCCATAAAGGAATGAGCAATAGATCACAGCTGATTCTACATTTACAAGCTCTGTGCATTTTTTGGTTTATTTTTGGTTGGTTGGTATGAAAACAGTTGATAGTTTCTTTGTTTTAATGGGATATTTTGTCTTTTGAAAGAATGGTAGCATCTCATATTCACCCATAGCCTTTTAAAGGGTTATATTTTGAGTTTTGTACTAACGATACATTTTGAGATTTACAAGACCATTTGTATATTTAACTACTTAAAAGTAAAATAAGGTTTATATTTTTTTTTTCCTAAGGTGTTAATTTTCAGACTGTGCATTCAGTCTGCTGTATCTCATATTTCATTATCTGGTGCATTTGTTCTACAACAACCTGCTACTTTGCATTTCAGGAAGAAGAAGCAATAAATTTAATTATTTTTATTATTTGGGTAGAATAATAATAGGGTTCTTGCACCTCCAGCAGATTCATTATCATATATCTTCTTCAACAGGTTCTGTGAAAAACAAAGAAGCATATTACCGGGCTTACAGAAGAATTCACCCAGGGTATTGCAATGCTTCCAACTGTCATATTGACAGAGAGTTATCGTCTCTGAAAAACCCATTTCTGAGTGACTCCGGAATTAACATGAGGTTAAAGATGGCCAATTGCCCAATGTATGGTGAAGATGTCCAACTGAACTGGCTGCTTGAAAATTTGCGTAATGAGAACAAAACCCTGAAGTTTAATTTGTGTGCACAAATTATAACCTACAGTGGTTGCCCAATGGATCAATTTTGGAAAGACAGTGTGAATGTCACATTGGGTCCAAGGGAAGGTAAGAAGGTGCAATTGTCTAATACTCTGCTCTTTTTAGGAGCTAGTTGGTTTTCAGGATTTGTGGAGACTTCCTAATAGTGATGGGAAATGAGATGTATACAGTGTTAAATATCAACAGCTGAATTCTCTTTAGGGTGATCACTCAAAAATCAACACCATATCAATACTACATGTATGGTGACAGATAAATTGTAGTATTTTCTTAATTTCTCAAGGTTTAGAGACTCTTATGATAGTAAAAAAAAAAATGTTTCATTAAAATTTAAATTCTGGACTCTATACTCAATACAGAGATTAATCTGCAATTGTCTATCAGGAAAACAATGTTTCCTTTGGCCAGAAGATATCAGCCAGTGTAAAACACTTGCTTAGAGCACCTAGGCATACCGTATGCTGGGAAGTGCAAATGTGTAGCAGAACATAAATACCTGTTTCCATGGTTAATGTCTTTCTCTGGAACAAACAAGATCTCTTTCATTATACCAGATCATTATAAGACAAAATTTCAGGCTGATATTAATATTCTGTTTTATGAAGCTTTAATTTGCCTGTATTTGAATAATTGTTTTAAGAATTGCACTGGGAGGAAAGATTCCATATTTTGCTTAATAATTATTGTCATCATCATCATCATCAACTAATCTTGAAAATTCACTAACAGATGAATTGAAAACTGTGAAACTGATTGCTGAAAATAGCAATAGTGTCACCCTAAGTCAGGAAAAATTCTGTCTATTTTCAAAGATGCCATGAAAACTTAATATTTAATTAAGCCATTTTAAGTGTGAGTTAAACTTTAGGAGGGAGGAAAGTGGGAATATTAATTTAAAATTCAGAAAAATAAAAAAAAAATTGTTTTACAGTGAAAAAAATTCCACTGTGTATATCATATAATCAATATGGACCTTATCTCTGTGATCACAACATTATGAAAGTGGTTGCTGTCTCAGACCCTGAATGTGGAGAAATTCTGATGGTGAGCAGGGATATTGTGGTCAACAGACCACCTGTTATTGTAAAGGTAAGTAACTTTAATTATGAAATTTGGGATCTAAGGAACAGACCTGGGGACTCTTATTGGCCACTTCCTAAGTACAATGACAATAAACTTCAAATACTGTACATTTTTATCTTATTGCCTTTTTTTTAAGTTTAGTGAGATCGGTGATTTAGTGCTTTTTAAAGTAAAACTGTTGACTTAGTAATGTATAGACACCATAGAAGCAAGTCAGAAAGAAATGCATATTAATAATCCTTTTAAATTTTTTCTTTCCATTTATTTATCTCATTATCAATTATTTAAGGATTAAAAAACATAAATGCTTTTGTTTCTTTTTTAACTAGCTTCTGAGCCAACCCAGACTGAAAGTACCATGTACGGCAGAGATCTCCTTCTGTAATCCTCTCCAGGAAGATATGAAGAATTGTGTAATGACATTAGAAGGCTGTGGTTTATTCAAAGAGCCGATGACTATTGAGTAAGTTCATCAGTTCTTGAAATGGGGATAATACTGGGAGTTGACTAAAGTGTGCAAGTTCAGAACGGGTTTTGAGAGAGACAATAGTTCTGATATTTTTGGCATTTAGCCCATGAACAGGACATTTTGCCTCTTATTAGTTTGGGACTCCATTAAATGCCTCACTCCTCTTGAAACTGATCATTTAAAGCTGGCAATGAGTGCTGCTGCTTCATTTTCCTCAAGATTTAAGTGGGTACATCAAATATCTGTCTGCACACTTCTCTTTACAAGAAGTACTAACTAGATCCCCCATCCCTTACCATCCTGTTGGGTTTATAATAAAATTCTCTAAATATTCATGAACTGGCACTAACCACATAGATGAACAATTAGAGAACAATAGTGAGAAATTGCAATATGCATTCTAAGCTCATAACACGTTAATCACAGGAAACTGGAAGCTTCCAAGATGTTGTAACATTCTAGTAAAAGTAGCTGTTCATTAATATGCATTGCTTCTCTTCATGACAAGGAGAACTGACAAAAGTATGACTAGTTTTGAGGGCAAGAAGTTAAGAATTTTTCTCACTGAATAGTAATGAACTGGATTCCACAAAGCTGCCCTGTCGAACTGCTGGAAATGGTAAGCAATAAATGCACCTTTGAGGCAGAAGGGTGGTACATTTTTTAAGAATTCAAGTCAGTACCACAAATGATTTTCCAATTCAAATTACAGAACTGACTATGGGAGTCTTCAAAATCATCTCTTGAGATAAAAGTTTTTACCATGCTTTTCACAACAGAGAATGTGGTTTTTTTTTTTGGAAAAAGACAAGAATAACATAGTTGTCATAATAAATCAAACTTAATTTGTACTCTTATCTTGTAGTGCTTAGGTCTCTGAGTGCTAATGATTAGGGTCCTAATTGTTTTCTTTGTCTTGCTCCAGTTTGGGAACACTGGCATCCAACCAACAGGCACGGACCATAGTGGAGTTTACACCTTACAGGCTTGGCTGCCACCGGCTCCTGGCCAACCTTGGGTGCCACAAGTTTGCCTACTGCAAGGGATGTGCCAAAGCTGAAGTGTGCTGCTCTGCAGGCCAGAATGGTGTCCTGCCCATCAGCCAGAATGGGTCATTCCCAGTATGTGAGAATGGCTCTGTGCCCATGAACGGCTCTGGGGGTGCTGGAACAGCTGTCCCAGTGGCAGACCCTGCGTTCAACTCCATGTGTGAATATATATGTATCCCAGTGTGCAACCCAAACTGCAGTGCAGGGGGACAGCCTGTGTACGATTTTGTGTACCTCCCTGCAGGCCATCCTTTATGCAACTCCATCTGCAACCAAGGCTTCAATCCAAGCATCAATCCTGGTTTTGAGATGGGATGCGATCCTGGCTTCCGGGTCATATGCGAGACTGTACCTCCTGCTACTTGTGCTCCAATGGCTCCATCCATGTACAGCTCCATGCCAGCCCCAGCATCCAACCCTGTTTGCACCTCTATGCCTCACGTGGTTTTTGAGACAGGTCCTGCTCCCACACACCCCTCTGGAGGTGGAGGGGGGCCAATGTCCTATTCTGTCTCTGTCCCCGCGAATAATGCGGTGAGTGCACTGCTGACCCACTTCATGGGTGGCCCCAATCCCAATGGGGCAACCCAGGCAGTCCCTATGTCTGCTCCACCATCCTACTCCATGTGCTCTCCAGTAATCCACACCATTGGTAATCCCATGCAACCTCCAACTCCCCTTTCAGTGCCTGGTTCCTCCATCTCACATGTTGTTTGCAGCTCCACACCCTCTCCCACCACCCAGCCTCCATGTGGCCCAGGGGCCACGCTGTCCTCCCAACCCCTGAATGCCGCCGTAGCCCATGGCATGTGCTCCCCAGTGGCCTCCCCAGCGCCCCGTGCTGCTGACCGTAGCAGCACCCCAACAGTGCTGCAGGTGGGCAGTGTCTCTGCGCCCCACTCACGGTGCTCCCCAGCCCCCCGTCCCGTGGGACCCCCGGCATCCCACTCGCTGTGCTCTCCAGCCCCCCGCCCCGTAGGGCCCCCTGCAGCCCACTCCCTCTGCTCGCCCACCTCGGCCTCGCTGGTGGCTGTGGGCGCCCGCCCTGCCAGCTCGCCTGCTGCTCAGCCCTTGGACTCCTCGGCTGCTGCCTGTCTGCCGTGCTCCCCGTCCCCGCGACCCCTGGCAGGTCCCACAGCCCGCTCCCTCTGTGCCCCCACCTCTCGCTCCATCTCCCAGCTTGTGGGCACCTCTGGCTCTCGCTCACTGTGTGGTTCTCAGTGGGGCCCTTCCTATGAGACCACCACTCGCTTTGGCTCCACGTGGACTCCCACCTCCCGATCATTGTGGAGCCCTGAGGGGCGCTTGGGATACTCCTCGACCCGTGCCACCTACGGCACACTTACACGCCCTCCCTACAGCTCCTTGAACCGCTCCTCCTACACCTTGTCCCGCTCTGGCTACGCTACCCTACCCCGCTCCACCTCTCCCTCTGCCTATGCCACCCTGACTCGCTCCGGGTCGTGCCCCTCTGGCAGTACCCTGGCTCTGGCAGGGTCCCGCAGGCCCTGGAGTCCCACAAGGAGCACTCTCACCTATTTCAAACGCAAATACCTGTAACCTGGGAAAACCTGAAGCCAGTGAAATAAAGCCTGTGTGCAGATGCTTTACAAGAGGTTAGAAATAGGGTGATGGAGAGCATCGTGCTGCTCCTGAGCATTTATCTATGGATTTGAGATGTGCCAGAAAGCAGGCTGCGAGCCAACTGCTGAGGGATGCATTCGATGTAATACTTGTATGTCTTGAGATAAGGTACAGTGGAAATGACAAATGAATGTGCTCCCTGTGGAGCCGTCGTGACAATAGTGGCACAGTGCAGGTAATCAGACTTACTTGCTCAGTCAAGCTGTTTTATAAATGATGTGCTTTCACTCTCTCGTCTCTTGATTTTTTGCAATGCACATTTCTCAGATCTCCCTGGGCTACAGCACTCATAGCAAATCTCTCTCCCTGCATGAAATGTGCTGTCCTTGGGATGCTGCAGAGGTGACAGCAGATGTGTTTTATGTCTCAACTAACAGACATTGGGCCCCTGAACCCCAGCATTGTGACTCAGGTCAGTTCTGCGTGCACTCTGTTTCCCTAGTTGTGTAACACTGAAAACTGCAGAGGTCACAGAGCAACTAAATGGTTACAAATCAGCTGAAGAGTTTAACTGCATCTTTTTATATCCTTTTCCTTTTTTTAAATATAATTTTAGCTTTACTACTCTTGAAGTACTACAGACCTAGCATCAAGAATCCAGAGGTCATGTTAAAAATTCTGCAAAACTCAATGAATAGTCAATACAATATATTGGCTATCACAACTGACTGTTTTTCATATAGCATGTTTTAAAAATTTTCTCACATATTTTATATGCATTTAGGTTACTAGGAAAAGCTCTAATTCCACAGCTGTGCCTTTTTGATTGAGTATAGCTAGGAAAAATCTGCCATTTTATTTTATTATATTTATAATTTATTATAATTAGAAAAGGAAATATGATGTTATCCTCCCTTTCCAACATCCAGTCCTACCAGCTGAAAGTTTTTAAGACGGTGGAATGGAATGTACTGTGTCTTCTTCAGATGATGGAACTGTTCCAATGCTAACTTTCTCCAGGTGTTTCAGGATTTGAAATTATACACTGTCATAATGAAACTATCCCTGAATTTTGGATTTGTTCATAAGAATTTTGGATTTATTGACAACACCTCCCATCCCTCCATTATTTTTCTTTAGTAAGTAGTCCATTAATTTTAGTAGCAAGTGTTAGTAGGGTTTTGTGGTGAGGTAGCTCGTGCTGCAGATTCTTCAGCCATGTAGCAATAGTATTTCAGTAGTATCACTGTAGTTTATGCTCCTGTGTGATGAGATTGAATAACCTTCCGAGGATTTTGAAAAAGTGTGGTGTCAGATGGTAGCTATGAACATGACAACATTATCAACTGCATAGTAATTCTGAGTACAATAGAAGAAAGATTTGCCTAGATATTGTAGTAGAGTGATCATAACTCAGTGACTTGGTTTTTTTACACAGTGTCAGTAGTTTCACAAAATATCAATTAGATATGTGATGAGAATTTCTTTGCCTGACTGACAATAAAAATAAAAATTTAAAAACCACCTGTCATTTTATCGTTTTGGTTTCTTTTTTTTTTTTTCCCCCAGTAATACTTCTTAAAAAATGAGGACTTAATCTCTGCAAATGAATTGATTAATGAAATCTTCCCTCCACTCCATTTCTGTTAAATTTCCTGTTTTTTTCTTCAATTTTGAAAACAAGGCTTCAGAATAAAATCTGAAGTTAGGAGAAATCTATAGATTTCTTGCTTTACCTGAAATACTCAGTTTGGTATTAGAGGAAAAATGAAGCTATCCTCTTTGCACTCAAAAAACATTTCCACTTGTTGCATGAGTTTTTCCTTTGCTCTGTAAAACTTTCAATCCACAGAAATGCCAAAATGAAGAAACCTTTGGGTGGCAGAGGAAGAGATAGAAAAGATACTAACAGTATTTACTTAAGAAAAAATGTCATTTTAAAAAAAATGTTAATCGTATGTGGTAGCTACATAATTCTCAAATGGCATTTCAGATTCCTTTTCCTAGTAGTGGCATGACTTCTCTGATGTTCCTAATTTCTGAGAAAGAGCCTGACTGCATATTTCAGAAACTCCAAAGATTTGGTCATTGGAGTTGTTGAGAGCATGTGCAACCTCAACTCTCACTCTTCCTGCCATATATGCTGAATATGCATTTATTTTGAAAAATGGAGTAAGTTCATTCTAACTAGAGCCATAGGGGAAGACAGAAATCCTTTAAGTTTAAAAAGTTAAACTTAGTTTAGGTTCAAAATTATTCTAATACTGAATAAATTATATTGAGGATGTTGTTGTCTCATACAGCCTGACATTAACAAAGGGTAGCTCGTAGTCTCTTATCAAAGTCCATTGTACAGTCTCTTACTCACTGGGGGGGCAGGGGCGTGGGCAACATGTGGACAACTAAGGAAAAAGAGCCCCCAAACTAATAATGACAAAAAGCCCCAAAACCAGCAGCATTTAAATTGTCTTCTAATTTAGCATTTATGAATTGAAGGCTCTAACCTATGTTTTATAAGGTAGTTCCCTTGTCAGAAGACATGGTTTAAATTTCCAGAAAATTTCTGATTTGTTTTGTGGTGGCTTGGTTTGCTTGTGGGGCTTTTTTTTCCACAGCTGGCAAAGTCAGACAAAAATGACTGTCTTAAATATACTTTCTTGCAGTAAAACCCACAAGAAATTAATTTTTTTTGCCTAATGTAATAAATATATTGAAGATTAACAGTATTCAGTAATGTGGTAGGATACATAAAGAAGTCTGTTTTAGAGAATGAAAAGCCAACTCAAGCATGACAGTTATAGTCGTCAGAAATTAAATACAGTACTGTCATATTTATGTGTTCAGGAATAAATTTCTAATTTTAATCTCAGTTCAGGCATGAATCTTATTTAAATGAGGGAAATATATTCACATTTTTCCCTAGGCGATGAATGTGAAAGAAGGTGTTTGCTCATGCATTGTTATAGTTACCTTTTCTGTGGTTTAAAAGTATAAATGGGATTAGTGGAATTTACTTTTGTGTCCAACTGAAATAATGTTGTATTTATTTTAGAGATGAGGAAGACTCTAATTTGTGGTAATTTTCAGTTCTTATCCCTAACAGTTCATTAGACCTTTACAAATAATTTTTTAAATGAGAAGTTTCTATGATTTATCTGCAAGTTAATGGTTTCACTTTTAATGCTTTAGGTTTCTGTTTCTTTGGAAATTTGCTGACAGCATACCATAAAATACTAGAGTTAAATGTGATTTTATATATTCCATTACCTGTAAGAAAAATGTTGAAAGGTATAACTCAATGAACAAATTTCCTACTAAGCATTAGTTATAAAGGTAAATTAAATTTTATATATTGTATCGGACAAGAAGGTTAAATTAAAACACTGTAGTAATTTTATTTAGTGCTAAACCAAAATATTTTGGAATATATACTATGAATTGTATAAAAATAAAGCAATTAAATATGCTGACCAGGAAAATGTACAAATATTCAAAATGCACAAGATAACAAGGATTTATTTATTTGTTAAGCAGCAATTTTATGTCATCAATTGTATACTTCCATTATATCTGACTTTTCAAAAGTTGATTCCTTCGTGCTGCATTTGCAGAAGTGTTTTTGCAGACCTAAGAAAAGGTCTTTATTTTTAGAAGGAAATCTTATTCAAACACTTTACAGGGATTCCTGCTCTTTCTTTCCTTCAGTGCCTTAGATGGGAGGAATTTCTTCCATGCCTTTATATGTTCTTCCTTCTTCTTTGTCTTTCAACTGCAAGGTATGGCACATAGTGTGTTTTTATGCTTATTTGTATTTAGTAACTTTCTGACTCTGAGTAACACTGGAATAAATGTTTAGTACAAGATACCAATGCAGGGCTGAAAGCAGAAACTGTTCCCAACGCAAGGATAAAATACAGCATACGTGAACAGCTGAGCCCTCATTACTATTCTGTTAATTGTTTATAGAAATAATTAAATCTGCTACCACATTAATTTGGATTTTAAATTATGTTTTGTAACTAATTGGCCACACCCATCTGACTTTTCAACTAATAATAACATTTTCTTCCTCTATTTTGAGAATAGTTGCTGTTAATGGTGTTCAGTGGATGGCTTTGTTTATTTGAGCAAACTGTACCTTTTAGTGTGTTCACTAGCCATCATACATTGAAATTCCTGGGTGTTTTCTCCATAAGACATGTCTAGTGCAGGCTTTTGATCATTGCTGCAGGGTTTGGATAAAAAGCATTCACTGCTGCATATGATTTGATAGGGGAAAAAATGACAAAATTAAATATCTAGAAAACTAGGAGTTATGTGTAAAGTAGGGAAAATCTTCATGGTGTAAATAAGTGTCACCACTATAGACCATTTCCTTTTAGAAAATCTGCTCTGTGATTCTTGTTTCTCTGATTCCTCTTTCAGAATATCAAACCTCAAATTTCATTAAATCTATGACAGTATGTCAAGTTGGCTTTAGATTAATTAGAAATAAGAAAATGCTGGTCTTAGAATCCTTGCTTTTCCATTCTCTTAAAATATGCCAGTAAAACTAATCTATCATCTACAGCAGTTTCTGGGTAGACAGCTGAGACACTTGCTATTAACCCTGACCTAGAAATACTCTGTAATTCTGACTGAGCTAAATGTAGCATCTTCATCTCTAATTTTTGCTTATCTGTTAATTTCATTTTGACCTTTTTTTGCCCTTCATCTCTTTTCCAAACATGTGGAACAATTAGAATAGCTAGAGACTTCTCAATTGCAAATATCATCAAAATTGCTACAACAGCCTTCATTAGACATTTCAGAGTACCTAACAGGGAATTCTGTCTTCAGAGCACAAGCATTACAAGACTCAGAGAATATGGAGGTTTTCGTAATGATCTTGTTTCTTTCCTTTAGGTGATCTCAGTCAATTTTATAATAGCATGAGTCATTAGGGGTCCCAACTGTGCATTAGCTGAATACTAAAGTGCACTTCTCTGCATCACTGACTGAGGCCATTTGCCAAGGACAGTATAAATGCAGAAGGAATGATAAACAGGATTCATTGAGACCTAGTTTATAAAAACTTTGGAGTGAAACTTTACTCATATAAAACTAGGTATGAAGTTTATTTGAAGACCATGGATCAGATAGAAATAAGATATGGAAGGGTTATTTCATACAAGGCAAAATTTAGACACTAGAATGGATACTGCTTAATTCTGCTGATATGCAAACCCTGCATGAGCCTTGCTGCCTCTTTTTAAAGTTTTGAGGCACCTGAGATTTATATCCCAGTATGTATCAGCTTTTGAGGCAGTGAGATCCGCATTGAACCCGGTGTACTTCTGATTACTCTTAACCCAAATCAAGGTCCAGAAACTAGGTATTTCCAGGTAAAATTCTTTTAAATGGTTTAATCCTTGATGTGCTGAGGATGAATATAACACACACATATCTGCAGAGTTTATAAATAGCCCTCATCATTTGTATTTAAGCTACACATTAATGTTCATCTTTAATGCTAAATGTGAGTACAGTTCCAAGCTAAATCAAAAATCTAGGACACAGTTAAGTGTATTATCAATATCCCAAAGAATTTTCTTTCCTTATGTTTCTCCCATGATATAATCTTTTTTCCCCTCTGTAACAGAAGGGTGCCGTCTTTCTGTTCCCCATTATAGAGGAGACAGTAATTTTCTCTCTCTGTCTGGGAAGGGCATTTCTGGAGGCAAAGGACATATTCAGTTCCTGTAAGCAAAAATCAGATAGGAAGCCACATCTTGATATAAATTTCCCAGGCACTTGATGTTGGTTGTACTCTAAAAGAAAGGTTTACCTTTGTTCTGCTGATTCCCAGAAGGATGGATATAACTATTGCTTTGAGTGGTGTCCATAATCCCCATAACATAATTTTTTTTCCACCTACTCCTTTGCTAAATGCTTTTTTCTTGGGTGTCTCTAGCAAGCTGAAGGCAAACTACCTGCTAACATTTCCTGGCTCCTTGTCTGGACCTCTAACACATTGCCATCCAGATAGCATCATATTCCTCATTTATTTTTAGAGGGAAAAGAATGCAATTAATGAGGGAGAAGGCTCCTAAGCATTAGTCTTTACAGAGATTATGTAGGAAAGGCATTGTTTATTGAGTAGAAGTTTCTAGTTAAACTCCTTCTGTCCCAAATGCATTCAGCTCAATTGCTTTCATTCAAAGCTTGTCCTGTGTGCTGCTTTTTAGCAAGTGGCTATCTACACGAAGATTTAATTTGTAGAGATGTAAATTACTTGACTTACTTGTAAATGTCATATTTATCTTCTGTATCTTGGCCAATAGAGCTCTAGAAAGCTGACAGAGGAAAGCATTAGCAAAAAACTTGTGCCAGGTACTGTCTTCAAAGACAAAATTATTTTTTATGGTTACAAATATACCTATCAAAATGTATATATTTCCATCTGCATAAATAAAATTAGGTAGAAAAATATTAATTGTGTATAAAATTTTCTCATAGCAGCAGTCTGCAGTCTTTCAGTCAGTGCAATAGAATCTCAGTCATGTACAGATGCCCCCCAGCTCCATGGGGCCTGCTGTTGTCATGACTAAAGAATTAGCACACACAGGTATTCTGAATAGAGAGAATCCATATCTGAAAAACATGCAAATTTGAAATTATTTGGGAATTTCTCTTCAAGACCTAGTGGTGGAACTATTAAATAGTTCACATTTGTATTATTTTGGTTATACAGAACAGCTAGTTAAAGCTACCTAGCTGTTCTGTATAACCAAAATAATTATTTTTCTTTTTTTTTTCTTTTTTTAATTTCAGTAGAACAACTACTAATACTAAGAGTACTAGTAAATGACTGCTAAGAGTACTAATAAGCATAAGGTAAAACAGCTGAATGTGTGAAGGATATTTTTCTGCAACTTTTAAAGCTCATTTTTTATTGACTATGTTTTCAGTAAAAAGTTTAGTTCTACTCAATTTGGTCTTGAAGAGATACAATAGGGCTAAGGTACTGATCTTCCTTTCACAAGTACCAACAAACATGCATTGGTATACTGGATCTAAAATCTCTTGTATATAAATCTTAAAAAGTGAAAAGATTATACTTTCAGTTGTAATGTAAACAATTCTTTGACATCTCTACAGTGAGTAACTTCCCAAACCATTAAACTCCTATTAATTTTGTAAAGAGTATTTTAAATTGTGAAATTATCTGGGGTTTTCTTTGTGTGAATCAGCAGAGATCTGAAAATAGGAATAAAAATATCAAATCTTTTTGTTGTAATATAAAAGCAGATAATGGAAAGGAGGGTGTACTTTTTTGTTTTCATTTAATTTTAAAGCACTTCAGAGCTAAGAACATGGGAATTTTCAGCAATAAATGCTGGATATAGTGCAAATGGTTTATCATCTTAGGACTCAGATAGGTGCAAGACAAAATTTGATAACCTATATTTAGCACAGCTAGACTTTTTTGCATCAATAAAAAAACTTGAAGAGGCAAACTCAATTTGGATTACAAATTTTAAGATGATTTTGCTAAGCTTTTATGTAAGCAAAAAGAGTTTTGTCAGAAAGTATTAAAGTGTAAATTGCAGCTGATAAACCCCTGTTATTATTTTGAAAGAGAAAAGGAGCTCTTCCTTAATGAGAGTCTGAGCCCTGCTTCATTATTTGGCACAATTTTGTGTTTGATTAAAAGATAATGACATTGGGCACCCATCTATTTGGATTTGAGTTGCTACTACAAATCAGGATATGAATCTATTTTAAGTGCACTTAAGTAGAATAATGTTTAAGTAAGCATTATCTTCACCTGTCTCATTGGGACTGAAAAGTGCATTTAGAACAGAGCAACTGTTTAATTATTTGACTGAGTCGTACCTGATGTGAAACTACTACTCACCATATGGCTTAATGAATCCCTAGTTAATAAGCTGTGAACACTATATTCAAAAGATAATAGAGTGAAATATGAGCATTTTAATTCTAAACCATATGTCTCAGGTATTAAAAGAAGGAAAACTATGAGCTGGTTTGTCATATTGGATTGGAAGAAAATAATTACTTCATTCTGTTTAAAAACAATATAGAATAATGCACAAGAAACATTTTTTATGACAAAAAATCTGATTAATGCTAAATAGAAAAAGAAGTGATGCAATGTACTTACTAATGTCAGTATTTAAATTTTTCTCCAAATACAAGCATCCTCTGTGTTGATTCAATAGTTCAAATTACTTGGAAGGCAGGATCAAAATGTGTGATTTTGTCTAAAAAAACATTTTGAGGGATAACAATAAATATTGAAGTATTTAGAGCTTTAATGTGAAGGACCTTAAAATTAAAGCTCATCAAAGCATTGAAGTAAGTTATTTGGAAAGAAATAATTGGCATCCTGTTGTGGACATTCCTAGTGTCTAAATCAGTATATAATGATGCTAACATGTCCTCTTTTAGTTAAGAAATTTTGACATCTACTTTCTAATGTCTGGTACAATATACATACTCTCAAAAAAGTAAAGATTTGCATTGAATATATTTGATTCACTGTTAAGGAAATCTGCTTGAGCTTTCTGGGAATGCAGTGCTTGTACTCCAAGTTTTGACCTTGCCTAACATCTCTCAATGTTAAAATACTTGATTTTAAATATACTGGATTAAGGATTTTGCATTAAAACGTGAGTCTTTCTCCATTTTGTGTTATTTATATCTAAGATTATTGAACTGAATGTCAAACTCTTCCTTTGACAGATGTTTATTGGGAATATTTCTCCTTTCTGAGATTATAAGAAATCTGAATTTGTATTTTATACATGTGAGAGATAATTCTACTAATTTGACCTCTTGTAATTGCTTTGGTATCTGGTCTTTCACTCTGGTTATCCTATAGCTGATGACTGTGTGATTAAAACCCCAAGAAGGAACAGCATAACATTTCAAAGCCTTCCTCTGTGCAAATCTTCCCTCCTCTGCCCACCCACTTGTAGGGCTTGTCATGGTATGGGGTCCAACCTGGTGCAGCCATGCAGCCATGCAGCCATGCAGCCATGCAGCCATGCAGCTGAGCTGTGTGCAAGTGGCTGAGAGAGGCGAGGTCCTCCCTGTCTTCACCCTGACCTGCTTTGAGCCTGCAGCTCTTGCTCTTGGTCTTGCCTGATCTGGGTGGGTGGATATTTCTGAGCCTCCCACTTCTTCATTCCTGACCCTGACCACCACCCCAGCCTAGCTTCAGCTCACCCCTGTCCCCATATCCCTGCCAGCCCATCCTGCAGCTGTGACCCTGCTCTGCCCTTCCTGCTCAGGAGCCCTGGAAGCAGAGCCCATCCTGGTGAGGTTCCCGCGCTGATGGCAACACTGTCACACTTGGCTCTCAGCATGCTGGTCTCTAGTCAGAATTTTGATTCCTTCCATTTTCTTCCAGGACAGATTTTGCTAAATATTCCTTGGGCAATTTGCTTTTATTTCAGATCTGATATTGTGTGGGACAATGGAACAACCTGTTGATGCATAAAATCACGTTAGATGTCTTTTTTCCTTCACTAATTTCCAGCTTGGCATGACTCCTACAGATATCAGCCTCCAAAGTCCTGCTGGATTCAGTGGAGCAAGGAGAAACCTGTAGAATTTTTCTGGATAAACACTGTGTGTATGAAGGGCATATGAAATCTAATAAGAATGTTTGATCACCTCAAAATTGTATTCTAAGTATTCTAGTAGTAATTTATTACCTGTATTTCAGCAAGGCTTTCACAATACTTTTTTTTTTCCGTTAGCAATTTATCATCTTCTTCATTAGTAATATATCATGTGCATAATAAGTATTTATTACTGTTTCTCTCTGGGCTGAAATTATGTCTGAGAATGAAAATATAAATGATTTATTGATACAGAAGAATACTAATTACTGAAAAAATCCCCAGAAAACTGGGATAATGTAGAGCTTTAGCACTGAGATATTAGCATCTCTGCCTCAAATAAATTTTCAACCTTAAGGTGTGTCTGTGAAGAATAAATATCACAGTGTTACTCATAATAAATACTGAGAGAGGAAATGTGTCTCAAGCAAAAAAAAAAAATAATAGAACTTTTGAAAGAATGAACTTGAGGTAAAATAAAAAGTTGATATTGTATTTGATGTGATAAAAAACCATTCTCTGTTGAAGAAGTTATCTACTTGAAAGGCAGAAGTTCTTAAATAAACATTGTTTCCTCTTCCCTCATAACTTTAGTCTATAATAATTTAAATTTTCCTTTTAAATTGTGAATTATTTGCTACTTCTATTTTTACGGCTGTATCAATAGTGAATAATATTATTCATTATTTAGTAAACATTATTATTAATTACTATGGTCCTGCATTTTAGCCCCTCAATTTACAGTATAAATAATTTACAGAAACCATCAAGAAAAAGGCAGACACTTTCCAGATAGACAAATTGCCTCACTGCTGAATTTTTATTGATCAGATCCCCCAAGGGTAACCAAACACACCAACAAATATCATAAATTCAAATATCATATTTCCAGTTAACAATGGAAATTGCCTGTCTCAAAATTATTCCATGCAACTCACTATGCCAAAGGACTCTGGAACTATCCAGCAGGGAGTATGGATCAGAAGAATAAATCATGGAGGGCTGTAGGTGGCTTGGGCTGAGATACAGTATGATTTTACAGTATTGATGTTAACGTGGAGGGAGCATATAGTTCTAAGCACCACATCTATACGTTATCCAGTAACTGATAAAGTGTCTAAGAAAAGCAAAAGCAGAAGATAATTTTGGAGTGCAGACAGGAAAATAGAGATTCTCTCTTCCTAGACTAATACCTTAAACATTTGGCTACTCAGACATTCTCATCTATATAGCTTCTCTATAGCTCAGAAATTTCCTGACCCATACATTTCTCTCAGTTCAGCAGCAGAGATTCAAACTGAGAAGTGAAAGCTACGTTAGATATGTTGCACAAAATAGCTTAGGATGAAGTGGTATGTAATTCTTCTAGTTAAGGGTATTTCTCTCTCCTGTGAGGATGAGCTATTCAACAGTCTGTGGAATACAAGAGATAACATCACCTCCTCCCCCATAAAAGAAAACAGTAGCTGCACTTTATATTAATATCAATTCTATCAGTGCCAAGTGTTCTAAGGAATGTTAGGCTTGCAGATCCTGACCTGGCTTTGGTACAAATTGGCTGCTCACACTGCTCAGAGAATATGAGCAGGATGCACAAACTGCAAAGTTTGAAGAAACAAACTGGGCACGTACAGAATTACAGTGCCTCCATCCAAAAGACCTCAGAACTCTGCATGTAGGGACCTGCATTTGTCAGCATCTCACTTTATGAACTGTAACCCACTGTGAAATTCACCTTAGTTTCATGAAAAAATAACAAATGCCAAGGTAAATTCTGGTGATGCAAGATACCTGTCCATTTTCTTACTTATGCAGGAAACAGAAGCTGAGTTGTGAAATAACACAGTTAATTTGATTTTTTTAATATATGAAAAAATCATAGATTTCTTGCTTCTTTTTTTAAACCATAAATATATATGCTGGCATTGCATATTTCATGATATGCAGTCTATGTGATATGCTTTTTAACTTCATATTTAATTGGTTTTTTTTAAAGCAGGTTATTTTCATTTTATTTTAAGTAGCATTGTATTCATTTTAGCTAATAGCTCTTTGGAGTGCATAGAATTGACTGCCTGATGTTGACATTATTTCATGTTAGTTTAGGTCTGCATAAGGTGGCACTACTACCTGAAATTCTTGTCAGTGTTTTCTTGATGGAAACATTGTCCCTTGTGCTGTAAAAATAAAAAAAAAACCACCCAACACCACCAGGCAGCTGAAGTCAATTGAAAAAACACCCAGCTGGAAGAAGCAGGTTTAAATATAGTTTTGGTGGGGTTTTTTTGCTGTTGGCTTTTTTTTTTTTCCCAGGTAAATTATCTCAGATGACTTCCCTGAGGTAGTTCATTGCAAGGCCACATGACTTCATGTGCCTGCAGTTATGGGTGGAGAAATAATCACCCAGGAACGAGGGGGTGGTGGGATGACTCGTTGATGACTGAGCTGGCTTAGGTCATATTAAACTGGTTATGAAACTGTAGGGTACAGCTCTACTCCATTTAAATGTGATAGGGTTTTTCTTTATAATTTATGTAAGTTCTATAATTTACATAGTAGTAATGTGTAAAGCCAGGAAAAATAGGGGAAAGCAGATAGATGAACACAGCTGTTACTAAAATGTTCCCACTATTACTTATACTGCATGGATTTTGATAAATAAGCATATACACATGAGAAGATGCAACAAAATAGAACCCAGGAGGGCAAATAATTGTACTATTTTGATTTCTGTGACTTTGGCAGAGCTTCTTACTCAAACTTAGAGCTTTAATTTTTTGCTGGCAGCATATCTATGGAGTTAGTTACTATCCCTCTTCATGAAGATCATTTTATTGGTAGTGCCTGCTTTGTGCTTTGGCGAGCCTACAGGGTGTGTTTAGCACCATGACATGTATTTGAACATTCCTCTGAGTCTACTTATTTTTACCCAAACAGTACAAGAGATTTCCTTACAAAAATAAAAAATACAAAGCCATACTCCCCCTCGAGGAATTACAAATAAGGGGTTTCATTGCAAATATCAATATATAAACCTATATACCTGATTCACTGCATAGAAACCATCAAAAACTACCTCAGAAATGTTTAGGTTTTCTATGTTCAAGAAAGTAGTCAGAATAATCTGAATGCTTTCGCTAATAAAATGTGTAGAACAAGTGAGAGCAGGAAGTATTTGCAAATGTTTATTTGAATAAGTGAGTCTGAGTCACTTGGATAACATTTGCAACCATTTTCCTTAAACAAGTACAGAAAGAAGATGGGGGGGTTGGGGGGGGGGAACAACAGTGCAGGCAAATTTTAATCCCCACTATTTTTAAGAACAACTTGTTTGTGAATGTCCCTGTCATTAAGAACTTAGTCCATATGTCTGTGTGTCCATCTTCAAATCTTTCCAATGTACATCCTCTGCTAATAAAAATTGCAGTTGTCCAGTACAGGAAAAATGCTCTTTAAGACAAATGAAGAATGCACATAACAGTAAGATAAAACTTACTCAAAATTAACTGTTCTACTGAAAAATGTTTATGCAATTTTGAATTAAAAAAAAAAAAAACTTCAAGGAATAAAGTGACTGATGCTTTACATTCTTCCTTTTCCAGGTAGACCTGTACTGAAGTATCAGGAAATAGAAGCTGCCTTCTAAGAGGTAAACTAGCCTCCCTACTTCTGAAAAAGCTTCACTAAACACAGTATATATAGACAATTTTTTTGTGCCCACTAATTTTCTCCTTGGTTCTTAAAAGTATGTTTACATGGAAATGCAAGTGAAGTGGTGAAGTTGAGCAGTGGATGCTGGGAATCCAATATCCCAAGAGTACGTGCTTCAGTAGTACATGTGAATGGGTGTAGCTTATTTGCCAGGTCATCTTGCACAAAAGAAATGCTGTTCATGTGTTCCAAGATGACTTTGAAATACAAAGAAAAGCACATAATGGAGATTTGAGAGGTTAGCTTTAAGAGAACATCTCTGTCCCATAAAATGCACACGCTATAAACATATGTGTATGTATGACCTCGTGATCTTGTACTATTGAGCATTGTGTTCACTCCCAAGCAGTTCATTCCTGAAGCATCCTGCCCAGTTAGGTGGGCTGTTCTTTTTCTGCCCTTGGTTTCGCTGTCCCTTTCACATCGTGGTAAAATAGGAGGTGAATGAGATATATATCTCTCCATGAATACTTTCTAGGTTCCTCCCCTGACTGCAACTGCAGAAGCAATTGTTTGTGATTGCTTGAATAGGTATGATTTTCCTTATCAGTTTCTCATATAGCAGACTATGTCATGCTGTGTCCTCTCAGCGTGCCATGGAAAAATGATATTAACTTATTCATTCACAAACTGGAAACACTGCATATGCCATGCGTTGAACTCACACTCCCATGAGAAAAGACAATTCCAGGCAAGTTAAGGGCCTATCAATCACAATAATTCATGAGTCACACAAACCTTTATGATTTTCTTTCAAGATTAATTCCTTACTCTAAATTGAATTTTAGGAGAAAGAATCTGAAATAACCTAAGTATTTAAACCATATACTTAATTTTTTTACCACTTAAACCTATACAATTAGGTCAAAAAACTATTAAGGTCAAGGTTGGATATCTAAGTCACTGGGAACTTCCTGTCAACATATAAACAATCCGTGCCAAAAATCCCCTTCATGCTTCACCAGAAAGGCACAGCTGGTGTTAATATAGCTTTCCCAGGCAAGCTTATAAGCATCAGGAATTACAGGGTGTAGCATCACCCTAAATATTTCCATTTTATGGACATGACATACATTAAGAGTCTTTTGTTTTGGAATGTAAATACCACTGAGACCGGCAGCTCAGTTGAATCATCAAACAGGAGATCATCTACAATTGCAGAGAAACTGAACCTCTGCATGTCCTGCTTTGAATGTCATGCCAAAAGAAGGTGAGGGTGGAAGCATGGTGGAAGGAAAAAAGGTGATTAACAGGTTGTTTCCTTGCTTTTTGCCTATCCATGTATATAGGCAAATCTATTTCCTATCCTCTCAAAACGGTTCCCATATTTATTATGTTCATCCTTGATTTTCTAGATATTTCAGCCCAAGACCAATGTAGATTTTAAGACATATTTACACTGAGCATCTTGCACAGATGTGAAATGATATGAAAATATATTTTGCAATTAATGGAGTAAAGTGGATTTGATATACCCCAAAATGATGTAATTTGCTATAGATTTTTTTCTTCCAGTAAAAACATTTTTTTTTCCTCAATTAAATCAGTGACGGAGTAAAAAAGGCATGGAGACAACAAATTATTATTAATTCCAATGCACCCAGTGAAACTGAGCAGGATTTGGCATGCTAATTGTTAAGCTACAAAACGAGGGAGAGCGTCTCCTCTAGCTGGCTGCAGCCAAGGTGCTTAGCAGAGCATGGAGAGAAGGTGAAAGAAAAGCAATGGAACATAAAGCATCAGGGAAGAATTGAGACAGGATGACATGACAGCAGGTAATGACTGGGAAGGGGAAGGGAAGCAACAAAACAAATGATGTGTTTAAAGCATAAAATGAAGACAAGCAATGCTTCACATTCCCTGCTGACGGGCAATCCGTGTTTCATTAGGATACCTGGTATTTAACAGAGGGAGAGGGACTGGGGATTGTGCAGTGTGGGACTGAGTTGGCAGGGAGGCTGCTAACAAGGTCGCCTGAGGGAGTGGGGACCCAGCTGCGAGCTCTGGAATTGGCTTCTCTCTTGTGGCTTGTAGGAAATGGGGTTTACACACCACACTGCACAATTGCAATCCCTACATGTTCGTTTTGTGGTGCTATAAATTGGTATCATTTCGAGAATATATGCTAATTTTGAAAAGCAACTCCACCTAGTAAACACGCAGGGCTTGATCTTTCAGCTTACTCAATAATGAGAAAATGTAGATCTTATTTTTACATAAGCCAGGCCATTGATCAAGATCAGAAAAGCTTCCTGTGTTCTGTAACTGACAGAACCCTCCAAATGTCAGCATATAAATATCCAGCTTTTACTGTGGAAGCTTTTAATTATGGACGCTTTAACCATAGAAACTTTCCTGCTAGAATTCTGCCCCTAAAATTTCCTTTTCCTCTGATGAAGGAACAGATTAAATTTGCTTCTGCAGTCCTTTTCTTCTGTGCACTTTATCTTTTCATGCTGACAAATCCTACTTTGTGAACTGAAAGGAAAAGAGTGGTTGAGCTGGGACAATGGGTAGGTAAGGCATCATGACATCTGTAACAACTCTATATATCTAGCTGTCCAACAAGATGGGAGTACATTCCTCTTGACACTAGGTGGGAACTTTTTGCTGTATATTGACATATTAAAATGGGTTAGGTAAGAATACATCACTCATTCCTCTATGATGTCTGTGTACTTTATATATTACACGTTAGTTGTGGCGTTTGTCTTTTTAGCCACAGCTGCCCTGCCATTATCAACCAAAAATTGCATGATTGGCCAAATGTGAGACAAATGTACAAACAAATTGTTGCAGATGGGGAAAACAAATAGAGATTCAGAGTTGTTCTCAAAGTTTTGGGTTTGTATTCCAAAAACATTTAATTAGGACTAAAAGAAATCCCACAAGAAGGTCTTTAGGACCTGTCGTGTTTCTCCAGTTCTGATGGAAGATATGTGGTGTTGTTTAGGACATTTCAGGTTCCAATTACTATAGCTCATGCCAGCTGGCAGCTTCTGCAAGGCACTGCTCATCAGCTAGAGAAATCCTCAATTCCATGCTTCCAATCTCCAATACACTTGCAGTACTACTCATGGATCCCTTGCAATTAGGAGGTCAGATGAGTTATGCTGCATCTGTTGAGATTTCGGCCCCCCCCTTGCTGGGGGCACTCAGAGCGGCCTTAATCAACAGATTTCTAGCCCTGTGCAGCTTTAAACCAGTAAAATACTATGAGATAAGCAAGAGCATCTGCTCAGATGGTTATTCAAGGTTTAGTTGAGTTTTTCAAAGTACGATAGCCTCAGTGTTCACTGTGCTGGGATTTCTGCACATTTGGTGTGAAAGGAATGCCTTGGTAGAATAGATCTAAGAATGGAATTGAAATGGCTGATTTAACCTAGGTGTTTTTAGCAATGATGGTGATTTAACCATGGTGTTTTTATGATACTGTGGTTTGTGGGAGTCTTACTCGATTCCACGGCTTGGAATTTCTGACAGTTGACTATATAATGTAGTAGTAAGAAAGAGTTTTTATTTGTAATGAATAATACTCTTGTTTAAGCTGATATGGTATTTTATATAGAATCCAGAAATTGTAATGTTAGATCTTTTCATATTCTATCTTTTCTAGATACTTCAGTGGGGTGAGGAAGCTAAGTCACTCCTAACAGAATAATTGGAAGTCAAATCTAACTGGACTTTCAAACATTGTAAAATGCTCAAATGATTTTTTGATTTTAGAGACACACAACATTCAAAAGTATTTTGCTGTAATAGTAGGGTAATAAAGGTGAGACCTTTTATACTTGTCTAAAAATCTTAGATTATCTTTGTATATAATTTAGTTTCTGAATTTTTAGAGATATATATCATACTGCATATGACTTGTAGGATACTGTGGGTTACTTGACTTTTTCCCTTAGAGATTAATTCTAACATTCAGCTATACCACATGACTATGTTTGCAGCACCCCTGCTGGTGCCAGGGTGTACCTCCTGAGGTGAAGGACTGAAAACAAAGATAAACCTTTTCCTCAGGAAATCTTGGATGAGGGTTTTGGAGGCTGGGATTTCCAATGTAGCCTGCAAATAAGAATCACGAATATAATGTCTGACTTTTACAAGGTACCACACTTGAGGAATAGACATATCCCAAATGAACATTTATGAATTTGGATGCTGTATTTCATATGTCAGATGAGAGTTTTTAAACAACATGGAGGCAGAGTTGTTTTCTTTTTATGCTTTCAAGTTTTTTTTTCCACAAGAAGACAATAAGATAACTAGTTTACCCCATACCTCTGCACAATTAGCTGGTCTCATTCACCTATTATGCCATGTGTGTTTTCCAAAGGGTATTGTCAGTAGAAGCTCATTCTGGAAAATGTTTTTTTTTGTTCAAACTGCAACATCCTAAATATCCTAACTGTTTCCAGCCTGGAGAGGGTATCACGTGACACCTGACTGTACAGAAATCCACATGTGTCTCCAAAGATCTCACAGCAATCAGTTCACCCCATCTTGACTGCACTGCACGTCTTGTCCACACACTTACTTGTAAATATATAAGGTAATATCCAAATTGTCAGAGTTTTGGAGGCAATGGAGGTTCTAATTGCCCTGAGTGGTCTGTAATGTCCTTCTTTTGCATTCTCTGCCTCTGCAACCTCTCCACTTATGGAGTTTGAAGCCTGTGTGCAAACTGGGCTCAGAGATGCTACAGCTGAAACCTTGGAATATCTGAATGGTGCAGATGAAAAGGGAGTGGCAATTCTGGTCAGTTCATCACACATTGCTTTTGCTCTTCCTCCCTCCTAAGGGAGAACTCCTCACACTCCTCTCCTGCTCCAACATGGGGTCATTCCCATGAGACAATTACCTCCATGAGCTACTCTGGTGTGGGTCCCTTTCATGGGGTGCAGTCCTTCAGAAGCAGTGTGGATTCTCCATGGGATCACAAGCCCTGCCACCAAACCTGCACCTGCATGGCCCCCTCTCTCCAAGAGGCCAAGGTCCTACCAGAAGTCTTCTCCAGTCCAGGCTTCCCATGGGGCTACAACCTCCTGCTCTGGTGTGGGGTCATCCATGGGCTACAGGTGGATCTCTGAATCCCTGTTGTCCTCCACTGGCTGCAGGGACACAACTGCCCCACCGTGGTCTCTGTGGGCTGGAGGGGAATCTCTGCTCTGGTGCCTTCACTGACTTTAGTGTCCTCAGGGCTGGTCCTCTCACATACTCTGATTCTTTTGTTCTCTAACCCCAGTTATTACTGCACTACAGCTTTTTTCCCCTTCTTATCTATGTTATCCCATAGACACTACTGCTGATGTTGGCTGGCCTTACCAAATGGTGGACCCATCTTGGAGCCAGCTGGCATTGGTTCTTAGACATTGGGCATGGGGGAAGCTTCTGCCATTTTCCCACAGAAGCCACCTTTTTAGCCCTTCCCATCCCCACTACTGAAACTTTGCCACACAAACCCAATATATCCATGGAGATGGGGTCCCATTGCTCTGGGAATATCTCCTGGAAAGTCTGCATTTATTTCTCTTCATCCAACTCAGCTGAACTGCTGGCTGTCTACAGTCCATGGGGATAATGTCTGGCAGACAGTTCCACACAGGCATTATCCACCCTCTTTCTGATGGTGAGAAAGAGGGTGCCTTGAGCAGCAGGGCTCTGTCTCAGATCCATGTTGCCTGGTGTGCTCTCTGACACCCCTTACAGTGCCTGTCTGGTAGTCCTTGACAAGCAATGGCACTCTCCCGGCTAGTGGAGGTCATTTTTGCCCCAGTCAATTATTTGTGATAGTAAAAGCTCACAGTTCTATCTGTGTCATTGGCATTCACTATCATTATGTTCCAGGCGTGAGACCAAGAGATTTTCTTCCCCTTCTTCAAACTGATCTTCTCAGACAAAATCTGCATCATAACTTTATCTCACACAAACAAATACATGCATTTGTCAGGAGCCTTTCACACCTCAATTGGAAGTACACTGGGAAATAAATTGCAGCTAACATTATTATAATAGGTTAAGAAATACAGGAATATTGTTTCAAATGTGGCACCTATCTAATGACATAAAGACTGTAGGGCCTCATACATGCACAGAAAAGTCTGCAGCCCCTTGCAGTGTTCTCAGGACCTTTTATGGTTTCCCATTCATGTTTTCTTTCTTTAGTACATTGCTTGAATTGGTTCCCCACTGAGATGAAAAGACACTGGAAAAAAACCTTTGTAAAGGAAAAAAAAAAGTTACTATAGCTGTTGTTCTTGCTATACTTTCAAATAGTACATTTTCTGTCTGCTATTTACATGAAAAATATCAAGAGAAGACTCAGTGTATTAGTCATCATGTTTGGACAGTGGTGGCAAAACTCACACATAATCACCTTTTCAGGACCCAGAGTTCACCAAAGTAGAAAAAAAGTAAAAATTCTGAAGGCAACAAAATGTCTATTCTGCAAAAACTGAGCAAACATAATGTACTGACATTAGCCTTGGCAAATGACCACATTATATTTTGTAGACCTTGCCACATAATTCAGACTGCACTGCTCCAGTGCTTAGTCTCTTGGCAATGACTTTATGAGTCAAAGTGAATCAGTGTTGTAGTGAATCCAAGTACTATTATTATCAGGGCAGTAACTCCTCTCAAGTTTGAGGGCTTCCTCACTTGTTTTCTCCACTTATGTGCCACATTGTGTCCTGAATTATACTTTACCTTCTCACATTGCTTTCTTCTCCATGTTGCCCTTATTGTAATAGTTCACTATGCTCTTTCAAGCTTTCTGTTTTCCAAAAAGGACAAGAATTGCCTACCTCTTTCACTTGATTCAGCATTAAATATTTTTTTTATTTTTTGTTTTACATTGTTTTTAATTGTTTTTGCTATTATGCATAAGTGCATCAGTTCTACATATAAGTAACTAATGTTTTTGATGTATACTGTTGTGATTTTGCTGAAAAACTGAGAAACAAATGAAATGAAGACTTGAGATGGAAACCACTGAAGACTTAGGATAAGCCAAATGCAGAAAATTTTACCTTTGGGCAACAATGTGACTAGATTCAGATCCTTTTTTCCTGGCAGGAATTAGAAAAATATTGTATTTTTGTGCATTTTTGGATGATCTCTGGCATTTCTTTTATTGCTGCCTTCATTGTTCCTGTAGGTTTTTTGAATGTGCTGGCACTGGTAGGTGGCAGTAGAGACACACACATTCAATGGCATAGCTGGTAGAGCTATAACTACTATTTGAGTAGTAAAGTTGTGTATTTAGGCATCATGAAATGACTTTTGATGAACCAGTGTCCACCAGCAAATGTCAAACCACACTGCAGATGCTAAGCACTGTTAGTAACTGGTAGGTATTAAAGATTCTAGCAAATCTCAGATATTGCAATAGATCTGGAATCACTTAAACAGACTTTCTACCTCCCTAGAGTCTTTCTTAGCTGTTTCTTCCTCAGAAAAGGTAGAAATTCATTGTGAAGCTATGGATTTCAAGTCCAGATCCTATTTTTTTTTTTTTTTTTTTTTGTAGTCAGTAGCAAGGCCTAAGCTTTTTGCTCAGGAAAATGAATAACCAAACAATTTTCACTCTAAAACAGTGGACAAATTTAAACTCAGTGGTGTGGAGTTCATCATAGCTATAAATGAGCTTATTTTTAAAAATCAAGGTAGAACTGGGTCTTTTTGTTAATTGTTATGAAAGAGAAAACAGAAGTTTATAAAATGTCCCCATTTTAGAAATCATGTTTCTCAGATACAAATTTATTGTGAGGTAGTTTGTAAAAAGACACACATCTCATCTGTTAAAAAAATCAGCATGATGTCAGAATTCAGAATTCAATATCTGCACACAAGTAAATGCATAGTACACGTGTGAGTTAATTGTAATTACAATACAGGTGCAGAAACACAGTATTTTAAATTTTATCCTGTCTTTTTTTACTTTTAGTACTTATTTGAAAGCAATGACATATTTGTATAGAATATAATGGTTACTCAAACACTGGTTAGTTTTCTAAAATGAAATTCTGTCAAGAAAAAAAAAAAAAGAGGATATGGCAGTAAAAAAAAATAGTAGCAACAGCAAATGTAAAACCATCTGCCAGCCTAGTTTGCCAAAGTGCCAGATGCTGCCTCTAGTAGACTCTGTTCCAGTGCTTTGGCATCTGGATGGTCCTTTGTAATGAGGCAAAACTTTGACAGCTACTGAATTTTGGGGCTATATGTGTGCTTGGTTTAACAATGATAATATTTTCAGACATAAAGCTTCAGTAGAAGCCATCTCATGCAAAGTATGTAGGTCCAAGCCTTCCAAAAAAAAAAAAAAAAAAGAAATACCGATAGAAAATAAAAGTATTTATACACTAATTAATATCCAATAAAGAGGAGATTTTTTGTAATTTTTGTGTCTTGGTAATAAATGTTTATGAAAGTTATATGTAAACTGTTCTTTAAAGAACTGTGTTAAATAAAATACAAGGAGGCAGAGAACACAAGTAAAAAATGTTATTCTATTTGTGTGATTTATAGGGAAATCTGGGGAAAAAAAATTAGGAAACAAAATATTCTGCCTGTGCTGAATAAGAATAGTCATAGACAAATAAGTAATAAAAATGCATAAATAGTTTCATGCAGACTAATGACTAATTTTAAGAGTTAATTAAGAAACAATATGATAAGCATGGTTTTTTTCACCTTAATAAAGAGTAAAAAGTCTATGTTCCATGAGTTCCTTGCAGATAACAATTATTTTTGTGATTACATTTCTTAGAGGATATTCATAACATGATTAAATACAATGTTACACCATTATATATATATATGTATATATATATATATTTGTACATAAATATATATTATAGAAGTAAAAAATAGTGCTGAGATTTAGTATGTTGTAATACCATCTGAATTTTTGAGCTTAAATTTCTGCAAGCTCATGTGGAGCTCCAAACTGTTGACTATATGCCCTAGAGAAACTTTAAGGGGAAATTTTTAAGGGAGAATTATGAAAACTTGTTTCTTGGTTGTCAAGTTGATAATCTTAAATCAAAGGCATTAGCTGCTTGAAAATCTAGATTTCAGTGTTTATCATAAATGTGATTGCACCAATTCTTCTTACTAAGAAATGTGTTTCTGCTGAAAATCTGAGTTGAAAAACAAATAATACAAAAGTTCTCCAGTGCTCTTTGAAAGTAATACTGTAACTTTAAAATTTTCCAGAATTGGCCATAGTGGACCAAAGCCATCTCAGTGGAAAGATGTAGAATAATATTCTTTTGTGTAGTGTTGCCTTTTTTTTAACAGTTGAAATTTCCAAAATACACCCTACTTTGTGAAAGCCAGGCATGCAGGTGCCTGAGAAGACTGAGAAGAGAGTTAGAAATTTCCCTACTGCCAAAATGATGAGGAATCAAAGCCTAGATTATAGCTGAAAACACTTACAAATGCTCTCTGAAAATAGCACTGCAGATTCTGAAAGCCTTTTATATGCTCTTTCCATTTTGATTTTGCAAGACTTTCTATGACAAATAAAAAGAAATTGTGTAATTTTTTCTTCATAAAGAATGATTTAAGGTGGATAGTCAGTGTTGTGCATTTAAAAAAAGCCAGGAGCAATGTATGGGAGCAGAGGCACCTGTTATTAAAAATGGGTGTGAGTCTGTCTGTGTATGTGTGTGTGTGAGATGTTTTTATCTTTTTTCAGTTTTGCTGTTCATCAGGTCTTGGTTATAAACATGCATACAGAATGTGTTTCCCTATCAAAAAACAAGCAAGCAAACAAAAAATCACCTAGAAAAGCCTCTCCTCTTTCTTATTTGTCTTCTCTTTTGTCCTCCTTATCAACACTGACAAGTTTGTGTTTAGCTTTGTTGATCATGCTCTAAGTAGAAATGAAAGGCTTGAACTCATGTAGAAGGTGGCATGTAATAAATAAGGTGTTACATATGAAAATGCAGATCTTGGACTCATTTTAAGGTAGTCAAAGTGACTATTAATGGAGAATTGGAGGACTGGAGGAAATGGTAAAGATAAGGGAATCAATGGAGGCTGTGAGGAATTTCACTACTTGGTGGCTGCAGATATTCAGTCAAGTGTAGGGCAGTTGAGGTGAAGGACAGCTGTTATGAAATTTGTAATTAAAACATCTGCAATTTCTGTTAAGACAATTACAGGGCAACAGTGGCATGTCAGCTTTTAAAACAAAATTATAACTAATTCCATTAGCTGGTCATTTAGCAGCTAACTTGTTCATTTAGCAAATAAGGATGACCTGTACTGTTAGTCAGCAGGACATCATAAAACTTTAAAGATTTTTTTTAACTATATGTTCTGTATGTGGGTAAACACAC
The DNA here is from genome assembly GCF_050655825.1 of Lonchura striata. Classification (NCBI taxonomy): domain Eukaryota; kingdom Metazoa; phylum Chordata; class Aves; order Passeriformes; family Estrildidae; genus Lonchura; species Lonchura striata. Next base: position 101,874,945 of record NC_140704.1, read on the forward strand.
CTTTTCAAAACAGTGCATCAAGGAGTCATTCTGATACCAAAAAGATTACTAATAGTAGAAACTATATACCAAAAGACAATACTATTGTGTTTCTATAGCCAAAGTTATGTTTTATGTTGGTTATATCCAGAGAATGCCTGGCTGCCCTTTTCATAGCAATATGTCAGTTCTTTTACATTGTGTGTGATGTAGGGAGCAAACTGGTTGAACAGCAACTGACTGGCAAGCAGCCTTTAAGTGCATCTGTACAGTATTATGCTTTAAAGAACACCTTGTCCCTTTAAGGCTCAAATGTTAGCACAACAGTGTTCCTCTCCTAAGTAGCTCAAAGTGAATTCAATAAGGGGTAAATTGCTTTGGTTACACTTAGTTCTGCTAATCCTTCTTCTCCACCTCCTTTGCTCTGGTTTATGTATAATACCTTCCCTCTCAGCTCAGGTGTCTGTTTCTGAGGAAGCTCATCAACATTTTTTTCAAAGAAATCTATTTCTTCTAAACACCAGCAGGGCCCCATGATAGCAGGGAGTAGGTTTGTTACTTGTTTGTCTGTTTGTTTGCTTTTCTACCTTTGTGTTACTATTCAGATGTCTTATTTTCCTGGATAAGCAAACAAGCTCGTACATTGCACTGAACTGCGCTGCACAATATTTAAAAACATTTCCTCAGAAATCATGATTGCAGTGCACACTCTTCCCTTTCACCTCTGCCCTCTCTTGCTGTATGTTAACACCTATGGAAATCAAAAAATAAAGGGAGAGAAACTGAACTAATTCACTGAAATTCAACACATCACATGAAATATGGAAAGTACAGCAGCTGGACTTCTACTGACATAAAGACACCTGCTTGGGTAACATTTTCTTCCTTTAACGGCTCTCATGCTCTTGTTAAGTGTCCAAAACTATCTTATGTCTTCTCAGAGTATATGCTTTTGCAGATCTAGTATTACATTATTCTCTTAAATTATTTAGTAAGTGTATAAATTAAAGTCAGTAGTTTGGGCATTTTTTTCTTATATATATATATATATATATATATATTACAAAAACATCTGTTTTCTCATTATCTTAGTCCTAAAACTCTGAAAAGTAAATGCAGGAGTGAAAGGTCTGAAATGTTTTTGAAGCTGTTTGTGCCAAAGGGAATTTAACAATGATGTCCTAATCCCCCAAAGCAACACCTCCAAAACTGACCTATATGGCCAAAATTATAGTTTTATATTTTTAAAATGTTACAAGGAATTATCTTCCTGACTGTCAAGACAAACACAGGTGAGCAAAAAGGGAATTATTTCTGAGCTCACTAAGTTATTCACTAATGAGCATAGAGTAGAAGGATTAATTTTAATTGTAGAGGAAAGGTGGATGTTGAAATCAATCATAATACAGTAGTTAATTGGCAGGTTAAACAGGACAGAAGTATGCTACGGTCTGCAACAATAGATATTTATTGCTTATATACAGCAAAACATTCAATTTAATCTGTATTGTTGAAATTAATGAGTCTTTTCATCGATAACAATTTTAGTCCTGTAATTAACAGCAGACTATGTATAGGAATATAAAAGGCTTCTTGATTTCACATTTGACTGCGAAAAGTAAAGAGGTTTTGTACACCACAAGAGGTATTGGAAAGAAGTTAGCATGGAGAAGGCAGACAAAGGATTTTTCCCTAAGCATTTGTTTATTTGTTTAAGTTGCACTGGTTTTTTCTTAATACTAAAATCAATCATCAAAAGTTTGTTCTAAGTGTAAGTATATTAAATAAGTAAATTTCCCTTGTTGTCTCTAAAGGTAGGACCCAAAGAAAAAAAAGCAACAAAATATGCCAATAATTTCTCCTTTCATAAAACCTGAGTTAATTTCTCTATTTAGTTTTATCTGTCCCTGTGATGAAGCAGGATCTAGTGTGCTTTCTCTAAGGGTTTCACGTTGACCCTCACAAGCCTCTTCTGTGTTACCACAGACCCCTTGGAGCCACCCTAGTTCCTGACAGAAGAGGGTGTCTGTGGCCAACAACTGCTCTGATTATCTCAACAGATGTTTTTCTGTCCAGCAAAGACATGTTGTGACATAATATTTTAATTTTGCTACTCCTTTCTCATTTCTTACCACTTAGCTTATTTCCTCTGTCATTTCTTCTTTAAGTGTCTTTTTATCTTCAATTCTCTTCTCTATCTGCAGATTTCTACCCCTTGATCTGTATCACCTATAATCTTTCTGTTCCTTCCTTTCATAGCTCGGACACCAATTCCTCTTTCTTATATCTGCAGAAATTATACCCCTCTTCTTTTTTTTTTTTTAATACCTTCATTATCAGTTTTTTTATCTTCTCAGACATCTCAAATACTTCTTAGCTGAAAATGGGTCAGGGGCAGCTCATCATAAGCCATTCAAAAGGGATGCAAGGATTGCTGAACCTGCTCTTAATAATTTGTCTTCTCCTTATTCCCTCTTCTTTCTTCTTCTCTTTCTTTGTACCAATGAATCTCTAGGATTTCTAAAGAAATAAAAGGAGAAATCACACACATTTTTCTTACCTATCTTGGTTGACTAGAAGGATTTTAATACGTAAAGTACCCATCAACCAGTAGCATCAGATGGAAAAAGGATGAGAAATACAGATCTAGAGGAGGTTCCACTGTCTGCCTTCCTGGAGAAAATTAACATTTTGACCTTGGCTATGACTTTGCACGAATATATGTCTTCTTGGATGAACTTCTGTTGCTGAGGCCATTTCCTGGGTCTCACTGAGTTGCCTCAGGCAGGGGCAGTGCCTGAAGACTGAAGCTCTCTGTGATGGTTTTGGCAGAAGCCATTACACTCTCCAACCAGCATAACTTGGTTCCTGTCTGCCCTCTAATTACCTAGCTGCATATACAGAGCTTCAGTCTATATTTCCTCAATGGTCAAATTTCATCTTCCTAGACTTTTCTTCTTAGAGGAATCATAACCATGTAAATACCTTTTTTAAAATTGAGTGATGTGATTTTCACCTGTTTTTGGTTTTCTGTTGAGTTTTTTGAGTTTCTGATTAGACATGTTCAGCCATAAAATGTTGGGGTTATCCCAACCGGAATTGTCCATACATCACTGGGGGAAAGAAAACCCCATATAAATATGGCACTGCTGTCATTATAAGTATTTGTGTTGCAAATCAAGAACAGTTGCGAAAGCCCCAGTGCAGTATGTCCTAGTAAAGCAAATTGAGCCATAGGAGCATGCTTCCACACACAAAACAATGATGTCGGGATAATAAAAACAGGTGAAAATTTGATTCTTCTGTGAGGCTACTTTCATAAAGCAGCTGCTAAAAAAAAACTGATTAAGTACTAGGATATGAGTCTTACTTCCCACCAACTCAGCAAGAGGTTTTTTTAGTTGTGAAGGTTTTGAGCTGACACCTGATGTTGATTTAAAGAGACAGGTGATTATCCACAAAGTGAAAATTAATGTGGCATTATTCCCTGAGGTATAAGCTGCAATAGCAATCAGAAAAGAGATAGAAGGATACTGTAATAATGGAGGGAGTGCAGTGCTGACACTGGTGGAGCTGATATGAAGTTGATAGGAGTTTCATTTTGGAGGTGGCTGCACTGATGTGGCTCAGGTAGTTCTCAGTCCCCATGTCAGTTGCCAGTACCACCAGACACACCTGATCCCCTCTCTCTCCTCCATCCTCTCCTTTGCTTCAAGCTCCAATTTACAATTAATATTTTAAATTAACCTGCTAGTGCTTACCATGTCCTATTTCAAAAAGTCAACAAATGGGCTGCAAGACCCATCATTATTTCATGCCTTGTATTTTCTCTCTTAGCTTGAGAAGAATGACTGGTTTTATTGCAGGCTACCATTCACTTTTCTGTGTTTCTGTTCTCTCTCATTCTCTCTTTTTATTTCCTCTTCTCTTTCTCCCCATACCTTTCAGTGCCAATGGATTATAAATTATGAACAATATTATTTCTTCAAGGAAACTAGCTACTGCATATCTTCTGTGCTGGCAGGGAGAATGCTTATATAAGGAAATGAATGGGAAGGGAATTAAAAATACTGTTAGAAAAAAAAAGGAAGATGCAAAAAGTGGGCATATTAAAATTATTTCTGCCTTTTCTCTCTTCCTTACCTATTCTCTGTTACAAATATGTTGTTAGGACACAAAAGGGATTTTTTGAATGGATATTCATTACATTTATAATTAACACACAGACTTTTGTGTCCATATTTTCATTAAAAATTGCTCAAGAATTCCATGAGATTCTATCAGTTGTAGTAACCTCATATGTTTTCATTGCCACAGGTATCAGTTTTTTGCCAGAAAAAAATGGCTGTTGCTTTACACATCAAAGGAAATTTAAATATTCAAAGATTATTACTCTTGCCTTTAATTCATGATCTTTGTGAATCACCACGATTGCAGATTTTTGCAGAGATCCATATAAGGTGGAAATCTCATAGCTTAGGTTTGAGCTCTAGAGTATATGTAAAAAATGGAATAATATTCCACTTATTTTGCATGTCTTTCATATAAAAATGACCCACTGTGCTAAAAAAAAAAGCATTTTCTTATCATCCTGGCAACAAATACACATTTTCTTGTAATTGTATTATGTGAGATTCATTTTATAATTTCATCAAGTTAAGGGAAATATAAAGCAAACTCTGTCTTAAAAATGGGGGCCATAAACATATGGGATTCTGAAGACACCTGCCTCAAAACTTCATGTGTACAATTTGTTTTCCCTTTTTATTTTAAGTCAGTTAACCTGCAGATTTCATCCAGTTTTTCATCAACCTTTTGCATATTCACTACTGTCAGTCATAAGGAGTGTTACATAAAGGCTAATGATAATAGTTTTGGCTTCCTGTAGTTCTCCTGCACCCTTGAAAGTCTTCAGATATTCCACTGGCATTCTTAGTGAGATACATTGAGACACTGTGCAACAAAGGGTTATTGTTATTAGCAGACACAACTTTTTCTGTCTTGGTTTTTGGTATTTGCTAGGAAAATTTTTAACCAGTGTTGACAATGAGTGAATCTGACCTGTTTCATAGTCTTCTCACCTGTTATAGACAGAATTCTCATTAAGTGCCTGATATTTTTATTCCTGAAACATCTTCGTGTTGCTGGAAGCATATCAATTGATAACAGAACACCTTTTAAATAAATTCAGTACTGAATAAACACCTGTTCATGAAATCTGTAGCTCTCTCTGTGCAGTGTGGTAGCAGATGCTCTTGACGAGTATGATACAGACTGACAGGCAAGTCAGATACTAACAAACTATACTACTGATGAGTCTGGTTGCTGTGGAAGATTACATGACAAAAAACTCTGTATTTCTCTCTGGAATAAAAAAAAAACAACAAAAAACAAACCTTTCTGCATGGAGAAATGAAATATCGTTTTTAGTTTAAGACTATCTTAAGATCCAAAGTATTATTTGATATTTGAACAAAACTGAATTCTCCAGATCTCCAGAGATTCTGGCTTTTTCCAGGCCTTTCATTTTCAGATGTGTACTCTTGCAGAAAAGGATTTCTGGTCAAGGGAAATGAAATTTCAGAAGCACAGGTAGAAAATGGGGTTTGTGCTGATAATACTGAGCTGTCTAGATAAACTGAGAGACACTGTTAGTCTTTTGCAAAGGCTGACATGAGATGTTTAGACAGACAGGTTTGTACAAATGCCAAAAGTGAACACAAAATCTTTTTTTTTTTTCCCTCTATGGTCTGAGAGGTAATTTGAAAGTCATAGGCAGATTGAGTAAAATTAACTTTTTCTGTTAAAGAATTTGGCCTTGATGCTTTGCTGCGTTGACACAAAACTGTGTGGTGCAGTCACTAAAGAAGAAAGAATAGAATAGAATAGAATAGAATAGAATAGAATAGAATAGAATAGAATAGAATAGAATAGAATGTTTCTTCAGTTGGAAGAAAGCTACAAGCATCATGTAGTCCAGCTGCTAGTGGGACCTCTAATAGAGGAATCAGAAGAAATCTCAGAGCAATGTATCCCTGGCATGAATTTTTCTGTCACTGAGAGACAGCTTAACTTGCTCCCAGCCCAACACAGTTTCTGTTCTGTTCTCTTACTCCCTCAGCAGCCTGTGATGCCAGCCACCACCTGCTGTACTTCCAGGTTTTTTTTTCCCTTAGTAAAAGTGAGTTAGGTCTGGTGACAAGCATAGTTCATTACTTCAGCTGTGTTTACAGCCAGTCCTGAAAGTATTTTAAATGCCCAAAATTCTGCTTCTATGCATAAAGCTTAAGAATGGATTAATCTTAAGAAAGAAGGTAAAGCAATTAAATGTTGTCTTGGTGGGAGCTACTAACAGCTACAAACATGAGATTCTTGGATTGAAAGGGAAGGTTCTTGTGTGAGCAATAGCATACAAACCTGTAAAAGCATAAGCATAGGAATAAATGTTCATGTTTTCCAAGAGAGATTTGCACTGAATATTTTCAGAATATTCAGCTATTGTTTGGGAAATAATATGGGAAGTAAGGTTAAAAGTTATCCTAACAACCTAAGTTATTCAAAGTGAGAGTATGACTGTGAGAAGCAGTGAAAGGTCTGAGTTAACTGGGTACAAAATAGCAGAAGAAAGTCGATGTAGATGAGTGTGAAATGATGCAAAGAGAATACCCATCCCAAAACCTGACTTCACCTGTGCAGCAATGCAGTTTAACCAGAAAATCTGGAAATCAACTGGAAATTTGGAAATCTGATCTTAGAATTGTAATAGTTTTTTAAAAACTCCATGTCCAATAACAGTTGGAAGCAGATAGGATGTTAAAAATTATTAGGAAAATAATAATGAAAAAAAAAAACCCTATATCTTCATTTCAAAACACTAAAATCTATTAAACTCTGTTCCATTCTTGTATTTTTATCTCCTGAAATGTATTACACCTTCAAAATATTCAGGAAAGGGCAGTAATAGTGATCAAAGGAATTAAATAGCTTCAAGTGAGTAAAGAACTACATTCTGTCCTATAATTATGTCCTTCCCAAGGCTTTTCCTATGGGCCTCTCTTGGGGACAGGATGCTAGGTTGTGAGGACCTTTGATGTGGCCTGGTATGGCACTGCTTCAGCCCTGCTGTTTCTGTTGTGGAGGGGAGGAGTATGATACCAGGGCAAACCAGCAGAGTTAAATTTCACTGAAACACAATATTCCCCACTGCTTTCCTTTGAAGGAGTGCTGCTTTCCTTTTATAAGGGAAGTGTGAGTGAGTAAGGCTGTAAAGGAATTCAGGTTAAGCACTGCCTCATCTTGAGAAGTTCAAACACACACCTTCTAACTCTAAGGGGATTTCCTCCCTAAAAGGCTGAAATTAAAGCTATTCTCCAAATAAATATTTAATCAGGTTTTTTGAGTTGCATTTGGCTATGTCTTCATTAGCAAGCAGCACAGCAGAACAGAAGCAGATCTTTAGAGTGAGTCAAAAGGAACCCAGCTCATGTGCCAGGGATGGCTCCAAGGACGAAGCATGCACCAAGGGAGTCAGTGGAGGGTTTTGCTTCACAGCCATAACCCTGATACAGCACTACAAGCTAATACGCGTGTGATCTCTGGGAATCTAATTCTTGGCCCTGTGTGTAATCAGGCTAGATATAAAAGAAGACTGACAACATTGTGTTCTTTTTCTCTGATACAATAATTGTCCTTATGCAATTGTTTTGGGTTTTTTTTTAGTACAGTAAAATGTGAATGGAAGAGTGGAGCAGAATCATCTAGGGCAGTCATAAAAGGATGATAATATGGATCTGAGTGCCATTGGGTGGAGAATAGTGCTGCTCAGCAAAATCCTTGTGAGGTATTGCACTATTACCATTAAACTCTCCTCTCAACTGCTTCACAAATGAAGGTACAATCCTATGTTGTCTGCCAAAAAAGACATTTTAGGCAAAAAAGACTAGGTCTTTATGAATCTTAAAGTGGTATATGAAGCCTGCTAATGTTCATCCTAAAAGAGTGAAGAAATGTAAGTCACTTCTGTTTTTTCAGTGTTTTTAAAAACCTGGTTAATCTTCTTGGAGGTGCATAACTTTTTATAAAATTACAGGTGAACTCAATAGTTACACACAGCATAAGAACCCAAATTGTGACTTTTGCCTTATGGTTGTAAAAATAGCACCTTCTTTAGTCTTTAACAAAAAAGTAAAATACAACAAGGAATGAAAATAACATTCTGTTGAGGGCTTTCTGTCATATTTGTCATCTTAAGACCTTCCAAACCCTGACATTATGCTTCAGATTACTCTTTCAGTTTATCAAACAGTGAATTGTTAGAAAAAGTTTTCCTAAAGAATGTGCAAGCAGTAACTTGCTTATCTTCACTTATAACTGGCCTGCTTTGTCTTGGATTTCAATGCTGACAGAAGCTGCATATGTGGGACCAAGGGCCGTTTGAGTTTTCAGTAGCCAGAATGTTGCCATTTGATACTTTCTTCACTGACTTGGGTTTTGTAGCAAGGTATTGAGCCTAAAATCCATTTTCACCCCAGTGATAAAGTAATTCCTTCTTCTGCTATTGTTTTTGCAGTGCTTATGCTGTAGTCTAAAGATTCATTTGGGGTTAAGCCCCTATAGACCTTATTTCCTTTAGATACTAAATGAATTCCTCTGAACGGTAACCCCTATCACATTTATGGGCATAGGTGCTATCTAAATTGTAGTCATTTCCTGGCAAGGACTGTGAAAGCAAGAGCTTTAGCCAAGAACACAAGGAATTTTTCAGCTTCCTATGTTTGGGGTTTTTTGGTTGGTTGGTTTGGTTTGGTTTGGTCAGGGTTTTATTTATTTTATTTTTAACTCACAGCAATTTTCAGACTGTTTTTCATAAAACAGTTCATTAACTAGCTGCTTTAAAAATATCACTCAAGAGTACTGCAAATATCTTTTGACTGCCATTTTATTGCCAGGAAGTAGGATGGTTAACTGCAGCCAGAGAATGCCCCAAATTCCTAACATATCCACAGGAGCAACAAGGGTTTGTTGCACAGCAAAATATTCATTGCATTAAAAGGGGAATGACTCTAAAATTTTCTGAAGTCTTCCCACATCTGTCCTGTGTTATTACCTATTTTTTATGTGCTACTTATTTTTCCTTTGGGAGCGGAAGTTGTCTGGCTGACAAAATAATGCAATCCTCAGCTTTGATTTCAGTGGAGAAATATTTTACATTGGCATGTGCATGAAATAACTCAAAGAATTTGTTTTTAATGGCTTTGCAATAATAGTTTTGAATGACCTGTAATTGAAAGTACTTTTCTCTCAGGTTTCTCCTTAATTAAAAGCAGCATTAGCATTTTTCCTCACTGTATAACCATGTGAAACATGCTGTATTCTGCATGTAGGACAGTATAATTCTGTTAATATATAAGTATGTAAGTATACTTACATGGATATAAGTAAAAAGTATATTTATACAGATAAGTAGAGACTGAGGGACAAGAGGTACATATGCAGAAAGTGATCTGGAGATTTTGCTTGATGGGAAGCTCACGATGAACTATTAGTGTTCCCTCATAGTCAAAAGGGCCAACTGTATCTTGGAGTGCTTTAAGCTCAGTACAGAGAATGGACCAAAAGAAGTGGTTGTCCTGCTAAACCAGAGCACTGCTGTGGCCTCAGCTGGAGTGTTCTGTACAGTTTTGGGCTCCACAAGATAAGCAGGATATCAAAATATAATGTAATGACCCCAGGTAGGCAGCAATGGTGAAAGGAGTGGAGGGCATGACTTGGTATGGATGGGTGAGGATGCTGGGTTTTTTCAGTTTGGAGTGGATGGAGGGGTGACCATGTTGTTGACAGTTTCCTCATGAAGGGGACAGAGGTGACCTTACTGCTGACCTCAACTGCCTGGTGGAATGGTTTAAATTTGCATTTGGAAGTTTAGATTAGATGCTATATAAAAATTCTTTACTGAGAGGATGGTCAAACACTGGAACAAATTCCACTTGAGAGTGATTATGGCCCCAAGTCTGTCAGTGTTCAAGAAGCAATTGGGAAATGGTCTTAGACATATGTTTTAACTTTTATATTACCCTTTTTGAAGTTAGAAGTTGGACATGCTTATCCTAGTGGATCTCTTCCAGCTCAGGATATTCTGTGGTTCTGTGATCCTGGTACAAAGGTAAACCTAACCTTTAAACAAATCAGAAGGGAATTAATCTCTTCTGTGAATTTTTTTATACTTATTTTTATGCTTAATTATATAGTTAAAATAGATATTCATACTAATTACTGTGTTCTATACAGAGTTTTGGAAAATGGTAAGCAAATGTATACATAAAAACCTATGATAAGGAAAATGAGAATAAATCAATACAAAATATACTTTTTCAACTTTAATTTGTTTTTGAGTACAAGAAATACTTCTGTGTGTATTACTACTTATACACATTAAACAAGGCTTATTCACATAAGCCTTATTTACAGTGAAGCTTGTTCTAACAATTAACATAAGCCCTAAACACAGTGAAGCTAATGCTATTCAAGTTTGAAATATAAAAACCTACATGAATATTGAGATAAATGCTTTCTAATTTATAATATATTTTGCAATATAAATCTTACCCATTTTAACTCTGCCCTATTTAAAAAACATTTGTATAATAAATGACCACTTTAAAATCTGACAGTTGTGAAAAACAAATTCTATTATACATAGATGTATAGACACAGATCTTTAAAATTTGCATATTTCCATTGAAAACTCTGATATTAAGCAGCTGAAAAACTGGACCCTTGAAGTCCCTTTAAATTAGTGTACAGTAATTGAAAATGTACCCAATTAGATTAATCTAAAGCAGGTCATGCTCCATTTCAAAAGCAGCTGTTTGTATAATAAAGGCCAAAGTATAAATCCTTAAAGTTCAGTGGATAAGATATATTAGTAGTTTATGGATAAAATTAGTCTTTACATTTCAATTCAGCATGCAAAGTCCTTTGAAGTCAAAAAATTAAATTCTTGTAGTGTCAAAGTCAATATATTCACAAAGAAAAGGTACTTAAAGTTACATGAAAGATTTTTAATTAGATATGAACAGACAGAGAAGGAAGACAGACAAGTCAATTCTTTTCAAACTTGCTTGAATTTAGGCAGTTGGTACCTTTAGCTGTGTCCAGATTCTCTTTCAAGTGAATCTCCAAAAGCAAGAGGAAAAATGGCTTTATTGTGTAGAATTCATGCTGGTTGGATATAGTTTGACTGCCATAGATATTTTATTTTTTTTTCTTTTATTCTAGACTGCCTATTTTCTCTGTTGTCAGTTTTCCCCTCCACACTTGCTTGATTAGACTTGGATCAGGGAAGACAAAAATCCTGCTGTCTTTGTGTGTCACCTCTTTCCTCTTTCTCACTGCTGTTGACACTTTATCTTGCTTCTGTAAAGATGAGATATCATTGTAGTCATCGTGATTTTTCCATTCTAGACAGTCTGTTTACTCCCACTGGGTATTTTTTAAATTATGTTTTTAAAGGAAGGTCTTTCTTTTCACTAATATCAGGCAGAGTAGTAAAGAACAATTCAAAACACAGAATGCTCAGGTCCTTGGTTTCAGCTAAGTGTCTCAGGAAAGGCAGGGTTTTATCTGTTAATTTTACCTGGTTTATCTTAATTGCTTATCTAGCTATTTAACTGCTCTATTCATATATAATTTAATTATGTTCTTAAGGACAACAATCTTTAGCCAGAGCAGCATTGTGGTACTTCAGCACTTACGCACTACAGAAGATACACAATTTACTTTCAATAGCAGAGTTTGCTTAAATAGTCATTTAAACTTGCAAATAGCAGAGAAATCCGAGCATAGCAAAGAGCTTATAGTATTTTTATTACCATAGCTACATTGCTATGGAAGCAAGGTCTGCATTTTATTTCCCTTCTTATAGTCTTCTTTCCATTTTTCTTGGATGTATATTTAAAAAAACCCACCTTTTTATAGTAAAAATTGTGACCTATTACCAATCAGATGTCCAGCAATATCTTTTTTGAAAATCATTTCCATACATATAATTCTAAATCAAGAAAAGATACTTTTTAGAAAGCCTAAAAATACACTTCATTTTTGCATTACTTGTATATATTAGATTAATATTATGGTATAAACATACTGAAACTGAGTGTGGAACTGCTGTTGAACTCATGGGAGACTTGTAACTTAACTTTATGAGTATGAATAATTTATTTATTGATATAAAAATACTTTTTTAGATGACTGAGATCTGAACTCAAGAAAAAAATGGAAGAAATCTTATTTTATTGCTTCTTGCTACAAAGCAATTTTTAACAGTGGATTTTTCTTCTATTGCTTGCAGTTGTCATAATCTTTCAGAATATAAAGTCATTTATTAATTAAAGGAATAAACTGTGTTTAAAATTTTGGATCTTTTGAGCAATCCCTCCCATATTAAGTTCTTGCACTCCTGTAGTTAAACTCTGAGAGCTACTGAAACAAAATGAGAGTTCCAATCAATTTCTGTTTTCTTAGAGAAGAAGAGAAAAGAGAGTTGTTAACCTACTGGTTGTCTGGAAACCATGCCATCTTAAATCTTTTTAATCCTTTTAGTTTCTGAATTCCTGATCAAACCCAAAATATTAAAAAAAAAAAAAAAAAAAAAAGGAAGGAATTTGAAGTATCTGTTGGTAAAGATGGTCTACCTAAATATTGGTTCAGAGAAAGTGTCCAGTGAAATTAAGATAAGATTGTACTGTTTTTTAGAAACAGCTGACTCTGTTTTAGAGACTCTGTTACAGAGAACCAAATGACACTATTCTCTAGCTCTTTTTTGGGAAAACATAGAGATTACACAGCTGAACCTATTCAGCTGCACATCAGTGGTTACAAACACGTATAATTAAGTAAAGGCACTCCTCAGAGGAGGATACTGAAGTGCTGCCTCTCTCTGATTTATATGTAACTCTAGGTATTAATGTTGTATAGCAAGTAGAGTACCACACAAGGTTTTGGTATTCTCTAGAGGCTTTCAGATCTTCACTTGAGGAAAAAGTGAATAGAAAAGTAAATAAAAATCAGTGTTTTCAGCCTATTATGACATCCCTGTTATAGCCTCCTAACTATTTAATTTGGAATTCTGTAGATAAAGCAAATTTCTCAGTTTCAGAGTATCAGTTTCTAGAGAGCATTTTAGTTATTAAGGCCTAGATAATTAGACAGCTGGAAAAAACCTGAATACATTAGACATTTTTTTTTCTATATCTGTGTGGGAAAATGAAAAGAAAAGCTTACATCTAAATGATGTTCTGTGTCACATCATTTCAGTGCGTCCTGTACACACAACCAGTTGTGATGTTATCATGAAATCTGGATGCTCTATATAAATATCACTGCTTGTTTTAGAGTATTTCTGTCTGATGTAATTTTAAAAATCACATTTTAAACTTTTTTTAATCCCAATACTTGTTGATTGTTTCACATGTCACTCAGATATTTAGAAAGAATACTAAATAAAGAGGAATTCTCTACCTTTCAATGGTTCCTTGCCCATCTGACTGACTTCAAATTACTTGTTTATCATTATGAGTGAAGCAAATACATGATTGCTTCCTACAGCATTGGAAAATTCTGTTTACCTCTAATTCAAAAGTTGATGAGACTGAACAACTGTTATGATCCTGTTAGATATTAGATTTCTACTCCTTTCTTCGTTTGTTTTTTGCTTTAGATTGATGCTAGTATTGTTATATATAACAGTAAGTCTTTTTTACAGAACTTCAGTACCACAGAGCTGATACATTTTTAGTCTCTTTTTCTTTGGCTGGACATCTGGTGGCCATTAACAACCAAGCATTCTGATGTGTTATTCATCTGTGCTGATATTGCACAAAGGATTTTGCCACCTGTTCAATTTTTATTCACTGAACAAAATTATTATATTTAGATGGGAAGCTTTTACTGCTTTGAGTGAAATGTGAAGGACATAGTATCAGAATGTGAAGTTCAGCAGACGGTGCTCACAATACATACTAAATCCTACAATTTTGAATCTCAAGAAGTGTAATTCCTCAGGGAACGTTTGCTTACAGTTGTTTGGAGCTACACATGTGTTTATGGACATTGAGTACTGTGTTGAGCAAGTCTGTATCTCAAAGTATAGCTGAAATTTTTTCTGCTGGTTTTTCAGGCCTTGCATTTTGAGAATAGAAAGGATCCCACACTCTGGCCCTACCATTGACATTCTGTGAGGTGGCCCTGCTTATTTCTCAGTTTACCTGAGATCATGATTACAAACACTCTGAAGATAATGAAGGAAAAATCCCACTGCCAAACTTAAAGCAAACAGGGTGTCCCAGATTGAAAGGCAAGATGTATTCCATTTGCCATCTGTATGGCAGTTGTCTTCTGTTAATTGGGCAGTTTTCCTTATCTCTTTCACAACCAGTTCTCCCTCTGGGGAGACATCTGCTGATAATGGGCTACTGAATGTCCAGGAGGACTGCAGCCATTCCAATTTGGATGGCTACCAACACCCTGACCAAAAAGGATGTCAAGTTGTATTCTGACTCTGTCAGTGGTTTTTCTTTTGTATTATTGCATGTATTTTGTTTTTTACTTTTCCTAATAAATTGTATTTCTGACTTGGAGTCTCTCACTGGTTTTGTTTTCAAACCAGAACACAGGGTTAGCTAATCTCTCTTTATCACCTGTATGCCAAATGGAACTAAGAGGAGGTTTTTGAAAATATGATTCAGGCATTTATAATGGAAATCTAGTCAACGTAGCTCAAGTAAAAGTATGTCATCATGAATTTCAAGGATCTGGTGAAATTTGGTATTATATCCAAAATAATGGTGAAATTTCCCAAGTAGTTAATAGACTTGAATGCCTTTGAAAGCTTCCAGAGAGCAAGCATGCACAACTGATTTTAGGTTTCTAAATTAAGGGTTAGTCACACAGGAGGTAATGTTCCTTTCTGATCAATGCTAATCAAGAAAAGCTAGAAGAGATTTAAAATGCACAAAGTCTAAAGGTTTAAACCATACAAAGTCCAAAGGAGATAAGACACAAGTTTGTGCACAAAAATGAGGCGTCACTGCTCTGCATAAGGCTTGTGGCTGTTCTGATGTGCTCAGCATAAGAAAGACAAATGAGAATGCAGGTCATGTCACCCTGTTAAGAGGGAAAAATGTTTTACATGTTTGGAATAACGTAGACTGCATGTGATACTACTGAACAAACTTCACTTGCCAGTGAAATTTCTGCAGCTGTAAATATATTTGTATATGTGGAATCATGAGATAGATGAAGATATTTCTTAGGTATATAAAAGAAAGCAAACATTCCTGCCCCCTGAAAGCTTTCAAATAACTGTAATCTCAGAAGCCTAGAATTTTTGCATTAATTTCTCATTTCAATTAAATATATCATATTGAATTTACTTTGGGCTTGTCTTTAGCTTTAAGATGAAGCGCAAGCACAACATGTGTCTCAGCAAAATACATAATTTCACTTGGGTTTTGGGGTATGTTTTCCCTGCAAGCTTACAGAAATTTCTTACAGTCAAACACTATTTCTTGTAGGGACATGACTGAAAGCTTTAGAGCCTATGGAAGTTAGGATCTGTGTTACCCACTTAAAAAAATTCTAATTTTCTTTTAAGTATCACTGAATCACCAAGTTTAGAAGATACCTCCAAAGTCATCTAATCTAGCTGTCAATCTAATACCATCCTAATTGACCCTAAACCTATCCCCAGATATCTGTAAAATAATAATACCAAATATTTTGTCCCATTTGAAAAAAGTAGTCTTATTCTATTAAACCACCTATGCAGTGGAAATGACTCTTTGAGATTAAAATAGTTTCAGATCCTGTAAATTTGAAAGTTGTCGTCCATCTCTGGTTATATTCTTTGCTGCTCCTATTCAGAGGAAGAGTTCAAAGAGGGAAAGGAGATGCCGTGGATCATCTAGTCCAAACTCGTCTAACTTCAAAGGTAAATTAGGATGCTCAAGGCCATAGCCACATAATAAGTGATTCCACTGTTACATTTCTTTGATGTTTCTACATACAAAATAGAACTCAAATTTACTCAGAATTTTGCAAAACCTGTTTGATATTTTTAAAGTATGAAGAAAGTGTGTTGGCTTCCTAAGATCTTATTTTATTTTCTCTCTGATTTCAAAATCCCACAAAATAAACAAAATCTTTTTTGATGTATGAAGACAGAGCCATATTGTTATGACAAATGACCAAAAAAACCCCCCAAACCAAAACAACATCAAAAAAAACCCCAAAACAATCTTTTGACATCAGCTTTCTAAAATAAATGGTCGAGCTCATAACAAAGTCCATATAGAAGTATAGTTCATCAAGGCAGCCAAAATTTTGTTAACTTTTGTTAACTTAGGTAAAAGTACAGTAGGGATGTTTTTTCATTTTTTCAGGGTATAACCAATAATTTTAAATTCCTCAGAACTGGAAGACAGCTATGTCAGTAGAGACTTAAAATAGTGGAACACTCTTTAAATAAAAAATGAGATAGAGAAGACACTATGAGGATTATGGGTACAAAGTCTCCTTCTCTACCAATAGATGTATTTTACTTCTCTGAAATTATTTTCACACAGCTCGTTATGTGCAAATTTACCTTAAATATAATTTTGCCTCACATACAATCTCTTGATCAGCTTCTAGAACAAAAAATCTTCTAGAACATATTTTCAAGCTTGATGTCTGGTATCCAAAAATCCTCAATTTCCATATTGGCACGCTGTCCTTCAAACACTCCTGCTAGTATAGGGCTTCTTAGATGTTTTCTTTCACTTCATGGAACCTATGCAAAGTCAGATATGTATCCATTTCTGGAGGAAAAACAAACTTTCTCTTTTTTTAACCTTTGAAATGTTAAATGACACTTCAAAATAATACTATTATTATTTGATATAAGGATCAGTAGCATTTAAAGAGTTGCCTTACAAATATTACAGAATTTTTTTGAAAGTTTGGACCACTCCCACTTTTCATTTCTTCCATTCAGAGGTACAGCTCTATTCACTCCAAAGAACTACATGGGACAAAATATTTTAAATTGATAGCCAGTTCTTTAAATTTCAGAGTATTTTGAAATCTAAATGCAGTTTTAGATTTAATTTTCTCTTCTCAGCAACCTTTAGAGAGAACTATAAATTTAATCCACTTGAGAATGCAGGGATTTTACAAGATTTTCAAAGCTTGATCATTGAAAAAATAGTACCCAGTTTTGCTCTCTCTGGAGCAAAACAAACTAAACCAAAAATTTTTCTTGAAATAATAATTAACTTTCAAGTGAAATAAAACATGAAGTAATAGAGTAAGATATCCTATGAGATGACAATACTAGCATATAACAGATTTTGATATGTGAAATATGCATGGCATTCTTAAATAAAGGTGGCATGAGTTATTTCTTTTTAGCAGTCATACATTGACTATGAGAACAAGAGATATGTTTTTTAATATTACATCTTAACTGGAAGGGATAATTCAGTGTGTGAAATCTGGAGTTTTCTTAACCTTTATACCATTGTATGTACTGTAACATAATTGTGGTAATTCTGGGGCTACTGTCCAGAATCTTCCTCCAGTAACAACTACTTTAATGGGCAACAGTGGCATTGGTGTGTTCTTAGGTCACAAAATGGCCCATGATTTTCTGATTATTTGTATTTAAGTACTGTATCTTCATTCATTTGAACAGTTACACTGAATTGTAACCTCTGTGAACAAAATACATCTACCTTTGGTTTACATTTTTTTTAAGCATAGGTTTACTTTTTTTTTTTTCCAGTTTATATAAATATTAAACTTTCTAATCTGTCTTGGACTCAGAAAAGTGAGTATGTTTTCTTAGCTCCTCTATTCCTGTAAAATTTATACCACAAACAAGGAAAAAATTGGTGTGGACTTTACTTGGAAAATTTGAACTTTAATAAAAATATGCTCTTCAGATTTCACTAGCTTTAGCCTGGACTTCCTCCAAGATTTTTGAATTCCCATGTGATGAGTTTGGATGATAAAATGATAGGGTGCATGAGATTGTGCATCTCATTACAAGACAACACAGATTCAACACAGAAACAGTTTCAAAATGGCTAATTTCTACATAGATGGCAAAATACCTTACTGAAAAGTTATTTCAATGATTTTGTATATAATAAAAAAAATTAATAGTATATTTACAGGCAGAATTTATTTATTATGCTTTTTTTGGCTACATGGCTCTGCACCTTCAGTTTCTGGGCTAAGAGTGTCTTAAATATAAATTCATGATCTATCTCTTCAGAAATCAGCATAGATCTTCCTTTAAAAGTTGTTGACACATACAAATAAATATAGGAAAATGGCAGAAGTCAGAGCAACAGTAGTTTCATCCATAGGGAGATTCACAACCTCTATATAAAATTTTTGATCCATAACCTTACTTCCAAGAGCCACTGACTCCACTGACTAACTGAAGGCTTTATATTAGCTTGTCAACACAGCTCCTCACTCCAGGACTGTCAGATCTGGTAAACACCACCTAAAAGGCTGTAAAACGTTAAAAGCGGAGTTGAACTGCTGCAGAGGTTCAGGAGCAGACTGTAACTCATTCCTCATATGAAGGCCAACTAGCATACACTCATGGAATAACTCTCATTTAATCCTACTTCTGATTTCTGAAGAACCCTCTCTCTTCCTGTGCTCACAGGTACAGTGAGGGTTTAGAATGGAGAAAACAGAACAGGGAGTTCTGTTTTCCATGTGATTGCATCTATTTATATTTTAATGATTTTCTGCAACAGAAAGGCAAGATTTTATAGCAGCTGTATTTCCTTAAATCTTTCATGACTTAAACTAGCATTTTTTGAGTTCCTGTTTTCTAAAGTTGCTTATCACTGCCAGCTTTTCATCTACTAAAGAAATCAAATTTGTTCTGCTTTCATAACAGTACATTATGAATACCACATGGTGTCTCTGGCATTTGCTATTTTGTAAATTAGTTTAGAAATACCTGTGGTGTTTCTTAGCGAAATGGTTGTCAATAAAACAATTAGCAGTGATGACATTTAGATATTTATAGAACCCTCTGCCGCTCAATAAGATAAGATTGTAGTAAAAAGAAACCCCTGTGGATTAAATGCAATGTGCAGCTGATCTGTTATGTGCTAAAGTGTCCCATTATTTCATAATATATATTCTGTCAGTATGTTCTGTCTTAAAAATCTATGACAACTGCCAAAGCATTTAATTAGCTAAATGAACCATAATAGAGAGTAGATGATGTCCATGTGTTGGCAATCATTTATGCAGTTTGAAGTGAGACACGTTACCTTCCAAATGACCACATTGTTACGTGACTTTTCCTTATTACTTCTAATCATTCCAAAAGCTACTGAAAAATCGCAGCATTTTTGGTAATAGCCTGGTTACTTCCAGCATGTGGGACATCAATTAGTGCTCCATTTCTAGTGAGGAGGGGTGGAATGAGCATGGGAGTCTCTGGTTACTCTGCTTAGAGCATCAAATTTGCCACCCTGGAAGCTACACTTAGAAGCAGGTAACTCTAAATCTGTGAGGCATAAAGACGAAGTTCTCTGTCCCTCAGTAAAGCAGGACATAATCTGCTCTTACAAACTGTTTAAGCATAGCCTGTTTTATTCTTTCCAGACACATGAAAGTCTAGGGCTGAGTAGGAGCCAGGGACAGGAGCCCAATAAAGTAATGGGCAGACATTCAGCAGTAATCCCTGAGAAATAACCAATTGGAAAATTATCAATATTGAATAGCAAAGATGACAGGGCATCTGTGTTAACTCCAAACACTAAGATTTAGTAATACTTTACCACCTCAATCTATGTCAATGTGAGCATTTTCTAGTTTTTCTGTTGTCATTGTAAGAGTCAGTCAGTCTTGTTCATGGATAAACTCATATTTGAAATATACTATCGCAGTCTACCTTCTTCATTCTTAAAAATTTCTCAGATGTTTGCCTTCATGAAAAGTTTATATAGACACCATTACAATACCACAGAGTTGTTTTCTTTCTCCTTTTGACTGATGGAAAACTCTGTTTTAGTAAATTCTTAACATGAAAAAATTTTGGGCTAAGTTTATTATTTACTGTTGATCATATTTCTAACTAATATAACAGGAAAGTAACTCCCCTGTTGATATTTGTTTGTTGTACAGCCATTTCTAATATATCAAATGTATATGAATTTTTAAAAGTCTATATCTGAATTTTTCTGATACTTTCTATCGATATATGTTTTCAGTTCTTTACAACTTTGTTACAGTTTAATAATTTCAAGCAGATATTTTCAAGAAGACATTTCTAAAATATGCCAAGCATTTCAAGGAATAGTTCAGATTAAAATAATTGACGTTTCTGAGGAACAGGTTAGGGGAAAAGTGTGCTTACATCCAAGCTAGAAAAAAAAAAAGTTCACTTTTAAAATATACATTTCCATTTAAAAATTTTTTTCAATTCAAAATTAAGCAATGTTTTATTAGGAATAATGTGACCTAGCTATCTTTTAGTCACATTATAAAAAATACAAAATTTATTTGTTAACCATAAATAAATCTTTATCTAACTTATCTAAATTACAAGAAAAATTTTGTCAGTGTTGACAGGACTGTATTAGACTTGCATGGTATTTCCAGGCTTTTTTGTTCCTGCCTTTTCCTTCTAATTCTTCCTCTAACCTATTAACATCTAAGTTTGGGAGGAAAAGAGCTGAAAAGGCTTGGTAAGAGTCTGTCTTTGTTAACTATTACATCTGCTGTTGATAGCTAGTGAGCGTGAAGAGTAAGAGGATGGATGTGATAGGAAAGGTGATGAAGGAGCAATGGATGGATTTGGGAGTAAAAGGGAGAAAAATTGCAAGGAAAAGAGTCAGGAAGTAAGTGAGCATAACTGGTGATGTGTGGCATCAAACAGTACAAGGCTGAGAGCTGATCAGACCTAAAGCAGAAAAGACTTGGGGCCTTGGGTGGGGTTGTAGGAGAAGGTAAGCAAATATGCTGTGTGAGAGCAAATGCTAGGGACAGGGCAGGGACAAATAAAGTAATAACAAAGGGCAGTGCAGGAGGCTGTGGGGTAGGTCGAAGCATTGTTGATCACTGCAGAAAATTCACCTTCAAAACCCAGAACTGAATGCACAACTGATTATATCTACATTTTGCTGATCCTAGCACCAAATGACAGAAGAAAAATAGGAACCATGCAAAAAAAGGATTTCAGGCTACAGTTGCAAATGTTTTAAAAACATATGAATTTAAGAACTCTATCCACATCAGTTCTGACAATTCTTAACTAAGACCTTAATTTTGCACCCTACATTCTTTTTTACCTTTTTTTACCTATTACTTTTAGTGTCAGTGTGAAATACAGATTCACATTTCACCCATTCAGAACCACAGACTGAGATTTAGGTCTCTTGCCGTTCCTATGACAACACGCCCAGCTCAGTGTTTCTATCATTTTCTAAACTAATCATCAGGTCCTTTTTCTTCCTTTTGTGGTTACCTGATTTTACCTGTTACACAGTAAAATCAGTTGACATGTACAGATAGCTAGCAGAGGCTGTTCACTTCTTAAACACAGAACTCATATCATCAAGAAGAAATATTAAATTATGTAGCCATAAATTAAATGCCATAGATGTACGAGGATTTTTGGTATCAAACCATTCTTGTACAGAAAGTACCTTACCCCAGTCTCTTCTGGCCATTGGAGAAATAGGTGGTATTGATTCAATGTTTATCAGGTTTACTTTATGCTTCTCTAAAAAAGTCTGAAGTAGTGTTACCCAGTTGTGGCCAGCTGGTATTTCAGTGTTGAAATATGGCTGAGTGTTAGGAGTAACACCTGTCATGATAAAACAATCGTTAATTAAATAACAACAGGATGGAATAGTCTCTTAGCAACAAAGAAATACAAAAAATCTCATGGATCAATAAGGCTTCTGTAACTGATCTTGTCAGGGAAGAGGTAGAGATAATTCTCCTGTAATATTTTTAAAGGGAGAAAAAAAAAAAGAATTTCACTTAAAAAAACCACTATACTGCAAAAATTAACATTATAGCATCCTGGCATGAAGATTTGAAATTTCCTTCAGTTTCTGGGTTCAGGGTATATATCTATAGCAGAATAATCAGTGTATCATACATAATGGATGATATAATTTCTATTGCAATAGAAATTATAATAGAAAATGTAAATATTACTACTTTGCCTTTTTCAGAATACAGGGCAGCAGAAAGGAATTGTCTTCTCAGAACACTACATATTTAGCCATGAGGCAATTTTTTTCTGCAAGATATACATTAAGCAATCACATTCCCTCCAAACTTTTAATAGATTTATATCTCATATAATGTCATTGAGTTGCAAATGAATATCATTTAATGGATGCAAAAATCTTTCCACTGTGAGAACAGTTTTAAGAGCTTCACCTTCTTCCTTTTTCAGGAACAATGCAGATTTTCCTCAAAAACTAGTGGGACTGAGGGCCCCTTTGTAGCTTAGTCTCCTAAAGACAAAATTCTGTTAAAATGCTGTATAAAGAACACTTTCTGATGAGCACTGTATGGACATGATCCTGGAGATTTCAACCCTGAAAGCCCTTCTCAGTGACAGATAATTTCTTGAATCCTGTGAGTTTCTTCAGGTTCTCTTTTTTCCTACCCTGTGTCAGCAGCTTGCAACATTCAAACTTTTCCCCATCCTTTTGCTGCTACCAAACCTTTACTCTTTTTCCTCATTTGCGTTTTTTGTCAATTCCTCTTCCAGCAGAGAATATATGACTGCTCTAAAAAATAGTAAACCTATAAACCCCTCAGAAATTAAGATGTCTTACCTTTACCCTTTTTGTTCCTTTTCTTTTTTTTCTTTAAAGGGTATATTAAAACTCTGTTTTCCTAGATAGCTCATGACATAGCTCTGGTGTCTCATAACTAGTTTTTGTTTGGTCATCCAGGTTTATTTTCATCTCTTCTACTGAATTCTTTGTTACCTAAGTTAGGGAGAAAATAAAAAATGACGAGATGTTTGCCATCTCTCAAATGGCATAACTTTAAAGGGTTTTCCTCTCTGATTGACAAAAGATTAATTACAAGAGTGCAGAGAAGTGGAAGTTACCTTCTAGTTCAAGCTGTCTTTTCTGACATTGTATTAATGATGTAGTACAGTGTTTTTCCTGTCATCTGAAATATATTCTGGGAGTATCTCTAGCTCTGACTTTTAAAATCCTAAAACAGGTATCATCCTATGTCTTATCTAGGCCAAAGACTGCCTGTATTATTTTTTAATTTGTAGGGATTTACTTTATCACTTCCAAATAACTTCTATTTCTGTGCTGGTTACGCATAAAGATGTTGTTACGCTATCTCTCAAAACAAAATCTGAGTGCTAGTTGGAGAACACATCTTAATTCCAGTCATCCTTGTAATTTACATAGTACACATTCCCTTATTATCTGTTACTGTTTCATCCCAGGTTATTATTAGGCTCTATCACTTTTGCTTTAGACATAGAATGGTAGGCTGCAAATTCTTCTTGTCAGCTGTTGAGAAATAAAAACAGAGTTTGAAACTGTTTGGTTTTACTAAATGAAAAAGAACCTCAACTATATTTTGACTAACTTTTTCCTATATTGGTGTTAATTTCAAAGTTATTATGGGCAGAATAATGACATTTAGATACAGCAGAGTAATTGCCCCATGCTTTGGCATATTCAGTTTTCCACTGTTTTAATTGAATGGTATATAGAAGTATTTAATGTGTGCTAAAGAATGCATCATAAAAAAGCCATTACATGTTCTAACATCTGTTGATATCTAAAGATCTCATTTTTTACTACCTTCAGGGCAGTTCCATTTCACTCCTCTAATTCTAATATAGACTAGAAATATTGCTTGACTGAGATCTTTATCTCCTTGTTTGTATTCTCTTAAATCTTCCTTAGGCAGTTGAGGTTCTTATCTTTAGACATACTGCAAACAAAGCAATATCAGCTCACTTTGGACACAATTGCAACGAGTTTTCTGGCCTTTACTGGGTTTATCTTATAAAGTCTACATTTTGGAGGCACTGGTCCTAGTTTCTGACCTGCGCCCAAGTTGCTCCAGGCTAGCCATTTTTGGAATGCACCAACTAATATGTTCCCCGGGGAACACACCCTGATGGTACCACTGCTTCTGTTTCAACAAAAAATACTGCAGTGAAGAGGTAATATGCGAGTTATGCATAATGGATTTCCATCTGTAAGGTTTGTGAGTCAGTCACAAGCCTTTCCAGCCTCCTCCTCATGGGATTGCAAACTACGAATTATTTCAGTTGTGTGTCACTCTTCAAGACCTAGTTAGATGAGCCATTGCTGCATGACCAAGTCCTTCATTCTGGTAGAAACAGTAAACTAGAACTTTCAGAATATGGAAATACATTTCACAGATATGAACCCCTGTGTCTGCGGGTCATAAATTATTGCATTTGCAATCAATTGGATGTTTTGGATCTTGAAAGAAGTGATTTAAAATTATTTCATATTGGATCATATATTTGCTATAGCCATAAGTAGTTCTGGAAATGTAGGGGAAGAGAGAAACTTTGGAGATCTTTCTGCATGTGTACCCTGTCCCTGGGGAATTTGTCCTAGTAGTGGGAGCATAGTCTGGGACAAGAGATTCCACTACAGGCATGGCTGTGTATGTCTCCTGGATTGACGATAACAGATCTAAGTGGCTAGAACCAGAAAAATGGTATTTGTAATGTGAATAAAGTGGAAGAAGAACTATTAAAGAAAAATAGGATGAAAAATGTGGGAAGACTTGGCATCAGCTCTAGCTTGTATTTAAGCCAGTATACTTTCTTTTGAGAACTTTCATTTTCTCCCTTCAAGATCTCTACAGATAATGATGGCATTACTCAAAGTAAAAAGAGGGATTAATATTCCAAAGGGCATTTACTATATTTTAAAGTGAATCTGTGATTTAATAGTTCCAAGTGCTTTACTTTTCTGTACATTTGTTTCCCCAACTACATGGGGAACTATATAGTTCCCCATGGTCTTTTATCTTCTATTCCATACCTACTGTTTCCTTGGATTTTCAATTAAATTAATCCTCCATCAAGATGACTCATAATGACTGAGTGTCATCACTGATGTGAAATTTAGATAAGAGTTTAACACTTGCTTATCACTGATAATTTATATTTTCATTAAAACATTTGACAAAAATATATATTCAGTGTAACATAAAAACAATTAAAAGTTTCATACTTTCATAAATAATGTAAATATATTGCCAGATGAAGAGTAAATATGTGTTTGGGAAATATATAGAAATTAGATGGTTTCCAAGGCAAAATCTGATTCACATATGATCCAATTTTGTATATTGAAGTGTAGTGTGAGAAAGAAAGGATCATACTTTTTTTAAGTAGAAAACTCACAGTGCAGCTGTGAACAATCATTGTGACAAGAAAATTGTCATACATCAGAAGGCTGAGTGGGATATATCATGAAACTCCTGAGCATACAGAATGCTTCTCATGATGTTTTGTTAAGAGCAACTATTTCCTTTGCAGAGGTCTTTTGGATGAAAATGTTTCAGAAAATAAATGGGTTTAGTTTTTATATATTATTATAATTTTAATAATTTGTGATTTACACATTTATATTCACTTGGATTAACAAGCTTACTCTCTAGAAACACAGGCTTTCACAATACATGCAGTATATCTTAAAGGCAGCGTTTCCAGTCTTTACTGTGATTGTGAACTGCTTAATCCAGTGTTGTGGAGTTGCTATTCATGATGTATATTTGCCTGGATGAGCCAATGTCTTCAAATATTATGATAACAAATGGTATTTGTATAATTCATAATTTCTGAAATTTGAAACTTTGCTGACCTGCTAACATTTACTAAAATTAGAAGAAATCTACCAGAGAAGAATCATTGCCACTATAGTGAAGAGTAATTTTCTGAATTATAGGAATGTTCTGAAGTGAGAGAACTGACAATTGCAGTAATTGTAGAAGAACCAAAAAAACCCAGAATACAAATGGTAGAACTAGAAAAAAGGAAAATAAAAGTAATTGCCATTTTATAGCCTTTTTTTTTAGACTAAAAAAATATACTTTCAGTTTAGGCACTAGATTAAAACGGTAATTACTAACACTTTTCTGAAAAAGTGGACTTTAATCACATCTGGTAACTTCATGGATAACTTGTTACAAAATGATAGCAATCTGAAACTTCAGAAAGAAATAAAACATCAGAAATTATCCTCCTATGAACTTATCACATGTTTTTTGACTTTCATTGCTGCACTGATTTAATTTTGTTTTCTGAATATAACTGTGCTCATATTTTTTTTCTTCTAAATATCAGTCTACTACAGGGTATCTGGGGTTTCAATATATGTGGTAGCAAATGACCTTTATAGCAATTGCAGCAGATAATAGACTGTCAAATATGTTGCAGACTTCCCTTTCCATAGATCCGATTTTAACACTATCAAAAAGAAAACAGCTGCTTAAATTTAGAAAAAATATAGAAAATAAGCTATATTATGAAATATGATGTATGGTAGTGAATAATTTATATTTTTCTAACTAAAGAATATTTAACATTCTGATTCTTCTGGCTTTCTTTCTGTGTTCTTGTCTATATGTGATGAATTCTATAGATTTGAGATTATGGACATTAACTATTGCATATTTAGTAAGAGAATTATGTCCAGACTACACACCAGAACCATGATTTCCCTTTTTCCTGGTTAAGAGGCAATATTTCACTTTAATGATGAAGAAAGCACATGTTTCTGACCATGAATAATAAGATGAATAGGATATGGAAGCACGCAGGATGCATTATAATCTGTGTGCACTATATTCAGTGTGCACTACTGAAATACTGCTGACAAGCCCTTGGACGTGTTGCTCTAGGCCATTAATACACAGTCACACTGCTAATGAGTTATTCTGTCCCAAAAAGCATGTGATGAATGTCAATATCGAAAATATAGCTCACAAATCTCTTTGATATGAGACTTTTTATAGCTGGATTTTGTGTATGCCTCTTCCACTCAATGTTTAACATAATAGGAAACTGTTAAATGCTTGGGGCCTGACTTTTTTAGGAACAAATAAGTCACCTAGCTAGTTAGAATGAGCTAGAGGCATCTCTTTATACAAACCAGATATTTTACCTGGAGTTAATTTTGTTCAGATTGTTTGTGGAAATTTAAGACCATTTGAAATTTTAAAAATACTAGATCTTGATGAAAGCCCAAATATACTTTGTGAGTTTTAAAGTCCAAATGCTTTAAAATTTATTTGTTACAGTCTACTGGGTCTCTCTGGGGAGAAGTGGATTTTCTTCATAGTAGTCTGTACAGTGCTGTGGTGCTGTGGTTTTGATTTGTGACTAATACAGTATTGATAACACACTGCTGTTTTGGCTCTTGCTGAATAGTGCTTGCACGGCATCGAGACATTCTTTATTTGTTTGTTTGTTTGTTTTTCCCACTCTGTCCCAATATCAGGTAGGCAGTCCTAGCATCACAAAGGCTGGAAGTATGCCTTCAGTACAGCCAGCTTGAACTACCCAAAGGGATATTCCGTAGCACACGATGTTGTGTTTCACGACACAGGATTGGGCAAAGGAAGAGGAAGTCTTCGTTTGAAGGTATGAAGTTTGTCTTCGCAAGTAACCATGACATGGGTTGAAGCCCAGCTTTACAAAAAGTGGTTGAGCATCTTTCTGCCAATGTGGAGTAGTGGATAAGTCACTTTGCTTTGTTTGGGTGTACAGCTTCACTTAACTTATTAAACTGTCCTCTTAAAAATATTTGCAAGTAGTAAAAAAATAATTTATTCTTAGGCATTATGTCAAGTCCAACTCTCTTACAATAGAGTTGAATAATCAAATCAAAATGCATATCTTTGTCCATGAAGATTAGTTTAATAGGCATTTAAAGTACAGATTAAACAAAAGAGTTTACTGCTAGTCAGATTCTGATTTTTACTTTTGAGAAGTTTGACAGCATTTCAGAAGCTTCAGAGGTTATTTACTGAAACAGGGACTCTGGTCTTGGGTCTTACAGCCCATTCAGGGCAAGAAAGGGAGAGTAACCTTCCCTCAAATTACTTGGTTGAGTTCAGAAAATATGTCAGGAATGAGCTGAAACTTTTATTTGTCTGAATAGCTTTTAATTAAGTTCTTAAAATAAACAAGATATTCCTTAAAAAATAAAAAAGGCAACAACTCTGCAGTAAAGGGAATTTCACAGCTTGTCTATTATTTAATCTTATTTTAATAATTAAGAAGCTATTAAAATAGCTAATTAAATCTTTACCATAAATTACTTTATGCAAAATTAATTTACTACAGGACATAGAGATATGGAAAAGAAGTAACAGTTTTTCTATCCATTATTCTTTCTTTGTGATATCATATTCCTCTCTTTTTTCTTGCTAGATAGCTTGTGAAATAGCCATCAGAAAAAAATCAAACAACCTGATAATATCCCTGCAATTTTTTCTCTTACATTTTTGTGGCTCATGTAAATTTTTCTCACCTCCTCTAGACCTTCCTTTAAGTGGATATGTAGTTCTCATGCTAAAGTATTAATTAGCAGGTTTAGAAAAGGGGATGGTAGTGACATTCCCTTATCTGTTATTACAATAGATTCTTTCCTGCTGTGCTGCTTTCTCCATATCTGTGCTTTGATTTTCACCTCCTACCTAAGGTAAAATACAGTACACTTCATCAGAGTTTATCTCATTGATCACTCTGTTGTGTATCAAGACAACTTTGAATTCTGATGCTGTCCTAGTTGACACTTTAGTACATTATCTAGGTTGTTAATAAGGCACTAAATGGGACTGGTCCAAGGCAGGCTGTAGATGACAGTTCTTAGTTTAAGGCATTGGAGGTCAGTTGAGATTCTTCCTCCAAGCAAGTAAAACAGTTAATACTTTGAAACTAAATTTCCAAGTATCTGTCATTTCGTCTTTTTTATAATGAAAACACAGAACCTTATATTCGAGTTGCTATTGGCTTTTTCTGCTTTATGTAGAAATTCAGATTGAAAATTTCATCCTGGATGGACTTAATCTTAAAAAAACATATCATCAATGTAACTGCCAAGTACAAATTCAAAGTCATGGTACCTAAGCAATTCATTAGCATGGACATTACATTTACCTGTGAACAATATTGGAACAAATACAGAAGCAGATGTCCCATTTTTGATCAGTATGCACAGAAATCAGCATGTCAGGGGATGAATATGGATCCACTGCCCATTTCCTCCATTAAAATGGTTGACTAAAAAGCATACTTCTGTCTCACTGGACTCTGAACACAATTTTCCAACTGAGCAGTGTTGGAAAGAGATTGTTTACATCAACAACAAATTTATAATTAAATGTCTGGTGCAGGATTTGTATCTGACATCATGGCCTTCTAGGACTTATTTTTCTTTCCCCTTTCAACTAAGTGGTTCACATTTTAAACAGATTACTTTGATTTTATTTTACCTTTAATGAGATTTAATGCCATCCCCTACAGCTGAGCAGCAGTAATGCAACGTGAAATCAATATATTGTTTTCTTAGGCATTTAGAACATAAAATGCCAAAGGTGTTATTGTGCTCAGAAAATGTCTTATGGTTTCATTACTAACAAAGTGCAACAATTCGTATTTCAGTTTTTTCCCCCAAATACTCAATTCCTCATGTTCTTTTTGTTCTCTTCTCCAAGAAGATAACCTTTTTTTAAAGAAACACTAGATATTTTTAAGCTCTGAAGATCCTGACATTTAGATATTTACTTAAGAAATTAAGTGGTTTTTTAGTAATTTAGCATATGTACAAAATAATCTTAGTATTAAAATCCGACAACTGTGGTGACTATTAGACTCATCTTCTCAGTGCCAAACATAAAAACTCTGCTTTTCTGTTCTGTATTACTTACTATGAAATCTTCTACACAATTGAGACATATACTTGCACTGATTCCGGTGCAGTTTTCTTCCCATTCATATGTCAAATTACCAAAACATTTTAATGTTGAAATGAGTGATAGTTAGATACCAGGGTACTTGTAGAAGGCTGGCTCTAAACACTTGGCAGCTGCAAGCTTCTATTATACAACAACAAGGATAGATCACCTTAGCCACTATCATCTCTGGGTGTGTTGACATTGTAAAGTCACAAATCAGGAATCTCAGATGAGAGTGATATAAATATAGCTCTTTGTGTCAGTAACCAGGGGCTGGATTTGTAAATAAAACTTCAGAGGGTACCCTGGTCAGCAGAGAGGGATCACTGTCACTTTCTTAGCAAAAGGAAACAGATGGTTTTGTCAATGACAAAAATAGGTACTTCACATTGAAATTATTGCTGACGAGTGCTGGCAGCGAGATGTCTGCTTGTCTGTCCAAGGAGGTAAATGCTTCAATGTGATAAACACAAGAGTAGCAAGTATGGAGACAATCTAAGATCAGGCATGAATTTCCCACAAGAAATAGGGAGATATTGAATTATTCTGGTACATTTTATGGGCTGGTGACTTTATTTTCAGTTTCCAAGCATTTGATATTACATCACCATTTGAAAAATGGCAAACAAAAAAGAAACTAAAAGCAATATTATCTACTAATTTGTGCTAATTTAAGTAACCTGAAATATTTTTAAAAATTGACCAACTGAGACAATTTTTCTTCCCAAATCACAAATATTTTAGGGGCCTGGGTTCAGAATTCTTACCATAAGCATAAAATTATCAAGCATCCAGTTTCAGGTGAACTTTTTGTTCAATAACCCAGTGTATCTCAGTGTCAGATTTAGAGAAAAACATGCAGTTTTTCAGGGCAGCACTTAATAATGTGCAAGACTATGGATTCTTGTGATTCCTGCTTCATTCTGTATGCTCTTGCCACCTCTGGTGACATAGTTCCACCCCAAAGCACAGTCCAATCTAAGTATTGAATGAAGAAGCAATCACTGCTTCTGGAAAATTAGTGTTTGAGCACGTAAAAGCTGAAAGAGCATCAGATACAGTACACTTAATTTTGATTGCATTGGAAATGCATTGAGCAAACATTTCTAATTCTCAGTTCATTTAAATAGCTGCTTTTAAAGTTTCCTCTGAAACATTGTGGCTGGGACAAAGTAATATGCCTAGTCTTTATCTTTGGTTTTTATGTACAAATTCAGTATTACATCTTTTCATACTCCCCTTGCAGCCAAGTGAAATTTCTTTGATGGAAGTATTTAAATAGAATGAGTTTCTTGCCATTTCCCCCCTCCTTGTTTCCTTAGATGGTAATTCTACTGCTAGGCGATACTTTAAATCACCTTGATTAGCAAACCAATAGATTTTTGCACACCATTGCAGACAAGTTTTATAGTCACAAAAGAATGAGTCACAACAAGCCAAGGGGCTAAGAAGGCTGCTCATGAACTCACCATAACCTTACACTCCTTTAATTGATTTAATGGAAAATGTGTAAAATATCTGTGCCAGCACAGCAGGATATACTGAAGACCACCAGTGGTGCAATTAAATAGAACAAATCACATTAATTGATTAAACATTCATTTTTACTTGCCTAGTGTTTCAAAATAATGTTAGACTAGGTCAATCTGACACTGTTAAATATATATAAAAGATACAGGAAATTTTAATTTTTATTACTATTTTTGGATGGGGCAATGTGGTGGCATACAATAGTGAAACGGATTTCAAGGAACATTGATTAACCTGTAACTTCTCAGTAGAAGCAAAGGAATTTGAATAACCAATTTCATATTACTTTTTTTTCTATCATAATTTATTTGAATAAAATTTTATCTAAAAATGTCTCTGCTTTGAAAATCAGAAGTTTAGAAATGGAATAAGAATATATTTCAATGCAGAATGTATTTACGCATGTACTTGCTGTCTGACATTCAGAATCACAGAATCTCAGAAAATTACTAATTTGAAGGCACTATTGAGTCCAGTTCCTGGCCCTGCACAACAACATCCCCAAGAGTCACACCATGTGCCTGACACTTCTTGAACCCTGTCAGACTTGGTGTGACCAAGTCCCTGGGGAGCCTGCTCCAGCACTCAAACCCACGCCTGGTGATGAATCTTTGCATAATAACCCAACTAAACCTCTCCTGACACTTCAGGAGTTTTGCCCTTGAGTTTTGCACCTGGGCACCACATAGAAAAAATTCAGTGTCTGCCTCTCCTCTTCCCCTTGTGAGGCAGCTTTAGTGTGCAATGAGGTCTCTCTTCAGTCTCCTCTACTCCAGGCTGAACAGACCAAGTTAAGTAATTTCTCATATGGCTTCCCCTCGAGGCCCTTCACCATATTTGCTGCTCTCCTTTGGATACTCTCTAATAGTTTAATGTCTTTCTTATATTGTGGTGGCCAAAACTGCACAGAGGACTGAAGGTGAGAACACACCAGTGAAAAGCAGAGTGGCACGTGAATCACCGTTTGATTTTTTTCCTCAGTATTTTAACTCAAATGAAAATTCAGTTTCCCTCCAGCTAATGAGTATCAGAGACTTAACTGTTTTTTTGTTTGTTTGTTTGTTTTGGATTTTTTGTGTTGTGGTTTTTTTTTTTTGTTTTGTTTTTTTTTTTTTTTTTTTGTGTATGGCAAGGTTTTGATAGCAAAAGGCTTCAGGGGTGGCTTCTGTGAGAAGGCATCAGGTCCTGTCCTCATCTTGGACAGACCTCTTGTTGCTGGCTCAAGCTCCAAGATAGACCCACACCAGCCAGAGCTGAGCCCCTCAGTGATGGGGATAGTACCACTGTAATAACATATGTAAGAAAGGGTAAAAACTGCTGTGAAACAGCAAATGGACAAGAGGGGAGAGAACATGTGAGAAACAGCCCTGCAGACAAGATCAGTGAAGAAGAAGGCTGAGGAGCTTCTTCAGGTATAGAACAGAGATTCCCCTGCAGCCCATGGGGCAGCCCATGGTGAGGCAGCTGTGCCCCTACAGCCCATGGTGGTCTATGCTGCAGCACATCTCCACCTGCAGTCCAGGGACAGCCCCACTCTGGAGCAGGTGGATACCTGAGGAAGCCAGAGATAGAGCAGGGTCCTGTCAGGTCCTGCAGCCCTCTGATGATGAGTCCATGCTGGAGAAGTTTTGCTGGCAAGACCTGTGATGCTGTGAGTAGTCATTCTGGAGCAGACTGTTCATGAAAAGTAGTACCTCTAGAAGAGAACCCACATGGGAGCAATTTGTGAAGGACTATCTCCTGTGGCTGGGACCCCACACTGCAGGAGGGGAAGAGTAGGAGAAGAAAGGAGTGGCTGAGAAAACATTACAGACTGACCACAAACCCTGGTCCCCGTCCCTCTTAATTGTTGGGGGAGAGGAGATAGGAAATCTAGGAGAGAATTTGAGCCTGGAAAGAAGTAAATAGAGGGAGAAGGTGTTTTTAGATTTTATCTTAGTTCTTGTTATCAAACCTTTTTAAAATGGTAATTAATTACATTAATCTTATAATACAATTATAGAATTATTTGTGTTGGAAGGGACCCCTAAAATGAACAGGGTCATCTTGAATAGATCAGGTTGGTCAGAGCCCTGTTCAACCTCACCTTGGTTGTTCCTGAGAATGGGGCATCCACCACTTCCCAGGACAACTTGTTCTAGTGTTTCACTGAGTTTTCTCCAAGGCAAGATTTTTTGCCATGTCAATAACTGGTAAGGCACCTCCCTATCCTTATCTCAACCCATGAGCTTTACATAGCATTTTTTCTTCTGTCCTGTAAAGGAGGAAGACTAATAGAGTTACTTGGTAATGTTGAATTATAAGTATTTTTATTGCTGCAAAATAAAAAGTGAGAAGTAAGAGAAGATATGTGGAGCTATGGCCATACACATACACAGAAGACTGGAGTTTTCTTCTGTCTGGCAATATCAAATGTGAAGATTATTCTGTATTTTTTCTCTCTCTTTCTTTCTTTTTTTTTTTTTTTTTTGCCATTTTTTCAAGTCCCTTTCCATCACACTTAGAAAATAATTATTTTGTAGGTGTATACATTGCATAGAATCAGTGACACCATGTTGAAACTCAGAGAGACAATACCAGTAAAATTTGCATTAAGAAGAGATATTTTTCCATTGGACTTCACATTAGATTGTGAACTGGTCCATAAAGACTGACTCCTGTAGCATGTATCCCAGACTATTTACTGAAAATTTCAGTACTACAGGTACCACTTGCAAGAGAATTTCCAAAGCTTTGATGTTATCCAGTACATTCAGGACAAGCTTTTCCACTTTCTCTTCATTCATATTTGATAGTCTTAACTGTAAGAAATAAAGTCTTCCTTGGTTTCAGCAAATGGATTTTGCCCACTAAGGTAACAGATGGGATATTAGCATACCCAACACATAAATAGATAATGACTCATGCTTATTGTTGGCCTTTTGTCTTATATTTCTTTGCAAATGCTATATGGGCTATCTGACAAAACTCACATAAGCAATAGAGCTTAGAGGAAATACTTTAATTTATTTTAATTAGATCATTCTACAAAATGTTTTGCAGCCCATGTGGTGGCCTCCTGCTCTTTTTCATACACTATGGAGAGAGACTTGTGTCTTTATTTCCCTGTTTTTCAGGTTTTAAATTAACCCCATAGTGTTACATTTGTTTCCTCCATTTTTTCCCCCTGTGATTCTTAAAGTATGTGAGAGACAACTGACTGCCTGAAATTGTGGATTCATCCAATCCACCAAGAGCAGAGAAAACTGCCCATGGTGAACATTCACTTCCTGCTGGTTTGAATCCTGATTTCAACTGGGAAAGATACTGCATAAGCAAACAGATGCTTTTTAAGGGGAAAATAAGTGCATCACTTTACATATTGATTGTGTCATTGCATCTGTTTGTACAATGTCATAGAACTTAGTGGCATATACACAATTGGTTTGGTCTTTTTTCTCTTCTAGTCACTTTAATTAAAATTAAATCCTTCCCTTCCCTTCCCTTCCCTTCCCTTCCCTTCCCTTCCCTTCCCTTCCCTTCCCTTCCCTTCCCTTCCCTTCCCTTCCCTTCCCTTCCCTTCCCTTCCCTTCCCTTCCCTTCCCTTCCCTTCCCTTCCCTTCCCTTCCCTTCCCTTCCTTTTCCCTTTTCCTTTCCCTTTCCCTTTCCCTTTCCCTTTCCCTTTCCCTTTCCCTTTCCCTTTCGTTTTAATTATCTTTCTCCTATTGAAAGTTTCTGAAGTCTGTTTCATAAATCATATTTTCAGCGTATTTTTGAAGACTGTGAAAAATCACTTGGCAAAAGCCTGCAGAATCTATTGGATAACACTGTGTCTCAGAATAAATGTTCTGATGCCTATCCTAATGTATAGTGATGGTGAAGTACTTAAAATTTTATGTTTCGACTCATAGCTCTAGATGGTACAAATTTGTGGCAGATGTCATGGTACATAATAGCCTTTTTTTAGTGTTCTGCATTATGGACATTATCTTAGCTTATGCTATTACTTCACAGGTGATAACAGAGCCTCTACATTTCTAATTAACTCCTGGACTCTGAACTGCAGTCATTACTGAAGCAGCAGAATGGAAAGGACTGGTGACAGACAGCAGTCATTTCCTGAGCAGGTTCTGGCTCGCTGCTGCACTCCTGTTGTCATGCTCTGCTGGAGCAAGGATATGGGAGCAGTGTCAACAGTGATGGCCTCTTCTAATTAATTGCAGCTGCTGCAGAGCAGGGTAAGGATTGAAGAGTTTGGGGAGCACTCTGAGTTTCAACTCAGAACACTTTTTTAAACACAGTTTGGAAAAATTCTATAAAACAGAGGAGCAAATAGAAGCTGAAAACCTCATTAAGTTTGAAAGATGGAAATGGAAGCTGTCTGCTAACTGAATTGTTGTATGGCCAGAATTTCTTATTGCAAACTGGTATGGATGTTCCTATGAGATTGGATGAGCAGCTCCTGATCCATGACTTTTTGAACAGAACAGATAAGACAGCATTTACAGAAGGAATTAAAAGTTCTCAACTTTCTTCTGAAAATGGATAACTTACTAGGGAGAGTGGGAGGAAAGTGTTATGAACAAAACAGCCTGGCTGGGACACTTGGCTCAAACTAAGTACTGACATTGAAATGTCTATTAGCTAATTGCTCCTGGGAATCACCTACTGCCCCACCCTCAGTACCATTCTAGGACTGGAATGCAAAATAGGGAGACCAGGGGAATCATGGGAGGGAGTTTTGGGGATGAAAACAACCCTAAATGGAAGGCTGGGCACAGTGGAGAGGGTTGGGTGGGTGTGCTGGTCTGTGTTTGACCTGTCACCATAACCTGCAGAGGACCAGACCAGACTGGACTGGGCTGTGGGAAGCAGGCACAAAGGAATAGACACTCTTCCTGGTGTTACCAAGAGGGAAGGAGAGGGACAGTCTGCTGGGACTTCAGATCCAGACTGGACACCTCTTCACCTCCAGCTACCAGTGTGCCACGGAGACTCCAGGGACAGACTCTGCACGCCTTCTCACCTTTCGGCTACAACAGTGGAGGCGAGCTCTGTGTTGAGCCCCCTGCCGAGCTGACTTTTTAATAAAGAGCTGAACATTAATAAAGGCATAAACCCTGATCATTACAGAAAGGAAGATCCCTGAAATTGCCAGCTGATTGTGTTAATACCCCTAATATCATGGACATATTTTCTAAAAGAAGGTTAAACATTAAAAAATTGCTTTACATTTATACTCAATCTTTACATTGATCTCAGTGTGAAGTTTTGAATGCTCAGCAGGCATGTAACTCTGAATTTTGTGGTCTGAATTTGAGTGCAAATGTGACATTTTTGTCCTTTATTTTTTCTCAGCTTTTGCTCCATTTGACTCCAATTTAACATTTATGTTCTTTTATTTCATCAATTCCAAGCCCCCAAATTTAATGAAGAACTCTGAACCCTTGGTCTGTGATATTCATAAACATTTCTTCAACTTGTTCCATTTTTCACTCACACAGCATGAGAATACAAAAATCTACAAGGTAGAAAGAGTCAATGCTACCTAGCTGCAAAAGTGAATTTTGTTTGACAATTTTCCTGAAGACTGGAGTAATATATAAATATACAGCAGACAAATGGGATCTACAGGGACCCCTTTAAGATCTTTATGAATATTTGAAAGGGCACCTGGAGCCGAGGCTACACAGGGCAATCAATTGCTATGAATTTTTATTTCCTCAAGTACTCAAAGGGAATGGAATGACAGGTATATGTATTATCAGCAAGATTCATTTAAAGAAATATGGGGCTTATTTTGATACGACCAAGGGGGAAAAAAAAAATTCATAACTAATCTCCTTTAAATTGATGTTGGCAAAGCTTATTACTTAATTATTGGAATTATTGTAAAACTGAATCCTTCCTATTCTTTTTAGATGCTGCATAGTCTTTTTTGAACTCTAGTACTGCTTGCTTAGAAATTTGAAAAGCAATCTCATGAGGCTGCCAAAATGAATAATAAAAAGAAACACTTCTTTTTTTTAATAAGAATTGAAAATCAAATTAGAAGCTGGAATTTTGGAGGTGTCCATCTTTCTCTTTAGAGACTACTTTTCAAAAAATCTTCTCCTTCTGAAGGATGAGTTCAAACCTTTAAGCTTGTATTCACAGTCATCAAGTATTTTAAAATTGCATATTATATCAGAAACATTTAGAAAACTCTTGTGTCACTGGAAATTCCATTGTCACTGTCATTTATGTATCTCTTTTGTGATACATATATGTAATAAGTTAAACCACAAAAATAATTATTCATGATTGTATTAAAACTGTAAGAAGCATTATATCTATTTAAACTAAATGATAGCACCGTCTACTACTGTTTGGTTTTTTTTTTTACAGGTGAGGCCTGTAAAATGTTGTTCTTAACAAAGCCCAAGTTCAAATGATACATAACTAACTTTGGTAGGAAAATTTAAAAAAGGAGTAAGTATACTGCAGAGATAGAATACTGTACACCCGGTATAGAAATTAAGACTGTAGTTTTCTTGTGTGTTTATTCAACCAAATGTGTAATCCTAAAAGTGGTGTGTAGGCACCTTGCTCCTGGAGATCTTAAATTCATTCTCACAAATCAAACTATTTAATCTTCCATGACATTATTGGTTCCTGAAATTATTTGTGGAAGAACAATTTGAAGGATTTGAGGCAGAAGGTGTCACTGTTATTTTAAGTTACTCTAAGACACATGCTCCTTAGTTTTGACATTTTGCAGTTAGCTCAAACTTTTAGAAAGAATAAAATCCAAACCAGGTTGCTATTGTGTAAGTTGCACACAGTATGAAATAGCTGGTAAATTCTAAGAAGCCAGTAGGCAGGGATTAATACATAAAATAAAATATTTGCTTGGTGATTATTCAGGGTCCTCAGGGCATAAACTTTTTTCCGAAAAATCAATCTGAGAGAGGACTGTTTTCTCTTTACAGTATTTCGTATCCAGAGGCTACTGGCCGTAAAAGGTGTTGAATCCATTATAAGCTTGCAGGATTTCTGAAAATCATGTCACAGCTGAGTTTTTTTTCCATTTCCTCAGATCAATTCCATAAGTACTAGTTCTGTAAAAGTATTTTTTTAAATGCCAAAAGCTAAAATACAGCTAATATATACACAGATCAGTGATCTTTGTTTATTGGGAGAAAAAGATTTAGTTTCATGGTTATTTCTGAATATGGTGTACTGAGGTGTCAGCTCAAGCTATTTTTTATCTACAGATAGTCATTGAAGGGTTGTTGACCTGTGTACACATTAAAACCTTGTTCAATAATCGGGTATATGACTGACTTAGAGGTCCTCCTGATTAAATAAAAAATGAACTGAAAAATCTCAATATCAACTACAGAATCTTTTAAACACCTATTCTCCTTTCCCTGTAGGCAACACAGTAATTTAAACAGGAACTTGGCAATCAACCTTGTTACTTGAATGTCTCTACACTCTACTTCTTACTGTAGTTGACAGCTGTATATGTCCTTGTTATTTTCAGATCTTTGCTTTTGGCTTCCTATTCTACATTTAGCCTATTATAAGAAGCATATTTAACCCTCCATTTCAATTATATTGTTATATGCTAATTATTCAAATACCCATATTGCAATTACACTGCATGGACAGAATTTCCCTTCATGGCTTCAATTAAATCTTATACTATGAACTGAACAAGGAATTTTCTTCATTTCAATGTATGTAGAGAACAGCTATTGTTCTCTATATGTAGGAGGCTATATGTATATCAGATTCAGGCCTTATGACATTGTTCTGAGTTTATGACATGGAAAGAGAAGGATGTTAAGATGATTAACATAAACACAAGTTTGAACAGAGGCAAAAAAGATGTTCTCATAATTTCAGGTAGTCAAAACTAACCCATAGGCCCATAGACTAAAAGCAGACTTAAGATTTTTTGTCATGGAACACTGATGGCAAGACTGGAGATGCCTTTCCAGAGCTCTTTATCTCACTGATTTTGCTCTAGGCTTTTTGTTCTAGTTTCATACAAGATGCCACTGATTTTCCAACCTTCCTGAATTCTCAGCATTTAGTAATTTTCCTGATCCCTTCATTGCTCTGTTTTTCTGATAGAAGTTTTTTAATCCTCTCAACAAAATGAGAACATGAACAATAGAATGCTGCTCTTGTCTGGAGGATTTGACTAGAAGGTTCCCTGTGATAAAATATACTTGAATATAACAGGTTAGGTTTTTTTTATAAAATTTAAAACACCAATGGAATACAAAACAATAGGGTAAAGGCAATAAACTGACATCTTCACTACCTAAAGTCAAATCCATTGACACTTTAGAAATGAGCAATACCTAAGTAAACATATCTGGAGTTTTCCTGGCTCACACTAAAATCTGTGATTTGCTGTAACTGTCTGAGAAACTCAGACAAAAAATGTCAGAAGGATAAAAGAAACCATAGTGATATAGGTGAGTGATCAGTCCTCCTTGTAAGGATAATGTTCTGGCTAGAGGTAAACATGCAGAAATTCTATGAGTTGAATTCTCATACCTGAGTGCACGTATACTAATAGAAAATTACTACATGGTCTGGTTCCTCTTTAAAATAATCTAAATTTTTATAATTGTGCTGTAGCTTCATTTGGTGAAGGCAGTTATCTGAAAGCCACAGTAAAATCCTTGCTGTGGGACTGCAATAACACTGCTTCTTCATTTATTTAAGTAAGACAAAGAAGCTTTACTATACAGTTGTGTAATTAAGGACATCAGTAAATAGGATCCACCTGTCTTAACAACAGGCATTCCAGAAGAAACTAGTTTAGGAGCTGAAACAAAGCCAAGAAGCTCAAAGGAAAAACAATAAATTTAAATAAATTTGCAATCCAGAAAATACAAAGAATAAATTCTGCCTTATTTTCAGGGAGAAGTTCCTCAAAAATGGGTAAGAAAGAATGCAGTGTACTTGCTAGTTATACAGGTGGACCATTTTTTGCACACATGAGTGGATAAAGTAGCATGCCTTGCCAGAATACATAGGGGCTTTTAATTTGATTTTCCCTTGCTCATCAAATGGACGTCCTTTCTTTTTGTTAGACTAAATATAGAGAAATGCTGCACTGATATGGCTGTAATACTGAGTAGTCCTGACTGACAGGAAGATAAAGATCCTTGGATCTTTTTTTGTTTTCAGTCTGTGTTTCTTTGCTGCATTTGAATGATATTGAGAGTGTGTCTGGTCTTTAAAAGCCTTGAAAATCCCTCTCCTGCAAATCACCAGTCTTTTCATACTGTGAAGTTTTATGCTTAGGCTTCAATATTGTTTTAATTTTCCTTTTATTCTCTAAAATAGTTAATGGGAATCTATGCTGTATGTGATCTGACTGTTAATAACCTCTCTGGAGTAAAGAGAGGAAAGAAAGAATTTGTTTGCCCTGCTGAGGAACCATCTTCTGCCTCTGAGTCCTCTCTGTTAAAGCAATCTCCTGCTGTCAGCTCTGTGCATTCTTCATCATTCCCTCCTGGTCTTGTCTTAAAAAAGGAGCAGCAGAGAAGTAGTGCTACACCAGTTAGGTGCAAACGTCAGGAAGGATCTGTGTCAAATCATATACATAAGCTCCATA
Source organism: Lonchura striata (assembly GCF_050655825.1). Lineage (NCBI taxonomy): Eukaryota > Metazoa > Chordata > Aves > Passeriformes > Estrildidae > Lonchura > Lonchura striata. The sequence continues at coordinate 101,916,088 of NC_140704.1, forward strand.
TAGACAAACTGCAGTTCAGGAGTGTGTCTTTGTATGTGTATACATGCACACATATCATGTTTATACACAAAAAAGATTGGATAGTAGAAATGAAGAGCAAGAAACAGGGAAAAACCCTTAGGATCTGCACACAAACATAATACATGACTAACTTCTTTACTTTACATATCCTGGCAACAGCAGCCAAGTCACTACGCTGACACTATACTATACAAACTGGTGAAGACAACGCATTACCACAGCTTATGTTTTTGGGGATTTTTTTTTTAGTCCACAAAAAAATGTATTTTTGGTGTATTTATTAACACTTCTATTGTATCAGTTATTTTTATTTTATCATTAATCTCCAATTAATTATTTATTCTAAGAGGAATAATTATCTCTGTTGCAAACCATCAATTTCCATGTACAAAACCTGACAATCTACAGAGATAATTTGCATGTCTAATGCAAGTTCTAGATTTGTTTTCTCTATCACCCTGACCTGTTTCTGTCTTATTTACAAGCATTTTGCTTGAACTAATAAGTAAACAATAGCTGAAACCTTTCATATTAATTAGCATAAAATGGCATTTGTTATAGCAATATTTATAGCAAAGCGATCTGATGCAGAGAATTAGCACTGAAACTAAGAAGTGAATAAATACATGGTAATTGAAACCAAATTCACTAACCATACACAGGATCACGCTTTTAGGTAAAGGCCTTGCATTTAATATGAGACAGTATAACCCTGCTGTGTGAACTATGATAAATTGCTTAGTGTGTGTCTGCTGGGACGTGAGATGACATGATATTATTCTTAACCCCAGAACTGTCAAACACGATTATTTCCACAGAAGCTTGACAGCACTGGGAGTGATGAAAGGAAGCCTCTGTAGGGGAGAGGGCAGGAAGGAGACTAGAGGAACATTCTACAGGTGTTTTTCATTGGATCATGGAATCGTTAAAGTTGGAAAAGACCTACTGAGGTCATAAATTCCAACTGTTAGCACAGCACTGTCAAGTCCATCACTAAATTCATGTCCCTAAGTGTCACATTTGCATGCGTTTCGAATACCTCCAGGGATTTTGATTCAACCACTTCCCTGGACAACTGGTTCCAATGTCTGACTACCTTTTATGTGTAGAAATTTTTCCTAAAACCTCCCCAGTGCAGCTTGAAGACATTTCCTCTTATCATATCACCTGTTATTTGGGAGAAGAGACAAACTCCCACCTCACTACAACCTCCTTTAGTTAATTGTAGAAAGTGATAAGTTTCCCCCTGAGCCTCCTTTCCTCCTGATCAGCCCCAGATTTGTCAACTTCTCCTCATCCAGGCTGTGTTCCTGATCCCTCATCAGCTTCATTTCCCACCGGACATGCTCCAGTACTTCAATGTCCTTCTTGTAGCGAGGGACACAAATCTAAACACAGGATTTGAGGTATGGCCTCACCAGTGCCGAGTACAGAGGGACAATCACTGCTCTGGCCACACTAAGGCTGAAAGAAGCCAGGATGCTTGGCCTTCTTGGCCATCAACCAGCATCCCAGATCCTTTTCCAGCTACTCTGCCTCCAGCCTGTTGCACTGCATGGGATTGTTATTACCCAAGAATCAGACACTTTACTTTGTTGAAACACATGCAATTGACCTCAGCCCATTGATCCAGCCTGTCCAGATCCCTCTTTTGAGCCTTTGCACCCTCCAAGCAGCATTCCTTCACATTTTGCAAACTTACTGCAGGTATCCTTGATCCCCTGGTCCAGATCATTGATAAAGATATTGAGCAGGGGTGACTCCAACAGTGAGATGTGGGTGCACAATTTGTATGAATGACTGTTGTCAGAAGGGGAGAAGCCTTAATTTCTGTGGGACAATTCACATGCAGTTCTATGATTTCTAGCACATCAAAAATCCTTGCATCTTTGCTGACACATGAATCTTCATCCCCTAATTCCATTGAGACACATTCTTGTTGAAGAGAATGCAGAGCCTATAATAATGGTGGTTTGATTTGTTCTGAGGTTTTTTTTTTTTATTATTTAGAAAAAAATTAGAAAAAATGGTATTGGTAGTGGCTTTTACTATTAACAGCCATCCTATATCTGCAAAAGTGAAAAATGAAGTAGTTAATTTATATCAGAGCTTATACAAGAAGCTCTTACATTTAGACCACTTGTGATCTCAACAGATTTGTCACTGCCAAACACCATCTGTGAGGTCCCTGTGGTAGAGCTTGTCTTACAGTGGCTGCAGTTGCTCATGTGGAAACTGAGTGCACTGCTTTGCTCTTGGAGTTGAATATGAGCAGGCTTTTCAGGACCTTTCTGCCCAAGCTGGCAAGGGGGTGTTTGTGGGCTGCTGAGAGAGCTGAGATTGTCCAGCTGCCAGGCTCTTGGAGGGGTTGGAGTGGGTGGAAGGTGGTGGCATTCTAGTCTCAGGCCCAGTAGCTACAACAAAGTTAGACCTTGAAGGACTATGACATTGTTGCTGTGTCACATATGACAAGAAATGTACAAAATGTTATGGGAAGAGCTTGCACAGGCCCTGTCGCTATTAGGCTGGCTCAGCACATTTTAACATAATACTGAATGGTATCTGTTTGTTATGATCCACCTCTGAAAAGAAGGGTAACCCAGGTTCTTGTGATTAGATCCTTTGGGGTGGATGAGAGTGAAACAACACGGTTGTTTCAGTGTTTATAAATATATCAGTGTTTATAAATATATCATTGTTTCTAAATTAATGAATAAATATATATATATATATATGTAGGTTTTGTTTTAGAACTATTTAATTGCAATGCAAAGCAGGTGTGACACCCTCTTTGGGTTTTATTATTAGGCTTACATGTGAATGTGAATGTCCTGATGTCTGGTGTGAATGTGACCTTTCCAGGGGGAGGGGTGTAAGGGAGGACAATTGGAATGATTAAAAGAACTATCCTGTCTCCTCAGGGTCTGATTCTTATCTGTCTCTAAGCCTGGCTTCTGTCACTCTGTCTTATAAGCATCAGAGGTTTCGCCACTACACACCCAAAATCTCACCTCCTCTCCCCTGGAGAAAACTTGAAATTTCTGGTTTTACAAATATTAACTCTCCTGGAAAGTCAATGCCAACATTTTACCTTGTGCTCTTCTGGCCTTATTCATTGTTTTTATGTCAAGAAAGCTACCTTCTATACTGCTCTTTGCTTCTTGTTGGAATTTTGTTGGCTGTTGTAGTTGTCAGGAAAACGAAAGGTCACAGAGCATATTATGTGCTGTGTGCCAAAATCCATCAGAACTTTAAATTCACTATTTAGTGAAACTCAGTGAAAGGTTTAACAGAGTAGCAAGCAGCAGAAGAACCTTCAGAGGCATACAGAAAGAGCTCTTAATTAGAGCTTTATCAAGCAGTACAGAAATAAGACTGTATGAGTCTGAATATTAGCAACATTCTTTGAAACTAGTTGAAGATGCGTAAAAGGGAAGTGGGCCACCCATAGGATGTCTGTTCCAGGCACATTGTCACACTAGGAGATAAGAATCATCCAAGTCTACATTTAGTCCTAACAAGTGTTGCTATAGGACATGAGAAAGCACAACACAAGCTACTGTGATGGCAAGGTTAAAAAGAAGAAGGTTTATTTTCTGACTCCAACTTTTATACTTTTCTAAAGGTGACAGTGGATTGGAGAGTGAATGGGCCACCTCTCCAAAGACATTGGACAAACCACCAGTACATTAACTTCCTCCACCCCCACGAAGGAATGTAAAACAATATGTTGTTTATAGAAAATGTGTGGGAAAGTTTTCTAACAGAATGTAACCTCAGAAGGCTTTAGAAAATCTTAAGAATCAGGGTGACAGACAAGCATTAGGGATTGGTGAAAATTTTGGATAATTTTTTGCTTTTTAGAAACAGCTCACCATCAATTTATAATTACTTGATTCTCTTGTTGCAGCTGCCTGCCATTACATAAAAAAATAGTCTAGTAAAATTTTTTGTTGTCAATTAATTAAAATGTAGAGAGAAATCAAACTTCCTCAAGACTGAATGATTTCCAATTGCTAGACCTTGGAGAAAACACTTCTCTCTAAGAAAGCTAAAAAAAAGATTTCTTTTATTTTTGATGTGCAAGAATTACAGTAAAATTGAGCTATATCATTCTCTTTCCTCTAGGGCTTCCTAGTAGATAGAACAACCCAAACACTGTTGTAAAATAGTATTAAGAATAAATGAGATAGAATGAATAAACCCAGCATGACTTAGAGGAAAACCTGTGGGAGAAAAGTCAAGATGCAATGGAAGTGCTATGACTATGAATTGGTGAAGGGGATGCCAGGTAACATATTTCATTCTGCATCACTGCTCTGGTCCAGGGAAGTCTGTACAACAGAAGTAGAATCTGAGGAAAAATGCAACCAATAAAGGAGAAGAGATGCATGAAGAATGCAGCCACAGTAATATATAAGGAAAGGTATTTTAATAGTTTTTTTAATTTTATTTTGACTGAAAGATAAGTTTAAACTTTAAACTTTAAAAATAAATTTAAACTTTAAAAATTAATTTAACTTTAAACATAAGGAAAGACATATACTATTTTTATGCATTTATATGTTAGGTTTTGCCATGGAGAGAGCAATATAACACCTTTACTTCCCCCATTCTTTTAATATTGACTTGCCCAGGCTGATGATGTGTCTTTAACTGGATGGAGATATCCTGCCTAAAGAAACCTCTGCCCTTGCCTTCTACAGTATCCCTAATTTTACTCGCTAATTTTAAAAAGTTTGATTTTTTTTTTCTGCAGAAATAGGAAATTTATGAGGAAGATGCACTGTTCTTGATTTTAGAGTTCAAGCAACAAGGAATTTGTCGGATAGATACCTGAATAGGTTCCTTCATTGCAAAAACAAAACTCAGCAAAAAGTCATGCTCTGACTTTGATAGGATCAGGTTTAATGGTTTTCTGGCTTTGGTAGGATCAGGTTTAATGGTTGTCTAGCTTTAGTTTTTCATTCACGTGTGAAATTATGCTTGTGTGGTGCTTACACAAGATGATGGAGGCCCCTGCAAATGTAGACAATCACTAAATACACCATACTCCCTTCACTTGGCAGGAAGTCTAGCTGTCTATTTGCTTTTCCAATAATATAAATATTTTTTAAGCTTTGTTTTAAACAGCTCTGCAACTGAGAAGCTGGGAAACAGAAAAATATAATTTGACATTACAATGTCAGTTTGAGTTTTTGTTTTTATGGAGACAAGGCATTTTTTAAAATGAGAACTGATATATCAAATAAGGAATTCCAAAGATTTCTTAACTATTATATGTAGCCAATATGTGTAATGTATATATAGAATTATTTAATGAATCTTGAGGACTATGGGTATTATGATTTGTTTGGTAGTTAAAACATGCAAAGATGTATGTGCCTTCAGGCTAATGTAGATGCAAAAAATACTTACAAAGACTTGAATTTCTGTGAATCTTATTTTTATTTGTGGTGCACTTTATAGTGAATGGACAAAATTTTTCTGTGCATCCTTTTTTTTTAGTTGTATATTTTTTTACATGATGGTAATTGCTGAACTATTTCAGATTGTAGAAAGCACATCTGATTGAAAAAGTCCTAAAACTTTGCAAAATATTTCCACCTCATCATATTTCTCTATTTCCAAATGTCATATTATAATAGCACATTGTAGAAATTTAACTAGGAAATTTTGATACTTGTTGGGATGTAAAGTTCACCAACCCATAGAATCAAATGCAGGGATAAAAGAACAACTGTCATTCCCATGAAATTTGGGTCAGCTAATGTGTAATTGAAAAAAAAAAGATAAGTATCACCAATACTGAGACACTGAGTACTTTCCCTAAAATTCAAATTTGTTACTTTCATTTTTCATTTGAAAATTGGAATATAATTTCATTATAACTATTCTGCTTGGGAAAAAAAAAAAAAAAAGCAGAGGAATCTCTCAAACACCTTCATTTATGCTACAATGATACACTGGTTCAAGATGGCTGCTTTCCTGCAGCTTTCTATTTTATTGTTTGATTCCCTCATTGCTCTCAAAAGGATTACAACATAATTCCTATGAAGGCTGGGAGCAAATACAAATCTAGAGTGCCAGATTTAGAGTTGTGTGTATGGACCACACACTTCAGATTCATTTTGACTTCAAGAATTAGCAATATTACGAATGATATTATAGTCCTTAAAAATTCAGGACAAGGTAAGATAATAACTAAGCTTCTAAATCCCTTAAACTTTATCAGGTGAGAGCTGTTTAGAACCAGATTTGACTTCTATATTTTTTTAGAGATGTCAGAAAATCAGGGTCAGATATAAAGGAGTCTTTGACCATGTTCTGAAGGTTATCTTAACTTCCTTATTCTTCTTTCGCTCACTTGTTCTTTCAGTTTTTCATCCTTTTGCTCTCTTGCTTTTTCCTTCTCAGACTTACTTGTTTTAAGTATTGCTGGATTCTAGTGGAAGAGTGTGACTACAAAATATACACATATTTTGGCAAAATTTTGAAAATGTGGAAGGGAATTATTTCTGCTGTACCATTGGTATTGATACATGAAGATATGAGATGTCTGCAAGAAATTAAGTTAATGAAGACTAAAGGAGTAAAACATAATGTTATATGTTTTACAGAAAATAAATGTTGTAAAAATAATCTGGTATCTTTATTGTAGGACTTCAAATAATTTAATGATGAAATAATGATGATAACAAACTGTTATTAGACATGCTTCTGCTAACATTTGTACTGCATAACAATCTTGATTTGGAAAACTGATACAGTATCACAGAGTCATCAGATGTTAATGGACTACAAAACTGTTAAAAACATTTTTTGGAAAGTATTTTGGAAAAGATACACTCCATCTTATCCATATCCATTGGAATTGCACTAGAAACTAAATTAGGAATTATTCAGAGAATTCATTTTTTAATCACCTCATGCTATAGAAGTCTGCATTTTAAAATCTATCTTTTGAAGAGTTAGAGGGTTTTATCTTCAGAAAACCTTTTGAAGTCTGATCATCATCCATCTTCTGAAACAAATGTAGCATTTGCTTGATGCCATTGAATAACGCCTTCCTTTGAGCTTCCCAGTGACAATATTTTTAATGATTTTGCTCCTGCTTTTTGTCCTCTATGGAAAATTTCAAAAGTGGGCAGCCTTCTCTATGAAAGTTTCAAATCTTTGAAGGGAAAGGTAATTTGAAGGTTGACTTATTAAAAAGTATGAAAGCACCTGACAAAAGTGTCCAAGATGAAGGAAACTGCTGCAACTTCAAAAGTGAAGCTAAAAAGCTTTAATGTACACAAAATGGAAAAAGTTCCCTTAATCTGTCATAAAGCATCTTTTGTAGCAGGAAGCAATACGAAGAACAGGACTGAGAACCAAGCATTGCCACAGATGATACTCATACTTCTGAGTCACTGGAAGCTCACTGCAATTCAACTGAAAAACTTGTCTTTGGGCAGCTACACTGTCCAACAGAAGAAGGTTAAAACAAGCAACAAGCAAACCCAAACACATGCACACATAAAGAGAAAACCAAAGAAGTTTTGTCAAAGACAAATTGTATTTTGGTGTGGCTTCATTTTCTTACCTATAAAAAATAAAACGCATCATGTATCCTGTTCATGAAGTAAGCTAATGTAGTTCAAGGTGAAATAAAGACAGCAAATTTGACCTGATTCTCTGAACATCCAGTCAGAATGACTATACACTATATTTGGTTATAAAAAGACTACTTAAAAATTGACCAGGTGTTAGAAGAAATGATATATTACAAAGAGAATGGAGAAAGAGAATTAGAAAAGGTAGCAAAAACTGGCCTGACTGGAACAGCTCTCAACAAAGTTATAATATTTTAAGTCTTTTCTAAAACCTATTAAAAAGTGTTACTGTTAAATATGTAATGGACACTTGATGACACAGTGAATTTATTAAATGCCAATGGTAATTTCAGTCAATTCCCATATCATGATTAATTCAGGTACTAATTGAAGAAAATTAACATTTGAAGAAAAGCCCAGCCTGTTGCTTCTTCCAACTGGCTGTTTTGCAAACAACACAAACTTGTCTTTCTCTTCCTGTGACGTAAGAACATAGCACTTGCAATGAACATCTTGGCCTACAGAGAAGATTCTGCTGAATCCTATTGTATCTTTTGACACCTCTGTATCTCAGTGATTATTTTTAAAATAAGTAATTAGAATAATTTATTTTAATAAAATGAACCTATTTTATACTTGGATTGGAATTTTCTCGTTAATATCCTGCTGTCTTAATGTTTGGGTTTTTTTTCTGTAACTTTCTAGCAAAGTTGCTTTCATTTTTTGGTAGAACCCTTTACATATACAGTAAGATTTAATGTATTATGAATTCATGTAATGAAGCTATGATTGAATATCAAAATCTGAAGCGAAATGGTAAATTGAGTTTTTTGTAACTGGCCTGAAACTAGTGGGTGAGTTCTTTATTTAGTAATGCAGGTAGAGGTTCTTGCTTTGCAGAGCTATTTATGAGCAATTTTTCTACTCCTAGCAGGGGTAGAAGGGACAGATACCCATAAAGCCACCAATTAGTGTACCAGCAAGACCTTGATGACTTTGCAAAACTAATTTTGTAAGGAGCTTCATGCTTAGAGTTCCCAAAAAAGTGTCATATAAACAATTTAATGTACAGCTTAAATATAGCCAGGAAAAGAGAAAACCACAAGTAATTACAAAACTCAAATATCATTTTTGTAGTACCAAATGAAGAGATAATATATTCTGGAAATGTCTTTCAGTTTTATGGAGTATTCTTGGTTAATGGCTTGACAATGGAATAGAGTGGAATAGGGTGTAGCCTCATAAAATTAGCTGATGATTCTCTTGTGGCCTGAGCCACACTTACTTTGAAGGTCAGTGTGAGAACATAGTAGAAGAAAACAAGTTTCTCAGTTATACACCTAATTCCTTTGTTCATAAAAGTGTTCTACTCCAGATGGTTTTTGGGTGAGAGAAAAGACAAATTCCTGATATTTCTTTAACTTTTCTGATCATAATGGTAAGCAAAGTGTTCTCCAGCTCTTAAGTGTGTAGAAATATTTGTAATTTAGAATGCATCAGATACTGGATGAATAAGGTTTTAGAGACCTACATTTTTATTAGAATTATAGAATGTTATTAATGATCATTTTAGATACATACTTAGGTTTCTCCTTATGAATGTTATAGTACTTCAGTTTAGTACATCTATAGCTGTTGAATTTTTTGCTTCCTCTTCACCTTAGTTATGTTACAATAATGAATTGTTTTCTTTTTAATATTGTAAATTTGACTGCAGCGAACATCAGAGTCCATCTTCAAGAAAAACCTCCCTTAAAAATTAATGGGAGACCATGCTTCAGAGTAGGAAACATAATATGATATTTTAGGATACCTTTTAGTATAAATCATTTGAATGTATATTCATGCACAACGTTGTGGCAAACTGAGGAAAGGGTCTAATCTGAAATAATTTTCTCTAGTCCATTAATTTTAATAGTGCTGAAACCGAGTACCATAGAGAAGATGAAGAATCTAAGCAAAAGATGCAAAAAAAGGAGTAGTCAGGATGCACATATTAGGGAGACAGATAAATGAGGGGAAAATTGATCACAGAGAATTATTATCTACATAAAATAAAAAATGATTGGAACACTCTGCTCCATTTATCACGTGCTAAATTTGTAGGCAGGATTTTGCTAAAATTCTTGTACTTATTCTCTGATGAGAGGGTTTAAATTTAAATTCTCAGGTCAATAGTTCTGCGGCATTAAATTTGCCTTCAGCTAAATTAACAAGTTATATTTTCAATTTCATTTAGAAGGTAAGGATGGAAAGTCTATAGATACAAATGGCAGGAATATATCTAGAGGCTCTAAGGACCAATTCAAATAGGTTAGCCCCAAAGATTTTTTATTACACTACTCCCATAAGGACATGCAGAAAAAGCCACTTCTGTAGTATAGAAAGTGAATGACACATAATTTCAATTTTTGAATGTGAAGAAGATTAGTGAATTATACCATTAGTCTGCAAAGAAAGCAGATACCTGAAAGAGACAAGTGCCAGATCAAAAAAAAAAAAAAAAGGTTTGATCTCATTGTCTCATTGAAAACTATTTGTTTTATTAATGTGCTTGTTATGAACACCTGAATTATCTAGTGAACCATTGAGATAAAATATGAATGGACTGGGCCAAATTGAAGAAAACAGCAAAGAAATTTTTAAGTTAAGGCTTAGCATAAAGACTATAGAAAGCAATCTACAATAATAGCCTTTACTTACACTGTCGTGATCAGAGATGCAGATAAGAGAAGGTCCTCTAATCAGGATTTGCAGGCACTGTCAAGTCTTAGGTTTTTCCAGGAGCCTTTAGCCTTTGTGGGTATGCACACCAAATAATGTGACCAGGTGTAATATTTTTGACATAATATCCAGAACTTCCCTTATGGACATTGATATTATGGATTTACGCTTAAAAAACCCCACAATCTGTAAATTTCTGAGAAAGTAATAAAAATTCTAAGCATCGTGTTCACCTGATAATGTGTATGTATGATTAATCATTTCAATAATGAGAATCAGCCATTCAAACTCCTCGAAACAATGCAATTTTTTCAGAATACTGAGCAACAAAGCTTACATTACTTTCCCTGCACAAAAACCTATTGCTTATTACTCTGATCCTTGATCAAGATGACAGGGTTAGACTGCCCTAACAAAGAGATTTGGTAAAATGGACAGTATACCCAATACACAAATGGGATTAAAATACTCTTGTTTTATTCAGTTGTAATTAAAATATGAACTTTAGTAGTAGAATAATTTAGGAATTTAGGAAATAGTTAAGAATTTTCAGTTTTCTGAATGCAAACAAGGCAATATTATAAAGGGCTATTTTGGCTGTTTTACTATTATTACTATTAATTTTTTTCTTTTTTTTTGCACTATGTAGTGAAATGCTACTTTCTTTCATGATACATGGGGTATATTATGATGGGGTTAGTGCAGTAAATACTGGTTTTGACTAGACTAAGGCATAGTGCAGCAAAGATGTCTAGATGGATCTTAAGATGAAAGAAAGATTTCTGTCTGGCATGCTGCTCCAAGTTCATAAGACTCTGAAAAGGGTACATAACATTTGAGGTGTTTTTATCCCTCAGTATAATTTATTTAGTGGTTTTCAGAGCAAGCTGTGGAAATGAAAAAATAGGCAGGCGGTGCAACTGCTTAAACACTATGCTGTCTAGAAAAGCACGAGCTCTTCAAGTGTTTGTGACTCTTTTTCTTAGGGGGAGAATGTCAATAATCAGAAGAGTAGCAGGCACAAGTGAAATGTTGTTATTGAGTGCCTCATAATAACGATTTCAATGAAACAGCCTTAACATAAGTCCCCAGTGAGTTACAGAAGCTTAATAGTTACTCTAAATTATCTGCAAACACATAAATTGTTCTGAAGTTACTATATTTTAAATCTGGAAAACAACATCTTTTTGCAATTGTTTAGGGTTTTTTTCCCTAAATATGGCACATCAGGGATTTGTCTTTTTTTTTGTCATCCTTCAAAAGTGAGACCTGCCTAAAGAGGCTAAATTATTACCTTGACTCAAAAAATCAATTAACAACCTTTTCTTCTTGTCAATAGCTATAGATTTAAAAAAACCTCTCATGTTTTTATTTCCTTATTTCTCAACATAATTTTAAACAATCTTATTCATTATGAAGTCTTCCTGTCTTCATGAGTTATGCTTTACTCTCTTTAGTATTTCTGAAATAATCTTCCTGAAATATCAGACAAGCCAAAAATATGCTGCAGACCTAAGAATTGCTAAATGTCTGTATGAGGAATGGGGTGGAAAGTGTAACAAAAAAATATTCAGTTTTGTCTGCATGTATGTGCTTTGATCCCTCTTCTAATTTGATGTCTACTAAATTTTATACAGAGCACAAGAAAAGTTCTAATCCATTTGTAAGGTGTCGTAGTTTGACACAGAAAAAAAATTTTCTTGGAAGGAAGAGGTCAATTTGGATATTGACCAATTGCAGGTGAACATGCCTCTGAGAACACAGAGGGGTTAAAAGCAGAATTCCCAGGGGAACTCACTCTCTTTGGTTCCGCTCAGCCGCAGTGCAGCCTCTCCCCTGCCCGGCCGTGGCTGGTGGGGAGGGGAAGCCCCATGGCCCAACTGAGGTGGTCTCAAGGGTGGAGGGACTGGAACTGAGCTGGCCCCTGCAGATGGGAGGGTGGAGAAATTTGGGATGTCTCTGTTCCCCCCCAGAGCCTCCCTCTTTCTCTCTCTCTCTCTCTCTCTCAAGAGACAGCAGAAGCAGTTTTTGTCAGCAGTTTCACTGCAGGGAAGGAAGAGGAGTGAGGGGGCCGCAAGGTGCCCAGCTGCCTGTGGGAGCCAGAGAATCTGGGCATCAAGCCATCCTTGGGAGTTGGTACTTTCAACCCTTCCTGAGAAATAAAAGCTTTGTGAAATTTTTCCCCTCCTGAGTTTGGGAGAGAGAAAGAGAGACAGCTTGGACCCTGGGATGTTAGAAGGAGAAATTCTAGATGGGAGGGGATGATAGAGTGCCTTTTGGCTGGACTTTCTCCTTTGTAGCCACTGACTGATTTAATCTTCTCCTCCAAGAGAGACTGTATTTTAGGAGGATGCCAGTGAGTCAAGAGACCTGCTTCAGCTGGGAAAAGACAGAAGTGGAGCGAACAGAGGAAAGTTAGGTTTGTGGTGGTGCCCCCTGTCCTCAAAGAAGAAGAGAAGATCTCTGTTCTTGGACCCTCGGCCCCAGGGGAAATGGGGGGGACTGTGGTCCCAAAAATTGAAAAACTGAACTGTTGTTTTCTCCCCTCTTGGCAGGGCATCCTTGAAAGGAAAAATTCTAAAAGCAGTCTGTCCATCCATGCATTGGTGGTGAGAGCACTGTGCATGGAAAGGAGAAGAGTCACCATGGTAAACTTTTCTCTGGGCGGTGCCATGTGTGACATGGAAACACAGGATGTGGAGTTGTGTTTCCTGGGGGGTCTGTGGCACAGGAGAGACTCCTTTTTCTCTCGATGGACTGAGTATCAATTGTCTGGAGGGTGGAAACCTGATTGGGGTCCAGATTGTGTCTCACTGTGGTTTGCTGGAGTTGGGTGGTGGGAGGAGGAATGCTTTGCAAGGTTTTCATTTTGATCTTTGTGTGTAGTTTTATTTTCCTTTCTTTTTTTTCTTTTATAGTAGTAGCTTAATAAAGTTTTTTTCTGTTATTAAGCTTAGGCTTGCTTTGCTCTGTTCTCTATTGCATTTCACAGCATTCAGTTGAGAGATCACATTTTCATGGGGGCACTGGCATTGTGCCAGTGTCAAAGCATGACATAAGGATAATTCACCTATGAGTACATAGGTGTTTTAATATTGCAACAACAGCTTTATAATGTATAAGCCTTAGCATCAGAGACATTAACAATCGAGAGAAGGGGGCCTGTGCAAACCTCAACAAGGCCAAATTCGAGTTCCTGCACCTGGATGCAAAATCCAAGTACAAATACAGTCTGGGCAGAGAATGGATCGAGAGGAGCCCTGAGGAGAAGGAAATGTTGGCTGATGAGAAGCTCAACATGTCCAGTGGTGTCCTGGCCTGCATCCAAAGCAGTGTGGTCAGCAGGGTCAGTGAGGGGATTCCGCCCCTTTGCTCTACTCTGCTCTGGTGAGAGGCCACCTGGAGTGTTGCACCGAGCTCTGGGGTCCCCAGCACAGGAGGGACACAGACTTATTGGAGTGAGTACAGAGAGCCCAGCAAGAACACCAGAGGGATGGAGTGTCTCTGCTATTAAGACAGGCTGAGAGAGCTGGGGCTGTTCAGCCTGGGGAAGAGAAGACTTTTGGAATGCCTTACAGAAGCCTTCCTGAAGGGAACCTATGAGAAAGGTGGAGAAGGACCTTTTACAAGGACATGACATGATGGGAATGGCTTTGAGCTGAAAGAGGGTTGACTTATATGAGATATCAAAAGGAAATTCTTTACTGTGGCAGCGGTGAAGTATTGGAACAGGTTGCCCAGAGAAATTGTTGTCCCATCTCTGGAAGTGTTCAAAGCCAGGCTGGATGGGGCTTTGAGCAACTTGGTCTAATAGAAGGTGTCCCTTATCCATGATAGGGGGTTTGGAACGAGGCAATTTTTACAGTTCCTTTCCAACCAAAACCATTCTGTGTTAAGTCCTTTTAACTTCCTTTAACTATCAGACTATGGGAGGTAGTTTTCATTTGCTATTGATGTCAGTTCATTTTGTACTACTCTTTCTTAAAATCACTCAACCAAAAATAATTTGATGGTGTTTCCTATAATTGACACTGCTTATGGAAAAGTAGCATTGTAATTTTCTGTCCAGAAATCTTCATTGTTATTTTAAATAGCTTGATATTCATTCTGTTGTTAGCTTAAGAAGTCCTGTGTTTTCTATGTTTAAAGAAATTCAGAGGTAATACAGCAGGCCAGTAAATGCACTCTTCTAACAAATCTAGAGAATATATCTAGATAATATTAGATAACAGAAGGACAATAAGGATGGTCCAGAAGAAGCCTATTGGAACACTGGAGAGAAGGTTAAAGTGCATCAATATACCCTATTACATAAAGTAAGGGAAAGAGAAACAATCAACTGTAAAGAAATTATTTACTCACTCTGGCATCTTCAGAGTTATGAATTCTCATTTTGTTAGCCATTTATTAATTCACTATAAATTCTTCATCTTCTGTCTAATGCACATTCTATTTTGATTTCAGCTAGGATGTAGATAGTTTGGATTTAGTGATTTTTGTATTTATCTACACTCAAATTACATACAAAAATAATGGTGCAAAAACTGGATTTATACATATATTTTAACTACAATGCTCTTAAATTCAAAGAAACTGCTCATATGAGAAAAAATAGACATAATCAATGTAGCCAAAAATAATTAAGTGCATTCTGTTTTAAATTTTTTTTTCTCTAATGCTGCATTTATAAAGGTAAAAAGGTTCATACCTTTAGGGAGAAAAAAATTTTATCCAGTAGGTGTTTTCACTGCTTATTTAGGTTTTCTTATATTTGCAATAAGCACTCATTTACTTATGGGAACTTTATAGGAAATGGTCCTAATCTATAAATTACCCCTTCCTATGGTTAATCCACCCCCTACAGATATCTCTACTTTGTATCAGCCTTTGAATAGCTCTTATATTAAATTACAGATAAATTCTACATAACAGGCAATTTGTAAGGATAAGTGAGAAATTTCAATTGAATGTTCTCTTTTGTCCTAGTAGTCTTGAGTTGGGCAGTATTTACAGGTATATGTCTGGATTATTTCAGACTGATTAAAGTGATGTCATAAAATACAATAGGGTATTGTATTTAACGGAATTTTACTTGTGAATTTTGCTGCGGTTCATTTGAACCAACATTTGAACAGCCAGATTTATAACATTTAAGTCTCCTAATGGGTATGGTTTTGATTTTATTTTGCCTTTTTCATATATGAGACAGCTCTTGAACTACTAAGCCCATTTGTGATTCCTGTAGATCTTGAAAACTTAGTAAATAAAATAGTGAGAAGATATCAGTGTTATTGAAAGAAGAGTTCTTAGAAGTGTCTTACTGGCAACACCACCCACCTGTCAATATTTCTGTTTCTTTAGTTATGTATTTATTAACAAAATAATTAAGTTTCTTGTGGAAAAAAGGCCCCAAACTTCAAAATAAAAAAAATATAAATACAGTTTTAAAAAATGTTTATAGAAAACACAAAAATAGTTTATTATGATTCAGACAACAATCTGCTTTTCTTTACATAAAAGAATATATTTTGATGGAATGAGATCTAAATTGGGAGCCCATAAAATACTTCTGATATATTAAGTAATGTGGTAGTTGTGTTATCATTATTTCACTTTCATAGCATATTGCATTTTTTCCAAGGGTCTTTCAGACTAGTTAGCATTCTTCTCATGAGACAGAACATTAAAGAGGCAAAGGTTTATGGGAGGAGTATTTGTACCTTGGCCACACTTGGATGTTCAGGACACTAGCCTCATGATGTGTATAGACCTCATAAATTCCTATAACAGCGTGGGAGACACACAAACACTTCTTTGCATTTCTGAACATCAATGAATTCCATTAGTGTAACCTATTCTTTCAGCCCTTGGCATGGACAGCTTGGGAAGATCTACTTTTGTTGAACCTAGAAACTCTTTTAAAATGTACACAAGCTTCTAATGTCTCATTATGAAGGATGAGTTTTGCATGCATTTCACCTATCACATCTCCCCATCACTCCTAAAAATCCTTCACACAGTATGTCTCAGAACCCAGAGTGATAAATTGCCTCTTAACAGAGCAGTGAGTATTTTCAATGCAAAATTATGCAACACATCAAAAGTAAGGGTTTGGGGACAGTCTTTAGTAAGCAGAATTTAATAAGAAATTAAATCAGGCACTGTGCTGATTATGTCACTCATTTGCATATATAATTCAGTAAGTCTCCTTCATTCTCAGTGTACTGGATTTCAGGAGTTTTCATCTTCCTCCAGTGACATAGGAGCTTATTATTGGCTTACTCCAGTCAACTACTAGTCAAACTCATCACTTACACTGTCATGGATTCCAGTTATGGCACATTTTGAAAAGAAAGAAAATTAATGACTTGGAAAATATTTAATAAATGGGAAGAATATTACAGTTTAAGGGAAAAGTTAGATTTTTTATTTTAATCTGTTTATTTGTAGACATCAATTTTTGAAACATGGAACACGCTGACTGATGAAAAAAATTATTTTGAGATGCTATTCTGATGTCTTTGCCAGCCAAGCCAAGGCTCAGAATTCTTAATCTTATATTCAAAAAGGCTTAAAGAGTTTATATAATCTTTGTTGTCACAATGATTTGTTGTAGATTGGATTTACTTAACAGATTTGTGGAATGTATGTTTGTATATGGTCTCATCAACTCCAGGAGGAGGTAAGAGTCCTTATCTAGGAAAAATTAATTTTAAGTATCATTCTGTCTTCTGTTAAAGAACAGACTATATCTTCAAAGTTATTTTACTGACCTGTTCTAGCTATTTCAATGACTATGAATATATTTTATATGTAAAGGTTTCTTTTTTTAAACAGAAACCTCTCTCTGTGAATCTCAGTTGAAGGTATTTATTATGATCAGTGAATAGACTTTTCTATTGCATGGGTGATAGAAACAGCCTAGAACAATTTACATTGATCATGTATTTATTTTCATTTTCATTCCGAGTAGTAAAGATATTTGTCTCATCATCCATGATTTCAGTTTCCTCTTTGGCATAGTCTTGGGTGATTATCTTAACTAATGGTTGATAAAAATTTATCACAAAGAAGAGAACTGGTACATTATTGGATGAAGCAGAGGTTACTTCCTCTACAAAAATCTGTGTGTTTTTCTTTCCTCACAAAATTTCCAAGTGTATTTGTACTTGTTTAGATTTCTCATGTCATGAAATATTTCTTTCTGACAAAAATCAGTAAGGGAAGAAATGTTTCCAGCAAGATAAGCTACATATAATTTGATTTATATCATCATTCTGTGTTTGGTTGCATGGAGGTTTTTGTTTGTTTGCTTTTGTGTGTGTTTTTGTTTTGGTTTAATGTGGTTTCAGAAGGTAGATTGAAAATAATCTGAATTTTTTTCTATCTAGTATTCTTCTCACGTAAGACTATGGATGGAGTGGAAGTTTTTGTGCACAGGAATACCTCTCCAAAAGACTTTTTTGAGGCTTGTTAGAAAGTTCTCATAAACTAGACATAGCTGTAAGAAGATGGATTGGTGAGCACAGTGAAGGTTAGAATACATACATGATGAACACAATTTGTCTCATGGCTGTCCTTATCATAGATGCATACAATAAAATGTATTCACTGAGCAAAATAAAACGCAGTCACCTTTGCAACATTCCTTATGCAGCAGCTGTTTAATTGGGCACAACAAGAAAGCAGTAATGCACAGACACTTTAGTGGCAGAATATTCCCTTCACTATTAGACAATTATGCAGAGAGTTAATAATGAGGGGCACAATGCAATTAGGAACATTCTATTTGAGTGCATGAAGCACAGAGCATCCAACTGAAAATATGCATTGGGACATATAACAGCCATATAACAACCAGGACACTAATTTGTCTGAAAGAGCAGCCCTCAATGTGGTTTTCTTAGGTAGTGTGAGGAACTTTTAAAAAGGGTAGAATTCAGAGCACACACACCCACACATTAAAAAATGGGCAAAACGTTACATTGTAGAAATATAGACCTTTCCCATACTTTTGTAGACCTCTCCCCTACTCCCATACTTCCCATACTAAATGTTTTTTCCCATGAAATTTGGGAAAAAACATTTTTAAACATGCACTTTTATGTGACATTTTAGTTATATAAAAAGAAGTAGAATCTCACAGTCCCAGTGTAAAGCAGCTAAAAAAGATCAAAGTATTTAAGGTTATGCAACAGTGAGGTTTGCAAAATTAAGAAGCAGTTTGAACTTTGACAGCTTAATTTTTCAAATCAGCCTAAACTTCAAAGGATTTATCTTCTTTTAGAAATATATTTGAGGGAAAAAAAAAAAGAAAGGCACAGCCTGACATCTACTTATTGTCTCCATATTGGAAATTCCTTTTCTTTGACATGCCTTGTCTCTGAGGCTTGGATTTACAAGCAACTAGACACTGCTACACAGCAGTTTTCAAACCCATAAAACTTCCTTTGAGGGGAAAGGAATATGTTAGCCTAAGGTTTGTGCTTTCAAATGGACTTTCATCCTCAGCTGTTTCTTTTCATTATTTGAGGGTTAGTGCTTGACCTTGCTTTTCTGGAATGTGAATCAGGACTAAAATGATACAAATTGTTCAGGAGGTAATTGTCCAATTCATTGTTAAGAACACAATTATAAAATAAAATTGCTGTCTAAGAGTGTAAAATAAGGAGGTGTTATCAATGTTAAAAGTCAATGAGGATGGAAATTGCTTTGCATTTGTATCACTGTAACAAACTGGGCATCTGGGTAAAAAGTATTCTCTTATAATTCCAGAGAACATCCTGTAAGCACAAAACCTAGAGGGCAAAAAGTTGCTTTTGACAAATAAAGGCTTCAAGCAGGCAGAATGCATTTGATAAAACTGAAATGGAAGTTATAATTTACATTTATTTGCAAAAAAAATAAGCTGAAATGTTCTACATATAGTGTTACCAGCTTTTAGGGGCTGGTGTCACCTCTTTACTCAGATGCCACTTCATCTTGACTTTTACATTTTTAACATTCTGAAAGCATTATATTTTGATGGGTTTGGGTTTGTTTTTTTTTTTTTTAACATGACTAGAAATAAGTAAAAAATTGTGCTGATTTAGCTTCAAAAGGAAAAGCAATTGAAAGACTGGAGATTTCTGGCTGTGGAAAAGTTGGTAAACACTTAGGCTTAATGCCAAAAGCAAAATTGTGTGTTTTTGTGGTGTCACTGCACATTTATTTTGGTTTGCTACTCTCTGTAATCTCTAAACTTGAATTTTTGAATTCAGTGTTAATAAGAAGCTAAAATGCTCAGGTAATTCTGATGGCATTAAGAAAAGACAGGAGCTAAGACTTAGTGCCATGGTCTAGTTGACGAGGTTATATTAGGTCATAGTTGGACTTGAACTCAAAGGTTTTATTAAACCTATTTGATTCTGTGATCTGTGATAATAGATGGCAGAGGTCAGACCTGGTTCAGAAGAATGAAAGAAAGGGATATTTGTAACTCTGAATGCATCCATATAAAAAGTATTGGAGAGTAAGAGGAGCAAAGCTGTAGAGTGAAGCTGTCAATGTTGAAGCACAATAAATTAATTTCTGTAGTGTATCTTCCAGTTTACTTTCCTCTGAAAGGAAACCTGTTTATTGTCCCAGTCTGCATGATGTTAATCACAGAGATAAAGTAGGAAAATTCATGATTCAAAGAAAAAAGTTCAAATTGGAACAGGAAATTGTGTCTTTTTCGCATTAGTTGAGTGCTGTTCCTTGAATTTGTAATATAGGCATTTCAGGGCTTTAAAATTCGGATTAGTTTTAGTTTAAATAGCCCTTTTCATTTAGTTTAAATAGCCCTTACAGTCTATTAAGATGGACTCCTGCAGTGCATCTTCCCATTTCATTTTATCCATAAGAAGTCACAAATAAATGGACATCAAGTCAGAGATGTTTGCATAATAAAGATTCAAAAGTGCAGCCTACCTAGAACAGCGATGGAGTAGCCTCTCTTATATGCATAACTTTACTAATTAAAACCAAATATAATTACTGTCTATAAGCAAATTTCAAGTCTATATTGAATAAGCAAAACTAAGTGCATTAAATGAGTGACTTAACTCTTGCACATATGGTTCCTTGCTATTTGTTTCCTACACATGTTGCAGTATTTTCTAAAATATCACATTTGAAATATTGGCTAATAGTCTTATCCTGTATGTAAAATTATAACAATTACAATATCCTTAATAAAATTACTTTATCAGATAAAATCAAGGCAGAACTGAGTATGCTGGTTTAAACCTGAGAGGAATGTTGGAAAAATAAGAATGTTTTTAAGGGTGTCAGCTCTCAGCAGAAGCTTTATTTCAGTGGATTTCTCTTTTCATTGTGTGAGCAATTTTTATGGCTTTCATACTCTGTGGTGAAAGCAACAGGGCTGAAAACCAGAACTGACTTTTGTAATCTCTATGAATTTTCCATTCTGTAATATTGTCATGCATGATTTAGCAAATTATAAATTCCATTTTGCATTAAGTAGATTTCTTATATCAATATGGAAGTAGGATCAATATAGAAGTAGAATTATTATATGCTTCCACTAACTCAACTGCAAAACATATATATATGTATGTATATATATAAAAGTTTCCTTTATTAACATCTAAATTTTTAAAAATATTTTAATCTTGTTTTTTATCAGGAAATGATAGTTTCTTACTTATTTTTAATTCATAAGGAATAAAATAAATTTCTCTTACACATATTGATATCAAATGTGTTTTTCACCTTCTAAATTGATTGCACGGATGTATTTTTAGCTTTCATGTCAAGCATCTCTCATCTAAGAAAAATTATGGTAATGTTTTTCAGGTGATTAGTCTGGACTTGCTTTTCATTTCAACTCTCAGTTAACATGTGGGACTTGAACGTAAGTGTTCTCTAGCTGATTCCCAGACATTGGATGGAAATTCGGTTCATTCCAAGTAAATTTTCACATTAACTTTGCCTGAGGAATTTGATACAGCAGTACTAAAGATAGATTTCTAAATAAAGCATCATTATAGTGATGAAAGGCTCTTGTATCTGATTTCTAATATACACTAAGCCTTTTTTCAGTTTCTACTATTTATTAATAAACTTAGATTGATTCAAAGTATTTCTCAGATAAGAAACTAAGCCCAAAAATTTTAATCCAGAATATAATGCATTGATGATAATCAACATGATTGCTTTCTAACATGAAGTATCCATGCTGAAAAAACAGATTATACCAAAATCTGAACTCTTTTCTTTTGACTATCAAGAGAAAGAGGTTTGATAATTTTCATTGTGTGGTTTGACATTTCCATTTTATATTAAACATTCTAGATATAAACCTTAAGGCAATACTAAAATAGAATACATTCTGATTTACATTTTCCCTAAAGTCTGATTTCAGATGGCTTTTTTGTCATCCTTTCTCATAATTTTTATCTCTTTCTAGGACTGAAATTCTGTCTCAGAAGTCTGAAGGGCTTTGCTGTAGACATTTTCCCCTTCATTAAAATATTCCAGAATTTTTAGAGTTATCTTCTTAGATCAGAGCTGGCAGAAGAAAGTCCAGATTAATTTAGGAAAATGTTTATTTGAGGCTTGAAATAGTCTAATAAAAGAGAAAAAAAGAAAATTATTTTTTTTTAATTTACATGCTGATATAGCCCTGTGGTAAATATTTAAATGCTAGTTACTGTGTTTGTCTAGAAAAAAAAAAAAGAATGTGTATATGAAACCTCCCATTGTCACTGACATAATTTTTATTTATTTTCCTTTCTTCATTTTTTAGGACCCTTCTTTACAATAATTTCTTTTCTCTCAACTGATGCTGCTGTTATTTAAAGATAATAATTTCTAATTCTAAGAAGTATTGCAGATCACATTTTATTAAAAGCTTGATTTGGTTTTGAAAAGTGCAGTTTTCTGTTAGAGATTCCACTTTTGGCTAGAATATGACCTTGGAAAAATTATGCCATGCCTTGTGTATAACATCTCCAAATTTGTCTGCAGTCTCTCTAGCAAATACTAAGGCTAAGATGTGATTATAAACTTGCACAGACTTTTGGACTGCACTGTAGTGTGATAAAGTACTGGAAGGGAAGAGT
This sequence comes from Lonchura striata, assembly GCF_050655825.1. Lineage (NCBI taxonomy): Eukaryota > Metazoa > Chordata > Aves > Passeriformes > Estrildidae > Lonchura > Lonchura striata. The sequence continues at coordinate 101,938,538 of NC_140704.1, forward strand.
TGAGAATAACAGTAATGATTCAGCCTGTTATTCTGTGACAAATATTTTAAGACCCCTCTCGCTCTGAAATTGTCTACTGATGGAATTACTCAGAAGGAGTAGCAGTGAAATTGTAACTTACTTGTATATCAGTCAAGCTACTTAAACTTGGTAAGATTTTCTTCTCTTTGATTAGCTTATTGGATGCCTCAATCAGTGGTTTTTCTCTGGAAGAAAATAGAAAATGTGAATGTAGATTAAAAAAAATCCAGAAAGGAAAAATGGGTCATTCATCATAAAAAAGACCCCTACTGATTTGCTGGCATTAAAGTATTTGAAAGTAAACAAGTCAGAATGCTTAGAATATTTTAAAACAAATGCTTATTTTTAAAGGAGAAAATGCCATAGAAAATGGAATCTCTGCTAATTATGAACAATCTTATCTAAGTGTTCACAGTGAGACATACCCCTTATTAGTCCCTCTGTATGTGACACTGCTGATCATGCTAATGTGTATGTCAGTCCTACTCTATGACACTGCCTGGAACTTCACCAATCAGCATGATACTGCCAGTCAACCTCATAGTGTTATTTAATATATAAAAAACTCATTAAAACATTAAAATTGACCATTGCTCATTAAAAAATTTGTACATTAGCAGCCTTCCTATCTCTCTTTTGACTATAATTTGAAATCAACAGATGATGAGAGATTTACAGCTTTGTGTTGCAGCTTCTTGCTCTGGTACTAAATAACCAAAATAAAATATTTTAAATTCTGGTCTTTATAGATGCTTATCACAAAAATAAGACATTGTTATTTGCATTTCTCATCAAGATAGCAGAAAAAATAATTTTCTCTCAGCAGGAAATGTATACAATGAATATTAAATAGTTTATTTTTTGTATACGTGAGTTAGATCCGTCTACCTTATATGCAATCATTTTTTTTTTTAAATTAAGACTCAGATTGCATCTTCAAGGTTAGGTCTTGTCCAAATGTTCTTTACATTTGGCAATTAGATATCTTCTCTGGAATGTATAAAAAAGCTGAAAACTGGCTATACATCACCCTAAAGAAATTCAAATTAAACACACCAATGGTCTCAGTTCAGAGTGACCATTATGAGATACTAAAATTTAGTCATTCAAATTTTGTTAATCGCTTCAGACAGATGTACTCTTGTGTTGAAAAAATCCTATTTTCTTCCTAACAAGGAAGAATATTATTGCTGGCACAAAAAAAAATCTGTTTCCATCTATGTCATACAAAGGACAAAACGTAGGAGTATAAAGGAGTTGCATGACAATCTGTTTCCAGCATTCCCTCAAGCAAACACACTTTTCTATATACAGCATCTTAGTCTGACACTGAAGATGCCTGTAGGCAAGGCAAATTACCTGTGAGCACTGAGTAGTAAATAAATTCCAATTTTTCCGGCAGAAGACGTTAAAAATAATGCTATGTTTCTGCATATTTGCACTTAAAGCTCATTATGTAATCAAGGAAAAACAGCCACAGGGACATTAAATCCATTAGAGTTGCTATTGTAAGGCTATCTAAGTGTTTTTAAAAAATCATATTTTTATTGTAAGAAAAATTCATCTGCAATTTTGCTGTCATTAGATGGTTGTGCATATTTTATTTTTTAGGGTGCATTGATTTCTTGTTATACATAAAAAGAGAATATCAGAGACATGCAGTCATTCTGGCCCTCCTTTCAAATACACACTGTACTTACACATAAGCCTTCCTTAGTTTTACATTTATGGTCAGTCTTTTTTCACCAAGCTATTGATATTAAATACAAATGAAATGATAAAGCAATTGTACTTTTGCAGTCTTAGAATCATACCTATCCATTCAGTTAATGAATAATTTAATTTCCTTAACTGACTAGCATTTTAATATCTTCTGCAACATTAGCAAAACATAGAATTGCAATGTTGTCCTTTTCCTAAGAAATGTTTTCTCATTTTAAAAATACTCCATTGTATCAAGCTTTAAACTATTCCCAGACATTTTTTCATGATGGACTGGAAAACTTGACCTCTAGAGGATGCAGAATTCTAGGCTTCTAGCCAATTTAAGGTAATTTTCCAATATACTAATATACTTTCTTTTGAGAAACTTTTGAGTTTCCCATACATTGTGTGGGAAATGGGAAATCAGAATGAACTTCAGGCCCAAAACTGATTGACTGAATAATTTCCAGCAGCAAAGTACCTTATTTTTCTTCCATAACACAAGTTCAGTAATAACCTTGCTCTAATTTAATTAAAAAACTTAAAGGAGTTTAAGGTTCTCTTTGCATGGCATAACTTTATCCTCAGAATTTGCACATGAGCCTTGGAAAAGTTTCTACTGCCAGAAGGCTGAAGTAATGTACCGTTGCCAGTTCCTATATATTTTTCATCATAGAAGGAAAAGTAAATAACAGAGAAGCTCCAAGATACTAGGTTTTGTGATGAAACCTTTATTCTTGTTTTAGGTAAGTTTTGAAACAACTTTAAAAAATTATTGGAATATACTTTATTTTTTATCTCTAAAGTTTTGAGAGGAGAGAATTTTCCCAATATGGTACTGCTATTATCTACAATTAGGGGGAAAATTTTGTGTAGTTTTACTTTGGTGATACTATTTCATTTCCCAGTTAAGACTACTATTTTCCTGTCCCCAAATCCATCTTTGTCTTTAATTGTGATTATGGAAACAAGCAGGCTTTCAAAAAAGTGATTGCTTAGTTTAAAACATATGTTTTAATAAAGGGACTACCATCCCATAATTAGTAAAAAAATACATATATTAAAAAATCTACTTAATGAAATTATCCCACTGCCTTGCTGTTTTGGGTCTGTGTTGCAAAGTTATGGTGGTGGGGGAGGGTCCTATAAGTGGCTTCTCTGAGAAGCTGCCAGAAGTTTCCTCCATGTCCAACACAGCCAATGCCAAGCGTCTCCAAGATGGACAAACCACTGGCCAAGGCAAAACCCATCAGTCAGTAACTGTGGTAGTATTTCTGGGATGATGAATTTAAGAAGGGAAAAAAACTGCTGTGAAACAATAAAAACCTCCGAAGAATACAGAGAGGAGTGAGAATGTGGGAGAAGCAGGTCTGCAGAGACACCAGGGTTAGTGAAGGAGAGGGGCAGGAGATTCCTCTGCAGCCCATGGGGTAGCCCATGGTGAAGCACCTGTGCCCCTGTAGCCCATAGAGATACACAGAGGAGCAAAGATCCACCTACAGCCTGTGGAGGACCCCTTCTAGAGCAGGAAGAAGTTTGATGGGGTCGATAACCTCATGGGAAGCCTGCCCTGGAACAGGATCCTGGCAGGACCTGTGACTCCATGGAGAGAAGACCCTGTGCTTGAGCAGGAATTGTGACCCCCATGGAAGGGGCCCATTCTGATTTGTTAACTGCATGGACAGGACTCACATGGAAGAAGTTCATGGGAGGGCTGTCTTCTGTAGGAGGAACCCCATACTGGAGCAGGGGAATAACTGGACATTGTCTGTGCCTTGTAAGTGTCCCTCTGAAATCAGTTTCCAGAACCTAAGCAGTGATATCAAAACATCATAATATAAATATGTAAACAAATATGTACAAATTGAGGAGGAATTTTTCAGCCTTCTGGACTGGAATCACTCGTGAATACAGAAAGTACAAAACACAGGCTCTATATATTTTACCTTTTTACTACACACTAATGAATTAAATTGCCCCTTCTCGCATCCCATGCAATATGGAATTATCATTCATTGAAGAGCAGTAAAATGAAAGTTCTGTCCTTAAGAGATGAAGGCAGGTGGGTTTCTTGGTCAGGAGATTTCATATATTTAATAAGACTCAGTAGAAAAATTATTGTAAATAGAGGAAGAAAAACATTTGAAGGAACCAGCAGCTGGAACAATTGGAAGTCCTGGGGTTTACTTGCATCTAATTCTCATTTACAGCATGAATCTGGCTTGGAATCTGTTATTGGAAAACTGAAATTTAATTATGTTTTTAATTTTTTCCCCCACAAAACTGGTTCTAGGCCTTTTTTTCTTTTTCTTTTTTTTTTTTTTTTTTGTTCATAAATCATTCTTAATTCTTCTGACCATGTGAAGTACCTAAATGGAAGAAGAGATAGATGGAAAGATGATCTGTTAAGGGGAATTTATTTTCTGACTTTCAGAATCTGGTAAGCAATATGCAGTCAATCCATGCATCCATTCATGGATTCATATTTTCAAGCTCAAATAAACAGTATATCTAAAAAGAGTGCTTGATGGAATGAGTCCAGATCCCCAATATGCAGGGAAAATGTAGAATTCATCTTCCTCTGAAGGGATGTTTGAGGAAAATAGCATCCAAAGTAACTGGATTTTCATGCAATAAAGACAAAAGGGACAGCTAGCACTGTTTGATATTACACAATGCTATCAGAGCATTTCAGTCCATAATTTGTATTTTGACCTATGCCTTTAAAAAGGCCTTCAGACATCATCAAAATGCTGAATTCATCATTAACACTTGACAGACGTCTCAAGTGCTTTATTAGCAGAAAACTAACATTAAAATGAAAAAAAGTGAGCTAAGCCTAGATCCAATAAAGTCTGATGCCTAGGAGGTAAGTATTACAATAAATAAGTTTTGGAGATTTTTTTCTCTGCATAGGATACCTCAGCTTCTTAAGAAGTTTGATTGACTCAGAATGTTGAGCTGAGCAGTGCAAAACCATTCAGCAGAAAATGTGAACAGGCTTGCATCCTAAGATTCATCCTTCTCTGAAGTTTAGATGCTTAAAGGATTTCAGAAAATACTTTCATCCATTCAAGATCCTGACCTGACTACAGTAATTTACAGCATCTGAAGAAGTGAGCAAACATCACCGCACCCAAAGGGGGTGAAAAAATGGAACTCTGAGCCAGGAAATGAAATATTTTAAAATCTTTATCATCAAGAAATTTGCACTCTGTGCTGGTTATGATTTGGGTAGAGTTAATTTTCTTTTTGAGTGGTAATATGGGGCTGTGTTTAGTGTTTGTGCTGAAAACAGTGCTGATAATGCAAGAATGTTTTCATTATTGCTGAGCAGTCCTTACACAGAGTCACTGCCTTTTCTGCTCCTGACTGGGAGAGAATACAGCCAGGACAGCTGACCCCAGCTGACCACAAGGATACTCCATACCACATGGTGTCATGCTCAGCTGCATGAAGAAGAAGGGAGGGACAACTTTTGGAGTGATGGAATTTGTCATCCTAAGTGTCTGCTACATGTGACAGAGCCCTGCTGCCCTGGAAGTGGCCAAACACTTGCCTGGCAATGGGAAGTGGTGAATGAATTCCTTACGTTCCTTTGCTTGTGTGTGTGGCCTTTGCTTTATCTGTTAAATTGTCTTTATCACAACCCACAAATTTTATTATTTTTGTCAATTCTTCCTCCTGCCCCAGTGGGGCTGGTGAGTGAGTGAGAAGCTGTGTTGTGCCAAGTTGCAGACTGGGGTTCAACCATGACAGTCATGCCTGCAATGGGGAATTGACTATACATATGCATTTTCTCTTCAAGCTTTGCCTAAGCTACAGGTCTAGAGATGCTTGCAAATGAGGATTATCATTAACTCTTCTGCTTCAGGTGTGTGCCTGTAGAGAAAAGAATTTAATGGTCAATTTAATGGTCATAAATTTAGTAAATTCATAGTATTCTACAAGTGTAATATGATGCTTCATACTTTATATAGCAAAGCAGTAGCAGTCATTTCATGCCATCTTTTTGTTATTTGAGACCATTTATGGAGAAAGACAACCTTCCAATATGAGAAGTGTGCATTTTATGAAAAGAGAAAAAAATAATGTTAGTAAACAAATGCTCAATTATTCTCAGGTTGAAGCATCAATCTGTGTAGAATTTTTGTTTGGTAGGTGAGACCTCTATAGCATTTAATACATGTTTATGACAATTTTTTTTTGTTTTCTCCTCTTTTTCATAGGAAAAATTTCAATCTCTAGTTATGTATCTTAGAAAAAATATTTACCTCTCCCAAATGATTTTTTCTATTAATTTTGTTTCAAGTTTGTAAAGTATTGTTGCAACTTGTGGCTTTCCTGTGCAGAAGTCCCTTGCTTCATTGACAGGATTTTGCTGTAAATCACTTCCATCTGAATGGATGGTCCCCAAAATAATTTTGCTTAGATTTGTTTAGAGGTATCTGACTGGAATGATTTTCAGTTTTCATAAAAGCAGGAATGCATTGCCACTATTGCCATTACTTGCTATATAGATATCCAACACAAACACACTGATGATACAAAGGGCTCCGGGGACTGAAGAATCTGAATGAAAAAAAACAAGTTTGGGTTTTGTTTTTGGTATCTCTGTTACTGTTCTTAAAGGTTAATTTGAATACTTTAGGAAACTATGTTTTATTGTCATCTCTCATTCAAAAATATGAATGCAAATTTAGTGTAATCCTTTAGATAATCCTGTATAGTCTTTATATAGTTACTAAACATGCTTTAATAAAAGCTTCAGAAGATTGAAAGTGAAAAGTTAGGATACATCAGGAATGCAGCAGATATCTATGCAAACTTAACGCTTAACATTTGATAGGAAAATTTTATTAAATATTTTAAAGCTTTCTGTTAAAACATTGGATGAAGAATTTTCCAAGAGAATAGCTGATACCAAAATTTCATCCTTACCCAATTAGTTTATTAGTTAATTTAAATAAATTATTTCAATTTTCCATTTGAAATTACTTTTGGCAGCTGCAAAAAAAGAACATTTTGCAAGCATGTACAAGGATATGTCTTATTCACTGAAAATTTGTTAAATGTATGTTCCAGCATAAAGATCTTAATAACTTTATTGTTTTTCAAAATTATAACAATAGAACAACTTTGGTACAGGAAGGTCTTTGAAAACTGAATCTTTGATTGCCTAAATTTGGTTAGGAATCCTTAATTATTCTAAATTTTTATCTAAATCATTACAGAATATCACTTTCAAGGATAAGAAAATCTTAAAGATGTTTTCTAATATCCTACTTAATTCTTTCTTTATATAGGAATTAGAATAGACTAGATTTAATTCAGATTTACATTACATTCTGAGAGATGAAGTGTATAAATCCATATGGCATAAATTTCACAACTCCAAAAGCAGTTTTGTGGCAGATGCAGTGATTTCAAACCCCATTCAGCAATTCTTCATCATAATCAACATGACTGCGTTGGCTTCCTTCTAATTGCAAGGTACTAGAACTTTGAGATTTCCCCTCTGTTAACAATTGTTAACCTCTGTAATGAAAAAAATTATCTTTGCCTCTAGCAGCATAACAGGGTCACATAAATATAGTGCAAGAACTGTTGAAGAGGGATGTGGAGAAACCCTGGGACCACAATGGTCAGCACAGTCTTTAGTATCATCCTGGGATAAACACAGCTGTAGAATATGATCACTTTTTTAAGCTCTGCTTCAAAGAGAGGAACAATGAAAGGAGAAAACAAAACATTTTAAACTGGCATATCTTGGCTAAAGCATACAGCAGGATGAAAACAGAAATCTGGTCATAAATTCTATGGTATGGTAAAATTCACTGTGTATGAAATGCCTGTGTTTTCCTATATGTTTTGATTATCTTAGAACAAAATGAAGCCCTTTCTGTGGCATTCCAGTACAGTAAAATTAAACTAATACAAAGTACTATTACACTAGATTTTCTTTCAAGTATTATCCAAGTTTTATTTGTTTGGTTGGCTGGTTGGTTGGTTGTTTTTTTTTCAATAATTTCTTAGTACAAAAATAAATTTCAGACAGTTCAATTATAGCAAAAGAGAAATTTTCTAGGTTGGGGTTTTAATGACATAAACCCTAAAACTTTCCTGGATGACTGAAATAGTATAATGTGGTATTTCTTTGACACGTAATTTCTATGAGAATTAGATATTTCTTTGACATAAATGGCAAATAGGAGGATGATTCTTGCTATATTGTCCAGCTGAGATGCTTGCAAGTGTAAACAGGCATAGAGAAATTTATAAAAGAAGCATTTAGCCATGCAGAAAAGTTTAATGATTGGCAATGTTTTGAGTGTCTGAAGCATCAGAATAAATATATTTCAGAACTAAGCATCCAAGATTCACTGAATTTTTGCTCCACAATTTAGGTTCTTTTAGGTCTGCACATATGAGAAATGTATATGGAAACGGAAAGGTTTCCTTTCATCCCCTAAATCCTGGTAAAATTACAGCCTGTTTCTACCATGTAATTGTTGATTTAATTGATCAGCAGGGCTGATGGCTGGCCCATCTTTCACATGACCGCTGTTTGAAGCTGGGTGTGAGACAGCAGAGAGGGGATTTAAAAGTTCACTTCTGACTCTGTTGTGGCATGAATGATTTATAACCATGAGTATTTTAATGATTCAGTTTCTAGTGAAGCCACCTAAATAAATAGTTGCATTGGCACAGCTAAGAAGAGATTGGCTGAAGGCAAGAAAAGAATTGAGTGTCGGGGAGTGGTTGCCAAACCAGCTTTTTCATGGAACAGAAAGTTCATGTAACAGCTTGAATTCTTCAGTACTCACAGGACTCAATAAAGTTTTTCTTTTGCACATGTGAAAGAAAGTGTGAGCCTGGAAATGAGAAGACTCCAGGATGACTTAATTTCAGCCTTTTAGTACCTGAAAGGAGCCTACAAGAGGGTTGGAGAGACATTTCTTACAAGAGCATGTAGTGACAGGACAAGAGGGAGTGGCTTCAAACTGAGAGTAGGTTTAGGTTAGATATTAGGAAGAAATTGTTTACTGTGAGGGTGGTGAGGCACTGGAACAGGTTGCCCAGAGAAGCTGTGGGTGCCCCATCCCTGGAAGTGTTCAAGGACATGCTGGACAGAGCTCTGAATAATCTGGTCAAAAGGAAGGTATTCCTGTCCATGGCAGAAGGGTTGAAACAAGATGATCTTTAAAGTCCTTTCCAAACCAGGCTATTCTATGAGTCTATAAGAAATAGGCCTTACAGCTAGAATTTAGGTCTTGGACTTCAAAGTAAATTACTAGCATGTGAATAAATATGAATACTTCGCAATGAAAATAAAATACATTTAATCTTTCCAAAGAAGAGAAATTTGCATATTTCAATGGAGTCTGATGCTTTTGACATTCAGGATGTGTTTCTTTTAATTTCATTTTTTCTTTTTGTAGGCTTTTTTGTCCCATGTGGTCCAAGCTCTACACATTGTAAAATTTGCATCTAACTTCAATTTTTTATTAAAAAAGGCAACCAAACAAACCAATAAAAACAAAAACCAAACAAACAAAAAATCCAAAGAAAACCCCACAACTCACTGTGTAAATATTTATTTCTATTTTTTTTCTTGAGAGCAGAATTGAAAGCAGCTCTAATCCAATCACTGCACTACCAGCAAGCATCTTGAGCCACATATTTCTGTTTGATATTTCTATTACCTTTATTATTGGAAGCACTTTAGAACTGAATAGGCTGTGATTCATTTGGTGCTGTACAGCATCAGTAAGAACTTGTTCATCATTAATCTGAAAGAAATTGTTAGGTAATGAGTTCTCAGACCAAGGTGAGCAAGATATCATTCTTCTCAAGTCAATTGAAATTTCCTTTGTAAAAACAAATGCACCATTTATTCTTTGTTTTTGCATTTCTTTCTTTCTTAATATAGTTTTTATATATTTTGTCTTTCCAAAAACCTTAAATTGATATTGGATAAGTAAAATTAGAAATAAACAGCTTTGTAAGGAAAGGTAAGTACAATATAACTGAAGGCAAATTCAAGACAGTAGGACAAAAAGCAAAGGAAAAACACCCCACCAAAAAACCAAAATAATTCTTCTCCCTCCTGAGAGGAAAGTTTTGCTCTGAGGACAGGGATTTCAAATGTGAAATCAAGAGGCATAATTTTTAAAATGATGGTTTTTGTGTAAAGAGGTCTAGGTTAGTTTATTGATAATTTTCTGTTTTGAATGTGCCTGAAACCAAACTGCACATACCATATGCTAGCATGTGCTAGTTTTAAAATGATGTGTGATTTTCTTGCAGTGAAAAGGTTTTATTCCACACCAATTAGGCATGCCTGGTTAAAGATACCAATGCAGTAAAAGTAATAATGGGTTCACAACAAAGACTGCTGTGATCATGCAAATCAGACACCTGAAGTTCAAGGAGCTACTACTTAGAGAAAAGAGGTGGGGGGAATCAAAGAAAAACTGTTATAATGGGACAGTAATTATATTCCATCTGTGATCTGGCTGAGACATGGTTTCAGAATAAGGTAGCAAAGTGTCAGACATGCTATGGGATGGAATATGCAGTTGAAAATTAATAGGAGGAAAAAAAGATATGTACTGAATATTTGACCTGGAAATGTATGAAAGCAGAGAGTTTAAAGGGAAATAAATGCTGAAACATCTGCTGTCTTTGTAATTTAGTAGATACTTTTGTTTTGCAGATCATTCAAATTCTTTCTGATTATTTTAGTCTTCTCTAATGTACAGCAGTAGCTGAAATGGTGAATAAATGTTTGTAAAATGTCAGCTTGTTTTCTATTTAAAAGAAGAATCCTTTTATGTTTCCTCAGCAGCTGCTACATTTAATAACTCTCCCAGATGTCACATTTAAATTGTGTTTTGCCTTTACAGCTTTGAAAAACACTGGAACAGAGAGACCCTTTAGAATTTTAGCAGCTATACCACAGTTTCTTAGAGTTATCCCGCTCTGTAATTACAGGAAAAAAACTCTTGATGGTGAAAAAATGTAAAACTTAAATAAAATATAAATATGCAACAGCATACTATAGATATGTTATTGGGTGCATTTCAGTTGAAACTAGTTTTCTGAACAAGAGTTCCCACTTTCTCTGGAACTTTGGTAATTGCAGCAAGGCTAAATACTGTAGAAAAAATTAGCTGGTGTAAGGAATTGGTAGTATTCAGAAGATTTTGCTATGAAAAGGCATCCCTTGCAAAGTCAGTCCCAGCTGGGTACCATTTAAACATCCACTGAATACAATGGAAAATTGATCAGAAAGCCACATCATCCCACAGAATTTAATAAATAAACTCACTGGGCTCCAAACTCTTTAACAAATACCATGAAAAAAGTAGAATTTTTAATATTGATTGAAGACATTTGGTACTGGATTTTTTGCTTAATGTTATAGATTCACACATATTTAAAAAACTTTCACTCAATCCTGAAATTTATTACCCATTTTTGTCTCATATCAATATACTGTTGAAATATTTTTTGATTGTCTGTGAGTTTCTTTTGTAGTGAATTTTTGGTGTGTGTTTTTTTGTGTTTTTTTTTGTTAATTTTTATTCATTTGTTTTGTTTTTGTTTTTGTTTGTTTTGTCAGTTTGGTTTGGTTTGGTGTTTTTTTTTGTTTGTTTTACTATTCATTTGGTTTCTAAGTCACCACCTGTCAACATCAGGTATTGAAACCTCATTAGGGTTACAATAGACTTGCACTGTTTGTGTTAGCATTTTAGAGAGTTATAAACAACAATTTCATCTGTCGTCAAGCAATAAGTTCAAAGCAGAAAGTTCTTATCTGCTAGGGAGTGATGGAATCCTAAAATGTCTCTGATATCATCATGCATATATGACTCTATTAGTTTTCTCATTGTAATAGTAGGGCAAGAAACACTATGAGATAAAAAGATAACTTTTTCAATTTCTAATTTTAAAGCAGTAAAGGAAATATTTTACTTAATATTAAAAAAAAAAAACTTCTGATAAAAGTATTTTTGGTAGTACAGACTACTTCTTGTTGGGAGAAAATGAAAGCTATATCCAAGATTATAGCAGAAATTTGATATCAAGCTGGAGGTATTTGTTAGTTATTATACTTTTAGTACAGTTTTAGTTTTAGTTGCATGTGTTCTTGTAGGACCATTACAGGAAAGACTTTAGGAAGGAGAAAAGAAATAGTATTAATTCAAATATACTTAATTTGACCCCTGATTTTTGATTTCTTTTAGTCTTTGTTTATGCACTCTATTTTTCTTCAAAGTAGTGGAATTTCATGGTTGATGATGGGAACACTTCTCCAAGTGTGAAATAAGGGTAGCACAGTGCTAGAAGTGGAATGTTTCCTATTTATTATATGTGGCTCCCAAGCTGATGCTAATCTTTGTATGAGATCTCATTGTGTTTGGAAGATGAGGTTCATTTCTTGCAGCCTGGCTGTTATCTCCTGTCACACTCTACTGGCTGAGTGAACAAGCTGAGCCTACTGAAATCTTTATATATGTATTAGTATACATGAAATAGATGAATATGGCCATTTTACATGTGTATGTGTGTTGGATTACAATTGAATGAGTAGCCTTATCTCATCTACATTTGTGATGTCGCAGTCCCCAGTTTTGTGTGATCTGGAATCATTGTTGGCCAACAGCAGGACTGTATCACAGCGGGAAAGAAGATGACTCTATGAAGAGAAGTGAGAAAATGCTCATTTTGTTTCTCAGCACTTTAAATGTGCTCTGTGCCAGAACAGAGAAAAATTCCAGGCCTTTAATCCATGTTCTGAAGAAGCTACCTGAAAGACTTCTTTGTGGATGTTCACTAAACTGCCAAAGATCTGAATAGATGTCTAATTCAGTCTATGAATTTTTGAGTCCAGAATTTCAGTTTAATATTTAAAATACATCGAATTATACACCTGAGACATGAAATTCTGGTTATATTTTACTTTAACTTTACCACTACCACAGCAAAGAAAGTATGCTGTCCTGGTCTTTTGTTTTTAAAGTCTCTTGTTTATTGGAAGAAACAAAATTTACCATGAGACCAGAGACTGTCTCTGGTTATTCTGAAGACCAGAATCTCTTGAATTTCCCATACAATTTCAGAGTTTCTGGGTTGCTTGTTTGGTTTATTTCTCTCTGGTTAAATAGATGTTTTATTTTGCAGAGTTACAGTTCTGGATCTGGTAGTGAAAAACTACTTTTACTTTCATGAATCAGAGGAACCTAGTCTGGTGTGTATCATCCTAATGCAGAACATAAAGACAAACCAAAATAGCTATGCTCTGAAAGTGATTAGATACAAGAGCCTGCAGAAATTACTTCATACAAATACCTGTGTTTTATATATCTTAAGTTAGGGGAGAGTAATTCACTCAATAAAAATAAAAGCTTTCATTTAATGCCGTATGAAATGTTTAAAACGTGCTCATAAATTTTAAAGCATTGTAATATATTTAAATTTAGGATGACTGTTCAAAATGCTTGCATTGAGAAACAAGCCCCTCCTCCCCAGTCTCCTTTATTTTCTCCTCAGTAGTAATAAAAATAAAATTCATTTACAATTCATACATATTTGAATATTTTTTAGAGTATGTTTTTACACTTGTGGAAAAAAAATATGTGCACATTGTTCTCCAGCTGGAGTTTATGGTTTTTAAAACTTCCCCACATGGTGGACAGAAAAAACTTGTTTTAAGACTACTGCTGCTAGTTTTTCATTTCTACTGTCAAGATGCTATTTTGCTGTTACCTGAGAAGCTGTATATATATACCAAAAATGTGCTGGAAGATAAGTATAGACTGGATATGGAAGAATGCATTTAGTCAAATCAGCTACTCTGGTGTATGAACACCAAGCTGGTCAGGTTCTGGCAGATGCCATGATTTTGAAATACACTAGAAAATATGGAATCTCGCAAATTTTGAGACTTCAGATATTTTTAATAATAGAGTATTGAAATATTAATTTTCATTAATACACTTCATTCTATAATTTCAGAATTTATCTGAAAAAAAATTAAAAAATTAGTAGTCTATGCACTTAGTTGGGTTTTTTAATCCTAACATATATTGGATAATCACTTTAAATATTCCTCTTCTAATGAGAAAGTAGGCCATGTATAGTACTTAGTAGCATGTAAAGAAAATACTAGTTTTAGTTTGTTTACTGAAAGTGAAAGTGTTAACATTGGAGTCTTGGGGGTATTTCCCTTGACAAAGGAGGTAGTTCATTCTTCTAAGTACAATACTAACAATAATTTCAATAGAAATTCTGTTTTGCTAAACCTGTGATTTTTCCCTAGCTCTGTTCCTGCTGGTGAAAAGATAATTGCTTTATACATATTCCAAAAACCTTCTGAAGAGTCATAAAAAGTACTTTATACTCAAAGTACAAGCCAAGACAGAATGATCCCATCTGTATTCTGACACTGTATGGAAAAAGTAAAAATTATTGGAAGAAATGCCTTTGGAGGAAGCTGAGAAAATGAATTCTTCAAAGTGTACAGCAGAGAAAACATGCCAGCTAGGACCATTATGATGTTTCTGTGTGTTCTGTTGTCTTTACAGAGTAACTCTTGCCATCTCCAATCTCTTAATAATGGTAAAATTTACCCATATACAGATTTTTGTCATCTACATCTCTACCCATGCAGAGTGCCACTCTCTGAGGGCTAAACCACACAGGGGGAATAGCAACAGGTCTTATTAGCTGAGTAATCAGTAATAAATAACTATAGATGTCTCCATAAAAGCTAACATTGTGAAAGTCCTTCTTCTTCTGCTGTTATTTTTATTAGAGAAAACAGTGTATGCAGACTTGCCTGGGTTTTTTGAAAATTATGATTTTGGTGCCCAGATTATCTTTAAATTTGGTTTGGTTTGCTGTATCCTTAACAAGAAAAATTAAGTAACATGAAGAACAAGACATGCTTAAGGAGATAAGTAAGCAAATGCATGTGAGTTGAAGAGAGGAAAAAAATATTCATTGGTTAGTCATAGCTGCACACACTAGCAAGGTACTCCAGTCATGCACATATCAGCACTGCTGCAGTACTCCAGGAAACATAGACTTGATATTATATAACCCACAGTTTCTAGAAAGAAATACCATAATCTCCTCCCAATAGCCAGGCACATGCAAATATCCTTAGAACTTTCCTTGGTTTTATAATAATTGTTGAAAGTATCCTGTGGGTTTTATAATAATTGTTGGAAGTATCCTGTGCATCTCAGTTATGTGGTCTCTAAAATTGCAGGTTGTTGCAAATCTAACAAGAACTTCTGCACCACCAAATAATGCAGTACTGCTTGATAGGTCTGGTTGGGTTTGCAATCCAACAAGCTGCTTAAAATGAAGAATTGTGTCTGGGGAGCTGTCATTGTAAGAGTATCTGAACCATTATACACTACTCCTCAACATATGCATAGAACATAGGTCATAAATTTATATGTAACCTAGAGAATGAAGGATGTATTTTACTGGATGCATTTTATATAATTTTAGTAGGTGATTTTAAAATTGTTTATTTTTCAAACTGCTCACCGTGTGCTGCAACTACACAGATAATAAAACAGATACCATATTCTATATATGTACTTATTTGGGTTTAACTGCTTCAATAGATATTTTTTAGGAACTTAGACTTAAAACTGTTTGGTTTTCAGTATCTATATGTTTTTTTCCACACATAAGAGCAAAGTTAGTCGATTTTTTTTTTCTCCTTCGTGTTTTCATAATTCCATGCTTTTAATTGCTCTTATAGTGTGCATAAAATTAAAAACCACATGAAACAAATCATACAGAGTTTATACAAATTGTTCAGGACATCTGAAGAAACTTTTAATATTCACTTCCTAGATGTTAGTACTTATGATTATAGAAAAGCCAGAAACCTCAAAAATACTGTGGAGACAAAAAGATAGCTGAACTTTCAAAAGACAAGGAAAAAAAAAATAAATATTGTTAGTACATGCAGTAAATTGAGAATAGTTCAATAGCTTTTTTTTTTTTTTTTTTTTTTTTTGTGATGTAGCCATATGTTTTTCCCTCTTGGCTTGTAGTTGAGAGATGAGCTTTTGGGATAGGAATGTGCTTAGGCAGTGCATATTACAACATACTTCATATTCACAAAGGGAGCTACTGCTGCTAGTGCCAAGAAATTAGTATAGCTTTAAGACCTGGATGGTAAAATAAATCAACATATTATTATTGCATCTACAAACAGAAAAAAAGGATCAGCAAAAAAATAGCATAGGACTTAACATCCCATTTTGCCCTGGTACCTTGTCTCCATGAATAGAAACCACTTGAAGGTGGCCTCTAGCAAATGTGATATATACAAGGGTCTTCCTCCTCATCTTTCAAATGTGTACTAGAGCAACGGTGTAAACTGCCCACCTGCCATGCTGTTCATTGCAGTGATTATCCAATCCTGGCACTGACTTCAGTCACTTGCATTTTTGTGTAGTCTAGGAAGGAGATAATGAAATTTTCTTGTACAATATTTTAGCCACTTAGGCTATTTTTTTTATTCTATAAATGGTGAAATAGCAAGAAAATAAACAGCAAAGTTAGGAAAATTTTCAAGTATAATTCTTACTTTTAAAATGAAAAGGGAACTACAAAAACAAAGAAAATTTTTTTCAAAATAAAGATTCTTTTTCAGAAGTAACTAAAACAGGTTATGGAGCCATAATTATGGGAGAATGACAGATATATATGCAAGAAAATATAACTATCCTTAAAACTAAAAGGTATTCTTTAAAATGATTTTATTAATAAAAATGCATTCCAAATATTACCTCAATAGAAGCTATTCTGGAAGAGTCAGGAAGCTTAGTTACATGGGTGTTTGTCTTATGGAAGGTTTGAAGCTAATGATAGCATCTGTGATGTAAATTAAATCAGGGTAAATGAAATTAAGATTTTAATATCCAATTTATAAAACTACAAAAAAAAAATATATTCACACAGACATGGTCTTCCCTTGTGATAACTGTTCATATTTTATAAATAGTGCCCTGAACACTCAATGAATCTTTGTGATACCTTTCATTCTCTGTATTTTTACCTGTTTTTCCATCACTAATACATATAAATAAAATTAATTTTAAAGCTGAATAGAAGAAGAGGGAGACTTCTCTTTTCAACTCAGAAGCCTTTCAAAAATTTTCTTCGCACCTGTTCCAGGTTAAATTCATTTGAAATTTGTCAACATAACTCCATACTGAGCTAATCTGTGTAACATTTTCATTGATATTTGATCTGCTTTATGTGTACTTAAAACACTGGAGATTTTGTGGCTGAACATTCCCAGACCATCTCTGCAGTAGTTCTTTAATTTTTCACTTTTTAAATCCATTTTCTGAAATTTGCGTCTGGTTCCATCTGTCACTATTGGCAATTGAAGTTCTGTTTCAAGAAAGTACATTACAAAGTGATATTCTGACTGTCATTACAGTATTTCCATTTGATTTTTAAAGGTAAAGTTTAATTTTGAGTAATATTTTTAAAAATAGCCTCTTTCTCCTTTGGATAAACGATTTTTGAGTTTGGTAAATAAGCAACTATTCCCAATGCCTATTGTGATAGATATTTTGTATTACAGCTGTATTGCTGTTTTTAATTAGTAACTAATTTATCAACATCACTGTAATTTGACATGGTAATTTTTACCATTAATGTTAGGGAGTTATTATATTACAAATTTTAATTTAGATAAAATATGTACAATTACATGTTTACCAGATGAGAAATATTTTGTAATTGTATTCCTGAACTGAAAAATGAGTGGCATATGCTGTGGTATCTGCAGTTTAATTAAAGTTTTTAGTAGCAATGGTGCTGTAGGCGTAGAAATGAAATACAACTATGCTTTTGAGAAGCCCAGGAAAAATCTGCTTCTTTGTGTCTACTTTAACCAGTAATGACATCTGCATTTAAGTTGCTACAGAAAAGGAACCCATCTCTGTTTTAGTTTATAGTCTTATTTCTGTATCAATAGAAGTATTTAATCTTATAAAATCACAATTAATATAGACATAACAATATTTGTATTTAATGTTGTGCACTTTGGGGCAGGGCTTGAGGGGAATTGTTTGGATTCTTGGGGGTTTGGTTCATTTTTCTGCTTAGACCATCCTTAGGCAGAAGCTTTTTGAGAATTTTTTTGGGAATTTGCATAAAGGAATTGGAAATTCCAATTTAGTGATCACATCTAATACATAGAATTACAGTTATTAATTTATTTGGTTCTTGACTCAAGAACCCTTTTCCCTTTGTGCTCCGTGCAGCTTTTAGCAGATTTTTAATATTCAGGTACTACTGATAATGAACAAATGTCCTTGTCAGTATTTTGAAGACACCCAAGGAGCAAATCACCCCTCCAGCCTCTCTCCCTCTCCTTCTGTGACAGTGAAATAGTGCTTAATGGCCACCATTCTTTTCTCACAAACTTCATTGCAAGGTGTAAAGCACCTTGACATCTTCATGGATATTTAAAAAAATGTTAAGATAAAGGTGAAATATCCCAAATATTAGGCACTGTTGCCTTGTTATGACTGATTGAAAAAAGGATATATCAACACTTCCTGACTGGATTTACATCCTATTTCTTTTCCATTAGCATTCCAATTTGATTGTAACTCAGCTGTAAATTCAAATTCACCTTTAATTCACCCCTCTATAAACCTTCGTCTCAGAGAACTTGGTTACTTGAGTGATTATGCTTTGAATTGTGCAGTTACTTTATGTCTTGAATAAGTTTATTTAATTCAGGTTAATTTATCTTTCACATTTTATGTTGTCACTTCAATTTCCTTCCTTTACTTTTCCCAGCTGTTTTATTAACTTTATTCCATTGTTCTCCAAACCTCAAAACAAATGCAGAGTACTCAATGTGTTGCAAATTCAATAATGTAGACTCAGTTGATGTAAATCAAGCAATAAATGAACAGACTAGCTCTCTTCACTAGGAGAAGAAATACATTATCAATTATAGGAAATAGATAGTTCTCCTAATAATTCTATATCAGGGGAGGAAAAAAACTCACCCTACCAACTAATGAAATTAACCTTCTACCATTGTTACAGAAATGTCTTATTTGTGATGAGGTGTCACTGCTGTGCCCTATGGTGCAATGTAGTTAGCCATAGTCAAATAAGGACTTGAACAAAAGTGAAGTGTCTTTTCCAGATGGTATCTACTACCCTGACTTCATCTTATACTTAGGAAGCGTTTCCCAGAAATGTGTAAGGCATTTGTATTTGTCCATGTCTCTTTTTCAGACAGACACATTCAAAAGAATGATTTTACTAGGAGCATTTTTATTGGTTTATCACCCAATGTAGCTTGTATCACACAAGCTGCTTCTGTGTTGTGAGAGAAGAAAGTATTTTAGAAAATTGCAGATGCATTGCCTCTGAATAATGCAAACAATCTGTAGGAAACTAATGAAGAGAGAAAGGATTCCTGCTTCACCTGGAGTGGCAGCAAAGAATAACAGCTCTAAGATGTGTGGTGCAGTGTTTCCAAGGCATCAGTGTATTTTGGTGTTTTCTTTCTGTATTTGTAAGAGTTTATTTTTTAATTAGATTTTATTCCTGTCATCATGGTTGGAGATGTATGCTAGTGGAATTCTCATAAAGTGAAGTTCCTTACAAAAGAATTTAAACTGTACCTAGAATATAGTTCTCATGTTCAAATTATTTATCCTGACATTATCTGGTTTAGAGTTACATTATTTCTTAGCATCAAAGTAAAAATTGTTTTTTGTAACATGCCCCCCTTTGTGTAAATCACTAATTTCTTGCAACAGGTGCACTTTCTGACTGGATTGATTTACAATTAGCTCTGATCATTCACCCCACAGTTATCTATGTCATTATCAGAAGTTAAATCTGGTATACTCAGAAAGGCTTTGACCTGTGTTTTCATTTCCTCCTTAGATTACATCTGAGACAGCTTTTATGATATGCCTTTTCTTTTGGCCACATATCTTTTTTCAACTCAAATAGCACATATCCTGCTTCTGTGCTGAAGGTTTGCAGCTTAGAGCCCAGCAGGAGCAGATATTTCTCCTTTTAACCAAATTGGAGGTTTCAATTGCCTCTGAGTTGAGTTTGGTAGAATTTAGCAGCTCAAGCACTTGCTGAAAAGGCAGACGTGCCAAGCATTCACTAAACTGGAAAATGTACCTTGAAATTTCTAAAGGAGTGAGGAAAGGCATACAGGCATCATAACCTTTGAACTAAGGAAATGGAAAGAGGAATACAGTGCTGGCAGCTCACCTAGACTTTCTTAATGTGCCAGTGTCACTCCTTGGAGGCAGAGATCTCTGCTGGAACACATTTTCTGACACAAATGCAGAAAACAGTTCTGACCTTCTAAGGCAGGATGATTCAAGTGTCCCTGTCTTCATCAGCATTTCAGGACAGCCAGAGGTGTCAACAAAGCTATTGTCTGTGCCCAAAGGCTTTATATTCACAAATCTAAAAAAAAGAAAAGCTTTAAGAAAACGTTTAGATAACATGCTTGACATGCAAGGAAGCTTCTTTTCTTAGCATTTATCTGCCAAGTGCTGCTTCTGAGTATGCTTGAATTATGTTCCACGAGCCAGATAATCTCTTGAGTAACTTCAGTGATAATAAAATCAGTAAGGCATTATATTAAGGATGAATTTAACCCAAAAGAACACAGAGCAGCCTGTCCTGAAACTGCAGTCTAATTATGTTTTGCTTTCCTTGTATGGGTGTTGCTCAGTAAGCAGTTTATAAGATAACATAATCTTGCAGATCTGTTTATTTCACAGTCCTATCCATTTGCATGTCATAGATGAATACGCAGTCAAAATATCATATGAACATTGAAACAAAACAATAATTTTTTTGAGTATTTTTCTAAAAAACATAAAACATGGAAATATAAAGTTTTATTGGAATGGAACACAATATAGTTACTAAGTGTTGGTCTAATGATTGCATTTAAATCAATCCAAATGTGACAGTACATTACAAGACAAATCTAATTTTAACATTTCTGCATGCTGGAGATGATCAGGATATCTCTAAAGCAGTTACTAATTCCCTAATTTATTTTGTTTCAGGTTTTATTTTGTTTTTATTTTTTTATTTTTTTTTTTCAGATGGGAAGGGCATTGGCTTTCTTTGTTTTATGTTCTCTGCACAAAAAAATAAGAAAAATACACATCAGGAGAAAAAAAATCACAATATAAGGACTTAAAACTTCCTCAGGTCTCACATTCAATCTACCCTAAAAGGTGGTACAGTAAGGGAGGTGTGAATATGCATATATTTTATTGTAAGATTGTTTAATAAGCTTATTAATCCACTCCCTCTATTAGTCACATGTCCATCCATCTCTAATGGTAGGGGTATTTCAGTGTTGATGTGCAATATTGTATTTAAAATAAAATTTAAAATAAAAGCTTTGATTAGTATTAGCATTTTTTCCACAGTTTTATAAATTGAATTTTGTTTCCAATATTTATTTTATTATTAAATGAGCTACACTTTAATTTTCATACAGTTGGATTCAAAGATATATGTGCAATGTCTTTGGTAATCCATTTCTGCTTCTTGACCAGCTGCTGCTTCCTTTTCTGCTCAACTTCCCTGTTTGATTCCCTCTTCTTTAGGACTGAGTTTTAATTGCTATTTTTTGCTCAGGAATTTCAACTTCCTATCACCAAATAGGCTTTTTAATGGTTTATCCCAGGATTCTTCAAACACAAATCCTTATGGTTCTTTGTAGGTCTCTCATAACTTTCTGTTCCTTAGCTCTGCTCTGCCCAGATAAGACACATTTTGTGCTGTATCCTGACAGCTTGAATCAGGTCTGGATTTAGTTTAGCAAAAAATTTAGTTACAGATGGGTGTAGAAAGGCTTCCATTCTGCTTATTTTTCTTTTTCTGAGGGGAATATATTTGATCTACTGGTGGAACGGGTGATATGAATTGCTTTCCAAGATTCCTAAGATGGTGTTCCTGATTGCTCGTTTTTTGACACCTTTCTCACCCCAATATTTGAAGTTACTGAAAGCATAGAATAGTATATTTTTATAAATAATTTTATTAAACAATTTTGAATATGTTTTTATATAGCTGAATGAGCATTAGGTATATAGGTTGGCTTCTGAGAGGAACAAATGGCTGTGGGGTTTACTACAGTAGTGTATAATGAGAGAGTGCTGCATGTATAATCTTCCTAGATAATCTCTATGACTGTGAGGTTCATAGTCAATAATTTGTCAATCAAACATAATTTTTACCATTTGTTGAATGTCTAGAGTCTTATATAAAATACAAACATCTATGAACTCTACTTATAAGTTACTCAATTATGTAACCAAAATATATATTATATATTGTTATAGAAACAATTTAGCTTTAACATACCATGATAGATTATTATAATGTAGCACACAGTTCTGCAGTTTACAATGCCCTGTAAAAATAATGTGTCTCTTAAATGGATTTCTAAAGTCATTAATATTTTAAGCCATCTGAAACCTTGAAACCTATATGCAAATAAAGCCTTACTTTACAGAGTGACCTAGATTTCTGTTTGCATAAAGAAACCAAACACCTTGCTTATTCAGACAGTCTTTTAGAGAGTTTGCTTTATCTTTGTTGCTTTGTTTGTTTTTTTCTTTTACTTTTCTTCTACCCCTCAACGTGGATGATGCATGGAGTGAGAACTGAAAGAAAATTATGAATTGTTGATAGGATAATTTTTATATTACTTTCCAGCACAGCATTTAGTAATGTAGCAAACACTGAACACAGTGTACAGGCTGAGAGTGTATGTGCCTTTGTTTTGTTTTGCTTTTATCCTCATCATACATTTGACCTCTTTCTATGTTTTGAAAATTTACGTCACATCTTTCAGAATTGCAAATTCTTAGTCCTTCATGTGAATAGGAATGTTTTGTCTTATGTTAGCATAAATGGGAAATGTAAAAAAACCCAGCAGCTTTCCTTTCTGCTTTTAAAATAGAGTTTAACCTAATTTCTTATATCACTTCCATGTCCATCTTTCTGTGTAGTTTTATAGGAATCTTTTAATTTCTCTTTTATCAAAACAAATTAGCTTATTCTCTTCTGTATTTGGCATGTCCTCATTCAGTTCAAAATTAATGCTCTGAAGTGCTCTAAGTAAAACCATTAGTATATTCCTCATTAAGGTTATACTCACATCTGGCATGCTGGTTGTGTTGTGTCTAGTGAAGGCATAAAATATATAACAGGTTTTTCAGTAAAATGTTTGTCTTTAGAGTGTAAAGAGATTCTCAGAATTGTGTTTTTTTCTTTAAATTCTGTATATATGTGTTTTGTGAATCAGAATATATTGACCTTTACAGCATGTTGTGCACATTTCTGCACTTGATATTAGAGCAAAACTAAGAGAGAAGGAAAGAGATGTCAAAATTGTCAAGGTACAAAAAATTCCTTTATTTAACAGGTTTCTCAAAAAGCCGGTAATAGTAGTTTACATACCTCCTCTGTTTTAAAAACCCAGACCTCAAAATCCAGAGACATCGTGCTATTGTATCTATTGTATTCTTTCCTTAAGAGTAAATCTTGCTTTTCATGTATTATTTTTCTTTTCTTAGATGAGTGAAAAAAGAATTCAATCCTAAAACGTGGGATTGGAAAGGATTTCCCATGAGCTGAAGCGTAGCCATGGGCGCTCATAAGGGGCACCTTGGGTAACACACAGCATTGCTTTATAAACTCCCGTTTAGAAGTACAGGTTTTTATTGTACTCTTACCATCTCTTCTGTCTTTTGTAAGCCTGTAAGAGGTTTGTTGTCAGTTTAAATTTATTTATGGTCAATCTGTACACATTTGTTTCCGTGCCAGTTTTGTTGTCTAGTTAAATAGTTTATCTCCCCTGCAGCCCTTGTGTGTTCTCAGCTGAAGCACTTATAAAACTGCAATCATATTCCCTCTCATTCATCTTTTTGCTGAACTAAGCAAGAGCTTTTAGTACATTGGGAAAGTAGGTTCCTGACTCTTCTTATCATCATTAACCCTTTGCTGCTGCTTAAAAAAATTGTATAACCATATTCAAAGGAGGTTGTTTTGATTTTACTTAACATGTGGTAGAGCGATAATATTGCACAGGAGAGTGAACTATGAAAGTGAAAAGTGCATTTGGATTGCAATCGCTATACACAGATTTTCATCTGGATGATTGAGGAGACAAGGACACCTGCTTATTTGTTTGTGTTTTCCCTCTCTCAGATTTTCCTTTCCTTTTGTAGCTGCTTAGACCCTTTGAATGGCACCACAGTGCAATTCTATAAGGATTTCAGAATCCAACCCCTCTAATAACCTTTTTCCCCTCCTTTCAGAAATATGGTCACTGGTGGAATGCTGGTCAACACTCATAGTTTTCGATTTTCCTGCTTTATCTTTTTTTTTTTTTTTTTTTTTTCTAAATGTGGAACACAGTTACCAGGAAAATATTTCTTTTGTCTTTGGTTTTTGGGTTTTCTTTCTGTTTTTTTTTTCCCTAGCATGTAATAGTGGAAAGCTAAACAAAATGTGAACAATAGGCATACTTTGTCAGCCTTTATTTTGAAAAGGAACTCTTTAGATTTCACTACAAACCATAAAGCTTCATGTTTGGTGAAGTACAGAAATAGATATAGCAAAGGAACCTAAAGAAAAATTTAAAAATTTTAGCACAATATCTTATTTGATTATAAATAAGATGTCCTGCTAGGCAAATGTCACAAACCTGGGTGGTGTGAGATTTCTTTTGATGGTCCCTGCTGGTTTGTAATTATACAGTCTGAAGTTAATGCAAGAATGAGCCATAATAGCACATTTTATCAAGGAAAGGTGGAAGCTGAGTTGCAAAATATGCATAAAAAAGATTTTTTCCAACCAGCAGAATATTTATATTCATGACTAAATTAGTTCCTAATAAATTATGCATAGCCTTTATAAAGTTAAATGAAATCCTGAACTATACTGCTATAGATATGTTACCAGAACCAACTGCTTTGCAGCAATTTCCACAAACCACAACTTTTATTTCCTTTGATACTGTTAATATAAGCATTTCTTTGTATTATAAATGATTTCTTCCTTAATTCTACCTTAATATTTTTAATATTCAAATGCTTTACATTCCTTTCTTATCATTTGAGAGTAAGACTTTCAGACATTCAAGTTCCAAGATGGTGTTTAATACATCTTATAAACTATTTTAATGAGCTTTTTTAATAAAAGCAGCAAACCAAGCAAATTAGGTTATATCTTTATTACTTTAAAAAATCAAAAGGGCCAGGGGAAAGAGGACCAAAAGCCCTGTATGCTCTTATAATATAAGTGGTTTTTTTTAAGTTACATTTTTTTCTCTTCAGGGTTTACTAATTTATTCATTAATTAGATACTGATATCTATCCTTTATATACCTAAAGAACATATCTATCACCTTTAATTTTGTAAATGATATGCAATAACCCAATTACATTCTCCACAGATATTCCCCAAATGGTCCCAAAGTTTTATGGGCAAATAGTTGTAGCTTTATCCACTAGTGGCTTTTTACCTTTAGAGCATGACCACTCCTTAAGTAATAACTCCAAGTATTGTGTTCTTATGTTTATATATTTAAATAAATATTTCTTCAGTTATTCTACTGAAAATGACTGAAATTAAGAATTTTCCATTTTGTGCTTTTCTTTTCAAAGAAAACCTTTTTATATAACTTTCAAAGAGAAATTACATACCCTTGATTATAATAATTCAACTTTGAACAGTATGTCTCAGGCAAAGACATGAAATAGTGTTAAGACTATTTTGTAGGTTTTTTATTTGTTGTTTTTTTGTTTTTGGGTTTTTTTGGTGGGATTTTGGGTTTGTTTTTCTTTATTTCTTTATTTTCTTATTTGGTTGCAACTGATGAACTTATCAAATTTCAAAATTAGTTTTTTCACAGGTCATTTCACTGGATAAATTTGCTAGGACAGAAAACACCACTCTTAAAGTAAGTTTTGGTTTTTGAAACTAAATACAGAGAATTTTCTCTCTTGCAACAAAGCAGTTCATGTTGGCATGTGGAGATTACATTGATGCATATGGAGCATGTGCACAGAGGGTTAGAAAATTATTCTAACAACGACACTAGGCCATTTCGTCTGTTCTAAATTTCTGCTTTTTTTTTTTTTGTCACTTCTAGCACTGAGCTGATATTCCTAACATAGAGGGGATCTTCCTATCGTTGTAACTTCATTATTACTAAAAGCTGTATGAAATAGGACTTTGCAATATGATTTATGTTTTATCACTCAGTAAAACAAAAGTTATTTTGGTATTTTTTTAAAAGTAGTGTTTATGTTGTAAAGAGAAGCACTAATTTAGATACCAAAGTGAGGCGGTTTGGCTTTTCTACTATTGAATTATGATAATTAATTCTGTACTAATACTTACAAATTTAAAAAAAATCTGAGAAGATTCTAGGGATAAAATTACTGCTTCTTCAGAATTTTACATTGCATTTGGTCCCTTTTTGCTGTTGCTATGTAATGCTGCACTTTCATTTTAAAACACGAATAAATAGCAGTTATGTAAGCAAACATAAAAATGAGAGATATACTGAACAATGACTTTGGCTAAATACTGCAAGGAATAAAAGGAGAAGGAACTTGGGGGGGTAAGGGAAAGACTTACTAATCAAGACTTTCAAGGATTTTTTAACCAATATATTTTAGTAAGAAAAATATCGGTGAGGGGGAGAACACTGCCAACATTTGTCCCACTGAAGGGTCTGTAGAATGCTCACCCTGATTTTGTAGCAAGGCTTTAGACAGAACATTATGCAGCACATAACTCTGTTTTAATGTACTTGATCTTTTGCACTTTCAGTGATAATGTTGCTAGCTCAAAATAGCCACAGTGATCTAACAGCAGTTTCAGCAGATTATAGAGCAGGTTTCATAGAACAAACAGAATCACTGAGATTTCCCCCACAAAGAAACAATACTTGCAAGTAACCACCTTTTTTGCAAAGAAGATACTCTTAAACTTCATACTTGTTCTTGCTTTCATTCCATTATTTAAAGTGATGTTAAGAAAAAAAAGTAAGATGCATTATTCCCTGCAGCTAGATGTCTAGTGAGGCAAAGTTAATGAGAGATTAAGAATTCAAGGTTTGGTTTGGAAAGGATAAAATGTTCTAACTTTGGTGAAAGAGGGAATAAATTTAAGAAGTATCATAGAATCAATATCATAAGAGTTGTTTTTTCCTATATAAAGTTAAGTAAATTTACAAGTGATGTTGTTTAAAGCAGAAATGAGAGTAAATACTGTGATCCTTTCAAGGCAGCGTTTTTAAATTACTTTCTTTTAATATATCTCTGTTACTCTTCTACTGCTTCCAGAAAACCTTCATGTACACTTGTAAAATGGGATACTAATGTATAAAAATCAGATTTCTAACTTTGATCATCTATGCATTTTACTGTTTTGGTGACAAGAAAAAAAAAATTACCCTGAAAGCAGTCCTTCTGGTGTGTCTGGGCATTACTGAGAAAGACTAGCTATATCTACTGAAATAGGATTCAAACAAAAACAATTTATGACTTTTGAGTTTCTGAATATTAGACTCAGGTCCAGTTAAGGAAAAATGCTTCAGGACATAAGAACTGTTTGATTAACAGCTCATACTTATGTTTCAATTTCTCAGATCTTATCTGTGAAATGAATATAACAATATTTTCAAAGTACTAGGAGGAAAAAATAAGTGATATGATGATGGTGATGATGATGATGATGATGGTGATGATGAAATGGTATACAGAATGATTTTTTCTTCTCCTCCCTGAAGAAGCATTTGCTATTTCATTCTACTCTTGCTCTAGTAATTATCTGAACTAATGCAAAGCACACTCTCTATGTAGACTGAAACATCTATGATGAGCCTTCTAGTTATGAGATGTAAAGTCTGTACCCCACTGGCATAAAAAGAGAGTGCAGTATATGAATTGCTGTTCTGCAAGAAGTGGTGCTCCTATGCACACAAATGGGTGCATGCAACAAAATGTGTCATTAAGTTCTTGTTATTCAGAAATCTAGACTTCTACAAAAAAATTAAAATAAGCTGAAAATAAAAATGAATGCTTCCCAATTGCATCTAGGCATATTAGATGAATTCAAAGTAACTTCACTAAAGATGAAAATTGTAGCAGTATGAAACTCATGTCATTAAGCTCAGGTTAACCAGCTAAATATATACAGCTGAGGGAAAAGCTCTGTGTGCTTACAAATGTAGAGCAGGACCATTTGTCAAAGGAAAGGAAATGTAGGAGACAGTTTCCTTAGAAATGGCTTCTTTCTCCCTGCTAATTATAATCATTAGTTGATCAAAGATACTGAAAGGCACCAAGTATTTAAAATGTTAAAGTGTCATGAAGGGTGTTTCACTTTTGGGGGAATCTGTGGCTTTCTGTTTTGGAGGTCAGTGGGTTTTGTGGTGCGGTTATTTTTTTGGTTAGGTTTGGTTTGGGTGTTTTTCTACATCTCTGATTTTTCACACACTGAAGATTGCCTTGTAGTTTTCCTTTCACGACAAGGAGAATATTCTCTGAAGTGACCTTCTTCTGAGTAGACTGAGGGTAGAATATAAATTGCATATAAATATGACAGGACTTTTCAAGTGACACATTAGGATACATCTAGTATATTTACATTGTTAAATTGAAGCCTGTCACTTAAAATTCAGTCCTAATTGTCACCTACTTATCTGGATCAAACTGATTTGGTGGTTTTAAAGTTCTATCTTTCAAAGATATTGAGTGACAAGTAATCAAGAATATAGAAAGATAATTATATCTAGGGATAAACATATTTATATCTGATTGTTAATGTTTAACAATTATTACTGGATTTTTGTGATACTAACATGAATATTTAAAATATTACAGGATATTTAAAATTAGACTATTGATTACTGTTTCTTATGGTAATAAGTCTCATAATGTCATGTAATGCTTGACAAGCAGAGAGACATACCACAAGAAGGAAACTGATTCTTTTTAAGTAAAATTTTAACTTGTAGCATAACTTATAAGTTGTATTCAACTTTATTAGTTGAAATAATAAGCAACAAAAATGAACACAAGATTAACAAAATGTGGCAAATTATGTGCACTGTTTAAAAAATATGAACAAGTCAATAATCTGTCATCAAAACAACAGTGTCCTGTGAAATTCTTGTGGATAAAATGTAATTATAACAAGGCTTGATTTACTGTTTTTAAAGATTTAAGATAATGGCAGTGAGGAATGTCAATAAATAATGAGAATAAACCAATAATTCAATTACCTAAAGCATTACAAGAATTTCAAAGGAGTAAGATGCTTTTTTGTTATGATAGTTGAGCTTCTTCAATATGATATTTTAGCAATAGTAAAAAAATTAAATAATGTGACTGTGACTAATGTAATATTTAAATTCAATTTCAGATTAGGTCTTCCCAGGAGGAAAAGAGTTTTTTATTCAGCTAATACTTAAAAAAATTTAATTTTACAATTTCAGAAAAAATAGTATCTAAGAACTTGTCATGTGCAACTACAGTTGATAGGCCAATTACACAATGCCCAGAATTTTAAATAAAATATCATGAACTTTCTTCTGAAAATAAAAATGGTACAAAATGTCAGTCAATGAAAAGGGTTTTGTTGTGTATGAAGCTGAACTTCATGTTTTGAAAATACTACCAACTGATCTTAAGGAATGCATATTAATTTGTCAAAGAACCTGTCAGAGAAGATACCAATGACAGAATATTGAAAAATATCTAAACCATAGAATAAACCAGAAATCAAAAGTACATGAAGAAACACTCAGTTAGTATATGAGAGAGACTAAATAATGATATCAAAGTTTATGAAAGTCAAGTTAAAAGAAAAGTATAGATTCAGAATTATTACTTTGGTTAAAATTTCAACTGAATAAAAAATTGTATTTCAAAGTATCGAGTTTTTATCAAACACATGCACTATGAATTAAATGATCAGGAATAGTATAGTGTTTATATTTCAGAGATTGTTTACCACAGGTATCACAAAGAAAATTCTTTAAGGAAATGGTTCACATTGATAAGAAGTTCTCCACCTGGTAAGTCCTAAAGAAGATAAATTTGAACACTACAAACTTAATTTTTTATCTGAAGGCACTGTCATTCACTTAATATATGCATATGTAAAACTCAAAATTGTTCCTTGATGCAGTAACTTAATAATTTCTGAAGTAGAAGTCAGAATGACATATTTGATGATGAAATTGTCCCATTAATTCTAGACATTAAAGGTCTGAATTATTGACAGAAGGAATCAACTTTTATGACGTAAATTGAAAATTTGTTTAACTCAAATTTTTGTGATTAAATTTGGTATGTACTTGACAAGCAGACTGTAGATGGAACATGTTTGTCTCTCCAAGTTTCACCTGGGTTTTGTATATAATTTGTAATGCTCTGTCATAGAATGCAAACTCCTTTGAGACTTGCTGTAAATTATGAATGTCTGTACACAGATTGGTACTGAGCTCTTGCAGGGCAGAATAGAAGGGAATGTGACTACTTTTATTTTTTTTCCATTGTGAACAAAATCCTGGAATGCTGTCTCATTTTTGGCATGTGTTTTTATTTTTTCAGAAGTAGCAGAAAGACAAGAACTTTCTTCCACATTTTTATTTCTAAGCAGCTTCAGTGTATGTAAATGAAGGAACTTAAGATAATTAAATTACTAATGTAACCTTCCCAATTTCATTATCTGGGGGCTGGCCCAATCAGGAAGACTCCTGCTAATGTGATGCTGGAAAATAATATTTTCCATGTAAAATGTGACATGCCATCATTATACTGCAGGAGTGCTACAGAAACTTGTTGCTGAAAACTTAATTGCAAAACTACTAAACCAAATGACCATAGTAACTTTTTCTAAAATTCTTGAAGTATCTTATAACAGTATAATCACTACAGTTATATCACTAGGGGTAGGAAAAACAGTATTATTGCAGCAAAGAGTAAAAATATTTTAACTCACAGTAAGTTACAAGGATGTGGTATATGTATCCTTTATTGTTTAGTTTTTTATCATTTCCAGGACAATCAGCTAAGGAAGTATATTTTCATTTGTAGCCTGTGGAGGGTTAACTACAGACAGAAGATAAGCCTTCACACACACCTGTGCACTCAGGCCCTCAGAGACTGAGATGGAGGAGAGAAAAGGAAGAACAAAAGCAAGAAAATTTTTGGGCCAGCATTAGGACAGTTGAATCTAATAAGGAAAGAAAAAGAATAACTGATACAAAGGCAATCCCTCTCTATCTCCCACAAGCAGACCAATGCCCAGACGGTCTTAGTGATAGCCATGCTGGGAGACAATCCCTGCTGGTTTGTTTTTTTTTTGGTTTTGTTGTTGTTGTTGTTGTTGTTTTTTGGTTTGTTTTTTGTTTGTTTGTTTTGGTTTGTTTGTTATTAATTCCTGAGCATGATTTGTGGAATACCCCTCTGGCCAGTTCAGGTCAGCTGCCATGTTTGTCCTCCCTCCCAGTCTCTTACCTACCCACAGCCTACTTGCTTGGCAGGAGGGAAGATTGAGAAAAGTAAAGGTGGAAGGGTGGTACATCTGGTTAGAGAAATTGCAGTTAATGGCATCAAAACAAAATAAACACACTTATTCTCCTGAACACATGCTCAAGCTTGTGGAAAAATGATCTCCAGGTATGTTATACCCTTTTTCTAAGGAAAGTACAGATTTATTTTTGGGAAAATGTGAACTCATATATTGTATCCTAATGGAAATGAGAAGCACTCTCAGGAGCTGGGGAGCCAAATTGTTCCTGACTTTAGGAAATAACTACGTCAAGCCTTGCAATGCAGATTGATAACATGAGTGCTGTCTTAGGGGCATTTTCCCTAAAGACACCTTCTGTGCATTAGTTATATTTACTTTCAGGAAGCTGACACTGATTACTTGTCCTCTCCCAAGGGATGATTGCCTTTTCAACACCTCCTGATGTAATGGTGTCTCTCATGTAGGAACTGAGGAAAGGCTTATTTGAGAGAGTGAAAGTCTTGCCCAGATATGAGTAGAAACTCCATGACAATACCTCAAACCAGAAGAGAATGTCTGAAAGACTGAAAGTACTAATTTATGATGACTATCTATCTTCCACTAGATAATTTTTAAAATATCTTGTCCTGAATCAGTATATCTTTATTTCTGAAAATGATATATTTGCCTCCTAGCATTTTTAAACCATTGAAGTCAGAAGATAAACAGTTTTCAGCAGTGGTTTAATCTCAGTTTGCCTTAAACTAACTCCTACAGAACTGTGCCCAGGTTGGTTTTGGACGGATTTACCACATGAATAACAAGTCAGTTAGCCTTTCTCCTGTCTTGGTTAAGAAAGAATCATACTGTTTCTATGATACCAGCTGGGAATGGTGACTTTTTTAGTGGTGATTGTTCTGGAAAGCATTTGACCTTGCAGACAATTTACTCAGCTGCCCTTTCTTTTTCTATCTCTGTTTTATTTATAAAGAGATGTGCTCAGAATGAGTAACTTATCTCAGAACAGTCAAAAATGACTTATTTCTCCAATATACATTTTCACATATTTATTAATATTTTTATTTTTTCTATCCTTGTATTTTCATTTGGCCCTTTTTTTTTTTTTATTCTCAGAAATGTAGTTTGTCCTTGTTTATGCTGGTGTATTTTGATTATTTAAAAATGAAATTTTAATCCTAGTGTTAGAAGTCTCCAGAGGCTGGATTTTCAGCTAATAGCATATTTTGTGTAAATGGCGTAGTGGTGGAGAATCAGTTTTCAGTTTCATTTAAATATTCTATTCTTGTTTGCACCCTGTTGCTCCATTTGAGATAGCCATAATTTAAATAATTGAATCGATGAAAAAAATCCAGCAGTGTAAAGCTTAACAGTCTATTCCAGAAAGGTCAGATACCAATTACTGTAATTTTGCATAAAATGAAATAAGAAAGCCCGTTCTTTTACTTCCAGAGAAAATGTTAGGATAATCAGAATTCTCATGGGGCTTTTTCAATCAATAAATGTTTCAGTGAATGATTGCTGCAGCAAAATTGAAAAGCATTGTTCTTGCTCCTGCAATTATAATAATAACCCCCTCCCTTGATCTGACTGGGAGGGCTAAAAGGAAAGATGGGCAGCACAAGAGAGGAAAGGAGAAAAGTCAAAAGTCTAAGACTGGGTTTTTATTGTCAACAATGCTAGCAATTTTGCATTTTTAAACATTGTATTATAATTGTTTTTAAACTATGTAATTTCGTTTATCTTTGCCCTTGTTTCACTTTTTCAAAATATTTTTATATGGTTTAGCAGGCAATCTTTGCCTACTTTGGGTACCTGAAACATAAGCAAGAGATAATATGTTTTGTAAATTTTATTTTAATCCTTCATGCCATTCAAGTCCAACTACACATCACAAGGCAGTGCCATCTGGAGACAGCACAGCAAGCTTGGAGCCAGTTTGTTTTAGTATCAGGAGCAGTCTGGTCACACTAGTGTGGCACTCTGCCTGGTTCTGCTAGCTGAATCATTAAGTGTGTTTTTCAGGTAAACACTGTGCTAATATAACTTTCAGCATGCAAAGCATTTTCAGCATCTCAGAGAAGTGCAGGATTATGACATGAACATGTTCTGTGGTCATTCCTTGGGCAGAGATGGCCTCCATCAGTTCATGTCATACAATTTGACCTCTGGCAATGTTTTTACCTGGTCCAGAAATTCTACCAGGGAAGAAGTTGAATTTGGTCATCTCTTGGCTTAATTAATTAAGAGCATCTGGAATTTATCTGCATCCCACAGACTGCCAGTAAAAGAAGCTTACTTGTAGCCTTCCTACTGTTCCTTCTTCCTGGCTGCCTGTTTCCACTCTCTTTCCAGAAACATGAATAGAAAATTGGATAATTAATGCATGGGTCTATCTGCTTTGCAAATAAGATGTATTGGTAGAAAGATTTAGCAGAGAGACCTGCATAAAATATAGCTAAAGAAGATGCCACGTGTAGTTTTAGGCTAACCAAGGGTAATCTAAATAGCTAAATAAGGAGTACTTTTCTTTGTACAACCTGTTCTGCCTGCTTCCTTCTGAGTGCTGTTTTTAAAATTATTTCTTTCAAGTTGATTGTCCTATGTGCCACACAGTATTTGTTGCAGAGAGTTGCCAGGACCTTGACACTAGCAAGCAAATATGGCTGAGAGCATTTTGTGGACACCTTCTCTTCAACTTTGTATTGCATAGAAAATTCATGTCCTTTTAAACAAAGGCCAAATAATTCCTATTGATAACTAGTATGTTGCAAAATATTTTGATTAAATGCACTATAGTATGACAATTCACACATTGTCTAGTGTAAATGTCAAAAAAAATTCCCTTCAAAATATTTGCCTCTTCATACTTTTCCTCTCTTAAGCCTTTTTCACAAGGCCACTGCCACAGTCACATAGAATTTCTCTGTTTGAAAGTGGTGCATAAGGATAATTAAGTCTAAGCATCAGTTGGACTTCCAGTTCAGTCCTCACAGGACTGTGTAAAACTAAACCATAGGGCTGAGAACATCATTTGGATACTCCTTGATCTCTGGTAGACTTGATGCCACAACCACATTCCTAAGGAGCCGATTCCAGTGACTGGGCAACTTCTCAGTGAAGAGCCTTTTCCTAATGTCCATTCTGAACTTTCTCTGATACAGCTCCATTCCATTTCCTCATGGATATCCTAATGCAAAGGAATTCAATCCTAAACAAAGTGGTGATTTAAAAAAAAATGTTAATACCATTATTTTTCTTGGTTTTATGAATTACCTTCAATAGAGCATGTCGTGTTTTGAAAATTATGTTTTCATTGAAATTCTCTTGATCTCTAATGAACTTCTGAAAGTTATCTGGAGCCATCTGATCAATTG
Source organism: Lonchura striata (assembly GCF_050655825.1). Lineage (NCBI taxonomy): Eukaryota > Metazoa > Chordata > Aves > Passeriformes > Estrildidae > Lonchura > Lonchura striata. Next base: position 101,973,280 of record NC_140704.1, read on the forward strand.
TATGTGTTCTAATAATTTTATAAGGTCTTTTTTTCTGGTCTGATTGTTGTTTTCCTTAAGTGTTTACTTAATCTCAGTTTTGCTTTTTCACTTTCTTTCTTCACTTTCCTGGGATTCAGATCTGAGAAATAGGAGAAAGTTACTGATTAAACAGCTCTAATGCAGCTCATTGAATGTACAGATTCTCACAGGTCCATCAATGAAATTTCTTATACATGATTTATATTTTACATGAAAAGCTTTCTGTAGTATATTCAGCCAACAATTTCTGGTAATTTCTAATACATTTTTTCATGCTTTTCATTACTCTTGTTCTAACGTACTGACATATTTCTTCTGCACTGATTAGATAACATTTTTCTTTACCTTTTCATTATTTCTGGATAGCTAACATCTCTGGTGGGGCTTAAAAACCCCCACCAAAACCAGATTGTCTGAAAATGTCTATTCTTAGGGATCCCCTAATGTCAAGCAATATTATGGCAACTAGCGAGGCCATACCCATTTACTTTAGCTGTGCCTCATTAAAGTTTTTAACATGGTTTTTCCATTCACTTCTTTATTTGTGAAATCACATCAGTGTCAAAGATAGCCATATGTAAAGAAATGGTTTTGGTAAATAATTTTCAAACTGGGAAAAATAATTATAATTCTTAAAGTAAAACAATGTTGCAGTAAATTTAATGTCAGAAGTACTTTCTAAGCTATGAATTTTTGGAAAGAATCTAAATCTTGACACAGAGCTACTGGGTGAAGAGTTGAAATTTGCTATGTGGTATCTATAACTCATTCAATAAAAAAAATGTCCCCATTGAGGGCCTGCAGTGCATCATTATATTTACAAGTAGTTTTGCCTGAAGATATTTTTATATGTGTATATATAAATACAGTATATATATGTGTATATATAAATACAGTATATATGTGTATATAATAACCCAGTGTATCTTTTCCCTAACTCATAGTGTTCCTTTTCAGAGTTTCGTTCAACTGCATTTTTTTGTTTCTTTCTTTCTCCTGTTTCTACCTAAATGTTGGAAACTTTTACAATAATCTTAGCTTTGTTATTGATACCTACTTCATTTCTTGTTGCAGAAAAAAACCCTCTATTCTGCAATTTGTGAGTGAATGGAAAAACACCCCATACATGAGTAGTGATAGAAAAAAAATTTGGAATTAAATGTCACTTAAAGAATACTAAAAAATAGCATATGACTCTTCTCTCTCTCAGTAGAATGATTCTGCAGGTGTATTTAAAGCAAGCTAGATGGAGGAAAAACACAAACCAACAACATAGAAAACCACCAATCAAAAAAACACCAGCCAAGGAAAAAAAATCCCCCAAACATTTATTGAAATGTTATGATGTAGATTTTTTCTGGTTTTAAATATTTTGTCTTCTTTTCTAATTCTATAAAGAAAAAAAATCTGAAACAATCTAAAACTAACAACTGAGACTATAACATATTTTCTTCATTTCTTGTTTTGTTCACCTGTCATTCTCTGAATTCATAATTTCATTTGCCTAGATGGGTGGTGAACACTTCTCACCTTCAAATATTAGCTTACAATTAGTTATATATATATTGCTTATTTTTCTAAGAATTACACAATTCAAATGCTGTTATTTTTAATTGCAACACATTTACTGTATGTTCCAATATTAAATATAAGTGACTTTGGAAATATGTTTTAAGAAATCAGATCCATAAAAAAATTTTGTAGTTGAGTATAAAAGTTGATATGTGTTTTTTGCAAAGTGCAGTGGCAGTAATGATTGATCTTGCCTACATGTAAAATAACAATAACATGTTCCTATCACAAACATAGCTGCAATAGTTTGCTAAGCTTGAATAAAATATTTGTTGCCCTGTGTAAAAAAAGGCAAGGTCCCTTGATTTTTCAGATATGCCATATAGACAAACTTATTAGAAAATAACTTATCCATGCCAGGGAGAGAATTACAAGAGTAAAAGTGAGAAAGTTTATGGCATGAGATCAAGATGATTTAATTGGAAAAGCAAAAAAATAAAAGTCCACACACAAGGAAAGAAAAATAAGAAATTCATTCAGCACATCCCATGACAGGCAGGTGTTCAGCCATTCCCTGGAAAGCAGGGCTCCGTCACCCATAATGGTGGCTTGGAAAGAAAAACACCATCCTCTGAACATCTTCCCTTGTCTCACTCCTCCCCAGCTCTATATGCTGATCACAATTCCATACAGTAAGGAATGTCCGTCTGGTCATGGTTAGCTGGGGTCAGCTGCCCTGCCTGTGTCCCCTCCCAACCCTCTGTGCACCTTGAGCTATCTCATTCATGGGATGAGGAACAGAAAAAAACCTCTGTGTGAGCACTGCGCAGCAGTAATGAAAATTATTCTCATCCTAATTCCAAAATGCATCACTGTACTCACTGCTAGGAATAAAATTATCCTAGTCAGAACCACCAGGCCATTTCTAAGGATTATGGCAGCATGACTTCCATCAGGCTACTTTTTCCTTTCAGATGCAGAAAAATCCTGTTGGCTTTATGATTTTCCAAATGTCTGAAATGCTAATAAGACCTGTGTCCCTTAAAATCTTAAAGAAATTATTCTAATTTACTGTCATTTTAATAGATATGCTTTTTCTAAAATTTTTGTCTTGTTCTGGAATTTTTCTACATTTGCCTTAAAGGGGTGATATCACAATAGTAATGCATGATACTCTGAAAAATACTTCTACTTTGACAGGAAACAAACTGTGCTAGTGAGACTTGTGTCTGAAAACCAAAATTCTGACCAAATATTTATCTATGAAAAAGCCATATGAAGCATGTACTTTTGCAGTCAAGAAAACACTTTAAAAGCTTTTGCAGAGTAATTATTTGCTGGAGAAAACTGAAAACCAAACAGCTGCAAATTTTTATTGTCACTTTTGTAATCAAACCCTCCCTAAACATCAATGTTTCCAGTCATTAGCCCTGCTGACTCTTAAAGGGACACATACTAAGGTGCAGTTCCTTCTTTCTTAGACATAGTCATAAATTCAAATAACTAATTCAACTTTTTACTTTTATTTATTTGACTTACTGGAAGATTTTTCAGGAAGTACACGTCTAGATAAAGAAAAAGTGTGAAAAATTTTCTTCTCAGGAAAACATTTATTGATGTCAACGCTTAGTCCTGGTAAGACTTGGCTGTATTATCATAGCTGGGGACTTTTCTGAATACGTCCTACACTCAATAACCTATTTCCTGAGATCACTTTCTAGTCTGCATTTGTGAGGTAATTGCTGGATCAATTTTAAAAAAAAAAATTCCCTGGTGGATTCATGTTTTCTCTTTTCCTTAGTTTGAAAGAAGGATGTGTCACCTCTGTGCTCATGTGGTCTGCATGAGTCACAAAAATGCTTAATTATGCTAAGCTATGAATTCCTGGGACTCTGGTACAGTCCTATTAGCATGTTGAAACTGTTGTGAGGCCCTAAATAATAAATTTCCAGGTTTTCGGTAATGTAGAGGGTTATGAATGTCTCTATGGCTGCCTTGGGGATTCTTGCTTCGTTTTTCAGGGATGGGAGACGTATCCCAGGGCAGCAAGTTGTGAAGACCAATCACATAGGTGCCAATGAGTATTAGGCATTAAGCATATTAACAACTTTGTAGGATATTGTTGTTGTCCTTTGATTTCTTAATGCTGCTTTATTTAAATTGTTATAACTTATCGTGAGGCTGTACACACCAGTCCGAGATGCCCTGTCAAGATAAAATATTGCCCTGGCCTATGCAGGTGTGCAGAGACAAAAGACATTCTTTATAATCTGCAGAGCTGGCTATATTTAGAATCTTTTTCTTCTTAGCCTTCAGAAAGTTTCTAATTAACATCACAGTACGTGCTGCACTGCAGGTGTACATGTTGTAGGGGTTATGATTTTCCCCAAAACCATGAGGTATGCTGCTTCTCCAAGAAAGATCTATAAAAGCAGTGCAATTGTAGGCGAGGTGGCAGATGGAATTCTACCTAAAAATATTTTTGTTTTGTTGCTTGGTTTTTCAGTCCTAGACATGCTTCTTAGAATGTTGGGGGTCTTATACCGGCTTACACACTGTAATGGATGCTGTTATCTGGCAAACAAAATCATAGGATGGGTATTTGTTCATTTGTGACAAGTGACACCTATTTTTTTAATTTTTATTTTATTTTCAGGAAAAGGAGATTCTGCATCTGGTTATTTGCATTCCTAGTTCTTTTATACTTGAAGATTCTGCTTTTAATATATAAGTGAGGGACAGCGTATACTATGCAGTGTCCTGTTCACAAATGACTATAAAAATATCTTTTTGTTTCTTCTGACCATTTGAGGCCTGATAGAAAAGTATCAAACCATTCCAGAATCTTCTGCTTCTGTAATTTGAAAGGAGCATGGAAACCTGTGAACACAGTTCTATTTCTCACAGAAAACAGCACTTTCAGTGAAAGCACTTTTGTCCTCCAACAACCCTGTGTGTTCAAGATTCCGAGCCCTTTGCTTTTTGTGATTCAGCAGGACCTGCAGAATCATGATGGATGGCTGAAGCACTGTTCAGTCTTTCCTCCATATGTCTTGTTGATTGCATTGAGGTTCTGTTAGCACAGTCAGGAACTAGATATATAATACACTAGGATACAGCTGAACATATAGCTATGATGATGAATAGTTATTTTTAACTTCCCTTAATAAGACAAATGAGTGAAATCTTCCTGGTTTGTACCTATTAGTTGACACTTTTTGATCCAGTACAAAAGAGTGCATTGCATGAGGTCTTTTCAACAACAGTCTGATTTATCTTATTTTGCAGAAAAGTGCTACAATGGACTCCTGCAATGTTGAACAATGACTGGCCAGAAATGAACTATAAGTGCTCTGCACAGGCAATACAAATATTGATGTATGTATGAAATTGTACCCCAACTAATATAAAACTCAGGAACTTAAATAATTTCCAAGACCAAACGGAAGCAATTCACAGAATCACAGAATATTCTGAGATGAAAGTCACCCACAGGAATCAAGTCCACCTCCTAGCCCAGATGAACACCCCAAGGGTCACACCATGTTCCTGAGAACATTGTCCAAATACTTCTTGAACTCTGACAGGCTTGGTGCTGTGGCCACTTCCCCGTTCCAGCACCCAAACAGCCTCTGGGGAAAGAACTTTTTCCTGATATCCAACCTAAATCTCCTATGATAAAAGTTCAGAATATTCCCTCAGGTCCTATCACTGATTTTCAGAGAGACCAGTGTCTCCCCCTCCTCTTCCCCTCACAAAGAAGTTGTAGAGTGCAATGAGGTCTCCCCTCAATCTCCTCTTCTCCAGGCTGAACAGAACTAGTGCCCTCAGACACTCCTCATACGGCTTCCCCTCACAGCTCTTCAGCATCTTTGTTGCCCTCCTTTGGATGCTTTCTAATAGTTTTCTTATATTGTGGCACCCAAAGCTGTCCCCAGCACTGGAGGTGAGGCCATCCCAGCTCACAGCAGAGCAGGACAATCCCCTCCCTTGCCCGGTTGGTGATGCTGTGCCTGGAGCATCCCCCAGGAGACTCTTGGCCCTCCTGGCTGCCAGGGCACTGCTGACTCCTGTTCAGCATTCCATTGACCAGGACCCCCAGGTCCCTTTCTGTGTCACTGCTTTGCAGCATCTCATTCCCCTGTCTAGCTGTACATCCAGGGCTGCTCCATCACAAGTGCAGAATTGGGCATTTGCCCTTGATAAACTTCATAATATTGGGAATGGATCAGCCCTCTATTTTGTCAAGGTTTTTCTAGAGGGCCTCTCTGCCTTCAAGGGAGTCAACAGCTCCCAGTTTTGTATAATCTGAAACCTTGCTTAATATTCTTTGGAGTCCTTTGTCCAAGTCATTAATGAAGATGTTCAAGAGCACGGGGCTGAGGATGGAGCCCTGTGGAGCCCCACTAGTGACAGATCCCTGTCTGATGTCACACCATTCATTATAATTTTCATGCCTGACCCATAACCCACTTGCTTACTCATCACATGCTGTGCTTATCCACCTATGGCCTGGATATTTTGTCCTGAAATATCCTGTAAGAGATGGTACCAAAAGCTTTCCTGAAATCCAAACAGGTTGCATCAACTGGCTTCCCTCGGTCAGCTAGGTGGGTTACCTTGTCAGAAAAGTAAATAAAATTTAACAAGCAGGACTTTCTCCTTGTGAAGCTGTACTGGCTGTGTTTTCCTTCAGATGTTTCTCAGTATCTCCAGAATAATTTTATCCATGACTTAACGAGCCACTGAAGTGAGACTGAGCGGCCTGTAGTTTCCAGGGTCACCCTTGCCCTTTTGAAAATTGGGAAGTTATTCAGTTCCCAGTCAGCTGGGACCACTCCAAATTCCCAAGAAATCCTTTTAAAGGAGAGAGGAAAGAACAAAAACATTCCTTTCCTCCCCACCCCCTGCAAGTCCTAGAAGCAAAAAACCTGACATCTTGTTTAAAGAGCTCTCACATTTTGAAAGTGGCAGCTGCTTGTTTCTTAAGCCACTGCTAGATCAGGGAAATTGTTGAGAATAAGTGAAAGTTCTGGAGTCGACAACTTTACTCCTGGGTGAATGGGGTATCAGCCTTAACTACTCAGCTCCTATGTCTTCACAGCCATCCTTCTTTTTCCATGATGCACTGAAGCTTGTGCTCTTTTCTGCACACCTGCTTCATTTCCCCAGGGGCAGTGGAGCATGACTCTGGCTCAACTTAGATGATGTTTAGGGAACTGTTGTCGAAGGCATGAAATATCTCAGGTGAAAACAACTTTGAAACAGAGCTGCTCACCTTAGGATAAATGTTCTGACAAATAGACCCATCCTTCATGTTTTCAAGAGCTATATTTGGAAGTAAAAAAAATCAGATGTTTGCTAAGGAAAACATAAAGCTCAAAAGATCTTACAGAGGAAGCAAGTCATCCTGCCTCTGTGCAGATAACAAATAATGACCTGATTTAAAAACAAAAAACTAACAAAAAAAATTTTTCCTACTCCAATTTTACTGTATAACCACTCAGATGATGTGGAAAATGTTTTTTATGATTGATTTTAAAATTTATTATCCTTACATTGTCCAGAATATCTCGTTTTCATTTTATAACATTTGCATCAGTGGTGACAATATCAAACCAAAAAAGGAAATACATGCAACCAATTTTTTATGCTCATCTTTGTTACTTATACTAAATAAATTTACAATTTTTTTCAGTGGGTATAATGATTTCATTAGTGTACTAAACCTTGAAATACAACATCTGCTAGGAGCTTTTCAAAACCAGAATAAGGACTACCACCTGTTGACTTGTAATTGTTTTATATCACTATAGAGTTTGAATGACTATTTTCTTATTTTTAATATTTTAAGGGTATATCTCTAGTTCCACTGGAGTGTGGAATACTCTCTGCTTAGAAAAGTGTTGCAGTTCTGCTGTTTGTGTTTGCACTCTCTTTAATCATCCTTAAAGACTGAGACTTATATCAAAGATTGGATCAATCCTGGATGGATCTCCTCATATAAGTCTAACCACATGCACTGTTTTCAGCTGGGGCAGAGTTAATTTTCTTCCCAGTGGCTGCTATGGGGCTGCGTTTTGGATTTGTGCTGTACACAGATTAGATAATACAGAGATGTTTGTGTTATTGCTGAGCAGAGATCCAAGGCCTTTTCTGCTTTTTGTGTGCCATGCTGCTTTGGGAGGAGGCACAAGCTGGGACAGGTAACCCTGAAGACATATTCTGTGTGGCATCATGCTCAGTATACAAAGTGGGGAGAAAAAAAGGAAGAGGGAGATGTTTGGACTGATAACATCTGTCTTCCCAAATCACTGTCATATGTGATGGGACCCTGCTCTGCTGGAAATGACTGAATACTTGTCTGCTCTTGAAAAATGGTGACTCAATTACCTGCTTTGCTTTGATTCTGTGTACAAATTTACTTTCTCTTTTAAACCGTCTTTATATCAACTCCTGACTTTTCCAGCTTTTACCCTTCCAGTTCTCTCCCCGATCTTGCTAGTGGGGGATTGAGCGAGCAGCCATGTGGGGCTTGGTTGCTGGCTGGGGTTAAACCATGGAACCATGCTATATGATAATTCATAATTTATTAACAGATCTGTTTCCAAGGGGGACTATGCAGAAACACTGAGAACTGAGTGACTTCTGGAACTTGTACTTTAAATGGTAGGTTCGTGTTAAGCAAGAAATATTAATTCAGTCAGTTACATATACTAAGACATTACAATATTGTAAATATGTATTTATAACTATAAATACTTTGAAATAAATTAGGCTTAATTAGAACTTTGTCTCAAAATTGCTGCAACGATATTGCTTGTCTAAAGAGTTATTTCTAAAATGTACCTCATCTTGTAAATTGAATTGTAGATGAAATTAGATTCCATTAAAATCCCTTTAATAGTTGCTTTCAGACCACTTTTTAGAGTGAATAATTCTGGTACTATGTTTACAGTGAAATAGAGATTTCTCTGAGTTGATGCCCAATTAATTTGAAGATTTTTTTTTTTAATTACACTGTGATTGAAAGATGCTGTAATTTTCTAATACTTAAGTCAAGGTTGATATTAATTCTGTATGAAAAGCCACAATGCAATTGAAGCTTGAAGGATTTAAAATTTCAGATATTAACTTTTAGAAACTAAAACCCAAAAGACTTGACAGCAAAATTGCAGCAACAAAAATGAATCATGCTATTTACAGTCTTTGAAGAGTCTGAAAAATTTTATATTGGATTTTCTGTGATGGTGAGAATTCTAAAGACACAATGAATCCCTAAATGCTTATGAAATTTAGTGTTAATATTAATATTAGATTCTTCCATGCTCATGCAAAATCTTATCCAAACAATATTTAAATAACTAGAGAAGACAGACTTCTATGGTTTCAATCGTTGTGGCTTTCTTTATTTGTTTGGACTGCAACTGGGTTGTTTTGGATCTACTGCTTTTAAGTGCCTAGTTTATTTCCCCACCCAAAAAGAGGTTGCATATCAAACTGCTTAAAGAGCATTCAGTTTCAGATGGATATGTTATGATTTGGAGAGGGTGTAGAAATCAGATGTGTTGAGTCCACTTGTTTTGGAGTGTTTCAAAATCCATTTCTAATTTTTATGTTGTGTTCTGCTTACAGAGTGGATAATGTAATCTTGGTATTTCTCTCTTCTGTGTTTCAGCCCAGTAGCTAACACGCTACAGGATGGGATGCGTAGAACATGTCCATGGCATATGTGGGAGCTTCTAATGTTCATTCTTTCTCCAAGATTCACACAGAAGATTTGAATTGCTTTGTGAAGATCTTGTCCATTGAATTTGGGATCCATGACATCTCAACCTGTCCAAGCTTTTTGTAAGATTACCTTGAAACCCACATACAAATCTGTACTCTATGGTCTCAGAGAGCATAACATGTTAATGCTGATAGGCTGAGTACATTTTTTTCTGAAAATAGATTTTGAATCATTTAAATCACTACACCAATGGATGTCAGCAGAGCTGGCTTAAGATGAACCACTCTGAATGTTTAACTTATGATCCTGATACTTTTCACATGTATTCAGAGAGAGGGTGTCATGAAAGTGGAATTGAGAGCAGCTGCCTTTGTCTGATGTGATGATTTCTTAATGTGAATAAAGTAAAATTACATTAAATTCTTGATAATGTGTTGTTAGAGCATGCTGAAACAAAGAAGTGTGCTTGATGAGTAATTTCTCTTATGGCAAGGAACATTTATGCTCAGGCCTATAATTGCTGAACTGCAACTCAATTGATTTTTCTGTATCTCCAGAAAGCTGAAGATCAAATAAAGGACACTGCATTCGTTTGCTTAACTGCCAGCTAATTTCTTCCTAAGGGTGATTAGACATAGCAAATGTGTCTATAGCATTTGTTGAAGATGTCCTCAAACTAGCGTGAACACCAGATTTTCCTGGGTTCTATGCTGAATGCTTCAGCTGTGCCCTCAGCAAATGTTGAATTGCATCTGATTTTCTGCAGCCCAGCAGGTTGTGCAGCAGCTCTGACAGGTTCAAGACAGTTCACAGGAACTCAGCCAAACAGGTTGGACAGCAGACAGATGTCAGCCTATTGCACCTTGAGTACACCTGGTGTGTTTTCATGTGCCATAGCAAAGATGTAAGTGAACCAGAGCCTGGGGAAGACGCAGACTTCTCTCTGCCTTACAGCAGTAAGGTCTTGATGGAGATCATTGGAGAAATGCTCCAAAGAAATCCCTCTTAATTGTAGTGGCATTACATGCTTTGACAAGCAGTGGGAAAAGCTTTTCAATCCGGTAACCACATCACTCATAACCTGAGGATTTATAAGGGTTTAAGCTGTTGATGAGTTTGTAACTTTTTCACTACTAAATTGTTTCTTGAGATGCCTTAAAAAATACCAGTGCAGGCAGAAAAAGAAATAACTCTAAGCTTCTGCATCTATTAATTTTTACTTATGTTTACTATTACTTGACAGCCTTTCAGTGTTTTTGAATCACTGACTGACCATGTTTATGGTCTTTAATGCTGCAAAAAATCAATAGGACTAAATACAGTTTTCTGTACAGTTTTCTTAGAAGCCTTAATAGGAAATCATGCAGTCTGATGCAGTTGAAAGAAGCTCTTCAAAGCCAAAGAAGAGGTGGAATACCTTTCAAAAAATCTCTTGGAGAAAATGTGTATGGGTAAGTTAGATTCTTTCTAGATAAGTTCTTTGCTTAGGGTTAGGAAATTAAGTGGCTCTTAGAAATGAAAAGACATAAATGAACTCAGTAATTTGGTGTTTTACTCTGCAATTTTTTTCATTCAGTCATCCTTGGTAAGGAGTAGACTTTTACAGTCAAATTGATTTTTTTAATAGCATAGCATCAATAACTCAGTACTTTTAAGAGGGGAAAAAATAATCTAGGCAAATCCCACTGTAATGTCTTAGTGCCTGTAATGTTTTAGTGCCTTTCTTAGTGCCTATTTTTCTTTTTTCCCCCCTGGGATTGTAAAATACAATTAATGGCTACATTTTGTCTTTGCTGCTCCTAGGGAGCAAACAGTACATGTATGGACAAGCCTCCAGGCATCTCTGAGATGGTTTGAATTCCAGGAGTAGATAGAAATAATGCAACATGGAGTAATTGCCAACATCTTGGTCATCTCAGTCTATAAACTGCATAAGCGGTTGAGAGAGGGAGTTTGAAAAAAATTTTGTTTTCTCCAAGCATAAGCATGAAAACAGATCTAATTTCAATTTGAGAAACATCCTGCAGGGGTGCAGTAGCTGAGACAGTTTGTGGTCTAGTGATTCAGATTGCTCTGTAATTTTGGATATTTGGATCAAAACTCTCATTGTTGAGTGAAATTTGCCTGATTTTGGTCAAGAACAATAAGAAAGAACCATTGCATAATCTGATTTTTTTTTTTTTTTTAATTAAAAAGGCTGTATTTAGAAAGAATGCCTTTTCCAAGAGTTTCAAGAAGCTCTTTTCACAGTCTCTTAGAAGTGTCACAATAATGCTTAGTGAATGTCAGTGTAGGCAGATTATTCTTTGTGGGTGTTAACCTGATGAATGCTACCCCAAGTTCATTAACCCATAGGCACCTTAAACATCTGTGGGAGCAAAGTTAATTACCCAAGTTGAATTGATGGGTTTGACACCAAAAGTCTTGAATCATACTGGCATGATCAGTGGACCAGCTGATACACTGTAAGACACCATCATCTTACATCCCTGTAAATTTTCTGTGAGTTTTCTATAAGGAGAAAAATAGATGAGAAATTATTTCATAACTTCCTTCTCTTAGAGACAGTTTATATTACTGTAGAATGTATATGAAACTGCTCTAAATCAAAACTTTGTATTAGCAGAGTGGAAGATAAATTGAATTTACACCAGATATTGTGGATATGTTTACCTCAGCAAACATTGGTAGAGAACAATATGAATCTCTGAGAATTTTTTAATTAAAAATATAATTTTAAGTGTATTTGGAACTTAACTATTTTCTAGTGCATTTTTGAACCCTAGGCCTTTGACATTTCCTATACTGATTCACTTTCTGGTGTCCTAATTGACCTTATTACTTTCCCGGGAGAAATGTCTTCATTATATTTCATAACTGTAACATGGATTTAAAAAAAACCCCACAACCCTAAAAACTCACCCAAAAAGACCCTTGAAACCAGGATTTTGAAGCATTTGGAGTGCAAATTATGAAAGACTTGTGAAAGCACATAATGTACTCATGCAGATTAAACCAGTCCTCAGAGGTATTCTTACAAGTTAAAAGAACATGTAAAGATAAAATTTAAAAGGCTCCTCAGTCTATGTCAAATTAAATTTGAATTGCTTTCAAACTTTTAAAACCCCTTATTTGTTTAATTTTCTGAAGTTTAGTTATCTCATATACTGTTTGAATTGCACGTTTTTCTTCAAGATATAGTGTATTAAGAATCTGACTTTTTCAGGTGAAATGACCTTTGGATTTGCATTGTCTGGGAAAATGAATGACCTTTGATTTGTGCTCTCATTGATCCATTCCAACCACTGTATGGTCAGAAATTCAACCTATTCCTGTTTTAGATGTATCTCACTTTCCTTACTAATCTAATAGCATGTCAGGAGTCCTCCACTGTGGTTAAAACATTGAAATAAAGTATTACTGTTTCTGTAGAAAAAACAAAGTGCTGTATTTTGTCCTTGACTGTCCAAAAATAAATAGAAAAGCTGAACAGAAATCAGGTTTTGACACTCTGTGCAAAATTTTATTATATGTTGAGGAAAAAAATAACTAAATCTTGTACATAATTGGTTTATTTTGAGCTGTTGATGTCTGTTTGTGGGATTTATTATAAGAAGTAGTAGTAGTAGTAGTAGTAGTGCAGAGTCATTAACAATTGTTCAAATGAAATACCTGAGTGATTTAGAGGATGTCCAAAACAAAGTTCCCCTGTAAAAATAGTGGGGTTTTTTACTATTTGCATATATAAGGTTGAAATCCTAATATTTAATTTTATTCTTGGTTAACATAAGTTTATAGTTTATTCATAGGTATTGACAATCACTTAATTTACATCATATCTTACCTCCTACAGAGTCCTTTTCCCATTATGTCTTTCCTATAAGAGTGTTTTCAATAGAAAGGCTCTCTCTTGAGACATTAAAGAAAAAACTTTCTACCTAATCTTTGGAAAAAAATGAGGAAGTGCCATGATGTTGCCCTACAAGTAGCCAGATATTTTGGTAGTAGAGTAATTGTCAGTCTAACAGCCAAGAGAATTTAAGAAAATGTTGAGTAATTAAAAAGTTATTTGGGTTGTTTTGAAGCTGGGGTTGTAATAACAAGATTGGAACTTGTAATGGTGACAGAGAGATTTTTTTCCACTGTTATTTAACAGTCTTCACATATGAATATCTTATGTATGTTTACTCACTTCTACTGCCTGATATTCTCTGGGAGCTGGGAGCTTGTATGTCTGACAGATCTTTTGTTTTATTCTCCCAGTGGCAGAGCTTAGGCAGATGATAAGAACTAGTTTTCTTTAAGTCTCTCAGAAGAAATAGTCATGATGAAGGATCTCTGCACAAAATTACTCTCTGCAGGTGAAGAATCAGCCTAAAAGTAAAAACTTATAATCTGGACGATGTGGCATTTTAAGCTTTTCAAAGATTAATTTTTGAAAATGGGTGAGGTTTTTTTCTGGAAATCAATTCATGCTGTCAGAAGAAGGCAAAACATGCATTTATTTTGAAAGGAAAATAAATTTACAGATACAAATATGTCATAATTTAATGTCAAACAGAAGATTATTTTACTTTAAATGATTGCTATTCTTATCTAGAAAACTGTTCAAAGAATGAGGAGAACATGAAAAACTCTTTCTGATAATTTGAAGTTGCTGTTCAGTTTTTATTGTTTATTTTGAATGAGGAATGACAGATTTTCTTGAATGTATGAAGATTTAAACAGAGATGCAAGAATTTTTAATGTGTGGCCATACTGTGTTCCGTTCAGTATGTTATGCATCTTTACATTATTTCAACCATTTTTTTGAATTATATTCAAAAATGGCAAAAAGTTTCATTGATTTTCTAAAAACTAAATTTTCCCACTACACTTATGTTGAATTTCCTATTGAAATAGATTAATTCCAGGTATATTTTCCTTCTAAGGAAAAATGGAAGAGTAAATGGAAGAGTTTTTTTTAATCACATGTATTTGATTATTATTGCCTTTTCTAATATGCTAATAAACTAATTGTATAATAATTCTCATTATTATGCAATTAATGGATTAAATATATCTATCTGAGGTGTAAGTACATGCATAGTTTTAATTGCTACATTCTAAAAATTATACTAAAGTCCTCTTAGCAGCCAGTAATGGTATCCAAGCAAAGTCAGCATTTAAATAATATTACAATATATTGTAATATATCTTTTGTGTTTTGGTCAATGAACAGGATGAAACTGTAAAGAAATCGGCAACTTGTGACAATCAGATAATTATAGATAAGTAGATTCTATATTTATTTTTATTTTTCCTTCACCCTCTCACCCACATGAGATTTGAGTTTTTTCTTGTGGTTTTAGAATTCCATAATATTAGTTTAAAAATAAATTTTAAAAATTGGCTGCAGTTTTTTAAAGATATCCTCCTTTCCTTAAAAAAAAAAAAAATAACTGAGGTTTGTCTGACATTTTCAACCACCCTCAGCACTGAAGTTCTGCACTATATTAAATAGCTTTTCTACTCAAATAAATAATATCCAAAACCAAATGAACATCTTAAATATGTATAGTCACAACTCAAAGACAGGGAAAACTCAACCAGTTCAAAATCTCCCTCTGCATCTATCCTCTCAAATAAAAAAAAAATAAATAATAGAAGACAGTTAATTTCATAAATTGTACACCCATTTGATTGACCAGTATTCCATCTCCTCTGTATAGGCAGGCAAAGGAAATATTGCAAGCTTGGATGCACACAACTAAAAGATAAGGCAGAAATCAGAAGGACCTTGTATTGATGATATGCAATAGAAACTTTCTACAAGAGATATCCTTTTGCAGCTGTGCTAATGAACTGTCAACAAAAATGACCAAAAGGGCTCTGGGATGACTATCAACACTTTAATATCTGGCATGCTACTTACTTACCACATTATACAATATCAGGATATTCCTGGAGCTAAAGAAGAAAAGGTGTTGTGCAGAGTTTCTACTTTTTCACAATTAGTTCTAGAAAGAACAAGGAAAGCCTAATAGGGAAAATATATCACTTTTTATGTATGCAAAATGTAAATATTTGAATTTAAAGTTTTGCTTGATGAGAATGAGAATGTTGCTCATGCTGATTCTTCTTACCTTTTTTTTAGGTAGTGCTGAGCTGACCTTACTGTGCAACTCTCAGGCTTAGGCTGACTGATTGGTACAATCATGTACCATCAACTCTAATTATTAATCTTTTTCATGAGTTGCTCATAGCCTTTCTTCTTTTGCAGATGAATCACATAGCAAAAGTTTTAGGCAACTGAAAGAGATGTGCAGAATAATAGATACTAATGTGAAAAATGAACTTGTTGCACAGAACATCTATCCAGGAAAGATTAAAAAGGAAATACAGACCTTTGATTATATATCTGTATCTCAGAAATAAGGACAGAAGTAAATTCTTAACCTGAAGTCTTTTTTTTTTTTTTTTTATTTTTTGTCCAGTTCTTTTGATTATTAAAGTTTTCTTCTTACTTATTCCTTATGAATCTAATTATTCAGCTCAAGGCTATTATCACATTACTCAGTCTTGGTAAGATGCCTTACACCATTCTAACCCTTCTTTCAGAGTAATGTAGATTGCATAAATATGAGTGACTTTTGTATGCAAGACTCTACTTCTTTTATAGGATTACAATAAGTTTTGTAGAGTAGGCACTGAAGTGATGATTGTCTTGCCTTCATCTTCATACACCATCCCCATTTAACCCACTGTGAGATGTGTTTGGTTCTGCCAGGTAGAACATGGAGCATATCACCTATGCATAACCTTTTTAACAAAAGTATGCATAACTTTTGTCACACTATGCAGCATTTCAGAGCATATATCAAGCTTTTGTCCAACTATGATGTTTTTATGCTTCAAGAAGAAAAATAAATAAATAAAAAGAAAATACCCTGTGGTGAATTCCTTAGCTCCAAAGCTCTGTTGAAAGACTCTGTGTGAATGTCTGTGCAAATGCATTTTATATAGTTGCACTCCTTGGAAATAATGTAAAAGTTTCCATACAAGGGGTACAACTTACTACCCCTTCTATAATGATTGAGCAATTAGCATGTGTTTGCTTACTGTGCTCTTAATGCTTTAAGGCGGGTTGTAAGATTTTTAGTTAAACATATCTCTACAGGAGATACATGTTATCATACAGGAGATACAATATTAACATACACCAAACAAACAGTACACTGCATCTAGGGTCATATTCAAAACCAAATGGATCATACAACTTTTCTGAAATTGGTAGACCAAGATGATTTATATTAGCTGAGTATCTGGCTACTCTGCCCCTGATTTAATTTACTTTCACTGCATGTTGAGAGCATATTTTCTCTTTACATATGGAATGCTTGCATGGATGAGAATGGAGATGATGTTATATATATATAAATACTAAAAAAATAGGTAAAATATACATATTTTTGATTATATGTGTTTTTCCCTGTGTGTACATATGTTTTTCCCAAAAAAAATATTGTTTGTGAAAATCTGATTGATTTCATGAAAAACAGACAAAATTATGAGCTTTATTTCAATGATATTTTGACTATGGTGGAAAAAAAATGCTGCAAAGAATACTAAGAGAGTAAAAAAGCAGCTTGTCTCTACATCTTCTTAATAACATGTTAGGGCTGCTGCTTTCAAGGGTGGCACACAACCAAGACCATTACTGTAATTCAGCAGTTATGTTTCAATAAGTGTTGGGATAACAATCAGTTGTCCTGAAATACATTAACTGAACAAGATTTTTAAGGAGTAACCAGAAACCTGTGCTACATCACAGGAGTATTAGTGCCTGTCGCTATAGGACATGAGAAAGCACAACACGAGCCATTGTGATGGCAAGGTAAAAAATACAAATGTTTATTTTCTGACTCCAACTTTTATACTTTTCTAAAGGTGACAGTGGATTGGAGAGTGAATGGGCCACCTCTCCAAAGACATTGGACAAACCACCAGTACATCAGCTTCCTCCACCCCCACAAAGGAATGCAAAACAATATGTTGTTTATAGAAAATGTGTGAGAAAGTTTTCTAACAGAATGTAAACTCAGAAGGCTTTAGAAAATCTTAAGAATCAGGGTGACAAGTACCCACCAGGAATCATATTGTTGAAAAAGGCTTTTGTATATACTGAAACCTGTAGGGAAAACATTTATGTTATCATAGGTACCTCTGTTATAGTAAACTCTTTGTTTACCCTTGCTCTTGCCCATCTTCTAAAACGCTATTTGAGTGACAGACAGGCACTACAGTGAAGACTTCAAAAATATCTATTGTTGAGTCAAAAATCAGTTGCAGTATTTTTTCTAGACATGTGAATTCCAAAGATTTCCCTTTGACATTTGTTAAGCCCTCAAAGTTTTCAGTAGGGCTTCTAGTTACCTAAAAGTTCTGTCCAATTATAATTCCATTGATTTCAGTGCTTCAATCAATACTGAGATATATTGGACCTCATGGGAGATATCGACCTTGGCTTCACTTAGTCCATGTATAACTTGTAGCCCAATGAATCATAACAGTTAAGAAGGATTTTCTCTCTGTAGGGTCTTGAGAATATTTATGAGTATTTGGTTAGAGGAATGGAAAAAGACTCTACTGCCTGCATCTTTTCTTGGAAGATGTAAACAAGGCAAAAGTAAATAGTTATTCCTGGAATAAATAGTGCAGATTTTTGGTTTTATTTTTTATCCACATTTTAAGTAATTCTAAAAGTAAACCAGCAAGGACAACTTTGAATCTTAGAAACATTACCTGAATCTTATTATGTGATAGTCTGTTTTATGGGTCAAGGAGAAGAAAGCCTCCCTACAGCACCAAGTGAGCTGTTTGGCAGTTCTCCAAGAAGTGAAAATCCACTTTTCCTTAGAATTAGTAAGAGAAGTGTGACCTGATTTCATTCATTGCATTCTGTGCATCTTCACTCTTTCTCTCTTATCAAGCACAGGTCAACTCCTTGACCAGAGGTAAGAGTAGCTAGTAAAAGGTACATTATCCACCTTTACTCATGCAACTGAAAAAGAGGATTCTAATCTTCCAGCTTCTTGAAAAGAGTCCTTTTTCACTAAGTATTTTTTTCTAAAAGGAAAGGATAAATAGATTTTTTTTATTAGCTTTGTTTAGGTTTGTGTAATGAACTGTGGCTTTTGACACTGAATAATATTTTGTGAAGGATGAATATGACAAAAAGGAAGAAGTCAAGCCACAATATGCAAATAAACATTTATCTGATTCTCTATTATTGCTGAATAACAGTTTTTTTCTCACTGATTCCTTGCAATAAATGTGAGAAAAATATTATGAAATTTTATAAAGAATTTTCAGAGGATATTTCAGGAATAGTAAGTATTAAGTAGTAAGACAAGAGGTAATGAGCAAAAACTGATGCACAGGAAGTTCCACCAGAATATGAGGAAGAACAACTTCACTGTGTGGGCGACCCAGCACTGGAACAGACCATCCAGAGAGGAAGCCTCCTCCGCTGGAGGTGTTTAAGAGCTGTCTGGACACAATCCTGTTCAATGTACTCCAGGATGAACTTGCTTGAGCAAGAAGATTGGACCAGATGACTGTGGTTCCTTTCAACCTGACCCATTCGGTTGTTCTGTGATTCTGTGACTGTGGTTGTGTGAATATGATTTTTTTCCCTTTACTTTGACAGTAAATGCTGTCAAAGCACCAATAGAAACATTTAGTTCCCTGTGCTGTGTTCTATTTGAAATCTCTGCTCGCTTTTAAGTATTGCTTTGAGTTGCTGTGCATGATTTGCTCTAGAGAATTCACAGTCCCAAATCAACAAAAATGTGCTAAAACTCCACTAGTTGTGTATGATAACAGCAGCAATTCGAGTTGTAGATTTATAGCAAACAGAAACCTAGCTCCTGTTAATAAAAAAAGCAATAAAACAAAAAAAAAAGACCCCAGGTTTTGTACCAGCAGATCCCACTGGAGGGATGGTGGTAAAACTGCGTGTGTGAGTGGATATGCAGGTATGTTATAGAAAAAGAAACCAGGCAGTGACAAATGGATCTAATTTCCTTCCATGAGAAGGAGAAGGGCTTATGGATTAAAGACTGACAAAAAAATACAGTGTTTTGACTTAGCTTCTTGATTTCCAGTTAGGGGAAACATAGTCCACAAAAATGTGTTGCAAAATAAATTCACAAGCAGTTGGAAAACTGTACCAGGAGAGAAGTAATGACTTATTTGCTTTCAAAATGAAGACCAGCATTATATAACCACCTGTGATTCTTTGCTGTCATGTCTGGTATGTCTGGTAGTTTTCTTCTTTTTTTTTTTTTTTTTTTTTTTTTTTAATTGCTGTTACTTTAATTCATTTTATGTTTTCTGGTTGAATAGGAGACACTGCCTGAAATGTTGATGCAAGCGAAGAAGGGCAGCAACCATACTGGCTAATAAACACACCGGATAACTCATTACTCAACTAGATGGGTTAGAAGAATAAATGTATAATCCTGCGTGCAGGTAGACATAACCTGGCATATAAATAGAAAGGTGAGACACAGCTGACCTACGTGCAGTCTCTGGAAAGTAACATAATGGGTAAAGTCATTAATAAATTTTATCTTAGTCAAAGGTATGTAACAATAATGATGCTGTTGTTAAAGACAGAAGCATTCTTCTGAGCTGTATAAATAGGTGCAGTTTTTATACACACATGGAAAGTTTCTTACTCTTGTTTCCATAATGGTAATGCTTGACTGTAATATTGTGACCAATATAAGACACTGGGATCCCAAGAAAAATCTAGATCAATTGGAGTCCTGTGAGCCAAATGACAGAAAATCTGGAATTATCCAAGAAGAGAAACTGAAGTAACTGAGGATGTCAGAGAAGAGGTATTTCAGAAAACAACCAGATAATACTTTTTTTTAATATACAAAAATATTCTTCAATGAGATAGGAAATAAGCTCTTCTTTGTGTTGTGTTTATATACAAAACCACAGGGTTTAAATGGCAATGAAGAATGATTTCTTGATTGTGCAGGAAAAAAAATCTTCCAATGCTAGTGTAGATGGATTAGGGAAACTTTGAAATATCAGTTCTTTCAGGCTCTTAAAACAAATTTATATGACATGACTTTGAACAGACCAAGAAATTTGGAAGGTATTTTTTTAGGTCTAGTTTTCAAGAATTCTGTGATTATAACCATCATAGCCTCAAAACAAGCATTCTGGACACTGAACATGATGGGAGTTGTGGCTTAACCCCAGATAACAACCAAGCAACACACAGCTGCTTGCTCACTTTCCCCTGGAGGGATGGAGACAAGAATTTGAACAGTAAAAGTGAGAAAATCCATGGGCTGAGACACAGACATTTAAACAGGTAAAGCAAAAGCCCTTCACACAAGTGAGGCAATACAAAGAATTCATTCACCACTTCCCATGGACAGGTAGATGTTCAGCCATCTCCAGAAAAACAGGTCTCTATCACCCTTAATGATGACTTGGGAAGACAAATACCATCATTCCAACTGTTCCCACTCTTCCTCCTCCTTCCCCTGACTCTATATGCTGACCATGATGCAATATTGTATGGAATAATCCTTTGTCAGTTTGACACAGTCCTGGCTGCGTCCCCTCACAACTCCTTTTGCACTCCCAGCTTCCCCTCTGATGGGGTGGGGTGTGGGAGGAAAGGCCTTGATTCTGTATGAGAAGTGCTCAGTGATAACTAAAACATCCCTGGGTTATCAACCCTGTTTCCAACACAGACATAAATCACAGCTCCATGTCAGCTGCTGTGAAGAAAAGTAGATCTGTCCCAGCCAAAATCAGTGAAGTTGCCTAGACCTTCTGACACACCTGAAATCTTAGGAGGTGAACAATGAGTGTTGGCAAGGGATCAATGCAAATTTATTTTACAATATCTTCCTGAAAACCAGTTTCTCGTTCTTTAGGTTTAGATGCTCAAGAGAGCAAATCTAAAAATTTCCAGATCCCTCTAGTAAAGGCTATGCATTCTTAGCCTTGTTTAAAGAGAATACATAGGATTATGATACTTTATTTGATTGTAGTTTGAGCTTTGATGTTTAGACAGAAATTCCAGTCTTTCTTTTTACTAAATATACCTAAAAATACCTTGCCTTCCAAAACTTTAATCAGCTCTTCATTGCAGATGTTCATATCCCCATGTTAACTCATGCTTAAAAGGCAGTATCATAGCTGTTTTATTAATCAGGTGGGGTTTATTTTAGACTGTTATATATTGAGAATGTTGTCCTGTCTAATTTATATTTCTATTTCTCCTCACTTCAAAAGATATATCATTTCTTTGTTTGTTACATTCATTTCACTACTCCTCAATGTGGACCAAACTTTGTTTTTGAATATATGTTTTGTCATAATTTCTTCCATTTCTTTGGAAATGAAGTTACTGTTTATAATTGAGCTACATGTGAGAAGAGTCAGAGCTCTAAATATATATATTGCTCCTTTAAATAGCCAAATACTGTTTCATGAATCAAAAGCAACCCCTTTCTTTTTCCCTTCCCAAAGTCACTGTCCAAGAACAGTCATTTTTAATTCTAATATGATATTGAGTCTCTTCATTTTGTATATTTCATTAACTGAAGCTAATGATCAATGTTTAAGCTAAATAATATGTAAATGAAAAAAAGGTCATTCTCTAATTGACTCATTGTGTTTTATTGATTTATCCTAAAGACATAGGAATTGTTATTCTATCAGAAATGGCAGGATGGTCATGTGGACTCTTGACCAATCCTCTTCATCCCTTATTCCTTCTTTTGTCACTAAAACCAGGTATCAGAAATAGACAGATTAGATCTGTAATAGAGACAGGAAACAGACATTCCCTTTTTGGTTTATCTGAGTGTAAAAACTGAAATTCAGAAATGTATTCTGCATCTTATATTATTCTTAGCAGTTTTGAATAAGGCAGAAGTGCAGTACCCTTTAAAAAATTAATACTTTACTTGAAAGCAACTTCCAAACCAGATTTTTATGATAGTCCTAATTTCAAGTGCCATTTTAAATACTGTGGTAAAATATTGGTTTACAAACTATGAATTATGATTTTTGTGTTATACTAATATAACAAAAATAGCAGTATTGAAAAGAATTGCAAATACTAAATTTTTATTTTAATCTAATAACAGTATAATTTCTAATATAATGCTATAGAAGCTCTGAACATTTATAAGATATTCCAAGTGCTCATTGCATTAAGTAAATGTAAAAATTAATGAAGAATTTTTAAATATAATATATAAATGTTTTAAAATATCTGAAGGAAAGAACTAGGGATTTAACAAATATTTTGAAATTAAAATTTTGGACTGTTGTTTGTCTAATATTTTATTTTTCAGTTTTGTGAAAGGTAATTTCAAATGGTTTTATTTTTATGGCAATTGTTTGGATGTTCCCTTTCTTCCTTCAAGACTTTGATCTTATTTGGGGGTATCTTAATTAAGGGGATTTTTAAATTTTATTTTATTTTATTTTTATCCTGACTTTTCCCCTTAGTTTTCTAGCTGCATTTTGGATTTACCATACATCTGTAATTTTGCTGGCATGAGTGTCTTTTCTCATTGAATGAACACATATTCTCTGGATAGTTGTGTTTATTGACTGCATTTTATGAAGCATGTTGTAGTCTATCTCTGCTGTTTTATTTCTAAGTTTATTTTTTTCACTTCAAAGCAAATTAGCTCTCTGGGCTGACTTGCTGAGTTTGCTGCTGCCAAAAAATTGCAGTCTTGTTTTGTTTATCACTGAATTCTCTGAGGCTACAATGTTGTGTTACTGTATTTACATCTCAGTATAAGGTTTGTGGTTACTACTTTCTTGGATCATTTGCCAGGAACTTTATTCAAATAAATCTTTGATAGTGAGGCCAATGCATTTTTGATAGTAACTTCATTCTTGCTGTTGACTCTATTTTCAAATAAGAACTTTTTGCAGAGTTTCGTATTGCTGTCATGCAATTGGTCATTATTATTTTTAAATTATTATTATTCTTGAAATAGAAACTGTGTTTACTTTCTTGATTTATTTGAAAGGATGAATTAATGTCTGAATGAAAGTATGAATCAGTCTCTTCATCCTTACAAGAAGGGCATGGAAATAAGAGTACATAGAGTTTTGCTGTTTATGATAGAGTATTATGGGTGACATTTTGTTTCCATGTGAGGCTTTTGTAATAGTTTTTTATTGGGTTAGAATGTGTTTTCTTCAGAACTTCTGACTACAATATTGGTGGAAAATTTGCTAAAATTTTACATTTTTGCCCCATTTCTGTTTACATACAGTATCTTCTCTTGTATACTATCAAGTAATCTTTAGATCACCACTAATTAACATCCAATATATGCACATTCAACACTTGTTTTCTTTTATCCTGTTGGTGAAAATAGTGGTTTGACGTTTTATTATTATCTATCTAGTAGCTATGAGATATTAGGACTTCAAAAGTCTTATTTGCCTACTTTTTCCACATGGAAGCCAGCAGCACCATGATTAAATTTTTTGCAGTACATAAGCTATTGAAATTGAAGCTTTCTCAGGTATTTATGTCCTTAACCACTTTATTGATTTAGGGTATCAAAGGCATCATAATATTGTATAAAAAACAGTGAAAAAACTGTGAACATTGTTGGTGAAACATATAATTTTTAATTTTAAATACACTCAAAGTCTGTTTTTTTTTTTTTTTATCTTGAGCAAAATTTTCCAACCACACTGTTTTCTCTCCCTTAATATTCAATAAAAGCTGGGATCAGTGAGCTGCTATTAAAGATGTGAATTAAAAGTTCATGTATCTACATGATTTAAAGAACAGTTTTCTCAGCTGTTAGTGACTGGAGCCCTTTCTGTGTTAGTGAGGCACCTGCTGAGAAGGTGTGCTGTTTGCTATTACAGAAATGATTAAGTAGTCTTCTGACTGTCCTCTATCTCAATATCCTTGGCAGTGAGTTCTTGTCCCAGGGTGCAGAAAGAACTTCAATGTCTCTTAGCAACTCTAGACTTCTAATACGGAAGTGATTAATTAAAGATATTTAAATTTAAGCTTTGGGTAAATATGGACTTTTTGGCTACCAGCAACAGAATTCAGTTAAGCTGTGTTTCCCACTTCTCTGTGTTTAATTTTTATGCTTTTATTTAAGGATAAAATTAATTTATATAAACTCACACTATAAAGGTTCTGTCTTTCACTGAGTGAAATGAGATATATACACTCATTTGATTACTCAGAATCCTTTAAATTTATTTTCTCCCCCTATCCTGTAGCAGAGGGGCAGTGATAGAGCAGCTTTGATGGACACCTGGAAGCCAGCTGAGACCAATACACCACACTGTCCAGCTAAGTTAAATGCAACAAGTTTGTCACATTTCCTCATTTGCTACTGCACAGATATCAGGAGTAGCATGTGAATGAGGAAATAGAATGTGAGCTGGTGTATTATATAGAGCAGATCTAGTAGGGTGCTCTGTCAATCCTCCTGTCCCCAGGGATACAGAAATGGCACATATATCATGTAAAGGGAAATTATGATAAAGGTGATGCCTTCCTCCCTTGCTGCCGTGTAACCAGGCTGAAACCTGAAGAGAATGGAATGCAAGGTGATAAATCACAGATATATGGACATTCAGGGTCTGTGCTAGTAAATGGAACAATCCTGGAGAATCTTTCTGAACTCAGTTGTTGATGATAAGATGGTAGAACTGATTCCAATAGACCCAGCTTACACTTCTCCAGGCAGTTTTTTAGCCTTGCTTAGGAGCTGATGTGTGCTCCAGAGCTTCATATTTCTAATTATTTTAATTCTTTCTTTTCTATTTAATTTGCTTTGACTGTGGACCTCAGCTTCATGCCTACTTGCATAACTTTCTGTTGCATTATTTTCTCTCTTGGTTCCCTGTATGTCCTGCTGTAAGGAGTTAAAGAGCGCTGCTGCCTGTCTCAAACACTGCTAAGGCCATGGAGGGGATTGGCCATAAGATAAATCACCAGAGTGAGAACTTGAGATGAGCACAGAAGGGAGGAATTTGCAACAGGGAGGTGCTGATTCCTGGCCTGCTGGGGGCAAGACCTGGTTAGCACATCCTGGTTAACACATATGGACAAAAATTCCCACTGTGGCAAACTGTGTGAAAGGAAGCAATGCCTCCTACACATATCACCAGTCAAACAAGGACCACCATGTTGCTTCACACTAATCAACCCAAAGGGTTCTACTATAAAAACCTCAGTTATCCTGTCTCAGAAGAGGCTCCTAACACCTGCCCTAGCCCCTTTTTACTCTTCTATCTCTTAAGTATTTCACTAAATTTTTGAAGTAGCTTTATAAAATGAATAAACATGAGCCAACATAATATTTGGGGCTCTAACGTTGCCATGTGTAATGTCTCCTTTTTCACCTTTTGTTATGTAGCTTGTAAACTCTGAGAAAATCCTGTGTTTGCATAATGGGACTTCAGCCCCAACAGAAGGAACTTGTGTAATGAAAATGATTAATATAGTACATCACTGTTAGAGGACGATTCCAATTATGCAGAATAGTAATGAAGGTGCTTTTTTCAGGTCCAGATTCCTTTATCGGATTTGTTTAAATTTAGTAAGCATTATAAAAGCTGTGAAATGTTACTGATTTGCATTTCAGAGTGGTGAGAAAGCATAACATGGGGGTTTTAGAAGTGCAAATTTCCTTAGTGTCTTTATGAGAGGATGTTCTTGGATGACAGACTCAGACTTGATTCACTACCAAATAGAAATACCATAGCACTCAGAGAAATTTACATGCTTACATAAGTCCTCTACTACATGTAAGAAAAAATTATTTTCTTTCAAGGACAATATTGAAAACCCATTTTACCTTTTAGCCTTATGTTTTATCTCAGGACTTTTAAACTGTATTTAAAACAAGAAAGGTGAAAGAAAATTGTATTAATATAACTTATGATTATGTATATATTATTAAAAGTATTATTTACAGCTGTATTTAATTTTGTAACTATATTTTTCTATTCATATTAACATATTAAAGATTTAAGATCTATTCATATTACATATTAAAGATTTTTTTCTAAGACTGCAAAGAAATTATCTTTTTCTATACCTGACTTGAATTTTCTCTTTGGTATTAAAAAAAAATAATAGCAGCTTTGTTATATATTTTCACAAATTCTGGTCTGTGAATGAGATGTGATTGACCTTGATGGATAACAAAAAGGTTTTTTACTGAATTAGAAGATTGTGGGCATTTATTTTTAATATGTAAAACCTTATAGGATTTTTTAAAAATGTGCTCTTTGGTATCTAATACTATCCCTTTTCCTTGAAAATTAAAATTTTCTTAAGGGACCACACAATTTTATTGTTGTTTATGCAACTGGAACTCAACATTGTTGAACTAGTATAGCAAAGTTAAGCACATAGTATTTCTGAAGTTCTTTGGGAGATTGATTCTGAATAAGCCTCTGATATCAGGAAAAAACTGTACCTTGTTTTTATGCCTGCAAAAATTATTTTCTTTTAAATACAATAAAGCTAGTTTTTCTCATCTAAAAAGACCCCTAAGCATTACATTTCAATATTAAGTCAGAAATACACTCTCAAATGGAGTTTCTCTCTATAGCAGAACTCAATCACTTCTGCAATCTAATATCTCATTCCTATTGCATTAGAAATTGGATTTTAGACAAGAAAAAACTCATTCACTGCTGATAGTATGCAGTACAAATAAACTGCTGAAGATTGAATTCATATTCATTTTATATCCAAGATCAAATCTAAAACTTTTACAAAAAGTCTTCATGTGAGGCTTGAAAATTATGACTGCTGCGATGTATCCAGGGTGTTAATTTAACTTTATGGTTTAGATAGTGATGAGACATGAAGGGGAAATCTAAGGGACTATACGTTTCTCTTTTTTTTTTTTCTAATTTTAAGTAAATATCTGACCTTCTGATGCATTTAGTTGTCATTTAATTTTATAAAATAATGCAAATAGATTCTTAATATAAAAACAGTGCACCCACACAAGTTTTTTTTCCATGAAACCCCTGTAACTTGTTTAAGGACTTCACCTCTTTAAAACTTATGACACCTTGGGGTAGTTATTTTCATAAATAGAACTTATGACCTTATGCCTGTGGTATACATTTCTATAGTGGAAGGCAAGTTCAGTTTTATTGCCAAACTCAACAATTTTTAAGAGGTTTGGTGGCAGTATTTGGATCATGAATTTTGTGGCTCTGGAAAACACTGTAAAAAAATCTGGTGGCAGAAAATCTGGTGGCTGCTCTTCATGTTAGTGTTAGCTTTTCAGGTGTCTGTGGTTATTTCAAGGATTACGTGATTTCTAATCCTGTCCTCTCTTCCCAACCCCTGCCTGATATCTCACTCTGCAGTAGTTAATGGAGATCCTATGGCTGCATTAACGAATACTGTAACTCATTGCCAAAAAGAATAATCAACAGATATTTCTTTGTCATGATTTTGATGTGGATTTTTCAGAAAATTGATTGATATAGTAAAATATAAGGAAACCCAGCATATTTTCAGATCCCATGGTTTGTATTTAAGTTCAGAAATAGTCTTAGGTGTTGGGAACAAGGATATACATATACTCAAATTACCATAGCCAGAACAACATGGGCTGTTGATGCCTAAAGGTTTTTAGCCTTTTTCATATTTGTAGTTCTGCAGATTTGTAATATATAGTACTATAGCTTCCAGTACTTTCCTACCCTCTTTCATATTTTATCTAATTCCTTATTAATATATTCCAGAAATTCTGGTAAATCTTGTTCTTAAGATGACAGTTTCTGACAAGGACATCTCTTTTTCTACCAGAACTTTAGAGACATAACAGGAAAATAGGTCAAGCAAGCTGCTGGACCCACTCTGAGGAGCTGACCTAGTGGTAAGTTCCTGGGGTAACTAATCTCGTATTGGATGTATCTGCTAGATATACTAATTAATTAAGCCTATAGAATTTTTAAAAATACTGTATCACATGTGCATATAGCAATATTTTGTGCACCTGAAATCTTTCATTAAAGATTTATTTGGCTTTATATTGTCATTCTTAATGTTTGGAAAGGTTTTATGTTTTACATCAGGCAACACTGTCACACAGTAAATAGTTTCAGCTGAAATTTCTAAGAAATTTTATCTGAGCCTTTGATGTAAAGGGAAGTCTGAAGCATCAGTATGTTGGGCTGTAGCACACATATTTGGGGTGTCTTTTGTGCTGTATTTTTTTCTGATGGATTTTTCCAGTTGAAGACCTGTTGTTGACAGAATGCCTGTTTGCTATGGGGCATCATACAGAGGAGATGTTGCTTATACTTATTTGTTATTTAGTGCTTCTTTTTCTTCCCCCTGCCTATTTACTTTCCAAAGTCTCTGAGCACAAAATTAGTAGCTTTTTTTATTACTTGAATTTGAGTGCAACATTGGTTTAGAAGCCTTTTCATTAATACTTTATTATAAATCACTAGCAGTATTTCATAGGACTGAAACCAAAATTGTTCTTGTAGGATCAAGGACATTTCTGTGTGGATATATCTATTAGTTCGAGACAGATAGATTTATTATGGTAATTAAACTAAAGTCAGACAATTAAGAAATAGTATTCATTTTCATTAGAGCAAGTGATCATGTTTTTTCACTTTTTATAAATTTCGTTACATAAAAACTAAGTTAATGATTTGATTATCAGGCAATTGTTTTGATTGAAATTCTTGTGACAGAAGTCTCTATCTTGAGGCAATGCAACTCTAAATCAAACAAAGGATCTCTTCATTAAGCAGAGCAGGGCCTTAGCAGAATTTTAAGTCCTGTGGCATGCATATGCCATAAGCAGGAAGAAATCAATATTAGCCCTCCATTCAGGTGACAATTACAATTTGCTAACACTGGCTCCTTAAACAGTATAGCAGTTTTACACGGTAAGAGAAAATTAGTTTTAGAATTTTAGAATTTTTCAAGTAGCTTCTCTGATCAAGAGCTGATGGTGATGTGTTCAGTGCCACAGCACAGAGATTAGAGCAGTGTCCTTTTCTCTAGCGGCTCTTTGCAACGTGCTCTTCATTCTCAGTGATAGACACATCTCTTTTCCATAGCCTTAGTGTCTACTACACTGTAGAGTCAAGCTGTTTTTTCACAGTCTGCAAATCAATCCCAAGTAAATATCCTGTCTGTGATTCATGTCTTGAATTTGTAAATTTGAATGCAAAGTGTCTATCAGTAAAAAGTGGTAATACATATGATGACATGCACAGGGTGCAAGGAGTAACAGCCTACAAATAAATTCTCCTCACTGCTACAACCACGGCCTTAATGAAACTTATCTATATTATTCCTTACCTTTTGAAGACTGCAGGAGTGGAATATATTTACTTACTTATCTTTCGGATGGAAATTGCTCTGGATTTCATGTAGTCCTTTTCTAGAGAATTACTCAGACAGAATAATGAATAATGTAATTCTGTAGATGGAGTCAAATTGGATGACAGTGAGAATGTTGCAAAAAGATTATTCATTTTTCGTTCATAAAAAAATTGACATTGGAAACAGAGATATATTTGGTTTTCATTATTTTCCTCAGGATGCAATATGACATAACTCTAAGGATAAAACTGCAGGTAGCACTTGCTGAGGTAACAATCCAGATGGTGGGAAGGTGAACTTGAAGATGTGACTTCCTATAATTTGATCTGAATTTCTCCTACTGAATGAGACTGTTTAAAAAAACAAAGCCCACATCAGATTATTCTTCAGCTATGCCTAAAATAAGCATACTACAATGTTGTAGTTATTTCTGTTATAAGCAAATTCACAATGCTTTCTTCACTTAGTGTAATGCAGGCAATTAAATGTCAGTTTGACAATAGTGAACACATACACACTTTTCACAGCACCAAGGATAAGCATCATGATCCATGATACAGATACCAGTAGAGTTTGCTCAGCAGCAATCCGTTCTGTCAGAAATCTCAAGAGAATGCCTCAGAAATACTTCAATTTTTAAAGTGATCCTGGTCTCCTTCAGTTTCATCAGCTCCTGCTATACTGGCAAATATCAAATTAACATCAATTTAAAGACTCCTTAGTTGACACTACAAAAATTAGTGACATCAGAATAGGTAAAGTTTTGATTCATGATCTTGGTTATTATTAATGTGGCAAAAAATGGTATAAATGCAATCTGAGATGAGATCATTTGAAATATTTTTTCAGAAATATAAAGAAATTTTAAATCACCAATAATGTCTCTATGGGGAATTTTTCCTAGATTTCAGAGAACTGTTATAATTATGGCATCACAGCTTGCCAAGAAAACACTTCAGAAAAAATAAATAAGATTTTGAATGGCTGGTCTTGGTGATTAAAGATTATATTTGTTGGGTGTTGCTGCCATGGAAACAATTATGAGAAACTGCAAAGCAAGCAGAGATTTTACTAATGATTATTTTAGATTACAAAAATGTAGTAACTTATGTGAACATTATGAACATTACTATTTAAAGTTTCAAAGAACCTACTTCAAAATTTTTATGTATTACAAAAGAAAGGTATTTGGAACAAAAGGAAAACAAAACAAGTTCCAAGGTGAGATAGAGAGTTCGAAAACATCCATGAACTTTTGGCATTTACAACTTTAATATCAGAGAGTCATTGCTAATATATTGAATGATATGAAAGTGCAGCTGTCACTTGCCAGAACTGTGTGAAAAATTGAGGACGTGAAAATACACATCCAGAGCTTATGGTATTATAGGGAACAGAATTGTCTTTGTCTGCTTCTTTTAAATTCTCTTAAAATTCTGAAATTTTTTGCTGGCATTTTCTTTTACACAAAAAAACATGTTTAGTGTATCACAGCAAACCTGTTCTAGACAGCGCAGTGTTTTTTGATGAGCCCTTAACTTTTGATGAGCCCTCCTTACTGTATTTATAATCACAGTCCTGGAAAAGTACTGTTATAGTACTAGAAAACTATATGGGTATGGTCATGTGGTCACTTGCAATGTTTATTTTTAGTGCAAGCACTAACTAGTCTTGGCCTATGTGAGCTGCTATTATTCTGGCTGATTACCAGGTGTGGTTTGCAATTTTCAGAGGTCAAGACAGGGTAATATGAAAAACTCACGCTGTTTTGAAGGACAAAATTCACCTTAACACCTTATAGATAATGAATTTCATACCCTAGGATGGCTTCAATCCTGCTTACCAGTTAAGCTGGAAAAAAAGAAATGCAAATATATCTGTACATTTGTAGAATTAGTCATTTTGTTTGTGATATTGAGCAGGAACTAAAAATAACATTCTGACAACTTCATCTGCGTTTTTTCATGGTAAAGATAATTTAAACATCATGGCACAAAGATCTTACAGATGTGTTTTCAGCAAGCATCATGTCTGAGTATGTATACATTTATATATAAATCTTAGATCGGATTTGATTTCTAATCCATAAACATTTCTCATGAAGAAACACACGTTTTGTGGTGTTAAGTGATGGCTGTGATAGTCCATATCAGGTAAGAATTACACTGCAAATTGTAAAAAAAAAGAAATTGGCTTGTAAAACCATGTAAATGAAAAGTAAAACACACAGACACATCCACTATGAAATGGCTGTTTGTTGTAAAATAAATATAAGACTGAGGTTGAATAACAGCATAATATTAGTTACTTTTTCCATAATAATCTGTAAAATTTGTGTTAATAGGTGTTATTATATATAGGTATTTTTATACATCTTTAAAGCAGAAGAACAAAAACAAGACCCATCTGAAATAAAGATAGCAATATCATGAATATGCATTTACTATTCAATTAATTTTTGAGTTTATTCCTCTAAGAATAAAACAAAGTGGATTTTCTTTTTCATTAAAACACTGCTTATTTTTGCACAAATAATTTAAATTTTATTCTGGTAGTGTATAACTGAAAGCAGGAAAGCAGGATATTTAGACATTTTTTTTTGTTAAGAGAGGGAATTTTTTTCCCAGAAGTAATATAATCTGAGATCTCAGAGCAGAAGTAGTTACTTTGCCTTCCAATTGTTTAACAGAAAATAAAGAATTTGTTTTTAAGAGGGAAATATATTCAAAGGTCGATCCAAATAATTTACTGGTCTCAGTTTACATTAAAAGAGCTATTAAATATAGGAATCTCTTCACACAACATTTCTGTATTCTCAAATTTCAGACTTATTATGACGATGACTTAATAGGAACAACTAGGAAGATAAAACCCAAGGTTTTCATGAATCCTTCTTTTTTTTTTTTTTTTTTTTTTTTATTTGAGGTACAGATTGCACCACGCAGGGCAATTATAAACTGCATTAGCATAGGAGTGAGGCTAAGGGCAATGCTGCCTCTCCTCTGAAGAATGCAAATAAAAGGACAGTCTTTGTATCTAAGCAACAGTCCTGCCTGATGCTGAAGGAGAACATCATCTCTCATGCCTAACTATTCCTTTAACATGAATGAGCCCCTGGAGGCACTTGTATGAAGACTTGCTTCTGCTCCAGGGCTGCCATTCTGCAAAATTTAAAATGTAGTACCTTATTTCCTAGGTTTAACACAGTTCTCCAAACAATCACAGGAGAATTGAACTACCTCAATAAATGACTGCATTCTTATCAGTTGTTGAGATTATTACCACGTCAATCCCTACTTCAGTCAAAACAGTTGGGAGTTTTTCAGATGTCAGTGTAGAAATCATAGCAACCAGGCTGTGATTCCTACCACACAGAGCTCTCTGCTGAGAACTAAAACTAATTCAGTCTGAAGGATACAGAAAATCCTACAGCTCTGGAAATATAGCAATAAAATCATACCACTGAAAATAATAAACCATATTTATAATGTTTCTATCTTTTTAAAATTTTGAAGAGCAAGAAGATAGTGCATCAGTACATTTTCTGATAAGCTTTTTCACTGTTCCTATGAGTGTAAGACCATTCTTACATCATAAATACTCTTCTTTATAATTTAAGAGTGGTGGAATGCATAGAAAAGATGTTTAAGACAGGCTAGAAGAATTGCCATGGACCCAGAAAAGGATGCTAATGGGAAGTGAAGTGGCAACTGTGGGTTAGTATTTGCAAACAGAAAGCGTGAACACACATTTGTGTTGTGTGGATCTATGCATGGACAAAATGTTCTTTGAGATCTTTTAGTCCTAAAAGCAGTAA
Organism: Lonchura striata; assembly: GCF_050655825.1. Classification (NCBI taxonomy): domain Eukaryota; kingdom Metazoa; phylum Chordata; class Aves; order Passeriformes; family Estrildidae; genus Lonchura; species Lonchura striata. The sequence continues at coordinate 102,006,778 of NC_140704.1, forward strand.
TCATTATGATGTTTCACCTTGTCTCTTCAATGTCATAAAACCCTATTCTCGAAAGCAAATTTTGTATTAAATCTCAAAGTTCCTTTTAGATTATGAGCAAGTTGCAAATTACTGAAACTGGTGTTAATTTTGCTCACTGAGGAAACATAGAGACTTAGTAGTGGAAATAGGGAAAAAGTGTTCTTATTTACTAAGTTTTGAGCTTTGAGTCCTGGACATAACTGCAGAGTGCATGTTAGCATTTTATTTATAGGGCAGGCACATATTTGTCATTGCCATTCTTTGAGTTTTGAGAGGGTAGGGTACTAGAATCTCTTGTTCTCATAAACGAAAAGCCATGGTTACCCAGCCTGTGTATTGTGTCAAGCATAAGGTCTCCTAATTCCTAGAATATAGATTTATATGATTTTTGCTTTAACATCTAAGGAGTAATTACATTAGGTCCAATGCTCTTTAAGTGAGAATGGCATCTACATTCAAACAATTGTCTGAATGAGAATAAGCCAAGGAGTTGAGGTCTTGTTTGTATATGCATTTCCCCAGCAACAAATTGCATGTAATACTGTTAATTAAGACACAAAAGACTGTAATTTTTAAAAGAATTAATGGATCTCTCTTTAAATGCTATATAATCTAGGATAAAATCACTATCTTTTAGATGCACTGATCTTTCTTTAATTTTTCCACTAAAGCAATACATCTTGGGAGAACAGCAGTCTTGGTAAATCTGCAGATAAGGAGGTGGTTTCCTTTTTGTGGTTGCTGAGCCAGTCTGAGCTCCTGTGTAATTTCTCTGCACACAACTTCAAATAGTGTTTGATGATCACCCACAGCATTTGTAATAAAAACTGAATAAGAGCTCCATAAGACAAAATAAATGCATCTCTAGCGAGCTTGACTGTGACTTTGAGATATGGAAGAAAATATAGTTCTGCAATATTAAATAAGACTTTCTCACTGAAATAGAAGTAGACATTGATCTTCAGTTCTGCAGTCAAAGAAGAAATAGAGCAAAGTCTGCTTTTATTTTGCTGGAACTGGCAAAGGAAATTTAATTCAAGAATGAAGAGTAGCCACAGGAAAACAAAGCATACAAACAAAATCTTTTCCATTTGGCAAAAAGACTGCATCACACAACACACTCTGTATGTGGACTTTGCAGTGGAAACCTGGATTTTGCAGTCTCTGAGCTTGAATGTAACAACAGCCAGGCTTAAGAAACAGTTAAGTCTTCATCTGAAGAGTTCAAGAGCATGAATACCAGCACAGTGAGTGTTACCTGCCTGCCTTGCGCCAGTTTGTGACAGACCTGCCTAAAACTGAAGGATTCTACTGATTTCAGTACAGCAATAGCATTCATGTGACCATGTGCTTTATTTGATCTGTCAGTCAGTTCCTGCAATTAAGTTCAAGGTTTTTGTTTGAACTTTATGTTTACTTCTCAGTCACTTGAGAAAATGGGTGATTTTTTCAGAGGTTGTCTTCAAATCGTAATGGAGCTTTGGTTGGCCTTGAATAGTAATGGAGCTTTTAATTTTTTCTCCATTACTATTCTATACTTTTCCAAGGAGTAGTTCAGGAGTGAGGGAGGAATACTGTTGTTCTATGGATCTCTTCAAAATCATTTTTCCTTGTTGATTTTGCCAGTCTTGGTTTGGTATCACAAAACACTTGCCTGGATATCTCATAAATACTTAGGTTTTTAAAATGTGGTTTGAGCAAAATATTTTTAAAACAAAATATCTCTAATTCCATAGTCAAACCTTGCTTAATTTCTGAATTTGAAAGCTATGATAATACTACGCTACAGTATTTAAGGATATTCAGTCCTAACTTCCACACTCAACCCCTGCCACTATAAATAAATGGATGATATATTGAAAAGAAAATGCAAAAGAAGAGTCCATTCCTATATAAAATCCAATTCAATGACATTGAAAAACTAGAAATATTTATTCCTTTAATAAAAGATTCTGTTTTTTTTTTTCCTTTTATAAGAATTTGCTGAAGATAATCCTAAATAAAAGGACGATCTTCAACCAACCATGTTTGATTTTTGCTGATGACCTTTATGAGAAAAACCTCCCAACAACAACAAAACAAACAAAAAGCATGAAAAGATTTTGTTTACAGAAGAAAACTATGGCTGTTATAAATCTCTGCTGGGTCTGATAATATGTATTTTAAATCCCATTAATTAAATGCCTTCAGCAAAACCAATTTGCCTTGTTGGAGTTTCTGTTAGTCTATCCTAAATGTCATCAACATACAGAAGAGACCTCTGAGCTGTTTGTGCAGCTCATGGATTATGCAGTGTATCATGGAAGGGCACTGTCTCACCACAGTACCATCTGCTTGGAAGTGCAGGGGGAAATGCTGAACACTTCCCTTAGTTTCATGCCATAAAAACAGTGAATAAGAGCTCATTAGCCTACAGCAGCTCCCATTGTAATCACATTATATTCATGCAGAGAAAATTGCCTGCCTGAACAGTAAGTCCTTCCTGTTGTTTAACGCTGTTTGGATGCTGCCTGCCATTTCTGCAGCCCAGAACACTTTAATTGTTTTCACTGCTGGAGAAATGTTTTATGGACTTTCAATTTGGACAACATTCTGCAATGTCTAGTGAAAGTTGTTGCATTATAGAGCAATAGTCTGAACTGGAACTTGATTGAAATTTTTCTCATGTCATACATTTTTTTTTGGTCATTTTCTTCAAGGAAAAAGTAAATTATCTTTATAAATAGAAAAATCATTGATTCAGATACCAAAAAGGCAAACTGTGTAAATAGTAATCAAGTAGATTGCAAGCTCTCTGAAGTATTACTACAGTACTTTTTACTCCTACCCCCCAAGTTGCACAATCCTTGCAATTTAAATTTTTTTTTATTTTGATATTTGGTATGAAAAGTGGTAAGCAAAATATGCTCTACAGCATTTGAGTTTCATCCCGATGAAGGTTAAACAGAAGTAGTAAATGGACTGAACCTTTGTGTTTCACAGTGGTTTCCACTGTTCTTAGGGTTGTGCTGCTTTGCTGCAGTGATAAACTTCAAACGACGTTATTACTTACTTACTTTTACAGGGATAGGTTTGAAAAGCACCCCACTCTATTGCTCTTCTAGCAGTATATACCAGCGAATGAAAAGAAAACCATTCAAATAGAATCATATTCTTCCTTTTTTTTCCTGTTTAAAACCTTAGCCTTTCTATTTTTCACTGTGCTATGTGTAAGGATAGGCATTGTGAAGCACAGTTTACTGTAATGTGTTTTGCTGCATGCATATGTTCCAGGGAGGTAAATTTGGTTGTGGATGTCAACACCTGTGGATTTCATCCTAAGTCTCCTTCCCTACTCTGTGAATTCAGTGAGTACTAACAGTTAGTATCTTGTACATTTTGTTTAAATTAGGTCATCAAAAGGCAAATATATGGAATACTTCCCAGCCTCTGAGATCTTTCACATTTTTAATGAAAAATATTTACCATGAAACCTCCACTCAGGGTTACTAAATGAAAACGTTAAAGTATTTCATTGTTTTATATTTTTTCCCATCTATCTTTGCATCTCAGTTATGACTCAACTGAGATACATAAAAGATTATTTGTAACCTTGAAAAATCAAATGTGGTGATGGTGGTAGCAAATATGGTGTTTATGGTGATGATAAAAAAAAATTCATTTTGTTTCCCAACATACTCAGCCTCAACACAATGCTCAGGTTTCTACTTTATTTCTGTGCTTCCACGGTGAAAATAATTACACAGGGAGAATTTCTGGCCTTACTCAAGTGAAAGAGAATTTTTACTGCTTTTCATTTGAGACAGAGTTTAAACATCAGTAATGTGAATTTTATGCAACTTTATTTATGTTTAGAGTTTTGGTATAACAAAGAATATGAAGAGGTAGTAAATATTTCAAGCAGCCTGTGGTCTAGGTACTGTACTTCTGCTGAGATACAGATGAATTCCAAAATTTTATCCTTTATCTTGTGGTGTTATGAGAAACAAAGGGGAATCCTTTGACCTATGTTTTTTTTCTTTGTGCTTTGTGTCTTAATTTGCTTTCTTTTACCCTGTTTTCCAAGCATTTTCTTTTTAATTCATATTATAGCCACTCTATTCCTTATGAGAAACATTTCAAATTGTCTGGAAATAATCTTGGAACTTCTTTTGGTAGTATTGCACCATAGTTTGGCAACTGGTGAACCTAGGGATGACATGCATCTCATACCTGGGGCACTGGAGCACAGCAGAAATGAAAAGCAGTTTATTTCCATTAAAAGCCATTGTGATTCTTCTTTAAAATTATTTTTATTTCAAGTAAAAGCCAAAAAGACTCATCTAGTTTCTTGAGTTTGAACTTTATATGCATATTTGGCATTTAAGATACAAATATAAAGGAAATATTTTCTCTCTTCTTAAACCTCACAATTTTGTTGCATGATAAGAGAATTACCTACTTTAGTCTATATAGGGAAAAACTATTGGGGATTCCACAATATTTTAAGAAGTTTTTTGAAAGGTATTTTAAATCTTCCTGATATGATCAAACTGCAGAACCGAGACTCATGCTTTTACAGAATTCTGGACTGTTTGGAGTGAGTTGTAAGATATTTTAGCTATTAAAATCCTTTTATTAGTGTTGTTATGTTTTTTTTCAAGGAAAATGATTGTGCTAATTGATAAAATTAATCTGAATTATTATTGTAGAAAATGTAAAGGTAAATAACATGTTTTAATTCCTAAGCGCTCCTTCCTTACCCATTCATTTTATTTTAGCAGATAGGCTATTTTTCACAACACTTCGTGCATTATACTTGTTTATAATCCAAGCTAGGCTAATTACAATTTTAAAATGTTATTTGTTATGGGTAAGGACAGAGAGATTTACAAACAGGTAAATGTTTGGAATTAATATGCTATTTTCCTTAAGGTTTAAACACTTCTAATCCCCTATCTACCTTTATTAATTATGTGAAATTGCTGTAGTCATCATTTATGGATATAAATGTTAATCTTGATTAAAGAATAAATGGAGATGTGGTTTTTAAGCACCATATAATTAAGGAAACAATCATAATCCCATGAAAGATAGTAAATACAAATTAAATTCTTTAAGTCTTAATTATAAAGTGCTAATAGAGTGAAATGTGATTTGAGCATGATAAGCTAGAGATTTCTGAGACCCTATTTTTGGAAGTTGAAGGGTTTCCAGGTATGGATCCAATACAATGTGCTTCATTTATTCAACAAACACTGTGCCAGTTTCCCTCCATGTTTTGCTGGTGTTTCAGTGGGCTTTCCAGGGAAATTTGTGGAAGAGATATTCAGAGAGAATAGGTGCTTAAAAAGACAGTTTTTATTCGAGATGAATCTCAGAATTATGTTATCGAGTGAGATGAACAAATGTTTTATCAAGGAGGTATGAGGTTTCTAATCCCTCCAAAACACCAGCTGTGTAAACTGTCTTTTTTTCCACATTGTTTTCCATGCAGACTTCTGCCAGAAGTTTGTTTTTATAACGATACATGGAAAGATGGCTCACTGTAGAAATCTGCAATTACTTCAGTTTCATACTGGCTTTTGAGATATCCCAGCCTCATCAACAGGATTTCAAATTTTCCTCTTGTTCACCACACTGCTTTCAGTTCTTTTCATCTTCGTGTCCTCAAAAAACTTTCAAAGTGTATTCCTTGCTCTGTCACCTGCATCATTTATATATGAAATAGCAATGGCTTTAGAGTTGTTCAAACTGATCTTCTGCTGTGCCCACTTGGATTGACAGCCCAGTTGTAATTCATGTTTGTTGATTACTTTCCGAGGGTCTTGGTTTGTTTTGGTTTAACTTTAATAAACATTGCCTTTATGATAAATTAAATAGATACATTTTTGCTGGTTATCTTTACACATGTGACAGACAGTGACAAAGTATTATAGAAGGAAGATCCATGATTGCTTGATGGGAAAATCTCCCCCCACACTTTCCCTCTGACCCCTTGCTCTTTTTGTAGCTAGTTTTTGGTATATCTATCGGTAAAAATTTTGAAGTGTAAATGTATTGCCTCCTTCTTTAGTTATCTGTTCTTCTAATTATTCTTTACTTAAAACCTTTATTATCTTGTTTTTATCTTGTCTATGAAACTGATTTGTTAATTTTTAAATAAGAAAGTGATCTTTTTACTTATTTTCTGCATTCCTTCCTTTATTCAAACACTAACATACAGGGGGATTCTGTGTATGTTTTGTTTTACAGAATAAATTTTATTTGCTCTAAGCAATTTAGTTCATTTTCCTATCTCTAGCAAGGAATTAGTTGTGCGCAACCATCTCTAAATTGAATTAGTTTGCAGATGGTCCTCTTATTTGTATGCTTTAGAAGGATTAAAATCTCAGGGTTCAAAGTACTGAGTGACCTCTGCAACTTTAAATTTTTCCTTCTTTGTTTTAAAGCAATTTATTTATCAGTTCTAATGTCCAGGGTTTTATCCATGAAGCTTTTAAGCTTATTAGGAACCTGCCATCTGGAACAGTATATTAGGAAAAGCTTCTCAGAGGAATCTGTTATAATTATAACATATTTGTTTCAATGCGTGTGCTTAAAAATTTTATTTCTTCTCATCAAGGCTTAGAAGTCAACTGAAACTCATCTTTCAGTCAAATATGCATATAGAGTGAACTAAAATTTGAGGGGGCAGGTTACACCATCTAAATGAAGGCAGACGAGATATTTGGAGGTGAAGGTTAATCTTGATTTCTGTGACACCTGAACAGACAGCAAAACACAAGCTTATCAAGCCTCGCCAATTACTTTTATGTATATTCCACTGAGTATAACTTTGATAAATAATAAGAACAGGTGATTAAGTTTAATAAAACTATACTGTTCTTCAGGTTTATTTACCTATTATAATTTAAGTAATACTATTGTCCGTCATTAATTCAAATCAAAAGGTTTTTTAATGACAGAGTTAATTTTAGCAATTTTCTAAATTTAAAAGAAAAACTGCAAGCATAGTATTTTATACATTTTACTGTCTTCAGATATTTCTTTAAATTAAGAATGTTGGTTTGCTGTTCAAAATATATTCATTAAAGCAGTTATGTTAGCAATGAAAACATACAGAAGCATGAAAGGAAATGTTAAATAATACACAATAACTACAAGATGCAATAATATGAAGAAATATCCAGATTAGTTTGTAGTAACATGCCTAGATATTTTAGAGTGGTATTGCTCATAACTTGGAAATCAACTGAAAATACTAATGTGGAATTGAACCCAGATATGTTGCCACTAGTTCTACTGGCTCTGAAATGACTTTGAAACACTTTCTGTGTAAAGTTGACTTATCCTTTATGTCTTCAAATTACTGTTACTTAGATTGGTGACAAAGGGAGTCACCTGGAGTGTGTTTTCTGTCTCTTTTTCACTCCTGACTCTGCACACAATGCAGAATGTTGATTCTGGGTTGCTGAGAGTCTTCCATGTTAAAACATTGCATCTTCAAGACCATGTTGTCATCATGAATGGAGGATTTTTAAAACTCACAGATCTTGTTAAAGGCTTCATTCTTGTTTCCATGGACTTCAGGAGGACCATCTTATTTTTATGTCTAAGTATTTTTAAAAAGGCTCAACTTAAAAAAAATCATGTAGCCTTTTTATATCAGTCCATGATGAATAAAATAAAAGTTAAGAAAACTCTTTTTACAGGTTCCATTTATAAGTTAATTATTTCAAACATGATACTTAATCTTCAGTAATATTTTGAGTTAAGCAGGAATTTAATCATTATTTCAATACTGTCTATGTGATTTATTTGTGAGAATATTTTGGGAATATTCTATTCATCAATTTTATAGCTTGTTTTATGATGCTAAATATCCCATATTCATCTTTAATAATTTGCTAGTTACTGTATTATGGAGTTGAAATACCTGTTTCTTCATTAAAATTTACATTTTTCTTTTGGGAAACTGGTTTTCAATCCCTCCTTTAAGGAGCCTTTCAACATAAGTTGAAAGTGTTCTGCATTAGGAAGTTTGATAAAAATCCAGAACTGTTTCATAGCTCAGGGGTTCCTTTCTTAATCTGTCTGGAAAACTGTTAGAATAAACATAGAGGATCAGGAGGTTGTTGGAAGCTAGTTTCTAGTGATGTCTGAAGTAGTGCCTAAATTTATTTGATTTATATTGAAGAGATTTTCAAGAAATTCTTCCAGCTGCTGGAAAACTTGGACACTCCTGCCAGTCCTCTCTGGATGAGTGAGAGCATGGAAACTGTACCAATGAGCTCTGTATTGCTGCAGGATTTCTCCATCCCTGAGGAAGCAGCCACAGGAAAACACATTTTCTTATTATAATATGAGCCTGGCAAAACTGTGTGAACTCCATTGACACAGCAGTACATTTTTCATAGCTTCCATATGAAGTCTTCTCATTTGGAACAATGCTGGTATCCTGGAATCCACTGGGAAGAGTGTGGCCAGCAGGCCAGGGAGGTGATCCTGCCCCTCTAAATGACTCTAGTCAGGCCACATCTGGAATGCTGTGTCCAGCTGGGCTCCTCAGTACAAGAAATACAAGGAGCTACTGGAGAGGGTTCAGAAGGAATTACAGGGATGACTTGGGATGTGGAATATCTCTTGTTTGAGGAGAGATTATGGGAAGTGTGGGAGGTTTATTCTGGAGAAGATTGAGAGGGGTTTGCATTTAGGCATATAAACATCTCTAAGGTGGTTGCCAAGAGGATGGTCCCAGACTATTTTCAGTGACAGGACAAGGAGCAAATGGCCATAAACTAAGATACAAGAAGTTTCACCTGAGAATGAACTTCTTCACACTGAGGGTGTAGAGCACTGGAAAAGGATGCCCAGGCTGATTGCGTAGCCTCCCTCTCTGGAGACATGCAAAATCTACCTGCATGTGTCACCTGCTCTAGGAGACTGTGCCTTGCCAGGGAAGTTGGACAAGATGATCTCCAGAAGTCCCTTACAATACCTAATCATCTTGGGATTCTGTTACACTAGTGTATTTTGTGTATAAAATGTATAATTCTGTGTGTGAATGTAGATAGAGGATTCATCTTCTTTCTTAACTACTTCTAGGATCTTTTTTCTTAAGTGTTAATTTCCTAAATTACATTCATTGCTTAAATACTTATAAAAAATAGGGGAAGAGAGGTAAACTTTCAGTGCAGTTTCTCTCCAAATTTAAACTTGAATTATGGTATTTCATGTGAGTTACAAGTGTGGAACTGTAAGAACTGAGTCCTTGAATTATGGTGGAGAACAACAGCATCTTTGATAGTTTTTCATCATATTTAGAAGAAAGAAGAAGCATGATGCCATGATGATATGACCTCTTGTAATTGCAGACCTTTAATTTTTTTTCCAGTCAAACTGGATCAGTCTTTCAACACTATATGTCATAAAATTTTTGTTTGATCATATTTTGTTTGATGAGATTACATATCTGCCCCTCCACTTAGCAGCAGTTTTAGTGATTAAATATTCACATTGTTAATACATAAAACCCTATGTACTTATTTAAAAGAGAAATGGATAGCAATTGCTATCAGTTCTATAAATGAAAATAGAATTTATTTCTAGTAATAATAGAAACAATAAAACAATAACAAATCAATACTGAAGAATTAAAATACAAATTATATTAATGATTACGAGACAAGAAAAATTTGAGAAGAATAGATCATTTTCTGTCCAAAACTAGGGAGAAGGTTAAAAATGTTTATTAGAATTCTATTAGGCCAGGAATACTCAGGAATACTAATATATGGCTCTTATCCCCTCAGAAAGATTTTTCTTGCTTCATTCAGTGAATATAGGGTTCCCAGAAGTATGTCTTGTATTAAAAATTTCAGTCTTTACTTCTCTTTTGTCCTATTTACTTTGAGCTGGTACCCCACAGGGAATCTTGAAATGTGTTTTTAAAAAGATTTTTTAAAAATGCTGTCCACTGCAATTCTTCTTTGATCATAATCAATTACCTTCAATATCACTAAATTCTGAGTGATCAATAATCCTAATATGAAACTAATGCTACTAACTTTACTTATGCACATTTTTATTATTATAGCTTACAAGATATAATAAAGATATTAAAAGTGCATTAGACAATCTAATTGTGCAAAAATATAATTTTACTGTTGCAAATTTTTTAAATTTTCTTTTTTCTAATTTTGTTTTGTTTTATTTTTTGTTGGCAAGCAGTCTTCTTGCTTTTTGCTTTAGCTGCCTGTTGATATTTTTTGGCTTTCTAAATAATAGTCTCCTTCTTTTAATATCTCTCATTGAATGGAATTTTGCTGTATAAACCCTCATACATGCTAACTAATCCTTTGTCATACATATTCTGTTCAATGCTCTTATTACTATTATTTTTTTAATGACTCATCAAATCCTCAGAGCAGGTTGAAGATGAGTCCAGCAATACTCAAAATCACCACTGTGACTATGATAGCCTCTGAAAATATGAAAAGAATTGCACCAAATTGAATTTTTTAAATACATGTCTTCATAGATATTAAAATGATCCAGTCCTTTAAATTTGGCTATCTTTACAAGACTGGGAATCCTTGTTTTTGACTTTGTCCTTTTCAGACATAATTTTTAACATCTGGTAATATTTGATAGTCAAAATGTTAGTCAGCTCCAGTGATGAACTTTAATTACTACTGGATAAAAGATAAGCATCAATCATAAAATATGTGAAAGATACAGAAATTGTTGTTCTGTTAAAAAATGTTTTATAAGCCACATACATGTTATTGAAATTAAGTTTGTGTATAATAGAGAGTAGCATCATGGATGTTCTCAACCAGCTCCACAAATCAAATGATTGCTCCTGACACAAAATCATCTGCAGTTGAGATATTTGCCCAAAGTACAGAAACAGTTTCATGCTGACAATAAGTGCAATTCTTCTGGAAAATACTACACGCCACACTTTAAATGTTTTCCATTATTATGGTAAAATCAGATTTTCTTTTTTTTTTTTTCTTATTTCTTTTTTTCTTTTTTTTTTTTTTTTGAGCTCAGAGGTGCCTATCAGTGTGAATGCAGATGAGATGGATTTTAATTAAATTCTTCTCTTCATTCTGTGAAGCCTGGTGTCTGATTTATATTGGTTTTCTGGACCTGTACACATTTTCAGACATGTGTTTGTGCCAAGTGAATCTTTCTGAGACTATTTCTGCAATGACATGTTTTTAACCATGCTGTCACATTGAGGATTTTCCCAGAAACTTCACTGAAACTAAACGAGCCTTTTTATGCAGTGAGGATGGAACAGAGCTTTCTCTTCATCTAGACATAAACATCCATCAATGACCAATTTCAATAAACACTGATCCTTAAATTTCCCTTCTTATATTAGAGGTTTAGATATTCAGTACCATAAAACAAATCTTTTTATAAATATACACATACACACACATGTATCATTACCATGTATCACTGTTTAGATTTCTAAAGCTAGAAATTATTTTTGAAAGTAAAAAATTCAGAAATAACTGTGCAGACATTCTGGGTTACAGAAGATGCAGCAAAACTGAGGACCAATGCTGTATGTTGACCGATCCTGATCAATCTCTTCCAAAAGGGAGTGGTTTAAATGCCCTTACAATAAAGCAGAGAATATTGCTGTATGAGACAAGGGTCACAAATGTATTTGAACCAACTAAACTCACACTCAGCTGTGGCCATCTCAAAGGTTCATCCCTTCTCCAGTCAGCAACTTTGATTTCCTTTGATGACTTCTATTTGGTAAGTTACTTTCTTTCCAGATTAGACTGATTTTTTTCTCTAATTAAATCTGTTAGATCCAGATTTTTTGTAAAAACATTTTTGAAGGTAACAGCTAGGATTTTTTACAGCCAAAGATGAGGGAAGAGAGGGAATTCACTTACCTCACTGTTGTGCCTGATGTGATCTTTGTACTGAACAGTACACATCATTGCTTTATTCCATTGCTTAATAAAAACATTATTAGAAAAAGTTGCAAGCTGTGGGCTTTTATGTTGGAGCTTTTAACTTGAAAATTCTGATATGGTCCTTAATTTTCTAATTGGAATGTAGTACTATATATATAGTAGTATATATGTAGTACTATATATTGTTATACAGACCACTTTTCATCATCTAGATCAGCACATGCTCTGTCAGCAGGAAGATTTTTAGGCTAAAATTCTGCATTAGAAGCCTATTGGCTTGATTAGAGCTTTCTGCTAACAGTCAAAAAACAATGGCAGTGACCAGGGTCACCTCCAGCAGAAGGAAAGTTGCAGTTCCATGACAGCTGAAGGGATGTGTTTCAAGCAATGCAGTAGCCCTGAACACCAGCTTGTGCCTTAGTAGTGACTCAGACTTCCTCTTGCCATATAAACTCAGATATACATCTTCTGGTGCATCTACCCAGGTGGGAAACTGTTTGTGGCCAGCTGGACAGAAATAAAAACACAGCAGGGAACTGTAAAAGCTGTAAAGAGAAGACCTAAAGGGACTCTGCCCTTCATCTTTAGGATAAGGCTTTTCATTTCTGCATGAAATCACAGCATGTCTAATGCCCTCATCACATTACCTAGAGCACATGTGGAAATGGAAAAGACAGGAAAGACTGGGAGACACTGTCAGGCAAAAAGCACTTGATTGTTTTTTATGTCTGTATTCAGCTATCAGTTGTCTTCAGCTACATATCCAAGGGCCTTTTGTAATTATACTTTCCAATAGCTGGATTTCATAAATTTTAATTTTCTGTGCCAAGTCTTATAAACATGTATTAAATTTGGCTATTTTTATTTGAATCCAGAAGTAACCACAAAATAAAATTTTCACAAAACCACAAAAAAGCAAGATTTCAAAGCTTTGAACTGATCTGGAAATAAGTCCAACATATTTAATACCTAAACTATAATGCTAATAAAAATAATATCAAAACTCTTAGGTTAGCCAAAGTTTATGCTGTAGTTTATATGCTTGATGGAAGAAAAATGAAAGTTGAATGTAACATCAAGCCAAATGTCTTGCTTTTAATGGGCTATAAAATTTAATAGGCATCATTTTAAAGGCAGTCTCCCATATTATATCAACCATAATATGAATGTTAATATGTCCATATATCCTAAAATTTAAAAGAAATTCAGATTCACAATTCATTTAGAATCACAAAATATTTTGTGTTGGAAGGGACCACCAGAAATCCTCAAGCCCAGCTCTTGAGCCAATGGTGCCTACAGGGATCACACCCACAATCTTGGCGTTATTGATGCCACACTGTAACCAACACCATGTTAAATATAATTGTTTCTGTTTTCCCAATGAATGATGATGATTTATGTGCAGTATTTTTCTTGGGAAAGCTGCTGTTCACTAGAGACTTTGTTGAGTTCAAAAAAGGACATTTAATTTAGAACTGCACGTTTCACTTAAATAAGATTGATGTAGCCCAACTCCATTAAATATGAACTGAGAGAACAAAACCTATTTTCTTCAAAAGTATTAGAAAAACACTAAAGAACATTAGACACAGGACTGTAAGCCCTGTCCTGCTGTGAGAGATAATGTTCCCTACCTAAAGAAGGGGAAATACAGAAGTTGTCCTACTGCGCTTACAAATGCATCCTCAAAAGCAGTATATTAACATGTCAGATTGGATGTTCAGTTTATTATGCTGTTTAGGGAGTAACTACCTTCAGAAAATGTATATTTTTGCCCCTTGGAAATAAAAGTACTAGAGCTGAGGTAGAAATGAAAAGCTTGAGTGGTCTTCAAAGTTAACATATGAGAGATTCTGTTTGGAAATAGTTCATCCAGCTGTGGACTCATAATTTCTTTTGAAATAGGTACTGTTCCCTGATTAACTCATCTGAGCACAGATCATATTGGCATTTATATCTGAAACGGTCTGTGACAAGCACACTTCCTCTCTGTAGAAAACAGGGGAAGAAAGAAAACATGGAGTAACATAAACTTTTGATGCTTTGGTATGAAGAGAGAAATCTATGGGAGAATGTGCTATGCTACAAAAGCTAATTTTTGCATTCCTGTTGATTGTGTATGTTCCTATTAATATTCCTTCATGCCCAGGAATGTAACTAAAGATGAAGTAAAGAAGAGAACAACTTATGTATGTCTTATAGGGTCTTCTCATCACCATGCCCTCATCCAGTAACCTACCCATGAATGTGCAATAAACTGTCTTGACAAATATAAGTTCTGCCGTAGCCAAAGTGTCCTCTATTGGTTTTTGCAAGTAGGCACATTTTAGATAAATTCTAAGTATTTTTACAATTCCCAAAGTAAAACTATTGGTGTTTTATTGGGAAAGAGAGAAGAATCTTAGCCTGTGACTGCTGTGAAAATAACTAGATATACCTTCTGAGATGTAAATTAACTTCCATTTTAAAATGATAATTTCTTTTTTCTCTTAACTAAGTCTCTGCAAAAAACAAAAGGTAATAAAATAAAACATTTAAATCGAAAGTCTTAAACCACACTATATTAAAAGGATATTGCATGTATTTGGGGTGATGATAATGAATTCCAGCTCCATTTGCCACAGGACATTGATGTAAAAACAAGCATATTTGTTTGGACTGGAAAGAATTCTATTAAACTATAAATTTCCATTTGTTTCAGAGTTTGTGAGGCAAAAAATACAATCAATGAGAGTCATTAACAGCCCTGTAAATACACAGTGCAGAACTGGATGGTTAGAAGTTGTGTTCAAATAGATTCAGAAGATGAGAAATGATGACAGTTCAAAATTTCACAGTTGAATTCAGCCAGTATATCTTGAAAGAGCCTTTGCTTTTGATAAGAAGCACTACATTAAAGAGCTGCTTCAAGCATTTTAGAGGGGATTTTTTAAATGTATGAAGTTAAAAACAGATATGCAATACTTTTGTCAGCTGCTCATTTCTTGGATGAAATAGTGGTATCAGTCCTGAAGAGTAATTTATATTTAAGAACTACTATAAAAAAAAAAAAAGGGGGGGAAGGGGGTGTCCTTTGCAAGGCTAACCCTTCAGGTGAGTGAATATGGATCCCAATATGAGTGAGATGTTTCTCTCCATACCAGAGTAAATCTGGATTTACTTTGATTTGTAGCATCTGTGTCAGACACGTCTGCTACTAAGATCTGTGCCTAGAGTACTTTGGAGCTGTAAGCTCCTCCTATATATTACACACAATTTTGTTGCCCCTTCAGGAAGCTGTTAAAGAATTAGAGACCCTGCATGCTTGGGGGCATCCTTAAAAATCAGGAGCCCAACCCTTAGATTCAGCACGCTTTATACGTATCCACCCCATGTCAGAGCTGAGTCCCTGTCCTCCAGAGAGCAGCTGCCTGCTGGGCAGGACCAGGATCAGAGGCTGTAAGGTATTCAGATCAAGGCAGCAGCCTTGAGCCTGGATGTTCTGTGGATATAGTCTCTTCTAGCCATTTCAGCTAACAAATGAAAGAAGCATTGCAGTGTCACTTCATGTGGCAAGAAATCAGGATCTATTTGCATATCTCTTCCTTGCAATGAAACTAAGCTGTCTGAAACATTTTTTTGGATTTTTTTCTCCCTGACTATGCAGGTGTTGAATGGCTTCCCAAGTATTCTACATTTATTCAATTAGTCAGATGGATTGTTTTGTTGGTTTGTTTTTCAGTCTCATACTGCAGCTGGCTGTTTTTCTCAGTCTGGCTCCTAGAATCTTTCACTCCAGACTGGTAGTGCTGCTGATTTAGCCAGGTGCTGGCTGATGTTGCCAACAGAAGCATCTCAGGGAAGCACTATGCTTTTCAGATGTGTGCTCTTAATTCTGACTTCTGAGAATGTTCCCTTGGAGGCTTTGGCATCGCTGCTTTCTCTATGGATTTGTTGGCCTGGATACAAATTCTCCCATTCTTTCGTCAATGTGATCTGAGAAATAGCATTTTCATTATCCTCCCCTCTCTTATCTGTGTGTAATGACTTGGGTACTGTAGTTTTCCCCAGTCAGTTTACAGAACACATGATCGTGACATTGCTGTGGTGTGATGACTTTTATGGGTTTCCAGATGTTAGAGTTTTTGAGGTAAATTGTCAGTAAAAATTGCTGGTTTTCTATGTTGGTGCTTGATGCTTTTTTCTTTTCTACAGGCAACAGTATATTCTTACCTAAGTATTACTTTTTTAGACTGTTAACATGTCAAGTATGATATGTAAATGGACAAATATATTTTTCTAACTTAGGACATCAAAGTCTCTTTTAATGAAATAGCTTGGTCTGGAAGTTAATCTCTCCTGTAAATACTGAAAGAAATTATGACCTACTTATTTAGAGTAGCTAATGAGTTTTTGGTCTTTCATATTGTATTATTTTCCTATCTCTTTATAATATGTGGTGAACTTTTCAAATACTGAGTTTATTTTTTTTTCTGTAAAGCAGAAAGCAGTTTTTTGTTCTAGACTTTTTTCAAAGACAAATACTGGTAAAGAAAAAACCTGTGCAACCTAAAGCTAATTTAATTTGTTTTCTCATATTCTCTGAAAACCAGCATAAGCTACTTACTGAGACACATAAGATCTCTCCTGGTCTGTTAAAATATTCTTTAAATGATGCCTAAAGATTTTTAGCTTTTACATATTTTCATATATTTGTAGCTTTGTATATTTTAGCTAATACATGGTTGTAGCTTCTAGTACTTTTCCTAACCTTTTCCCCTACAGTTCAGCACATTGCAGTGCTTTGTAATTCTTCTCTTCCTATGAAATAGTTCAGATATGGAAGAGCAGCTTAAGAACACATTTAAATATTGATGTCATGAATCTAACATTTGATTTCCTCATTCACATTTCCAATCATACAAATGGAATTGCATCACAACACTCAGCAAATTTATGGTTGAATAAAGAACCCCAGCACTCTAGTCTTACATTTTTCTTCCTGTATTTTCAAAGTGCATTAGTCCCATTTATTACTTCAACCCTATAAGCAGGTGGAACTGAACTTCATATTCTGTACCAGATTGATTTCTAGGTTATACCAGCTTAGTCTTCACAACATATCTAGATATTTAGTCTGGCTACAAAAGATAAAGAGCAAAGAAAAATAAAAATTTGTTAGACATTGTCCTATTTCTGGCCAGGACAGGGTTAGTTTTTGCCATAGCCTAGAGGGGTCATGACTAGAACCTTGAGGTTATTTCATACCACTTCACTGTTACCTGTCCATCAGTATGAGAAATCTTCTAGGTCATGAAATCCTATTATTTCAGATTCCATCTGTTTGATGGAATATTGCAATATTGCAATATTTCTAATTTTGTTTTAATGAAGATTAAGCAAAATTTACTATTTTTAGAAAGGAAGATTTGGCTTCTCAATCTTATAGACTTAGGCCTTTAAGCAATACTTTCTGTACAAGATGCTTCATCACAGACCTGAAAGGGGCTGTGCTAGATTCTAAGTTCAGAAGATAAATTTAATTGTTGCTTTATAATTTTTACATTCAAACTAAAGTAGATCCTGTGGATCAAGAGGAAAATAGTAAAGAATAGTTTTGCAAATTTTGTGTGTGTGTATGTATGGAAATAAATCATCAGTTTTCCTGGCAAATTTCTGGAGTCATATATTTTTTTCTAAGAAATAAAGGGTATTTCCCTTAAATGCAATTTCAGATGCTGTTTCTTTAGAGTATCTCTCTTATCTTGCTATTTATCAGTTTATATAATCTTCAACAGTATCAGAATAAAGTGTTTGGTCTATAAATGCTACAATTTTGTTGATGAAAGCTCAGATATTTAATTAACTTGTGCAGATATTTCAAGTAATTTTGCTTTGTAAGTGTTTTATAAATTACTTGATTCAAATGGACAAAGAGTCTTCAACTGCTCTGTGATAATGTTCCCTTAGATGTATACTTGTATGGACATTTTTTTCTGGCTAGGAGTGACTTGAGTGAAGCTACTTATGACATTATTCCACTTGAAAATGGTGTTCTATGAAATTTCAATTGTATAACAATCAGTCAGATTGTTGGAAAAGACAGCAGGCTCTGAAAGGAGTGATCCACAGCAATACCCAGCAAGCAGACTGAGGCCTTGGATTGCAGCCTTTCTTTCCTTTTTTTTCTCTCAGCTGTCCAGGTTCATAGTCACCAAATACAGACATTGAAAGCGGGGAACTGTCACATTACTTGTTCCTCTATGAATCCACATTACTCCTAGCACAACTGAATAAGTGATTGTTCCAGATAGTAAAGTGGAGGTTGCTACAGGGGTGGCATTTGTGAAAAGCTGCCAGAAGCTTCTTCCATGTCCAGCAGAAGAGGGACCCATGCTGGAGCAATCTGTGAAAGCTTGTGGGAAGGGCTTGCATTGGAGAAGTTCACAGAGGGACTCCACACAGGAGCATGGGAGAGTGTGAGGAGTCCTTGCCCCAAGGAAGAAGGATTAGCAGAGACAAATGTGATGAACTGACTGCAACCCCTTGTGCTGCTTAGTGTGAGGGGGCTGAGAAAATCAGGGGTGAAGCTGAGCCCTGGAAAAAGGGAGAAGTTTGGGGATGGTGTTCTTTTGATTTGGTTTTATTTCTCATTACCCTACTCTGATTTGATTGGCAATAAACTAAACTAGTTTTCCTATGTCATAAACGAGAGGTTGTAGTGAATTGGGGCACTTATGGAGGACTGTTGGTCAGTCTGTTCAGAAATGTCACTTAGGGAATTTAAGAACTTGTTTTGGCCATGACAGTTGAGCAGTGCTGTTGGGATTCAAGAGGCGGGGACAACTGATTGATGATCAGAAACTATTTATTGGCCCAACATGGTATTTATATAGAACCTCTTAACACTACAATCATCCAATGACCTTAAAATTGCCTATTATGGTGACATACTGTTCTTCTTGCTTAACCAATAATATCACAGTTCATCATTTATGGACATCCCCACCTTTCCTTTACCTGAGCTATTATTTACTGGTTGTCTGCTCACACGTCCTGCTCCTTTTGTTCTGTGTGTTTCATCTTATATCCTGTTTCCACAACCCGCATCCACACAGTGCCTGGGTTGTGTGGCTGTGAATTTGCTGTGTGGTGGTGGGAAAATTACATAAACAAAGTGCCTGCAACAAGTCACTGCAAGTCTTCCATATTTCTGTTCATGGAACTTGGGTGCTGGAATGCATGAATAATTAAATTATTTAAGCATTCATGCTAGGAACATGAGAAGTTTTTGAGAACTTTTAAAATATCAGATGGCTCAAAAGCATAGTAATGTTCAATGGTTTTAACATAAATATGTCTATGCCCATCTCTGATTTATTAAATTGCTCTAGTAATAATCTAAAGTAATTTTTGACTCAGATGGGAATTGTGGTGATAAATGATGTGATAGGAAAACCACAGAAAAGCCCATGACAAAATTAATATAATTTGGATAATATGTAGTTAATAATGCATTGATCCACACAGTGAATGATAAAATAATCCCCAACACTAACAAGAAAACCCAAAATCCCAACACTGATTAGCTTCACAGTCTGTGAATACCATCCATCTCAGGAACTAAATTAAGGGCAGTAGTCAATCCATGGTGTGAAACACTATAAAACATAAATCACTTAAACGTAGACTGTAATTCTGGCATTTTCTGTATCTCAAATTTTCAGACTTAATTATGAATTTTCATATAGTTTTCATGTGCCTATACAAAGGAGGTAGGTATGTTCTAATTATATTCAATTGCATGTTTGGGAATGGGACAAAATTACTTGGAGTAACTAAACATGTATTCCAGTTCTCAAAAGATATAATACAATAGGTTCTTAATTCAGTGGATCACATCTATTGTTCTGGCAAGACTTCCCATAACGATTTATAGTTAAGAAAAGGAGATGAGGTATTAAGATAGTCTGAGTCATTGCTAAAGCTTTATGACTCAGAATTCTTTGCTTCAAAACAATGAAACATCTTTTCAAGAGATACAACAATGCAGCTGTTTTGGATTTTTTTGTTTTAAACCATAGCTCACTTAGCAAGCACATTTTCATCTACAAGTATGTTATTAGGTAGAATTTTACATAACAAGGCAACAAGAACTTGTGTTGAAAATGTTTACTTTGTGTAAAGATCTATTAATATATGGAGTAATACATCTGAAGAGTGCAATTACATTCACCTATTGCTTGCCTTTCACTCTAAGATGTGTTTGTTTCATAGATTTTTTTTTCCTAAAGCCTTAATCAGAAAATTGAATTTCTTTAATCAGTTTTTTCTCCTTATATTATTATTATATTATAGTAATTTAATTTAATTTAATTTAATTTAATTTAATTTAATATTATTTAATTTGTAGGATTTTTACAGTGGTATACTGTGAGGAAGATAAAATTTAGAAAATATTTTTTGCAGAATAACATAATATTTCATCTATTATCCCACTTCTGTGTAAAAACTGGGTAGTCTTTAAATTGATATTTAAATTGAAGTCCTATTACCCTTTTATAATTTAAAGACTGATTTTACTTATGAAAAGTGATATTCCAGAAGTATGCATTTAGGGTGTCACTCTGAGTCTTGAATGTGTCTTGTAATCTAAGAGGGAAAAAGGGACAAAATGTGGATCTATGAATTCATAAATCCGCTGAATGAGAATGGTGGAGAGAAAAAGTCTGTGTGGTCAGTAATGGTCCTCTGCTGCAGGTGGAGGTGAACTCAAACACAGAAAATAAATTTGAATAGAAATTTATGTCCATGACATCTTGATGAAGTTCCAATTTTGACATACTGCCTTTCAGCTCCTATCCCAGGAAACATTATCTATGCCAGCAGAGAGAATGTCATGACTACTGTAACCTCTGTGATAGTGGGCATTTTGGTGGTGTGGTTTTTTCCAAAGCAGTTTTGAGAAACAGGCATAGCCTACAGAAGTGTTTCCATTTCAGCCTGTCAAATGCAAGAAAAACTTCTCAGTTTCCTGATATTGTTAAATGTAATTTTTGGTTTTTTTTCATGCAACGGCTAAGAATTCTTTTAATGTGGAATTATTTTAATTTTTCTACATACATTTTGGATAATATAACTGCTATTTGTTCTGCATTTCCTATGCTACATAATGGCTGTTCCCATACACTAATGGTTATTCCCATACACTAATTAATTTCTTCTTTAGATGGCAGAGCATTTTCAAAAAATTATGAGGAATTTTGTAGATATTTTGTATACAAATTAAATATTTGTACACAGTTTTGGCTTAATTAATATTAATTCTGTTAGTATTTTTAAAGAAATATTACTGCCTGTCAATGCATAAAATTTGATGAATTACATTTTCACTTTTCTAATTTACAGCAGTTCAGGTATAAAGACAGAATTTCAATGTCTCTTTTTTCCTACCCTTGGATCTACTTGGAGATTAATTTCATACCTAAGTAATGCTAAGTTATCAATCAGTCATGCTGCTAAATGTCAAAGGCAAAGAAACACACTGTGCAGTGACTGAACTCTTGTTCTGAAGAAAAAATCTGTTTCTGTAAGAGAGTGAAAAAATGTTTTAATTTTTTTATGATATTTACTTGAGAAATGGTAGACAGGTAAATTCCATGTTGTATTGTTGAAAAACGTTATTTAAAAAAATGAACTGACTTGGGTTGTGCTCATAGTCCAACAAAAGAGGAAAACAGTCTGCTAGCTAATGAGAGGAGGCCATTAAAATAGGAGACTACTAAGAGTGATGACTCAAAGACACTGTCAGTGAGATAACAGATGAAGAGGCAGAAGTTTTTAAGGCCAGAAGATAAAATATTTCAAGGTTTCTTTAGCTGCAACACATCAAAGACACTATAAACTTTCATGCCTGCTTTCCACTCCCTCTCTTCATTCTGGCATGTGCTTGATTAATGCAGCTAATACAGTGTTTAATGTTTAAAATACATGTTCTCAGGCACTTGCACTTCCTGTTGTCCAGGAGCTAGTAGAAGCATTAATTGAATTACAGATAGAACTAGGAAGGAAGACCCTGAAAAGCATAGTGCTTTCTTGGTACCACTGAGAAGATACTGCTGCTCATATTTCTTTTTTCCCCATATCTACTGTGTTTTGTTACTGCTAAAACATCTCTGAAGGGGAGCTCAAAATAACAAGAAATAGTTTCAAGTGCGGAAAGCTTAGGTAATTTTATGATCCCTCTGGATCATGTACTTCAGAAGGTACATCTCCCCTGATATTTGCTAATTCCAAACTTTTTGAGTGTGTTCAGGATGTTAGGAACAATCATTATAGGGTCATTTGGAGTCATCAAGTTAATTGCTCTAAGTGATGTTAGAAGCACAGCCCCACCCTTTTCTCTCACCTCCTTTTCCCTGACTCTCCATGTTCACAAGCACACACAGGCAGACAGATCCTGCCAGTACCACCATGGACTCTGTCTGCCTGGCACGCCTGCCAGTGGCTCCTTACCTGCTTCACAGTCCCCAACTCACCAGCTGCTCCAGCTTGATGCTCTCTGGCAAATTTCTCTCTCACAAACTCCACATTCTTCCGCCCTCTGCAGCACATGGACCTCCTGCTGACCTATTTCCCTGGTCCAGACCTAAGAGTCCCTTACCTGCCATGGAGTCCAGCTGAAAGTTTGAGAGGAATCTCTCCAGACACAAGCCCACAAGTGCGCACTCAGCTGGTTTGGGTAAGAGAAAAACACTTGTCAGCCCCTAGCAGCTGGCAGCAGGCACACAGGCTGTGCCCCATTGTCCTGCTCCACCGGCCCATGCAGAAACCCTCACTCAACTCACTCACAAAAGTCCTCCCTGTAGCAGGATTTGGGAGCCCCTGCTGCTGGAAGCTCAAAAGCCCAGCTCATTTTGGTTGCTGTTGCTAAGACCTGACTTGCTGCAGTAGCTGAGGCCACAAGCCAGGGGTGCCTATTTCCCCCTGACGCCCAATCCACTCAGGATCACCTGGGTGTGCATGCAGGGCACACATGCATGGGACAGAGGCTGAGATCATGCACTGAGAGAGCTGAGGAAAGAATTAATGAGATTACAGGACAGACTGGTGGTCAGGCACAGACAAGTGAAGCTGGCCTCTTTAATAGCCTTTTCTGCCTTCCCCCCTCCCAGATTCCCTTCAGTTGCGCATTGATTCATCAGCTGGCATAGTCCCCTTGCCCTCTCCACCTGCAGTATCCTCCTCTTTGCCTCCTTACCAGTTGAAAAGGCTCAGGTTGACTGCAGTTTCTAGGTAGCCCACCAATTAGTGTGAATGAAAAAGTACATTTCTGCTTATCGTCTTCATTAGGCTAATTGTTCAGGTTTAGTGTCTTTGTCTCTCTCCTTAATCATCCCAATTTTGCAAGGTCATTAGTCAGGCAATCATACTGAAGAAAAACAAAACCTTCTCACCTCCACACCAATTAGTATGATTGATTTGGTTTATTCTTATCATAACTTGCATTATAAATTGATAGTTACATTTGCCTCTCTAAATTTTTGTTTATGGCTCCTTTGACCAGATACCCTTAAAAGAGCAAATATCATCCTTCCACATACCCTTGCAGATTGTTTTTGTAATTAGTAAAATGGCTTTACATATAAATTTTCATTTACTGCAAGCTTTTATAGCAATGGGTTAGTGATGGCTAAACAGCTCTTCCTTTGGACCTCAATATTTGCTTTGTTCAATGCATCTAGTTAGAATAGACGTTAGCCTGAAATACTGCATTCTTTGCAACAATTTTGCATATATATATATATACACATATAATTAATTTGAAATGTTGTCAGTGATATATTGATTATAGGAGTACAGGTCACTCTGGTTTATATTTTCCTTTTTGCCATAGGATAAGTCTAGAATTATGTTTGTAGAATTACTACATATTTATGAAATATTTCTGATATCAGGCTGTGCCCAATGTTTTTGACCACAGTAATTGAAAACTGTAGCCTTTACAAATTTGTACATTTACAAAACAAAGAAACTTTCATGCCTTAAACAGTAGTTGCATTGCAGGCTACAAGACTAATGGGTGCAAAAGTGCCGTGGAAGACTATTCAGCATCCTTATTGTGGACTACAAAACTGAAAGATAACACTGACTGAGAAGGCAAAAAGCTCTCTCAGCCTGCTAATCCTAGATTTAATTACAGCTTTTGAAGAATGTCAGAAAAACTGCCACAGTGAAAATGCTGACTGACAATTTAATCACTGATATCTAAAGAATTTACAATTAATTTTTGTGTGCAGTTCAAGAAAGTATTTGCAATGAAAAAAGTCTTTATCTTTCTGAGGTAACAAGAGAGACTTGGATAAGATTCAATCACAAATTTAGTTAAAGAAAACAGAACAAAATACACTCCCCAAGAAAGAATACTCCCCAACCAATCAAAAACCCGAAAAACCCAAAGAAACAAACACCAAGAAACAGAAAATTAGGAGTTAAAAGTTTTAGAGATTGTAGACAGAAAGATAATTATAAACTCCTTCAGAAGTCATAGACAAAATCATAATTTTAGATTTTTATCTCCTCTCAATTGAATTTAGCCTGCCTTTTTGTCCTTTTCAAAGGGCAGACAAAGTAGATAGAAAGCACAGACACCTCCTATCTTGCTGAGAAGTCTTCCTGCTTTGTACACAGTACACATCTTTGTTCCCTGGGGTGCATTTTTCTGTCCATGTGTTTTGTGGATGACTTTGCCTGACATATGCACAAACATGATATGATGACTACTACATAAAACATGAGCAGGAATTGCCTGCTTATATCCAAACAGCTCTGCTTACCTGCTGAGTATGTTATGTGTGCTCTTTTCTTTCATTGACTCTACTTATGATACTGAAAAATGGAAGCAGAATTCTTTTCCAGAGCAAGATACCAAGAATATTTGGATAGTAATATAATTTTCTGTGTCTAAGTAAAACCTAAGACTACATTCATTAACTCTAACAACCCCACAACCAGATCTTTCAGACCTTGAATTACAGCTTGGAACAGGTAATTTGCTTATTGGAGTTCTGAACATACGTTACAGCTAGAGTTTCATGACCATCTACTTGAAAAAAAAGGAAGCCAGTTTGTTTTACAGCAGGCAAAAATTGTCTTCTCAGCTAAGGATTCTTTGGTTTCATGAAGGTCTTCATCTCATGCTACACGTTGTTCTGTTTTGTTTCCATTTGACTAATTAAGATAATGAAACAGGCAAGAAATAGAATTTATGGGATAAATATGATTAACATTTTGGTAAAATTATTTCATGTTATATCCAAACCCAGTTTTTCTCAGTGTATTACTGTTTGTCTAAAGGAAATAAAGCCTAGAGAGATAATATTTTTCCAATATTCTTCAGAGAATCATTTAATTTTATCAGGCTTTCATACTGCCACTCAGAACATCAACCAAAAAAAAGCCTTTTCCTTTCAGAAAGCTTGGAAAAGCTTAGGTGAGTGTTGGCTTCAGTGCAATCTGCCTAAGCTAATAAAAACAAAAGAAGAAAAGAATGTAATATCTGCTTTAGCTAGTGAAAAACCAAGATATCATGCTAATATTTAGAAACAATATTCTGTTGAAAGAGCTGCTTTCTCTATTATGTTCTGTGTACAACAACAGCTAATAAGTTTTGTCTAATGTTTCATACCTCTAATGTGAGATAAGAGGACAAAAGTCTATATGTAATAATTAGATATTAAAAGTTGTTCACTTTGATTTTAAAAAGGCTTTGTCATGGTGTCTGTGCTGGGAAATAACAGTCTGGAGAGAAGTAAAACAGAATGAATGAAGACGTGGTTGGACTGTCAGGTTAGTGAACTGAAGTTAGTGTCTGGTGCTTTGCCTGGAGGTCAGTAAAAATTGGAGGATCTCTGGAGTCTTTGCTTGGATTTGCCCTGTTTCTTTTCTCTATCAGTGACCTGAAGGAGGAAGCAGAAGGTACCCAGGTACATTTTCCACTTCTAAAGATGACAACAAAAAAGAAGCAGCAGTTGACAGGCTTGGAGTCAGAGCTGCTATACAGAATGTCCTGGGCATTCTCCAGCCTGGAGAAATGGGCTAACAGGGACATTGTAAAGTTGAACAAGAACAGCACAGGCCCTTGCAGTTACTTTTTTTTGTATTTATATATACACAAGAAAAGGTGATCAGGAGCATAGAGTCAGGCTCTTTCTTGTGGGCAGGAGGTTAGAGCTGTAGAGACCAGCCAAAGTTTACCTGATCGGCCTGGATTATTTTATTATTTTATGAGCTATTAAAATAACACTAGGTATTTGGATTCTAATAAATCAGTATTTTTAGTCACATTTGTGTATATGACCTCTTGAGCTTAATACATGAATTACAGAACATCCATTGTCAAACATAGTTTGAGAGATTATTTCTGTTGGATTTTTTATACCATGATACATTTCACCTACATTATCACCTTTCCTTCTCTGTCATATTCATCACAACAAATTTGGATATGTATGGGAATTCATATCTATAATTTTGCCCTGTTAAATTTTCCTGATAAATCTTATTTTTCCTATTACCCATTGACATCAATTAAAGTATAAGCAAGATTTTTTTTATAATTTTAAATAGGAGCCTGTCAGTAAGGTTATTATAATTAACTAGGTGTATTTCATGACCAGATACTTTTGTCCTTTCTCTTAAGAAAGGTCAACTCTTAATGATGACAAAAACATGGTTGATTTCTGACAAGAGAAAAAAAATGTGCATGACTTTCACTGCAAAGAGTTTTTCTTTGAAGTAGAAACTTCTTTAATTTAGATGAGAGCTGTTCTACTGAAGCTTTAAGATAATAACTTTAATTAGAGCTCATTTGAATTTTTAGTGCCTACAGTTTGAAGAAGGATGTAAATGAAGGGAATATTTTTCATATTTTTTAAAGGTACAAGTATGTGTGTGACAAAAAGAATATATTTTCTTTATTTAAGGACATTTTTTCTTTCTTTTTTAAAAATGGATTTAGATTAGTTTGAAGGGATTAAAATGCATCAAGATTTTCAAAGGTATATTTGTCATACTAGACCTATAAAGCAACATGCCATCAAAAATTTAAACAACTTGAAAAAGAGTTATGTGATACTCAATACTGGTGACATGGTCCTTAAAACTGATCATAGAACTACAAAAGAAATGTGCAGTTCTGTTTGAGATTCAAGTAAGTGGGTTCTTCACTGTAATAGAATTCTGTAAGCCTGTGGGCATCCTGTCTGTTGTCTTTCCTTGAAAGAAAATAACGATGCAACATGGTGATTAATAGTGTGCAATAGATTGTGTTTAGTGGAAAAAAAATGAAGTAATTTAAAATGAAATTTATTAAGTTTATCAAGTACTGATTTCATCAGCAAGCCATGTTGCCAAAGTCTTTTCTTAGTATCCAGAGAGTAAAAAGCCTGAAAACCCAACACTGTTTCCAGAATGTAACACTTGGAAGTCTTGAAACTTGTTCTGCTTTTTCATGATTGGCATATGCCAATATATCAGTGAATTACTACTTTAAGACCTTGCTCATCCTTTTGTTTGGACTCCATTATCCCTCTCCTTTTCTTCCTCATGCCCATCTCTCTCTTTTACTCTCCTCTCCTCTCCCTTTCAAGCATGGGTTCACACATAGTCCTGTGTCAGGTCTTGCACTTGTGTAGCCATCTCATGAGATCAGCTGAGTGTTCTACCAGTTGGTCTGATGGAAATAAATATTCTTTTCTGGTACTGTCAGAGCTTCAGGGGGAGTATGATCATATAGTTTTAGCATGGATTACTCCACCCATGGACACTTTTCCTGGAATAATTAAGTAGGGCAAATGTAATCTTAGAAACAAAGAGTTTCACCATAAGGTTATGAGCATGCGACAACAAATTCATGGCTGGTTAAAGAAAGAAAAGAACAATGGAAAAACTATGAAGGTATTTTTTTTCTTTATTTTCTTCTTTTTATTTTTTTCCCAAGCTAGATATTTGTCAGAAAAACAAATGAAATTCACATAAACAGAAAGGGAAGTGATACTAGATATGCTAGCATGGACTGTAACATATTTTTTACCCTGGGTAAGTATCAGATGTAGATCTTTATATGGATCTCATTAAAGCAGTATAATTTATTTACACAGTCTCATGGTGCAAAAATTTGGCTTTATTTGTAAAGATATTGTCAGTTTACATCAGAGTGTGTTTATTAGAGGAATATACTTCAGGACTAAGGATGTTAATTAATGCTGCTGCAAGTAAAGTAGCTGTTATTGACTGCAAAAATGCCATTTTGCATTATCTCTGTAAACAACTGCTCCTGCTGAAAACCTCTCTTATCTCAAAATAGGATATTAAAAAAAAAAGAAAGAAACAAACAAAAATCTGATTAACAAACTCTGCCACATACCAATTTAATTAAATTATAATCCTCTTTATTTTTAATCTAATTCTGTTATGATCTCCCACTCCATTTCTGATGATATTAAGTAAGTATAATCTTTTTTGGTCCATTTTGTTGTGCTCCTTCATTTTTTTTTTTCTAAATATGGAGAATTTTTTTTATGGTGGCTGTTGAATTGCTGGAAAAGTGTCCAAATTGGTTTAATTAGTGTCCAGTGTAATGCAGTAAAATTTAGCTTTCAATTAGCCATCACGGTCAAACATTGTGCTCTTGAGCTTGAAGAATAAAAATTCAATACTTTACTCTCTCTATTAAAACATTCTCTTGGGTTACAGAAGCAGATTAAAAATGATGCAATCAAAGGTGGTGAATTTGCCAAATGTGCCTTTGTAACTAACTCTAAAAGACTAGGAATATTTTCAGCATGTTAGGGAATAGAATGAGAGGTGGAGATATCATACTAGAAAATTGCATGACGTGGCATTATTGCAAGTGGACATAATCCAAATTTTTTTTTCTAGAAATATCCCTTTGTATATTAAATTTGCTTTCAGTGAATTTTTTAAATGCTGTTGCAAGAATTGTTTGTTCTGCTCACATCTGATCTTCAAAACACATTCATTAGGCAAATATTTGATGGTAATTGAAGAAGAAATGTCACATTTATTGTCTAATATCAAAACACATGACTATTGTATTGAGATATTCTTCCTCTGGAGCTAGTATTATGCAGACAAAACATGATTATAGCATCCCAAAAAACTTGCAAACCAACCTAATAAAAACTGATCAACCAAACAACAAACCAACCAAACCAAAAGACCCAAAAAGCTTAGAGGAGCATCAGGTATGCATTGCAAACTGCTATTATACAGTTGGATTTTACACCTCTTTCCATATTCAGTATGTTTATTTTTTTCTGTAATTTTTTTTCTTCATTCTAATATTGTATACCAGAGCTGTGCTCCTTCCTTCCTCCCTTCCTCCCTTCCTAGAGTTTGGTTCAGAGTTTTCTAAATCTAATACCTATGGGAATCAAGTTTCTCCAGACATTACTGATCATCTAGTCTTTGTTTCTGTGGGAAAACTAAGGCAGTCGTAGGATATGAAGGTGTGAGACTTGTAAAATATTCTTGCTTTGAGAACAATTATAATATGTGCTGAGGTATCCTAGATAGGAAAAAATTATTGTTGAATAAAGCTTTCATTTCTGTTTTGTGATAAACATAGTAGTATTTTTACCTTCTGAAATGACTGGGAGGTTGAGAGAAAGTATAGCTAGACCTAAAATAATATTCAGTTAGGAATATATATTGGCTCTGTTGTCACAAATCAGATTTCACAACCAATATAGAGTGTATAATGAACTGTGAAAGGTAATTTTTATTTTGTGCTTATATAGGTTTATCTTTCTCTTTTTTTCCCAAGGGGGATATTTAGCCTTGCTTATCTATAGAAATAATAAAATAAAATAATTAAGTCCTTCATAAGAAAGAATGGTGGAAGCAAGATATTACACTGTAATAAATGAGTCATGCATTACTAATTTTTCTGTAATTTAGACGACCATGTCTCAGAAAGAGCTTTTCATATGACAAATTTTTTAATGAAAAATAGTTTGTAAAATTTGTTGTCAAGATGTTTTAGAAAAAAAAAAAAGTTCAATGACATTTAAAATTGTTTGAATACTTATAACTTTGTTTTACGCACTACTGTGAGATATAGAAAGATTGACTAAAAAATTTAATTTTTTTTTAATTTGTGGCAATATCACTTAAAACTAGAATATCATTTCAGTAGATACCAAGATCTGAATGCTTTTTCTGCCATCAGTGAGGTACCAAATCCTATAACAGGTGAATGCAAGAAGAGCATCTCTTGCTGCTCATTTTACCTGGATGTGATTTCATACTTGTTTTAAGAATAAAAAGTGTAAGCTGTATATACATTTTTTGGCTCTTCCCAGTTTTCAGACTTTTAAGTCTTGCCAGTGAGGTCAGGTACAAAAATTATAAATTCCTGTGCCACAGCGGAATCTGGAATATCATTACAGCTTTTTTTCTTCTTCTTCACCTAACCTTTTTGCTCTTGGAATATGTTACCCATTTTATTTTTGTACCACGGAAGTATTTATTATCAGAGAAAAAGTCTGCCTTCAAATGCACATAGAAAGTCTCATGCACATTAAAGGATGTTCTTCTCTATCTTTGTGGTGACCTCCAAGTCCTCATTCTGGCAAAAGAAAATACTGAAATGTATTTGTCTTAAACAGGTATCAACTTTGAGCAATCTTTTAAAGTATCAATGCAAAAAGGTTTTAATGCATTATAATTTTGTAAATCTTAACAGAACATTTGGATAATTTCACATTTAATAGCAGCATATATAAGATTTAGAGTAAAAAACAATTCTTCTTATATCAAAATAAAATTAATATCTTTACCAAATTCTACCTGCAGCTATCTGAGACCTTATACATGCTTTGAAAATTAAAACTGACAATATTAGGCATTCCTTTATCTGTAGTACTAATGGTGACACACTTTTTTCTTCTTTCTGTGACTACAATATATAGTAATATATACTGTGCAATATTTAGTGATGTATGCAAAATATATGAAGTTATTCTGTGAAATGGGATTATTTTGATGGAGAGAGAGCTGGTAGAAACAAAGAAGCATGAGTAAGCAGAAGAAAAAATTCTGAGATTCTAGGATTTCTCAACGAGTTTCTGTTATTTCATTGTTCTACTTAGACTGAATTGATTACCAACAGTAAGAGAACCAACACTGCTTTTAGCCTCCTGCTACCCCAAGCTCTGTTGACAAACCTAAATAAAATCAGGTGAGAGATCATTCTCTAGATTTAAGGCCAAACCATATTACGTATCCTTGAATTGTCTCTTGACTATTGGGTAAGACAGTTTCCTTAAGGTATATCAATATAATTTTTGTTTATATTCTTTTCCCTTTTCAGAATGTCTAAAATAGGATGAAAATGGAATGACAGGCTACTTTATTACCAAGAAATTGACAGTACGTATTGAAATCCCTAATGTTTGTCAATTGAGCAAATGTAGTTCAGAGCAAGTGATGTAGAAGTTTGGAAATCCAGGAGTGAATTTGAGTTGTATTGACCAGACAAGTTTAAAGTACATGGAAAGTTGAAGTTATTTGAGCAGTTTCTTGTATATTATGGCTCACTTGATGATTCACATGACATAGATTGAGGTCTCAGCTTATGAAATTAGAGTTTCTACTTCCTGACCCCATCCAATCCTTGTAGAGCTTTTGTTGGTTTTCTTGTTATTAAGCTTGTATTAAATTCATCTCAGAAAATAAAAGTTCTGCATAAATAGCAGTCATGAGAAATGAAACAACCAAAAATCTCTTATGGATTTAAGGATGTTCATAAGCTCTCTGTGACACTAGATGAACTTGGTAGTTATGCACATCCTTATTTACAACATCTCTGTACTCACAGAAAAAATTCTTATGTGCCTGGATTTTTCTACAACAGGTTTATTCAATCAGATGTGAGTCACTGAATTTAAAGCATGCAATATCTTTTTTTCTGCTGGTCTGAATGAAAATGGACAGAGATATTACTTTCAAAATTATTAGCAGTGTCCTCTATCCTTGGTAGAAAACAAAACATAATTTAATATTCTTTTACATGGTCATGTTATCTCAGTCATATATGCTTACTTTTTAAAAATTATTTCCATCCCTATCTCTTTTTCTTTTTTTTTTTATTGGTGGGATTTATAATTCTCACAATGCTTTAAAAGTAAGGTGAACATAAATTTAGTAGAAAATATTAGGAAATCCACTAAAGTATTTGACCAAGCTATATAAAATTATTCTGCTAAAAAGAAGGTGACTCTCTAAGGAAGAGGATAACAATTCCTTTTTTTACATTAACAGCAAGAATTCTTCTCTAGTCTAATTCTACCTAATCTTATTATTTTAAAATGTATTACTCTGAAGATCTCCCTGTCAATGTGTTTATGTATCCTTCCTAGCAGTCTTCTACAGCCTTACAAATGTAAGACTTCCAAAATCAGAGTTTTAGGAAAATTATTATTCAGAAACTGAAATATGAAGCATATGCAAATGTAAAAGGATAGAGGGTATGCAAAAATGAAGCTTCATTTTTAAAGGGAAGGAATGATAACCACCCAAAAGGAGATAAAAATGGATTTAAAGTTCCAATCTCCTCTGCAAATCCTTGATTTTGCCCTCATCTAAATACAAAGGATAAAAATAGAGTGTAGCTTCATAATCATGGTTAAATCACAGGACACAGTAAACTGTTCATTGATCAATATTAATTTTGAAATTAATATTTGTGTTATGAAGCTAATTGAATCAAAGCTTATGTGCAATAGGACTCACTGTCTGAATACTATTTTTCTGCCTGTTCTTTGTCTGTCTTTCTGTACATTAAAAACTTCTTAAGAAATGGCTGTGAACTGGTACTAGAGGGATCATCACTGGCTGGTTGTGTACATCAGAATCATTTCAGGAGAAAGGACCTCATATCTGAAAGCTCTAAAATC
This sequence comes from Lonchura striata, assembly GCF_050655825.1. Lineage (NCBI taxonomy): Eukaryota > Metazoa > Chordata > Aves > Passeriformes > Estrildidae > Lonchura > Lonchura striata. The sequence continues at coordinate 102,039,695 of NC_140704.1, forward strand.
AGGAAGATAATTATTCACTTCTGAGAATTAAGACTTTTTCATCAAATAAAATACAAAGGTCTTTTTTCTCTTTTCAGGTCCTTTTTTTTTCTAATTTTTTCTCTGGATATACTTTGGACATTAAGGTTTTCTTGACAGAGAAAACAAAGTAACTTGTGTGAACACAATCTGGCCATGTGCATGGAAGTAACCAGCTTATTAGCTTATTACTTTCTAGGACATCCATACTTTTTCTCTGCATTATGTACAGAGTCAATTGTAACTAACCTTTAGTCTATGACAGTAAGTAAAGTTACTAGTAAAGAATTGCTTTACTCTGCTTCATACTTATTTTGAGACTCTGTTTCCAATGTTTTGAAGTACGCTTTCCTCTGCTGGTATCATCTCCCCCACATTAGAAGGGTACATTAAAAACCAGACTAAATAAAACCAAAAAGAAAAAAAAAAAAAACAACAAAAAAATCCAACAAGTCAACAAAAACTCAAAACAAAACAAAACAATACCAAAAAAAAAAGGCAAAAAATACACCAACCCAAAACAAGAGAAAAAACAAAACCAAACCCAAACTCAAACACCAATTTTTTCTATCTATTTTAGTCCACTAAGCAATGTAGAAATTATAAATAGGTGCATAGTTGAAGACTGAGCTACAAATTGTTTTTCTGAGTGTTTGAACTGTGCAGGCCTAATAGTATTTTGGAGAGGAGTATGCACTCTGTCCCACTGTTTTAAAATCGTATCTGTGTCTCTGGTTTACTTTTTCTTGTAAGAGCCTGTGAAAGTCCTATTATATTGCAGCTTGTTTCACAGAGTGACCTGTTGAAAGGTTTAAACTACTTCTGTACTGGGATCAGTTCTGTGATAAAAGTCCATTAGTCTTTTGTCTCATATATATATTGCACATCTTTTTTATTTCTGATAGGAAAATTTAGCCATAGAAGAAACAATGTTTCCTCTCAGGAACGTGGCAGGAACACTTTATCTGTCAAATTATATGTTTGTATGGATTCTTCTTTTCTGAACAGCTTCACATGGGAAGATTAGGGTATGAAATCTCCTTTATCTCTCCTCTCTGAGAAATGTTGTTGCTTGTACATGCCAGAAATATTTCCAATATTGCAGTTGCTGTATTTGCCAAGCCTAATGTAAAAAGTATGACAAAGATCCAGAAATTATATCTGTTTGTGAGCAACCTGATTCTTTTCTGTTGTTGTGACTTAAATATTTTATATATACATACATATATATATTCCTATATATAATCAGCCACAATGTTGTTAAGCTTAAAAGAGACCAAAAACTCCAATATGTCATGAAGTACAAAGTGCTGCAAACTAGTAGAATACACCACCAAAACTAGAAGATAGACTGAGGAAAGGACTGCTGATAGTTTCCTCGCATATGCTCTACCAACACACCTTAACAAAACCAGAACAGAATTTGTGATATCTTTTTTTTCTTATACAATCTCTGTATTCTGATTATTCTTCAGTGTAAAATCCTCTCTTCTTTTTCTCATTTAACTTACTTGAAACTGTACATTTTTACCCTGAACTCCTGCTATATTTTTACTATTTCACATCCTACCCTACCTCATTCTACCATCGCAGATCTTTACCAGTGATCAACATCCTCTCCCAAGGTATATCTTTTCCCTCCTAAGTCATTCATCACTCTGCTTTAATCTTCTCTATCTGGTGGGATTTCTATCCACACATCTATTCAATGGGCCTATGGAGAGCACATTGCTTATTTCATTCCTTATTCTTTACTCTGAGCAGCGCTGCGTAGGCAGAACTTGGTGACGAGCGGAAACGCCACGCTGATGTGTTGTGATGTGCCACTGAGCAAGCTGTTATCATCTTGTCCTTTCCTTTACGCTTCAGCTGGCCCAAGCAGAGCAACATCCATCAAGGCCAGAGACAAAAGACAAAGCATCAGCTAAAAGATCTGTCATTGGACATGGCCTTGCTCAGGGATTAGATAAGGTAGGAGTGCTTTGCTGGCGTTCTGTCTCTAGATGGCACAGTATGCATCACATAACAAGGCTGTGCTGTAAACATCTGTGCAATAACACATTGTGTATAGTGGACAGATCTCAGCTATGCATTACATTTAAAATATTTTAAGACATCTCAATTGAAATGTCCTTTCTTAACTGCCTTCTCCTCTTGACAGAGATTTTTGACATTTTAAAATGGTTTGTGAGATAGTCAAAGCGCAACAGATCTATAAAGAACTCTTTTAACCAATGGATCCCTCCAAGGATTTCCAAATTTCTTAAAATTGCACTAGAAATTAGATACAAAGCATTGTCAGTACCCACTGATAATTTGTATATTAGTGTTTGTGAAACTCCACCGTATACTTTCTTAAACATATTTCTTCTATGCCACACTGCTTTAGCCACATAATTGTGTTTCAAGACATAACATTTGCAAAGTCCAAAGGCTCTTAACGGGCATTCACTGGCCAGTACATATTACCTTAATATACACATACATACATAAATATTTCATTTCACCTACAAAATTATGCTAATTTGTGGTTACTCCTCAACAAAAATAATTCTAAACAGGCTAAAAGGAGAGGGAGAAAACACCTTTAATCCTTTTCTTTCTTAAAGTCACTGTTCCTGTGAATCTTTTATTACTGTGTTTACTGTTAGGCTTGCCACCATTTATTTTGATTAAGAGGTGTTATATAGCCTTTTTAAATGAGAAGAAATAAATCCTCCTGTCTTCATTTCTTTCTACCCCACTGTGACTGAAATGGTGGTGTAAGTTTCATTATATGGAGAGAGAAGTTGATTTTTAATAGAGTAGACATTCTCTGCAGAGTTACGCTTTACAGCTTTTGCTCTATTTTACTCTCCCTTTGGTAAATCTAATTTTAGATATGAAGCTTTAGATCAAGCAATAATTATATGGTAAAACATAATAAATGTACAGTATTTATCATAAAAATTTATTCAGTTTTTGTTCATAATTTTTCCCCTACTGGTCAGATATAAGAGACTGAATAAAGAACAACATGAGTTTAAGAGTAAGAGAAATGTTGAGTGAAAATAGAAATAGCTGAGGCTGTTCATTAAGCTGCATTATTTCAAGTTTATTTTCATTTTATTTTCTCCTTTTTCCCCCCACCCCTTATTTTCCTTTTCCTTTTTCTTTTTTATTGATTTTTCCCCACTTTAAACCATTGCAATAAAGTCATACATTTCAAATATATTTGTCTACTAGGAAAGTTCTTTTTTACTATGATTTATATAGTTATAGTCAGCCTGAAGTGTACCTTAAATAAAAAAGTAGCTTTTCAGAGATGACATTTAGAAAATGGATGGTCCTACAGTGTTGTGCACTTATATTCTTTACACATGGAAGACTTAAAGCAAGAAATTGGGAAATAGCTTGAGGAAACAACCCAGAGGATGATAGAGACAGACAGAAAGCTAACATGTGAAAATGGGAGTTCGGAGCTATCAGTGATATGTTCAGCATGCCATAAATCACAGATATTTATGTAACCATTTGTCCCAGAGCATCTCTTATGATGTTGAGCACCACTCAGTGTCTCATAACAAGCTTAGAATCTTTAGTATAGGGGCGGGTGAACAAAACACATTATCTACTTTTGTTCAGCTCAGTTGTTCATGTAGACCTTGCAGTAATGCTAAAAAGACCCAAATACTGCCATGGGCAGATGGTGCCTGCACATCATGGCTTAACAGTAGCACCTTTTGTGTTAGACTAATACAATTACACTGACACTGTTCAGTTACTTCAAGAAACCATGCAGAAGTAATCATCAGGCCAAAAAATTGATATTAAGTCCAGATTCTGAAGACATAACATCAAAATCTGAATGAGATAGATGTCACAAAGTTTTTTTATTAACATCTTAGTGATATTACACTAAAAGTGAATACTTCCTTTAATCAGCAAACAGAAATGGTTTGTGGGATGATTGAAAACACACTTTTTTTCTTTCTGTGGCTATTGAAACTTGTGTTTTCACCTGTAAAAAATGTGTATTTGTATTTTCTAATATGAGTAAAGATAGCTATTATGTATTCTGATTTTTTATGCCTCACTCGAAATTTAAAAGCTGTTTCAAAGAACAAATTTATTTCATTTGAGCAATACAAATATATATAAAAACTTGACAGTTGTCTAGATCCAAGTGAAAATTATTTGATGTGCTTTTCTTCATATTTTATTCAGTTTTTCATCTATAGAAAAAATACTAATTCAGAACATTCCTCAGAATCTGTTACTGATGAAAGTAAAAAGCATGTGGCCTTGTGCAGTACTGTCATTTCTAGTGTTATAACTGGACTATCATATTTAATATAGTTAATAATTACATATGTTAATATAACTACTTTTTTACCTGTGTCCACGTATGTCTGTGGGTATGTGTTTGCCACAGTTTCTGAGCTAAAGGTTAAATTTTTATTTCTACCCCACTCTATTTTGGTCTCAGTTTTGATCTAAGGTGCAGTCTGGGTAGTGAAAATATTTTATTTTAACTGTCTTATTTAATAAGACAGTTAATTAATAACCTTAATTTTAAACTGAAAATTAATAACCTTAATTTACAGTATCTTTTTCAGTCACCTGAGAAAATAAGAAATATTTTAACATGTCTACCTTTAGTAAATCCACTTTTAATATTCTGAAATTTTTCAATACATATTATGTGATATTGTTTTCATAAAAGGATAAACATTATAGTCTGATAGACATTCAGGTAAGCTAATATAGCTTGATGATATTACTGTCTCTTAGCTACTGACCTTGTAATTTTTTCAGTTCCATCATAATTATGACTATAATATGTATCAATATCACCCTTTTCAGTGTTCTTCTCTTGTCACTTAGAGCTCCCTTTTTAGTTTTCTCAACAAAAGACATTCTCACGGTATGTTCAATACTCTGAAATGCAGGATAGCAAATTGTAAAAGCATTAGAAAATGCAAAGTGAAATAAAACACCCAAATGATCAAAACCCAAAAGGTCAATTTAAGTTATGTGAAAGTCTTGCAAATGGCACTCTCAAATATTGTGACAAAATCAGAAATTTATATAGACAAATTTATGTCATAGTTAACAAAAGAAACTTGTAACTTGTTAGAATTTCTAAATGGACTTACGGTACCTCTACTTCATGTAGATATTTTTTGGTTTTTTTTAAATTTTGTTTCTTTTTTTGAGGTTGTTTTTCTCTTTTGCTTTCTTGTTTGTTTGTTTATTGATTTGTTGCTTTGTTTTGGATTTATTTGTTTGGTTGTTTTTTTTTAAATAAAACTACCATCTTTTTTGTCCTCTGTTTGCAATGTGCCTGGTTGTTACGAAAAGAGCTAGACATCTCCATGACAGCACAGTCGTGTCAGGCAGTGTTGTTTTGATCTTTGGTCTATGAGTATCATCTAACACTGAATTTTGATCTAATTTTGAGAAAGATCCTGCTTTGAGTAGAGAGTAATACCAGAAAACCTCCAGGGGCAGCTTTAAACCTAAAACGTTTTGTCATTCTATCTTACTTTTTTTGTGATGTGCTATTCTTCCTCTTCTATGTGCTATTCTTTCCCCATTTTCTTCTTTCCATTCTTCCTTTTCTTATTCCTCTTCCTTCTTATTGTGATTTTTTCCTACTATCTCAGTCTCTAAAATAAGGTAAATGCTATCTTTGTTTTCCAAACGAATTGAGACCTTAGAGATTTAGCTGTTATTTGTCTTAAAAAGACCCTAAAATTAGTCATTATGGTTTCGTAACTTTACTGATTTACTATTACAGTAAATTTACTGATTTAACTTGCTATTTTTAGTGCAAAAGTACAGTAGCTTGCATAATTTAGCTTAAATAATAAGCCATAATTAGAACAGTCTATGTTGGAAGGGGCCTTCAAATTCTCATTGCTACCTTTGGATCAAAATTGAGTTCATAAAGCCAGTTCAAGTAATTCTGTTCTATGATTTCTACTTCTTAAGTAAATAAGTTTTTAGGCATTTTATGTCTGAGTTTGCTTGTGTAAAATGAAGATAGGACAATGCCAGGCTCATAGTGTTATGGACCTGCTGGTATTTTTCTTAAAAACAGGCAATTTTTTTGAGCTCATCCTTAAGATCACATAAGAGAAAAATAATAATTTATGTTCAAGAATCGGTTAATATTTTATATATATTTTTAAAACAAAATATAGGAATTATTACAGGAAGAATAAATATTTACTATTTCGAAACAGTCTATAAAATACTTCAAAATTCGAAATTTTGAAGGGACTTTCCTTCAAAAGTACCATATTGAAAGTGGAATTGAAGATGCACAGGAGAAATTAGTAATGGTACAGAACACATTCTAAGAAAAGAATCTGCAGGTCATGTAGATCTAGTGTGATAGCACTAAAGTCCACAAGGTTGCATGACATAATAGCAGCTTAGAATTATTAATTTATAGCAACAGACTATAGGTGTGAAACAAACCTAAATCTACAATCAGAACTGTCAGTAGGCTAATGGAAAAAGATAACTTGGCTAGTGTATTTAGTCCACTGTGGTACTTTTTTTTTGTGGTATTATATCCAAGCAACTGGAAAAAGTAATGTAGTTCTTTATTAATTCACTTGAACAGAATTCTGGTCCAAATGCACTCAGAACACCTTTTTCACACTATCATCCTTTCACTTGCAACTATTCTTTTAGAAAAAAATGCATAAAAATGTATTCACAATAAAAAAAATTCATATGTTTCTAGGTAAAAATTTATTTTTTCCTTACCTTCCCTGTACCTCTTTAAGCTTTGATACATTCTGTTATCTATAAACCCTATAGAGTGTCTTTGTCAAATATGTAGACAGGATTGTAAAATAAAAACTCAGAGGAATAACTAAATTGCAAGTTCAAATAAAGGAACAATTTTGTTTGTTCTATGCTTCCTTTCTATATTCCTTTCCCTTTCCTTTCCCTTTCCCTTTCCCTTTCCTTTCCTTTCCCTTTCCCTTTCCCTTTCCCTTTCCCTTTCCCTTTCCTTTCCTTTCCTTTCCCTTTCCTTTCCCTTTCCCTTTCCCTTTCCCTTTCCCTTTCCCTTTCCCTTTCCCTTTCCCTTTCCTTTCCACTTAACTCTCTTTGGTAGCTTTGGGTAGGCAGGAAGAGTGAATAGAAGATTTTTTTCAAGATGTAACTGAACAGGAAAATGTATTGCAGAAGATGATAGATAATTGATTCATGGAATCTGACTAAAGATACTCTAGTCTCTGAATATATACGTGTTGTACACTAAGTAGCATCAGTACCATACACTTTATTCCAGAAACCTGCTCCAATTTGGCCACATTTTTATGGAAGTAGACTTAGTTTCCTTGAAAATAGCTCTCCTACCCCCTTACCAGGTTAACTAATGTTTTTCAATTAAACCTTGACTGTGAGGATGGAAGAAAACTGAGAATTTGAAAAGGTGTGATAAAGATTGCCCTGGATTCTGCCCAGGTAGGTATTTCCTCTTAAGGGTGTTATTTGTATTATAGTTTCCTGATTATTTCTCCATGATGCCTCATCTAGAAATGAGAGAGTTTATTTGTTTTTTCTTTCATCCAAATACAGTACACATGAGGTGTACTTGCTTTGCTTATTTTTTTTTTTAATTGGCTTTCTTAGGTATTATTATGGTTGGTCCTGTTTCAGCCATCAATCATCCCAAGTGTCTATAGAATCAAACTGCTGCTGATGACATATGTTTGTGTGTGCTTTTACAAAAACTCTACATGGGAAAATTTAAGCATCTCTATGGGAAAAAAAAAGCTGGGCAGGCAGGTTTAAGGTAAGATAAGTCCTGAAAAATGGTGACTGGTAGAAGAACTTCAAGGCCTTCCATTTGTTTCATAATGAAACAGAATGGTTGTGTGCCACATTTTAAAGAAATTATTAATTTGCCTATTCTATTAGGAATTGAGGGCATAAATTAAGAGCTCCCTGCAGTCTGTTCACTAAGTGAAAGAGGTGCTGTTTTCATTTCCATCCCAGCTCTGAGTGCAATATTGATGTATGTGTCTTCATTTCTCACAGAACAAATATAAATTTATGGGCAGTTGAATCAAATTTCTAAAGTGGTTTCACTTTGTAGAGTTCAAATATTAGTATGAATTGATTTTTATACTTAATGTAATAACCATCCAGGAATGAAATATTTGCTGCTAATAATTATTTGTATTTCTTGCCTTCATAGTGTATCCTTTTATCAAATAATAATAGTGTAGTTTTCCTTCTTCTGTTTATTGTGCTTATCAGGTTATCAGGTATTTTTCTAGAAATTTAATTATCTTTATCTAATTTCTTCATCTACTTTATTTCTAAATGAGTAACTGAGAACGTTTTTTCTGTAATCTCATTTAAATACAAAAGGAATGCCCATCTGTAAGGTTATGGGAAAAAATAACAAGGTGAATGGGAGCAATGGTATTGGTTTGTCAGATGGTTCAGGAATAAGCAGACAGCACCACTTATGATGAGCCTGACTCCACTTCTTTCCTGATAAACCTATGCTACAGCATAGTGTAGCTTTAGGATACAAATGACAGACAGTGACTAAAAATTTGGCTTAGTGTGATGGAAAGGCCAGCACACAAACTCAGATATTTTTGTCTTTTAACTTCTTTGAATGAACAACCCAAAGGAATCAAAATCATCATATCTAATGTCTGGATGGGAACAGCTTGTTCTGACTCAGGTTGCAATTTCAATCAAAATTAAGATTTTTCTTAATTCAAAATATATTTGAAGGCATTTTCTCTATTTGAATTATGAATAAATCTGTTACAGCACAGCAACATCCCAATGCATGTAAAGACTCTAGAGGAATTATTGTAGAAACTGAGTTGAAGACCTCTGATTCATAAAACATAAGGTTTTTCTAGTGCAAGCCCCATTTAGGTCAGGGTAGCATGTCTGCTATTACCATCATGATCAGAGGCTATCTGCTAGGGGGAGATGACAAAGCTACATGTTGTTTTGTGGAGTGCACAGCTGCCCTTAAGCATATGGTCTTCTGCTAGTGTTTGAGGACTCTCTGCTGGAGGGATAATTAGAAATTTTGTGATAAAGTCTCTGCTCTTCAGGCAAAATAATCATAAGATGGTGAATTAAAACAAGCAGCAGAACATCAAGAAATATTTAATCTTCTGAAACAACCTATTCTGCTTTAAAGTGAGCGTTAACAGTGAAGTAATGTACTCTTTGCCAAGGAAGACTGTAATACTACCATTTCTCTTGCCACAGACAGAGATAAATGTGCATCTCTCCTTTGAATAAAAGTGCTTCTCCACTTACTGGGGTAATAATGTCTGTGAAAGTTGGAATCAGTAGTGCTAAGTAGCAAGAGATGTTCCAAGTTTGTTTGTGTTGCATGGCTTATAAAATATTTGCATTTGTTTATGAGCCTTGAGAGTCTTAAATCTTAGGTACATACATTTCTTCCTCCTCTTCTTAAAAGAAAAGGAGAATAATAGATAATAAATGTGCAATTAGTTAATGAGTGCTAATGAGTAAATGAGTGTTCCTCTCATCGATATTATAATTTTGCTCTAAAGCTCTTTGTGCACCACTGATCACTGAGGTTACCAATGAAAAGTGTCTTCAGTTTCTTACTGTCATAGGAAGGAAGAAGGTATCGCCACAGTATCTAATAATATGAATGATCTATTCTGCTGAAGAACAGAAATAAGCAATTTGTGAAACATTTGCCTTTCTGCAGATTGTATGCAAATGAAATTCAAAACACACCACCTGCAATAAGCTGACCACCACTGCACCTCTGGTTGAAGTTTACACCAGCCTTTTGTCTGAGCATGTTCTAGCTTAAATGAAAAATCCATGTGCATTGTTTGGTAACATCTGGGCTTGTATATAAGGAACTTGGGTGTTTCTGTGCCATTTGAAAAGTTACTCCCTCATATTCCTTGAAAGTAAAGATGAAAATCAGCTTCTCTTAAAAAGTGTGGCTGGAAAAAGTAAAATTTTAAAAGATAGATGTGGGAGTAGGTACTGTGAAAGAAAACTTAATGGAATAATATGAAAGTGAACAGAGAATTATAATGGAGAAAATGTCCTTGCTGCTTTACATAAGCATCTCCTCCCCAGTTAAACTCTGGAGCAATAGCAAGGACAGTAACTATCTGACTGGGCCTATAAATGCAAAGGAAAACACCCAAGAAAGATGTCAAATGTTTACTATGCCTTAAATAAATAAGCCTGATTTTAAAAAGCTGCTTGTTAAGTGAATTTTTCCCATTTTATGACTTAAGCAAATTGGAATTCCTGCTGGCAGAGAGACAAAAAATACTGAATTTAATTGAATGGTTTACAGAATACATCTTAGATTTTTGATATTGGAGTGTTTTAAGGGCTGGATATGATACATTGCTTCAGTTCCTATAGAGAAAACATAAAAAGCCTGAAACAGAGAAAAAACTAGGATAAGGATTATAATTTGGATTCACACAGAACACTATTTTCCAAAATTATTTTATAGGGTAAATATTTACAAAATTAATGGGCAAAATGGACTAATATGCATGATATTCAAGTTATATTAAATGAGACAGTTCAACATAAGTGGTCTTTATAAATTCCAAAATGAGCACTGATATTTGTCTATTTGAATATTTTATATTGTTTCCTTCTAGGATGCAAGTTTCACCTTAAATTTCATTAAATGCTCTCTGGTTTCAGGTATTCCTTGTACAGTCCCTTTCACAGTACATTTTCCTGAGTGTTTACATGTGTAATCTGAGTAAAAAATGTGATACATAAACTACACCTTAAATGTAAACATTCAATTCCCAGAATGTAAAGGTTGTATAACTGCATAAAAAATGTAGCAAGGTTAGAGATATATTGGTCACCTCAGAGTGATGGAGCAATTTCCAGGCACACAAAGGTCAAGGCCATAAGGAGGATCATCTTGAATTCACTAGTGAGAAGTCATTCTTGCCTGACTTGATGCACCTCTGTGATAAAGTGACTGTCTTGGTAGAAGAAGGGAGAGCAGTAGGTATTGTTTTTTTTATTCTGTCTCCCACAAAAGCCTTACAGAGAAGCTGATAAGTATGAGCTGGATGATCAGGGTCTAATGGTCAATTGAAATCTTGTTAGCAGGGGTCTGAGTAGTGGTGATCACTGTATCAAAGTCTAGTTGGGAACCACCAGTGTACCCCATAGCCAATATTGGATCAAACCCTATTAAGATTCTTCACTAATGACGTATGTGTATGACAAAGAGGTGTGTACCCTCAGCACTGCCTGGACTTCTGTGTCAAGTTCTGGACTCCCCAATAAGGAGTTGCAGGAGGAAGTCTGGCAAATAAGATTATTTGCTTGCACAAGCAATATTTTAAAGGAAAAGAGTTGGTGTTTCAGGGAATGAAGATCAGACAAAGGCCAGGGAGTTTCATGGAACACTAAGAGAGTGGCTAGACAGATTAGGAGGAAGGAGATGGAGTTATTAGCTGGGAATAAGCTGAATTATTAAAAAAAACACTCAACTGCCAAAAATCAGTAACTGAAAATGAACTATTAAGAATTAGAAATACAAAATGAACCAAGCACACAGAATGGGAATCTGGGAAGTGGCTGCTCAGCGGTTCAGGCAGTGCAGCTACTCTCCACTGTCAATGAGTGTTCCACGGGGGCAGAGGCTGCCAGTGCCTCTGGTGCTCAGAGATCCCATATCTCTGTCCTCTGGTCCCCTCTTCTCAGGAGCCTTACAGACACTGCATTTTGTGTCTTCTTGGAAGCTGGCCTCAAGCCCTGCCTTTGTAAATCTTTGTCTGCCATCCTACTCCGTTGCTGCACGATGGGTGCTCAAGAGGTGAGTAAGAGCTCCCGGTGAGCAGCTTTGAGTGAGAAGCAATCAGCAGCACGGCCAAACTGCACAGGTGGCACCAGGCTGGACCCATCACATTTATAAAGAGCTGCACTTGGCAGGAGCAGGTGCTGCGCTGGCAGGGGCTCCGTGTCAGATTTAATTTACTGGATGATCTGGCTCGGCAAACATTCAGCATAGATGCTTGCTCCTGCCTAATGTTAAGTAGCTGAGTAAATGGGATAGAAGATCTCTACAAGTGCTAAATAGCTGATGAAAAACACAAGGTCTTGAAATGTATTAGTGCACAAGAAATATTTTACTTGTTTGACTGCTAATATGCCTAATTTGTACATTACATCAAAGCACTATTTCTTCCAGATTTCCCAGGAGCTTGAAAAATTCTCAAGGGTCTGTGTATATATTCCCCAAAAGTCAATTTGTAGAGAAAATTTCAAGTGTGAGCTTTCAAAGCCAAGAACAAGATCTCAAAAAATTTCCATGTTACTACTATCCAGGATATTTCCTCAAAAACAAAATCTGCTCTCAAGTGTCTTATGAGTTAATTATTTTGAAATGTCTTATTTTTTATATTACTAAATATATCCTTCCTCAAGTTGTATTTTCAATGAAATAAATATTGATATGAGAACTAAGGGTGAAATACCATTATTAAATCATACAGATGCTTTGAAGAGAACTTGAGGATGGTGAAGGGGATATAAAACTGCAACAAATCTGGATTTAAATAGTTAATCTTGACAGCCTTCTTCTTAATTTAATCTTCCAATATCTATTCATCATTTTTGAAGAGTGAAATTTAAGTATGACTCACCTACATTTTTAGAAATCATTGATTTGTATTTGAGCTGCTGTTGTGTAAGAAGAGTATTCAATCTATTATATCAGTGTAGAAGACTTTCATTATTATAGATTGGGATTTTACCCAATCTACCCAATTACCCACAAACACAATTACCTCACAAACAATACATGTTTGTGAGGTAGTTTCAATGACGATATATAAAGTATATCATAATGCTAATAAGAAAGACATTTTTAGACTTTATGTTACAATCAAATTAGCAATTTTCCCCGTATCTGGCTATTGTAACACTTGTTAATGAGTCAGCCCTTGAACAGTTGAAGTAGACTTTTGGCAGTTCATGTGTGAATGTGTGGACACATTCTCTTCCAATCTCCTCTTGAATAGCAGAAGTAACAACAGAAATAACAAAAATTTAAGCATTATTTTATAATTTTTGCTACTTCTTTTAATGCCTTGAAAAGAATCATTAGAGTGATAAAGTTTAATGTCATGGATATTTTTCTATAACAATATATGTTTAGGTACCTGCCTTTCTTTTGTGGATGATTAGAAAATTCAGTGTTGTGATTATTGAAGTAAATAATTTGATGACTTTTTTTTCCAGTATAAATGTGACACAGCATGAAGAGAAAGTTGAGAATCAAATTGTTATATCATGCTGATATTCTTTGAAATACAAAAAAATATTAAAGTTCAGTTGGTTTAAGTGTGAATTTATTTTTGTTAATGTAGATCCTTGGTCCATCATCCTTAACATTAAGTTTTGCCTGCAGCAAACCATGTTTGGTCCTACTAGCCATTACAGACCCATTTAACAATTAAGATACTCCCAGACAAGTATAATTGGCAAAATTATTTTGTTTTACTCCTGTCCCCTTTGTAGTCATGCTTCTGGTGGTCTATAATAAATGGCTGTTGAAATTTCAATAACCAAGTTATCAGTTTTTCCTATTTGTAAGGAATGATTAGCACAGATTGTATTAAGGAAAAAAGCAAGTTTTTAGATGCATGACTACTTTTATCCACAACATTAGCAAGTAAAACACCTCTAAGGCATTTTAAAAAGTCAGTAATTTAATTTACTTTCCAAGTCCATGTCATTTTCAATCACATTAAGGTTTTGGGTGCTAAACTGGCAGAGATATTTGCTTTGTCAGGAGTTTTTTTGGTTAATTTTTTAGTTAACAACTAAAAACCCTGAGGGGGTGGAATTGAATTTTTGGGTATGGGCTGGCCAAATCTCTGGTCCAAATAAGACATAGGAGGTGAGCACCCACCACAGTAGTCTCTGGATTTTGAGCCATATAAAGGAGAATGTTGGTCAGAACAGATCTTTTGAAGGAAGGATGGTGCTCTTTATCATGCTGATTGTCCTCTTTTATAAAATCCAGTTGTAAAACCACCCAAGGCATGAGAGTATTCATCCCTTCTGGTTCAATTATGTTGGTGTGAGAGGCAGCTGTCATTTCTCAGGAGGGGCCATGCATCATCAGAGACCCACAAAGTTCTCACAGACTCATTCCTGAGGCCAGACCTTCTGCCAGAGGTCTGCACATGATCCAGAGTTTTGCAACAGATCCAGAGCCTTTTGCAAAAGACAGTGTAAAAAAACCCTCTAGGGAAGTTGCTTGGGTGCACCCACACATATATATATATATATATGTATGGATATGTATATATATGTATATATATGTATATATATGTGTATATATGTATATGTGTACGTATGTATATATATCTGTATCTGTATATGTATATGCATATGCATATGCATAGGCATGTGTATATGTATGCATATTAACCCATTAAATTATATATTTTGGGGTCTTTCCTCCCACCCATGATGGATCAAGACTGTGACCTTCACTTCGACCAACACCTCCTTGATGGATCCGAGGGTGGTGATATCTTTCTACTCTCATCCTTTCCTTCTCTTCCTTTCTTTTCTTTATGCATTTTCTAAAATGCTATTTTTAGTCTTTCATATTGCTATATTACCATACATAATAACCAAAACAGCTACATACATCCTTTCTATTACAACCAAATTGTTCTAAAATACAACTACTACTCTTACAAATTCATCAGAGAATTATAAAAACAGGATTTCTGTCTCTCAACAATGAAACCTGTTTTTTTTTCTTTAAAGACAGAACAAATGTAGCTGCATTTTTTCAGTGATATGCAAACATGCTACTTTTTAGTTAAAACTGCAAAGAATTGGTTTGCAGCACAGGCTGGGGGATGAGCAGGTCGAGAGCAGCCCTGCCAAGAAAAACTTGGGGGTGCTGGTGGGTGAGAGGCTGGACATGACCTAGCAACATGTGCTTGCAGCTCAGAATGCCCAGAAGGACAAAAATGTCCTGGGCTGCATCCAAAGCAGTGTGAACAGCAGGGAGAGGGAGGGGATTTCACCCCTCTGGTGAGACCCCATCTACAGTGCTGCATCCAGCCCTGGGGTCCCCCGCATAAGAAGGATGTGGAGTTCAGAGAAGGAGCTTGGAGAGGATCAGAGGACTGGAGCACCTCTGCTCTGAAGACAGGCTGAGAGAGTTTGGACTGCTCAGCAAAACAACATGCAGTGGAACTGACAGGGATTATTTACAGTGACAATATTATGTATTGTGACATCTGCTTGGAAAAATGGAAAAACCCAAACTTCTGGTCTCATATTCAGATAGTTTCTTGCTGTGTTCTTTTTTAACTGTTATAGAACTCTGCAGTTCCATTACTTTGTTGTTGTTTTCTTTCTTTTTTCACATATTTCACTTTTACAGCATGCTGTACAGAAATTGTAGCTTGTTAGAAGCATGTTATAAAAGAACAACACAAGGAGGTTATTTGTAAACACCTGGAAAACTGAAATCTTGTCCTGACTAGACAAACACTTTCAAACACTCTGAAAGATTTTTTAGAATATAGTTCTGTCCTTGTTACAGCTTGAATAGAGTCAATTTTCCTCCTAGCTGGTATAGTGCTGTCTTTTGAATTTAGTTGAGACTAATGTTGATAACCCACTGACGTTTTGGTTGTTGCTAAGTGATGCTTACCCTAAGTGAAGGACTTTTTAATGTTGCATGCTCAACAAGGAAGGAAATGCACAAGAAGCTGAAGGAGAGCATAATGAGGGCAACCAGTCCCAACTGGCAAAAGGAATATTCCATACCACAGAATGCCATGCTTAATATATAAACTGGGGGGAATTAGCCAGGACATGCCAACTGCTGCTGAGAATAGACTGAGTGTCAGTCCACTGAGCAATTCCACGTTTGTCTTGGACTTTATTTCTCTCTCTCTCTCCTTCTTATTTTAATTATTCTTGTTTTGTTCTTGTTCTATTTTATTTCGTTGGAATTACTAGGCTGTTCTTATCTCAGCCTATGAGTTTTGCTTCTTTTCTTTTTAATTCTCCTCCCTGATGTGTCAGAGGGGTGAGTGAGAAGCTGCAGGGTACTAAGTTGCCAGCTGGGGTTAAACCACAAGGGGTTCCCTCTCTATCAGACAACTTAAGAGTCCTATGGAAACTGACTTGAAGAAAATTGTCAATGAGCTGCAGATATTCTTACATATGATTACACCAGCTTCATAGGGATTTTGAGAAATTAAATTCTTGTAATATGATCAGACGAACAAATAGTCAGATAAAGAAGAATCCTGGATTTAGATGATGATGGCATGTTTGCTTATATGTTTTTTTCTGTTTATTAAACTTTGTGTATCACTTTAATTATTGTCATATTGTTATATGAATAGTTTATGTAGCCATGACATAAAAGATGCAAGTTTAAAAAGAAAGATTAGGCACTGCTGTAAGAAGCTAAGTCCAAAGTCTGTGATATTTGATAATTCATATATTACTAATATATATTATTAAGGCTTGATATATTTGCTATTAGGCTGTATGAAAAATTATCCTTATGTTTGTATTAGATCACTACTGTAATAACAGATTCAGTCAACTTTGTGAGGTAACAGAGAGGGGTGATAGCAGAACAAACCTCTTTTTTGTTTTGAACTGAATAGCCTCTATTAAATCTTTTGCCTCTACTTCTTCCATGGGCTGTTTCTGCCTTCCTAAAAGAAAAATATTACAGTAGGTGTAAAATAAACAGATGCATTCTTTCTCCACTCCTCTTCTTCCTTTTGTACAGAAGAATCTAGAGGGAGAAGCTGTCTTGACTTTCTGAAATGGAAATGTGCTGTTAAGTAGAGCACTGAGTAGCATCCTTTCTTCTTCAGTGCTCTCAGGTGCATTGGGAGGAGGTCATGCGAAAAGACAAAGTTTCAAAGCTTCTATCACACTGAAAGAGTTGTCCTTCCAAAGAGGTTTTCCAAAGAATATGACATTATCTAATAATCACTCTCAGATGTGATTTCTTGCTGTAGATTACCTTTGGTTTGTCTCATAGGTTTCTCAGGACTTCCTAATTATCTGTGTACCTGACTATTTTCAGGCATGGAAAAAAACTAATCTCTATGTTTTCCAAAATTGTTTCAAATTACTAAGAAGCTTCTGGACAGTCATAATATATACATAGAGATGTGTGTATCCAACTCTCTGAAAAACAAGGGTAAAAATTATTTTCAGTCAAAGAAACAAAGAAAATCTTATGGTCCTAATTAATGGCAACTTCAGGCTATAAATGTTGAAATCTCAGATTATATTAATGAGGTTTTCGTCTAAGTTTTATTGAAAGTTCAAAATAAATGTTTCTTTTTACTTCAAATTTAAAAGGTACTTTTACCTTCCTTTTTAAAGCATTTTCCAATGACAGCATTCCTCAAAAAATATTATCTCAAAATGTCATTAGCTGAAAACTTTCAATCTCCTGGATTTTCCTGTTTCTGCAGTTTTTCCAATATTAAAAACAATTAAAGAAAGTGTTTATAAAAAGGAAAAGTTAAAAACTATTTTACATTGTGAAATTCTTAAGAAATTTCATTTGAATTTCTTTTTGAGCAACATATATGTTAAAAATACAGGTGTTTTATCAGATATGACTAGTGAAGGGCAATTTAAAGCTCTGCCTAAATAAGTAGGGAATCACAGTAACTGAAAGGGAAGCACTCTCCTTTAAGTGATTTCTCACTCATATTTCTCTCCAACATACAGTAGTCTAGCAAATTTTTCCATGAGAAGGTCTTAATAAAGGCCAAAGGAAAAGCTTAAGAAAAGTGGGGAATCTGTCTCTTAAAAGAGATTTCCTTGCTAATCCTGCAACATACTGGTGATAAATATGAGGAAAAACTAGGACTTACAATGTTACTTTTGTTTATTTAGGGCACTTTTTTTCCTCCCTGTAAAGATTATCTTTCTCTTGAAATGTAAAGTTCTAAGAAGCTATAAAGTCAGTCCTTTTCTCCTTTATACTAAATTAAGAAACACAGTGAAAAAGTAGGAGAAGAATATCCAGATGTCCTGGTAGGAGCATGCTATTGTCAAGGGGAAGCACCTTCATTATAAGCATTGGGAACTCTGATATTCGTGGCTTCAGTGAACATTTAATTTGGGTAAAAAGTATCTGTAAACTATTATGTTATATTCTTATTTCTTTTATGTTTTATGTTTTTACATGACCTCTATGCTTATCCAAAATTAATGTCTTATGTCATTGCTAGAGGATAATGAGTTCTTGTGGGAACCAGACATGGAGTGCTATAAACCAAGGCCCAGGCTGTTTGTGTTTAACACACAAGACAAAGCAGTATCAACATTTTCTGTTTACCAAATATAGAGCTGCCAAGTACTTACAAAGCAGAACGAGTTGCAATTAAATCTATTTATCAAAATGAGGCATGTATCAACTTATGGATTTGTTTTGAGTTGTGCTATTGACATTACTTTTTGCATAGGTGTACTTGCAATTTCCTTTCTAATTAACTGCTATTTTTAAAAAGCAATCATTTATGCTAAGAGAAAAAACCCTTGTTTTTATAAAATCCTTCTGTCAGAAGAGCTGACTTACTGAATATAATGTACAGAGTAATTTATTTCCATTTAGTAACTGTTCTCATGGAAAATAATTGCATTGACACAGGAAATCCAAAGAAAGTATCCTAATTGTTGAAAAAGGAAGATGACAGATTAATGGCCTCATAACACAGGCATAGAAAAGCAAATAGGACAGTAACTGAGAAGTCTAGATTTTATTCTTGGTTTGGGTACATTTTTCCCATTTTTTTTTTCACTGCTCACTTATGTAAAATTTAATTTTCTGGGATGATGTAACACTCATTATTTAGAGGAATTTTACAACATTTTTTATAAGAACTTTTAGATACTAGCCCTGTTGGTTGACTATTTTTCTTATGCTAGATTAATTTTAAAAAATCTTAATAAATGCATTCTGTAGCTAAATGTTAATGCTTCCTATTTTAGAAAATAATTATTTCTTTATCTTGATGAATATGTTTAACATCTGGCACTTTTTTGTATAGTCTAGCAAGGTGCATGTAGAACTGTACATGGTTTTTTTCTGTGCAAAAGCCTGATGTTATCAGAGTTCATTCAATTAGTGAACTGTAAAATCTCTTTTATGCTGTTGCTTTTCTGTATTTTTGAGGGATGCTTTCTGATGATGAGAAACATTTGTTTGACACTATTTGTTGTGAACTGTAAATGGTCATCTGGAAAACTGCCATGATTTTTTCTCTCATCTCCAGCAACAAGTGGAGTTCATCAGAATCTGAATTCAACTGTTTGAACTATGTTTTTAATTTGCACTTTAGAACACAATAATTTAACCAAGAAAGAGTGAAGAGATCCTTAAACAAACAAAAATATCTATCCAGCTTATTTTTGGTAGGGATGGGACTCAACCTTTGAAATACCTTTTTCTAAACCCTATTTCACTTTGTTTTTTTTCAAATTTAGTTTTCCTTTTTGAATCTGACATCTATGGTACCCATGTATACTTATCTCTGCATGACTGTATATCATACTGCATTAGAAAAATAAAAAAAGAAAATAGCCATATGTCTCTTCCATTTCCCAAATCTGTAGTAATTTCCTTTCAAGTTGTAATACTTCTCACAGCAAATAGTTTGCTTTCATGTCAATAAAAGTAGAAGAAAAGAAGGAATGAAGCAAGAATATAAATTAAATTTAGCATAACTTAAGCTGTGTATGTTGATATTAATATTGCATTATGACTTTTCATATTTAAAGAACTAAATTATTCACTTGAAATATATAATTACAGTTCTAGTTCCAAGAAATACCCACTGCCAGTGATATTCTTACATTGAACATATGGTTTGCAGTTCACAATGTGAGACTTCAATAGATCAACTTTCTACTTGTAGCTGTTGCAGAAATTCTTTACGATTTTAAGCAAGCTTGCAACCTTTCCATGACTCCTTCTTTTTCTGCATACAATAAAGTATTTTGAAGTGGTAGGGATTATATAACTCTGCCACGTCTGTACTATTCACAAAAGCTGTAGGAATCTCTAATCTGTAGCAAAAATTAATCCACCTGAGTTGTCCCCAAACACTACAGGGTTAAAAGATGTTTCAAAGCCTGGTAAAATTGCACCTTAGCCCTGCATTTCCTGGGTACCGCTCAGGTCTGGTTTATGTGTCCCTAAAGAGGAGAAAGGTACACAGAGAAATGAGCACTCTCAAAAAAAAAAAAAAAAAAAAAAAAAAAAAAAAAAAAAAAAAATCAGTATCTACCTCAGATAGAAATACAGAATTTAGGACATGATAATTGCCTTTTTCCTGTTTCTGTTCATGTAAATATTCATACATATGCATATACACGTTTATAGACACATAAAATATGAGTTTAGAATGCAGGGATACTTTTAGGGACCTATACCAGTATTGCTCATTATGATCAGATAAATGACAACTATTATGAAGATTGTAGTAATGTTTAGTGAAATTCTTTACTCTGCTATACTACTGTGACAGCTACATCTGTATTTTTAATTTCTTTGTGGATTTTCATGTTGTGCTTTCTGCCACTAAATATGTAAGCTCTGTATTCACAGGCTGGTTTGTCCCCATTGAATTCACATTTCTGGACCATGACTTTTGTTTTTAACATAAACATAAGTATAAAGAGTTGCCAGGATGCCTCTTTTCAGGGGAAAGGAGAAATTGAAGAATTTCATTTCCACATAGATTTAGTAGACTGAATCTTAAAGGGCAAAAAGATTTCTTTCAAAATATGCTTTGTCATACCAGGCCTTTCTCTGTGGCCTTTTAGAGAAATCCTACCACCATAGAATATTAATTGTTAAAAAACCACCAACAGGGCAAAAGTGCTTGTAGGCATTGGTTTTTTGTGAGTTTAATTTTTTATGAATATAATAAATGGCAACATTTATTATATTCATCATAACATAATAAATGACAACATTATTATATTAATAACATAATAGGAATATAATTCATATTATATTATGAATATAATAAATGTTATCATAAAGAAACTTGTTTTGTTTACAAGGCCATATGATTATGTGTTCCAATTAAGATTCTCAGAAAGATTTTGGAAATATATTCTCTTATTCCGAAAAGTTTTCCTTTTAATGTATGCACAGTTTTCCGTATGTTCATCTTCATCTAGGCCATACAAAACCAAAAACTCCTTTGTGTCCCATATCCATATAATTTTGATCAAACAGGCAAATCAGATGTACATTTTGACTATCTCAATTTACATTATTTTTTGTAAATTTACTTCAGCTAAATGAGACAAACTTGTTTCTAAATGCATTCAGATATAAGATCTGAAGTGCAAATCTGTAATTCAACTTTTCATTATAGCTATGAACAAGACTTAGAAGAAGCCAAAGAAGCAAGTGCTAATGTTTCAGTGAAATAGTTTTTAAATTCCTATGAACCAAGTGGGAAAGGAAAGCCTACATCAACTCTCTCAGTTCTACAGTGTTGAATTACAAAACCTTTCATGCCAAGTCTTCAATGTCCTGCTTTGCTTCATACAGTGAAGTTCCAATCCCAAGAACCATTTAATGTCCTGTTTCAAAAAAAAAAAAAAAAAGGGGTTAAAATTCTAAGATTTTGGAATGCCTTTAGGAAATACAAGGTTGTTTTGGACTATACTGGATAATGTTAGTTATTGACAAGGGCTATGAAATTTTGCACTTTGATATATGAAAACACAGTTATAATAGAAGTTCTATAGAAGGTTTTAATTTCCTCTTTTACAATTATTTGCCTTAAAACAAGTGTTTACTGTTGCCTACTCTATGAGAATTACACTTTCCCTATCAATGAGATTTTTCCTTCCTGGCTGAAAGCCAGATGTGCTCATAAAAATCTCTTTTCAAGTTACAGTTAACTGCCAGCAGCCATGAAATATCTCATAATCTTTTAAAAAAATTATAATATCTTTTTGCTCTAATTTGAAGAAAGAATTATGTATAATTCTTTCTATTTTGCATGTAACATAAGAAAGAATAAGTGATTCTGCATGAATGTTTCCTGTCACACTGACATACCTAGGGGCGAAATTCACCTACTGAGAGGCAGTTGCAGACTTATGGGCTGTTTAATTGCTCATACTAAATAGCCAGGTTTATAGTACAGATGTAAGAGATTTCCATCAGAGAAATATATACAGAAGCATTAGAAGAGTTTGTAAATTGTCACCATCAATTATTGAAAGCCCTTAGCTGATATGGAGGTGCTGTATCAATTTAAGGTAAGAGAATAGGGTTGAGCAGCTTTTATATGACATGCACAAAAAGCTGCATGGAGGGCTGTGTCCGTGTTTAGGAGACACTGAAGTGTTGCTCAGTGTGTACTTTACATCCTAACATTTCATTTGTCAGTCATTTGGAGTAGGAGGGGAGGTAATAATCTGCTATTAATAATCTGGAAAAATAATGTCAGAGGGGAAGCTAGAGAAAGTAAAGCTTCCCGTTGAGACCACAGACATGAGAATTCCCAAATCCATAAATTTACAACCTTTTCTCTCCTAATTATTTGGTCATCATCATGATTGTCCAAATCTTTGAAAAACACCATTATTTTTACTAAGTATCCTACATAATTTTATTTTCTTGTTTGGTAAAAATGTATGAGATATGTATAATTGTTTTTATTGGTTCCATTAAAGAAGCCATGTCTAACGAAGTCTGCCGGTATGTGTATACATTGCACAGGCTTTTAACAGGCTTAAGAATACCTGTGAAGTCCAGCACTCCTCAGCACCTGGACAAAACAATAACAACCTGGTTTTCATATTGTTCACCCCAGATACAGGTAAAAACCTGTGGTGGATTGACTCTGACTGGACATCTCACAATGGCCTTCACCACAGGACGCAAGAGAACTTCTGCTCTGGCACCTGGAGCACGTCGTCCCTTTCCTTCTTCACTGACCTTGCTATCTGTTGTTTCTCTCTCATATTCTCACTCCTCTTTTTCTGCAATTCCTGGTGTGTGGGTCTTTCTTTTCCCTTTTAACTATGTTATCCTCAAGGTGCCACCACTGTCACTGATGATCTCCGCCTTGGCCAGTAGTCAATCTGTCTTGGGCTGGCTGGCATTGGATCTCTTAGACATGGGAGAAGCTTCTGGCAGTTTCTCAGAGGAGCTACCTTGTAGCCATTCCTGCTATAAAACCTTGCCATACGAGCCCAGTACAAAAGTAAAATATTTTCAAGAAAATCCTAGAAATGGATTAGGCTGCACACACAACTAGGATGATATCAGATAACTGCACATAATATGGTGTCATTTTGTGAAAGAAATAATTTAATCGTCAGTATGTTTGAAAGGTGCATGTTGCACAAGGAAAAAAGAAATCTGAGTATCTTTGCCCAAGTTAAAAGTGTTATGAATATTCCTATGTAAAATAATTTCTTCTATACCTACTATTTTATATAAGACATTTTTGCTAACAATTTATTTTCTTTCAACAGATATAAAAACAACCCTTTTTGTTCTGTCACCTAAATTTCACGTGTTCTCTGGTAGTATCCACTCTGTGCTTTCAAAATAATTTGTCTTTGCTAGGCACAGATATACGTTATCTTGATCTCTTTCCTTACCTTGCACTGTTGTATCTTTTCTGATGTATTTCTCACCTGCCTCCCTTCTGGTCTTTTATGCTGTGGTATCCATGACAGTTCAAACTGGTTTTACTTGTATATTTCAGTGAATACAGACTCTGCCTTATATTTGGAGTAATTTTTAGAGAAAGATTCCTTTCAAATTAAAATAACTTTGATCCAATACTTTGATTTGTATGAAGTAGCTTTGGTGATCTACAGGGTTTAAATTGTCCACTCTTTTTCTTTGTTTGTTTTATTCTTTACTAGTTAAGAATGTTGAGAATTTCTGAAATGATAATGTATTTCCTAGCACATTTTTCTTCTATTCAGTTTTTTTTCTAGATATATATAAATACAAAACTCACTAATGTTTAGTCTTTTCTGGCAACTCCTGCTATTTTAGTATTCCAGATAAACTACTGATTTGAATTAGAATGTGGTTTTCTTTGCTATGATTAGTTATGAGTGGAACTCCAGATGTTTGTGCTTCTTCTGGTTCTTCTTATACAAACCAAAAAGAAACCAGAGCAGGGGAAAATAACTGTGCTTCCTTCATACCTCAGTTATTAATACTAAGAAGGCTTGCAAAGTATGTTTAGTAGTTTTGAGTTTTGTTTTGCCAAACAATTTCAGCACAGAAAATGATTATCATGTATAATGTAATAAGAACTTACAAAAATCTTGCAGTCTTGAAAATGTATTCTGCACTACCTCATACAAATTATTTTTGCTGACAATTCGTTAATTTATTTCAAGATGATTAATTGCTAGATGTATTAACAATCCTGTTAGATCTCTGCTGCTAATGTGGAGATTTAGTTGCATACTTTTTCCTAAAGATACATCAATATATAGAGTCTTAAAATTACTGACAATTCCAATTTTCAGTTAATTTTATTCTGGTATATTTAGGGATTGTCATGTGATAAGTATGACTAAGAGTAATAATTCAATTTGTTCTTACATACACAGTTCTTTTTCTAAGCTGGGAAGGTTCAAATTCTGTTAAAGATCAGGAAAAAGATTTTAGGAATTGTATCTGCTTTGTGAGTTATCTCTGTGGGTCATCAGTTCCTTTTGTGAAATATTTCTTTTCTGTTAGGTAGAAACATGAGTATTCAATGGCACTTTTGTGTGTAATTCTATCTTTGTGTTCTGAAGTGTGTGTAATCAAGCACAGATGCACTGTCTCAAGGTTCTCAGAGTTACAGCTTGGCTAACAATCTTCACTTTTCTCTAGAACAGTTTAACTGCTGTGCAAATCAAAGAATCATATTTTAAAATAGTTTTATTTACTTCCATTCAATTACTAAGGACAGTACTACTATAATTTATCTGTTTTGTTTATAAGTATTAGCTATAGAAAGCATGAGTGAATAACTTTCTCAAGGTGACAATGGAAGAAGTGCTTGTCTTTGGAACCTGTTGAAAAAATACTTACTCAGAAGATAAAAAAATTTACTTCAGTTGAAAAAAAAAGCCCAAAACAATAAGTAAAAATAATTTACTATCTTACAAGAATTCTCTTTGATCTACAGCTTTCAGTGTATTTAGTCTATAAGTATTTGTTTTTAAGCACATCTTAAGACACATATTTGAATATAAACTGCTCTGACACCTTTTAGCTGGTGGAGATTTGCTCCTCCCCCACCCAAAAACAGCCAGAGTGCAAGTACAGGCTCTTCTTGTTATGGGGTATATTTCATGCTCTTGCATACCCTCCATCAGGCTGCTCCTGATGCTGATAAATTGTCATTCCAATGCAGCAAAGAAGCATCACCCAGCAGAATTT
Organism: Lonchura striata; assembly: GCF_050655825.1. Taxonomy (NCBI): domain Eukaryota; kingdom Metazoa; phylum Chordata; class Aves; order Passeriformes; family Estrildidae; genus Lonchura; species Lonchura striata. The sequence goes on from NC_140704.1 coordinate 102,065,205, forward strand.
CACTGATATTATAGAGTTCAGGGGTAACAGACTTTAGTATCCTCATGATAAGAACCACCTTTGGAAAAACATGCATGTTCAATTGACAGTTCTTCTTTGATGATATAAAATCACAGCACACAAATAAAACAGGTTGTTTGTGGCAATGCAAATATTACATCAAAGAAAAAGATAGCAGCATTGAATTTCTAAACCTTTCTGTTCATCCAAGGGGAAACAATTTTCCTTATGCAACCCTTTTACTGATGGGTATTTTAGTTCCATTTTTCCTACTCTAAAATGTCTGTGTTTCAAGGAGTTGTTCTACAGAGACAGGTTGCTTTTTGATAGATGATCTGATGATGTTTCTATGAAAGCACTTCTGCTAGAAATACCTTTCTGCTTACAGCTCAGGGAAAGCTGGTACAAAATACCCTGACTTCATTCTAAATCTAATTTCACATTCTCCGCTTACTATTCATTGTGTTTCTTATTAACTTTAGATAAGATAAAAACACAAGCTGGAGGCACAGTATTTTCCCCAAGATTCTTCCCTATGGATGTAATTTACTAAGTTTAATAAAAGCCAAGTGTGAGAAAAAATTATCGTATGTCTTTCTCTTATCAGATCATCAGAAGTTTCTTGGAATTTAACTTTTCCCCAGTGTATACTCCAGACACTTTTTTCAAAATTTCTTTTCTCTCTCTGTGATGCAGAATGGGCTTGAACAGAACAGCAGAACTGTGGAGAGGAACCTGAAAGTTTCCCTTAAGGGATGTTGACATCAGGTGGTAAGACCAAGTGTGTCCCAGTGTTGCCAAGGAACAGCATACTTGCTTGTACAGGGGGCTGATGCATGTATTTCACAGAGAAGGGAGAATTTTACTGCTCTACACAGGGTGCTGTGGGCAAATTGGCACACTGTGAATTCATTCTCTGTGATCATTAATGCAGGTCTCTGTTGTTCAGTATTGCTTTTCTCCAAAGGAGCAGTCTCTCAAGAACACATACAGCCAATTTCAGCAACCTCTTTGTACTTCTGTTCCATTTTGTCTTGCTCATACTGACAAATTTTTCCTAAGTTTTCTTCCAGTGACAGTCTGGAAGCATGATTAGAAAGATCATGCTTAGGCTCATGCATTGGACTGGTGTAGCTCAAAGACCATCCTGTTCCTCATTCTCTTATTCTCAAAAGTAAATTTCAAACACAGCACGCAAAAAGTACCTTCAGGAAAGTGTTTTTGAAAATTCAGAAAAAAATCCCAAAACATCATTAGATATCATAAGTAGCTTAACTATCTGGATAAAAGTCTCTATTTGTGTTAATCTCACAGTGTCTATATGGCTGTCTATCTTTTAAAAACCCCTGCTGTCATGTGCATGTCCTTCTTTGTCAAAACGATCTTTTCTACCTTCCAGAAAGTAATGGAGACTCATGAAGAGCCTCTTTGCAGTAGTTAGAGCAATTTCAGAGCCTTGGGTAGTCTCAACACAATTGTACTGAATACATGAACACCAAAAGTGTTTTTGTTTGCTTGTTTTCCTTTTGGAGAGCACCAGTTTCTCTTTTCTAACATGGTCTTTTTGCATCTGTCAGTATCTTAACAAAATGTACACTTTCTTAAGGAGGATTTTTTTTCAAAATATGTAAAATATTTTATAGGAGTAGTAGGTTTATTTATAACACACACTTAGTTTAATGTTATTTCCATACTCAAATCTGATAAAAGGACTAGTTTTGTGTGTTCCTTATTTTATTAAATAGCTATTTAAATCTTCACATTTTTTGGTTATTTATAGTTTTATTATCCTTGCAGCATTTATTTTCCTGGTTCTTAGGTGAACACTTGTGCTGGCAGCCAAAGACTAGTGGATTATGGGAACAGAGAAGAGGAGAAAACTTCTGCAGAAGTCTTCAGCAACCCAATTGTAAATAGTTCTAATAAACTGAACAACATTCAAATTAGTAATAGGCTTTTAGGCTTACTATTTTTGATGAGAAGCTGATGAAAAAACTCCCCTGTCTAACAGAACTTACCAATGCTCATTCACTCCAATCTTGCCTTCAAGTGTAGAAAAGTGTTTCATACTGTTTCTTGTCTACTGATAAGGACTAATCATACCTCTTTTAAAAAGCTCTGTTTATCTCCATGTGACAACTCTAGCTGTATGTGAGGCAGTCTCATGCCAGTGACTTGTACCAATTGCCTCTATCAGAGGACTACTAGACACCACAAGACACATCTCTGCAGCTTCTAGTACAGTACAAGTCTATACAGAAATATCTATGAGCAGAGTTTCTGTCATTTTCAGCTGTCAGCATCTCTGATCCCTGACTGCAAGCCCGTGTGGACTGCTTATTCCCTGTCTCATGGAAGCACAAGAATCCATACAAACCTTTCCTACTCCCATGTGTTCAATGGCCTCATTAACTTTTACACCTCATCAAAAGAAGCCAGAGCAAATAAGAAAGAAGAAGGGATCATTGGCCTCATTGTCACTTCATGCCATGTTAAATTGACCATGAAACTATGACAGTAAGACTGAAATAAACTGAGACACTAAGAAGGTCTGATAGCAATCTGGTGCTTTTTTTTTTTTTTTTTTTTTTGTGCAGTAGTGGTGAGGGTGGGGCATTGTAACCTCCTAAACAAGAAATATGTTCTTGTTATTCTCCTTTGGTTTTGCCAGGTGGAAAAATGAGATTTTAAGTAATTTATTTGTATCTGATTTTACCTGACAGCTCACTGTTCTTTTCTGCTTAGCCACAAGTGAAAATGAATAGCACAGAATCTTGCCATCTTTTAAGCCAATTTTTTTTTAATATTCTATTGCTAGGGATTTCAAGCCCAGATGAACCTAAAATTAGCAAAAATTAATCTGGATCTGGTAAATAGGACTGAAAAAATGATTTGGGGAAAAAAATCTAATTTATTTTACGACATTAGGTTGTTGTTTTTCTCTTTTGATTGTGTTTTCATTAAAAAAAGCTCAAAAAGTAAGGATTTCTAATCTGACATGTAAAAGCTGACCGAAATGTTTGTCTTATTATTTTTTTCAGCCTATGAGTTCTGCAAAATAGTAAAATGTACAGTAGGAGAAGAAAGTGAAAAGGGCCTGAGCACTGCTAATCTGACAGAAAGACCCTGGCACCTTTTTTTCCTTGCCTTAGACTTTTCACCAGTGTGTGCTTTAAGATCGCTTCAAGAATCACTGGCAAAAGTATCAGCAAAAGCAAGTTTAATATAAAATTGAAAGCATGACAGAGTTTACTGACAAGGTTCATTCTATCGCTTACTACATGATTAAAGTGCACCGCGGAAAAGCAAACAGAAATCCAAAAATCAATGAATCCAAACTGAAATAAACTCCAAACTGTCTATGTGGAGGCTGGGGGCATGAAGAGAGAAGAGAAAAAGATAGGAAAGGATAAAGGTAAAAAGGAATTCAGAAGACCTACCCCATTGAGTCACAAGACACACAGAGTAGAGCATTGTGCTAAACTGAGCTTGCACTTGACTAAAAGTTTACACCTAAAGTCCCAACACACTTAAATTTAACAGCACTTAACAATATTTAATAGATAACTGAAGCTAAACAGTTTAGCAAAAGATTCATACAGAATTTATTTTATCATGGTAGTAACTCATTTACAGGCCTGACTTACTACAAGTGTGAAGCACTTAAGGATCTAGGAGAATAACTCTTGTGTCACATTTGCTATAACATATTCACACTCACGTGCTCACAGACAGAAGGAGTCTGTACAAGACACATACCTGTCTGAAAGTTCCCTTGAATTCAGTGAAGTTCTCAGTCCAGATGCCTTTGTGGCTTCTCAGTGGGTGAAGGGAGGAGACTTGAGGAGCTGAGACTATCAGCCCAAGATCCATTGCAGTCATTTGGTGATTCTCTGAGTACAGCCAGCTTGAGAGTTGCTGGCTCTGAGAGGCCCCACTCAGAGGGAGAATGCTGTTCACATCCTGCTGTGCTCCGTGACAGCTCCAAGGGTTTCACTTTGGACCACCATTTACAGGGTCGCTAGAGAGTGTGCTTTAGTCATAGTAATTGTTGATCCTGGCCACAATCCAAGTCACTAACTTTCTCTGAAGGTTTGACAACAAAAGCATTATTCCACTGGCTTTGTTATTCAGGCAAGAAAAAGAAGTTTCCAAGGCTGTTCATTAACAACCAGGAGCTTGTTAGACATCACTAGTATCTGGGAGCAGACAGTGTTTCTGCTAAGATCAAGAGAAGTTTAACTCAGGTGCTGCTCATCAATCTGAGGCTTAACAAGAATCTCTCAGATCATGGTGTGGCCTGAGGAGGTGGTTGATGGTGGTGGCGGCGGCAGCAAAATGCACCACCACAAGCTTCCTACCAATTATCTCATTATATTAAGAATTTTTGCATCAATTGATTATTCAGGATTGCCTTTCCAAAGAGATATTGTTCTAAAGTTTTGAGTCTCATAACTTATGAAATGTGAAAAATCTTAGGAAAACCTCATGAAACAGAAGGACCTAGAATCATAGAATATACTGAGTTGGAGGTGACCCATCAGGATCATTGAGTCCAACTCTTGGTGCTGTGAAGGGCACCTCAAGAGTCACACCATGTGCCTGAGAGCACTGTCCAAATGCTTCTTGACTTCTGTCAGGCTGATGCTATGACCACTTCCCTGAGGAGCCTGTTCCAGTACCTGACCATCTTCTGGGTGAGAAACCTTTTCCTGATATCCAACCTAAATCTCCTCTGACTCAGCTTCATGCTGTCCACATGTCCTCTCACTGGTTACAAGAAAGGAGAGATCAGTACATGTCCCTATGCTTCTCCTTGTGAGGATATTGAAGATACCTCGCTGTCTGACAAAATTAAAAAAACAGTTCCTTATCAAATATTAAGACACTTGTTGCCACAACGTCCTTGTGAAACATTATAGTTGTCTTCATTTTGAAAAAGAAATAAAAGACATTGTATAATTATGACTAAAAGTAAATTTGCCACTATCATGAAAAGGCTGTTTATTTGTTTCAATTGCCTAGCTAAAATAATGGCTAATGTAAGACTATGTATTTCCTTAATGTTTGAAAGAAGTTTGAATTACAGAAGTGTAAAGCACATTGTGAGAGATTTTTAAGGTTATTATAAATATTCTTTCTCAACTAAAAAAAAAAACCTAAAGGACTTTATAGAGCATTTCTCACCTCTCTTCCACAAGATAAAAGACCTTAAGGACTTTGTGTTGGTATTTTCCATTAAGATGACAATCGATATAATTTACTTGTTTATCAAGATGCAAGGTAAGACAGAAGGTTGTTATTTCCCTAGCATACAAAAGCAGCAGTAAGATTGTGATAATTGCTATGAGATAAAGTGAGACTAGTGGATTGTGTAAATTGGATGGATTAATTTAAACTACTTAGGAATGACAGATTTGCTGATTATTTGGATTGATAACTAATTTCTTTATGTCCATTGTGCCTTCATGTAAAATCTATCATGCTGGTGTGCATTTTTACCTCCTTGCTACTGCCTTGGTAGTTTTTACAGTGTACTTGCTTTATTATAATACAATTGTACAGATATGTAATAGATTAATATACCTAATAATTAGCACATAGAATTGGACAGTAGGTTGTCTTTGTTTTCATACTGCAATTTTGATTACAGAATAACATTTTGTGTAAGGCTTTCAACAAAAAAAGAATATAGAGATTGATGATGAAATGTAATGCAACCATAATTATCATCATCATAATATTTGCTGATTTTAATAATACTTCACAATATGAAGACTTCTCAGAAATTATATAAATACCTGTCTTTCTAGAACAATAAATAAAAGAGAAACCTCAAGATACTCCTTTGTAAGGTTTCCTGACTAGGTAAATAACACAACCGCCTATGTGTAATTTGTTTAGGATTTAATTTCAAGATCAGATGAAAATTTACTAGTTTTATCAGGAAAAATACATATAGATATATAAACAGTAATTCTAAAAAACCCTGAACTGGCAGATGTGTTTGAGCTACTGGACTCCAGCTCACAGCATGAAATGCATGCCACAGATACTGTGCCATCATTTCTTCTCAAGACACTGGAGTTATCTGGGTATGATGAAATATATTCATTTGAGTTTATGTTTTGAACATATTTGTTTGAGACTAATATTTTGATATTGTGTGATCTAAATTGCTTGAATGAGCAGTTTTTGAACAGCACTTGCACCTAAAAAAGTAGCTTAGGTGACAAAATACTTTTCCTGGTGATGTGTACAATATCTAAAGAAAGCTCAATCAGAACAGAACTCATCAGCTTTTAAAATAAGAGTTTGACATGCAGGACGAAGATTTCTGACAAGTTTTATAGTTTTGCAAAAGCAGGAGTCACCCATTTAGGATCAAATTCACAGATGAAAGTTTCCCATTGCATGTAACACCTTACAATCATAGAAAAGTTGAAGTAGAAGGTACTTTTAAAGATTTTGGTGAGGATACTTCCTGATGTATCATGGAGGCATAGTATGCATTTCTAGACTCTGTTAAGGCCCCTGAGGGTAACACATGCTAACTTGCTAGGCAAAACTCTTCCTTTTGAGAAATGTCACAATTTCTCTTCAATCCAGGAGAGCTCCATAGCAACATTTTATGTGTACAGGTATGCATGCATATGCACAATCATTTTGTTAGGATTCCTTTCTTTCTTTTGAAGATTTTTGGACACATGTTCCTTGTACATCAGAACCTGGTAAACTTATTATTTGTTGTTTATGTGCTTTTATGTGGAAATATTATTAAACAGACTCATATCTGCAGGGATTTTGACTATTTTTTTTCCTTTCTCCACTGTAAGGATAACTGTAGGAAGGGATGTGACCTGGTTCAGGTTTGTTTAGTTTTTCCTACTTTTGATCTCCTTTTTATTTGGAAAAAAGAAAACCATGTGTCTCTGGTCTGAAATGAATAGGACTAGATTCTATTGTGTTATCCCTCTTTCAGCCACTTCATGTATTGTTTCATTCACCACAGTTATGAACACTATCATTATAATATGGTGCCATTTCATTTGGTATATTGTGAGATAGAGGTGGGAACATCAATGTTACATTCTGATTTGAAATAAAGTTGAAAGAGCCTTTTATTTTTAACAGAAGCCTGTTTGTTGACCTAATGTTGCGTAAGTCTTACCACTCAAGAAGCTGATTTTGTCACTTCAGCCTCACGTGGTTTTTATGGGAAACACAGTTTAAACTTATCAATTTTTTTGTTATTGTGGTAAGTAACATCCAAGACCACTGGAGATTTGCAGTAGCTTGATCTTTTAGTATAAAAGGAAGTAAGTAGGAAATAAGATATACCAGGTTTGGAGATTTTTGTTGGTAGTGATGGGGTTTTTTGTTGGTATTTTTGCTTTAAATAATGACACTTATTACAATACCTCAGTAGCAGTCTGTATTCTTACCTGCCACAGTATGTTCTGTTCTGGAGCATTTGATAATGAAAGCTGGAACTACTAAAGTAGCTGGGAGGAAGCAGAGTTAGAAAGTATGGCTTCTTAGAGGGCGGAAAGTAACCTAAAAAATTTGTGTTGAAAGAAATTTGAAAAGAACATCTAATCCATTTCCCTGCTCTGAAACTGTACAAATATTCCTAAAATTTCAATGGGAAGGCTTTCTCAGTGTAATTTATTGCAGATTTTTCTTTTCTAAAGTTAAAATATCTTTTTCTGTATCACCTAATTTCTACTGCATTTATGTCTAAGCTTATGTAATCTCATTGGTGATTGCAGGTACAACACTTCTACTTTCTCTAACTTATAGCAAATTTATTTGAAGACTGTTCTGCCTTCTCTTTCTCATGAGATCTTTTTCCAAAACTGCTTATGATTGTATCCCCTCTGCTTTCTTCCAGATGTAATGTATATATTCTTATTGGAATGTAATGAATGCTTCAAACTGGACACAGACATATACTGAGAACTTGTGTTTAATGAGCAAAGTGATCTCCTATGTGTAGCAATGAGAAAATCAATATTCACTGATTCATTCCATTATAATAATAGTTGTCATTTAGCAGTGATTTCTTATCCCTATTTACTATTTTATCCCTACATTTACACATTTAAATTTCATCTTCCCCTGTTCCAAGTTCTTGATTTTATATACAGTTTATGGTTTTGCTTGCAGGCTTCTGCTGTTCTGGCCATCCTTGCCCCAGTAGTGCAAAGCAGCATGAAGAGCTGAATCAGACAAGATGTGACTTTGGGATGACATCTCTTTCCACCAGAATCCCCTTCTTAAAATCTTCCTCTGTTAGAGGAAGAAAAATGCAATGACAATGTAACACAGAGCTAACAATTTGTGAAAAATCGCTTCAAAGTAATTTTCCACTGATTTTTGTTTGTCTGCTTACTTTTATAACAAATGTTGAAATATATTGTATTATTATTTACCACTACAAATTTTCACTCAAGGATTTCACAGAGAAGCCTTATAGCTGGTACTGGTATCAGGAGACTGGTATCAGGAGCTAGGTGCAGGAGACCCTGCACCCAGCTCTGTAACACAAGTGGAAGAGCAACACAGACTGAGCCAAACAACAAAGGCTTAGTAATTGCTTAAACTGGCCCTGACAGAAATCTGAACAGCTAAGCCTGAGTGTAATAACTCTGTGCTTGTCTTCATTGAGCTTGAAGTGAAGAAACTTATCTGAAACCACTACATTTTCAAGATCTTCCCTATTGTACTGGTCACTCTCCAGAGTGTTCGGGCACATAATAGAAAAAAATAAGTTCTATTTTGTTTTATTACTTCACTGCATTGTATTTAATTTAAAATACAGTAGAGTTTGTTGTTTGTTGTTTAGAAACTCACTTCAATGTGACTCACTGGAGCCACAAGAGCAGCTTTCCATTACCACAGGAAAGAAAAAAAACCTCAGTCTTCTTCATACCATCTTCTTTTTGTTACTATTAGAAAAGGAGCTAGGTAAATATTTGATTCTATGTAAAGCTCCATAAGGAAAAAATATATAAAAGTCTTTTGAATGACCTCTAAGAGTGACCTATTATGGTTAAATTAGCACCAAAATTATGTGTATATGTTCATGTAAATCACTATTAGAGTGAAAAAGGAACAAGAACGTCACTTGCCATTCAAGACACACCTCTTTAAAATTTCCTTGCAGCATTGGCAAGGAAGCTTTACAAGGATTCTCTACCTTCAGAAAATTAATCACTTCAGTACTTATGAAAACTATTCATAATTAAATGCAATCATGTCTATTTCCTCAGAATAAATGGGAACTAGTGTTTCAAAATTACCTTTGTGTCATAGAAAAGATAGCAGTCTCTGAAGCATTACTACCAAAAATATCTTAATTTCAAGTAATTGGGGTAAAATTCTAATTAGAGTTTGGGGAAGAAGGCTAAGAACATGTCCAGACACCAATATTTCCTGGTAGTAAATGATGCCAAAAGAAGTCTCTGAAAGTAGAGGTTAATGTCACGCAGAGTTTTATTTTTTAAACTGGTGCTTGTGATGAGTGGACTGGGTTATTTTTTTGTCAGGGTTGTTTTTTTTTTTTTGTGGAATGGAAATATTTTACTGAAGGCTGATATAAAGATGGAGTACATCACAAATGCCCATGAAACATCACAAATGCCCATGAAAGAAATGTACTGGAGTAGGTATTGCCACCTATTGACTAAGGTATAGAACAGCAAGAAAGGCAATTTCAACCAGAAAAAAAAAAAACAGTATTAGGCAGTAGCAAGAGATACAAATATTTAACTTTAGATTCACATTTCTGAATTGGAAGGGACCCACAAGCATCATTAAGTCCAACTCTTAAGCAAATGGCCCATACGGGAATGGACTCCAGAGCCCTAGTGGAATTAGCACCATGCTCTAACCAACTGAGCTGCTCAAAGGATGTGTAAAGTATTGTCTGCTGTGACCAAGAGGAATACACCCCAAATTTTAGGGTTTGCCACGAGTAGAGATGTTATTTATTTGTGTGATTTTGTCAGTGTTTCATCTACTAGACTTTATTACTTGTAGACCAGATATCCCAGAGGATTGCTTCTAAGATAATGGAAGCTATTGACTCTAGGCTGTTTGATCCAAATTGCTAAAGGTCAGAAGAACAGTTATGGATAGTACTTGGTTATGACCTGATGACAGCCTAGCAAACCATACTAATTATTTTGCTAATTTCCTTGTAGCAGGCAGGTATTAAGGTCCTGAGTTCAGAATCACATTGTTTGATACATCAGACAAACCAACTGAAGTTATGAATTTGTGGACTAAAGCAAAATTATTTTGTATCTTGGATTCTCTTTTGAATCTATATTTAAGATGGTGATAGTTCCCTACTGTTTAAAAAAAAATTAATCATCAAAAAAAAACCCCAAACCAGAAAACAAACAAATGACAGAGAAAATATTTCTGTGATATTTTTATGCTGTAGAGTTGGAGTTGTGATAAATCAGAGAATGATTATTTGTTTATTTATTATACACTGCTTCTTTTTAACTATAAACTTATAAGAAATTTCATTGTGTCTTTAACTTTGCATCTTTACTCATTGATGCTAAAGTGAGAAAACATTTTTATCCAATCAGCATTTATTGTAGAAACTACTAAAATGATTTTAGTTTGAATGCCCCTGTTCTAGTTTAAAGTATAATATCTTATGGTGGTAAAACAAGAAACTGAAATAAAATAATTCTGGAGCTGATCTGCAGTCGTAAGTCCTTGACACCAGAGACAACACATTTTCACAAGTTTAGTTTATGTGGAAGGTTTTTGGAGGTGAGGGGCTTCAGGGATGGCTCCTGTGAGAGGACACCATAAGCATTCCCCATGTCCAATATGGAATTACCCTGGATCAGGTTTTCTGGAAGGACTTGTGATCCCACAGGGGACCCACACTGGAGCAGACTGTTCCTGAACGACTGCACCCTGGGGAAAGGCCTGGAGCTGTTTCTGAAGAACTGCAGCCCATGAGGTGGAACTCATTTTGGAGAGGCTGGTGGAGGACTGTCTACCCTGAGAAACCCCACACTGGGACAGAGGAAGACCATGGAGAGTCCTACTGAGGAGAAAAGAGTGCCACAATTCTTATTTCCCTTTCCTCCTGTGCTGCCAGAGGGGATAAGGCAGAGAATTCAGGAGAAAAATTGATCCCAGGAAGAACTGGCTTTATTTCTCATTGTCCTATGCTGATTTGATTAGAAATAAATCAAATTAATTTCCCCAAATCAAGTCTGATTTGCCTGTGACACTGATGACTGCTCTCTCACTGTCCTTATCACAATCCATTAACCTTTTGTTACATTTTTTCTTCCCCACCCAGCTGAGGAGCAGGGTGATTGAGCAGCTTTAGTTGACACTGTCCATCCAGCCAGGGTGAACCTATCACAATTATCTCATTAAAATCAGTGCAGGGGAAATGGGAAGAGGTGTCGTTTTTGTATGTGATAGATTTGAGTTATGTGTATTCCTTCCTGCAGAAATTCTATGGCCCATGTAAGATGAAAAGGTAATTTACTGAGTAGAAATCAAACTGTGCTTATTTTATACCTACTCTGACAATGTTGAAGGTGAAACACAGCCTAAAGAAGCACAAGCCAAGTGGAGAATTTGAATAGACATGTAGAGAGAGAAAGAGCAGTTGCCAAAAACATGCATTAAACAGAGTATGCCTTCAGAAAATATGCATTTTTAAATGAATTCTGTAATAATATGAAAAGTTTTTCCTTGGTCTCATAGAAATCTTTCCACAAAAATGTTTTTCAAAATATAAAGTCTATTTTCTTTCCTCTCAAATATGTACAGAACTTCTTAAAGTCTTGAAAATGTAAAATGTTTTTGTTTTCAAACAAGCAAAAATAGCTTTTCTGTTTTATTGTTAGTCACAAATTTTGTTTGATCTGGGAAGGAACCTACCTTTCCTGTTAAATTTATCTCAAATATTGGCTATCAACCTGACTGCCTAACATACCTTCTTTTACTGGTACTTTATGCTAAGGAATGTGGAAAACGCTTCCATTTTGTAAGAAAGAAGAAAAATAAAAACATATGAAAGTACTGCAGGTAAAGTCTTGTCGACATTTAAGGTTTTTTCTTACATAAGGCAAATCCTCTAAGACCTTAGAGAAGAAATGCCTAAATATCAATAGATATAAAAGGCAAAAGTACTCACTACAGAGAGCCTGGTCAAATATGAAGTATCCAAACCCACTTCATTCAAGACAGAGAGGACAAAAGCCTTTTTAATAAATGTTTCCTTCTCGTAGTAATTCTGTAGGTTTTTTATTTATTTTTAAAGTTAGACTTAAATGTACAATATGGTTGGACACTGCTAACAAAAGCAACAGAAAAGCTTTCAACTAATATATTCACAATCAAAATGAAAGTGTAAATTAAATTGCTAAAGCATCATAAGACATTGTTTCTTCACAAGATTCCTTGGTCTTCGTTGCGCCCTTAAAAATAAAGTATTGCTTTCTAAACATATCCTCAAGAAGCTGCTGATGTCATTGTAAAGCCTCTCTCAGTGATCTTTGAGAAGTTTTTTGAATCCAGAGAGGTCCCAGCTGATTGGAAGCTGGTCAGTGTTGTCCTGATTTTCAAGAAAAGCAAGAAGGAGGACCCCAGAAACTGCAGACCAGTCAGTCTCACTTCAGTACCCACTGAAATAATGGAAAAGGTTATTCTGGGAGGTGTCAAAAAACACCTGCAGGACAACTCAATCACTGGTCACAACAAACATGGTTTCCTGAGAGGACAGAATTGCTTATCGAACCTGATATCTTTCTACTTCAGGATAACCCACCTAGTTAATCTAGAGAAGGCAGTTGAGTTAAATCCAAATCTTTTTGGATTTAAGCAATACTTTTGGTACTGTCTCTTACAGGATTCTTCTGGATAAAATGTCCAGCACACAGCTGGAAAACTGTGTTAAGTGATGTGTGGGCAACTAGCTCATGGGTCAGGCACAAAGGGTTGTAGAGAATGGGGTAACTTCAGACTGGTGACCTGTAAGTACCGGGGTTGCAGAGAGCTCTGTCCTTGGTCCTGTGCTTCTTTCAACATCTTCATTTAAGATTTAGATGCAGGACTTGAGGGAATACTATGTAAGTTTGTTGATTAAACTAAATTAGGAGAATTTGTTGACTCTCCCAGGGGCAGAGAGACCCTGCAGAGATGGGCAAGCACCAACAGTATGAAGTTTAACAAAGACAAGTGCTGGATTCTGCACCTGGGACTGGGCAGTCCTGGGTTGATGGACAGACTGGGAATGAGAGGCTGGAGAGCAGCACTGTAGAAGGGGACCTGGGGGTCCTGGTTGAATCCTGGTTGATGGCAAATTGAATCTGATTCAGCAGTGCCCTGGCAGCCAGGAGGGCCAAGCCTGTTGTGGGGTTGCATCAGGCACAGCATTGCCAGGCAGGGAAGGCAGAGGATTGTCCTGCTTTGCTCTGCACTGGGTGGCCTCACCTTGAATTTTGTATACAGTTCTGGGCACTGCAACTAAGACATGAAGATATTTAAGACAGTCCAGAGGAGGGCAGCAAAGATGGTGAAGGTTCTAGAGGGGAATGGCTGAGGTAATTTTGTTCTGTTTAGCCTGGAGAAGAGGAGACTGAGGGGAGACCTCATTGCAGTCTTCAACATCCTCACAAGGGGAAGGGGCAGGACAGGTATCAATCTTTCCAGCTCATGACCATTGACAGGACTAGAAAAAATGGCATGAAGCTGAGTGAAGGACAGATTGGATTAGATACTGGGAAAAGGTTCTTCACCTAAAGGACGGTTGAGCACTGGAACAGCCTCCCGAGGGAAATCATATAAGCAACAAACCTGTCTGAGTTCAAGAAGTGTTAGTGCACATGGGATCTCAGCACTCTTGGGAATGCTTCTGTGCAGGGCCAGAAGTTGGACTCAATGATCTTAATAGGTCTCTTCCATCTCAGTATACTGCATGACTCTGATTCTGTGATGTAAGTGTTATAAGACTAGTAGCTTTAAATCATATTATAAAGTTAAGAAAAAAAAATCACGTCTCGTGGCAATCTTATTTAGCATTTTGCTTCTAATTGATTGTCTTTATTTAAGTGGATATTGTCTAAACAATTTTGCCAGGTATAGATCAGCATTTTTGCACCATTTTGCATGATAAGCTCTTTCACAGCTTCTGGTTTTACCACGTCCTTTCCTTAGTTTCTGGTCAAAAGACATATAAGAGAAGAGCTGCTTTTTCTATTTTATTTTTGCATTAATCTTATTTTTCTCCTCAGTGGAGAACAGTCTTGAAAAGGAATGTCTTTTTTTTTTCCCAATGCATTATAGATTACTGTATCAGGAGTCTCTAAAAACCTCATGTAGAGAACCATGTGGATGGCATTGACAGTTCTAGTATGTTATTGGACTGCCAGCTGCTCTTCGTGCCTTTCTTGCTGGCATGTTGTTTTACTCTCAGCAGGAGAGGACTTGAAGCAAGAAGCAAAGAAGTGTTTCAACCATGGTTTTTGAATTCATTCTAATTGGGTTTTTTGTTCCTCAATTTAAATTTTTTTACTAGCTCACTTCTGGCTCAGCACTATAGTGACAACTGTTTTCTGACTCTTTTCATCCTGCTGGTATTGTACTCTTTTCTTAATACCTTCCATCAAGTTAGGTCCAATAAGAAGGCCTCATGTTAGGGTAAAAATGTGCCTTGATAAGGTGCTTGTGACTTCACTGACTTTAAACTTCTATACAGGATATGATTCTGTGAGTTTTATTCATAGGTTTATAAAATACAGTTTATAATTTTCATCTTTCTTGTCATTTTTATGGCAGTTAAATTAGATTTTATTGCAGATAAATTTTATAGCCAAAAAATGTATTATTTTAACCAAGCCAAATCTTGGAAACTACAAAATTGGGAATTTTCATTCTGATGTAGAATTTCAAATGGAAAACCACTGTTCATTTATATATGTATTATATTTATTTTTATTTATAAATTATTAGATGTACTCATTTGAAACAAAGGCAATTAAAGAAGATATCATCACTAATGTCCCTAAAAATGACTTTGTCCAGTATTCATTTATGCTATCAGCTTACACCAGAGGGTAGATTTACAGAAGCTAATAACACTGTACCACAGCAAGAAAGGAAAAAGCATGCAATTATTATGAAAACATCTGAATCTACTTAACACAATAAAAGTGTTCCTTTTGGAAAGAGGGAAGTATCCCAAGAGGTTCTGGTATAAGGCTCTCACTATAATTAGAAAAAGACTGAGCATCATTATACATGAGGGATAAAAAACCTCTTGTTATCTTTTTATAAGTGAATGTATTCCAGTAACTACATATCTATGTCCTTTAACATCCAGAAGCACTGAATAGATTAGAAGAGAAAAAAAAATGGAAATAAAACATAAAGACTTGCTTACCAGTGACAAAAATACATTGCTGTTTTATGGTTCTCCTTTAGATATCTGAGGAGTTGTGAAAATTTGAGTCTGGCAGGTCTGGCATACAGATCTGGATTTGAACTTCTGAATTCCAGAGAAATGTGTTTTAGATCCCCATATTTCAAGCACTGGAACAGGCTGCCCAGAGAAGTGGTAGAATCTGAATCCCTGGAGGAATTTAAAAGATGTGCAGACCTGGTGGTCAGGGACATGGTTCAGTGGTGGACTTGGAAGTGCTGAATTTACAGTTGGACTCTTTGATATTGTAGTTTTTTTCAACCTGAACAATTCTATGATTCTTTGATGATAATATCTAACATGTCTTCTGGTAGTACTTAGCTGAATGCCGGATTATTTTGCTACTGTATGAGATAGCTCAGGCTGAGTCAGAGATCGTGTCTTTGGTGCCAAAGCACACTGTGCCTTGTTGCTGCAGGAGGATGGATGACACCTGCTTCAGCTGAGCCCCTTATTTCTGTTAGACCTGTTGGAGTGGGTCCAGAGGAGGGTCACAAAGAGGATCAGAGGGCTGGAGTACCTGTCCTACAAAACAGAAACTGAGAAAGCTTGGGTTCTTCACTGTGGAGAGCACAAGGCTCTGGAGACACCTCACTGCAGCTTTCCACTAAGTATAAAAAAGAAGGAGAGTGACCTTTTACATAGGCAGATAGTAACAGGATAAGGTGGAAAGATTTGAAACTAAAAGAAGAGATATTTAGAATAGATGTTAGGAAAAATTTCTTTACTGTGAGAGTGCTGAGACACGGCAAAAGGTTGTCCAGAGAGGTGGATGCCTGTTACTGGTGCTAACCAGACTCCACTGTCTCTGTATTTGATTTTTTTCATCACTTTTTCATGCAATTTCCATCCTTATTGAGGTTTTGGTTGGCATGCTATAAATAATGTTTAGATCTCTATGCTAAGAAATATATGAACTTCAAAAATCAGCTTTCTATTAGGCGCTTTCAGTTTTGCTCCTGAACAGTAATTTTATGTATCTAAAGTATTTAATTTGCTTTTTAGTACTTCAAATTGACTTGGTTTTATTATGGCTTGGCTTCTTTTAGCAAATGGCAGCAGATGACTGCAAGAACATTATTTACTGTCAATTATAAAGTCTGAGTGGCCTTACTGGGTAACCCACACAGCTAGTGAAGTCCCCAAAGTAGGAGAACATTATATTAAAACTGGCATCTGCTTGTACTGAATCTTTTCTGCTCTACCCTTCACATTAAAAATACAAAAGCATAGATGCATCCAATGAATTAAAAATAAGATGCTCATTTGGAGTCAGAATGCAAATCCAATAGGTAATATATTTCAAGAACAATTAGATTAAATTCCTTTTAAAACCTTAAGAAAATATTTCATGTTTATATTTATATGGCATCCTAACTATAGCTGCTGTCAGATTAATCCTCAAAATACCTTCTTCAAGAGAAAATAAAACAAAAAATAAGTTGTTTGGTTATAGAAAGGCTTCTTACTTTTCTTTTTGTTTTTCCCTTATTGTTTCAATTGTGTCTGAAATATTACCATAATGACTGATTTGGCATCAACAATCAAACTTTATGTATAAAAAGTCTGATTTTTCAGCTACAGGAAGGAAAAAGACCATTTGATAGTTCAGACTTTTTTGTTGTTGTTGTTTTTTGTTTGGATCAATTTCCAGTCACAAATTTCAGAAAATTATAACATGCATTTCCTATAAAAAACACTCAAACAACTCAAAATACATCTCCTTCAAAAAAAAAAAAAAAAAAACCCAAGCAACCCTTCTCACTCCCAAAAATCTCCCACCAACCAAAACCAAAACCCAAACCTTACACCAACCACCTCCCAAAATGAGAGCCTTTTTGATTTCTGAAGCCAAGACACTGGCAGCTCCACTTGTCTGTTTTTTCTCTTATCCTTGTAGTCAAGGAAGTGCCATGAAGCTGGCATGTTAGAGAGATGCCATCAGAAGGGTTAGAGAGGCAGACTGCCAGTGCATGGGCTACTGTTTGTTGAGGTTTATACTTAACCAAGGAGAACTCACAACACTTGAGCACATCTGATCAGCCCACAGGCAACAGGAGAAATCTGTGCCTTATAATTTAAGGGACAGTCCCATCAGCAACACTGAACCTAACACTGTGCCATTGACATGTTAGTGATCAGATGACAAATCAGATCTTCTGTTCATATTTCTGGGGCATTAGCACACGATAATAGGTCATCCTATCATCATGGAATGATATTATCATAGTAGCATATTCTAAGAATAAGAGCTATTGAAAATTAGAATGTGCTTGAAGGAATAATATTTACAATTCCAAAGCTGCTTTAGGATATTTTAGCTTGTTTTTGAGTATAAAGCTGCATAAAGACTAAACTTTAATTTCTGTGTGACTGAACTAAAAATTCAGACACTATTTTTAAAATAAAAAGAATCCTAAGCGTTTATCGGATTACTCCTGTATTATGACATCTGAAGCTAGAAGAAGAGACTTTCAAAAGCTGAATGTAATCTGGGATCAGATTTATACTATACTATATTTGCATCACAGGCCACCTTTTCTCCTTGAAATTTTATTATGTCAACATGAGCTCTGGACTGGAAGCAAAGCTTAAACTTTCAGTTATCTCTATTTTACTTTTACTTTTTTTTTTTTTAATGAAGGTCAACTGTTTTATTAAAGGAAGCATGGAAGTGAAAAATGGGCCATCATTACAGATAATAAATGTAGGTAACATCTGTAAAAAGAAGGAAATATGCTAAGATTTTATTACTGAAGCTGAGTTTTTTTCACTGGTTTCCTGGTCCTGAAAACTTTGCTTGTGCACTAGAACTTTGCATATTTTGCCTGGGTATTTTGTCCTATTATATTTTAGAAAGTCGGATAAGGTGGAAACACACAGTATTTAGAGATACTGCAATTATGCATTTGCCAGTTAATCTCGAGAAGAACTCTTCTTGATATTATTTATAAAATTTTGAAGTTATTTTTGGCACACTATAATTGGTGCTTTTAAGGTCATATTCCCTTTGGCTTGGAAAAGTCAAAAGATAAACAAAGAAAGACTCAGATAAATTCTAACAGAATCAACAGCAAAGTTGAATCAAGCAAACACAAAGGCTGTGGTTCAATAAAAATGTGTAAATATTTTATTAATTTGAAACCTTCACTTTGGAATGGAAAAAAATGAAACTTTAGCTTTGTGTTTGGTAGACAGTACCTTCTTAGCGATTTCTTACAATATAAGGCAGAGAAAGGAAGCAGTCCTTTGTACTATATGAAGCAGACATATAAATGTGAAGCACAGTTACTAGATTTAAAATCCCAAGTGCGGAATGAAACCTGCACCAAAATTCATAAGTCAAGAAATAGAAAGTATGGTGTATTCTTTATCTCTTGAGATTTTTTTTTTAATTAAAAATTATTTAAAAGATTCTATTATTCAAAAAAGAAGCTGTGCAAATCACTATGGGCTTCATAACTGCTGAAAGTTTAGAAGATTATAATGGTCCCTTCTGGCTTTAAAATCTGTACTCATAAAAAAAAGGAAATTTTTTTTTTTTTTAACTGCAGGACTCCCTTATTGTCATTTAGCTGTATAAAATGTTTCAAATGGATTCGCTGAGGCTACAAATCTAGATTAACATTAAAAAAGAGATTCAGCATTTATATGAATCTCAGAAACATCAATAATTATACTGAAAGTTAATAACAATAAAGATATGTTAAATTTTAGAAACATATTTATGGCTTGAACTTTAAAACTGGGAGCTCAGGGTAAGAATAAATTTAGACAGCCAAATGTATTTATGCTTTGCCTTGAAGAGCAGCCAAAGAACAGGGACAAGTGAGCTGCAAGAATACATATATGCATATATCTATACATGGAGAGAAAAAAACAAAACAATCATTTTAGGATATAGCAGCATTCTTAAAATATACCCACCCTTCCCTTCCCTTCCCTTCCCTTCCCTTCCCTTCCCTTCCCTTCCCTTCCCTTCCCTTCCCTTCCCTTCCCTTCCCTTCCCTTCCCTTCCCTTCCCTTCCCTTCCCTTCCCTTCCCTTCCCTTCCCTTCCCTTCCCTTCCCTTCCCTTCCCTTCCCTTCCCTTCCCTTCCCTTCTCTCTACATAGCTGGAGTAAGAACCAGCAGTGCTTTTTGAGAAAGCAGAAGGCACGAGAGCCAGAATACTAGAGTGTTTCTGATAAACTCAGGGAGTATGAGGGGGGAGCTCTGGGCTGGGGATCAGCCACGAGCGAAATTGAGGATCTTCATCTGTGCCATGGAGCTGACAGGCCATGACTGGCTGAGTCTGGGATCCCCTTGATCTTTCCTCTGACTCAAGGAATGAGCACTGCCAGTGTCATGTGTTATGAACACAGTGCTGATGAAATAGGAAGGGAAATGTGCCTTTACTGCAGTGACTCTTGGGTCTGCCTCTCTGTGCAAAAACCTTTAATTGGATAATGCACAACCTTTCCATTAAGTTGAAAAAAGGGCTGAACAGCTTTCACAAAGGAATGAAGTGTTTGTTGGGCTGTTTGGTACCAAAATACCACAAATATTGTGTGGAACCTGACTTTATAGGCATGGTACCAGAAAGGATCCCCTTGCAGGATTTGTAAGCAGAGTAACACCTGGTTTAAAACTCCTCCTAGGGTATAAGGACCAAGATGTTTGTCAGGGATTGCATATTTTGCCACTGGATACTCAAAATTGGACACAGAAAACTTCTCAGGACTTTTTTCAGTAGTGGGAAGGAAAACAGAGGTCCCTTTTCCCTGAAGCACTCAGATTCCATTTTATATATTGATTCTAACTTATGAAATTGCTCTGTGATCTTGCTGGGTGTTTAGTATTCAATAAAGTACAACACAGCATGTAGAGCTGTATCCAAACTTTAGAGCAGTGTGCAGTACATGCCAATGTGCTTCTACATACTTCAAATCTTTGTATCCAGTGCATCAAGCAAGCAGGACTCCTTAAATCTGGATTCATTCAATAGTGCCAAAGAGGAAATAACAAAAATCAAACAGATTTTAAAAGAAACTTTAGGGCCAATTAGAAATTCTAACTGCAAAAATTAGATGCATACAAATAGAATAAATATTTTTGACTTTTTGTAAATATAATTATTTTTTATTTTATGAGATAGTGGTTAAAAGACAGCAACACCAAAAAATCACCTACAGCTGTATTTACACTAAAAATTAGTTTATATGTAGTAATTTAAGTATTTTATTTGAAATTGATAAATGTATCCTTTTTTAAACAAGATATTGGTTTAAAAAAAGGATACATTTATCAGCATGCCATGATTTTTGTCATAATTGAAAACAGATTCTTGCATTTTATCAGGAAAAAGTTATTAATATTCTCATATTTTTTAGACTTGTTCAGATTCTTTTTTTTTCAAATTTTTTAGAGGGATGATGATGGAGCTATATTTTCAAAAAGTAGGCAATGCCCTGAAAAGATTATTTTTGGGATTGCTATGCTTAGTGCTACACAAGGAGCATATGCTTATTAAAATTGCTCCTGCTTAGTCTCAAAACTAGTAGTTCCCATATAGGTTGGGAAGAGTATCAGTAACAAGCAGATTCACATTTCTGGGAACTGTGATTGCATGAAGTGAATGGAAGGAGGCTGTAAAGACAGCTGACATTGGGCTTTGATGACACACCCCATCCCTATATTAAGCTTTTTTTTGACTGAATAGTACTTTTTCAAGTTTTTGAATATAATGGTCTGACAAGTTTGCATTTCATGATGATGTATGAATGTAAGACTGTAACCAGTTAGTTTTGTATTTGTATTGCTCTGATTTAGGTAAAACACTTCTTCTGTAGCTGTGGTGCTGTAATAGTGTAAAAGATGTGGCAGTAATAGTGCAAAGTTCTAGAACCAGATATTCCAGTTTTATTGTGGAAGAACTCAACTTCCAAACTTAACTTTTCATGTGAGTTTAGTCATCATGTTCCTGGTCAAACATGATTCTCCGTGTGAAGGAGATTTGATAAAAATCACAGTGAGCTTTAGCATTGCAGGAATGTTTCTGTTACCATAATAAAAATATAAAATACTGTTTGCTCCTTGGTTTCTGCTTAATATTCCCATAAATGTGGCTGTTTTTTATGAGCAACTCAGCTGCTTCTTATTTGATCCTACTGTGAACCATCTCAGGAGGCTAAATAGCAAAAGAAAAACAAAATGAAAAAGTGAGTAATTTTCTGCTGTGTCTGTTTTTTCTAACAGCAATCAGATGTGCACCAGTGCAAGAAAGAGGAAAAGACCATATCTTTCCCATAGTAATTCTAATGTGACTGTTCAGTCAAACATAGCTAAAGTAATAAGCAATAAATGGACCTTAAGTGTTTTGATGTCCAACTGCTTAAACTGGTTTTGAGTGAGAGTGATTGATGCATTTTTGAAAGGGAACTGTTGCACATTTAATATCAAGAAAAATATTTATGTTACCCATTTTGCTTTCCTAGATATTAAAATACTGCACTATTTTTAGGTCAATATTAAACAAAGTATAAATCTTGGTATGATTCCTAGTAGAGCAATAAAAAATATGGTATAAAAATAATAAAAAAAATCTCTGAGAGATTATTCAAGTGAAAAGTAAAAAAATCAATATAGAAATAATTTTCATCTGAAAATTAAAGTAAAAACTAATATTGTTATTTCATTTTCTTTTACAAGAATAGCAAGATGACATGGTCTTATTATTTTTTTTTTAATTATTTTCCCTTTCAGTGAAATCAAGTTAATTACTATTGGGAGAAGAAGCATCAATTTTCTCTGTTTCCCTTGGTTGATATTTTTCCATTTTAGGAGCTTACAATAGGTTTTACCTTAATGGCTTTCCCATGTGTCTGGGCTTCAAAGATGTAATTTTAAAAAATATCATCATAGGAAAAAAATATTGCATTCACTGGCTATTGAACTTAAACTTGTCCTGTTTCAGGTCTTCTCATAAAACAAATTGGACATTTAGAATTCTGTATTAGTGTCTGCTCCTTCTGAGAGGGGCACTGAGCAGGGAGGACTCTGCCCTGTATCAGATGGAATTACATTGGCCTTGAATTTGCACGCACCTTGGCTTGAACCATTCTGTCATTCCACGATTCTGTGAAATTGCTCTGTTCACTGATGAAGGCTCACTGGCTTTTATATTCTGGACCAGAAGACTGATGTCTGTCTTTTTTATGTACAGAACACAGGAGTTTATAAGTTAAGAGTAAATGGCATATAGTTATTCTTAAATCAAACAAACAAATGTTTTTAAAATAGCACAAGTAAATATTGTTATGGTACATGTGCTACTGAAGCATTGCCAAATAATTACCAAATAATTACAAGCTGTTTGACAGCTTGTGCACACCTTTTAGAGGGGTGAGGACTGAAAGTGAGTGCTTAATACATTTTGAATATTCATATTTTTTTTATACTTACCTGCACTTTGCTTCCCCATATGAGTAGGCTAACTGACATTTAATTTTGTTTCAATTTGATGGTAAGTGTAAAAGATTGTTTACTCAATCCTAGGTCACCCATGTTCACAGGATTCAGGCATACATTTGGGAAGAATCAGGGGATAAATAATAAAAAAATTGCACAAGTTTCTGCACTAAATTCACTTAAAAGGGATAGATTTTTCATCTGTCAGAGTTGACATTGACTAAGCTTCTCTGGGAATTTTACCTAAGAGATAGCTTTTCTTCCTACTTAACATTTTCTCTGCCCTCACAAGTAAATCTACATAAGGACAGGCTGAAAATATGATTGGATAATAAGTATTTCTTATCATGGCTACATTTTCCTAGCAGATGTTTTTAAGAGAAATTTTGTAGCCAATACATGAAACTCTTTTTGGATTAACAACAGTAATAATGGAGGTCTCTCACTAAAGACTGTGCTTGCCTAAAGTAAGAGCAAAACCTATTACGATATCAACTGGAATGAAAAAAAAGAGATGCTACGAGCAAGATTCAGATGCATTCCTTTCTTTACACACAGTCTTATCTAACTTCTTCGTGTTCTACTGTGGAATGAGAGATGTACTTTTCCTGGTTCTCAGCAATTAAAGAATGAAATTACATATAATAAATTAGGGGCAGACTTGCAGAGACAAAATTCCTACATTATTTCAGTATGTCCAAGAGAATTGTGAGAAATTATTTACTCTTCTGTGTGAAATCCAAGAAATCCACCATATTCAGGAATTTGGAACAGCACCAAAATTCTTTAGGCTTTGATCTGAAATGATTTATATATGCTTACTTGATTTACTTCTACTACCCGGAAGTAGAAAAGGATTTATCTATTCCTCAGTATGTTACCTGAGACAATACAAGTCATTATATCCCATTATTATGGACATTATAATATACTGCCAAAAAAATTATAAGCAACAAAACTGAGATGTTTGTTTATACCTCATGTCTATTTTGTTACTGAAAAAGAAAATTCCCAGCCAGAACAAGTGTTTGCAAACCAGTAGCAAATTGCATGGCTGTCATGTGAAGCACCTTCCCTTGACCACAGCAATACTTAACAGTCCCCTGGAGAGGTTTTCCTGTTGACATAAATTTACAGGGTCTTTTTCTTTATCTCCCCACAATATTTTTGACAGATTCAGCTCTTTTTATCTTTTAAAGCCTTTTACTGCGCCTTTGTTCAAGAATAACTATTCACTCTGTTAGAGCACTTCAGTTTGAGGAGACTTTCTTTCTTTTCATAAAATTTATAAATGCAATAAATTCACACAAATAATGATCTTAGAGCCTATAAAATGTTAGAGCTTCATTAAGCTGTGTTTTTTAAGCCAGGAGAAATCATTAAATAATAAACAGGAAATGCCAAGTTTCCTGTGACATTTCTAAAGCCTATCAAAGGATTTGAAAATTATATGAAAGGTTAGATAAATTTTTGTTTCATAAAGTTCTATTTTCTTCAATTTTCAAATATTCATAATACTCAACAGTACATACAATCCAAAGATTTCATGTTTTATTTTGTGTTTAGTTCCTCTTATTGTCTTATTTCTAAGACAATATATGAACAGATATATGCAATAGTTTGCCAAATAATTTTCTAGACTTACGTTTTGTAGAATATATTTGCTATCATTTATTAAACATTACACCTTTCTTTCTGTCTGTACAACCAATTACCTTAACCTGCTACCACCATCTATGAGTCTTACCTGATTCCAGATTTTCTTTAGCCACTCACATGTGTTCTGACTGGGACAGACCCATGCCTTTCACCTAGCTTTTCTTGCTTACTAATGTAGATTTTTTTCTCTAATATTCCTACATTGCATATTACAGTGTTTAATAAAGTAAAACAGTATTGAAATAAAATTGATTTCTCTCATTGTTCAGATATGGATTTACAGTGTTTCTAACTGTGGAGCTGTTATTTAACTGCATCCTTTACTTGAGGCTTTAATTTGATTTTTCCTCTTTAATTTTAGACAAACACTGAGTATAAGAGCAGCTAATCAAATCAGTAAATATATTTGATAGAAGTTGTGTTGAAAGCATTTAATGACAGTTCTGCACATTATTCCAAATCTATATTTACAGAATACTAAACACAATCAAAATAAACCTGCAAACACCCTAGCATTTTCTTTAGATGAGGTCTGTAGTTCTTAAATTTTAGCAGTTAAAATATCTAGAAAAATGCTACTTTTAAATGCTTAGATTAATTTCTGTTTAAAATAATAATTTCTATGAATGGTAGAGAAACCATATATACTGCATATATATATATATAGTACATATGTGCGTATATATATACACACCATATAAAGCATACAATTTATTCTTTTTTACAATGGAATTAATACTGTTAGAAGCTTGTGTTTATGCATTTTTGCTCCATGAAGCCATTAGAGTCTTACTTTGGTTTTCCAAATTTAAGCACAAAATATGTGTATTGCACAGATTTGAAACAATTTGCAAATCTTATGTAAAGAAATTTTTCTACATGACTTCTGGCTGAGATTTAACTCAAACTGCTACTGGGATTGTGTGGTCAGGTCATGTATAGAACAGCAAAAGAGAAAGGACAGTAAAGGACATTTACTAATTAACAACTAAAACTGTCTAGAAGTTTAAAGGCTCCTTAAACTCGACTTTTTTTTTTTTTTCATTTTTTACCATACTATTAAGTAAGGTTGACAATTAATTTGATGGGGAGAAAAGAGAAAATAAAACGACTTACATCTTAAAGGCAAGCTGTCATGCAGAGTACTGTATCATTTTCATTTTAGGTATTAGTCTTGACAGGGTTTTCCCTTCTATCTTATTAGAGACAGAGCAAACCTGCTGAGATGCAAGATTTTGCATCTTATAATTCTGTCCTGCAGGGAAGGAATGAAAAAGATCTCATCAAAATGAAGATCCCCTGAAAATCAGTTCTGTGAAACAGATCTCCCACTGTTAACAGTCAGTGCTAGGAGCAATGACATGTTACTGTATTTGCTTTTCTTTTAATGAAAGGCCTCCTGCATTCCTTAGGAATGCAATGGTGTTAGAAGGCTCCACCTATTCCAAAGCTTCTCAGACTTTCCTATTATCAGCCTATAGCCACAAACTTCACTGCCCGCATATCTGTCTTCCCTTTCCTCTCCTTCTCTCAGTTTTAGTCCATTCTTCCATCTACCTTTCTTAAGTGCCTGCCTGCAACTTAAGTCTGTTCTTGGTAGACACATAACATTTATCTAAATTAAAAATTAAATACATTGGCACCAGAGTTTTCTTGGCCATTTCCTAGACACTAGAATGATATTTGCTTATACCTAGAAATTTTATTTTCATTGATGTGTAGGGTCAAGCCTTGGACTGAATGCTTGTCATAGATTTGGCTTACACAACTACAAGAAAATTAAAAATATTAAGGGAATTTTGTTTATAATCTGCATACTATGATATGTTGCACAAGAAAAGAACTGAACCTTGTGGTGGCATAACAAATGCAGAACATTTTAACATATGTACGCATATGTGTATAGAAAACATATCTCTATATATATTTACATAAATATTAATATGCGTCTATATATCTACATCCTGTACATAATGCTTAATTATATATGCTATTTATATTATATACACATATATATATTTTACAGAAAGGATACATACATGTTTTAGGTCTCCATGGTAGAAGGAGGACTGGCCACATGGTTCTGAGCTTTATTATTAAATAAATTACATCTTTATTATTAAATAAATATTTTAACAGTGAGCAAAGCTTATTTTTATCTACAGCAACAGTTAGCGTAGGTTACAGTTGTACAGAACTTTTACAAAATACCATAGCTTTCAATTAAGGAGAATTTCAGGTTAACTGGACTTTTAATCACTTGGATCCTCTACTGATTAGGTCAAATTTCTAATAATCAGCCTATGAAACAATAATTGAAAACTAGACTCAAAATATTCTTAACAAGAGTCACCATTTAGTCCTTGGAGACTTCCATTTTGGTTGAAGTGAACTTTGTGTATTAAGATCTGCTGATAGGAAGCCAGGACAATTTCCTTGAAAAGTTGTTTTATAACATGACAACATGGAATTTTGGGAGCTTGTCATGGTAAAAGCTCCCGGTAAATTATCATGTTTTTACATGATTATGTCCTCACATGATCAGATCCTCACATTCACATTCTCTGGCCTTCCCATAAACAATCATCTGAGTTCACACAAAAGTGAGTATTTTTGTCATTGCTACAAAATGGAACTCACAAAATGGTAGTGATACATGAGGAAATACATCTCTTTTACAGGGCTCTCTTACGATGTGCCTTCTGTCTTCTGAATATTTTTCTTGTGAAAAATCAATGGTAAAATTATTAAGATTGTTTCCAGAAAAATAAGTGTTTCTGTCAATGAATCATAGCAGCTCAAATTTATTCTGGATTATGTGCATGTTCTGAAATCATTCCATTATCTACCTGTATTTTTCTCCCTTATGTATTAGGGTGCATTTTTTCCCACTTTGATTTGTATTTTGTTCTTTAAACAAAGATGCTGGAGATTAGAGGGTTTTTTTTTGATGTTTTAAAGGAAACACTGTCATTTACAAGAGTAGTTTGAAAAATATCAGTATATGTTTTTCATGATCTTGGCTATTTTTTTACCAAGAACTTTGTTTAATTTCCTGCTATAGTTGGTCCCCCTTTAAAAGAGAAATAGTATAGTAGCAGTGGGGAAGTGGGAAAAATTGGAGTTAATATATGCAGCTTTTCAATGATTCGAGATAGTCTCGTTGAAAACGGAGGTGTTGATGTGACTGGAAAATACCTGCAGTCATAAGGTCTAAGCCACAGAGTGGCCAAAGGGCAGCAAAGTTACCTTGTGTAGTGGAAGGAATAGAACCACAAAGGCCAAATGGCAGTAGAGTGGAAACACCGTGTAGCATCAGGTTTCTGAGGTGTTCTTAAAATTATACTTGGACTCTGTTCCTGCAATGTGAACTTCACACGCACAATTCTGTGTCAACACCCAGGGACCTGTACAGGATTAAGTAATGATTATTAGTGTTGAATTTGTCTGTTAATAAGCAAAATTATTTAAATAAGATTTTATGCCAATTTACTACATAAATACTGCATGTGTAATTATGCTTATATCGCAACTGAGTTTTTATTGACAGAATTTTGTATTCTGGTAAAAAACTCTTGAGCTATTCATTTACAGCCTTTTTAGGGAACTGATCTGAATTTCTAAGCATTTAATCTGGCAAGGTAATTGTCCATTTATGCATAATTCATAATCAATAAAATTTTCTAGGATTAAATTTATATTTAACATTTTTTGATTTATGCTTACTTGAAATGTCTTACTGTCATTGTTGGATTTTTCTAAAAGTTCAATGTTTATAATTATGAGATGATCAATATAAAACTGAGATGAAGCCATTTTTAGGTTTAATTTACAAAAAATTTGCACTGTTTTGTAAAACATTTTTTATTTATATTTTTTTCAGGGATATAAAACATAGCTTCTGGCTGCAATACAGTAATATGTGTTTGTTTTTTTCTTATTAAAGTCCCAATGTAGTAATAAAGTGTGTCCCTGTGCAAGACAAGTAGTTCTTTTTATATTGCATTTAATAAGAAAACATGATAGTTCTGCATTATGATTTGCTTGTACTCTAATATGTACTTCTTTAATGAGCAAAGATCCTTGGTCTGAAAACATATTTTGAATTAAATTGATCCCTCAAATGTGACTGTGGGCATCAATTGCTATAGGAAAGGTTGTTTTCTTAGTTTCTTCATGTAAATGCATCTCAAAGTTCCTTGTCCCCTAAATAAGGGGCATGACTTCAGTATCAGGGACATCTTCTGACCCATGCTTTTGCTAAAAGAAGAAGTTACCATAACATCTGCAGATAATGTCAATATTAAATTTGCCATTCTTCTCTTTTTTTTGTTACAGCAAAATAGTTTTCAAAAGTAAAGTTCAGAAAGTTTTAGTTTACTCTAAAATTGCCAAAATGACACCACCCCATCCTTCCCATGTCCTCTCTGTTCATTCAGTTTCACCCATTTTCCCTGGGGAATATTTGAAGTGACTCAGGTTGTGATGCTTGTGGTGAGAGAGCAGCTGAATCCTATTAGAAAACTGACAAGCTGTTTGTCCAGACGGGATGTCTGTCAAAGCAAGTTTGTCCAATCACTGACATTTGGGCTAGGGAATGTGATGGAAGGTGATTGATGCCTGATCTCCACATTCGCTTCGCATTCTGCCCAGTGACTCAACAACTTGTCAGGGTGGGAAAATAAGCATGTTATAGAGTAAGACTCTAGTCCCACAGATAAGCAGGAAGAACTTGGCTGTCACCTATGGCAACTTTATTCTTTAGGTAGGTGGATGAGGCAATCACAGCTGGAATTTGACTTATATTCAAGGAAGAAGCAGACCTTTCTAAGAGAAGACTTTCAACTGATTTCATATTAGCAGTTACCGTCGTTTTCAGTAAGAAATTTCTTAAGGTAATTTACAGCTCCGGGTATGGAGGAAATGAGCTATATACTGCTGAATTAGAAAGGCTTTAAAGAAAATTGTGTGAATAGCTATATTAACTGAGTTCAGCACCAGGATTTATATTTGAAGAAACCTTTTATTCAGACAGTTTCTTAGCAAAGACAGTCCTCCTTAAAGGACAGTGATAAACAAGACTAATGAGAAGAACTGGAGGGTGAAGAAGCATTGTTTGTATTTTCTTTGCATTTTGTAAAAAAAAAATGTGAAATATAAACAAGTAAAATTGCTACTTCTATCTTTTTGGCTCATCCGAACATATTTCAAATATTCATTATGCATAAATAGCTAACTTGGCAATGCTAGGAATGGTGTCAAAATAAAGCTTCTTTAATTGCCAAAAATAAAACATCGACAGTTAGTCAGAAGGACACACAGAAATACTGATCTTTAATCTCCTATATAAACACCTTGACTGTCCCGATATTTTATAGAATATATATTACCTTATCCACCATTTAAATAGTTTAGAAAACTATATTTAAAAAAAATAATTTTTCAGAGTATGAAAAATCTAAAAGTCATTGTAATTAATGTGTGAATTTCTTCTATCTTCCTCATCATGTACATTTTTACTTTAAGACAAAATCAGATTAATTGCCCTGCTATGAATGTACAAATTAACATTTGGATGACAATAATTTCCTGGATGACTGGAAACAAGTGTGTGAATGAAGATAAAGCATTAAAAATATTTGATCATTTTAGTATCACAGGTAGATTTGAAATCAGCTTGTAGAATTGCCATTCCTGTCCTTTGACCACTGCAAAATGTAATTTTAAATCTTCAACCTTCTTTGCCTGGAAATGATAATTTCGTTTGGTATCCCTCAGCTCCTGCTTTGAAGAAAAATATGAATTCATAATTTCAGATTTTTTAAATAAAAATTGAAGATGGATATAAAAATGGATGACTCTTGGAACTAACTGTCTTACCTCTCATGGAAAATAATCATGCCATTGTTTTTTTCTAATTTTTCAACTAGTCTTTGTAATAATATGTAACTTTCTGGAAGCAGGATTAAAACAAAAAAATTTTAAAATCCCACCACTATTTCCAAAAGGGAAAAGTGTATTAGGCACATAGAACAATGCAGAAAAATATGGGGAAGGGATGTGGAAATGTACAATAATGTAAAAACATTTATGGTTAGTACAGAATTAAAATTGTACTACTGAATAAAGAACATCATATATAAAATTTCTGTAATGGTATGTAACATTATTTGAATGAACTCTACCCTTGAGGGACTATGTATGTACTATCTTTGCAACCTGTCAAAGCAATTAATTCTGTTTTCTTTGTAGATTTCTTTTCACTTACTGTAGTGTGTTCCTGAGAAGCTATGCAGAGTAATATATAAGAGAAAACATTTTTTGGAACAAAATTGAGAATTATTACAGCAGTCCATTAATGGGGATTTATTAATTCAAAGTGTTACCTATCCTACCTGTTCATGGACAAGAGGAAGCTCTCTTATCTTGTGCAAATGGAAAAAAAAAGTTGCTCTTGCTTGATAATTCACTTTATTCAGTGCTGTATGCTGAATGTACCTGAGTATACTGACCACTGTTCCCATGGACTTTGTTCAGAGGCCAGCCTCTTGGGGTGTTGTGATATTTTTGTTTTATGTAGTGCAAGATTTTATTGGAAAGAAACTTGCATCTATGCTTTAATTAAGTTTTGACAAATATCAGTTGAATCAAGGATTTTAAATACCAATAAAATACATTAACACAGTTTTTTGTAGTTTTGGATGGCATACTGTTTAAGAAAGAGTAAGTAAAGGATATGACTGCAGCTTGATTTTCACAGAGCTATTGAGAAGGAAAATATGTCCCTTAGTTTTTTGGAATTGAAAAATTCATTAAGAACTTAAAGAATATGCTGAGCTGGAAGGGACCCATGATAATAATTGAGTCCACCTCCTAACTCCACACAGGGCAACCTACATATTAAACCATGTGTCTAAGATCATTGTCCAAATGCTTCTTGAAGAGTGTCAGGCTTGAGGCCATGACTTGTCTCCCAGGGAGCAGTTCTACTGCTTGATAATACTCCAAGTAAAGACCTTTTTCCTGATACCCAATCTGAAATCCCCTGATTCAGCTTTAACATTCCTTTATGTCCTGCTACTAGAGAAAGTGACAAGCACCTCCATATTTGAGGTAATCATGAGGTAATTGTAGACAGCAATGAGTCGATGACTCAGCCTCCTTTTCTGTAATCTGAACAAAATCATACCCTCTACTCCTTTAACTATCTTTCCTGCCCACCTTGGGACATATTCCAATATTTTTATATCCTGCTTATACTATGTGGAGCTCAAATTGAACACTTATTCAAAGTGGGGTTGAGTGTTTTGAGCAGCAGCAAAACTGATGAAGAGCTGAAAGGAAAAACCAAAGACATAGCATTAAAAGTGTTCATGGAGTTAACATTTTTTGCCACATGAAAGTTAAGAACATTTTTAAAAGTTCTTAGAGCTTTATCTTGTTCAGTAACTGCAGTTGTCCTTCCTCACATGTTTGCAATTGGTCAGTGTTTCTTTCCAGATCTTTTATCTTATAAATATATCAGCTTTACAAGCTTCCTTTTATTTTAAAAAGTGACAAAAGTCATTGAAAGTGACTTACTTTCTCCTAGTAGTGGGACTATAAAATGTTTCACATTAAAACTCAATAACTTTTTCTTTCCTTTTCAATTAGAAAGCCTCTTTTTTTCCTCCTTTTAACTTTATCTGATTTCTATAATGCATTTTGCATCTTGAATTCCATTTGGTAGCAGCTGGCAGAGATACTGGAAATTTAAAGTCTGCTTTTCATACTTGTGGTAGAATGAATTCTCAAACTAGTATTTCGGTCTTTGCTACTCTTGAACAAAACTGTGGATCATAAGGTAAATGGTGAAAATGTTACCTTGTGTATTTTCTAGCATTCTGGCAAAGGGTACCTCTGCTTGCCAAAGCCTATTTGGCTAAATCCAACTGTACAAGAGGACTTGTGTCTGGTCCTGGTGTCCTGATATGACAGGCTGGAGAGGACCCAATGTCTGCTCACCAGCAGGGACCTCTTCCATTCAGGCATTTTGTTCCAGCTCTGGATTTTTCACATTCTTGGTTTGCTCTAAAAATATTTTTAGAGCACTTGAAATTAATTTAATTTGTGAAGTTTAAGGCTCACATTTATAAAAGTTATATAAAGGCCACTGACAACCTTCTGGGCCCTGATATAGTGTTTGTGTTCACTGGCAGATACTGGTCTTCAGTTTCCCACTTTTTTCCCTTCCTAATGTTTTGTTAAACATAGATAAACAATAATCTCATAAAATGTGGTTTTCTGAAGCCTCTAAACTCTTGCCAGTAGCACAACACACTGTCATTAGGATACTTAAAATTTTGAACAGAAAATGCAGATATACGTCTCTTGAGAGGAGCAGAAAACAACAGAGAGAACTGTGAAATGGGCTGATTTTGCCCACATCTCCTCAGTGGTTCATTCATTTTCTCTTCCAGTACCAATTTAATTACCCCTCTAATGCCTTCATATTGCTTCATGTTTGATTTTTTGGTATATGTGATTCTCTCCACTGCTTCCTATTTTATGTCCTTCCAACAATATCCTCCCTGGAATCTGAGTTCAAGATTGTGAGAGGATAATGTATCACCCTAATGAGAGGTGTCTTGGCTGGGAAAGGGGTTCCAGCACTGGGTTATGACATCACAGCCCCAATGCAACCTTTCTTGTTTTCCCTATGTACAAAAGAGACTGCCTTCAGTACATGGAACATCTTTCACCTTGGTCGAGCAGCACCTCTGATCAGGCCTGTAGGAAACAAAATTTTTAGAGAAAAGCATCAATTAGGATTGCAGTGTTTCTAATCAAATTTGGGATGAGTTTTTTTCTTAGTTATTGCTATGTATTACAAAATTTTTATAGAAAAAGTAGAGGCTTAAACTCTACCACTGTTTCCCATTTTATTTTGCCACAAAACTGAGTTCTAGTTATTAAAGAGCTAGAATATACTGGATATTCATTCTGCATAAGGAAAATTTCCCACCAAAATTCTGTTCGTACTTTTTTGTTCACATCACATAGGTTATGACATTAGGTTACTGAAAAAATAAAAGAAATTTGAAAGCCAAAAATTTTAGCAGGATAACAAAAATATCTTCCTCTTGTTCTTCTTGTTCTTCTTGTTCTTCTTGTTCTTCTTGTTCTTCTTCAATAAGAGCAAGACTTATTTAAAATATTGTCTCAAAAAGATCCAAAATAAATTTAGGTATTTCAAAACAATAAAAAATATTTTAATTGCGAAAAACAAACTGCTCTTTGATTTTGACCCAAGACAAACAAAAAAAGAAAAAAAATAAATATAGACTTCTTTCTTTAGCTTCAAAAATTGATAATTTCATTTTTAAATTTTCAGATCTAAGTTCAGATATTCTACATGCCTTAAAGTATTAATTTTCTGATAAAAGTTTTTATTATGGTAATAGCAAAGTTCATTTTTTGTTATAGTGGCATTAAAAAATGTGTTTACTCTTTGCTATATTTGAATGCAAAGAAGTTTTATTTTCTTAATTAAAAATGCTGCATATCCTTGTAATGCTTTCCAGTACAGCAAAACTGTGATTAAGCTAATACTGCTGCTTCTCCTATCTCATTCCTGTTACCAGAGAATAATTTTTTTCTTGACTGACGATCTCTGCCTTTTGCATCTGCCACTTGAGGAAGGAGCAGAAAAGCTTTTGGTTTTCCCTTTTTTGGGAGTACTAAATTCGGCAATACCATTCCTAAATAATGACATACCTTTAAGTGAGTTTGATAAATAGTTCTGTCACTTGGATCCCTTTTACATAAACCATATTTACAGAAAACAAATTTATCTGAATTCATCTTGAACACAATGCCTCAGTCTCATCCATCACTGCTTGATGCCTCTGGGATCATGTGGACTGGTCACATGTTCCATAGTGGAACTGATGTTTAGGGCAGCAAGTCATTTAAAGAAAATGCCAGTCAGGCAGAGGAAAGGTAGTTGAGCTGAACATGCAGCATTTGGTTTTTCTGATGTTTTGGCAACACAACTCAGCTGCCCAACTTAGAGCAGCTTTATGGTTTCTGTATCTACCTTTACTTTCCTCTTCTTACTTCTTGGAAGGCAACAGGAGATGGAAAACATAGAAGCACATATTTGTCTCAAAATTAGAATTATCACTTAGAATTTCTTTTCAGCTCAAGATATGCTTATGAATAGCTATTCATAAATAATTTTTTAGATAATTAAATTACTAATCAGTAAAATCTGAATGGAAGTGCCAATATGCACAAAGCTAATATGTTTTTGATGAGTCAGGAGCTGGTCCTTATTTTGACCAGTGCAACATAATTAATGGAGGTTTTAATTATTCTACTATAATTAATTTGTTCTGTAGAAAAGGCTGTGATTTTGATTATCTGCAAATTAACTCATGTAGGTTCTCACTATATATATATATATAAATCATCCACAGGAGTATTATCCTGGAAAGCTTTTTAATTATAAAATAAACCCCCTAGTAACTAAAATAGCAAATGAATTAATATAGATTATGCAATTAATTTCTTGGGTATTGCCTTATTTTATAATTTAAAAGCTTTCTGGTCATACTACTGATGCCTAACCTTTCTATAATTAAGGCAACACTCATAACTAGGACTAATTAGCATGCTTTCAAAATAATTTGTTGTATAAGCAAAAAAACCCACCAATATTTAGAAGTAAGGTCACATTCTCTTATGGTGTATTTTTTCAATGATAACATCAACAATGTTAAAAGTCACAATATGTATTTTTGCTCAAAATTGAAGAACATGTATATTTCTTTACTTTGGTGAAAATTTAAAGACAAAATTGCTACCAAAGAAAATTCTGTTCTTTTAACAGTCTTGATGATATTTAAACCATTCTGGCAGGATGAATGTCTGACTACAGCAGAACCTAAACTCTGATATTATCTCTGTTAATAATATCTCTGGGATGACTGAAGACCTTCTTTCTCAAAGCTAAAGGGAAGCTGAATTTTCAGCGTGGTAGTTCCTCCTCAATAAGTAATTCCCAGAAACATACATTATCATTCTAGCCCTTAACCCTCTCTCCCAGTGAGACAATCAAGCTTCCTCTCTCCATCAGGCTAGGAAAGAGAAAAGTATATATTTGTAGGTAATAGGAACGTGCTTGGAGTGACAGTGCTGTGTGCATAACCGAGGACCAAGCATCTGCCAAAAGACCCTTGTTCATTGGGATTGTGTTTTGTGATTTATTAGAGTAAAACTCATTAGTAGATGTCTTATCTTATGTAGACTTCAATATCTGGAGCACAGAGAATGTGAGTGCTGTACTTAATAGGGGAGGCTAGGACATAGATGGCAGGCAATGGCAGGGAGGAAGGGGAAATTATTTGCTCTCAAGTATGGCAGTAATTGTTACATTCTACTATTACTTATTACTTATTAGTTCTTATACTACTATTTATTAGTTCTGAAAGAATGAGAGAGATTTATTTCCCTTGGAGAAGAGGTTTGAAATATCTTGTTTCCTGGTGTACCACCTAATTTTATTGTGTTATCCATCTTGTGTGAATCGACACAATAAGGAAAAACCAATGAAAACAAAATATTGGTTCTTTTTCTCTCTGAATACAACTGTATCAAGATTCTCCAATACTGATGCCTGCTCCAGAATAGGTTGTCTCCCACAGGAGACAATCTTTCATGAACACCTCTAATGTGGGCACCTTCTCACAAGATGCAGTTCTTCAAAATTGCTTCAGCATGTATCCTTTCCAAAGGGTCTTGTGGAATTCAGGAACTTCCTAAGTATTTCAGGAACTGCCTAAATACTTTTGCTTATAACTTCAGACCTTAAACTTCTGTTATTATCCTCTATCTGCTGTGGAGAAGATGGTGTCTTTTGGGAAGATACTCCATGTGTTTGTTTAACAGATTTTGATCATGCAGGTGTTGACATATTTGCACATACATACTTGTTTTTTGCATGTGCAATGTGGGGTGAACCATCAGGGAAGGACAGAAATCAACAAAGAATTCTTTTTGTCATTTGAAGAGACCAAATGATCATCCTTCATCTCAATATCCTATAAAAAAGAGCTTTTGGTTGCTACAAATTTGAAGGCATCAAAGTGCTTACTGGCAGGGATTATAGTCTGATTTGTTTACAAAGCTAATGCTTATTTCACATAAGAATATATAGTAATAAACCAATTGCAGGACAAAATATTTTGGTAGGGCATTATGTCAGTATGGCAGGGATCTCCATCCTGCTCTACCCCGACTGTGGTATTTCAGCACAGGCAATATGGGCCCCCACAGCAATGGCTCAGAGCTCTCAGCAGGATGTGTTGCAGGCAGGAAAAAAGAGCATGCCAGCATCTAGTAATTTAGTGGTATGACTGCTTGGAGGTTTGATGCTTCACACCAGTCGTGTAAC
Source organism: Lonchura striata (assembly GCF_050655825.1). NCBI lineage: Eukaryota > Metazoa > Chordata > Aves > Passeriformes > Estrildidae > Lonchura > Lonchura striata. The sequence goes on from NC_140704.1 coordinate 102,102,222, forward strand.
TAGTAATGTAACTAGTCATTGCTCTGCAGACTGTATCATGAAGGGAATATCTCCTACTCTTAGGGTAGATAAATTTTTTCAGTGCTCGACAAGAAGGCAGGGGATATGAAGAGAAAACTGCTCCATTGCCACAATTTAATCTTCCAGACATTACTTAACAAAATAAATCTGTAGGGTTTGCCTTGTCCATATTACTGATGTGTCTTTTGCCCATGTTACCTCATGCCTCTTGGTTATGATTGTGAGATGCTCTGCTGTGAAGTCTTATCAGAGGGAATGCACAAGAGGAAACCCACTGTGTCTTTTCTTGGGGAAACAACTTACCTCGATTTATTAAGAAGGTTTGAGATGCTTATGTAGAACTTCTCTGCCCTTGCAACTGCCAACATACTAATGTTTTTAATTCCAAAGAAAATGGCACTAAAACGAAGAAAAAAGAACTCTCTGTACCACTAATTAAGATGATATACCAGAAAAAGAGAACTTTAATGAAATGCAGGACCAGCTTCCCAGTGTACCTGATAACCATTTCTTCTGCAAAATGAGTATGTAACAAGGATGAGGGGGAGGTATTTTTTTTTTTTTATATATATTTTGGAGGGTTTTTTTAAAAAAAATTGTATTAGAGCAAAAGAGAACCTGCTTTATCTAAAAAACAAAAAAATTCCAAACAGCACAGACACCTACCATTTCACTATACAGAACAATTCCTATATTTCAGAACTCTTTTTTTATATTTTTCTCATGTGGGCAGTCTATAAAACTGAAATACTATGCAGTTACAGTCTCCTAATATTAAAATATCTGAAGAGAAAATGTGATAATACAGGGTATTTTGCTGTAAGAAGCACAAGCTTTCCTGACTTGTTAAATAGAAGATTTTTTAAATGTATTTATTTTGTTTTATTTAATTGTCTTTTTTAACTTTGGCATGAATTTCCATTCAGTAATATAAATATGCCAAATCTAAAGGAAAAGAAATCACAGTCAATAATCAAATATATTTTTTAGAAAATATTTGTATGCAGTCTTATTTGCAAAGTTATTGTATTTTTCATAACTATTACAAATGCACTTTTAGTAAATTTTGTTGAAAATGTACCTTTTTCTTAAAAAAAAAAGCAATTAAAAAAATCATGCACAAATGTGTGTCAAAAAAGTTGAGGTTTTTCAGTAGCAGACTTACAGTAATTGACTCATATTTTTATTCATTGCCAATACAAGGTATATATAATGTTAGTTACCTGGCATGGTTGTTTTAGCTGGCACTTGCTTAACTGAGGAGTACTGTTTTACTAACCTTTGCAAATTAGGTCACATGTGATTGTTTAAATATATCTTGCTTATATTATACTGAATTTTCTTTTAATAATATATTTTTTATGTGTGACAAATATAGTCAAGGTTCTTGCCAGATGTCTATGAAAAGAGGGCAAAAAATTACTTCATGTAAATATTTGTGTTTCACAATACCAGTATCTTCCCAGTTCCCAGATCAAGATTCCCCTTGCATGATTGACTTCTAATGACTTCAGTATATAAAAAAAGATGGTTCTCAAATCTAAAACCATGAAGCAACACTATTGCTACTAAGAAATAGCTGCACTTAGGCCATACTCAAAATAGAATATTCCTCATCTCGCCCAAAATTTTCACTTCACTGGGAAGATAAATGGAGCACAATCTATACATATGGAAAAGAATAATTTTTGTTTTTTCATAGAAAAATCATTTTACTTCTGAGTTACCTTTAATAAACTTTGTAGAATCTTGAACTCAGTTGTAACTCCCTTAAAGCAGTGTCATTTAAGACACCTCGGAAAAAGACACCTAGTAAAAGAAAGCATTCATCAACTGAAAAAAAAGAAACCAAAAAAACCCACTCAGAAGCAGAATTCATAACTATGCATGTCTATACACACACTGTCTAAACTGGAGCATGAATGCCATGTGAAAATACTGTGAAATTAATGTGCTCCCAAAGTGGGAAGCAAATTCCAGAAAAATGCTGAAGGTAAAATCTTGTCAGAATTCTCCTTGACTTAAACAGATCAGCATTTTACATTCATTATGTGCTCAGATTGTACTTTGAAACATTTTTCAGATGTTATGCTAAAGATATGCTTAGGTTGCCATGTTTCAGTTATGGAGGATTTCAATCATAGTCACTGACCTTTTTCCTCTTCAAACCAAAATGACGTCTGTAATTGGTTTAGTCTTTTACATTACACTGACTGCGTTTTTCCTGTTCATTTGTGTCAGACTGAAAAATTCCTTCTCACTTCACGTCTTCTGCTCCAAGAGAATAAAATACAAAGCATGATAGCGCTAACTACTCTTCGACAAAATGCACATAAGGAAGTGAAGAAGTTACAAAATGTCAAAACTTGTGAGTCTCTGTGTTATGTTGAGGTTATGTTGCTGCATGCTGTGACATACATTTTTCCTGGCTCATAAGTAGCAAATTGATCTTAACATTTCTAGCTGCAGTGAGATTTAGACAACTATGGCACAATTTGATGAAAACAGGTCAATCTTTCGTGTGTCATAGAAATGAGCTAATTGATGTCAGGTGGCTTTCTAAGAACTGGTCTTACTTCCAGTGCATAAGAACAGGATGGAAAGGGAGGAGTAACAAGTGACTTCCAGTTCAGTGATGTAATTTCAAGATGTAGTCTTGTGTGTGTTTTTTGCTGCATCCAGAAAAAAGCTTGATAGAAAAGATTATATGAATATACTTGAAATAAAGAAAAATAGATTTTCACTAAAGCATATACTTCCTACTGATTTAAGAAACTGTTGTCAACTCTTGTAGAATAACAAATATCTAGTCCTTCTAACACCTCATTGAGCTGTAGGTGTAGTTATAGTCCTGCTCTCCAGCTGCTGTGCTTTCAGAAGTGCCCTAACCACAATTTTCCAGGCTAATCTATTAGCTGCCTTTCGCAAGCATACATTTCATTTGCATAATTAAAATCAATCAGAGGAGTAACATTTCAAAATAAACAATGCATTTCCCCTCTCATATTGGTACAAATCAGGCTTAATGCAACTAAGATCAATAAGTTGTAGTTGCAAAAGGATTGATGTCCATGAAAACATGATCAGGCTCTTATTTTGTCTACTGGATGATAAATTTTATACTGCTCACTAACTGGATCAAATCCAGAGATGAGGGATCATCTCTGGATTTGATTCAGTTAGTGAGTAGTATAAAATCGATCTTAGCTTATATAATTTATCTTCAGATTTAACTAAAGAATGGTAAGGTGATTAATATATAGTTCTTTTAATCATGATTATTAAAATACCTCGGGTAAATTTGAGTCGAATTTTAAAAATGGAAGAGATCTCATGCATTTCTTCAAAGGAGAAAGTCTGAAATTCACTTATCTATGTAATCAGTATCATGATACTTATGTTAGAAATTCTAGCTTCTTTCTCCACTGGAAAAAGAACCCCAGCTCTGATAGTTTACTCTGTATCTCCAAGAATAATAATTTAAAAACATATTTCTAAATTCCAGCCATGAACATCTGATGTTTCATGTAATTCATGCCCTAATATTTATTCAGAGGTATTTTTTAGTACAGAAGTATTAAGAAAAATGTATATGATATTCAACCATTTTACCTTATTTAGATTTATTCAACAAACATTATATTAATCTTTTTATTTATTGGATGCTGATTATTCCTCTTATTCTGGAAGTACATTAGAGTGATCTTGCTAAAATCAAATAATAAAAAACTCAAACTCTGTGACACTGAGCTGTATATTATAATTAAGGAAATCTGCATTTGTGAGTCATATTTGGCTTGAAAAAATATGCTTTCCTTCTAATTGGAAAGGAAGGAATAAAGTATCTTTCTTGATAGCTTTTGTCCATTTAACAAACATCCATAACCTCTAAACTGATAATTATACTGGAAAATCTGAGTCTATAGTGTACACTTCCTCACACAAAAGAGATCCCACCCTTTTTTCAACTAATTTATCTGGCCACTTTGATAGTGCATGCTACTTTAATAATTGCAAGGCATTAAGTAATGCTTTGGGGAGTCAAAAACCACTGTAAATTATTTAACAGGGGATAATACTAGGACATCAATTAAAGTTAATCCAGCAAGCTGAAGGGCAATTTAAAAATGGTCTAATTGACACTCACCCTGCAGTGTCACAGTTTTTCAGTTTTGACTAACTATCCATTTATTACTTAGCAAAGTGCAGAAGAGGCTTAGTAATTCAAAATGTAATTAGTTTTCATAGAGAACAAAGGAGGAGGAAAAATGGGGGAAGGTTTAGCATACACATGGTAATGTATTGTCCTCTCTGTGTGCAGATGCACAGCTAAGCATGGCTTGATGCCAGAAAACTTAGAGCCTTTACAATAATGTGTTAATAAATATTTATGTTTTCATACATTAAACCATATTCCAAGGTAAATACAATTTATTCTGTTTATGATAGAGATGTACTCTTTCTGCTGAAAATAAAAAGTTTTAAAAGCTGTGACTAAAAATTAAAGAACAGTTTTTCCCAAGCAGCTTGTCATGGAACCGTTTGAACTCTTAACTTTTCTTCCATTTTCTACTAGATTGCTAATAATGTTTTACCAGTTACTACAGTTCTTTGAGGTATGGCTTATACTGGGATTTTCTTTGACGTTCTCATTAAAATTTGATAATAATTAAGCTTTTTGAAGCTTCAAATTATATTAAAAGAACAACATTTTTTTATTCCAAATAATCTCTGGAATGCAATAATGTATAATATCTGGAATATTACATGTAAACAGCATGTACATTTTCAGTTCTTTAAGGCTGAGAAGTCAGTGAAATGATTCCCGAGTAAAATTTTATGTATTTGAAGGTTTAGTCTTTGAACTTATGAGAATGATTTTTCTTGAGAAGTTTCTAGTCTTCATATGTTTGACCTTTTTTTATGGCCCAGGTATGCACATTAGAGGGCAGTTAAGGTTTTTCCGTTTTCACTGCAATAGTCCAAAGGACTGTGAATCAGTAATTTCTTTATCTATACTTTAACAACTTCAGGCTGCTTTTCTGATCAGGCTGTGACAAAAGCTGGTTTGCAGCTTGAATTTTATTTCTGGAAAAGTACTTCAGATCCTTACTCTAACTAAATTATGAATAGTTTGTTTTTAATCATTTAATGAGGAATGGTATAATCAGCTGGATCAGTAAAACAATAAATGCAGAATCATAAACTAATTTATGTTGGAAAAGATCTGCAAGACTATCAATTCCAAGAGAAAACCCTGGATGCCAAGCCCACCCATATAAAATGTCCCTATATGCCATATCCATACATCTTTCAATTACCTACCTGCTGGGTGGTGACTGCATCAAGAGTGTTCCAGTGCTTAATAATCCTTTTGAAGAAGAAATTTTTTTGTAATATCCAATCTACAACTTCCCTGGCACAGCCTGAGACCATTTTCTCTCATTTTCCCACATCATTCCTGGGAGGATACACAAACCTTCACATCGTTAAAACCTCCTTGTAGGCAGCTGTAGAAAGCAATAACGTTTTCCTTGATCCTCCTTTCCTCCAGGCTAAATCATTCCAGCCCCCTCAGCCATTTCTCATAGTACTTGTGTTCCAGACCTTTCCCAGTTTTGCTGTCCTTCCCTGGGCAGGCTTCAGCACCGCAATACTCTTCTTGCAGCACGGGGCCCAAAAGTCAACACAGGATTTGAGGTGTGGCTTCACCATTGCTAAGTACAGGTGGAAAATTTCTTCCCTAGCCCTGCTGATCACGCTGTTTTTGATACAAGCCAGGATGTCCTTGGCCTTCTTGATCCCCTGGGCAAAGCTGGCTACAAGAGTTGGCTCAAGTTCAGGTGCTGTCAAACAGCACCCCCAGGCTCCTCTCTTCTGTACAGCTTTCCAACCACTCTACCCAGCCTGTGGCACTGCCTGGGGTTGCTGTAACCCAAGAACAGGACCTGGCACTTGGTCTTGTTGAACCTCACATAACTGGCCTCAGCCCATTGATCCAGTCTGTCCAGCCGATGTACACTCCTGTCCAATCTGTGTTATCTGAAAACTGACCAAGGATGTATTCAATCTGATCATGCAAGTCATTGTTAAAGACAATAACCACATATCTTTGGTTTTCTTCCACAACATTTGCAAAAAAAAAAAAAATCTCTTAAAATACCTACTTGTATGGATTGATTTTGGTATTCTTATGGAGTCAAGCTGTCAAGTTTCAGGAACATTATTCTGCCATTGTTTTTTCTTCTTTAAATTACTACGTTTAATGTTTATTCTTCCTTTACTGTCTTTTTGTCTTACAAGCATAGTCACAGATTGAAATGGATGGCTAAAAATGACATTGTTATACTTATTTCAAAATTATATTTTCAGGTGATAAAGTGTAAGCAATCTAGTATAAATATTAGGCAAACCTTTTTCTCTGTGTGCATTTGCTCCATTCACAGGCTCACTTCTCTGAAAATTCCTTGAGCAGAATCTGTTCAGAGGTTTCTTTGTACAGCTGAAATACAATTCTTCACTCCACAAATAGCAGTTTGCCATTTGCCAAGGTGCAGAACTTTGTTTTTGCACTTTGAACGTGAAAGGTCCAATGACATAGAGAGAAGAAAATGAGAAATATTCTGGCCAAGAGGAGCAGATTTCAGGAGTACTGTTTTTCTTTTTAAATGTGAGAGCTAGACAAAGATGTTTATAAAACCTGAGGCAGCAACGAAAGTGACCTGAAAAATGGAGGAGACAAAATGAGTTATGGGATGCCAACAGTGCTGGATGTACATTGTTTTTGAGTGGCTACCTGACACAAGTTATTTATGAATGAAATATTGACAGGTAAAGTTCATGGAGAAATAGATCTCAGAAATAAAATCGCACCAAGGAGAGATGACAGAAGTCAGAAAACGTTTCTACCACAAAAGGAAGATGACTTATTTGTCCAATCTCTGCTCTTAAAATTTACTGAGAGCCTAGAGGGCAAACTCTTAAGAAAGGGTGATGTGCTGAAGAATGTGGCCACATTCATAAGTCAGGAAAAGAGGCAAAATAAAAGGGAAAAAGTTACAAAAGAAGGAGAGACTTCCCTAAAGAGTAGGGAAAACTTGTCAATCAAAAAGCAGATTGCTACAGAGGAAGAATAAGTTAGTTAGGCCCATGAGAAGATGATGACAGTAATAGGATGTGAAAGAAGAGGAGAAGATAACCAGGAGGTTTCCAAGAAGTCAATTCAGATTCTTCTCAGACCTAAGAATATTGGAGGGACTTGCATCAACACTGCAAAATTCCCCTGTAATCAATTATTTTTATTTTAAGATTAGCCACTAGGTTTTACTTGGAACTCTGAGAAAATAGTGTTGGCCACAAAGTGTTGGTCACCCTGATAAGCTGCAGAAAATATAGAATTCAGGCTGGAAATATAGATGTTAAATGGGCTATAAGTCATGTTCATATGGGCTATAAGTCTTGTTCAAAAGTAATGAAAGAACAATCATGAGCACAGCGTAAAGTATTTCACAGAAGAGACTGAAATATTAGTTCAATAAACAAGATAACAGAGCATACTGAGTAAATAAATTACTCAAAGGAAACAAACAAATAAACACCCCCCAAAGAAGCCATAATTTAGTAATCCAAGGTTGATACAGGTCAAATTAGATTGAGGAACAGAGACCCTTTGGTATTTTCAGATTTTTCTAGGAAGAAAAATTGAGACAAAACTGACTAATGTAAAAATTATATAACTGAATTCAGTGCTCTTTAATGTAAAATTTAGAGATTTTTTTTCTGTCACTCAATAAAAAAGGATTGCTTTTTTAGAATTTGTATTAGTTGGCTTATTGTAGAAAAATTTTAAAACCCCTCGAGTTTTAGAAAACTATTGGAAAGTCATGATCCCTTTAAATTAAATCTGGAGACAGACAAAAGTGGACCTATCATATAAGCCATCTTCAGTTTAAAAACTCTAATTTTCTATTTGATTTTGATGTCCTGGAATCAAAGATCATATATAAAGAGGATAAAAAGAAAGAAAGAAAGGAAGAAAGAAAGAAAGAAAAAGAAAGAAAACAGAAAAATTAAAGTAAGAGGGGAAGAAATGTACTCAGTAGAGGAAGGCGTCTTTAAGATGGGTACAACTGTATTTCATTTTACTAACCACTGACTTTCTGCTCCATTTATCATATTTTGACAAGTTCTTGAAAACCTGTTCAGAGGGAAACTGCTTCATAAATCTGTTATCCACCGCCTGTGATGTTTAACGTATTACACTGGAAATTAAGAAAAATAATAAATCAGCAACTCAAGCCCCTACCTTACAATAAGATGGTGATTTCTGAGCTTTCAGTGAGAAAGTGACTGTATTTACCTTAAGGAAAGAATCCAGGCTGGTGAATGCCGGCTTTCCTTGCAGTAGTTTTCAGTCAGGAGTGTTCAGGACAGGACTGCTAAGCAGCAAAATACTTGCCATTATCACTGATTGCATACAACTCTGAGGCATCTATATTTCAATATAAAGCTTCTGTTGGTGTTTAAATTCCATGCAGGAGGTCACTGTCTAGCAGTTCATGCAGAGCCCACTCACAAGGATTGAATGTTGACCAGAGCATCAGGTTTGTGTGACAAGATTTTAGTAGAGGAGGCTACAGACGTGGCTGATGCGAGAAGCTTTCCTTATGTCCAACACAGCTAATACCAGCTGACTGCAACATGGACCATGGACACACCACTGACCAAGGCGGCCAGTGGCAACAGCTCTGGTATAACTTAGTTAAGAAAGGAGGAAAAAATGTGCCACTGTAAGACCAGCAGAAAAGTGGGAATGTTGGAGAGAAGCAGCTCTACAAACACCAAGGGCAGTAAAGAAGGCAGAGAAGTGGTGCTCCGGGCATGGCAGCAGAGTTCCCTCTGCAGCCCGAGGTGGAGACCAAGGTGAGGGAGCTGTGCCCCTGCAGCCCATGGAGGAGCCCAGGCCAGAGCAGATGAATGCTCCCAGAAATGCTGTGACATTATGGAAAGCCCACACTGCACCAGGGTCATGTTTGATTTTAAGGTTTTGCTATTTGTGTTGTGAAATATGGGGACTGGAGAGAGGAGGGCAAAAACTTTGTTTTTGATGTTTCCTTTGCTGTCTTCTTAAGCATTTTGATAGCATCAGATTGTGCAAGAGAACTAAGGATTATCTTCACTGTGAATGGCTTTTGTGCCCTTTCATTTGATTGGCTCATGCAGAAATCACCAAGAGGCTGCAGTGAATCACTCTGACTCATTACCTTGAAGTAATAGGTTAGGATTTTTACAATTTTATCTGGCTGCAAATGTGATTTAAAAATTTTTATATTGTCTTCAAAACATGAATTCACAGAAGGATAAAACCAGAATAAAAATCACTTTTCTTGATTCAGCTAATATTGTCTTCAACAAAATTAAGAGTGGGGGGGCTTCAGCCTTGTTTTGTTTGGAGTTTTTTTTTTTTAATTTGAAGGAAAGGTTTTTCTACAGGAAAGTACTACCATCAAAACAAACAACTAAAGCATGAAACTGACACTTCTCTGTTCTATTTTTACTGCTCTTACAAGATTTGTTATGTAGTATTTGGCATAAGAGATCCATTGTGCTTTAATTTTCCATCTGTGTAAAGGAAATGATGTGCTATAACATTGTTTGCTATAAAAGGGTATTTTGCTGTTAATGTTTTTTTTGCAGAAATGGTTAATTGCAAGTAACCTAGCAGTTATAGAAGTTAAAACTCCAGTCTGGAAGACCTCTGGAAGTCATCCTCTGTGTGTGGGAGCATCTGTCTATGTGTAACTTTCAGCATTTATTTGTAAATTAGACAAGAAAGCTTAACATCCACATCAGAATAGAACATCTGGCCCTAAAGAGGTCATATTAATGTGTTATAGCAGAGTTAGAGCCAGAATTAAAACCCAAGCTCTTCTTCTTTGAACTACAGACCTAAGACAGTGCAGAGAGGCTTTAATATGAACTACTACTCTAGGTAATATATTTAGTGAGTGTTAACTTCACTCTTTGCATTGAATATATGTAATTAAACAAACAAAAATTATTAGTTTATATTATTTTGATTCATTTTTTACTTCATGACATGTATAGCCACTCATCTTTAAAGAAGACTCTTTTTTTTGTACCAGTTATATTATGCATTATGGAAGCTGCAGTGTATCTGAAGCAAACTTATAGTCAAAATATATTTAAACTATAGTATACTTATTGAAGGATACTTTTTCCTAAATCAAATTCAGAATGAATTTAATCCTTGAGGTTTGAGAACTAATAATAGTATTTATAAATTTGTAATAACTAGCAGCCCTGCTTAATGTGCAACTTTTAAATATCTAAATTGTTTTGAAAGATGTTTGACTGGAGTCCTTTAGAAGTGAATGTAAGGGACTAATGTGTGTGTCTCAAACACTGATGTCTGGATGGCTGTGGAGACAACCAAGAATTGTTTCCAATAACTAACACACCAGTTTCCAGGCCAAGCACATAATTTACTAATCAAATTTTGTGGTTTTTTGCAGATCCTCTGACTGTCTTTCGATCACATGCATTCATAAACCTTGGGTGTTCCCTTTCCCTTAAGAGTAGGATGTTGCACACAGGTTAAGTGTACTATGCATTACATATGAAAGTGTTGCATTTATTGCTATCTAATTTCCAGCTTCTTCTCTCACGCTGAGGCTATCAAAGTGAAAGAGCACTACTTATAGTAGTCTCAAAGTGCTTTCAAGCATCAGCACTAGAACACTTACAGGGTGTACTAGAAGATATTTAAACACCATGATTTTTTCGCACTTAAATTTGCTTGCTTATTTGACAATCAATAGTATTGAAGAGGTGGCTTGATAGCAAATTGTTTTTCCTGCTGGAAATGTTAAAAACTCCATGGGTGGTCTCATGAACTTTTCAGATTTAAAGTGGTGCAAATGGTATAGGAGAAAATTTATATTAATACCTGCAGTAGCCAAAGAGACAGAAGTAGCAACTAACTAAAATAAATTTATAGAGGAGAAAAATAGAACAAAACTAGGCAGAAATCCTCTCTGTCTCAATGGAACAAGGGACTTGGCTCTATTTTATATAAATGGGTATCTGGAAAGAATGAGAGAGGTTTTACTGCAAATGATTCTCACTGGAAGACTGAACACATACTCAGATAATGAGATTTTCTTACAAGAAGCTGCGGTAGATGAGTCTATCATAAAGTCTTCATATGAACAAATGGAGAAAGAAGAATGCATAAGAGCTAAGTGCAAAGATAGACTTACATTTTTGGTGAGGGAATAACACTACAGAATAGTTACAAGACTATATATTTATTATAAAAATGATACACAGTGAGTAAAAAACATCAGAGGACTTAAGAAAATCAATTTTTATTTTTCCTTTAATCTCTGTCATATAGATGTCGTATATGAGGCTTTAAAATTTCTTAAGATACTAAATATCTTCATTCCTTACCTGTGACTTAAGGATCATGCATACAAGGCACAGAGTGGTCAAATATTTCTATGTAACAAGTTTGAATTAAAAAATACATCCCCAAGAGACTGGTCAACACCCTCAACATTGTACGGTGTATGGTGTACATTCAAGAATACTCTCTTCTCATGCTTAAAATTTCTTTCTGCACCTGTAAGTCTGAATAAATGGTTAGCTGAACCTGATCGATCCCTACAAACCTTCTGTTTTGAAAAATTGCCATTTCACTCTGAAAAGATTTCCTTCAGAGTTCCTTAAATGCACATAATGAGGTGTATTGAAAAACATGTATTGATCAAAATATGATTTGTAGCCCAATAAGGGGTAAAATTGCCCCCCAGTGTTTTCTGCACAGAAATAACCTGACCTCCAACACTTCTGCCACAGCAGTATGAGTTTTATTCTGAATCAGGACAGATAGTTGCAATAAAACCAGCCACAGTTCTGTGACATGTGCAAACATGCCAAACAGACAACTTCCAGACAATCAAATGCATTCTGCCTTCTGGAAATGTCAGATAACCTCCTGTGTTGTCTCACACATGAAAAATCAGAGTAGTAGGCCACTGTGTCATCTAGGTCTTTGAACAGGAGATTATAAAGAAAGGTGTGAAAATACATGAATAAAACAGAAATTACCCTTTCCCATTGTTTTCCACAGACTTCAGATTCTGATTCACAGCAGATTTACTATGGAAGGTGAATTTACAGTATCTCTAACCCATATAAACCAGACCTTTAAGTATTTTTATTTGCAATTACTTAAGTGACACCCTGAAGCTGAGTATTTTGTAATGCAGCAATTCTAAGAAGATTATTTAATGTCATGCAAATTGATAGGCTATTTCCAAGGCTTTTATGAGAGAATAATATCTCTAAAGCAGACAAGAGAAAAAAAGCGTTGCTACCAGGTCGGGCTGATGTGATGCCTTGCATTCAGTTATGTACAATGTGTCACAGTACTGATATTAAATCTAGCTGTGGTGGAAGAGATAAGTCTACACTGGTTATGTCTGAAGAAATGCTAATATATTGACATAAAGAAATTTTTCAAATCAAAAAGACTGAGGATTGGTATACGTTTTTCATTTTCCATGAGTCCAGTACTTATTTTTATGCAAATGGAGGAAAAAAGTCAATTCTTTGGGAGTTGAGTTTGTTTTGGATTTTTAATCAGAAAGCATATATGTCTGTAGATTATACTTAGACTTTGTATTGTTTCATATGGCATTCATAGTTTTCTTCTTGAAGACCATTCTAATCACATAAAAAGCATTTTTTTTTGCTTTGTAACTGAGCCCATTCATGATGTCTTCACACATAAAAAAGAGAAGAAATAGTGTTTAATGCTCTACATTCTGTGCCTCTTTCCAGGAGCATCCTGAACTTCCAGAATGCCATTTTGAATCACTACCTTTAGACCCCTAAACATGACTCATTTTCTGAGAAAGAATTTTTGAAAATTACACTTGTGCTTTGAAGCAAAAGAAACCTTTTTTTACAGTAAAATCAGTGCAATAATGTAGTCTTCACTATAATTTGTCATTCAGAAATCTATTAATTTGTATCACTTCTTGAGATACCCACACATCTTTGCTATTTTAAAGTGTTACATTGCTGATAGCTCCTTAACTGAGCATAACTGTTAACCAAAAATAAGATGTGAAAATATATGAAAAGGTGGAAAAAGATACAAGGCAAAGGCAAAAGAATTAATATATCTATGCTCATGCCAAATGCATTTTTCCTAAATAATCTACCACTTGGTCAAATCTGATGAACTATTTCTCTGTCTGAGCTCCATATTTGCAATGTATCTGCAACTAAGGAAATTAAAAATTTGTATAAAAGGAACAAATTTTATTTGTCAGTGATAAGAGAGAAATAAATTGGAATAAACAGCTTTTGAGAGCCTTAGTATCCATAATTCACTAACCTGACCACAGCTTTCATTTCAAATTAATTTTCTACACTGCCAGGTGGCCATGCTGGCTGCATATTATTCTTCAGGAAGAGATTTGAAAACTAAATGAGCCCAAATTCCAGGTAGAATGAAATAAGAATAGTTACCTCTGTTCTGCAGGACAGATTAAGAAAACAAGATATTTGTCTTTCTGTGAAATTATATGCAAGGCAAATAAAGTCACACCTAAAAGGATTTTGATTTCTTTAATGTGTTATGAGGTTCATTGACTTAATTCTGTTTCCCACTATATTTGAATATATCTAGATGAAATTAACAAGGATATTTCAGAATATTAAAAGAGGAGTGTTTTTTTTAATTTATTTGAGTTGTTGTTGGTTTTGCTGATAAAAGTGATCCCAACAAGGACTGAAACACATTTTTATCAGCAGAAAGTTCCCTTGCCCTTTTAAACAAGGAATTGGATTCACAAACAGGGCACAGGACACAGTGCTCCCAGCATAACACACTGGTTCTATTCTGCCTCAGATTTCAGGGAAATCCTACAGGCTACATAAGAAGTTATGAAAGTATAATATGTTTGTTTCAAAAAGGAAGGCAAAGACTCAGAGGTGAACTATTCTGTAGACTAGAACCACAAGATCAAGAGAACAGTGCTGAAGTAAATGAAAGGAAAATCAAAAATAGAATTTTATTTTCAAGAGCATGGAGAATTCTCTCCTTTTGTCTGATTTTTTAGTAACAGCATTTTTTAGATGTAGAATAACAATAACTGAACTTTGCAAATGTATATGCTAATGTTTGACATTTCTGAAAGAGTGTAGAATAATTCTGAATTTGTCTGTCTAATTCAGTGTTAGACAAGGCTACTGTCCACAGGAAAATATTGCAGCTATACGCAAATAATGTTGACATATTTTGAAACATCTTCAAAAAACTGGAACTGTAAATACTGTTCCACTACTTTTAAGCATAGAGATTATTGTGGGAATAAATCATAATCCCTTTTTGTTTATTTATTTCAAAAAGTGAAAGGAAGATTTTTTGCCTTTTTATCAACTCCTTGTTGAGAAGGAGAGGGAGTTCTAAAACAGCTTGGCAAACAGATTGTCTTCCTTTTTGTTTATAATTTCTTATAATCAAAAATAGCAGTAATGCATCTTCAACCTGGATAATACCAGCTCAGGGACTTTAGTCTTCTTAGGTTAATTTGCATGATGATCCATATGTACCATAATAGCGTTTCATTTTTTTATCATCTGCTGTTGTTTTTATAATTTTTTTTTTTTTTAAGAAGAAAAAGAAAGCAGTTTTCCTTAAATAATATTCAGCTATTTCCCTGGAGATATAAATTGCATGAGGCAAAACTGGAAGGAAAGGAAATACTATGTTCTCTTAGCTATTATATTTATTGTGATGCTTCTGTATGTTATGATCGTATCTCAGGATGTCTAATTAAAGGTCTTCTCCCCCTTCCTCCTGCCAAGTCTGAAAAAAGAATAGATCATTTGAATTTTTCCTCTGGGTAAAATAGTGCCATCGATCTTGAAACAAGATTTTCATAAGCTTTTCAGTTTAAACATTAGCATACTCTTTTTAGGGAGTCTTTCTACTCTGGCTCAGGAAGAAAAGACTGAATTTGCCTAAGTAAGGCTAGTTTGTTATCCAGGGTGAGTGAGAAATTAGCACTTGAACAGCAGAGAGAAGGAACACTCCTGTATTCTCTGCTTAATTTGGAAAGTTTTGAGCTCATTTATGTCAATGAAGACATCCTCTGTTTTTATGCTATCTCCTATAGGTCTCTTCTGGGTGACACCTGGGTCCATTGTTCTGTCTAGTTGGAAATTCACCACACTCCAGGGGAGGAATTAAAAAACACATTTCTCAAAGTACCATTCAAACAGAAAAAAAATTATGAGAAGGTTTTGGTCTCTTCCGCAACCAACCACTACTTTGAAACTACCTCATTGCCCTGATGAGGTGCACCAGACAGGTTAAACTGGGCTCAGAATCTGAACTACTCCATTACCAAGAATTACTAGAGATTTTTAGAAGTGCAATTCACAACCTGTGACTGGTGAAAATGTCACCAGTCTTTTCTGCCCCAGATAAAGTGAAAGCAGAATATTCTACTGTGAGAGAAAGCCATGAGGCTAATAGATCTATTTTCCATCTATTTTCCAGCACTGTTCCAATTAGTGCTGCTGTCTGTGCTGCATACAACTTCATTCTGACTTTGGGCTGTTGTATTAAACCGCTTTATCATATTTCCATATGGAGCAAAAAACACATGCATACAAGTTGCTTTTTAAATTTCAATTAACTTAAGCTATCAGTGCCATAAGAAATAGTACTTTACTTATTATTCCTTATTTTTCAGTAGCAAAATATGGTCAAAGACTAATCAAAAAGAGATGCACTGAGAAAAACCTTATGGCAGATATACAGTGGTGTTGCTGAAATATGGTGTAATTAAAGGTGGAAGAAATTCTGCCTTATAGTCTTCATCTATTCCAATTTTTAGAGTTTGTTTCTTTATACTTTATTGCTTGTTCCCTCCCATTTTTACCACATGAATTGTCATCTGGAATATTGAGTGTGTCACCTTTACAGGGGAACATGCCCTAATTCCTTTGAGGAATTTCGCAGCTGTTGATTCCTAATACACTAGCTGTCTCTGTCTCTTCTCGAAAAATCTTGGCAGGCTATCATGAATCAGTGGTTTGGACAGCTTAAAGAATCACTATAAACATATTGGAAAAAAGCAAGATTCATCTGTATTTGTATGTGTAAAGGTACCTATCAAAAATTCCCATTGGGTTCAGTGGAATATTCATGTCAAATCCTTCGTGTTTCTCATCAGGCAAAGGTTGCACCTCAAGGAGTTTGTGTCTGTAGGGCAGTTCCAGACCTTTTCAAAAGGTTTCATAATGATGGTACCCTTTCACTCAGGCTATGATTCAGAGGAATAATTTGCCATCGCTAGGTATAATTATTAACCCTTCTTTCCCCACGTAGGTCAGGCACCTGATATTGCTGGTATGCCCAGAACTGTTTCCACCTTTACCTTGCAAGAGCTCCTGATATGGACAGGGGACACTTCACCACACAACTGGTGTCATAAAGGGGCACTTCACCATTCAGCTCGTTCAGTCAAGCCTTGTCAGGAGCTCCTGAGATCACAGAACAGGTCCAAGGAAGGGGGCGTTGGGGTGGAGGGGGGAGGACCACACTTTTGAGAAGTTAATAGGCATTGATTCACACATACAAGATGTTAATAAGCATTGATTCCTTAAGAAGAAAAAGATGTCAGCAGTGTTTGAGATTTGGAACTGAACATTTTGTATAATTATATTAAGAGTTTTGGGTTTTATCAGTAGCTCAAACAAGTATTAAACAACTTTTAAAAGGTGAAGGCCCTTACACTATATGTCTATGTAAATATCAAATATAGATATAGAAACATGTAATGTATAGTGACTCCAAGTACTTGCATTTTCTTGTAATTAGAAATCAAAACCAGTAACTTTTAAAATAATAATATTAATAAAAAGGCAAGACTTGTTGGATTATACAGCTTAGTCTTCAATAAACAAGATCTATTTGAAATGTTCAAATGCTTACTCTTCTTTCCTATCAGAAAGTATAATCCAATGAAGAACATTTTCATGATTTTGATTAATTCCACTACAAAGTTTTATACAACACTGGAATCAATCATATTGTCTAACCTGACTTATCCTAGCAATTTTGAAATGCATGGCTATGCAAATATGATTTCTTTTAAATACAGCACTTGAAAGAAAAAATATTTACTTCCATTTTTTTTGGTAAAAAAGCAGAATAAAAAAGGTTAGCAATGAAATATGCATAGGCACTTACAAAAACGTTCTCCCAGCATGGTTTATTAGAAATTTTTTTATGTCCTATTGAAAGAACATATGACCCAAACTTGAACTCATTTCTATTGGAAGTGATGATGCATTGCAATAATCTGGAAGCATGCTGTGGAAAAACTCAAAAGCAGAAGGGGAAATCTGGCCCCATTTTTTTGGCTTGCTGTGAAGACAGAATTAGGGAAAGATTTTTCTGCTAAAGCTTAGAGGAAGAATAAGAATATTTGAAAGCTGAAATATGAAACAAGGTCTGATCTCTTACTTCCCCCAAACTGAAGAGTCAGAACAGACTCGTGAAGGTTCACAATTTATATCCTATTTCAGCTACAATAGAAGAATAATTTTCATAACAAATCAATTGGTGAACCAGACAGTTTTAGGTATGTGACAGTGTTCTCAACACATTACTCACTAACTATACTAGCACTTTGGATTCAATCCTCTCTTCCAGAGTAACCCATTTAATTTCAATTTTTAAGAAGATCATGGTGAAAAGAGCATTTATCTATTAAAACATAAAAAAAATATGTTTTTAAGTCTGTCTAGAAATACCAGTTATTTCTGTTTCTCTCATATATCCAGATCTTTGGTAGGCAGATAATAAAGCTTGTTTAAGAAGTAAGGAGAAAGATTATTGAAAGACAGTACTAAAATTTAGGGGTTCAAGTTCAACTGCAGGAATGATCTCATGCAAAGACAGTTAACAACTGTCACTTTGACTACTTCTTTCCTTATCTCTAAGCAGGCAGACATGCTGCTAAAATCTAAGAATAAGTACAGCTATCTTCTTGTGCTCATGTTCAATTTGCATTAAGTTCTCATTTAATCTCTGAATTTCATCAGTGTCAAAATAGAAAGAACTATTTTTATTTTAAAGCAATTAACCATTACTTTCAGAAAGTAAGAAAAATTGAAATAGAAGAAGTTCTTGCATTATTTTTTCTTGTTTAATGAAATTTTGATAAGCTATACAGCAACATCTTTTATCCTCCATATTACCACTAGCCTTATCCAGCTAATTGTGCAAATAAATATGCAACTCAGCAGAATTCAGAAAAAATTCAGTCTTTCCATACAAGAGAAGAATAGAACACAACAATAGTTTCAGAAAATGCTTTCCTTGAAATGCATTAGTCATGTGTCTATTGCAATCCTTCCCTGAACACAAAAAAACTTGTTCACAGTATCAGAAATTTAATTTATGTATCATACATACTCAGTAAATGCATGTCCTACCCTGACAGCAAGTATATGAACCAGGGAAAAAAATTAATTAGAAGTTAAACCGTAGCAAATAGACTTCAGGATGCACTTATTCAGTATGAAAAATCATCTGAAGAAGGAAACAAAATAATTTCTGTCCTCAACCTCTCATTCATACAGACTTTTACTACTGTAGTTAACAGTAAAATAGTTTTATATGCTTGGTCACGATGTACAAAATATTCTAGCTAAATTTTGGCAAAATAGATGGCTGGATCATAGGCCAGCTAAGGCTTCTGGACAAGGAAGCAATTTGTCTTTGAGAGTAGAACATGCTCATCTCTAAAAAGGTATGTGCATTGCAGATGGAGTTTGAAGGAAGAATAACTAGAAAGGCACAAGTATCAAGTGTGAAAATGAGACATTTCTAAGGTACTGGATCATACTCATTGCAAGCAGGGAACGCTGGCATGGGCTGATAGTAGAGACATTGAGAGTACAGGCACAAGATGATACCCCAGGGACACCAGAGGCCCAGCACAAAACATTGAGAATATTTTCTGAACATTTAGAGCCACATAAAGCAGTATTCAGGGCAAACAAAGCTAAAAAACTATGCAAAATGATTCACACACACCAATGTCCACTGCATGGGAAGGAAGCAGGAGGAGCTGGATGTTATGACCTAATTGCTGTTGTTGACACGTGATGGAACAAAATGCCTAAGTGGAGCCTTGCATCTGCTGAAAATGTGGCACAGCAAACTGTAAGCTGTTCAGGACACTCTTGGAGGTAGTCGAGAATAATTTTTTATTCTAAACAAAAGAGAAGTGTTACTAGGCCTGTTGCTCATCAACACAGAATAGCCAGTTAAGGATGTCAAGATTGGTGGCAGCCTGGGCTGTAGTCATGATGTCCTAGTGGAATTCAGAGTCTTGAGGGACATGGACCTTGTGAAGAATAGATTCAGTATGCTGTAATTTAGGAAAACAAACTGTCTGTTGTTTAAGGCAGTAATGAATAAGACCCTCCTGGGAAATGGATCTCAGGGACAATGAAGCTGAACAGTGCTGTCAGCTCTGTTCAGGGCATTTTTCTTAGAGCACTGGAGCTCATGATTCCCACATGTATTAATTTGGACAAGGAAAGCCCAAGAACAGCATGGCTCAATAGGATCTCCTGCTCAAAGTAAAGAATAAGAGGGAAAAATGCAGACAGAGGAACCAGGAATGTGTCTCTGGAGAAGAATATAGGAACACTATTCAGATGTGTGGGGATTTGGTTAGGAATGACAAAACACAGTTGGAGAAGAGAAGGCTCCAGAGAGACCTTATCGTGACTTTTCACGATATAAAAAGGATCTTATAAAAAAGATGGAGAAATATTTCATATAAAGAAGATATTCTTAACTGTGAGGGTAATGAGGCACTGGAACATGTGGCCCTGAGATGCTGTGGATTCCCTGTCTCTGGAAAAGCTCAAAGCCTGCTTGGAGGGGGCATTGAGAAACCCAGTCTGGTGAAAGGTGTCCCTATCCATGTCAGGGGCGATGGACCTAGATGGTCTTTAAGGTCTGTTCCAACTCAAATAATTATATGATTGTGTAATTAATTTGTCTTCATACATTTTTAGCAGTTCACTCAGCCACTTAGAGGGCGAGAAGAGCAGTGAGCAAGAAGAGCTGAGAAAGGTTTGTTGTTATATGTCTCCTGAGAAAGGCTATTGTGCTTTAAGAAAATTTTTCATGTCTTTATATCCGTAAGTCTAACAACTCAGGTTAAACATGTGAAGGAAGAGTAGGCTCCTGTGCACGGTTGGGGGTGTTGGGAGGCAGAGATCTCTGAAGCTTGCTCTTGGGGGAAGAGGTTTATTGGAGAATTCAGGGATGCTCGAGCCTCGTGCTCTCAGGCGTAGCACGTGGCCGGGCTTAGGAGGATGGGGGAGGGGAGAGAGAAACGGAGGGTTTAGGAGAGGGGAAGCCCCAGGGAGAGAGGAAGTCCAAGAGGGGAGGAGAGGGCCAAGAGAGGGAGGAAGTCCAAGAGAGGAGAGGGCCAAGAGGCCGCATGGCCGCTCGGAGCCCCCTTTTCAGGGGTTCCTAGGTGGGCTGGGACAAGGCATGGGCCAATGGGGTTACAGACTCTGTTTTAGGGGCAGGTACAGAGGTGCGGGATGAACCACAATCTTTTGCAGGGTGGGAGGAACAGTCCATTTCACTCCAGGATTCATCCAAGGGTAGAAGTGACATCCGGCTAGCTAAAATAACAATCGTATCTATCTATCCTCTGCAACAATTGCCCCTTTTCGTTAAACTTTTGAAAAGGTAAATACAGACTTAATTACTATTTTTGCACAACTTGGGGTACATAACATATTGCTAATGAAACTACACTTATTACTCTAAAAACAATCAAGCTTACTTTACAGAGTTCCTTCAGCCAAGATGCAGAGCTCAAACCTTCAGTTAAACTGTTTAGTTAGATTATTAATTGTAATCAAGGTGGCGTTTATTTCTTTACTGATTGAGCATTTTAACCATTTGAATACTTTAGTCTAATGGAAGAATTTAACTGAGGTAGTGTTATAAAAACCTTTTGGGGAAGGTTCTATAATTGACTAGGTTGAAAAAGTCTATTAGAGCTTTGTATCAGTTAGAGATATGGTATCAGAGCTTGCAGTCTTGGCCAGAGTTACTCAGGCATTTGTCTTTGGTTAACCTATAGGTGAAACTTCAATACAAAAATTTGAAATAAGAGAACAAATGTAACAAGGGTACAAAATTAACATGTATGTGAAAATAAATGTCCATAGTCTTGAATTGTTTCTGGCAGGTAGTTTTCATCTCGTCTTAGCACAGTTCAAATCTGAGCACTTGCTTCTTGGTTTGCACCTGCAAAGTCACTGCCACTGGTGAGGGCACTGCCAGATTTCGGTGTATGGCCTTACATTCTTTGCCGGGGTCCATCTGAGTCCTTCGCCTGTAGAGACACAAGCAAACCCTCTCTCCCACGTTACAAGGTTGCATGGGCTTTCTATTTGTCCTGTGACTGAGGTCTTGATCAAGACTTTTATTTTTACTTTTTTGTTGTTCAGGAAGTGTCTGTAAATGGGGATGTCAGGCTGTCCTATACAGCAATTTGAAAAATTGTATGCGTATGGGGCTTTGCTGAAGCTATTTTGGGGTGTGGCCTTATATATTCCCCTTGTCTGTTTTAATAAGCTGCTTTTTAGGGTTTTAGATGTCTTTTCTATGGTACCCCCCAACAGCTGGTAACCATAAGAGAAACGGAAGCAACTATCTCCTGCTGTTACTAGGAATTCTCTCTTGTCCAGAGATGGGACAGCCGTCCACTCTCTGGGACCATGAGGGTTGGATATATGCCTGTCTATCAGTTGGAGGCCATCAATGCTCCCCTGAGCATCCTGGGAAACTGAGGCAGCAGGGGTGGTACTGGTAGGGCTAGCACAGTTCTCTGTGGATCCTGTACTCGTCAAAGCAGCTGCCAGGTGCTGTTCCTCTTTCCCTGGCTGCATGCTAAGCTGTAAGTCAGCTGCAGCTGCCAACAGCTGGGGCAGAGGGGCAGGAGTGGAGACTGTCAGCAAAGGCTCATGGGAGAAACCTGAGGATGCAGAGGGATCTCTCCAAGCTGAGGCTGCAGCTGTGGAATGTGGATGCAGCCTAGGAGAGGAAGCGGGGGCATCCAGGGGCTGTAGGGGAGGCGGTGGGGTGACGAGAACTACTTGTTGCACGGCTGGCCGGAGTTCCGGGCGGGCACCCGGCACGGAGGGCTTTAGCGGCAAACCCGGAAGCGACTCGGTGGTCCCCGGCGTCGGCGGTGGGGCTCCTTCTGGCGGCTCCGGGGGTTCTGCCGGCGCCGCCGCTGAGCTCGGGGGTTCTGGCTGATCGCAGACCGCGGCATGGGGCGCGGGGGGAGCGGCGGGCTCCGTCGGCGGCGCGGCAGAGGCGGCGGGAACCGGCCAGACCGGGGGCACCGCGAACCGCGCATTCGCGGGGCGCACCACGTGGTCCGCCGGCCGAACCAAGATGGCGGCCGCGTCTGCCGCCCCGCCGGAGCCGTCTGATGTTGGGCCCGCACCGCGGGGGGGTTGCCGGGAGGCGGGGGGTGGTGGGGTCGCGGCACGGGGCGCGGCGGGAGTGGCAGGCGGCGCGGCAGAGGCGACGGGGACCGGCCGGACCGGGGGCACCGCGAACTGCGCATGCGCGGGGCGCACCACGTGGTCCGCCGGCCGAACCAAGATGGCGGCCGCGTCTGCCGCCCCGCCGGAGCATGCTGACGATGGGCACGTTCCGCGGGGGGGTTTGCGGGGGGCGGGGGGTGGCGGGGTCGCGGCGCGGGGACCCGGGGTGTCCCCCCACGGCCGGGGCTCGGGCTGGGGTGGGCGCACCGGGCTTCCCGGTGCTTCCTGTCGCACGTCCGGGATTGGGGGCGTGGCCAAGCGCCCTCCCGGCGCGGGCAGCGGCGGCAAGGCAGCGGCGGCTGTGATCGCCGGATCGAGCGTTTGTAGAAACGCGGCGAAGGCGCTTTGTAAGGAGCCAACGAAAGTAGCAATCGCCGCTGCTATTAGAGGGTTTTCGGGGGGAGCCGGGGCGGGCACAAGCCCCGCGGCCAGTGGGGGGGGCGGGGCGGGGGCCGGGACAGGAGCGGCGACCGCGGCGGCCGGGGGTGGGGTCATGGTGGAGTCGGGAGGGGCGGGGGCGGCCGCGGCGGGGGCCGCCGAGCCCGGCGGCAGGTGGCGCGGCGCGGGGATCGGGGGGGTGCGGGGGGTGGTCGCGGGGGCCGGAGCAGCCGCGGCGGTTGGGGGTGGGGTCGCGGTCGCGGCGGAAGCGGCAGGGGTGGAAGCGGCCGCGGGGGCCGGCGCCCGGCGGCGCGGCGCGGGGGTTGGGTGGGGGGTTGCAGGGGCCGGGGCGGGGGCGGCGGGAACCGCGTCACTCAGGGGGGCGGCCGCGGCGGTTGCGGCCGGGGCCGCGGCGGGAGGGGGAGGGGCGGGGCGGAAGGGGATCGCGGCGCGGTCGTCAGCAGCCGCGTGGGCCGGCCACATGGCCGGGACCGGCTTTCGCGGAACGAACAATTCGGCCACAGCTCTAAAAGCTGGGAGTAACCTGCAAGCAACGGCGTCTCTCCTGGAAATCTCAATAAAAAGCTTATCACCTACTGAGTCCCAGAATTCTTTGGTAAAGGCGGCTGATCGATCCGCATGAGGGAAGTGGGGCAGGACCCATTCCAAAAGGGATTTTAACTCTTTCTTAGGCAAACTACTGTTATAACTACGTAACAGATGGTTCAATTGTTTATAGAGATCTCTATCTTGGGTAGAGTGGGATTGTCCCATATTTTAGACCTGTGTAGCTCACCTCGAGTTCGCAAAAGCAGAGATCCTCTCCTCAGGACTCTGCACAGGTCCCCTCAGAGCTCCGGCGCCTCTCCGGACGGCTTTTCCGTGCTCGGGACCTTCAGACCTCCCCCCTCGGGGCTTCCAGCGCAGGCAGTGCTAGGCAGTGCTCGGTGCGCTCTCTTAACGTGGCCACGTGCCACCGGCTCACAGCTCCTTGCTCGGGCAGTCCCAAGAGCTCCAAAAGCCGGCTATTTACAGGCGATGGTGCTCGAGGGTAAATTGCCTCGGCAAACTTTAAAGAGATAAGGCTTCTACGTTGCTTAGCAACGACAGCCTGTGCTCAGAGCGAAGAGGAGGCTATCACAGGTAATTACCGTGCATGGAGGTGTCGAAATTCGTGGATTCGTTTTTCTTTCACGTTGGGCGCCAGTTGAGGGAAGAGTAGGCTCCTCTTGCACGGTTGGGGTGTAGGGAGGCAGAGATCTCTGAAGCTTGCTCTTGGGGGAAGAGGTTTATTGGAGAATTCAGGGATGCCCAGGCCTCGTGCTCTCAGGCGTAGCACGTGGCTGGGCTTAGGAGGACGGGGGAGGGGAGAGAGAAACAGAGGGTTTAGGAGAGGGGAAGCCCCAGGGAGGGAGGAAGTCCAAGAGGGGAGGAGAGGGCCAAGAGAGGAGAGGGCCAAGAGAGGGAGGAAATCCAAGAGGCCGCATGGCCGCTCGGAGCCCCCTTTTCAGGGGTTCCTAGGTGGGCTGGGACAAGGCATGGGCCAATGGGGTTACAGACTCTGTTTTAGGGGCAGGTACAGAGGTGCGGGATGAACCACAATCTTTTGCAGGGTGGGAGGAACAGTCCATTTCACTCCAGGATTCATCCAAGGGTAGAAGTGACATCCGGCTAGCTAAAATAACAATCGTATCTATCTATCCTCTGCAACAAACATGCACACAAAAATCAATTTCTTTGTAGTCCTTTTTAATTTGTGATAAAAGTTCAAGTTGATTTTTATGTGGTTTAGAGTTTTGTAATGGAAATTATATAACAGAGTTGCTGTCACCTTGACCTGTTTTCTAAATCTCCTGTGGAAATCTGTAAAATTATACATACGCCCACACAAAATTTAATAGCATAGGGTAGGCAGAAAACATTGTGTTTCATTTCGAACAGACTTGCTGAGGACATTTGAAAAAAATCAACTGTTTGGAACATTTGAGTCTTTTTTCTGTGATTCATCCTATGAACTTGTTTTACCATCCACTAAATAACCATTTATATTCAGAAAGTATAAAATCCTGATATGACAAATTGATTTCAATATCTCTTCTTTGCAGATGGCGATAATTGATATATTTGACAAAATTTATGAGTCAGAGAGAGAGAAAAGTGAAGTTATATTACAAGAAAGGAAGAAATGGAGCATTATTAAGAATCTCTACTATATTATTAAAATAGAAAAGTAAGTAGAAAAACATGTAGGCATAAAACATATATTCTGACATTTGTCATCAATTATTGTTACTGTAAAATATTAATATGAGCCATTAAGCTAAAAAAGGCAACTGCCATTTTGAAAAAAAAGCACAAGTTCTTAAGCAAATCTCACAAAAAAATTACTTATATATTATTATAAATTATTTATATATATTTATATATATGAAATATTTTCATCATACATTCTGAATTTTTGGCAGATATATTCATCATGGTTCAGCAGCTGCTTGTGGTTTGGGCTGACTTTTTAATGGCAGGTACAAAATGTACTGAGTTCAAAGTCCTTGTAGGATGGGGAAGGGGGGAATTCTTTTTTCTAGAGTGATGGTTGAGCTGCTAAATTACCTATTCAATTGAAAAGGAGGGAAAAATTGGTTCTCGGTGTTTAAAAAATATTTATGAACCAGTGTGAAAATGTTTTGGAAAAAAAACCCACCACTTTTTTCTCCTGGCAGGTGAAAAGGAAAAAAAAAAGGCTTATTGTGGGTTTATATTTTTGTATTTATGGCAAGTTGGTTATGTATTATGTTGTCCATACAGTCTTTGAGGTCTGAAATTATCCTGTTGCCAATACTCTTCCATATGATTTTTTTTCAGCATGTTTTCCACATATTTTATTCATTGTTCTTCTTTTTTTAGATGCTTAGGAGTACTGGAGGATTTTAAAATTCGCCTCTTAAACTGTCCACCTCTAAGTCCAAGATCAGGTGTGCAACCCTACAAAACTTGCAACTGCAAATAAAGTCAATTTTGGTTCATCAGTGAAGAAAGGAAATTTCTCAGTGACTGTAACATACATAGCTTGGAGTTAAGATATTTAGAATTACGAGACAGTAAGAGAGACCATGCTGCCTGGAACATTTGATTGTTCTTTATCTGTCCCTGACTATTCTGTCCCTTTTCAGTCATTGACAAATTTTAAAAAGCATTATTAAATGAAGAATTTTCTTGGTAGAATCAATCACTGAAAGTATTAAATTTATTTCCATTAAATACCCCAACAAATAAAGGAGGAGAGATAAAGATTTCTGAAGATTTTTTTGGTATCTCATTTCCCTGTTATGCAACTTAAAACCTGTCCAAATATACAGTAAGGCAGAAGGCTTTTAAGTACTCCCATGTCATTCCTCAATTCCATTTTCTCTCTGCCTTAAATATTGAGGCCAGTATTGAACTTCATAAGAAAGGAAAATCAGATGCAGGAACATTAAAATTAATAGAGATAGGACAGCCTTATAAGAAGCAATGTATGATTTTTATTTTCATGGAATATCTCATGCTACATGACTGCAAATGTCTCTGCAGCACCAGCATTTCCACAATGCAGAAACTTATCTTCTTCCTCTGTATCTTTTATCAAACTTTGGGCACCTATTGATTTTTCTGTATGTGTGCTAGGAAAGCCAAACCAAACCAGACAGATTGATTACATGTTTATAAACTTTCATCCATTTAGACTAAAAAGGTTTAAATTTCAGCTCCTCATCTCCTTCTATTAATTAAGAGTTACATCCTCCAGCATACAAAATTTTACCTACAAACCGTATTTCATAATTTTTTACCCTAAGGTGAAATACAAATAGAATTAGATGTTTGAGGTTTAATTTCCTTGAAATAAAAGTATTTAGAGCTGCATTCTTGTGGCAAATTCTTCAAGGAAAATCCCTGAAGGAACTGTGAAATATAATTTTCTTTTTTTTTTTTTTTTCAGACAGTGATTAATTTTCAGGTCCAGGCATGGGAATTCCTTCTCTATGGAATCAGACATTACCACTAGACAATGAATGCTAGTAATTATCTTTTCCTTGCTCCTATTTTAGCTCCCCTATACTATCATTCATTAAAAAACCAAAAAACAAGAAAAATAAATTCCATTTATGGCACCTAAGTTTATAGTTTTGATACAATGATTTCCAGCAATCCTTTAAGAACTTTGAATTCCACCACAACTTTTTACTCTTTTCATGATTATTTTTCAAAATTACTAAATATATATTTTAATTTATTTTTTGTTTTATATTGCTATATCTACATTAATCACTAGTGTCACATATTTTCTGAAACAGCAGTGATTAGGAAAGTTGGTAAAAATGCATATACAGGAAAATGTTTCAATTCTGGAACTGAAAAAACTCCTTAAGATTGTAATCTGAAGATTTAATGAAGCAGCTCTTTATGGCCTGACGTACTCAGCTTGGTCACACCTTTATGATCTATACCAGTAATGCAGCCCTCTTCCAGTACGAGGTTTTCTCTGATATAGGCTCAGTCAATGATGCAGAAGTAATGCAGTAAGGTAGCCCCCTCTTTTAGCAAAAAAACATCTGGAGTTTGAATTTATAACATAGGTTATTAAAGTATTATAAAAATCCAATAGGCAGCATTAAAAAAGATAGTAGATAATTGGCTTGCCTTCAGTAATAGTACAATAGGCAAATTTATTTCTCAACAAAAATCAAGTGCGAATATGAATAGTGGTGTCAGGCTGTGGATAGGAATGACACCAATAATTTAAGTATTCTCAACTTTATGCCTATTTTTAGTCCTTTATTCATGTAAAAGAAGACAAGCTGGAATACTGTTTTAAATTTAAGAATATCAATCTTTTCTACCTCCTTATATTTGTAAGTCATTTTCAGCTTAATATTCTTCAACTAGAAAAATAGTTCAATTGCAATGTTTTTTTTAAAATGCATGACTTATTTTAAATAATTTTTTGATACTAATCTACAGATCTGCTTGTCTGTGGAGTGGTTGAGTTCTTTCTTCTGGCTATGTTATTGTGCTGGTTTAAACCCCAGCATAAAGATTAAACCATTTATGTTACCTTGTTCCATTTTGGCCTGTCATTCTCCTGCTGAAACCATGCCCTTGCCAGGATATGGGTGGTATGGAATTAAAAAGTGGTAGAAACTCCACCTCTTTTCTCTCTGACCACAACAGTTACCTTCATATTTCTGCTAATGCCTGCACTTATCCCTTTTCCGTAAGAGGGAAGCAGGTTTCTTGCTGTGTTCCATTAAATTAAAAAAAAAAAAATCTTGTGTGTGATATACATAATTTCTGTTATTCCAGCAATTTTGAGAATGGAAAAAAAAGGCAAATGATGCTGTGTATGAACTGACTAGCTTTTGGTTTAACACAAACCTGGCTGCACAGTCCCTGGGTCTCCCATTCCTGTGGTGACAGAAGCCCTATTTTTGTATTGCTTTATGTGAATGAAAATCTCTTACATTTATAAGACTTCTCTAACTACTACTTTATAATTTATAGGATTCTCTTTGTTTATGCTGTTGGCTTAACTTAGTTTGTGCCATTGCTGTTGACTTTGGAAAGTTTTCTTAAATCCTCTTTGTACAAATGACTTTGTTCCTACTGTTTATCATACTCTCCTGACCACACTCCTGATCCAAGAGCTCACATTGATTTAAGCAATGAGCAGAGATGTAATACTTGAACTCCTGACACAGAGAACAGTTTGTAAGCTGAACTTTAATTCAACCTATATGGCACACAACTCACATTTCAGCAACACAAAACTTACACTTCCCATTTCTACTTTCTATATTTCTACATGACTTGCTGCTTTATATTTTACCTCACTTTTTTTTTCTTCAGAATTTGTCTGTCACGCAGTCTCTCTAGTAGTTACTCTATTGTTTCCTATGGTTTTGGCAGCTGTACATTTTGCCCTACCCCATCTGTCTCCTCCCAGATGCTCACTTCTACACTCTTCTGGGTTTAGGTATTTTAAAAAATTACAAAATTAAATACCTTTGCCAATTTTTCTAATGATGATCCTGGCCCCATCTGCCCCTCTGTTCTCACCAGATGCCCAACCCTGTCCTGTTTCTTATTTTGTGAGCCGTCTCTGATGATAAACTAAGAATTCCATTTTGTAATGGGTACCCATTTTGCAGAATTTTAATAATCTGGTTTCTTTTTGGTATCAAGATAAATAGGCAAAAGCTCATAGAACTGGTTCTTTCAATGATATAGCACCATGGGGGAAATGATTATTAAAATACCTGAAACAAAAGGGAAGCAAAAGAGTGGAGCTTCTATGCTTTTCCCAAAATAGTGATTGCTACCTTATGTCAGTTAATTACTTACCTGGCTTGCATGTGTGCAGTGGGCAGGAAATCTGGCTTCCCAATCCAGCACACCAAGCTATATATTTATAATCATCTAGCTACTCAAAAGCATAAGAAGTAAAAATTAATCCTTGATGACTGAGTTCCTAGTCTTATTTTGTAGGCTTTAGAACATGTTGTGGACTGCAATACTCTGTTTAGACAGCTGCTCGACTTCAGAAATGAAAGAACCCTTTGTAGAAGGTTTCTTTATATAGTAAAGCATTTATAGATGAGGTACAATCATAAATAAAACCTCCCTCAAAAAACCCATTGTTTAAATCTACCACAGTGCTTACTAACCTTCAGGATTGCTAATCCAATTTCTGTACAAAACAGGTGCCAAGACAAGATACAGTGGATAATTAGGATTAATAAGGTTCAGAAATGTACCAAATTCTGAATTAATTTAGGTTCTTTTTTTTTTAATGTGCTATGTATTAAGGATAATACAAGTTGTTTATCAAGGGAAACTGTCCAAAAAATGTCAAATAGATCTCCTTATGTGTTGATTTTATAAAAAATTTATAAGAATTACAGTAATGATAAATTATATTACAATGCTTTCTATTACCAAAATACAATAAGTATACCTAAGAATGTATCGTCGAATCACAGAGTCATTGAATATCCTGTCTTGGAAGGGACCAGCAAGGATCATAAGAATCCAACTCCTGGCCATGCACAGGACAGCCCAAGAATCACACCATGTGCTTGAGAGCATTGTTCAAACACTTCTCCAATGCTGTCAGGCTGGTGCTGGGACTACTTCCCTGGGGAGCCTGTTCCAGTGCCCAGCTCTCTGGGTGGAAGACATATTTTTGCTATCCAGCCTAAACCTTCCCTGACACAACTTCAGGCTGTTCCCTTGGGTCCTGTCACTGACCACCTCAGAGCAGAGATCAGTACCTGCCCCTCCTCTTCTGGAAATGAGGAAGCTGTAGAATGCCATGAGGTCTCCTCTCAGTCTTCCCCAGTCTGAGCAGACCAAGTGATCACAGACACTCATACAGTTCCCCTCCAGAACCTTCAGCATTTTCATTGCCCTCCTCTGGACCTTCTAAGAGCTTTCTATCGTGCTTAGATTGCAGTGCCCAAAGCTCGAGGTGAGGCTGTCCCAGCTCAGAGCAGAGCAGGACAATCCCCTCCCTTGCCCTGCTGGTGATGCCGTGCCTGATGCCCCCCAGGACAGGCTTGGCCCTCCTGGCTGCCAGGGCACTGCTGACTCAGGTTCAACTTGCCAGCAACAGGATCCCCAGGTCCCTTTCTACAGCACTGCTCATTTCCCAGTCTGTCCATTCATCCTGGGCTGCCCCATCCCATGTGTGGCATCCTGCACTTTGTTTGACTTTATACATAGGGTGATTGCCAGGCCTCTACCTTATAAAGGTCTCTCTGTAGGACCTCTCTGTCTTAGAAAGTGAACAGCTCCTCCCAAATTAGTATCAAAGGCAAACTTACTGTGCCAAGTATATTGAGTACAATACAGTATACTGTAGGACTAGTACTTCTAAGTCATGAAGTATTTGTAAATATTTAAGAAAGAAAAAAGAAGCCTTTTCTTTCAATGTTGTGATCTGAGCACAGATATATCTTAAAAATTCAAATCTTTCCCTAAATCCAGTTTCTAAGCATGGCAAAAGAAGGGAGGAGGTGTGAAGACAGAGATCATCTAGATGCAGAGTCCTGTTTGTTCCTTCTTTTTCTAGTGCAATAAGTTTTCAAAAGTTGAGAGCAGAAATTACCTTTACTTCAGACTAGCGACATGATTAGCCAATTAGATATGCTTAGGACACTTTTTAATTTTTTTCTCTTTTTCTTAGGAATATTAAAATTTTAGCAATAATTTTGAGAAATATTTGTAAAAGTGTTGATTTAAGTTACTTAAAAATCAAAAAATAAGACCTAAATTTTACTGCCTTTCTTGTTCAGCAGGACATACTCCTAGTAAAGATTCTGTTGCTTCTCTGCTTGTCACACTTTACTAAGTTCAGGGAATCATAATATCAAACATGGACTGGAAAAGTTGATAGAGACACAAAAGACTGTTATGATCTAAAATTGAAATGAAAATCCATTTTATTTTTTATATATAAGAGAGATTTTGTGAGAAGAATTTTGTGGATTAGTTTTCTGTCTGTAACATATTATCACAGCAGACAACAGTTGGCACATCTTTGTTTTCTCTGTTGTTAGATCTCATGAGAATAGCAATAAAGAAAGTTGCTGTAATGGCTATTTACTTTAATATATGGGTACTGGATTTCTGCCAACCAAATTTTTTCACTTATATGTCCAATTACAAGAGGATTTTTTTGTTGTTGTTGTTTTCTCAGCCGTTCCAGCATCCATTCTAGAATACTAATCTTTACTATTAGCTGCAGAATGCTAAATGTCTTACACATATTTGACAAACAAATAAGATTTAATATCATCAGTGCAACGATGCAAGCAATTTTCTCCTTTATGAAGGCTAGATAGAAATATTATTTGATCTCAGAAATCTCAGACTTATAAAAAATATTACTTCCTCACCACCATTAATGTTTTGTCAGCACCTTTTATTGTCTTAATGACTGCACTTTGCTGCAACAATAACAAATTAAATGTCACTATATATTACAATTTTCTTTTGAGTCCAAGGTCCTTGGTAAAAATTCATAATGACACTCCTTAAGATATTAATAAACAGATCAGAATCAGTATTTCACAGAGTTGAAAATTACTGTCTCTATCTGTATTATTTCTCCCCATCACAAAAATTGAACTTTTGAACAACTTTCAGCTACCATAGCAGGGCCATCTGTGTCAGGTTTAGTCCTGAGCAGGATGCTGGTGCCAGGTTTCTCACATATGATTACCTGCCAATCAATTCCCACAGCAGCAGTGGAGGGTATTCTGAAAGAATAGGGCTGCAATCCAAGCTGTCATAAGAGATTAAGGAAAATAGATTTGGAGAAATAAACATGTCATAAAAGGGGTGCTAAACAAGGCTGAGGATATTGCTTGGAATCTTAATCTTCACAGAGCAAAACCAGTTCCATCTGCTATGCTGGTGATGAGCTTACAAGATATCAGAGTCCCAATGATTTGGCAATGATATTTTGATGCCAACATTCATTAAAATACACCCTTATGAAAAATTACCTATTTTGTGCGCAAAATTAATGTGCTACACATTGCATGAAGCTTAGTAATATTGAAGTAGAACATATTTTGTATTAGTCTCCTCATAAAATGTACTTGCATGGCTCAGCTAATGCAAAGAATGCTAACATGCTAATGGAATATAGACCTACAAACTTATCCTTCCTCATAGTTTTGGGTGTGATTATTTTATTCATTAATTTAGGTAATGAAATTACTGCCTGCAATCCTAAACAAATTTTTCAGCTGCTTTTTGTGAGATTCACATGTAGTAGTGTTAATTTATGGTTCTATTCTCAGAGTTATATAAACCTCTCTGTCTGTAGCAGCAAAACAAATTTAGAATAAGGTCCACCAGTAAGGAAGTGGACTGGTAATGGACAGAAATAGAGTACCAACTTCCTTGGCAATGCTTGTCACTTACAGCTTGGGAGAAGCCTACAGGAAAACTCAAAGTGGTCCAATGGCTGATCATTCTCATTGTGAAAAAGTCATTGTGTCCAATTGTCATTTGTTATTTGTAGCAGTTGTCAGAATATTATATAGTTTACTATCCTAGATAGCAAATTATTCACTAAATTTTTTAAGAAATGCAGATTTTTTTTCTTTGTGATAAGAAGTTCAGAAGGGATTATGACTAACAGTTGATTTATTTAGTTGATTTATCTAACTTCCAGATATTTTAAAATGATTGGTCCACCATCCTTCAATGATAATCCAAGGAGTATCTGCATACTCTGAAGATTGAATTAATTTAGAGACTAACAATAAGCAAGTTTAACTTCTGTCCTAGACCTGCATTGCTGTAGACCTGCCTGAACCATTTAATGCAGTATTACTTCTGCAACTGACCTGCCAACTGATTTATCTAGAAATTCTTCTAGCGCACAGAATTCTCTATGTTTAAAGAACAGAAATTTCACTTTTTATGTAGCAGTTGAATTTGCCTTATGAATGTTAATACAAGTCTCCAAAATTATCATAAAATCCCTCTAATGCTTCACATCAAATACCTTTATCTTTTCATTCTGTTATGCTGTCTTTTGAAGGAAATATTTCAAACTATATTTTTTGGCTACTAAACCTTTAGACCATCTCTTTTTCTAGATAAAAGAAATCTGAAATGAACAGCGAGATATAAGCTAGAAACACATGAGATAAAGCTATAGACAAATGATAGAAATAGCCTTATTTCAGGAAGATAAGGACAGTGTGAAATTACTCTTCTGAGAATGTCACACCCTGCTTTATTCAGAAGAAAATTAATGCATTTCATTTTCAGTGGTGAAAGGTTATTTAACATCAAATCTTATTCTTGGATATCAACCCTGAATCCCTGGTGTACGTTTGATTTGACTGCAGCTAATGTTGATGAAACTTTTATTAAAAAAAAAAAATACACTCTCAATAGGCTTAAAATCTTTAACCAAAAGAAAGACCTAAGGAATGAAAGTGCTGACTGGTTTGTTTGAACTGCATTTTAATATTAAATTTAATTATAGATTCAAATTTTTAAAATCCACGTCACTAGATAGTCACATAGCACTGGTTAACAACTGGCTACTCTTGCCACGCTACAATGTGAAATCACATCCCTTCAATATTCCTGTATGTTTATTATATAGCTTGCTTTGCATACTACAAAAAGAAATAGAAGAGTCTGGATATTTTCTAACAAGTATTTAATCAGACTTGAGATAGAAGAGAGGAAACTTTCCCAGCAACAACTGGTGTTTATGAGTAATGAAAAGCACTACAGAATATTCTAAGGTGTTTGTTCACTGCGATTTATACTATTTGCCCAAAATAAATAATTGGTTATATTTAAAAATTGAAATAATTCTTTAGAAACTATGTGTTCAGCTTCTTTCAGGTGGATAGCACATAATACTGATATTTCAGTCAGTCCACATAGTCTAATCAATGCTCTTCAGTGCGAAAATAGACAAACAGAATACAATGTCTTCTTTAAGTCAGTCTTTGACCACATGTAGGCTCAACAGAAACATAATTAATGTTACACAAGCCTTTTTCAATCTTTAGCTTTTTTACATTAATGTCAAATAGAGTTTTCATTAATTTGTCTCATTTTTCTAAGTTTACTAGTAACCAGAATTAGCATATTGAGCTTTGATCCTTTTCTACATGGTGGGTTGCAATGTTAGACCTAGAGGTCTGAGTAAAATATGAAATAAGAATTTGGCTTGCTGAGTAGAGTGATTCAGAAGCATGACACTTTAGAGTCTTAAATTTTATATTCTTCAGCTACAAACAAGCAAAAAAGCTATTTAAATATCTTCTCAAAAAAACCTTGCAATATCTTAGGGCCTATATTAACTTCTGTTATGCCACTTTTAATCAAAAGAAAAATAGCAATAGGGAAAGTTGATAATTATAATCCCGATCCCAAATGAGCTTCTCTCATATTAAGACACAGTTCTAGGATGCTTTAAAGGGTGTTTCAGGTTTTAGTATTCATATTTTACCATATTTTGTTAGAGAAAAAGAACAAAAATAGCAGTAATTATTTGTTGCACTGCAATAACCAATCACGTACTGTAAATTGTACTCTGTCTTCTTTACTTGATCAGCACTTGTAACCTCTATATAACGTGATATAAGTTGCTTTGTTTTATTTTATAATTTTTAAGATTAAATATCACACATAGTATTTCATTTTTAATAATTAACTTTAGTAGTTCTTGGAATATCAATGATATTAAACAATACAGGTTTTTAGTTCAAACTTTGCATTTTATTGTCACAGAAATGAAAAATGCAATGCTGCTGATGGTGTAATTTGTCTTCATGAACCACTTATAGTTTTTGGCAACAAAACCAAACAAACTCTATCTTGTCTGCTTGTCCACTCCTCAAATAAAAAAAAAATCCTAGCCCTTGAATAAATATAGTAGCTTTATTTTAAATATAGGAGTAAATTTTTGTTTTACCTCTCTCTTTTGTTTCATTGTGTGCACAAACTGAAAATAGTCTAACTTTTCCTTAAAGTCTTCTGTAAAAATCATTTATAATTTATGAAATTATTATAAGAATAAAAAAAGCAATGAAAAGTGGTACTTTCTGCTTAAAGGTTTACTACTGAGGCAATGATTTATGGACACCATCATTCTTTTTGTGGTGTTGGCATTTTATACTATGTCAGTGCTTCAAACGCAACCTTCATCTTTTACCTGCAAGTGTAGTGGAAGTGGAAAATCGAATGTATAATGGGGCTTTGAATTTGAAAAATGTTGACTTTTCACCAGTAGGTAATTGAAGGTCTAGAATAGAGCTTGTATGCAAATGAAGTTTAACATCAACTCCTTCATATCATGAGGGTACTACTGAGGTGACAGATTAAAGGACGTACTGGTAAGGTCTTCCCAAGAACCAAGAGTGAAGCTTTTTAAAAGTGATATACTCTTTTGTATATCACTTATATACTCCACCGCCATTTGTTTGTGGGCTCTTTGGTTTTTCTTTAAGGGAAAAACATTAGCTTATTATTCAAAAATAAGGAGGAAATCAACTCCAGAGAACATTTAATCTGGGAAATTCTGATGAATATTATTTTTCTTTTAATTAACAGTATTATTATTTGCATTATGCAATGACTTTCATCAATTATCATCAGGCAGGTGGGCCTTCTGATCCTTTTATAATTACTGTTGTACCTTTTGATTTCTTTTCAAGATTTCAAATGCTCAGTTAAGCTAGAATGAGAGTTTCCTGCCTGCCACTGCTGAGGAAAATCTCTGGATTTTGGTAAAATTCTATAGAATACAAATTACCTTAACTTTTCAGGTAGTTGTCTGTTTTTGCTCTGTATCAGTGCATGTACCTCTCCTATGCATAGCACAATAAAAAAGAGCACACTGGTAAAGTAGTCAACATATAATTGGGTAGTAGAAACAAATTATAAGATACATTAAAATATTATTTTAAAATAGTCTTGATAAGATTAGAAAAATGTTAGTTCTCAAGGGAGCCTCAAAAATTTTTATGAATCAATTTGTATACCCCAAATTGCTCCAAATGATCCTAAATCATCATAGAACAGATACTCATTGAAAATGGATTAAACTTGGCAGGTCTATGAACATTGTTTTTCTAGCTTCTTGACAGTATCTTTAATATGTCCAATCATAATCCATCATGTAAAATATATATTTTATGTTTCTGGAGAAAATTCACACAGACAGAAGGAAAGAGGTAAAAATGAAGTCTGTCTGTTACTGAAGACAGATACATACTGTGTACAGAAAAGCCTGAAAGTGAGTGAGAGTGGAAGTGTGTCTCCCTAGTGAACAAGCAGAAACTGAAGTAGATGCTTCATGTCTAGATGCTTCCCTGAAGCTACTTTATGAGAAGGACCTGTCACCTGTACCAGGTTTGCAAGTAAGAGAAAAACTTATTTTCCTTTGTCTCGTATATTACAAATTGGATTTGATTCTCCGTATACAAAAAGAGAGAGAGAATTTGGGATTATTGTTGCTACACCTCTAAAAAAGAGTGCAAGAAAAATGCCCACTAATATAATAGAAAATCCTTTTGTTGTGTGTCTTTAACTTGCAATGGCAAAAAAGTCCTTTTGTATGTATAACTTGTCATTCAGTACAAAGTGACATAGAAAGGAAGAATAGGTTTTGACTGCACTTGACAGATTAATCCTCATGTAAGGTCTTTGAGTCATGCGTTTATCTTCATAAACCACAGTCCTGTGCTTTTGAGAAATATTTAGTACTCCATTTGGCTGATTATATGTTCAAATCACCATTTTCTTTGATAGGACAATAAGAACAGAAAGGATGCATTTGAAACGTCCACAGGAAATCATCAGGACCTGCTGTCTTTACAGAGACAGAGTGAATTTGACAGACCAGCTTTTATACATTATTTGTGTTTTAATTCCTTCACCCAAATACTTAAAATTCATTTAAACAGCATAAGTCTATATCAAAACCTTATAAGTGAACAAAGTCTCATGAAAGAATAGTTATGTTATACTGAGAATTAAAATATCTGATGAGAGCATTTATTTGGAGTTTGTTAAAAATCCTCTGTGTTCCCCTCAGGTTTGCTACAGTGTGAATTTTGCTTGGAGCAATCCCTTATACCCTAGATAAATCTGGCCAATGCACTTCACTCAGCATACCAAATCTTAATTTCACTTAGAGGCAAAAAGAAAGTGTTCAACTTCTAAATACAAACTAAGAAACAAGACTCATCTGTTGAAAAGACATCAGTTTTGGCATGGTGAGTCTAGAATTTCTTGCTATGATTTCTGACTTGATATATTTGGTCCAGTGCCTATAAGTCATCAACAAGTGGGTGTTGAGGATTGTGTGAGTGCAACTGTGTGTGCAGGCACGTATGTGGGTGTGCATTTGTTCCAGTTTGGTTGCATCCACACTGCAGTTTCTCACTGTGATATGAGAAAGCAGAAAATCCAGTAGTAGCTGGTATTTGCTACCTTATAGCAAGAATGAAATGTCAGAACGTTGTTCTGTGTCATTACAGTTGTTGCAGTGCCATCCTGGGTGTTTTACACTGGCAGCTTCCAATGGTCCTGTGGGAGATTCACATCAAATGTCCCTTCTTTTCATTAAATGCAAGTGACCAAAAGAACAAGAAAACAAAAACAACCAATAGACATCAGCACAAGTCTTTTATTCTTCCATTTGAGTAATGCATCGATCATCAGGCACTGCAATTCAAATCAAGACTTCTTTCAAAAAAAGCCCCAAAAGAAACAGCAACATCTCATTAGTCTTGAAAAAATGTCATAAGATAATTTTATTATAGAGGAGGGGAGAAAATTCATATCTCTGATTAGTTTGAGGAAACTTACTAACAACCGTGATTTAATAGTAGAAGTGATTTTTCATAAGTTGTTGGGATTTTGTGCATTCTAGTTTTTTTGAGAAAATTTCTGTAACAGACATTAATGGAAATCATTAATTTTCCAAACAATATAGCTCATTGAAAGGGGTTTCTTTACAAGGAAGGGGCAATTGAGTATTACAGCCTAAAGTCTGAAACCTACTCTGAATTTTTTCATATTTTTACTGCTTACTAAACTTTTCTATGTAACTTAGGGTAGGTAATGGTAACAAAAATTTGCTTTTCTAATATTACACAAGAAAGACCATCATCAAATCGTTTGTGTTAATGTCCTGATAAATAATCCTAGTTAGTGCAACATTTACCTTTTATTACAGTTATAGAGGAAGTTATAAAATACTGTTGCAGATGCACTAATATGTCTGTTAAATAAACACCCTACCAAAACAAAAAAATATTTTAAATCCTGAAATTAAATTAAATTAAATTGCAGAACATATAGTTAGGCTGATGAACCCTTGCAAGACAATATTTTCCTTAATTTATTACCTAATATTTAAACTAATAAAGCACAAGCACATGTTTATGTCCATAAATTATATGGACATCTGTTTTGCACTGAATGACCTTGTAGAATGTTTGCTACAGTTCTGAGTGATAACCAATGCGTATTTTAAGACAGCAAGGACAAACAAAGTGCATGGAAGAGGTTCATGATGACAATGTAATTTATAAACATGCTGTATGAGTAATGCAGAGTACATGCACGCTGATAGCACAGTAATAACTGCTTATAGGAAATATTTAACAAATCATTGTGCCTGCCATGCAAGCTGACTGGAAAAGTGTTGACATTGAAGGCAGACTGCTTAGGGAGGAATAAATTGAATATGGCACTCAAAGTCAGCCCAACTCAATAGCAAGAGAAAATAATATTGTTCTGCAGGTTAGTCACTTGCCTACACAGAGAAACTGAACACATCATACTGAGATCTTGGTAAATTAATCAAGTGAGGACTGGTATTAAAGAGGCATTCTATCTATACCGTACCATAAATTATGACAATAGATAAAGAAATTATCTAATTCATCCTTGTTGCTATTTGTACTCGTCTGATTTTAAGAAGACATTGGCTATTTTTGACTGTCAGCTTTTCCACGTTCTGATTCATTTCTATCATCAGTCCAGAACTGCCTAAAGGAAATATTTACTATATTCCTTTTAAGCTTTTTTTAAGAAAAATGGGTAACATTTCTGTCAGCATTGACATGGAAAATAAAACCATGTTTTTCAAAATCTTGATTGTTGTCCTACCTGTGTGTTTTGCCATCAGTAGTGTTTTCTTTTTAAGCAGGATGAGTACAGGATGGAAATAAGTCAAAGATTTATTTAACCAGAAATCTTTCATCCATTTCCTTCTAATTTTCTTTTTCAGGAAAAAGAATAAAACAAGCAAAATGGCAAAATATTTTGCATTTCATGCTGCTTTGGGGCTAAAATTGAAACTTGTGTTTATCAAGCTGAAAAGAAATCAGAAGATGTTGCTCACTGAAAATAAGGTTTAAAGGAATTCATTCTATGGTCTCTAAGTGCATATTTGTATATCCTCATGTTTGAAGCTTTTTAGATACCAAGATAAATATGGAGCTCAGTCTTGTCTGCAATTTTCATTATGTCCTGCAGCAAAGCATATGTGCCTGTGGTACAGAACTGAGCCAAGATGCTACTTTACCTCATAGTTTATTTCAGTAGCTTATCTATTGAATTTGTATTTGGAGAAAAACCTAGAAGTTTTCAGCACTAGTAAACGTGTTTGTTTTTGTTTTTGTTATTGTTGTTTTGTTTTTTTTTAATTTGCATTTGCATTTGTGTATTGTGCTGTTTTACTATGTAGAAAGTGGTCACAGTCATTGGTAGAAATTGCTTAGTGGTTTTGTTTGCACCTGAGAGAGGCCAAAAGTTGCTGAGTTGAGAGACCTTCCAATGTCCAGCAAATCCTTTCTGAGAAACATCCCATGGACCCACATTGCCTGCCTCCCAGTATAATGTGCAAGGGCTTATTCTCAAACACTGCATGCAAACCTTTATATAGCTGGAAAAACCTAGTTTTTTACAATCCTTTCCTATAAACTGGTGGGAACCATGATGGATGTAGCCAGTGGTTACATGTGTGCAAAGTCTTTGTATAACAGATTACCAGAATTGACTTGGAGCAGACAAAGAGAATAGGATGACACAAAGAGAGTGAGTACTCGAGAAAGAAAAAAGTGAACAATATAGCTTTTATTTTTGTATCTCCCATTAAAATAGTAACCCCTCTTTCAGAACCTAGAACCAGTAATGGGTTACTCACTGATTCTTGAGCTATTTCTAGAAAGACAAAAATGATGTCTTACTTTTGACTAATCGGCACAGTGAGCTAAGATTACCCTGAACAATCTCATTAAAAGCTTTTACCTACATTGTTTCTTTTATTTTGTTATATCTAATTACACAGCTGTTCATAGAGAGCTTCTTAACAAAAATAAATGATCACATATGATGGTGAGAAGAAGGGAAAAACCTGTTTCTGCTTTACTCTGAATAATTAAAAACAATTACTAACCATAAATTAAAGCATGTCTAGGATTAATATATTTACAAATATCTGTGCTAAAACTCAGGAAGGAGATGTATATGTTAGAACCCCCAAATAAGGAATGGTAGTACACAGAACTCTGAGGAATATGAACATTTCTATGTTCATATAAATATGAATATGAATATTTCTTCAGCCCCTTCATTATCCACATTATTTTCCAATGTAAATAGGTGACTCATGAAAGTCAGCAGAGCTGGATTTCCTTCCACAAAGTAATGAGCATGACTTATAAACAGTGTTTGCTAACTGGTATGTGGCTTTGGTGACATGCTGCTGTGAATATTGACCAAATACACATTGTTCCTACTTTCAAATAAAGTAAAATTTTGATGACTGCATTAGAATAAGTTTTGAGGCAGGCTTCATGGTGGTTATCCTTCTCCAGGAAATATTACAACACTTTCAAAAAGTTGTTGCAGTAACTGTTCATCAGGTCTCTAAAAGGAGAGAGAAAACTTTCACTTAAATATCAATGAATACTTTCTGATCACCTTGAATTTCTGATCATCATGTCTGCTCCAGAAAATCTCCTTCTCTAAAGGGAACTGCCAAGTAATCTAAATGTTTGTGGAAAAATAGATTATATTTATATATGTGGAGAAAGCACCATAATCCAGAATGCTGACAGCAGGCTTCCAATACAATGCAAATAGACACTAAAGGCATCAGAAATCATGTGACATCTAAGCAAATACGCCATCATAGTTTCAATTCCAAACTCTATCAAAATGTTTAATTGAACTGAGTAAAAAAGCAATGTGGATATCTTTTTCATATAGCAAAATTTATTTGTAACAGTAACTTGTCATGAAGAATTTCAAAGTTGTCCATTTTCTTCCTCCCATCTTCCCTTTCTTCCCATTAATAAAAGAAGCTATTTGCTTGTAAATTAAAAGTGTTCTCATCATCATAGGAATGACTGGATAACAATAAAAATTATGAAATACTATTAATGACCATTTAAGATAAGTTTCTAAGATGTCCTCAGTAGTAGAAGATAAAATGACTCAGATATTTTCAATGTGAGATAATTGATGCCCTATTTATTCCCTTGATTATATTTTTCTTGTGCTTTATCCCTCCTTGTGTTTCATGCAAGTTTTATCTTTTTTTTTCCTACTTTCATCACGAAGGACTCTTAGAAGTATTATTTCTCAGCCATAGGTCTACATGTATTTATACAGATATGTATTAATACATGTATGTATGTATGTATGTATCTATGTATATATGTATGTATACAGAATTTTTGGTAATAAATCACGTATACCCTACTAGACTATACATATTAGTTATTTGTGTACCTGTATATATTAATCTACATTAAAGTTATTCAAGTTATATAGGCTCTATAGAAATTAAAATTTTCTAAAGGGCAACAGAATAAGTGCCCAGCACTGCAATGAGAATATTCCTACAGCGAGCAATTAACCTCCTTCCGCTGTTGTTGGTCTGGAGGCTATGTCTCCCATGCTGCAAAGATTCTTTCCTAGAAATTTCTTGCAGCTACTATTTTACCATATGTTAGGGTAATTAAGCATATGATACCTGCTAGCTTTTCAGATGCTATCACACGGCTGATAAAATTTTATGGTTAAAAAAAAAAAATTAATATGCAAGCAGGTGTTGCTTTCATATCTGCATGGGGTTTTTTCTCTTTAAATATCTTTAGGAATTTAGGAACTTTGTTTAAACCATTACATGTGAAAATAAAAAAGAATAAAGTAAGTCATTGGAAACTGTCATATAATGAGGTAAAAATGATGTGCCATTTTTTCCTCCCTCCCTTCTTAATCAGAAATATCAAATTAGATTATTGTATTTTAAGGAAAAACAACTACTTGTTGAAAGGCTACCATATAACAAGGAAAATGATTTTCCATTTTTTACATGTGGATTATTTTGGTATCACTTGAAAGAATAATTAGATTTAATAAAGAATGGATGAAGATAAGCCTTTTCCTTACTGTATAACATTACTATAAGCATCAGCAAAAGTGCTTATTTTGCTATGGTTGGTTCTGCTACTTTTCCAATATTTTACTTAATAAAGTTTGTATAAAATAATCATAGTAGGAAACATTAAGTTTAGTAAATATAAAGTAAATTTTCAGTTGATGCTGAAAATATTTAGTATTGCTAGCTAGTTTGAGTATTGCTAGCTCAAAACCAGTAAGAGAGGAGGTCTATTTCAACACGTCTTTTTCCAAATGCAGTTTCTTATGAACTTTTCAGCGTTATGGTTCTTATTTTTATTTTCACAGGTATACTGTTTGTAAAGTAAAATACTCTTTTTGTGC
The DNA here is from genome assembly GCF_050655825.1 of Lonchura striata. Taxonomy (NCBI): domain Eukaryota; kingdom Metazoa; phylum Chordata; class Aves; order Passeriformes; family Estrildidae; genus Lonchura; species Lonchura striata. Next base: position 102,145,668 of record NC_140704.1, read on the forward strand.
TTACTCTGTTGTTTTGTTGAGGTTTTATTTTTTTAAGGACAACTCCTGAAGATTTTGCCCTGAGCAAACAGCTTTAATACAGGATTATCCTATTGCTTTTCAATTAAAGACATAAAACAATTAATAGGTGGAGAAATTTTGAATACTTCCTTACAAGAGTGGCTATAGCCACACAAAGAAGATTTAATTTAAAAAAAAAATGAAGGAGAAAAATTATTTTGAATAGATTATTGTGAATGAAAGCTTCAGAAATCAGGATGGACTTGCAATCTGTAAAAAAGCCTTAGGAAAATGACATGAAAGTAGGGCCTGCTTTGAGTCTAAGAACAAAGTTTAGCAAAATGTGTGTATTTTGCTGCATCTTGCCTGTTTTGCGATTAATCATTACTGAAGGTTTTGCCATCTGAAGGGAATGAATAAAAAATACATTGGCCTCTAACCTGGAAAAGAAAGAAGTATTTTAAAGACATTTTATTCTTCTCCCCTTCATACACTGGGTCTTTAAATAAAATACTTCTTAAGTTTTCAGTTTCAATCAAAGAACATTAATTTTACTTTCCAATGAAGAATAACTAATTGATTTTAATTGGTGGCTTTTCACCCAATATTTTCATTATTCTAAGGCTGTTTGACAGCATAACATTGGAAGTCTCACAAGGACCCACAAGTTCAACCCTACCAAGCTGCCAAAATGAGAAAGAGAGGAAAAGGTAGGGATTTTTTTTTGTGATTTTCTGGTGGAGATTGGTTTCTTTCTCTGTTAAATAAACTTTGCCTATTTTATAAACTATTAAGTGAAAAATGCTAGTTTAAATGTATCTGCACAATTTCTTTCTCTTTCTTTCTTTCTATTCTACGGGGAGTGTCCATACTTGGTCTCTTTTGCTCTCTAGAAAACTCAGTGGAAATAAATGCTGCAGTACAGTATGAAACATTTACAGTGGATGCAGTGGAATAAGAGCTTCTTTTATGCTGCTAATAAGGACAGATTAACATACACATATATAAAAAACTATATATTAATTTTTTAGGGAACTAAATTAAATAGCTGCATTAACTCTTCAGTCTCTAGAGCAGCACTGAGATTCCCTTCCTATGCCTTCACCTTGCCACAGTGAGATGTAGAAAAATAGAATATAAACATATATTAGTTGCCATCCTACTCTGAAGACTCCACCCACCCAATGAAGTATTGAGTCCTGATACATTAACAAATCTATACTCTCGTTGTAAATTTAATCATAGTAATAATATGATTATATATGAAATTTCAAAATTACCATAACAAGGTTAAACAACTGTTATAGCAGATCCCTTTTTATTTCTGAAAAAACATCTTCAGCAATCACTTGATTTCCCTTTATTCATGTGTCCCATATACTCAACTCATACTCAATCTCCACATTCACTTTTCTCTATAAGGGTTTGGGGGGAAAAACCCAGCATGAATCAAGGAAACAAATTATTAGACACAAATTATGTCAGAGTTTGAATTCCATTGAAATTAAGACACTGAATGTAGTTAATATAGTCTGTGGACATGTAAACAATTCAGTATGGGAAGCTATCCTTCTGGACAGGCTGTGGATGCTTACTTTAAAGTAAACACCCTACCCTGGCAATCACTACTTTGACCATCTTTCTTTCAGTATTATGACAGCTTGAACAGTTACCTGTATAAACTTTTACTTAGCTGCTGATCATTCTGTTTTGGTCATATGCTCCTGTAATATATAACGGCACCTGTGGTACTCCTCAATTTTAATTTTCATCTTTAATCCTCTCTTCACTCTTATCAAGGGAATGTGCCCAAGCAACAGCAATGGAAATTATTGCTGTCAAATTCCAGTCATTTCTAACTGAGGTGATCTGCTGAGTTCAGCCATACCTTGGCATTGTCATATCTTTTTTTACATCTTTCCTTATGTATTTCAAACTGCAAATCCAAACCTGTCATTAACAGCTGAAGACCATATCCTTTCGTGGGTGGTAAACTAACACTAGACACTGAACTTTGCAGCAAACAGATACAGGCTGGTTGTCTTCAAGTTCCAAAATCTATACACTTATGCTAAATTAAACAACATAAAGGGAAAAATTCAGAAGCAAAGTGCCTGAGGAGTTCCTGCTTTAGATTAGATGGCACTCATGTTGTGCCTTGTGTGCCAGTGCAGGTGGATGGTGCTGTTGAACTTTTCAGAGGAGCCAAGTTGGGCAAAGGATCTCCCTGGTGGCTTTCATAAATGGATCATGCAGTGGTGGGCTGTATGGACCATATGATCTGTGCCTGAGTGCTGGGGGAGTGAGCTTATCTGCTCCTAAAGCAAGGCCAGTGCCTTACACACTTACACTGTGGCTACTCTGGGACCATGGCCATGGAACCAAGCAAGAAGAAACCTAGTTGGCTATTTAAAGATGGCTATAACACAGCCCAGCTGAAACAAGGATTTCTGTCCTCAGCAGTGCTTCAGACTGAAATCCACTTTACATCTTCTGAAATGCAAGAAACCTGAGTAAGGTGCAAATAGAATTATGAAGTTATAGAAGATAAATTACATAAATACTTCCCCTTTACTTAAGCATATTTGTATTTCAGCATATGGCATTGTTGAAATGCATATTGACTATTCTCTGTAATGAATATATTCCTCTGTAAATCTTTCCCCTCCTCTTTCTTTCCTGAAGCTGAATACCTGATATTTTCAGTCTTCAAGGGACTTCGCTTTATTCACTGAACTCTGTAGTGTGATTGCCATTGGCTCACAAATATCTCATGTTTTCAATTATGATAGAAATACTTTTTGCTTCTGGAGGTTTATTAGTTTTCAGCTTCATAGATTAATTTATTAGCTTTGCCTCACTAACCCTGCAGCTAGCAAGGATTGTGACTTATTCTTAATATCAACTAGCAGGCATTTAGTCTTGTTCCCCTAACCTTATTTATAAGGAATAGATATAATTACATTACATATAAATACTGAGATTTAGAGCTAGACCAAAAGATGATTCATTATCACAAACCAACCATTATCACAAACCCTAAATATTAATATCCAAAAAGCATGTTATTGGTTCTATTTAATGTAAGATATGTAATATGAAAACTCTTATTTGCCGATATAAAATATCATATCTGGGTTTTTTTAAAATTATAATTAGCCTGTAGAAGAGAACTAGCATATGAGCTGGGAAGATCATGGAGGATCAATAGCATATTATCCATGTTTATGACAATTTACATTGGATATTGGACCATCTTATCCTAAAATAAATTTGATTTGACCATGCTTTACAAAGCATTCAAATGTATTCTAGTCTAAGTACAAAGTGCATTAAATGCATGCATTTTAATTCATTCATTAAAATGCATGCAAATACTCATCTTCTTTGATGAATTATGACTTCATTATCCAATTTCTTCATTTTCATGATGCCAAAGTCCAAAAGTGAAACTCTTGAAGCCAAAAGGGAAGAAAGGAACATTGTATTAAACTCAAGCTCTGGTAAAACACACCAGAAATACAAAAGGCCCTTTGCTGTTGCAAAAGCTTTTTGAGCATTATTTTATCTAGATGGATTTGTAAGAAAGGAAAAGGATGCTTCCTCTCCCCTCTTGCCTCTTATCTTCTGAAACAGTGTCCTGTATTTTACCCCCCAAAAAATAGCACGTATGAAATATATAGTTTCTTTCACAGGCATATGCTAATTAAACCACCCCCCCCAAAAAAAAAACAAAAACAAAAACAAAACAAAAGCAAAAGCAAAACAATTCTTTTTTGGAGATACTTCTTTCACCTTTTTTTAATATTAATAAATCTTAGGTTTTTCCATCCTTAAACTGCTTTTTATGTGTTTTGCAAAAAACCCCACTAAAACCACAACAAAAATGCTTTTAAGATACCTGGATGTAAATGAAGTCCATGTTCATCTGTAGCAAAACAAAAATTATTTTAGTGTGTTCTAAATGCATATAGCATTTTCCTTATATAATCCATAATGTGTGTTTGCAATTTGCTTTTATTTCTCTTTTGTGGTTAACATTAATTCTGTTTCATAACATTGAGAGCAGGCTCAGTGTGAATTGGCAGAGTTTTCCACATGGAGAGATAATATTCTCTTACATTCTTTCCTAATACTGGGATGTGCTAAGCATCTCTTAAGTAAAATTGAAGTATTTGTGATATGTTTTCATTTGATAAATTTAAGTGATGATTTTTTTTACTGATATCTTTATTGTTTTTTGCTTTTTTTAAAATTTCATTTTGGTTTGTTGGCATTTTTAAAATTATTTCTTTTACCTTTGAATTTTGTTTAATTCAAAGAGTTTAAACCAGAAGGGGTGAATTGACACCCCACAACCTCAACTCCCACAAAAAAAGTCAAAGGAAACTATCATATCCTTCAGTGTTTTGCAAGTTGTCATTCTCTTTTAGGATTAACTATAATTTCTATCACAAAGAATCATTTTAGATTGCAAAATCCTGATTATTTTTATTTTTTTTTTAATGCCTTGGTCCATTTCTGGTTATCCTAATCTCCCAAAAAATTAAAAATCTATGTATGCCCACTAATAACTACTATCTACTAATGCAAAGCCAACTACATGTCAGAATGACAGTTATTAAAATACAGTCATTAAAATTCAAAGGAAATTCCCATCTATTTTAGATGCATTGAAAGACATTATTATCAAGGTGCATGATTCATTCACCATTACAATAATTATTACAGGGAGTGTGCAATTTGTGATTAAAAATGACAGACAGGGCAGCATATATCATTGAATATTGACTTATTGTGATTCCAAGATAGATGTGCAGAAAATTTCAAAATAGTCTATTAATAATAAAGGATTTCTTTCTCCCATGGTAGAGCCATAGGAAAGTAGAAGACAAGGGAAGGTCAGCATGACATTGACAATCATTATACATGGAACTCAGCTGAAATAAAATAAATCATGATGCTGGGATTAGATGGAAGCTCTTGATTTAGAAACCTTCTACAAGGGATGAGGGGAGTGATGATTACAGACTTTTTTTCTGAGGAAATCTCTGTATGACATTCTTGCTTTTCATGACAGAAATCCAGTTAAAAAAAGATGTAGAATTTCAACATTAATAGAAAGTTTAAAAACAAGAAACAATAAAGGAAATCTGAAATGCACCCTGTGACTCATAACTAGGAAATAAAACTGTTTGCAAGCATCTTTATAACTTTTCAAACTTCTGGAACAATTCACTTTCTATTAGGAAGGGGAAAAAAGTCTCCTACTCTTAGCTGAAGTATTGCAAGAAGCTCCAACATATACCATGATTCTATCAACTAGAATGAAAATGCGTAGCTATCTCTTAGGAAGAAGGGTTATATATGTCAAGAGAATGCCATTTTTTCAGATTCTACTGGTATCAGTAGTGCTGTGCTTATTTTCTGAATGGTAGGTATTTGATCAAGTGTTTGTACTATTGATCTGCTTAGAATATTTATGTGAAAGTTTTAGCAAAACTGTTTCCTTTGTCAATAGTGTTTTGGGTTTTTTTTTCAAGTCACTATGAAAAACAAATAGATGTGCTGGGGCTAGTGGTTTTAGAACAAAATTGCCCACAGATGGTTTGTGACTTCTGACATCAGAATACCAGTAACTGTTCAGGATGAAAGTCCTGCTGAATGGCTGCTCAAGCTATAGAACAGGGAACAAGTGGAAAATAAAAGCTCTGCCTGTTATGAGTGTTATTGGTTGGGTGTTGCCTACAGAGCACAAACTGCACCCAACATACTTCAAATGACAGATGTAGAACTATTGTCTTTAAAAAGTACTACTAATATACCCAAGTGTTTAATGGGATCAATTACTTCAGATATTCATTATTTAAGGGTCTATTTTCTCCTTCACTGGTCTGATAATTTCTTCTTTTTTTCCCCTCATGTGACTATACTCTAACTTGAAGGAAACAAGCCAAAGACATCCTACCATTAACCACATTCAGTCAAGACTCAGGCATGCCTTCTGCACCCCTTTATTAGCTCTTTACATCTTTGATGACGTGTTCTTTTTTCAAGAATGATAGTAGTACTCAAAGGTGAGGTTTTTTTTCCTTCAGCTGATTATGAAACAATTTATTGGTTTGCATCCAGATACAGTTAAAGTGTGAAATTAATTTCTAATGGGAAAAATTATTTTTTTTCAGTATAGGTTTAGGGGTTGTAGCTGTGAAAAGCATTTAGCATGTCCATTTTATATGGAATGAACAGATGGATAGGAATAATATCAATTTCTAAAGACAAAGCTGTTTTTTATGCTAAGCAACTTTGAGTGAGGGAAATGTTAAAGTTTAATGACTCAAAACAATCAGCCATTTGCAGATGCAGCAGGCAGCTTTGCTGGGGCCATGTTTGCACATCCTGGAGGGGAGAAGATGAGTTTCATCCCATCTGATGGGACATAACTCACACAGTTATGCTGACATAAGAGGCAGTTGTCATGTCCCAGAAGGGGCGATAAACCTTCAGAGCCCCCCCAAAGTGCCCCAGGCCCATTTCTGAGGCCTTCCACCAAAGACTGCCCACGAATCCACAATGTTGCAACAGAATCACAATGCTACAAAGGCAGCATAAAATTCCCTCCTGCCCAGTGAGGTACTTGGGCATTCCACCTACACCTAAACGTGTATTAACCGATTGAACTTTATTTTTTGCTGCCTTACCCCCACCCTCGATGGACAACGACTGCGACCATCACCTCAATCAATGAATATCAATCAAGTCTCTTTGCTGGATCTACAGGTGTTATCTTTCCACTCTTGTCCATTCTTTCCCTTTCTTTCTTTTCCTTACACATTTTCATGAGTGTTATTTTTATGCTTTTGTATTTCTATATCACTATAGATAATACTAACAACCAAAATGGTTACAAATGCTTTTTCCATCACAACCACATTGTTCTATAAATATATTTAGAAACACCAATCATTCATTCTAATCTGCCCTAAGGGATCTATTAACATGTACTTAAGTTCAGGGGAAGGTCATAACAGCTGCTATATCTACTTATTTAAAGATTTCTACTAGCCTATTATTTTATCATCCACTGAAAGCTTAAAGCATTTTTTGTGACAGATTAAGCAATTATATTAAAGACAAACTGTATCTGTCAATTAATCCACAGTCTTTTTTGTCTCTACCAGAACACATATTCAGAATCTGTTAGCGACATTTTCCTTTATTCATCTGAGATTGTGTGTTAAATGAAAATAAATTTGCAAATCTTCAATTTTGATTGCTAGTTGATTGAAGAAAAGAAGAATTAATTCTTAACATTTTAAAAATTATAAATCATAATGTTTCTCCTCATCTAATACTAGTAATCAAACAGTTAAGTCAAAAACTGGGGTCTATCTCAGTCAAATAGAACAAATTTTACATACTTAACATTTCTTTCCTCTTCAGTTGAGAACTTTGATTTGTAGTATTAAATTTGCATTGTGTTTCATGTCTTGTCTTGCAGAAATACATAGGATATCAGGTGATGAATTTTCTCCTCATTGTTAATGGGACATACAACTCTTGATATTACACAATGGCTCAGTCAACTCTCAGGCACAAGCAGGGAAACATTGTGTAAATAATGCAGTTTACTTGTCTAGAACCAAATTATGGTATTTCCTTGAATTTTTTTTTTCTCTCTCTTGTAAACTCTGTGATATAATAATAGAAATAATACAGATATTATTATGCATATACACCATCATATAATTGTTTTGTAAAGATTATATTGTAGGGTTTATTTTTTGTTCTTGACAGGAATTTTTCTTGTTTTTCAAGATCTAGAATTATGACAAGAAAAGAAATGGTCCACAGATAATTTCTGTGTTTTAATTGCTGAGGACTTTCTTTTAGGTGTCTATGTGGTGCAAACTAACATGTTAAAATTACAACTTGCTTGCTAAAAAAATTAAGCTGTTGAGTTTGGGCTCCTACTGTGGCTATTAAGTATAATAGAATCTAAAATAAGATACTACTTTCTGAAATTAGACTATAAATATCATGGAGCGTCACTGAATCTAAACCACTAGTTAACTTGAACTTCTAGAGTAATACATTTTATGGTGTCTTTAAGTATAAAATTAATTAATGACTTTACTCTTCCACAGGAGTTCTCATGAAAGTATCTGCAAAACTTTTAAGACATTACTTACCTTGTTTTTTTATTTAAAATCACCTACAATTTAATGGTTGTCATGCCTGTATGGCACAGCTGAAAATGACAACTTTCTCTAAGGACAAAGTTAATTTAATATGGTAGCACTATCCAAAAGCAAACTAAGCTGACATAGTGATTATCAGCTGAAAGATCAGAGGGTCAGTTTCTTGACAATCTTGTTCCAGCAAACAAAGAGAGGAATAAGCATGAAAGTGTTCCAAATATACTATAATCATCAGTTTGAGGTGCCAAAAGGAATAAGAAGTGGTTGGACATAAAAGCATAAGTAATTTGCATTGTCAGTGTGGAGCAGAGTTGTCAGCACAAACTTGGCACTAACCACATCTAGAATTAGCCTGGGCCATTGCCTCCACAAAGCTGGCAGCAGCATAACCCTAGGCAAGTCTGCCTCCTCTGCTCCTGGGAGGAAATTTCTGACTGGAGCCAGCCAGGGCTGAGTCATCCAGAGAATTTCAATCTATTGCAAGACCTCAGTGTGTATTTTGGCTTGGTACTTCTGGATCTCAACAAAATTGTTTGAAGAAATGTTAAGGTTTACCAAGAATGTTAAGAATATTGTTGGGACTGGCCAGAAAAAATAATCCCAGTAAATAAATATATAATAGGTATTCAGCAGAAAACCGTTGCTTAACTTTGATTCATTGATTAATTGCATTATTATTAGCTAAATGATACTTCATGTCATTTAATGTGTTAAGTAAAAATGCTGCTGTATTCAATTATGTTATTCCAGAGTTACAAATCAAAGTTAAGTTTATTGAGAAAAAATTATGTGACTCCATTGTCTTTTCAGCATTTTTGTCTACAATATTTGCTCCTAGGTAAATAGGAGCAAAGACAAAGCAAATGTTCCTATCAGGACAGCAAAAATAAAGCACTCTACAGATTTTTATCAAGATGCCATCAGCATCTTGACATTTTCCAAATATTATCAATGATTCTTGTGATCACAGCTCCTTATAACATACTGAGCAATAACCAATAGTAAGCAGTTTGGGAAGAATTAAATAAGTTTGTCAATATGCACATTTATACTATGTGGTAGGCTATATCTGAGATTTCTAACTTATCATTAGTTGTGTTGATTACACTCATATTGTAAGAGAAGCCTCTATGAAATTTTAAGATTAATAGATTAAAAGAATAATAAATATCCCTGGAAGTCTAAAATTTGAATACTCCTTGAAAAAACAGCTAAAAATAGCTGTAAACATAACTGTCATGAACATTTAGCTGATCTTCAAAGAAAACTTATTTACCAAGACAAAGATGTTTATTGCATTTTTTTTTAATACACCGTGAATTAAAATTAAGCTCTAGGCGCTATTCTAGCTATAAGGAGGTAACAACAACAACAGAAAAAGAACCAGGGGATAATACTGAATGTTGATATTGGTGCAGAACGTAAAGTTTAAAAAAATGAAAGATATGTGTGTTGGAAAACAATATATATATAGATATATCATTTTTTGTGCAGGTGAATTCTGCTTCTGCTTTTTAATGAAAATATTATTAATAATCAAAACAAGTGAGTTTTTTTTGATACAGTAAGGTTGCATTCACATGATAAGAGACTGTTTCTTTTTCTTTTGCATCAGGTAGTGAAACAGGTTATCTCTCTATTGGAAAAGCATGAGATCTATAAGAATTTTAACTTTATCATAAAGCAGCATAAACTAGAAGTTAAAAATAAGCATAGAGTCAACAAAAAATTTTCTAGTAAGTGAGTACTGTGAAATTGAAAAATGCCTTACCAATGAGAGACAAAAAGACTGAAACAGCCCAATAGGGAGAAAAAATATTGTCTCATTCATTCTCTAATAGTAAGGGAGGAGTGAAAAAAACTCCACATTTATTAAGAGCTACATTTAACAAGAACAGTGAAATGACCCTAAAAATAAAAATATTTTACTCTTTTTCTGTGATTTCTTGCACCTGTTACATCTTTCCCTATACCTACAATCATTCACGCACATATGCTTTCCCTCTCGATTTCATCCTAAACCCTCAGCAATTCTAAATAGAATGTATTCATTATACATTCATAATAATTTATGCATGCAAATGCAGTATTGTTGTGATTATATTGCTAAGAGTGGTAGCCCTTTTGTGAGCTATGGACCAATTCTTGCACAAGTTCAACTTGTAGCTTTCTAGCAAGTGTCCACATGCCATCTCAGGATTTCTTAGCTGACCCTACAGTAACTGCAAAAGATAGAAATTTACTGAATTCTGAATTTGTACTTGTTCAGGGTACAGTCTGAACTTGTTGTAAGGGTTGCATGTAGTCCTACACAGTGAGAATTGAGGAGAGTGAACAGATGTTTGACAACTTTCATTTCACCTGAAAATAATTTCCATTAGCATGCCACTTGATTTTATTAAATGGATTAAAGGGACTATGAAAATAAACTAAGCTACTTTCTATGAAACATTGAAGCATTGTGTCCATGTAGTAGGTAGAACAGTTGATTTATGTTTGAGCATGCTATCAGAAAAAAATGTATTAGCATTAAAAACTTGGCTTTGAAATGCCAGGCACATCCCCAGGAGATAACTGAGAATTTGCAGGCAGTGAGAAGAGAACTGTAGTGATTTTATTGTGGAAAGAAAAAAAAAAAGCAGTTAACAACAAGAAAAAAAATCTTATTTAAAGCTCAGAAATCATAATTTATCACTGTTGTTAGGAGCTAGTAATAATAGTCACAGGCAACTGAGTATGACCTCAGAACTAAGATGATTCCATCAATATCAGAGAAAGAAATCACAATGGGTTTAGAGGAAGAGCATGAGAATGTCAGTGATATTTTGCACACCCACCAAACTGCTCACATTGGAAGGCTCTAGGACTGTCACATCTTACAGAATAGATGTGCTACAGGACTACATATATAGTTTTGTTTTCCTCCTAAATCCAGGGAGCTCTAAGTCTTTGTATCAATGTTCTTAGTCAGATAGAATTTCATTATTTTAGTTGCTGTCTTATTCTGCTCAGGTCTTTTCACTCATGCTGTGCAATTTGCTGAATTCTCTTCAGTCTCCCAGGACTTGCAGACTACATTCTCTTATAGTTCAGGTCATCAAGTAAAATACCGTTTCCCTAGTATTTGTCACGAACCTGTGCAATGAAAGCCTGTTCCAGAAAGATCACACACTTCCTTTCTTTAAAAATGTGGATTTCATTGTACTTCACATGTAGTTTTCTTTAAATTACTCAGTTTAAAATAACTGTGAACTTATTTCCTATTTGAGTTTGCCTAGTTTTATCTTCCAGCCATTGGTCCATGCTCTGTCCTGTTCCCTAAAGAGCTCTTTATCTGTTATGGAAGTGACTACAAGTTGCAATTAAGTCACCTTTCCCAACTCTTCCTCTTCCTCTTCCTCTTCCTCTTCCTCTTCCTCTTCCTCTTCCTCTTCCTCTTCCTTCTTGTTTGTTTTCATCTTCTTCTTCTTCGCCTCCTTGATAAACAAAATCCACCAAGCACAAAAGAAGTACTCCTAAAGCAGATATTCCAACCTGGTATATTTCAAGTTTGATGTTAGTAATAATCTAAAACTGCTTCTTCTAATGGGAAATGTCAAACAGCCTTATCAGTTCTACTTATAATTGTACAAGGGCAAAGTACAATTTATGTCCTCTAGAATTCACTTTTCCATACATGATCACAAGTGAATTGGTTTAATACTGAAATTTAACAATAGGAATTTAATTTCCTGACTTTCATATATTTAATTTCTGAAACATTTATGGATGCTTATACACTAATTTTGTACATGCCTTTTCATTCTTTTCATTCAGTCTTATAAAATTTCATTCAAATAATGAATTTTATAAGAAAACAAAACTATGAATGCTGAAGTAGATATTATATGTATATGGTGTCTATTTTAATGGTTCCTAATAAAATGAGGGGAGGACAATTCTTATGACAGACCCAGCGGTGCTGCAATACAGTGTTTTTATAATGGAAGCAGCTGGATGCCTGAGGTATATTCAAATAACTTACAGTGATAAAAATAAGACATTTTTCAGATGTGGTTGCAATCAGTGCATAAATAATTGTAGGGAAGGAATTGCATCATGTGGTCAGGTGAATGCTTTTCAGTATTTCTAGAGATAAGTCAGAAATGTTTGGGGACTCTGATCTTATAACTTCAAAGCCCCATTTCCTATGAGAGAGTAGGATATGAATGTCAGCATCAGCACTAATTTAAGACCTTTTCCTGCAATTATTTATGGATATATTACACTCCTTTGATCTATAAAAGTAAATGTGCTCAAAGTTAATTATCATGTTCCAACATTACCACAAAAACTCCAGTGTATTCTTCATCCATATCATTAAGTCATCATTAAGTAATGATTACTCCTGATCTCAAACTGAATGTTGTTTCCTCATTATTTTGCTTTGTTTTGAGTTTTTGTATTTGCACCTATGCAAGAATCCAGGTCTTAATATTCTAGTATACAATTACTAGTTAATATAACTAGTTACTTAATAGTCTAGCTTATATTAAATCATGACTCTTGCACAACTGCTAAGTCCAATACACGTTTTTGAAGAAAATGAGACAAAATTATACAAAATGGTATTTGTTACTCTTATGAGACACAAAAGGAATGAGTTGATTGAGTAGATCTCAGAAATGCTTAAAATTATACCTAGAGCCAGAGAGCAGGCCGTCTACGTACTGCAGCTAATTCACTTGGCTCATTTTACATTTCTGCAATGCTCTGGGGAGAATATGTCTTTCAGAATGGTCTTGCAGTTATTTAATTGGGACAGGCAGATTCCAGCTTCTCTCAATGGGCACTTATTATGGTATTATCTCAGTGGATATTGATATGCTTCAACCCCAGACAGCAACTAAGCCTCACACAGCCACTTGCTCACTCCCCTTCAGTGATATGGAGGAAAGAATTGGAAAGGTAAAATGAGAAAATTCATGGCTTGAGATAAAGATGGCTTAAGAGGTAAAGCAAAAGCCATACAAAAAAGTAAAGCAAAACAAGGAATTGATTTAACACTTACCCTGGCAGGCCGGTGTTTAGCCATCCCCAGGACAGCATGGATCTACTATGTCAGGTATTTTTGGGAAGAAAAATACTGTCACTTTAAAAATCCATTCTTCCTTCTCCTTTCCCCAGCTTTATATACTGAGCGTGATACCACATGATACAGAATATCCCTTGGGTCAGTTGGGGTCAGCTGTCCTGGCTGTATCCCCTCTGAAATCCTTGTGCACCCCAGCATCCTCGCTGGTGGGGTGGGGTGAGAAGCAGAAATGTTCTTTACTCCATGTAAACTCTGCTCAGCAGGAACCTAACCATGAGTGCGGTATCAACATTAGCCTCATTCTATAAACAACCCAAGACTGTATGTGCTACTAAAAACACAATTGACAAGTACAGGTGTAATTTTACAGTAGCACTGGAAGCAGCTCTGATTGCAGTTTCAAGTCCCTATTCTTTGATGTAAAGTTGAGTAGCTATAAATGCTGCTAATTTTGAAGGTGATACTGCTAACTATAATATTGGCAGACAGGTCCTTATGTTTCTCATTTGCATAAAGTTTATGTTTAATCTTATTGAGTCTTAAATAGTTTTTTTTTTTTCATATGTTTGTCAAGTAACAAGCATAGATTAAGGTTTACAGTTGTGTTTCTTATTAAAAATCTCCAAACTAATACAGACCTAGTTTTGCATTATGTCCAAAGTCAGAGTTTCCATTGAAAATTGGAAAGAATTGCCAAGTGATCTTGGAAGAACAAGTGAGACTTCATGACAAGGTAGTACTCCTTTATTTGTGATTTTAGGGTTTCAGCCATGTTTTGTTTTAAAGTGGTATGAGAAAGGAACATGCAACCCCCTTATGGCCCATCATACCATGTTAGAATTCAGAATAAAAATCACTAAACACATATTATCAGGTAGGTGCTTCAAATATGTTGTTCTGGACAATTGTGTCCTTCAATTTTCTGCAGTACACCAGTCCTTTTTACCATAGAATAACAATACATTCCCAGGGAATTGTATGAAATGTTGCTCTTCACTGACAAATTCTCTATATTAAACAGGCAATTATCCGAAGAGCATTATCCTGCCTGGTATATTTACACTATTTAGTAAATAAGTAAGTCAGATTTTTTTGTTCTTTGCTGTTTGCTTTTATTTTTCTTTGGCTGCACATATTAGCTCTCAGGGAACAGAGCTTTTTGAAATACCCATTTAGCTGATTTAAAATATAGTGCAGTTTTCTTCATAGCATCTTGTTCTGGTTTGTGGCTGTAGTGAAACCTGCATTTCTTATAAGGGCTTTGGAAGAAACTGAAGCTGCCTTAAACTGCCTGGCTTATGGATTTCTTTTTGCTGTCATCAATGCAGGAGGCAGCAGGTTATTAAGTTTTGCTCTGGCTTGTGCCCTCTGATTGATATGATTGTGTTGGGTTTAAAATTCCATCCTCTCAAGTCTTGTAATGCTTGTTGCTGCCAGACAGTTCCCTGTGTGGAGTCCAGATAAGATATATTTCAGTTTCATTTTTTTGTTTCCACTGAAAGTATTAATTGAAAAAAAAAAAAAAAAAAAAAAGGTGATTTGGAGTAATACTCTGAAGGTAATATCCTATTGAGATCAATATGAATTCCAATTTTAGTGACACCTAACTTCATTCTGGTAATTAATGCATTCAGTGATATTTCAAGATATTTCCCCTATTCACATTCTTAATTTGTATTCACTTTGGTTTTAAATATGACTTTTCTGCTATATAGCTGTGAAATTATTTACTGTGAAGTCTGTTTAAACATGATTGTTTATACATAATTTACGTAACTAAACATCTATGCCAGGCATATAGGTGACTGGAGCTTCTTGTTGAAGTGCAGTAGGTCTTCTACCTCAGGGTTCATTTATGTGAATTATGATCTGTACTTTGGTAAACTTTCCTTCAATTAGTGTATAAAGGACTCAAAAAATGTATTCTTTTTTAAAGGGGAAAAAAAAAGAAACTTCATAGCCACTAGCATAAGCACTTTTCTGAATCTGAGAATTGAAATAGCACATAAATTCCAATTTTCTTGATAGTTATTAGCAGACTAGATAGAAGAATTTGTTCATCTCATCAGGTAATTCTTAGGTCTAGAGAGGGGGTTTTGTGGAAAAGATATTAAAAAGTATATCATACATCATATCTATTTTCTCTTTCTTCATCAAAAGATGTTGGTCTCCCTAGAGGTAAAATAGTTGAAGGTTGCTTGGAGAAATAATTGAATTACTAAAAATCCTTAATTAATGGAAGGATTGTAACTCCTGTTCTACTTCAAAAGGTCAGAGCAAGAGTTAAGAGCTCTAAACACTCTCATTTTAGAAAAAAAATTCCACATTCTGCAATGAAAAGTCCCAGGAAGTAATGGCCACAGGAAAACTCCAGATGCACTAATGTCATCACTTTTGAAATTGCTCATGGGCATGTCCAAAAGACAGATACAACCAAAGGTTTTAAAATTTTTAGTCTCCAAGAACTTTGGAAGAACAAAGAAGGCAGCATGGCATCTCAAATCAGATGGTGACACCACTTCATGTTCTTGTTATGACTTGTGATTTTCTCTGAAAATTCTCAGTATTGGTTTGTGTAGAAATCATTTCCAAGAGACTTGCAGAAGCATACAATAAATAATTCACTTCATACTGTTAATAACCTCATGGCATTGAATTGCATATTCCATTTGAAAGCAAAACAAAACAAAACAAAAACCCCACAAAATAAAATATAAAACTCCTTGCTTTCTGCATTTGTTCCAACTGAAATGAATTTTACAATGTAGGCCATATGCAGCTGAATATTCCAATTCAGAGTCTGAAGTAATCTTTCCTAATGAAGAGAAAATTATTCTAGCTAGGCTGTGAAAAAATGCAAGATCAGATCAAGTTTTGAGAATATTATATGCATATAAAATTAAATAGAGATATATACACAAATAGATATGTATATACAAGTACAAAACATGATCATTTTAGAAAGTCAAAATGTTTTAAGGAGCCTCTGCTGAATAATTTATAAATCCAAGATAGAAGACAGACTCAGTCAAAGAAATCAGAAAAAAAGCTAGCCAGAATGAGGTGACATAACATCGTATGAAGCCACAGTGCAACCCCATGGGTTGTTGACTAGATTTCAGAGCTTTTCTTCTCCAGTTAGATTAGCAATACCATGAACATGCAGATTATGCCATTTCAATATCAACAGACTTTTCAGAGCTCTTTTTATCCATGATGAGGTTTTTTGAAGTCATTGAATTAGATTGTACAAATGAAATATAAGACCTTTCAGACCTCTACCTCATAGCAGATTTTAGTGTTACTATGGCTAAGCCTTTTTTTTCTCTCCCTTTAAATTGAACAATCAAACATAAGAAAGAAAAGGAGGAAAATTTTTTTTAAGCTGCATAATTTGGTAATGCCAGGCTCGTTATAAAAGAAGGATTTCTTGGAGAAATAAAGAACATACACTAGAAATACCCATTATGCAACTGCTTGGACACCAAGAGGAAATGTGTGTAAGAAAATAATTCTAAAATAAGCTACACAGAATTTTTTTTTTTTCTTGTTTCAGTTTGCCATAACAATTTTTATAGTTTAAGTCTGATAAAGGGCATTCTGCAAGGAAGATAATTATGTTTTTTATGTGTTAATGAACACTTTTAGTGTTTTGATCTTTTTGTGTAGATAGTATTAAATAAAAAAAATTCTTCTCTCTTTGCTCCTGCAGGAATATTTTTCAGGCAAAGAAAAGATAATTTGTTGTCTTAATAAAATCTCTTTGGGGTTATTACCATGTATCTCATGGTAATGAGCTCATGGTCTGTTAATAGAGTTGGACAATCTCAGACTGTTGCTTAAGGGTGTGCCTGAAGCAAAGGATATTGTACTGTCTGAAACACCAGGAAAAGACTGCAAAGTCTCTATTGCTCTTTCTCCTTTTTTATTCAACAACATATAATGTAGTATGCTTACAAAATATACTCACATATATAATTAATGGCAATGAAAGTGATTTGGACCTTTCTTAATTCTCACCTCCTCCTCTTTTCCATACTGTCAACACAATTTTTCACAGTGGAAATGTGCATAGAACACTGGCCTGCCATTGGAACAGCCCTGCAGTGGCTTTACTTGCAGGAATGAGTTTGTCACCTATGAGATACTGTGCTTGCTGAAATGATCTGGGATAAGTCCTTGCTGCTTAATAAAATCTATTCCTCTACCAGTGCTTATTTTCTAATGTGAAGGAAAACTCAATCTTGAGATTTACATGAATACTGTATCAGTCCTTAACTAGTCTGCCATGCTAAGACAAGTGGAGAGAGGGAGATTTTGACATACTGTCTCGCTGTTTTACCTAACAGTCTGTTATGAAGGTATAATGGCTTGGAAATACCAGAGTATTCTTTCCATTTAAAGTGGGTTGTGAAGGAGAAGTCTGAATTACAAGGATTAAAGAACTCTTATAGTTATTTGTTGCTGTGTAGAGTGCTGAGAACCATGATCCACTTTACCGTGCTTGGATTTTTGTTGGAATGTAGTTTTGTTTACTTTCCTACCATACAAAAAAGTATCATTCCCTGTTTTTTAGGTTAGGGGGTGTTTTTTTGTTGTTTATGAAAAACTGCATATTTATCTGTAGTGAAGGTATCAATTTAAAAAACACGCACTACACTGAATTTTTTCTGTTGGAATGGTAGCAATCTAGTGAGAGAAAACTGAATATATAAATATGCAGCTATATGAAAATGCCTGCTTTGTGTTATTTTCTTCAGTAAAAAAAAAAAAAAAAAGTAATATTTAAAATTCATGGAGATCAAATATGCAGATAATGGCAAAAAAACCCACCAAAAAAAAAATCACAAACCAAACCAAAAAATGTTGTACTAGGTTTTTAGAACTGAGATGAAATTTGAGAAAACAAACCACTGAAAATGTGAATAAAGTTCCTCACAAGAGTTTGAGATGCAGAATACCTATATCTGATATAGGATGGTTGTGTCCAAGGTTGAAGTTTAATTAATTTGTTTTACACATGCTGTTGCTGTTCATTAGTTGTTATTAACAGGAATCTTCAATGGTATTTTTCATTGGCCAATCTTCAGTAGCAAAGTAATTTGGTTTAAGAGCATAGAGGAAATTTTTTTTATAATCAGGGAAGTATTCTACTTTGCAGTGAGGATAGTAAAAATAATCCATTCAGTTTGAGACTCATCTGTACCATAACCCACCAGTTGCTCTTACAGTACCATACAGGTCTCTTTAACAGTCACTTTTGTTAATAAGATATGCATGCACAGTTAACAAAAATAAGAAATTGCCAAACTACATCAGGGACACTGGGGGAAATTAACTGCAGCAACAAGTAATCAAGATCAGATTACATACATATACATATGTAAAAATATATAAAATATATATATATATATATATATATATATATTAAAAAGTTTAAGGACAAAACAACTTTTTCCATTCTCAGTAAAACATATACTCAACCTCTACAAAAGGATCTGGATACTGGACATCTGCAGGTGACTGCTGTAGTAATCAAATTGTAATTTTCTTGCCCACTATGAGCTGTCTGCATTAAAGTCTTGTATACAGGCTTTCTTAGCCTAAAAATTATTTTTATTCTTTACTGCAAAATGGAGCAAAAAAGTTCGTGTGCTCTGCCCTCCCATCATATAGAGACTCAGAACACTAGGTGTAGTTGAATGATATCAAGGAAGAAAGGTGTTCCACTCTAAGGCAGAGAATAGAACTGAACATCAAGGAGAGCTCTGAATGGAGCTGGTGAATGAACAGAACAAAAAGCTTTTCTTTTAAAAGAAAGTGGTGATTGCTGCAACATTTTACAAAGGTATGATTTGAGATTGTGTAGCAGAGCATGGCTGTGCAAGCAAGCAGACACATAGAAAAGGCCATCCCATAGCCTGTTTTAAAAAGTGGTGATGTCAAATCTTCAAACAGAATGAAGAATGTCTCAGACATTTTATGTGGAATATATATGATGCCTGTAAGCTTTGTGAATTCAACAGATGAATTTCAAAAATAACCATTTTGATTTAAGGTGATGGATTAATAACTTTTACATATAGGGTTTTGAGAATCAAGAATTTCACTGGAGTCAACCAATAAAAAATCAGTGTCACACTATTTAATCAGAGTCTGCAGCATGTGTCCTTTAAGCTTTTAGTTTGTGGGAGTTTTTTGACACCAGTCTTTTTCTGTTTTTAAGAAGTAAGGGCTCGTTATCTGAAAGAAAAGTCTTTCCAGAATTTAAAAATTGCCACATTTTTGTTCCTGCTCATGAAAGAAAGACTCAAGGATTCTTTACCATAAGACAAATATTCTTTTAAATTGTGTTCAAAAGCATGCTTGAATTAAATTCTAAACATCATTTTCTGACAGATTTAGCATAGGTTAAAATTGTCAATAAAGATACTTCAGGTTAGCAATGAATATAGCTTGTTAGGTCAATTAGGGGAGCTCAGTAATAAATACTGCTTTAATAATCCACTGAATGTCTCAAAGTCTCAAACAGAGGAGAAGAAAATCTGACTGTTGATGGTCTACGACAAATCTTAGTCCAAGTGCAGATTATTTTTTATTTCTTTTTTATGTCTATATTGAGAAATTTATGTGGCTAAAGTCATCACTATTAATGGGATTTTCTATTTGTTGTGAATTTCTGTGGAACGAACTTTTGATATTCTTTCTGAATATATCAGTGTAATAATCTTGGCTATAATAATATAGGTTATATATTTTGAGTCCAGATGTTAAAATATCTTTTATTTGAGAGTGAATAGGAATTTAAATTTGCCTAGAATCCTCTGTAGAGGATTATTCTATGGTATTATGCTGTTCAGAAGTGTCTAAATCCATTTTTAATTGAAAATTAGATAAGAATATTTAAGCATGAGAATCTTGACATGGTCCAAGACAGGAACATCAAAGGGCTCAGGAAAATGTTTATACTTTGTCTCCTTTATTGAATAACCCAATTTTTCAAATGTAAATATAAAAAGTGATAATTATAAAATAATTATTTTTCTTGCTCTGGAGTGAAATAAATAAACAAAGCATGGCAGAAATATGTGTGAAATTAAGTTCAGTAATAAGCATATTCATTTGGTGGATTTTACACCTGGAAGACCAGAACTTTATTTTAAGGTCTGAGAGGCTTTTATCTCAGCCATTATAAATTTTAAATTATTCCTTTGGTGCTCCTGGTATGCCTCTGTCAAGATGAGATGCAAACTAATAGCAAGTCCCAGATTAAAGTGCATTGTCTGGAAGTGGAATGGTTGCAACTGTTAATAAAAATATAAAATTGAATCCTCAACTGTATGAGCCATTGCCATTAAAAAACCATCAAAGGAGTATATTTGTTCCACAGTTGAATGCTCCTTTTGAGAAATTAATAGTCTAAGGTACAGCGCTTGCTTTCATTTAGCAAAATATATTTTCCTCTAAGAACTGAAAATCTTGTTCAGATCATCCCACTGCCTTTAACTCTGAGAGTGTTTGTAGAATTTTTTAAGCATAAAGATGAGCAGAATTACTTGAATCAAGACATGTTGTATTGATTCTAAATACCTTTTCTTTCAGCATGCCTATTGTAATAAATAAATTAGGATCTGTATATTCCTTACTGAACAGCTCAGAAAAGATGAAGGTGGGAATTCATTACAGAAACCTCCAGTCTTTGAGAACCACTCTCCCATCTGTCATGATCGACCAAAGTTTATCAAGAGTGGCCTTGAAATAACATCAGCCAGCAGCTATAGGACTTCTGGGTGAATCCCATCAAGGCTCATGGATTATATGTGCGTCCCATTTGCCTATGTCTTTCCTGAATTGAACCTTTTCCATAAGGATATGTCTTTCTTTCAGCCTCTCCCCCTGGTATCTGGGACCTCATTTTGTTGGTCTTTCTGGTTAGGTGGCCTACAGAGAACACGGATTATAATGTCCCTATAATTTTCATGCAATCTTTGTAATTCTAATGTTAAATTAGGAAATTCTGTAACTAAATGTCCTCTTAAAATAAATCAAATACTATTCAAGGGTTTTTTTTTGTGCTTGGTGTGTTCCAAGGAGACTGATTGATACACCTGGTTTAATAGAAAAATACAATGATAAATTTTGAGGTCACGTTAATGTATTTCCTATTATTATTTAGATTGTATTTATACTATGAGAAAGAAAGATTCTTTATTGCTTGGATTATTATCTAAGCTTTAATAAATATTGGTGGGCTCTGTGCAATATAGGATGGGTTTCTTCCTAGGGACATATGAATTAAACACAATGCTTCTGACTTCATTCATATATTTGAAAGAAATCAAATTAATGTGAATGCATTTTGATGTCTGGTATGAATATCAGGTCTGACTTGAAATCTTATCTGAAAGCTACTGAGTTTCTTTGCAGGTTAATCTCTGAGCCTCTGGATTTTCTCATTAAAATGTATATCCCTCACTGATGTATTACTCTAAAACGGTGTTTCGCTGCTGGGCCTATTTCCAGATTGCTGTTCAATCTCCAATACTTCTGTTTTTCATCAGTGTTGAATTACAGTTGGGTTTACAAATCTAGCTTCTAAAGTAACACCTGTCCCTTTCAAATGAAATGGCTTAGACTGCTCATACTTGGTCTTTATCTCCAAAGAGATTTTCATGGCTTTTGTTTGACTCTAGTGATGGCAATGTAAATAGATCTTGGGGCAGGGATCAAGGAGGGAGCATAGGAAAATAGAAGGTAATTACTATTTGTTTGGCTGCAGACATAGGATAAAGTAAGGCTGTGAATCTCACAGAGACGTATCCGAGTCAAAGGCCTGTACATCAGTAGTTCTTTGTGACTGGGGATTATCCCTGATGCCTCTTGCAAGTGCATAATATCCCACTCCTGTAGGATGGACACAATCTACTTTTAAGAACTCCTAAACCTAACTGATAAAGATAAATAAATTAAACTAAAAGTATTTTTTGCCCAGCCTGATTTTGGCATTTATTGCTATTATGTCACAATTTGTGAACATACTAGTCCAAATCCACTTTGACTTTTAAAAGACATTGGCTGGCTTTATAACAGATATATGCTCTTTCTCATGGTCTCTTCCTATAAAGTAACAATGATTCCAGTTTTTACTTTCTCTGTCATTAGGGCCTTATAGAAATCATTGTAGTAATATTACTAAAAGTCAGAAGTATGCAAGAAGTACACTCAGTTAATTTTTTTAATATACCATGCTCCTCCTTTCCTCCAGGTGTGTCTTAGCCTTTGCAGAAATAGAACTGAGTCTGCTACATCTGCAGTCCATTTCCTCATTTCCCCCCCACCCCGAATCACCTCATATACAATTTCCCAATGCAATATTCATGTTTCTGTCAGTGGGGGTACTGAAGATGGACAATGAGAGCAGAATAACCAAGAGGCCTTTAATGAAGATCAGAGTAAAAAATACAGTTACCTATGAAGTTAATTAAAATTTTCCACCTGCACTCTCAGGGGTATTCTTGTAGGGGAAAAAATTCCAAGACTTTGGTTGTGCAGTTTTTAAATGTGAAGAAGTTTCAAACCTGGATGTCTTGCATATATTTAATATTATATCCCAGATGCTATTTAGCTTTGTCCCAAGAGCCATTCAGTGACCTGAAGGAAGGTAAATTAATATCCTACATGTCCCAGGCTCTCCATATATCATAAACTGAAATAAAATGAGAAGCATCTCCAACAGACAATTCAGGTCTCAAAACTTTGTAGGTCTTCACTGATGTAAAGTAAACCTTAACTTGTTAAATTCAACCTTTGAGTATGTTTCAAAACAACACTGATAAGCCATTGTGAACCACAGTTATTTTCCAGTGTGGGGGTAAGTTTACTGTCCCATGGGAGTTGCATGAACTGTATGGGATGTTTATAGTATAATTTGTCTGTTTTGATTATATTTTTCCAAATGAAGGGAAGGATAAAATATACTGAAAAACATAATGGCAATTACTGAATTATTTAAAATTATTATGTAATGACACTGGGTAAAACAGTGTGCATTGACTTTTTCTTGGTGAGATATTAATTAACACATTACAAAAAATGCAACATTTCAAGAGTAACAAATGAAAAATAAAGATTAAATTATATTCTACAGAATCAGATATATTTTCCTTAAAAATATTCCTCTTCTTTTCCACTTTAAAATTTGAAAATTTGTCAAAATCCTAATTTCCACCAAATCAGTATTTATAGTGGTAAATATGTTAATTAGACAATTTCTAATTATGTGTGTTTGTTTTCACCTCATTAGCTGCCAGCAGACTACTTTGCTGCTCAAGGGGAAATACAACCTTGACCAAATGAAATGAAGGCTGGAGCAATTCCATAATTGAGTGTTTGTGTTCACATATAAATCTATTTGTTCTGGCTTGATTTGCTTGCTTTCCTTTAAAAGAATCTCAGATAAACAAAAATATCTTCCTTTTTAATAAATTACAGTAAAAACTGAGCTTTACTTAAATTCTAAGATAAATCCTTGGTGTTAGTTTTAGGCTGCAGAAATACATTTTAATTTACTGAGCTTAATGGAAAACTTATATAATTCTAGTTCTGTGGAATTTACTGCATGAGCTCCTACATCCATCTTGCAAACAGAATGTTGTATGGATTATTATGGATCCATTATAAACATTTCAATTAATAAAGTGAGGCATTTCAGACTTCTTTCTAGACTTTAGTCATCTGAATGAGAAGAATAATGGTTCAAATTCTATTCTTAAACATTTCTAGTTTAAAAATCTATTTGCAATTAACGGGTGGATTTGGGATAAAACGAGACCTACTCATTTTATCTACATGCCAACTTTCTATCTAGCAGACACTGAAGGAGACAGGAGAAAGTTCTTGAACTGTGTAAAGTTCAAGTTTAGGATACAGCTGCTGTGCTGTAAGAGTAGACTAGACAGTAAAGCTTCAGTAAATACAGCAAAAAGTAACCTATAGAAAGAGGGTTATTATTATTAGTTTGGCTGATAGGAGAAAGGTTCTGAAAAATCTAACTGGTGTAATTGAAAGGCATTTCTTTGAATCCATGAAAAGTGGACAGTCTGACATATTTATTAGATTATTCTGCATGAAGTAATGTAGAAAACTAGGTTAAAGTTTTTGCAAATTGAGGAATCAAGAGTAATAATATCAGAAATATAAAAAATACATCGACAGTAAGACACATACGGACATATTAGCGGAAAAAAAATGAGCAGGGAAATAATTACAATGATGAAGTTAATGGAAGCTGAAATAAAATCTAATATGGCTTATTACAAAATAATTTTACTTAATATTCTATACTTCTTTGACATTAAAATTTATTATTCTTAGAGAAGCAAGAAAAGCTATTTCTACTGAGACTAGAAAATACTCATGGTCTGTAACAGTCACAGAAAAAAATTTAAATTGCAGGATTATGTATACTCTCACCTGTTTCTTTCCAAGATGGTAAAATAAAATAAGGCCAGGAAGTGTTATTTAGATGATTATAGTAAAGAAAGATTTACCATAAAAAAACATCAACAGATGAGAAAAATTTGGCTTCCTCTGTATGACAGAACAAAAGTAGAAAACAGATTTGATTTCTCTCTATAAATTCATATGAAAGCTAAATTCCAGGAAAGAAGAAGAGATATTTAAAATAGTAGATAATGTCATCATAAAAAAATGTACAGATGAAGCATCTTGCAGTCATTTAAGATAAATATTAAGAGATACACAACTAATCTGGTAATCTGGTGTAGTGGAAAGTGTCCCTTTCCAGTTTGCAGATGGCACACAGTTTGAAAATAGGTGATCTGTAAGCTTACTCCCAACCAATCTTTCCATGATTCTATGGCAAAGTTAAATCTTTTATGATCATCTTACTAAAAGTGAGATTTGCAGTACCTATACCAAATTCTTTTCAGTTTCTAGCCTTGTTGTGGTTTTATTTATTTTAAACTAAATCTTCATCTTTGAGTCAATAGTTTGTTTCCAAACCAATTTATACGGCTTTTTGGTACTTCTTTCAAACTTTATTTGTTAAAATAGTCTAGAAAGCAGTGCTATCCAACTACTTAAAATAACCCTCTTACTATCAATGCTTGAAATTTTGGTCCTTCACTTTTCTTCTTTATGTGTTTTTAATGATAATTTCAATTAAAAAAATCTAATCCAAAACCTAAGTACAAAATTTGTAATCATTTATTTTCACAAAAATGTGTATAATTGTAGTTCAGTAAACTACAAAATTTGTCTTTCTTGCTAATATTTAGCTTTTGTAGTACAGGCTTCTGTTTAACTTCTGTTCTGCTGAACATTGCTTTTCATGCCCTTATGACCCCATTATGTTTTCTTCCTGAAGTGGTTGATGCCTGTCACATATTGTGCCGTTCTGTTGCTGAATAAAAGAACAACCATACATTTTAATTCTGAATGATTTTTTAAAAAAAATATTCACCTAGTCTTAACAATATTAAGTGCATTAAAAGGTCAGGTGCATCCACTTCAGCAAGGCTATGTCAGTTTTTATCATTTACAACCTGGAACAATGTGACTATCTTATTTCTCCTAAAACCATGTTCTTCTTTCAAACTACTGTGCAAAAAGTCAAATCTACTGTTCTTTCACCTGTTCTCCAAAAGTTTAGAAAAATTTTAAAAATTAAAAAACAATTTTTAAATTAAAATAAAAAAATTAAAAGTAAATTATGATAGAGAGATAACACACCACTCCTTATATGTGTTTTTTAAAAATGAGAGAGATAATTAAACTTCAGTCACAGAATCACAAAATGGTTAATGTTCAAAGGGACCTTCAGAAGTCATCTTGTACAATCTCCTTGCTCAAGTAGGGAGGCCTACAGATTGCCCAGGACCACACCCAGGTGGACTTTGAATATCTTCAAGGATGGAAAATACACAGCTGTTGTGGGCAACATATGAGGCAACAGTGTTCAGCTGTCTGTCATATTAAAAAACTTCTGGATCTTTAGAGGAAGCCTCCTGTGTTTCAGTATCTGCCTGTTGTCCTCACACTGGGCACCAATTAAAAGAGCCTGGCTCCATCTTCTATATTTCCTTGCTAGGAACCTATAAACACTAATTAGATGTCCTATAAGCATTCTCTTCTCCATGCAGAACAGCCTTACCCACTCTCTCAGCCATTCCTCAGGACACAGATGCTCCTGTCCTGTCGTCATTCTAGTGGCACTTTGTCAGACTCTGTCTGGTACGTCCATGTCTGTCTTGTTCTGGGGAAGCAAGAACTGGACACAACAATCCAGATGTGATCTCACCAGTGCTAAACAGAGGGGAAGGATCACCTCTCTTGGCCTGCTGAAAATGCTTTGTCTAATATATGCTGGGAGAGCATTAGCCCTTTTTCTTTGGCTCAAGAGTACATTGCTGGTTCATGCTCAGCTTGGTGTCCCGTTACAGGAGTTTGCGCTTCCACTTGCTGATCTGGACAAGGCTCCTCTCAGACTCTGAGCCCAATCATACAGGGAATTTTAACCCACCAAACTGCTTCCTCATTCAGCTCATGGTTCATCAACTTCTCTATGAAGATCTTAGGGGAAATTTAGGGGAAACTTCAGTCAAAATGACATATATTGGCTGAGCTTGATTAAGCAAGGCTATGATTTGGTACATTTGCAGATTGTTGTGTGAGTGAACATGACTTACAAAATTTCCCTTTCTCTATATTTGAAGTATGTCTTTTAATTGAACAATGTTTTTAAAAGATTTCAGCTAGTTTGAATTATCATTGCATAAAACATGGAGATATATTCACCTGGGACTATACAGCACGTTGAATCTTGTCTTAGTCACATAGATGCAGTTAAGGAAGTTGGGAATTAATCCCCTAGGCATGTTAATGTGTTTTTTTGACAACTGTTATTAAATCTAACAAGATATTTAAATTGCAGATATTTTTCTGACTGAATATTCAATAGGTACTTGACAGCAAATCATCAGTGTCCCAGATGTGTTTCCCTGTTGCAAGTGTATCCTGTGACTTTAGATTTTAGCTTAGATAGTTTATTCTACCTTTGGAACCTTGGTGTCACAGATAATAAAATGACAGAATTGTTAGTGTTGGAAGGGACCTCTGCAATTCCACTGAGAACGGGTTAAACTGGAATGTATCCAGGTGAGTTTTGAATGTCTCCAGAGATGGAGGTTCCAGGACTTCCCTGGGTAGTCTTTTCCATAGAAAGTCTCATTAACATCCTCCTCCTGGTCAGGTGGTCCATAGCAGATGCCCACAGGTATCACCCATATATATTATGCAGTCCCTTACTTCTTACCCATAAGTTCTCAATTAATTTGTCCGCCTCTGGGTAGAGATTGAGACATTCCAGATGCTTCCTCAGATAAAGAGCAAATCCATCACTTCACCTCTCTTACCCATTCTTCCATGACAACATTCCAGTTATGTGAGATATCACACCATGTCTCTGTAACTGCAATGAGATCTCACATAGATTTGATATTCTTCTAGTTTATACCCCCTACTGCGTACCTCTGTGTACTCTTTGCAGTAACCATTTGTTTTCCTCATCCTTAATTCAGCATTTGTATCAAAGAAAACCTTGCTATTTGGTTTTTGTTGTTGTTGTTGTTGTTGTTGTTTTTGTTTTTTTTTTAATTGATTTGTGTTGAATCCTCAGGTCTCAACACAGAATGTTTTGGAACTCTGTTAGTAATGTGTTGACAATTTGCACACTACACATAAATATATATTCTTTTCTTAATTCTTGATTTAGTCCACAAAAATAACCTTCCTAGACTTTAAGCATCCTCAATTGGAAAGCTTAAAAGTATTTTAAAAAGTAGGTAGTCTAGAATCTATCTTTATCTTCCTAAGTGACTGCGCATGTAAAGACTGCTGTTTTGTTGGTGAGAATTATCATTCTTTAAAACACCTATATATATCTGTATGACTATTTCTTTATTCTTGTTTGTTTCACTTTTAAGTGCACTTTCATTTAATTGGCTCAATACTGAACTCTTAACCCCAAGTTAGTGGCTGCTTCAATTCTTCTTGAATATATTTTTGATGGCCATTGACACTCACCAATTTTAAGTTTTCCAGTAGCAAAAATTTTAGGAATAGTTATGCAATAGTCTGTATTAGAAATTGTATTTTGGAAAATTTCAGATTTACACTCGTTTGGAATTTGTTGTTGTATAGTAGCTGGCTTTTTTCTTTGTTTTGTTTGTTTTGCCTTTGGAAAGAGTTGAGGGGGGGTCTCAGCTCTTTGCCTTTGTATAATCCTTCCTACTTAAGCAATCTGTGACACTAAAAAAATATTCAGTCTTCTGAATCTTGCTAGACAGGTATCCTGTTTTTTCTTTTCATAGGAATTGAGTCTGTCAGGCCTGTGCTAAGCTTGCCAGGTCACCCATTTCAGGAACATACACAGATAAATCATGTAAGTGGGAACAAACACCTGGTAGTGGTGTGTGTTTGTCTACAATGAGAGAAGAGATAATAAGTTTGCAGCCTGAGATGTCCCTTGATAATTTGCTCATCCCAAGTGAAGAGAAAAAGAGAGAATTGAGGAAGGCAAGAGGAAAGGATGGGACTCTTTTTGGGCATCAGCAATGATTTACTGATTATTAGTGAGAACTCTGCACTGCAGTGATTAACCAATAAACAGTGTCTGAAAGAAATACATGGACCTAATATTCACTCTACTATTGAAATTGTTTTAATTAGGACCCAGCAATGAAGTCCACTTTTATAGATTATTTCTAACTGCATGCTGGGAGGAATTCACTTCGGAGAATAACCTTTCCATTTATTCAAAATGTAGTGGCATGTTTACACCTAGGTAATTATAATCCAAGCTCAGTAAGCAGAGAAACAAATAAGGAAAAATATTCCATATACTAAAGGACTGTTTGTAAGCACAATGATACAAAGGTGATACAAAAATGGGCTTAATTACTACTGGATTTCTTTTTTTTCTTAAGACAGAAACATCCTATTATGAACTTTCCTTGGCTTCTCCTTCTCCTTTTGGAAACCTAAAGAGATGTCTGTTACTTGGGTTTCCCTAATATTTAGGGAATTTTGATTTTGTTCTGAAAGACTGACTTTTTATTTAATTTTTTTTTTCATATTTTTTTCTGTGCTATGCTATGGAAAATTATAATGCAAGATATGAAATATGATTTATAAATTGTTATTACTAACTACAATTATAGTTGTCATGAGAAGAAACTATATTTATTTTGTTTTTATTGTGGGAATTACTGTTATACCACACAAGCTATATTAATTTTGTGTGTTGTTTCACAGATCTTGCTTAAGTTAATAAAACCAATGACATTGGAAAAAAAAAAGGAATGGTCTAAACTGTAAGTCTTCCCTAACATAAAAATTTTGCTCAAACTTGTTGCTGTTGTATACACTAGGAGTATACTCTTTCTGCTACTGATCTTTTTAAAAGAATAAAGAAGAGTCAACATGTCAATGCCACTTGAAATTCCTTTAAAAGGCATCTTAAACTAGAATCTCACATTGTCATGCATGAGAATAGCCAAGTGAAACTGTGTTGCAGCTCTCTGTATAGAAAACCAAAAAATTTCCTTTAAATAAATTTCATATGTTCAGAGTACTTTGATAGAATTATC
The DNA here is from genome assembly GCF_050655825.1 of Lonchura striata. Taxonomy (NCBI): domain Eukaryota; kingdom Metazoa; phylum Chordata; class Aves; order Passeriformes; family Estrildidae; genus Lonchura; species Lonchura striata. Next base: position 102,175,613 of record NC_140704.1, read on the forward strand.
TATAAAAGCAAACACATTAGACATTGAATTTTCACTTACTTGACTTTCACATTTGTTATGATTTAAGCCCGCTGGCAATGCAGCACCAACTGCTCACTCACACCCAACCCCAGTGGAATGAGGAGGAGAATCAAAAGTTGAGATAAGAGCAACGAGTTTAATAATGGAAACAAAACTAAACAATAAATAATAAATTATTATTAATGTTATTATTACAGGAAAAAAATAAAACCCAAGAAAAAATAAATGATGCACAATACAATTGCTCACCACCTGCTGGCCAATGTCAGATCACATCCCTGAACCTTGATCATTCTCCTTTCCAAGTAATTCCCTCGGTTTATACACTGGGCATAACATTATATGGTGTACAATATCCCTTTGGTCAGTTTGTGTCACCTGTCCCAGCTATGCTCTCTTCCACCTTTTTGTGTACCTTCTCACTGGAAGAGAATGAGACACTAAGAAAGTCCTTGGCTTCAGGCAAACACAAGTTAGCAACAACCAAAACATCAGTGTACTATCAAATAAAGTTAAAATGTGTGATGATGAAGTTCAGGATATTATGCAGTTGACCTATAGAACAAACTCCTTGGTTTCAGATAGGTATAATTATATAAGTCTGAAGCATTATTGAGATCACAACTTGTATATGAAATGCTAGAGCTACTCTCATACAGAAACTTCTTTTTATAATGGGACAATTTGTTGATAATAATGTTTATTTGCCTTAATGACTAAAACAAAAAGGAGTCCAAAATCCCAAATGAATGCTCATTATCTTGCACCAAGCAGTGTTAGTGATGTGATTAAATGCAATGTGTTCATTACATTACATCATGTCAACAATTTCTAGCTTTTCCTGAAATTAAACAAGAGAACTGTGAGAAATGAGGTTCAAATGCAAGCCTGATATTTGTTGAATCAAATCTCTATTGTCTTCTCAGCAGGATATCCATTTCCTTGGAACTCAACTTTTCCTATCTGTTCCTTCAAATCCTACGTTGGAAATACTTTCAGACTCAATCTCTAAAACAACATGGAAAAGGGACTGGAAAATAAGTGATAATATGAAAGAGGTGAGTGTTTTCACTACTCTTGTAAAACTACTACTGGCTACAAGTTCCTGTTTCTCTTTATGAGTATTCATTACTGAGCTGATCACCAAATAAATGAAATCCAATTGCTGATACATTTGCTGAGCCAGTTCGACTCAAAATTTTGTGACAGTTGACCTTGTAGCAACATTCCTGACAAAACAGAATATGGTCCTCTTTGACCAGCCTACTGGCCATCTGTGATGGAGTGACAGTGCTGGGGACAAGGGAAGGGCTATGGATGTCATCTGAATGGATTTCTATAAGACCTTTGAAAGAGTTTCCCACAACGTCCTTCTCTCTCAATTAGAGAGAGAAGGATTTGATGGGTGGGCAGTTCAGTGGACAGTGAATTGGTTGGACAGTCATACCCAGAGCGTAGTGGTGAATAGTTCAATGTCCCAGTGGGCACTGGTGACAAGTGGTTTCCCTCAGGGATCCATACTGGGACCAGTATTGTTTAGTGTTTTCATCAGCTACATAGACTAGGAGATCAAGAGCACCCTCAACAAGTTTGCAGATGACACCATGATGAGTGGGGCAGCTGAGACATCTGAAGTAAGGAATGACATCCAGAGGGACCTGGACAAGCTCAAAAACATGAGTACATGGGAACCTCATGAGTGATGCTTATTTCTTATGGAAATGACCAGCATACAGAAATAGACCACTTTGTCGCTTCAGGTAACCAACTGCACATTTTGTATTGTTTTTCTTTTTAGTTATCCTTGTCCCTCTCCTGATTTCTTAGAAGTCAGAGAGGTCAAGAAAAGATTTTTATGCAACAGCTAAAATATTTCTTTCCAGTACAAGCCTGGACAAAACTTTCCTGCTCTTCAGGTTGTTACAAGAAACAAGTGAGGATAATATCCATATAAACAAAGAATATTCACACATCTATCTTCTATTTCCTTCCTGTGTTTTAAGCGCATGCACTGGACATGTCCACCAAAGAGATCCAGTGGGTTGGGCACAGTACAATTACTTCTCCTTTTCCATTGAGTTTATGGAACTGCCTGTTCCATAGCAGTATATGTTAAAATAGGTCTATCAATGGTCATTGCCTATATACACAAGGAGTCCCAAACTTGAAGAACATATTTTGACAGACCACTGCAGTACTTTAATTATTCTGCTGGTGAATGCTTACACATATACTCCTCTGTTACTCCCACAGAATCCAGAAGAAAGGGGAAATAGGATATGCCACACAATATTTTCATTATAAAAAGAGCAAATTTTTAATACAGTGGTGTTTGAACTGTTTAGAAAGAATAATCTACTGACTAGAAGTGATGTCAGTGTAAAAGCAATGCATCACGCATATAAAAATGTCACTGAATTATATTCTACAGTGTAGCTTTTGAGTTCTGCTTTGTCTTGTTTCTATCCCCAAATCAGCTAAATATGCTACCCTTAAATAATAAGCTTCCTGTGAACAAGAGGAAAAGAATTTGAGAGTATTGTGTTGTTGTAGTGACTCTGAAGTTACATCTCCAGGTTTGGAACAATCAGGTCAGGGTTATAGAATTCTATAAAGTAACAAAAAACTCCTTCATTCTTCTATAAAAGTGTTTTTCAAAAGTAAAAATTCTGAGAAAAAAAAAAAAAAGAGTGGTTTCAAAACTAATGTGTCTATCAGGGCATACCAAAGTTATTTTTGTGATCTTCTTCATGTCCTTTTTTAAGGTTCAAGACAAAATAACCCCAAGAGTTTTGTCTTCACAATGTTTTTGGTATCTGGAGATTAATCTACAAAAAATCTCAATGACGCAGTAATTCACAATCTACTTCTGTTACTGTAAACCTCCTCAGTCAACATTTAATGCATAATCAAATAATTTTGCAAGGTATATAGCATTCCAACTTTATAAACTGTTGATAAGACCTGCTAGGCAGTAAGTGTTTTGGTGTTTACTGAATTTACTTTGATTATCTTTTTAATTTCATTTCCAACATGCCAGTAGAATTTTACATTTCTAATTTTACAATTTGGTAACTGGAATTCTCCCAACCTTGAGAAAAAAGTCAGACTTTCACATGTTTCACAGATTTTCTGTTTATCTAAATCACAGCTAATAGAAGTCACTGGGGTAATGATAATTAACCCTCAGTTACTTATATGCAGAAGTGCCCACACTTGGGAGCAAGATGTTATATTTATTTTAAGTAGGATATAAAAAAAACTAGTCTTGGGCATTTCTTGAGCAAATGTCTCTATTATCTTCTTAATTAGGTATGCCATTGTGCTTTTTCAGCTTGCCTCGAAGTCAGTTGTTTGTTCCTCTCTGAAGGAGAAACTCTCTATGTAAAAATTATTATTAAATACACACAGCAATTCAAGTACCAAGACAGAATTCTTGCATCATGCACATTCCCAGACCAAAAGTCACATACATAAGTGTCACTGTTTGCATCCAGAATCTCAAAATTAAGCTGAAACAAAAGGATAAGACTTGCAAACTTATTCACTCTAATGAAAATTGCCTTGGGTATTGAAGTGTTAGAGGTTAGGAGACAAACAGTAACTATGAGACCTAATTTGGGGACCTAGTATAGTACCCTGTCTCCTTTGCATGCATAAAAAGAAGAAATTTGATTTTCAATGTTTCTTTTTACTGCTTTCAGGCAAATATGGACTCCCTCCTTATTTTGCACTAAGTAATAATGAAAAAGTAACATCTTTGATAACAATGAGGAAAACAGCATTAAAACTGTGGATGATTTTGCTATTTTAAATAATTTATCTGGGTTTACCTTTTATATTTTCCTTATTTGGTTTGGGTTTTTTTGTGGTTTTTGTTTGGTTTTAATTTTTTTTTCTGTAGTAAAACAAGTAAAAATACTCTTTGAGACCATCTGTGTCATTATGAAAGTTCTATATTGATTACCAGAGTATCAGCTGACAAGGTGAATGACTAGAGAAGATATCTTTTTTGAGCAAATGAAATAGTCTGCAATATAACCACTCTAAGCAAGAGGAAGAGTGCTTTAACAATCTAAAAGAAAGGATGTATGAAGATAAATTTTCTAATAAAATAGCAAGTAAATGTGGGCATCAAAAAATGTATGCTTTAACAGATGTTTTAAGGGTAGGTGGGGGTAAAATGATTCACAAAGAGGTTTACCCCACTGTCTGACTTCAATTTTCCTCATTGTTACTATGGGGTCATAAATGGATTAAGTGAAAACCAAGAGAAAATACACTTGCTCCTAGAATCTTTGAAGGCAGTACATTTTAAATAAGATAAAATCACCTTGGAAATCTTGAAACCCTTTCTTCTTGCTGCTCCTACTTGTTTTGGGGTTTTTTTCCCAATGGCTGATAATGGAATGAAAATGTTTTTCAGTTGTATGGAAGAGAATATCATTGAAATCTGATTTTAGGGAACAAGTATTTCTGTAGCTAAAAGTTTTTCTGAAGCTAACTACAAGTTATAAGAAATGACAGAGATGGTTGGCATATGCATAGACCTTCTCAGTCTACAAGGCAAAGGTCTTTGTCATTGACTGAGCTATAATCAGTGTGAGATATTCAATAGTGAGAGGGCAGGAAACTGAGATATTCCATTTATTCTGAGGAAATCAAGGTCAGTTTCTGAAGTAAAGACTGATTTATGATATGGCATAGATTTCTTCCTGATGAAAATTTGAATGAACAAAGAATCAGGCTTTTCTGCACTCCTACCTATGTTTTTCTCTCATTACATAGAAAAAAAATAATTTCAAGAGTTAAAATTTTTTGGGAGTCAAGAACTGTGTTTAATTTAGGGCTCTGTTCAACAGCAAATGTGTCCCACTTGTCAGTCGTTGAAATGCCCTATTAGCTATGGCAACAAAGTTCTTGTGGACATCCAGGGAATTTCTATCCTTCCTGTTTCCCACTGCTTTTTTTAAAATAATTGTTCCCACTGGGACACAGCCTGTTGAACACATTCTCTTTGGGCTACACTAACTTTATGACCTATACATGCAGTTGCACAGCTGGAGAAAGGGCAGATGTAGACGTAACAATGCAAAGAAATTAAGAACTATAAGGGAAGATTAATACATTTTCTTCAACAATTTGAGCATACCCAAGAAAATACTGTTTTTTCTAGCTTCTGTGTTATGATACCTTTGTGACAAAAAGGACATATCTATGGTACAGTATAATTGTACCATTATACATGTACTGTTATAGCTTTGCTTAATAATTGTGGTTGTTTTCCACTAAGTATCATTTTTTTTCCTTGTTTAATTAGAAAGATTGATTCAACTGAAATCTCACCCTCAGAAAATAATTTCTAATGAGGATTTCATAATGACATAAGAAAATAACAGCAGCCAACATCAGATTTGATGTCACTCAAAACAGTAAATTAAATTTGAAACTCTGCATTACCCCAGTTTCTCATTCAGCTGTTTAACTTACTCTGAAAGTGAAGAGATTCTTAAATCTGTGTTGTAATAGATTCCTTAGTTAGATCAAAATTATATGAACACTTTAAACCTATTCAGCATTATACTCTTTGCATTCATATTAAATGAAGCATAATCACCTTAAATGGGCAATAATGAAATGCCTTAGCTGCAGAAATACAGGCAGCTATATTCTACATAGCAATGCTAAAACTTGTGTTTTGTTATCTTCCTCATTCTGATACTGGGATATCAATAATACATGCACAAGCAGATTTATCTATACTTTATAGATATATTAAATCTAGATATTTCTCTATTTCTCTGTCTTCTCTACGAGCCTGACAAATAAGAAAATAATATATATATTTATATGGGGCACCATATTAGCCTGAAATGTGAGTATTGCCAGCCTAGAATGAAATGTTGTCTTCAGTTGTGTGACTATAATTTTGCTTTTTTTTCTATCAACAAATATAAAATATTCAGAGGATTATTCATCAGTATTCCTGAAGTCTTATTTGTATTAATTATAATTATTTTGAAAAAGTGGTATGGACTTTGATTTAATTAAGCCAGATAATTAAGATATTAAGAGATAATAAGCTCAGATCTTCACAAATAACATTTAATTGAGCTAAATTTTTAATTGTTGTTATACATATCATTAAATTTCTTTTAATGTATATTTGACTTTCTCAAGGCATGACAAGGCCCTTGTGAATCCCTACAAAGACAGAAGCTGATTAAATTCTTGGAAATAAAAAGTTGAAATAGAAATTTAAACAACACTCAGTAAAATGCCTGTTACACCTCACTTGCCTAAACGCCTTTTATCTTCTCTCCGGTATTTAAAAGTTTTCAGAAGAGGTGTTGTCTTAATTGTTCTGTTGCTGATCTAAAATGGACTCATGCCTTATCTTTCATATATAGGGATACATGTTCAGTGAACGAAGGAGGGAACCAGAAAAGCTGGATTCCTGAGGAGCAGCAGTGGGTAATTTTGTTGCAGGCTGAGCTCGTCCAAAGCACAGATGAGCAGAAGGCAGGAGCCTGTAGAGTCTTGACAATAACATAAAGAGAAACAGGCTGAGAAGAAAAGGTCATTGGAAGAGGAAGGAGAGAGAGGATTTTATCAGTTGATTTAAGAGCTAATCCTCTCTCACATACCAAGACTAAATAAATGCTCCTGCTAGCTTTGTGTTTAGGAGTGATGGCCTCCCTTGTTCTTGTAACTTCTCCATACTGTGGCCTTGTGCATTAAGTTAACCTTTCTTCTTAACTGCTCCTGTAATAAGCTGTGAAACTTTCTAAGCCTTTTGTTGTCCAAACAGCAAGGAAATAGATTTTTTATGTATTTAAAACAAATTTTATGTATTTTATGTATGTTATGTATTTATATATATATATATATTTATTTATTTATTTATTTATGTATTTAAAAGAAATTTTTTCTGTGTCACAATTGCAACTGTTAAAAAGAAGATATTGGTATATTTTTTTCAAATTATTAAGATAAAGCTGCAAACTAGAAACACTATGTTTCCTTGGACATATAAAACAAGAAGACACACTTTAAACCCAGAAACAGAGCAACTAAGATATATCAGTGAAGCTGCCTCAGTAATTCAATTGGAAATATTTTACTGGAGTCTTCAGAAAATTAAAAATAAAACAGGAATTATTATGATACTTAACAGCATGTTTTATTTCTAAACATGCTGAATTAACAGATTTTTTAAAATTTTCCTGTCTTAATATCTCTTTCAGTATACAAAAGTATATCATAACATTTGTGAATTGTGTGAAAGCACTTGTGAGCCAAGATAATGCCTCAATTTCATGTGAGGAGCTAGGCATAAAAATGCTTTCATAGTTAAGAGTGAAGGCAAGCAATCTTATTACAAAGAGTTGGATTTGAAATGCATGAAAGCATTTTTACATACAGATCAAGTCTGATTTGTCTCCACACCTTGAGTTGCACAAGGTTTTGACCAACCTAAAGGAAACAAGGCCTATAAAACTACTCTAGCAACAAAGGAAGGAAAGTACTGAATTCAGAATAATGCTGGATTTCTGAGTTGGAGCTTTTATGTCTTAAATTTTTCTGTGCAAAATCTATTTTATGTTCCAATTTCCATGAGCTTTTATTCTTTTGTAAGGAGTGTTGGCAAGTAAATTATTGACTGTAATGCTGTATTTGGTTTAATTGGCAAGGTTTTGGTATCTGAGAGGGCTGCAGGGCGGCTTCTCCAGGAAGACCACATAAGTTTTCTATAAATCAGAATAGTCAAATTCCAGTTTTCTCCAAGTACTCTCCACTGGCCAAAGAAGACCCCATCAACAGGGCTGGTAGTGCCTTTGTGATAACATGCTAGAGAAAGCATAACAGAAAAATATGCTGTACAACAGCAGTGAGAGTGGAGTGAGAAAATGTGAGAGAACAGAAAATGTGGAGACAACAAGGCCAGAGAGGAAGGAACAGTGGTAGGTACTCCAGACAGGGAGCAGAGATTCCCCTGCGGGCCATGGTGAAGACCATGGTGATGTTGGCTGTGCCAATTCAGCCCATGGAGGACCACGGCACAGCAGATATCCACACTGCAGTCCATGGAGGAGTGCAAGCTGAAGCAGGTGCCTGGAAGGAACTGCGAGTTGGAGAAGAACCCGCAGAGGAGGAAGTTTTCTGGCAGTAGCTGTAGTCTTATGTGGGAGTAGTATCCTCCTGAAGGACTGTACTTCCATGAATGGGATCCAAACTGAAGCATTTCATGAAGGGCTGTCTCCCATGGAGGGATCCCATGCTGGAGCAAGGGAAGAGCATGAGGAGGGAGGAGAGGAAGAGACAGAGAATTATGAACTAACCACAACTACCTTTCCTGCTCCACATGGGATGGAAAGGATAGCAGGGGTCAAGAAGTAAAAGAATTAGGAAGAAAATCAAACCTGAGAGGAAGGGAAGGATGGGGAATTTGGGTTTAGTTTTGTTTCATGTTTCTAAGTATGTCAAAGTATCATATTCCATTACAAACAATTGACAACAAATTAGGTTATTCTTCCTCAAATCAAGGAAGAAATCCTGTTTTGCCTATATTGTTAATTAGTAAGTAATCTCCCTGTCCTTGTATTGACTCAAAAGAGTTTAATTTTATTTTCTCCCACTGTCCTATTGATGAATGGAGTATCAGAACAGCTTGGTGTGCTCCTGCCAGCCAGACAACATGTATTGACCACAAATAATTTTATGAATAATATAATCCAATTAGGGGTCTTGGACTACAGATTAGAAACAATTTGTCTGTTTCTACGGAAAAAATATTTTTATTTTTGAAAGTTGTTGCAAGCTTGTAAGTTTAAGTAGAGAACCTAGGATTTTAGCAAATTAAATAATAATATTTAACAGAGAAATATAAAAAAACGTATAATAAGATGCATTTACTAGATCTATGGATGCAAAGCATTTCTGTTTATTTGCAAAGGGAAATAAGTTAATGGGAAAATAATAGTCAGTGTTTAATACCATTTACTCCTAAGACCATAGTGCAGTAAAAAGGTGACTTCAGATAGTAAAGACCATGTTCATTGATTACTGCACTGATTATCTGGTTTTTGGTCTTTAGGTTTTTCGATTTTTTTAAAATATACTAATTATTTGAAGATTAAGTGTAAAATGTGCAAATAGTGATATTGAAGCTTACATTTACATATCTAAGAATGGTTTGTCAGAAAACAATCCACATATTCAGACTAGCTACAGAATTTTGAAAATACTGCATTTGAGTGAGTTCTGGCCTATCATAATATTATTTAGACCAAGAAAATTGTGAGAGATAATTAGTTATTCTATGCAGCAAGCAGGGAAAAATATGTACCAATCCTGCTAAATATTCAACTCATATATATTTGCTTTAGAAAAAGAGAGCTTAAGAAATTATTATTAACCTATGCCCATGAATTTCTTTCCATTTGCCATTCACTCACACACACACAGACACATACACACCCCCAAGGTATGAAGCCCCGCATGTGAAAGAATATTTCTGAAAAAAAACCCCAAAAAACTGTAAGAGGGAGGCAAAGGAAGCTGGAAACAAGAAAGTCAAGGCTTCTTTAAATAGCTTTGCTTTGAAATATCAGAACAATGTATGTCTACATCACAAAAATAATTTCCTAGAAGGCATATTTTCCACAGATAAAGCATTGTGGACATTCAAATATAAATTATAAAGCATTCTGAGGAGATATTCAGTTTGGTGAAAAGGAAATAGGACTTGTTAATAATTTTTTCCAGTAATAATATCTCACAGATTGTTATTTACTAAACCTAGGGTGTTCTGTCTCCCTTTAAGTACTGAAATTCATCTTCTCCCAACTAGATGTTATGACAGTTTATACATCTTCCAATATAAATCACTGTAAATGCAAACTGGAACCTACAGTAATATGACAATATAGAAAGGGTGTGGTTCTGCTGGAACCAGGCCAGAGGAGTGACAACAATGATCAGAGGGCTGGAGCACCTCTCTGATGAAGACAGGTTGAGCTGGGGGTTGTTCAGCCTGGAGGAGAAAAGCCTACAGGGAGACCTTATAGCAGCCTTTCAGTACCTGAAGATGGCCTACAACAAAGCTGGAGAGGGACCCTTTACAAGGATATATGTAGTGACAGGAAAAGGAGGGATGGCTTCAAACTGAAAGAGGGTCTATCTAGGTTAGCTATTAGGAAGAAATTCTTGATTGTGAGAGTGGTGAGACTGAGTGATCCTTAAGGTTTCCTCAAAACAAAAAAAAACATGGTATGATTTTAGGATGTAGAACATGGTAGAAATGTTTCAACATTTCATTACCTTACAAATAACATTTCAGCACAACAGTGTAGGAAGCTCATGTATGATCCTTTCTACACATTTTCTTTTAATCTCCATTCATGCATTCAGGCACCCAGAAAGAGCTTTACAGCCTCATCAGTGCTATGAGGTTGACTCATAACTGCAGGGTATATCCTCATATGTGTTTCTGTTATACCTGATCTCTGGTAGCTTTGTTTAATTATTGAGAGACATGCTGTGAAAGGTGCTTCTCACTTAGATCAGCTCTGTGAAACTTTCTCTTCTCCTTGGATATAAAGTCAAGCAAGGTATTTCAGATTACAGATGTGTCTCTCCTCTTCCTATTCAGACATTTGATCCTAAAGTGAGACAGCAAGAGTCTCTGTCCCATCTAGGAGCAGTTTCTCATAGCCTGAACAAATAGAAGTCAGCAATTTCCCTTAAGGGAATAGAACAATGTTGTCTTACAGTGATAAATCAGTTTTTATTTATTTAAAGATCAATATGGACAGTATAGCCCCCAGTGACAGAAGAAGACATAATGATTATATTTCTATCTGTGAAGGAAGATAATGTGGTGTTTTGTTACATCAGTGCTTTAGTGGTTTGCTCTCTTTCTTCTAAAGCAGTTGTCAAAATAGTTTGAATTTTATAAAAGAGAAGGATGGAGTAAAAGGTTTTTAGTCTATTAAGAATGATGTATCTCAAAGATAGAAGATGTGTCTTAAAAGTAGGTAGTTCCATTGCTCTTATAGCTGCACTAGCACAACATTGTAAGCAAGACAGACATTACAGGAAGAGGGGAAATCCTTTATGATACCAGCTGATACAGATGAATGCACATGTTTTGTGTTGGCAAGTTCTTGGGACAGGACTTATGTGCCCTAAAAATATCTCAGTAATCTCCCTTCTGCCCCTTATTAAGCAACAGAAAATATTGCATTGCTGGTTGTCATGAAGATATTTGCCAGGATAAAATTGATCTTGCCTGGTAATTATATAGGTGAAACTGAAAATCTACATGTTAGAAAGATTTCATGCCTAAAATAAAGAAAGTAATGGAAGCATACAGTTAATGCTAGAATATTTCTGACAAACAGGTTTTCCATCGCTAAACACTTAGGCCACTTTTAAAGATGAGCCTGAGAAAATCCACAAACCTCATGGTTTCATGGCATCAAGCAGAGATACTCGGTAGTATTTCCCTACTCTCATCTAACAGCTCTAAGTTCCAGGATTGATAGTTTTCTACTTGTTTGTCTCCCATGTGATAGTTAGCAACCATATCACCCCTTCCTCTGCTTCCACATCATCCTCCTCAACCATAGGTAATAGCCCTCTCATCTTTCAAATTATTCTAATTTGCCTAATCTACTTAAATTTAGTGTACTTCTCAACATCAATGGTGTATTTCTATTTGAGATGCAGATGAACATCTGGTTTACTCCAAATTTTTCAGTGTGACCAGGAAATGGTATGATATATTTTGTCTATGCACTATTTTTAAAACCATCATTTCAGACACATTTAAATTATTTAATACCTGCTTATTTCAGTTTAATAATCTGTATTTGTTTTACTGTAAGAAATGTTAGCAGGAATAATTTAAAACATTTAAACAATAAAGAAAACTATTTTACTCACTGTCACTGAGACTGATATTAGCAAGTCTGCTGACTGTGTAAAAACACAATACAAAATAAAATTACCAATTAACACTTGGGAAAAAATAGATAGAGCAGACAAATGAAATACCTATGAGTAGGGAAAGTACACAGGAGAAAAATGCTGATTTTCCCAGAGTCTCATGGGCTGTGATAACTCCAGGAATAATTAGAAACTATGAGAGATGTTTATTAGCTGACCAAATAAATAAATTGTTTCAATACCTTATTTGTTTGGATGAAACATGAGTAATCTCCTAAAGAGTATGATACTTTAAGCTCTTGCTTTGAATTTTGAGATACAGAGGGAATAAATTAATTAAATCATCTGGAAGCCTATCTAGAATTATTTCCAATCAATTAAGAAAATAATTACTTTGAATAACTCACAGTTTTTTCTTTTGAGATTTTTTTAGGGTTGTCAAAGGCAAGGTTGGAGCCAAATTTATATCTGAAGTAATTTACTATACAGTGTGTGAATTTTGTCATAGTAAATATTAGACATAAGAGGTGCCACAATGTATATGAGCTTTATGGATTATACTTTTATTTTTAAAACAATGAGTTTTGTGAATTTTTAGTAAGATTAAGAAGTATGGAAGAAAAACAAATAGAAACTAAATTTAAGTTCTATTGAATAGCTTTAGTTATTGAAAGACAATATAGGTACTGTTCATCAAATAGTTTATCATTAATGTATAATTCATGAGAAAATATTTCTCTGAGTCACATTACTGCATATATGAGTCATAATACTATATTCTACATGAAGTCACAATTGACATCTCTATAAAATGTGAATCAGAATCCTGGCAAAAGAGTTTTGAATCAACAGGTATAATGGTACTAAAATATACACTGCAATTCTGAATGCGCACCAGGATTATTGTTTTATTATGCAAATTAATTTATAACCTTTGTTATCTTGGGATGTACTTGGAGGTTGATTTAAAAGCTGATATTAAAATGAAATATGTTTGCTGAAGCATATCAAGGACATCTAGCTGAAAGTTAAACTATTTAGTACAATTGGTGATAATATCTTCCTGGTGTTTCAATACTACTATCATTAATTTTCAAACTAACTAAGGAAAATTGGATTATTATTATGTGGGTGATATGTTGAGGAAGCTATTTTTCTGCTAGTTTCACATTCCTCACTGTGAAGGGAAAAAGAAAAAACATTTATTTTCTCCTTTTTTTTTTTTTTTTCATTTCTTCATTGAAGATGTTAGCCGTATTATATGCATTCATTCTTCCTTCGAGCTTTAAATGTATAATGTTAGCAAGTTTGGTGCAAAGACCAGGTCATTTAAGTTTTTAAGACCTATTGTTCACACTTGGGGAATCCTCTAATTTATACAGTGCTTGCCTAGGAGCCAAGGATGTCTTTTAATGTGCTAAGGGCGAAGAACCTTAATCACATGGAAATACATGATAATGACTGAGATCTGCAAGTCTTCTAGTGTATAATCTCCTACTGAATAAGGAACACTGAGAGCAAAAAATCTTGAATAAAATATTGCCTGAAAAAGTGAAAAATATTCTTATGTACCCTGATAATTTCATTATATAGATACTGTGTCATCTAATAAGTGGTGTAAATATTTTGGAAAATGAAAGTAGAATTAATAATTTTGTAACTTGAATAGATTGCTTTTCCACTTCATATTTGTGTGAAAATTAATTTTTTTTAAAAGGTGGAACATCTGCAGATCTGGGTCTTAGGTTTTCCTTTATCGCTCTACTTGAATCTATTTATTTGAATCAAAAGTTCTGGCAAATATTACAGAATTAAATATAAATTAAGTAACACAATCTTTAATTTAAGCTATACACTAGTGGTAATTTCTTCCTAAGGAGTATAACTGGCATTGACTCAAATGAAAAATAGATTTTTTATTGTTTCTCCCACAGTTGTTTTGGGTATCCCAATCATTGCACAGAGACAAAGAACTCTGATTTTCTTATAAAATAAATGTACATAAGAAGAAGATAATTCCCATGTTTTATCTAAACATATGCACAATTCTTCAATTTTCATAGGAATTTAAAAAATCATTGAGAACTCAATTCCTTATTCTTTGTCCATCTACAAAAATTAGTGAATTCAAAGCTAGTGGCATCTAATAACAGAAATAATAAGAATGGCTCCAAATGATCCATCCCTTTTTCTTTATGTCAGCATGAATTTTTATATTAATTTGAATCAGGGCTCATTTAAACACAGTTTGCCATCCAAATGCCAATTCTGGGGAATGCTTTTCTGGAAATTATTGTTTTTACAATGGGCTTACAGGGAACTGCAGTGTAAATACCAATATATTAGTGCAGAATGAAAATATTAACTCAGAATGTTATCCTCTTGAAGATGTGGATTATTGTAATGTTTAAATGTATTTGCAATAGATCAATTTACTTGAAGAATTCTAAACTTAAATCAAACATGACTGTTTCAGTAAAAAGGACAGTGTTGAGATTTTGCTTATATTCATACATATTCATGTATATATATAATATATATAAGTACAAAACAAGAAATTAAAAACATCATAAAAACATAAGATGTATTTCTCTAATTGCTTTTTAACTCTTATTTCATTATACACTAAAGCTTTGCCTTCCTCACTGAATGACAATTCATTCTTGTATTTTCACTCCACCTGGCTCTATTAAAACCTTAATGGAAGACTGAAGTACAGTGGCATATATATATTTATACACACATATATATATATGCATTATCTATATATATACATATATATATATGCATATAAACAATTTTGGAGAAGAACTGAATGAAAACATTAAATATTTTTTGCAACAGCTAACTGCAACACACAGACTTAAAAGCCCATTCAAAGAGCATTGTCCCAGTTAGCTACTAGAATGTTTATATAATCTTTAAACATGATAGGAAATATAAAATCAAGAAGACAAAAACTATCTAGTTGTATAATTAATCTTCCTAGTGGTTTTCTTCTGATACACAGTTTTCATAGTATCTCAAATATAACACCATTTTGTTATCTAATAAAAAGTAGTCAAAAATAATCCTCCATTTTTTATTGAATATGTTATATGAATCAGTATTTGACAATTCTGATTGAAAGAGTACAGCATATTTCCATTACAATAGCTAGATATTTTAGCTTTGCTAATTAACTGTATGAATGCTAGAATGCTAAAATCATAGATGAAGCTGAGTTGGAAGGGACCCGTCAGTATTCTTGAGTCCCATTCTCGTTCTTGTGCCAGACACCTCAAGAATCACACCCTGTGCCTGAGAGTGTTGTCCAAATGCTTTTTGAACTCATAGTTCTACCATATAATGATAAAAATTACAATTCTGCCATATAATTTAATCCAGAAAGTAATGAAAAACCTTAAAATAGAGTAAAAGAAAGAAACCATCCATTGATATTTTCTCATAAAATAGATTGAAAACTTATCTTTTTTTTAACATTCTTTCAATATTAATTCATTCTATATTAATATTTAAAACTTTAAAGCAAATGACCATTCATGTGGAAGATTAATTCTGCCACAAAGTCCAGGTCTTGAATGTTAAATTACTTTAAATGT
Organism: Lonchura striata; assembly: GCF_050655825.1. Classification (NCBI taxonomy): domain Eukaryota; kingdom Metazoa; phylum Chordata; class Aves; order Passeriformes; family Estrildidae; genus Lonchura; species Lonchura striata. The sequence continues at coordinate 102,191,188 of NC_140704.1, forward strand.
AATGTATATTTATTTAATTACAATCAGCCTTAGAAGATTACAATAATGTTGTTTCATTGTAGTATATCAGAGGTATTAAGCTAAAAAAAATTGTGTTTTTTTATTTTTTTTAATTAAGGAAAGTACCATTTCATGTAATAGACTGGAATATTGCAACTATTGTACTGAATACAGTATGTGGAAATTTTTAATAGGTTTTATTTTTTATTACCAATAGCAATTTTATTACAAATAGCAATTTTTTATTACCAATAGCAAATAGAACTCTTTCTTCCCTCTTTTTCAGCTCTCCATCCTGCTTTCTTTGCTCTAATGATAACTGAGTTTTGACTGCTCTGGTTGGTTTTGTTTTGTTCACACCTTTTTAATTTTTCACGTCTAATAACCTTCCTTACACTTTTTTGAACTTCAATGCTTGTCACTGACAACCAGAACAAGACTTAAACCATTATCAAGGTAAACCCCAGGAGCTTAGAAGTGCTTTTCAGAAGGGACTTTTTTGGGCTTTTTTGCGATGAAATTATTCAGCTAATATTAACAACATTAAATCTGCACCTGAAGAATAAAAGATCTAAAAAGATACCAAAAACTGTTCCCTCAGTAAAACACATTGCATTAACATCCACCACATTTAGAAGAAATATCTGTTGATCATATTTAAAGAAGCCTATAAAGTTTTTAATCAAAGCTCACAGCTATAAATTGCCACTTTCTGAACATTCACACATTACTTCATTTTTAAATTTTGTTCATAGATCTGGACTAGAACATGAATCTAAATGAAATGCCTAATTGTTAAGATAAGTGCCACTAGAAACTAATTCAGATATCTAGATTAATTTGTTGGGCATGTTTAAGGCAAAATATACTTTGAGGATATAATAACTTCTGTTAGAAATACTTGTGCATCTTGAGACACATATTGGTACAGCAAAATCTCACACACAGTATCTATCACCTGAACAGCAGGTCCCTTTCTTTTCATCTTAATTGCATCATTACATTATTAAACCAGCTTCCTGAAGCTGAGTGTGCCTTGAAATGCTGAAACCATGAGGGAGCATTCAAAAGATGCTAAGAGGTAATGGGCTGCTATTACGATGTGACTTAAAAAGATTTACCATTGTTTTCCACTTAAAAAATATTTTCTTGTTTGTATAGACAAGGAGTAATTTCCTTTTCATTCCCAAAAGAAAGCATGTGCAAGAGATGGTCCGAAGTTCCCCTCATTTTTGCCTCTACCGCAATGGTAGAGACTGAGATCCTGGGGACGCCGGCTGGAATTCCGGCTTGGAGAGAGGATGATGCAGGTGTGTTTGCTGAGCCACCATGGAACACTGCTTCGAGCAGGGCCTGACAAGGACCTGGCAAGGAGCGGCTTTTTCTACATGCTTATACCTGCTTCGCGATACCTGCTCAACCCACAAATTTTCCCACCTCTTGGCCAAATGAACATTCTGGGGTTACTCTGGTGATCTCCCATGAAAGACCCCTCATCTGCCTCATGACCACTGTGACAGACAGAGATTGAAGCCCCCTCCCAGGGACTGAGACCCCTATCACAGGGCAGAGAGCTGTCCTGATCGATGTTCGCCCAGGTGTGGTCGTTGAAGAGACAGCGGCTCTCACTCACTGCTTATAATATGACCTGTTTCCCCTTGGTGGCTTCAATGGACATATTCATTGTACCTGCTCTCCCTCAATGATTTCAATAGACTTTCATTGTCTTTTGCCTGTTCCCCTCCCTTGACAGAGGATTATAAAAGACCCCTGAGTTAACCAAGACTTCGAGATTCTCCCTGACATGACAAGACGGATCTCCATTGTCTGGACCAGTGAGAATTTAGTTTGAGTTGGTAGCTATAACCTTTCACCCTCTCTCTCTTTCTATCATTTATCTTCTTTTCTGATCCTTCTATTGCATTTGCTGTTGGCATTTAATAAAGGTGCATTTTTTGTGATTAAACTGATGGTCCCCTGCTGTTTGCCTTTTTGCACTTTTGGGATTTTTTAATGAACCATCATGACATCCCCTTGTCCTAGCAGATCATAACAGCATGATGGTATCATGATCATGATACCATGACAGCATGGTATCATTGAATATTTTTTACTGTTGCCTCCAATATTTTTCTATTGTGTATCTGTTGTAATATTAAAATTGTATAGGTTTTTATTGCATTTAATAAATTTCACATATTAATTGCATGCATTTAATGCATTGCATGAATTAAATGCAATACAAACCTATATGATTTTAATATTTCAATAGACTTTTCATTTTCTATGCCAACATGCAATAATAGACAGAGTTTGACACTGTATGTTAATTGCAGCACTTGTGTGAGAGGCAGCTTAATATCTAAACCACATGGAAAATATAGAACAAATCTCATAACATTGACCAAGAGTTTTTTTAAATATTAGGCATTTTGTATTATCTAAAATATGTAAAATTCAGGGATTTTTCAGAGGCCAAGTTTTATGCTTTTTATGGATTAATATGGTGTAAGGGAAATTTCAGGTTGCACTGAGAAAGGCTCATTTTTTCCAAGGCTAAGTATATTTAACCAATAGTTTTAATCTCATATATGTGTATTCATTATCATAACTGGTAAAATTAATTCACAATATTTTTGCATAATCTTTCTATTTACAATATTATCTCTGTTAAATATATTAACTTTAATATAAAGATAAATCCATCATACTTTGTCCCTTGCTTGCTGCATTTCCTAAATACCTTAAAATAATGTTCTGCATAATAATTGTTATATATTCTTTCAAATTATTCTGAAAAATCTTGGAGCAAAATATTTGAAAATAATAGATTAGATTTTTTTTCCTATGAGCTTTAAGCTGTTTTTGCAGGAAAGATATAAGTTTTGAATATTCAGTGGTGCAGAAGTTTTGCCAAAAAAGGAGTGAGAAAAGGAAGAATAGTTTTCTTGGAGGTACTTAATCTGCATATAGATAAGCTTCTTCACTTTGAGAATCATAAATATCAATCATTCATGTTCATCAGTGTCTCATGCATATTCATAAGAACAAACTGTTATGTATGATTAAAGCTGTTACAAAATGACAATACTGTGTTTTGTTTTTATCTCAGGGCTCTGTGTACTGAAAACTGCTGGCTGTTTCCATCTCATAATCTGACAACATTTTCTGATATCTACAAAGAACCAGAAGTCCATATGAGCTTGCATGGATTTGCACTCTGAACCCAAACTGTTTCAGACTTTTTAAGTAGTTTTAAAGGGATCCTGAAGGATTTCTATTTTTTGAGCAAAGATTTCAGCAGTGATCAAAGGCAAATTCCAAGCTTTTATGGATTAACTAGAAATAAGGGTATTTAAAATGTTTATTTGTATTCAGGTACTGGGAGGAATGTTGCTGCATGAGAAAATGCAAGGGCATTTTACTACTTTCCCTAAATATGTTTTGTCTTTTTTGTTGTCCTTATACTTTCTGAGCGTGCAATTGGATTTACAGACTCTGTAGAGACTGGGGGAAAGAAAAACCCCAGCCCCTCTCTTGCCTAAACACATATTTCCTAGGACCTTGATTTGTTATTTTATTTCTCCAGTCAGTTGTGCAGAATATGAAGCTTTGCTGATTTTGCTAGAAGTAGAGCTGGGAAAGACATACATGAACAGGTTTCTGAAGCATTCAGAATATATTGCCCATCTCTGTTTGATCTTGGAAATTTAAAAAGCATTTGTTTAGTACCCGGGCATTTTCTGTAAGACTGCTTCTTCAAAAGATCATGGTGATTTGCTTGTCAGCTGAAAAAAGTAAGCACTTCAAATTTTGGCCTGGAGGAAAATGTTTTACACAGACTGTCTGCTTTAGATATTCTCAAACATAAAATTGATAATCCCCATTAAATTAGAAGTGAAAAGTAGTTTTTTATTATTTCACTTGAGCAAAGAATGAAGAATAGATTCAGTGACTAGTATTTCCTTGACAAAACACTTTCAATTTTTCCCATTATAATTCCATTATAATGACCATTTGTCATCTAAAAATGGCAACAATATTCTTAGTGAGTTAGTGAGATTAAAAATTATGTCTTGAACTAAACTGAATCCCAGATCATAGAATTTTTTTGATATATTCCAGCATTAATTGGAAAAAATATGACTTTCTCTGTATTTATAACCTATAAGACTAGAACATAGATTAGGAAAAATAAACATATACAAGATTGAAAAGCAAAATTGCAAGATGGAAAATATAGGTCTTTTCTATGGCAATCTGAGCAAGGTAGAATCTTCTGATAATAGTCCATTGCCTATGTGACATACAAACACATCTGGCTGTCACTTGAATTTTCTACTGTGACAAAGGAATCATAGTCAGGGTTTAGCAAGCCTTTCAATTTAGAAAGTCTGTTCTGAATCTAATCTAAATTTCCTTAGTTATAATATAAAGCCATAGTTCCTTGGACTCACAGGTGAGCACATGAAGAGCAGTTTATGTTCTAGAGCTAAGAGCCTTGGTTCACTCTGTCTAGACTTAAAAAGTTAAAGTCTTACAAGATTTCCTTAGTTGTCTTCTACAGGTGATAGATGTATGATAATTTTTTTCACTTTATTCTAAGCCTTCTTGGAAAGTTTATACCTCAAGTTGTTCACAGAACTCCAGATTATTACCAATTTTACAAATAAAGAGTTTTCTGTACAACCTAGTATTTTATTTTTCTTTCTCATAACATTGTGGCAATGTTGTTTCATACTCAACTTTACTATGACCTAAAGTTAATTTCTGCCAGCCTGGTGTCGGCCATCCTTAGTCCTTCCATTTAAATAATTTTTTTTTTTACATGTAGGACACTGAATCTTATTGGAATTATATTTTTTATGTTATTGCTCCAATGTAGGGATATCTCTTTGGAGACTAGTCCTGTCTGCCACTAGGCCTACATGGATTCTCTGGCATCTGCAGATTTAATATAAACACCACTAAGTCTTTAAAAGCATTCAGATTTAGAATAGGAGATATTCTAAATTCTTTTGTTTGGCAGGAAAAGAATTATACAGTTGCACATTTTGTCAGGAAAAGAATCACAAAATTATTTTGAATATATATTTTAAAATATACTAGTCAGTAGTAATTTCAAATAATCCATGTGCTTCTAATATGCTTATGCAATCATGTGAGATACATTTTCAAAAGTGTTACTATGGAGACTACATATTAATAGATATGCCAATATGCATGATATCATTGTACTATTCTATCCACAGTCTTTTATCCTCTTACAAAAAGCAAAAAATATTCTTTGAAATGTTTTGTCCTTCACGCTTCTCCTTATTGCCTTCTAGATGACTGTAAATTATTTCTTTCACTGTGGAGAAAACTATCTTTAAGTTTATACATTTACAGATTTCCGCTTTTTAAGGTTAAACACATATCTCTGCTTTTGCAAAAGCTTGGTTCTTCAGTTCTCCTCATCATTTTCTCAAAGGTAACAGTACATGATTCTAAGCTTAATTGAGCCACATCATCTCCCTAAGTATTCTAAGTTAAATTTCACAGAGCCCATCAGATACCAAAAATTTTATTTGGTGAGTTTCTAACCTTTTGCTTTAGCCTAGTCTAATTTCTGCTACATTAAATTAGGGCATTCATTGTGTCTACCCACATTACCATAATTTTTGCCTATAAAAATCAAAATGGAATGTAACATTTCATCCTTTTCACTAAATAATACAATAGTTGTGTGTGTATCCCTATGGCACAATGCTATAACTTAATGTTTATTTTATCTATGTTATATGTGGGGGAAATAATATGTTGCCAGCTGGTACAGCTATATTTGTTTACAATACTTTTAAAGTAAATTAGAAACAGAAGTTTTAATTTTATAGCAGAATCTGAAACTTGGTAGACATACCACTAGCTGCATAATATTTCTATTTAGAATTTTTTTTTCACTCTTTCATAAATAGATTAGCCTACTACAGCACATAAGGGAAATTTAAAGGTGTTTGAAACACAGTTGCATCAGGATATTCTCTATAGAGGAGTAATTTTATTCTTCTGTCATCAAATCCTTTTCAATTTCCACTCAGTTAAACCCAGTAAAATCTTTCTGCTCAGAGGCAGTCAGCAAGTCTACTTAGCAGCTTCTTAACCTCTTCCTGGTTGCACCAAAGTGGTTTAGAAAGCATGAAATATTATGTCTGTACACTACAGACCTTGAAAGGGACATCCACAGAGCCCATCCATATTATCAAGACATTTTCTATTTGCAGCAGTCTGCACATAGAATTCTTTCTGCACATAACAGAGTTTTGTCTCTTTGGGCTTCAAAGACAAGGCTCAGCCCAGAAGTGAGATGCATAACTGTGAAAAGCTCTGAAACTGGGAAGGAAGCATTGATGTTATGATCCCTTAAGTAGTGAGAAAAGAAAAAAAAAAGAAATAAAAAAAGAAGAGGTACTTATAAGACATTTAAAAGCTTGGCTCCTGTCTTCTCCTCAAGACACTCAAAGCCATATCTATTTTTCTCAGAAAACTTTTGAGGAGCTGTGGTATAGATCACTTTTAGTGAAGTACTTCTATAATGTTAGCTCCCTTTAAGATTTGTAGGAGTAAATAGATAGCAGAGGGCATTTTATAGCCCTCTGGGTAGTTCTGTATGGAAAAATACTTGGATTCCTGACTATGCTGTCATAGGCCTACGATCTATTTCAGTTTTGGTTTGTTTTGTTCTTTCTGAATGATTTAAATTAATTTTCCAGGATTATTCTAGAATAGTATATGATAATCTGGGATTAAATTCAGATTCCTTGCAGAAACATACTCCAGCTTCTAATTAGAAGTAGCAAAATTTGAATAAAAATGTAATTAAAGCTTATGATGGAATTAATAAACACAAGTTCTGACAGTGTTAGAAAATAATGAGTATTTAACTGAAATAAAAAAGTAAAAAGTGAAAGTGAAACAATGGGGTCATTAAAAAGATAGAGTAGATGGTGATAGATGATGAAAAATAGGCAGGATAAAAACGACATGGTTAAATGTGGGCAAATATTGTGAGAATGTGACTATGGCCACCAAATTTTTTGCAGCTCAGTACCAGGAAATTATGTGATTAAGCAGTAATCAATTAATTAGGGGTTTATAATCCATGCAATTAATTGTATAAACACACAATTAATTAAGTGGGAAAATCATGTAGGTACAGAGTCAATTAGGTTGTAAAACTCATTATAAGTAAAATACACAGGTAATGGAGTGAAATTAAACAGGCAAAGTTAAAGGATTAAAAATTAGCTAAGCAAATGAAATCAATAAATGCACAATCAACAGAAGCAGTGAATCAATTAGGCAGCATGAAATGTAATTGCATTATTAAAAGGATCATCAATGAATCAATAAATTTATTCTCCAGAGAGTGATGTGATCAGTAAAGTACGGACAAGCAATCCAGTCATTATCAGTAGGCACTCAACATGGCATGAAAAGAGCTAACTGGACAAGGTTTAGTGGGTGTTCTGGATACCATCAGCAGCCACAGGACAGCAGATTCCAGAAATATACCTTCTTAATGTATGTTCCACTACAGTATGCCAATGTGCTCTGTGTGAGGAATTATTTTTTATGTATGAAAAATAAAACTTTTTAGAGGAGGAGCTGTAAGTAAATCCTTAGTAACAGCAAAAGTTCTTTGCAAAGCTAAAGGCATACAACCTACAATACTTTTTGTTTTGCAATAAATATATTGCAATATATATAGACACAAAAAATTTCAGTAGTGAAATTTTAATATGGCAGTTCTAGTCAGCAGAAAGTAATAATAAATCACAAGGTTGTTTCAGGAATACTTGCTTTAGATTTTCAATCTTTTGTATTACAAATCCAGTCCACTATATGAGTAATCACCCAAATGTCTTCTGTAGTTTTTTGCAGAAAGAAAAATAATTGTGATATATTTTACATAAGCCACTAAGACTGGATCACTTTTATTTATTTACAATTTTATGAGTTTATTTAAATATTACTAACTCTCTACAAGGCTGATCATGTCAACAAAAAAAATGCATATTTAAATGAACTGTTCTGCACTTTAGTTTTGTATAAAATAAATGCATGATTTTGAAATAAACTAAGTGAACTGTGCTTTTTATGGTAGTGATAAGCATTAAAGGTTTCAAATGGACTGTAAAGGGCTGTGTAAATTCTTTCATATATCTCTTCCAGTTAATTTAATTGCCTGACTTTCAAAAATCCTGTCATTCTCACTCTGCTCAAAACTCGTCAGTGGCACTGATTTGTGTGAAGATCTTGTAATGAACATTAATTTCATGTTCTAATTTCTGTTCTTCTTAATGTGCACTTGAAACCTAATTTTGGAACTGAACTTCACTTGGAGAAGGTGAAGCAGTTCCATATTACAATACACTGTGGTACACAAAATTACAGATCTTGGAAATGCCATTAACCAGGAATTAAATCTTGTAATACATGCCAAAAGTTCAAGTCTAGAAATACTGAAAAATGTTGTAATATTACTCAAAACATTGCATTACCAACCTAAGGATTTCAAATTCATCATTTCCTATTCCAAATTTTCATTAAAGTAAATTATCATTATCATTAAAGTAAAAGATACCACCACATCATTAATGTGTGGAAATGCTGAGCTAAAGTCTAAATTGCTTGCCATGGGACCACAAGCTGCTGGTGTGCAGAAGCAAATGTGCAGTCTTCTGGTTTTTCACAGGTTCAGTACAGAACCAATGTGACCATTAAGCTCCTCATTGACTGGAGGAAGACACTTAATTCGCAGCTGTCAATGCACAAATAAAAAGCAAACCTACTGCCTCTGAAGTGCAAGGGTGATATCAGAAAAACTAAGCAGGAACAGACCCAATAGGAAAAATTGATACATTTTCTGTTTAGGAGAGTTTCATCAAAAAACACCTTTTCGTTGGGTCTAAAATGCAGGTAAAACTCCTCAGGTTTAAACATTCCCCTGTATACAGGACCAAATCTTGTGTGTCCCTTTTTGCTGCTCACCATAGGGAAGATCTGGATTCTTTTCCCTACAGCAGTCTACTATTCTTTTATTAATTACAGTGTAATTTATAATTATTTCTTTAAATAGAAATAAGAATATCCAGAAATATGACTGAATTGAGAACTGTCCTATATATAAACCTATGGAAAAATACATATGTGTATACTAATGCAAAAACTTTGGATTATAAAAATCTTTCAAAAGATCTGATAAACTTATACTACTAACTTAGCTATAACAATAGTTTGATGCTTCATTATAAACTGCAGGGATTGAATCTAATTTTTTTACATTTAGGTGTCCACAGCTGGTTCTAATGACAGAATTACTGGTTTGCAGAACTTCTCAGAAGACTATGATTGTATCAGCTGGAGTTTGGGATATTGTATTCTAAATTCTGTTACAAAATACTATTAAGTATGAGTCACAAACATTTTGAAAATAACTTGCAGTATTTTTCAGTATACTTCAAACAAGTATTGAGACATCAAAAAAAGAACAAAAATTAAATAGAAAACACTTTATTTCCCCCTAGGGTTCTCATATCACTCTCCTGTGCTAGCAGAACATCTTGTGCATTATGTACTACAGGAACAATTCCTACATTTTAAACTAACTGTAATATACTGTTCTTGTTCACATTTACTATTAGCAAAGAAGAAGTTATAGGACAGAAAACAAACAAACAATTCAGCATCATATTTCACTTGGCATATATAATTCAGTATATATATCACCTCACTTCTGAGGAAAGAATGGAGATCATAACTTCATTCTTTCAGTTTCCAGCTCCTGGAATATTCCTCAACTCAGTAATGAGGCTTAATGAGCACTTTGGTCCATCTTGGTGCAAAATTCAGTTCATACTATATTCTGAATCATTCCCACAATATAAAAAGTCAGTAAAATTAAAAATTAATCCAGATTGTTAATACCATTTAGATATGCACTTACTGACACCTGTTTAAGAGAGCAAAGTAAAACTGCATAGAGAGATATGTGAACTTACAAGATTTCAAGAATAAAGATTTGTTTCTGTGGGTTCACCCACCTCCAGTACAACTGACTATATCTAAAACTGTGCGTAGCTAGGAATTTACACATTAGAAATTTCCCCTTGCAATTAAAGGTAGTATGCCACCAAGCAGGAATTTGATCGCTAACAGGAAGATTCTCAGTTGATTATGTGCTCTGCTAACTGTCTGAGCAGATTTTGTACTGTTGTAGAAGCCAGCACTTTGAAAAGGATATTTAGACACTCTATATGAAGGTTTAGCCTGCATATTTTATTCTTTGAATGAAGATAGTGTGAAGCTTGTATGTTACATTCCATAAACCTATATTTATAAATTTTTATTTGCAATATATAACTGTTTGAGCTACAAAAGATAAAGAAATGTTTTTGAATAATCTGAGACAAACCAGTGTGCAATTAAAAAGAATAAATTAACAGTGAACTTATAGCCATAATAAATTTTTCCCTCATTCAGTAGAAAGAGTATACTGATAGGCTTAATTATTTAGGTTTGTTTTTTCCATTTGCTTTCTGGTATCAAGACATTTGAAGATGACTAGTTATGTTGGATGAGCTGTTATACTTAGCATTAAGAGGAAACTTTGGAAGCTGGAGACACTAAATAGGTTTGACTAATGTTTTTTGGTGTACAAATTGTTTTTTGTTTTCATATTGTATTCTATCAGAATATTTAGGCATTAAATATTAGTGACCACACTAATTAGCAAGTAAGTGCTCAAAGTAGGTGCTGACCAGTACTGAGATTATTATCTCACATATTCAAAGTATATTTGGCTTGTTGCAGTATAAATATAACATTTATTTATTTAATACAGGGTTTGTTTTTTACTATAAACAAATTTTCTCTTAAGTATATGTTTGAGACAACTTTAATATCATCTTCAAATGGGCATGAAAGGAGATCCAGAGAACTAAAGGTGACATGATAGATGTGAGCCAAAAAATAATGGAATGCATCCTCCTAGAAGCTGTGTACTGGTACCCAGCAGAAGAGAAACCCGCAGCTTGTGTCTAACTAATGTAATAAGGCTCTAGAATGAAATGACATCTCCTGAGAATGAAGGGAGAGTAGCAGATGTTGTTTGCCTTGACTTGATCTCCCATTCTATCTTTACAGCCAGTCGAATACAGTTTGGGAAGCTTGGCTGGCAAATGCATTAAAAATCTGCTAAGCTATTGGGCTCCAATGTTTGAAGTCAACAAGTGGTAAAAAGTCAAACTTGTGGAAGTTATAAACTGTGTTCCTCAGGGGTCAATACCATCAGTGTCTCTAATGACAGAGTTGAAGAGTGATAGTGCACCCTGAAGAATTTTTAAGGCTGACACCAAACTGCATATGGATTGTGGATGTGGTTGAAAAAGTGATCGACCTTCTATAGAGCAGGGCTGCTGCAGAGCGACCTTGACCCTGGTGAAACAGGCCCTGAAGTTCAACAAAGACTGATGGAAACTTCTGCTTCTGGTTTGAAATAACCACAGGGCTGGGCCCTGGCTGGAGACAGAGTAGCTCTACAAGGCTCAGAAAGACCTTTGCAGGACTTGATAGTCATGGTAAACAGCAAGCTGAATGCCAGCAGCATCCAAAGTGCTGTTCTTTCATACTTTAGAGATCCCAATGTCTTTATACCACAGTGAGTCTAGTGGAGCACCACAGTGACAACTGAGACAGGAACACATATTAAACAAGGAGAGGCAGAGACAAGTAATTTTTACTCATGAGGCTGGTGCAATGTGAGGGTGGAGCAGGGACTCAGAAAGGTAGTGAAGCCTACATCTTCAGAGATAAATAAAATAACCTGAAAACTCCTGAGCAACTTGATCTATTTGGCTCTGGTTTTCCAAGGTGGTTAAACCTTCAAGGTCCCTTCTAAATTCATTAAATCTATGATTCTATGTTGTCCAGGACTTTTTAAAATAAAATTTGGATCCTACATAGAGCAAAGACACTGAAATATTATTTTACAGAGCTGAAGAAATGAGAGAGCAAATGGTCTGTTTCTGAATAAATAGGTCCTGCTAAAAATGTAACTGTGCTATTTGTTATGTAATTACTTCATTGAGTTTCTTTTCTTTTTTTTTTTTTCTAAATGTTTACCTGAAAGTTAATAATCTGTGCAGCATTTTACATCATTAGGCAGGTATTATTTTCATGTTTGAAATAGTTATTGCAACCCAAAGCATAAAAAAGAGCATATGACTCACACAACCATTACAAGTATTCCCATAATTTGAGTGCCACACTAAAAAGTCTTGAGTTGTAAGTTATTTATCAAAACCTACACAATCATGATTTGCCAGATCATTCTGTTTTCCTTCTCTTCTACCTTACCCAAATATAATGCAATGCAATTTTAATAGCTCTGAAAGGACTGTTAGCAGGATATTCTTTGCAATCACCTTTGAAGTTATTCCTCCTCATATATGATTATGTTGTGATCACAGGAAAAATCAAACATAAAATAATAGTCTGTATTTGGGAAGAGAAATCCTTAAGTGCACTGAGGTTCAACATATACACAAAAACAGAAAAGGCACAATAATATTCAATGTAAATGGTGATATCCCCCCTTCACTATTCTACAAATTCTATTCTCATGTTTTCACCTTCAGTGAGCATATGCTGATAAAAAAGTTTGTCTGCCCTTTTCACACCTTTGTTTTTTCTAAATTCATGCACGATCAATCAGTTTTCTTCCACCTTGTTTGTTTGCAATCCATTTCTGAAGACTTCAAAAGAAATTGTCTGCTTGCAATCCATTTCTGAAGACTTTAAAAGGGTGTTTCAGTTTTTCCTTGCACTGCTCAGTTATGCTGTGACCTACACCTATACCATGAAGAACCATGAGGGAGACTGCTTGCAAATGAATTTCACTTCCACCTGCTTCCTATTAATGAGGATTCATTAATGAATTCTCAGCGACTCTTACAAGTAATCACTTAATTTGAAATTGAGGCATTTACTTAATGCTTATTCACCATTTCCTGTGCTGAATGAAAATTCACAATTTTCTCTCTTTTTTTTTAATCCATATTGCACAATGTTATTTAACCACATGAATTTTTTCCCTCTTGAGAATAGTTTTATAATAAGATTGAAGTGTATTTATGGTCTTATCTCAATTATGAGAAAAATGTCTTTCACAGTGTAATTATTTCACATTTAAAGTTCAACCATTTGGATTATGTCCCAGAGTGCTCAAGGCCTAGTTCTTCTTTTAAGTGTTCAACTAGTCTATAGAGTACATTAATTCTGGATCATCTTTTATTGATTTTTGGGAGGCAACAGCAGAGCAAATCATTACATTTCATTACAGAAAACATAGAAAATTAGTCATAATACTAGGATATGTAAACAACAATGTCAAACATCAACATTTATCTTAAAGTTCTGTAGTAGTCACTGTTCAAAGTCAACTTTTAATGACTGTTTGCAAAGAAATAAGTACATTTTGAACAAAAAACTTTAAAGATGGAGCTAATATTTTGTGTTAGGCAATGTAACCAAGAAAAAGGCTAAAGCTGAATAAAAAGAGAATATGAATGTACATTTTTACTCCGTGTAACATTGGCTAATATGGGATGATCGTACAGGCCACAAAGTGGAGGTCCACAGTATGATCAAATGCTGACTTACCTCAATTTTATATGCAATATTTTTTGGGGAAAAGAGATCAAAGCATCTATATACTGTCCAGTATACACTTCTTTGCTTAAAAGTTTCTTTCATTGCTAAGAGACACATAATTACAATGATTCAGCTATACAATACTCTCTTCTGTAATCATCGATGACTTTTACAGATTTCAGTATTATTTGTCAGATGGAGCTATTTAAACTCTAGCTGAATGACTGGAGAAGAAAGTTACTGAAATAAAAATGGAGTCCTTGGGGTGCAATGAAGAAAATAAATCCCAGAGGAAAAAGAATATGACTCTACTTAAAAAATTCGGAATTATTTTGAATAAGCAAAATTTACCAACCTCTGTTTCCTTCAAAACCAAAAAAATTATGTAAAAAACCCTTACAGTTCTGAAAATATATATGGGTCTTAACTGGAGATGATGATTGAATAAAATATTGAGAAAACTGAAGTGTAAGAGTCTTGCATTACTCCTTCTATTGTTGTTCTGAATTGTTGTTACTGAATTGCAAGTGTCCAAAAAGAAGCAGCTTATTCAAGAGAAATGCTTGAAGAATAGTTGAAAGTGCTGTTAAAGTCAGGCTTAAGGATATAATTTTCCTATTGAAAACTGCCACGTACTGAGGACTCTTTTTCTACTCATATTTAGTTCGCTGAAAACTTCAGAAGGTTTCAAGAAGAAGATTTAACTATTTTGTTGACACTTACCATCAAACTCTTGTTAAGAGAGATTAGTTAGATGGAAAAACACTTATAAAGCATAGTAAAGCACCAATCTTTCCATTTGAAACAGGTGCTGGAGTAGATGGGTGACCACTTGAAAACTTGAAGAACATGTTAGTTGTATGTGGCAGGATTGATAAGTGAATAGCTGTATGCTTAATAGGAATAGGAACTGGAGGGACAAGGAAGATATGAAAAAACTTCTATGATCTCTCCATCTGCATTTCTAGGGGCTGCCTATGTATGTATACATTTTATAACTATGGAAACAAATCCCATATTTTACAGCATATGTGCACATGGGATATATACAAATGTATAAACAGAGTTGAAATACAGTCTAAAAATTTTATTCTCAAAATAAAATACTCTACGCTAAAGCATAACATTATCTTGACATAAATCATCTAAAAAGAATAAGTAATATGAGCCACAAAAACACTGCCACAGCCTGAGAAGATTTACCTGGATAATGTATATTGCAAGAAGCTAAAAGCCATTAGGTTATCTCAACTGAATTCTTGCTCTCAGTCGCTCAGGGAAAATATGCATTTGGAATTCATGTTTGCTTACAGATGCAAAAAAAGGCATTCATGCCTTCCTGACCAAGAATAAAGTACCTTAATGATCCCGTAAAGGACTCTTTCTGCTATAGGTGACACTGCCCACCCTTGTGACAAATAATGTGGGTGTAAAGAGCTGGTATAGCCTGGACATGTTTGTTATGGATCTGACAGACAGTGTACATGGCACTGACAGAGACAATGTGGCACTGTTTTGTTTGTGATGGGGTAGTGTATCATTTTTCCTTCCCTCCTAGATATCCCATTTATCCTAGAAAGCTCTGTGCATTAACACACACAGACTGTATTTTTCAGTAGTATGAGGCTGAAAGACTTGCACTTACATTGTGAAAGAAAAAAAAATATGCCTGTTCAACCACAACAAAGTCCAGGAAAAATCTGATCCTGTCAGTCATTTGCCTCTGAATAATTATTATTCCTCTTATTAACCATCACACGTTTTAAATTATCATCCAAGATTTTGGAAAACAAAAATTCTATAAATAATCCTAGCAGCAGCAGTGTGTCTTACAAGTGCTTGCTATTACAGACCCTTTACTCATGTGCATTTTTTTAATATATTTTACTTAATCATTGTACACAGAAAGACAGAAGGCTGTAGACTGGAATGTTCCCTCTGTTCTGTTCTCTATATTATTTTCTCTGAGCATTTTTATTTTTTACTTAGTGAAGAAAATAGTTGTGCACAAGTTTCCACTAATGACTACAAAATTTGCAGCACAGTTTAACAAGAGTGTACTGAGGATGTTTTTGCAGATTGGTTGTTGCTGTGTTTGATGGTTAGATGGACTTACAAGTAAGACATAAGCAGCCACATAGAAGTTAATTCTTTATGTCACTGTGGCTGCAAACCCTTGACCTAGGAGGAAAAAAATGAGTATTTCCCATTGTTACATTTTTTTAACAGAATGACTTATTGAATGGAAAAAAAAAAAAGTGTAGCAAAAAATTCTGAAAAAAATTGAATATATCTTAAATATATCTCAAGGGGCTTTGAACTAATAGAGACCTAGAGAAAGGATAGAGCCTGACTTTTGACCCTACAAGATTAATTTGATTCTGTACTATGATTTTAGGGTTTTTTCTATAGTGAGAAACTGGTGGAAGAAAGATACTTTTTCTTCCATTGAACATTACTATCTTCTTACCATTTCTGACTGAAAATTTTTACAAATGTTTTCAGGTTTTGCCGATTTTCTTTTACATTCTAAATGGGATTGTGTGACACACCATAGTCTACCAGATACAGGGCACTACACTGCCATAATGTTATTTAGTTTTATTCTACAGCAGATACAGTACTCCAATTCTGAAATTTTCTGCATAGAGTTCCTGTTCTCTCATTGTGGTTTTTTTAAATATTTTTCCAAGATTTAAGGCAAACAAGAATAAAGACACAAGATTAAATAAGTAGAGGCCTGGGGTCCATATTCAAATTCAAATTCATGACTGAGCTCAAACTCCCTAATTATTGCAGTGTCTATATGCTACTTCTATGTTGTCTTCTATGGAATGAATAAAATAGCTCTCCAATGCAGAAAACCTAATTCGGCTTCATGTTTGAATTCTACTTGTTCAGCAGCGTCAAAACAGCATGCCTCAGAACCATTTATTTGTAAAATCAAACTAATATTCAGGAACTAGAACAACAACAACAAAATAAAAAAATTGGCAGAACCCAAAGTTCAAAAAGCAGCAATAAAGTTTTGACCTAGTTTGAATGTCTTGGAGTAAAGTGATAGCTCAAAGACCACCTTGTTCTTTGAAAGCTGATTAAATCCTAGCTGTTCATGTGCATAAATACAAAGAAAAAGAGGTTTTTGTGAGATGCAAGGGTGCTTCATGCTTCAAAAATGGCAATCTGCTCAAAGTATTCTTTCCTTCCTTCCTTCCTTCCTTCCTTCCTTCCTTCCTTCCTTCCTTCCTTCCTTCCTTCCTTCCTTCCTTCCTTCCTCCATAAGCATTTTTAATTTCATAGTAATTTATTCCCCCTGACTTCTTCTTTCTTCTATTAAATTCAACAACAATCCAAAGAAATGAGGAATCTCTTTAGCAGTGCCAACAAACCAGCAAATGGGAAATTCAGAAACTCATCTTCATAAGAGAGCTCAGAAATTTAAACAACATAGTTTGATAATGGTTCAATCAACTCCTTTCATCAACATGTCACTGATTTAGAACAAATTGTACTGTATTACTGTTCAGAGAACAGACAGAAAGTCTTTTAACAATGGTAATGGTAATTTCTGGATATCCTCCCATAGACAAATTTTCCTTCATTTTTTTATGTGGAAGGTGTGAAGAAAAAAAAATTCTGTAAAAGACACAAAGGAAAGTGTAATGAATATCTCCCTATACTCAATTGTGAAAGCTCTGGCTTTTAAAAATCATATTAAGAACCTTGTTTGAAAAGTCTCCTGTTTAATTATTCATTCATATTCCTAGACCAAATATGATTTTGCTACACTCAAGGATGAGTAATGGTGCTGGAAAATTGCTTTGATTCCTTTTCTCAATCAACACTACCAATGTTCACTTACTAGTCTGAAACCTGGTCTTAGCGTTGTTATTTTCTTATGGCTTTTCCTTTTTTTGTTTCTTTATTTTTACATGGAATGTGTGATCAGATAGTATTCTCACAATCATCAGTTGCTACTGGGCTATTTTAATCTCATTCCAATTCAACATTTTGTAAGGATGTCAATTATACAGTTTCCACTTTTGAATACATTCATATTTTGTATCACTGAAGAGAAGAATATTTAAAATAAATAAAGTTATTTTCTCATGAGTAAAAGCTTATTGAGAAAATCTCAATTTTTAAAAGCTTTTACTTTTAATGTTAATTTTTTTGAAATAACACACTCTCCTATCAGTGCCAGTCTATTTATGTGACTGCCAGTCACACAGTTCTATTTAAAATTACAAAAACTTCCCCTCTCACAAAGTTTATGATTCATGATAAAAATACATCATAATAATGGTAACAAATATTTATCAAATTAGTTACAGTAGTTTAATTATCAACTTCCTACTTTGCATATATTTAGTAATCTATTATTTCTTTGTAGGATTTTTCCCAATAATTTTCATTCTGGTATTTCCATCATTTGTTACAAAGGCTTCAAGTTTCCATTTGTTTCAACATTACTTTCCTGTAATTTTAAAAGATGAAAATATTATTATTCCTTACTTTCTTTACAAAAAATTTCTGAGGAGCTACAGTATATACCATGCAAGATCCATTTTTTTTGTTTTTTTAAAGCAATTGAGTTTGTCCATTCTGCATTTGAAATCAGAAGATGAAGTCAGAAGTCCCTCTGACATGCTTAGGTAGCTTTAATTCTCTACTGTATTAACTGAGAAAGGACTACTGAGAGCTCTAAAAGAAATTCAGAGACACTAATTTCCTAATGCAGTTATTTCAAGACAATATGTCTTCAAGTGGTTTATAATGGTTAAGTGTAAGAAGACTTACTGGACTTTGGATTTTATTTTCTGTTTACCAAAAGATTAAGCGAGTCTTTGCTAAACTTGAAAGCAGCAAACTCAAACATCAATTTCAAAGTTTTAGGAATACACACACACACACACACAAATATATATATATATATATATATATAAAAATAGATATATAGATATACTCTTAGTTTTCTATGTAATTCAAAATTTCAAAAATTCAAAATTTTAAAATATTTCTTAAGTATTGCAATAAGGAACATAAAATCATATGATAAGTCTTCACAATCACTGTGTGAAGAATTTCAAGCATTCTGCCCTTGTAAGAGGTATGAAAGAAATCATTATTAACTTCTGTATTGCAATATCATGTATGTTTATTCTGTTCTTCTTATAGGTTCCTTCTTTGGACTTACATAAAGAGTTTATAATTTTCCCTTTATTTCCACTATCTTTAATTATTTTATGTTTCCCATTTATGTAGCTACTAAGGTGACTATGGTTCTAGTACTCACCAGATTTCTTTACATTCTTGGGTAGTATTCCTTGAAGAAAAGCAGAGCAAAATAAAAATGAAGAAACAAGGAAATTCATAAGGCAAAAATCTGTTTTCAACATAGAAAATTATGCTCATAGAAATCTAAGAAATTATTTTTCAAATTTGTTTTATATTTTTTATATTTTATTTATTTATACTGATAAAATACGAGTGCTGTAACTTAGTGTTTTCTATTCAAAAACTCCTATAGATTCCTAATTTATTTCCTTTTTATTTTATTGGTTTCTGCTTTAGCAATCTTAGCATGGCTATGTTGAAGGTATTTTCTATTAGACAGGGACTGGCCTTAAAAAAAATTATAACTATGTCTGGCATGTTAAAATAAACTTTTCATTATGTATTTCCATATTTTCATATGAATTAAGCCATTAACCATGTGTTAAATAGTATATTCTTCCCCCAGTCTTGAACAACATTCTTCCTAACACAGTCTCTGAAGGAAGTATTCTCCCAGGCCTGCATGAATGCAAATTTGATAGACCAACTGGTTTGGATTTTTTGTATTTTACCTGGCCCTGGCTAGGTTTTTGCAGGATTTGTGCTGGGGAAAAGAATGTGGTTATCTCAGAAGAGTAGTTCAAATCAAGGAATGTTCCGCCTCTTTCATTCCTGGACAGTCTTCCTTTACTAGTGCCATACTACCTTTCTAATAGGATGGGGTTTTTTGTACCTGACACACTCCCTAAATAAGAAATTGTATCCTGAGAACTAAAAGACTGCAGCTACTGTGCTTGTTTAGTTGAATGTTTTTTCTTACGGGAAACGTGTGCTGCTCCTTGCAATCATTGGATCATAGCAGCAGGTTTTGCTCTCATTCCAAGGGGATCACCACTTTATCCCAACTTGGAAGTGAATCTTTGGAATGTATAGTTATATTTTTCCTTGTATTTTGTGGCCATGAAAAGGATAGGGATATCAAGTTAATAAGCCCTCAAGTTTATTTTGGCTCTTATGTTAAAATTTAAATCTGATATGATTTTCATATGAATAGTAATGGCTGAAATTTTTGCCTTTGTTGTCAGTTATTTGCAACCTAATATTGCTGATGCACAAAGTATTTTTTTGTTGCTTTTACACTGATTAATTTTTTTCGGACCTTTAATTTCACATATATTTTGGTGTAGGTATAAATGCCCACTTTTATTTTTTTATGGAAAAGGAATGTTTTTCCTCTTTGTATTCTTCCTAATGTTAATGGTTCTGTTCATCACCATTCCCATTAAACAATCCTTCCCCTAGTAACAGTGACAATGATGGCATTCTCTAAAGCCAATATTTTATTGAAAAGGAGAATGAGAAAAAAATTCTGATTTTATTTATGGTACTTACTTTGGTGGTCAATATCATTAAAGATACCTGAATGACAAAGTAAATCAAGAAGCAGAAGTGTTTTTGGCCTTTGTTCTATTGATTCACACTTAGTTCTATCTATTCACACTACAACTATGAATTTCTCAGTAGAATCTTTGTAAGGAAGCTCTATCAAAAACTTTTCTTATGGTAACATCTCATAGTACCTCATCCTCATCTTTTAGAAAAAACTTTCTCAGCTGAGACACTTTCATTGTTAGGTGATGGGTATCTGGAGCCCTGGAAATATAGCTATTTTTTTCATACTATAGAAAGCTATATGGTCCTTGGACTTTTTCTCTGTAGGGGAATAAGTCAAATTTGACAATAAATGACTCTAATGCACTTTACATTTAAATGTAAAAGTGTCCCTGTTGTCTGTTCTAGTTGAAATAGTATGTAGAAAGTCTCAGTATGCATATTGAGAAAATCTGCCATGAAGTGTCTTCTGTAACAAATGAAAGTTTTTATGTTAAAGGCCAGTATATTATATTATTATATAGTGCTTTGACTACTGATCCTGCTGAATTTAAGAGTGAAATATTTTTCTTTGCCTGGCTGAGCCCACAGTAAACTTCAGTCATATTTCTACCTATTAGGACAGACACAGAAGTTATGAGAAAAAGTTTACAATCTGTGAAGTGGCTTTTGATTAAGACTAAAGAGGAAAAGGACTTTAAAATAGAAATGTCTACTTCTTGTGTACTCCATTATCAAGCATTAAACACTCTACTATAAAATAGCAATAATTTGCACATGACATGAAGTAAAATGAATAAAAGAAATAAAAAATTCTTTCTGATTTTTTCTTTATATCTCTTTATTTAATCTATCTCTTTATAGTTTATGTTGTTATTTTGGGTTGTTTATTCTATGCAAGATGCTTTATTAATTTTTTCTCAATTCTTACTTTTGTTTATGATTTGTATGCCACTTTGAATCTTTCACAATATAAACATTTTTAACTCAGTGAAATGCAAGTCAGTTGATAACTTAAAGCTCAAAATATTTTTGGGTTATTTCACAATAATTAGTATACATTGATTTGGTTGGATATTTTGAAATACCTTCATTAACTTCAGCAAAAGAGAATCACAGAACCAATTAGGTTGGAAAAGGACCTCTGAGATAATTTAGTTCAGCCATAAGCTGTGGTATTAAGTGCCAGTCTTTCCTTAAGCACGTCCACTATGTCCCTGGGCTTCATCTGAAAAGCTCCAGAAGGAACAGTGTAGAATAAATGTTAAATAATAGGAAGCAATATATCTTAGTTACACTGTATACACTAGTGTATTTCAAACAGAAGATAATTATGGTGAGAAGTTGGTTGCTTATAACTCCTCATAGCTATATAAGATATCAATGGATGAATCAATCGCTTCCCAAGGCACTTTTACCTGTATTTTATTTTTTTTGTCTCTGACCATAGACCTGGCATGAATGGCATGGACACCTGATACCAAGCTGACAGGACAGAACCCAACATTATGTATAAATATTTGCTACATAAAGACATGCACTGCTTAATGCATAGTTTAATGTACTGAACAATGTATCTATTCCATATACAATGACTAAACAAAGGAATAAATATCTTCAGGTTTATTCTTTCTCTTCAACCCTTGGTCAAATCTTTGTCCTGCACTTGCCTTTCAGCTATGTTTCTAATTCCTCAGTGTTTTGTCACAACTTTTTCATTTGGCAGCTATTTCAAGGTTTGTTTATTACACAAGTCTATGCCTGAAATGCTCATGTCATCTTAGGTAGAAACAAATGTAGTGGCACATTGCCCCAAGAATACATACTCTCTGTTTGCTGATGCTATGAAAAGACAACAAACCAAACAGGATTTGACATATTTGCCGCAGCCATAAAATTTTCTTCTTGACTCTGGTGGACATGCCTGTTGCATTAATTCTTCCTGTTCGCATCAGCTGTCTACAGACAGGCAGGCAGGTACCTGCTTTGTATGTCTCTGAGGGCAAAGTGTCAGATGCTTGGCTGCTCTACAGATCATATTTTCACTCCTCTTCTTCTTCAACTCACATTTTCCTTCATGACTGCTTTCCAGTAACTAGTAAATAGGTAGAGTCAGTGACCTACCTCTAGGACAGATTTGACATTAATTAGCTCCATTCTGTCTCCGTCTGCTTAGGCCAGCCCAAATCTGTCTTCAGAAAATAGCTGCAGTTTCATAGTTCCTGTTCAATATCCAGTCAATAAATTTTTTTATGTGTAATATAAAATACCTCCTTACCTTCTGCTATGCATGTTGCATGATCTCCATAAAATCCTGGGAAAGATTTGCACTAGTTGTTTTTATTTTTCAATATTGTAACTTAATATATTTTTTTTTTTTTCTAAGAGCAACTTCTAGGCCAGTATGGCAAATAATCACATAGGCACAGTTAATTTCTGAGGCTATTACAGGGTTTACGGTTGCTGTACTGTGATACGTGGCAATTCAGTGATTCCCATCACACCGGACATTTAACACTCCCAAGAGCAGTGGAGGTGGAGAGCTTTGGATTTGACTATCAGTGTAAGAGGAAATCTGTATATCAAAGTAACAAAATTTCATTTTTGTTTTATTATGAGCTGGATATATATGAAAAAAAAATAACAATACTAGGAGAAGATGTGTATCATAAACCAAATGAAATACAAAACACTTCTGCTGGGATAGTATTTTACTGATTTTGGCTAAAATGATAAACAACTGACTAATGCCATGTCTACAAAATATCAGAAGTAATTTAAACTATCATTTTAAGATTTTTTGTTCTAATTTCTGCCATTTCTGCTGCTTGATAATAGGGAAAAGTGGGAAAGAAAAACAAACAAACAGTTTTCTAAATGTGTCCATATTTTACAACTTCATCTATAAAAACTGAACGGAAAACCACTACTATATTATGCTCCTGGGAGAAGAAAATGAGTAATAAATAAATAAAAAAAAAATAATAGGCATAATGTTTTCTGCAATGGTGATGCAATGTTTTGTTTTGTTTGTTTTTGTTTGATTTTTGTTTTTGTTTTCTTGCTTAGTCCAGGTTACAAAAGATATTATTTGAAACATAATTGATTTAAAATTTATTTTAAATTATCAACTAAAATGACTGTTTTAAGTTAATAAAAATAGCTAAACTCAAGCTTTTAATACTCCAATGTTTAAAGTTTAAGGACTTTAAAATGCTTTAAAAATAGGCAGGTACATGGCAGGTATCAACACAATCCTAGTCAGTCCTGAGTAGAATATTACTACCCACAGGTCACAGAATATTTCAGGGGTAACAAAAACAACCATAAAATAGAAAAGTCTGCTGTGAGTTGGAGATAAAATAACTTCTTCAAATAAAAAGAGCATAAAATACAATGAACTGAACACCTTAAATGCCACTAGTGCAATGCATTCAAATACTTCTTGCAGTAATCTAAAATCTGTTTTCAAAGAGATTGGTAGTTGTAGGTCTCATAAAAGCAAAATATATTTACATAAGAGATAATCTTTTAACTAACAGAAACATCCTCCAAACCTAAAACCGTTGAATGACCTCCAGGAAATCCTAAATAAAGGAAACAACAAAAAAAGAATAGCATTGATCTCGTTCCAAGCTATGGTTCAGTTGAGAGAAAGAATTACAGCACAAAATCTGCCATCAGTGCCTTAAAAGATCTTAGTGTACCTAAATCCCAAGCAATTGCCCTTCTCTCCCTTGTAACTTCTATTTAAGCTTTATTTTTAATAAGAAAAAGCCAGAGCAATAATATGGAAATGGAAAAGAAAGACATTGGAGAGGTTCCTCAGTGGCTGCAGATATAAACTTGTCTTGCAGGAATAGCAAAGACCATTATGGAAATGATAAGGTAATCACCTATCCTTGCTAACCTGGAGAAGCAATGTTAGCCTATAGATCTGAAACATTAAATTTAACCATAGAACGTGACATTTGGAAATAGATACTTATTATTATAAGTATATATATATACTTTATTTTGTTTTGAGACTGAGATGCAATACTGGAATCAACACACTTCACTTGAACTTTTTACTAAATATAACTTTGTTTCAAAAAATATTTATATGCATAAATTCTGAAATTACATGGTCTAAACCTGTGTTAATTCCTCTAGAAATCCATTACTGATTTTTCCAAGCAAGCATATAGCATCTAGAAACAAAGATGAAAAAAGATCAAATCTCTGTCTTCCTATGTGCCTCCATATACTTAGATATCTGACTGCACAAGATTTCAGAAGTTAAAAAAGTATTATGCAAATCCATGCACTTTACATACTTGGATAAACTTCAAATGTAACAGTGTGAATTCAGCAGCAAACTCAGGAAATTATTGGCTATTTCTGAAGTAAAGAAACCTGTACTAAGAAAATAATTATCCTCTGTGTTTTCTGTTTATATTTTTATTTTCCTAAGCCCTTTCTTCTACTGACTGCTGTTGGAGACACTGAAGTAGGATGGATGGGGCTCTGTCTGGCCCATTTGCTGTGCACTACAATCCATACAAAGCTGTTTTTCTGTTCTGAACACTCTACTAACAGCATGCCACCTTTCTGTGAATGACAACTTACATTTGTCTTCTAAGGGGGAGAAAAACCCCAAAACACACAGGAGAATATAGAATAAAATTCCTAAAAAATATATAATGAATTCACAGTTGTTGCAAAAAAGTTCTGTACTTTATATAGTATTCCTGATACTTTATGATTCCCAAGGGAAGAAAACAGAATTAGTCTAGGCAAAGACATTTTTAATTAAAAAAAATCATTAAGATCAGCAATTAGCTATAGGTACTATATGACTGATTATTTTACAGAGAGGAATAAAATAGAATTAAGAACTTCGTAGTAAAATATCTATTCTTTGTGATGTAATTTGTTGAATATATGGATGAACATATCAAGACCCAGTTTCTCTCTCAGAAAGGTTTAGGAATTACACAATTTCAAGGGTAAATATTAAAAAAAAAAATCAAGAAGGATCTTTCTTGCAGTTGTGGAGTCCTCTGCTTAGAGCATTTCTATTATCTGAAGCTCACTAAAGCTAGTGTGGAATGGCTTGCTCTGAGAAAACAAGTACCTGAAATGTCAAGTGGCCACAGGGAAAAGTTGGTATAGAGGTCAGTTTCCCACTGCTCAGAAAGCTTCACCTAAACACTATGGGAAAAGAATATGTTGCTGTTGAAAAGAAAAATAAGATTTGGTAAAGAAATACAAAACTCTCTTGGTTGATCTTGGCGTTACTGTGGGGGGAAAAGCCCAACAAAACAAATAAAAAACCTCAAAGCAAAACGGTTTTCAACTTAAACTGATTTTATAAAGTTCAACTGCATCAAAAGTTCAAATTCAAGGACATAGGCATAAAATCACTCTATTAGTTAGTCTTAACATCTTAACAACAACCTTGTATCATCTTTATTATCCAGTATGTTTTTTTTAATTTTTAAAAATCTATTTCAATGCTACTTAAATGGTTTGAAAGGTTTAAATATCTGCAGTATCCACTTTTCTGTATGATGTAGAGAATGTAGAGAAGACCTTGACCACCTTGAAACAAACAATTCCTGCAGGAAGAGCTCTGCTGGTAGCTACAGTACTTCCCTACAGGCATCAGTCCTACATGTCACCATCGTTGCACAAAATTTGAAGGTAATTCTGTTTAGAAACACTAAAAAAACTTCTTTTTTTTTTTTTTATTAGTATTTGTATAATAATTATGTTTATATTTTTAAACCCATAGGCAGCAAAACTATGTCCCTAGGCATCCTAACTGGAGATGCAGCTTCCATTGGTCAGGTGTGGGGGATCCACATGCAGGCAGTGATGATGGTCTGGTTTTGTTTTATTATATCCTTTATTATGTGTGAAATATGCTTTGGTGAATACGTTCTTATAAGGTCCTGACATTTTTTTTTGTGTGAAATGACAATGATATTTATGACAATGATGACAATGGTATCTCTATTTTAAGTATACATAGAAAGATGGACACAAAACTTTATGTCACTAATAGCTTCAAATATATAGGTTTTCCATATATGTGTTCTATTTATGGAAAGTTGCATTTATTAAATGCATTATGTTTATAAAATATTTTAGACTTTAATTTGACATGAAATAGGATGTTCTGGGTGATTGGTCTAAGCATTACATATTTTATCTATTTAATAAATTTGTTTTCATAAGAATACTTCAATTTCATTAATTAATTGTCCAGGGCATGCTTCTTCCTGACTGCACAAATTATTTAGTCAATTTTACTTCACTATTTTAGAATCATACTATTATTGCTACATATTATTCCATTCTATTTATATATTTATTTACCACACTAAAATAAATCCATAAAATAGCATAGACATTCCAAATTTGAAATAATCACATATTCATTTTTTTCTTTTGAATAAAATTGGCTTTCTGCAATCATTTTAGGTAGCACAGCAGCTGTTACATATTTTAGGCTCTGTCAGTGTTCTTACAATTTATTTGCTTATGTCAAATTAAATTCCATACACAATTTTCCCTGCTTCTGTTTATGAATAAAAATAAAGTGTTTGAATGATGTCAACAGTGGCTTTCTAAAATACAGGAAAACTGGCAAAAACATTGGAGAAAATAAATTAGTTTGAGTAGAAGCCCAGTTAAGACTGAAGTCTTACTTCAAAGGCAGTTGCACGGACAGTCTGTCTCTATCACTGGAAACCCTGGTAGCTATGGAATGAAGCTGAAATCTTTTTATTGCTGAAGGCAGTGATTCTACACCAGTGTTTCCAAACAGTATGAGACTTCGGGTTTATGAAAAAAAATTGGCTATAATTATGTTTTGCTTTGGAGTAATTTCCTACTTAAGACACAAGTATGAAGTTTCTGAAAGTAACTGAAGGAGAGCTGGTTTTGTACTGATATGTTATTGCTGTTTAACATTCTCTTACAATCACAGAATGGAAATTCAGTTCCCAGATGACTCTGTAACTTTGGAACTAGAAAACAGCAATTTGAGATCAAATGTTCTTTAGCTATAACAGCAATTTTCCTCTTGAAAATAATTTCCTGTTAAGTATAAATCTTACCTATTTTTCTGGCTTGAGTAAATATTTGTGTTAATACTTTTACACTGAAATAGGAATTTCCAAAACTAATTTGTGAATCAGAGATTCATGACAGTGTCTGTGACCTTTATTAGTCATCATATCCTTAAACTCTTTTAAGCAAATGTAGTTGGAAAGTAAACTTTATGAATTTTTTTCAACACATTCTCCCACTAGTGTATTTAATGTATCTTATTATAGCATCTTACTGTCTGTGCCTTACTGTGGCCATTCTTAATCACTTTTTTAAATGCAACTACTATGAAAAACATTATTATTGTTAATTTCATTTTTGTTTTGACTTTTCAAATATATATATATTTCAAATATGTGTATGACACTTCAAATGCATGTGCAAATATATAGTAACATGCACCTCTAGTACATCTATTTTCATTTCAAGTGCAAATGCACAACACTTAGTAGCACACTTTCTGCAGATATTTTTCTTGTAATTTCTTGGCTCTGACACTGTTCAGATTTCATTGAATTGCACCCAAATATTCACTGAATCAGAATCATTTTTTTAATGTTAGAGCTGGAGAACCAAGTATTTTGAAAAAGAAATCCTATTATGAAAGATAGTCTTTGTTTCTAAAAGGAGAGTCATTCAAAATCTCTTGAAGTAGACTGAAAATATATGTATAACTCACTGTTAATTTCAAAAAAATTTAGATCAGCAGTAACAGATAATTTTTAATTTAGTTTCTATACCCTTCTATTATTCAAAGAAGAAAATAGTTTTTTGCAAATCATAATTTTCAAAGGAATTTTAGTCACACTTGTTCCTAGGAAAGAAACTATTACTTGAATTTATTTGGGTATTTTTAAATAGCCATCATTTTTAATAACATATATGACAGGATAGACATCAAGTATTGCATTAAATAAAATTATAAATATTCTAACTAGTATTTTTTTTTTTTTTTTTTTTTTTTTTTTTAGTAAAATAGGCTTCAGGACTTTCAGAATGAGATTTTGGTTATAGTCAGGCTTCCAGGAAAAGACTGCATGTGTTGGCTGTTACAGTGATTTAGCTGTTCATTTTAAAAATCCTTTATTACCTATTTCTGCTCAGGATGCACTACTTTTTCACATAGTAGATGTTAGAGAACATAAAATTTTTATTTTTTTATAGCCATCTTTTTCAAACACATAAAAGGAATTACTTTTCTTGATTGCCTTTTAAAATGCTATTATACTAATTTTCTAAAACCAAAGTCTGTTTTTCTCTGTATGCAGATGTGATTTTTCTGAAACACTTCTTGTTTTTATTTACAAGAATTGGCTTCATCCAATCTTTCTTGATGATATTACATTATAATAAACATAAGCATTAATATATGTTTGTAGCGTCTTTCCAGGTCTGGGATGCTGCTGGGAGAGGGACCAGACTTCTCTCATAAGCTGAGGATGGGACACCTGTCACATCTTGCATGCCAGTTGCCCTCAGAACAAGTTTCTGGCTTTTATATCATTTACCCTTTGGTGGTGCTATTGCAAGTGTTGTGGTTTTCTTCTTCTAGAAACCCCAGCCACGCCTTGCTTTCTTTGTATTCTACCAGAACCCAGAGATGGAGAATCCAGAACCTATCTAAGTATAAATATACATACCCTACGCACCTATGCGTATGTAAGTATCTAAAGGAGGGTTCACCCAGAGGAAGGATCCAGACTCTTCCTGGCAGTGCCAGTCAGCATGGCAAGAGGAAACAGAAAGAAACAGATGCACAGGAAGTTCCACAAAATTCCACTTGAACACGAGGAAGAACTTCTTTACTGTGTGGGTGCCCAACAGGTTGCCCAGAGAGGCTGTGGGGTCTCCCTCACTGGAGATATTCCAGGAACATCCCGGTTCAATTCTGCACCATGTGCTCTAGGAAGACCCTGCTCACATACTTTTGTCCCTTTCTATTTTAGTTTTGAATCAGAAGTCACATTCTCCATGTTTCCAGTGCTGGTGCATAATAATTTCTTTGTATCAGTACCCAGGGATAATAACTGGGACAACCCAGATTTCATGGTTTAATAGTACAAAGGCATGAAATTTTCCAGTCACATGAAAATTAATTGTGAAGTTTGATGTCATCTTTAAGTTGTAAAAACATATTTCTTCCTATGTTGTGTGTTGTGTATATGTGTGTGCATATGCCCTAAACTGATACATAAGCAGACTCTGCTTGTCTAAACTCTGATTTTTTTTTTCTTTTGGAAATGATGAATATAACAGCCAGTACTGGATCACTGTCCTAGGTCATATTATCAGGAAAATATGTTATGAGAATTAGAAAAATGATTGCAATGTTTGCTCTGGGGACATTACTGTAAGCAAGAGCCGCCTGTGAGGTCTGAGGTGCATTTCTCCCTGATGTACCTTGTTTATGACTCATTACAAAAAGGGGACAGTTAGCATTTTGCTTATTAGCCTCAAAATGGGTACTATTTAAAAAAATATATAGTCCCTTCTAAGCATAGTTAATTGACTTAAAAACATATCCTGGCATGGAAAAAATTACCTAGTAAATGGAGACTATAATGATCATTAGTTGAAGGAGAGTATTTCTAAATAACTTCATGATTAGAACAAGGATAATTGTGTGGAGACGAGGCAATGAGGAAAAATATAGAATAATAGGAAAGAGAACAAATTCTTTTTTTCACTTTAATTAAAGCTTAGCAAATTAAATCCAAAGCATGTCCAGAGTTCAGAATTCTCATGGGAATCTAAACATTTTATAGAAAAAAGTTTGTATTCTAAGGCTAAATGAATGGCATAATTAGCCACAAGACAACAAACTATGAAATGTCACTGAAGAAAAAGAATTCTATCAATGTTCTGAGGGTGAAGTATTTCTGAAACAGTATATTAATATTTATTTCCTTTCTTCAGATCTTCTTTTGTTGAAGCTGTTCTGTTGCTTGTTGTTTCAAAAATGTGGATTTAATACTGCCCCTTTTTTGTAGAAGATTTCTGTCAAAAATCTCAGTTTCTACTAAGACTTAATTGGACCTAAGTGGTGATTCCTCTGTGTAGTTTTGTACACTTCTTCCAGAAAATGGGATGATCTACTCCATAAAAACACAATTACATATGGCTTTACATTAGTTAACGAAGCACTTTTTCTTACAGTTTACAGTTCCAGAAGGATAGGAAATACCAACTAGATTAAATATTTTTTACTAAAAATTTCAAGTGGCCATTTCTGATTCAATTGGCAGGAAACTTTTTCACTGTCTCAGAAGACAGTTTTCTGGTTCAAACTTTTTTTTGAGTATGAGAAAAATAAAATATTACTATGTTTTTTCCAGATCTGCTGGAGCACCTTCTTGTGTTTTCTTAGATAATTTTCCTCTTGTATTTCTACTTGCACTTCAACACAAAATGCTTTGGTTTATTTTTTTCTGAGTTAATAAAAGGCAGTGTAAAGGCAAACTCTTACTACGTTGATAAAAATTTGTGTGAGAATAATATGTATATTGATCAGGCTAATTATATTTTATTCTTTGTCTAAATTTATATTTTTAAAGGGTGTGTTATTGCTACATTGCCAAATAATTCCTTTTGAGAGAAAAAGAAAGTTTATATATAAGCTTAGATTTCTTAAAATAAATTACTGTCTTTTGCAGAGCAATTTGAGGCTTTTCCTGTACTGAATAAAGATGTTCTAGGGGTGTAGTTTCTGGAACAGGAAGTTTTATCCTGTAGGTTCTTTGAAAATTACCTCCTAGTCAACTGGAATCTTGGAACAGGAAGAAAAAGAAAAGCAGAAGAAAAGAACATAAGAAATTGTGCTAACTCATTTTTAGACTTATATTTAGGTATGAGTATAGTATATATCACCATAGATATGGTATGATGATACATGATATGTTGTTATGATGAAATTCAGATAGTTTAACACCAAAAAATCATCCTTAATCCTGTGTTTCTCCTTTTACCTAGCTCTCCTACTCTTTATTAATATTTTCCTTTCAGTATATTCTGCCAAAATACTCTAAAGATTTTGTTAGAGATTAATTTTTCCAGCTCTTAAAAATATTTGCATTCTTATCTGCTGGAGTCCAATAATAGCAAGAAAGAAATACTCAGTTTTAAACTCTGATATGAAAATATCTGCAAGTATGTTGAGCATCTTTACTCCTCGGGTTGATCTTGAATTAAAATATTAAAATACTGTGTTTCCTTTAAATGCACACACACACACACATACACACACACACAGTTTAAAAAATCCCTGACAATGAAATTTCCAGTAGCATTAGAACATTCGATGAGAAAAACCCCAGCTTTTCTTGACTGTTATCTTAGGTTGTGATGCTAATATTGAATCCTCCTTTCTTACTTTTTTTTTATACTTTTAAAGGATCTTTAATTATTTAACCTACAGTATAACTTGTGTTATAAGATTTACTGTATTTATATTTATGATATATAGTATAGATTTCAGAAATTAATTTAGAGTGGGTTGGACTATTTTGTGCATAAAAGGTTCTAGCCTTATATCACTAGATCTTTAGGGCTGTTTAGTCTCTACCAACATCCACAAAATTTTCTCAGTCCACTCTTCAAAATACACCTTGGTTCTTCACTATAAAGCTACAAGAGGATCCGTGCAAACCTACACAGACTCTGAAATTCTATCCTGGATTACTAAATAGAACAGATTTTCTTTTCTACTCTCATTTATCTTTACTCTTTGCTCCAAAGAACCTTGGCCAGAACACCATGCTGAAGCTGGCTCTGATTTTCAGTACTTCTGCTTCTTTCTATTCATACTTACATGCTGTAAGGAGAAAAAAGCACCATTCCAAGGAATGCAAAGCCTATGAATATTCCAGAGTTAAAAGGTTCCCACAAAATATTAGATCAATGCTGACATATGGTGATTTTCTGTTTCACTGATCTACTTTAACTTTATGAATCCTAACTAATTGTTCTATTTACTTCATCTGGATTTTTTTCTCCACTTTCTAGTCACTGGGACTTTCTGGCAGACACAAATAATTAAATAAACTTTAACTAGAATGCTCCAGGTAGGAATGGCTCTTTATTGATGGATCATGAACAGTGCCTTTAATACTACAAAGCACCACTAAAGGTTTGATGTAGCTTTTGTGAGATTGGGGGAAGGAGGAGGGGGGAAAAAAGGTGAATGTCTTGCATATTTTGTGTATTTTTTTAATATAACTGTTCAACATGAATAATCTTAAAATACTGAAATTATGTTTCCATTCCACCTTGCAATTCTGTCTAGTGAAGCAGCTTTCAAACTTATTTTGGGTGCAGTTTATGCTCAGAGAAAATGAGAAGCAGAAACAAGTAAAAATGTTTATTGCAGTTACTAGGTTACTCAGAGAACCCCATCTGATAATTAAAATGTAGCTGGTTCAACTCATCTGGCAGATGGAAGGATCAGCTGGTTCTTTTGAACAGTGCCTAATATGCTAGAAGGAGTACTGTTTTTCAAGTTTTCTGTTTTCTATTTCCTTTTTTCCCTTCACTATCTTGTGTATTCTTTCTTTTTTTTATTTTAGTCTTTATTTTAATCTTTAATGTCACCACAGCCTAGTGAAATGCTCTTTAATATTAGTCTTTGTCCAGGAAGAATCAAAAGCCTAAACAGTGACAAAAGAAAAAAAAATTTAATGTATTATTTATATTTCATTCAAAAAATGTGAGGCTGAGATATATACTTACTGAACAGTGCTAATCTGTGACAGACTGTCCTCCTCAATAACACTCAAGCAACTAGTTGAAAATGAAAGATGCTGCACAAAGAGCAGTGCAGACTTTTACTCTCCTAGTCTCCCATGTAAATGTCAATAGACAATTATGCTCTGAACAAACGCCAGTTGGCTGAATTTTGCAAACAGGTTTCAAAATACTGAAAGTATAAAGCCTAAGGCATCAGATTATTTTTAAAGAATCACATACATTACTAAAAAGTTCCCTTTTTATTTTTTCTAATTTGGTTATTTAGAGCATATATGTAGTATTTTAAGAAAATAACATTTTCCTAATGAATAGAGTGACTTAGTTTTTTTCCCCCTTAAAATGGTAAGCCTTCATTTCAAGACTAAATGTCAATGAATCATCACTCGAGAACTATTGTTTTTCCATGTGACCTATTGCATTTCTGCTTGGTTTTCTTTTCTTTTCTTTTCTTTTCTTTTCTTTTCTTTTCTTTTCTTTTCTTTTCTTTTCTTTTCTTTTCTTTTCTTTTCTTTTCTTTTCTTTTCTTTCTTTCTTTTCTTTTCTTTTCTTTTCTTTTCTTTTCTTTTCTTTTCTTTTCTTTTCTTTTCTTTTCTTTTCTTTTCTTTTCTTTTCTTTTCTTTTCTTTTCTTTTCTTTTCTTTTCTTTTCTTTTCTTTTCTTTTCTTCTTTGTCTTTTTTTTTTTCTTTTCTTTCTCTTTTTTTTTTCTTTTGTTTGGCTTATATATTGCTGTATTAATTGCTTGCCTCAGTTTGGGTGAGTGGAAAAAGTAAATACAATAATGCTCAGAGGAAAAATTATCCCAGAAAGGGGCATATGTGAATTCCCTGAAAAAAAATTAAACACACTTGGAAAGAATTTTCAGAATTTTCTATGAAAGAGGTTCAAGTTGCAGGGAAAAGAGAAAAAACTAATGTTGTATTAGAAAACACGAGCATTCACATATCATATTGAGAATTTTGCCCCAAACCCAATAGTAGAGACAATACAAAAGAATAGATGGAAAAAAAATTATACTTGCCTTATTTTCAAATCACACATGAGTTTTATCCACAAAACTAAAGTAGACTGAAACTGCCAAATGGGATATTACAGCTGATTGCTTAGAGAGACATTGATAATACAACAAATACATTACAGTCATATGTATACATTTGCTGGCAGATAAAATTACCAAGCACCCTAGCAAGCAAGCAGAACACACCACAGGAGGTGATCCATACACTGAATGAGCATTCTCCTTTTCTGAAAGAAAAGGGAAAACTGAATGATGAATCTCATCTAGTGAGCATAACTGACCATAATTTCTGAAGAAATTGACTTCTGAGACTAAAGGGAAAAAAAATGCAAGAGCCTTTATAGAATAAATTTGAATAAAAACTTAATTGAAAAAAATATTTTTCTGTAACAGAATCTTGAGAAGAGTCTCAAGGGAACAAAATTATAAAAAACAGTATTAGGAAAGCTAACTTACAGGAAGTTGAGCTATGTTCTTTGAAGTTCTTAATATTGGTGTATTAGTAAGGAGGTCTTTTCAGTTTTTTTGTTTGCTTGTTTATACAGCTTTTGTGTGGATAAATAAAGATGTGTTTGTCAGAAAATAGTATTTTCAAATATTTTTAAGCTAAGAAATACAAGGTGACCTAAAACACAAATATCTCCTGATTATATGTAATAACTCACTCTTACAAACTTTCCTTCTGCCTATGTGAAATCCAGCATGAATATAACATATTTTGCTTTATTCCTAATATGCAATTTCCACTGCCCTTCAGGTCAGGCAAAAATGCTCCCAATTATATGAAACCACAATGCTGCAGAAATAGAATGAAGGCTGTTTGAAATGCTTCCTTTACTTATCTCATAATTTATTTTTACCTGAATCCTCATCCCTCACCCCCAAAAATCAAAACAAACAACAAATAGAGTGGCCAATATGATATTTTGGGTAGTATCTAGTTTAATGAAAATAAAATTAATAAAGAAAATAATTTGTAGGATATGATCACACAAAGGGATCAACATAATTCTGCTAGGAATTGGAACATGTCTAAGAATAGCAATCTACTTTAATGCTGCTAAACTATCACCCTAGAGGAAGATTCCTGGTCTTCAATACTCAGTAGTACACAGCAATTCTTGTTCTCATCCTCAGCCAACAGCTGTATCTGCCTGGGGGTGACAGCTATGATCTCATTGCATAGCTTGTGGTCTGGACTTACATGGGGTGCTCTTACTCCAGTAAGAGTTTCTTTAGTTTTGGTTTTGGTTTTTTTGTCCAGGTCACAATGTCTGAAACAGTGCATAGCCCTATCAAGGGCAATGTTTTAAACCCTTAAAGCTTAAGAGCTTTACATATCTTCCCTGACATAATGCATGAAGGTGCATGGCATGAAAAGCACAACATATGCTAAAATTCTGAAGGATGGATGACTTCCTATGTAGGCTGCCATACATTGTGGGACCATGTTCAAAGTACCCGTTGGGATTTCTCCATAAACAGAACTCTTCCAAGAATTATTCTACATGAACTGGAACTCCAGAAAAAGGAGTCTATGCACAGACTCAGCCACCTGAGGTATAAATGCCCTGGGAACCTGGAAATGAGATTGGGAATTAATTAATTTTTTAATTTTAGAAGTACACATGGACAAGTGTCTCAGCTATTATAGCTCTATAAGAGATAATATGATTCTAGATACCAGCAGTTCTTCAAGGTCTAGAGCCTGCTGAAACTATTCTGAAACTGATAAGGGTGGAAGGTTCTCTAGAGTTCCCAACTGCTAATGTATCTTACTAAAAACAGAGGTGACTAAAATAAAGCATATTGAATCAATGTGTATTTCTGACACAGATACTACAGAGAAATGTTTAAATGGAAATATTAAAAAATGGAACTAGTCAATTATTTTTCCACTTCTAATGACTGTGATCATTATTCTATAGCAGGTAGGAGAAGAAACGCTTTAAATGAAATTTCTACAGACAGATAAGAAATACATCAAATAGATTAAAATATTAATACCTTCTAAAGTTGAAAATAAATTTAGATATTGCTCTGTAAGAAGATAAAAGAACTCAGACCTCAAAGGACATAAGCTAGGACTGAAGGTCCCATTCCTCTTGACTCCAGATTTTCATTAATTTTAATCCTTGCTTAACACTTTCCTAACCCTGACTCTTTTGGAAAACAAAGTTTATACTTTTGCATGGCGATTTCTCAAGTAACCAGAATACTGAATATGTAGAATCGTCTCATTTTTGAATGTGATGAGTAACTCAATATCTAATCCCATACCTGAGTGTTCCCATGATTTAGACATTTTGCCTTATATGTGCACAGAGGACTGAGGAGACAATATGTTTTCACAATTTAATGCATTTTTTATTTTAAGAAACTTTGAGAAATTTGCATATGTCTGGAAAATTTCAAGCATTTAAACTTCTAAAACATGAAATCAGCATTGTCTCAGTAACAGTCAGTGTGTCCACCAGATGTACAAAAATGAATGTGCACCAGCAAAAAAAAAAAAAAAAAAAAAGGAAAAGTAGTTCACAGATGTCACAGATGTTTTGTGTTTCTTTCTGTACAAGCAGTGTGGTCACTTTCCGTAGGTCACTACAGCAAGATTGTGATAATGGCATTTGGGTTGCTGCTGCTGAGCCTTTTTATGACTATTTATCAACTTGCAGTCAAGCTGATTGATTGATTGATTGATTGATTGAAATTACTTTATATAACCACTTAGCAGGGATTTGGTCAGGATTTGGTCAGTTTGAATGAGGATGGCCACCCTCTTGGGCCTGATATGGGGCCTTTAAACTAAGTGTTTTCCTGATGTAGTGTTCTCATGTTTCTGGATAAGAAAGTGTTTCCTTGGCCATATGTAAAATTAGACTCTCAGCAATTTAAAGTTCAGTGCTCAGCTTTTTTTCTAGATATAGAAGATGACATGCTCTTACTGGTACCTTCTACTAACTACAATAGGATGAAGCCATGACCTAGTTTGCTGTTAAGAAAGAAACAGCCTTGTAAAGTGCATTTCCCTTCAACACACAAATTCATGTATTCAGTGTGTGTATTCATGTAAGAGGTCCTGTAACCCTCTGACAGTCAGTTTCTGCTTCTCCATTACCTATCATGAAAAGCCTAGAAGCTTTTACTCATTTTGTGGGCAGGAGTATAGGTATTGGTGGTGAGTTGGAATTGAATGGTAAAGAAGGAATTTTAGCTAATTGCAGTAGCACTGGGCATTGGAAGGAGACAGAAAATCAAGAGCAGCTGGTGAAAGACTCTGGTTCCTATCTGTAAAAATATTTGTACCTGAGGCTCTTCTCTGTTAACAGTCATCAATGTAGGAAAAAAAAAAAAAGAGGTTTCTCTATTCAACTGTAAATTTCTCAAGTATCAAATT
This sequence comes from Lonchura striata, assembly GCF_050655825.1. Taxonomy (NCBI): domain Eukaryota; kingdom Metazoa; phylum Chordata; class Aves; order Passeriformes; family Estrildidae; genus Lonchura; species Lonchura striata. Next base: position 102,228,807 of record NC_140704.1, read on the forward strand.
AGGCATCCTTTTAACTTCTTCCTTAAAATTAACCCACTGAACCTTGAACAAAAAGGTTTGAGACCTCCATTCTTTCCGGATTAGACACTCTCCCTAAAGGGTATAACTACAGATCCATATCCATTTCAACAAAGAAACAACTACAGTTAGTGTTTGCAACATTCTGAATGAGTGCACTTATCCTCTAAAGACACCTCTCACCATGGTACTTTGAAAGAAAGCTACTACCTCTTGTTAAAGGAAGTCAAGATTCCAGAATCCAAATGAAGTTTCTAAATCTTCAGTGAGACACCAGATCCTCAAACACATCATAAAGTGAGGCACTTCTATCATCAAGAAAAAAAAGAATTTATTTAAGCCAAATCCTTCCCCATAGGAGTTGTGCACAGCAGGCTATGTGTTGTGATGTATTTTAATATCTGCAGTTCTTTCTAAGGCAGGTACAGCTATCACAGGTTGTAATGGGAATATTAAGAAATAATTACAAACAAGCAAGCAAACAAAAGCAAACCTGCAATGACAATAAAACTCTTTGACGGAGATTGCAGAGGAGAAAAGTCATACTAGTATTATCTGATCTAGGGAGTCAGGTGTCTACTTTGGGTATATGGCTTTCATAACCTAAGCCAATTAGAATTGTCAGTATTTGGTTTGTTAAGGTGAATTAAACCTACTTTATAAATTAAACCATATGTTTCACATAGATTTTGCTTCTGTGTATTTAGTATATTTCAAATTACTTAATGGGTTTACTTAAATGGCTTAATGAGTTTAGAGTTACTTTAGACCTTACAATACATCAGTACATTCTTTCAGAAACTTTGTATATCAGTTTCTAGAAAGCATTTGAAAACCTTCAGTAAATTGAATAAATAAAGGAAGTCAGGAGGCTTTAATGTGTACCTAAAATTAAGATTCTAAATCTGTACTATGCTGCCCTGTACTAGGGCAGTTAAACAGCTTGATTTTTAAAGTACTGGAACCTCAGAATTCTTTTGGATAACAACAGAATGATCATATGTTTTCTTTTGGGCAAAAGTAAAGTTCTGCAAATAATTGCACCATGTCTTTGCTGTAAACAGTACTATACTGCCTGTTGAGAAGCATATGTTCAACACAGTGCAGAGTTCTACTAATGCAGAAACAATGTCAAAGATTTGGCTGCTTCCCAGAATTAGCTGACAGCATTGTCTGGGCTCTGTGCATTTCATAGAGTCTCTACACCCTCTAAGGAATTTGAGATTTGAAGTGATTTGAGAACAGGAGCTACTGCAAATCTCAATATCCATCTTCCCAACAATAAGGCAAAACCAAATGTAATCTTGTAATTTTACATCTGGTAAAATACTTTTTTTTTTTTTTTTATGAAGTGGCACAGAAAAATATGACATATTGACATTTAAGTTAACTTACAAGCTCAGATTTTTTGGCATCGGCCACTATTAGATGAAATTATTTCTACTGTGGTAGCTGTCTGCAGCAAGGTATATCTTTCTATTTTGCAGGTATCATATTTTCTATTAATTTTGTTTAATTGTATCTTGCAGGACATGGCAGTCACAGCTTTTCCTACAGTAAATATTTTTTGGAAAATGCATAAACAATAGATAAATATATAGAAGGCAGATTTTGTTTTTCTGGATGTTTTTCCACATTTTTTTTCCCTTTATACTCTACAGTTTCAGAGTCCAAGCTTTTCTTTCCCAGAAAAGCAGCTGATGTCTTTCATGAAGGAAAACTACATGTCTTCAGCTCTAATGAGAGACTTTGGCATATATCACAGTTTAGAAATATTCACTGATAGTAAACCATAGGCTAAAGGATAGTGTAAACCTTTTGCATTCCCTTGCTGTCAAAAATTTGAAACTGTTATACTGTAAAATTTTTAATCTTACTTTTTTTTAACCCTGATGTATTAAAAAACTAGCATAAATGGGTCTTAGAGGCATTTTTATGCCAGTTTTTCTACCAAGAAACAAATGATTCTTCGTTGCTATCTATAAAATAATGACCTAGTGAAAACTTTTGTCTAGTTAGTTCTTTAAGGGCAAACAAGATATCCTGTTGTGATAGTGCTTAGAACTTAATTGAAGCTAGAGACAGCTCTTTTGGTTAGGAAGAAACCTTTTGGATAGGAAGAAACCCACAAAAATACTATCTAAAACTACAGATTTCTTGTGAGAAATTCAGTGTATCTATTTGATTTGATACAATGAGGAGTTTCCCTACACCACGGTTTAACTCCAACTGGCAATTAAGTACCATACAGACATGCACTCATTCATTTATTGGTGGAATGGTGAGCAGAATCTGAGAAATGTAAAATCCAGGGCTTGAGTTAAGAAGGTTTTAATAATTGAAAAGAAGTACTACTCCTACTACTAAAATTAGTTCTAATTAAAATTGATATAACAAAAAGAGGGAGATAAATAAAACTCAAGTTAAAAAAAAAAAAAACAAAACCAAGTGATGCACAATACCATTGCTTACCACCCACTGACTGATGCCTGGCCTGTCCCCGAGCAGCAATCAGTGGCTTTTGATCATCTGCCCCATTTTTTACACTGAGCATGACATTCAGTAGTCTGGAATACTCCTTTGGCCAATTTGGATCAGCTGTCCTGGCCATGCTCCATGTCGGCTTCTTGTGCACTTCATCACTGACAGCATGTGGCACTGAAAAAACCTTGATTTAATGTGAGCACTACTTAGTAACAACCAAAACATCAGTGTGTTATCAGCACTACTCTCATATGAATCCAAAACAAAGCACCAGTTACTAAGCAGAAAATTAACTCTATTTCAGCCAAAACCAAATGAGATTTTTTTTTCAACTAAAGATATTCTGCTTGGCTTTTTGTTGCAATGTGAATGGTTGAAATGTGTTATAGCTTTTCTCTAACCTGCATTTATCCCAAACATTTTGGCTTGTATGAAAATAGTAAAGAAGGATACTCTAGACAGGACTACCTTGACAACCAATATAGCTGTAGCAACATGCCATCCTAGGAAGAGCCAGGAGGTATGGAACAATGTTGTGAAAGAATCAGATCAATGCCTGTGGCTTAAGTAGCATATTTTCCTCTTGTGACAGTATCTGGATGTTAACTAATGTTCTCAGCCATGTATCTTGTATGATAAAACCTGTGCTGTAAGACCAAGGCATTATCCTTATATAATATGATGGAGATTTTTCTGATCATATTTTTCTTTCTCAAAACTAATAAGTTAAATTATATTTATACCAGAGGATATTATTTACCTCAGAACTGGCTCCCAGCTTCAGGAACAGCCAGGTATTTTGTAAGTGCCACAATTCCCTTAGGTTCTGCCTTCCAGGAGGCAGAAGCAGCAGCAGGCTGCTCTGAGTGACTCAGAGGGATTTTGTTAGGATAGACATTCCTTCACCATTCCTTCCAGTATGATGGAAGCAGTAGTAACCTCTCTCTCTCAGGGAAGGTTTATTAGCAGATGTAGAACAGGCCATTTGACTCTTTGCACAGTACTTCTTCCTTAACAGAGATTTTCCTTTTTGTGGGGAAAAGACAGATGGAGAAGATTCCTATGGGTTTATGTCAGCTCACGATGCAACACTGGGTTCACTCCAACTCAGGCTGCAAATGAAGTACTCGAAATTCAGAAATACTGGATGTTATATTCTTTACACTGGCTGAATAAGCCTCTTTTGGTGCAAGCACAATATGAACTTTCTATTGACACCATTCTGTAGGATATTTTTTTATTGGAACATGTTAATTACTGGAGTATCTAAAAGGGGATGCAAATGTAGACTGAATGGAGACTGCAGAAGCAAATATGAAGCATTTTCTGTCTCTGTTTAACTACAAATGAAAAGTAATGTTTTTTCAACAGTTTTTTGTGGGTTTCTGTTTTTTTGCTTTTTTTTTTTTTTTTTTTCTGGTGTAGATGTATTTTTAAAAAAGCACGTCATAACACCTAATAGACAAAGTAGTGGAATGAAAAATACCAAATATCATCGCTTTGATTTCAAAAATTTATTTGAACATATGATGTATTGAACTATATGTGTACATTAACATATCATAGGACCCAAAATATAATTCCTTGTAAAATCTGAATTCAGTATACAACTGGACAGTATATTCACAAGATAAAAACTAAACAGAAAGCATAGAGGAATTGGAAGGAAATGTGTCTGGTCTTCAGCCCAGAAACCAATCATAGTTGAATATACAACTGCAAATGTATTCTAAATACTTTGGCAAGTATGAGAAAATTAAAGCAATAATATGTGACTTTTAGGAGACTCATCATGAGGCCCAACACGCAAAATATTCTAACAACTGCAATTTTGTGACTGAAAAAGCAAATAGATACTTCATTCTCACCTATTATTGGAAAAGGAAATTTTAAAAAATAAAAATAACCAAAAACCCAAAACCAACCAAAAAACAGACAGCAATAAAACACAACAACAACAACAACAAAAACCAAACAAACAAACAAAAAAAAAAAAACCACAAAAACAAAAAAGACCTCCCAAACAAAAAACTCAAACAAAAACCAAACAAACAGAGAAAACTAGATGATATTCTGTTTGTTTAGTTCCACTAGTACATGTACTGACCAGTGACAAAGGGCAGCAAGGAAATGATAATGATATATTTGTACTGAAGGCTTCCTCTGTTTGGATCTGGATCAAAGTAAAATATCTGACAGCTTCCCTTGGCTTGTCAGACCATAATAGCAGCTTACAGAAACAAAGCCTTGCTTGAAAAAAGACTTGGAATCACAGAAGAGAAAGCTTCTGTGTAAAACACACATGAAGTGAACCTAGGAAAGGTGGGAGACTCCACAATATTTTAATGCAGTGGTTGAATTTCAAGCTTCATTACTAGTATCTCTGAAGTAAAAATAGTTCAGCCTCTGAGGAGCTCTGAGCTCTGTCAACTCATTTTTAAAAACATTTTCTGATTGATATGAAAGAAGCTTATTTCATATTCATGGAGAGCCTTTTTAAGAAACACAAAAGAAAACAAATAAAGAGAATAAGCACACATTCAAGCACTGTCATAGGCCCTAACACTGACTACAGTCAAGGGACATTGCCCAGTTTCCACTGTTGTTCAGATATTCTTTTTGCTCAGATCATCTTCTCTGATCAATTATTAAAACATTAGTTAATTATTAAACAATAGTTAATCAAATATTAAGTATCTGGACATTTTTGAGTCCATTGTTATCAGCTGAATTCACATACAAATCTAAATATCATTGAATCTTCTTACTTAATAGGAATGGCTACCGCCAAGTCTGCATTAGGGAACAGTTCTTGGTGGCAGAGATTCCAAAATCATGACAACTGCAGGGTCAGTGAAGACAGACAGCTCAGTTGTGAAAGTTGAAAAATCCTTGTTTGCATGGCCCTATAAACCAAATAAACACAGCCTTAGAAATCCCACCATCTTGCTACTCCAAGCTTCCATTTTTGCAGCTGCTACAGGAAAGCTCAGAAATCCCTGCTGTCATGATGCAGACATAGCCTCAAAAATATGGCATCAGGGGGAAAGACAGGTCCTGAGCCACATATAACTATAGAGATAAAAAATGGCACAGATTTACCTCCAGAAATGAATGGGAAGTTAGTACAATCTCTGGACAGTGAGAATGTTAAGCTCTATGTAATAATTAAGGATTATGTAACATTAATTTATTTTTTTTAAAAAGCATCAAAGCATTTTGAAATGGTGTTCCTGATGCAATGTTATTTTGAGTTTTATATCTGCAAATAAATGTAGTTTTTGTACTACCAATGATAAAAACCCCAAAAATACACTGTTATTTTCATTTATCAAGGAAACATTAAGCCTCTTGATCATACCCACCATCATGTAGCATTCAAAATCTATGTAATTTCAAAAAAAGTTTGTGATGACTATAAATAAGACTAAATCTTGGAAAAATAATCATGTTAGGTTTTTACCTAAGAAAGCTGAAATTACAAATTGACAAGATCACTTGATGTGAGGAATAATGTCTCCAACAAATGTTTATCAGATTGGTAATTTTGTGACAGTGAATGCTGCTTTGCCTTCCTTTCTATTTGATAATAACTTCCTGATAGTGGACTTTGTGACCCCAGAGCCCTCAGTACAGACTGCAGCTTGATATTCGTGCATTCAAACAAGAAAACTATAACTGATTTTCATATTACAGGATGTGTTTGCAGGATAGCCAACTGGAAAAAAGAAGTAATTGGGAGAGATATATTGATGGCTTTTTCTTGTTTGTTTTCACAGGTGACTTAATTTTGTTAATGAGTTTATGAATTTTAGCTTTTTGAGTTATTTCTACATACATAAAATAACAAGATGGTTTATTGCAAAAAATTCAAGAGTAGATTTTGACTTTTTTTCCGTTTTTTCTCAGAGTGAGCAGGAAGAAAAAAGTTTTACAGTCTTTATGTGACAACAAAAATGACTTTCAAAATTTATCTGTGTAATTGCCTTCCTACCATTTTAAATATTCACTGTCAGAAGAAGTAGCACTGATAAAGAGACAGTATATATTTTGCTTTGGATAAACATTCCATAATAAAAAAATAACAAGGTGGGGGCTTTTGTTATTGCAGTTCATTTTTATACTGGTGACCTATCAGTGACGACCTTGACTCTGGATCATTTATTAGAAAATAAACAAATAGATGGAATAAATGACTTGTGGAAAAGACTTGGGCTATGAACTTTCCCAGATGGTCATTAATCCCCCAGAAATGCTAGAGACTCTGATCATTAAGACATAATTAATGTATTAATATAGTGTCTAAATGCTGAACTGCATTTTCTCTTTGTTTCATTAGCCTTTTGGAAATACTTTACTAATGAAAAAGGGCAATATCTGTTTGCCATGGAGATGCCACATTATTTTTTTTATTCACAGCAAACAGAAATAAATTATGGAAAGCTCTTCATGTGTTTGTACACTTCACACTTCACACTGCCGAGAGCTGTTGACTATTGGAAATGAAGGGCAAGGGCATGATTAGAAAGACTCATTATGCACCGGTTCAATACTTTGGTGCTATTCTTCATGAATCTGCTTAGCACTCAGAGCAGACTATGAATTCTCAGCAGGGCAGGCAAAATTGAATTTTGCTGTTCTGTCACAGGGAAGCTAAAGGGCAGAGGAAAAGGGCAAAGCTAAGATGATTAATCTGGGAAAAGATCCTTGGATACCCAGGCTTCCTTTTCCTGTAGCTGCTTGGGAATGCATTTCCAGGGATGTGTCACAGACATTGCCAGTGATTGTCATACGTATGAGTGGGGAATACTACTGCTGGTTTGGCTGCCTGACTACACAAAGTGAGTGCTCCTGACATGCCAGGACATTTGATTCCTCAATGGCAACATCAGGAGCAAGGCTGGTTTTCCAGAGTTCTTGAAGAAACTGAGATATACAGTCAACAAGAACTGTGATAAACATTAATTTCCTACCAGCATTTCCAACATGATGTAGTGCTAGTCATTTGGAACATACATCTGATCTTGCAATTTCTAAAGCTGATTAAGGGTTGTAGACATTTATCTTCAATTAGGGAATTCCTGATTCCCCTGTTAGCAAGATTCTGAAAATTTGATGTTCATGTCTGACTCATAACCAATTAACCACAAAATGGATGTCTGAAGACACCTCATTTAAAGATACCTACTAATATTTATTATTCTTAAGGAATATGGTACAAAATGTTTGTGTTTTAAAAGTGGGGGTGCTTTTTTCTAGTTTTCTCTAGGTATTCTCACAGCTTTCAAATTAATAACTCCATTGCATTTTGAGAATCTCAAAGATACATATTTAAATATAAAATGGTGCACTATTTTGGCATAGATTATTTCAATTTCAACAGTCACTATGTACTACGTAAAAGCTTACCCTTTCTTGTTTAAAAATCAATTGATCAACCAATCAATCAATTCCCAGCTATGAATTATTTCTGTTATATCAAGTAAAGTTTTCCCAAGTAGTTCCCAAATTTTTAGAAAGTTTTTGTTACAAAAAGCATTGACAAACAGTTAAGAATATGGTTATCATCTTCCTTTCATACATGACTATAAATTCAATAAAAAATTCTGAAAATGTTGCTTTGTCAGATATGTATTTACATTGGAACAAGGGAAAAAGTATTAAGCCAGGTTAATGGAAGACATGGAAGAAAGACAATTTAACATTTAGTTTAACCTTTTATCTGATTTATCATGCAATTTTCAGTTTTGTTCTCCCAGTTTATTAAATAATCTATTAAATACAGTTCCTTAACTTGCAGCTATAGGAGCAAAAACTTAGACAGGATCTTGATAATGCAAAACAAGTACACTAGAACATATGTTATGGTCACTTACAACTGTAACTTCACAGAAGTCTGAAATGAATTACTTATTCTACCATTAGATGTTGTGAGGTAGAAATCATTCCACTTACAATGAGCAAAAGTTGGTCTATAACTGGTTTGGAACACATTTTGGGGGGAGGCGTTGGGTTTTTCTGGGTTGTTTTTTTTTTTTTTTTTTTCCCCTTGTGTTTTCCACTTTTAGAAAAGCAAAAAAAGCCAAGTAAAAATCAATCACATCCCAGTTTTACCCCTACAGTTATTGAAGCTGGAGGACCCTAAAGTAATATGCAATATGAAAAAGAATAGTGGAGAAAAGTTCAAATTAATTCATTACACTAAAACAGTCACATCTCCATTGTATTTAACTGTTGTGAGGTTACGGTTTCTATAAAGCTCTATCTGCACTTTTTCATAATCACTGAACTTAAACATCTGCACCAAAAGGTGTCTATAGGAGGAGTCTGCCTCAAGCTGAGTATTTTGGGTGAATTTTAAGCTAAAATAGACTGTTTTCTTTAACAGAGAAAAAAAATTATGCTAAAAAAGTCCATTACAAAACTCCACCATTTCCTTTATTTTGAACAAAGAAAAGGAATTCACCAGGGCTGAGACAGTGCTCTCTGTCTAGTATGATTATTGTGTCCTTTCATATGGGAATTAAAAGGTTGGACTAAGCTTACAGGGGTCAGGGAAACACAAGAGCAAAATAATGATTGTAAAAAATGGATTTTTCATATATTAAGTTGAAACTGCATAGCACTTAGCTACTGTAATAAGAGGAGTGAAGACAGAAGTTTGTCTGGAATGCCAAAGAAACATCAAGACTACAAACACAGAGCTTCTGCCTTCTGCTTAACCTGCACTTCCCCCTGCTGATGTCCTGCTGAGGAGGAGGAAGTGGAATGGAAATAAATGAATAGCCTGGAGGGAAAGAGGGAAAGTGGGAGAGTGCAAGGTCAAGAAACAAAAAGCAGATGTTATGATGTTGGAAAATAGGACCCTTGAGGAATAGAAGACAACAGGGTTAGGTAAGAGCTATGAAATTGGAATAAAAACTACTTTATCTCCACACCATGCCACAGTATGTTTTTTCTCTCTAGTGCTAAGGGTAGAGGAGGAAGGAAAGAACAAACTCATTCCATGCAAGAGGAAACCCTAAAATCATTAATTGTAAAATAGAACATTTTGTCAGCATCTGATACTTTTTTCCTCATGCTTGTTAATGCCATAATTTTGTTTTTGTGCTTATTGTCTGAATGCAGATCCTACCCTTTAGACTGACAGCTCTGAGACACCCTCTCCCAAGAGTCCAGCATTATGGGGAACATTTCAGAAATCTATTACCAAATATGTAAACAAGTTTGGGAAATTTCTAAAGAAACAATAGAGTAATTAGTTTGACAGAGAAAACATATGGCAGGAATAAAGTATGAAAATCTGTGTGTAGCAGTTTATATCTTGCTGAAGTAATTTAAATATATATGGGTGTGTGTGTGTGTGTGTGTGTGTGTGTGTGTGTGTGTGTGAGACCACTCTTTTATTGCTGATTTTGTTTTCTTGAAATTGATTATTATAGTCTCTTCATTTTGATGTATGACCATATCTTATCTGGGATACTTCAGAAGTCATTTTGCAACAGCAGGGCACATTCGGTGCTAGAGTAAAATGCAGGGGGAAATTCTGATATACATATTTAGACATATCTTCCCAGAAAGCAGTTGTGTGCAAAAATAATTATAAAATTGCTGCAATTTCTTCAATACCTGCTTGCAGATTTGTTATGAAAGATAGAGAAATGCTATCTCTCAATAGTATCCATCTTCAGGAAGAAAGAAACTTGGTTTTGTGCTCTAATCTCCTCACATTACATATCCTCTAGAAATTCACTCCTCATTTCAAAAATAGACTGAATTGGATCAATTTCTGTGTTAAATTAGAATGCTTCAAAGTCCACTACAAAACTGCAGTGTAATTAATACATGCTTACTAAGACAAAGCTCCAGCCATACCAAAGCCTCCACATAAGTGGAAACAAGACCCACTTCAGGAAAGCCATTGCAATTCACTTTTAAATATCATAGCAAACTCTCTGCTTCTGTACTTTGGTTGGAATTTCAGAATAAAAACTACAGAAGTTCTCTTCAGAGAGCTGACTGGAAAAGCCAATGTAATGAACAACAATATTTTGTGGAGTACTTGAGGTTCAGATGTTTCCTGTTTCAGAAGAATATGCTACCTTATTTTTCTTTCTCTCAGTGGTACTCCACTTGAAAAGCAGATAAACCTGCCTATGAAGAAGGCTGATGATTTAGCTTTTGGTTTGGTGGTTTGTTTTTGGTTATTTTTTTTTTCACATACACTGAGAAAACTATGATTTACTCTTGCTTCTCAATTTGAGTAAAAAAAAATCCACAGGCAATGGAGATTTGCCACCTACACTCTTGTGAACAAAAATGTCCTATATTTAAAGCAATCAAATGATACATTTAACTGCATACAGCTTTGTTTGTATATGTTATAGCTGATTTTTACTGTAGTCTCTCCTACAATTCAGCATTTTTATTAAAGAATTCTTTCCAACATTTTTACCCTCTTTTTTTCCTGCCTATTTCTCACATGGGTTTATAGAGCTGTCACTGAAGGGTACTTAGCAAATCTCACAGCCCCAAATAAAGCTGTGTTTAACAATAATAATGATGATGGTCCTACATTATGTCACCACAATTTTATTTCTTTTTACTGCAGTCTCATGTTATTGTTAGGATGAAAACAAACTGCTTTTATGGCAGGATATTTCTCTCACTATTCCATTTTAAAATAAATTTGCTGCAGCATATCAAAACCTTTAAAATATTGCACTGTGTATGACTGAGGTACTGCATTATTTTACCAAATTTCTGATGCTACAGAAATCCCACTCCTACAGACTAGCTTGTACCTTTAAACACATTTTGAATCTTTTATGTTTTTTCTAAAATGATGTCACACATTTTAAATAGTAATATCACAAGATTGAAATAGACATTGATTTGTTTCACTGTTAATGACCAAGGAGTTAACATCTGAGAAGTAGACAATAAATTCTTCTTGATTTCAGATTTCAGATAGTGCTGGAGTGGGAACCAGATATTGGATTCATCTCCATCTAAACCCACATATCTAAACCAGTAACATATATCTCAACTTGTTACCTAGGCTTCTTCAACAGATCAAAAGAGGTATTTGTTTTATAGTGTTTAATATATTCTAAGATAGATGACTTAGGAGACATATCTGACAGCGCCCTTTCCTATTTTGTTCCTTTTTTAAAGCAGGCCTTTGGACACAGAAAGGAATTTTAATACATCAAAGTTTGCAGAAAGCTTTCCAGTTTAACACAAAAGCTAAATTTGCTTTGAAATATTAAAATTTACATGATTAAATATGTAACTTTTGATAATTTTCTTTTTCTGACTATGGTTCTATGCCTTATATTTTTGAAGGCATGTATTTTGATTTTTTGATATTTTTAGTAATACGTGTTTATATTCTGGAAATAATACATATTTTTATTTAATTTGTCCTCTTTGATGTTCCCAGGCAACCTAATGTGTTGAAGCCTAAAAAAAAGGCTTATTCTGTGGCAGAACAAAGATAGAAAAGCTGCTTGAAGAGGTTTGTGCTATTTTCTACTATACTTGAAGCATTCATGCTAATTTAACAGCAGACTGAAATTTTTTATTTTCTTATTCATTAGGTTGCTAAGGAATCAGAGGTTAAGAGAAGGGTGGGCACCTTGATCCTGACAAGGGGATGAGGAATATAAGTGCTAGGATGACTAGAAATTTGCTCACTTATTGTCACAGTTTCAAACTATTTGATATGATACCTCAAACATTTAGATTTCACCAATGAGTGATATCAATAAATCATTCACTTCTACAGAGAAGTGTCAGGAAAATTTTGAACAATTCTCAGTAATTTCTTTGCAACTCTAGGCAGCAGCAGTGCCTATCTGTCACAAGCCTAATGAGCTCTGGGCTGTCGTAGCTGGGACTTGGATAGTTTTCTGGGCATATTGCAAAACAATGTGGATTTGTGAGGAAGAAAGAAGGCTATAGCATCTTCCTGGCTGTCAGAGGTAATTCCATGTCTGTGGGAGAGACACAGTTCAGCAGATGCAATTGAACTCATCTTGGTTTTTGGTGGGCCTTGTCTGTTGTTTGCTTGCTGCTCTTATGACTGTAAATATATTACAAATGATCCAAAGATAGAGTTTTTTGGTGCACTAGAAAAGCAAAGGGGGAAAAATATTTGAAACTGAGGGCTCCATTTTTGTTGACAATTAGATAGAAAAGAAATCTATCAATTGCCATGTTTTCTGGGAATGAAAAAATGTTGGAAATGTGCTAACTGCTGAATTTTTCTTTGATGCATTTTTGACAGTAAGTATCACAGGTTCAATGGATGAATATTTTTTGTTCTTACGTTTATTGCTTTTCAGTAGTGCTATTTATAAAGCACTTGAGTGTATTTATCTTTCTGTAAATACTTCAGTCCAGTAAGTCAAAATAATACTGTGCCAAGGATACCTATTGTATGTATTGTGAAAAAAAAAATTTGTCAGTTGACATACACCACCTATGTATAGAAGTTTGTCACTTCATAAAGCCCCCTAAACAAAACAAAGTTTTTATGCAGCAAATTGTTGAAGTTATACTGCCCTCATAATGGTTACTAAGGTGGGATTCTGAATAAGCCCAAGACAGATGAATGAATCACTAGTATTGTCAAGGCCAACTTCAGGCAGTTGCTTAGGCAGTAAAACTGAAATGGGCAGGAAAATATCCATAGTTTAATGATCTTCTTTAAGTAGATCTTTATTTACATTCTTCATATAGCTATACTACATGTCTGCAAAGACATTTTGGTTGGCTAATATAAGATCAGTGTGTATAAGCTAGGAGTTACTGCTATTCAGAAGCAGCACAAGAGATAAGAGGCAGTAAGACTGACATGAAATTCTGTTGTCACATTTCAGCCCTGCTTCTTCTCCCTGAGTCTTTTTTTAATGCAAGACTTGCCTACCCACACTTAGAAGTGCCAAAATTATTTTTTCTTATGTTCCTGAGAGGTCTTGAGATGCTTCCCAAACCAGTTATGTTGGCAGAACAGAAAGCAGTTCCAGTGCCATGATAAGAAACCTATTTATATGACCTTTATAAATGTCCACTGTATTTTCCCACTTTTCTAGATGAATGAATGTTGTAAAAGAAAGTCTGATGTGATGAAAGATTCATATTTTAAGACCTCTGAATTTCTCTTGATAGTTCTTTTAAGCATCAAATTTGACAATATCTTTTGAGAAGTACATCTGGTCTTAATTAAAGACTTCAATTACAGCTAATCCATCATATACTTTGAAAAACTCTTCCAGTCTTAATTACAAACACTGTTAATAATGTAAAACTCATATATCATTAAAGTTCAAGCTTCAGGTTTCAGCTGTCTGATAATTTCATTCCTCTTGCTATTAATATATAAACTCTCCAGTGTGAGCTCTCTGTGTAGGGATATATAGACTGATTAACTTGCATCCTAACTTTATCCTCCCAAATTTAAAGACCTCTTTAATATAGGTCAGCTAAGAACCATCCACTGCCCTGAAGTAATACTCAGGCAAATTTTTGGTATATCAGCTTAGATCCCAGGAGGAACACCCTCATTTATAGAGCATGTTATCTATTCCAGTTAGCTAGGCTTGTTAAAACTGGCTTGGGTACCTGTGTGCAGAGGTGCACAGTGTTATGTCGACATAATTGGCTTCTCTGGCAGCATTAACAAGTTAATTAACAAAAAAAAAAAAAATATAACAAAGGTACTTAGAATAACAGATGGAAACAAACCTACAGGCCAAAATACATTAGCAGGCAAAATGGCAATAAAAGTGGAAACTTCCTAAAATTTAGTGTCTGAATGATCTGGGAAAAATCCAAAGGAATTTAATGTAAATCCTGTGTTCTAGGTTGTGAGAGTCACTGTGCTATCTATAATCCAGCCTAAATCACTGGTATATGTACTGGTATATTGGTATGATGTTAATATTTCTGCACTACTTTCCTAACAAGACTCAAAGAAACCCAGTTACAATCTATTTAACATTTAGCAAAACAAATGTTAAAATTGAGTGGTAACTCTAAGGACTTGAGAATGTAATTTTTACAATAACATAGAAAACTATTTGTAACAATGAGCTCTTACTTCAAAGGTTTGACAGTATATATTTTCAATATTTTTACATGTCCGACGCTCAAATTTTTAATGTTCCCTTAGATTATTAAAAATATTTAGCATTCTAGACCTCTCCTCCTACAAATAAAAATATCAGAATCAAGAATGGAAGGATTCAACCAAATTACAAAATTGTTTACCTTAAAGTAATCTCCAAAGATGTGCTCTTTACTACTGCCTACCTTCAGATATGTTATTTTCTATGCCAGGTGAACTAAACTGAGGAGATTTTCTAGCTGAAAACTAGTAGTTATTTTGTCAAGTAAGAGTTTTACAAAAACAGTCCCCTTGCCTGGTTCATCATGGCTATCTAATTCTTGGAAAAGGGTGGTGTGATGGGAATAGGCAGCCAGGTATGACAAGAGTGGCAGATCACTTCATCAATGTTAAAATTCTTGTAGAAACACACTTTTCCATTAAGTAGTACTTACTAGTAATTTTATTAATTCTCATAGGACAGTGTAAAGTAAGATATCCCACTGAAGTGGATGAATGTGGCTGTTATGACATAAAAGTATTTAGGATATTTAGGCAGAACGGGTTAAGTATAATTTGAATTCAGGGTGCTGTGCAAAACCAAGACACCCCATTTCAACCTGAGACCTTATTTGCTTCCCTGTGATGATGACTGAACTAATACATGCTGCTTTGTCTGACATTCCTTATAATATATTATGCTTTGTTCAAGTAAATACAGTGTTTGAATTCTTTGTGACGTAAATCATCTTAAAATCTGTCTTAAATATTGTTTAAGTTATAAAAAACAAACCCAGGAGATACTCTTAATCACTGCTGCCAACCTGAGCATACCCATATGGGCTGTAATCTGTAGCTTTTCTGTTTTCTAATGCTTCTAAAGCTGCTAAATATAAGCCCGTACATTAGTATAATGAATAGAACCACAAAAAATATGCTTAGTTAAGATTTGTAGTTGTACTATTTAACTATAGTGTATAATTTAGTATCTCCTTAATCATATAATTTGGAGACAATGGTGTAGATCATAAGAGTTTTTGTTTTCAGTCTCATGATTTAATTGCTGCCTCTGTAGGTTCTGCTTGTCCAGTAAGAACATTTTTCATATATATTCCTCATGGGTTGGACAATATATTTAAAAATATGTTTGGGCTAATTCTAATTTATAATTGCTAGTGAGTAAGAATACTGTATTAATAACTGCTGGTGAAAGGATCCTAGCGATGGGATACTGGGACTCAAGCCCAAATGCAGAGCTTATGAAGTTAGTAGAAAGGCATTCACATTATCAATGGGGCTTATATTAGGATAACAAAACTACAGCTGAGATATCTCTGCTGAAATGAATGAAAAAAAAATGGGATTTGATACCTGTATTTGTTACTTTGATACCAAAATCTACCGAAAGCATGCCTCCATGCATTGATTCTTCACATGTAACCTCTACCTGCATTACAAGGGTACAACCCTATTTACAGCAATATTATATAAACCTTATCTACCTCAGAAGATTCCAATGTTAAGTTTTTCTCTGGCCTAGATTGTAGCATATATTTGATCATGCTTATGTCTGATGAATGTACCACACTGAGGTTCAAAACTTAATGCCTGGTAAACTTAGTGTTGAGTTTTTAATGTTGGTTTGTTTTTCTGGGTTTTCTTTGGCAGCGGACAATTAAATGTCAAGAACTTCATAGATTGTCAAGACACTGCGTCAATGAAAAGGAGGCTCTTTCCTCTTCCACTCTTTTGGGTTTTGTGTTATAATTAATTTACCTACATACTGTGCTTAACATGTCAATACCTAGCAGGTTGAAAAATACAATCAACAAGCCTTGAATACTTAAATGCTTCCACAAATACAACATTTGTAACATTAATTTTCTCTCTCTGCCTGCTGATGAGTTTTCATAGTGAAACATTTGCTTTGATGTAGATCAGCGCAGATTTTATTCCAATGAATTTGATAGCCTAAGAATTTGGCTTTGTGCTGTTCTCACCAACTACTGAGAACCTTCTCGAGATCCCACCACTGCACACAGCATCATCACTGATGCTTTTAAACCTCTTCCACTGAAGATTGTTTGATTAAAATGCTAATAAAGTACAAATAGTCCCATTTGCTTCATACGTGGCATCTGAGGTACTCACAAATGGATTTAAAATTACCCCTGTATGCAGCTGACATTTAGAAGGGACAGTTTAGCGTCTACTTAAGCTGGCCTAAAACTGCTGTCCTGTTGAGTCTGCAGTACCAATTCTGTAGCAAAGAGACTGCCCACTGCTTGGACACAAAGGGGCTGGCAGGAGCACACAGCCTGGACAGGAGAGGAGTGCAGCACCACACTTTTGGCAGTTTCTCCATCCTCCTTCTCTCTGCTGACAGTGACACTGGGTACTTTTCAGCCTCTCCAGTCATACAGTGATGGAAAACTGCACTGACAAGAGCATTTGCAATATGGAAAAACATGTCACTTTTATACTTTGTTTGCATGGTGTGATAAACATGTTAATTTTCAGTTTTAATAAAACCAGGATATTCTTGCCTGCCTGTGTTTCGTTACTATTGCTTATAGCTAGTTACCATTCCTAAAAGCAAAAAAAAAAAAAAAAAAAAGCAACATAAATAAAATAGTAATATATTACAAAAAATACTGTCACCACATGCTCTCTCTTCCATGTAGTCTACTCTCCATTTTTCCTGAAATCACTTGAGCCCCAAAAGACAGAAACTTTTATATTAATTATTTATATACTTAATCCTTCACCCCCTTTATTTGGCACATCTTCATCATTAACATCAGATTTGTCCCTCCAAAACTAATGGTCTCCTAATGTGAGTTTGCATTGTTCCTGTCAGGTGGGGCTCTGCAAAGAGGAAATGGGTCTGGATATTGCAAGAAGTGTCATAGTCAAGCAAGAGACACAATTTGGAAGAATGTTCCTTTCTCTGAGAATGTGGTAAACATTTATGAGTGTTTACATTTTTGAAAGGTGACATGATTTCACAGGATGCCCCTAGTTTGAGACAAAAATATCCTGTTTGCTGAAATAGACAAGAGATTAGGTCATTTGAGAGTTGAGAGATTGTGGTTATCATCCTTAAAGGGGAAAAGTCCATTTCATTATATTCTTTTTTGTGAAACATGGGTTCTTCTAATAACAGACTAATGCATTAATGTGGATCGTCATCACCACTTCATTATTTTCCAATATTTTTTCATTTGCTGTTGTAAAAGAAAAAACTGTGAATGAGTGTTTCAAGAATTCACAGTGAATTAGGTCTTCAAGTAGATTTTGATTCAGGAAAGTCTATCTTTTCATCTATAGTATGGTTGAGTAATGAAATAAGCACCAAGCCCCACCAATATAGAAAGACTTCCAGTTGGTCAAGAACTACCACCCAGAATTGTGATGCCTCTGAAATAAAGCCTCTACTTTAAACTTAGGAATTTATGTACTTGAGCTACGTGAGGAGTAAGAAGTTTCAAGAGTTTACCACCACTGGAACTTAATTATCTCAATCCAGACCTTTTCTAAATACCTGCTCTTTTTGCCAATGTTCATTAATGTCTCATATTTGACACCAGCACCTCATTCATGTATGAACTTCTGAATTATTATTCTATTTGACACTGGCAAGTATTTTTGTTGCAGTCCAGCTGACTGGTCTACTCTTCACTTCCATCTGTTAGCACTTGGCCTGTAATCAAGATAAATAGCACTACTAGCATTTTCAAGATCATTCAGATGGCTGATCTTGGTATCGGGGCAGAATGCTATCCCTGAAGCAGTACACCACAGCATATCACCAACAATGACCCATGATTTTTTGCACTAAGAAATTGATGTGACAGTGAGGTCACTTTCCCATGCCTCAAAACTTATTTTTCTGTTACAGTATCTTTTTCTTGCTGATAGACCATAAGCCTTGCTTTTTAGCTATTCACAGTTATGAAGAATATTTGAAAATGTAATAATATAATGCAATTTGTTGCCCGATGGTCAGTGTTTCTATAAATAAAAATGTAAATGGTAACTTTTAATAGCTACTTTCACAATTAACAGTTGTTCTGAAAGTGACTCTGATTTTAGTGACCAGTCTTTAAACAGCATTATGCAATCAGGTAAGGCGGAATGCCAATACAACTCAGACTCATTTGGAGCAAAAGAGTTGGTTACAAACCAGATTCATTACCTAAATCCAGCTCCTTTGAAGTTTGCTTCACTTAATTGCTAATCCGAGATACCAACTGTATCCAAGTTTTTGTTTTTGTTCTTGAATTATAGTACAGTTACTATGTGTCTCTGCTGACTCTGAAAACTACCAATAGAACAAAAAAAAAAAAAAAAAAAAAAAAAAACCACTAGTTTTACCACTATTGGTTTTGGGTTTTATCTGAACTTGAGTTTTGTGGTGTTTTTTTGGTTGGGTTTTTGTGGTTTTTTGTGTTTTTTTTAGATGGGTCTCATTCGAAGCAAAGTTGCTTGAAAATGACAGTCACTAAAGCCCATGTGTGATTGAAATCACACATGGTTAAAGACACTCCCACTTTCTAATTTACTTAGCAAAAAATAAGTCTGAACTATTTTGCCAGTGCATCTTTGCTAACGCAAAAAAGCTGCCACAGAAAAACTAAAATGCCATACAAATGCCTTCATTGCCTTATAAATAAGACTTTTTCTAAATGGTACCATTTGTGAATATATGAGGCCAGTCAGTAAATCACGTTCATGTTTCTCCACAAATATCACACTACAATTGAACACTGTATATGTAATGATCTCAGCACTGGTTCCAGGGAGTAAGAAAAGCTCTTGGGAGAGTTTTACTCTTGCTTTTAACCTAAGTCCTACACATACTCTGCTCATTCTGAATTGCCTGACAATTTATGGGAAAAGTCATTCTCTGACTTACTTTAATATTCTCTGAGTTACTTTAATATGTTCCAGAATCAGCCAGTCTCAGGAAAAAAATGTAATGGCTACAATGAGAATAGAAGGAAAGACTTGGGAGGTTTTCATTTGTAGTGTGTTCCACTCAGTTTCTACAGACTTAAAGGGGAATGTGGCCTCTGTTGTTGCTTTACATTTCCTTTTGCTTTCCTCCCGGAATAACTTCCCTGGTAGCATAAAAAGACACAACTGTAAAAGATTCAAGGTCAGGGAATTATGTGCTGATTTTTGTTCATTATGCAAATTTCTTCTGATGGGAAGATATGATCCAGGCAACAATCAGTATTTTTCCTTTTAAACCAAGGCTATAGGGCACATCTGAGACATTAGAATGGTTCCAGGCATAGTTCATCACTAATGTAAATGTGCATAATTTAATAATTTAATCCTTCTAAGGTGCACTCTGTATCACAAAGAAACAGAATCAGTATCCGTAATGTATGGCCTTTACATATTCATGTATTCATTTCAAGATAGTTACAGAATGAGTAGCTTAAACAATACTTAAATATGCAACAGCATTTCTAGGTATGGGTGCAGATAAAAAAAAAATAGAATATAGGCTATGCCTTGGTAAAAGTTATGCTTACTGAGATTATTAAAATCCACATACTTTAATGTATAGATCATAAACACAGTAAGTGTTAACACACCCAAAATCTCACAACCTTTTGTTTCCTGCACTCGATTACTGAAGAACAGCTTGGTCACAAACATGAGGTCACAAAATCAGGCTCTGAAAGTCATCACCGTCAACCCGAACTGATTCAAACCCGATAACGGTGCTATCTATACCTCTTGGATTTTGTGGGCAGACCACAGCACCAGGGTGGCAGGCCAATATTTTCTGCTGGCCCTTCAGCGCACCACGACCACGACGACACGAGCGGCAGAGGATTTTACTCCTCGTGACCGCCTTTGTATTTTACTTCAGAAGCCTTCAGCTAAAGCTGAATGAGAACCATTTAAATGCGTCGCATAAAACGAAGTGCCAGCGCAGGAACGCTGTTAAATAATGAAGTGTGACGGGCACAAACAAAAGCGGAAGGTGCGCATCCCCGCGGTGCCTGACACATGGGCAATGCCAGGTAGTTATTCCGCTCTCACAAAGTTGTCACCCACGGGAGGGGCGGCTCCTGACGCCCTGTCCTGCCCAGCCCAGCCTAACCCAGCCCAACCTAACCCAGCCCAGCCCAGCCCTGCCCTGCCGAGCTCGCCGCTCCCCGGGTCGCCGCCGCGACCGTGTCCCTGACGCTGCCCCCTCCGGGAGCTGGGGGCCGGTCCGGGGCGGGGCGGCGGCTGTCGGCCGGCCACGGGGGTGACCCACGGCGGCAGCTTTTCTTCACGAGCCGCCTCGTACCTCCCCAGCTCCCCGCTCCCGCACCGGGACCCGCTGCACCGGGTCACCGCGGTCTCTCGCATCCCCCCGCCGCCTGCGCCTCTGCCAGGCGCGGCCCCCGGTCCGACCCCGGCCCTGCCCCCGGGCGCTCCCGCCGAGCCCCGCTCCCCTCCGCCGGCAGCCCAGCGCGGGGGCGGCGGTGGCATCCGCGGCCGGGAGCGGGGCCGGGCTGGGCTCCGGGAGCAGCGGGGCAGCGCACGCAGCCGCAGGAAGGAGCCGCCGGGAGCCACGGTGGGACCGGCGGCCCGCCCGCCGCCGAGCTCGGCGCGGAGGATCGGCGCATCCCCGTTCCGCCGGGGGCGGCTCTGCCAGCCCCCCCCGCCGCCTCCCCGCCTCCCTCCCTCCCCTCCTTCCTTCCCTCCCCGCCCCTCCTGAGCGACATCCCTGCGAGTTTGCCTGGCTGCCCGCGCCCGTCGCTGGGCGCTCGCCGCCGCATCTCCCTCTCCATCAACTCCTGGGAGCCGCCGGCGGAGGGCAGGGACCAGAAGTTGCGGCCAGCCCGGGTGGAAAAGTAGAGGCAAGATCGGACGAGGCCGGAACCGAGCGCAGCCCGGCCCAGCCGAGCGGGGCCGGCGCGGCGGCCGCCACCCGCAGCCCCCAGCCGGGGCTGGCCCCGGGCCGCGCCGGCCGGGACAGAGCGACGCGGCCCCGCGGGAGCCGGCGCGGACGCAGCGCGGTAAGCCGGGGCCGGGCTGGGGGCGGCGGGCTGGGGGCGGCGGCCCCGCGGTCCTCGCGAAACTTGTCCAAGTTGTGCGGCCCCGGCGCGGGCAGGGCGCGGCGGCGGCGGGCGCCCTCTGCCGGGCTCGGGGCGCGCGGCGGGCGGCGCTCCCGGGCCGGTCCCGGCTGCCGGGCTCCTGCTTCCTTCCGCCCGCAGAGCCGCTCGCCTGTGCTTTGTTTTAATTCCTGCTGAATTGAATTTCGGTGGCGTGTGTCAGATTTATTTCCATGAGTAGCTGGTAGCGTAGCTGGAAAATATTCCCTGGGACCTCATGTTCACGCTGGAAATGGTGAAATAAAGGCGGCTTGAGTAGCCAATTTGAATTGCTCTTTTGCCAAGGGTGAATTTTGTGGAACTTTAAAAATGCTCCTTCTTTTATTTCTTGATTTCCTTAAAAGAAAAGGTGAATGAACTCATCTTTCCTATAAACTTAGCAGCAATTTGTTAACCAAACTATTTTAAATATGTTCTGACATCTACACAGCTTCAGAGAACTTTTGTTTCTGTTTCCACAGAAGGAACCTACATGCGAAGTGAAAGGAAACCTGAAACTGCTCTTCTTGCAAGAAAGTATTGGCTTTCTGCCTCTTTCACATGTTTTGCTTTTGCATCATAATGGAAAAAAACAGGATTTTTTGAATCATCGAGCCGAAATTCGGGCATCACTAGCTGAAGAAAATATTTTAAAAGACTTGAAAATATGTCAATATGACTCTTAATTCAGATGCATCTTTCACAAACAGAGAGGAATAGTGGTTAAAAGCATTGCAGTTTCATCAAAAGGATCTAATGGAGAATCTATGTTGATTTTTTTAAATTATTTTTTTCCTTTCCATCCCTCCATGAATCCCAAAAGAGAAAGATGGAAAGAGTGTGTAAGAAAATTGAAAAAAGGCAAAAACTGAAGACAGTAACTTCAGTTTTGGAATCTATTTTCCAAGTGCTGTATATTCCCTGTTTTATAAAATATAACACATTGATTTGAATAAATTATATAATTTTGTGATCAGTGGAGTTTTCGTCAGCTCTAAAAGTGGAATTTGGCCTGATTGAAAGCTTTTTAAAAAAGCAAACATATTACTCCAATTCCCGTTTTAGATCATGCTTTTCAAGTTACCAAGAGATAGTGTTTCAGTCTGTTACTGTGCAGTTGATCTGTGCTTTATATGCATATTGTAGAGATTTTACTTTTTCCCCGATTTTAGTGCTTATGATTGTAGTGTTGTATTTGAGGAAAGTGTGAACAGGCAGGGCACCTGAGATTTAATTTTCCAAGAGCCTTGTCATTTAAATGTTGTATCTCAGATTGCAAGTAGTCTGAGCCTTTGTTGTAATGCACAGTACACAATAAGTCTTTTCTCATAAAAATATGCCTTAAGATATATTTTTTTAACAAACTGGATGAAAGTTTGATATCTGAATACTGCTTTTTGAAGAAATGTATGTCTGGGGAAGAAGAGCTGCCTAATGGATCATGGCTCTGATGTTCACGGGGCATACTCTGTTTCTAGCATTAATGTTGTTTGATGTCTTCACTTTCGAAGAATCTGTAAGCAATTACTCTGATTGGGTGACTTTCATAGAAAATGTAGATCAATATGAAAAACAGCAACTTGAAGGTCTTAGTGCTGAGCAGAACCTGAAAAGAACAGTTCTTCATCCAAGCTTGTATTTTGACGCTCAGGATGTTCAGGCACTGAGGCAAAAGGCTCGTACAAGCCATTTGCATCTCTTCAGAGCCATCAGAAGTGCAGTGATGGTTATGCTGTCCAACCCTTTATACTACCTACCTCCACCCAAGCACATTGATTTTGCGGCCAAGTGGAATGAGATTTATGGTAACAACCTGCCCCCTCTAGCCTTCTACTGTTTGCTGTGCCCCGAAGATAAAGCTGCATTTGATTTTGCCCTAGAATATATGGATAGAATGGCTGGATACAAAAACTGGTTGGTTGAGAATGCTCCTGGAGATGAAGTGCCACTCGGTCACTCCCTAACAGGATTTGCCACTGCTTTTGACTTCTTGTATAATTCACTGGAAAATGAGAGAAGGCAAAAATACTTGGAGAAGATATGGTCTGTGAGCGAGGAAATGTATGAGTACTCCAAGGTTCGTTCCTGGGGAAAGCAGCTTCTCCATAATCACCAAGCAACCAATATGCTTGCTTTGCTTATTGGGGCTTTAGTAGCTGGAGTGGACAAAGGATCTCAGGCGAATATTTGGAAACACACTGTTGTTGATGTGATGGAGAAAACAATGTTTCTCCTCAATCATATTGTTGATGGATCTCTGGATGAGGGAGTAGCTTATGGGAGTTACACAGCCAAGTCAGTAACCCAGTATGTTTTCCTGGCTCAGCGGCACTTTGGTATTAACAACTTGGAGAATAACTGGCTGAAAATGCACTTTTGGTTTTATTATGCCACCCTACTACCAGGCTTCCAGAGAACTGTGGGTGTTGCAGATTCTAATTACAACTGGTTTTATGGTCCTGAGAGCCAACTGGTTTTCTTGGATAAGTTCATCATGAAGAATGGTGCTGGTAACTGGCTGGCACAGCAAATTAGAAAACACAGACCCAAGGATGGGCCAATGGTGCCATCCACTGCACAGAGGTGGAGTACATTACATACTGAATTCATATGGTATGCTGCTGAAATCACTCCTCAGCCACCTCCAGACTATGGTACTGCTAAAATGCATGTGTTTCCTAACTGGGGAGTTGTTACTTACGGGGCTGGATTGCCAAACAGTCAGACAAACACCTTTGTATCCTTCAAATCTGGGAAACTCGGTGGACGTGCTGTCTATGATATTGTTCACTTTCAACCCTATAGATGGATTGATGGGTGGAGAAGTTTCAATCCAGGGCATGAACATCCTGATCAGAACTCCTTTACTTTTGCTCCCAATGGACAGGTGTTTGTGTCTGAGGCTCTTTATGGTCCTAAACTTAGCCACCTGAACAATGTCTTGGTGTTTGCTCCATCTCCTACAAGCCAGTGCAACCAGCCTTGGGAAGGACAGCTTGGTGAGTGTGCCCAGTGGCTGAAATGGATTGGTGATGAGGTTGGAGACTCAGCTGGAGAAATTATAACAGCCTCCCAGGCTGGTGACATGATGTTTGTGGGTGGTGAGGCAGTATCTGCTTACACATCAGCTATGAAACTGAAAAGTGTGTATCGCGTTTTGCTGCTCTTAAATTCTCAGACATTGCTAGTAGTTGACCATATCGAGAAGGAGGAAGACTCTCCTGTTAATTCAGTCAGTGCCTTTTTTCATAATCTTGACATTGATTTTAAATACATACCCTATAAGTTTAAGAACAAGTACAATGGAGCTATGATGGATGTGTGGGATGCCCACTACAAGATGTTTTGGTTTGATCATCATGGGAATAGTCCTATTGCTAGGATACAGGAGGCTGAGCAAGCTGCTGAATTCAAAAAGCGATGGACACAGTTTGTAAATGTTACCTTTCCAATGAAAAACATGCTTACAAGGATTGTTTACCTTTTCTATGGCCCATATGTCAATGTTTCTAACTGTAGACTCATGGATAATGCAAAATCTGGATTTCAGGTTTCGCTCAGTGTCAACAACACTGAAAATACCATCTCTGTTGTGACTGAGTATCAGAGTTTAAAGGCAAGGTTTGATTACTTGGGATTTGGTGGTTTTGCTAAAGTAGTTCATGAAAATAAAGTGACCAAGTTTGGTCTTGGTACTGAATCTGTGAAAAAAGATAGGAAAAATAATAGGGTAGTTTTCCCATTTGGATTCAAAGTGAACATAATTGCAGGATTAATTTTGGGTGTCAGTTTGGTCATACTGGCTTTTCAGTGGAGGTTTTACATATCCTTTGGCAAAATGTTGCGTTGGATCCTGATACTGGTTGTTACACTGTGGCTTATTGAATTGGTGGATGTGTGGAGCATGTGTACTCAGCCCATCTGTGCAAAGTGGAGCACTGACATGACAAGGCTAGAACGTGATAAAGGCAATAAAGCCAAACAATTAGAAGGAAATCCTGTCGTTTTGCCAGATGTTATAATTACTTCACTTCCCACTTCTGGTGCAGAAATTTTAAAACAGCTGTTTTTCAATACCAGTGACTTCTTATACATCAGGATACCTACACCCTATCTTGAAATTCCTGAGACTGAATTTGAAATTGATTCCTTTGTAGATCCATGTGAATGGAAGGTTTCTGATGTCCAGAATGGTAATTTTCGTCTTATCCAAGGGTGGCTCCAGTCTCTAGTTCAAGACACGAAGTTGCATTTACAAAACATTCATTTATATGAAGCTAGCAGAAGTAAAATTTCTCAGCATTCTGCATTAAACAAAGACAAAAAGAAAAGGTCCAAAAAGAGAGACTCCCTGTTAGAGCAAAGAAGCAGGGCAAGAGGGAGTCAAGAAAAAGATGCTGAATATATTAGGGAACTGAGAAGACACCTTGTCTATTACCCTAATGCACGACCTGTGCTTAGTTTAACCAGTGGGAGCTGGACATTAAAGCTTCCCTTCTTTCAGGAAATCTTAGGACCATCAATGAGAGCGTTATATATAGTGAGGGACCCACGGGCATGGGTCTATTCAATGTTGTACAAAAATAAGCCGAGCCTTTACTCCTTGAAAAATATTCCACAACGCTTGGCTGCAATGTTTAAAGGGGAGAATGGTAAAGAAAAATGTAGTTTAAATGAAGGCTATGCCTCTGAGTTTGAATCACTAAGAAAAGCAATTTTAAATTCTAATTCAAATGCAATTTCTCTGTTGTCTTATTTATGGCTAGCAAACACAGCAGCAGCAATGAGGATAAACAGGGACTTGCTGCCAACAAATTATCAGCTGGTCAAGTTTGAAGATATTGTGAGCTTTCCTCAGAAGACAGCCGAAACAATTTTTGCCTTTCTTGGTATTCCTCTTCCTCCTGCTAACTTAAACCAAATTTTATTTGCCACCTCCACCAGTCTTTTCTATCTTCCTTATGAAGGGGAAATTTCACCAAGTAGCATTCATGCCTGGAAACAAAACATGCCCCATGAAGAGATTAGACAGATTGAAGATATCTGTTGTTCACTGATGGACCACTTAGGATACCCAAAGTTTATAGAATAAATGCTGCTGGTCAGCAGAAATTTGCACTAATGATCTCTGACTCCCAATTTGTGGATAAATATTAGATAAGTTTGTTTATTCTTGTAAAATGTGTACAGTCTGCTACTTTCAGAGAGATTATTTTAAGAAAAATGTAACTGTTCTTGAAACTGTGGAAGGGTTTTTTTTTTGGTGTGTTTTGATTTGGTTTACATTAAAAAGATATTGTAACTATTTTTGTGGCCTTTCAAAAAAAGCTGTGTGAACCTTTGCAGAAGCACCAGCTGGGGCCTCTATAGCTCAGGGGATTAGTAATAGAACAGAGAGCTTTTCACCTCCAGCTCACCAGTTTGACTCCAGCCCAAACGGTTAATTCCAGAAAGTATTTATCATCTGATGATTGCATGATGGTTTATATGAAATTACACTTGTCAAACTGGTCCTGTTCCCAATGGTCATTATTGGCCCCCTTGGACAAGTTTACTGATGCATTCTGTCAATGTCTCACTGGTTGCTATGGTGGTACAAAATAAGCATAAACAGATTTAGGGCTGTTCAGCATCCCCTTAGTGGGAGAAAACAGAACACTTAAGTATATCTAGTTTCTTATTTAAATTTGAGCAGACAGGTCCAGGACTGGAGTGGACTCGGATATTAAATCTCGTTCTAGATTATGGTTCCCGCATGTCAGAAATGTGGTACTTAAATTTGGGTTGGATGTTTCACAAAAGAGAAGTCTTAATTCTCCATTCCTGACAATATGGTACCCTTTGTAAGCCTGAAGTAAATTATATAGAGGAAAAGAAATGGGATGAAATCCAAGGAACTAGCAAGACCCCTCAAATTAATGGTTAAATTTGTGTAGTTTTAATCTTCCTCAACCTAATTTTTAATGTTGTTAACATATTGACTTCTTGAACTCTTTTATTCTATACCTCTTGTCTTAGAGGTCCTGCAAAGATATTCTCTTTTTGAGTTGAGACTCTTCCATCCATCTTTGTTGTAACACATTTCTCTGATGATTTTTGTGCATAATTTCCCTGGGACCAATGCAGCTATATGATGCCATTGGCATTGGCTTACTGTTGATGTCTGCATAAAATGCAATCTGAGATTTAGAAGACCTCAAATAAATCTCTAACCTTGTGTTGCTGTGGGATGTTTTGCTTGTCTGTATAATGAATTTCTGAAGGCCAGCCATTGCTAACCTCAGGTCTTCCATCAGAGAGGAGAGAGATCTGAAAATCACCTCACCCTCAGCCACCTCACATTTGAGTGATGTTTCCCTGCAGAAAACTATTTCCAAAGTTATCTGACTAGTGTTTCTTTAACATGATGCTGTGATGTGATACTTGTTTGAAAACAGATAGGCCTGATAGGATAATTGCATCTTTGTCACAGCGTATTTTTTTCTTGAATCTCACACTCTTTGTTTGCGCATGCCCATTAAGAAAAAAACATTTCCCAATTTAACTTGCTCAGCATTCTCTGGAAATGCATGCATATTGTAAATGTTTACAGATATGTATATCAGATCACAAAGAGACATCTATTTCCTTGACCATCTGTTTTTTATTATAACTGGAATTGTGTTGAAATATGCTTCAATTGGTTTGTGGGAGCTGGAATCAGAGCTTATTATATTAAAATATGTGTGTAATTGTTATTCATTTAGGTGGTAAGCGTTGGGTAATGTCAAAAGTGCAGTCAGTTTCCTCATAGAGATCACAGATACCCTTGCTAAATTTCAATATAAAGGAGTTCTTTTTTCTTCCAATCTTACCATTATGTCCCTGTCTTACCCAGCTGTTTTGTCCCTCCCATTTGTACATTTCATCTCCTTGAGATATCTCATTATAACCTAGATAAAAGTACCTCTTTCTCAGACAGTCATTAGTATGGCAAAACAGGCTTCTACCATGATAAAGCTGTCTATAATTTGTGGTGTCACTCACAGTAAATTACCTGTCATTTACTAGTAGTAGCTGTATTTTCCCCTTCAAACTGTATTTCACCTTTGACTAGGTGGAGTAGCATGTTAAAAGAAATATTAAACAAGTTAATATCCATTGGCATTTTAGTGAAACTTTTGTTTCCAACTATTGTTCTCCCAAATTGCCTTCTCTCTGCAGCCATTTTTGATTGTATGTTAAAAGAAAGTATTGATGTCTGTACAGTTTGTACTTGACAGAATAAATTTCAGCATTTGCTTTCTATTTCCAGGATTTACAGTCTAGAATAAGAACAAATAGAAAAGGTTTTTCTCTGTCAGAAGTTTTATGGCAGCTGAAGGTAAGATTTTGTAGGTATACAGAGTTGTTCTTAAAATTCTCTTCTGTTACTAGAATTCAGAAGAAGCATGGTCACTACACAGACACAAACTTTAACCTCCCCTTTCTTCATATAGTAATGTTTAAGACTGTCAATAAACTTTGAGAATTGTTTGAACTTTTTGAAAGCATGTCTGTTTAGGTATATTGTATTGAAAAGTGTTCTGAGACTTTAAATTACACTTTCATAAATACACTTAAGAAAACTAGTCTCATTACTTATCTTTTCTTCCTTTTTCTCCCTCTGTTAAATGTTGATAATTATTTGTACTGTATTGTAGTTTGAACTGTCCAATTATGACACAGCTAAGATTCTAAGGTATTTGTTTAAAAGGCAGTTTTTATTTAAATGCTTATCTCTAAATCATACTTGGAAGCATAAGAAAAGTAAATACCAAGGAAACATTTCAGTTATTTACTTTGCAAGTAAGTGACATTGTCCTTAAGGAGACGCACATAGGTCTTGGTATTCAGAGTTCTATCAAATAGGATATATCTGTAGTCTTTGAGCACATCTAAATGCCTCTATTGCTCCCAGTGGGCTTTTTCCGAGAGCAATGTCTGTGGAGCTGTTCAGACTGGTTCCTTCATCCTTTTTGCACACAGCTGGCATTCAGTCCTCATCAGATTTATGTTTGAGATTGCCAGATCAAGAGTTTAATTTCTGCATAAGATCCTCAATTATGTAAAATATAGGGCACAACTCATTTGACACTGTAATACTATTCTGTTAGAGCTAGAATGCAATTCAAATAAAAATTGCTTTTCAGATTTTATAAAGTTATTGTTAAGTGATTTATAAAGCTTCAGTTCTGGATCAGAATTTGTTTTAAACTGTAAAAATGGTTTCATTTGCTGTTGAAACAAAGTTGTATAACTGGTAGCAAACTCCTGTCCATCCTACAGTCAATTAGTAGCATTAGAGACGCTATTTTATTAACATAAACATACATTAACTGGAACATAATGCTGCATTTTCTGAAAACATTTGAAGTGCACAGTTCAGGATAAAGGATCAAAACATGTTATCAATATTCCTGTAAGTTACAAAAATTACCAGTTTTTCAAGTGGCCCATATGTTGGGTTCCATATGTTAGAATATTTTGTAATTAGAAGCTGTGATACTTGTTTAGGTGACTTAGTAGTTTATCAAAATTATTTCTTTTTATTTACGTATAAATTTTCTTCAAGAGGATAAGTACTGGATCCTAACAGTTCTATGGTCAGGGCATAAGCTTGCATTTCTTCTTCTGTACTCCTTTATAGATTTGGTTCAGACAAAACCTGATTTGCTTAAGTCTCATGAGGAAAGGGCTGTTTTCCAAGAGGAAACTTACCATCTCAAATACCATATATCAGTGTGGAATACAGACCATGAATTATGGATCAAATCTGTAAATTGTGAGCTGTTCAGAATTGGACCATAAGTGGCATGACGTCTAGGCGACCTCAGTGACTGTTGTGCCGTTGCTTTCAACAGGAACAAAATACTGTCATTTACTGTCATAAAATTATTATCAACTAGTTAGCCTGAATATTTCTGAACAGAAGAAATGGCAGGAAATAAATACCTTAAGTGATCATTAGAGTTTATTCTTCTTGAATAATCTTCTTTATTAAAGGTTATTCTTCTTGATTATTCTCCTTGAAAAAAGGAAGTGTATGTCCAATAATTTAAAAAATATAAATTGCTCTGTAACTCTAATCAAAACTACCTGTAGGCTGCCTGATAAATTTATAAGCCCATAAAAGGAGGTATAGAAACAAACAGATATTCAAAATAATCTACAAAGCACAATTTTCAAATGTCAGGACTCTGATTTTCTTTAGTGAGGAGACTTTTGCTTGTATGTGATCAACATTATTCTCGTAGGGGATGTGAATGGATAATCTCATGCTGTCTCTGAAAATACTTAATAATGGGAAAGTGCTGTTTCATGTTGCTGAAATGATGCTGTTTCAAATTAAACTATACATCTTTTGAGCAGGCAATGTGCTGAGAGTTATTTGTGATAGAGGAGAACAACGACAGTCTGATCTCATTCACCCAGAATAATTTCTGAAAGCTTAATTTATGGTTGTATAAATTCAGCTTTGTTTACTGCCTTTACTGAGAAAGATATTGTGGAGTTTTAAGAACATGACCTGAATTAATCTATGTCACATTAGGTAATTCAACTTTCACATCTAAATAGAGAGTCTTGTCACCCTAGAATCAATGGAAAATGAGTGTTGCCCTCAAAGGTAAATCAGACATTGCTGCTATCTTTTTAAATACTCAAAAGCCAGGAGTGGCGAAACCCTTAATTTAAATGCCCACTGACAGACCTCAGATGAAGTAGGATGAACTTGAATTTAAATGTGTATGGTCTTACATTTAAGTAGATATTTGTGTCTCAGCAATTTCAGTGTATACACTGTCCTAACAAAATTCTCTGAAACATCCTGCATAAAATAAAACTACTGTTAGTAAAACAATGAATTTGTGTTATCCTCTTTTTTCTTCTATATTATTTTGCCACTTCAGATATCACAAAACTTATCCTGCTATTCTTGTTGTTTGAATATGGGAACAATTTTTATCTTTCACAAAGTATTGGTAGCAAGACATTATTCCATCTGCCATCAAAAGCACAGTAAGCACATTTGTTATTAAGCAAAAAACCACAAATTAGCTATATTTCTAGAACAGAAAAGGTGATTTCTCACCCAGATTTTTGGGAGCTAGACAACTAGTGCAATCCATAAATTTGAAGTCTATAAACACTACTTGCAGACCGCATATTCAGAGTAGTCTTCTTCTAGTTCCTGAACTATACACAGGAGTTTTTTAGAGACAGATATTTGGCCTAGAAACCATTCTTAAATGTAAGTAGGTAAGCAAGTTGCAGCAGCCATGAATGTTCCAGTGTGTTTATTCTTCTTTTTAAAGACACATAAGTCGAATAAATGAAGCCCTCTGGATATCTTTTGCTGAATGTGGGCTGGTACAGGCAGCATCTATCAGATCCAGAGGCACAGGTAGTTCAGCCTCGCTAATACTGCAAAGACCTGTAACCCACAGGAGGTGCAGCTGAGCTGCATCTAATGTTCTGCAGCTGAGTTTTGCAGGTTTAACTGTTTTTTTGTTCATTTAGTTTTGCAATTTGTGTTTGGGATATAACTTTCAGGGGCAAGAACCCGATTCTGTCTTTCTTGTGAACTTCAGCTTTCAGTTATAAAGAAAAGGTTTGCATATTTTTCAGTCTTTTTCACATGATATTTGACTGTGAAGTAGATACATGTTTTTTGTTGATTTTGCAGTTGTTGGGTTTTTTTTGGTGGTTTTGGGGGGGTTTTTTGGTAGGGTTTGTTTGTTTGTTTGTTTGTGGGGGTGTTTTTGGTTTTGTTTGGCTGTTTTTTTCTGTAGAGTGTTAGCCCAGTGCCTTTGCTGAATGCTTTACAGTGAGCAGTGTGTGCTTATGCTTTGTAGCTCATCCTAGGTCATGTCACTACTTGTACAAGTAATTTTTTTTTTTAACTTTCTG
Source organism: Lonchura striata (assembly GCF_050655825.1). Classification (NCBI taxonomy): domain Eukaryota; kingdom Metazoa; phylum Chordata; class Aves; order Passeriformes; family Estrildidae; genus Lonchura; species Lonchura striata. The sequence goes on from NC_140704.1 coordinate 102,261,456, forward strand.
AATCTTGAACCCAACCTTGGCTTTTGAGAAGATTATGTGGAAAATGCCTGTTATGATAGGAACAAAAATGTGTTTTCTAAAAAAAAAAAGTTGCTGTTTATTGCAAATTCTTTGACAATATTTATTTCCAGCTATTTTCTGAAAGGCTGTTCAAAGGGAATATATGCTGTGTACAAAGCTGAGAGAAAACTAATACCATGATAAAAGGCAGGCTGTCAGAGATAATACAGGCACACTTGTATCTGTGAAAGCCATTAATATTTCCACTCTTAATTGATTTTCTAACTGGTTGCTTATACTTTGTTTTTTTGGGTTTTTTTTTAACGTTTTTCTGTTTTCATCCTACATCTTGCCTAGAAATAGGCTTTTTTCTATGTTTCCTAGATTTTAGTTTAAAAAGTTGATTTTGTTGCATTTTCTTGAACCTTTTGTTGTGTTTCAGGATCTTCAAGTTTGTTCTCTTTATAAATTGCATCCTACAGCTGCCAATTGATTTGAAGAAACATAATCTCAAAGGTAGTGGGGGATATCATTACACAGAAATGAACTGAAAAACAAAATAAACAAAATGTTACATTGCTGAAGAGAACAGGCTTTAAAATGTGTGTTGGAGTATTTAGATCTTAATGAGCTAACAAATCGTGCCTGAATAATAGATTTTATTATTCACTTTAACTGATCAGCTGAATATTGTCTCTTTTAAATTACCATATGAGTACTGATAGAAAGTGAAGTTAAAAGGAAGTTTTGTTTGTATATATATTTATATATATTGATTTTTTTTTCTTTGAAATGGTGCTATTTTTTTGTATTCCCAAGATGTGTTCATTTGCAACAAAATAGCTATTAACCAATACAGCTCTATAACAGCATTGTTGATACCAGAGGATGCTTTTCAGTGACAGGAGGCAGCTTTACCTGCTGGGTATAGATTCAGTATTGATAGTTTCTCAACTGCCAGCATCCTTTGGTGACACATTTGAAAGAAAATTTTACTTCTGTAAAAATGAATTGTTTCATGTTAAAAAATGGACCATGTTGTTGTTGATCAAAATGAGGTGACATGGGAAACTGCATATTACAGACAGAGCACAATCAGTTAGTCATGATTAAATTAGTCACATTATCAGGTCTTTAAAAGTATGGATACAGCTCTCATCTATTTTTCAGCATAATTACTAACCTTCATGACTCTTATTTGAAGGCTAGGCGAAGATGAATTGCCTTCTATTTGGTGAAACAAAAGAGCAAGCCTACATGAAGATGCCCTGGCTTTGTTGATATGCTAGGGTTTTTTGAAGTTGCTATCACTTGAATGTATGTCTGTATCTCTCAATCTCTTTAGGGTACATTTGCAAATCCTATGTTATGAATTATTCTGTTGATTTCAGCATCAGGAATTTACCTATTTGTATTCTATCCTTTTCTGACAACAGCCATATCTTAGTACCCTTAATACATGAAGTGAATAGAATGATTAGTAAAGAGCCAACTAGACAATAAACAAAGATTTCTGGGTTTCATGGTTCACATCTTGTTGGGAGTGTTTGTCAGCAATTTGCTTCATCTGCATTTAGTTTAGCTGGATCTGCATAGCAACAGACTCATAGCACCCTCTGAAGAATTTCCCTTGAGAAATGTATAAGTTAAAGGTATAGTTATAAACAGCTAAATGTATTTATCATTCCTCTAGGGCCTCTTAAGTTAATGTAGGTGAAATTTTCTTTCTGATTTAAAGGTGCAAAGAAAATGAAAGGAAGAAAATAACGTTTCTGTGACAGGTAAATAAAGATATAATTAAAAAATATTCAGATGTTATTAAAGTTTAGCAAAAAATCTGTAAGGCCAATTTGGAAAAAACTGCTATTAATTGTGTTGTTAAATTATTCCTCTTTGTGGTCTATAATATGTCCTGCCAGACAGATAATGACCAATTTGCATTTGTTGCATTTCTGAAACAGAATCAGCTAGATACACAAATGACTTTTAACTGACTTTTAACTATCACTTGGTATTTGGGGTAAGCAACTGAATCCCAGCTCACTACAACCTCCTTTGAGATAGTTGTAGAGAATGATAATGTCACCCCACAGCCTTCTCTTCTCCAGGCTATATACCCCAAGCTCCCTCAGCCACCCTTCATCAGATTTATGTTCCAGATTCTTCACCAGCTTCATTGCTCTTCTTTGGATGCACTTCAGCTCCTCAGTGTTTTTCTGGGGGCTTCTCAGCCTTTTGTCTTAAATAGAGTCTAGTGTAATATGTATGTTTGTGCATGCATATCATCAGGTTCCTAAAATCCTGATAATTTTGGGAAAGAGGCAAAATGCTGGAAAGCAAGCAATGTCTATATGGTGTTGAAGTAGGTCTTCACAGAAAATGTATGCAGTCAAGTGCAGAGAGATTTGAAAGTGATGAAGGCTCTCAGCATATGCACTAAATTTGTTCTGAATTCAGAGCTTAAAACAGGCTGATATTTGAAGCTTACTGGGAGGTGTTTAGGTTGTGGCTCGCTTTCCGTGAAAATCAATCTCTTCTTTTTTCTCAGTGGGGCATTTTAGCTGAAAGTTTTCTGAGATTGACCATATATGTTAATAATTTTTTTTCAGGATGTGTAGTTTCCATATAAGACTTCTATTTCTCTATTTCAGAAAGATATATTTGTTTATCAAGAATGAATTTGACTGTTTCACTAGTTTTTCCTTCTGTTCCTTTAAAAATACAAATCTTACTTTCAGGCATTTTGTGAAGGAACCTGTTAGAATTTCTGAAAGTCAGAAATTAGAGAAAGCAGTCAGAATATGACTGTGCAAACTCCACAAACATTTCAAAACGTCATGTTACACCAACAAGAAGAAGCATAAGAATTAACTTTTTCTGCTGCAACTTTAGGGGTACAATTGTATCATCTATGTTGAAAGTACACCCTTTTTATTTAAAATAAAAACTGTCTTCATCAAAACAAATACATACAGTGCACAGATTTAACTAATATATTACAAATAGCTTGTAGGTGGAATTCTGTGGTAAACCAAATCTGCAATAACTCTTGTACCCTTTGTGAATTCAGCTATCACAAAGGTTACTTAACAGGTCCCTTGCTCTAAGGCAAAGTCTGTTCATAGCACTTAAAACACTGGCAAACACATATAGAAAAAATAATTAACCATATTTTATCATATTTTAGTCTAGTATATTTTATTTACAAATGAGGATTGAATATTCTGCGTTCAGTTTGATATAAAATTCACTCATCTAAGTAATCTCTCCTGTAAATTTGCCAAATGTTTTTTGCAAGTGGCCTGTACTGATTGCATCTTTTTTGACAGTGAGTTGCAACTATACCTCTCAAAAAAACAAATTCTGAGAAGTGGTATCTCAAATCTATCTCATTGACCATTCAATTCTTACTGCAAAGTGGTTGTAAAAGGGTTGTTAGATCTTTACCCAAGATATTAGTAAATAAAAAATAGTTGCTTTTCACATCAAACTGAGAACTCTTCTTAGACCATGAATATCAAGGCACAACATGACTTCTCGTCCTGCTGTTATGTGATTGTCTTTTTAGGATGAAGTGATATAATGTTCTTTGATGCCCTGATACCAACAAAAAAGCTGTGTCATGAATGAAAAATAGTAGTTTTGATCAGTATGTAGTGATATTTCTTGCCTGAATGTATATAGAATCACATTTTACTGGGGTCTGTATCTCTGAGGTCAGTATCTTCTGGCCCTAGGAAAACATGATGATATTCTAGCTCATATTATGCATTGACAGAAGTAGTCAATGCAGGATAGCCTATAGCTCTTAATTTGTTGCATTTTGGTATTGCCAAAAATATACTGTAAATAGGATATTTTTTTTTCCTCACAGGGCATACTGCAATCTGTGGAAAGAATTATTTTTTTTTCTTCACTGGAAGCTTAGCAGATTTTTTTTTTTTTTTTTTTTTGTGCTATGTATTTCATTGCTGCCAGAACAGCAGAGCAAAAGAACATAGCTGGAGGAGAAGATGTATGCCAAGATGTCCCTGTAATGTGATGGCCCTCAGAAGTGTCACCTTGGTTATGCAGCCACAAATAAAAACTAGAAGCCTATTGCTTTTTCCTAACTCATGGATAAATTCTTGGAAGTCTCTTATTTTTGAGCACCCTACAGACTCAGAAATGATAAGGCATTTTAAAAATAATCCTTGAAAGTACTTTTAATGTCATAATGTCTGAGATAATCACACAACTTCGGTGACCTTGACTGATGCTCTTAAGAGATTGAAAATGCTCAGATGGGGGTATGTAGTCATGTAAAAGAAAAATTCCCTGGAATGTAAGAAACACAATAATTTAGATCATCAGGCTCTAAGAGTAAGACACAGCACAACTCAGGAGCAGACGAGTAAATGGTCAGCACAGATTTCTGGACAGCTTCTAGTGCTGGTTCAGATCAATCACTGTGGCTGGAGTCAGCACAAAGGCTGGGCACTGATTGAGATATTGATCTAAAATGCTGTTGTCTGGCCTCTTTCAGGTATCTTAAGAGGGAAGAGGCTTCACTCCATTAATTGGCCATGTTAGTCAAAGATGCTGTTGTAGGTACTCAATGCATTTGTTCTGAGTGAAATCTGCCAGGGTGTGCGCCAGGCATGCCATGTACAAGGGCATGTTTAGGAATCAGGCTGACAGTAGGGATGAGAGGAGGGAAGCATGTAGTGCAGATGAAAAGGCAATGACAGCTTGAGATGAACAACAGGAAGGAAAAATGGTGAGATATGAATAATTTGTAGAGGTCTGCAGATTCCTTGGCATCTGCAAGGAGGCAAAATTTTGGCATGTTAAAAAGTGCCTATTGTAATTCTTGTAATGATACTACTTCTCTGCATTAGCTGCTGTGGAATGTGCTATCATTTCAGATTTCTTCATGGTTCTGTAAAGAAACCTAATTTAATTTTATAATTAAACACATTTTACAAAAGTGACAATTACTAGCATCATACGTTTTTTGTTTAATGACAAATTAGATCTCAGAATTTAATATCTTGAGAGTTTTTGTTTTAATTTATTTTTTTTAATCACAGATTTCCATTAGGAATAGATAAATAAAATATGTACCTCCGTGAACTACTAAAAATAATATGCAACAGTGAGGGATATGAGGGCTTTGCTATTTCCAAGCATTTAAAATGAAATACTTTTAAACTGGGATGCCATTGGCAAAATGTCTAGGTCTCCTGCCTCAGTACTATGAAATTAGTTTGTAGCAAAAACCTACTATGTCTCATCGTGTGTATTCTTTGTTTTCAGTTTTGTCATTTATCTTATTTTCATTAGGGGTTTTGTTTTCTATGAATAAACACTGAGTATAGCTATATTTATGTGTCCTTAAAAACTACTGTAAATTAGCATAGTACCACTGAAGATAATGAAGCTGAGCAGGGTTGTAACAGCTGAGATTAGATACCCTTCTTTGTTCAAAAGAAATGTCAGTGTGGGACAGGGACTTCATCTTGATGAGAGAGTGGCGTAACGTTTTGGGATGTGAGCCAGAAGACAGCCAGTGTAAAACTCAGCCTGTGCAAAGCATTATAATCCCTCCATATCCCCTCTGCTCTTTCCCTTCTGTAGCTGAAAAAGGAGCACTGCCAACAGCCCCATTACAACTGGGAAAAGAGATCTCTTTAAAGATTTAACCTCTTGTTTTTCTGCATGTTGTCTAATGTTCATTTAAATAAATAAATAAATAAAAGCTCCCATTAGTGTTGTGTAATCAGCCTGCAATCAGAAACACAAAAGGAAAATACTGACTGGCTTTTGAACTACATGTTGTCTCTACAAGTTCTCAAAGAATTACATATTCTTTGTTCTCTTAAAAGGCAGTATGGCTGTCTCTGGTCTGGTAATAAATAAAAAAGGCTATTGAATCTTTGTCTAAAAGCTGTGCAAGAACTAGGTGTGTACCTATTTCTGTGCTTTGGGTGCCTGAATGCTGAAAAACCTATTAATACCAAAATAGATCACAGAGGTTTAAAAGATTGAAAGATAGGCCAAGTGGTTGCTAAGCTTTAGATTTACAGATGTCTTTGAAGACCTGACTGAAATCATAATGATAAAGGATTTTTTGCTTAGCATGCCTGCTACGGTTTTCTCAGACATCAAGTATTTTAGGCTCTGTCCATACCTCTGTTCTGAACTCATGGCAGCATATTCCTGGGGCTGGTTTCTACCCACTTGCCAACAGTGGTGGTATTTTGTTTTACACAGCAGTATAAGAAAGGATTATGCCTCTTCTTTTTTTAAATGGTGAAATCAAGAATCACCAGCACTTTAAACTCAGTTTAATTTAAAAACAATAATCTTGAATTTGAAACACAAGCGAAATTGAAATAAATATTTACATCGGACAGTATCGAAGTTGATTGTCATACCATATGTTAGAAAGTAAAGATGAGGTAGTTTGACAAGTAGTTGCAGTATGTTGTTTTTACCAATAGGTTCATTTCCTTTTTTCTTTTAAAGTGCTCAGCAGCCCATGTCTGCCATTTCTGCTGTACGAACTCACAGTGCTGCTTGTGCCTCAGTACAGGCCAGCTGAACAGAACATCTAGCTAAGATCAACAATGACATTAGGTCTTATTTAGAAAACATCATATAAACCAGCCAAGTAAGCCAAACAGACAAAAGTAACGTGAACAAAAAACCGTGACCTGAACTCACAGTGATCTTTCAAGTAAGATAAGAGAATGAATTAATTAGCTTAACCTTTAGATGGAATTGCAATGCATTTACCTGCATAAAACTGCAGGGCTTTTGTCTATGTGGAAACAGTTGACTCCTTAGTGAGGGCTGAGATGTTCTGAAAGAGGCATTCTTTGTGTATTTTCTTGAATCTGTAGATGTATCAGCTGTAATGCTTTGCTGATTTCCTATCACAGGCTTACTTTATGATAGTGGCACCTGAAAAACAGGATTCTGAATTGCATCATACAAAGTAAGATTTTCTTACTCTTGGCAATTTTTCTGTAGCAGATGTTAGAGAAATTACAATGCCACAAAATTACAGGTGTTCTTCTGTTCTGCCCAAATTTGATATTGACATTTTAGAACTCAGTCCCCAGAGACTCAATGAATAGGTGGTTTTTAAAAACAGTGGAGTTTCTCCCTGGCTCTTAAAGCTAATCTATGTCTGTTTTAATGTGCATGAGCTAGCTTATAGCTCTCTTGCCTCCAGCCTTCTACAGCTAACATTAGGCCATCAGCAAGAAGGGTGAGTATGAGAAAATTACTTTTGAGATCCCTAAAGTTATAAATTCTATCCCATTTGATAAACAGAGCTGAGATTACAGGTCTGAGGGACATGTATCTTAGCCTGTTATTCCCCAAGCAGATACCTTAACATAGATGAATTAGAGCATGATATTTTGGAGCCCCAGAGCTACCACATTTCCACTGGAATTCCTCCTCCAAATTAATAATTTGGAGAAGGGGGAAAAAAGAAGAAGAAAAGAAAAAAGAGGAGTTCAAAGAAATGCCTGACTTTCTATTGGCGACTTGTCCCTTCAAGAATGAAATTATCCCATCAGGACGTAAGTTAGGAAAAAAATAATATAACTTGGTGCAGACAAAATAAGTTTCCCATAGAATACAAAGGAAGGGTGAGTTTAAAATTATAACTGAAAAAGGCTGTACTTGACCACAGCAAAAGACCATTCTGCTCAGTGTGCTGTTTCCAGTGGTTGTGGTATATGAGCACTTAGGTAAGGGTACAAACAGTGTAAAAATAGGATTCTTCCTCTAATCGCTTTCTCTGCCTCAGGACTGAGCTAGATGCATTTAGCAAATTTAAATAGATTTCTTTTCCATTAGGTTTTTCAGTCTTCCCCAGAGTCCATGTAAAATTTAGAATCTATTATGTCCCTTGGCAAGGAGTTCAACAAGGTTGTTAGTCTTTTTTTTAGGTGCCATTTTTAGCATTTTTTTTTTCACCCTGGCTCCTGTCATCTCTTTTCTAAACTGAAAAGTCCTTGTTTACTTACTTATTCTATTCTTGAAAGCATTCCACTCCTGTAATCATCTTCACTTGCCTTATCTGATTTTTTGTTATTATCTTTTTTAGGGGGACAAGAGCTGCTCATTGTGTTGAAGATAGGGTCAGACACAAATTTAGATACTAACTTATGAATCCAAGTTGTGTAATCATATTTTAAAGATGCTTACCTTTTTCTGAAACTATAACAGGTTCTGTTTAGTTCTCTGATTCTCAGAGAGAGATTTTGAAGTTTGCATTTCAAGCACAGAAATATTATAAATAAATTACGAGCATATTAACTGAGTGTTTACAAGTCATAGCAAAAATCTTCAGGCACTGCTCTACAAAGCAAAGCCTCTGTTTACAAAGAAGAGAATCCAAATAAGCACTCCATTGAAATTTTGTCAGCATCAAGTTTATTTTTTTCTTAGTATCAAAACTTGATACTAGTTTTCAACTCTGTCACAAAGAAAAATTGGCAAATTTTCAAGACAAAATAGGGAATTAATAGCTTGTAAACCGACACAAATAGTAACAGAGCAGCAGCAGCTTCTCTATTCTGACCATTAGTGCAACTTTGCTTCAGAGTCAGCTGTGTACTTCTGAAATTTTTACACTGTTTTTTAATCTGCACAAGATGTTGCTTGCTAAATCTGAAAGTAGAATCACCTCTGGATTTTGTATGGCATTGCACAAAGACAAACAGGGAAAAAAAAGGTACTAGAAGATCTAAAAGATCTGATTAACTCTTTAAATATTCAAGAGCTCTTACCTAGCTCCAGGAATATATTAAATGCCGTGTACTGCTGAGATTTGTGCTCCCTGTCTCTGTTTCTCTCTTTATAGAAAGGTTTCTCACACATATGAGGGTAAAATACACTTGATCTTAAGATTCCTTGTCTATGCAAACATTAATATTCTTTGACAAGGAACATTTTCTGCTTAGAATGCTGTTCTGGAGCTCTTAGTGTTGTTTCCTGTGTAATCATCTGGTGTAATCATCCTATATCAAGAAGAAAATAAATCAGTCTAGTTTCTGAACACATAACTGTATGTCAATAGAAAGGAGGAGATTATACAAAGGAGAAAATATGCTCCCTAAAAATTGCTTTATCGCTCTGTGGACTTTGGCGGACACCTGAAAAGATTCACTTTTTAAAGTTACCTATGTACAACTTTTCCTCAGTTGTTTGGCTTAGATGTTTAAGCCCTATTTCCAAATTAAGCAGTTCACTGAATGCACTTGATACTGTTAAATATTTAACTATAAATATATAACTATTTCCCAAATAGTTAGATTAGACATCTAGTCCACATTCCCTGACTGTGTACAGATCAGTCACAGATACTTGTAGTGTGTCATAAGAATTACAGTAAGGAAGGGGATGCAGAAATCTCTGGCCTCTGTGATGCCATGAAAGACAGATCCTTGAGTAATCTGAGTTTTTCACATTGGCTTGAATGTGATGGCTTGAAGTTCCTGGCTCTCTGACATACAGTTGACAAGACAACACAGAATGAGACCGTCCAGTTTTTAATCACATAAAAATCCTGTATCTCAAACAAAGTAAACTCTAGATCACAAGAACGATGCATGGTTGCCAAATTTACAAATCATCTATCCACATGATTACAGCAGTCTATATGCATTTGGCAACCTTCAACCTTCAAAAAGCCTACTGGATTCAAGAAAGCCGAAGGATCCATCTGTGACGTGGCTGTCGAAGTGGTGTAGTGGAGAGGGTTCATCCTCTGACTGGTCATCATATAAGAATTCTCACCCCATATGGGTTGCTAACATAGCAAACACATTGCGTTTACTGTTGCTGTACCAATGGTTTTGACCACAGTGACAAATCACGTCTGCTGCTTAACTGCATGTGCGAAGGTAGAGCTGAGTTCCGGCTCAACAGGGGGTGATAGACTGTTTCAAGTCTATCACATGTGTTGAAAAAGACTTCATTTTTCAAATTACACACAGTGATAAAGAGGACCCTAACTTCTTCAATGTAAAGGATGAAGCAGCAAAAAAATTGCTAGTTATAGAAGACAGAACTTCTCAATTCCTCTTAGCAGGATTGGAGAAGTCTTCAGTCAGGGCAGAGGGAAAAGACTCAAAAATCCAGAATCAAATATTGGATTAGAAGAAAGAGGTCAGAAAGGATATTACTTGGGTAGCAGTCTCTTAGAAAATTCCTTTATGTCTGACAGTGGACAGCTTGTTCCCCCATTCAGGTTGGAAGTTAAAGATGCCATATTTCTACTGTGAAATTGCAAAGAATGGAGGATGTATGCATATATCAGAAAGTAGTGTGTATATATATATATTTATTCTCAATATGGGCCTTGCAGCATGAAAGTCCAGGATAAAATTCATTACCATACGTATATCTTTCAAAATATATTAGAAAGTCCATTTTCAGAGTGCAAAACAGCAACAAAAATCCATTTCCCAAGCAATTTCTTCTGTGCTTTATTGAGAGTAGGAATCTATGTTTTTGTCTATTTGGGATATTGAAGGAACAGTTCATGTCTCCAGAGGTGATTGAAGCATTGGAATTTATTTTGAAGTAATGAGCTTTGAAGAAAAAGATGGAGAGAGAGAGTTCTGTCATAGCTGAAAGTCTTATAGAAGGAGGAGAGGGTGCTGAGAGTTGAAGAAAAGGTGAGACTGCCAGCAAAGACAAAGGCATCATCCTGTCTGACCTTCCCTCATGATCAGTGGGACATCTTCTCAGTGTTGTATTCTCCTTTTTATTTTTTTAGAGCTCCCTCCACCATCCAGTGCCCTCTTGCTTCCCCTGCTGTTCTCTGTAGCAATTTATTGTCCCAGGGAGAAAACCAAAGAACAGCAGGGAGACAGTATTTGGTGCATTGTGGGATCCAGCATCATCCACACTGAAGTAAGTGTAAGCATGATAGGTTCTTCTGGATGTGTCTTACAGGCTGTGATCTCGGTAATTCCCAGCATCTTCTTTATAAAATAACTGGGTTTTTTTTCCAGGTTATTCTTGTTATACACTAATTATAAGCTCTTTAAAAATGTAAGCTAAGGTCACCAGTTAATTTTTGTTGGCAATGCTAGATGGTACAATAAGAATTTGAGGTGGCCATATTAATGTTCAATTACAGTAATTTGTTTAGTCAGCTGAAATGCAACATTAAGGAAAATTGTGGGTATTTTTTTATGCTCATGTTTGTGAAATTATAATAATCTAACAGTTGAGAATTGTTTTCTTTAGTCTTCTATATTGTCTTATGCTTCATTTTGTGACTATCCCTATGATATTAATTTCAGAAAATTAAAATTCTTAAGAAGTCTCATGCATCATTTTTAGTTCTGAAATGGTTGACATCCTAAACTGGGTAGAAAAATAAAGACAAATGTAATATCTTGCTCAGGGCCAAATTACTATATTTTAAAAAAAATTATCTAGTGTCAAAGAAACACAGAAATCAACATTTCCTTGCTTAAAAGAAGCCAGTGATTGCTTGCAGAACTCAAGCATGCCCCTTTTATCTGATGATTTCGGAATTCTGATCTGAACATCAACTAGTGCGTCACTCCTTCATGGACTGATTGGTGGTTAGAAACAAGATTTAATAAAAATTAACTGCAAAAATAATCCTCTTGCAAAAGTATTTAAAAAGTATTTAACAATACTTGTATATGCAAGTGCATGATCACTTCTTAATAGAGTTAAATTTTGGAGTTGCTGTTAAAAGCCTTCTGGAAAATATGGTTCCAAGGAATTAAAGAAAGCACAGATTATTAAGGTAGCATTCTTAATTTCTGAACTGAAGCTCTTTAGGCAAAGTGTAAACAGCACACATTATGCACAGAGAACCACCCCAGCAGTGTGATTCGAATAACTGAATAACTAAATCAGTGTTTCTCACCTGGCAATATTTTTTGCTTTAAATGTATCTCTTTTCCCATTTACGAGCACAAGAGTGACTGAATGGTTACCACCACACTGTGATATATTTGTGTGAAAGGAATCAAATATCAGTGTTAGAGGGTTATGCCTCTTGACTTGACCCAAAGACCTAGTGTTAAATGATTTTATTCTGCTTTCTTCCTAGGAGCATGAATTCAGCTAGCAGAGGAGTTTGGATCTGTTTGGTTCTATGTGCAACACCAGGATGACTTGGATAGGAAGCAAAGAACACTGCTGGGAAAGCTTTTATATATGTTCTTAAGAGGGAAAAGAGGCGTTTGCTTATCTGCTGTGTTTAATTGAGTCGGGATTATAATTGCTCGAGTTTTCATTCCCGACTGCTTTTGTAATGGGAACAGTGTCTGCAGTGTGTTTTAGTCTTCCTGGGCTTCACTGTGTGCATTAATCTAGCTTTATGAAGGATTTGCATTTTATATTTTCTCATAATATTTTTTATAAGTAACAAAAAGCTCCCCAAGTAAGCCCACCAGGCAAGGCTATGGATAGTTAAAAGAAAAGGATAGCTGTCATAGTAAGGATTTGTAAAGTGAATGTAGCAAGGTTGGCAAGAAAAGTCGGAAAATTATTTATGCTTGCAAAGGGTAACTAATGGTTTAATAGTAGATGGCATGAAGAAAATAATGGATATAAAAGCTTACAGGATGCTTTTATTCCCCAGCGAAAAATATAGAAGAAGAAAAAATGAAAAAGAAGAAAGAGGCCAATAGTATGAAAAGAGCTTTGAAGATGGAAAAATGTACATCAGGGAAAGGAGGAGTTGTACAGTTTATGCCACTGTTTTAATAGACCTAGAGGATTTCACTTGACTTGTGACCTTTTGACACAAGCCAAGGTTTCCTATTTTGGATAATAAATGTATGTTGGATGAGTAAATGCCTCTTGTATCTAGATACAAATGCCAATTTTATGCTGGAAAATGTAGTGGGTTATGTACAGTAATGTTGCTCATATCAATGGATAAAAATAAGTGGTTTAGTTCTGAAAATAATGATGAATGCTGTTATGGGAATATCCCGTGAAATCATGAACTGGGGGATGTGAAATGGATCTACATGTAGAACAAACTGAAATATGACTTTTTAAATTATTTAACTGGATTCCTCTCTTACCTTTCCTATCTATCTATACAAACATAACCACATAGAGTATTAAAGAAAGAGGGAGAGTCCAAAGTTTAACTAAAATTCTCCATGGTCATAAACTAACCTGTAGCATTGGAAAAATAGGAAGAAATATTACTTGAGGAAAAACTATTCTGTAAATAACTAATGCACAGTGCTGCATCTTTTGCTGAAACTGTTAGTGCCTGTAACAGTTGCAGAAGCTGCACTAGGTAGGCAGAACATTTAGGGTTTCATCTTTGTTGCAGTGTTTTGTTGATTTTTTTAATCTTTTGAGACCTTGACTATTTCATATTTTTGCTATTTCCCACATTTAATTTCTATCTAACCAAAGCATGAGCCTTGAAAGTTGCATTTGCTAAGGCATTAATTATTTCCTTTCTAACAAACAAAACTATACATCATCTATCACTGACATTCACAGAACATTAACTAAGTTTTAGTTTATCCAAATTTATCCTGAGGTGCAAGTCATTCTTAAACCCTGTACTAGTCAATCAAGTACACTTTAAAATTCAGATCATCCATTTTATGGGTTTCCCTTGGTGCTGTTTGTCAGAAGATTTAAAGTCACTTGAAAATTTGTACACCATGGTAAACCTCAGTTATCAATTGCCATTTTTTTCTTTGCCTGCACCTTTTTTTTCCCTCTAAAGGAATTAACCACACATTTCTATACATACTAGCTTTTTTATATGCTTCATGATGACTATTTTTAAAATATATGGTGATCATTGTGCATCATGAAGATGAGAGCCTTTACCCACATTTGAGATTATGAAATGTTTTGAGAAAAGCTGCTATTCTTTTTCTGTATTAGTAAATCTCACATATCACTTCCACAAACACATACATCTCCTCACATCCCAATGCTTCTAGGACCTTGGAGCCAAAGTGCTATGCAGATTTAGACCAACTGTAAAAGTAAAATATTTAAAATATTTTAATCTATTGATAAGAAGGTCCAAAGAATGGATCTTACCCATTTTTCCCCTAAAGTCAAATTGAATGTATCTTACATTGTATGTTTCCAGCAACTTATTTTGAATCTATGTATGCTTTCAAAGGACTATTATTTGTAAACTGTTTTTTACTTTGCTACTTTTTGTAATGGATCAGGGTGTAGAAATACTGAGGATGTATAGGAAATTGGGCTACTTGCTGGCTGGGAAGCAATTCATATTAGCTACTGTCTACTTCATCTCCTCTTATTGTTTGGAGTGGAAATTAACTCTCCAATACCTACAGTGCCATGGAAAACATAATCTACTTTTTTAATAGCTTGTAGATCAAATAACTCAACTCAGGGTTCCAATAAAAGCTCCATTTTTTTATGCTGGGCAGCAAATCCATATTATAGAAGCTATCTTCATTATTCATTGGTATATATTGGTATAACTTAAAGTTTCCTTCAAGTAGTGTTAACATTTGATGATGGAAAATGAAGGCCAATAAGCTGTACAGGGTACGTGCTTTGTAAAATGAATTGGCCTCTTGGGAATAGAAGAGCTACAACTTCAGTGATAACGATTATGTTTTTATGGCCCAAGACAGAAATAAAATGTTGAAATGTGAAATTAATGCAAAAGCTTAGTAGGAAATTATCAAAATCTTAGAATCACAGCATGTAAAAAGTCCTTGTAATATATCAAAAAATCTGTTTATGAATGATCAGTTACAGAGAAGCTGAGAGTAATAAATAAGGTTATACTTACCCATTCTCACTGGCTAAAAAATCTTTTTAATAAAAATGTGCATTATGTGGGTTTTGCTTCCTTTTTTCTCAGGTTCAATTTTCCTTGTTGCTTAAGGTAATAATTGAATAAGGAGCAATTCATGAGTCAAAGACCACTTCAATTTCTAGTTTTATGATGGATACACAGTGATAGAAGATATGAATGTAAAGGCATATTATTTAGGCACTGAGCTTCACAGTAATTTATGATGCAATATTAGATGTGATATTTCTGTTGTCAATCTGCAGAATTTGTCAGAGCAAGAAAACAAAAATCAGCATGATATGAGAGTTAGTTCCTAAAAAATCCTTAAAGAACATCTGCAAATGCTTACTGTGGTAATGCCTGAAAATGTATATAACTCTCTCCTGGTCAGTTCTAGCTAGTGTCACTTTGCTTTTTTTTTTCTTTTTTCCCCATTTATTAGTCTGTTGTTCATTTGAATTACAAATAAGTCTATGATGGCTGGCAGCAGTTAGCAGTAGTGTATACAGGGATGCAATATGCTTCATAACCTTTATTAAGAAAGACTTCCATAAAATGCAAAATTGCATTAAAACTTCCCAGTTAACTCACTGCCCATAGGAATTGAATTAATCCTTTTATTGGTTTATTTAATCTGATTAAACTTTTCATGCTCTAGTATCTGCATGCATACTTCTATGTGTAGTGTGTGTATATGTGTATATGCCATATGTAGGGTAGAAAACCCATTTTTAAACAATATTAAGCTTCCAATTACTGAGAGGCAAACCATCGGTTTCCATAAATGCATAGCAGTATGTGTATATCTGACTTTATACATGTGGTGGAAAGACTCTAATGTGTATTAGAATGGAGAGAAAAATATTAATTCTTTTGTCAGAAAGCTCTCATCTCAACTCAAGGTGACACTACTGTACTCTGTTTTGTATGAGCACATTAAATCAAATAAACATCTAAACAATCTTTCATCCTACTTAAAATATTTAGAAGTATGAATGATAAGATTAAAAGATGTAGTGTGTTCCCAAGGTCTGGCAGAATGTTTGTGTCAAACTGAGAAGCTGAAGACAATAGCTCCTTACACTTCAGCATTGTAACAGCTTATGAATAGTAAAGAAACATTTTTCAGGGAAAGCAAGTTCCTACAAAATTTTAAGGTTATAAAGAAGGCACATAGATTTTAGGCTTTCTGGACAGTGCCTGGGGAAAGATTAGCACTTTCTAACAAGATCCACTTGAGTCAGCAAAATGAGTAAGGAGCTGCCAGAAACCAATTCTTCCTTATTTTCCGTTTAGACACATAATAGGTGATGGGAAGTGTTGAGATGGGGAACTCATTTTAAAACTCAAATCTTAGAACTTTGCAGGGACTCCCCAGCCTGATATGTTGCTTCATTAATCGATATCTACATAGATTCTCTGAAAAACAGACAGTTTTCAAAAAAAAATGAGGTGGTTTCTTTGGTTTCAGGGTACAGCTGCATTCTCTAATTCATATTTTCAGGCTAAGAGTGATTCTGTTCACAACATAAGGTGACTAAATTCTGATCAAATTCTTCAGACACATGGGAGTCAGGGAAATTCAGGGTTTACTTGTAATTCTTGAAGTGCCCCCTTTCTCTTCTTAAAGGAAAGATATAAAGTAAGTCAAAATCCCATATCCCTGTCTTTAGTAATTTTTCTATCTCTTATGCAGTCCTGAGCACTGATTGCTAGAGAGTTTTTTACCAGTAGGGAGGCTGTGGGTAGTTTAGGGAGTTGGTGTAAGAGATTTTTCTTTAATATTGCTAGCTGACAACTCCTTTTATTTGAGAGAATAAAGAAACATGGTGTTAACTTCGCAGTAAACAGGAACTGCTGCTGAAAATTGCCAGTTGAGCAGTGGTCAGCCCAGTGTGTCAGAAGGCAGTTGTTCTTGATTTTCAACAGCCAGATAATTTGGTAGTTTTGTGGAAAATTTTTCATTTATATAGTTTCTTATTTTGCATGTAGTTCACAGGAAAAAAAAAAAGAGAGAGAACTATAAAAAGATACAGTAGAATACCTGATCAATAGGTGGAAAATAGTATTCCCCCAACATCGATATATTCAGCATTATGTGTTTAATAGGAAGCTGTTACTATTGATTCGTTTTTTAATTCACCATCCATTAAAATGGTTTGCCTTTGTATAATGCTTTTTTTTTGTCAATATGTTTCAACAAGCTCTTTCTATCTGATCTGTGCAATAGCTAGTGCTAACACAGATCAAAGTGTATCAGATATTTCACAGTGCACAGTTTAATGAAATGTGACTTACTTAATTTTTAGCAATTTAAGCACCCAGCAAAGTGTCATCCGGGGGTGTTTGTGTCAGACATTCAGGTGGAACACTGAGCACATCTGACTCAGATCTCTGAAAGAAGGGCTGGGGCTATCCTCCCTCATGGAACATGAAGGGCTGGCTCATGCAGCCACACATACGCCAGGCCACTGAGGTGGAATGAAAATATCTGATTTTGAGATGTGTGGTCATTAAAGGCTTTTGTCTCCTACCTCAAGGCTAAGTGATAGAAAACCATTACATTTCAAAGAGCCATCCAACACCATCTCTCATTCTGAATAGTGCCCAATGTTATCATAGTTGCTCTGATTATCTTCTATGTCTGTAAGAGGAAAGTGTGAGAGCAGATTGTTTTTGTTCTTCTTTTGTTGTGTTAAACCATGAGACAAAGTCTTTAGCACTAATTGTTTATCTCAGTGGAAGTTATGTTGGCCTTGTACTAGGGCTGTCTGCCAGCCCTCCCATAGAACAGCAGTGGAGGACTTAGTCTCTTATTTCAGGGATGAGAGGAGATATGTTTCTTTTTGTCTTGCTTTGTTTTGTCTTTGGTGGTTTTATTTTTCTGTGCATTTGCTATGCTAGTTCAGGAGCCCTCGAGAAACAATACTACTTCAAATCAGTCCCTAAACACAGAAGTTATCGTTTTTGTGACAATGTGGGTTTGCTCTTGCTTGTGAGTTGATTGTTAATCTCCAGGCTGTTCATTTCTTTTGGCTTCACAACCAGCCTAATCAGTTCATTACTGAGCTTAACTAAAGTGTTCTCATCCACTCTGCAAGAAAAATACTTCTGAAGCAAGCAGATGGGCACTTGACTGCCTTTGCTCTCGATGTGTACTGTGCTCTGCACTTTAGATGGATGGCTGGCAGTGATCCCAGCCTCTTCCCTTCCTCAGATCCTTTATTGCTGCATTTCATGTTCATGGCTACTGAGGTTTTACATGTTCATTAAGTAATGCAAGAACAATATAAGACATTTATGCATGCAGACACAGAATCTTAAAAAAAAGGGTTCTTACAATGGTTTAACTATTAATACTATTGGAAAAATGAAGACTGAAAGCAAAACACTTGCTGAAGAAAAAAGTAAGGGTAAATTGATTATTTTTATCAGTTTTTCTCTGCTTTCTAGGTCAGCATCTCATACAGAAGACTAAATCATTATGTGAATTTTTCTGTCTAATTGTTTGAAATATAGATACATTTTTATTACTTCAATATTAGCCTCTAAATTGTCCTTCCCTCATCCAACAGAATTTCAGTATTCTTTCCTCACTCATTTAAAAATGAAACAAAGCAACTCTGTGTATCCCTTCACACACACACACCTACAGCTGCAGGAAAAATCTAAACAACAAAATATTATCATCATTTTATAAAAAATATATGCAGGTCAAAAGACCAGTAATCACCACCTGTGGATTCAAGTCCAGCATTCTTACATTGTTGCTCTAGTGTTTGATATCCTCCCATTAATTAATGAGGAGTAGCTATAAAAAAAAGATCAGTTTTATTTCAGTATCAGAGAGCAATTTTTTAGACACAGTGTTAAAAGTATTTTAGCATTGATACAGTATACTGCTTTATCACTAATGCAGTTTTTGTTCATGAAGGAGATTCAGAGTCTCAGAGTTTGCATTTTGATGAACTTGGAGGTCTTTTCCAACCTTAATGGCTCTATGATTCTATATAAGCAAATGCTACAAACAAGGGAAAAAGAGATTATGTCCTCTGTCTATTGCTTCAGAATGTTTGCCATTGAAAGCTTGTTCATATCTAGTGTGTGGAAGAACTTGCAGATAAAAATATTAAGCAATAAAGGAGTTTAGAATGGCATATGTTGTATCACTTCAGCTGGTAATTCTTTCATTTTCACAATAATAATTTAGGTAAAAGAGTAACAGTAATAAAAAATAGGACTATTAGCAGAACTGCTGTGTCATACACAGTGTAAGGTATAAAAGCCCACTATTCTTTGTCCGTTTAGAAAGGAAAATACTTTTAGAAACAGAAAATTTAGAAATACCTTTAGAAATAGAAACTTTCAAGATATTAGAAAAAGATATTCTAGAAAGGTCAAAAAGAAACTATCAGAACATTTCAGAATGAAATGTTGAATTTTTTGGTAGAGAATTTCTTAGAATTATTTTAATATTATGCAATATGAGAAAAAATTGTTTCATAGCCTCATGTTTTTGTAAGATTTTGAGTGTTCCCTCCATATTTTTTTATAATGGAAAACCTTTTACTACAAGTAAGTAAGAAATACAGTAGCTGCAGGCAAATGCTTTCAGTCAAACAGAGATGTGGTTTTTATATGTAGTCCATCATACTGACCTGGAAAAAGTGTTTGAATGTGAATATGAAGTGGGAAATGTGAATGTGAATTCTTCTTTAGAGAAACTCTGTTTATTGCTCTATAGATCAACTTCATCATCTTTCATCTTTTAAGATCCAATCCAGAGGTCCTAGCATTCAACATAAATATTTATTCATGCTTCCATGGGCTTTGGATCAGAAGGTGAAAAGGAGTTCCAAGTTCATTATTCAGTGAGAACTAGTGGAGTTTGTTTCAAAAGTGAAAGCAGATATTGATCTGCTGTGTGAAACTAATACATGGTCTTCTAAACATTTGGACTAAGCTATGGGATTGTTGTACATCATTCTGGCTTAATATGCAAATCACATTGGCCAACCAAGTGTGAACCTAAAAATCCACTGAAAATTTTATAGCCTAAAAATTCTGGCTAACCTCCTTAACCATATTTAATGCCTAGCTAATCAATAAATATTTTGCTGGTGTATTTCTGGGGTTCTTTTGGTGCTAGATTCTACTAGGTGTTAATCTGAAATGTTCTGATTTGCTTACCCAGAGAAAACAAAGTTTCAGAATCACTCTGAAGTTGCTCCAGTATAAACACCTTGATCCCTTGACTCAAGGCTTCTCCACAGTATATTGTGAGAATGCAATTTTTCAAGCCTGAGAGTGAGAAGTGGAATCTAGTCTGGACCTGGGTTTTTCTTGATATAGGAAGTGGAGAGAAATGTCAGTGCTGCCTACAAAAGAAGGACAAGATTAGAAAATGAGGTTTTGGTGCTTCTCTGTCCTGCAAAAGAGAGAAGGGGATAAGGATGATGTCTCAGCTGAGTCTGCTGGCTTGAGGGAGGCTGGAAGTAGGTGCCCTGGATCACAGCCTAAGCCTACCTCAGCCTTATCAGTGACAGAAGCAAACCTGTTTATGTCTGAGGTTTGCTGCCAGTACAGATGATATTTGCACCATGGCTGGGGTCGCTTTCTTATCTGTTGTCTGAAGCAGCCCCCCACTTTGTCTGTGCCTAAAGTTTACTCTGTTCTTCCAACACTAATTCCTTTTTTGTTTTGTTTTGCTTTGAGAGATAATCAACACTCATCTCCATGCAAAATCAACTGAAAAGACACATGTTTTTTTAAAGGCTTTAAAAATACTTTCTGGGGATTGATTGTGACATTTCAACTGTTCGTCCTATACTAACATTGTAATTACACTGCTGGGTGTGGGAAAAATAATAATTTTAAAAAATCAGCATGGTTAAGAGATCTTGAAGTCCATAAAAGATTTCAGAGAGCTTTAGCTCCAAAAATTCTGGGAAGGTTTGCAGGAAAAATTCTCAAAAAAAACCCTTTTTACAAAGAATCAATAACAACTTAATCCACATTAATTAGGACAGCAACATTATAAGTACAATTAAGTAGTGGTTTTAAGTGTGAAAGCTTAACATTTTGCTCAGATTTGTTGAATAATGATGGACCTAAATAATGTTTATTTTGACTCAGTAAACATATCCTTGTTATACAGGATTACAGCTATGAAGCATTGAAGGTAAAAAGTACTTAACATTAAACTCTAAAACAAAATCTTAATTTGCAAAGGATTGGGATTTTCTTATAATTTTATTTTTAGAATAATTTCTAAATAATTAATATATCTTTGAAGTAACTGGTTTTTATTTATATTCACATTTGTTTCCATGAAAAAGATTGATCATAATAAAAGTATTTTCTAGGACTTTTATTTCTTTATATCTTTTTAGTGATGTAAAGTCAATGTCCAGAGAAATCTTGTCTTTTCTATAGAGAGAAAATGCTTGAAGTCACACTAGGTCATCTTCCTTCCTAAAAATTAAAATTGCCATGAAAAACAAACCTTTGCATAACCAGGATATTTTGACAATTCTAATTGCTTCAGATGTTCAAAATTATGATTGTAAGCAGGTGTCAGGTAGGTATAGCAAAATGTTTTTTTTTTTTCTTCATTCATTGCATAGGAAAGAATTAGAAAAATAAAAGCTAGGAAAATTGATTTTTTTTGCTGTCTGTGATGCAGTAATTCACTAAAATTGAAATCTGACATTTGTTGACTTAAGATTAGCAGCAGTCAGGAACAGGGAGAAAACAATGCATTATACAATTTTCTTTCTGACTTATGTTCCTAATCCCTGTAAAATGTCAAATTGAAGGTGAGAAAGAGCAAATCTCCTGTGCAAGAATGTAACGAGAGAAACTCTTGCAGTGTGACCAACTCTTGCCATGAATACTTGCAGAACATCATTTTTGCTGACAGCGGAGCAGTAGTGTTGTTTTCATGCTGGTAAATCCGAACACACCAAATGAATTCTGGTGACATTTACTGCTGAGGTCTCAGCTTTTCTTCTTCTAGTCTCATGCGTAATACTCTTCCTGATTCCCTGTTCCGAGGCAACATACAGTGCAGATGCACTGAAGTGTGCTATTTGGGCAACTTCTTTCAGGCTGAGTCCCTCAAGAATAGCTGCCATACAGCTTGTGCTTCATTGTTTAGTTATAAAATACAGCACACACTGTACGTGGCCAGAAGAAACAACAACAAAAAAATTAGCTAAATAAACAAAAACTATCTTATAACCTTTTGAACCCCCTTCCCACCAATTTTTTGCTTAAGGCAAACAGCCCAATGACAATTAAACTGCCTTGGAAATATGAACCTACATTGACATCAGCTATGTGCTGTCACAAAATTGATGCAGGTTATGCAGTTCTTATGATCTCCTGAATATTATGTGTTTTGAAGGCAGGATAGAGCAGTTCACTCAGCAAGTCTGTTTTTTACTTAGTCCTACCTTTCTGTTTGATCAATGTGAAAGAAAAAATACTTTATTGCATGTTTTTCTTTCAAAACCACCTGCAAAAGCACTGTGCTTTTGAATTTCTCTTGCTTGTTTACTTCTTCCTGTTTACACTTAGTATGGTGACTTGGATAGACAACATATTTTCAGCACCATTATGTGTTTACATGTTAGTGGACATTTGTGAAAAGGATGATTTGTTTAATGCTGCTCTAAATGTCTTTTATCCTTTTTGTTGTGAGAACTCTTAATTTTGCCAGAAGGCGAGAACTTTCTAAGCCCAGCTTTTTTTCAAGCTAGATCCTAGGTTTCTGCTGAGAAATCTATTCCAAGAAAGGCAAACTCTTTCCACAGAAAATCACCTTACCCAAAGCGCAGTTATTAATCAGAAAAGGTTGGATGGAAACACTTCATCCAGTCTCATTTCCTTTTGCATTAACAGCTATCTTTAATGCACAGATCTTTGAATGCCTTCCAGGCATATCCCTCAAAGATGAGAGATGTACATGAGAGATGTAATGGTTGCCTCATTTGCAATTGCCTGATCAGACCTCAAGCCTCAAGCACAAGTTCAGTGTTTCATAACATTAATTTCTTATAGCAACTTAAAATCTTGGAAAATTGAAGACATTCTGTTGGAGCAGCAATGATATAGCATTTATTACTTGTATATTTTTTATGTTTTGTTATTCTATTAGTTTATAAAAAAAAAAAGCAATGAGGGAACATATTTAATGGGGCTTGCCTTTTTTCTTTTCCTCACAACCCTTTTTTCAAATTTCTATTTTTATTATTTTAACGCATTAATTTTATTTAGCACAAATTTAATATTTGCATAATTTTTCAATATTTAGCTAACAGAAACTATATAACTAATCCTTTGTTGCAGCTGTCTCTCATGCAATTATATACACAATCTTCATTGTGCACTCTGCAATAGGGAGATAGTACAAAACTATAAGGTATGCATGGCGTTGAATGCTGTTTTTACTAGTGACTAATATGGTATTCATTGTGGCAAAGAAATATTATTTTTAAATAATGTGTTCATGGTGTAAGGTGGTTACTGGCATGTAAGAATGCAAGAATAATAAGAATAAAAATGACAAGCAAGACATTCTTCATCAGGAAATTGATGTGCATTTGAGGAAAATGCTTTTACTTCTAAAATTAAAGATTTTAAAGTCCCTGCTTTCTAAAACAACTATAAGAAATACAGCAAAAGGGAAGAGTAGAAACTACTGTTGCAAACGCCAAATGCAGTAAGTTAGATCTGTGGCTCAGTAATCAGTGATGGAATCTTTCAGTAATATCCAGAAAACTACAGATTCTGTGCAGGTTCCTCAGCTTTGTCTCATTCAGACTGGATGGGCATTTTAAAACACAAATGATTGGACTTTCTATTCCTGGCCACTTTTACTTTTTGAGATATCCATTTCTGCCTCAGTTCTTACGTGGTAAGTGTTGTTGCTTGATAAAGGTCCCTGGCAAATTTCATTGCATTGATCATGAGCATATGAGTCAGTGAGACTGTGTACCCCCAAAAAATAGAGGATGGAATCACACAGGAAGATACAGATGTTTGATCATATTTTCATGTGCATGGGGCAGGGAAGAAACATTACACTGAGCAGCACTGTTTGAACACTATTTTGAACACAAATGAACTTATTCTGTTGAGTGGTGTGGTGAATTACTTTGAGGATTTTAGTGCTTTCATGTGCTATGTGACTGTCATCTCATGTAGAGGTGGAGCAGGAAAGGTGGATGACCATGCACACATTTTCTGAAGTTTCTCTGCAGTGTTAGCAGACCTTCTACTAATTTATACCTTTGCTCTTAGTGACAAGAAGAGTGCTCTTTGCACTGAATTGCTATGGCACACCCCCACCTTTACATTTCACACATTTTGAGAGTCAGTCCTTTTAAAGAATAGCATTACTCAGTGATCACTCAGGGCTTGTTACATTTGGAAGAAAAGATTCATCTAGAGTTCAAGACTTTTGCTAAGTCTGGACCTCAAGAGACATGAGACTGGCAGGAGAAGTAACTGCTGCCATATAAAATAACATGGCTTGTACAGCCAGAAAAAAAAAAAAAGAAAAAGAGAATTAAAATCTTAGCTTAATGACTGACAGAAAAGAAATACCAAGTCATGTAAAGGATGAGAAAGGGTAGGCACCATCTGCTACTCTGTGGAGTAGGATTATAAAATGCGTCAGTCATGCCATCGATGAGAAAAGCAGAGAAAATGCTGCATGTCACGGCATCTGTTATCGCAGGTAGAACTTTCAGGAAAGAAAAAAAGCCTGATATAGTGCAGAGAAGCTGCTGCTGATGGTGATATGACTCCAGCACTCCTGAATGTTGAAGATCTAGATTACAGGGATATTCTCCATCCTGATGGAGGAGGAAGCATACAGGAAATGCAAGGATGATTTAACATTTATCTTAGTCTTTGTCAATACAGAAAACATTAAATATTCCTACTGCAAGAATTTCTTTTTTTCCATGTAATGTCACATCCATCCTATTTCTAAACTAATGGTTTTGTGTGAAACACTTAAAAGTTCCTTGAATTAAAAGTTCGACAATGTTGAAAAAGTTATTAGTTCTGCATCTAGTCAGAGAGGCAGATATTTGATTTCCATGACATTCAAGTTCTCAAGAGAAATACATTTAACACAGCATCAGGGTTGTTGGTAGCATGCTTTTGGCCAAAGAGAGGCTGGTCAAGGTCAGAGGACAGAAGGCCAGGTCTTCCAGTGACCAACAGCTGCATGTGCAGAGAACAAGGCAGATTAAAGGGGCTGGGGTGCTCAGTACAAAGGTGCATGTAATATGCAGGTAAGTCCTCTTAGTGTTCTAGAAAAGGGTTATCTATTTTATTCTTCTTCGATAAGGCCTGGATCAGTGATGCCAGACTGTTAATATTGGAAAAACTGAAAGGTGGAGATAATAATAATATCAATCTGGTTTCCTACTGCAGTTTAGGGTCATTTGAGGGATGCAATTCGGAGTACTTATGTAGGATGCTTTGTACATATTTTGTCATTTTGTTTTCTAGCTTCCTACTGTATCAATATCTTTATAAAGGACTATTTATTAAATTTATGATTTTCCAGAAATATTATTTTACTGATCAGTTGTAAGAATATGGGTTCTTTTCCTCCCTCAGTTCTTCAGGAATGATAGAGATTCATGAGAAGTCAAAGGAAAGGTATTGTTCTCACTTTTGATTGTGGCAGAGACACTGGTTCATGTTGTAAGCTTCATAAGTTTGGGAATGCTAAAAGATGAAAAGGACAAACTTTTAACCTGAAGGTTAAATGTTGAACATTTTAGTTTTATCTTCTTTCACAAGTTTAGCATATTCAAACCAGAGATAATTTTCCAGAGAAATACCAGTTCTGATGGTATATACAGAACACCTATAATTTTTAGAGATTTAGTTCCATATGAACCCGTGGTAAGAGCACTGCTGATCAGATCCTGTCTCTGCATTGCCATTTAAATTGATGTCATGTGTCTGAGCTCAGAAACATCGCAGTTCATTTTTCATTAAGGTAAATCAGCAACAGACCTGCAATCATTTGACTCATTGAACAGGGGATAACATATGTATTTTGAAATAAGAGATTTGATTGCCTTTCTCTTGACCCTGCCCTTGCACTTTTAAATATTTGGTTTTATTTTGTTGCAATTCTATATATATTGCTCTGTGCACTTCAGATTCTGCCTGCTACTTCTATAAAAGCAGTTTCTACAGTAAGACACACATAATTTTGACATAGATTCATATAAGTTGATTCAAGAAAAAAAATACCTTTTCCATATCAATGTAGATTTCTTTCTTGATCTTAGAACAATAATACATAAGACCTAAGAGACATTTTGACATATGAATAAGAAAGAAACTCCTGGTTCCATTCCTAATGGGACAAAAGGTGAAATAATAAAAAAACTGCCAAAAAATAATAAAAACAATCAAACAAAAAATCCTCAAAATGAAAAACTATTTTAATTATTTTTAAATTTGTGTACATGTACAAATTTTACGCATACTACTATTATATGTATTTTATATAGATGTATATAGAAAGAAAAAGCTGTAAAATCTGTCAGGAGAATTTAGTAAATTTACAACTATTCATTCACAACTTGCCAGGAAATTTATGACTGTACTTTGTGTTTTTCTTGAAAGAGAAAAATATTCTGCCTTTCAGGTCCCAAAAGTACAGCTGGTCAAAAAACTTTCTTTTCACTAGAAAATGAATCATAATTTAGCTGGCATTCACTAGGATGACATAAATATGGAAAGCTAAGTTAACACTTTGAAAAATCCATAATTTGAAAACCATATTTTTTTAATGATTTGTATCTCAGTAGGAAAGAATATAATATTGAAAAGGAGACTCTCATTCTAACAGATTTAATTGGACTGTATTAGATTTCAAAGAGTATTTTGTTAATTTTATTTTGCAGTGATATCCTTAAATTGTATTACTTAGATATACAGATATTTAGATAAAATAATGCATAAATTGCTCATCTTAGAATTCAGCTTTTTGGAAATAAGTTTAGAGAGCATCTGCAAAATGAAAATCTAAGGTAATTGGAGTTTTTCAACAAATACTGAAGTTTATTGTAAAGAATATAAGTTTTGAATGACTTTCTCACTTTTTCCAGTGAATTATAATAATAAATTGTAATATTTTTTCTATTTGGGAGATGGAAAATACTGGTGACAATGGAAAATTAATGGGGAAAAAAAAGAGTTGAAAAAGAAAACCAAATAAGTTATAGCCTGTATTTTCTATTAAAGATTTGACAACTAATAATGACAGTGTTGGTGATTATGTGGATAAATGTGATGATCCCTTAGCAGTGTTTTCTAATCCTTTGAACAAATATTAAGACCTGTTTGATGAAGAAAATCATTCTACGCAACTATCTACTAGCACAAACAGCAAATTTTGTTTTGACATTTGGAGTTTGAACATTTATTTTGACTTGGCCATGACTGTTGAAGACACCTCCACACTTCTTGTATGTGTGCATGTTGGAACTCAAAATGTCTCTCAGACATTTTTAGAGGTTCCAGGCCTTGGTCAGAAGCATTTTAGACCCTGACAGGCATCTGGAAACAGCTGTGATTTTGAGTTTGAGCCATGAAATGAGTTACCAACTTTGAAGGTGGAACAAGCATTCACAAAGAGTTAGATAGTATAGTATAAGTAGTTACAAAACAGAGGGAAAATTTTTTAGTATTGTACAGGGGGGTTTTAACACCTGTACAGGGGGGTTTTCACTTTGTACATGGGGGTCAGAAGTTCTAAGATGGAGGAAAGTGGGCTGATCCTGTTCTTCCTTCTTCTTCTTCCTTGCCTCCATGTTCTTGGTGATGCTGGCATTCACAGATTGGTTTAGAGTAGAAAAGCACTTTGTAATATAGGTAGTAGGTATTGGGGAAAATCTGTAAACATATTGTACGTAATATATCATATAAAAGATAGCAGCAGCCCTGGGCGGGGGGAGAGAAGAAGAAGACACCAGACAGTGAGGGTGTCAGGGTGTGTGTGTGCCTCTGCCTGGGCTGCTGACCAAACAGCCACAGCCAGAGAAGACAATCTTTTAGATAACTGACAATAAACTGCCTTGAGACCGAACAGCAAAAGCCTGCGGAGTTTTTCTTTGGAAGCACGGGTTGGATGAGAAACATTACCACCACACGAGACCCCAGACCAAACCCGGGGTTCTCACATGTGCAGAGAAGATACGGGACTGATGGATCCTGCAAGAAAGAAGGAGAATGACTGTTTACAAGGGCATATAGTGGCAGGACAAGGGGGAATGCATTAATACTGAAATAAAGTAGGTTTAGATTAGGTAGTAGGAAGAAATTATTTACTCTGAGGGTGATGAGGTAATGGAAAGGAAGAGGTTGCCCAGAGAAGTTGTGGATGCCCCATCCCTGGAACTGTTCCAGGCTAGATAAGGCTCTGAGCAATCTGATCTAGTGAAAGATGTCTCTGTTCATAGCAGGTGTTGAAACTAGATGATCTTTAAAGAGCCCTTCCAACACCAGCTATTCCATGATTCCATGTATATTCTCAAAAGCATCTTTCAGAAGCCTTTGCAGAATTAATTATATTCTGCATTTTTTTAAATTTTGCTAATTTTTTATTACATTTTCCATACCAGGGCAGTGAAAAATAGAAACTGAAAGCACAGATATAGTTTTTCTTATGTTGTCTGCAATCAGCTGGGGGGCAAGTCTTAATACAGTTATTTGTGCTAAATTAACTCATTATAAAAATATATTTACATATATATAATCTAAGAGATATAAAAAAACAAAGACCTTGTAGAGTATTGGGAGGGTAAATGAAGAAAATGTATATGAATGCATACATACGCATATATACACACATTTATTTATAATATGTAGCCACGTAAATGAAGCTTGGGTCTTGTTCTCCGTACTGAACGTATTTCCAGTAACAGACAATTTTCCCCACAGATTTATTTCCTATATGAAATTATTAGCTGTGTAGTCAAAGGAAAGGAAATCGACATTGCAGCAAATTACCTTGCTTAGAGTCATGCAGTAAGTTAGTGATTGATTAGTGTTCCCTTTCATAGTCAGATGACTGATGTGTCCTTTATGTAGCAATGCTTCCTCCCCAGGAATAATAAGAAGGAAAATATCCACAGTCTTGAAGGGCAGTGTTTAAAAATGGAATTGTTTATTTATGATTTTTGTTAATGAATGCCACCTATTTTAAATTTTATTATTTTTGAAGAAAAAGCTGGGAACCGAGTAAAAAAAAATCAAGCAGAACTAAATAGAGATGTCAGTCCACTGGAAGCAGGAACTCAAAGTCCAGGTAATCCCTTAAAACAGCCCTCATTTAGAAACACCAAGGAACAATTTGCCTTCAATGATAATATAAAGAATCATTTATATCTCCTATACTTTTACTATCAGTATATGCATTCCTTTGTATACACTTGATAGATGTTACTAAATTGTCTTTATTTTGCTTAGCTATTATAGACAAGAATCCCTTCAACATTGTTGCAGCTTATTCTAGAAAGTCTTTACAAAGTATTTTAAAAAAAGAGTATTTTCTGGTCTTTTTTTTCTGTTTGAGTACACATAATGACGGTATGAGAGGGTCTTCTCTATTGATTTTCTGTTAAGTTTTACGTCACACTGTGACATTGTAGAGTGTCTCATCACCTGAGTGAATTACAACATTTTTTTTTTTAATGGCTGCAGCCTCAAATATAAGGAATCTATTGTTACTCTGCTGTTGCAGTGGGGTTTGCCAAAGTCCACAGGTGTATTGAAATATTCTTGTAATGCAGAGCTCTTAGTGGAACAGAACATACTTTGCTAAGATGTTGCTGAAATATTTGGTGGCCTTTCTGCTTTAAAGTAGGGTTTTTTCAGAACTTTTAATAATAAATATTAAAAATAAGACTTTAGAAAAATTTGGATATATGAGGCCATACCAAATATCAAAATTATACCTGCCCCCAAATCAATACTGTTTGATATCTTACTGTATATTTAGATGATGAAAAAAAGTTAGTTTCAAAGGCACTTTTGCTTTTGTAAGATAGAAAAGGGCTTAAATTCTTGTGGGTTTATTTTTCCATAAACAGAATTATTTTTATAGAGTATTTAGAAAAACAAGACAACCTCTCAGAGTATTTATCACCCCACTATTCCTTAATAAAAGATGTGGGAAGATTTGGAGTAGGCAGTTAAGGTCTGTAGGGCACCATAATCTGAGCTGTCAGATGTAAAGTATTGTTTTCTTTCTTTTCTTCACAGTTTATGTTTCCAGAAATGAGCTGAAACTCTCACAACTGTCATTTCTTTCTACCTTTGTAGATAATTTCATTTACAGACACAAACAATATTAGTAGAATTTTTTATTTTATATTTTAAGAAAAAAATTAAGTATATTAAAGGTTTATATTAGTTTCACTGGATGGATTCTTATGCCAGAAATAGCCTTAATGCCTAACAGAAACTTCTTAAGAAATAATTCATTACTGAGCATCAGGTCATAAACTGGTCCTCCACATCTAAGTTAGAAGCTTTACTAGGTCACATGGATGGTCATATTCAGATGTATTTATTTGAAGGCATGGGTGCCACTTCATAAGTGGCTCCAAAGGCAGACAGGGACTGAAGAATTCCTGGGACATAGCTTTATACACTGTGTACCAATTTTCATCTGATGCACACAAAACTGCCTGACATTGATAAACTGACATATGCTAAGTTACTTCCTGTGAAAGCCCAAATCAGTGGTAGAAAGCCTGGAAGTTGTCCCATTTCTCATGATGCAGGGTTTAGTTTCTCCCTGAGCATACTTCAAAGGATAGAGAAGATGCTCATGGCTTCTTCAAACTTTTACTAGTAGTACAAGGTCCACCTTGAATCATAAACATATCCTCTGAGGAGAATTAATATCTGCTATCAGCAAGATTTATGGTTATAACTTTGCACTGACAAGTGACTCTCTTCAAATCCCTAACATTCCTATGAGTGTGTAAGTTTGTACACAATTCTTCTATTTGGCCCAGATTAAATGGATGGGTTTTGTTTTTCCTTTTGTTTTTTGATAACTGAGAATATTTTGTATAAGAATGAGATAGTGGAAGGATTGTGCATTTCAGCTGAGGTACTCAGAATGCACAGCCTTGAAAGTAAAACATCACATGCTTAGCAAGTTCATGACAGCACTGAAGTACCTCTGCATATACAGTCTGTCATAAAAGTTTACCAAAACTTCAATTTGTGGAAGCCCCTTGTCAGACACTTGCTTCATGTACACAACAAAAATCAAGAGCATTATCCCAAAACTAGAGTTTGACCTTTTTCCTATGGATTTCTGCAACCTCTAGTTGAAGATGCAGCAATCTTCTTGCAGATGGAGGGTATGGATAGTATAAAGCAAGATTTCAGAGGAAATGAACACATATATATTCCTCTTTTGGTAACTGCCTATGGTGTGCAGATGATTTTTTAGAACCATCACTAATTATCAGTAAACTAAAAGAAGCTGGAAGTGGAAATAGCTTATGCCCTGAAATAAATGAACTACTTACAATGGGCAGTATAGCAAACTGACTGTGATTTTTATATTGATTCACTCAAAGCTTTTTATGGTTAATAAGCTGAGAATGACAAGTACAAGGAATATTATTCATATAATTAATGGTGATTTAGGGAGTCTTTATCCATAATTACGTTCATGTTAAACCTTCCCAAGCAGTATTGAACAAAGAACTGAAGGCTGTATTTGAGCAAAATTATATTGATTTAAACCCCAATTGTATCATTTTCTGAGGTCAGTGTTAGTTCTTCACTGCTTTATAGTTGTATTACTGATTTTTTCCTATTGTTCTCTGCACATTTCGCTGTTGCTATGTCTGTACAAAACAAAAAACAGTTGAAGCCCAAAAGCCCTGACTAAAGCTATACAAAACTAAATCTGTATAAATTAGGGTAAGTTCTGAAACAAAAAGTCCATAAGAAGGACTTATGTCTTCAGTGTGTCTGAAAATATAATGAGAAGTGATTTCCCCACTCTAAAGGAGTACATCTAAAGCACAACTAAATTTAATTTGGATAAAATAGTGTTCAGGCTCACTAAATACTCACCCAAAATAGATGAATGCTTAAAACAGGGAATTATCTTGGCATCTGTGAAGCAATTACTTAGTCTGTAATGAACTTTCAGTCGTATATTGAGAAAGGTCTCTTTCTTCTCAGTGTTCTTCTGGTAAAAGGGAGGATTATATAGCTCTCCTACCTAACAAGGCTGACAAATACTATTGCAAAATATTAATTTTTCAAATATTAAGGCAATGACAATTTAGGACTAGAGTTTTGTACAGTCTGAAAAATGCACTAGGAAAATGTTTAACACATTTTGAGAAGAATAAGAATGTCCTGAACATCTTTGCTGCTTTCATACAGTGACAGCTGTCACTACTGGACACAAAATGAGTACACAGAAGCTTGGTAAGTTCAAAAGAGAAAAGACTTAGTTTTATTCAAACATCTAGTATTTATAGAATTCTAAAGGTGACTGTGGATTGGAGGATGGAATTACTACCTCTCCAACCACACTAGTCCTAATATTAATCAAGTATTTCTCTCTACCTACAGAGAAATATGTAAACTATTATATTTATACATGAAATTGTGTGAGAACTCTGACTCTCAAATACGTAAACATTATCAGAAGGCTAAAGAAGTTTTATGAAAACTTTAAAACTTTCAAAAGAACTATAAAAGAAAACCTTACACTTCTAAAAATCAGGGCAACAGACACCTTTACATTTTATCCTGCACAGTTGAAAGGACTATTTATTCAAATGTTTCCAGTATGCAGTTTTGAATGCTTACATTGTAGTGAATGGGGAAGAATCATTTAATTTTAGATATGTATGTATATATATATTTATTGATTTACTTACTCACTTATTTACTTGAATACTACCTAAGCCTATTGCAATATGGCGAATAAGATAGTTTTCCTCCTCACAAAGATTTTCACTATATAATGACATATAACCTCTTCTGTATATAATTCTGTATATAAGAATATAAAATCTATCTTCACTCAGTGGAATTCCATCTTTCACTCTGAATTTTATCACAGTGACTTCCATAAGTTGCAATGTAAAGAAACAAGCCTGGAACTCCAGAGAGGATGACATTTCTTTACAGAAAATGCTAACTTTCATCAGCAAAAAATACCCACACTTACTAAAAGGTAGTGTTCTAAAGCTGAGGGAGATGCAGTTAAGACATAAGCAAACCCCAAGTATTACTTTTTATAAGTGGAAAAATAGCACTAAAACTAGTTAACTGCAGCCTGTAGAATAAGGTTCTTTATGCAGTGTTCTTCAATGATACCAGAATTTACTTGTCCTTTTGTTTCACTTGGACTAGTTAAGATGTCTGGGAAAAAAAAAAAACAAATAAAAGAGTAAGGAATTGAAAATATCCTCAATAACTTCTGTGAATGTGAGGGTTAATTAGGCCTTTGTAGTAGCTATGTCTGAGGATATTTTATAGAGATATTGAGTAATAAAAGCTATCACATTTGGAAAATTAGTTAGTAAATGAAGTTATATTTGTTCTGCTTCCAAAAGAAGGCCAGTGGACCTAATAAAACATATCTATTAAACTATACTATGGATAATTAACTGCTCTCATATCAATCTGGTAGCTCTTTGCATATTTTGATATTAATATTGTTTAAAGCTAAAACATCATTTGACCCAAGCTATATACTGCTTAGTATTTAAAACACAAAGGAAATATAATTTCTATATAAAGAAATGAATCAAAATGCTTGTACTTTGGAAAAAAATATGTTTTGATGTTGCCTCCTCTATCATAAATGTGAAAGATGTGCTTTATAGAAGAGAAAGTACTGAAACAAACAATATATAATGAAAAAAAACAAACATGCAGAAAAAACCATCATTGGTAGGAAGGCATATTAATCACACATAAAAGCAGGCACATATATAGAAAGTGGTTTGAAACCAATGTCTTGAGCTGTACCAAATTTTCTACAAAATACGAAAACCAAAAATAAATCAGTATTTTTTAAAGGGGCAAAATATGCAAACGTAGTTATTGGCGAGGTACTATTTTGTCTTTATCTGTATTCTCTTTATCTCTCTATGTTTTCTACTTTGGGAACCTCAAGTGACATCATGCAGGCAAATTCAGCAATGAATAATGTACTTTTTATGCAGTTCTTTCCTTTGAAGAATTCAATGTTGAAATATTAATTAGTTCTCTGTGTAAGTCCTAGATAGCTTTTCCTCAGCAAAGCCTTTACAGAATAAGAGAAAATATTTATCCCCTTCCATCCTAAAACTCTAAGTAAGAACAGGCAGGAAATGGCATCAAAATATTTTGAGCTAACTAAAAAAAAAAGCATTTGATTAAGCCCAAGTAGAATTTTGGTCTGCAAATACTCACCTGCTTCTGTGCCTCCTGTGAGATAAAGATTCATTTCTGGACTAATTTATGTTATGGTGTTTGGAATCAGAAAAACCTTGCTTGCAGTTAGCTTTCTTAATGAGTTACACGCAACTCAAATACTAAATATTTCCATGACTTCTGATC
This sequence comes from Lonchura striata, assembly GCF_050655825.1. Taxonomy (NCBI): domain Eukaryota; kingdom Metazoa; phylum Chordata; class Aves; order Passeriformes; family Estrildidae; genus Lonchura; species Lonchura striata. Next base: position 102,295,924 of record NC_140704.1, read on the forward strand.
TTTTTCTGTGACACACACAATGCAAATTGCTAGAAAAAAATTATTAAACTTTTATATTAACTCTTACTAAAACAGCACTTGACAATATTGTAAAATTTCATCCACATCAGATTTGGAAATGTACATATGTGCACACCCTTTCCTAAATATTTGGACACAAATTGAAAACTGTGCAAGCATTATGAGGAGATGATAGTGATTTTATTTCTTATAAATAAGAGCTAAACATTTTGTTTGCTTCTGGATGCTTCAATTTAAAAATTTATATTGTTGAATCTGAGTGGATTTGCTTCTGAAAAGTCAAAGTCTTAGGCAAGGAAAAACCACAGAATTGTAATTTCATGTCAATTTCTTGGTCTTTATTATGCAGTTAACAGGAAAAATCTGAGGTAATCATCTTCATAGTTCAAGACCATTTTTTAATTGTTACTATTATCTATTAACTTAATTAAATCTGCCAAGTTTCTATATGCTTTTGAATTCATCAGATATTTCAAACAACTTAATTATTATTGTGTCTTTCTTAATGAATTTACTGTCTTGATGCTAAACTGTTGGATGCTTTTCATCAGGTATTATATCAATCTATCAAAATTGTATAAATCTATCAAAACGCAGTAATGTGAGAAGTACTCTTTTAATACACACTGGTTTAAAATCCTTAAGAACCTCCAGAAAATCTGTATTTTCAGCATCAGAAGATCTATAGCTTTTTAAAGTTGCCAGAGCCTCTTTTACACAAAGTTGGCTTTTTAAAACATGCATTTAAATGGCCATGAATATTACATGTTATGCAGATTTCATTAACATTATTTTATTTTACTTAAGCAGGAAAACATTGCCATTTTTATCTGACATGTTTTGCTTTAGCTGCACACTTACGCAGGCATTTGCAAAGGCAGACAGGCAGTAGTCCTAATTGAACACTAAGAATAGGATGCACTTTGAAAACAAGAGAATGTGTGCTTGGCAGGCTGCTGGAACAGGGAAATGTCATCTCTGTAATTTGTAGTTAGTGCCATTCTATAGCACACTTGTAAGCACAATTCTCTACTGTCATGTCCTGATTCAGTCAGGTGTCTAACAAAAAATGGGGGCAGGGGCAGGGGCAGGGGCAGGGGCAGGGGCAGGGGCAGGGGCAGGGGCAGGGGCAGGAAAGGAAAGGAAAGGAAAGGAAAGGAAAGGAAAGGAAAGGAAAGGAAAGGAAAGGAAAGGAAAGGAAAGGAAAGGAAAGGAAAGGAAAGGAAAGGAAAGGAAAGGAAAGGAAAGGAAAGGAAAGGAAAGGAAAGGAAAGGAAAGGAAAGGAAAGGAAAGGAAAAATACTGTGTCTACATTGCAATTGTCTCCTGCTATCCCAAATATTAAGATATAAGAACAGTTATTAAGATATAGACACTGCAGATGTCAAGAAGTTTGATTTCTTAGAAATTGATAGGAAGACGTAGAAATGTTCTAAGCGCTTCAATAAATTCTTATATATTCTATTCGGTCCACGATTTGGTACAATTTGCAGAGGGAGGAAATTAATTATTTTCTAGCAAGGGAAGGCCCCAGGGTTCTTATTTTTCTGGGGAGAGGTAGCAGTGTAGAGCTTGATGCAAAAAAAATTAAGTGCTTAAAGAGATTCAGTCTTTAAGCCAACAGATTCTTTTATTTGAAACGTAAGTGGTGAGAAATAAGCCGCAGCAGAAACCACTTTATTCTTGCCAATACCTAATTAGACCTTTGGAATAACTTGTTCTCAGTTTGGCTTCTGGTCAGTTTCAGAGGATGCTCTTTGAGTACTTTTTGTTTCCTTACAATTGCCTTTGTAAATAAAAAGGTTTGTTTTGTTTTTCTCCCATGGGATTCCATGTGGTGAGGGAAGTTATTAGCTCCACTTTCCAAAATGATTGCCTATTAAAGCCATTTAGAAGCTATAGGCATTTTGTTGAAATTCTATGCAGCGTATTCATATTTACTTTGGCAAGCTTAAAGAATTTTTTGAGAACTAGGAAAAGGTTGGGGGCCAGTACATTAAAAAAAATCTTTTCATGGTTTCTCTGCACTAATTTAACTATTATTTAAAATATCCTCTGGCAGCATTTGTAACATTAATTGTCTAATGATTTTCTCATATTTAAACCATGGTAATTAAACTGTGTAGGGAGTATTTCTTATTCCTGCTGCAATAAAATGTTTTCACTCGATTGAAGCTGAACTGCAATTTGGCCTTTATGTTTTAAGGGGAAAAAAGCCACAGGACTGCTGGGAGAAAATGGATCAATTAAACAATGTTCTTTTGTAATGAGGGTTACATCATTCTGCCAGTGATAAAAATCTGTAACTGAAGCTGTCACTAATGATATATGCCATCTTCTTAGCCCTCACGATACTAACCTATCAGGAGGCAACTATAAGGCTTAACTTTTTATTGATTCTTGAATGTTCTGTTACAGAAGTCAGTAAAAAAATGAAAAATCAGCTTGTTAGAAAATAATAACTTTATGATCAGAGGCTACCAGAGGCTGAGAACAGCAATACCATTATTGGAATGGAAATACATTTTTGGCACCTGGGGCATCAACCACCACTCTAGGAAGCCTGTTTCAATATTTGACTACCCTTCAAATTTACCCATTCCCATGCATCCTACCATTGGATCCCAGGGAGAAGATCTCAGCACTTCCCCAGTTTCTCACCTCAAGAAACTGCACAAAGCAATGAGATCTCCCCTGAGCCTCCTTTTCTCCAAACTAGACAAGTCAAAGTCCTTAGCAACTCCTCACAGATCTGACTTCCAGCCCTTTCACCTGCCTTGTTGCTTTCCACTGGATGCATTCAAGGACCTTCACAACCTTCTTAAATTGTGTGCCCCAGAACTGCACACAGTGCTAAAGGAGAGGCTGTAGCAGTCTGGCATACAGGGGAATAATCGCACCTTTTGACTGGTCAAGCAAGAAAAGGTCAAGCAAACCTGAACAAGCAAAGAAAAGCAAAACCAGAAATTAATTCACTATTTCTTATACAGTGTCAGACAGTGGTGCTTTGTGGAAAGAAAGTCCTCAGCACACATAATGTCTACTTGGAAAAGACAAAACCGGAAAATAAAACCTGGGGACTTCTATGTAAGTCTTTGATCTGTCCAATTTCTGCAAATGCATTTATGTCCTTACTCAGCCACTGGTTTGGCTTTAAGGATGATTTTAATGAAAAAAGCTGCACTCAGAATTCCAAATACGTTTGTGAAGTGCAGTTATATGGATTTGAGGAAAGGACAGCAAATCAATTAATATGTTTGTTCAGCAAAGCAACCAAAACCGAAACCAACAATGAAAATCTGCTATTGGGTACCATCATGGTTTAACCCCAGCTGACAAATAAGGATCCCTAAGCTGCCTGCTTACCAGATCTCCTTCGTCCCCCATAGGGGAGGATAGAGAATAGTAAAGAAAATGTAAAACATCATGGGTTGAGATAAAACCAATTTAATAATTAAAACAAAATACATTACCACTACTACTAATAATTGTATTGAAAAGGAGAGGAGAGAGGAGCAAAACCCTCCTCTCTTGTTTTTCCTGTAGAAACACAAGTGATACACAACACAATTGCTCACCACCCACTGACCAAGACCCAGACCATCCCTGAACAGCAATAGCAGTTCCCAGCCACCTCTCCCCAGTTTATAGGGAGCATGACATTCTGTGGTGTGGAATATTCCCTTGGCCAGGGCAGGCCAGCTGTCCTGGCTGTGCTTTCCTTCAGGTTCTTGTGCATCTGCTCACTGGCAGAGCATGAGACAGTGCAAAAAGCTTTATTTAGAGTAAGCACCACTGAGGAACTACCAAAAACAACTACCAGTGTGTCATCAGCATGATTTTCTCTGTATATACTAAATAAATAACACAGCACTTTAGCAGCTACTGTGGAAAAAAAATTAATCTCAGGTAAAATCAGGACACATACCTTCCCAGAATACCTCAGGATTGCCTCAAGGACAGATTTGATCCTTTAAAAGTATTGCAAGGCTGAGTCCTCCTATGGTTTCTGTATATGTCTGCACATGGAAGGGAATCTCTGTTCACAGACTTGCATTCTCAAAGATGGATGAATGTTAGAGCTGATGGATATGAGATACAGAGTGTGGGAATGAGGTAATCTTATCTCTACACAGAGAGGACAGAGGAATATATTTATCTTTTGCTGGGTAAATGCTATCATAGTAATTGCTGACAATATATCCATTCCTTAATATTTCTGTTGTTCAGGTCCTTGTTATTCAAACATTCTGCAAAAACAACAAAATAAAATGGGAGATATCATAGGCTAGTAATTACAATTCAGTCTAGTCACTATTTCCTCATTTTACTACAGATGCCAGATGTAATTTAACCCATTCAAAAGCAGGAATTAATCCTTTAAATTATGTTCTTCAGTGTTTTTTTCTTCCTTTTTATCTGTTTTCTGTTAAGGTGACATTAAAAATGTTACAGATAGTTACCCCTAAATTTTATACAACAAATTTTGCATGTAACATTCAAATCTTGTTTATAGTCAGAGAAAGAACACACGATGCACACATAATCACAAGAATGTATTGCTAATGCAAGTCATATCTTGAAAGTCTCAGTATTATTAGTCCAAATCTCTTCCTCATAGGAAAAGAAAGAATAATAATGTGACTTAGAAATTGCAGTTATATATTATATAATGAAGTTATATTATCCTACCCTGTTTTTTTGCAGTTATGTTCACCTTCCTCTGCTCCTCTGGGTGGCTTCACTCTGGTGCTGGTGACGAATGCCAATGTTAGCAGCTAATTGCCAGCATGCAAGTCCTTTGCCAGGAGGAATATGATATTTATGTTGATGCTTTCTTATTCCTCACTCTTCAATCTACTTTGTATAATTTTTATATGTTTATTAACATACATTTATACATTTTTTTGCTTCCTTCACTGGTCCACAACTTCTTTTTGCATCCAAATTTACTATATACCCATTACACATTAGAGACCATTTCTTTGAACTCTTGTTAAACATAAAATCAGCTTTATCAAGCTCCAGTTTTCCATGTCTTTGAGTATTTTGCAGAGGTTTGCAGCTGTGAGTGTTCCAGTGCCAGAAATTCAAAGCTGAGAGGTTATTATAATTTATAATGGAACATAACAACTTGGAGAGGAAAGAAGGAAGGAAGGAAGGAAGGAAGGAAGGAAGGAAGGAAGGAAGGAAGGAAGGAAGGAAGGAAGGAAGGAAGGAAGGAAACTGACTTGAAGTTCAAGCCAAACTGTATTTCTAAGACTCAAAGGAATATTTTCCATTTTGTATCCCTTCAGATTTATCTTTTGTAAGACTATAGACCCCATTGGTGAACAGATGTTTCTCAGAATTTCTGAAGAGCTGTCAGTACCATCAGTATTTATTTTAATTGGCTGCATAAGTCCTACAAAGCATCAGTGGATCAGGCTTTTAAAATAATATGTACTGTGATTTGTGTACACCAATATGAGTCTTTATCATTTTAAGAGGTGTCCTTGCCCACAAGAGAAGAAGCTGCCATAAAGCTTTTTCATACTATTACAGTTTTAAGTAGCAAATGTATTGCTATGTACATAGAACACATTTGAGTAAAAGTTGCCCTTGGGACCTCAAATCTTTATTATTTCCATATTATTATCACTTAAAGGGGTTCAATCATAACAATATCTTAGTACAGGATTGTGGTTTGTTTTAAAATATTTGCTCATCCTACTTTGAAATAGGCAACTAACTCTCACTATTTAGAACATATGAATTAAAAAAAAAGGCTGGACTGGGTCAGATTTTGAGTAGAAAACCTTTGCAGTTTTCAGTGACAGGGAAAAAACCCTGAAGTGCTTTACAATGTGGGATCATGATACAGCATTGATAAAAATTTGCATTATACTTGTAAGAAGATTAAATATCATTTATTTCACTATGCAGTACATAATATACAAATTATATTATTTAACTTACAAAACAAGATTAATATATAATTTATTATAATACCTTGTAATTTAATTGTTTGTATCTGTAATTATTAGTATATTTCTTGTATGGCAAGCACTTGAGTTTAAATTTTTCCCTTACTTATTGGCATGAAAAATATATCCTTACATCCCTTTCTACTTGTCTTTGCTTGAGGCTGTGCCTGCAACTTACAAAGACTATCAAAGGAAAATGGTGACTGAGATTCAAACTGTATTGAGCTAGAGGGATACATCATTCTTTTAAAGTTTACTTTAGAACTTTAAGTCAAGAATTTTTTTAAAAATTCAGTCAGTTCAGTCATCTCTAATACATGAAACAGCATTTGAGTTTTGCTAGTGAGTTTATGTTTAGCTTTCTACAAGATTTGCAAAAAGTCTCTCAAAGAGGAGAGAAACAAAGAGCCTTTAAAGTCCAATAGCAACCTGGAATGATTTTAAAGTTGTAGTGGAATATAGCATTTTTATTTGTCATTTTTTTGCAAAGAAATAGTGTTTTGGGATGCAAAATGTTTTGCTTGCTGTATAGTTTCTCAGAGAGAGAATCCATAAAGTTTAATAAAATATTAATTTGGTCATTATAAGGATATTTGAAAGTTAAAAATATTAGTTTTTTCCAGTATAAGAGAAAAAAGTAAAACCAGAATTTTTTGGCTTTGGATTATGGAAACAAACACTAGGGGTTTGGTATATCTGCATTTTGGCTCTGGATAAATACTCTTCATTCCACCACAATTTAATGGTTTGAATATCCTCTGTCACTTCCTGGTTTATAGTGCAGGAGCATCTCCATATTTCCTTTTTGGGTAACCTTTGTTTCCCACTAGTGAGGATGGTAGAATTTCCCAGCTGTCTAGTTGGTCTCATATTTTTCTTTGGGATTACATGCTGCAATAAGAAGAAAAGCTTGACTCATAGCTATGCATATTTGCAGAGGTTGCAATTTTCTCTATTCTATGCTCTCCAAATCTCATTCAGGGGTCAGAATGCATCACATCGCGTTTTCTTTACACACCTATGTGAGACCACAAAAGGGAAAGGAAATGTTAGGAAAATGTTTGTTTGATACCATAATAAAATAATCTTCTCCTAAAACCATTTTGATAAATTTCCATTGCATTATACTACTTGCTTAACTAGTTAATACTTGAATTAAGTGAAATTAGAGTAGTTTTTATTCATTTAGTTTCTGATATATGCTGAGAAATTTGGCACACTTTTTGAGTGACAGCACTTTTCTTGAAAGAAACAACAATGCTATTGTATATGATACATATCATTTCATATCTGAGAAGATGAATCATCTATATTAAAAATGTAATTTTTCTAATTTTATTATGTTATTGAAATTTGAAAAGTGTGTGTAAGCTTTTCTCTTATTTTTGTCTTAGAAAATAATTTTGTGAAGCTGAAATTTTGTGTTCTAATAGTGTAAAAAGCCCTCTGAGAATTGATATGCTGTATTTTGCCTCAAAGAATTTTTTTGGCACTCAAAAGTAAGCTGAAATACTTTCATCAACCTTTGTGTTATTTTTTAGAAGCAGGTGTTCCAAAAAACATAACTAGAATCCACATTAAATGCTTTGTTTCTTGAACCCAGCCAACACAAAAGTGAGTCATCCCTGTCAATCTACTGATTTCTTGCCTGTGAGAAAACATATTTTCCAAAAACAGCATCTGTGCCACAATCATAAAGAAATAATAAAGTGTTAGAAAAGATCTAGAGCTTTTCCTTTCAAGAATTCCACAAAGAAAACTTTCCCAAAAAGGAAGCCCACATATAACATTTTTTCTTTACCTCTTCCATGTATGAGGTGTAAATGCAAAAATTAGATCTGCCAATTGTTTCAGTAGAGGACACAGCTCTTTAAGGTGCTGAGTACCAGCCAAAAGCAAAGGCAGGTGCATACAGTTCTTTTTGGGATGTCAGCAAAACTTTGACAATGGTTAGCTTTTATGAAGGAAAGTTCCTTATTTTTTCCTCCAATGGCAGAATGCAAAGAGATCCCTTATTTCCATGCATGACTGATAATATGAAAATCAACGTGAATAAAAATCCAAGTTGAAATCTTGTCCCCATGTGTATTAGAGGGTGGATTAGAGAAGGTGGTACATTGCCCTGCTGTTATTCTGAATAAACCCTGAACACTTATTATTGCAGTGTCCTTGCCAGGGGTTGCACTTGACTCTTATATACCTTAGAGATTTGAAATATTTTGCCCTCACAGTTCAGTTGATGGATTTCTATCCTAATATTAAATTCAGGTTAATGAATTAAACATTCTATTACATTACTGCCTATATCCTACTGAGGACCCTTATTTTTTTATAAACTCAAGTGGAGCCATCACAACAAATGATTCAGCCCATGAAATTCAAATTTTTGGTGTTTTCTAATTGTAATTTTTTGACTTTAGTGTAAACAACATGTGACATTAAAAATGTGCTATATAAGGCATAACTTACAATTCAGGCCCATGGGCTCCCCTTTGTTTAGAGATACTCTTCAGGTCCAGTGATACCACATATGGCTTTCCAAGTTAAATAATGTGAAATATATTAACTACTACCCAAACCTATAAAGATAATTAACGTAATTTCTATGTCATTCTAATGTGTCAACTTATGTGTAATTTTTAGCAAGTTTTGTCAGTATTGATTCAACTTTTACTCAGGCTTCTCTTCATTTAAACTGGTAACATTTCTATGCCAGTAGAAGAATAAATAAACAATCATACAGCTATAAGCAATTCTAAAAAATGCTTAACTGGAGTAATCACAACATTAATTTCTTTGCCTGTTTGTCACATTGTGCTTGAGTTCTGTGTGGTATGAGTTAGTGAAAGGCCCTTCAGATATTAACCCAGGAGGTGCAGAGCAGACTCCAGCTTCTGCAGGATTTTCAGCTCTGTTGTGGGCTCTAGGAGATGATTTTTTTGGGTAACCTTGTTAACAATGGGGAAAAATCTTCCCAGAAAGAGCTAGGTGACCTTCTTCTCACCTGGGAAATGGACTGTGCAGAGGTAGCTGCAGTTCTCTTCCATGTTTCAGCTATTACAGGCAACAATTTCTTGGGCACTACAATCCCAGGAGCCTACGATGAGGACACAACACAGAGACATAAGTTTCAGCAGGATCTGTATAATCAGAAAGGCCTACAAATTCATTGAGTCCTTTAATGTTCCTTAAACAGGGAATATAACCTCACACCTTGGCTACAAGAAGGCTGGTAAAAGCCTTAAGAATTTGCATTTCTCACTTTTATTTTTTTAAAGTCTATCGTGTTTTGTTAATCATGCTGACATTTATGACTCTAAAGCTAGCACTTTCTTTTTGTTTGGTTTTTAAACATGTAAAAAGTCAAGAATCAGCCTGCTGAAAGATACCCAGTTGGAAACTAATAGTTTTCCTCTTCTGAAAGCAGCAGTATTTAGCAAATTTGGTTTAAATAAAGCCTACAGTACAGTGAAACCAGAGTCCTACTATTACACTTGAAGCAAGATCTGGTTTTCCTCATAATTTTCTTTTTTTTTTCTTTATTTTTCTTTTTTGTTGTTTTATCTGTTAGTACAAAAAACTATGCTTTATTATTCATTTTTCATTATATACATATAATAAGAGCTTTAGAAATTGAATAATATTTTTACTATATTGAAACTTCCTGCATTTCATTGTCTGGATTTTGCTTCAGTTCTTGTCAGAAACATGCTTTGGGCATTTAATAAGTCTCTGTGTCCCATACCTGATGTGCCATATGTGCTTGCCTGCAGGATTTTAATTTACAGCAAGGTATCCTGCTAATGAAATCTCTTCCTATATTGTTTCTTTTTCCTTAATAATACACCCAGGTATTGCTATAGTGCTTGTCAAAAATTAAAAAAACCCCTAACTCTAGTACTAAATTTGCTGCATGAATATGAACTCAGAAGTAGGACTTGAAAATTTGCTTACACATGTAGTTGTTATATCCCCTCAATACAGGGGTATCTTAAGTTGATTGGCAATAAAAATTTAAATTAAAAACATTTTATTTTTTATCTGTTTTTATCTTTAGATATTATTCCACTGTTTCATTTCATCTGTATACTGCTTAACATTTTTTTCCCTGTTGTGCCTTTAAAATTTTACCCTATAAAATATCCTTTTTTTTCCCCTTAATGTCCCTTATTTCTTCTTTTTAATTAGTGAAAACTTAACTTCAACAAACTTTCTTCAAGGTTACCCTGATGTGAAGGAAAGTGGTCTCATTTTCCTTGCAGAAAGGCTAATTATTCAAAGCTTCAGAGATCTTGTTACTCTGCCTATACAAATGTTGAACCCGTAGGAGATTCTTAATCCGAGAAGTACTTTAGCAATTGCCACTTCTGTTGTTCTCGTGATTGAACTCTTGGGAAGAGGTTGCCTCCAAGCAATATAAATATGCATTTTTAATAATACTTATAAAAAGAGAACTGGAGGAATCAAGAATAAGCCAAAAAAAAGATATGTTGTTCCATTATATCACTTTGAACGGTCCCATTATATTTTAGTTATTGAACTTGAGACATTTAATTCAAGGCAGTGATTACAGAGTGATCAAGTGCCTCCTTTTAATTAAGGCCTCAATAAGAGTTCCATTAGTATCCTGTATGTCTTCTTTCTTCCTCTCCTCCCTCCCCTTCTTCTTTTTACCTTTGGGTGTTATTTTTTTTTTCCCAGATGAACTTTTAAAGGGAATTGAAACCATCCTGAAAGTATGAATAAAATTGATCAAGTTGTTCCCCAAAGAATAATTCAGAATTTCTCTTTTTCAATGAATTCCAGGCAGGCAATTCTTTTCTCTTGTAAGAACTACTGATAATCAATTTTCTGTGGGGGAAGTAAAAATGACAATGCACGTTTATGCTCAATTCCTCCAGAAATCTGGCTTTTGTTTTGTATACAACCATACGAATGACAGTTTTTAATGTGGTATAGTTCATGTGAAATTTGGTCCCTGAGCACAGCAGGAGTGGAAGGGGACCAAGACATCCAGAATGAGGGTCAAACTGCTTACCCAAGTTCTCTAGTTGCTGTCCCACAGATGTTACACAGACTTTTACTGTGCTGATATATAAACTCATGCTGTGTTAAATGCTTAAACTGATGATTCATCATCCCCAGTTCTGGTAAGAATTCAGAAGATGGGGCCACATCATACTGAGCATGTCATGGAGTAACATGGCTGAAGGTTCAGAAATAAATCCTGAGGCTTATTGACAGGCTGGTTAAGAAGACTGGAAACTGAAGACAATATTTAGCTCACATTTTATCAAATAACTCTTTCATGACATGTCTTTATCTTTCTAACATATTTAGTTACTTCATTTAATACACTTGTTCTATCCAGATCATAATATTATTTTGTAGAGGGTAAAGGGAAAATTAAGAGGTTAAAGAACACAGATTTAAAATGCTCAGAGCTGTTCTAATTGGCAGTTCTTTCCTGCAGAGGTATGAACTGCATGGGAGAGAGATTGATCTGTAGCTCAACTTCGTAAACTGCTTTCAAAAAGCATTCTCTGTTGCAGAATGGATATGTTCTTAAATTATCGACTTTGCAAACTTTTCCTGTCACATTTATGCTTAAAGTTTCACGTTTATTTGGTGGTGTCTAAACAGTGGGGTTTATTTGGTGGTTTTTTGGTGGTTTTGTTGTTTTTGATGTCTCTCACACAAAGTGATTGGAATCAGGTTTACTACAGAAAACTCCAGAAATTTTAGGGAGTTTGAAAATAATTCAAAAGAGCTTTCCCCATGTTTTATAACAGTTTTGGGAGAACCAGAAGATCTGATGCCTTATTCAGAAGCAATATAGTTGTATAAAAATATTCACATTTAATCAACATTTAATAGTGTTTATTTCTTCAAGTCGTGAAAGGTTTTGGTATTATGGTCCTTTTATAGCATTTGTATTATGGTCATGTATTTGTTTGCTTGACATTCTTGGAATTTTAAAGACAAGAGGATAACACAAGATAAAGTCATTGATTTCTCTAATCTGCTGGTCCTAAACTTGTTGCCATTTTGAAGCAAAGAGCTTCATGTATATTTGATTGCTGAAGTTGAGCAGCAGGACACTGCATGGGATGTGTGAGCTCTTGTTTCACTCCCACATTGTCAAGTGATCCCTTGTGCCAAGCTGATGGCTCAGAAAAATCCTACTCTCCTAACTGCATAAACAGGAATTGGCTGTTTGTAAGGGGATATGCAAAACACTGTTTGCTTTTTATTGACATTTCTCTTCCTGCAGCACATTTCAAGAAAGGTCATTCCTTCTGTTCCTTCTGTTTCTTCTATTGATGATTCAAATTACACTAAGTGATCTGAATAGAAATACAATGCCATTAACACCCTATGGTGCTAACCTTTATTTTAATGAAATATTAATTCCTAAAAAACAAGCAAGCTGCTGAGGTCGGTGGCGTGGGGATAGGTGGGCTGGTGTGTATAAATTAGGTTTGTTGTAGCTCAAGGGACAGGAATAGAGTGGCTGAATGTGGCAGCCTTCAACCAGTCCTTCTTTTCTGGTTATTTAGGTAGATTTAAATATTAAGTGATTCTTAGGGAGTCTTTTGGCAGACAATTTAATCATCCTCTCTCACATTAATTGTCTTTAAATATTAAGTTTTCTTTGAGAATAAGATCTTCAGGACAAGAACCAAGCCTTCATCTATTCCCTCACAGAGGCTAGTGGAGTTCTGCGTATTTTTAAGTCTGAGCACTTTTATAAAATGAACATTAATTAAAACAGATATTTAATCTTCCCTAACTCTTACCAATAGTCTGGAAATTGGGAGTTTTAGAGATAAAACAATTATATTGTTAATTATTTTATTGGGAAAAAATGTGTCCTATATCTTCTGCTTTTGCAGAAGATGATGAGTAGCCTGTCACTATAATTTACCAAAATTGTCATCAATGAATACACAGTCAGATATAGGTGGGGAAGTAGTAGGCAAGTAGAGATGTAAATGTATGTGAGACAAAGAAAGAACACTCATGTGAAGCTAAGATGGAAGGAAATAAAAAGAATTATTTTGGGGGGATAACTTTGCCTCTTTGCAGAAACAAAACTGACTCTGTACAAAAAGAGTGGACAGACTTGTTTGTTCTTTGTCCTCTTGAAAAGTAAAATCTTTCAGTATCCTATGTTTTGACACCCTGCCATTATTTTGTACTTGAACTATGCTCTGTGGTAGGTCTTAAGGAAAATTGCAGCTTTATACCTTCAAAACAATATAATCAACACTGGGAAAAAAAGGGTGTAATCATCATCTTTTTGCTTTTAGGATGGATCTTCATAGAATTATGGTTAAGACTGATAAATGTCATTGCCTATGGTACTACAGGACTCAAATCATTACTGATGAGCAAAATAATTTTAAAAGGTTAAATTTACTGTAGTTCTTGCCTACATATATCTCCAACTTCACAAATCTCTTTTGGCAAGTTGTCAGAGTAAACTTCAAAGCTGCTTGGTTACGAACATTGAAATTTTATTATTTGAAAAGATTTGTCTAATTAACATAATAAGTATACTTTGAAATGAAGACCATTGCAATTTGCTGTATAGAAACAAATGATAAAAACACCTGCTACTTTATAGCCTGTGTGTTGGAACTCAAAATGTCTCTCAGACATTTTTAGAGGTTCCAGGCCTTGGTCAGAAGCATTTTAGACCCTGACAGGCAGCTGGAAACAGCTGTGATTTTGAGTTTGATCCATGGAATGAGTTACCAACTTTGAAGGTGGAACAAGCAGTCACAAAGGGTTAGATAGCATAGTAAAGGTAGTTACAAAACAGAGGGAAAATTTTTTTAGCATTGTACAGGGGGGGTTTAGCACCTGTACAGGGGGGTTTTTACTTTGTACATGGGGGTCAGAAGTTCTAAGATGGAGGAAAGTGGGCTGATCCTGTTCTTCCTCCTTCTTCTTCCTTTCCTCCGTGTTCTTGGTGATGTTGGCACTCACAGATTGGTTTAGAGTAGAAAAGCACTTGGTAATACAGGTAGTAGGTATTGGGGGAAAACTATAAACATGTAATACGTAATATATCATATAAAAGATAGCAGCAGCCCTGGGCAGGGAGAGAGAAGAAGAAGACAGCAGACAGTGAGGGTGTCAGGGTGTGTGTGTGCCTCTGCCTGGGCTGCTGACCAAGCAGCCACAGCCCAGGAAGTCAATCTTTTAGATAACTCACAATAAACTGCCTTGAGACCGAACAACAAGAGCCTGTGGAGTTTTCCTTTGGAAGCACGGGTTGGATGAGAAATTTCACCACCACATGAGACCCCAGACCAAGCCTGGGGTTCCCACACCTGTGTTACATTTTTTTTTTCAGATCAGTGTTTGGAATAGAAAAATAAAAATGATAATTTTTTCATATCTGTAAATATTATCAAATATAGCATAAAATATCTTTTTTGTACATTAAAGCAGATTAAATATATTTAGTCAACTATTAGTAATCTATTGTATTTATTTTAAAGCTCTAAAATAATAAGACAAAATCATTCTTATTTAGAATAGAAAAGTCCAAACCATCGTTTCTTCAAGTTAAAAATGTTTAGATAGAAACATTGAGGGAGTAAATTCAATTGTATCTGGTTTTGACCAGCTCTGCAGGTGTATTAGATTTAGTCTCCTATTTGGAGGATGTACAAAATTACTCTAGTGAAGAAAGGGGTATTTTTGAGGGTTTGTCAGGACTGTGTTAGTGCTTTTGATGTTTTTCATAGGTTTGACATGCATTTATGGTGTGCAAACTGATAAGAATGTTGCTTTTCTGTCAGCTGAGTTGGAACCAGTACAAATGATTATCAGCACATCCATCCGGGCATGAAAAAAATGACTGTAGAAAACAGAAAGCAATATAAAAAGTGTTCTTCAATTAACAGCTACCAAAGGAGAAAAACTTGATCTTCAATATCAGCTTTTCACTTTAACTTTTCAAGTATATTGTTTTTTAGGACAATCATGTAAAGAAATGATTTGGAACATTTCTAACTAAGGTTATTCTAAGAGGGGTGATACTTTCAGGTCCTTGAGTTTCAATACACTGCACATCTTTCTACTCCTCCACAATTTATTTTAAGAAACGTCATAAGAAACCTTAAGCCCTCTGTATCTATCATTTTTGTTCTCCCACATGCATTCAAAGTTGTTGCGTTGAGCCTTTGACATAAATTAGACAAGTGTCATTCATTCATGTTTTATGGTTATGTCTTCTTTAAACTTGACCTCTGTGTACCTTCCCTGCACTTATCTTGTTATGAATTATATTTGCTTCCCTAAAGAGACTTTAAATAAAGTGCCTTTTCTTTCATTTCCAAGTTGTCTTCTATTTTATTTCTTTTACAGACAAATAAAATCAGATGTTACCATATTTTGAATACCAGAGGTGGAAGCCCACATATTATTCTTGAAAAGGAAACATTTTCAGCATGTTTTTCTCTTTGGGATTAAAAAACCCTCAAAATATTTTCCAAATGTAAATGTACAAACATACACACACACACACACACACACACACACACACACATATATATATAGAGAGAGAGATAATTTTTAAACTGCGAATTTTATTTTAAAATATTTTTCTAGTAAGAAAATAAAATGTTACATTAAAAATAAAAAAAAGGGTTAGATCCTATTATGTTCTCCTCAGTATTAGAGAGATTCCAGATTGCAATTTGGCCCTTAATTTTTATGAAGGTCCACTCTTGAGAAAGAAAAATAAAAGTGCAAAACCAAACCACAGTCCTTTGTTTTGTGGTATTTCTATGTAATTTTTCATTTAAGTAAAAAAAAAAAAAATGCTGGATATGGTTTAGGATGAGAATTTTGCACAAGAATCCCAGCCAATTTTTGAAACACAGATATTCCTGTGAGTTAGGGCACAGTGGTCAAGGACCAGTATTTCACTTTCTGGATAAGAAAGGCAGGTGATAATAAAAACACTGAATTTGTGGGTAAAGATTTTAATACCAAAAATACTGTTCAGAAATGTACTGTAAAGTGCAATGTCCTAGTCACTGCTTATGAAGCACTTCTCAGTGGCCAGAGGTTTCATGTGGTGACTCACACATCTGGTCTTAGAAGTCATTTTCCCTTACTGCAAGCCAGCAGTCAATACTTTTTCACACTATTTATTAAAATATTTTGCATGTTAACCTGCTCTCAGTGTCTTATCAAAGATTTACCTTTCTGAAGATGAGATGTCAATATTTGAAATGAAATTTACAAGAGACAACGATTTCCAACTTAAACGTTTCTAATGATTTTTCTGTGCTTTATATACCTCTTCACTTCCTCCTATCCTCTCCACGACAACAACATATATCTATAAAGCCATCAGTATAAAGCCACTGAATATAAAAGTGAAATTAATAATTGATGTGCTAGAAACATTTTGAAAGAATTATTGACTCCACAGGTTTAATTTGTGGTATAAGAAATTGCTATATATCTCTGGAGAGTTCTGGAAGGAAATCCTAAAAATGTCTGTAAATGCAAGCCACTGTCTCAGCATAATGTCAAAGCTGAAGTCAGCACACTGCAGGATATGCAGATAAAGTGTGCAATTGTACAGGGTAAAAAACTTTAGGGTTCTTACATTTAGATATTTTTCTAAGTCACATTTACCTAAAATACAAACATATTAGCTGTATATACTAGGTTAAATATTGATGAACTTTGCTCAAAAGAAGATTCAGTTAGTTTCTGCAAAGATGTATTACCGTCTTATCTCTCTTTTTGATCCAGCAAAAGTAGGATAAAGGATGTCCTGGTAGCTAATGATAAGAGATAATATCTTGGGAAGAAAGTTTACTTTAAAGCTTATGACCAACAGTAAGCAATACAACTGGAACTTTAACTGTGCTTTTTCAAGCTCAGCTGAACATAAATTAGGAGCTCAGTTTATGAGCATTAACCAAACAAGAGAAAAGCTAAAAAGTCATGGACACACATTGCTTTTTCTTAATATTTATCACTTTTTTCCAGGGGAACTTGTCCTATTTGGTAACTGTTAGAAATTGTTTCATATGGCAAAAGTTACACAGATATTTTTTAAAGAAATCCTAATTTATTTTATTCCATAGGATGTTATAAACTAGAGAGACAATGTTGGTAGATATTTCTCTCCAAAACTAAGGTGAAAATAGAGAAGCACATAAGATTTCTAGGAATGTTTTTTAACAAAAAACCTGGAGGACAGTATGAAAGAGCTTTTCATTAATATTGTATCTGTCAAGTGACATTTAAATGTCAGGAAGATGTTCTCTGTGAGGGTCTTCTACAGCCTTTCATACTGTCATTAGAAATAGATCGTAGTTCAAAATTGGCAGTGTAGATATACATACCCAGTACTTTAGCAGCTATTAACACAGCTATTAGGGTTCTGTCAAATCCATGATGTAAGAACAGCACAGTACAACAGAAAAGTGAAGGTTCTTTATAGATCCTCTCGTTCATTAGCAAATATTTGAGATTAGCTCAGCTGGTTGGAGCATAGTGCTAATCATGCCAAGATTGTGGGTTTGATTCCAGTATGGGCTATTCACTTAAGAGCTGGACTTGATAATTCCTCTAGGCTCCTTCCAACTCAGACTATTATGTATAATTTGTTCATGCAGATTTCATAGCATCTTAAAAATTTTGGCCAATAACAGTAATTGCACCTGTGTTGGATGTGTATTGCAATTATTACTTGTGCCTACAGTGTCTTCCAATCAGGGTTTTATCAAAGAAAATTGTTACTTCCCACTTTGTCTCTTTTCTATATGTGACATTATTATGAAGTACAAAATCAAATTAAAAACCTACACAGAAGAATGTGCAGTTTCAAACTGTTTGAAGATATTTGTGGAATGGAGGTAGAATTTATAGGAGAACATTTTGTGCCTGAGTGACAAACAGGATAGTAGGTTCAAGAGGCAAAACTGGGTCTTAGAGGATTATTTTTTGCTTTGAGGAAACCTCAATGTACTTGAAAAGCACTAGGGCATGTAGACAATAAACTTAATTCAGCATGATTTTGGTCCTATTAACATTTCAACTAACTGTTGGCACACATTCATTTCTGCTAGCTCAGTGGTGAAATTAAAAAATCAGTGATTTTTTTTAGGCATGTGAAATAATAGTTGACTTACACCACTTTTTGGTGTATTGTACATCAGCTGAACATGCAGATATAAGTAAGATTACACAAATAACAATAAAAATTCCTATTTCAACAGGGGACTTTTTCTTCTGAAAGTATCTTTGTGAGGCCCCTAGTGCAATAAGGCCTGTCTACCATTTGACCTAAATATTTCTATGATGAAAAAGAATTATGAACATAGTATAAAAAATAAGCAATGTCACTATATTGATGTATTTTTTATAACAGTCTCTGTTGCTTTTTATGATGACACTGATTTGCAACCTTTGCTCGCTTCTCCTTGTTATTCTTTGCTGTCTTTTAGCTTCACATAAGTTTTCTCCATCACCTGTCTCTCTAAACTGGTATTTCTTAAGGCTTATATTTCAGAGACAAGTTGTTCAATAAGGGAGAATGTTCTGCTCTTGTGGAGATGTCTATCCCACACTGTTCTTCACTTTGTCTTGGTTAAAAAAAAATAAAAATGCTAGGTTTTCATTGTTTTGGTTACTGATGTATTTCAAAATGCAAGCAGAAGAAACTGGGAAATTCTGGCAATGGACAGATGTCTTGCAATGCAGCTGTATGAGATCTGCTAGAAACTAGCACAAAGTAAAAGCATGTATCACAAAAGCTGTTCAATTCATGAAACTCTACTCAAACGAGGAAGATCTCTTAAGCAGTGTCTCAATAGGAAGCAGTGTTGGAGGCCGATGTCTGGGCACTTTTCTTCAGCTCCTGGTGTAATATTTTACTGCAACAGAGCAAGAGGGAAATATTTCCACCTTAGTAGGCTCAATTGAAAGAAAACCTAGCAGCTTTTGTGTAAAGGCAGAGTTAAAAATGGCAGGTATTCATCATGCTATTTCAATATTCAATTTTTTCTACCTCCTGGACAATCTTGGCATTACATCTGATCCCATGCTTGTAGAAATCAATAGGAACCTTTTTATTGACTTCAATCGAGCTGGAGTGGGCTTGTGGTAGGCAGAGTGGCTTGAGTAGTTAAGAAAAATAGCTTTGTATATCCCCAGCAGAATGAACTCCACTTTGGAATGAAGTTTCAGCCTAGTGACCAGACTACTTTATTAAAAATGTAGCTTTTGCCAGAAATATTTTATTTCATCTATAACAAGAAGTAGGATTACACTTTCCTAAAATCAAGCAGACTCCTTATAATTTTTAGCGTGTTTGATTTTCTTTCTTGCTCAGCTTTTGTAGACTCGGCAAGAGCTCAAGGGTTTATTTAGTTTTGGCTTTAGCATCCCAAAAGACCACATTCTTTCCTGGTTCAAGGCTCGATCATTCCTCGACTTCTGCTGCTAACCACTATGTGTAATTTTTTGACCTCCTTCTCTTTAAACCTCTTATGTCTGACCCTAATATAATCCTGAAACTTTTGTCTAATTAGATCAAGCTGCAAGATCAAGCTACTTAGTGGAAGAATTTCATGGGATGAATACAATGTTCACGTAAAATTAATTGCAGAAATGACATAATGGCCACAAAATCCCTATTACAGAGAATTAGCATCATGATAGTTCTCTGTTGTTTTGGTAACTGAATAAAATTGAAGGTGAAATGTTTTTCTTTAGTCTCACTGTTCTAGTTTGGGTTTTCTTTTTCTTTTTTTATTTTTTTTAACAGAAAGCAGAATGTTACCTACATGGTAAGTAGTACCCAAACAGCAAACTCAATTCAAAATTCTGAGCTCTGTGGCAAATCTGATAAAAATGTGGGTTGGCTACATACAAATAGAGCCATGTCCACTGTAATTCTCTTCTCTCACCTGGCTGCACACTGATATGGCATCTGAGTCCCAGACCTACGGCAGCTGGATCAGAATATTTCAATACTCAAGGCAGTGCTGTCCTGAGTTACTATGCAGCTTAAACCTGGTTTGGTGATTGAGGCTCAGGCTTTTGGGACAGAGCACTGAGGTTACTACCAGCCTGTACCAGCCCTGATCCATTTGCCCCTCCTGCTACACCTCTCCATGGATCCAGGAACTGCATTTCAACTTAATCTGGGGGCCTTAATCCCTTCCTGAGTTAGGCTCTAGGTATGCTTCCTTCCTGGCCCATCTCCCAGGTGTATTCCTTGGGACTTGACTCTCTAAAGGGATTCTGGATTTTCCGCTGCATGTGCCTGGGGTTGTTGATGGTCATGGTCATCAGTGCCCTGCTTGAGTTCTGCAGGCTGGCACATGGGTCAATGAAGTTGTTGCCTGCTTTGGTGTCATCCCTGGGCTGTCCTGCCTCATGGAGTAACACCATTCTTGCTGCTAACACCTTGAATGCGTAGCACTCAGAACCATGGATTTGAATTTATTCTTCAGAATTATTTGTATGTGAAAAAAATCCTTGAATAAAACATAAATATGAGGCTGAGAGCAGGGACTCAGCAATAGTTCATTGCAAGTGACCACTCTAACTCCAGTTTGCAGCATACCTTCCACTTAGCCTTTTATCGCTTGATTTTTTTCCCCCAATGACTTAGTTCTGTCTACATATCTTCAAAGATTCAACTGAAAAAACTTGTAAGCAAATAAACTGTAGTTTCTTGTTTAAGGCACCTACTTTAAAGACCATACGGTCAAATTCTTCTAGTCTGGGAAAAAACTTTAGTCCTTGAACTGTTTTTACTTGTTATTTTATAGGTGATAGGTATCACTTATGTTCCATATAGAGAGAAAACCCTTTTATATTTTTTTTTTCTCAAGGAAAATATGTTTAATTTAGAGTGAAGGTTAAGAGATGCATATGCCAAGTAGAAGAGGACACTTCAACACCAGGAAGGATTAAGAGTCAGTGTTTCCTCCTGGCCTGCTGCAGGCATATTCAGGCAGAATATGTCTGACTTTACACTGAATTCTCCTTCTTCTAAATTTTCGGCCTTGTCATGTGAAGAAGCTTAATTCTTTTTGAGATTTGGTGGTGGATTCTTGGGGCTAAATCAGGACTATGGTTTCCACGTTTCATGCTAGATCCAGACTTAGAAATGAGATTTTTTAATTATTGTTCTGAATCTTCGGTATCCTAGAAAGATTTTAAAACTGAAATGTCAGTGTACATGATCTGTGACTAATGGGAAAACTACCTTACTAATAAAGCAATCAGAGTTTTAAAAAATTGATGTGTTAAAGGCTTCAAGTACCTCAAAGCTAAGAATTGGAGCTGTCAGAGTGGAAGTCAACCTTGGGTGGTGTTGTGTTTATCTAAAACAAGATTTCTAGATGGAGACTACATAAATCATCAGTCTAAGATGTTTAGAGCAGAAATTATAAATTACCACCTTTTCATCTTTAAGGAACATGAAAGCTATTTTGTTCAGCCTTCAGAACAGACATTTTTACTTAAATTTTTTTTGCTTGCTAGCATAAGCTAAATTAACAGAAGAACACCTGAAAAAATGTTTTAAGGATACTTATAATTTTGCAATAAAGCATTAAGCACACTCTCTCACATGAGCAAGAGCACCTTGTAGGAATCATGAAGGTGTAATGGTGTTCAAAGGGGGAAGTCAAATCCTCCTACAGTCAGAAGCTAAAAAGACACTGTAAAGTTTTTAGGTCTTCTTTACTAATTACTCTGCATCTAATAAAGGCTGATATCAGCATCACCTAGAGAAATGTCTTCCAATTATCATGTTGCAAAGTACTGAAATTAAACACCAGAACTTACTGCTACAGAAATGCCAATGACAGTGTACCTTTAATATATATTTTTTTTAAGAAATACTTTTTTTTTTTCCAAAAGAATTAGAAAACCTTAAGAAGCTGAGTACTAAGCATCTTTGTATTGCACGAACATGGGCTAAGGCATGCATCTTCTGATGTGATCTGAAAAAAACCCAGAATTTAATGAAAAAATTATGTTTTGGGAGTACTAGAATCAGTGGAGTCACATTCATGATGAAACAGTGTTGTACAGTAGTTTCTTCTGCCTCTATATTATAGAATATTTTAGGTAGGAAGAGACTTCAGTAAGTTATCTGTGTCTTTCTTTTCTAAAATACACTAAATTGTTCTTGCATCCCCCAAAAACACAAGTATTATATTTTGCTCTCAAAATCTTTATTTTCTACAGTTCCTTATTCACAAACAAAATCTTTCTTTATCCCTTCAAACACTGCATTACTAATGGGACAGATCTCCACCCTATATTTCTGTATACTGCTCCCTGTGTGACTTAACAAGGCCACTGCTATTTCCTGTGCCTGTGGCCAGCCTGCTGGCTGCTCTCTACTGCTGCATCTGCTGGTCAGAATTGGATACAGATGATTAGATTTGCAGGTCTGAATTAGCATCCTGAATTAAGATACTTGGCTTCTTTTGCTGTCTTTAATGATTACTTTTCTGCCAATTGTAAATTATTTTTAAATTCTGATGTTGCTCATAAGTTTAAAAATTATTTAGGTTTAGGGGGGTCAATGTATTAAAAGTCAAAATGCTGATAATTTTTTTCATTAAGAAATCAAATTAAAGACCATTGTGTTTGTTTGATTATTGCATGTGCATCCATAGAGGAATCTAGGAGTAGCCTTTTATTTACTTCCTGAGTCTGCAGTATTCTTGTTTTCCACTGATTTATATTTTTTCCATAGTACCTACATGTACGTGTATGTGTATTTTTACATATATATGTATGTAAATATTTGTGATTACTTGGCTACTGATATCTTACAAAACTATATTATCTCAGTTATGCAGCAAATTGTTAACTTTAAATAATTCTTAGCATAGGGGACTCAATGTAACCAATGTATCCAAGAAAATTGAGTGAATCTAGGAATAAATTCTGAGGTGATTAGCAACCTTAAACCACCTCTGGTCTCAGTACATGAAGTAGTCATGTCAGAGATTATTTTCCTCTAGGGTTTTCCATTTTGCTGGTAAATTAGAGAAAAGGAGTAATGCAATACATCATTTCTAGGTTCATATTTTATGAGCTGACTCAGTCTCTACGTGGTGGTCTAATCTCCCCTCTTTTGCTCATAATATACCAAAGTTCCTGTGTGTGTATCTTTAGATGCTTACATCTATTTTTAATTAATGTGAGATTTATCTTTTTATTGAAATATGCTTAACCAGGAGTTCTATTTGTATTAGAATGAGCAAATCTTGTTGCAAATAAAGTATGAGTATCAGTCTGAATCTACATTGTGGAGGTACAGAATATTTTATACTCCTGCAGACACTTCATTTGTTGTAAAAAACAATTAAAATATTTGAACATGAATGTTTAAGAATAAGGAAATTAAAGTTGCTTAATAATATTATTATTAGTAGTAATATAACTGGAAGCAAGGACATAAACTAGTTATGTGAGTAAATGATGTGACACCTTCTTTATGCTGTGGCTTCTTCCCATCTGTAGATAAACAAAGCTGTGTTATGTTTTTTGTTTAAAATGTCTTTCCAGTACATGAACTCTCAACTGTAGAAAAGATTTGTGCTTTCTGTGAAATATTTAGAGTGAAACTACCACAACTATTACAAGAAAAACAATTGTGCAGGGAGGTCTGTTTTAGGGAGCTGAAAGTTGCCTTAGTCCTTTCCAGACACAAATGCAAAAGCCTTAAACACAGACGAATGTTGGGAAAGATACAGTCTGAATGACTGGTAGAGGAAAGAAAGCAAGATGCCTTTACAGATCTGTTCTCTATTTTCATATGGGTGAAGTACCTTTGGGGAAAGAAACCTATGATATACTGGTATATATAATAGTCTAATTATATATATTATATACTATATAGTATATATTATTATAATTATATATATATAATACGTTACTGTGGGACAGGGGAAAATAAGTCCTCTGTTCTCCTGGCTGTGGAGCCTGAGGCTGTTCTTATGCCCATGTTAGTATTACAAGAACTAGACAAATTCAAGGATGTGCTTGTATTTTGTCCTATTTTAATTCTATCAGTAAGGAAATTCCATTCAACTGCTTTGTTCTGTTCTGTCTCTACCAGCCAGAGTCCAGATTAGTGACTGGGAATTTTTCAACTATGCTGGTAGGGGACATCTCATGGTAGTGTCCTGTGAGGAAAGTAATAGTCTGTAAATATTTCCTGATAACCATGCTGTCTACTTGGCATGTCACAGATCAGTGTAAAAGAAGAAACAATGGTCAGACTTTTTTCTTAGAACTGCTGTAGTCACATTAAAATACATATGCCAGTTCCTTAAATGTGCTAATACACCCCTTTTCCTGTCTCTCCGTTAATTTTTGGTACAACAATAATTCAGACTTTTGTGTGGTTCCCAGTCTAAAAAAAGTGGTCAAACTGTTTCCTCACTGACCTACAATCTCTTTTGTTATATAACTGGTTCATGAACTGGTTCATAAGAATGACAAAGGATGTTTATACCTGTAATAATCACTTTCTGGTGATAAATTTCTATCAAATTTAGAATTTGCTGCAAAAACATCATTCAGAAATATGCAGAAATTTGACTTTTTAAGAACTTTGTGTAAAGGAATCAAGAATATATGAACACATTTCCTGTCTGCTTTAACCTTTGGGATTGAAAATTATTTTACAGCTCTATGTCCAAACAAAGCACTTGTCAGGTCAGTAATTTCCCAGTTCGCTGCTACCTCCCAGCCACCTTCCTTTGTAGAGCCATACAAAGAAGGTCAGCATCACTAATCTGTTCTTTTGCATATAGGAATCTATCTAAACTATTTACTGCTGGTATGAGATGTCTCTACAAGGACTATTCCTGGTTTAAAATGAGATTAGGCATAAGCTTGACATTCTCTGATCTCTTTTGAGGACAGTTGTGTTCCATTGGTTCATGCTATTTGGGAACAGTATAACTAGGAAGTTTATAGCAGAAATTACCCTTGTAAATTAAATTCCGTACTTTCTCCTGCATTTATACAGCAACTTAAGTTCTGTTACTCTTGGCCCAAATTCTGTATCATCCTGGAGAGGATCCAGGTTTCAAAATCATAGATCATGCTGACTGATGATCTTAAATGTAATAAAGGCCAATCATTTGAGTAAGAAAATGGCTCATTTTGATTTCTTAGTATATAAATCTCTTTAAAAGCTTTTTATAGAATGATCTACAACCTCTTATTACATAAAGATAACTTTAAGAGTTATAATATATGCAATGTGGAAATAAGTTCCATTAATGATATTAAAAATGTTAATGTTGAAATATATATACATATCCATTTCACTTGACAAATTATTACAGTTATTTTTACATCACTTGAATTCTGGGTGAATACATTCTATAGAAATACAACCCCCAATTATTTCTTTAAAAATTGGATTTTTGTATACAGTTGTGTAAAATGTATTAATTTTATTTTAAAGATTCAATTTTTTTATCTTGTAGAAGCATTTTAAAATATTAAATGTACAAAATCCAATGCTGATAGTTTGTTTTCGTTTGTTTTCTTTTGAGTGGGAAGGGAAGTTAAAGAAAAGTAGAACAACATGAAATTTAAACTGTTAAATATCATGGCTGTATATCTTCAGATACACTTCTGAACTAAGCTTCAAGACTAGCATATTTAATGTTTGTGCATCAATGCTTAGAAAGGAATATGCTGCTTCAGGTGTCAGCTAACTTGTCCTGTCTTTTCTTAGGAGCAGCTGAAAGCACAGAGGACAGCAGTGAGAATTCACAGTCATCTTCTGTGTCACTGCACGTTGTGGATGAAGCTCTCACATATGGCAGGTTTTTATCCAGTGGAAAACTGGGTACTGGTATTTCCATGCTTGATAATTGTCTGTTATGTGAGAGCAGATTCAGCTATCTAAGATGAAAGTTCCCAGCAGTAGGATGTAGTTCGGGTACCAGCTGCTAGCAGCAGCAGGTCCTTACTGTCTGTACACAGCTACTTGGCTTTTAAGGGACATTGCAACATGGCAAGCTTGCACTGCTGGCATGGGATGTCCACAAATGTGCTCACAAAGTGCTGATTAATGCTCCTCTGGGACCGCCAGCTCATGCTGGCACAGTGGCAGCACAGCCTCAAGCCCCTTGCAGTGTATGCTGCAAGTGAAAAAAAGGCAGAGTTTAAGGTTGGTAAACTTTAAAGATAGAGTTGGATGTAGTGTGGTAGAAGGTAATTTTGGCTTGACTGTTCAGTGCAGGTTTAAAGAGAAGCAGGTAAAAGTGGAAGAATTTGTTTGGGGCTTCTGTGTCTAATGAATGAAGGAACACAATTATGTTCAATGCTGAACAGGCACATGGGCTTTTCTGCTTTTCTGACTGAGCACTCAGCTGCTGCTTCTAAGTTCATGAAATATATTATAGATCTCTTGAACACACACTCAGTTTGCTTCATGGTTGGATCCACAAGCAGGAAATTCAGCTAACGAACAGTAGGGAGAAAATTGTGCATTTTAAAGTTCCTGGTCTTGGCTTCTCAGGAAGAATTGTTCTTTCTTGCCTCTTTATGGAAACAAAACTTCCATGGGAGGTGTTTCCACAATTATTATTCTTTTATTAACAATAAATCCAGGAAGAATCCAGCTTAAAATATTTTTGAGTAAGAGAAGTTTTGTTATTTTCAGGTTTTTTGTCCATTCTTTTTTTTTGTTGTTTTTGTTTTTGATTGATTTGGGTCTTTTTGGGTTTTGGTGCATGTGTGATTTTGTAGTTTGTTATTTTTTTGGGGTGGTTTTTTTGTTAGTTTTTTTTGCTTTGATTTAGTTTCTTTTGTTTATTTTTTTGAAAACCATGCTGATAAACTTTTTTTCCTTTAGTGTTCAACACTCTAAGTCTTATTGAAATAACTTCATTTATTATTGTGCTAGTTTAAGCGATGTTTTACCTTTGCCATTCCGGTGGCAGAGGTAATACACAGAATTAGTCCATCCAGATCATCCACCAATCTCTTCTTGGATATATTATCATTTGAGAACTAGTTTTTCCCTGACCTAATAGCTTGTAGTGCTACATATTAGTTACCTTTTTTGTGAAGCAATTTATCCTGAAGTCCCTTACTGATCAATCTTTCCTTAGCTTTGGTTCATGCCCCTTGTTTTTCAGCCCATTATTCTGTCAAGTGTTTTCAGGACATCTGCCTTTTCTATATGCCTGTTGGAAAGGATGGATAGATATAATTGCCTGGCAAAAGATTCACAATAGTACAGCCAGGATGAAAACAATCCCCCCTACTGGCTGGACAATACCCTTACCTACAGATAGGTCAAAAAGTCATATGGACTGTTCCATCTCAACCCCCAAAATGTATGGTTCATCCCACACCTGTAACCCTCCCCTGAAACATCAGGTGTCTGTAACCCCATTGGCCCAAGTCTTGTTCCAGCCCACCTTGAAGCCCCCTGATAAGGGGTCTCCGAGGGGCCAGATGCTCTCTTGGAATCCCCACTCTCTTGGAACTTCCACCCTCTCCTAGAGCATCCTCTCTACCCCTTGTCTCTCCCCTCCCCTATCCCCTCAAGCCTTGCCAGGTGCTGCATCTGGCAGCTCCAAGCAAGACCTTTCACCATCCCTAAAAACCCCAATATTCTAAGAGCAGCCTTCAGAGGTCTCTTGTCTCCATCCATCAAAGCCTTCCTGGAGCCCAGCCTTCCCTACATATGCCCTTCAAAACTGTGTCTCTTAATCATTGTGTTCTACTAATCACTTTCTACCCTAATTAATATATACCTTACCTAATCTCCTTTCAAAACTCTCTTGCCTCATGTTACTATCTCAATTGTTCCCTGTCTCCATGCTTGCTCTTACCATCTGGTTTATCAGATTGTGTCATTCTGACTAATCACTTGCAGTAAGGTCCACATAACCTATATTAAAAACCTAAGCTCTGGGACCAAATATCACAAATTTGTGGCCAAAACCTCTGTTCTGTAATCAGTTCAATGTAGACAGCAGGTGACATCCTAATATTAATGTTCATATTAAATTGTGGTCAGTATTTCCTAATAAAATTAATTACAGAAGGGACGAAATATACAGCAGACACTTCCAAAGTAAGCAAGCCTTATAGGTAAGTGCAGGGAGATTAGATGAAGTCAATGAGAGCTAATTGCTAACCTGGTGTACTGGGTCTCCCTAGGATGGAGTTAATCTTCATGGCAATTCATAAGGTGCTGTGGTTTAGATTTTTGACCAAAATAGTGCTGATAGAGCTATGAGCAGTGCCTGCACAGCATGAGTGCCTTCTGTATGCTCAATAAATCTTCAGATGACACTAAGTTGGGTGGGAGTGCTGATTTTCTGGAGGGTAGGAAGGCTCTGCAGAGAGATCTGAACAGGCTGGATGGATGAGCTGAGGTCAGCTGGATGAGGTTCAACAAGGCCAAGTGCTGGGTCCTGCCGCTGGGTCGCAAGAACCTCAGGCAGTGCCACGTGCTGGGGCGGAGTGGGTGGAAAGAGGTCCAGAGGAAAAGAACCTGAGGCTGCTGGTCGACACCTGACTAAACAGGAGCCAGCAGTGTGCCAAGGTGACCAAGAAGGCCAAAGTCATCCTGCCTTGTATCAGAAATAGTGTGGGCAGCTGGACTGGGGCAGTGATTGTTCTCCTGTACTTGGCACTGGTGAGGCCACAACTCAAATGTTGTGTTCAGTTCTGCGCCCCTCACTACAAGAGGGTGTTTGGGCTACTGGAGTATGTCCAGAGAAGAGCAATGGAGCTGGTGAAGGGTCTGGAGAGTGAGACATATCAGAAACATCTGAGGGAGATTGGGGTGCTTAGCCTGGAGAGGAGGAGTCTCAGGGGAGCCCTTGTTTCCTACAACTACCTGAAAGGAGGCTGTGACCAGATGAGGATTGTTCAGCCTCTTCTTCTGAACAGCCAGTGACAGGACAAGAAGAAATGGCCTCAAGACAAGGAAGGTTCAGTTTGGACATTAAGAAGCATTTCTTCACTGAAAGAGTTGTCAAGAATTGGAACGAGCTACCGGAGGAAGCAGTAGAGTCACCATCCACAGAACTGTTCCAGAAATGACTGGTCATAACGCTTAGTGCTATGGTGTTTAGTCAAAGGTTGGACTCAATGATCTTGGAGATATTTTCCAATTTTAATGATTTTATAATTATATTATTCTGTTTCTCAGTCTGTCCCTGTCACAGTGAATAGGCAGTGAGAGGACAAAGCCAGTAAATTACCTGAAACAACTGCAAAGGTGTTTTGTATCCTATAATGTCATGTTCAGCAATAAAAGTGAAAAAAGGGAATTTTAGGACAGCTCTGCTCAGGTAATGGCTTGGCATCAGTCTGCCCTTGGGAAGTGGTGAGTGACTGCCTTTGTGTGCTGATTTTGGCTGTGATGGATCTAATTATCTCTATAGTTGCCAGTATGGGGCTACGCTTTGCATTTGTGCTGGAAACAGTGTTTATAACACAAGGATATTTTTGTTACTGTTGAGTAGTGCTCGCACAAAGTAAAGGAATTTTTTTGGCCCTTGTGCCGTCCAGTGAGTGTGCTGGGGGTGCACGAGAAGTTGGGAGGGGACATGAGAGGCACAGATGAAACCAAAAGACCAACTCTACCCATCTGAATTATGTTCCTTCACTCCAGTATGTCCCCAAGATTCAGTCTTTTCAAAGTTAGTGCCCTTCCTTTATTATTCTTTATTTTCTTTTTTTAAAGAATAAATCTTAATGAAAATAAAATGCAGAGTCCAATGTTTTTTACATTTATTTTCATGACTTTAGGTATTTATTTTCCACAGCCTTTCATAAAATGTGCTTGGTTATGTATCCTAAAACGTACAGCAATACTCTAATGGCTCTTGTTCTATCTTGTTCATTTAAATAAGCCATACGTACCTGAATAGTCATTATACTATGATAAATTACTTTTATAACTCTACACATTGTAATTAATCAACTCTATTCCAGCATAATATCCCAATATAAGCAGAAAGTTTTTTTTGCACAATGTTTGTTCATAATTGGCATAATTCATGAATTACATTAATATGTCCACAATTATTCAAAGACAAAGCCATAGGAATTCTCCTTGCACCATCTTGTGTGTTTTTTTTCTTGCAAAAATTTTAACACTGTGTTTGCATGTTGATATTACAATAGTGCTGTTATGAAGACGGGAAGTAGATGTCTTTTATACATAGTCACAGGACAGAAATAGAATTTTCCATTCCTTCTCCCCACCCTTCAAGTTTTAGGTTTTTTGTCAAGATATAGAAAATTATTTTTCTATAAGCTTGTTTTTCTATATTTTTTTTTTCTTGAAGCTTGGCACATCATAGGTTTATAACTGAAGAGAGCGCTAGATAATTTCCACATTAAGTAACAGCATTTCATCACCTCAAGAGCACCACTTATCAGTTGGAAAGACAAAGCATTGAGAACCAAACCAACTCTTTCAAAACTTAATTTCTTCATCAGCAAAAGGGTATTATTACAATAATGGATGTAAAGAGAAAAAGGTAATTCAGAACAAATGGTAGGGCAAAAGAGAGAAAACATAGTTTAAAAAATCAAATATATGATGCGTTATTCTAATTGTAAGGAAAAAACTGGAAATGAGCAGATGGTACCATTAACTAAATCAATTTTAGGGCCATACTGATGTAATAAGGATTGTGTTGCCATGAATCATCTCATTAGTACTTACATACCACCTTTTTGATAATGAGCGTTAATGACTTGGCAAAACCACAGTTTTTAAGGTTTTATTTAAAGTCAAGGGAGAATAAAATTTGATTCAGTTCTGAAGAACTGAAACATAAGGATTTTAATTTGTTGGTTTTTTTCAAACATGAGGTGTAAACATACATAATCTGTGATATAGCCAACGTTCTTCTGATATTCAAAGAGCCAATAAACAGACATTAACAAACTGAAAGTATGTGCTTCAGCCTATACTTCCAGTAATATGTAAAAAAAGTCTCTAAAAGATCACTTATTCCTGCTCTTAATGAAATTTTGACCTGTTGAACATGACATATCATAATTTCAGATGAACTAAAAGTGGAGTAAAGGATGATGGAAGAATATGATCTATTTTATCAAGAATTTATCAAGAAGAGTCCACATTGAGAAGGAAGATAGAGAATACACTTGAGCATGGAGAAAGGCCATGTTTGTCAAAACATGTATTTCTTTAGATGGAAATGTTAAAATTAACAAAAGTACACGTATTCCTAAATGGATGAAAATTGGTTTGAGTGCAATGTGAGGAAGTTTTAGACTGAAAAATTGTATCTTGTTTTTAGTGAAAGGTGGAAGAAAAAATTCACACAATTTTATAATATATTCTTTCCACTGAAACTTTGATTGTAACTTTCTTGAGGCATTAAGCAAATGTAGACATCAAGCAGAATTTCATCATCTAGACTAAAAGAAATTACTGGAAACACCAATTGTTTGTATTTAGTTTGCAGCAACTACTTGTTATCTGTAAATGTATCTCTTTAATATCAAAAAATTGTAAAGAACAGCACCCACTGCATCTTTTGTTCATTTGTGTTGTGTTTCAAAGACCATCTTTTCTCACAATCTGGTTAGCAAAACAAAGTACAAGACTGAATGGTCCAAATGATGCTCCTTCTAAACTTAATAATAAATTCAACAGTTATTTAAAGGAGACTGGGAATATAGATAAATCAAAAGAATATTGACAACAACAAAATAATATATTAATTAATAAAACAGTAACATATCTGTAAAGCAGTAGGGTTTCTAACTGAAAATAATGCAGAACTGAATACAATGATAAAAGAGCACCAAATGCTACACTGCATCGTGGAAATGAAACCTGAACTTTTTTTTGACAGCATTGAGGTGGCAATAGTGAAGAATTTATTGTATTATATGACACTGTTACAAGTTCCACCTTTCCATTTCTTTTCTTCTCTTGCTGAAAACCCCAAGGTACAGGTTCTTTGCTCTCCTTCAGTTCCTGTAATCTCCTGTTAATCATTTGTTCAGCTTACAAGCAGGAAAATAGGCATTATCTGAGAGGAAAAGTTACTTTCTATACACTTTTGACAGCAGCAATGGAATTCAACCATGTCATGTCTTGTGTGTTATACACTACTACTTATGTGTGGTTTTTCTATTATTCCTTTATTAGAATGGTGTGGAAGATAAGGAAAATGCTCCCAGGGGAAGGAACACAGGCAGTACTTAATTTAGTCCTCTAGAAGATCATATTAGTCCCTGCTTTGTTGCATGTTCTGAAGTTATAAACCCTATTTTGCTATGTTAAAGTAGTTCCCGAGGAATTATTTGAGGAGCCCATTTGCTGGATCTTTTGACATTCCTGACCAAGCTGGAGAAGAAGAAATTTTGATGAAAAGAGACATACCAAATGGAAAATGTGTAATATATACACTTATTATAATAGTCACATTCCCAGTATTATCACATCCAAATGTATAGATTTTATCCCTGCATTGTCATTGATTATTATGCTAGAAATGAGATTCTAATCTCAAGAATTGTGATGATGACTTTCTTACTGATATCTTCAGTGTAGAGGTAAAGAAGCTCTGAAGGTCAAGTAGCTCTGAAGGTCAAGTAACTCTGAAAGTCACAGGTGTTGTAATACTAAAGTGTAAAGTTTGATATCTGAGACACATAAATCACTTAAAATGTTGGAGTGGTATTAAGAAACTGAATTTAATATTTACATAAATATCTCCTGTTTATGCTGGCTTGTCAATTAAGTGTCAGTGTGTAACTTCAGTTTTTAATGCCTTGGTTTAACAGTTGCATTTTCAAAACTTACATTAAAAAATCCCTTGTGAATTGAAAGACTGTTCCTGAGAAATATGTCTAGTTATATGTAGTGTATTTGGAGCTTTGACCTGAAATGCATATGCAGATTTACCTTTATTCTATGTAAGTGGAATTCATATCAGAGAAGGTGATTTAGCCAAACACCCAGACTATCTGCACAATAATGGAAAAGAGATGGAAAGTTCCAAGTTTCTGTAGTTTCATGTTGGGTTTTTTTTCATTGTTTTTTACTCAGTATACTTTTGTAGTAGACTCACAGGTCTTAAGAAATCTTTACACATTTTCTTCATAAAAAGGACTCTGTTCATAAACTCTATTCATAAATCCCAATGCGTCCATAAGGAGAAAAAAAAACATAAGTGGTGGAGGTATTAAATTTTTAGAAGATGAAGCAGCAGAATTTTCACCTTTATGGCATCCACTGATGTGAATATACTGAAAAAGTGCTTAGAAGAAGTAAGAGACAGCAATTCAGTTGCTCAATATTTCTCAGAAATTCTGTAGATACTGGAATTAAGTGTTAAAACATTTTAGATTTTATATCCCTAAACTCTATTCTTGAGAATAGACCCTTAATTTGATTTGTAGTTTTGATAGAGTTTTTAAAAAATCTGGAGTCCACAGTGTGCATTATAGTGGAGTTATTGCATGAAATTGCAACAATGAACAGTAAAACAAGACCTTTTTTTTTAGTTTTGTGTGGAAACATTGCACAGTAATTTAACCTGCAACAAATTAATGATGGTATTTACCTCAGAGTATACTTTAACAATAAAGAATTACTTTTTCTTGTGGTGCTATAACACTTCATCTGTCTAAAGACTCCAGAAATTTTAGCCTTTCTTCATACAGCACAGTATTGTACATAAAAAATTCATAGTACACATATTCCTTGAAAAGCACAACAGAAGCAAATATATCTATCTCTCTGTGTAGTTGTAATGGTTGAGATGTGGAAAAATAATTCATCCCTCTGAAAATATTAGCAAGTAATTTTAGAAAAAGAAATGTCAGCTACACCATATGCTCTATAAATGTCATCTGTAAAATAAAGAACTTTTTTATTCCAGAAACTGTAGCCTAAATGCTTACCTGAGGAAATAGAAAATATTTTTAATGCTATTAATTATCTTAAAACCCATAAAATCTTGTTTTATTTTTTTATTTAAAAGTATTGCTCTGCAATGGGAAAAGGACTTGTATTATTTTGAGGCTGTGTACCTGCCTCATGCAGAAAAACATATGAATAATATATAAAGTATGAATGTGTAAATTAAAAGCCCCCCTGAAATATCATATTTTAAAGACACCAAACCTCTCAAGTCATCTCAAGCACCTTCAAAGTTTTCCTTCCTGCAAATCCTGACTATTGCAGCAAGACTCACACATGTTGTTTTGGGTTTTCTAAGATATTCTAAATCTAGTCTTGTTTGGCAGCAACAGAAAGAAAATGTATTTGTTTAATGATCATGTCTTTGTTTAAAACATCCTTTTTGCCATGCTATTGTTATATTTAGACAATTGGTTGCAGATTACATAGCTTAGTTTCAAATTTTATTATGTGGCATATATCAGAACAGGAATTAACTGTGTCACAGGAGTATGAATGCATGGATGTCCTGACCTGCCATGGCATATATCTTATCAGTCCTCTTCAAAACCTATTATCTTAGACTTGTGATACATGATGGGCATAAATAAGCTGTCAGTGCAACATTATCTTTCAGATAGGGAATTTCCTAATACCTGGATATGTATAGTATCATCTTATCTTTAGGTAATACAACTTTCCAATGGAGTTTCTCTCTGTCCTTAGGGCCACAAGGACTTCCTTCCCCACATCTCCATATACAAGATGAACAAGGTGTTCACCTTTTGAATAGTCAAGATGATCTTTAGAATTAACTGGGGACTGCAAAGTTCTTCTTTTCTATGAGGTGACTTACCACAAACAATGACATTATGAAGACAAAGGAAAAAGTGTTGATATCTACGAATGAAAGTATTGCAATTCAAGCTGATGTTCATGTTTATAACTCAGCTTTTACAATGTTACCAAACTAGACTATTCTAAATTTCAGAATAAAATTTGTGAATTATGCCTATGTTCAAATGAAACAATAATATTTTCTGTGGAATAAAATCACCACCACCAATAACAACAACACCAGAATAAACAAAGAAACAAAAATTCCCGAAGTAATTAAGTATCAAAAATATGGGTTTTTTTTTAGCAGAAGTCATTTTATATTGTTAATGGAAATAAAACCACCAATGTATTTCTGTCTACACGTTTTTTGTTCTCTTACAGAAAACAGTTTGTACACAAGACCGAGATTAAAAATACTTGCACTTTGCACTGTTTAATGTTCTGAGAGCTTAAACAAATTCTGATCTTAGGAACAATTTCTTCTTTGTTGCAGGTCATAGCTCTTTGTAGGCCAATTTTTCTTCGTTTTCATGGTCAAAATTGCTTTGGAAGTTTATATAATTCATGGCAGCCTGTGAGATTACCTTCTTCCAGCCTACTCCACCATATTGTTTTACTGGGGGAAGATTGAGTGGACAGTCTGTGATTCTGCTTCTCTCCTACTACAGAATATTATTTTAAAGAGAAAAAAATAAACAAAAAAATTAGGAAAATGTCTAAAATGCTGAAAATGAGATGGCAAAAAACTCAGGGGGATAAATTTCCAAGTGTGTTTCTTTTGCAAGCAGAAAGATTGTGACTATGTAAGAGAACTCCTTAACAAGTAAAGAGAATGGGTTACAGCAACAAAACAACAGCTTTGAACTGTCATCTTCCAGTGATTCATAGTTCAGCTCTGTATGTGGAGCATGGCACCCGAAGGTATGGAATAACCCTTTGCTCAATTAGGGTCAGCTGTCCCTGCTGTGTCCCCCTCCCAGTTTCATGTGAACCCCGAGCACCACCCTGGTGGGGCATTGTGAGAATGGGAAAAGGCCTCAGTGCTCTCCATGTGCTGTTGCTTTTATGTTTTTAATTTCATGTTCAGTAAGTTCACAATGAACTTTGAAGGCCAGCACTAGTTGAGAAAAAGTTTTTCAAGAGAAGATGTGTGTTTTGCCACCCATAGGAAAATTTTCATTTCCAATTTGTTAGGAAGTCTTAAGTTCAGGGTATAATGTGACATATTCTTGAAGTATCGGTCATCTTAAGATTCACAAATTCCTATGGAATACATCACACAGTTTGTGTGGAAGTAGGTTATACTTCAATAAACAGTTTATCAGACATGTTATAGTTTACAGTGTGCAAGTATTCCAGACTGAGGTATATCAAGGCCTTTAGTAGTCTACTTGGAGACTAAAGCTTCAGGACAACATTTCTTCATTAGTCTTTAAAAATGCAAAAAACCTGAAGGACAAAGGGGAAATCTACCCCCACAAAAAAGCTCTTTGGAAGAGGGCTTTTTTTTTTGTAATTTTTCTGTATGTTTGTAAAAAGTCTAACACAATGGAGGTATTACTCCTGACTTAAAGCTGTTGAAAGCATCTGTGACACTCAGACAAAATTTCAATGTTGAATTTTCCTTGCTTGATCTTCTTTCAGGAAGTTGCTGTTACAGATTTCTGTGGTATAGCCTGTTTTTTAAGGGCAGAAAATAAAGATTCCAGAAAATGAAGTAGCAGAACTTGAAGAATTTTATCTCTTCATCCAGGCTGAAATAGGTTGAGTCAACAGGGAAATATAAGATTACAGCTGCTAAAGTTCTGTGATAAACAATTTTTAGGAACTAGCAGGCAAAATTTTACACCTCCATTAAAACAGAGTTCACTTGTCACTGTGGGTGAGGTGTACAGAAAATAAAGGCACATATCTCTGTCTGTCCCTGTAAGCCATCTCTCAAAGAAAATAAAAGGGCTTTTGTACCTAAAAGTACAAGAAGTAAAGGAGTAATATTAAAAGTAGGGAGGAAATTCAGGACTGCTACTAAAAGTACAGTCTTAATTACATTTTGTGTTAAAAAGTAAAATATTATATTATTTTAGGCAAAAGCAACTATAAAGACAAAAGTTTGTAATGGCATTGAAGTCTAGGTTATATTCTGTTGTTCTGACACAGATTGACATTTATCTTTGACTTGTATGGTTGACATGAATGCATATTAACAAATGTTGATTTTACCTGAATGAAGAAATGTTTAGTGGTTTACTAATAAATATCAAGATCAAATTTAATTGAAGCTTTGATAAATCTTTGGTAGACTGTAAACTATTAAATTTCCATATGTTTGGCCTAAAATAAACTCAGGATCATTATTATCCCTTTGTCTATGATTCATGCATAGCTAATTCCTTCTTATCCTAGTCCTGGCTGCTGTTTGGTCATAAAAAGAGAATGGAACAGAACATCAAAATCTGCCAAGAAATCAATAAAGCTGGAGTTTCTTGTGTATATTCATTGGAAAGCCAAAAAAGTAATTTCTAAATTTTAAAAGTTCAGCTAAGGGAAAAAAAGACACACTGAATTCCAGACTGGTATATTAGAAATACTTCTGCTTATATATTGTGGTGTCTGTTCTTGAGTGATTTTTTTTTTTTTTTAATTGCAATAAAGAACAGATCAAACAGAATGGGTCAGTAACTCCTCATATGTCAAATATGCTCTTGCCCATCTGTTGATATTCCAAACATCTGTTATAGTTTTCAAACTTTTGTAATTAAATCTGCAATTATGTTTAATGTTAGTTTAAGGGTTCTCAAAATCATACTTTTTCTTCCATTTTCCAGGATTTTTTTTCAAGATATATTAACAGTAATTGTATGCTTTAAAATATTAGATTTCTGCCCTTGTTACTACAAAAGTCTTGGTGTCCCCTGATTGAGAAACATGTACCTCCTTTGACCAAAAAAAATTTTACCAGACTGCTGTGGCTAATCTCAAAAGTTCATAATAAGAGTTCAAATAATCATCCATAACCTGATATTCATACTAGTCTATCTGAGAATTATCCATATGAGTTGGAGTAACCAAATCACAGAGTTTCAGATTTTCATTGCCATTGTCTCACTCTGACTGCACAACTTCTATTGGAAAGAAAAACAGGAAGAAACTTTTTTTTTTAATTTCAGAAAATACAGAAAATATGAATAGTAGAAGAAAGAGGCACTGGAGAAAAACACGAGAATGAATTTTTGGTAGCCAACAGATACATAAAAAATCTCAGGCCAGAATTGAAAGAGAAAAATAAGCTTGAGTTATCTATTTTAACACAAGGAAGAATTAATCTGGCAGAATGAAGCTGTGTCAGGGGAGATTGGACATTTTAGTTGGACTAGGCTAGGCAGAATTTGAGAAGTGTCAGGGGAATATATGCAGGGCCAGCATGAAGTAGAAGTTAAAATTTGGCATTAAGATGCCAGACACTAAGTCAGACAACAATTTTAATAGGACAATCAGATCAATAAAAAATGCATTGTCTGAGAGACAGTATATGAGTTTATAAATGAATGGTAAACAAAGCAGAAAGCCAAGATCAGTTATGTAAGAAGTAGGTATGAGTTGAAAGAGGATCTAGTCAGTTTTGCAATGGCTGATTTAATGTACTGTAGAATATCCCTGCAGCATATCCCTGTTTTTAACACAACAGAGCAAAATATGATACATTACACAATGTAATGCTACCTCTTTTGCCATTTAATTAGTTTACTTTCTTCTATACATTATTTCAGTTACTATGTGAGGCTAAAAAATTGATATGTCTTACTTTAGTTTTGGACACTGGCAATGGGAGGAGGGGAGGTTTTCATTTTGGCTTTTCTTCTACTGCTTGGGAAAATAAATTGTTCCCAAAGCCTGAATGACACCCATCATGTGAAGTGATATACTACAAGACAAAAAACTAGAAGTGAAAAGGACATTTAGTTATGAAAAGCTTTTGTTCTTACAAGAAAAGCCCTTGATTGGGTTACGTCTGGTCTACTTTGCATTAAATCCTGTATTGTCTGCTATCAAAACCTCTCTGAATATGAGCTGGTGTTTGAAGACAAAACAGTGGAAATGGAAGTCCAGGTGCACTCTGAAATCAATGTTAATTTTTCAAAGCCTTTAATTTCCCCTCTTTCATTATTTTCTTTCACAGTGAATATTGCTTCCTTTCAGGACACATGATAATGAAAATGACTTATTTGTTTTCATCCAGTGATAATGATTGCCACTAGTAGAATTATCTTTGAAAACATCATGCTTTTATCCTCCTGCTTTCATCTTTTTGGAGCCATTAATCTTCAGTCTAGGGAGAAAAGCAATATCTCAAGTCATATCTGCTCTTTTACACTATTCAGCTAGCACAGCTATTTTGGACAAAATCTGCTAAATAAATTTGCAATGCATCCTCAAGTGTAGTTAATAATAAATACAGAGTTATGACAGCAAGCAGCAGCATAATCAAACCTTTTTTTTATTTTTCAAAACTGGCTGACAGCACTGTATATTATTTTTGTGCTTAGGATTATGGTCTTGACAAAAGCAGGGGCTGGAGAATTCTTCAGAAATACATTACTGGAAGAAAATATTTACTGTGACTTCAAAGTTCAGTGCCTTAAAAGCACTGTGTTAGATCACACATCTAACAAACATGTTCCTGGCATACAGAATGTATATGAACAGACAAATGGTTCATAAATAAATTTAAAGTTCCCTCCTGATCAGTGTGATTTGATTTTGCAGTGGTATGGGTATCAGTATTATAGCTATGATGGAAAGACCATGTTTTAGTCCTAGTTATCTGTAGCAGCCTGGCCCTGTGTAGACATGAGACATCCTTAATGTAGATTAATTTATTTCTCTGGAAGGATCCATTTACATAAGTAAGTCACAAATGTCAGAAATTTACCTAGAGTCAACTGCAATGCAAAGCAACCCATTTCTAGCTTGCAGTCACTCTGAGGTCATGAAGTTTAATTATGAATATGTTACGATAATAAATTCCTTGGATTCTTAAAATTAAAATGTTGAGAACTAATTTTATGGTGTATTCAACATTCAGCATTTATCCAAATCATCTGTACACACCTGTCATCTGTACACAAACTATATTTTTTATTTGAACCTAGATTTGGCTATAGCTGCTTCCAGTTCAAAGCAAACTAGGTAATTCAAGGTGTGCCAGAGACAAGCTGTATTCATTATTTGAGTGATGAAATGTAAGAAGAAATGGGGGAAGAAACCAACTACCTGACCTTACAATGCAACTGGAGAAGTATTCTCAAAACGTAAACAAAATTAACAGGCACCCATTGGAATTTTTGCCTTGAGGAAAACATAAACTCGATATGTAACTGGAAACTTGTGAGTTCTGGCCAGTGACAGAGCAGCTGCATACATAAAGACATCAGGGCAACAATTAAATATCTCCCCAAAATATACTGAATCGTGATGCTCTTCAGGATTGTAGTGACCTAGCTCTGTAAGGGTTGCCACTACAGGGGCAGAGTACCCTGGAGGAAGCAGAGAGGCTTAAAATACTGTTTCCTATATTATTGTTACCTCT
Organism: Lonchura striata; assembly: GCF_050655825.1. Taxonomy (NCBI): domain Eukaryota; kingdom Metazoa; phylum Chordata; class Aves; order Passeriformes; family Estrildidae; genus Lonchura; species Lonchura striata. Next base: position 102,336,307 of record NC_140704.1, read on the forward strand.
AGGTAAACAGTGTAACAGGTGAAGAACACATCAACATCCTGTTAGTAAGAATTCAAAATTCCCTACTTAACTAATTCCTTGGTAGATTCCCACATCATACCCGGATGCTGCAATGGTTCAAATAGAATATGTTTCAGTGATATCTAGTCTGTGTTTTGGCAAAGCAGCTACTTTTTCTTATTATTATTAATTTTCTTCTACATGTAGATGTAATTAGAGGATTTTTTAGGTCACTTTCAACACAAACCATTTTATCATGCATGATTCCATGATTCTGTGGATCTGGCCTCTGAAGAAACACTTTAATGTTTAGTTTAAAATAAATTGATATCAATATTTAGTAAGTTTAATCCAATAATTTTATTTTTATTTATATATTTATGCAAATTTTATTACATGGATTTGAATACAAGCTTCTGGGGTTGGTACAGGTCCTTCATACAAAGATAATTTTCAATTTTCTATTTCTAGAAATTTTCAGGTTCTAGTTTTCTCCAAGCAATCTTAAAGCAAATAAAAACTTCAACTCAGAATAAACACCTCCTCATACTCGAAGCACACATAATGTTTCCTTTATTTATTCTATAATATAAACTCCCACTATGTATGGTGAGAAAAAGAGAAAACAAAAAGTTAGAGTATTAAGATTTAGATTTTGAATATTAAGATCCTGGAAAGGTAGATCAATATAATTGTATCTGGTTTCACTGAGGTTGTATCTTCTAAGATTTTATTTTTATTTTTTTTAAATTTTTTTAGTTCCTTTCTGATTTAGATGCATCCTAATTCTTCTCTAGACATGTCTGGCCTTTCTCTGTTTAGAAGAAATGGGGTTGACAGTTGTTCAGCAAGTCTTGACCCTCTTTCAGTATGTTAGAATTGTCTAGACATTATGCTTTCCTTGGAAAAATAAAAGAAAAATATCTGATTTTCTGTGTGAAAAATCTTCAGCATAGACTTGTTTAGATTGCATCTTTTGATTTTCATTCAAAAAAAAAAAAAAAAAACAAAACCAAAAACATAAAAGCTCCCTTATGTAAAATCTGAGTCTGGGAAAATAGTTCTAGGTAAAGCCCTCTCCCCACCTCCATTCTCATGAATTCTCATTTAAGAAGGTTTGCAAGTGCTCTAGGTAGGACATTTATGGTTTTGAAATTTTCCCATAAGAACAGCACAATAAAAGAAGAATAACTAACATGTACAGCATTTAAGGTGAAAGGCTAATGAGATTGGACAGTCTCTTCCACAGTGTTCCTAATGTTCCAACACACATATTTAAAACAATATTTATGTTGTTCTGCTCATTGTTGATATTCTTTGATTTATTGTGCAGAACTTATAACAGGGGTTACGGTTTGAGTAGGGAATTAAACATAATCAGAATATGGCACTCTGTGGTATTGAGAACCAAGTAACTGAAATAATTTTAGAAATTTTCATGTTTTTTTTCTGAAGAGGAATGTTTATTCTATGCATATTTATATAAGTATTAGTACATTGTCTTCTTGCATAAGGAAGAATTTCAAGCAGAAGGAACCAACTCTCTCAATCATTTTCTCTCAGTATTATTAGCTATTTAAAAAGAACTAAAATATTGCCATACCCACAAATATGAAAAACAAAAGCAATCTTTTATGTCTATCCTTTTAGATCAAATTTTAATACAATTAATGGCATTGATTTCTCATCTACAGTATTAGTATTTTATCATCCCATGAGCAAAAGAATTACTTCTTTTTTTTTTTTTTTTTTTTTTTTTTTTTTTTTTTAGTGAAGAGAAAGGGAAGAATTGGAAAACTTTCAGGATTATTTTGTGTTGTTGTTTAGGTGAAACCAATATAATAAGATAGACAGGTGGATGGTTTGTAAGGTCAGTTTAATCTGAGCTCTTTTTATATGATGTCTAACCCTAGAGACTCATCACAAAGAGGTTTTTCTCAAGTCTTGACAGAGGTGCTTTTTCTGTGGGGTTTCAGGCAGCTTTACTTTTAATGCATCCACAATAACAAGGACACATACCAATGGAAATAAACTTTTCTGCAGAAGAATTTAATTTTTGATCATGTCACCTGATATTTTTTCTGTGGTACAATATGCCATTTCTTCCAGTGGCTGATTCAGATTTAAAAGGCTACTAGCATCCTTTAATTTTCTTTTCCCCTTTTCTTTCTTTAAAAGTGACAATCCTATTAATCTAATTATGATTCATAGCTGGAGAGAGTCAATTAGTTTCAAGTTCTTAAGGACTAGAATTAGAAATTTGAACCTTATACTGGTCATTTGTTCTTCTGCCAATGATTATGACTGCTAGGGAATGATTAGCATGTGACAAAATTTGCATCAAGTGGACTTAAATTAACATTGGCCTAGTTTAAATAAAATATAATATTGCCTATGAATTTTACATTCACAAAGATATCCCCTGAAGTAAAGAAAGATTAAAACAAGTTAGATGGTGTTATTAAACAATTATATACTGTGTGAAAATGTTCAAATTGATAAATATTTACGTATAAACTATGGGAAAAAAACAAGTAGTAAATGGAGAGGCAAAAGAAGATAATCCATTCTTCTGCAAGTGGGAACCAGGAGCATCCACAGTCTCATGTTCTTACAATCTGTCTTGACACTGAAGATAGTCAGATAAAAATACCCCAATAGAAGAAGACACCAATGAACTCCACAAAGGGATGTATGGAGTGATGGGTTTTGTCTTCTCAAATCCTTGTTGTGATGTGGCCCTGTTTTTCTGGGGATGGCTGAATACCTGCCTTCCAATGGGAAGTGGTAAATTCCTTGATTTGCTTTGCTTGTCCATGTGCCTTTTGCTCTTCTTAATTACCTGTCTTTATCTAAACCCATGAGTTTTTTCACTTTTACCCTCCTAATTCTGTCCTCCATCCTGCTGGTGATTAAACCTCAGCAGACATAACGAACCACATAACAGCATTAAACAGACCGATTTTATGATGGCATGACTTTTAAAGAAAGGAAAATGTTGGATTTTTTATTTTAGAAAAAAAGCTTTTTTGCATTCTCAGTGGAAATTATATTAGGACACTTTTGAAATTAAGCTCCCAGGCAATTATTTTATAAATGCTCTTGAATGGCCTGGATAATATTTTCCTAGTGTCAGTCATTTACTTGGTTCAGCATTGCCATATCCAGTAAATGTCTTTCTAATTTAAATGTATTGAGGCCCATCTACAAAAAGACAACCTTTGCTATGACCAGTATTTTAATCTAAAGTCTAATTTGTTTGTCCGAATAATTTTCTTTATGCACAATATACATTATTATACTTAGTGAAATAGTAAGAACATTTAGGACGCTTGCTAAAACACTAAATTATTTAATCTAATTTTACATTGTTTGCATCACTAAGCTTCTATCCAATTCAATTTGGGACCTGTGAGAAAATGTCTCTAGAGTTTTCATGTGTCTTTAAAACACTGTGTGGCAGATATCCTCATTTCAAAGTATAGTCACTGTATCACAGTCTGGAAAATAATTGGATCTTACAAAGAGATGTGAATTTTAATTACTTTGTTAACATGAGAGACTAGCCTACCTACTACTGTTTCAGCTACTGATAGGATCTCTCTCTTGCATTTTAAAAATGAAAATTTCAAAGGAGAGCATAACATCATAGTAAACCACTTGTAATAAACAAATTTATCAAGATTTACTTTTCCTGCTTTACTTTATAAAATAAAGTATTTTATTTCTTTACAATTTCATGATACAATACATATTTTCAAAATTTCTTTACACAATAATTAGTAAATTACATCCTTTGGCTGGAGATGATAGATGCCATAGGCAATCTACTTTTTTTCTCTAGTACAATTGGGTGTCCTATTCCTTGTCATGCCCAAGAATTTGGACACCATGTTTGTGAAAACTATGATAACTAAGTTTGAACACCTTGGAGTGTGCTCATGCTCCAAAAGCAATGATTTTGTCTTGCTTCACAGCCATTGGAGTTAAAAGATTTGTCTCTCAGAAAAGCCAGAAGAATAAAAAAGGAATTTAAATTAGTTCTTTAGAATATGTAATTAAAGTCTTTTTCTGGACATCTATTTTAAAAATTATTTTTGCAAGAGAATTTGAACCACAAATCAGCACATAATTTAATAAAATAGTAAATATAAATATAATTGAAATTTAAATTATACTATAAAACTAATAAAGACAAGATTTAACATCATTTCAATAATTATTTGGTTTCAATCTTCATTTTAAAGTACATTTTCCAGATTTGAAACCATTGATTTATTTTTTATTTTCTCACCTTCTTTTGGTTTGTATTGAATATAACCATTACAAACTAAAAATGTAATAGATGATTATTTCTGCCATGGCTGTTAAACTCAATTTGTGGATTTTGATACAAGTTAGCATGCATATATTTTGATATTAATTCATCTTTCTGTCATTAACTACAGGGGAAAGAAAAAAGGGGATAATTTTATGTTAGATTATTCCTTTATTCTAGTTCACTGTCGCTGTGGAGATTATAGTGCTAAGATGAAGGTGGGGGCAACAAACATTGGGAAAAATGGCTGAGGGCATAAGAATGATTGCTTATTTGGTGATAGAGGTGGCACGTTTCAATTTATTTTGTCTGTGAAGCTATTGCCTGAGCTAAGGAAATTTCTGTACCCTCCTTATCACCAGCATGACTTGCAGTGTTCGGATTTTTTTGTAAACAAAACCAAAAAAAGCATGCTGCCTTTTTTGTAGCTGTTAGCAAGGTCTGACTGCATGGATTGCCTCAGTCTTCCAGTAAAAGACCAAGAGTTTCTGTAGATGGAAATAACTTAATCACTTTGCTGGTTTATCAGCTGGTTAATTCTAGGTCTATCATTATCTCAATGTTTAACAAGCTAGCACCGCTGTGATTCCTCAGTCTTTATCAATACTGAACCACTCCTGACTAAAAGAGCACATTCAGTCAGACTCAAACCAGCTGCTTTGCCTAAAAACATCAGTCTGTAACTGAGCAACAAGGGAGATAGAAGAAATCTTAACAATGAATGCCATATTTTGTCACTTTTTCAGGAATATTGATAGGAACTGAAAGTAGGCTACGACATTTTCAAATTTCGTATTTATTATTCTGGCAGTATCCATTTCAGGATCCAATCATTTTCAAAAATCACAGGCCTTAAATCTGGTATTTATTACAAAGAAGCAGTAGAATTAAATATTTCTGAAGCATCTGAATGACTTTAGAATAACCAGGATTCTTTTGACTCCATTCCAGTTAAGCACTCAAGCTTGTAGAAAGCTAATCGCTTGTATATTAATTAATAAGTTTATACTAACATGTTTGCCACTCAACAGTGATGTGCATAAATACCTAAAGCACTGAAAGCCTATGGAGTTGGTTACTGTAATCAGTGGAGCTACCAGAGGTCTCATGAGTTCCACCATCCCTGCCAGCTGGCTGTGCTCACACTGTCAGGATGTCCTGACACTCACTAAGTAGCCCCAGCTAAAGTTCACAGCTGCTAAGCAGCAGTATTTTATGACAGTTGCCTGCAGTTATGTGTCCACGCATGTCACATCCCTAGGGAAGCATTCTCATCCAGATAACGCCAGCATGTGCTCTTATGCCAGGGCAAGAAGAAAATGCTCATGGTAAAGTTGCTGAAGCAACTTCACAAATTTACTCTGAAGTAAATTTAAATAAATTTTAAAAGTCCAGAGAAAAAGACAACTGTATTCATGTTGTGGAGAAAAGACAAAAAAAATACAACATGCAAGCAGATAGTGCGAAAAAATGGTATGAAAAGGGAGCAGTTAAGCTTTCCATGGACTGGCAAGTCTAAGGGCAACTGAATCAGAGTTAACTGGAATAATTTCACCAGAAGGTATAAATAGGAATATTAAATGGAAACATATATAATAAGGTCAATTAGCTGTTCTGACAGGTTCCTATATCTGATCAATTTGTATATTTGTATGAGTAAAATGACCATTTTTAAAGATTCCTTCATAGAGATAATATTATTAAAAGAAATGAACACAAATTAGACAAGATGTTAGACATTTTTTAAGGACTTCTTCCCCATCAAGATAATACAGTTTGAGGCAATTGTTTGGACAACCTGCAAGTAAATCCCCAAGTCTTCTCTCAATCTGCTAAAAACTCCATCTTCCTAGTCAAAAAAACCTCCTTTTGCTTCAGCCACGTTGGAAAGTTACATGTACACATTACAGGCTTCCTTGTTAGTCATCAAAGTAACTGTATACCTTTTATGTTTTACTGAAGGAAATATAATGCTATTTGGTCCTTCTTGAGCTGACTGGTTCCTGGTTTGAAAATGTCCCTTTCTGACCTTAGAAATTGGAACAGAGTTAGCACTGTCATTACTGCACTCGTATATGTTTGCAGGGATTTTTTAAATAAGGTTGATGCAATTGTTCAGGAAAGCTGGATTTTTTTGTCTGACTCTGCCACAAGATAATACAAATCTGCTAAGTATACATGGAATTATTCCAGCTAGGTCTTTATATAAGTACTGGATAATTTCCTATATCAAGGACATATTACTTCTAAGTGGGGACTATGAAAATCAATGCTAATGAGCCTCCCAGTGACCATAAATCTTGCCTTATGTAAGTAAACACAACTCAGTTAAATATAAACTTTTGCATCCCTTGATGTACAAATGTGATTTACCAGAGCATATTTAGGGGAACTAATATTGTGCTTAAAGCCAGTGAGCTCCTGGGCCAATCTGTACCATATTTGTGTTTCTCCATTCCTCTTCCTTCACGTCTGCATAAGACACTATGCTCTGCTCCCATAGCAACTGCTATTGTTTGTGACCATATCTCTATGTATTTAAAAGGCACCTTGCTTTGCACAAGCCTTTCAGGGTAACCAGTAGGAAATTACTTTTTAAAAATATTTTAAATTCTATTGACATGGAAGAATGAAACAAAGCTGCTGGGACTGTAAGCAAAAGATTCTGTGCCAGACAGGGTTTGTGTTTTCCATCTTGATCCAAATCTAGCAGAAACACACTGAAGTCAAAATCAGAGAAAGAAGCAGCATTTTTGCAACTGCAAATGTACCAGTGCTAACTGAGGAGTAACTACAATTTTTGTTAAACTGAAATTGATAATGAGACGGAGCATCAGTTTTTGGAATTACTTTCTTCTTATCCTCTATCTTACTTGAGGTACTTCTTTCCATTTTAGTACCAGCCTGCTTTACTGAAATCTCAAAAATAGTCTGTATATAATCATGTAACTGACTGAATGCAGTCACAATTTGAAGCAGCTGGAAATGGACATGAACCATAAAAGAGTAGAAAAAATATTTATTTCTATGTACTGATAAAAAATAATTTAATTTTCTCTCTGATGAGAGAATTTGAAAAGATTGTTTGTTTGTCTTTTTCTCTCATCTATTTCCTTGCATTCTGCACCCAAGACAGGCAAAGGTACTTTTGTCTTGCACATAATGGAGACTAGAAATTTTGATGAACTGGAACCATTGCTGACAGATGGTCATGCATATTTTCCTTTTCAGTACTGTGCCAAAACTCATTGGCCCAGCAATAATCAGCAGGAAAATTTAAGCTGGAAACAGAGCAAAGAAAGCAAAAATGCATGGCATATAATTAATTTTGTAATCATTTTCATAAAATTTGTTGCCTGTTACCACTCTTTGATGCTTAGAAGTTTTAAATAACTTTATCCCTTATATAAAATCTTCAGAACACTGTTTAGTTATTAGTATTTATTGCAAAGCTTTGTTTATTTTTTGTAGATGATTAGTGAGCCATCAGAAGTAATTTCTAAAATTGCTGTGTCATTATAGGTCCTAACTTCATTGAGGACCCATGACCCTTCAGCACGAAATTGAATTCAGGCTGCTAGACTTAAGGCTCCAGTGTATACAAAAAAATTTAGCCAATTTAATAGGATTAAATTCTAGATCAAATGAAGAAGTTACACCAATATTAGCTACCCTTAAGCCAATTTAAAAGCATCTGCACAAGGGATTTCATTGATTTAAATCAATTTGAGGATTGATTTAACTAAATTGTTACCATTTCTTTCTGTACACAGGGGACAAGTTACGTGAGTTTTATTTTGGGAACAGTTCATCATCATCTACAATACCATGGATTTCAAATATTATTGATGGAAAGCAGGTAGGTGCCTTCCATTATAAATATTAGGGCTAATGTATAGTGTCTAGGGGATAAGCACGAGATACAGAATAACTGGATAATTACATATCATAAGTATATATTTTTATCTATGTATATTTACAATAAAAGTAAGATGCACAGATATGAAATTAGAAGGTCTGAGAAAGATGTCAGATTCAAGAAAGGACTACAAGGTTGCTATTATGCAATTGATGGTGAATAGAAAGGGTCAATACCATACATATCAAGTTTTGAAATTTTTGTCCTTGACTTGCAAAATCAAGATATTCACAGGTATGTTAAGGTATGCAGCTCAAACCTATGTTTTGTCAACTTTGTCATCATGTCCAGTACTTAATTTTAAGCTTGCACATTTCCTTATGAACACTTCCTAACCTTAATAACTTTATTCATTTTCTTTTGATGGCTCTTGAGCAGCTTACAGCATAACTAAATAATTCAGCATCTGCCCAGCAGCTGTTGGGTCCTTGTATTTCTGCTAGGAATACTAGGCAGGATGTCTAATAGTGACACTTTTGACAATGTCTACTCAGTCTGTAGATAGGTATTCCCTTGGAGCTAAATGTTCTTTCCTTTGGTAACACCAAATTGCAAACTGGTATTCTGTCATTACAGGTGAGATCTGAACTGATGTTTCTGTTTCAGTTCAACCACATCTTGTAAGGGTGGATTGTCTGATGTCAGTCCCTGTTGGTGTATGCCTAATAGCCATGGAAAGCCATGGGAAACTGAAACACACATTTCCACAAGTTTCTATATACCCTCCTGTATACAAAGTACCTCATTACTTACCAGGCCGCTCAATTTGATTGGGTTTTTTATTCCTTTCTTCTTTAACAGAACTGTTGCAAAAGTGTCACTGTGCAAAATAATTTTTTTACTAGTGTCCTTATGTTTTCACATTAATTTTCAATACTGAGCTGTATTTAAGGAACCATGAAAAATTAAGACCTAATTTTTCTTAAAACCTGTCATAAAAGTGAAGATGGATGCCTGAAATATAAAGACTTTAACAAAATATTAAAGAATTCCATAGAAGACCTTAACTTCTTAGAAATCCTTAACTGTATTCCAATGGTTGTAGGAAAGAACTGGAATGCAATCTACTCTTAATAAGATTAAGGAAGTCACGGTTTCCTCAAAGGTCTAAATGCAAATAACTATTTTATTGATTAAACTTCCATTTTTGAAAGTGCCATTTCAAGTATATAGGATGCAGGTGCCCATGAGCTGCAGGGTCACCCCTGTAAAGCACTGGTTTCAGCTGGCTCCAAAATGGACACACCTCAGGGGACAGCTGAACACCTCAGCCAGAGTGGTGATACATCTGAGGAAAGATATTTAAGAAAACCATGAAGCAATGAGAGGTGTGAGGAAAAAATGTGAGAAACAGCCCTGCAAATGACAAGGTGAGGGAAGAAAGAGGGGAAGGAGGTGCTCCATATGCTGGAGCAGAGGTTGCCTGTAGCCCTTGGAGAGACCATATGGGAACAGGTTTATACTGAAAGACTGCAGTTTGTGCACAGAATCCATGTTGGAGAAGTGAGAGAAGGAACAGCAGCAGAGAGAAGATGTTATGGAACGATCACAGCTCCACAGCTCCTCATAAGCCTGTTAGACAGGGGATCAAAGAGGAGACAGGCATGGAGTAGTGAAGCTGAATATGAGAAGTGGAGAGAATCTGTTCTAGGATTTGGTCTTGTTTCTCACTGTATAAATACATTTTTATCAGCAATAAGCTACATTTATTTTCACCAAGTTGAGTCTGTTTTGACAGTAAACATTAAATGATCCCCCTGTCTTTATCTTTGCTCCATTTTATCCCACTGTCCTTTTGAGTGAGAGAGAAATTGGACAGGCATCAGCCAGCCAAATCTGCCCAACACATCAGTGTGAATTATAGTAATGTGGAATGTGTCTGTCCTGGAAAGATCTTTTTCCATATAGATTCTACAATTTCACAGTGTTATGAAGACAACAATACTTTAACATGTTCTGTTTTGGTTTGATTTATAAGGGTTGTCAAAATAGGAAAAAAAGTGACTGTTCTTCATACCTATCACTGCAGTTAAAAAAGGAAGAACATGCTTTTAACTTATATAAAATAGTTGACAGGCTATGATGATCAGAGTGTAAATTGCTGATCACATGCTGTCACTGTTGTTTGCAACAGTAATTTTAAGAAAAAGTCATTAAATCAAAGAGACAATTAAGTTATGAAGTAAAAAAAAATCACAAATATCTACAAAAGCTCTTTCTAGCAGGTATCTGGGTTCGAAATGAAGCCCAAAAAAGTGCATACATGATTGCTTCTTTTGGTGACAATAAATCTCACTCAATTGGTGCATTTAATTTGTTTAGTTCATTACTTTCAGATTTATTTGTTTTACCTCATGATTAGATATAAAATTACCTGATATCTTATTCAGTTTAATGGCATTCAACTGTTAAGAAAAAAAAAATGAACACAATCAAATTCTTTCTCAATTTTTCTTTTTTTTTCAGATAAATCTGCTACAACATAGCAACGTTAGCAACTTTATACAAAAGAAATAGTTTTGGGTTGACGCTTTTTCGTTTTTTCCCCCCACACTTGCAAACTACCTAAAGTTTGCATCTTGTAAAGGAATCAAAGTTTATCAGAAGACTATGAAAATTAATGTAAATATAAGCTAAAAATAGTTAATTTACCTTTTACCATTTGTTTGATAGTAATATCAAAGTTGGAGTATTGGAGGATAACCCAGATATTGAATAATTAAGAAAGATGATGAAAAACCTCTAGAAGCTGTAAAACTTTTATATGGAAAGATTGGAATAATTTTCTTTATAAGTTAGGTAAGCAAGACAGGATCTAGAAAAAAATTGCTTTGTCAGGAACAGGGCAGTATATTTTTTAATTACTAAGTTTGAAATTTAAACCAAATTAAATTATAGTTTGCAATTAAACTACAGTATTCACTGAAGTGAAAAATTCTCATGTCTTAGAGTTTAACCAAACAATAGGCCGATTTCCTAAGTCACCTAGCTCAGTCCTACGAAGCTGTAAAGCCTAAAAATTAAACTTCCTCTGCTCAGAAATTAGGCAAGCTTTTGGATCATCAATATATGTGCTGGGAAAAAGTACTACTAAGTCTTATTACTGTCCACGTCTTACATGTTACACTGATAAGTTTAATTTAATTTCCATTGTTCTGTCTTCAAGGTTATCCAAATGTTCAATATTAAATACTGCTCACACACTTCATTGATTTTATCTTACAAGTTTTTATTTGATTTCTTAAATGCATTCCAGCTTGTTTCACCAAGGTCATTAAGGAAATATTAAATGCAATCAGTCTCAAGATATTCATTATGACTTTCAGAGTTAGTCTAATCATAGTTCATTATTTTTTTCTTGCAATAAGACTATTACCATTTCAACTTTAGGCAATTGAAAAATAAAAAATATATAAAGCTTGTGGAAAGTCCCATCTGTATGTCAAATAAATATTTTTCCCTATAATGTTGCATCAAATGACCCAACATGTAAAGATTTGTTATATTTATCAGTGCTTTACTAGTTATGTTATCCATGGTACATCTGAAAAAAAACCACATATTTTTGATCCCATAATTTTCAATAAATTCTTTCATTATTTTCATATTTCTTCAGTATAAGTTCTTGAGTTTTGACATTTTTGAGATTCATTCTTTCCTGTCTTCACAGAATGTTGTGTTTCCTTACCTCAAATGTTATAATATACTTTTAGAAACTGACATGGCTCATGTTTTATAAATGTTCTTTGACAACTTTGTGATTTTAATTGCCTAGTTCTTTCAATATAAACATGTCCCCTCTTTCACCACTTCTTTTCCAGTATGACCTTCTGCTTGTGTCTATTGGCTTTTAATTTTTCTATGGGACCTTTGGAAGCATCAATGTTATTAGAAAAACATGAGAGAAAACTATAGGTACTCAATTGTTTTGAGTAATGCCTAGATTGCCTTTAATATTTTCCCCATCAAAAATTTCCCTTTCCCCCCTTAATGTATTTATTTATTTTTGCTTCATTTATATGGTTGAGTGAACTGATCCTATTTGGTTTTAAATCCTTTACAACAATGAATATAGATTGGTTTTCTTGGGAGCTCTTACTGACCGCTAAAATAAGCTTTCTCTTTTTAGTCTTCTTTTTTTTCCTTTCATATCACACCATTCAGTTTTGAAGTATTTTACTCTAAGAAATACATATTCTAGATAAATTTTACATCGTTTACCAATAAAAATATCATTCAAATCCAAGCATTACAGTACAGTTCCCTTGATTATTTTCTTTGACTTCTAAGAATTGTCAGCATTGAATTAAAGAAAAAAAAATCCCTGATAATTTTTATGTAGGTCAAATTATTTCCTTGTCATCCAAAGAAAGATTATTTTCTTAGTAATGAATTTTTTGTAGTGTTGATATTCCTCCAAACCAAGGGAAAACAGCTTCCACTCTGCTTAGTTCATTGACATTCTGTGAAGAAATCTGATGGATATCATATTCCAAAGTTATCTAAGACTCACCATAATTAAACCAACATGAAAAAATATTTAGGATGTTACTTATCCAGACCATGAGAACAATTGTAATTAAACCAAAAGATTCTGAAATTTTCTCTTTCCAACGAATGATGGATCCAAGCAAGTAATTTTTCAGAGTTTAGCAGTGTTTTGTTATGATACCCAGATATAACATTGCATGTTTTGAATGCTATCAGGCCTGGAATGAGCGCCAGCACTGGATGTATCCAAGTGTTCCCTAAGAGAGGGATAGCTTCCATTCCACCCTGCTTCCATCCTAGCCTTCCTAACTAGAAGCACATCAACTTTTTTTTATACCAAGAGAAAGAGATCTGAATAATTGTCCTGCTCCAGCAGAATGGAGCAAGTAGCAAGGCTGCTTGATAGGGACCCCTGTGTTTTCTCACAGGATTTCCACATTTTACTACTTCTTTCCTTGATACTTGACCTCCTTTCTGCCACACCTTACTTTCTCTACCCCAACATTCTCCCTGGCAAATAATTTTTCTGTAATTACTTTTTCCCTGTCAGCTCCATTTTTCCATACCTATATCCAGTTTTGATGGTTTCGATACCATTGCCTAGGTAAATTACCCTTATATAGAATTAGTAGTGGGTCTCCAATTATCCCCTGCAGTTACATGTGATGCTTGGCTCCTATAGCCACCCACAGGGATGCAAACATCTGCTTGGCACCATCCCTACCTATTGTCTGGTCATGCTGTCAGGTCATGCCTCTTGTCCTGCCAAGTCCAGAGGTTTATGTGTCACACTTCATTAGTGTAGCAACAGGCCAGTGACTTGGTCACTTCCTGGTGAGATGATGAGGACAGCTCTTTCCATAAAACCATAAAGATCCATAAACTTCAGAAAAGTATTTCTGAACCTTTTTATAACATACTGGTGCAGATTGTCAATAGTGTTACTTTTTAATATGTGATCCAGAATGCTAATCTCATCCAGCCTAAGAATGAATGAAGCATGCTAGGTAACAAAGAAAAAACTTATCTTGTATTTTTTCAAGTGGATTCCTTTTCCTGAGTGTCACACATTATGATTTCCTATCTATAATGCTTCATTTATCACATTTCGTTTTAACAGACTATAGAGAAAGACTCATCTACTGTTTTACATTCATGCACTTGAATGCTGGAGTATTCACACTTAGCACTGATAAGAATGACTTTGACTTGAAAAATAGACTCTTCAAAACGCATTAGCATTTGGGGAAATCAGTTTTCTGAGACTTTCTGATAAGTTTTTAATTCTATTTGAAATATTTTTTAAACTACAGACACAATCTAGAGGAACTCACTTATTTAATACACTCTTGTACAATTTAATACACTTTATTACAATTTAAGTGTCCCTTCATACAAAGGATGTTATAATGTCAGGGCTTTGAGCATTAAAGAAATTATGTATGTGTAATTTTGTTTGATATTAAGCATTTTCATACAGAGGAAAATCCATTACTTTATGCAGAAAAAATGTCTCATATCATTATGAGAGATTATAAACAGTAAATTCCTAATGAACTGCTGTGGATATAATGAATAAACCATAAAATAAACACAATATGACAGTGGTCCTTTGAGCTCCCCTTGAAAACAAGGTCTTTGGCACATTTAATCTGAAAAATCACATTTTTTTATGATATTTTCCTATTGTTGATATTAATCACATATCACGCCATACATTACAAATTCAAAATGTCAGAAAAATTAGATATTAGAATTAAAAGAAATAGAAAAATTAGAAATTATTTGAGACTTCTCCTGTTCTGGTAGTCCTTTTCCCAGAGATGCCATGTGTTAAGAGTTCAGAGGACAAATCAGTGAGCAATGAATCTGGGGTGTCAGGGATAACTTGACAGTGAATTTGTTTGGATTGAACTTGACTGTACTAAAAGTCCTGATAAGAGATTTTAGGAGAAAGAATCTCATTAAAATGGATGAACAGGCATGCACATGCTGTCAGAGAAAGATGCAAATTACCTTTTACTAAACTTGAATGTGCTGTTGGAATTTTTAAAAGTTCTCCTAAGAGACATGCAGAGGGCATTCACCTTTTCTTGACAATTTAGCATGGAAAGAGCAGGCTGAAAAAGCAGTGTTTATTTTGGGAGAGATTGAGTTATATCCATTTTAAAGAATGAGAATTCCTTCCCAAACCTTTATCCCCATGTTCTCTTTCAGGAAAGTATTTGATTTGCTATGTCTTAATTGCAATATGAAGACCTCACGTTTAACTTCAAAAGTATTGACTTTTGATTAATAAAATAATTGCTCAATTAGTCCTAGATTTCTTTTAATCTTTTTATGTCTCAAGATTTTTCAACAGAACATTGATTTGATTTTTAATTTGCTTCACACTTTAGCTCAGTGACTTATATGAATATGCCCTGAATTGCTTTGACAATAATAATATTTATAGCTTTATGTCAACTTCTGTGTATACCTGGAAAACTGTCTATCCTGTCTCAAACCAGGACAAAGCAAATTACAGTATCAGTAATATATCCTTACTGTTTTTCTCAGTTCTTAATTTGGAATGTGTTTTCCAGTAGTCTAGCAGAGTTATTCCTGATTTACATAGGCATGTTAAGAAAACCATGGCCCACAACTGTATGTCACAGACCTAATACTTTCTGTATGCCTGAAATTTTAAAACAAATTTATGTTTTCTGATGTTGAGGTATATGAGCTCTGCTATTCAGATGTAAATGAAATGTACACAAATAATGGAAAATGTTTAATTTAATTTCAGCAACTAAATTGAGTTTACTAAATTACATGAACCTAATAAGGCTGTTAGAGAATAATAAGACAAAAACATTACAATTCACATGTGTCATTAAATTTAGGGAAAAGGGATCCCTGAGAAATAATTTTAAATATTTAAAATAAGAATTGTGGTTGTGAAAATTTAACTAAAAAGATTAACAAAATACATTTTTAGAGCAAGATTTTAGTTTTCTCACAAGGACAATTGGAATTGTTTAATAAATAATGTAAACTCCCCTGGAATGTTAAAAGAGAGTTCACTTTTGCTTTTCTGATTGTTTTATAAGGATTAATTACAAACTCAATTTCATAAAATATAGCATAAATAATTTAAAAATTGATTAAAGTAGTTTCTTTGTAGAAGAAGTTCTAATTTTGTAAACTGAACATAGTCTTTTTCATGTATCTTTATTTTGATTGTGATGCAGAGAAAAAATGCAATATTATGTGGATTAGTAGAAGAAAATATTCAAATCTGTTCCATTTTATTTCAGCAGATAATTTATATTTTGAACACTTTATGATAAAAGTAAAGGTAAGTTTTGATGGAAATCTTGTTTCAAGCTGAAAACCAGAAGCCAGTTCTGGTGTTACATAACCTCCTAACTCCTGTATATCTCCATAAACTACTGTAACAGAAATCTGTACTCTCACCATACAAGAAATATACAAATACAAAAACTTGATAAATATGTCAATGCTGGAAAGTTGAAGTCCTAGATTTCCAAGTGCCTTGTTTGTCTGTAGGTTGTGTTGCATGTCAGTGAGACTTAAATTGACAATATCTGGAGATTATATGTAAAAACAGGGAAGGTAGGGATGGTGGCTCTGTCTACCACAGTTAATTCCTATTCCTTTCAATCAGGACAAGGATTTCAGAAGTGGTAGCTAGCATCCTAAACTAGATGGTTATTTTCATTTCACGTATCTAATAGCTGTAAACTCAGTTTAAAAAAAAGTGTCATATTTATAAGTTTCACTTAAATGTTTAATCTTCTTTGACTCATCCAAGTTTAGTGGAAAATTGTAAATTTAACTCAAGTTCAACCCATAGCTACACATTGTAACACACTTCAGGCCTCTTGTCTGTCAGTATAGTTACTTGCATAGGTTATTTCTACGTAGATTATTCCAGACTTCACAAAAAACATCTGATCACCCATTGAATTCCACTGCAATTTGTGTCATGTTCATTTATCCTGTAAATTTTGCCTCTGGAATTTTATCTCCAACCAAATATTGTACTTCAACTATGAATTTTATCAATGTGGCACTCATGTGGCTTCAAGAATTGAGCCAAGGAAAAACCATACTCCGTGATCTAAATTGATTTTTTTTAAGTCAAAACAATGTGTCTCTAAAATATTGGTATGCAATTTCAATATCACAGTTATTTCCCTTTCACAACACCTTTCCCTAAAAAAGCTGGAGACAAAATATTTCTTCTATTATTCATCCTTTTATCAAACATATTTGGAATACATTAACTTTGGATTTTTAGTCGTCCTTCAACACAGTAATTTTTTTTCCCTGATAAAGATTCTTCAAAAATTTCTTGAATAGAAAAGTTCAAACACCTTATTGTACGATTTCTGTAACACGTATTCTGAAATAAGCCACCTGGGAGTGTCTTTGAAGCTGATGCTTTGATGTGTCATTCATTTTCTTTCATGTTTAGCTGAAATTGCTTCAAAGTCACTGCATTTTGTCCTTATTCTACTTTCCTGTGAATTCATTTGATGTCTGTAGAATCTGGTGTTATCACTGAACTGGTAGAATAAAGTGAACAAAATAAACCATGACTATTTACAGGACAAGAAAAACAACATCAAAATGTTTAAAGTTATTTCAACAGTTAATAATGATTGATATTGGGCAGTAGCTGGATAATCAGTACATTGAATTTCTTTCATTTTATTTTGAATTCAAACTTTCAAAGACATTTTTAGATCTGTTTTATCAAAATGACAGTATTGCAATAAAAGGTGTTTTTTTATGTTTCCTTCTTGACCAATATACTCACGTGGGAAAGAGCCAGCCAAAAAAATCAAATCAGTTCATTCTCCACTGTCAGAGATAGATACTACATGATCACCTGCAGTTACTAAAAAAAATCAAACAAGGAAACTAGAAATTGATTTAATGAAACATTTTTATATTTCATAATTTATTTCCACTTTATATTAATAATGAAAAAAACATTTTATCAGCAAGATGTGATAGACCCACTGTTTGGAAGACTCCAGTTGGATAGTGGAAGGCATAGATTCAAGACACTGATGCATATTTTACATAAACCAAGGAATTTTAGAACTAGCCCATGTATGCCCCTCTTTCCACATCAGTGCTCTAACTAATGATTTGCAACTGTTGTTGCTTTGGTCCTCCTCCGTTTGGATTTACTGTGAAATTCACCCTAGATCTGATGAAGTTCATTACCAATTTTCTTCCAAAATAAAACAATGTTTTTATCAAGTTCTTCAGTGGCTTTGCTATTGACACTGTAAATATATCCAAGAACCAGGTCTTATGTATTAAAAATCTACAGTAAGTGAGTATATTATAAATTCTAGCTACAGCTATTGTCCTCAGGGTGACTTATCTGAATAAACTTCTTTATTGTTAAATATTATTAAGGATGTGTTCAAGTTGACAAACAATTTAAATGACAGCAGAATTCTCTCCACTATTTCAAGATTACACAGAAATGTCAGATTTAGCATGCCACGATATTTCAACCTTATGAGGAGCAGCTGAGGAGTTATTTAGTCTGGAGGAAAGGAGTCTCAGGAGAGAATTTATTGCTCTCTACAACTACCTGGAAAGAGGCTGTAGTGAGGTGGGAGGGGTGGTATCTTCCCTCAAGTAACTAGTGATATGTCAATAGGAAATACCCTCAACTTACATCAGGGAAGATTTAGATTTGATATTAGGAAAAAAATCTTCATGGAAAAGCTGTCAAGTACTGGAGCAGGCTGCCTGGGGAATCACTTGGAGGTAATTAAAGATGTGTAGATGTGGCACTTTGGAACATGGTTTAAAGTAGTGGACTTGACAGTGTTGGGTTAATGGCTTTCTTCAACAGTCTTAGAGGTTTTTTTTTTTCCCAACCTAAATGATTCTACATTTATATGACCCTGGGGGATATGTATTTCATTCCAGACTTCCAGTATTTTTTCTTTTTTTCTCAAAATCAATCTGATTACACAGATTCAAATGTACATTGATGGGTTGGCTCTAACTAATCCATTCTGTGAAATACAGTCAAGGTTACCACGGCTCACCTCAGGTGCTATTAAATCACTTTTGCTAACTGACCGCCTGATCTCAGTGATAAAGTTCCAACAACTGTTTCACTGGTCTTTTCTCCTCTGCTTACTTTTTATGTTTTGCATAATGATGCTAAATTTCTTATCAGCTTAAATGGCAGTAAGAATTAATTCTACTTGCAGATAGGAACTAATAATTTGCTGTTCTGTGTCCCATCTCCTGCGATGAAAGTACTTTTTAAAACAGCAGACAATTTTTATTCTCCTCATAGGATGTTCATGTACTATACACAATTGAGTTAGCAAAGATAATCCAATCAGTCTCAAAACTATTCTCCGGCAGAAAATTTTTTTAAATTATGTATGATATATATGTACATGTTTCCAAAGGTAAAGATAAAGGTAAACATGTACATATTTACTTTTCTAAATAACTGTATGTAGATACATCATATTCTGGATCAGTATTTTCACAGTGATCTTTCTTTATTCATGTGCATAAAACCCTCCAACCTTTCCTGAAGATGTGAGAAAATAAAAACTGGCATTAAATGATACTTTATAAATTTGAATATAATCCTCCATACAAGGATTTTGAGTTCAATTCACATTGCTAGCAATTATATTATCTTAGAATTATCTCAGTCCAGTTTGTTTTCTTTATGTATGATGCTTCACTCTGTAATAACTGCACAGAAAATATAATGTTTTTTGATTATTCAGATAAGAATGGAGTTCTTAGCATTGCACTGTAAACAAGGTGCCTTATTGTAGTGGGACACATTTTAAATTTTCCTTAATTTTTTATTTTATGATGAAATTCTAGTATAGAGAGTGTGTTATTTAAACAACTTTATAGCGCCTGAGGTATGACTTTGATTTTCATTCCTGAGCAAATTGCAAATCTATTAGCATCCCTATTACATTTAGAATGGGCCAGCTTTGAAGCCAGTTGGAGGGAATTCCTGGCACAGAAGAACCATATATTCCATCAGAGTATAGTGTAGAAAGCAAGTCTTTGTAGGTGGCTTTCACTCTGTAGAGTGAAAGAGAGTAAAAGCCCTTGCTTTTATCAAATTTTTAGAGATGTTAAGATGTAATTTAAATACACTCCACAGTCTCTACAATGCTCTTTTAATACTATAGAGCTTAATGGGAATATAAATTTGAATTTTGTATGGAGGTCTCTCATCCTTTCAGGTTATTCCACTAAATCTTTTTCTAGAGTTTTTTTACATCAATACAGTTATGTAAATAGGATTCCTTTCAATATAATTAAAATGGAACAAGAGAGAATGGACAGAAACTGATGTACAGATATTATAACTAAATACAAGGAAATGCTTCTTTACTGTGTGGGTGACTGCACTGCAACAGGCTGCTGAGAGAGGTTATGAAGTCTCCCTCACTGGAGATATTCAAGAACCGTCTGAATGCAATCTGTGCCACTTGATCTGGGACGACCCTGCTTGGGCAGGGAGGTTGGACCAGACAACTACAGTAGTGCCTTTCAACCTGACCCATTCTGTGATTCTGTGGTTCTGTGAAATAATATAACAATATTATACAGTGAAAGGGTTTTAAATTGTCACAATCAACACTATCATGAAGTGTGATAAGTCACTTATGGATGCTGGGTTTCTTTTCCTTTTTAAGTAAAATATATAATTTAATAACTTTAATAACTTTTAATAACTTTTTTTTAATAACTGAGAACTCTATGTCAGCCATAACACTGCTTAAAGTCACTGTCATACACACAAAGCCTAAAGCTTCAGTATGATTTGCAGAAGCAGCGGAAATGGCTGCTGTCAGCTTCAGAACAGATGAGGAACGAAATCTGTCACAAACCTAGAGAACTTAATATATCACTAAAGACAGTTAATTTAACAGCCATGACCTATGTAGGCAACAGAATTAATAGCAAGTCTGTACAGCAATGATGTTCTCCCTGCTGTGCCATTGGGAGTGCAAGTCAATATTCTGATTTCAGCAGCGCTTTGTGTACAGCCTGTTCTGGCTCTGCTTCCCCATCACATACATCTCCCTCGGTGTCATGGTAGCCAGCCACCATGTTTCTAAACTGATTGTGTGTTTATTTTGATTAAAGGAGTGAGTATTCTAACTCTGTGGTGTGAATTAACTAAAATGGATTGTGGGATTAAAGCATGAAATAGACCTGGGATTGATTAAAATTCCTTTTATTACTGAGCCCTTGTATTCCATTTAGAAAGTACTAGATATTCTCCTGTCATCCTATGTCCTTTTATGTGAAGTAAAATAAAGTAAAATGTTGGGATAGAGCTTTTGCTACAGATGTATCATGACTGTGTAATGGTAAGGCTACTTTTGCAACATTTCCAGGTTTATTTTCCCAAATCTTCTTGAGTTTTGTTTCTTTTTCTGTCACAAGATCTCTTTCCAATACTCTGAAATTAACTTCCCAAGTACACAGCTGGAAGAAACAACAGGACAAACAAATATAACACAAAAAACCCAGCAGGTTTCTATTCAGACTATCTTTGATAGCACTTTTCTTTGCAGAGAGTGAAATTGTCAAATCCTGAAAGTAGTTTTTCTGTTTTGATTGATACAGAATCACTTTCACATATTTAAAATTTTTGAACTACTAATAGGTTATTAAACTACTGAGCAAATAACAAGATGTCTGAAGAATTGTCTATTGCAGATGTGGTTTCATATTTCATTTGAAAATAATAACAATTTAATAGCTGTCAGGAACTTTTGTAATTTAGAACAGAATTTCTATTCCAAACCACTAAAATTTGCTAGTTTGAAAACAATAACTGTAGCAAGACTATTTGAAATACAGAAATAATTCTTTGCCTTATTGAAGGTATGCAAGGGAAAATACAATTCCAGCTTATGTCTTAAACAGAATCAAGGTAATTAAATGTCTTTTAATGCATGTCTTTAGTTGGTTAAGTGCAAATATGTGTTTAAGCAACCTTATCCCATAACCAGAGTCACATATTGATTTGAAGTTTGCCATTTCTTTCTTTCCTTCCTTTCTTTCCTTTCTTTCTTTTCTTTCTTTTCTTTCTTTTCTTTCTTTCTTTCTTTCTTTCTTTCTTTCTTTCTTTCTTTCTTTCTTTCTTTCTTTCTTTCTTTCTTTCTTTCTTTCTTTCTTTCTCTCTCTTTTCTCTCTTCCTTTCTTCTCTTTAACTTGGTTGAATAAAGTCAGTCAATTTTCCTTTTTGTTTAAACTTCCATGTATTTATTATTATTGTAGTTCTGCACAGCTTCCGTAAAAACTCAGTCCACCAACTGTAGCTCCATATGGAATGATGGTATCCTGCATAAGCACAACTGTGTCTTTGAATGAGTGCAGTCGCAGGCTTGGAAAAAAAAAAAAAAGCAGTTATATATGTAGGGAGAAAGTTAAATGAGCTGATATAGCTGACACATGATAAATAACAAATACTAAGTGAGATTTCAGGCATAAAAGCCCTCAGTAGAGATTAAGATCTCAAATGGAAACAACAGGAGTTTAGTCTAAGATGAGAACAATTGATCTTTGTTTAACTAGAAATATGTCAGTAAGATCATTCAAAGAGAAAAAGGAGTCTTTGGACACCTGGGGTCTAGTAGAAGTATTATGAAAGGGAAAATAGCTGATATTGTGTATTCCTTCTAAAGGAACACTAAAGTTTTATTTATAGCCTGTGAAACACAGTGAGATTAACTAAGGACGGAGGAAGGAAGGGTCAGAAGAGAGAAAAAATCTTAAAGTAATAAAGACATCTTGTGGAGATTTCTGAGCACCGGGATTGACAGTAAAACAGGGAGGGATACTTTTGTGGAAAATATTCTCCCACCAGTAACTGTTCTATGTTTGCTGGTGTATGGATGTGTTCAGCACATTTTCCAGCCTGCAATATGGATTGTGGCTTCCCTGAGGGCTCAGACAATGCTCCAGAGCAGCAGGTAATGGTAGCAGCACTGGCAGTGTGGGACTGTTCAAAGCATTTGAACTCCCTCTAAATATTTGGGACTTTGGTATTTAAAAGAAGCCCTTTATCCTTTAGTAACTGGGAAGTTAGGAAAGGATTTTGAAGATTACATTTTCCAATATAGGCATATGAATTTTTTGTAAGTCCTTAGTGAATTTGGGCCACAGTAATCTTTTCTTTGTTCTTCTTGTCTTTGAAACTCAATGTATGCTTCTGTCAAACATACAAGAACAGCATGAAAACTATGTGCCAAGAGAACATTTAATTCTACCTAAACTTTTAATATTCTTTTTTTTTTTTTTTTTTTTTTGGTTGAGGGTGGAAGTATGACCTAGTAATCTCTCGGGCATATGGTGTGACTCTTGAGGTGTTCTGTGCAGGGTCAGGAGTTGAACTTAATGATCCTGGTGCCTTCTAACTCAGCGTTTTCTATAATTGTACAAACATAAAGAAGTGCCACAGACACATACTGATAGGAAAGAAAATATCAGAGGAAAAAATCCAAAGCTAAGTCATCATCATATTTCTGAACTAATGTAATTCTGTTATTGTGACCCTGGTATGCAGTCACTTCTACTATTCTTTGTTCTTTAGCACAGCTGTTGACAGAAATACTTCAGTTCAGAATTGGCTGTTTTCTGTATTGCACTTCGTACTTGGTGGAATCGTTTGTTCTTGTACTTCCAAATCTTGCTTTCATGTTCTCATAAATCTTGAATAGCATTTATTAGATATGCATCCCCTTTCCCTATGTACTTTTTCTTCTGAAAATTTATGACTCTAAATTGCCAATGTACTACAGTGAATGAAAGTGTAGGTGAGTACTCAACAGACTTGTACACACAGAAATGCCATACTTAATATTTTCAAAGGCTTCTGGAGTAATTTAGGTTATTTAGGTTAGGTTGTGTTCCAGATGTATCAGCCATGTTGGGTTCTCCTCTAATTTTTTTTATTTTATATGATCCCCTTTTTCTAGCTTTTATCTAACTTTGACAAAAAGAACCCACTGTCATGGTTTGACACGGGAAAAGAATTTTCTTGGAAGGAAGAGGTGAGTCCAGTCAGGCATCAGGTTTGTATACTGACACTTGGGGTGACCAATTGAAGGTGGACATGCCTCTGAGAACACAGAGGGGTTAAAGCAGAATTCCCAGAAGAACTCGCTCTCTTTGGTTCCGGTCAGTGGAGAGTGGAAACCTCCCCTGCCCAGCCATGAGCTGGGTGGAGGAGGGGAAAAGACATATGGCCTGGGAAGGTAGGCCAGGGGGTGAAGGAATGGGAGCCGAGCTGGGCCAGTTCCTGCAGACAGAAGGGTGGAGAACATCTGGGATGTCTTTGTTCCCCCCCTGCCCCCAACCTAGAGGGAAAGAGATAGAGAGCCTGCAGAGTTTGCCAGCAGGAGGGGGCAGCAGATGCCCAGTGTGGGAGACAGCACAGCACCCTGGGCTGAGAGATTTCAGCTGTCCGGGGAGTTCGGGAATTTTAACCCTTTCCCTAAATGAAGGCTTTGTGAAATATTGCTCCTCCTCAATTTGAAGGAAAGAGAGACATCCGGGGACCTCAGTTGTTAGGGAAAGAAGGTTGGGGGGAGATGATGGAGTGGCTGTTGGCTGGACTCTTCTTGTCAGCCATGGAGTGAACCAATTTCTCCTCCAAGAAAGACTGCATTTTAGGGAGATGCAATGGTGAGCCAAGAAATTCCTCCAGCAACTACCAGTTCAGGAATGAACAGAGGAAAGTTGAGGGTGTGAGGATGCCCTCCATCTTCAAAGAAGAGAAGGAGATCTTGGACCTCTGGCTCCATGGGAAAATGGGGGGGGGGGGACTGTAGTCCCAAACTGAGACACTGGACTGTTGTTCCTGTTGGTCCTTGGCAAAGCATCCTTAAAGGAGCCCTATAAGCAGTCTCTGTCCATGCACAGTGGTGAGAGCACTGTGACATGGAGAGAAGAGTGTTACACTGGCCGGTGTGTCTGGGCATTGCCATGTGTGACATGGAAACACAGGAGGTGGCAGCTGTGCTTCCTGGGGGTCTGTGGTGCAAGGGAGACTCCTCCCTCCCATGATGGACTCAGTATTGATTATGTGGAAGGGTAAAGACTTGATTAAGGCTCCAAATGTGTCTTGCTGTGATGTATTGGAGTTGGGTGGTGGGAGGAGGAATGTTTTGAAAGGTTTTCATTTTGAATTTTGGTTGTTTTTTTTTTTTCCCTTTTATAGTAGTAGTAGTAGTAGTGGTGGTGGTGTAATAAAGTTTTCCCCTTGTTATTAAGTTTGGCCTGCTTT
Organism: Lonchura striata; assembly: GCF_050655825.1. NCBI lineage: Eukaryota > Metazoa > Chordata > Aves > Passeriformes > Estrildidae > Lonchura > Lonchura striata. The sequence continues at coordinate 102,361,372 of NC_140704.1, forward strand.
GCTCTGTTTTTGATTGCCTTTCACAGCATTCAATTGATAGGTTACATTTTCATGGGGGGGCTGGCATTGTGCCAGCGTCAAACCATGACACCCACCTACAACTGTCAGAGTCTAGATAATCACTAAACTTGACCACTTTCCTTAGAGTGTTTACTACATCTCTGATTTGTGAAAGAACTGGTTGGTGAAATGTAGCTATTTGATATCACAAAAGCACAGAATGGGTCAGTTTGGAAAGAACCACACTGGGTAATCCACTGCAACCTCCCTGCTCAAGCAGGTTCAACCTAGAGCACATGGGAGAAGATTGTGTCCAGAAGGTTCTTGAATATCCCCTACCTACACCTGCATTGCTGTGAAAGAATACGTGTAATAATTAGCTCCCTAATCTTGTGTTTTGCCTGTACAGCTAGCTCTTTTGGTTTTAAAATGCCAAGGACAAAAATATATATTTTTAAAATGTTTTCCATGTAATCAAGTAGAGAAAATATAAGCTTCTAGTCCAGGTACAAAATGGACAAAAGAAAGAGGATTTGGAGAAAGATTCATCAACTTTGTAGTACACCACCTGGGATGGTAGCATCTTTAATCATATGAGCAAATCTGAGCAGTACTCTAGCATCATTCACCATAGGGGTATTTCTACCAGTTTTAGAGCTGAATGCTAAATATTTGTGCTCATAATTTTCATGTTAGATTATACATATATACGTAAATATATATATATACACTTACTATTTATATTATGTTAATGTATTAATACATATTGTGTCCAATTTTCTCTTATTGTGATTTTTTTACAACACTGTCCTAAGATCTCAGTGTTGTAAAAGTAAAGTAGCATTTTCTTTTAAAAAAATGTTGTAATCAGTTAAAGGAGGAGCAACATATTTATTCATGATTACACACTAAGTCAGATCTAGAGCCAGAAATGGAATCAGATTTTGGTTTCAGCATTTTGCATTTAACATTGGAATGTCCTCAACTTTCTTAAATTGTACTTTAGTTTAGTTGGAAATTATTTTTATAGCTTCTTTTCCTCCCCTAGCCCTCCAAATTACATAAAAGGAAGGGCATGAGAAGAATGATCAAAGAGGTGGCCAAGGAGAATATCTGGTAAGTTTGAGCCTGTGATGAGACTGTTCTTCTTGCTTTTTTTATAGATGTTTTTGGTATGTATAAGCTAGTGGTTGTTGCTGTCTGACTGCTGAGCTGCTCCTTTTTAATCCCATTTGGCTGTTATTATGTTTGAAATATTTGAAATTGCAGTGCATACGGCAAACATTTCTATGTAATTTGACAGCAAGACTACAAGACATTTAATTTATACTTGTTAGCATATCTGTAGTGTAAATGAAAGGGACTGATTTTTTTATAGTCAGTTGTACCTCCAATGTGTCTATAATTTCATCAATCCCTTAGCACGTGCTTTTTGAATATTTTTCTTGTGCATTAAAACAATTCCTTTTGCTTTCTTTGTGTAAGAGGAAATCTCTGAAAGAAAGCAAGAACCTCAAGGCAGAACAGTAGGAAGATATTCAATAGTATTTGTTTATCTGTCTTTATGATATATAGTAACATAAAGGTTGTCAAAATATTGGGTGAGCATGACCAAAAGTATACACAGTTCAAAAAGCAAAATTACACTGGAAGAGAGGAAAAATGGAGATCTGGCAATTGTAGCTGGCCTACCTAGCAATAATTTTTAATGTTTTCAAGAGAGAAAGATAAAGGTCCATGTATTACTTTAAACATGTATTACTAAAGGAAAGGAATTTAATTTCCACAACTTTAAAATTTGGGTTTATTCTGACTGGAAGAGAAAATAAGCAGAAGGTAGACCCTGGGACTGACACAGACACTGTAAGGCTTGTGCTTTCTTGGAAGGAACAGCTTTTGTGGTGACCTGGCCTGCAGCAGAACAGTTTGGGAGCCCTGAGCTGCTTTCCCTAAAGAGCATGCTATCCTCATCTGTGTAACAATAAAAATGAAGTTCCTCATTACTGAGCCCAGTGATGAGTTAACACAGATTCAGGCATCATTAGGTTGTTTCAAGAATGATTCAGATTATGAACTTAATATGTAAAGAGATCTAGAATTTAAATTAATTAGGTTGTTTTTGGAGTTGCTTGGTAGACCAGAGATAAAATGGATAAAAGTTACAAGAAGAAAATGAAGAGTTAGAGAAAATATTTAAGAAATGGAAATCCATATGTAGCTTTTTTCTCCATAAGTATGGAATATAAAGTCAACTTTGCTGTAAGAATATTTGTGGAAACCTATCCGACATTTTTGTAGGGCAAGTGTTCACAAAAAGGGCTTTCTATGATAACATATATGATATTGCAACTTATAACTGCTTTTTTAATTGCTTCAAATATTTTTTTAAATGTAATGTATCTATTTAAAACTATCTTGACCTTATTTCAAAATTATGTCAGTATATTTTCAAATATGATAGCAATAAATAATTGAAAGCAAATTCAGAACAAAAACATCTCTTTATAATTAATCAATAGTTTTCAGAAATACATTCCATTTTTGGTTTTTTAATCTTAACTACTTCTCAATTTATTCCTTTCCTTATAAACAATCTTCCCAAATATCTTTTTCATCTGGGCTTGCCTGCAGCAGACTTTTCTCCATGTTCAGTTTAAGATGTGCTTTATCTAAAAATGCAACATGAACCCTCACAAAGTTTTATCTGTTTTCCTCTCTCTTATCCCAAGAAGTGTCTAATCCTCCTCTTTTCCTACCTTTACTGTTTTCTTTTCCGAGGAATATTTCTAACAAATTAGGAACCAAGGCATTTGTTAGTGAAATATGAAAGTGGAAGAATAATTTGGACACCCTAGGAAATAGGAGATATTATGGATGAAAGAACAAGACAGCTGTGGATTAAAACATCTATTGTTTACTTTTCATGTCTTCAAATTTAACATATTTGTAAACTCCCTTTCACATCCCTAAGATCTATCTTGGTTCAGTTGTCCAAACAGAGCCATCTGGTACCATTTGAGGCAACTTGTCATTACCTTGGATAAATACACAGAGCTGGAAGAGAGGACATAAAACCTGCAAGACCCCTTCGTGAATCAGGATAGATTCAATCAGGATAGATTCAAAGATTACCAGTAAGGCAACCAGCAAAAGGTCATGAGGAATACATTCAGCTGAGCCTAGGCAGTTATTCAGATTACCCTAAACTAGTGGTCAATTAACAGGGTAACTTTTCAGACTCCATATTCAGTGTTGACTATTTTAATGGATTAGAATACCAAGATAGATATGTCTTGCATATTCATCTGAATGTAGGTGTCAATCTGTTCCTGGATCTCATCCTAGGTGATGATTCCACATGGCTTTCAGGGACTTGGTAAAACTGAGGAGTTGCCCCAGATGACAGAAGACTGCAGATGGTAAATGAAAAGATGAAAAGTACTCAGAGCATGAAGAGGCTACAGCGGGTACCACCTAGAATTCAAAGTGAAGGCAGGAATAGTCAGAGAAAAAGAGGAACAAAATGAGAACAGAGTATTCTGTCTTTAGAAAAGGACAGTATGTAGCCTAAGTGAAAGGAAAAAAAATGCTAGTTTTATTAAAATTATATATCAGTATGTATACATAGTTAAAGTATCATAAAGTATCATAAAGGCATATGATGTAGTTCACAGGAGATATAAACCTGCATAAACCTCTGTGTATATATACAATGCATTATATGTAGAGAAATACAAAATTCGCAGCATCTAAAACACCCAAAATGTGATCACTTCTGATTGTGTGACTTATTTTGCCACAATAATGAAGAAACAATTGCTTCCTGTCATGGTCTTTGTTTTAATAATTTGAAGCACTCCATCCAAATGCCACTGCACAATGTCTTGAGCTTCTGAATTTCTGAAAAGCAGAGAAATTCTGAAAGCTGTAGGCTCTCACACTCAGTACAGATGTGTACTGTAAGATGTCTGGGAAGACTCTTCGGAACTCACACCAAATATTTTGCATAAAAATATTGTAAAATATATACATTCCATTTGCCTATTATATAATTTCTCCTAAAAATGTAGTATTTCTGGATTTAAATAGAGCCATACCATGCTCAAGAAAGACTCAGCATATAAAGCCAGTACATTTCAAACTCCTTCCAACTTTTATACCTGGAGTGGTCCTGAGGAGCTTCTGTGACATATATGTAGTTTGGAATAAAACTTTTTTTTATAATGAACAAAAAGTTTTCTTCTCTCTTCCCTCATAGCAACAGGAGAGAAGTCTTTTGAACAGTCAGAATTCATCTTTATTTACCATAAAATACACCAAGTGAGAAGTAACTTTTAAAATAGGTAGGAAACAAATAATTAGAACTTCCATCAATAAAAAATTGACAATTAGTTACCCCTCAAATTAATTATAAAGCATCTCAGACTCTGAAAAACTTTCTCAATAAAATGAGAAGCATTCCAAGGAAGTAAACAGTAAGACTCTCTAACTCTAGATATAAGCAAAATGCAAAGGTCTACAAATGCAGATTTATTGTAGCAAAATCTGCACTCCACTTGAACATTATATTTGAGCATTTTTAATCTTTCTGTTACAGCTGTCTGTCAGAGTCTTTTGCTTATCTCTTTCCATTTCTACACAGCTCATGGCAATGCAGAACTGTTCTGGTATATTCTGAAAAAGGTCTTAGATCTTCATTTGTGAATGGTTCATGTTTGAAAATTAAATCTTTAAAATACAGCTGGCTAGAAATTGATAACTTTACTTCTTTTTTTAAATGCTCTTTCTGTTCTTTTCAGATCACAATTTCAACTTAGACTGTAATTTTAAAATAAAAAATTAGCCAGTTAAACTTAAAGAATTGATACATAACCACCATTTTGTTATGAGTTCCTTCAAGGAAGTATTTAGACAAGAGAGGTGTTAAGAGGCATTTCCTTAAATAAAAGACTTTATATTTGTAGATGTATGTTGACTAGAAAGACCTGAGGTATATGCAACTTTTTTTAACCTATAAAATATGTGAAATATTTAGTTAATTAATGTTTCCCTAGGCTTTTAGAAATTAAAAAAAAGTAATATAATTTTTTTTTTTTTTACTGTATGGATAGTAAATTCTCTGAGAAATTAGCCATCCATAGAAACCCAGCAGGGACTCTAAGAGAAAAGATTGGTAGGGAAAACCAATGGAAATCAGAGATGTGCTTTTTTTGCTCTGGCTGAGGAAGATAGGAAATACTGAAAACTTGTTTCTCACTGAAACAAAGTAGGGAGGAAGGAAATGGGGAAAAACAATGAATACTAAAGAATTAACCATGTCTGAGTCTTTCTGTGAGAATAGGTGACCCATTTGTAAGAGGGTGTCAAGAGACAAATAACTTTTGTATTAGTAGATGTCTTAAGTAGAATCAAAAGCTCCTTGATTTAACCATTAGAGATGTTATGTCAGTACATAACATAAAGGACAAAAAGACATTTTGGAAACTGCCTCGGACATTATGAACAAAATTCTTGTTGATAGCATTTAGAGTATATAATATTTTTAAATACTAATAGTTTTGTTGAAAGGTTTGATAGCTATTTCAAGAGTTTAGAATTTTGATTTTAATGACTGAGTAAATAAAAGCAATATCCTTTAGACATGGGTAAATATCGTGGTCCTACACCCAGTTGCCGGCAGCAATGACTTCTGAGAAAATGGTGGTTTTCTGAAGTGTAAGGTAGAAATGTTAAGATGATCTGAGTAAGAAAGGAGCACATTATAGACTCTCCTTTTTACTCGAGGAGTATATGAGTTAAAGACTTTTTTAGATGTTTTTCACTTAGTGTTGTGAATGAAGATGCAACTGAGGTCCACTGCATTCTCAGTATAGATGTTCTGGGACAGAGAGAGGTAGATTGCAGTAAGATTGCAGTAAGATTGGTGATGTTAACAAGGTATGAACAAATGGAAAGGCTTGATGTTCTACCAGTGATCAAATTGATGTCAGGTATACAAGTAGTAGGAAAGGACACTATTGTATCAAATGGAGATGAAGACTACATTTTATTTTCATATTAGTCTACTTATTAGGTAAAGGAAATTAAATAGTGCATATTGGTTTAGTGTGATTCCAAAGGCATGCCTTGCAATTGTACTGAAAATCCTTTTGAGTACCTTGTTGTTGGTCTCAGATTCAGTCAAAGAGAGAAACAGAAAGTTTCTAACCAGGCAGGAGCCTGGGAATCTGTTGGAGAAGAATGTAAATATGAGGTTTATCTCTTATTTGTTCACATTGTTTATAGTTAAGTTCTATCACTGTGCATCAAGAACTCTGCACCAATGGGTGGGTTGTTTTCACTTCAGGACCAATGGAATTGGTCCTCACGAAGCTCTGTATAAAAGAGCAGTGCATTTGAATAAACTGGAGTTACTCTCACAGTCCTCTGAGTCAGTCTCTTCATTCCTGTCCTGCCTCAACACCTTGCTCCTTTCTGTGTTTTCTTAAATCGTGAAATCTGGACTGGATTGAGATTTTTATGCCTTTTCTTTCAATTTATTCTTGAAAGCAGGAAAACTTCTTTTCCAATTTGCTTAAAAGTTACTGTGTCTTAATGCAAATCTTAACCTTTTTCTGTGGTTCAAATATGAGAGGAAGAGATCAAGATGTTATTTTGGCAAACCATTTTATGTGGGAAATTTCTTCCTCCACATCTACGTCAAAAATCACTGATGTTTCTGTAAGAGGAATTTTTAAGATATTCTAAATTTACAAAGAGCACATTTTTTTCACAGAATACCACTATGCTTCTGGTATAGATGGCAATCAAATGCTTGGTATTCTGCAATGAGGTAAAAGAGAATGCCTTATACTGGAACTAAATATGTATATTTTTTAGGGTATACATAATTCAGACCTCCAAAGGAGAGAGATAAAATTGTTTTTTTCCTCTGTATGGGGTAGGTTTTGCCTTTTAGTGTATCTACATACATGATTTATGAAATGTTACATAATTTTAAGAAAATTCTGTCAGACTCCCTGTTATAGCTTTTAAGCAGTTTTATTTTTATTTCTTTTGAAAACCTAACATGAGCTGGTTCAGACAGTATCACCCAGTTAATTGAACTGCATGTTTTATAATATGGACAAATAGAGATCAGCTAGGAGAAATCAGGGTTTTTTTTCCTACTATTGTTATTTATTAAGCTATACATAATGTTATGGGAGAAAAATTTTCTTTTTCCAAAGCTAGGCTTAGAAAAAATGGCCTACAAAATTTAGTCTTGAAGTATAAGTTTAGAATCTTCAGAGTACATTTTAATAAACAGCTTCAATTTTTATTATTAAAATTAATAAAATTTTAATCAACAGCTATCTCTTGCAAAAAAAATAAACAAAAGCACTAGGATAATGGAGAGATTAAATGCAAAGGTAAAACAGTCAGGGATGTTTCAACAATACAAAGTTTGAAAAGAGATGTGTAAAACTGGTTTTGTGAACTCAGCCTGGAAACTAGATTAAATTCCAGCTAGAAACATGTTTTATGAACTTCTTAGTTTAGTGATTGTTTAACTCAATAGAAGATGTGACTCTGCAATCTTAGTGGATCCCAAGTAAACCTGAAAATAAATGCAGGACAGTTGTTCTATGTTCATTTGCAAAGTCCTGCATGCAAACAACATCAAAATTGATCTTTTATAATATAATTTTCTGCTAACATTCACCATTAAGAAATAGGATCAATCTCTATATTTGAGCACAGTGCTGCAGCAGCTCCCTGCCACGGCCCCGGGCAGGTGGGATGAGCCGGCACTGCCCGTGTGAGGCCGGGTGGCCACCACGAGAGGGGACACTCCAGGGGAACCGTGTCGGCCACCCTGGTGGTGCTGGGTGCTGCGGCATGGGTGTGCAGCTTTGGTAGCTCTGCACGCTGAGAGGAGGTGAAGGGATGAGAGAAGGACACTTGTCTGTGAGCCCAAAGAGTCTTTATTTCCCCAGCTGCGGCAAGAACAAAGGTGCTCTCTGAGTGGGTGCAGGAACAAATGCCAAAGAAATCAAAGATGATGGCAACTTAAATAGGGGGTAGGCGGACAGGGGTGCAAACCTGTCTCACCCAGTGGGGATAAACCAGAGAGAGATGACACAAATTATAACAACCTATGATAACATAACAGGGGTGGGTACAAGGTCAGGGGACAAATAGAAAAGCTAAACTGGGGTGATTGACACAGAACTTTCTCGAAGAAACTGGGGGTAGTTACAGGATTGACAGCCAAAAGGGTATCAACAAATTCAGGTTGAGGGAACCAAATAAGGAGAAAACAGGGAGAGGTGAAAAGATTGACAGATAACTGGGAAGCCAAGTGGCAGGAACTTTTGGGGTAAACAGCTTGGATCAAATCAACTGTGAGGGCAAAAATGGGGGAGCATAAAGGGTAACGAACTTTAATAAAACCAACTGACTGCATCAAACCACACCATGACACAGTACTTCAGGAATTCTATGGTGTAATATTCTCATATGAGTTCCAGGCTTATATCTAACTGTTTAACATACAGTTTACAGATTTGAGGTAATGACTGAGGATCTAGATTCCTATTCAATTTCATTTTCTATGTTCCCTTTATCTCTGTAAACAACACCCTTAGACTGAAGCTTGCTGCTTCTTGCTGCTTCTGGTAAGTGCAATTTTCTTAGCTTCTGTGCTTTTTATGGCACCTCCTGAAGCATCTTAATTGTTGCTTCCTACCTGGTCATCCCCTCCTCCTTGGAAATCAACATCTTGGACTAGACAACATCTAATTCAAAGAAGTGGAATGCAGACATCAGTTTAGGGTATGGGAGGCCCTGCAGGTTCTGGAGTGGGATTTCTGAATGGAACCAAGCTGGGCAGTGAGATTCAGGCATGGTTCTCAGTGTCTCTGGAGTGGTATAGACCTGCTCCACGAGTGCTCTGTGAACAAACAACCCATATATTCTCAGGTGCTGGTCAGGATGGCAATGAGGAATGACAAATAGAGAGCTGGTGAAGTGCATCTTGGGCATTTCACTTTGAGGAGAGAGAAGTAGCCTATTACCACTGCATGGAAATAGCAAGCAGATAATGGCTGTCGTTCTATTATGCCATTAAATAGCCTCAAAAATAAGTGAAAAGAGGTAATTTTAGCTGGAAATAAAAAAAAAATGTTTTAAAGGTTTGACTTAAAGAAAAAGTGTTATCAAATCACTTTAAGCTGTTGAACTATCACTTTAAAATGCATTGTATGGCAAAGTCAACTACCTCCACAAAGAGCTTTCATGCACATGGCCCAGTATCTTCATTTAGCATTTTCTAACGTGTGGTAATGCTCACAGAAACTGAATTTGAGTTTAGCAATTTTGCTTGTTCAGTGATTATGTGAAAGAAAATAAGTTCCAGTATAAACAACCACATATGCAACACTGAATTTAAAAATCCCTAAGCAATTTTTAAATTGATTGGTTTTCTGTGTAGACTTGATCTTTATTTGTAGGTGAGAATTTTCAGTAATCCTGTATCATACTAGAGAGCTATCAAGAGTACTGAGATGCATTGCGTGCTCTCAGAAAAATTCATCCCAATCCTATTGGATTCAATCTAAATCTTTCTACTGACTCCAGTGAGCTCAAGAGGAGGGCTATCTTTTAGGAGGAGACAGATTAAAGAGCAGTTCTTCAGATATCTAAAGTTTCTAGGCCATTTAGATCATATTTTCATCTAAGAGAAAAAGAGAAGATAGGTTTATTGTTGTTTTTTCCTTCCCATGAATTAAATTAGATCTGTATTAAAGGTGGCAGAAAGTAGATTATATATGTGATGGAGAAGTAGAGATAAAAAGAACTCTTTGCTTCCTTATCTTTCTTCTTGTCATTAAATCACTGCAGTCAAGCATGGAAATGGCAAGGTGAATGTGGGTTAGTTAAACTTCATGGGTGGCAGGCAACTTGATAAACATCTCCACCTGTGGAGCTCCTTCAGATTTGAGCTTGTCTGGTGTTGTGTTAACTTCTCCATATAGTACTGGAAAAAGAGTGAGAAAAGAGGGCATATGAGATTCAGAGTTTAAAATAAGGTGAAAAAGTAGTTTGACTAAGTGTTTCTGTTATGGATGTAGATTGACACATTGACAAAAGTGTTTAGCTGGTGAAATATTAGGAGACAAAGGAAACCAAGAATCAGGAGAAGGAAAATACTTTTTGTATGTTGCTATGTGAAAATGGAATATAATATATATATTATTCCAGAGTAAATCCAGTCTTACATGAAAGGCTGAAAGGTGTCTAAGTGACCATTACTTGACTGTAATCACATCCTTAGAAGAACATATTGCTAGAAGACTAAGGGTATCTGTAGGCAATCAGAAAAAATCCTTTTGTACTTTTAGTGAAACAAGGTTTAAGTTTTTCATGCAGTCAAGCCTCTGAATATCTCTTTCCACATAAGTGGTGTGACTGAGCAATTCAATTCTGGTCATGGCTCTTTCCTCCAGAGTTCTCATTCTGATATTTCTAGGAAGGTTATTTGGTTGAGATCTCTTGGCATATAAAGTAAGGCTGCACAGTGAGAAATAATTTTCATGTGAGACTAGTCAGGTGGAAATCTTGCACATGAATTTATGTTTTTTTAAAATTTATGTAAGCTCTGTACATCAGCTTAAATGCCATTTATTTATCATTTCCTTGACACAGATTCCTAGTGTGCATTTTTGCAAAAGGAGGAAGAAGTTGCTCTTTTCCATGAAGTTTCAATTAGAGATAATTTTCAGAGCTCAGTTTTGATGTTTGAGTTAAGACTCCTGAAAGAAGGAGTGTTATTGACTTTTTGTGAAGCAATTCAAGGACATAGACTCTATAATAAACAAACTAAATAGATCTTCATGTCACTACTTTTATTTCCATCAGAAAACTGCCCCTAAAAGGCCAAAATACCAGGTACTGCTTGACAAAAGGGCAATAGAATATACTCCACAGGTTTTTGCCAGAACTTAAAAAATATGAATGCCTCAGAGGCAAGTAAAGAAGCTAACCAGAGTAAAATGTCAAGGGCAGAAGAGAAGAGCATGTACTTGATTCTACGTAATGATAACCACAAATGGGCCAGCCATCAGACAGATGAAGTTTGCTACTTTTAGAGAGAGCATTAGAAAAACTAGACATTAAAAGACTTTACAATAGAAAGCCTCGTGATTCTGAGGTTTTGTTTTCTTCTTCTCTTATGCCTAATTTTATTGATTTAGAAAGGCAGAGGAAAATAATTTTTCCTCTGGTCTTGTGATAATATAGTCAAATTGGTTTCCCAAGTTTTAAAGTGAGTAGCCCCATCTCAATCTTAGCCTTTATTTATAGTAACTTTATCTCTTAATAAAACATTTCATTTTTCAAGCTAAAGTCAATTTCTTGTACAACTCCATCTGGTAAATAACTGCTTAAAGTTAAAATTTATCGAGTTTAAAAGGCCTTGGTAGATTTCCAATGTGCTGGAAGTAAATTGGAATAATTAAAACAAAATAGTTTGTATGGGTCTTTGTAGATAAAATTTCAACCCCACAAGAAGTAGCTCAGTGACTTTTGACCTTGGATTTCCTTTGGTTGTCATAACAAAGACTACTGTGAAATATTTCAAGATGAAATTAACAGAACCAGATGTCTTTCTTGTTAAAAGGAAAACTCTGTGTGATATGCATTAGTTCAGAGATTTTGTTGAGATTGCTACATAGACACAAAAAATTGTTTTCTTACTATAAAGAATAGATAATAATTGCTTTTTGTTTTCCAAATCAGATATCTTATCTATTCAGATCTGAAAGCATTGCATATATAATTTTTATCTTGATTTTTTAAAGACCAAAGGCTTCTGAATTTTTCAGGCTTTTTCGAATTCATATAATCACAGAAGTGCACTGTTGGAAAGAACCCTAGAAGTTTATTAGTCCACCTTCTAGCATGACTGAAATTAATTTTTATTAAAACTGCTAATGTCAGTAATTCTTATTTGCATGTGTAATGCTAGAAAATTTGAGCTTGAAACATTTTGTCTAGATGTTTGAGAAAACAAAAATATTAATACTACCTGTGGAAAGGATGGGTAAATTGAATCTACAATTATTATTATTTTTTTAATTAATGCACTAGTTTTGTCTTTGAAAGTTTGTTTTTCTTTTAGCTTTAGATTTTCCAGGAGATCTCAGAAAGTGAAGGTAGAACATGTCTGTGCAATACAACAGAATATGTTGCACATTGACCCAGCTCTAAAATCAAAAAGAAAACTGCTGGTTCTGCAGCAGCTGCAGAAATTCAGGTTGTGATAAGCTGCATGTTGCATAAAATTTTGAACTTATCTACAATTTCCTTAGGTCAAAACATTGAAATTCAAGCTCTAATGTGTCTTATGTTCAGGTTACTGAAACCTTTAATGTAGGCTTTAGTTCTTCTAGTCCTTGTCCTTAAATTAGGTTTTGTCTTATTTCAGCACAGACAAATGAGTACCTCCTCAGGGTGCTGCACCATATTAGTGCGCTTGAGTGGGTGTAGCTTCACCTAGTCTATTTCAAGACTGCATCCTTCTCTCTTTACAAACCAAACACTGAAATTTCTTACACATTTAATTTTATAGCAGAATTTGTCAGCCTCAGCATTTCTCAACTCCCACTTTACAACTTGTCAAATGATTACTGAGGCATTCAAATAATAATAAAAAAATACATCACTGAAGCTTTATTTTTGTTTGTGAAAAGGAGGCTGAAAATTAGCTTGTCTGTGTCAATAAAAAGAAAATAAAATGCTAATAAATTAGCATGCCAAAAAGAAAAAGGAAAAAAAATAAGGGCAGTGAACACTTTACTAATTTGCTAAACAGCGGAGTACTAAATATAGAACTGTAATTTGTAGAAGGCAAAATTATACCTGTTGTGACAATGTCCATTCAAGCTACTCTGGGACTTAAGTGAATTAAGACTTTAGGAATGAATAGTTAAATGACTATGAAAGAGGCTGCTTTATATTTTTTATTTTGCTCTGTAATACAAAATAGCAAGGTCTTGCTCTTTTTCTGTTTTAAAATAAAAATATGTAACTGTTTTATTTTTTTTTTTTTGAGAATTGAGAGAGTATAATCATTAATTCTGGTGGGCCTTTCTGACTTTAGAGCAGGAAGGAATATGTAATTATCAAGACACATGAATAACAAAAAACCCCACATCCATATGCAATAAACAAGCTCAAAACTCAGATGATTGCAATCCAAGCTTTTAATACTACTTTTCTTCTCTAAGTTTCACTACAACAGAGAGTTAGCAGAGTCTCTTTGAAATGACAAATGAATGAGGAGAAAAAGACATTCTCTCTCTTCTTCTCTTTTTAAATGTTCCACTTGAATCTTCACAGGCCCATGACACAATGTTTTCAGTACTGACTAACTGACCTCAGCTTACTTTAATTGAGATATTCTTAGAGTTCAAAATTACATACTAAAAACAGTGTACAAGATCCTGAGTTATAAAAAAATATTTTTTTTTTTTTTTTTACTGTGATACCTGCTTTTATATCCAGAATTCATGTTTTTCAAGTATATTTTCCCCCCCCTTTTTATCAGGTGGGACAAAGAAAATGGTGTAAGTGGTACTTAAAAGATGAGTGAACATAATAACAAGGGTGATACATGCAGGTCACAAAAAGTGAAAATGAAAGTACTTTAAAATAATGTGATCAAAATAATTTACCATAGAAATGTTATGGCTGCTTCATTACCAAAAGAAACAGTTCACAAAATCAGAGACTGCAAATACTTCTCTTACTGTTGATAGGAAGTACATTAAATTTTACATTTTCTCATATAGACTTACTTTTCTAAGGATCCCCTCATCCTTACCCTGAATAATCTAATTTTCTCTGAGAACTGAAACAATTATGCCAGATCTCAAGGAAACAGCTGCTGGATGCAACTCTGAGGTTTACTCTGGGGTCAGTCTGCAGACGCTGTTGGATTTTCTTGACTGATCAGGCAGGTCTGTGGCAGGCTAAAATAATTTTGTTTGCAAGGGTTTATCCTCCATGAATATAGAAGTATTTGAAAGCATGAACATGATGTAAAAATAGAGGCAGCACAGTTGGGAAGCTTTTCAGTGAATTTCTCTTGTGTCTGATGATAGACTCTTGTTCTAGTAAACCTGCAGTGTGAATTGGATCTTCATCAACAACCATGGAAACCTCAAAGAGGAAAACCTCAAAATGGATTATCTGGTGTTCTAGAAGGTACAACCTCCAGTTACATTTCTCAGTGTTCCAGGTTCCATAACCTGTGTCCCATTTATACTTTTGTTTGAACTCACAGATGACCCTGATTGACCCAGGGGACTTTACTGATGACAAGAAGTCTATTCTATTTTCTATTTTCCTCCTGTTTTCAGCTGCCTAGTTTCAGGCATTGCATCAGAAAACATTGTCTTTGAATCAGTCTTCTGTACGTCAGTATATCAAATTAATATTAAATTATATTACTGAATAAAATTACTATACCAATTTAGAATAAGATAAATCTATGTCTTTACCATCTCTGTCTTCCTTAAAATTTATTTAATATTTTTTCATGGTTGAATGTTAGGGGCAAGCAGAATTTAGAATGAACAGAGACAACCATGTCTACAGAAAGTTATGGTCACACAAAATTTGAGAAACCTACATTAAAAATAAGTATTTAGTAAATATATTCAGTAGAATACAGAGCAGTTGAATCATTGACTGCCTACATATATGGGAAGTAACACCATAAACACATAGGTTTTTTAGCAAGTAGACTAGCAAATTTATTGACACAAGAAGAAATTTAAATTGAGACTGCAGGCCCTAGGGGGAAAAGCCATCTTTTGAAATTGTCTAGTTTCTAAACTCATGCAATAGCGAAAAAAGCTGGACAGACATTATGGAACCATCTTATCAAGTGGTTGCCAAGGTAACCTTGAATGAATGTGCAAGAACAGGACAACTCATCACTCTCCTGGGATGTGTGGAGCACACAGAGGGACTATCACTGCTTAGAGGTCGCAGTCTAAGGTAGTCTGCTGGTTACAGTGGAGGGAGCAGGTAATTATACAAACCAAATTATGGTGGGTCCTCAGTTGTGTTGGAGTAAAACTTACACAGACAATGTCTTGCTATTTGCATTTTTTAATTTTGTCCTGACCTTTGGGCTGCTAAATAAATAAATAATCAACCCCAAACCCCAAACTTTATTCATATTCATTTTCTTGAAATGCAAATGTAGTACTTTGAAAGCTCAAAATATTAATTATTCTTAATTATTCTTGTACAATATACATAACAAATCAATAAATTTCCATGCCTTATTTAGTTCCCAATGTGTAAATTTTGAGAAATTAATTCTGTTCTTTTTCATTTGAAGTATATCAAAATAATTAGTATTTTAATCTCCCTGAAATCCCTGTTCTGAGATACAAACACTAAGTATGGTTATATGGTAAAAATTTATTTTTATTTTAGAAATATTGTGTAAAGCTTTTGAATAAGTACAACACTAATGAAAATTTATCAAGGCCTTTGAACTGCAAATTATATTATTTTAAATAATTCTACCACTGTATTGCTACCCAAATCATAAAGTAGGATAGAATACACAACTTAGATGAACACACATTAACTGAATTTTAACCCATCTTGAAACCTTGAACTCTTTTTTGTTTTTTCACATATTTTCATATATCTCTAACTTTCTTTCCATTAAACAACAAAATAGGAAATCTGAAATCACTTGCTTAAAAAGTGGATGTCTGGCATGGTATATACATGTTTAAAATGTCACATTTTTTTATTTTTAAAGGCAGAAGCTTTTTAAAGAATATTGAAGTCAAGTCTGGTTTGTGCTACCAAGGTTGCATTTGCACACTGCTATGTACAAGATAAGTACTGCTAAAGAAATGACCTTTTTTCTCATGAACTCTTCCACTTTGCCTCACATGATTTTCTTTTCAGAGTTGGCTTGCACTGAAACAGCTCAAAGAGCAGAAAGCATAAACCCAAGTCTCACTGAAAAAGGTTAAGTAGGGCTGCTCTTATTTAATATTTTGACAACACCTATAAAGTAAATGTTAAGTCCAGATACCTTCTGCTGAGCAAGTGTATGATGACAAAAATTATCCTTTCACTTTGCCAGTACCACATTGCTTCAGGGACTCTTTTGTTAGTATGCACATCTTTGTCTGTAGCTCACTGTGCCTGAGCTGAGCAGAGGTGCCTGAGCTGGA
Source organism: Lonchura striata (assembly GCF_050655825.1). Taxonomy (NCBI): domain Eukaryota; kingdom Metazoa; phylum Chordata; class Aves; order Passeriformes; family Estrildidae; genus Lonchura; species Lonchura striata. Next base: position 102,377,628 of record NC_140704.1, read on the forward strand.
GCCTGTACCATACTCAAGAAACAAGAACCAAGATGCTTATGTCACTTTATCTGTGTTTTAACAGCCTGGACTCAATGCCCTTCAGAAAAGACAGGTAAAACGTGATTACAGTCAATTGTTGAAAGGAAATGTAGTTAGGCTTTTCATCAGAATAACAGAATAAGTGTGGGGATTTGGAGTCAGAGAGTTTTCATTGCATTTCACCTGAAACGGGCTTACATTGTACTGATCACACTGCTTTATAGAAACTCACTTGTCATTTATCTCATGCTGATCTACTGTTTGGAAGTGCTAAGTCTTCAAGGGATAAACTAAGAATTGAGAATAAAAGTTGGTAAATGTAATTTCTTTATGAATTACTAAAGCAGCTTTAATTTCATTCTCAAGATTCTTGTGGCGATATGTAGAAAGAGCTGCCGATATATAAGACTCTGAAAAGTGACTCCATAGCTTTGTTCCTATGGAAAGAGCCTGTCATAACATCATTCAGTTGTGGTATGATTCACCAAACTTCTTTGGTGCAGCAGTTAGGGCATAAGAAATAAACCAGTTACCATCATGTTTGTTAAAGGAAAAAATCTGATGGAATTAGACTGCAGTAACATATGCTAATATTTTTATTGTAAGACAAAGACTGGTCATTGTTCATGGTTGTTTTTATTGAAAAAAAACCCGAAAATAATTTGGATGCTAATGCAATGAATTGTCACAATTCTCTATATTAAAATAAAATGGGCACAAATTATTGCATTATGTCAGTATAAGAATCTACATTTTATTAGTAGTTTGTCACACTTTCTCTGTGTTTCTTATTTTCTCATTATATGTAATTATTTCTTAGGTTAATGAAAGCTTCATTCCTACTAAACCTTTCAAGATCATCACGCATGCACACATAATTGCACCAAAGTTTTGTTATTCCACTGTCTTCACTACTAGAAATATTGAACATGGCTGATAATACTAAACAATATACACCACTAACCCTCCCAGCCTGAACAATCAACCAGTACATGGAGCCCTTTTAACTGATTGCCAGAATAAAAATCATTAACCGTATGGTTCCATGTATCATAGGTGTAAATTTGTTTAATAACCTTGCCTTTCTTCCAGTATGTTGGAAGAGCAGGGTAGGTAGGGTAGGCATCTTAAGATTCCCAGATTTGCCTTTTCTGTAACTATCTTGACCAATGGAAAATATGCTGTTTGTCTTTCCCCCAGGTCCATGCAAGACACAGCATGCACCACCTGCCTGTTGGCCTGCTGCTTCACTCACACAGCTGCAGCCTCTGAAACCACAGGGATCCACATTTGCCTTTCCAGCTCACAGTTTTGCTCTGATGGCTTAGCTTTTCACTAGCCTTTCCAAGCAGCAAGCTGCTGTGCATGTGCAATGCTCAAACCCATTGTTTGAGCATTTAATTACCACTTAAGAGAGATTTATTTCCTCCTCTTTAACATAAGTGAAGGGTGGTGAGCAAGCTTGCACTAAGATATTCCTGTGGAAGGAGCAAACTGAGTGGCACACAGTGAAATACCTGAAGAAAAAAAAACACAAGACGTATTTGAAGGCTAATGATATGAAAAAAAATGAAATCCACACATACTTGATTTCTAATTGTACCTCAAATTTATATTTGTGTCTGCATGTATGAATATCTGGTAGACACACAGATAAAATTAGGTAACAGGAGAGACTGGAGACTGAGGTTTCTAAATTTCTTATTACCTAAGTTTTCCAATTTGCAGATACACTTTTTAAACCAAGCCATTGAAGCGTGCAGGAAATCTTTACCTTGTTGGATTAGAATGCAAAATAAGGCAGTGTTTTTCAGGACTATGCCTGCTCAGTTTCTTCTAATCTAGCTAGAATCCTTCGTTTGTTTTGAGAGATAGTGGGGTATGACCTCAGTACTTTGCTATCAATGATGAGAGGAAGAAAGTGATTTTGGCTCTAGCATTTGGAGTAAATGCAGGGATTGATGTATAAAGAAAATCTTGTTAGAAGTCAGATTCCATATGTAGATGAGGTAAAGACTATCTTCTCTTACATGTCATTACCCTAAAAGATCCTCATATTTTCAGCAGCAATTCTGTGGCAAAGATAGGATTTGGGAGGCTAACATTATATTTGTACACCTAAGCTCATCTCATAAAATGCAAAGAAGACTGAAAGAGTTGTAATCCAAGACAGATGTAATTCTTGAAGAAAAGAAGTGGTTACATAATCCAGAAAACATATGTGGAAAACATTAATAATGCTTTCTAATTTACATACATAGATTTATATATTTTATTTTATATTAATTGCTATTGGTTATTAATTGTATTAGAATACAATGTGCCGGTTTTGCATCACAGAAGTAATGTTCTAAGAGAAGCTGCTAGCAGTTTCCTCCATGTCTGACAAAAATAACCAATCAGTAATTATCTTTGAGAACTGACAATCTGTTAAACCACTCAGAAAGCTGATATGGCTCTATGAACACCCATTGTTAAAAATTAAAAATCCCAGGAATTTTGTCTTTTTCTTTTCTGGCTTGAGAGCAGGTTACACAGTTGGTGTGGCCCCATCTGAGCTGGGCCAGGCTGGGCAAGGTGGGCTCTGCCAGAGGGGAAGAGGAAGCCACGGGGCTGAGGCCAGGCTGTGTCCCACTGGGACAGGGAAGGGCACTGGCTTCTGGGTCAGGTCTGGCTGCTGGGATCCCAGCCCTGCCCACAGCGCAGCTGCTGCACAGATTTGAGGTGGCTCTGCAGCCCACGCAGAAAGCAGCCCCAAGCCAGACCGGCTCGGCCAAGATTCTTCCACTGTTGAGTTTCATCTGAAACCACTGGGCAGCGGGGAGGAGAAGCCATCAGCCCCCAGCTGTGCTAGCTGCTGAGTTCTAGCCTGGCTGCTGAGATCCTGGCCCTCTGCCCCAGAGTGGCTGATCCTGACCCAGCCCCAGCGCAGCCACTGCAGAAACCTCCATTGTAAAACAGCACGGGCCAAAAGCTACCAAGCCTGGCCAGGGTCTTGTGACCATCTCTAGGCCCCAGGTGAGATAATAACTCTTTCAGTGCTTCAATCATCCCACGAGTGAGAGAAAAGGACAAAGTGCAGGCAGATAGAGAAACATGAAGACACCAAGGTCAATGAAGAGAAAGTTGAGTCCTGAATGGGAGGGATGAGGAGATGCCTTGATCTTGGGTCTGAAATCCTCTTGTAAAGCTATGGAGAATAATTTAATTGATCCATCAGACTTTTTTTTTTTTTTCCCTACAATGCATTGAAGAATTGTGGGGGGATGGATTATTCAAATCTGTGTTGAAGCAGGCAAATGTTGAAAGAGCTGTGAATTCAATAAGAAGATTGAACAGAGAGAAGAGTAATGAAGACCCTGTGCCCCAGAGAGAGAAGAAGAAGACCTTTGTTCCCAGAGATGATTATCTCAGAGATAGATAAAGAGAACCTTTGCTTTGGAAGAGCTCATCCTTAAAATAGTACCTCATAAATTGGCATGGCCCATAAACACACCTGTGGAAGAATCTGTGAAAAATGGGAGGGACTTCACAATTGCAGACTTTTTTTCCAGGAGGTTTTTATTCGTGGAAATGAAAAGACACAAGAGAACTGTTTTCTTGTGGAGAAGTCTCCATAACTTTACTGGAGGGACTCCTCTCACTAAGTGAACTGCAGAAAGACTATTCTAGAAGTGATAAACTGACTGAATTGTTTCTGTACATTGTGAGTGGGAAAGAAAAGATTGTAGAGAGAGGAGAAGTGTTCTAAAAGTTTTATTCTAATTCTTATTATTATTTCTTTTTTTTTTTTTTTCATTACTGTTAATAAAGCTTTCTTTATATCCTTTTAAGTTTTGAGCCTGCTTTGCCTTCCTCCTATTCCTATCTCACAGCTGGAAATAATAAACTATATTCTAGTGGGTTCACTGGTGTTTGGCCAGCACTGAAAACCACCACATTGATTGGTGCATTGGTTGGGAAATCTAGGATTGGCGAACCAAAACCACCACATTATATTATTTGCATATAGTTCCTTTGATGCTAATCACCTTGAACACTAAAAGTCACAGGGTGAGTAGTCACATGTAGTTCTTCCATGGGAGATGACTCATCCCCATAAATCCCACTAGACTGCCCTTTAGGCTCTGCTCGGCATAATGGCCTTGGCCTTTTTGGTGACCTGGAGGCCCTAGGCTTGGGAGGTACACCCTATGATCAGCACCCCAAGAGAAGAGAGGAAACATGAGTGACCATGTATTATGGTTGCAGATGTTAATGTTTCCTACCCTCCTTAGAGCCACAATCCAAAAACTCAAGATCCCATCAGGATCTTCCACCTGGTTTCCAGATATGCCCATCTGAAGCATGCAAGCCCCAGACATGTACAGAAATTGATTTAGGTCCCTTATTTATTACTCTGCCACACCTGCCTCACAATGTGTACAACCAAGATCTTACCTGGAAGAGTTAAGTGGTAAAGGAGGAATATGCTCCCAGGTGAGCAGATATATCCCGGTGTTCATACAGAATTCCAAGGTCGTAAAATTCAACACAAGGTAACTGAGTGCACTGTAGCTTTTGACAAGACCTCTTACCTGCCCTCCTCTAACCCTTCAGTTTATTGGAAAAGAAAAATTTAGTTGAAACTCTTTGAGACAGCTGTTCTGTAGCCTAGAATTTGAAAAGAGCTGTCATGTTTCAAATTATGATCAAGGTCCATTTTCACTGTCACTCACATCCAGGTGTTTATTAGATAAACCATTTTATTTTGATCATAGTATTATCAATTGTATATAGAAGGCAAATTTTATTTAAGAGTATTTTATAGGGATTTCAGAGAGAAAAGATAATCAGCAATTTAATAATAGCAAAAAAATTCTTCCAATATATATGAGACATTCACATCTTTCACTATAACAATATAAATGAAAAAATAATTGTGTGAAGCCACAATATTCTACTGTAATGTTATAACATTTAGACAACAATCCTGAAGATTCAGGTTCAGTAAATCTTGAGAACAGATGTGTAACTCTTCCTATACACTTCTAAAGATTTTTGTCCTTCAGTTGAGCTGGCTGTGCAGGAGGAGCTAAATCCTGTCCTTAGGAAGTATCACTCTGCTTGCAAATTGATGGATACACATGTTTAGATTATGACATCTCACCTGCACTTCTTGTCATCCCATACACTTTTATGGTTTTCACTTGGTTTTGGAATGATCCCATTTCATTTTTTAGCATTTTATTTCTTCACGTCTTCTCCCCTGTCTTTATTTACATTTTTTTCCCTGGTTTCAGGACTTGAATTAGAGTAATTTTGGCAAATTTTGGTCCTTTTCACTGCATCTCATTTCCTCTCCATTTGTTTGCAGTTACTCAATTTCCAAATTTCAATATCCTTGTTTTTGATCATATCTCCTTTCCAGAGGGTTTGTTTGACTTTGTTCTCAGATTTCAAGGTTTCATTCCCTTTCCTGAAAGGAAATTCTTCATTTTATGATTTTTTACTTCTCAGACCATTTGGTTGTGGTCACCCCATTTCCAAATTTCCCAATTTTTTTTCCAATATTGTTGTTTTTCATAATTTTTTACCAGAGTGTTTGTTCAACATTGTTCTCTGATTTCAAGATTTCATTCTCTTTTCTCAAAAGAAGGGTATCTCAGGACTAAAATAAATTTTAATTAGGAGCAGCTCCAATGCTCTAAAATATGGTCCTCTCTGCACTGAACAATATAGATGGAATCCTTCATTTTTGGGTTTTTTTTTGGGTTTTTTTGGGTTGTTTTTGTTTGTTTGGTTGGTTGGTTTTTATGATTAGCAGCTTCGAAACATGATACAAGTAATGTTTTCTTGTACTGGCATTTAATCCTTTTAGAGGTACCCTTGTTTTTATCTTTCTTTGTCCCAATAATTTTAAAATAGCTTTTCTACTAGGAAATTCTTCTCTAGGAGTTTTCATGCAAATGCTAAGTTGCATTTCAGGCAAATAATTGCTTAAATGTCAGGGGCCACTTAAGTGACTGTCTGTCAGTGACTATCTTAAATGATTTAAGCAATTGTCCTGGTTTCAGCTGGAATAGATTTAATTGTAGCTGGTACTGCGCTGTGTTTTTGATTCAGTATTAGAATATTGCTTTGTTTGTTGCTAAGGAGCACTTGCTTTAAATCCAGGACTTTTCAGTGTCTTGTGCTTGCTCTGCCAATGAGCAGGTGCACAAGAAGCTGAGAGGAAGGACAGCTAGGGCAGCTGAACCAAACTGGCTGTGGGATATTCCTTCCCAAAGGACATAAAACCCAGTATATAAACTAGGAGAGGTACCCAGGTGGGGCCAATTCCTCTCAGAGACAGGCTGTGCATCAGTCAATAGATCATAAGCAATTCTGTTGTTCTTCTCTTACTTCTCTTGTGTTCTCTTACATTCTCTCCCTCTCCTTATCAATAACATTATAATTACAATTAACATTATTAATTTCATTTATTATTATAAATAATAATAATATTTTAATGCGCTTATATTATTTTTTTTTTATCTCAACACAGAAGTCCTGTCTTTTCTTTCTAATTCTCCTCCCCAAGAGCAGGGGTGAGGTAAAGTGGAAGGCAGTGTGCAAGTGGCCGCATGGTACTTAGTTGCCAACTGGGGTTCAGCCACATTAGTTATTTTGTAGCCTATGGTTTTAATTTTGTAATTTTAGAGGTGGGATGGATTGATTTTGACAATTTTTTTGCATAGCAGTACTGCTTTGAGCTTTGGAATTTGGTTGTTTTTTCATGTGAAAATATTTCTATTATTTTATCTTGATAATAATAGAGTAGTGTCCAGTAGTAAAACTGACAGTAAAGTAAACTTAAGTAAAACTGACAGCCTGCATTAAGTAGGTTTGAAATGATTTCCCTGGTCTTCCACTGATCCCTTCCTGGTGGTCCTTCACCATCAACAGATCTGCTGGGTTATATCCATGTCTTTGTGAATGACCAGAATGGTAATGTCCTCTTCTTTAAGACTTTTGTCACCTGCCTTCCTGGCCCTGCCCTCTTGCCTACATGGACGTTCAGATTCTTGCATGGCCTGAAGGACATTTTAACCAGTCCTTAAACTATGAACTTGCAATACAGGAACTTGAACAGGTGAGCTTTGAGATAAGCTGTAGCACTGCTTTTAGAAAAAAAAAAGTCCTGAGTATATTCCCCACTGCAAACTAGATGCCCTCAGCTCTATGGCAGCATTGGGATTGCTTTCCATGTCAAAGGGATCTATCAGCATAAAAGCCTTCATGTATGGGATGTTCAGGTGCTATAATAATGGGGAATGCATACACCTTTATAAAAAGGAATATCAATGCATTATTTATAAAGCAACAGGGCACTGAAGAATAAGATGTAGAAGAAAAGTGAACAGCAACAAAAGTCCGCTGTTGCCTCTCTTTTTTATTTCTTGGAAAAACAATACCACTGAAGCTATGATGATTTGTGCTCTCTATTACAGCAACTGCATATTAGAAATATTTAGCAAGTGCAAGCTGTGAATGCTTAGCCATAACTATAAATACCACCAAAGTAAACAGAAAGCTCAAGTGTTGTTTAATAGCATGTCTCCAGACAGACAGCTTTCATAGCTCAGTAACTTGGTTCCCCTGTTATTGAATTTCTCCCTGAGAAATATTATACCAATAAAAATGGTATAGTGAGTTTTATCCCAGACAAAAAGATCATTCCATATTGGAATGAAATTCACTCTCCAACCCTTGGAAATATTTTGCTTCTTAAATGAGAGAGCATCATGTTGAAATGACTCTATAAAAGCAGTGTGATTTTGGTTTAGGTGAACAACAATGTAGCTGAGTTTTTATGAATATATTTTGATAGTAAATGAAGCATTCAATGACTTAGGATTTTAAAGAAAAGTGGCCACATATTTTTGTATTAAAATAATGGATTTTAAAAGAAAAATAATTTCATTTTAATTAAAATTATTTATATTGGTATTATATTATTTTCATAGCTTATTTAAATATTGCACTGATTCATATATATTTTGACCTTATAAAAATATTTGCATTGTGATTTCTGCCATATTATCTCTTTTAGAATGAAATAAAAATCAAATTGTCAAAAATTGTATGGATTCATGGTTTCCTCTCAAAATGTCTTAGTCTTTTATTCATTGTAGAAGCTAAGTGTTTAGCATCACCAAATAATCTATGTAATATAACATCACCAAATAACCTATAAAATATAGCCTTTAGATTTTGAGAATGTATCTACTTATGGACATAATTTCATAATTGTCATTGGTAATTTTTGCTAAACAAATGGTTCATTCATAAAGTCAGAAAAAAATATTTTTTTATATAAATTCATTTGAATAAACAATATGCTGCCCTAATAATGTTAAAACTGGTGTTTACTCAACCAGCTATCAATTAAGTTTACAATTAATTTTGCCAAGACACTTCAAAATAGTCCCTGAATACTCACATACATACAAGACTAGCATCTCTGTTTGCATGCGATGCAAATTAAGTAATAATATTTTTAAATCTTCATTTTTTTATATTAAAAATGAAATTAAAATGTTGTGTTGCTTACAGTCTGGTATCAATTCTCCTCTTGCAGATTACTGGTTTGGGGAACAAATCCTGGACAGTGGTAATGAAATTACATTGGACCTCTCAAGAATGCAAAGAGATTATTGTTTACTGTGACTGAAGCCTGAATGGTTCCACATCAGAAAAAAAAAATAAAAGAAATGGAAAAAAAAAAAGCAAACGTGCCTCTTCACAGGCAGAAGGTCACAAGATCCTCTGTAGTGGGAGAGGATATGTACACTGGAGGAATGGAGCTCTAAATATGCACTTCTAGTAAGGTTTTATGTGCAAGAATAAATAAATGAAAAAGTAATAAATATGTTTTCTACATGTAGATTAGAGAAAAAAAAATAGAGATTAGAGAGAAAAAGCTAAACATCAAAAGACTGTCTCTTCTTAGCCTGTGATTTAAATAACAGCTCAAGAAAAGCCTGAATTAGTGCAGCTTTAAATTTACAAACCACCAGAAAATAAAATAGACATGAAGGATTTAGTTCAGAATGATAACTCAAAGTAGAAGCAGATAAAATGCTACATAATTAAGTCTTGCCAAATCCTAAAAGACATTGTTAGGTTGAAATGCTACCATATAGCCAGAATGAGACCAAAGAAGTCAGGGTAAGGAATCACTAATTTGGAGGTCAGGCTATAACGGGAGATGTCGTGTCTGTTACTATCCAGGCAGACATAAAACCATTAGAATAGTTTTGAGTATGCATGATATTTAGAATTGTGTAAGATTCATAAATCATGTTTCTTACATGAACTACATATTTTGTAGATGCTGACTGATTAGAAAAGCCATATATTTTGTCAGTGTGGCTTTTTTTTCTATTATGTAGTATAAAATCTACAAATTGATGTTTTGAAAAGATTCTGTGGTTAAAGCATGGGCTCCCTCTGTCTGTATATTTGAAGCTTACAATAAAAAGGGGGGGGTTCTATAAAAGAGTAAGGAAAAGTTCTCATTATTACTCTACCTTCTTCCTTGTACATTTTCAATATGAAAATATATGCATTTTATTACATTTCTTTTAAATATGAAAAGCATATGGCTTTAAAACTGAAGATCATATGCAACTTTGCAGTCTCTCACATGAAAGATTGTATTGTCTTAGGTTATTGAACCTGATCATTTGTTAATTACCTTAGGTTTTGTATTGTAAAATGCAGAGAAGTGGAATATGTGCCAACATTTCTGGACTTAATGTGTTCCTTAGTTTAGGAAAAAAATAATGATTTAACAACTTGGTCATCTTTTCCTCTTTTACATACACATACGTACATAACTTCTAATATTCTTCTCTTTCCTCTTTGCTTTTTCCTCTGTGACTTGCAAATTTGAACGAGCTATCTTTGATTTTCCTTTGGATGAAACATATTCTTCTTAAGCAGTAGGATATCTCTCTCAGTGTAGCCTGATACTAGCAATTATAAAGAAAAAAAAAAAATAAAGTTATTGCTTTTATTTTTAGTTTTTGTACCTTCTTAATTGGTACACTATGTCCTTTCCTACTGTGCAACATGCAGTGCAAGGTGTGTGAATATTGACCTCTTATGCAGAGTTGGTGTGCCATTGTAATTCTGTGTCCTCCTGTAGAAGAATAATGAAGCAACCCTATTTAGTGTAGATGTCTCAAAACGTCTTTAAAAGATGGGGAAGAGTTTCAGTGAACAAGATTTCTGCATGGATTTTATTTAGACTATTTTTTTCATAACCAAGTGAAAAAACCACCAAAGAATCCCCCAGAACAAAACTTCACCAAAAAAGGAAATTTATAAAAGAGAAACTGAATAAAAAATTCCAGAGCTCTAAAATTCTCGGTATTTATAATAATTCCAAGAGAAACGAGTTAGTTTTGAAAAAGACCTGAAAAGAGAGGAAGTGGAAGTGCTGAGTTCTGATCGACAGTGACCCATTTGTAAATAAACCTGTCTGAAAAAGATAGATGCTTCATGCTCATAGGAAACTAAAGGACCTGAAGACAAGAAAAAGAAAAAAAAAAGAGAGATGGCAGATAAATTGGTAACAGAAGCAAAAAGTCACACCACGGCCACATTCAGCTTTGGTGTGTAACAATGCCTGAGAGATTTATAAGAGAGATATATAATACAAAGGTGGCAGTAGGTGTCAGACACATCTCTGAAGCTTGTGGCACTGTTACAGTTATCCAAAATAAAATCAGCAAGTGCAAGGGACTTTTTAGATAAGGACTTTGTCTCTTGGCAAAAGGAAACCATCACAGTCTGAAATGAGCTACTTCCAGGAGTTGATACATTAAAAGGATATGGCAAAACTTGTCATGCATTCCCTGCTCTTGTACATGTACATTTAAATGATACCTGTTTCTGAATAAAACAGGAGTATGGTTCTTGCAAAGGGAAACTTAGATTTATGGTTATTTGTCAAAGTGGAACATTTAGCAAGTTTTCAATTGGCTGATTAGTATTGTGGTGAAGTTTACATCTGAACACTCACAGTTTCCAATACCCCAACAATCTTCAATCCCTTAGAGCACTGTTATAACAACCAAGGGAATACCCTTTTAAAATTTCTTCTAATTTTCTCATCCTTTTGAAATTTTCAATGAACACAAAAATAAATAACAGACTGTGTGTTTAATATTTTTCTGGACCAGGACAAATCAAGAAAGAGGTAAGTGAGGGACTATATGTTGTGTGCAGTCATAACTTCCTTGCTTGCCTGGAGACTCATGGGAGCTAATATGGTTACCATGCAGAGGTGTTTTTCTGTATCCAAAAGCTGCAGGCAATATCATCTTGGACTGATGCTCTATTCACCCTCTGAATATTTTAATAATCTGCCACATTTATTGTGCATATCAGTGAATTAAAAAAAATAATATGTGATCTTCAGTTATTAGACAGAGGCAAATTGATTCCCTGAAACAGCTGAAAATGAGTTCTTTTCTACTTTCTCTGTTGATTTGCAATAAATCAACTTGATACTTTGTACAAGGGTTTTCTTCTTCAAGGGTATTTTCTGCTGTCATAGGAAACAACAATCTCTAAGCCTGGACTACTGTGAAGCCTTGGCTCCTGTGAATGGCAAGTGAAGATTGCTTTGTTCTTGCTTTTGCTTTTTTTCTCCTGCAGGAGGAGTATCAGTGGAATTTCTCCAATAGACTAACTCCTCAGTGAGGAGATATATTTAGAAAGGAAAGTGTGAAATCCTGAGGTGTGTTTTTGACCATGTCCAGAACTGAAGGCTTTGGTGCAAGTGTTTAGTTGCTATGAGGGTTGCTGGCATGTGTCCCCAGGAGGCCATGCTCCAGGTGCCCTGCAGACCAACTGGATTATGCTTCAGTTATTACATCAGGTTTCATCAGCTTTTTAATTAAAAAAAAAAAAGAAAAACCAACCTGATAATTTCAGTTGATACAGAAGGTTGGCAATGTAGATCTTTATTTTTTTCTGTTTACGTATTTTTTTCTGTCTACATATTTTCTGTTTACATTTATTTCTGTCCAACTTTGCTAGGGAAATTATAATACAGGGTACTCTTGACAATGTTAATCATTTGCACATTACTCTGCCCAAACAATTGTTAGAATCTATCAACCCTGATATATCTTTTTAGATTTAAACATTATTTACTTAGTCATCAAACCAAGTTGTTGCTTCAAGAGAGCTGTTTGACATATATTTTTGTTACCTAAGACACTGAGAGAGACCTAGGTTTTCATGGATAATATATGATTTTATTACTTTATTCAATCAGTGATATCTAGGTTGTGAAATTCCAAAATACAATGCATAGAAAACAAACCAATAAGAATTAAAGCCAATTGCAATTGATTGACCAAAAGTACATTTGGTTAAATTTGTAGTGATAATTAAACAGACATTATGAACCTCTCTTGTATGATACAAGCACTATCCAGTACTACACCCTTAAATTACCTTTAAAACTGTCCTTTAGTATTAATTTCATGTGCTTAGGAAAAAATAATCACCAGCCTATGCATGTTTACTCATAGGATGAATGAAACATTGCAACTGAATGGGAATGCAGGTATATTAAGTGGGTTTAATTCTTTGTTGTATGAAGACTTTGAACAAAACTGGCCAAATACAGCATACTGCCAGTGAAATCAAAGTCAAATGGTAGGGGAAGTGCTGGATTATAAAGGAGAATATCCAATTATTCTTGTGCTTGGATTTGTCCTGGCTACCGCTCAGTTAACACACAACCTACTGTTCTACAATCTATTTTTAAAAACTTTTTTAGTAATCTTACAAAAACATGAGCATAATTCTCCACAGATGGCAGGAGAGATATGACAGTGGTGAATGTGTCTCCATTTCTTTCCCTATTGACACTGGTTTTCATATTTGAAGCAGGTGTATCATTTTAGAACAGCCTTATGGAAACACAACATGGTCCATGCAACACAACTTCATTAGCTCCAAAAGAGTTCTGTTGAAGGTGGATTCTAGCACAAACCATTTTATTATTTTTTTCAGTTAATAGCAAACTTCATACTTTGCAAGTACACTTCCAACACAGTTTTGCTGCACAGTTCTTTACTATTACAATTGAAAGGATTCAATGTTTTCATGTCCTAAGGGAAAAAAGAAATCTAAGTTTGCATTTGACATAAAATATTTGAAACAACAAAGTTAAACAGAACATTCCTCAAGGTCATACATTTATACCTGCATCTTTGTTGGAAACTCTGTTCATGCCACATTATTAAATAAGATATAGTCCAAAAATGGAATTTATTAAACATTCTTTAACCTATCTTCACATATTCCTGAGAAGAAAGCACTTCACACACATTTTCATTTTCATCACAGTTTAGCCAATATATGTGCAATTATACCATGCTGCATTTGCTGTTCTGTATATTTTTTTCAAAATAGATATTATATAGGAGATTTCAGATACCAACTGCTCTACTAAAGTCAAACTACTTATTTCACCAGTACCATGTGAAAGTTTAATGACATATAATTACAACATACATGTTGATCAACAGCATAAAAAAGCATTTACATTTAAACAATAGAATCTAATTTATCACATGAAACTTCTCTTGTCTACTTCTGTTTATATTTATTTGAGTATAACTGGTGAGTATTAAAGGCTATTTTGAAACAATTTTCATTCAAATATCTAAGACTGGTTTCATACCATTTTAATATCTGGTATTTCTCTGTTGGCCAAACTGATTTTTCTGGTATTTTTGTATGAAGAATATATGCAAAATTATTATCCAATGAGATAAAAAAAATAAGGTTTTGTACTTAGACTGTAATGAAAGAGAAATTTGTAATTAAGTTATCTTGATTTTTGTTGTACTGAAAGTCAGGGTGTCCTTTACTGGGAAAAGGGGAGAAAAATGCTGTCTTGCTTACAGTAGTTGTTCAATCATGCTCTAAATAAGGTGAAAGAGAGAGAGAAAACTATTCAGTGGGTGTGCATATTTATCTCAGTATGACTTGACAAAACAATCAGTTCTGATGCTGTAGAATTATTTTGCGAATTATCCAGTCATAGATCACAAATACTACAGGTTCCTTATTTTTCCAGTTGCAAGTTTCATGCAATTTTTGTAAAAATTATAGTTATAACTTCAGAAGTTTTTCAGCAGATACAACGGCTGGAGTCAAAGCATAAGATTTAATTAAGGAATTTAGGTTATTTTTGCAAAATATATATATGATAATAGAGTGGAATATGTATTATAGGGTTTTATATATATACGTACTATATATATATGACAGTAGGGTGCAATTTAATCATGATTGTTCAATTGGAACATTATCAGGTTTTCCAGTAGTTGTCAACATTAAGGGCCAAGAAATAAAAATAACAGTACTATAGCACAGCATTTTTGCAACTTTATTGACATATTTCTTCTGCATTCTGGTCCTGATCATATATTACATACAGGATTTAATCTGCACAGCCAGTAGTTAGACATCAAAGTGGCTATGCTTACAGTCACATACACATATATACACAGATACACTCTGCAAATGAGTTAGCTTTGACATAGATTATCACAGAAGTAAGGGACAAATTATAGATTGCAGCATTAATTGCAGCCTGTCCATGTGTAGAAACCATATGGTAGTACATGTCACATTTATGCTCACTATATTCAAAAGGCTCAGTAAAATCAACCTAAGGTATTTACCAGCAGAGTATAAACACTGCACATGGCTACAGGAAAACAGCTGCATACAGTGCTTTTTACCTGATTTGTCCCTGGGGTTTGCTTGAAGGTATTTGCAGAATATTAAAATGACCTCCCTAGACCACAGGAGTATGGGTATAAATGAGAATTATTTTGATTGATTAGCTAATTACCCCAAAGTACTGTAGTTTATAGTTTGCATATTAAAAGGCATAGTATTAGGTGGTGGAGAGAATTAAGCAACTTTAAATGCATCAAATGCAATAAGTGTGCATAGTTGGATAAAAATATTTTGGAAGTCTTATTTTTTTTTTTTTTTGGTTTGCCATGTATATTTTTTGGTTTGGAAAGACAAAGATGTTTATTTATTCAGTTACTTATTTCAGTGTTTACCACTTTTGCTTTCATTGTATTCCTTCTGACTCTTCTGGTTTTTTTTTAACTTGACTTACATTTTTTTTTTTTTTATTAGTGTGTGTGGCAGTACTCTAAAAACTGGTACAATCCATGGGCTTTCCTTAATATGGATGCATGGATAGAGAGCTACTGCTGCAGCTTCCCACAGTTCTATGGCAGATTTGTGTTAAAAGTCTTTTCCTTGGGCCAAGTCTCAACTCTCCTGGTGAAGGTGACTAATTCAGCACTATCATTTGCAATGCAAAGCAAGTGTGGGAGTCATTAGTTTTATTGTTGTCTTCATTCTGGTAGATTTAAATTAGGGATAAGTGATTAGATCAGATAATATTCACTCCAATTCTCCCTTTAACAAACAAAGGCTTCTTAAAGTTGTGAGATATTTTAAAGAATCAGATAGATTTTAGTCCTTTCAATACATTCTGTACAATTGGGGAGTAGAGGGCAGAACATAGATGACTGCTAAAGAAGCTTGTTGCAGCTGAAAATATGGCTCCTTGATGTTTATGAAGAGACGAATTTTGTAGTAATATTTTTTTATGGATTTCTAAGTCATAAAAATATTTATATATTTTGAGAAATCTTGCTTTGAACAGATACCAGGGGTTAAACTCCAAATTTTTTATATCAGTACTCTAAAGACCACCTATACTTAGAAATAAAATTAAAATTAAGAGAAATCCTGAAGATAATTTAACCCTCAGGCAAACACAGAAAATGCTCTTAACCTGGAAACATAATAGAAACCTAATAGAAATAGATAAGTATGATTTTATATGTTATATATGCATAAATAACTGTTCAGATAGTGAGTAAATAGCTACAAATACTCTTATTGAATGCTGTCTTCTTTAAAAGCAGAATATTGTAATTTATTTAGTGAAATCACACTAAGCAGAGTCATTTTAAATGATATATATTGAATAGGTTAATTCTTTTCTTATTGTTACTTGGTCTCTGTGTTTAAGATCTGTATATTTACCGCGGTTAAAATACTATGCTGTGATGGTGAACTAACACATTATTCTCCTCTAATGTTTACTTGCACTTGTGTAATGTAAAATCAGTTAAGAAAAAAAAAAAACAAACAACATCATCCTTCTATAGTCTGTGTCAAAGACATTAAGATTAAGTACGATACTTTGCAAAACCTTTTATTTCAAATTTGACAATGTCAGGTTGTAGAAACTTTTCAGTGATAACATGAAAAGGATGTTTTACTTACGGGATATTTGTATCTTCAGTTATATTTGTAACTTCAAACATAAGAGAAAGAAATATAGCTTAAGACTTCATCTCAGTATCCTTTTGCAAATAGGCAAACTAAATCATGGTACCTGATTGGGTCTAGGGATCCAGAAGAATTATTTTGAGAACGAATCCTGTTCCATTGGCTGCAAGAAAAGGCGAATATTAGTCAGTTGAAGAGCCCCACAAATACATTTTCCTACTAACTAGCTCTTCAGCACCACCCAGTGCCAAACCCTGAATATGCATTTCTATGTGATGTACAGCACGAAGTGTGAAACATCAGCCACAGCCATAGTGACACATTTGCCAAGGAGCTGGGCAAATTACTTGTGGTCAGGCATACTGCTGTGATTTAAGTTCTGTAGTGGCTGTATGGAATATTCTTTGGATTTGAAACATATGTTAGCTAACCTGAATTCCCTGAGCAGTAGCATCATGTTGTTAATGCCCCACAAGCTTAATTTATTTAGCTTGTCTTGTGCATCCTCATGAAAACAGGTCATGTGAACATCCTGTTGCTCTGAAAGTATTTAAGATCTGTTCAACACACAAACATCTAACCCTTAAAGAACTCCTTGCTTTTTAAATCAAAAGTTTTGTTGTTGTTGTTGTTGTTGTTTTGTTTTTTTTTTTTTTAATTTTAGATAGCTTGACAGCATAGATGGGCAGAATACTCATTCAGTAGCAGTATGTCAGAATGATTTTGAGCTGCTTCTTTTTCAAACTACTGGCATAAAACAGAGAAAAAGCTGAAATCCTCTGTTTTATCCAGAAGCTCAGTCCTAAAATCACAATAATTGTAAATATGTTTATAAGAATCTCTCTGGAAAAAAAAAATAAATAAAAGTAGAGTTTGTCATTGCACTGTTCTATACTGATGCTTGGAGAAACCCCCACATATCATTATCACCGGTGATAGGAGGGCAACTGCTTTTTAGTAACCAATGTTTTGATTTATCCATGATTATTCCTTCTTTCAGAATATTTTGGGGTAAAACATTAGACTTGGTGCAGCTCATGCCCATTGTACAGTAAACTTCAGTTACCTTATCTTCAATGGAGCACTTATAATTTAAGAGTAAAAACCATTTATATTCATTCCAAAATCATCCAATGTTGGGGGGGGGGGGGGGGGCAGGGTTTCACCTACTTTGTATATTTTTACATTGCTACCAAACTTTGGAGATTTTTGCAGTGCAAATGTTTATGAGTTTTGGTTTTCTGTTGAAAAATAGCAAGTTTTTCCATTCTTCCCTAAAGCTGATTTTAATAAGAGACTTAATGCAGATCAACATCCCACTGAGCAATACTTTATTCGCTAAGCATCTAATAAGCTTTTTGCTAAGTTGCTGAATTGGGAATAAGAAGAACTCAATCTCCATAAATTGACCTCTTAGCTTCAGCTGAGCAGTTCTCTACTGAATAATAATAATTGTAAATAAATAAAACAAAACAAAATGACAACAAGCATAAACCAGTGCACAGGAAGGCTGGGCAGTTTCATGAAGAAAAATGTAAGTTTAGCCAATGGTGAAAGAGAGGCAGAGGGAACTGGTATCCTCACCAGCAAGGGTGCAGTCTGGTAGGAGTCATCATAGAAGGCAAACTTGGGTAACACCCCCGTGGAGCCCATGTGAATCCACAGGGACAAAAGAGGTCCAAGTCAAAGCCTGTAAATCACATCAGAAAGGGAAGAATCAGTAAGATAAGGGAAGAAATGGCACAGGAATTCCCACAGCACAGAAAGGGACAAGGCTGGTGGCTGCAGAGTCTCTTGGTGTATTCCAGACCTCAACAAAATCCAAATTTAACTTTTAAGAAACCAAATTCATATTCAGCTTTCTAGTGATACACAAAAAAAAAAAAAAGAAAAAAAAAAAAAAGTGAGATATGAAGAGGAGAAGAGAGGAGAAGTGCAAATATTTGATTTGGTGCAGCATGTTCCACTTACGAGAATTATTTATGAAGAAATAAAAAAAGATAATTTCCCAGAAATGTCAGTTCTTGTGCAGCTTCTTTTTTACACAAAGAGCAGGTGGTGCAACATATGTGCATGATGTGTGAGTTCCACCTCCTTCTCCTTTACAGAATCTCCAAGGCGACATTTCTTACCTCCCAGTCTGTTCCCTACAAAATAAGAAAAGGTATGTACCAGTGTTAGATGATCTGGTGTTGACAGCATGACATCAGGAATCTTAATTTGTTCCTCTAGCCTCCCTGATAAATGAATTTTTTACTCTTTTGAGAAAACCAATGATCCTGATCCTTAGAAAACCCCACCACTTTAAAAGATGTAGTAGCCATGGCCATTCCAGTTAGAGCCCTTTATTAACCCAAGAAGCTTTGGTATTCTCACAGTCAATGCCCTTCCACAGGCATAAATGAAACTCCAGATAAAAAACAAGGGCCCCTAATTTTAAATTTCAGGATACTGTTTCTTCCAGAAAATGCTGGCAAACAAAAAGGTATTTTATCATCAGCCTTCTTTTTAAATTTTAAGTTTTACTTTAAATCAATGTTGATATGCATGTCTAACAGATTAGTTATATCAGCAGCTTTTGGAACTGACAATTTTTTTTATTTTCTCTTAGTACTCTTATTGTTGGAAGCATCAACAAAATTTTAATAAGCTTCAATATTTATTTGATATATCAATCTTATTTATATAAGAGTAAATTATATTAGATTCAGAAAGTTATTTTGAAGAAAATCTGGTCATAAATGAACTAGATAAATGGTTAATTTTCTTAAATTATGAAATTCACTATTACTATATTGCTTTGGATGAAAATACTGCTTTTTTCCTGGAGTTAACTCCATTTCAATTAAAACTGTCACTGATCACATCATTTAGTGTTTGCCATGTACTAAGAAATCTGGAAGCACTGAGGCCTTCCCATATTTCTAACAATGAGAATGGATCCCACAGGCTGTTTTATTCCAGTTAGTACCTGCTACAAACAGATGTAACTCTTCTCCCCACTTGGAAATGTAAAAGTATGCCTGTGTACTTACTGCAATACTAAGCCTAAAAGATGTATAAATAAGCAAAATTATTCTAAGTGTAACTGCAGGAATAGAAAAATGTGGTTTCACTACTGCCCTTAGGCAGCAAATGATGTTTGTTTTTTTATGTCATTTACAGATAGATTTCCATTCCAAATGAATGTGAAAAACAGAAATATCACATAGACACTAATTTTGAAGGATAGAAAAAAAAAAAGAAAATATTCAACTGCAAGTTAACCAAGCATTTTTCCAGGCTTTTACCAAGGTACATTTTCCTTTCATACATAATCTGATATAACTTTGACATGTTGCCTAGTCTTTTTTCCTCCTCATCTCCTATATCATCTATCTTTATGCATCTTCCCAGAAGGATGAGTTGGTTCAGCTCACTGATGGCAGAAAGTACACTTCTCAGCATGTGGGAGGGAAGAGAGGATTAATTTTCTATCAAGTGAATGTGTCAGCCAACTCATCCTGGGGGCTCAGGATTGCAAGGGAAAAGACAGAAGTGTGTGCATGGTAAACAGGACCTTTCAGCAGCTGAATTCAGCTGCAGTGAAAGACTGTCCTTGTCACTCTGCAGTTAAGAGTCCAAGAACAAGGGTAAGATTACTTGTAAAATCTTCAACAGGATCACATGGCCAAGCAGTTTAGTCATGTATGGAAGGTTTTATATTTGCACCAGTCTCATTTAGAGGTGGGCAGCTCCCTGAATAGACACCAGCCTAGCATTGTAACTCTCTGCTCTGGTAATGACATAAGAGCTGTGACTTCCTACCTGTGGTGAGTTAACTTGATAAAAGGTAAGACTCCCCTCCAGACACTCTCTCACTCCCCCTTCTCAACAGGTCAGGGAAAGAAAATGAGATGAAAAAGTAGATGGCCGAGGATAAAGACAGGGAGATCACTTGCTAATCACCTTCACATGAAAAACAGACTCAGCTTGGGGAAGCTTAGTTGATATTTACCAGTTAAAATAGATTTGAATGGTAAGAAACAAATACAAAAATCAAAAGATCACTCTTCCCTGTTCTTTTTCTTTTTCAACCACATATTAACACATTTATTCCTAACTTCTCCATCTATTATCCCTTGACTGGTGTGGAAACATGGAGAAGTGGGTTGTGGTCACCTTGTACCAGCTTCATCCTCTTCCAACATCTCTGCTCCATAGTGGATCCTGTCTATGGACTGCAATTCTTCAGGGTAAACCCACTCCAGCATGGATTTCTCTACAAGCTTAAATGTCTGCTTCTTTGTGGTGTCTGCACCACCTGTAGAGGAAGCTGAAGTGGCATTTTGCCATTTTGTAAATATGATTTCCCAGAGGCATCACAATCTTGTCTGAGTGGCTCAGCAATGTCCCGTAGAGATCCATTGGAGCTGTCTGCCTCCAGCAGAGAGGGCAGCTCCTGGTCCCAAGTTACATGCTCTCTATTTTATGGGTGAATTGCATCAAATCATGTTGTTTACAGTATGTTTAAAGCCTAAATGATCTTTCTGTGAAGATTCTAAATTTCCTTAGGGAGTGTTGGTTTATAAATCTTTATAAAAATGTTCTTATCCTATGAGGTCACTGTGGAGCATCACTGATGCTGTGAGTTACCCAGGTCTGCATGACTGAGGGATGAGATTTCAAAGGAGGGGTGTAAAAAGTAGTCTAACTAAAAAGTCAAATCAAAAAGAACTTGAAGTTTGAGTAAAAAGAAATTGAAGTCGAAGTTGAAGTCATGAAGTTGTATATTTTTTTCACAGTTTAGTTTTATATACATTTGTAGCTCCAAGCAGTTACAGCTCTAAGCAGTCACATCCTTGAGCAAAACTTTTCCCACTAGTTAGAGAATCAGCCTATTGTTTGCGTTACTTGGCAGCCTTACAAAACTACATAGTTTCAAAAACGTTGATATCTGCATATTCTGTACTTTCCCAGTTCTTCTCATATCTGTGTCTCACCAAGGCCAGGATATATCGATCTACAATCTCCACTGTGCTTTCTGTTCTGTTCTCCACTTGTTCTCCCATAGGTTTCACTCTTCTAGATTAATCTTTATACAAATGTCTCTATTCCTACTTAGACAAACAAGCCCTTTACCAGTCCCACATACTTTTCCTGAGCTAGCTTTTTTGTCAGCCCTACATCATTCTTCTACAGAATACACTTAGTGAAGGCATTATAGACGTTGTTCTTTGCTTTCATGGTTTAGTTATATGGGATATGATGATTATGAGTAAGTATAGAATTATTTTCATGGCTGTGCTGAGCCAGACTAAGGTTCACTCTAGCACTAGCCCTATGTACTATTTGACAGTATACGAGGAACAAACACTTGAATAAAGCCTAAGAATAAAATTTACTACCTATCACACCATTCCAGAAATCAGAAGAAAATGACCGTTTAGCTTTACCTCCTATTTCATCTTTATTAACAGCCAGTTACATCAATTTTTTTAAAAACATTTTATCCTTTAGAAATTTAAATACTATGTGTTTAGTAGGAGTTTACTACAGATATTGCTTTGCATTATTGCACAAAATTATAAAGTCTTCTGGCTCTTCTCATTCATCTTTAGATTAAAAGAAATTCTTGATTTATTGACCTGAAAACTCTGATCTTAGGTAATTTATAATAGAATTGAAGCATGAAAGCTTCAGTATGAAAAAAAAAAAGAAAAAAGAAAGAAAGGAGTGAAAGAAGAAAATGTGGTGTGTCTATATCTGTGTCTTCTCTCTGTTCTCCATGGATGATCCATTTTATAAGTTCAATTTCCTGACCTCTACTTTGCTAAACAAGAATCTTATTGCCAAGACCCAGATAAGCTTGCATAATACAACCATTTATTAGCCTGTAACTCAAGCTGGGTTTAGGGTCCTTTCTTAACCTTTCAGTGATTTCTTCTCTAAAACCAAAAAAGGGTGACATCTTAGTCTTGAAGTTGAAAAAAAATGGATAATCTTCAGGAGAGTCTAAATTTTAGCCCATTTTCCAAAACTTTTTCCTTTAAATTGTTGGTAAAAAAGAGGCTGAGAGACAAACAAGTGAAAGAGAGAATGAAACAGCCATTTCTCTGAGACAGTAGCTATTATTTCTTTGTACCTAAATTTGATTTTTGTTTCTCATATGGCTAACATAGCTAATATTAGGGCTCTTGATCTTTTTTTCCTTTCTGGACAGAGGGTGATGCTTATTTGCTGAATGAAGATGAAGTGTTTCAATTTTATTGTGAGGCATGCCAGGCAAGGTCAGCTCAAAATAAAGGAACAAAATTAAATTCTTCAGATTATATAAAGGTACAATGGAAACATATTTTTAATTTGGTGCTCTGAGTAATTCAGAGGTAAGAAATAAATTTTATAGAACTACTATAGAAAATCTCTTAAACTGCTCAAAGTGGTTCCTGTGCTTCTGAAGTACAAAACTTCTGGACCATTTAGTCTGGTGCCTGGCATAGTCGTACAGTGTCTCTCAAAGCTGCAGTTAAAGAACTGTAAGTTTTCATATTGGAAAGAGCTATTTCTCTGTAAATCATAGAAATTGAGAGTGATTTAAATTTAAAAATTTCTAAGGCTAGTCTGATTTAATTTATATGGTTTTGGAAGTGTTCTGACTCAGGCCAAGAAAAGAATACAATTGCTGATGCTGATTGTTTTGGCATACAGTATGTAACATGCTATAAAAATCATCTGCCTAAAGAAACTCTTAACATTTTCAAGCTTATATCCTAGGTAAAACTACTGAAATGATTTTAAACATAATAAATCACTATTTGTGTTACCCATTGGTATCTGCAACTTGCATCAGTATCTATAGTACAGCATATTTCTGTGAAAATTCTCACATCTTCATAGCTCATATAATAGGCAGGATCATATTAACAGTAGTTCTTCACATCAAAATTATTTGTTTCTAGGAAGATCTGAATGTATCAAGTAAACTGGGAGACAGAAACAGGGATGCAATAAAAGCAGATAGTAATGAACATAAATCCCAGGTTGGACATTTGTTTCTGTAATTTGCATCAGAATTGGATGTAACTGCTTCTTCATGTTCTATGGAAGACAAAATGTGCTGACATGATTGACAGTTCTTGGGAATGCAACTTGCCTAACTTATTGGTCCATTAAAGGGTTGTCTGCCTTCTATAACAGTAAATTTCACCACTGACCTCTGATGGAAGGCCAGTCTGAGAGGGACTCTTCCATCAGTCCTTCCATCAGTTTTTTGTTCAAATGCAGAAGCTATTCACTTTTGTGCAAGAGGGCTAAAGTGACCTTTTTTACTGTTTGTGTAAGGGTTTTGACATTTCTTGTATGTAATTTCAGACATACCTAAAGAGCATGAAATCAATTCTTGAACCAGTCTTGCAAAAGCCACAAATAAAAAAGGCTAAAATGCATCCTTTATTCTAGAAAATTGGCATTGAAGCACTAGATTTAAAAAAAGGTGTTTGCATAAGTTCTGTCTATGTGTCATACTGCCTGTTATTATGGTGATCTGGTATAATTAGAAATAAAACAACTTGCAAGTGTCATGAAGTTGGGTAATTTTTCATCGGCCTTTTGGTACTAAATACATAATGGATCAAGTCTTCCTATGGTTCTTTGCAGTATATTTTTTTTTTTATAGTAGATATAATATTTGGCTGTTGTTTTCTTAGGCTTTGTTTTACAAGTAAGAGGCACTGATATTTTATTCCTTGTAGTTATTTGCCACGTATCAGACCACAAATAATTTTGCATGCCTTTCTTTACATCAGCAAGAAAGGGACCAGCCTAAACTAAGATTTTTTATTGCAATGTGAAAGGGAGATGGGAGATGAGGAAGACAAAGTTGGACCTTATCTAGTTTTTCTTGGAAGCCATGGGTAAGCTTTGTCTGAATTTTACAGAAATCACTAAATCAGAATATAAGCATAGAAGTTTTCCTTTTTCCAAGGGTAAAATCATTAAATGAGAAATACTCTCTTAATTCTGATCCTCCAATGTGTTGTAATCCTTTCAAAACATTAAATATTGCTGGATTGATGGTGGTTAGTGCAAAGCTTTGCTACAAAAGTACCTTTTGTTAAGCAGGAGTAATAAAGAATTTCCACTTGGAATTCAGATACAAGTAATTGAAAAGCCAATATGTACCTTCAAACAGATGAGGCACAATACACTATTTTAAACTTGGCTTTTCTTTTTTCTCAAATTATTCTATAGCCAACCCCACACTGTTTTGTATGTTTTTAAGTGATTCATGATTTCAGGAGTGGCCAGTGTTTTACAGAGAAGTCTATTTTTCTTTTTACTTTTTCTAGAGTCTCCCCTCATCATAGTATACAAATTTAAAAGCTCTAAAAGATATACAGAAGAAAAATATTTTTCTTTTTTTTTTTTTTTTTTTTGCAAAAGCAAAGCTTGCTTTTGTTATTCCATTTATTTACCACTTGCTCTATTATTCTTTTATCATTTGACTTCTAGCCTGCAGGCCCAATTTTCTGTTTTTTCTGTTGTCTCTCATTTTTCCGTTTCCCCTGTGCACTGGTAATTTGTAGTTGAAATTAGGAATTAGCAAATTTACTGTGTATCTATTTCAGTTATCCTGAGGATATGATTAATTTAGTTTGACATTCAACTCATAATTTACTTCCCACACATTCTATTTTAATATTATTTGGTGTCTTTTTTTTCCAAATAAAACCTAAACCACATCTCGCCCCCAAATTATTGTATTTTTGTATTATTGTATTTTTATCATTCAGATCCAAATGACAAATATTATAATGCAAATATATTTCTAACATTTTCTGACTAATCAAGAGTCAAAATAAAGTAATATTAGCAAACTTTTTATTATAAATGTATTAGAAAAAAGTAAAACACAATAAAAAAATGTACTCCTGGATTTAAGTACTGTATTGGGTTTCTGTGGCTAGATTTTGATAACACTGGAGGTGGCAGGTGTGGCTTCTGTGACGAGATACCAGAAGTTGTCCCCATGTTGGGCAGAGCAAATTCCAGCTGGCTCCAAGAAGGATGCCCTGCTGGCTGAAGCCGAGTCTCTCAGCAACATTGGTAACATCTCTGTGATAATATATTTAAAATAGAGAAAAAAAAACTGTGTGCCAGAAGAGCAGGGAGAGGGGAGTGAGAACATGTGAGTGAAGCAGCCCCAGGAAGGAGGGGGAGGAGGTGCAGACCTTCCCTTGCAGAGTGAGGTGCAGGCTGGTGAAAGCTGTCCCCTGCAGCCCAAGGAGGTCCAAGGTGAAGCTGACATCCACCTGCAGAACCTGCAGGATCCTGCACTGGCTCAGCCTGTTCCTGTAGGATTGTACCCCATGGGAAGGACCCATTCTAGAGCAGGTAATGAAGAACTGCAGCCTGAGTGTGATGAGGAAGAGTCATAGACACAATGTGACTGCAACTCCCATTCTCCATCCCCCAGCATTGCTTTGGAGGTAGAAGAGTCAGAGGGAAGCTAAGTTTGGAAAGAAGGGAGGGAAAATATGCTTTTAATCTAGTTTTACTTCTCATCACCCTACTTTGTTGCAATTATATGAAATAAAATACATCACTATCCCTAATTCAAGTCTGTTCTGTCCTTGATGGCAGTTGGTAAATTGTCTTCCTGCCCTTATCCTCATCCACAAGCCTTTAATGATACTTTTTTCCTCTGGCCCTTTTGATGGAGGGTGAGTGGTAAAACATCTGTGTGGGCACCTGGCATCCAGCCAAGGTCAATCCAGCTGTATATGAAAATAGATATTAGCAATGCCTTCAAATTAAAAACCCTTAGGAAATTTAGAGGAACTCTCAATCTCTCTGTCTGTCCCACTAATTGCCAGGTGAAAGCCTTTCTAGCAGAAACCATTTAATTGAAGTTTTCCGTGTAAACAAATAAAGGAAAATATAAACTTTTGTAACTTTTCCAATCTTTCTGGTACAGAGAAATAAAAAGCTAATATGATTATATAAGAAGCTTGTTTTCCTATAGTATCTAAGCTATTTGCAGTAGGAAAGACAAAGCTGGAAGATACTTTGTGCCAGGCCCTTTCTCTGGCTCACTTCCATCACATTATTATCAACAAATGTAACAGAAATATTAGAGGAGGCACCCCTGAGAAAATGAAAAATTATATTTTAGTAGTAGTATAGTATAATTAGTATATATACACATAATTTTGTAGTATAATTATGTGGTTTATTGAAAATTCTAATAAAGTTATTTTTTAAAATTTATTTAAAAGCTCTTTTATTTCTAGGTCCAGAAATTGCTTTTAGCAAAGTATAACAAGACTTCTCCTTTTGTGGCATGTATCTTATCAAAAGCCAGCTAAACAACCATGATATAATGTATGGCATAGTAAGATTGTCAGACAGCTGAAAAGGAACTGGACAGAAATTGAAATAAACATTCCCAGTCCATATTTCACTCAAGCAAGTTCAGACTCTCAGATCCTGTAATGCACCTTAGAAGATCACAGTTTTCTCAGATATACATTCTTCTGTTTGTGATTTGTTCATGAATTAGTGATGTGGCATCTTTCCTTTTGAGCTGTGATTTTT
Source organism: Lonchura striata (assembly GCF_050655825.1). NCBI lineage: Eukaryota > Metazoa > Chordata > Aves > Passeriformes > Estrildidae > Lonchura > Lonchura striata. The sequence goes on from NC_140704.1 coordinate 102,404,613, forward strand.
ACATTAAAACAGGCAATATTTTTCACATGCATGCTTAAGTTGTATCCACATTTATTTTCTATTACATTTTGTCAGTATTACAGACATCTCTGCTGTTTACAGGAAATTAATTCTGATTATCTTAATGTACATTGGAGTCAATGGAAGATGATTTTTGAAGGAAGAAACAGTGATTTAGTAATGATTCTAACTGAGAAGATATGCAGTAGGGGTTTCTCAGAAGAAGAATATAATTTAGAAGCTTTTACCAAAAATGTCAGCATTAAAGTCAGTATAAATTATTGGCCAAAGCAGATGCAGATCCAAACATATAACCTAGTGAGAACAGGAAAAAAAAGACTATTTATTTTTTTAAATATTTATTCACATGCTTAAATATGCCATTTACTATAGTTCTGTTATTGCCTTCCTTCATGCTTACTAGCAGTTTTTCAAATTAATGTTATCTGTGAAATTTTCAAAGCATATCTGTTGGATAAGCCTTCAGCTCCTGGTGAGCACAGAGCAAGTAATGTGACATTGCCTGGAGGTAAAATCTTCATTGTTCTGCACGCTTTCAGATATGGCTCTGCTTTCTTTATTTAATCCAAGGTCATTATTTTCAAACCATAGCATGTTCTTATGAAGATCAAATGTTTTCCAAAGAAGGAATGATGACAGAATGGCACACTGGAAAATATAAAGTTCAAATTCATATAAACCACTGATCAAAGGATAGAAATGTTGTCAAAGGAGGAAATTGTTGTTTTTATTTAAAAGACTGAGTTGTTTACACAGGAGAATAGATAATTATAAGATACATTTCAGAATTAGGGAAAAATTCTTTGTTTCTTTGGTATCAAAAAAGATTTCAATTTTCTGTTGCTGTTTGCTTTTCTTTAGTTTACATGCCACCCCCTATCCTACTCTCCCAGAAAAAGGCATTTAAATGTTTATGTTGAAACATCTCTATGTTGCAAGATAAGCTCGATGCTTAATATATAAATATTTGTATCAGTATTACTCTGAGGTTAAAAACTTACATTAGTTTGTTGGATTAAATGCCAATTCCTTGGCAAATAATTGCTGGAAAATAGATGTCTGAAAATGTTAGTACATCGTGTTCCCTGTTTTATCCATTTCTTAACTGATCTTCAGGAAAAAAATAATTATTATTCTGAATGCTGGGTACTCTTCAGAAGAATGAAAGATAAGTTATAATTATATGAAGGAAAGTGGGTGTTAAGTAAGTGAAGTAGGATGAAACAAACACACAAAAAATTGAAGTTAAATAGGCAGTCTTACAGGAATCTAAGAAAAACATTGGAAAACCAAAATCAAATATTTCCTCCTGAAATGGGGAACTGTCCTGATTTTAACATCCTGTAAATGCTGTGTAATTTCAAGTACTTGCTCACAACAGTGAGTAACACATTCCAGTATTTCCTTTACCAGTGTTGTGGTGATTTGTTTATGATTACTTAGTTCAGAAGTGCAGATTGCTGCATCAGCTGAATTAGATAAAATACAATTATAAAAATAATCAACATATAATGGCTTACTTCTGAAGTTGTGAGCTGGTTTTACCTCAAGTTTTGTTGCAAAGTTTGTGTAGGTCACTGAGCTAATATCTATGTTCAGCCTTCTGAGAGCCTCCTGTATTGCTCAATTAACTCAAAAAAGTCTGAAAATCAAACCAGTGATACTGTTCTAGTTCTGAGTCCTCTGTTTCAATCCAGCTAAAGCCATCAGAGATAGTTTAGATGCATTTGGTGTGGGCTTAAGGCATATGTGCATCCCTGGTCACCTCTTACAGTGCCATCTCTTTGATCTACCTTAAAAGTTTTTCTGGTATTATGATAAAAGACTGTGCACCAGTAATATATGCACAGGCTCTAAAAGTCATCTAAAGGACACAGCTATGCCAGCAGATGAGGTCTAAGTCAAAGATGCCATATCTTTTCCATAAATGATTTTCTCAATGCAAATATTTCTAATTAACATCATCCCAATTAAAAGTGTATGGATCTATTTGTGGCTCCAAATGAGCTTTTCTGCTTGAAGTGTTCTCAAATGCCTTTTTTCTTCTTGTCCTAAAGCACATATGTTCAAAGAGATTTAATAGGTGAAAGAGTGAGGGTTCAGTGGGTTTTTCTGAAGAAAAGAATATTAAAGATAAAATAGTGGAATCACAGTGGTATAAAATGTGATTATCCCATTTTGCTCTTGTGAACTAAAAATGCTAGTGAAACATTACCATATTGAGTATTTTATTTTTTAACTTTTCATCTAATTACTAAGTAGAAGATATTTTTTTTAATACTCATTTGGCATTAAATTTCTTCCAAGTAGCTTCCAAGAATCTACTCTTTTGTGACAAATAATGAAATGCAGGAAAGAGTTTCTGTCAGATGGCTACTTTTAACTCCCCTGTACAGGCCTATTTTTTGAAATAGTGATTTTCATCACTCTGGAATCTAATTGAACCATTCTGAAATTACAGTTATTGTGAACAGTATTAGGTTCTTTTGTTTTCTGACACTAATGTGGTTATCTTTATGGACTCTTTCATCTAACTTAAAATAGTTCTGTAGTAGGAATACAATTAAATATATTACTGTAATTAAATAATTACATATTTGATTTTTTTGAATGGCATCAAATCATATTATGAACCACCAAGTGCATGAGAAATTCTCCTTGATTTTTTTTCTTTTTAATAGTTATTGAAATGATCCCATGCTGGCAGGGGTTGAATTGGTAAATTCCTAGGGGTGAGGTATTATCACTAGTGTCTTGGATCATAAATGTTAAATTACATGAGATAAATTGACAAGAAAGTTGATTAATGCATTAATTACCAGTACTGTGAATTCTTAATTAAGTGATGCAGAGTTAAATGTTTACATTTTTACGGTAGCAAACCATTTACATTACAAATAAAGAACAAATGTATGCATAGACATGAATAACTCTGAGGAAGGAAAACATGGAGATGTGTGTCTTCTAATTTTAAAATAATGAAAAAAATTAAACTCTCTATAGATATTTCTTCAATGAATAAGAAACTTTTCTGTAAGAAACCAATGTGTTAATAAGTTCCTATAAGAAGAAAATAAGAATTAATGCAAGAACTAACATAGTAACATAGTTGTCCAATCAAATATTGTCCCTCTGACCCTAAAAGAGGACAAATTCCACACATTCTTGCAATTTCTTTCAGATTCCAGTATTTTCAAAATTCCTTCTGGTTTCCATATTTTGTCTCATGAATTATCTGGATCCCCTATCTTATAGGAGACAGATCATGCCTTAAATCAAACTGAGTACTGAGTTTGTGTGTTATTAATTATTTTTCCTTTAAAACATTACTTTCTTTTTTCTTATGTTTCCCCTTTGTATTTTAAATCCCAGGTTCATTAAAAACGTTGGCTGGCACAGTGCTCAGTTTAACAGCAACTGAGAATTTAATCAAGCAAATCTCCCCTTAGCTATATCTGATTATAGAGTACAATATTTCTGGGACAGATTTCCAAAGGTGTTTCTGTACTTGACTTCCATTCAAATAGGTGAATATATAAAATTTAAATATAATTATTTTCCAAAATCTGTTCTTTGTTCATTATTTATAAGAGTCCAATTTACCTTCCATCTTCCATACAACCAGCTGTCCCTGCTCCACAGAAAATCTACATTTAATAGTAAAGCAGGATAGCAAACAAAAAAACCCGATTAACATATGTTGAGTTCCTGAGAAGCAAGAAACCTAGGTTGAAGATGATGATCATAAAACTGAGAAAGAATTTTCTGTTTCCTTCACATAGGAATATCAATATTCATTATTTGTTTGAATAAACAGCCAAATTCCTTATTAATTTATTCTTTACTCATTCGTGTATATTTCTATTTATCTTTTTTCTCTTTATTAATCTCACTCATATAAATTCACAGTAGAAAATGGAGTGACCTTGGTTTTGCAAACACACACTGCGGGAGGCCTTGTGTTTTCACCTGTCTGTCTGAGAGCTGAAAGATGAGTTAGGATGAAAAACCCTTTATTATTTCCTTGTGGTGACAAGTATTTTTTCTGGGCTCTGTGACATAACTCCAGTTATGTGACAGTCTGATGCCAGAGTTTCTGAACAGCCCAACTTTGACTTGACAGTATCTAGATTTATACTTCTTTAATTTGATTTTAAGTAAATTGCTAAAAATACTTAAAAACTTTGAAGTATACTTTTTAAAATGCCAGATTTTTATTTAATAACTAAATAATGAATGCCATTTCTACATTCTTAGCACAATCATACTTTATTTAGAGGAAGAGCAATCTTGATTTTTATGTTATTTAATGGGACTTAGATGAAATTTTGAAATTGTGAAAAAAGGAAAAAAAGAGAAGGGAAAGATAATTATGATATGAGAATATAAATATATCAATTCTCCAAAAGCTTCTACATCTTTTGAATTCCCTACTGTGTTATTGTAGGCAGTGGCACAATTTATTAGGGTTTTTTCACCTCATTTTAATCTCAGAATACTCAATTAAAATTTGCAATCATTATCTTGACTGTCCTGACTTTGGTAACTTTGGAACAAAGAGTCCCATTTACATCAAAAGGAATGAAATGCCAGTGTTTTTGTTTGTTTGTTTGTTTGTTTGTGTGCATGTCTTTTTTTTTCTGTCCCTGCCCTTTTCTGCTGTGTGGTTTAAGTTCAGCTGCGAATGATTCTGAAATTTTTCAAGCATATAAAGTCATTATAAACAGTGACCAAAAGAAAGCTCATTCATTGTGGCTTCTGCTCATTTCTATTCATACAGTTGCAACAAAAGCAGTTGAAGGCCTTCTGAGAAGTATAAAACTTGATCAAAGGACACACCTTGAGGCATTGTGAATCTAATGACTAAAGAAATCATTCACCATTTTAGAGTTTTTCAGCTCTAGCAGGATCTTAGTACATGCTTGTTAACCAAATTAATTCTGAGGCAACACATTTATGGGTGAAAAATGTTGTGGAACTGTCATGCTGTTTAAAAACTTTCATCGTGAGGTATCTCTATAAAGCTGAGGCCCCTGAAGTAAGGTCTGCACCCTCTGCCTCTTCCTCTCCTCTGCCTTCCTCCACTCTTTCCACCAAGTCAGTGTTTTGCAGGAGTCGAGTAACAGATCTGATCAATACTCCAGGCAAAATAAAATCTAAGTGCGCTTATGAGAGAGAAGAATGAAGGACTGAAGGTTGCAACTGCTCAGTCCTACACTTAAGACAGCTTTTCACTGCACTGTTTAAGTATGAACTAGAGCTAAGGAGTGCCGCCAGACATCTTTTGCTTGTTTGTTTCGCTTTGGTGAATATGAAATGGAATTAAGTCAATTTTTTATGCAGGAATGTGAGATGTGACACATACCTGCTACTGAGTCGCCTCCCAGTGAGCCTTCTTCCATTTAAGAGATGCCTAATCCCACTCATGATTGAAACCTTTGCCATAGATTTCAGAATATTTCCATTTGTATCAAGACATGTTAAAATCAACTTGCATTTAGTAATGAAAGAAATACCAAGAATTACAAATGAGCCGTTCCAAGTCCCTTTATTCCATTTTCTGATGCTTCTCAACTTTGAGAAAAAAAAATCACAAAAAGACAATTAATTCAAGAGAGAGAAATAATGACAAAAAAAATTCATTCTGGCACTATTTAGAACTGTATTTTTTTAATGTCTGCAAGAAAAGTGGCTAAACCAGATAACAGTGTACAGTGGTACCATACACATCATAAAAGTTCTTCAGCTGTTAAGGTAACCAATACTATATGGGCAAATATGGGCTTAATTTACTACTTTCTTGAATAATTTTCTTCTGACTTGTTCTGTTGGATAAGTCTTTTTTCTTTCACTTTAAGACATAATGTATTAAAAGGTTATTTAGATTATTTTGAAATACTAATATCTATTTTCCTCTTTTTTATTCATGGCATTCCATATCAAGAGAATATGCCAGTTATGTGACAGTGTGAACAGTATCAAATGCTGCTTGGGCAGGTGAAGTGAAGCAGCAGTAGCAGTATGAAGCCTTGCTGACTAGATGACTCAGAGTCTATTCCAGTTCTCCCCATAAGAGAATGTATCCCTGTTCTTATTTTTCAATGCTCATAATAGAAATTTTTCTTTCATTAACTGCATGTGGAAGCAATCAGACACCACCTTCAATTATCTTTATTGAAGAATTTCCCTGTTTGGAAGAAGTTTGCAATCTCAAAAGTGAACTGTCAGATTGACAGAAAGCATTTGACTTTATGGCACCCACTTAGTGCAATTAGTTGAAATGAGTCTATCTCACTCTGCAACATTCCCTGAGAAGTAGGAATCTAAGGACAGTATTTCTCAGTTCAGGACTCACTTTTTATCCCATTATCTACTGAGTCTTTAATTTATTTCCTTTCTCTCTTGAGTTATTGTGTACCCAGATTTCTCACTTTCTACAGAAAATTTCTGATTATCTCTTCAAATGTTTCATGAAGTAACACAGAGGAAGATACTCTGGGATGTGCTGGTTTTATTTATAGACAATATCTCCATGTACATTTCAAGGCTGCTCAATTTAGCACTGGGAAATTAAATAAACCATGTGAGAAAGTCAGGAAGAAAATGCTGTGTAATCCACAAAGTGGTATACTCACTGACTATGAAGAAAACTTTATTGTTTTAATTTAATAATATTTTTCACTATTATATAGTGCATGCATCAAGGCCAGAAGCTGTAAAAATTGTCTGCACAATCTTTCTCATTTGGATTGGAAATATCACTCTTTTCAGAATCTGACATCTATGGCAAAGGGAAGAGAATTATCTTTAAAATGATAAAGATCTAAAGAAGAAAATGAAAAAAATGTTCCATGCATTCCAAGTGAACTCTAAATCTCTGAACCTCTTTTCTGAACACTGGGGCTGAAAGAGGGGCCTATTTTGAAGAACCAAAATGGTCAGGCATACTCAAAACCTGCCATCAGTGCCATCCCAGGAAATGAAAAAGAAAAATCCAACAGGATGTAATCATAAGGCACATATCAGTGCTGTCAAAAGGAACTGCCTTCAATGTCACAAGGGAAGATGGTGAAGCCTGATGATCAGTGATGAGACAGAATAGCTGGTAGCTAGATGAGAAAAACAGAGCAAAAAAAAGTCAGACAGAAAAAGAAGGAGAGGCTTAATGAAAGTATGAAATGTAAAGGTTGAACATTTTGGCAAATCAGGGAGCTGAAGTAGGGCATCAGGGCAAAGGAAGTAAAAGTGATCAAATGGATCATTTAACAAAGAAGCCAAAGAAAAGTGCAGGTTCCTGAGGAAACACAACTGAGGCTGAAATTAGAGAGGAAAGCTGAAACGTAGTGAGATGATTGGCAGTGATAGGACATGGCAGCATCTGTAAAGAAGACAGGGGACTTCCTGCAAGTGCTAAAAATGAAAGGAGAATTGAAAGGATTTAAAGGGAATGATGAGGGGTACCCAGTACACCCAGCACCCCTGATCTGGTCTACAGTGAGTAGGTGAAACGAAAATATAAAATATTTCAAGTTTTCATAAATCAGAAAGTTTTATGTCAGTAAAAGTGCTGTGAATGGCTGTATTTTTGTTTCATTTTATTTTATTTTGTTCTAAGGATGGAGAAAATGTCCCAGAGAAAGGAAAAGGATAACAGTAGAAGTGACCATAGAATTGACAAAACATCCCATGAGTGGTGAAGGTTTTGAGGAGGATAAATAAGTGTGATGGCATTCTGGAGGGCACTTTTAAAAGAAAATATCAGAGAGAGCTGGTTGAAAAAAATGGATGTGGGAATCTGGATTTGTACTAGTTTGAAAAGGAGAACAACACTGAAAAAATGGTGTATCTTGAGTCTGTAGAAAGATAAACGTTCTGGGTATAGTATTACAGTGTGAGAAGTTTATATGGTGTATTTATTCTGAACATGGATGTGGATAAGGTGAAAGATGTACAAAAAATACTGTGGAATAGGCAGGCATTACTGCAGCGTCTGTGAGCCATCAAAAGCTTTCATGGAAAAAAAAACATTGACAGTTTATTTCTTTCCATGCTTCTGAAATAATTCTTTTTCTGGATCTCACCCACTGTGCTCACAGAAGCAAAAGTAATTGGTAATCCAACAACTGAGAATGCATGAAAGTTCTCTGAAGAGAACTTGCAAGATCAGTTGTAATGTTGAATGAGGATGCCTTAGTTGTATGTCAGTTGAATGAGGTTGCTGGATTATAAAGCTGTTCTAACTGACATAATTGTCAAGGTTAAAAACCTTCTTGTTTATGTGATTTCTTTGCAATGAAGAGGTACCGAAGCAGCTTACATTATTGGGTAGGCTTTCAGGTGTGTCCTTTAATGAAAATGAAAAGCTTTCTGTCTCAGTTTGATCAACTTCCACACATTTTATATGTGCTCAGCAATTCACAGTGTGCCAACACTTTACTCTGTAACTGGAAAATGGATGTTTCCACTAAAATGTTACATTTAAATACTGGAAGTACAAAGCTCATATTTTTTACTGAACAATCAGGATTACAGATTATCATCACTTTTCAGAAAGCTGGGCACATTATTAAAAATAACTATATGAAATTATCTCTGGTCTGATTTGCTGTAGCAGGTGGACTAGACAAACTCTTACAGGTCCTTTCCAGCCAAATTGTGCTCCTGTGGTTCTCAGGTATCACTGTGAAAGAACACTTTGATTTGTGTGTGCAGAATAATCTGGTGACCCTTGAATATATCTTAATGAAACATGATATTCAGAGAAAAACTTTAGCTGATATATGTTAGAGGATGTAATTAATATTCTTGACTTCAGTTGCATGTAAAAAGTTCTTTTTTTGTATCAAATATGCAATCATTATGTTTACCCAGCATAAATGTCCCTGTATGGCAAATCATTGTGTTTTCTATTGAGTAAGTGCTGGACTCTGGATCTAAATGTCATTTAATTAATAATATATTGTTACTCCTGTAAAATAGCATTTCATCTTTAAACCTTAACTGAATAAAGTGCATATTTGGTTATGGATACATCACTGTAGGATCACAACACTGTTTTCTGCAGACATTTCTGTCATCTATAAATAGAGGACACGACTTGTTCTGGTTGTCTCTTATTCCTAGAAGAGAACGGCAAAAGGACAAAAGCCACCTCTCCAAGTGTTGAAGAACTGTAGTACAGGGACTGAGCTCCATCTTGTGGAATAAAGAGAAGCCTACATTCCTTTTTCCCCTTCAGAGAAATGATTGTAAAAGGCATAATTTAATAAATTTCCTGTTGCAAGTTTTCCTTGTTGAAGTTTTAATCAGGTAGGGTAAATTTGTTACAACATACATCACATTCATAAGAAATATTAGAGTTAAAATTGTTGGGAGATAGAGCCATGGGACATAATGTTGAGTGAACATTTTTTTTAATACAGGAGATGACAGAAGTATTATCAATTGAACTACTATTATTTTTAAATATACACTGAAGTATTGGATTTCAAAATTCAGGCTTTTAGGTCCTTTATTAACTCATTTTACCCATTTGTTGAAAAATAAAGAAAATATCGCCTTCCAGTTATACTGTAGATGCATTGCAAAATATTATGAAAATAAATTAATGTATCCTCAGGTAAGCATACAGACACTCTTACAATAAAACTTAGTAATCTGTTCAATTAAAATTTTCCATTGAAGAATGTTTATGTTAATATTAATGGCAGCTGAGGGAGAAAAATAAAATTATTATTTATGCATTTATGGTACACTCTGTTGAACATAAAAAATGTTTTTGAGATTGAAGAAGATCGTCTTTGACTTTAAAAGAAGTATACCACTGAAAGGCATTCAATACTATATTCGAAGTGCAGAATTTTTGCATATATAATCACTCATGCATACACATATAGGACAGGAAAATCTAGCCTGTGTATTTTGTGCAGCTGTAACAATGAGATCGTCTGACTTTGGGTTTTCTTAATTGGGTTAATCTGAGATAAATGGGAGGGGAGGGGATGTAATTTTAAAAACAATAACCAGACCAGTAATACCTACTCATCAAAACTGCACAAAAGCACTTAATGGGTGCTTATAAAATATCAAGAATACAACTCTTATATGAGTTGTAGTGACACATACAAAATCTCTGTCTCTTTCCAGATAAATATCTTTCCAAATCTGGCTTTAAAAATTATGTGTCAATTAAAGTTTTGGAAAAACGCTCCTTGTGATTGTAACTTTTAGTGGCTCCACTGAGACTTTCTACAAATTTTACTGAAACAAATGTTCCCAAAACTCTTGCCTCGGTTCCAGGTTTGCCCTTGGTCATGCTACATTTCTAAAATAAAGGCTTGGTCACCGGGTGTCATTTGGGGTCAGCACTTTTCATAGAGTCATAGAATCACTAAGGCTGGAAAAGATCTGCAGATATTCAAGTCCAACCTTCGACTTCATCCCACCATACCCACTGAGACATTATAAAGTTTCGCATCCACTCTTTTTAAACTCTTAAACACAGGGATCATGACTGTCATTTCCCTGGGAGCCTCTTCAATACTTTACCATTCTTTCGGTGAAGAAATTCTTCCTAATTCCCAACCTATACCTCCCCTGGTTTAGCTTGATGCCATTTCCCTTTGTTTTATTAGTAGGTTCCTAAGACAAAGCTGACCACCACCTCACTACAGCCTCCTGTCAAGTAGGTGTACAGAGCAACAAGTTCTTTCCCCTGCACCTCCTTTCTCCAGACCTAACAACCCCAGCTCCCTCAACAACTCCTCATAGGCATTATGTTCCAGAACTGTGGGAGGGGACTTGGGAAACTGTCCCCCCGAATTACCCTGGGAGGTGACAGGTGTGTAGTTCTCCGCCTCCCCTGTTATCAATCAGTATGTCTGTCATCCCTTGGTTCTAGAAAATTCTTTGTTCTTTATACCTCCATTGGTTCCTTCCCTGAAGCCGCTCTTTCCCCTTACCCTCATTGGTTATAACCCTGCCACTCGACCCTGACTCTGCCCCCGAAGCCTTCCTTCACTGAACGCTTCATGCCTGGACCCTCCCTCTCTTGTCCCCGTTATAATCCCGATTCCGCCCCCTGTTCGGCGCTCTCAGAGCGAGCTCCCTCCCGGAGAGGTTGTTTTCCCTTCGCTCCCTGAATTGCTGTTCCTCAATAAACCCTTCTGGAAATAAAGCCGCCTGTGAGCCGTCCCGCCTTCATAGAGGAAGATTTCATTACGCTATCCGGCTTTCGAGGACTCGGCTCTCTGACAAGCAGAGTGGTCAGAGACCCAGAAGCCCTCAACTGGCGCCCGAACAGACTGGCCCCTCTCAGGAGTCAGCCGCAGAGCGTCTCCTCAGCTGCCTCGGCTCTGTGATCCGGCTGCCCGAGGACTGAAAGCGCCGTTCGCCGCCAGTTCCACGAGCGGCTGCTCTTCGTTGAAGAAGATCGCCTACCTCGCGGGCTGCAGACACCTCGTCCTGGTTCGACTTCGAGTTTGGGAGCAGACTCCGAACGGGACGAGACCTGCAGCGCTTCCTCTCCCCCTCAGAGGCTTTTTCGTTTTCACAGCGGTCTTCTTTGTGGTGAGTTCCTGGTGCCCTGTCTGGCACCCGACCCTGTCTCTTTTCCTTTTCGTTTCTCTCTTTGTCTCTTTGGGGATTTCCTTTTTTCTGCAGTGAGAATGGGCAATCGCCTGTCTCCTGCCCGGCGGGATTTTTACCTCCACGTTAAATCCTCCCTTGTTTTGGGTAACATTTCTTTTAAAAAGAGGGACCTTAAGGCTTTTGTTAATCTTATTTTCGATAACTTCCCTGACACCTCCAGGGATGATTTTTCTTCTCTTATTTTCTGGGGAAATATTGGGAAACTGTTATACGCATTACAAGTAAAGGGGAATTTTTCTGTGGGGCATTTTTTTCCACTTTTTCATTCTATTTACACTTTATTTAAACAAAAGGGTGAGAGTTGGGTCCCCGGTTCTCCTAACCCTCATTCCGCCCCCCCCACTCCTAACCCGGTTTCCCCTAAGGGTGGGTCGGGCAGCAGATCCTGCCATAACCAGGCACAGGGCTGCTACCGTCTCCCTGCTGCTCCCCGCCCCACTCTGTCCTCTCCTCGTCCTGGGACTGGCCATCCCAGTGCGAGCCTTTCCTCTCCCCAAAGCCCTCAAACCCCTGTACCCAGTTTAAAACCATGTTATTCGATTCCCGATCTCTGTCACCACACCTCACAAAATGGCGCCGGCCACATGGCCGAGCAGCCCGCCACCGAGGGACAAAATGGCGCCTCCTCTCCACCTCCTCACTCCCTTCGGGCCCCTGCCAGTCCCCCTCAGGTTCCACCCCCGTCGAGTGCCGCCCCTGCGTCGGGTCCCGCCCCTACCACCGCGTCGATTGTTACGTCGTCGGGACCCGCCCCTCCAGCCCCCATGGCCACACCCCTGGGTGGGCCCCCGGTGGGAGGGACCGGCCTGCAGGAAGGGCACGCCCCGGTGGGAGGGAACCCCCTGCCGGAATGCCACACCCCGGTGGGTGAGCCTGGCCACGCCTCCCCTCAGGCCTCTTCTGGTTCCCACGCCACCGGAACCGGAAGTCGGCCTGGCCGGAAGCAGGCCATCTTGGCCTGCCAGGCTTCATGCCACCGAAGCCCACCGGCCAAGGGGAAGGTCCGAGCCCTTGCTCGTCCTGCCTCATCCTCCGATGAGGATGAGGACAGCGACAGCCCCCGGCCCACACCTAGGCCGGGAGGTGGGTGGGCCCGGATCAGGGCAGAGGCAATTAAGGATGGGGATTTGGAATTCGCAAGAGATCTGGGGCCATTCGCAGCACCTGTGGTGAGGACCAGGGGGCAGCGGCCACACTGGGAGCAACTCCCATATGTGGAGATTAAAGAACTGAGGAAGGCTGCCAAAGACTATGGTCGAGACTCTCCTTTCTTTAAGAATGTATTGGACCTCGCTTTCTCGGGCCATACATTGGTCCAGCATGACGTTAAATATATTGCCAAGTCCCTGCTCACTCCCACCGAGCTTTTATTGTGGGACATTCAATGGAGAAAGCTCCTCAAGCCTCTTCTGAAAAAACACAATTTAGCAGAGGCAATTGGAGAGGGAGAGGAAGCCATAGAAGCCCTGGCAGGGGAGGGGGAGTTCAGCCAGCCAGAGGACCAAATACTGTTACCCACGGAGGTCCTAGATGACATCAAGGAGGCTGGCCGAGCGGCACTGTTAAAAATCCCCGATGGGAAAACCCCGCTCCAGAACTTTTCAGCTATTACCCAGGGCCCAGAGGAATCTTTCATAAAATTCGTGGACCGGCTGAGGGAGGCCATCGACCGGCAGATAGACCATCCTGCAGCGAGGGAAGAGCTCCTGAGAAAGATGGCCATGACCAACGCGACAGCCGAGACAAAGAAGATATTAAGGACTTTACCTCAGGACCCCGAACCCACCATCGCACAGATGGTGGAGGCCTGCACGAAAGCCGCCTCCACCGAGACCACTGTCGCCCTTGCAGTAAGTAAGGGGATTGGGGAGGCGATGTTGACGATGAACACCATCCGGTGCTTCGGGTGTGGCCAGATGGGCCACATACAAGCCAACTGCCCATACTGGCCCCCGGAGCAACCACACTACTCGTACACACCCTCCCCAAGACCAATACCCAGGAACCCGATGCCCTACCATCAGCAGGCGGGAAACGGGTCGCGGAGCGCGGGGAGGGGCCGCGCAAGGACAACAAGTGGCCCCTCACAGCGCCCAGGCCTCCCCACCATCCGGGAGGACCGGTGGCCCAGCGGACAGTTCCGGAGGGTTGGCGGAGCCACGACGACGGGCTCCGCCTCTTCCGTAGAATCCGCAACTTAGATTCAGACACTCACCGGGTCCTCAAAAGCTCCATCACTGTGACTCTCCAGGATGAGGACCTGGTGAGAGTTCCCGCTGGGTTCCTGGAACCCCCTTACCGTAATTGTGAGGTAACAGTGTTAATACTCGGAGATTGCAGGCTCACACCAGACCGTGTTACCGTCGTTCCTGAAGTGGTGTGTTTTCAGCCGGGGTCCGAGGTCACCGTCTCGGTCGTCTGCCATCAACCACCTTGCACCATCACCAAGGGGCTCCCCTTCGCTGCCATGTACCTCCTCGACGTGACCGACCTCACCGATCCACCAGTACAGGACTATTTCGCTGGACATGACCCCGGGGAAGACAATTTTGTCTTCCTCACACAGAATGTTTGCAAATCCAGACCAATGATTGAGACTGTTTTATCGCTTCAGGGAAAGTCCATCAAACTGGACCTGATGGCGGACACCGGGGCAGACGTCACCATCATTCCCCGGTCAAAGTGGCCCCGCGACTGGGAGTTGGTGCCCCCTTGTGGCACAATCTCCGGAGTGGGAGGAGCTGTCAACTCCATGCGCAGCAAACACCTGGTAAGTGTGGAGGGCCCTGAGGGACAGATTGCCACCATTCGGCCTTTTGTTGTTTCATCTAACATCATGTTATTAGGCAGGGACGTTTTGTCCCAATGGGGTGCCCGCCTCGATATCCCTAGCCCTGCATGGGATTTTTAGTATGGGCCACTGCGGAGCGCACCTCCCCACCGCTGAATTGGAAGACCGATGTTCCAGTGTGGGTGGACCAGTGGCCCCTTGTGGAGGAGAAATTAAAAGCGCTCCATGAATTAGTAGAGGAGCAGGTCCGCCTGGGGCATTTAATACCCTCCACCAGCCCCTGGAACACTCCTGTCTTTGTTATTAAAAAACCTGGCAAAGACAAATGGCGCCTGCTCCAAGACCTGCGCAGGGTCAATGAGGTAATCGAGGACATGGGCCCCCTGCAGCCTGGCCTTCCCTCACCCTCCATGCTTCCCCGGGATTGGCAGCTCGCAGTCATTGACATCAAGGACTGCTTTTTCAACATCCCATTGTATCCCGGAGATGCCCCCAGATTCGCGTTCTCCGTCCCTTCCATCAATAGGGCGGAGCCTTATAAGAGGTACCAATGGGCCACTTTGCCCCAGGGAATAAAAAATTCTCCAGTGCTCTGCCAAACTTTTGTGGCCCAGGTGCTTTCGCCGATCAGAAAGCTGTTCCCTGAAGCGATCATCCTGCATTATATGGATGATGTCTTGATCTGCGCTGAAACACAAACTTATCTGCAGATCACACTTTCCAAAACTGTTAAGGCCATTAAAGCTGCAGGGTTTGAAATTGCTGAAGAAAAGATCCAGCTGTCAGCGCCATGGAAGTATTTGGGCTTTCACATTACGGGAAGGACTGTCGCGCCCCAATCTGTCACCGTCAAAGACGACCCACGGACCCTGCGGGATCTCCAGCAGATCTGCGGTACCATCACGTGGATCCGACCTCTCCTGGGACTCACCACGGAGGAGCTGGCGCCGCTCTTCAACCTGCTACGAGGAGATGGCGACCTAGCTTCCCCTCGCGAGCTAACACCTGCCGCCAAAGGAGCCCTGGAGAGAGTCGCTGAGGCCATACGATCCCGTCAGGCCCACCGTGTGGATCGGCTCCTTCCCGTCACCCTTGCCATACTGGGTAAGTGCCCAAACTTCCATGGTCTGCTTTTTCAATGGGACGCTGGGCGGAAGGACCCACTCCTTATCATTGAGTGGCTGTTTCTCCCGCACCAGCCAGCGAAAACTATTTCAACTCCTGCAGAGTTGATGGCTAGGATAATAGTAAAGGCCAGACAACGCCTCCGGACCCTCGCAGGGTGTGACCCGGCGTGCATTTACCTACCTCTTAATTTGGAACAATTGGAATCCCTGCTTCAGACAAACGAAAGTTTGCAAATTGCTTTAGACAGTTACCCTGGACAGATTTCCATTCATTACCCTAAACATAAAATATTCAAAGACACGTTATATTTGGCCCCAAAGTCATTCAAAAATAAAACACCTATTAAAGGTGCTCTCACGGTGTTCACCGATGGGTCGGGAAAATCCCACAAATCGGTGATCACTTGGAAGGACCCGGAGAGTCAGAAGTGGGAGTCTGACATCCAACTGGTTGAGGGTTCCCCTCAGATCGCAGAACTTGCTGCGGTCGTGAGAGCATTCAAAAAATTTCAGCAACCTTTCAATCTGGTAACAGATTCGGCTTATGTTGCCGGGGTAGCAGAACGGGCAGAACACGCCCTGCTCAAAGAAGTTCAAAACAAACAGTTATTCGATTTGCTCACGGAATTAATCTGGCTGATCTCCCACCGAGAGCAACTCTATTATATTATGCACGTCCGGGCTCACACAGACCTGCCAGGAGCTATTGCAGAGGGGAACCGGATGGCCGACCTCCTTGCAATGACATCTCATTACTCTGCACCTGCACTTTCATTAACCTTACCAGACATCTTTGCACAGGCAAAGCTCAGCCATGCGTTTTTCCATCAAAATGCACCTGCCCTTGCCCGACAATTTAAAATATCAAAAGAACAAGCCAAAGCCATACTAGCCACATGCCCAAGCTGTCAGTCCTTCGCCCTTCCACCGCTGCCAACGGGGATAAACCCCCGAGGGTTGGCAGCATTGAAGCTGTGGCAAACAGACATCACTCACTATAATCCTTTTGGCCGCCTGAAATACCTGCATGTGTCCATAGACACATTTTCTGGGACCGTGTTCGCGTCACTCCACACTGGTGAAAAAACAAAAGATATCATCAAACATCTATTCATGGCATTTGCCACATTAGGAGTCCCAAAAGCCATCAAAACGGACAATGGGCCTGGATTCACCTCGACAAGATTCGCACAATTTCTACAACAATGGGGAATTGCCCATTCCACCGGCATTCCCCATAACCCCACAGGACAGGCAATAGTTGAACGCTCCCACAAAGAGTTAAAAAGGCTGCTAGAACAACAACACGATTCGGCTCTGGCCATGACACCAGTTGAAAGATTATGCAAGGCACTTTATGTTCTTAATTTCTTAAATTGTTCTGACCAGGAGCCGAATCCCCCTGCACTCAGACACTTTTGCAATAACACCAGGGCAGTTTTGAAAGAGCGTCCGCCAGTCCTCATCAGAGACCCAGAATCAAAAATCATCTCAGGGCCGTACCCTCTGATAACGTGGGGGAGAGGGTACGCTTGTGTTTCCACAGCCCAGGGTCCCAAATGGATTCCTGGAAAATACGTCAAACCGTACCTGGAGAGCACTACCACAGACCCCCCAGCGAGGAGCAACCCAGCGACCCCATCACAATCACCACCAGATAATGCAGTGGCGTGGCGACGGAGAAAAAAGAAGAGGACCGGAAGACCACCCAACATCGTCTCCCGGGTCCTCATCACAAGGACATACCTACCTCTGCAAGACTTAACAACTTCCGCCACCCCATCCCCTCCTGTGCCGTTCCCTCTACCCTCATACCTAACCCGTCATCCCTTTACCCCTCCGTCCTGAAATTTATTTTTATTTTAACCCAAAAGGGGGAGCTGGGGGAGGGGAGGGAACCAAATGTATGTTGGTAATATTGTTTTGTTTAATTTTAGTACTAGGATGGCTGCCAGAACATCATTCACCCAAAAGAAACAACAGAAGATGTCCCACTGCGCCCAGCTGGTTGCAGCCACGCTTTCCATCCTCCTGTGGCTGCATGTAGCAGATGGCTGGGTGGTACCACAGCCGAAAGAAAACGTCTGGATCACGCTGGCAAAGTCCTTGCAGCAGGATAACCTATGTCTGGCCATGGGCAACGTGGACAATCCCCTGTCCACTTGCCTGGTAGGGGTCCCCTTGGTAGCTGATGATTGGCCGGTATCCAATTCCGACCTGCTCCGAACCACGGGTAGGAGGCCTAACCCGGTCGATACTTGGGATGAGTGGACCAAAATTTTGCCCAACAGCAAAGAGGAACCCCAAGAATTGGACTTACTGGGGTCCTCCACAGCTAGATATTGTGTCAAATTCTATTATAGGAGGCCAAGTCAAAATTGGCACGGAATTGACTTGGCCAAAAACACATACCGGAAAGATGTAACACCTATCAGTAAAAAATATAACAGCCAAACCTGGTGCAATTATACTAGCCAGGTGATTTCGGTTTCATCCACTCATCCCAAGACATTGCCCAGGGGGATGTTTCTTATCTGTGGGGACAGAGTATGGTCGGGAATTCCATCTCGGCTCCAGGGAGGCCCATGCAGCCTTGGCAAGCTTGCTACCCTCACTCCAAACAGAACTCAAATTCTAGATTGGAAAAAAGAAAGACAATTGGCACGCACCAAAAGATCATATGCTCAATTCGACGAAAATTGTGACTCCGAAATTTACGATTGGGGAAAAACAAAGAGGGTCGCTGTATCCATCTTTTTACCATGGTATGCAGCAGCTAAGGCCCTTGGTGAGCTTTCTCACCTGGAGTGTTGGATAAGTAAGCATGCCAACGCCTCGTCTGCCGCCCTCTCCGATCTTCTGGCAGACCAGCAAACCACTAGGCAAGCCACATTACAAAACAGAGCGGCTATTGATTTCCTGCTGCTCGCCCATGGCCACAGCTGCGAAGACTTCGAAGGATTGTGTTGCTTCAATTTAACATCACGGAGCACTTCCATCCAAGCCAACATCCAGCGGATCCGGACCGAAGTACAGGACATCAAAACGGAAACTTCGGCTGTGGACCCCATCCACAAACTATTGATGCAGTGGGGCATTCCCGGGTGGGCAGCCTCCATTTTAAAAGGACTCTTTTGGATTTTCATAATTGTCCTTCTCATTTCAGTTGCCTTAACCATCTTCAAAAAGACGCTTACCAAGACTTTGGCAAATATTTATTTAATTAACAAGAACGGGGGAGATGTGGGAGGGGACTTGGGAAACTGTCCCCCCGAATTACCCTGGGAGGTGACAGGTGTGTAGTTCCCCGCCTCCCCTGTTATCAATCAGTATGTCTGTCATCCCTTGGTTCTAGAAAATTCTTTGTTCTTTATACCTCCATTGGTTCCTTCCCTGAAGCCGCTCTTTCCCCTTACCCTCATTGGTTATAACCCTGCCACTCGACCCTGACTCTGCCCCCGAAGCCTTCCTTCACTGAACGCTTCATGCCTGGACCCTCCCTCTCTTGTCCCAGTTATAATCCCGATTCCGCCCCCTGTTCGAGGCTCTCAGAGCGAGCTCCCTCCCGGAGAGGTTGTTTTCCCTTCGCTCCCTGAATTGCTGTTCCTCAATAAACCCTTCTGGAAATAAAGCCGCCTGTGAGCCGTCCCGCCTTCATAGAGGAAGATTTCATTACGCTATCCGGCTTCCGAGGACTCGGCTCTCTGACAAGCAGAGTGGTCAGAGACCCAGAAGCCCTCACAGAACCTTCTCCAGTCTAGTTTTTTTCTTCAACTCTGTAAGTTTGTGCCAAAAGATGTAGATGTAAATTCCCTGAGTGTGAGAGAAAGAAAAGGAGAGACGAGAAAAGGAGAGAGGAGAGGAGAGGAGAGGAGAGGAGAGGAGAGGAGAGGAGAGGAGAGGAGAGGAGAGGAGAGGAGAGGAGAGGAGAGGAGAGGAGAGGAGAGGAGAGGAGAGGAGAGGAGAGGAGAGGAGAGGAGAGGAGAGGAGAGGAGAGGAGAGGAGAGGAGAGGAGAGGAGAGGAGAGGAGAGGAGAGGAGAGGAGAGGAGAGGAGAGGAGAGGAGAGGAGAGGAGAGGAGAGGAGAGGAGAGGAGAGGAATAAAACAAAATCCTTAGCCAAAAGTTTGTAACTTCTTTTCTCCTCCTCTCTCTTTACTTTATATGAGATAAGTGAAGACTGAAGACTGCCCACAGTTTTGTAATTTTTGATAGCACTGACGTCAGTCTCAAAAGGATTGCCTACTTTACTGAAGACATGGTTGTAGTTTTGGGAAATTATTTTTGTCCACTAATCTGCTTTGCATATACTCCTTAAGCGAATAAAGACTAACAAGGTAAAAAAAAAAAATAATAATTACAATTATCATTAAACAATGAAAATCTGTACCACACAAAAGTTTCCTTTCAGGAACACTATTTCATTCTTTCTGTGCAAATGCAAACTGTCCTCAACATTTTTGGAACAATTGTCTTTTATAACACTTCCTTATGCAAGTATTACAATGATGAGTTTTTTTATTTTTGCCAAATTGCCTCATGATATTCTGTCTGTGATCTTAAAATTGCAAAGTGTCTCAAAGATACTGAAGCCTAAGGGGTAGATAAAACTTATGGCAAAACTGGTACTTGCCTCCCAAAGTAAGTAGAAAATCTGTTGTAGAGCTGGAGGGAACTGAAATTTACAAAGAACAGTTTTTTCTAAATGCAAGGGAAATAACAATAAGTATATATGCTACATCAAGTATATATTGACTTTTATTTTAGTCTACCTCCTTTGTTAGACAATTTTTGTCAAAATCTTTGCAAAATTTTGTGAATTGTTTTCTACATTTTTTAGTATTTTCCCCAGATCATGAAAATAATAATATCTCTTTGAGATTTTTTTCTTGGACATAATTGTCCTTTAAAAACCCAGAGTAATTCTAGACGGATTGTGATGGAATATTTTTATTTCTGACAGTTTTATTATGCTCTGCAATTTCTCAGTTGATGCTCTTTGGTGCAGTGGCAATATAATTCTTTAGATTTCATTCATTTGATCAATGTCTAAATTAATTTTTTTTATCTAGATGTCCTGCCAGTAGGTCATTGCATGAATTAAGGAAAGGATTAATAGTGGAAATTACAGGAAATAAGAGGAAAGCCTTTCTCCCAAACCCCAGAATCCAAGGAGGTTATGGTCAACGGAACTAATATGGTGCCTCAAATAGTCTGGGGAATCTCTGAGGTGCCTGATAGGTTTCTCTCATGTTTGTGGTTCAGGAAGCTTCAAAGTTACAGGCAAAAAAAGGATTTTTTTCTAGTCAAAAAGGAATTTCTGTGAATTTCTGCCTTTATCTTAAGAATAGGCTCTGGTCTGTTTGCTAAGAACATTCAACTGCTTATTCCTACTTGAGACTCTAAAAATGTAAATCCTTAGCATTATTCTTGCTTTTTTCATGTTGTAAATACTAGAAGGGATACAGAAAGTGACCTTGTGAACCTGTGACAGAGTTAAGTTTTTACACTAGCTGAGGGGCAGACGTGAGCACGTCTGAGTTTATTCTATTCCACGAAGGGCAGGGGTAAGGGATATGGCAAAAATTAAAAATATATGGATATAAGAGCTGTGTGAGAAGACCTATGTCTTTAGAGATTGGAATAAGAAAGTGTATGGACCAGACCTTAGGTATGTGGCATAGATTTATTTATTATTATCCTGAAGTCTCAGGCCGCATAATTTGAATTATTTTGAAATTTTATCCAAGGTTGATGTTTTACGTGCTAAATTCAATCATTCATCTTACATTCAAGTGCATACCTAGATGCATGTGAGAGAGGAAGAAGGACCTTCTTATTTGCAGTGACATGTTTACAGAAACCAATTATTATTTCTTAAATTTATCTTGAATGAGAAGTGTTATAAATGAAAATTTGTCCAGCCAAATTAAAAATGAAATAAAAATACTTTTATTTATGATTAAAATCTATCTCACCAGCCACAAGGAAAAAGGCAGTGCCGAGCCTGGGATCGGCACTGGGTGAGTGACCGACAGGGCGCCTCACAGCCGAGGTTCCTCTAGACACCCACACCACCCTCTTGGATCCCATGGTTTTTATAGGAAATTTTCTGCCCGGGGAGAGGATTTCAGCCATCTGCCTATTCTTTCCATTCAGAGTTCCTCATATTCATAATGTCCTTTTCTCTAGGCCAAGTCCAAACAATCCAAATCCATGTGTAGACGATCTTGCTGATGACGTTACAGGAACTGTGGCTCTCAGCTGTATCAGCCTGGAGGTTTCCAGAGATTTCGATCTGAGTTGTTGCTGGGATGATCAGCTTCCAGGTGTCCCAGAATCAGTTCCCGGAACAGCCCATCTCCGGGCAAACCGCATGTATTAGATTGCAAATGAGACCTTGTTTGGCTTAGGTGGAACCTGAATATGGGAGGGGTGTGTGGCTGGCTGCAGCATCAGTGTGTTTTTTTACATTAAACTAAGCATTTTATATAGTGAACCATATTTAATATAACAACATTTCAGAGGCGCAAAATATAACCATTTATATCAGAAGGAAAGCAGCCTCTCTAGAATGCAGGATCGATGTACTTGAAATGCTAAGCAGATGCTTAGAGCAGAACATGACAAAATATAATCTCTGCAGCATCCATTTGATTCTAGCTGTGCTGCCTGCACTAATGCTGCAGGTGTCTGAAAAATGTGGCACAGCTGACAGAAGTCCACTTCACAGTTATGTGATTGGATTCTCTTGAAAGCTCCTTTGCAAGCATAGTTTGCTTGAAAGGAAGCAGGTGAGTTAATCCTTTCCATCCCAGATCTCTCTCTACCAGGGATGTAGCTGATAAAGACTTCAGGCCTTATCAGGCTCAAGTAGGATTATCTCTTCCACTTTTAAATTAAGCATGTCTTAACATGTTTTAAGCAAATAGTTTCACAAGTCAAGCAGAATATGATTATCTCTAACACCTAAAATAATCTCCATTCCTTAGAGTTTCCCTCCCTGCCCTCCCCGCAAAGACCTTGAGATGGAAATTAACTCTAGAATAAAATAGGACAGCGGAGGTTCACATTCTGAGGAGCAGAAGTGGAGTATCTTCATCAGCTTGAAGCTGGGAAAGTTGCAGCCTGAAATCAGAGCTTCCCCTGGAAAAACTATGCAAAATGTATCCCAAGTTGCAAATTATTTTAAAATGGATTCATATTATTGTTTAGTTGTTAATAAAAGAAAGAAGAAAGAAAAGAATGAAAGTGCTATCCTACAGACAGCAGACAGATTGTACATTGTGCATGTACAATGCACGTTGTATGTGTACATTGTACACATGTATGTTCACGTGTAAAATGTACACATACAGTGTACTTTGAATGTACATTGAATACATGTATATTAATTGTTGATAATACTTACACAGAAAGTTTTACAGACACGAGTATCATTTCATCATTAAACATAACAATCAGCCTCAGGGACAATGGAAACAAACTCCAGGTAAGAATGGAAAATACTTTTTTAAAAAAAAATAATATCTAGAGGTGTTAAGGCTGCTCAAAATTGAGATCCTCATTAAGTGCCCCACTTCCTGTAAAAAATCTATTCCTGTAGTTAAAAAATAACTTTTAGGAAATATTTAATACGACAATTTCTAGGAACAGATTGTGCTTTCAATACTGTATATTGTATGATATGTGCTGGGTGTGATTTCCAGAGGTATTTTGCTTGTAATGAATATAAAGTCAGTATGGATTTATGGAAGCAAGAAAGAAGAATTTGACATTATATGATATTCTAATGCATTACGGCTGTAATGCAATTAATATGTCCTGTAATAAAGACAAAGATTCATTTGTCACCATTCCAAGAAAAAGCACCTTCTGGATTAAAAACCTGCTCTGAAATATGTAACAGATGGTAATAGTATGAAATTCACTATAAAAACAACATTATTTTCTCTATAATTAGTTGTATAAATGAGTCATATTGAATTTTGAATAAATACACCAGCAGCTGTAGCTCTGTATATATCATAGTTTTATATTCAACTTATACAGGCATTATGGGGACCAGAAATTTCCTGATAATTTTATTTAGAATAACTAAGAAGCCAAAAGCATTTAAAAAAAGAAATTAAATCAAGTAAGTGTTTTTTCTAAGGGAAATAAAATATTCTTATTTTTGGATAGGCTTTTTCTTTTTCTTAAACAAAATTATTCATTTGTGGACTAGCTCTAGTTTCATTCTTCGTTGTGTCAGCCTTTACTTTTGATGATGATTAATTAAACTACACTGAAATATAATTAGAATGAGCTAGAAATAAAATACAAATATCAATGTTTTTTCAAAACTGTCAGTGTATAAAGCATAGAAATCTGGTGTATAAAAAGGACTATTTTAACATAATAGAATGTGTAAAATTACGTGTATCAATAGAAAGAAATATACATACATGTATATATATATATATATATGTATGCAAAAAAACTACACATGCACAAATGTGACATGGACTTTAAAATGTTAAAAAATGTAGAGATTTTAAAATATTTATTGCCATTTTCTTGTTTGACTGAATTGTGCAAATTGCTTCCCTGTAAATTTCAATATAAAAGGGCACCAATATATAATCTCATTAATGATTGGATTCATAAACCCATGGAAAGATCTAGTTTGGGTGGAGAACTTGAGGTCATCCTGCTGTAGATCTGGTTCAAAGCAGGAGCAGGTTGACCAGGGCTGTGTCTAACCAAAAGAGACTCCACAACCTCAGTGAATCCTGCTGGTGTTTAACAATCTCCCACAGAGTTAAAGACAATTAATTGAAAACTGATTGATATAAAGGTCTTAGGAATGCTGAGAGAGGCCATGGTGGGGAGGAGGGGCTGTTTGTTTGTTTTTACATAATTGGAAAAATTGAAAAACACATTCATTTTGAAATTAAGGGGAATTGCTGAGAAATTACCCATGCAAACAAAATCAATTCTCATTTATAAGTGTGATGCAAATTATTATAGCATGCTGGGATCATCATCACAAACTGAAATGAATACAGAATCTGTTATTAAAAATTAAAAATGCTAAACTGATTATAACTCAGCAGCAATATAGTGCACCTTTGTAAGCAGTATTGAAGGAGAAAAAACTCTAAAGAATGACTAAAATAATTTGGAAGCCAAGTGCTATCATAATTATAACTTCTTTTTTAATTAGATGATTTATGTTTTAGCCATTAACTGTTCATTTCAGAAAATTAGATACATAGATGTTATTCCTAGTAATGTGCAGTGTCAAAACAAAAATCATTCTTTTCTTTAGTTGCTAAATTGTTGTAGTTTTTGCATATCTACAATATAACTTAATTAGAGGAAAAACTCATCTTCATTTTTCCTAACAAGTTCTCAGAAATTCTTCACATGTGGGGATTGCATTCATGTGTTTGCAAGAAGCACCTGGCAGATTGACTAATAAATATCCAGTATGATTTTTCCAATTATATAATTTAAATAATTCTAAGACATCCTTTAGTACATGTAATAATAAAGTTGCTACTGTTAAGAGAAAGACAATTTCTCGTAACTAATTTTTAGAATTTTGCCAGGTATGAAATCCATTCAAGGGTTTTCAAGGGTGTAAGGGACTATTAGACTGCTCTACTTCACCAAACGGATGTGGCTTTTAGAAGCAGTAATTAGAGAACAATCTCCCTTTCTTCTCAGGATAAGTATTTGTGGGTTTAAGACAAACTTCAAGAAAAAAGGTAAAGTATATAGAAGAATGTAAGGATACAGATGGCTTAAAGCAGTCTTGTGTCAGTGGATAATGATTAACTGCTTGTTCTTCTAATAAGGCTTATTGTTATGTCATAAAACTTTCTAAATGAAATGCCAATAAACATTTAAAATATCAGTGCTCTTTATTGCACTGTCAGCAAAATTGCTTTGATATCACATACTGACATTTTCTGCAAAGGACATTATAATAATTTTATTAGTGCTGGATTTCAATCTATCACACTGGATATATTTTTTTGCTATTGAAGTTGATTTTGGAGTAGCATCCTCTGTTGATGGACTACCACTATCTTTTAATTTCAATTTCTATATTTCTGCTAAATATTTGAAGGCACCTATGATTTTCTTTTTCATTTTTTTGATTTTGTGCTGAAACATAAATCAACCAAAAAGGAAGGCTTGACTTTTAGACAAGTACATCTAGCACAGCACTATGTGGTTGTTGAATCCAGTTGGCAAAACCTTGCTTCAATGGCTTGAAAATCTTGATATGCAATTAAACTACTGCCCTGGAAAGCTTCAAGTGGAATGGAAACTCCATTCAAGTCTGTGGATATTCCAGCAGTGACTTAAGTAGGTGTCAGGATTTTCAATACATATCTTGCAGTTTATTTCTCTTAGAGAATGATAAGTAGGTTAAGCAATGCTGTACTTTGGGGATTTAAGGGATGCTCCTGAGGAACTATGTGGGGTTTTGCCCTCAATATATCATACCATCTAGCCAGAGAAATAGGCATAAGCTTCAGTTCATTTGCATATCCTGTTCTGAAATATATGGTGGGTGTACATGGGAAATAGGCCTATGAAATCAAATTATTCTTTGCTTCAGATTTTCAAACTATATGCAACACATTCAATGAATATAGCAATTTTTTTCCAAGTTAAAATACTGTTTTCAGCCAATTGAAAGAGATGGAAATTGGTATCACCCCATGAATTGCTGTTCCTCTCTTCATCATGCTTGTTAAATATGACAGAAGGCTGTAAAGAATCTGGGCAAACTGGCTTAATCCCCAGTTTTCTCTATTATATTTATCTATTATTCTCTAATAGCTTTCACAAAAGTTTGTAAGTGTCTTTAAATATAGTAGATATTTTTCCTTCACTACTCCCTCTGGGAGTCTCTTCCATCGTCTGACTCTTCTAATATTTAGCAATCTCCTAATTTCCAGTCTAAATTTATTTATTGCCAATTGCCAACATTGTCCTTTAGTTTAAAAAGTTCTGTCGCCTCCTGGGCATTTTACTACCCTGCTCATTCCTGGAGTATTTATAGAGAGCAATCATGTCTGTTCCCATTATTTGTTTGAGTATTTGCTTTTTTAAGTGCGCTGTAAATCACAGTGTTGCTGTTGCTCCCTGATTAGATTGCTGAACCTCTTGAAAGCAGGAGGAGGGTTATTTAAACCAGTTAAAAATGTTTGCATTGATACCTGGGGAATGACCCTGTAGGCAAATATCTATTTGTATGCAGTGCATTGAGCCTGAATGTGATTCTACTCATTTTACGGATTTTAATCTCAGCAGCAGCTTCATAGGTAAAGAATGACACCTGCCATGTTGCAACAATACTTGAAATGGAAAGCTTTTTGTAGCAACCAGCCTACCTCAGTGGCTACCTTTGCTGACACAAAAGTAGGGCAGGGAAGGAGAGGGAAAGAAAGATAAAGGATACTATTTAGCTGACTTTAAAAACTATCCATTACCATGATCTGTTTCAGTGCATTTTAGTTGCTTTTAATCATTTTAACTCTTTTCTGAGTGAGTGTTTTCCCACTATAGTTCATTGCTCTCTGTACAAAGGGACACCTGTTTGATCTATGTCTAATGAAATCTTACCTAAACCTTTAAAGCAAACTATTGATTGAACAATTATACTTCATTTATACTGATGTGTTATCTGTTCCTCCATACAGTCCTCTGTTTCTTTATCTGACATTCTATAGACCCTCGTTATAACTGTATTTATAAGAACTGACACGTTTAGACTGTAAATCAATTTCCCATTTTCATTGTATTGGAGAAATTTCTCTTCAGTAGGATTTCCTCTCTCAAAGGACAGGTTCAGTGTAACACTTACATTTAATTGACCCACCAGGTTTGCTATTGAAGTCCTTGCCAAAGTTGTCCAGGTGAAACAATCTGCAGTATTCTTATTGCTGAAAAAGCTAATTCCATCTAAAATTAATGTTGAACTTTCTCACCTATAAAATAAAGATGTATTAAGCTGGTTTGTGTGATACTGAAATAATTTTGTGGTTTAGGACCATTTTGAACTTGCACACTCTGATATTTTTTTTCAGCTCTTTGAAATGACTGGGACTAGCCACCTCTCTACAATTTAGGAGCATTTATATTTATAACTAATTATTTTTTTAAAATATGGTCATTAACATGTTAAGAGCACTACTTGGAAGAATTTGCAATCTCATTAAAAACTCTTGAAAGGACACCAAGCAATCTTTCCAGTCTAAAAATTTCATAACAATATCCAAGATCTGCCAACAGTCCCTCATTCTGATCCCAATTTTAAGACAGAAACAGCCCAAGACTTGCTTCTCAGACTTATGGGGAGAAAAACAAGAATGGAACATTTTTGTCTTATTTTAGGTACCTGAAATCCATTATTACAAAAAGATCTGAGCTAAATCAAAAATACTTTGACACCTTTTTGAACAGTGGGTCTTTTCACAATCATCTGCTCAGTCTGCACCAGCCCTGGAATGCCCTCTTCAGTAAAACATTAAAGGAGCACCAGAATCTGCTTTCAGTACATAACTAAGCTTAACAACTTTCTTTTATTATTGCTTATGTGAAAAAAACCCCAAAACAACCAAACAAAATCCTACCTAATTCTTTAATAATTGTAATTCTTGAACATTTTCTGAATATAGATGTAAAAAATACATCTTTCATTTGTTTCCTATGTACAACACTGTCATATGAAGGAAGAAAATATTTTAGAATAAATGATTTAGGGATTTTTACTACTTTTTGATATCATGGTGTTCTTTGCAACTATTAATTCTTACTTGGATCAGTGTTATTTACCATCTTTGAACCAGCAGTACTTTAATTAGGACATCACAAGGTTTCCTCATTTCCAATGAGAATAAGTCTGAGTTTCTTGTTAGTTCTTCATGAGTGCAGTCTTAGAAGCTCGGTATCTGTTTGAATGTGCTCCACTGCATTAATGATGGCATGAAAGGTATGAATAAATATTAACATGGTTAGATCTAAGAATTTCAGCTTCAGATCATTAATTTCAAAGTCCTATAAACTGTTTGTAGTCACTACTGAGATTTTAAAATATATTTTCACTATACCCTCTGCAAAACCTACTGAGTGAGAGTTCTCAGGTGGTCTTAAGTGAATGGAAGTGGAAGAATTAAATAAATACACCAATGTCTCTGCGGGAGTAGTAGAGCACCTCAAATAAATTTTAATATTTACAAACTTATGAACTTAAAAAGAAAATATTAAATCTCAATGAATGATATATATATTTTATACCTATTGGAAGGTAGTAGTTAGGAGTTTCTAGGAGATTCATTTGGATTGCAACAAAACTGCAGTCATAACCTTGAAATTCAGCTTGCTTTCTCTGGAATTTTCTAATTGAAGTACAAATTGAAGATTTCCATTTGTCAGTATAGGCTCCCTGAAATAAACAGTTGGGTTCAAAACAATATTTAGGCTTCTTAAATCTTAAAATTGGAAAATCAATGTGACATCATTCCTTTGTATTGTGGGATGCAATTTCAAAATGAAGAATGCATTTGAAGATGTCTAATGCTTAAAAAAGGAGAAAAAAATTTCTATGTAAAAGAAGTTAAATTATACTGAAGATAAAAAAATTAACCTGTTTTTGTTTCATCATTGTTGGTATCTGGTGCTTTTTTTCTTGTGCTTTTTCCTATTTTTCTTGAAGTAAAGATTTGAAAACAAACAAAAAATAAGAAAAAATGAAAGTGTTTATCTTAACATATATTAGTCAGACAAAGACTAGTTAAATTTCAAGATATCAGTGACAAGAGTCACCAAGTACAAAATAACTTGGACTTATTTCCACTTAAATAGATATACTTGCAAATTTGGAACATTTCAACTTCTATGAGTGCTGCAATAGAGAATCTCTTTTCTTCTCCATGTACAGAGTAGAGTAGTTGTACTATAGATGAAGGAAAACAAACTTCCTGTTGCCAAGAAAAAAAAACAAACAGCTAGACATGCTAGATTAAAATTAATGAAGTTTATGAAAATTGTATAAAGAAATTTATTAAAACAGAAGTTAAGGAAAATGTAACCATGAGTTAATTGTTATAAATTATAATTTCATGTTGCAGTGAATTTAAAGAGTTAATTTCAGAAGAGATTACCCATGTGTCATGCATGCCTATGAACAGTTACTGCCTTCTGAAATGAGAAGGAATGTGAAAACAGATGTAAAATAGAACTTATATGGGTATAAATAGCAAGAACAAACTTCAACTATTTTGCTAGTTGAATCCCAGATTGCTTTCCCCGATACATATTAACATTAAGAGAGGTCTTAGGAATAAGGGAAAAAAATCGCCACCAACAAAATACTATCAGCAGACTAGAGGTTATAGTCACATGATTTCTCCTAAATTCTTTCCTAAATCCTTAATCATAGCAGCTGAAACTGTCTCCTCATTATTTTTTCTAGCTTCCATATAGCATGTGAATTATTCTTTTTGTACATCAGTAATATAGAATTCCAGGCTTAGGTAAAACCAAACAAAACAACCAGTAAAATCAAAACAATACAAAACAAAAGGGAAAATCTGTTCACACAGCCTTAGAACCTGCTGCAGACAGTAAAAAGTTAATACTGCTTAAGGAATCCATGGTACTTCTACAGTTCTAAAAGTAAAATACATTGAGGTAACACAATTGTAGTGTTGAGGTAGTGTTATTATCCCGGTCATATTCTTTTCTCAACATCTGTTTGTAATCAGTTTCAGGAACAGAACACAGAATTTCACCTTGTTGTGGTGTGCTCTTTCTTAAGCTCAACAGAATCACTTTTTTCTGCCTTCTGTTCTTTTCTACTTATTAAGGTGAGGAATGAGGAAAAAGAAGAAAACCAAAAGTTAGTTGAAAAACATGAGTGCTAGATAGATGAGAAGCATTAAAGATGAGGCAGATAATTCTGAGTGAGTGAACAAAGGTAAGGACTAAGAAGAAGTGGTGGTAAAAATGGTAAGAAGACTGCTAGTCACAGAAATAAATATTTCTAAATTCATAGACATTAACTGTTGCCTATTCTATCCTTCTAACATTCTCCTATCCACTAGATTATAGATGACCTTTCCTTAATTTTTACAGGGGGTATGACTGTACCAAGAGATCAGTTACCAGTATACGGCTTTTCATCTAATTTAATAGTGTTAATATTTCAATCTTTTTTTTTTTTTCTGTATTCAATGAAGGTTATAATTTTATATATTGAATAGACTGGGATAAGTGGACATTCATAATTTTCTAACACTTTCCTTACACCCCTGAACTCAAAGGATGACAATGGTAAACTGAGGACAAATATTTTAACTCCTCATTTTGCAGGTGGTAGCCTTCACCATGGGATAATTTTCAGGTTACTATTTGTTTAAGAACTGATATCTATTTTCAGGCATGTGTATCCATTACACTCTAAAATCTGAACAAAAGTTAAGGCTTTCTCTATATTGTTTGAATTTATTCTTAAAAAAATGAAATAAAAACTACTGCCTATGACACCTATTATGCTTCCAGATGTAGCTCATTGTGTGAAGAGGAAAAAGGTAAATTACAGATATGTTAAATGGAGATAACATTAATTAGACAGGGAATATCATAGGCTGAAGCCTATAAAAATGCATCATTTAAATAGGACCTTGGCTATATCTGCCCAGCTCTACCATGTTAAATTATTGGGGATCACTAACAGAGCACAGATGATTATTATGGAGAAGGTTTATTCTAAAGAGGTGGACTATATCTACCTTTCTTCAATAATTTAAGAAAGAAATATTCATAGATAAAGTGCTAACAGCTTTTCATCCAGGTAGTACATCTAGGGTAGGGCCCCAGAAGATGGCAGAGACTTAATTATCAATAGGCAATTGACTTAGCATAAAGGACTTTGTATTTTCTGTCATGCATTCTCACTGCCACAACTGGACAGATGGGATTGGAAGAGAGTGTCCTGTTAAACTGGGGCAACACTCTTCTGAGTCAGCTTCCTGCTCCATCTTTAGACTCAGCCCTCTGCCTGGACTCAGGCCTCTGCCCTGGAGGAGGGCACAAAGAACTGCATATGCATATGTATATGCATATATGTTGTATATGCAAATGAAAAAAAAATACAAACAAATCTAGTTTAGGCACCAGGTTAACTATAAAGGGAAGTGGATTGGGACCTCCCACTCTCTTTTTCCTTTTTCTCTTTCACATTCTATGTCTCAGTGCCCCAACTCCAGACCATCCATTATAATAATGGATGCAGGACCAATACAGCACATTAAGGACTGGTGATATTTTTTGGTGGTTTTTTTTTTTGTTCTGTCTCATTCTTTTCTGTATTTCTCTTCCCCCTTCCTTTGCCTGGGCAGAGCACAGTCATAATTTTCAATCCTTACTGAAATCTGTTGCGGGAATGGGGGAAACGTAGAAGTTTGTTGTGGCTTTTTAGCCAGTACCTTTGAGGAGTTTGCTGTGAGAGTCAAGAACTTATAGAAGGGTACTATAAAAAAATAAAGGGTTTTTCAGCCACCATTATTGCGAAAGTGTATTGTAAGAATTTGAGGGATTACTAGCTAATACCTCTTGATTTTAAAAAGTGGACTTGTTGCCAGAATTAAGGTGACAGAACAGTAGACTATAAGAGCTCCCCAACATGCATCTGGTGTCTTTGTTCAATCTGATGAGAATTCATAACAAACATCACACTCCCTACCAATGGGTTGTGACACAACATGAGAAAGTCAAGAGATTGGCCTTGGGTTGTGCCTCTGGTGGTTTACACAGAATTTTTAGAATAGAAAGCAATAAATAGTGAATACAGTAGCTCCTTTTGAGAAAAGCATGCCTATGAAAGTGTTCATCACTGCCAAAGACTGAACTCACTTTGCCATCCAGGGTTTAGACATCTCAGGCAGGTAGAATGTAGTCCTGTGCCCCTGAGACCATGGTGCTGGTCACAGCTGGATTTGATGCCTTGTCTGATGTGGGCAGCCTATACAGACTTATGTGTGTGCATATATGAGATAAAATAGGAATTGTTGTCTAACTCTTGTACTCATTCTACCTAGTAAATAAATCTTAGATTTTGTGTTACTGGGTTCCATCATAATTAATGTTCCCTTCAATTAATTACAAAATCTTGGCAGCACAATGACATTTTATTTACTTACTTCTGATCAGTTATTGTAACTTGGAAATATATTCACAAGTCCTGATTGCTCCCTTTTTATGATCTGTGTTTGGTCCTTACAACAGTTGATCAGTTGCAGAGGGAAAATGCAATTCACAGGAAATGTCTCTGGGTGGGAGGAAGAACAGCTGATTTCCAGTGTGGTAAGAGTAATTACTAGGGAACAGTAGAAAGTACAGGGAACAAGTTTGAATAGCTGTGGGTGGCAGAAGAAGGCTGTGAGGAGATAGGCATATTTCAAATAACCTGTAGTGTCTTCTAAAATTTCTGTGGGGGCAAGAAAACTCTTATTCCTGCTACTAGGGAAGAAAAAGAGGGGTAAGAGATGACAGATAACTTTAGAGAGATTTCTGCTGTTCATAATTAAAAATGTTAAGGGCTATATTAACAAAGCTGTAACTCACTCCCATTATCTGCTTTTGCATCTTCCCATGCTCTGCTTGAGAAGGAACTCAGATTTCCTGAAGAAGTAGTGCAAGTGCTTATTCTACTTCTTTTGTACAATTTTCTTGGAATTCTCATTGAAGTTATCCTACTAGATGAGTGACTTTGATCTTTGGTTTTCAAAACTTATGTCCCCCTCCTGACACTCTCTCCACTTAATTGGAATCTCCAAAGATGTGTCTTAATTGTGAATGATCTGAATTCTAGAATAAATAATGAGTTATGATATTGACTGTTAATAAATTAAAAACATTCAAGATAAGAGAAAAAACAAATAAAGCCAACCTTGTGACACAAGTGAAATTGCTAAACTGGTATTAGTAACACCAGGATTTCAGAAAAAAAAAAAAAAAAGTCATTTTTGATAAATCTATCCTACTGCTCAATCCAGAGTAAAAGTCAGAGTTGGAAGAGAGCAATTCAGCAATGCTGATTGATCTGTCTATACTGTGGAGCTACAGATGCCTACATCTTCATGACCTCTTTGGCCTGCAGTGACTCTGATTAGGTGCCTGCACTAAAAGCAGTGAACATACTCGTGTTTAACTTTGTGGCATACTAGTCTAAGCTATCTCTTATGGCTGTTAACTCATGATTAAACTACATGTTCACAAAAATTGAGTATAAATAACTTCTTGCGGTGTTGAAGTGCAATTAAGGATGCCCAAATGAAAGTGTTTTAAGAGAGGATTACACTCAGCAGCCCTCTGAAATAGTTCCCTTTCACATAAAAGGGAGCAGCCCTGGAATTATGCAATTTTCTCCTTCCCATCCAGCCCTAAGGTTACTGGATATCATATTAGAAAACACAAATTTAACAGCAGATTTTAATTTAGCTTGGAAAATGTTATGGAAAATAGCTATAACTTGAGAAAAAGCCCAATGAAGGGCACCTCAGATGAATATTTTTCTTATATTTAAGAGAGTTTTATTATCCAATCATATTAACCTGCAGTATTTCAAAGCTCAGGTTTAATTTCTTTTGAACTTCAACCATCTTCTTAGATTTTTAAAAATATTTTCTCTAAGGCTCATTACAGATTAAAGACATATTTCATTGTGCTTTCTTCAGATATTCTTCAGAAATCCAAATGGTGTATTCGACATTATGTATTAATATTAACATTTTGATCATCTCTGAAATTACAGCATGACATTTATTCTAATTCTCATAGAAAAATAATACTGTTATTGCTGAGGTAAATGAATTTCTTGGTTAAGAAAAAAAAACAGCATTTATGTTTGGAAGTTTATATCAGATTGCGAGTTTTTTGCTGTATGCAAAATAAAGAATTATGTGCATAACCTCATTTTCTCTAAAACCAGAAATATTAACCTGTGACTTTTAAATTAAACTTTACTTGTACCATTCTTCTCAGGAAGCCCTAACTCTTCCAATGCATTGAAAACATTTCTTTTAAACAGTTTTTTTAAAAAAGGAAACTAATTTCAGCATAGTGATAATACTGCAGTTTTGCACTTCTAAGAGCTTTTTCTTTTCAGGCTTTCAAAGCAGCTTAGAAGTACTAAGGACAATGTTTTTAAAAGGAAGTTATATTAGCTTACTGATGCTCTTGTTAAACTCTGGAAAATTCACACTAACTTCAGTCAGAGTAAAACCAGGCCAAATCTAAGTGTCTTGGGATACCCTTCTCCCACACCATCCACACCCTTAGGTTATTTTACATAACTTATGATGTTAGGAAATAAATACTCATTAACATACTTCACACTGAAGCAAGAGCCATGATTCATTTAGTCAAACAGCAAAGAGCTATGGAGACGATATTTGGAGGTCTGGGCTTAAATTTCAGGATATGTAGGCTTTTATTTTTTAATAAAGATTAGGTAACAAGTAAAGCTGTGCAGAAATTTGCTCCATGGGGAGGAAATAATTTTAAATTATTTTCCTTCACAGAGAAAAAAGCTTGTAACAAAATTAAAAACAATAATTTTGGAAGTTTTGAAAATTTCCACTCCTAGTTTCTCCATTTATGACTCTTTAGCCATCTGCCCATGGGCTTCTGCAGAGACCGGAGAAACAAGTAATTTTTCACTTTCCCCAGCAGCTGCTGGCAGAAATTACCACAGTTCCTCCCAATGGGTCAGATTTATCCAACAGAGGTAAAGAGTATTTCTATCAGCAGTATTTCTGTATTGCCTTCTTACACTCTCTCAAAGGCACATGAATGTTTACGCACCTTGCATGGGTTGCTGCAGAGTCCTGACATGGAATATAGTCCTGCAGCCCTTATCAAGGATAGCAGAGCAGGTCCAAACAGAGCTTGCCCCAGGATGACTATCCAAGGGATGTCTGAGGGCAAATCAGGAAGGCAAGGATCATAAAGGGCTGGTTATGTATCCCTACATGTGTCCCTACAGCACAGCCCAGGCAAGGACCAGGGCTAAGGGACTGAGCTCCAGCACAGCCCTCATGGGAGGAGAAGACCCATGGAGCCTGATCCCAGACCTTATCCAAAGTCACTGCCAAATGGCAGCAGAAGTGGCTCTGACCTCCCTCCCAAGGCCCAGAAGGGGAAGGAAGAGGAATGGGCTAGGATGAACACTGCAGTACTTGTAACATCCAGGGCCCTAGTGATCTTATAAATGTTTTTACATGGTAGCTAGAATAAATGGCTGCTTTTCCTCTCTCAAGTATAGAGGAAAAACTCTTGGTTACAATTTGTTCGTTTTCCTTCAGTGCAGCTGTTTTCACCCAACACCTGTCCATTACCTGAATATTGCATATGATCTCAGTTAATTACATTGTAGTGCGTCTGTTAAATCTTTGCATCGCTGTACAAATGAAAATGTTACTTAAGCAGAAATAAAAATTTCAGTGTTTTGTATTATCCTCTTTTCCCAGTACTGTGGACAACAGTGGTGGTTCTGAGCTCCAAGCATCAGAAGAGAATCTGTTTTATACTTTACTGATTGGAGCTCTTTGCTCAATTGCATATGTGAAGACTTAATGAATGTAGTTAAATAATTTTCTAAACTACATGAGGTACAATTCTTGATCATATTCATTTGAACTTCATATTCATATATCATACCATTCATATTCATATGATATTCATTTGGATTTCTTGGCCATTATCCACTTTTTTCCTATAGTTCTAAAAACTAGATTTGGATGTATAGACTATTCATATGAATGATATGAATATTGAGTGAAACAGCAATCACAATCCCTAATCCCCCCCTAGTTTATTATCTAAAATTAGTTTATTGCAGATACTACATCTGGTGAATATTGCCTTGGTGATTCACAAGAATGCTGGCTAATGATAAGTTGAGTTACAGGGGAAAATATGACAGCATAATCAGCTGTCAGAGACATTTCTTCTGCATGGGAATAAAACATTTTGCCTGTTGTCAGATGTATCATGAAATGTCAAGGAGAAAGATGGCTGTTTAATATGAAAGATGGAGTTCTCAAATATTCATTATTGTATTAAGATTAGAGGATGAAGCCTCTAATTGAAGCCAACAAAGAAATATTAAGAACTGTCATGGATTGACACTGGCCAAAGGCCAGGCACCTACAAAAGCCATTTACTCACCTTCTCTGCCACACTTGGGCAGAGGAGAAAAAAAGGTTAATGATTTGAGATAAGGACCTGGAGAAAACAATCCAAGGGCAAAACGGGCTCATCTTAGAGACAAAAAGTGAGCTTGTTGGTAACAAAATCAAAGAAGGATAATAAGAAGTAAAAATAAACCATTAAAGAACTTTTTTTTCCCTTACCTCTCCCTCCTTCAGGCTGACAGTACAGGGAGACAGGGCATGGAGGTTTGGTCAGTCCATCACGGAGGTTTCCTTCCACTGCTCCAGGAGAGGAATCCTTCCCCTGCTGCACCGTGGGGTCCCTCCCATGGCAGACAGTGCTCCGGGAACTTCCCCGGTGTGGGTCCACTCTCAGGAGCAGCAGTCCTGCCACACCTGCTGCAATGTGAGTCCCTGCCACAGGCAAACAGTCCTCCCAGAACTGCTGTGACGTGTCTCTCTCCTTCCATGGGATGCAGTTCTCCAATGACAGGCTGCTCCAGCCTGGGAGCAGGGCCTCTCTCTCCACCAGGTCTCCCGCTGGATCCCAGCCTCCTCCAGGCATCCAACTGCTCCAGTGTGGGCACTTCCCCCATGGGCTGTGGGTGGATCTCTGCATCCCCCGTGGATCCCCATGGGCTGCAGGGGCACAGCTGCTTCACCATGGTCTCACCACGGCTTGCAGAGCATCTCCTCCCCTTCTTCACTGATCTCGGTGTCTCTGTCTTGTTTTCCTCACATGTCCTTACCTCCTTGTTTCTCTGGCTAGAATTAAAAGTGCACCACTACATTTGTTTTGCTTTAAATATGTTTTTACAGTGGTATTATCATTATTCTAATTGGCCCAGCCTTTGCCAGAGACATGCCCATCTTCAGAGCCATCAGGGATCTTCTCACAGAAGCCAACTCGGTGGCCTCCCTACCACCGAAAACCAGGCTGTGCAAAATGAACACAGGAATGTTACAGAAAAAGTGATATATTGGAAGTTGGAGATGCTATGGATTTTTATGAACTGTAGATTTGCCAGGGACTGGTTTTATAATTCACATTTTGAAGATAATTTCTGATGTATGTTCCCAAATAATATCAGCATTTTGAAAATGTGACAATCAGAAGTGATAGAAATAATTTGATTGATAGTCTTTTACTATGTAATATAAGAATTAACCTTTACAGGACAATGGTGTTTATATTTTTTGTAATTGGAAAATAAAATTTAAAAACCCAACAAAACCCAGACTATTTTCTTTTCCTGATTTTCTTAACTCAGTAAAATAATATCAATAAATTTATTAGAAATCAGTACAGGTTGTGCAGGCTCTTATCATCATTTTCATTCCTTTTGTTTTTACATTCTAACATTCTGAAACTTTTGTGATTACAGAAAATTTTGCATGGCAGAAGGAAAGTACATTAATAATATAAATAGACTTTCAAAATCATATCTTTAGTAGTATCTTTTGATGTAGCCTAAATTATTTGGTACACATAAAGGAGCTGGTCATAACACAACTATGTCTTCTCTCTCCTTTGCACACTCTCTGTGTGCTTATAATGAATATTTCATTGCTGAACATTTTTTTTTTCAAATCAGCCCAAATATTTGATATGTCGCATGAATATATATTATGTCTATTTTTTCCTTTTTGTTCCTACAATTTCCTACACTGAAAAGGCTTAGCATAATTTGACACCCCAGGGTATGTTCCACATTCATTTAAAACCAGGTTATAACTAAAGTCAGAAAGACACCTTATGTCAGTGAGGTTTGTTTGCAGTAAGCTGCAATCAGATGTAGAAAATGCGCAACCACTGATGTCCACAAATGACAGTTCTGTTCTTTCAGCATAACAGAACTATCTGCAGTTAAATCAAGTACTGCCTTTAAGAAGTCAGAACTATCTTAAAAGTCTGGTTCAAAGGAGCAAATTCTCACCTGTTTCTACCTTGACAAACTAAGGATAAGTGAATCACCCTTTATGCTTCATGTAGTGCAATTGTTTAGTAACACATATATTAAAACAGAGAGTTATAAGCAAGCTTTTCCTGCCTGGAAGTATTTTCACCATCAATGTTCCTCTCCAAAAGAAAAAAGGAAAAAACAAAGCATGACAAAGTTAGTCGTATTTTAAAATTAATTCAGGGAAGTTGTTCAGTTATTTTGATGACACAAACGTGTAGGAAAGGACATAAAATAATGAAAAGCAGACACTTGTCACTAGAATAAATAACACCACTCCCGAACTGCAGTCTCAGCGGTGCCTTGTGTTGACTTGCTCACCGATACAAGAAACTAGAGCAGCATGACAGGTTGAAATGCTGGCAAGGTTCTGCCCCGTTACCTGCTTAGCAAGGGTCGTTTGGTGAAAGGGGCTCTGCGGCTCGCAGTACAAGCGGCTCCTGTTCTCCCCTACAGCCCCCGAGAGCGGGAAGGATTCACATCCCTTTGCTTGGTCGCTCCTCTCTGGGTGTCCTGAAGGAGTCTCAGGCACTGGAATGATCAGCCTGTCGCCAGGGCTGCAATCCTTGTGCCGCTAGATGTCCCTGCACACCAAACTTTAGACTGCCCCGCCGCCTTTGGAGGCAGAGCAGCAGCCACAGGGCAAGCGAGGATAGCCATAAAATTTGATTGAGCAGAACTTGACCATTATGTTTTTAGGTAATAATTGCAGTAACTAGAATCAGCGCTGAAGATTATCCACCCTCCACAAAACGTTATTATTCATTGACACAAATGTAAGGTCTGTGGCATGGTATTGACAATCAGCGTCATTTAATTTAAGTAATGCCTTCCCTCACAAGGGTAAAAACAATGTATTGAAATCAGCCTGTAATGCCTGTTCACTCAACAAACTTGAATGCCCTTGGTGCTCTGTATGGAAGGGCAGTTTTTCAGCAGCAACCATCACAAAAATTTCAGAAAACAGATATAATGCTACTTTAATTAAAGCAAACATTTGCATATACTGTTTTGAATACAATAAGTATTTTTAAAAAACCGGAGCAGGACATATAGATTAAAAAATACTTTTTATAAATTATACTAATTTTGATCCAAAAATTCTCCTTGATTAATTAGGATTTTTTATTGGTTAGAAATACATCAAATGTTTGCAAAATAATATGTAAAGTAGCATGCTGCAGGGATATTTTCATTTGAGCAGCACTAGAAAGCTGATGTGCAGCAATTATTTTGTTGTCTCCTGGAGGAACTAAACTTGGCAAGAAAATCTTAATATATAACCAAACATATTAGATGACTGCTTGTTGTGGGTATAATGTTGTTTATGTTCTTGGAGTAAGCATTTAGATTTGGCTCTTTCCTTTCATAACAGTAGAATATTATTTGGATAATATGCTTCCTGTAGATTCCTGCTTCAGAAATCCAGCATCAGGAAAAAAGGTGAACCACATTCACTGGTAATTTAAAAATACTGCTTTTTTCACCAAGACTTCAAAGTTTGAATCATATTCCATACATGCAAAAAATAGGGGAAGAGTAAAATAACCATCATTAAGTTCATAACAAGGGAAGGAAGTGAGGTTTTTTTACAGAACTGAATCAGTATTCTATCTTGGTTTTATTGTGGCGTGCTCTTTCATTTTATTCAGTTATTACAACTCTATATATCTGCCTGTTGAATTAAGGAAGCAGCAAATGATCAATGCTGTTTCCCCTTCTGTGGAAAATGGTGCTGTATGTAGCAAGGACTCTTCCCTAAAAATGGAATCTGTGAAGGATTCAGAAGCATCTGGATGAAGGATATCCCTCGCCTCACTCCTTTCCTATTTTATAAATAAGTGAAAATATTTACATTTACTCTGACCCTGATATCTTTCCTTTCTGTTATATACTCTTGGGTGTTTGGTTGCTCTGTATTGGTTGGCTTGATTGGCTGAAGTTTTTGGAGAGGCAGATGGGGATGTTTGGGGGGTATTTTTCTTCTAATTTTTTTTTTTTTTTTCTGATAAGTATTAATTAAAAATACTCTCCATTTTCCCTTCAGGGCTAGGAAGATTTCACTGAAACATTTTTGAGCCTGAATTACAAAAATGTGAAACTAACTCACAGACTAAAATTATGGAGAACGCACTAGGGAAGTATCCCTATATGCTTGTCCTGGTCTAAAATTCTTCCTTAGTCAATCACTATCACTAGTTGGTAAAGACTGAATATATGGTTAAAGAAACATTGAAGGGCTCTTGTTCTTCCTATATAATGCAAGATATCTCACTTTTCTTCATTAGTAATGAATTAGTATAATTTACTTTTTTTTTTTTTTTTTTTTTTTTTTTTTGTTCAGAGCATTCTTTTTACACATACCTCATCTATCTGAAAGATTTGTGGTTGGACAAAACTGTCACAATTTTCTTGTTTGCCTTCTTATTGTAGATGGAACATCTACAGACTGTGCACACAGAAGCTTAATGTTACACTCAGTTTCAAAGTATGAAGATACACCTGTTATTTTGCAGTGGGAAAGCAGACTGAAGTAGTGATTGCTCTGGAGAAAAACTCCACAGTGAATGTGTGAGAGACAGAAATTGCCCACAGGGAGAGAAGTTTCAAAGTAATTATTTTCCACTAATAAATTCCTTGTTTGGCTATAGAAGGAAGGAATAGCTTTGTTTTAGTAAGGAACACATGACACATTGATTTCTGTATAACAACCTAATGCACTGCTGCTAGACTGCCAAGCTGTCTCCTCAGTTTTGTTATAAAGCTATACACAAGTAACAACAGTGCTATATTTATAGTTAAACCATAGCACAGCTTTTTTCTGAGGCTTTATTCTAGTCACTGCATCCTGTGTGAGCAGCAGGAATTGCAGAGATCAAACGAATCCATGACTCTGGTTTGGGATCCCCACTGATGTGTGTACCTCTAACTCAAGCAGCCAAATATGTGACAGCATATGAAGCAGGAGATATTTAGAGTATAAACCTCCTGCTTCTTCCTTATCTTTTTGCTCAAACAGCATAAGTAATATTTCAGAAATAAGCACAGATTTATACAATAATATATTTGTCAGAAAATCTTTCGTAGACATTCCTGAGGAACTTAGTCCATGACAAATTCTACTATTACTTGTGTCAATTATCTTCATTGTTTTTCTAAGGGATTTTTTAAAATTGTTTTTAATGTTCTAAACAGGAATGATAAACAAGGAAATGTATTGGAGGTATACTGTAGAAATATAATCAAGTGTTTGAAGAAAAATATTCTTGGCTTTAAAATCGTCCTTAGTCTTAACTGTGTTTGAGATAATCTTAGCCAAGCATCAGAAGTAGAAAGAATTTAAATAAAACCTTCACAGAATTACATTAAGTATCAATTTGTAGCTGCTGTCAGGTGGTCATTTTGCAGGGAACACAATAACCACTGAGCCAACCAGAGAAGCACTGAGCAGATCAGCAAGTTAAAGTATATAGATGAAACTTAAGAATTAATTTTATGCTAGAAAGGCATAATTATCTACCCTAAATCTGGCTAGTAACTAGGCACTAACATTGATAATTTTGTGAAAGTTCCTGAAAATGTTCAATATCAAAATGATGAAGACATTAATTTCCCATCTCATACAGAAAATGTCACTTCCAGCAGCACAGCAGAAGGTGATTGATGATTACTTGCTAAATAGAAATATTCCCATATCCTGAATCTCAATGAGTGCCACAATTACTCTAAGAGACAACTGCCTCAGCTTCTCCATAGAAGAGAAAGATACTTAGTCTGATTGAAAAACAGGTGTTTAATAAAGAAGTTAAAAAGTATCACAAGCAATGGTCTTCTCTCTTAACATCCATTCTGGCTACAAGGGAACAAGAAAGTCTAAAATAGCTTCAACTGGGGACACAGGTCACCATAGCAGTGACTGTAACAGTAGGAATGGAATCTTTAGACTCTCATGATATTTTAGAAATGAAATTCTCTACGGTGACATATTGCTATAAAAGAAAGCCTACAGTAAAGGCGTAAGACTATAGAAAACTGTTACAGAGAGCAGAAACCCAAACACACTCAAGCAGGAATAGGCCTGGAAAGAGAAAAAAGCTTCTTTTCTCTATCAAACACTTTGTTATACAGTGACTTATATTTGGATTTTTTTTGTTTTTCTTAAGAAGCATAAAAATGGTGACTATAAGTCACTAGCTTTGAACAGGTCAGCTTGCCATAAAGGCTGACCTTGTGACCTCCCAGAGCTTCAGGAGCTCTTGAGGTTGTGACTAGCTCCTCATGAGCTGTACCAGCAAATGCAATCATACCTACTTTTCATTTTCTTCTTATTATTTTGATATTGACCTTTACAACAAGATAGAAGCAATCACACTGGATTTTAAGGAAGACTCCACTAGAGATGACTGTGTTAACAGTAAATCATAGACTTTTTAATGATTTTTGCACACTGATCATGCATAGGGAGCTCATCTGGGGAAGGGACATCTAAAAAGAGGATTTCTTTTTCTTAACCTTTTTTAACAGGCAGTGATGGTAAAAGTAGCGCAAAAAGTTATTAAAAAAGTGATTCATGACAGATAATTGCTTATAAAAATACAGACGTGGGAAGCCAGGAATTTCAGAACGCCCAAAGTTTGGAGCTCCAGGGAGTTTTACTTTCCTGAATTTGACACCTGTGTGGATATCATCTCAAGTAAGGTCATTCAGGTCTCTAGACTTTCCTTGTCAAAGAATATGAAGCCTTTGGACTCCTGGCAGGAAAGGGAAATACCAAAGCATTAGGGTTTTCCTGGGCCAGCATTCCCTGGAGGAATTCAAAGTGTCTCCAAAATACTCACTTCAAATACAGTCAGAGACCTTTGTTAATCCTCCTCCCACATACTTTTTTATGCATCTGAAGAACCACAAGCTATTGCTGTTTTGCTTTATTGAGAGCTTAAGGAGAGAAAAATTGTTTGAGTTTTACCAGGTTAAAGGGCAAGGAGAAATGTCTCTTGACAGTCATTAGCTATCCACCTGCACACCAAGGACATCAGCTTTGTATTGTCCAAAGAACCAATGTATTAGTTATTTTTATGGGTCACTCTTTAACTACTTCAGTTTCTACTGATCAACTCATGTGCTTTTAATTCTCCTTTTGGTCTGCTTTGTAGACCAATAAAAATGTAAAT
The DNA here is from genome assembly GCF_050655825.1 of Lonchura striata. Classification (NCBI taxonomy): domain Eukaryota; kingdom Metazoa; phylum Chordata; class Aves; order Passeriformes; family Estrildidae; genus Lonchura; species Lonchura striata. Next base: position 102,448,552 of record NC_140704.1, read on the forward strand.
TAACATGATTCCTCTATTTTAATATTTTTGTATTTGCAAAAGGAATTTAGGAATCTTATATGCCTCTATCCTTGATTGTGGCAAAAATATTTTTCTTAAATTCTCTGTGGCAAAATAAGAAGACACTATTTTAATGAATTCTTAAGTTTTTTCTCTAAGAGATGTCTTTGGTCAGATTGTCTTCCTTTTTTTTCCATGGATTATTGTACAGTATCCTCACAGTGACAGGAAAATAATGATCTATTACATTGGCATGAAATCAGCATGGTGTTTCTCCAGCAATACACTAGATCAAATCATGAACATAGCAGTATTGCAGCAGTATCATTTTGACAGTGATTTAAACTAACATATCATTAGTGCTTCTGTACATCACTTCAGAGATAGAGCATGTTAATGCCTTGTCAGATTGATGTTACTGAAGCAAAAAGCATTAGCATAATGCAGGGGTGATGTAAGTATGATAGGTAAGCTTTCTACTGCTGCTGTAGTATTAAGTATTAGCATAATGCAGGGGTGATGTAAGTCCATTTTTCCTCTTAATCATTTTTCCAATTAATTTATCTGTGGAAAGTCCGTATATATTCACTTTACATGTGAAGGTCAGATTGTACTACTCTCGTACTTATAAGTAATTTAATTAGGACAATCAAGCCTGCTATTTGCATTGCTTAAGTGAATGAAAATTTTGTTGCTGACTTAAAAGAAACAAGATAAAATTTCAGTTGAGAAACACTGTCCCATTTATTATAAGAAACTTTGATGCTGAGAGAAAGACTAGCATAACATATTGACTGGAAGTTTAGGCAGGTGCCTTCAGCTCCTGGTGGTTACCTATATAATTCCTATGTTTATGATTGGATGTAACAGCAAACTGACTTAGTGATTTTGTGCAACTCACTTCTCACTGAGAAGTCTATCCTGTAGCAACTGTTTTTGTTGGGTGTTTTTTTGTTGTTGTTGTTTTTTTTTTTTGTTGATTAAAACACTTGTGTTGTTGATAGTTTATCATTAATTTTAATAAAATGTGTAGCACACCAGAATGGCAGTATGGCTTCTACAGCTTCATAAATAGTCTTTGATTAGTCTTTATTTAAGATTTAATCAAATTATCCAGAATAGGAAAAAAAATCTAGTTTGCACAGGTTTTTGGTTTTTTTTTTCCTATTGTCTACAGAGGAAAATTATTATTAATCAACAGCAGGATCAAAGAAAGCTATTGACAGCAGATTTTTGTTAGCAGCCAGAGCAGAAAAAGTTTCTATTTTTTCTACAACTGGATTCCAAAAAGTTTGATCCCCTTATCTCTTCACTGCTGTGGAGTAGTAGCTGGGGGAACATGGCCAGGCAGAAAGGTTCTGAATTTATTCTTAGCTTGGATATATTGTCGCTGGATCTTTGTTCTCCTCTCTGTACTGGGAAAGTGATGGTCCGTGTCCTTTTCTCCCATTTGGTGGATGAGACCAGTTGGGCTCTGAGACTGTTTACTTTGCTTGAAATGTAAGACAGAAATACAAAGTGAAAATATGGTGGGTTTGAGTAGAAGTACTAACAAAAAGTAGCCCTCAGATTTTTTACAATATGATAAGGATGGCTGGATTACTTCCAAGGCATAGATAATTCTTTTCAAGTCATTCAAACCTGCATCAGAACATCCACATTGTTTACACTAAAGTTCACTACATCCCACAATAATTGCAGAAAATTTGTTTCTTTGTAAACAATTTATGCACAATATTTACTCACTGAAATTTATGAAAGAGCTTAAGCATTTTAAACTGAAAAAGTGCTAGGCCAGTTTGTCTATGCTATGTTTTTTTGCCAAAAAAAGTTAGACTAGATGATCCTGAAATTCCCTTCCCACCTGGTATTTCATGATTGAACAGATTGTGGAAAGGAATTACAGGGCAAACACAGTTAGGGCAGAAGTGCCTGATAAATGTGATTTATAGCAGGTTTCTATAAGTCAGTACCTTGGTTTTTATGTGATAAGTATTACACATGCAGCCCAGTATATACCCCCTTCCACAGCTGTTCAGCAACTAAATTTCAGAGCAACTTTTCATCAGGCTGGTTGCAGGCCTGCACTGGAAATCAGTTCCCAGGAATCCATTAGCATTCCAAGTTAATTCTCAGCCTTCCCATAAAACACCACAAGTGATTCAATGTTTTAATACTAAGAAGTTTTGTTGTGGTTAAGCAGTCAGTGAGTGCAATGTCACCTATCTTAGTACCCTGGAAAGATTTAACAAGACTCTCTTGTCTGGTCAATAACCAGTCAGGCCTGCTTGTAATTTGACCTGCTAAATGAATATGTTCTGCATTATAGTTTAGTTGCAGTCAAGCAAGCTTCAGGATTTCTCATTTTACCTCTTTCTGACACAATCTTCTCTCCATACTCACCTGAAGGGAAATTCACTGCCATTGGTATGCTCTTTCTGTGTTTAAGTTTCTTATTAATAAAAAGTGAGATCATTGTTCCAGCATCAGCTTTCACATACTTACTCTAGAAATTATTTTGTCTGTTAGATTAAACTCACATTTTCCTACATATGCAATTAGAGAATGTTTGATTCATTTACATTCTGTTCAAATATCTAATTCACTTGAGCGTCTTGAAATTCTTACTTCAATAAATATTCTTCCTCTAATAACTTCTTCATGGTAGAGAGAAAATATATCTGTGTATATATGTGATTGTTTTGGCTGGGTTGGAGTTGGTTTTCTTTGTGGTGTCCAGTGCCAAGATTTGTGCTGAAAACAGGGTTGATAACACAGAGATGTTTTTGCTATTGCTGAGCAGGACATAAACAGTCAAGTCCTTTTTGTTTTTGTATGGCCAGGCTGGTGAGGAGACTGCATGTGCATGGCAGCAAGGGACACAGCTGGGACAAGTGACCCAAACTGACCACAGGCTTATTCCATCCCACATGGCATAATACTTATAATACATAAATTGAGTATATAAAGTAAGGGCAGAAGAAGGAAGGGAGGGATATTTGGAGTGATGACATTTGTCTTCTCAAATAGCTACTGAACATGATGGGATCCTGCTCTCCTGGAGGTGGCTGTACATCTACCTAATTGTGGGAAGCAGTGTTTTACTTTGCTAGCCTGCATGGATCACTGTTTTCTCTATTAAACTGACATTATCTCAACCTGAGTTTTCCAGCTTTTAATCTTCCTCTTCTCCCCCTGATCCCACTGGTGGCAAAGTGAAAAAGTGGCTACACGAGGCTTGGCTCTTGATGGGGTAAAACAACCACAACATATTACACATATAAAAATATTTAAATAGGTATTACCAGAGATGAGGAGACAGAGAGCAGTAGAAGGTCAAATAGACAGTACTATTCTCTCTGTTCTGGCTTGTAATGTTTAGCAGCTTGCACAGATTCTGTGCCCTTTCCTCTCCTTTTATGACTTTAGTCCATCTTGTCTGAAAAAAAAACATGGATCAATGCATCTGAAATTCCTCTTGTCAGCTCATAAAAAAAAGAATGTTTTGATATGCAAGAATTTTAGAATGTCTCTAGATTTCTCTTAGCATTTCCAGACAAATTTTAGATAGAACAAAAAAGAAGGAGTAAGCAGACTCTTGGGATTTCAGTTAAGGTAACTCCTAACCATAACTGTTAAAATCATAACCTTAACTGTTAAAAACAGTACATCTGCTCTAATTTAAAACAGAAAATAGATTCTTCCTTTACCTCTTAACAGTCCTATAGAGCTCTGGAGGAGCATGTAGCTTCCACACTTTTCATTTATTAAGGATGTTTCTCTGTGTCTGTGTTGATTAATTAATCTCACATTGACAAGAAAGGCTGGCGTGACACAAAGTAGTTACAGGGTATGTTTTAAAGAACCTTTCTTATATGCCTAATTTCTTAGCTATCATTATCATGTTGTCTGTCATTTTCAGCCAATCTGCTGCAGCTGACTCAATGAAGGAGTGCATCTTAATTTGTCAAAAGCAATTAAAATAATTCACTACACTGGAACATGCATGCAGCCTGTGCACAGCTGAAGAACATCCTGTAGGTGAGAAGATTCTATTTTCCTTTCAATTATGATTTGGAGTTATGTGTAAGCATTCTTTGCAGTGTATACAAAGAAATTTACAGAGCCTTTATAAATTTTAAATATATGCCCCTGGAACTTCTGCCAATCTTTACATATGTTCTGCATCTGACGGCATCAGACAAATGAACATTAAAATTGCAAAGGGGACAACTGTGGAGATCTCTGAAGCATGGGAGCTCTGTTTCCTATTTTACTTCCTTTGTTTGTGATGCAGTAGTAGGTTTTGTTTGGATGTATATTTTAGCTCTGCTCATCCACCACTATAACTACTGAAAGTCCATTGATATTCCCTGTAGTCTGGAGCCTACAGTCACTGACCCTCTTATGAATTCTTTTGCTGATAGCAGAAAGTGAAGAGCTAGTTAGTCAGAAAAACACTGATCCAACTAATTATTGATCAAAAGCTATTCCAATACCTGAGATATATCTCAGAATATGTGCAATTACTCTGTAATTTAATCAGAGAAATCCTCTAAAATATAGAAAACTTTGGATTAATTTCAACTCACATAGGCCCAGTTACACAGCAGTAGAGATTCATACATGACTACAGAGGAGCCACTGGTCTTTCTGGATTATTACTGCTCTCTCTCAGGCCACTCCTTCTCATTTGCTTACCAAATAGAATTTGAATTTTCCAGTTCTCTGATTTTTGCATCAATTTATAGTAATTACAGATCTTTAGTCGATATTGGCTACATAAAATACCTACATAACTTCGCTCAAGAAGCTGGTGAACAGTTGTAGGTACAAGTGATGGAACAGACACAAGTAATGTTTATTTTACTACTAGAATTAAAGCAGCTGAATAAAACAGATAACGTCATGCACATAATGTAAACTTATCCCCAGACCTACCATGCCCTGACTGCAATCTGTGAAGGTGTAACTTCATTAGAAATCATCAACATGTCTCTAGGCACTAATTTGATTCTTTGTTCAGTTGCCCTCCCTCCCTGTCACCCTTAAAATTGCAGTTAACCCTTTAGACTATTAATTTTCCATGCATGGTATTTATTCTATGGCAAGCATACTAAATATTTGTTCACACACAAATTCTGTTTTCTGGCTTTTTCTTTACAGATTGTTTTCCCCCAGTGGCCATACTAAACAATGTTTAATATATTTAACTAAGAAATAAAGGCCTAAACATAAGACTGGATTGGTTTGGGTCTTTCACAGGAAAAATGAAAACTATTTTAAGCACTTTTTATTCTTGTTATGGTTTGCACCAAAAATAAAATGCATGTGTTTTGTGAAAAGTGGAAATTTCCTTGACCCTTAGTGTTTGATTTGTCTGTCAGCACCCCAAAAAAGCTGAGACCCTTGTAGCTTACCAGTCTGCCATTGAGGATCCTTCAATGACCAATCCTGGTGGATCACAGGGCAGTTTGACTGACTTAGTCAAGGACACACACCAACAGCCTAAGGGAGACCTCTCAGCAGATCTTCCCACCTTCCCTCAATTTGTTTTCCACGTTATTCCAGTATGCTACCCATTACCAGCAAATGTCAGTGCTCATGAAGGACTCATACCGAGTTTACAGAATAAAAATCTTTATTAATATAAAACTGTGGCAGGTTAAGAATTGAACATTGTCAGTGATAATACCTGACTGCAAAAATGTATTCAAAGCAATACACAGACAAGCTCTAATCCATAATAAAAATATTCAGTGCATATTGAGTTTAGTTCTTACCAAATAGGTTTCCCTATTGGAGAGAAGGCAGTTTCAGCCCATTTACTGATATGAGTAGCTAGGATAGAGTCTTTCCTAAGTTTTCCCCATTCTCAACTTAGTTTTATGCAATTACTTTGTACTTAGGTGGATCTTGAGTGCAGGTGCCATGGATGCAGATTGTGTGTATGGAGAACCATTATGGAATAGGTTTGAACACGCCAGCCACATTCCATTCAGTGAATATCAGCTGTGTTTTACCCTATGCTTTCCATAATATTATAACTTATGTTAGGATATGAATGTAACTTTTCAGTTTCCTCTAGATTTACATCCAGCCATCTTTCCACAGTATGGTATGAGTAGTTTTCACTTAATTAATTAGACTACAGTCTATTTTATATACTCAACCATTAAAAAGATATATTTTGTGTTCATGACTGGATAAGCAATTACATCAAATGAAGGATGTATAGACAAGACAGCTGAAATATTTCCATGAAAGAGAGTCCTATCATAATTGGATATGAGCTTTCTGACACTTGCATGCAAGCTTGTCTATTTAGAAATGTAGAATAGAAGAGGAATAGCTTAACTCCTTTCAATGGCCAGAACATTTGCTGTTTACATGTACTGTCAAAAAATCTACAGAATATCTATATTATATAATGCAGACTACAAAATGTTTCTTGGTAACATTGCATTTTTAATAAACCCCCAAAGCTTCAATTATAATGTGTCATAGGAAGAGAAAGGAAAGAATAATCAGTCGAGTTCTGCATTCTATTGTTACAAGGTATTTATTTAATGATTAAAATATTACCAAGTTCTTTTCTCCAACTATTTTGACTGATACTCTACCAAAATATTTTTCAATTGTTTTCTATGCTGAAAAATGCAAGTTACAGTATAGGTGGATGAATAAGAAGGTTTATATTTTCAAGTAGTGTCTCTTTTTGAACAAGTGTTATTCCACTCTATAGCCTAACAGGATGAATAGAAATACAAGTCAACAATATGTCTGTGTTTATAATTTCTATTTTTATCTTTTAGATCAAAAACTTTTATCTTTTAGATAAAAAATTGATTTAGCATCTGCTTAAAAGTTTATATTGTATTTGTGTTCTAATCATAGACCTAGAAGGTAATTATAATCATGTTTATAATCTTATTCATATCTGGGTTTTTTGGTGTCTTTGCATTAGAAAAAATAAAAGTTTTAATTACTCTGAATGGCTTTTCATACTTTTGGTATTTTATGTTAACTAGTAATTTAATACTTTTGGTATTTTATGTTCACTAATAATAGCTAAATTTACATTTAGCTATTCATTGAGAACTAATGGTTTCTTTTCATTTCTGTAAATATGTTTTAGTCAAAAATATATTATCATTATTTTAATTGGAGGAAGTCTCAGTGGCAGGGAATATCAGTCTTTCTACTGTTTTGATGTCTTTTTTATAACGAGTTATCCAATTTTCAAAAAATCAAGGTTGAACACAACTTTTTTGTTGTTGTTGGTAACAGCAATTTAACAGAAATATATCCTCATATCCCAGTAGTATGCTTTTTTAAGGAAGCTATTGATTTTTATTAAATAGAGAAATAACTTATTCAAAACACATAAATTGGTTTTCTGAAGAGATAGATAGAATATTACAAGAACAAGCAAAGTAGTTTCAGAAAATAAATCAAAAATAAAATAAACATATTTGGGTTTTAATGCATTGTTTATTGAAATAGGAGCTGGTAAAGGTAAAGTTTAGACTTATTTTTTTCTTTTTCATCTCAAAAGAAAAAAGAAATTTTAAGATCTGATGCTAGTCAATGCACAAATTATTTTAATTTTTCCCCTTTTTTCCTTGATTAAAGATTTTTAGATTTCTATCACTCTTTTCATTTAATATAATTAACCAATACTCTTTTGCCAGTATAGATTATGAAAAAGGTGAAGAAAAATAATATTTTATTAATGATACTTGTGATAAATACTTAGTGTTTAATGATTTCCATGCAATTTAAAGCAACAACTTTACTTAGACACATTTTTCTAATATCTCCATATTCAGATTTACATAAACCAATAAATTGCATCAATAAGTGCACTTATAGAACATGAGATTGTCTTGCCTTTACAGGCAGAAGTGATAAGACAAGAAAGAAGTGGTAGAACACAGAAGTTAAACATATCTAAAAGAAAGTAATTCTTTGTTATACATATAATCCTTTTGGATTAAGGCTGTGCTGCCAGTAGTTTCCCTGCCATCTCTCAAAATTTTTACATCTTAATTTCATGTTTTTGTAGCATTATTTCCCTGAGTATTCATAGACAAGATATGCTGCCTGTACAGATTGCATTGATAAATACTCATTTTCTTGAGTGGTGTCCCCCTTGTTTGCTAGAAATCATACTTATTTTCTTTATCTATCATGAGATATATATATTATTTTCTTCACACTAGGGTGCTACTAAACTTGGTTTTGGGTAGCTATATTCTCAAGTGGTTGCAAAGAGTAAATTGCAAGCAGTTAGCCTTTTTCTCCAAAGCTATTTATCAATATTCTTTATGTTTCCATCTAGTTTATTGCCTTATTTAAATGTGGGCTACTGAAGAAGATCAGTAAGGAGACTTGACTGTAGAGTTTTTGGCACCTTGTAGGCACCCATCTGCTTTTCTCCACATAATCTGACCTAACAACTTGATTTTGAATGCAAAATCAAATTCTTCCAAAGGCCAAATAGAATTTGAGATATTGCACATAAAATAATATAATTGCATTTACCAAGAGAGGTGTTATTTGAAAATCTAAATGAAGAATTTTATATCCAAATACGAATGAAATAGAAATATTTTATACCTAAGCTCCAGCATATCTATTTTTGTGACCATCTTCTACTATGATTAACATTTTGTTGGCTAACTAAAACATTATCTGTTTCAAATAGACAATCACTATTGAAGACATTAGCAGAATATTCCAGTCACATAAGTAAACCATTTGGTCTGAACTACTGTCAAATATATAAATATTTGACATAGATAATGCTCTTTGGGTCTGTGCAAGTGTATGGTTGGCCTGAATATTTAATTCCCTTGTAACTTCATTGAGCAAAAGCTCCATCAAGAAAAAGATAAATTCTTCTTCCAGTCACTGTACAGAGTGCTTTTACTGTGCCACACATGTACTCATTAATTAATGACATATTTTAAAGTGTCCTTTAGTCCTCTGCCATGACAGTTATCCTGTTGAGTTATGGTTCTCAGGTACCAGGGGAAGGCAACTGGAGGCTGCTGCCAGGAAGTGAGTCTACAGAGTCATGAAAATTAGTGAAGCTTTTCTTACATAGGCACATCATCTGGAAAAGTTAAGCTGTTAATAATTCATCAACTGTGAAGTGGAGTGAAAGCATATTTATTATCCTTAATATGATTTTGTCTTTTCCCCAAATATTTGTACAATGCTCAACAGCTACAACAGGATTGTTAGGAGATTGGATTTGTGTCATCACTGCTTTGTCTGTGCACACAATCAATCATTGGAAAGTTGGTTCAGCTCATGTATTCAGTCAGATAGTCCTGTCTTTGCTGTCTCTGATGGTTCTACAGGCTAGTGAAATCATAAACCTATCATTTGAGATGAGGACTTGAGAAATATAGTTTCATTGCCTTTCAGATACTTCAGCTTCAAGTGATCCCATTAATTTCTTTGGACTAAAACACAGCACATTTTTAAGCAGTTTCATTTGATTGGATAGTCTCTTGAGCTGGGGGCTCTGGAAGACATATAGGTCAGATACTTCAATTAAATTAGCAAAGCTCCATTACACTATTGCACTAGTCAGACACATTGAAGCCACTGATGATTTATGAACTCTGATGAACCAAGCCTTTAATAAAGGTTCTGCTGTGATAGTTCAGGTCTGATCCATGAAGGAACTCCCTTCTTCAGAAAATAATTTATTAAGTTCACCTAATAAAATTTGTATTTCTTGTATATATGTGAATCTTATGGCTTTAAGACAACAGAGTATCGTAATTTATGTCTCTGTTCTGTAATGCTGTACATAGTAGATGGGATTTACAGCATATTTTAGAACTGATCATGGACTCAGATGTAGAAAGCCAAATGTAACTGTTGCTGCTCTCTGAACATCACTAAAGACATAGCCAAAGATCTACCTCTAGAAACAGAGCTGTTACTATTGATATATTGTTCTCTCTACCTGTTCTAGCTATGTAGGGAAATGATTCATAAGAACACAAGTTTGTGCTGTACTGGGTGCAAGGATTTTCACAGAGGTAATTTTTGAAGTATGTAGAAAATCATACCCCTTCCCACTTCCCACTTCATCATTAGTCCAAAGGAAACATACTGTTTTAATTTTGTGATATACTATTAATCTTAAAAAAACCACCAAACTTATTCTAGTCTGTTATCCAGTTCCACACATTTTTTTTAACAGTGTTTTTAATTTTATATGGCAGATTTGCAGCTGGGGGATAGATGGCCTTCAAACAATTCCCAAAAGGGAGAAACTGATTATTTCAGCATGCATCAAATAGAGATGATTCAAAGATGCTCTTTGGGATCTTTTCTGTAGAAGAGTCTGCTGGGGGGTGTAACACTATGATGAAGTATTGGTGGTACTGTGGTTAGTGTTGGCAGTGCTCAGTTTTATCCATTGCAAGGAAATTCACAAAGGGAATGTGGAAGTTATTTTGCCACCTCTGCTGAGCTCAAGTTTGAGGTTCTCTCTTTAGAAGCAACCTGTTTTCCCCATTACTTGATTATCCTTCCAGTACCCGAAGGGCATGACCCAGGAGCTGGGTAGGCTTAGTTGCTGGTTACAATCAGTTCACATGTGAGGGCTTTTTTTTAATTATTCATTTGCAGAAGATACTAAATAAAATTTTAAGTATTTTTTTTTTTCTTTATGACTTCAAGTAATGTAAATACCTTCTAAAACTGCACCACAAATTCCTGCTGTAAGCATTCAGACAGCTGCTACATAGAACACACTGAGAGGTTCAGCCATTCTCAGCTATTGATTCACGCTATTGACAACACAATACAGAAAAAACAGAACACTTGTCAACAGATGAGCTGAAGTTTGTCAAAGTTCCTATTGCTTCTCTTAATGCTATTTCATACAATAAGGCTTTATGAGAAATCTGTAGGTAGATCCTTTGACTTGTTAATAATTGATAAAGTGATTTGTACTGACAGTATTCCTGAATATGACTGATGTAGGCACAGGAAAATGTGTATAATCATTTTAAACAGCCTTCATTACTTTAAACATAATGTGGTTGGTCTTTTATTTAGATACTTCAGTGAATATCACACACAGTCCAAGAAAAATTTCAGCATCTGCTTGTATCCCATTACTGTTATGTCAATTTCCATAAAAATTATATTTATTGATACACGTACAATAAATTCTCTAGCTCTATATAGAGAAACATTTTTAAATTTTTTTTTTCAAGATTGAAAGTATTCTTCCCTAACTGAAAAACTAATCAGCTAGTTAATATTTGAGTAATTCATACAAAAATATATTTTTCCAAAACTGCTTTATGCCACCATTACAAATTTTAGTTAACCTAGTCTTAATGAAGACTGGAAAGAGAAGAAATCTTCATATAAAAGGCAATTCATTATGCATATTAAAGTGCAGTCTGACTGCCCTACTCCATAAAGCAAGAACTTTGGTTTTCTAAGTCTCCACAATGACTTACACCTGCTTTTTCCATAATGGCACATGAAAACCTAAACCAACTCAAGAAAATCCCAAAACACTCCTCATATCAGAGAAGTACTAAAAAAAAAATCTATTTTCATGACTTTGCTACAATGATTCAGAGGAAAGGGTTAATCTAGGAAAATTGGTTTTGAATCCATGTTGTGTAATTGTACTCAAATTAAGAAGTGTTTCTAGCTTGGACCCCTATCTACTCTTTCTCTCCAGGGACTATGTGAAATGCTTAGCATTTAGGCACCTTTGTTTGGCCTCTGAATATAACATAAATGTCTTTTGAATCAATTTGCTTCCTCTAGTATATCTCCCAATTTTTCTCTCCCTCTGCCATCATAAGATTTTAGCTTTCAAAGGAGCCTGAGACACAAAGCAGTATTTCATAAGCAGTAGATAAACTGAAATGACTTAAAGCAGCCAGGGCAAAAAATCACAGTGAAATCCTGGATTTTACATAGTAAATTCAGAGCTGCCTGTTATTGATCCCAACTGATGTTTGTAAAATCCATTATTGGTTATTGCTCTGGCCAGAATGCAGGAAAGTGTAATCCTCTTGGATATTCACGGATGTTGTTATCAGAGCAATGGTCCCTTTTTTTGTTTAATACAAAATGCACAGGAGGAATATTATCTATTTTGCTCTCTTACTACTGTGGGGATATGTACATCTCCTTGGAACAGCTTCTGTTCCATTGCTCACTCATAAAACAAATCTGGATGGTTACAGTTAAATGATTTCCAAGGTTTAACAGTTATCTTCTGTCTCAAAGGTCCTGAGTGTGTACTGTGGTAGTGTATCTTTGCTATTCTGACTGAGATTTTCTGGACATATGATAGAATGCAAGTAGTGTAAGTTAATCTATCACTCTACATGATGATTAGCAGGAGCAGCTACAAGATGTTATGCAAATTGCAAACCAAATCATAAGAATTATAAAAAAAAATATTTTAGGATAATTTGTTGTTATAATTCCCTAGAAATTTAATAAAGACCTAAATAAATGTGTTTCATGTGTGATTTGTACTCTCTGTGGCACAACAAGCCACAGAGAGTACAAACCAGTACAGAGTACTGGTTAACACACAATGTGTTAACTAGTCTGCTATTAAATACTTTATTGTAAATCCTCTTCCTGCCACACAGCATATAATTTCTCTTCAGACAAATCTTTCCTCAACTTCAAACTCAACTGCTTCCTCACTGCAACTAAGAGCTTAGAAGACTTAATCAGCTTGTTGCATTTTGGGAGTGATTTTACTTCTCCCTGTTTCAGTGCAGGTCATTCAATGGACATTTCTTGTAAGTTCTTTATCGTGGCATTACTAGTGCTCTATGGAGTCCCTCTTCCATTTACCTTTATGAGGAGGATTTTAAAGGCAAAATAAAGATACATGCAGTGAACTTTTTATGTTAAATAACTTCTTGCAAGAAAAACTTTTAGTCTGCTTCGGACTTTTATTGGACTTTTTAACTTCACAACTTAAATGTGCTTACTGCCTAACTGAGTTTTGAAAATGAAAAGAACTGTGAAAAAAGAAAGTTAAAAATTATGGAGTTTGCAGCTACCATATGTGTCCTGTTTATAATTTTAAAATATATAATCTACATAAAGTGTGATTTTGGTTGAATTTGCTTTTTTATTGTGTCTTTTTTAGTACTGTATCACTGGCAAAAAACCAAAAAAGCTTAATTTGAAAAGGAACAGCGATTTTTATCAACATTGAAACCATTGGCTTTTAATTTTTGAAGGATATTATTTTAATGCATTTTGATCTTAATCCAATCAATATCTTTATTTTCTAATTAAGTCTATTGATCTCTTGGGTATTCAGTAAGGTGATGTCAGAATATCCTGAAGGGGAAGGAATTGACCCCTTAGGCAGGATCCAGGGAGCAAATGTTGAGAATTTGAATAATTCCAATGTAGTTATACTTTGTCTTTTAAAACTCCAAGCCTTTTTGTCTCATTAACATCTTTATACATTGGATAGTGAAGAGGAAAAGTTAGGAATACATTAATTTCTCTTTTTCCTTGTTTTATACTGTGTTTTTTCAGTCTTTTCTGCTCTTAAGTACAGGTTATGTCAGTGTAGATTGTGAGAATAATCTAAACCTCTCTAAATCTAAACAATCCAAATCTTTCTAAATTCCTAGTTCAAGTTAAGAAGTGGCATTTGTAGAAGCAGCATATCCTACTTATCAACCTCTAAGTTAATCTGGTTTTTATTAAAACAAACCCAAAACCCACTTAAAACAGAGGTTACAGTTGTTGAGTAATTAATAAAGCGACACAAAGTGACATCTATATTAGTTATACATGTTCATGAAAAGTCCCTGTAAAACTTATTTTAATATACCCTACAGAATATAAATATAACAGTTCCATGTATCTCATAATAGAAGTTATAATTGAATGATTCTGTCAGAGCTATGGAGTTTTTAATACTCTCATAATAACAAATGGTAAAAGATAAATAAGCATAACAGCAGCAAGAACAAAACTTAATGAACCACTAACATAACCTTGTCTATTTGAAAATCATAACCATATCAATGTTTATTTATGTTTGTTTTGAAAGACTGAGTTTATGAACCTAAGCCATATAGGTTTTTATGACAGTAAAACACATAAGCACATGTTCTGCCATCCAGCTCTCCTTCTTTGTTCTTCTCTTTTGGTATTTTAAAAATATATATAGTAATATATAGTAAATCTATAATGTTTTGTAACCAGTCTTACCTACAAAGCATTGTAGCCACTGCAAAAAGTTAATCCCTTCCAACAAACCCAACAAAAGCCAGTATCAAAGCCTCTGTCTCTGAACTGTAAGAAAAGGAGAAAAAAAAAAATGTACTTTTATTCTCCTGAAGTTACTTAAAAGCTCTTGGTAAAAAAAAAAAAAAAAAAAAAAAAAAAAAAAAAAATGTATAGAAATAAATTGACAACTATTACTGTCTGGCACATTCAGTCATCTAAGTAGGTTGAATGCATTTATTCTACTTCCTTTCTAAAAGTATAGTTTTTATAAAAGGACTAATTGTATATCTTTAGCATATAATTTAGATATTTCAATTTAAAATATAGACAAGTTAAGACTTGGCTTCTACAAACATTGCTTCCATACACAGATACTGTTCTTATACAAGCAGTTATTTTCTACAAGATTTATCTTTGATCAAAGGGTAAAGGAAAGAAATCTAAAAACTTATAAAGTATTTAAATCATATGACTCTTGTTGTCTTAATTTCACTTTGTTTCTTTTCAGAAATACTGTATTACCAGATGTCTGGTTTCTATTGCATATTTTTCTTTATTAGAAAATTTTAATTAAGATTTATGAAAACATATTCTGATGCCAGCAAATGCATTCAGTGAGAAGAAAGTTATTTGTTTTAAATGTGGTATAAATATCAACTTCTGTCAGTTACAATGGTTACTTAAATTAAGCTTAATATGTATCTTTCATTAAATGCTTGAGAGAATCTATAAACCAGAGTTAACACACAGGAGATTAAATGATGAGGTTTCTTCTCAACTTGCAAGCTCTTAACTCCATAAGAGTGTTTGTGTTTTGCTCATTACTGTATTGCTGAATAAATTTTAAAACCTACTGAGGCACAGATTTAACAGACATTACATTTGATTCATTGCTTGATAAGGCCATATTCAATTAGATAATATGCCTCTTCATAGCTCTGCCAATTTAAGTGTAGTACATTCTGATTCTCATGCCACTGACAGGCTAACCAGACCAGGATAGGAGTATTTCATAGAACTGTTTCCGTCATTCCATTCCCTCCTCACACTGGAGGGATCTCAGTGCTATTCCTAGTAGAAATCAGATGGAATTAATGTCAGTATGGCTGGTTTGAATGTCAAAGGTAAAAATCTGGAATGCATATCTGAGAACATAAGGACTCTGGTGTGCAGGTAGATTTTCATCAGTGCTCCTAGTCAAAGGGAAGGGGTTTGAAAGGGCCAGTTGAATGTGGTAAATCAAGTGGTTAAAGGACCGGTGCCACAGCCAAAATTTCAGCTACTTAGACCATGGGATTCACTTTGAGAAACCTCTGATGGGAGAAGATGGGGTCTTTCTGTCCTAAAACAGAAAGGCATCTCTAGTCTTGGGCTTGACAAACTGGTGAAGAGAGCTTTAAATGAAAGTTGTTGGGGGAGGGGAACCTCAGTTGTACCTACTCCTAGGAGTCAATCCTATTGTTACCAGTTGGGTACCAAGGCCAATGAGAGATGTCCATAGCCTGGAGATGGATCTCAGGTCAGCAGGAGAGCACCTGAAGGGCAGTGCAAAGGAATTGCACCCACTCAGTTCAGTAATTTGGTTTCATTAGGGGCCCAAATTCAATGTCTTTAATCAAATTACCCCACATGAGGAATAAACAAGAGGAATTAGAGATGTGTGCACACCTGCAGGGCTACCATCTTGCTGGTATCACAAAGACCTGGTGGGATGGCTCCTGTGACTGCAGTGTTGGCATGGAAGAATACATGCTCATTAGGAAGGATAGGCAGGGAAAATGATCAGGCAGTGTTGCCTTCTGTGCCAATGACCATCTGGAGTGCATGGAACTTCACTTGGAGATGCATCAAAGCCTTATAGGTCATGGTTAAAGGGAGGGCAGGGATAGGTGACACTAGAGTGAAGGTCTGCTCAACCCCACCAGACCAGAAAGATGAAGCTTATGAGACCTTCTACAGACAGACAGGAACAGCCACATTTGGACAACCCTGGTCCTCTTGGGAAACTTCAACCACCCTGACAGCACCTGGTCTAGTTGAAGGTGTCCCTGCCCACAGCACAGGGGCTGGGAACAGATGATCTCAAGGTCTCTTCTAACCCAAACCATTCTATGAATCTGTGTTTCTGTGATCCTTTTTGTCAAAGAATTGGTCCTCATAACAAAATTTTATCCAGATTCCAGAATTTAGAAGTAATCCCTAATGCTAATGTATTCATTATAGTTCATGGTTCATGGAGCTACTTGCTCCTTTCCCAGCTTCTTTGTCTGTAAGTGGCTGACATTTTTGGCTCTCTAACTTACTTTGCAATAAATAAAGAGGATCAGAGAAAGTACATAACCTTTTGTTCCCTTTTGTTTTGGATATGAAAAAGCTGAAGATATTTGTGATCTAACCAATCTGTAACCAGAAATGTGTGAAACTTTCCTGTTATTCTTGCAAATGTGTTTATTGTTTAAATAAAAGTAATTATTTTTCTTCTGCTGGGAGTTTCAAGTTGAGCCAAATGTCTTTAGCATTCTGCTAGCAGATATTTTAGAATAGTGCACATATGTTCGATTGTTTTTATAGAAGAGATGGCAGGTAGTAACAGTCAGTTTCTTAAACATATAGATTCAGCTTCTGGAGAATGTAAGCCTAAGCACCAGTATGTTAATTAAATAAGCAAATATTCAATGAAAGCTGGTTTAAAAAATAAGACCATTTTATTGTGCTGTATCATGCTATGGTGTTGAAATGTTTTTTTTCCAATTGTTTGGTTGATATTCTATTGTTTCTGGAGCTGTCAAAAGTGTAAGTTGTGTGATCAAAATAATTTTTCATTTTCTGCTGAGTTTTGTGGAAACCACACTTAAATACAAAAAACCAGAATGCTTCATTAGGTTATACAAAATATTCTATTATATATTTTTCCTGAGTGGGTTAAAACCACTCTACTTTTGAAATAATACGTTAAATTGTATACAGGGTCCTAAAAGCTTTACATAGCTCTTGGAAAGACCTGCCAATGTTTACCTGATGAAACTGGAGCAGTTCTTCAGCTCTGCTTTGACCTCAAGCTGAAGAAATAAGAATATATAATTTAATTATCACATCTGTTTTAAAACAAATGTAACAAACAGTGTACAAAAAAAATTTACAATTTCAGTTGCAATATTATCCATCCCAGAAAAATACCATATTCCTACATCTTCAGAGTTCATTCTATTTCAGGATTAGTTGAATCACTTGTTCAGTTCAGACTTTCGGGCAGAAAAAGAGCAAAGTACGTTCTTTCATACTTTGGACATGAAGTATTTTGTGAAGTAATGCTAAAACCTAACTTCTAAGCTTGAGCAACCTCAGCAGTATCTGGTCTGGTCTGAAATTTTAGAGCAGGTACCCAATCATAGGTAAATAATTGAAAGGCTTGCAGCCTTGACAGGAGGAAAGTAACAAGTCTTTGGAGAGACAGGTAACTTAAAGGTCAGTCTTAGAGATCATCAGATGCACACTGGTATTTTTGAATTCACTGGGTTGGATTTGATCTTAATTTAGGTGCCTAATTCTCCCATACATTGTATAAAGGGAGATGACAGTGAAATGGTAACTGAGTGTTTCTGATTCTTTTTATTAGCTCTCATCCTATCTTTTCAATTGTTTCATATAAAGTCTGTTTAAGTCTACTGCATCTTTAAATTGATGTAAACAAAACTAAGATTTTATTGTTTAGGTAAACATATAGTTTTTTTTCATTCTTTCTTCAGCTTTATAAGATTTAGCTTTTGAATACTTTTAGGTGTGATGCCTTTCAGGAGAGGGACCTTTTGCCTTTTGAAGACTTTTTTCTATTTGGCTGATTTAAACAACAAAATATTTTGTGGTCAAAACTTGTGTTTATTTCCAGATTGCATTTATATAAGAGAAATGTTCACCTAAAGTTCTTGATTTCTCTTGTTTATATTTATTGATTGCCTTAAATAAAAAGCTGCTTCCAGTGTTATTGTTTATTTCTCCTCTTCAATTCATCAAAGGGATATATTGGCCAATTTTTTGTCTTTGAGACATGCATAAAAGGTGTTAAAAATAAAAGAGATCTACTAGAATTTCTATTTAACTCTTCTGGTATGAATAAAAATAATTATCAATATCCATGTTTATTTCCCAGTATATACCATAAGTAATGTCGTTCCAGATGTTTTTTTTTCATTGAATAGACACTGAGTTAAAATTAACTTATCTGTTCTTTTTCTGTCTTCACAAAGCCCTTTGTACCAAGAATTACCTTTCTTCAGGACATGTTTTATTGCAGTTCAGTAGCAATAAATTTCACAATCAGGATTATTTTAGCCCACTGTGTAAATTTGATTTTTCAGACTATTTTCACTTCTCCAAAGTTGGTAAAAGTCATTATTTCCTGTCCAAATGTCTTTAAATTGTTATTACACTATGTATAATTTTAAGGTGTCTCAAGACAGACATTCTCAAAGATGTAAAAGTTACTATCTGCAATGAAAGTTTCACAGTAAACATAAGTCTTTTTTAAAGTTTGCAAAAATTGCAGCTCTAACTCTCTAGGGATATGTCTGGCAAGGAAAATGATGATTTGGGGTTTTTAGTTGATGTGGTTTATTTTTTGGGCTTTTCTGCCCTTAATCTTGATTCTGTAAAACATGACTAAAATTAGTAATATCTATTCTGCTTTCTCCAAATAAAAGACCAATTTAACTAGTTTTAGACTAAATATCTTGAAAACTATTTTTTCTCCTTCCATCTTAACCATTCATTAAAGATATGTCCCCTTTGTAAATATAACTTCAAAGTAAATGGAGAGAAAATTATTCCCTTCACATGAAATTAAATGATATTTGGAAGGTTTTATAGACCATAAGAGATCCTAAACTAAAATGAAAAGAAACAAAAAACATACCAAAAACCCACAACAAAACAAAACAAAACCAAAACCAAACAAAAACAAACAACCTAAAACCAAAAACCAAACACAAACGTCTCCTCTTGCCCTCCATGTTTATTTTTATTGCAGAAAGATTGTACTTTGAATGCTATAAAACTGTGGGCTACTATAAAGCTGTAGGTAAATTCCCCATGCCTTTGATCAGAGTCTGATGATTTGTTTTACTTTATTCTTCCTTTTTCAGTCTTTTCATTGCATAAGCTAATTCATTAATTTTATGACCAAATTACTTTTAAATCACTATTTTTTGCTTGTTAAAGTGATTGATTTTATTTGCTATGCATTCTATATGGAAAGTGCAAATTGCTCCAAAATTAAGAGCTATTTTATACATATACAAATATTACAGTTTATTTGTACTTATGAGATGAAAAGAATAAATTAAAGGCCCTTTGTAACTGTCAGCTTCTGCTTCTCTGAGGCATTTAACCCAGAAGTTAATCTTTGGTAGCTTCTGTGAAAGTAAAGAGCAGTAAGAGTAAATTATATATCTCATGAGTTTGGTTTTGATTACTTTTCTGCCCTGTGTCAGACACTGAAATGGTTCAGGACTTAAATATTTTAATGAAGAACTTTGAAAACTGTATTACAAAAGCTGCAGAGAAGACCACCCCCTTAACAGGCCTATTGACTTGGGCCCTGAACGACTCACTGATGGAAGTAAGGCAGAGTAACAAATGGGGTGACACAAACCATCACAGGGCCCCCCAAAGTTGTCCCAGACTCGGCATCAGAGCACTTCAAATGATGCAGTAGGCCCTCAGTGTTTCAAGGGACAGTGTCAAACCAGCCTCCTGCAAGGGAAGCATCTGGGCATTCCCACCTGGCCCAAAAGTGTATATTAATCCACAGGATTCTGTACTCTTTGGCTTGTGGCGTGTGGCCGCGTGGCACTACATGGCAGTGACAATGTGAGAACCTCGCCACCAAGAAGATCAGATGGAAGGGAGCAACGAAACGTTGTCAGGACCCTTGGATAGGTGATATTCTTCCACCATAATCCCTGTTACTCTCTCCCTGTCCTCCCACCCCTACGCACACTTATTTCTATAGTTTTCTTTTTCTTTCTTTCTTTTTCTTTCTTTCTTTCTTTCTTTCTTTCTTTCTTTCTTTCTTTCTTTCTTTCTTTCTTTCTTTCTTTCTTTCTTTCTTTCTTTCTTTCTTTTTCTTTCTTTTCTTTCTTTCTTTCTTTTTCTTTCTTTCTCTTTCTTTCTTTCTTTCTTTCTTTCTTTCTCTCTTTCTCTCTTTCTCTCTTTCTCTCTTTCTCTCTTTCTCTCTTTCTCTCTTTTTCTTTCTATGTTCCTCTTTTACTATTATATGAAACATCAAATTTCAGAACACACATCTAACCACATTTGGTTTTAATCACATTTTTTGAGTATATTTTGAACCTTCAAAGTTCATTCAGTTTTGTACACAGAGACTTAATTTTCTTTGTTCTTCTGGGTGGTTTAAACCAGATTGTAACATCTTGGTAGAAGGGATTTTTATCATGCATATAAAAATCATGGGGATTTATATATGGAATGGTGGATAGACTGACTTCAAGTGAAAATCTTGTATCTGATATCTCTTGTTCTGTGATGTACTGGCTGTGACCTGTTTTCTTAGCAAAAAAGTGTTTTGAGGCAGCAAAACATTGATGCAAATATAGGAGTACAGAAGTACAGGAGTGATGCTGCTATAATACCAGCGTGCTAAGAAGATTTTCTTGTTAGTTCAAAAGTTTTATTCAGTATTTTTATATTTCTGTCACAGGCCCCTCATCAGTTTGTCATCTGTAGTTCTCTCAGAGAACATCTATTTTTGAAAGGGTGCAGTTTCATTTTCGTGCTATTGACATCACTTCTGCAGGCTAATATGTACACAGGGATTGAAATTAACCATCTCTCTGTCTTCCCACAAATCTCTTATAGAATTATCTAAATAGCAGTCCTGCTTCTTGTATAACCTCCAAGGAAAAGTTCTCAGAAATCCTAAGAGTCTACAGCAGTATAAATTTCAGAGGAGTAATAATTATGAGAGAGGATTGAAAGTGTCATCACTTTAATTCCAGATTATATTGAACTCCAAGTTATGCTTAATCATTGAAAGTATGATGAAGCATATATGTCGGTACAATGCTTTGAATCCTTCAAGAATGAACATTGCTAAAATAATTACTCAGTCTGAAAAAACTTTGCGTCAGAACTTGAAAGTAAAATATAAGTTCAAAGCACTTTTTTCTTTTTTTTTTTTGTCAAACCAGCAGTCAGATTTCCAGAAAAGAGAGAAAATTAGGAATTATTATAATATTTCAGATGCCATAATGAAACCTGTCATAAAACAAACAAACAAACAAACAAATAAATAAATAAATGATTTGAAAAACTGTGGCTTATTTTTCTAGCAAACTGAGTATATAGTTGTTTTATTTTTCTAGCATAGATAACTCAGCATATTTTTCTGGCAAACAGAGCTGAATGCCTGTTGTGGTCATGCAGAATCTTATGAAATGAGGTGCCTTATGTAGTTCCCTAAATAATGATATAAAAGCCTGTTTTGCTGTCCTATGTTCAAAGATTTTAGTTCATCATTTTTTCTCCAGTGTAGTAGGCTGCATTCTACTCTGTGACATGCAAATGTTTTGGCTGGGTTCAGACTAGGAGAAAATGAACTCATTTGTTATATGCAAGAAAAGTTAAAAAAAAATGGAGACAGTGAGAGAGAAAGAAAGAGAATGTTGAGAGGGGTGAGAGCATGAGGAAGGAGTCTGCTGAAAGAAACATACAAAAAATGCAAAGTGAGGTGAAGATAAATACCTAGACAAGGAATTATGATAAAAGGGAAAAAGAAAAAAGAAGCAGATTTTAATGGAAGTTTTAATGAAAGAAACCCAAAGCATATTTTCCCTTAATGTCTTTTATTACTGCTGGCTTTAGTCTGAATGAGTAGGGACTAAGCAATTATTTTGATCTAAATACTTAATGTGCTGTCTTTACCTGTGAAAAATAAACATGCTTGCAAGAATATTGAATTGCCATTGGCAAAAAAAAAAAAAAAGTAATTGCTCATAAAGCCTGCGAAATTACATTAACTTTAGTATTTAAGGAAATCCCTGAAGCAAACTCTGAATTCAGTGCTGTGGCAGCACTGCTATGAGTGCCTTTGCCCATTTCTCTGCTTTCAAAAACCTTATTGTTTCATGAAGATTTTGCTTCTAAAGAAGAAGACTAAAGATTTGTGTACATTATTGTTTCATGCACATTTTCTGGGGTTTATAATCCTGATTCAGCTTTAGAGCTTAATTTTAAAGCCCAGTCGTATAGGTGCTGTGATTGTTCCCTTTGCTGTCTGTGGGATAACATACCACTCCCTTCTGGGTACATATAGTCCTTAGACTACAACACAGACATAGATTTTAGACTATATTTTGGTGCCACAACCACACATAAATAAAACAAAGAAAATTAATGTCTGTTAGAGAATTTTGGGGCTTAGTGACAATTCATTATCCAAACTTGAGAAGAATGGGAGTTGGCCTTTTATTTCAGTGTTGCAACATTTTTGGCACTTGGCCAAAAAGCGGGTTACAAACATGAAGGCAACTCATCAAGCAGATAATCATATTATAGAAGACCACAGCATCTCTTCAGGCAGCGTTTTGCTTCCTCATGGCCATTCTGTAAAGTCAGTATATACTTTGATTATACCGAGCTCTTCCAATATAAAGTTCGAATTTAATTACTAAAAAAAACGAGATCAAGCATTCTCATTTCACTTTGGAGATCAAGGACTATCATATCCTGGAAAGAGACAACCAATGGCAGCTTTGAAAAGCAAGAATTGCTGGTTTAAGTTTTTGGAAATGATATTTATAGGGCTTTGTACATACCAGCACACAGATCTATAATGTTATCTATTTTTAATTCTATTTTAATGAGGGATGTAATAGAAAACTCACCAGTGCTTAAAGCAACATCTTTTTCATTGTTTCCTACTAGCTAAGCTTGACTGCCATTGAAAAATGGTGTGGAAATGGATTGGACTAGAAAGATTCATGTGCTACTCAAAATAAACTTAAGTTAGAGCGATAATGACCGAGGGACAACAGCCTCAGGCTAAACGGATTAAAACAAACTGAAATCTCTTTCTCCAAAAATGATTATTTCAGCAGAAAACAATGCAATTCTTGTTTACTGTCTAGGAAACATGAATTTATAGTGATGATAGACATTAAAATCCCTTAGGGAGATCACTATGAAGTAAACTGCACATTTTAATTGCAAAGGAATGCAAACAGCTTACCTTGAAAAATTGCTGATATAAAACTAGTCAAATTTTATTGGAGATGAGATGTACAGTTTAAGAAAAGAATTTATCACTATTTTCTATTAGTGACATGCTAAATATTGATGTTAGCAGGCCAATGCATTTTCAAAAAACAAGAAAAGAGGATCAGTTTTGATCAATTTTCTAATTCAGTAATAAACCTTATATTATGGATGGAAACACTGATTACTAGTGCTAGTTAACTTTCATCCCTTAATGACCTAAAATGTTGAATTACATAGTAATAGAAAATAATTAAATGCACTAGCCACCAATCTATTTATCTGATACTGCATTGATATTTAATTAGAAATTCTTTATAGTGAATTCTTTCACCCTTCACTCTGATATATGTGGATATAGAATTAAGTATTTATGTAAAAATCATTGAAAACTCATTCACCTCTAAAGGTAGGTGGGTGGGTCATTCACTTACCAAGATGTGAAAGCAAATACACTCCATGCTACTTGCATATCAAAATTCCTGTTTCCTGGTAGCTGAGAGATCTGGATTCTTACTTTTGTTTTGACACAGTTCTACTATTATCCTGGGCAATCCTTGAGGTCCATATTTTCCAAATCAAACTTGCATAAGGTTTGATTCTTTAATAAGGGATACCTCAAAGTTTAAGGCATCACAAACAATAAGAAGCTAATACAAGAGAAAATTACTTTAGCAGTTTTAGGCATAAAGAGAGTGGAAAAATATCAGCCTGATGATGAGAGAGGAATAAGGATTTAATTCTTTTTCCAGCCCATTGAAAACAAAGGAGTTACAAAAGGTGTGTTTAAAATTACCCAACTTCACATTATATTTAGACAGTTGAGTCTATAATACTTCTCCAAGTATTTTTCATACACAGAAGAAAGAAAGAGACAACTTTCAGAGATGTTTTTTGACCCAGATCAGACAACCTGATTAGGATGGGTTGACTGAAACTCTATAGATGTTACTTTCCCTCAGTGACTACAAAAGGAGGTCAGGTGACTGGTCCTGACTTAGACATTCACCTTTTATCTTTTAGATTTACAAAGTCAGATGAGACCAAGTGTCCTGACATGGGTTAACCTTGGACTTTTTTCTCCTACAAGCTCCTCCACCAGGGCATAGTGTGCCACACATTTCTTTTAGGAGTGTTTCAAATTTAACAAGACTAGTAAATTGCAAAAGAAGAGCTATGACAAGAGAAGGAAGTGGAAAGGGAAAAAGTAAAGGAGAGACAAATTATGAAGAATAAAGAAACAAACAGATCGATAGAGATGAAGAGACTCAAAGAAAGAACGCATGAAAAAATGAGGAAAGGAAATAATAAAGGAAAAAGGATAAAAAGAAAAAACATGGAAAAAAGAAAAGAGAAAGTGAAGAGAAAAATATTAAGGAATAAGAAAGATGAAAGATAAGAAAGCAAAGGTGGAAACAGAAAACAAAAAATCTAAACTC
Organism: Lonchura striata; assembly: GCF_050655825.1. Taxonomy (NCBI): domain Eukaryota; kingdom Metazoa; phylum Chordata; class Aves; order Passeriformes; family Estrildidae; genus Lonchura; species Lonchura striata. Next base: position 102,473,538 of record NC_140704.1, read on the forward strand.
TACTCAGTGGAACAATAAAGAGCAAGAAGTGTTTTTTATGCATTTAATGATTCTAAATTGCACAGTTGGCACAAAGACACTGTTGTTAATGGGCACTTTGGAAATGACAGTGATAATATGCTAGATTAGGCAGTAACAATTTTCTGATCATTACTAGCTCTCTGTTTAAAGTAATTACTACAAGTGACCTTAATTCCAGTGAGGACTAGGTTTACTGAAATTAACCTTCCAGCATCAATGGCTAAACGGTCTCATATAGCTGTTAATGTTTATACATTTATTTGTTCATAAAAGAGAAAAAAAGAAAAATGTCAGATAAATCTTTATCTGATGTAAATTGCCACAGCTTACATGTCCCCTAAGCTGATTTACACAGACTGGTCAATATGCACTGCAGTTCGCCAAAAGCCAATATTCACTTTATTTACAAATTGGAAAATAAGCGTGCTTGCTGCAGGGAACAATAAAGCATGTCTTTGATTCTTCCTTGAACAAATAAAAAAATGAACTACATTCTTTCCAGTGTAAGGGTACTGAGTCATATCACAGTGTCATTTGCTAAAGAACCCTGAGGCTGTGGCAGACCAGCTTATCTTACTGTTGCCAGGTTTATTGCTAGCAGAGTTTTGAATGCTTAATACTTTTTGAAGGATTTCAGAATGTCAGAATCTGACTGACAGCTTTACTTGGTGACTTCCTTGCTAGTGAGTATATGACAGTTTGACAGGTATCCTTAGGGTTCATTTAATTATTTTATGCAAGTCTCCTTACTGAATAGCATTAATGACCATTTTACATTGTATGCACAGCGGCAGCAAATTTAAGCTGCCACATTGCATTCTATCCTAACTCCCCCATATTTAGCTTTGGGCATTCGTGTACTTTTCCCCTCCCTCCTCCTTTAGCTAAAAAAAAAGTGTATTTAAAATAACATATTCATACAAAATGGTAATAGATTCAAGACAAATGTTTATATGGTTTCTTATGAAATTAAAATATCATCAAATATTTTTTAAAAAGCGAAGAGATATATACTGATATAAGAATTATTCTGAAAACAGGCTTTTAAAGAAAAATAAAAGCAGCAAAAGAAACACAAGGAGAGAAAGAAAAGTTTGAAGTTCTGAATAAAACATTTATATATAATCATGATTACTAAAACCATTGTTGTTACTATTTTTATTTTTATTAAGAGCTCTTCTGCAACATTTTAAAAGTATACATCTATCCCCAGAGATACTTAATCCAGGCAAACACTGACATATTTTTGTCATTATGGCAGGTATGGATATTTTCTTAATAGTCAGTCTTGCAGTAGCTGCCATTGATGTGGAATGGCAGATGTGATCTATAGAGTCATTAAGTAGCTAATCTGCTCTTGAAATGTTCGTTAACAATTCTGAGATTCAGGGTATGGAAACCTTACATCCATTCTGACTGGAAAACACAGTGAAATTGTCTTTCTTTTCCTGTGACTCACATATCTTTGGTCTGCAAATTCCTTGCCATTTTTATTACAGCACTTGAGAAGGAAGGGCAGACTGTAGTTTAACGACTCAGAGACTTAAAGACAACAACACAGATCTATCTAAGCTATTACCTACTCTGATGAGAGAGAGATGACACTAGTTAATTTTTTTATATTTCTTTGACCATTCTAAAAAGAAATAGTCATTAAAATGTTCAATAAAAAAATTTGAAAGCAAAAATATTCCTATCTCATAGGTTATGAACATTGCTTATAAAAAAAGTTGCTTTTGAAACTGTCATATTTTCTGCTTATCTATATAATATCAAACATGCCGAAAGGTTGACTCTGGGTGACCTAATAATAACCTCCTGCTTCTCTTTGCTTAAAAACAAAGTACTTAACCAGGATTGGAGTTTCATCAATGAAACGCTTTAATGGAAAAGGAAGTATATTTTTCTGGCCAAGGAAAGCAACTGACATTTTTCCCCCTATCATAAATGTGATTCAGTTCCTATGTACTGGTCCACAGAATTTCTATTTCTATGATCTACTCAGAGGGTCTGGATGTCGTTTTAAAAGCCATGGAATGAATCACTATTCAAGAAATGTCAGATGTGCATAAAGTGATGGATTAGCACTGTTGTTGGAATTTCCCACAAGAAACTGAGAAAAAAAAATAGAGTAATTTGCAAATTAGGTAGCTAGGCATTGACTAGGAGAGTTTAATATTAACTTGGGCTTTGTCAAACACTTCCTGTGTAGCCCCAGAGTAATTGTGAAAGGCAAAGTGTTGTTTCATGAACTGCATGTTTGTTTCTTTCTAGAAAAGCAGTTTAAGATACATATTTAAAAAAAAAGATTATTAAGTGTTGATGAATTATAGCTGCAAATGAAATTTATGAAAATACTCAGCATTTATATGGCTGGGGCAATGATCAAGAAAACAGAAATTTATTTAATGGAGACACTTATGGCTCTTTCATTTAATGTTGAAAAAGCAGTTCAATGATAAATCAAGAGTCATAAACATAATAATAATGCAATGAATAAATCGAATTTTTGCAGGTGTCAAGATCAGTCTTTTACCACCTTGACATCTGCCTATACTTTTTTGAGCAGTACAGAAGGCATACATCTTATTCTACTATAGTTCAGTAGAAGCTTAATATTTTTTATAGAAAAATGAACTTGGTTGCATCTTACAGGTAAGGCTTTGAGTGGGAAGCCAGTAATAATGGTTCTTGATAAAAATTTGATGGATAGTCTCTGTGGTGAGACATCATTAGAATGTGGATAAAGTACAGCAATGATGATTCATTCCATTCTCCGTCAGGAAAAATCACCACCAGCTATCATTTTGCTGAATGGCACTATTTTATCAAAAAATTGATATAAGGATTTGGAATGAAGAAAAATATTCCTATCCCACCATTCTTGAAAAGACCTTCTACTCTCTGTTCCATCCCTTGTTGTTTCTCATGGAGAAAATAAATCAATTGTGTGAAAATAATAGATTATGCAGACTATTTAATTATTATCATCATACTTTCAGGGCTTCACTGACAACTATCATCTTGTGATTATGTTGTGTGGAGGTAAAAACATCTGCTGAATTAATGACAAATCTGCCAGTGCCTTTATCCTCTGCCCTGTTTGAAATGATTAAACTCATCGAGTTTTTGCTTAATCTATTTTTCTTTTTCATATGCCATGCTCACTGCCTAGGGCAAACCCATCTAATAATATTCAATTGAATAAAACCATAACTCATGACCCTATAAATTATTAAAAAACCCTGCATTGCATCAGAGTCATCATTCATCTTACCACAGTGGCAGAAAGCCTACAGAATTCCTTAACAATTCTTGCTATGATAAATAGTTGTATTAAAATTTATGAATACAGTGGTATATATTAACACATATTTTGTTACTGAATTATCTGTCATACCTTTTTGTTTATTTCATGCACCAACATGTTGCATTAATAATTTCATTGGTCTGCAAAACTCACGTTCAGCTATCATCATGTTTTATTTGTTTTTATTTTTTAACTTGACCCTGAGATCCCTTCAAAAACATCATAAGAATGCTGGTTTTCAATGATTTTGATCATATTTTCAGTCTTAATTTCTTAGGAATCATTAATGTTTACGTCCATATAAAGTGAATAATTACAAAACAAAATTAGAACTTTCTTGAAACACAATAGAAAGAATAAACAATGATTAAGTAAGTAACTGCCATAAGGATGAACGATAACAAATTAGGAGAGATCATCCTTGAAGTGTCTGGAGTGAATGTGAAATTCTTTCTGCCCCATATTATTTTGATTTCATGAAATCACAGAATCATAGAATTCTTTAGGTTAGAAAGAACCTTAAAGATCATCCAGTTATCCTTCTGCCATGGGTAGGAGTGTCACCAACTGGATTAGGTTGCCAGGGCCCCATTCAACCTGGTCTTGAACACTTCCAAGAATGGGGCACCCACAGCTTCTCTGGGCAACCTGTGCCAGTGCTTTACCATCCTTTGAGTAAAGTAGTTCATTACTGCAAGTGATATTGACTGTCATGGAGAGTTTTCAGAGAAAATACTTTGACAGCATATTGAAAAGTAAGAAATCTGCCATTTTAAAATAATTTCAGACTCTGTGTTCCTGAATTTACAATAGCAATCTTGTTTCTCCCTCGGGGAAAAAAAGCATATACATCCCGTCCTCTTTTCCTTTACAAGATGAAGCAACTTAACTTTGGAGGCAACCATTCTTCCATGAGGATGGATATGAGAGGCATTGTTAAACCCACAACCTTTTATTTGATATAGGCTGAGGGATGAAAGTAGTTTACACTGTTAAATTGCATTGTACAGCCCTTTAGCAGCAGAACCTTCAAAAATCCCTATGGATGGATTCCATGCTCATCAGAATTATGATGGAAAAACTATTCACCATATACAGAGTTATTCTCTTCCTACTTGCTTTTATATTTATTTCTTCCTGCAACATACTTTCATAGCCTGATGAAAAGGTATAACCCAGAAGTATTATTTGATGATTGCATGTTTCAGTCAAAGACATATATTTTCTGCAGATAATACTAATATATAAGTAGTCCCCCCTGCCTGTACACCAGCTTTTGGCCTGGTCACAAAGCCACAAAGGTTCTTTTTAAAAACTGTCTTACATGAACAGTAAAGATATGTTTTAGAAAAGTTTTTAAATAATGGTACTTAAATACTCATAAAACCATGTCATTTATTAGAGGTCAAGGAAATCAAAACAGTTTTGGAGTAATGCACTTTGACCATTTGTATTATTGACAACGTAGAACTGCTCTGTTTTGGTTTTAAAACAGTTAAAATGAGTAAATACATGACTGACTTTTAAGGCTTAACAGAGTGTGGCTTGGAAAGCAAAGTTATTAAGTTTTTTTTCAAGGAGAACCTTAATGACAAAGCCACACTTGATAATGGAAGGACCACATATGAATTCAGCTCTTTGAGATGCCCATATATGAATGCTCACTCCAGTCCCCAAAAGATAATTGCAAGTTCTCATAAAAGCTGCATCTCCCAGGATTTGAGAGCCAGAGAGCAGTCAGTGTGGGCCCAGGAGCAATCTTTGCTACTTAAGTAGAGGGTGAGAGGAACCAGTCACTTCTGCTCAGTTTGAGCCCTCACTGTGTTTGATCTACAACTTCTTTTAATCTACATATTTGTAAAGACCTCCCGCTGATGCTCCACATCCTCCCAGAGGAAATACTTTTTGTTTGCCTGTGGTCAGGAAGATTCAGTATATGCAATAGCAGCAGCACCATGGGGACATTCAAAATGCACAGTTAATGTATAATGGTACATTCAAGAGAGATTATTTTTTTCCTAGGCGTGTAGACAGATAAAAGAAACATGAAAAATAATTGTGTCTTCATGACTTTGTGTTGTCTGAACCCAATTACCTCATCAAAAAGCAACTTTTACCTGCAGTTGCACCACAGCAGGAGTAGCAAATTATAGGAGCAGTACAGAAGAGTTCTGATACAAAGTCTTGCTTGATTGTCTCTCTGCCTTGCCTTTTTCACCTCCTTCCCCTTCCCCTTTGCTTTCCTGCAAGATTACTTACATTTTTCCTTATAAGCCATCAGTTAATAAATATCTCCCTCTCTGGTCCAGAAGGGTCCCTCATCCTCAATGCCAGAACAGTGTGTAAGAGAATGTTACAGATACTAAATTAATTGTTTTGTTCCAGGAAAAGCTTTAATATAATTAAAATACCCAGAAATTGATATGCTGATACTCAGATGGCCTCTGCTCTACAAGGAGGCCCTAGCTCTGCCGTATTCTGTCTCAACATTTGTCATTACCTCCGACCAGCAGGACATGACCAGAAGAAAGAGTCATGCTTGTACCTCCAGGGATGATTCTGCCTACAAAAAAACTGTGAATTCAGACTAGATCACAGCTAAGAGATCAGTGAAGAAGATGAAAAACTATTCCCAAGGAAATCCTCTATGCTCAGACATCATATGCAAACAATATGGATTAACCAGTTTATTATCTCTGCCACAGTGCCTGCGAAACACTGATGTCTTGCTGAGGTAGAAAGGTGTCTGAATAATCTGTTGTTGAGCATGTTTTATTAAATCATGCTTCAGATTTCTTTTGTCACGTAGAGATGAGCACTGCCACGCTGTTCTGCCATTCAGCTTTGCTTCAACTTGCATGGAAGACAGAGCAGTCTTAGTCAAAGGTTTGTTTATGCAGCTTTTAGCAGCACATCTGCTCTTGCTTGGGGGGATTTCACAGTGCTACTGCTATGGAAATTGGAGAGGATAGGGAGTCTGCAACATCCTCTTCATCCTTAGAGTGACAGCTGAAGCACAAGTGTTAATTCTGTAACAGGCAGAGTCAGAGAAAGGCCAACACATCCCAATTTCAACACCAGCCCACATGCTGCCCTGTCAAACACAGCTGCATAATTTAGGCTTTAAAAAAGGGAAAAATGGTTTCTTCCACCTACAGTTTTCTAGTGTTATCAAGTAGATATATATTGGGGACATAAATCAACAACATGCAAATTGTGATGAGGCAAATATATTCAGTCCCTTTGGCTTTAGAAATTCTACCTCAATTTTGTTTACCATATAATTTGTAGGAAAAATATTGCATGCAGTTTGAAAAAAATTAGGCAGCCTTTATCTGAAGAATAATAGGATACAAATACGACATTATATGGGCAAGAAGGTATAATTTCATTTAGGCCAGACTTTAAATTGGTAGAAATTGGCAGAAAACCCCGAACTTCAGTATTCATTGATACTTAGACAGTTTTACCTCCCAGGACCTGTTTTCAGCATACAGAACAGCATCAGAATAAAATTATTTATCTGAGCTGTTGCTTCATCAGTTCATTTTATTGTTTCCAGCAAGTGTTATCTACTTTGCAGGGAAGCAACATCTTTGTTTTCAAGGTTCTGAAGTCCAAGTAAATCCCTCCATCTCAAGACTGGATTTTTTTGAAGGCATAATTCCAGCATGAGGTATGGGGTGGGAAACTCACTTTAAAAAAAGGAAGATTTTAAGCTCTTTGTATCTGTACTGGAAAGCAATTTTCAGTTGAGAAATTTATACTAAGCTTTATTGATGTACAAAAGTATGGGAAATAAACCCCCTAAATAATCAAGAAAAACAAATAGGCCTGGTTTATTTTCTGAAGTATACTATGGTGTACTTTCTTCTGGAAGTCTATGTCACTACTAATGATATCAAAATTATTCTATCAATATAATAATCTAAATATATATATGTATATCCTTGTAACCCTCTATCAAAGCTACTTTAATGTTATTTTGTGTGCACAAAAGGAACTTAACTGCTTGTATAAAGACAAAATACAAGCTGGCATTACATACATTTGAAACTAATACGATACTGGGACTAAAATTGTCACCTTCCTTACACTATGTGTTTGACAACTGTACTGCTTAGAGTATTGAATAACAGCTCAGGTTTGTTTAGGATACAGACTTTGATAAGACCTCATATTGCATGATCTTTGTCAAGGTATGCAGGTCCACTGTGCCCCTATGAAATTTTACATCTATTAAAAAAAACAAAAAGTGGATTGAAGGGTAGATTATCCTCTATCTGTGGTCATATTCTCATTCATTAAATTTAACTTTGGGGAGAATCAACAGATATATATTCCTAGCTTTCAGGGAGCTGACCTGTAGTCCTGTAAAACAATTTTCCATAGATATTCACCAGAACACTGTGCCTGACAAACTTCCAAAATCCATTCAAACTATCAATTAACCAGACATCAACCAGAGCATAGCAAAAGAGGGAGGTGGGCAGGGAATTTTAGATTTTAGTGGCTTAAGATATTAGTCACCTGGGAAAAGGGAACAGCATCTAAATTATCTCTTCTTTCTGTGTCCCAAGACTACAAAATGTTGACATTTGAATTAAAAGCTGTAAATGTCACATCAGACATTTAAGGGGGTAACAAATGAATGGAAAGAAAAGAAAAATCAAAAGAACAACCAATGAAGACAAAACCCAAAAGAAAACAAAACCCAATAAAACCAGGAATGAAATAGAGTAGCAATCTTATACCCTTTCAGAGAAGACAGAAGTGAGCTAAAGTAGTAGGATTCTATGACATCTAGGCATTAATAAAACCCAAGCACTTAGCATGAATAAAACAAATGAGAGTTTTAAATTTCTTTAGGGAAGAATAGTAAGAAGCATAGTTGAAAATATATTCTATAAACTCCTATTTGTGACAGAAAATGGAAATATTATGGGAAATACTAATAGCCCTGAGAGCCCTCCTATTATGGTAGACTTTAGCTTCTAAAGATGCATATTCCATAAGAAATGTTACTAGTAAAAAAAGTGTTGAATGCAATAGGAGGGAAATTTTCTCCCCAAATTTACATAGCTTCAAATATGAGGGTGTCACAAGGGAAGTGAAACTGGAGAAGTTCTAATTTAATGGAAACATTAAAGGATAGGGAACTGATTATAGAAAAAACTTCAGTGTTTCTGGGATGTGCTGGAAAAGGAAATAACCAAGAGGCAGAAAGATTTCATTCAGTTTCAAACAATCTGTGTTTAACTAGAACACTTTCAATATTTTAAATATCAGTGAGATAGATGCCTAAAATATGTATGTTCTAACAATGTAATTGGAGATATGTATTTTGTGATATTTGATAAAACAGAAATTTTTTAAAATATAAAAAAAGAAAGAATTAAATTTCAGTAATACAGAATTCAAAGGCATGTATTTTACAACAGTAACATAAACTTCTACCAGGAGTTTATACCCTTGGGTAGATTTTTCATCACAGAAGTGATGAACAAGTTTACAGTTCTAGTACAGTTCAGTACAGTTCAGTACTAGAACAAGAAATACAATCTGACTCAAGTATAGGAGGATATGAAAGCTTTTTAAAAAAAAATCTTCTATTCAGGCAAGCAAACCACATTTCTTTTACTAGAAATTCTGCTACTGTCTTTTAAATGCAATAAAATTTCCTTCATTTATCACTTTTTTTCAGGCTGCCGGAAAAGGAACATGTTGGTATACGAGTATGTAATTTTCTTTTCCCTAGCTGATTAGTCAAGAATATGTCCTTCTTATACTTCCCCATCATACTGATAAGGTTCACACAGTTTTGCCACTTTTGGTCTTTGTTGATGGATCTTTCTATGTGTTTCATTGTCTTCCCAGTGCTGCCTATCTCATAATTTCTTTTCTTAGCATTCATTTCAGCCCAATTTTATGCTTTTCACAAGAGCAGAAAATATAGGCACTTTTTAAGTGTCATACTGACTCCAGTGCTGCATGTGTTAATGATTACACACAAACACATACAAACACATACACAAACACAAGTATTTCAAACATAATCTGTATATTAGTGTACCAAATGGAAATCAGGTAGAGTGTAATGTTAAGTAGTAGGAAGCTGACTTGCCACGTGGGTTGTCTAAGGCCTGGTACTTCCTGCCTTCATTGGGACAGCTGTTAATACAATATGCAAGAGTAACTAATGGAAAGGGAACCATAAGAGTTTTTTCTTCCTTAGAGTGTCCCATTTTCTAAGATGCTGCACGGTAAAAATGCTAATAAGAAAATGAGAGGCTGTTTAACTTCAGACAGTGTTACACTCACACAATTTTTTTTAATCTCAATAATTAAGATATTTACCCCTTGTTTTCCAGATCTATCTCTGTGCCTTAACCTAGTTGCTGCTGAAATATGAAGAATATAGGTATGAAAACAAGCATGCTATTACTGGAGTTTACAGGGAATAAAGAAAATGGCCCCAGACTCTTTTCAGGTTATTCAATTACAGGACGAGAGACAACAGACAGGAACTTAAATACAATAAATTTTGTTTAAACATAAGAAGAAGAAGAAGAAAAAAACCACTAAACTTTTTTGCTCTGATAGTGGTCAAACACTGGAGCAACTAGAGAGGTTGGGAAGTCTCCATTCTGAGAGATATTCACAGTCCAACTGGTTGGACTAGATGATCTCTCGAGGTACATCCTAGCCTCAGCACTTCTATGGTTCTGGGATGGTGTATATGTTCAGGATTATTTTTTTCCTGAACAGGTGAAAATTGTCAAGCTCTGCTTCTGTATTTTATGCTTCTTTAATTAATGTCTCCTTCCCATTGTTTTTGCTAATGAGGCATAGTAACACAGTAGCTGGCAAGAGGTTCTGAAAACAAATAGTACTTATGTGACATGTGTTATTATATTTAAAGGGATAAATGACACAATGTAAATAATCTTTAACTTATTATCTAGTTTCTAGCATTCATCCAAAATCCTGACAAAATGTAACTTACATGCTTTGTTGGTGGAAATCATAATAAAAAATTGTCATATCATAAATAAGTCTGTGAGTTATTTGTAGCAAATATTTTATGGGAATGAAACTCCTCTACTGATGGGAAAAAGGAAAAAAAAACCAGAAAAAATTGACAATATTTAATAGTAATTATTCTAGTTTAATAAATGTTGCAGCTCCAAATTGGATAAAGTAGGTTTTTCAGTTTCTTTATAAGATTCCACACAGAGCAATATTTTGACTGCATTTCATTTACAAGCACAGACAGTCCTGAAGTGTCTCATTTTGCATGTCAACTCAGCTGATTTTCCACCCACACTTCATTGCTTCTGCTGTATAATGTCACTTTTATGATTTTGCTTAAAGTAATAGCTATGGTAGGATAACAAGAGAAAATGGTGCCTTTCACCTCTGCTAATTATATTTTTTGCTTTGTACAGAAACCATGCATATTTTACTTTAATATTTATCTCAGCAACTAATATACAGCTATATGTATAAATTGCATGCAAGATTCCAGACACATGGTAAATGCACAAAATTTATTTTTATTGTTAACTTATTTTTTAAACCAAGGGAGGTGTTCATTTTCAGACTACATTAGTCTCATTTATCTCCATGATGTCCTTAATGTTATAAGATGTTACAGCCACATTACCGGCTCCTGCAGGCCTGTATCAGCCTTTAGCTACTCAGGCACATTATTAGATTGTCAACATAATTCAGACATCTCATATAAAACCAGCCAACCCACTGGCTCCTGTTCTTTCTAAATGTATTTGCTTGATTTAATACTTTTAAATTTATCGAGTGTTCTTTTTGATTTTGGTTACACAGACACTACTTGGATAATCTTGTTTAAGTCTTCCAAAAATACTGAGAAAGGTAGCACTTAGCACAAACTCTTGCTATTTGCACATACTGTGCTATTCTTGTACATAACTGCATAATACCTGCATGAAAAATAAAACTCAGAGAATATTTTGAAACAAAAATAGAAAAGTATTTTGAGGCGACTTTGGCTAACTGATATAGAGTTTTCTGATTGGCTAACTGATATAGAGTTGTCTGATTTTTTCAGGATTTTTTTAGGATTTAATTGATTTTTTGTAGGATTTAATGCCATAAATATTTTCTTGACTGTGCCAGCTAATTTGTGCTTTAAAAAGAAGATATTTAAAAGAAAGAAAATTCAGGACAAATTTGGTTGTGAACAAAGAGCCAGAGAAAGGATGGAATCTTTTCAGAATGTCTTCTCTGATATACTTTTCATATAAGTCACTTGAACCCCAACTCTGCATAATTAGGACAAAAGCTATTCTGTTAATTTGGGAGTTTTTTAAAAAAAAATTATTTATGCAGTGAAGTACAAAAATCATTAATCACCAAAGTCCAAAGACAGAAAGAAAATTATCAATAGAACCCCATGTATAATTGTGTGAAGCTGAACCATGCCAGGTCTAAGGCAAAACAATGTATTTCATTGGAATTTAGTGCATTTTCACTTCTTTACCTTTGTCACTAACCTAAATCAGATAATGCTAAATACAGAACTCACAGTACATCAGCAAAGTTCAGTAATTCATTCTGCAAAATATTATTATTGTGCTTTGCTGTGTATCTGTATATACACATACACAATTGCCTATGTCATGCATAAGATGTACAAAATGTATTTTTAAATTTTCTCAAACAAAAATAATTAGCTTTTCATGATCATTGTAACAGTTTTTGGAAGTTAATGAAAGTGCAGAACCCTCACAGGCATAGCTTAATATTTATGCATTTTGCCTAAAAATATACAAATGCAGTGTTTAAAAGGGAAAGATATATACAAATTAACTACATCTTACATATTAGGCAGAACTATTTACAAATTAGTCATGTAAATAAAATACGTATTCACCTCATAAACCTCATTTCCAATTACTGTAATGATGACGAGATTGATCACAGAACAGAAAGAAGTAGATACTTTAAATCCATCCAGCTTTAGCATCTGGAACTGAAGGCAGTGAGCTAATAAATGAGCTACTTTCCGGAGAAGATGAGTGTGCAAAGAATCTTAAAAACAATGGTGCTAAGTGTAACTAAAGACAAAGCAAGATCCTTTTCCCAAACCTGATTTCTTTGGGGGCTGTAGTAAAATTCTCTGTATTTTCATATTTTTCTCATGCAATCTAGACAGAAAGTTGATACAGAAAAACAATCAAACAAACAGACTACAACTTTACTAATAATAAATCAAATGTTTTGGCTAAGTTTTTCTCCTTTGGGCACTCTGTCCACATACAGTATTATGAGCAGCTTTTTATTTGCTGGGATTTTTGGAAAGGGAGTATGACACCAATCATTCCAAATCTCTGTCACTTTAAAATGCCTTTACTACTGATTCTGCCATCTCAACCCCTGCCAAGGGCACACCTACTATCCTGTGCTCTTTGTTACCATCTATCAAAAGCTGACATTAAGCATGTTAACATTTGTGATAGAAATATATAGGTTTGCAAAGATTCTGATTTACTGAAGTCATAAAGTGTATTATTATTATTCCTTAAAACTCAGAAACCTTTCATTTAGATGGAGGAGAAAGGGTAAAGGAAGACAGGAATAAGGAACAGAGGGAATGGAGGAGGGGAGAAGGAAATAGGTCACATGCAAAGTCGTATTTATGGTTTTGTAACCTCACATGTGCTGATTCATAATAAGCTGTCAGCTAGCTGGTAACTTAATTACTGTTTTACTGGTAATATTTGCTATTAAAGGAGAGAACTTAACAGACTTTTCTAACAATGCATTTTTTCCTGAAGTTGAGCGAAGAATTTTCAGATGTTAACACACTTGTGAAAGACTGGTCTCACATGATGGAATACCTGCAGTTTGATGTAGAACTCCCCGTGTGTGCAGTTTCACTTTTTATCTATGTCTTTGATCAGGTTTTATTTTGTTATGCTTTTTATACAGTATTTTTCTTTTCAAAGCAAACAAGAGAAGAAAACAATTTGTGAATGTCATCTGTCTCAGAAGCCAAGCACACCATTTGATCCAAGATAATCCAGAGAGTTTATGCTGAAGTATTTACTTTTATTTTGTTTGAAGCATTAAATTTGTGTGAAACATGACAGTATTTTACTTAAAGCCTACCTCCCCCACCAAAATTAAACCCTTTTCACAGTCACCAGTTTATTGTCCTCTTAGCTCGGGCAAAAAGGAGAAAGTAGTTTTCCTATATCTATTTTGAAATTTAATTTGATCAATTAAATTAATTGATAAATCTAGTAATCTAGACCTAGTTGCAGGCATCTGAAACAAATGTGATTTCTTTTTAAAGAGAATCAGTGAAAATCTCTGTGAAGCAGAAAAGTTGTAATTTCTAAAGAGGAAGAAAAACCAGGGCAAATTACAATAAACGCCTTTGCAGGCTAGAAGCAGCATAGCAGCTTCAACATGTTCTTGGTAGCTGGTGTTTCAAAAGAGGCAACACTTATTTGGAAGCCTATGCCTCAAGAGAATGATGTTGTTAGAAAGAACAATACACAAAAACACTTTTTGGAATGTATGAGGTTATTAATATTGCAGATGAAGACAATAAAAGCATATAGATGTCAATTTGCTCCTTTTCTACATAATGCACAATGTTACAGGTTCAAAGTTAAACTCTGTCATTTCCTAATGGATTAACTCAACAAACACCTGTGGGTCTTTGCCTTTCAAAGAAAATTTAAAAACAAACATGTATTGAGTGGGAAGAGAACTGCCTATATAGGAATGTAAAATGCAGCTAGTGAAAAGTAATTAATCTTTCCCTGGCCATTTTGCTGGCTGACTTCTCTGCAGGTGCAGAAGAAAGCGCCTGTCAGGCCTCTGTCCCTGGTAGCTTAATAGATCTGAAGTGATACAGTTTTACCAAAGGGGACAGGTCCATTAAAAAAGAAGTGGAAGCTTTCTTTCATGGTGAAACTGCATTATATAGTGACAAAACTCTCAAAGTGTAATTATTTCATAATATTGTCATTGCAATCTAAGTGAGTTTTCATCTTACAGTCAGATTTTTTTCTCTTACAGATAGTAACTTACAGCATACTGAAAGTTTAGTAAGTAAACCAGAAAGAATCTATTCTTTGCATGATATTTTACATAGCCTGGAAAATGTAAAGTAGATTACAGAGCTAAAACCAATACAGAAAAACCCTTATATCAGTATTAGAAGTATGTGGAATGAAATTTCTTCTCTAGATAATGCAAAAGGATGTTCACCTGGCACTGTGCAAGATGCTGCCAATTACATTGACTTTTAAATATCATTTATAAATGAAAGTTTGACCTTTACATGTTTGCAATATTAATTAAGCTTTTCCCAGGGAGAGTAAGATGAGATCAAATGTGTGGAGAGGACTAGATAATGTTCTTATGATGCTCAATCTCATTGTGAGGTAGAAAGCATTTTTTTTTTTTAGCAGGGTGAGGGACTGGTCATTATAGTAAGTTATGAGAGAAAGTAGAGGATTTTTTGTGCTTTCAAGTCAGTTTGATTCCTTTCAGAAAGAAGTGTTTTATCAAAAAAACATTTTCGAAGATTCAATGACAAAATAAATTGGTCACATAATATAGTTTATACTATGAAAGAGGCAAATTAAATTACCTGATGTTCTCTCCTGGATGTAATATTTGAGGACCTGTTAACGAAAGACATAGAAAGATTTAAAAGTTCAGAAGAGTAATTAATCACCTGCAGATAAACAGGCATAAAGATCACTACCATTTTAGTTACTCTAAAAGTATTTTGACAGTTGTCCCTGATTTTCCATTATAGAAATAAAATATTGTATAAAATATTGTGAAGCCTTGATTCCAAAAGGAATGACATTTTAAAATGAGAAGTAATTAGTAACTTCTAAATGAAGCTACAAGTGAGGCTCATTAAACTGACTGTTGAGTTTCTCTTCTATAAACTTCTACACTGTTTCACATGGGTAGATAATAATGATTCAGTGCATTCAAAAATTATCTGAATTTTAGTTAATATACTTATTCCTGATTTTTTTACTTCATCAGGCACTTCTTCTGTACTTGAATACCATACTTTTTTAGACTGTTCCTTAAGAAACATTATTAATGTATTTCTTCCACAGTATTCTGTCAAACCTACAATAAGTTTTTTATAAATGATAGGTGTATTATGTTGTTATAATTATATATTTATAAATAAAGGCTACATTGCAGAATAATTAATTGTAACCGTTATTATCAATAGCCAATAAAAATCACAGAATCATGGAATCATAAAATGGCTTGGGTTGGAAGGACCCTTATAGGTCATCTAATTACAACCCCTTTGCCATCCATGGGCAGGGATGCATTTTACTAGATCATGCTGCTGAGCACTCTCTTCAGGGGTGAGAACAGATCTAATTAGAGAGCATAGGCAGCATTAGTAACAGAGTCAATTAGCAAAGGTGAGGGGAGAGATGGAATCCTGACTTCTCAGTCTCTTCAGATGGTTCTGCTGTTATTAAATTTCCCATTTGGGAACTTCTTTGTAAATTTGAGTGGTTTAAAATATCAAATTATAAGATGGTTTGCACTAAATTTAGGTTCATTCAATTTACATTTTTAGGAACTGGAATAAGGGATGCCTCTAACTGATAGTCTAATGGCCAAATGAAATTCAATTAACAGAGTTAACATCAGATTTTTCTTTTGCTGGCAAAACCCATTCAGTTGTCAGAGATCTGCAAGTAAAAGTGGCATTGTATGCACAGCAGAGTATTTTAGTAATATTTATGTTTTTCCCAGCTGCTATATATATTTAATATATTAACATATTTATTTGGTTTGTGTCTTCATTCATACTTATAAAATATTTCAAATTTCTGATTTAAATTGAATAAAGACACTGGTAGTGTTGACTCTGGTACAAACCAAAGAAGGCTTCTGCTAGTAACTGACTTCAGTTATCCACATGCACTGTTTTCCCTCTAGCTGTTGTTTTCAGCAATTAATTTATCAAAACTATTAGGTTGTTCAGACACAAGTTGTCTTTTTTATATCATGATCATTGTCCACGATTGTTCATGTATTGGGTTGTGACTTCTCATGTACTTATCATTTCTATGTATCTCTGGCTTCATAGAGGATTTATTTCATAGTCTTTCCAGGAATGGGGCTGAAGATGTCCAGTCTGCAGTTCCCTGGATCCTCTTTTTTGACTTTGGTGAAGATAGACATGAGATATGCAAGCAGTCATCAGGAACCTTCTCTGATTGCCAAATTCAAATTATATCCCATCTGATCCTGTGCACTTCTTTATGTGAAATTTCTTCAAATAATTTCTAGCTTTTTCTTTCACCACTGCGACTAAATGCTTTGCTCTCACAGATTCTATCTCTAGTCCTAAGGACCCTAGGCCCAAACTCAGCAGTAAAATAAAGGGAAAAATTCCACATTGACTGCATCAGGCTTTTCTTATATTTTGCCACTGAGCATCGGACTCCAATGAGCAGTGGGACTACATGTATTTGAGCTCAGTCAGGAGCTCTTTGTTCATCAGTGCTGGCCTTCTGCCATGACTGTAACTCTATGCACATTGAAACAGACTGTTCTCGTTTGTCAGGAGGTCAGCTTGACTGTCAAGAAGCTCTCATGGGCCTCTTTGCCCTTCAGAGCACTCTTCTAAGGATTATGCCAAGCAGATTCTTAACAAGCCAATATCTGTTCTCAATTCCAGGGCTATAATTCTACTATTAGTTTTGATCACTTCTCTCAAGGTTTTAAGCTTCACAGTCTTGAAGGATCTTCTGCCAATGCTGAATTCAATCTTCACAGGTCTGGCTGTTCTTTCTAATTCATAGTAAGCAGCAGAGAACTGTTGTCTCGTTGATCCTCTGTTTCATTAACATACTCCAGAAATCTGAATCACATTGCTATGTTGCCCTTTCAAACATTAGCAGTGTAGTTAAAGTCCCCCATAAGTTCCAGTTCCTGTTATGAGGCTTCCTCCAGTTGCAATGAAGTTTGCCTACTCCCTTCTCAATCCATAACACCTCCCACAATGTCTGCTATTTTCATCAGCTTGTTGATCCTTAGTTATAAGATCTCAACTAATTCTTTACTTGCTTGCACACATAGAAACCAAACCTTTGCTAGAGTATAACCTTTCCATCCTATATTCTCTACCTTTCCTAGAGAGCCTGAATCAAACTACACAAATCACCATTCACAGTATTATAGAATTATTTTGTTTGGGAAAGACCTTTAAGATTATCAAATCCAAATGTATGTTAGCCCAGCACTTTTACATCTACCACTAAACCATGTCCAAAAGTTCCAACTCTAGGGATGATGAATCAAGTGCCTCCCTGGGTAGACTTTTTAATGCTTAATAACCCTTTCTATGAAGATTTTTTTTTTCCCAAAATACAATCTAAGCCACTCCTTGTTCAACTTGATTCCAGGGGATGGTGCTGTTCCATCATCTCTTTTTAATCTCAGTAAGATAATAGCTCTGCAACAGTGCACACACTTCTAGGTTCTTGCTGTTTCCCAAGGCTCATGACTTTGCATACAGTCCTATGTGATAGTCCCTTATGCATGAAGCTTCAACAGCAAGACCAGGAGAACTCTATGCATTATGCTGAGCCCTGGTGAACACTTTCTTTTGTCTCAATTTCTCTTGGGGTTACCATTAGCATCCTCAGATGAATCTAATCTAAAGCCCTCCCCACCATATTACCAAATTGGTTGGCCAAAAAAAAAAAAGAAAAAAGGTCTTGACCCATTTTGCATCTTCCTCGTGCCTTACTTTTCAGAAATGATTACACACTCCTAAAATACAAAATCCTGCTTTGGCACCAGCCATGCAACCAGGATTTTCCTGCAGTGCACTTTTAAACTAAGCTTTTCCTCTTCAACAGCAAGACCAAGAACACTGACTGCATTCTCATGCCCTTCATTATCACCGCAAGGGCCTTGATAGCCCTTGACATACCTTTAGTGTATCTCATTCAGGATGCACTAAAGGTCTCCCCAATAGCATCATTTGGTTCTGTATGGAGAAACCAGGGATAATAGCTTTCAGAGTGAATGAGCCTCAGCAACAGCTTCTCTGCAACATTACAGACCCAAGCCACTTGCAAGCAATAAATGTGCCAAGACAACAAATCAGTTGTGTTTCTATCCCCTGCAGATGTTACGCACCAACACCTGGCAGCCACTGCTTACATTTGGGGCCAATTGATTACAAAAAATGTTATTGCTATGTATAGATATAGGTATGCACTGTTTGCAGCTGTAGTGACATTTTTGCTAAAGAGAATAGTATTTCAGGAATCACGGGCCATTATTTAGAACTTAGAGCTTTCAGCTTTCAGAGATTTTTTCCTCTTTTTTTAACCTAAATTTGTTACTTTCCTCTATATTTCTTAGGAGACAAAACACTCAAGAAGTAGTATTGAGCTGTGGGAGCTGTGTCTTTTCTCTGAGTTAATTGGCTGCTGTTGGACAGCTGCTCTGCAGCTCTCTCCTCTTAGTGAGCTGAATTTATTGCTGTGTCTTCTAGTAGGTAGGCACAAGACAAGTTTCCATTTCACAGAAAACACTACAACAATTTGACTCTTTTATTGGAAGTCCCTGCAGAGATACTAGGGAATGAAAGAACTTAGAGGAAGAATTATCCTCTCATCTTGCCTTGAATCAAACCCTCAGGTCTGGGAAGTAGGTTGGAAGCAGCATGAGGACTTTTTTATCCTCAGGCATATGCTGCATCTGTTCAGTGAGGGGAATAACTTTTGCATGTTCTTTTAATTCTTCCAATAGGGGCTTAACTATTGTTGAGGGCACAATATTGCAATCTTGTCCAGTAAAGTTGTCTCAGCTGGGATAAATATTCCTTACCCTTACTTTATTATAGACCTATTCTTTCTTGCATTGGATTGGAAGATTTCTAATACAGCTTCAGCAAAGGTCAATTGTTTCCCAGTTCAACTCTACTTAAATTTCTGGGCAAAGCTTTAATCCTGTTTATAGCTGCTTCTGGACAAAGCTTTAATATGGTCCATAGTTGCTTCCATTCGTATTCATGAATATCTTTACATAGCTCTTGATTTTCACTAATTCCTGAACCTATCCAAAGAAATGAAATTTAATTAATATCTTGACTGGGGACAAGGGGATCCTTTTGCCCTTTCTCTTTCCCTCACCCCTCTTTAGCCTCCACCCAATTTCTTCTGTCCACTCTCTGTCACACATTATAGTGGAATTAATCAATAATATGTTGTCAAAAACACCCTTCAGAGAAGTGCACAACATGAGCACTTCTAATATTTAAGAAATCTAATATTTAAATTTTTAATAAATTTCAAATATTCTGATATTTGGAATTTTCACACTAAAGAAAAAAGTCTAGGTTTTTTTCTCCTACTCAAAAAAACTCAAAAAAAATTACAAAGTATTTAAAAAATGGGGAACACCTTTTGCATGAGATCATAACACTTAAAAGAAGAAATGTTAAGCTGAACCAATAATGACTAACCTAGGAAATTCTATATTGATTAATCCAGATTTAAAAATACCTATACAACAAAAGCAAGCAAACAAACAAACAAAAACAACCCTAAAGCAAAATCCCATGTTTTGGGGGAAAAACCCTAGATGTTTTTAATATCTTTTTTAAATCAATGTTCTTAAAACTTAATTTTAGTAGATACATATATATTTTTTTTAGATCTGGGATGTTTACTACAGAGAAGTGGAGAAATTGAAGTAGTTGGATGAACTAGTCCTCTGTAAAAAGTCTGAACAACAAAGAAAAGATCAGATATATAACATCTGCAAATCAAAATACCTCAGCTTTGTCCATGGAATTTTGCTGCTGCATCCAAGGTAACAATCTGAAATAGTACTTGTCTGGAATAAATAAGTAGTAAAACTCTTCTATTTTACCTAGGAGTAAAAATACCTTTATTCAAACATTACAAAAATGAAGCAGTGTGGCAAATTCATCAATGATCAGATTTTATTTCACTTCTTATTAAGAGCACGGAGTACCAGCCACTTTTTATATAGGTTTTCCTACCAATGAGGCTTGTTCATCTTTTCTTAGACGTGCTTTGGAAAACAATTCCAACATATGTCTATAAAATTAAACTTCATCTTTATTGTTATATGAGTGATATATGTTGCCTATTCTAGATATTCTGGCAATGGTAATCCTGAATAAATTCCTAGAAAGTGTTGTGCTAGTCAGTGAAGATTACATGTTTGCATTTACTTTTCATAAATGAATCAATAAAACAGAGATGGCTGTTAAGCTCAGATAAATGGATGGCAGATGAAATCCTACGACCCTGTAAATACTGTAATTACCTGTATGTCTAACTTATTCCCTGCAATAGTTCTTAGAATAGGAAAATAGGAATAGAATAACATCCTTAACCTTTCTGTCAAAGAAATATAAGGAGAGATAAACAACAAAGAAATTCTCCAAATAAAGAATTAGAGCACTAACAAATTTATGTCAAGAAATACCAGAACTATTTCTCTGTGTCAAAGCTCTTTCTGTGTTAGTGTTTATTCCTTATTAGCTTGAACTAGAAAAAGACAGCAAAAAAATAAAGTAGAAATATAGCATTTTAATGTCTATAACAAAATGTGTGATGAAACTAAATGTACATGTAGAATTTATCTTTGATGCTGTGTTTACTGATTCTGGGCTATTGGTATCAGTGGGAGTTTTGCTGCAGATAGAGTTGTGTGCATCTCGTTGTATTAGTTTGATAGCAGGAGCAGACAAATACTATTTAACCACAGGAGGTTTTGCTTATTAGCTGAGATGTAACAGCAAAACAGCAGCTAAAAGTGGTAGATGAATTAAGTCCCCAAGTATATTTCAAAAATAATCTGTTCATCACTTTTCTGTCATTCTAAATTTTATAAAACCTAGTTTCCACTAATAGGTTATTTTTTGTGGTGTTGTAGTTATTTCCCCAATCTTCCTGCTCCCTGATCCAGCCCTCTTTTCAATAAGTATTTAAGAAAAATAATTAAAAAAAAATAGGCTGACTATTGACACAAATAAGAAGAGAACATCTACCTTGTGGTCTATTCTTCTGGTAACCAGCCCAGAGGAAAGTATAATTCAATAATTCCTGTGAATATAATAAATTCATTGTTATTTTGCTATAAGCAATGAAAGATACATGATAAAATATTGCATCTACATTCTACAATGTTATAAAAATTAGAGGTTGCAAGGGTTTTCCAGAAAAGTTTACCTCACTTAAGAGCTGAAAAATGGATCCAGATTAGGTGTTGCAATATTTTGCAGAATCACAGAATCATTTAGGTAGGAAAAAATCTCTGAGGTCATGAGCGCAGCCTCTAACTGATCGCCACCTTTTCAACCAGACTGTAGAAGTCTGGTTGCTACATCCAGTCATTTCATAAACACCTTCAGGGATGGTGACTTTAGCACCTCTCTGGGCATTCCATTGCAATGTTCAACAATCCTTTCTATGAAATCAATTCTCTTGATGTCCAGCCTGAACCTTGCCTGGTGCAGCTTGAGGCCATTTTCTCTTATTGTCCTCTCACTAATTGCATAGGAGAAAAGGCTGCCCCCCACCTTGCTACAACCTCCTTTGAGGCAGTAGTAGAGTTAAAAGGTCACCCATGAGGCACCTTTTCACCAGGCCAAACACTCTCAGCTCCCTCAGCTGCTCTTCAAAAGATTTACTCTTTAGGCACTTCAACAGCTTCACTACTCTGGACCGATTTTAATGCCTCAATGTCTTTCTTGAAGTGAATGGGCCAAAACTGGACATCCTCATACATCAGAATTAATTAAATAAATAAATTAAGGAAAGGAAGTGCTCAGCAAATTACCTACAATCTACAGCCATGAATTAGTAAGAACCAGTTCAAAGTTGCCCTGCTGCTGGACTGAGAAGTAAATTAATGGTTTGCTTGCACAAAGCTCTTAGAAGACAGAACACGTTGCCTTTTTCACTTTGGAGTTTACTCACCTCTGTAGTGTTAAACTGACAGACTTTAATTTCCCCATACTCAGCTCCATTATACAAGGATGAAGAATTAGTGGACCTGACAGTAAGTAGTTGTTGACCTTTTCCTTTGCCCAGAATCCCAACTCTAGAGACCAAGCCAATGAAACTTCTCCTATTATTTCTTTCTCTGCCTGCCTCAAGACAGCACTCCATTTTTCAGAAAGTTTGAGGTATTCTGAAGAATTGCTTCTCAAGAAAAAAGATAAAGACAGGTATCAGAAATCCACCAGATGTAGACACTTGGAAGTGTCCCTATGGTGAAAAGTCTTCTGGTAAAAAAGATTGGACAGCATCCAAAGTAAGCCAACTGCTGAAAAATATGGATAGTCACAGAGAGAGGAAGAGGGCTTGACCAGGGTAGATGTAGGTTGCAATAATTCACTGCCAAGAGCTGAGCCTCACAACTGAAATGTCAAGTATTGCAGACTGCTGTTATGGGAAATTGTAATAAACTTTTTAAGGAGACATATGGAAATGAAACAAATGTTAATAGATTCATCTAGCTCAGGGGAGGTTGTGCTTCTTGTTTGTTTTATCATTCCGTCCACCTTTCCCGCAGATTTCCTCCTCTCACAGCTTCTGCCTCCAGGCCACTGAGTCTATAAACAGGAACAAGGTCATCAGTAAAATACAATTTAGCTCTTCTGAGAGCCTGGTAATTAGTGTTTACATTATTGAAATTAAACAGGCTGAATTCATTGTTAGCAGTGCATATTCTGTGTTGTCTACAACAAAATCAGCTCCACCTGTTACCTTGCTGAAAATCCATCATCTTGGGTGAGTAAATACTAGTACTCCTGCACCGTAATTAGCTAAAAGAAATCCATGACTCCTGGTTAAAGCAGTAGTAACTATACTTATCAAGGTCACCTGCCTTACTGTCATGAATTCCAGCTTCTAATAAAAACAATCTGCAAAAATTTTTGGCTAGCCACTAACTCACTGTTTTTGGCCTAAAGAGGAAAAATTTGCACAATGTCCTCAACAGTATTACTGTTTGATATTCTTTCTTTCCCACACAATTAATACAGAATTTGATTCTTAGAAAGTATTTGCAGAGTTCTTAATGTCTTAGGCTTTCCTTTTCCCTCAACAGAATGAGGCCAGGGCTTTCACTCCATGAGTTTGGTTTCACATTATGCTCCACGCTACATTCCTTTTCATAATAAGAAATTTTCTTTAAATCATTATCTTCCATAAAGGAGACATTGTTATCACTAGCATTTTTGTTGAATCAGATAAAGGCCCATATATAATAAAGATTTAACTTGCTTTCCATATTATGTCCCCTTACCTTATCACTTGCTATCTTAAAATGTGCCAGCCTGATCTTTGGAAATAAAAATAAAATTGGGAAACCAGATAAGGTCTTTTTCTGGAAGTTAAATCAGCATTTAGAGAAATTAGTAGAGAAGCTTCCAACTCTAAGTGTAGCTATTCTGAAGTGGAACAAAGAAAACTAATCCCAGCTCTTTACTTATATCTTTATTATATCAAGTCACACAAAGCAAGGGTTCTGGGTCACCCTTTTATCCATTTCAAATAATGAGTTTCACACTTAAAAACAAAGAGAAAACAGGAAAAATTACTGTAAGTATGTAAGTAACAAGAATTTTTATTTTTATTTTTATTTTTATTTTTATTTTTATTTTTATTTTTATTTTTATTTGTTTTTGTTTTTGTTTTTATTTTTATATATACTTTTTCTCACTTGGAAAATCTTATTAAGACTGAGGTAGATACATAATTTAAAGTGCATGCTGTACTTCAAGTTGAAACAACACTGAACACTTAAGTTTTCTCTGTATAAATTTCCCTAGGAACTTTTATTTTAACTGAGAAGTTTTTCAGAAGGTGCCCTCATTGAACTGCAATTGAGATTTTCTTGTTAATGTCTAATTTCCCACTTCCTCCCCCCTACCTACCAGTCACAGAGATCTGCTTTGCTTTTATGAGGAAAAAAAAATTAACCCCAGAAGCTTTGCTTTTCCTGAGTGAAATAACTAAAAAAAAATTCTTTTTTTTTCCTGTTGAAAGCACCGTTTAGTGCTAACACCTTGAAGATTATAATTCATGTTAAAAATTGTCCTCCAGACTTGAATAAAATAAACCTAGCATTTTAACATATATAGCCAGAAATCTTTTAACAAAATATCTTTTTAGCACTAGAAACCCATGGGTACTTGGAAGAGATAAACCTAAGACCTGAGAAAACAGATAAATATATGTCAAAAGAACATTACATATGTGTGTAGAAAATAGTCACAGCTAGCTTGATGAAATCCTAATCAAAGCACTTAGTCAACAGTCTATACTAGTTGGAAAGACACATTACAGAAATATCACATATCCCTGGTTAAAAGTGACAAAATTTATTCAAATCCTATTCCAGCACATCCATTAAAATATTGAGCCCTCAGTACCCCTTCTGTATGGCCACAGAAAGAATGCTTCTCCAAGGCTGCTGTCTGCATCTGGAGGATGCTTCTAGAGACCCCAGTCAGTATTTGCCTGACTCTATCCGGTGCAAGCATCTTCAGTAGTTCAGTTTAATATCCTTCAAACAACATTCTGTTACCACTTTAGATTCAGTTTTGGTTTATTTTGTATTGGCTTTTATTTGTCTCCTGTGGCCTCAGCATCATTTTTTGTGAATATGCAGTCCTGAGGGATAGCTTTTTTCCCAGGGGACACAAAATCCCCTATAGTGTGATGGTTTTCTGAAACTACATCTTCTGGATAACCTGTACCAGAACAAATCTGGTAAGTTATTTTATTGTTTACTGAAGGAAGGAAAATTTTTAAAGAAATTTAATCTTATGCTGCTATACTTATAACTTTTGTTTGTCCTTAGGTTTCCTTATCAGGCTAAATCTAAAGGCATGATTCTGCCAAGGATTTATCTAATGATAACATCCTCTCTGTTGTGAGGTATCAAAAACAGGTGAAGCATTTACTGGCTACCTTGTCTTTCAGCCCTCTGGTGAAGTGAAAGAACATTGGGGTTTCTTGCTGGAGATGTTAGAAAATGAACAAGATGAATCCTGACATTATAAGAAGAAACCAGAACTATAAGGAATGATTCCACAAAATAATAAAAACTTAAATTTGATACTTTTCTAGGAAATCATGATATTTCTCTAACTCAATGGACTTTTGTTTAAAAGCTAAAATGTACTCCTGATCCTGTTCATATGGCAGCAGTAACAGGCACTCAAATAAAAGATGTTTTTAGAAGAATAGACCTATATGAGAAACATTTATGGCCTTTCAAACCCTAAAACTGTTAGACTATATATGAAACTGCATGTACTAAGAAAGAAGAAAACAGGCATCTTTTAAAATGTGATTTTGACCTAGTGAGAATCTTTACCAAAAAACTGATTTTCATGTGGATGTCTGTCTTGTGATACTGGTGCTCAAAGAATTCTTTCATTGTTCAAGGAAGAGGGCAAATAATATAATAAAACTAAAATTCCAATCAAGTACCATCACTCTTGAGTTTTATGAGGAGCTAAAATCAGAACCTTACTGTTTTACATCTTCTTCTGAAGGTTATTTATTTCTAACTCAAGCTGCATACCAAGACCATAACACTAATATGTGGCATGTTGTTACACATTCAGCAATGCTTTTTTAATACAAATAAGGCTAGGACTTGCTGACATTTAGAGAAGAAACACCTATTGGGAAAAAGAAAAACCTATTGGGACAGACAGGAACTCTAAATATTAATTACTCAAATGCCTGACACACTTCTCAGTCTGGACAAAAGGTTTGGAAATATGACCTTTAGCAAAACCTTATTAGTAATCTGCTAGTTAGTCTTGTCTTGTCCTCAGTTACTGAACTGGAAGTAGTACACGGTGATCTGTAGTCAGAGCATGTGAGATGTATTCTCAAGAAGGAAGAAATTATCTCAGAAATAAAGCTGATATTAATTATTTCTATGTATGTTAGGTGTCAAAAAAGACAGCATCCACTGCATTTTATTACAATACAGAATCACAGAATCAATTAGGTTCAAGTGCTATGTCCAGTCTTTCTTTAAGCACCTCCAGGGACATGACTTCACCACCTCCCCAGGGAGTCCATTCCAATATATAATCACCTTTTCTGTGAAGAAATATTTTCTAATATCCAACCTCAACCTTCTCTGGTGCATCTTAAGACTATGTCTTTTCCTATCCCTGGTTACCTGGGAGAAGAGACCAACCCTTACCTGGACACCACCTCCTTTCAGATAGTTGTAGACAGTCGTAAGGTCACTTCTGAGCCTCCTTTTCACCAAGATAAACATTTCCTATCTTCAACACATCTACTGTTGCAAACACATGAAGGTTCCTGAATCACTTGCAAACAATGATAGAGATGAGTGGTTAAAGAGTTCTATCTATAATGATGTTCACATCTTGAGAACAAATTACATCAACATCAAAACATTCCCAGAATGACTGAGTAGACACTTTCTTCCCTAGCTATTCTCACAACAGTCAATGCCAGGGAAAAGCTATTTCAATGTGTTCTTACTTCTCTTTCTCCCTCTCAACTTCTGTCATCTGGGTTCTCATTGCAGTTCATCTGCCAAGTTTTGTTTTTTGCTTTTATAAAGCCTTTGAACATTGTTGTTATCCCATGGTAATGGAGTGTTAATTTTTCAAATGCAGCTACTCTGATGCCATAGTCACTGGGTATAGATTGCTTCAGGGACTCTTTGGATGCATATGCCTTTATCGAGTTAATGTCACCATTAGTTCTGAATGCATCTTTAAGTGCCTTCTTGTGTTCTGTTTAGGGTATTACAGATTCTTATTGTTGTCTTCTTTTGGGCAATTTTACTTTAATGCTTTGTTTGTTTGCAGTCTCCCTGATTTGTACAGGAGCTTTTGCCTCAATTTTCCTTCAAAGTGGATTCCAGTTGTGCTATTAGGTGAAGTACAAAGTAGTTTTCCATCACTTCAGACAGTTTTATACTTGCTTAATGAGGTTAGAGTTTCTGTTTCGGGGGATGTGACTTGCCTTATTTAGTGGGGGTTTAGTCATGCACAGTTTGCAATGACATTTTTGGCTGAATCTTTACTATTTCCTCTGTGTGTTTGGTGTTTCTTGCAATATTATTAATTTATGACCAACTGCAACAGTGTGATTTCATGGTTGATGTTTGCAGAAAATTTTATCAAAAAACTTCTTAAAAGCTGGTGTACTTTATTTTTGCATATTACTAGGCTACAGAATTCACCAAAATCCCCATAACAAATTTTACTTTGATGTAATTCACCTGCACATGCATGAGTAAATATAATTTTATGGAAATAGTACGCCTGACTAGAAAGGATGTGTTTCTCCCATTGCAACCTAACAACCTGGTAGGAATCACTTTATAGGGTTTATTGCTCTCCTAAAAAATTTGGATCCATTATGTAAGACTGTGCTTTAGATCTCAGTTTGTTGATCCTTGAGCTGAGTGTGTTGAGAAATTGTAACTCTGTCCTTCAAGCAAGAAAATAAAACAATTTCAGAAACTGGCTACTAAATTTTCCTTCTGAATACATTACAATTGGAAGATTAAATTTAGAAGTATAGTAAAAAAACCAAATTACTATTAGCAGCCCCATTTTAGACATATAAACTATAAGAATTTTGGAAAATTAAGTTTTCATAGAGTCTAACACATTACAGAGGAAAATGGCCTAGTTTCACTGTGTGGCTTCCTAGAGAAAAAGGTTTGATTCATATCCACAGGGTGGATGCTTCTGACATGGTCATCGCCATTCTTCTGCCACAAAGTTAAACCAGATCAGGCTCCTCTGTGACAATGGGGTTTTGGTGCTCTAAAAGCTGTTTATTTTTTATCTGTTTTATCTTAGCCCAACTAAATGTACTTGTCTTCCAAAGGTAAAAATACAGTGAGGATAAAGTACGGTAGTTTTGCTTTGAGGATAACTTCAAGTACTACTCCAGGTGATATATCGTATCACCTAAGGTAAAAGCCCAGCATTTACTGCTTTTTTTTCTTTAAAGTCATGAAGCCATGAGACTTGATAGCTGTGGAGACAAATTGTTTCAGTTCTGAAATACTTCAGAAAGAAAAGCTTCCCATAGCTGCATTTTAAGGATTATATCCAAGGAAAAAAGGAATTTGTCTTGGTTTATGTTTCTTCATGGCTTATAAACAAGTCTGAAGAGTTTTGTTTGCATTAAAGGGATGATTAGTGGAGTCCCCAGTATCAGAGACTGAGTTAAAAAAATACAGTGTTAAAGAAAAAAATAATAATTTTAATTCTCAATTCTCTGTTGTAAGTATTTGGATGTAATAGGGTCATATTTTGAAGTCTTTCTCTGTGACTGTCAAAACAAAAACTCCCTGAGGAGAATAAAGGTTGTAAACACAGGATCACTGCTGTGGGGCTTCCAAGTAGGTAGCTCAATAGCCTTCCTCATGAATGGGATAATTGCATTATGGGAAGTATTTCTTGACATAAGCTTTGGAACCTGCAACTGAAACACAAAACAGATTTTATCTGCTAAGATTCAAAAGTTTCAATATTAGATGAAAAGGTAGGACATGACATCTTTATTGATCAGCTAGCTGTTTACTCAGAGGAGAGTAAAAAGCATTTCCAGGAGATACCTTATCTCATGCCAAAAAAAAATTGTTTAGGATAGGTCAGATGAGTCAGCCTTCACCTGATTTTATCTATTGGTTAATAGGGAAAATTAGTTTTATTTTCACCCCTAAAACCCCACAATAATCTAATAATCTTAATTAATGCTATGTGATTAGTCCTGTGATTAGAGATCCTAGATGAACTTATTTACTGTCTTGGTAACAAATCTGTGAAACACACCTTCAAGAGAGGAATTCTGAGGCGTATTTATCTGTGCATCTGGGAATAAAATATTCATGTTTAAATAACCTTTGGTAATTTTCAAAACAAGAAATTACAAATTTTATGAAGATTGATCACTGTTAAATTTGTATGAGTATCATTTATGTTCTTGGGCACTCAGACTCACAGGTATAAAATTCTGTGGTTACTCAATGCTCAGGAATTAAATACTGAAAGTAACTGAAAATAATTATTTCTGTGTCAGAAGTCCCTAAATATTAAACTACCTTGCAGTCTTTGAAAGACTAGTTGAGGTTAGAGTTCTTTTTGAATTTTCAACATTTTATTCTTAAAAATTTTGGAGGACACTTAGGCAACTGTTGGAAGGTTGTTCACTTCTAGCAGTCAGAATAAACTCAGAAGTTCAACATTTATGCAGGTTTGTTTGACATGGTTTTGGAGTTTTATGCAATCAAAATCCCAAAATTGAATTAGCTATAAAATTTGATTGAGTGATGGGTCATATCAATAGCAATATTTGCCTTAGTTTTTGAGTACTTTGTAACTCAAAAATTTCCATATTTTGGCAATTTTTCAAATATCTTTTAACAATCTTAACACTCATTGTCTTCACAAAAATCCTTGATTTAGGTCATTCTGGTTTAAGAAGTATTACTAAAACTGAAAAGATGTGTTGGCATAAACTGACAGTAATGAAAGATGTCATTCTGCAGAACCTTGAGTTTGAAGAAACACCCACTGAAATCTTGTGGCATTATACATAATAGGATAAAAAATTGAAACTACTGACTGAATTAAAATTTTGGAGCAATATTGGAAAAAATATGAAAATATTATAAAGAGAAGTGTTTACTGTGGAAAATGACAGGTCAAAAAGATCAATTAAGTAGAACACTGTCTTACTTTTCATTATTATGCATGTGGGTGCCTTACAAATGTCTGGTATTTTCCAGCTTTCTTTGAGTGCCAAAGGCAAAAGCAGCAATCCTACTGTGAGAAGTTCAAATCTGCCTAAATTATGTGAATGTCCTTTTTTTTTTAAAAGCATGTTATTCCAATGCCAGTATCTCATATGTTTTGGTCAAGTCTGCACAAAGTGAAGGGTTTATTTTCAAGATGTGTTGGTTCCCAAACCCTCTGCATTCGCCTTGGGATGCACAATGTACATTGGAAATACAAAGCCAAACAAGGGGAAATTTCTAGGCTTGTCATTCTTACTGAGGATATTGCAAAAATGGAGAGGTCTCCTGTAACAGCAGTGGCCATTATTTGCAGTCCCTAATCTTTTCCTCAGATTATTTTAGGGAAAAAAATGAGCATTCCTGTGC
This sequence comes from Lonchura striata, assembly GCF_050655825.1. Lineage (NCBI taxonomy): Eukaryota > Metazoa > Chordata > Aves > Passeriformes > Estrildidae > Lonchura > Lonchura striata. The sequence goes on from NC_140704.1 coordinate 102,504,115, forward strand.
TCTGCAGTAAATTGGGTACCACTTTAAACATTTGGCTATCCTTGGCAGCAAATCTATTCAGGTATGTACTTATCTTTCTTGTGTCAACAGTTGATCTTGGCTGAAAAGTAATTACAAAAATCATTATTGTTGTATGGGAAGGAAGAAAATATTTTTTGCAAAAGCAAGGGAGGTGGAAGAGAAGAAAGGCTACTGTTGCTGATATTTGTATAAATATATGTATACACAATTATTTAGACATTTTGCAAAGAAACAGAAATGAGAATAGGGAATTAAGTGCAGATGGTAGAGTATAAGATAGGCAGGTCAGGATGATAAAGGATTCTTCAAGGAAAAAGAAGCAGTGTCCTTGGCAAGAAATCAGGTAATGCTACATGAAGAGAAAGCACTGTAATAATGGAAGAATTCAGAATAAGGAAATGGCTCAGGGAAGGTTTCATTGAATCACAGGAAAGAATAGGGTGATGAACATTGAAATTGTCCACAGTCCTCACCTTTTTCCAAGTTTTCCTGGGTAAATAAAGATAAATAACTCTTTTTCTAACTTATTATTTTGTTGTAATTATTACTCTCCATAAAAATAAGTTAATGTCTTATTATTTGTCACTTGTATTTGCAATCTATCACTTTCTTTCAAATACTGATTCTCAGAATAATTTCTAGAAATCTTTTAATTAAAAGTTTTCAAACATTCCTCCTTTATCTTAGGACAGCTTCACATTTGCATTTCTAGGTAAATAGATTTTGCTAATTGATTTTGTATATGGTATTTATATGATATTTTTAAATACTGATTATTAGTAATTTCCCTAGATGCATTTCAAACACTTGCATGGTTTGAATAAAAAGCTTTTTTTTTTTTTTTTTTGCTACCAGTTTTTCTCTTCTATACTTAATTTGAAGCTTTAATAGGTTTTCCTTGTTTATTTGTGTACTGTCTAAAATAATGTGAGTAGGAAAGATTGTTCATCATAATTACATTCCATGCATCTTTACCTTGTTGGTGTGCTTGAATATTCCTTCAGAGAGAAATGCTAATGATAAAGGATGGAGATTCCTCTTTACTTTTCAGAATATATCTGTGGTCAAAGTATTGGATCAAACAGTTTTTCTGATTTTTCTTAGGAATCCTCATGGTCCAGCCCACTGATCCGTTTTTGTAAAGATTGCACTGCAGAAGTCAGTGATATTTCCATCAAAAGCCTTGCTGATTTCTTCAGGTATGAAAATGCTATTTGTTCCTTGAAGTGTTTTGTTTGGATGCATATTTTTATAAGTAAAACACATCCTGAAGAAAGGTTTATGTCCAAAAAGAAGCACTTTATGTTTGCCTTATTGTCCTTATAATTGCTTATCATCTCATCATGACACTCCCCACACAGGCAGGTTTAGACTCTAGAATGTGCAATCCATGTTTATCCTTCAACAGCAGAGATGGTAGTACCCCAGAAGACAGTATGATATTTTAGTATCTCAAATTGGTACAACTTCATGGAATACAGACCAAGGGTTTTGAAAAACTACAGGCTCTGTCTGCTGTACTTTTTAGAGAAGGAAAGATTCTTTCATTTGACAATGGCATACATAAAAAATGTGGCAGCACAGCTTGAACGAAGCTAGGTCATGCCCTTGACTCTGTATTTATCTCCACACAGTGCTTGAAGCCCTTAATAAAGATCGCACAGACAGAATTCCTGCTGAGCAGGCAGCTGGACATTTACATAGGGTTTAAAAGTTTTGGATATGTTTTGGCCATACCACTGGATACAGAAAGCACAAACCCAGATTTTCTTAGAGGAATGGAGAAACCCTCCAAGCAGTTGGGGTAGGCTTCTGCTATGTTGGTTATCTGTTTGCTTTCAAAGGACATTCATCACTATCACAAATGGGAACAAGCCAATGTTAGTACTTCTTTGCTGCCAGTGACTCGTGGCATTGGACATTTTTTCAAGACTCATAAATTGATGTTCTCTTTAAAGTAGGACACGCTGTACACCTCTGAGTGATAATGCATATGTGATGAATCACCCTGTTAATTCATAGAATAGCTCAGCTGAGGAATCAGTGGAGTCAAACTTCACATTAACCTCACTCTGGCTTAGGAATATCAAACACCCATCAAAACAGCAGAAGCCAGAGGTTGCCTGTTACCAGTAAAGTTGTAGAACACGTTGAGATAAAATCAATGATTTGAACCCTATTATGCCTTAACCTGTCCTTGCCACATCGTTTGTAAAATGAGATTCTTCCTAATATGATCTCCTGTTAGCTAGCTTGAGTTTTCAGACAAAGACTAATAGTGAAAACATCAATATGGATGACAAGGAGGCATTTAATGATGAAAATTCCATATCAGGCATGACAAGAAGTTCATCTTGCCGAAATATTTCTAAAAGTATTAAAACTGATATATTCATTGCTCATATTAGAGAATGCTAATTTAAAACAAATCTATGTCTGAACCATGGTTTCAAGTAATATTAATTAAAATATCTTGGGGAAGTTGTGAAACCTAAACTCAAAAATGCAAACTGAGTTTTAAAAAGTTAGGCACAACAATCATCTAGAGGCTATACAGCTTAAAAAAAAAAAAAACCCAAAGTTTTTTTTATATATTCATTGGTGGTCTGAGGTGACAGATATTAAAAAAATAGCTTTGATTTTTTTGACACATTTATTCCATGTACTTCAAAAAGCCATTGTTAATGAAAGCAAATATAGCAAATTTGCAGAGAATATTCTTCAACATGTGACAGAATTATGCAACAAAGCAATAAAATTTACAACTGGGGTTAAAAAACTATATGATATTAGCAGTAATTTGGTAATTGGCACAAATATGCACTAGTCTTTGACTATAAAGGGTCTTGAAAAATTAAATATAACAGCAACAACAAATTAATTATTGCTGCTTTAGACTGTTAATGTCTTTTTAATTATTAATAGCTTTTTGTGGAAAATAGCTTTTACATTTTAGTTGACAAGGAAGCATGCAGAGATTGCAAACATAAGTAAGAGTTTTTACAGTCTGCTACTACTAAATATTCAAAATACTAATGATATAGCTAATTCTAAAGGTCATGGACAAAAATTGAAATGTGAATGTTTAATTTAAGAAGAGGTTAAAGTTTTCCTCCTCATTAAACTGTGATTTTAAACAGTTCAAACATCATTAAGTGTTCGCTGGGTTTTCTATGTTACGCTCTTTCTCATTCTTTATGTGTATGTAATTGCTTTCCATCTTATCACAGAATAAGCTATGTTTCCACCCAGAGTTGGTTCCCACTTAACCCAGGATGGACTATTCTGGTTTACTACAATATTATTCTATTATACTACAATACAATTTTTGAGCTTTGTAATTGTTGTATAAAACCTGACATCTCCTACTAGAGTTGCACTGGTGAGCAGTAAAAGCTAATTGCTATCCTTTTCCAATATAAGGAAAAAAAACCAAAATAAGAACATTCCTGCTTATCTTTAAAATGTATTAGTAGGCCAACTTGACAAGATTTTTTCATAATAGATTAGTCATTCTTAGTGAGGAAAAAAAAAAAACTTTGCTCATGTTTTTTATTTTTTTTGTGACCCAAAGTAGAATGATTTTGAAGATAAATACATGATTCAGTTACCTACCCTAAAAAAAAGTGGCTAATCAGTAGAAAAAGATGAGTTTTTTCACAGAATGATATTTGTTCTTTATTAGTATGATTGGACCAATTAAATTCTATTTAATTCCATATGAAAAAAATAAACCCTCAGCCAATATTAAATAAATCAATATTGTAATGACAAAAAATATTACCCCCAAAATGCACCAACTTCATTATAGCTGCTGACAACAGCTTCGTTGCATTCTTGGTAGAACTTTTCCTCTTAAAAACATTTAAGTAAAACCATGGATATTTTCATAATATATATTAAAAAATCAGTGGTGTGCAAGAGATACAGTGTGACTTTTTTTCTAGTGCATTTCTAGAAATCAAAATAGAATAGATGATTAATGATACATGATGATTAAAAGATTAATGATCAAAAATTTATGATAAAATGAAGAAACTAGAAATAAAATAGCTAAAAATAAAAAAAATAAAATATCAAACAAGTAAGCAAAAAACTTATGGAAAACTCAGATAAAGAAGCAGGAGAGCTAAGCCAAAAAAGAAGTACCCTAGGGAAAATTTAAAACAAATTAAAAAAGCTCCAATAATTTTAATTTTAGAAAATTGAATAAAAAATATGGTAGCATTGAGTGTTAAATTTAGCAGATATTGAATCTCAACATTTGCAAATCAAATCTTTCAATCATGCAAATATCAACAAAAAGTTTTGAAAATCTGTTGATGTTTACTGATCAGAAGAAATTTTGAATTTCAGTGATTGCACTCTGACAGGTATTTATGCTTGGGATGTAATGCTGGAAGGTCTTTGCCTGTTTCAGAAAGTGTAAATCTGTAGTTCAATTGTACCACATACCAAAGGAAATTTTATTTCCATATGTATGAATTTTCATTGAACAAACCTTTAAAAAAATCTGTGATCATTTTTAAAGATTTAATAATTGTAATGTCATGCTAAAATATAAGAAATCATACACAAGGAAAGCTATTACTTTTAAAATGAGTATTAGCAGTATTTCCAGAGACTAGCATGACCCACAGTGTAACCTTGTTACATTATTTACACAGAAAAAAACACTTGCCCTTGTAGAATCCATGTGTATTTAAAAACTAAACATCTTTCTTTGGTTTAAAACAAAATGCAGGTGAAACTACACTGCTAAATTTCTTACAAAGTGGTGTGATTTTATACAGTTACTTTTAGAACAGCACAATGTCTGGGACTTGCAAATTCACAGCCTCACTAAGTAAAAATCATAATACAACCATTTGGTGAAAAGGTGTAATATTCAGAAAGAATGTTAGAACATTTTTTACTTTATTTCTTAACCTCATTTTCTGCTGTTGAAACTGTACTAGAAAGAAAAGGTGCTATTCTGGAAGACAGCACTTAATGAGTGACATTGGTGCTGACCTTGTTGTTCTGATTCCTTATGGTGCAATGATCTCATGTTTTACTTCAACCAAAAGCTGCTCTTCTGAGATTGAATTTCCTATCACAGAGCAGAGCCTTACGTCTGAAATTTGAGGAAGTCTATCAGTTTTCAGAACTGCTTTGAAGGGTTTGTTTTGAGGACCTCAAAGATGCTGCAGTCTTCTTTCATTCAACAGATAGGAAAACTCTGGTAAGATGTGCATTTCAGCACCTTATGCCCCTCACAGAAAGAGGACAAGAATGCTTTCACAAAGAAAAAATCTGTTTTAAACCATGATGATGAGCAAGCTACCTGGGAAACAATCACTCAAAAGCCTTCTTCTAAATCAATATATTTTTCCAGAGGGAAAAAATTCTTAATACCCGTAGGTTAAAGCAAATATCCCTTGACACTCAGTCTGTCAGTGGCAGTATGGCATGTCTTGAGCTGAGGGAAAGTTAATTCCAGAAGATTGGTCAGAACTGGACTAGTTTCTTGAAAGCCATTGGTACATATGTAAAAGAAGATGCCATGCTTCAACACAGAAGGAGAAAGAATGTCCCCATGATATTTTTAAAGTGTTACTGCCTGAAAACCAGTGTAGAGGGAGACATACAACTTTATTTGATAGATCTTGACCTGGAAATATTGAATATACATTCTGGAAGTTTTGCTCTACCCATGTAAATTCCTTCCTTTGAGAACACATGTAAATCCTTTTCTCCTATAGATCATGCAAAAATCAGAGGATATGATTTACTTATCTCCTGATATAAACTATAAATTACTGGTTCCTCTTTCTTTGAAAGAATACCTGTTTAGTCAAAACAAACAAAGAGATTGGAAAAGACTAAATGCTAAAATAATTATTCAAATTAACATTAGTTCTTCAAGTTAACATCTCTACAGAGATAATCAGAATAAGGTTGAAGTCTATTGAGCTGTAGAAGGTACCAATGTAAATTTCTAAGTGCTAATAAAGAATCCCCACAGATGACTGAGAATCAGGTCATTTTAAGGATTAATGTAATTCCTCACATAAAATTTTCTATAAATTCAAGATTGTGTTATATAATATGTCAAAAGAGCACACAAATAATTATTTTGTTTTCACAATATCTACTTACCACACTGAATTCAATGAGGTCATGTCAGGGACAAATCAGGTAAGTCCTGAGAATATATCCAATTTGTCGGTGCTAGGATGAATTCTTGTTTTAGAATATTTGTATTAGGCTAAAATGTATTCCATCACTTATAAACTAGTCTTGAGTGCATACCCAATTTATCAGTGCTAGGGCAAGTTCTAGAATTATAGTGCTTATGCTAAACTTAAAATGCACCTCATTGTTCAGACTAGACATATTCTCAAGGCAGAATTCATCCCTCATAGTACTTCATCGGCATTAATGGGTTTACTGACCATGAATGTATTTTCCTAATGGACTTACTAATGCAAATTTTAATATTCAATTGTCTTTTAACAGATGAAGCTGAGAAAATAACCTGCTATTTGTTCAAACTGGTGTTGAATGATATCAGTTAAGTATTGTGCTCATCCAATATCAGAGTAACATAATTGATTTGAAATTCTTCCAGTTACTAGTTTTAATCAAATAACTCAAATAATCTCTCAGAATATTTTCCATTATGAACTCCACCCTAGATATGAAAAATTAAATTGATTACAATTTTTAAATCAAATTAAATGTAAATATTTATTTTATTAATATTCTTGAAAAAAAATAATGGTAACAATGAAAAGCTAAGAACAATTCAGGCCATTCTCAAATATCTCATCTACTTTCTTAGCAAAGAGCAAGGCAATCAACCTAATGAATGAATTATCCCTTAAATAACTGGATTTTCTCAGATTAAGCAGTATAGCAGTTCTCTAAATTTAGAAACACTTGAAAGTCACCTTCTTGATAAGCTTTATTTAGCAGAACCAAGGTCAACATGAAAGCACCTTCCTTTTGGTTTGGATCAGTTTGCTTTATCAGTATTTTTATCAGAACTGTACCAGTGTGACCTAGTAGCCAGCCTCCCAGACAGATGCAACAAGCACAAAACACTGTTACATGGGTTTAGTTACATTTTTAGCATGGGTAGGAAGTGTTATTGTGTAAGATAATGCCTCCCATTATGGCAACCACTAGCATTCACTCTTTGAAGAATTGAGGAGCAGCTCAGATCCTTCCTTCCTTCCTTCCTTCCTTCCTTCCTTCCTTCCTTCCTTCCTTCCTTCCTTCCTTCCTTCCTTCCTTCCTTCCTTCCTTCCTCAGTTCACTAGGTGTGAAAAGAATTACGTGAAATAGGCAAGTCTTACTTGTTAAACATTTAGAGGCACAGCTCAAGGATAGGTTTTTCTTCCTTATAAGCTATAATTGTGTTTATTTGATTTTTAATTTATACTGGAAATACATGTGCTATAATAGATAAGCATATTTCAAGAATGCAAGCTTGGAGATAATTAAAGGTATATCTTGAAGCCACAAATTTCAAAAATTGAGTTCCCATGGATTTCTCCAAAAGTAAAATTGAAGATGCATAACAAACAAGTCCTGATTGAAGTGAATAAGCAAGTAGTTCTAATTAAAGTTTGAGACACGGTAATTGTTTTGAGCTATAAAAGGAAGGAATAAAATAATGAAAGAATTAAAATAAGGTTGAGAAGATTTAATGAGAGTTTTTTCAGTCATCTAAGAAACTATTATGTAAAAGCAGGAATAAGTCAGTAAAGAATCACTCATTTAAATATTGTTTTTAAGAAATTAAGTCTGGAACAAATGGAAAAGGAAAAAGCCAGGAACATTTAAAAAATTTAATGTTAATTGGGTAAAGTCAAAGTGTTAAGGCATAGAGGTTATATTATAATAAGCAGATTATTTACCTTTTTGGTTTACATATCTGTGAGTTCCCAATGCTGAAGATTAAATGAAACAATAAACTACAACTTGGAGAAATCTGTCGATTTTTAGTTGTTTTAATCAATTCTGCAGTGTAACTGGGTTACTTGGATAACCTAGCTACATTATAATTCAAAAAACCCACACTTTGTCTTTCCATAAAACTTATTTCTCACATCCCAGACCCTGAGAATCAGCATAACTGGTTATTACTGAGTGTTGCCTGAAACATCTAGGCTGTCTCGATGAATTATTTCCTCAAAATGAAGACATGAAAATAAAATATCAACATTAAAGTAATTAGTTTGGGTTTCCCAAAAAAATATTCACAATCCACATATTTTCCTCCATATTTTGAAAAGTTCTAGAGATGATGATACTTACAAATATCTACAGCAAAATAAAAACCACTTGTAAAAATGATGAGACATTTCTGATAAAAAGCCCGTGGGATTCAGTGTTTGCAAATTAACATGGAAGCCAGAAGCTAACATTTTATGCTGCTGGAAAACCCCAGGGGCAAAAAGAATATAGAATTCTCCTTCATTTTAAGTTAAATATATAACCTGAGGGTAACAAGTATGGATAACTGCTTGCCTGAGGGTAAAAAAAAAAACAAAAAAACCACAAAAAGAACAACCAAACAACAAATATGTTAAATGTTGTCTCACCAATAACAAGACAGCTTGAAAATCACTTCAAGCTGGAGAAGGTATGGTTCTTGCTGTCGAATTTCTTGTCCTATTCTGTTAAGTTTATCAGGGAAAAGTAGATAGAAAGCCTCAGAATTCTAAGTTAGTACATACAAGCACTTTCATTTCCCCAGAAAGATATGTGAAGTTGAGTCTAAAAAAATATTAGTGGAAAATGGAAAGAGGAAAAACTGTCTTGTCAAAGAATTCAGAGCTATTAAGTGTAACTGATTTTTTTTCTTTATGTCTTTACAGTGTCTGCTTAAAATCAATAAAAGAAGGAAAGGTTAAAAAAACAGTCTGTCAACCTTATTCAAATGTTTGCATTTAAACTACTCAGCAGTTAGAGGAAGACTGAAACTTTCTCTGTTGCCATTACAGCAAGGTGTAAATATGCATGCTGAAATTTAGTCTTGCTTTCTCACTACTGTAATTTGCATGAAATAACTTGGAAAGCAGTTTGCTTAGAAGTCTTCTCAATAAGAGAGAAGGGAATTTTCACCATGAAATGGAAGCATTACAGGTGGATAAAAGGATTGTGATTTCTCAGCTGTGTCACCTTCATCCACAAAATGAAGCATGCATGTCTACACACCAAGGGTCTTTATGTATATATGTATTTATATAGAACTGTCTCTGGGAGGTTTCCAGTCATATTCAAATATTTTCTCTGGATGTATAAACTTAACAATGGATTTTTGGGTTGATTTTTACCTTATTTTTTTTGGCTTGGAATTTTGCTTTTCATGGAAAATTTTTCCTCTCTGATTTAAAATTATTTAAGTATTTATTAAAGGGAACCATTAACTCCAACTCTTTGTAGTGCGCCCAAGTAAATAATAAAATTAATTTTTCTGAAAACTCCAATGCAGTCCTATCTGAAAACTCCAGAAGATTTCTGATTTATTACTCTGAGTTTAGCAAACCATTAAACACAAGTTAGTCAACATCATTGCCATTATCAATGCCAGTAATCAAAAGTATTTATGTTAAGAGAATATTTCAATTTTTAAAAATAACATGCAAGTGTAGGTACAGCAGGTTTTAGGTAAACAAGTATTATATTAAAAGGACATTGTTTTTATTACATATTAATATCATATAGGGTATCATACCCTCTATATTATATATTACATTCTATATCCTTTTTAATGTATTGTCATAACTGGAAAAGTGTACTGTGAATAAAAAAAGGAAACATTTTAGTAGGGACCTGAGGGTTAATTTGTTATAAGATTTAGTAACAGAGGCAATAAAATATTTTTAAAAGCCAAACTCTCTCTTTTTTTCCTGCTGAAGAAAATTTTTTATACTGAGCTGTTTTTTCAAGGTCATAGAAGTTAAAGCTTGCTTTTTTGAGCCTTCCTTTATTTAAAGAGAAAGTTCTAAGAAATTCCCTAAAGGAAATAATTACTTTGATAAACAACCTTTATTGAATATAGTTGGAGGAGTATTTCTTCGGGGTATATTGCATTTGAGGTATTTTTCAATAGAATTAATTAAACCTCTGTTCCAACCACATTTCTTTATTTTCTAAGCAAGTCATTTGCTGTTCAGCACAAAATCAAATTGAGTGTACAACCAAATCAATTTGTCTGACAGGGAAATCATGAAAACTCGTAATTAATTGGGAAGCTTTAGTTTCCTTTATCTTAAGTAAAGAATGCTAAGGCCATGCTGTACTAAACTGGCTAGGTGGCAACTTCTGGAAACCTTGTCTTATAGTTGAGCTAAATGATAATGAAAAACTTTTTAATATCATTGGACATTGGAAATATTTGTGCCTTTGTCTTGCATTCAGGGACAGACCTGTCAGCTTTTACAGTCAGGGGGGTCAGATTGTTGTGCCCACATCAGGTGCAGCTTATTTACACAAATGTGAAGGTCATCATCATGCCAAGCAAGAAAATTCACATCATTCTATGAAGAACCTATCTCTAAATAGTGCAGCTTTTCCAGCCTGGGAAGCTTTTGACTTCATAGTAAATATAGTTCGCTCTGTGTGTGTGTTTCTGCAGTTGTTTATACATATGACCAAATGTATATATATGTATAGATTTATGAATTTTAATTAATATAAGATTATTTTAGATTCACATGTACAGATGTTAAAAAAAGAATTAAGCATTATTTAAATATATATATTTTCATATATTTTTAATTTAAATATAATGAAACCAAGGTAAACATAGTAATTGATACAATAGATTAATAATTTGTAAATTTAGAGAGAGTAATTTAAAAATAGAGAAGGCTTCTGATGTCTCTGAACATGTTGAAATGTTCAAATATTTTGGCATCCAATGCAGTTTGTGTATATCATCATTGTATATAAATACAGTCAACATATTAAAAATAATTCTTACAAATTCCCTTCTGAAAACTGGATATTAACTGATGTGGACCAAATCTAGCTGCATCATAGCAGTCTTACTGTGATTTGGTTTGTATTGACATGAAACCTGTGAAACATCATTGTCATACAATTGGAGGGGTTTCTTATGCCAAAAATTGGCAAGATTAACCAGAAGTCTCTTTGTTTAGTCTTTAAAAGACAGGATATACACAAGTGCTTGCAGTTAAAAGATAAGTAAATACTAAAAATCATGATCATAAAAGAGAAAAGAAAAAGTAGTTTTAAAGAAATTAAAAAAATACTTAATAAAAACATTCAGTGCAAACTGTTACAATCTGATTAAATACTAAAACTCACTTTGTTAAAGTAAGAAGCAGGACTGAAATAAATCTGGATCACTTTTGTTGGGTCATGCAACAAATTTTCTAATCTCATTCTCTAAAGTTTTTTTCTAAAAAAATATATACAAATATAATTTCTTCTATCATGAAAACATTAGACATATAATTTTGCCAAATGTTTCTATTCTCTGAATTTCAGGACTTTGATCGGGATTAGATTGGGATTAGAAATAAACTGATGAGGAGTGAATATTGGTGTGGCCAGTCATGAGAAGAAAATGTATTGCTCTTCTGGCAATTGCAACTCATTTGCATATATAAGATAAAAAACCTGAACCAAAAATGGAATGGAGAAGAAATTTTCGCTAGTTTATGTTGTAAAGACCCCCATTTGGAGCATGACATTGATCTTTATTGTAAGAGAGTTCATATTTCCCCAAGTGTCTTCTAGCAAGGACATGAAGGCCTTTTCCACAATGTAAATATATAACAAGTATTAAAACTTAGACCTGAAATTTAGATTAAAGAAAGAATGTCCTTGTGACAATAGAGCATTTTGTCTTTTCCTTTTCTTGTTTTTTTTTTTTTTTTTTTTTTTAATATGTATTGGGTAAATCTGCCAAAATTTAGCTAATTTAAATGCCTTTGAAAAATCCCTGCTCCTCAGAAGGTACTGCAAATGTTATGAATTGACATTTTACACTTCAGCAATTGTAACCTTTCAAGAGTTATGTATTTCACTCAAGATTCTAGAGAATGGCATCTATTCAGTTCAGGGCTTCTGGGGCTATTTGAAACATGGATTTTAAGCAAGGAGTTGAGGCTGTGGAGGGAGAGAGGTGCTGAAGGAATGAATCTGTTTCATTGTCTTAGAATAAGGAAATTAGGCAGTATATAGAAGAGAAATAGGAAAAGGTACCTCTAAAGAACGTAGGAATAACAAGGCAATATTGAAAAGCTTTACTGGGAAAAGTGGTAAAGCTTTTCAGGGATAGGTAAGTACAGCATGAACTTTGGGAAAAGAAATAAAGACTTGAAAGATACTTAGAAAAACCTGCTTAACAGGGAACACAAACTGGGAATATAAATACCATTCCAGCATTGTACAATGGTGTTTTCAAACAATCCTGGGATGAACAACTTGAAGTTGCAAGTGCTGAAATTCAGGCTGAATAAGACTATGAGAAGCCCAACCTAGTGAAAGATTTCTCTGCCCATGGAAGCAGGGAGTTGGAGTAGATGACCTTTAAAAGTCCTTCCAACATTAAACCAATTCTGTGGTTCTGTGAAGTGTCTGTAACTGCTGAGGTGGAAATAATAGAGACGGTGAGAAAAATTAAGAGGACATGCAGTTAGGCAGCATCAGCCTGGAAAACACTGATGGGGGAAAATGTGAATGAAAGGAAATTTCTTTCTGTTGTTTTTGTTTTGCTTTGTTTTTTTGTTTTTTAATTCAGATTCATATTTTGGACCAAAATCCCGATTCTGTTTTTTTTTGTGCAGAGTAGAAAACTCAAGTAACATGTATGCCTCAGAATGTGTTGTATATTATTAATCCTTATCACATCATTCATTAGCTATGATGTGGGGTTGTGTGATATTGTTTGATGTATTAGCTCAGCAATCTAGAAGATCTAGAGATTCAGATGATAGTTTAAGAACTTAAATTATAGAATTTCAGTCTTTTATTTTTAAAAAATATTTCCTTGGTTAGGAATCCACAGAAGCATGTACAACTCTGTTTTAATTCGTTCACAATATTTGTAAAGAAAAACATTTTATGGTTGAAACTTTAAGCACTTGAAAGTTAGAAGATGTCTGACTCTTGAGTTTCCTATGCTTTGTATGACCTGACCTCCCTTCCACCTTTTTGAGAGTATGGTTTCCAACTAATCACAGTGACAGCTCAGGCTATTGTGCTTTCAAAGCAAGCTTTGAAGATATAAAAAAATTAAAGCAACTATGACCTCAGCTTTATGACAGGTACACTGTATATCTAAAGCATTAAAGCTAGTACTATATAAAGCAATACTACAGGTGAAAGAAGAAAGAATAATTACAGATGTAGAAAATGCAGTTTTTTAAATTAACCACACAAAGTAGTCAGTAACCTCTCTCTCCTTTGCAATGCTGCTGCCAGCTTTGCATACTTGACTACAGTATGAGAATAGCTGCCACAGCTTGGAGGGCAAGGAAAGTGTCTACCATAGTAATGACAGAGATTGCATTCAACCCTCAGCACTAATTGAGGACTCTGTTCAGTAATGGATTTGCTGTATTCCCATAACCATAGCTTTTGTTTCATTAAGACAGCCAGAGTTTCAACCTTTTGCAATCTAATGAGAGAAAAATGCTGGCTCTCGTATCAAGGAAATGCTTAATCATGCGCTAATTTTGAGTATGTTTTGAAGTTATCTGAATTTAAATACCTGCTGTGTGGAAATGCATCTTAATAAAAGAACTGATGAGAATGAAGGTGCTTTTCCACACATTTCAAGGACAATCAGACAATACGCACAAGTCATACACAGAGAAGCTTGACAGTTATTCAAAGCAATAACATTTACCAAAATTTTCACAGAAAAAAAATTGCCATTCCTTACTTGTGGTGTAATTAACCTCCTTTCATTCAATGTTTATAATCTCAGCATTTAGTAGATATGATTCAAAAATACCTTTGTAGTCAGCAGAGAAACTCAGCTCCAGGGAGAAACTGGTCTGAAAAAGAAAAAAGTATAAATTACACCTTTCTCTCTGTGGTGCATAGGAAAGCCCAGATTTTTTGCCTTGATAAGACACCTAAATAGATCACAGATGGCTAAAATGTGGCGACATGAACTCCATTTTTGTTGTCCAAAAAGAAACAGTCACCAAGGTTACAGCATATATACAGACTCTCTAAGCTGACATCAAATTGTCAAGTCTAGACACATAAATCTGGTTCATTGATCCTTAAAGTATTTGGCAAAAAGTTATTTCAGCTCAAGATTATAAACCAGGTATGCAGGATCACACAAACCTGAATTTTTACCTATTGAACAATATCTGTGTGGGAAGACTTGCTCTCTGGCTGATAGTGAAATACAGATAATGACAATTGCTGTCAGAGTTCTGACTATGGTCAAGACATGCAGTGTGCCACTGCTGAGCCATGTGTAATACATTTAAAAGATGCTGATATTACTGCTCTGGTTGCATGAAGCTGATATCATCAGATAGTATCACTGTAGAAACTGTGAAAATGTCTTCCTAGTTAGTTCCAAAGTGACCAGAGGGAGAAAGGGGATATTTACAGATAAAAATTGCTAGTATGAAAATTCATGTGTAGTATCTTTGTTGTTTTTATTAGTTGTTATGCATGTATGAGGTAAAAAAATAACAAAAATTTTTTTATGTTTCTGATATAAATTAATGACTCACTGAAGACAATTGGACATAGATGGCCTGAAAGACCCAGATGTTCAAATCAGCCCTGTGTGCCTGTTCTGTTTCTTGTTGTAATAGCTTGAATTCATCACTCAGAATTAAATTTCAGGATCTATTATAAGACATGAAACACACAAAGAGGGAAAACAATTCAATTCAACAATTATGTGTTTAATACAGCTCTTAGATTTATTGCACTTAATCCCTCACTTTACTATTAAATGACTATTAGAAAAAGAAGAGTATAAAAACCTCTATTCATAGAAAAGCAAACAAAAAATCAAATGTGTATATGTGTGGATATAAATAAAGAATCATATTTAGTTAATGAAAGCATTGTAAAAAGCATGCTGCATGAAGTGCTTTGTAATATTGTATTATTCATTATTTTTTGTAAATCAGGACTTGGGCATATGGAACATAATGGGGAATCTGAAGGGATGATAGCTTCTGTTTAAAACACTCAATGATCTCAGTTTAATAAGAGAGATAGCAGCCAACATAAGAAAGGGAGAAAGTAGAATGGGATAGTTGTATAAATAGCCACATATAGGGTAATTATTACCTAAAACTACCCAGAGTGCATAAGCAAAAATCTTCATTCTTTTAAAAATTTAGTTCAATAATGCCAGCCATGGGACATGGAAATCATTATCTTGGCAGGGTACATCAGCAATGTCAAAATCGGAAGAATGTACACATACACCTGGTTGTATTTCTGAATCACTTCTTGAATATTTGCAATAAATGTTTTAAGTCCAAAGCTATTTCCCCTAAAATACCCATATTAATGGATTGACTACACCATCATCAAATTTGCAGATGAGTGGCATTGTTGACATACCTGAAGGATGGAATGACATGCAGAGGGATCTGGCCAAACTTGACAGGTGGGCCCATGGGAATCTCATGATGTTTAACAAGACTAAGTGTGAAGTGCTGCACCTGGGTCAGTACAACCTCCAGTTTCAACAAAGAGTGTGGGATGAACGGATTGAGAGCAGCCCTTCTGAGAAGGACTTGGGGCTGCTGGTGGATGAGAGGCTGGGACTACTTGGAATGAGGGGACACCAAGATGATTAGAGGGACATAGCACATCTTCCAAGGGGAAAGACAAAGAGAACTGGATTTTTGCAGCCTGGAAAGGAGAAGATGAACCAATAGGTTGAACTCATTGTGACCTTCCAGCATCTCAAGGGGGCCTTCAAGAAAGGTGGAGACTATTAACAAGAGCATGTAGTGGCAAGGCAAGAGGGAATGGCTTCATACTGAAAGAGAGCAGGTTTAGGCTAGATATTAGGAAAATAAATCTTTATTGTGAGGGTGCTGAGGTACTGGAACAGTTTGCCCAGAGAAGTTGTGGAAATGTTTAATGCCAGGCAGGATAGAGCTCTGAGCATCCTGATCTAGCAAGGTGCCCATGGAAGGGCAGAGTAGGAACTAGATGATCTTTAAGTAACCTTCCATCCAAGCCATTCTATAAGTTTCCTAATTAATTTCTCCTGATTTTTTCATTTTTTTATTATTATTCACATGAGTTCACCTCTCCTCAAAGCAAAAAATTAAATTTCTTTTGATATGAAGTTCTAAAAATTTATTCCAGAATCTGGAAGTTATTTATGAATGGTCTTCTGCAGAAAAAAAAAAAAATTCTGAAAATTTCTGGGAAGACAGTTTGCATTTATTCTTCTTTGATTTATATTCAGTTTTACATTGAAAGATCATAGAATATTTTGAGTTGGAAAAGACTCGCAACAATCATCAAAGACCAGCTCCTGACTCTGCACAGGACAGCCCAAAGAGTCACACCATGTGCCTAAGAGCATTTTCCAAATGCTTCTTGAACTCTGTCAAGCTTGGTGTACGCCATTTCCCGGGGGAGGGGGGGCCTGTTCCAGTCCCAAACAGCCCTATGGATGAAAAGTCTTTTCCTAATACCTAATATCACAGAATCACAGGTTCAAAAATCACTATGTTGGAAGAGACCTTCACGATCATTGAGTCCAACCCAGCCCTAACACCTCAACTAAACCACGGCACCAAGTGCCACATCCAGTCTTTTTCTAAACATATCTATGGATGCTGACTTCACCACCTCTCTGTGCAGACCATTCCAGTACTTACCACTCTTTCTATAAAAAACATTTTCCTAATATCCAACCTATATTTCCCTTGGTGCAGCTTTGAACTATGTCTCTTGTTCTGTCAGTTGCTGCCTGGAGAAAGAAACCAGCCCCCACCTGACTGCAAGCACCTTTAAGGAAGTTGTAGAGAGTGATGAAGTCACCTCTGAGTCTCCTTTTCTCCAGTCTAAACAACCCACGCTTCCTCAGACGTTCCTCACAGGGCTTGTGTTCACCAGATATTGCGGTGTGCTTTGATGTAGTCAGTTGGTTTTATCAATGTTAGTTAGCCTTTATGCTCCCCCATTTATCCCCTTACAGTTGATTTGATCCAAGTTGTTTACCCCAAAAGTTCCCGCCACTTGGCTCCCCAGTTATCTGTCAATCTTCTCACCTCTCCCTGTTTTCTCCTTATTTGGTTCCATCAATCTGAATTTGTTTATACCCTTTTGGTTGTCAATCCTTATGAACACCCCCAGTTTCTTCCAGAAATTTCTGTATCAATCACTCCAGTTTAGCTTTTCTATTTGTCCCCTGACCTCGTACCTACCCCTGTTACATTACCATAGGTTGTGGTATCCCTCTCTGGCTTATCCCCATTGGGCAAGACAGATTTACACTCCTGTCTGCCTACCCCCTATTTAAGTTGCTGTAATAATTGATTTCTTCAGCATTTGTCACTGCACCCACCCAAAGGGCATCTTTCTTGCCCCAGCTGGGGAAATAAAGACTCTTTGGGCTCACAGACAAGTGTCCCTCTCTCATCCCTTCACCTCCTCTCAGCGTGCAGTTACCAAAGCTGCACCCACGAGCAGCACCCAGCACCATCATGGGGCAGACGATTCTCCCCTGAGGTGCCACCCACATGGTGGCCACACGGCCTCACGTGGGCTGTGCCAGCCAGATCCTTCCACCCGCCCGGGGCCGTGGCAGGTGGCTGCTGCAGTTGGCACTCCACCGCGGGGCTGTGAAATAGCCACAGAGGGACACTGTGCCACTGCCCCCCGCCGCCGGCCTGCGCCGCCCACGCCCAAGCCGCACGCCGGGCTCCTGACCGGCGCCACTGGCCACCACCAGCCTCGCTGCCCTCCTCTGGACACACACAACTCTCAATGTCCTTCCTGAACTGAGGGCCCAGAACTTGACACAGCACTCAAGGTGAAGCCTCACCAGTGCCAAGTACAGGGGAATGACCTCCCTGCTCCTGCTTGGCCACACTGCTCCTGATATAAGCCAGGATGCCACTGGCCTTCTCAGCCGCCAAGGCACACTGCTGGCTGATGTTCAGCCAGCTGTCACCAGCACCCCCAGGCACATTTTCCACCTGGGCACTGTCTAACCACACCGTCCCCAACCTATAACATTGCAGAGGGTTATTGTGGCCAAAACGCAGGACTCAGCACCTGGACTTATTAAACTGCAGCTTATTGGACTCTGCCCATCCATCCAACTGTAGCCCAAACCTCCCCTGACACAACTTCATACAGTTCCCTTGGGTCAGGTCACCAGAGAGATGATCTTGGATCTGCTTAGACTTTTCAACTCTCAAAAAAATTGGAACTTATAATTCTCTGAAGTCCAGTAGTTTAGAACTGAGTACAAAAAGATGGTATTTTCATGTTGACATAGAAAAGCAAAAATAATACTTGAATGTTTAGATTTCTAATAGCATATAGTTGATTAGTGCATCTAATCTAATTTCTTTGGTAGTTCTGAGCCTTTGATTTAGATAAATAAGTTTATATTGTTGTATTTCTTTTACTTAATAAATGTCAAGTCTGCTAAGTCAGGTTTGATCAGTAGAATTAGTAGAGTTTGTACATGTCTGAAAGTCAGAGGTAAATGAGAAGACATTATCTTTATAACTGTTTACCATATAACTTTTTCTTTTAATATCATCAATGTTTCTCAGTTCTTTGTCAACAGATTCTCATTCTTAGCAATTATATTGTTGTCACCTGAGTTGCACACTTTTGACAGGTATCCTAGCTTCATTATTTTTGATGAGCGTTTTTAAAATTTGCATTTAGTTTGTTTGACATTTGAGTATTCTCCCAGGGAAAGAAATGTTTTAGACCTGTGTTTATGACCAGAAACTTTAGAGAGTCTTTAGAATACTCAGATATGAATTTATGAAATTTGAAAAGAATGTGGTATTAGAGTCAAAGTATCAAATTGATAACAGAGGACAGAGACAAGGTAAGATGTGATGACAACAGTCACTTCTAAGCAATAAAAATATTTTCAGTCAGACAGTATTGCTTTGTATTGCTTTGCTTTGTTAAAATAATTTCTGATAAAGCATCTGTAAGGATTAAAAAAATAAACAGGGAAAAAAGGTTTGAAATGAATGCTTAAGAATGAAAAGACAACTAAATGCTCCTTATTAATTTCTGTATTTATTCAGACTTCTATTTTCTATTTAAGAAGTATCCCCATAGGGATAAACATTCAATGCAAGTAATTAAAGCAGTTATTGAGCTAGAGGAATTTCCTTAGAAGATTTAGGAGGCACAGGACATGTTTCTGACATGCTTGGGAGTGTGCTGGTTTTACAAGACTTGAGCAGGACACATGTTCAGCTGGCATTTTTTCTTAGTATACCCAGACATATATCTTCTACCATTTTTATATCAAACCTGTCTTAGTATATATTAAAGGAATAATCACAGGAATAATCATAATATTCATAGAAACAGGCATAAGTTCTCTATCAATACCAACTTTGTACTTTGCGTTTTCATCTGAAGGTACATAAAAGCAAGATGATTAAATCAAAACCGTGGCTTCACAGTCACTTGATTGTATCACCAGCTGCAGAATTCAAAACACAGCCTGACTGGTTTATACTGCTTAAACAGGATTGAGATGAATAGATAGCAATTGGAAGCTTGTCTGTAAATACAGAAATAAATTAGGAGGAAATTATACACTCTAAATGTATGTCAGGAACAAAAAATTCCACTAATATCATAAAAAAGTGCTTTCAAGAGAAGCAGAGCTGAAGTGCTTCTTACAGGTAAGAAGGTTAGAGAGTCAAAATAGAGAAGAGAAATGAAACAGTAATTAAGTAAAAATAAAACTTTCACCTATAAGCCATAATAGCTGCAATATAATTGTCTTTTTTCCACTTGAGAAGAATGAAGTTCCTTCAAAATCTGTACATTGTACAACACAGATTACTTTTTTTTTTTTTGCAAGACTGGCAAGACTAACTGTTTTTTTTTTAATTTTTTTTTTCTTTCTGTTCTCTCTTACATTTATTCCATCAGGATTCAAAATTATATTCCCTTGATATTTTCTGATTTTTAATGTTATGATTTCCTATGGAAATCTTTGAATTTGTAGTTCAATTAAAAATTAAAAAAATACCATTCTGATTTTTTTTCCAAGAGGAATGCTTTTTTGTTTCTTTTAGTTTTTAAATGAACAGCTGCTCTTCATTAAATAAAATTGAGAAGAAAGAAGGAAATTTCCTATTTTGAAAAACATATGCATTGTAAAGAAAATGAAAACATAAGCATGCAGAGGCAATTATGACATTAAAGTGATTAATAAAAGCTCAGTATTAAAAAAGATTATGCAAAGTAAAATGGGGATTTATTGTCTGCATGCTAATTTTAATCATTAATAATGTAGTTTTAAAAATCAGAAAAAACAAGGTCAGATGAGCAGTCTTCTGAGAAAGCAGTATGTATGGAATTTATTTGAATGAAATTGCTACTAAGCATCTTAAAAAGTATTTCTACATGTACAATACTTGTGTTGTGCAGTGGGGACTGATCATTTAACACAACTGCAGAAAAGGATAAGAGCATAACTTACCAGTTACCACACAACAACCTTTTTGAAGGGCATCATAGCACTTGATTTAAAAGCCCTTAAAACGCTGGGATTGAACATGCAGGTACCAACATTATTAGGGATGATCATTCTTTTAGTCAAGAAAACAATGTAAAAAATAATATAAATTAATAAAAAAGAGAAAAAATTAAGACAAAGTGAAATGGTGAAATAATGAACAGTGAAGTAGAGCTTCCTCTGGCCAGCAATAGCATAGCAAGTGTGCATTCTGGATGGATTTTGAAAGTCATGTGCATATGGAAGGTTATTAATGCAGCTGGGATTTTTCGCTACAGAGCCACCAGTCCTCAGAGAAAAAAAAACCTCTCCAATGCAAAAGGGCATGCAAACACCATAACACAGCAGCAGCTGTAACTCAACAGTCCCAGGACTTCACTGAGTTTCAATCCTTGATGAGATTTTCTGAACACTGAATAAAAATGAGTGTTTATTTCTGGACCTTTCGCTTTTAATAGCCTATTGCTGTCAAGAATATATGTCATCTTGCCATAAGATGAGTACTAGGTAACACTTAGACATAGATCCTTAAAGCAAATTTAAAGCTCAGAGATATGGTCTCACCTGACCTTAGTGTAGAATCAAGGCCAAAGCACTCCCTTATAATAAGCAATTCTTTAAATTTAATAGATACCCTTGACCGAGATAATTATTATTTTAATCTTCACCATAGTCTAAATTTTCAACTAAAGGTCCATTATGTGTTTAAAATGGTCTTCATCACCAACACACTCGAATTAAAATGAAATTCTTATTTTTCAGGCTTTCACATGCTGTTTCTGGAAAAAGAAATAAATTCTTCAGTTTTCATTTTACTGAGTGAATTTTTTACCTCGGGCAAACATTTTTATTTGAATATATGTGTACTGCATATATTTTCCTATAAACATAATTCTACTAAGTTTATCCTATTTTAATTACCCTGTAGATGCCAGGGCAGTAAGGAGTTAATGCATTACTTTGTCTCAAACACCTGTAACCATTCATCTGGGCAATTTAGAGCATCATGTACTCAGAAAGGGAGTACAAAAGTACGACAGCACCTTTCTGGAGCCAGTGTTCCCGTTCAAGTCTATGATGACAGAACAAGATCCAGCACATGCGCAGAATTGGCATCAAGGAGCAGGCAGGGCCAATGTGGGAGGGTGGGGTGAGGAGATATTGTGATGACCTAAAGACCTCAAAGTCCCCCTACCAATTTCTGGAAAAATAAACTTAGTGAGTTTTTCTTTTTTTAAACCTTTTTGACTTTTACTATTTTTTTTTCAAACCTTCAAATCTTGGATGCTCCCTGCACAGCAGGGAGCATACACATAATACAGTTTTTCTAGTTTTATTATATTTTTTGGCTATCTTAATTGAGTTTCTCAAAACTAGCTGGACTGTTTTCATCACAGCGATCAGATATGTAACTGAAATTAAATATACAGAGATGCAGAATAATTGACATCATAAACTGCTTTCTCCAGGATTTAACAACAGCCACTTATACTTTCAAATGTAATTGGTAGACCAAATTTTGCATCCAAAGATTGGTTGATCTGACAGATATTCTGAGATAGCTAAAAGTCTAGAAAAGGAATGAGACATAAATTCCCATATTCTATCTCCTTAGAAACATTTTTCTCCTCTGTATATAAGAAAATAAAGTTTATCAGTACATAAATAACCTAGAGTTTTGGGAGCAAGGACTACACTCCTGTTCCTGTTACACTAAAATGTTATTGATTCAGTTTGGTGATAGGTGCCTGAGCAAGTAAAAACAGATAAGGAAAGGAGTACATCATAAGGATCAAATCACATGGCTGCCATCGGGATGCGAAGGTGATGCTAACAGCAATATGGAGGCTGAACACACTAGAAAAATCCCAACACTTGGGAGAAAATGATTCAGTTCATTCTTGGCAGTAGGGTCCACAGCTGGCAACAGCAACATGGTGGTGTGCATGCAGGTTCTGGAAGTCCTAAGTGGCTGAATGAAGAAAATTGAGTGTCACAGAGAAAGTCTTGTCTCCCATTTCACTAAATATGTTATTGGCTACTATTGTGTTCTGACCTGGATAGATAGAGTCAGGCTGATGAACAAGTTGGGAAGACTTTATTTTGTGCAGCTTTTTTCTGATGTAAATCATCCTTAGTCTTTCGGATCCAGATAAGCAGGAGACACTTGCTAACTCTCCTATTCCTATGGTAGAAGATTGGGCAGCATGGAGTGGGTAGTGGGTAATGGAAGCAGATAACCTGGAATCTTCCCCATGGTATATCCATTGGTCCAATATAATTTTTAAAAAAACATAAAACAAAAATAAAAAATCAAGCCAACCTCTTATCCAACTCCTCCTGAAATTACAAGGATATTTACTTATTTTAGTAAAAAAAAATTCCAGGCAACTATTTTTTTTATAAAACTTCACTAGGATCTCAAGATTTTCAGATTTTGCTATACTGACATATATGGTTCTTATGCAGAAAACTGGTAATCTTAAAGTATCTTATGCCAAATATGTTAGGATTGTGAAGAAAAAATGGATAGTTAAATTTTAATACATTAACATAATATTAGTCATTTGATGTTGATATTAACATTAATGGTGATATAAATGAACCTGGCCTGCTGTGGAAATCGCTGTATATGTCTGTTTGGTTTGAGATAAATATTATTATTATAGCACTCTTCCCTCAGTTTATATTTACTTTCTTATTTATATTTACATTTATATTTACTTTTCATTCCATAACTAAACAGGGAGGATGTGACTAATAATTTTCATTTGCTTACTTTCTTTTTTTCTTCCTCTCCTCCCATGTTTTAATGAGAAATAGTTCAAATTAACTCAGAGGATGCTAACTGTAGTGTATTTTTCTTTGAGAAGGTTAATGTTAGGAGGACATTCTGTCTGGCTCACTTAAGAAAACATCACTTGGTATGAAAGATTAGAAAATTTTCATCAACACAGTCTAAAGAAAAGGGCTGTTGGATGTCAGTGATGGATTACTCTTCTGAAGCCAGGCAGAGTTCATTAGTTCTTGTGCCTTCAGGGCCCTGTTCCAGGTTTTAGCTCTCACGTGACACTACAAATTAGGCATACACAGTATGCCATACTGTAATGACATATTTAGTCCTTGCTGTGCACAACAGCCATGCATCTGCAGCAAGTGGCAGGACGTTTGTCAGTTTGAGGAGGCTTTCTGACGCACAGAAGGCATCCTGTGGCAAAGTCATTTGGCTGAACTGACAGCTACTGGTGACTATATTGCTCTAATGCATGTCTGATCCATCCAAACACAGTCTCCCATTAAGATATAAGGCAGTTTTAATTTTTCATTGGCCTATTTATCAAATATACTTGGCCAAATTCACTGACGATTTACCTGTGCCTTTTCTGCTGTAGTTTTTTTCTTTGTAATGTGTTTGTTTGTTTTTTTTTTTTCTTGTGGAGTGGAATTTTTGGGGGGCTTGTTTGTTTTTCTTCTTGGAGTAATTATGCATTACGAGAGTTGAGCTCTCTTTGCAGTTTTATTTAGGAAAAACTAAGACACTTGGATGTTTAATTGTGTGTAATATACCTGCTTTTGCTAGGCTTTTTGAGGTTTATGTACATATTTACTTTCAAGAATTGATTGTAAAGTTACTTTTAACATAACCTTTTAATAGGTTATGGCAAGGCGACCTTATACAAGTAATGCTATTGATCGCATTAATTCTTAAAACACAGGTTGAATGCATCATTGTGCTCACTTTATTTTTGTGATTTGTGATATAGATGTTAAATCACAATTTTTTTCTCAGATATGCTAATTTATTCAGCTGTGGAGTTTTATCTCATTTATAGAAAAATGCAATTTGTTGTTCTCCAATTATGATTCTTTTGAGCTAGGTTCATTTTTGCCTATTCATATATTAAAAAAAAAAAAAAAAACCAACAAAAAAAACCCCCAAAAAACAAAACAAAATTGTAAAAATAATAAAATCACATTCCAGAGCCACTTGCTTTAAAAAAAAAAAAAAAAAGAGTTTAAAAATGTGGCTGATGGAGTTACCTAATATATAAACTATTTCTTAATAGTTCTTAATCAATGCAAACACATTGATTTTGAGGTGAATTGGCACCTATGTGAACTCATGTAAGGAAAGTTATTTGGCTCAAAAGTATTTAATCAACTAAATTTGCTGTTGCAAAAGTCCATCAAAACGAAATAACAAAGTTAGTTATGAGAACTAAGAAGGAAAAACTGATGTTTTCCTCTCATTGCTTTAATCTATCTTAAAAAGAACCAAAACAATTTTAAAAGACTTCCTAATTTATATTCCCTGCTTTCAGTCTTGGAGTAAAATTATATTCTCATGGCTTCCTTTGATAATGTGTAAACTAAAAATATTTCCAAATAAAAAATTGTATTTGAAGTCCCAGGCACTGGAAAATATATGTTTTAGCTGAAAATTTTGAGGTGATATAGCATGAAGGGTAAAATTTCTAACATAAAGAGCACTGTGCTAAAATTGTTGTATAGAATCAACATGCAAACAGGAAACAAATAAATAAAATTATGAAACCATGAAAAGGTGTTATTTTAAAAGAAAATTGCATACTATGTAAATAGGTTTTTATGTCATGTCTGCCAGAGTATAAAGCATTCAGTTGCTTAAAATGTTACTTTCATAATGTTAATAATTGGTTTCTCAGTTTACATGTTGCTTTAACAGTTAATTATTTTTCCTGCATCCTGCTCTTTGTTTTGTGTAAAAAGTATAATTTTCTAAAATATAAATAATTTCTGTGCTTCAGGGACTACCCATACATCTCTAAGCAAACTTTTAACATCAACAAATACTAAACCTTCTGTTGTGAGAATAAAATAATAATCCAAAGTGCTTTATAAAAATTAAAAAAAAAAAAATCAGGAACAGTCCTTCTCTTATGATCTTCTTTGATAATTCTTGTTGTGTTCCTAGTCTTTCTCCTTGAAACACTACATTTTACACAGATATTCTTGTATAAATTTCGTTCCAGACCTGAATCAAGCAAAGACTATCTACAACTTGGAAGTATCGAGTTCCAAAACTTAGCCCTCAAACTTCCATTGATTACATTGCACTTTTCAATTTCTTTGTAAATCAACCTCTTTGAATCTCTGGATCAAGCACGTAAAATGGATATATAAAACTGCATTTAATGTAGGTGCAATCCATATAACCATTCTGAAACTTTAGCTAGATGAAAATGATTCCAGCAAAGAAAAAGCAGGAAAATCACCCAGCTACTTAATTGGACTCTTAACTCTGTTTTCAATCTCCCAATATCTTTGATGCTGATACAATTCTAATGAAAAATAAATAAATAAAATTAATAATTGTATCTGCATTATTTCCTTTAATTTTCCCTACATTTGTTGGTGTAAATTTGAAATCCAAACTTAGAATATAGGAAAGAAAGAGAGAGAGAGAGAGAGAAAGAAAAGAAAGAAAGAAAAGAAAGAAAGAAAGAAAGAAAGAAAGAAAGAAAGAAAGAAAGAAAGAAAGAAAGAAAGAAAGAAAGAAAGAAAGAAAGAAAGGAAAGATCAAGGTGTGTTAAAAAAGTGCAATTTGTACCAGAAAAGTGTGACAATGATTCTCTCAGATGAAATTCCATGATGTCTCACAGCGTAGGCTTGGCAAAATGTACTAGCTGCACAAATCGTCAGTTTAACAAAGACTACTCAGAGTTAATCTGCTAGGCCATGAACACAAGGGAACATTAGTGACTTTCTGTGTGGTGCTATATCTGTGCTACCTCTTACTGACATGTTTTTGAGTCACAGAAGACTATTGGTAGGATTGCAATCATTGTTTCTTTCTTCCTTACACTTTACCTTTTTTAACTTGAATCTTTTATTGTTCTGATTTCACTTGTCATGACCCATATTTGCTTGAATACAGCATCTGGGACATGCTTACTTCTCACAGGAAGTACACTTTCCTGCGTCTTAGATGCTTCTGGTGTCTTGTTTTGACATTTAATTTCATATTAATAAAGTGGTAGTGGGGACAGTTAAGAACTTTATTTAATTTTTCTCAATTATACTTAGTTTCTGCCCAGTTCTAAGTAACTAAAATATTGAACTTTTTTTAATGAAAAATGAAGTAAAATTAAATGAAAATGAAAAATCTAGGAGCTGATTAAAATTCTCTTGATCAGGATATTCATCCAGATGAAAATATAATTACTTATAATTGTATCTTATTTATGCACAACCACTGCAGTGAAAACTTGGTCCTGCTTTAAAATCAGGAAGATGCCATGATTTCTGCTGCAGCTGATGAAAGAAGCAAAATTTCTTAGATATATACTCTATATATAAAAAGCTATATCCCTAGTCACACATACTCTAAAATAATTTAAAGTGTATTATTCACACTTCAATCTGTTAACGTTCTGTGCATCACTTCTTAGCCTAACATCTCTCAGTCTATTATCACTTGCTACCATGATAGCATTTCCACCTGCAATTTGTGGCTGCAAATAGTCTTTTCCTGTGATGTCCCCTAGATACACTGCTGGGAAGAAAAAAACAGTTTCAAATTTTTGTTGCTTCATCAGCAATAGCAAATCCCATGCTACATAGTAAACTATTCTCTTTTTTAATAACTTTGTCTTTGAAATAGTGGCATTTGGTTCATTGTTTAGTTCCTGATTTAGCAGATCTCTGAACTTTACAGCTGCTGGAATTGCCTTGGCAGTGGGAACAGGCAGGAAACCTTACAGACAATTGAAAGTTAAGAGTGGAGGCATCATCTGAGACCCTTGATTCCACAGAACCAGAGGTTTCCTTCAGATATTTGTTCTTCAAATTGTGCTAGACAGAAACTAAAAAAAAAAAAAGTAAAAGATGATCTTCAACACTTATGAGTAGCAAGCAAGACTTAAGAACCTGATGTTTTTAGGAGGGCACTTAATGCTGCATTTAATCTTATGCCCTTTTGTGCCTTTTGACATTTCGTAAAGTTTAAATATCACCAGAATAAGCATTTTGCTAAGTAATATCCTTTCCCTTCTTAAAAGTCAGGAGAGAGAAACTAGTGCCAGTTGTTTTTTTTTTTTCATGTTGTCTCTTAAGCAAGTGTCCCTGGAATATGGTTTTATTCTTTTTTTGTCTTTTTTTTTTTTTTTAATATGTGAATGGGTAAAAATTTTGACCAAGGAACTAAAATATGTATTGCTCTAGGGAAAATGTCCATGAGTGAGATATTGCCCTTAACAAAGCAGAGAAAAGGCTGTCAGAATAGCACAGTATAAAAATATATGAAGGTCCATACATATTTTCTCTAGAGTGTCTTTTTTCTCTAATGTTGCAAACACGAGGACAGCAATATCACCCCTTACAATAAAATAGCCTATGACTCCACCTTCTTTTTTTTTCTGAGAAAAATAGCAGAAAATATTCTGATGGTTTTTTTGTCATTTCAGTTTTCTCCTTTGAGGAAAAAATCCCACAGTCAAGGAAAACTTTTATATGAGCATTGTTTCAACAGATAAGCACAGCACTTCTCAAATGTGAGGTCTGGGACACTGTATTATTTATTGTTTCTCTTTTGAGATAATTAATTTTTTTTTACATTTCTGACATAGTATCAAAGAAATTTTCTAAGTAAATGTGGTGGATTTCTTTGTTTAATGCCATTAATAATCATGAGGATTTTTACTTTTATGGTTAAAAAAAGGAGATTAACTTTTAACTACTATTTTCTTGTCCTTTCTTTTGATTTTCCTGGAAGGCATTAAAAAAGGAAAATAAAGTTCTGACCATAGGCATAATTTTAAAAATAATTTTCTATAATTAAGTCATCATCATCGTCATCATCATATATTATTCATTATTATGAGAATCATAATTATTACTACTATTGATGAGAGGAAAAAGTTTGTAATTTCCTACCTGCTTATCCCACTATAAATCAATCCTTTGCTTTTAGAACAGAAATATTGCCTCTAGGTATTTGTATTCACAGCACACATGCTCCCAAGTGACTATAAAGCCATCGTTAGCTGTATGATTTAAAATATGGTAACAGGGAAACACTGGAACTCACAGTGTTTTGTGAATGTGTTACAGAGAAGCAAATGACATTGGATACAGCCCTCATAGTATCACCCTCACAATAATGGAATTGACTGCTTATTGTCATGCCCTCGACTGCACATAGAATGTAATTATTTTCACAAAGCTTCTGGGATTTGAAGGCGCAAGCAGAATAAACAATATTTTTTATAGCAACAACCCATAGAACTGGCTGACAAAAAGTTTTAGCACCCAGGCTTAACATTCACTTTCTAAAAGAAATTATACCAAATAACTACACCTTGATTCCTTAGCTAAATGACAGGATACGAGGCAAGGAAAAGTTTCTTTGGCAAAACCCACCAGATGTCTGCTGGCAATACATTACAGCATTACAGCAGAGAGGAAAATGTCTAGGAGTTTCTTGAAATGTGTGGAAACAACTGGTGAAGAAGCCCACTAGGCAAAATTCCCTTCTGGACCTACTGTTTGTGATCAGAGAAGGGCTGATAGGTGCTATCAATGGTTGGAAGCCCTTTTGGGCACAGCAATAATGAAATTATAGTTTTTGATTATTGTAGCAGCAAGCAGGAACATCAGCAGAACTGTTGCCTTGGAATTCCCAGAGGGCAGACCTGTGGCAGACTGGTCTAAAGAGTCTCTTGGGAGGCAGACCTGAAAGGAAAAGAATGGGAAGGACGGATGTGCCTTGAAGAGGAAAACTTAGTTACAGGGACAGGCCAACCTCATTTGCCTGAAGACAAGCCTGTGGAGAAGAAGACCAGCCTGGCTAAGCAGACGTAGGGTTGGAACACTGTATTTTCGGATCTTGTGCAGATTATTTTGAAATTTTCTCTACCATGGTACTATGTAATTAAAATATACAGTCTAAAAATTATTTTGATACAATCTTCAAAAACAAATATGATGATGAATCTTGGAGAAATCTGTAAATAGAGAAAGTACACATTCAGGGTGCATCTTAAAATCCTCAAATATTGTGATATTCTGAATACTCTTTGATAAAGCCAATCATGGCCTTTTTTTAGTATTCTACAATAACTTTTGCTTTTGTTGAGAGATGACTTCTCACTTTTGGATTATATCTGAGCAATTTGAAGTCCAAGACATATGTTAAACCATAAACCATCCATTTTTAACTGTTTTTAATAACTTATTCCAAGTAATCGCTACCACAATATAATATGTATATAGTCATGTATACAGTGTGGATGAGATGGCTTGCTCAGTTCCATAAGTTTTGAAAACCATCTTAAAAGCAAAATTCAATTAAAAAATAATTGCATCACCCAGACGTAACAAAAATATCTATTTCAGCCAATAATCATCATGGAGTCATAGAAGAGTTTGGGTGGGAGGGTCCCTAAAAATCACTTAGCTCCAATCCCCTGCCATGGGCACTGACACCTTCCATTAGATCACATTGCTCAGTGCCCCATCCATGATGGCCTTCAACACTTCCAGGGATGGGGCATCCACAACTTTTCTGGGCAGCTTTTTTCAGTGCTTCATCACCCTCAGAGAAGAGAATTCCTAATATCTAATGTAAATCTACTCTTAGTTTGAAGCCATTCCCCGTTGTCCTGTCACTATGTGCTCTTATAAAAAGTCTCTCTCCAGCTCTCTGTAACCCCCTTATGTACTGGAAAGCTCCTCTAAGGTCTTCTGGAGCCTTCTCTCCTCCAGACAGAATAACACCATCTCTATCAGCCTTTGTGTTGCAGGAGCAGTGCTCCAGCCCTCTGATCATCTTTGTGGTCCTTGTCTGGACTCACTCCAATAGGTCTCAAGCTGAGACCCCCAGAGGTGGATGCAGCACTCCAGGTGAGGTCTCATGAGGACAGCAAAACTGGGCAGAATCATCCCCCTGAACCTGCTGCTCATGCTGCTTTTGATGCAGCCCAAGATACAGTTGTCTTTCTGGGCTGCAAATATGCACTAGTAATCTCCATGCAAAGGAAAAAAAAATGGTCTCCTGCCTTTATTTTTTTTTTATACTTTAGAAAAAAATATGGGTTTTGTAAAATGTCCTAAAGATGCAAAATTTGAGGAGGCTAATGACTAAGAAAAAGCAACTGAAAATGAGATTATATGAAACAAGCAATGTACCAAAAATTGTGATAATTTTAGTGTTGAATCTTGTGAAAGAGTAATTTCTTTTTAAAAATCATGTTCAATTAATGAGGAAGAGATTTCAAAAGGGTCAGGGAACAGACACCTCTTCTGTTGAAAAGCAACAGGTTCTCTAACTCATTTTCATAAATTCAAAAATCTACACTTCTGGGAGAATTGGGTCAAAACCAATTAACTTGTAAAAACTCTGTAGAAACTAGGTTAAATAAGTGTGGATGAAAGATCACAAGTATAATCCTCTTAATAAATTACAGCAGCTAATAACTAACCTTTCTGAATTTTAAGAGTTGTATTTTCTAAAAAGCATTGAAATCCATCCTGTGTAGATCATTAATCCAGAAATAAGGTAGACAAACATGACTGTAGCAAGATCTGTATCATAAAGTAATTTTCATTTCAGACAGGTAAATGAAGGGAAGAATAGAAGGAAGAGGAAAATAAAAGGGATGAACACTTGAACAGTACCTCTATACAATTTCCCAAACACTAGATGGAAATTTAAGCAGTTATCTGCATTTCATTTTTAAGCAGATTTGTACACCCTCTGTGTGATTCAGCTCTGAGGCCAAAGCAATGGTTCCCTTAACATCTTTTCCCTTCTACCACGTGTTAGACAACTGTCAAAGAACTCTAACTACTAGCTATGCATCAACTCATACTAGATAATGGGTGAAAACATCAACACCGCCAAATAAACCTGATAACACAAAGGGCAGTCAATGTGAAGGACCTTTTCTTTGGAAGTGTAATGAAGATGTGACTAAGAACCCGGTGAAAGAGGAAGAAAACCAAGAAGGATGTTATGGGTAGCTATGCAGGACATTCTCAAGTGAAGAAAACCAGCTACCAATTTGCATGTCATGGAAACGTCTTCTAAAATTAATGAGTGCACAACCAAACTTCTGACTAGCACTTTATGCTAAATAAATAAAAACTATTTCCACTGTAATAGACATTTCTGAGTCCTCTTGATAGTCAGTTGTTATCTACATCAAAAATAAAAGGATTTTTCTACATTGGCCCAAACTTCTGACATCTGAGGAGTCATCTGCCATGAATTGTAACAATTACGGATGTCAAAGGACCAAAATTCAAATGATCATTTAATGTTGTTTGACATGAAAGAAAACATAATTGAATTCTAGACAAGCAATGTCATGTTCTGTGAAATGATTGCTGCCTGGATGACAGCAATATCCCCCCAAAGAATTGCTGCATTTCACACAGAAAAAAGAGATGGCAAATAAATTAAATATATTTTTGTTTAAACATTGCATTAAAAGAACGCAACACAGCAATTTGACAAAATTGTCCTTCCTTTCTTCCTTTCTTCCTTCCTTCCTCACTCCCTTCCTTCCCCCTTCACTGTTTTTCTTCTTCTTTCCAGAAAAAAAAAAAAAAAATATGGGCTCAAAAGCAGACAATTAAATATCTGTACTTACTACCAATTTCCTTGTTTAGTTAAACCTTTTATATCTCCCCTTGATATTGTTTTGGTTATCATAGACAAGAACAGATTATTCAAGGTCAATGTAATAGAATAATTTAGAAGATTATACTTGCATTTTTAGACAGATTCTGTTATAATGGCTTGCATGACAGGTTATTTTAAAACCAGAAATTTTTATGTCATCATCATGACTTTTTGACCATTGTAGTTCTGTGTCAGGATTTCAGGTCAATACATCTTAGTGACGATTTCAATTAAAATTACTATGTCCTCCTTATGCTTAGAACAAAACTGTCAAGGACAGTTCCTGTTGTATCATGACTAAATTCACATAAGAATTTTGCTTGATCTGAAACCAAGTATTAAAAAAAAAAAAAAAAAGGATTTGAGATTTTGAACCAAAGATCATACATTTAAATGGATCATCTTTCTCAGGACATTAAAACATGATGGCTGTGACCCTGTAAAGAATCTGGAAAACACAAAAATTCACATGCCCTTTAATTGATTGTAGGAATAAAGAAGTCAAATGTCAAATAGAAGTTTCATACCCTGTATTCTTTGAAATATCCAATCCAAAAGACAATTTGCAGAGCATTATTACTAAATATAGATTCATGCTGCATTGCATAAGAAGGAAATATAGCAGTTTATTGACTGAAATATGGTGGTGTGGTTTCCACTGAAAAAGAGAAAATAAGATGGTCTACTTTCTGCTCTCCTGAGTTTTGTCAGGTAAACAGTAGCATAAAGTTTCTTTTTGGGGGATTTCTCTACTTAAATTATACATGTAAAAAAGTAAATGATAATTTGCTTAATAAAACAAGTAAGCAGAAAAAAATGCAAAACAAAACCACACACTATGCCACGTTCACCATATATTTAAAACAAAGACTGCAGGTTGTTGGGACACATTTAACAAATTATTCAGGGTTATAGATAAGTCTTGCTCGCCTAGACACCTTGTGTATTGATCCACACAGAGTACCCAGTATTTTGTGTACACCTTGCTCCAAATTCTGCTCTGGCCCTGGGTTCAAGCCTGCCTGGGAGTCTGACAAAGTCATGGATTATGTTCCAGGATGAAGCTATGTGGACTAGTTCTGAAGCATCAATATCTTCATTGACTAATATCAGGGAGATATTTTTATCGCGTATCCAGATGCTTTCCAAAACCAGGAAAATATTAAGACTAATATATTTTGGAATATTGACTTATTAATGTCAGAAGAAGCCTTCACAGGTAAGCAAAGAAAATAATATGATCTTGAAAACTCTAGTCATCTTTCCAGACTTAGGCACAACTATTCACTTGCATAAAATTAATCACATTTATAAATGCCTTCAGAATTTAACATAGAAAAGATCATACCCTTTCTAAACAAATTATTGTTGAATATGCCATGGAATGTGTAACTCAAAGAAGAGCCTTTTCTTTGCATTTCACACTTTCCTGCCTTGAAATATCTATGTCTTCAGATTTTAATAGTTTCTCTTTGACTATTTGCTTAGGATTCATTTCTTTGGAAGTTAATTTTTCATATATACATCCCAACATATTTTACTGAAAATCCCAGTGAGATATACAAAAATAGTCTCCTATGTGAAATTCTCTGTAAATCAAAAGCCAAATGTACATTTTTATGGAAATGATTTATGCAAAGCAGCTATTTGATCCATAATAATAGTCACATGAGAAAGAAACAATAGAGAAAGAGGCCTGAGAACACATGGCAGGGACACAAATGTAATTACAATCAGCTCTTATTTGTCAGACTTAGAAATACAAAATGTGCATTCACTAAAATAATCATAAAACAAAGTGTCCCAGGGTTTCACTCAATTTTATCCCATTTGTTTCTGAGGAATATGTAGATATGAAGAAAAAACTAATTTAAACACAGAAAAAAAAAAGGTAGAAAATTGTGTAAAATATAATCATGTATTTGAAACATTCAATTGCTGACCCAGTCAGATTTATTTAAAGCAAAACAGAACCTCCTGCATATCCAATTAATGGTTGCCATGGCAAATAAGAGTTCCCACTGCACTGTCTTACTACAATATGCATGACAATTGCAAGTATATCACTCAGAAATTTCCATAATGATATTAGCTGATCTATCCAGCATCAGACAATTAATTTTGTAAAGCATCAGGTGTTTGATATTTATCCTCATAAAAATTAAATGCAAACATTCACATATCATATGGAAATGGATTCCTTTATAATCACTGTCATGCCTTCTCTCATTAAGTATTTTTCTTAAAATTTACATTAGGATGGGCGACAGATTTTCGGTAAGTTTTCTGTAGAAATGGCCATAGTCAGTACAATATTTCAAGCTTTGAATAATGGCTAGTTTTAAAATTAGTTCAGATAAAGAGTACATTTTGTAAAAAATGTTTTGTCAGTGAGTCTATAGTGGCTTGTAAACATGTTTCTTGGTGAAATATAAGTTCATTCTATCTGTTTTTTAAAAGATTTTCTTGGATGATAGGGGCTGGATGAACCAGAGCAGCACTTAGCACTGCCAGATTTGTAAGGCTATACTAGCACTGCCAGATTTCATAAGAAATGAGCAGAAAGAGACTGTTGTCCTCCAAAATTACATCTTTATAAGGAATACATGAAACAGAAAAGTAAGGATGAGCCTAAATTTCCTCTACTTTGAATATTGGTATCTTTAAACCGTCGTGACCCAGTGTTCAGAGCTTCCCTTTCAGAAATTTTGTAATGGTTTTGTTTTAAGCAGCTCATTGTGGTATCTTATATAGTTGCCATCTGACTCATTGTGCAGTCCAGCCTGGAGAGTTAGCTGCCTCCAGGACATTGCTCTCTTCTCTAGGTTGTAAACTCATCTTTTAGCGGGACTAGTTTTCTATTCCTGTGAAGGTGAGTTTTGTGCTGAAATAAATGCTGGAAGTCATCTACCTCAAAGAGACTCAAAAAATAAGAGCAGTCAAGAAACCCTCTGGTTCAGAGAATTTGGAACAAAAGAGTTCTAGGTTCAAGGGTTTATAGATTTCTACACAGTCATAGTTTAATCTCTAAGTAATTCTGAGAGAAGGTACTAAATATTTAGTCAATTTCTTCTCTTAAGAAAGGAGCTTTCCTATATATTATGCTTAATAGCACATATAACATAGTGATGCTTCTTCATCTTAATCTTTTAGTAAAAATTCCTCTTCACAAAAAGCCTTCATCTTTTGAATCTTCAGCCTGCAACAGGTGAATAGAGAATGCGACTGGGGGGAAAAAGTGGAGTCATGTCAGTAAAGAGCTAAGCACAGTAATAAATTCTTGCCAAAGGACCAATAATGAAAGTGAAGGACTGGTAAATCTAGAGTTGACAAAATTATTATTATTAATAGCACTGCTTGTAGCAATACCAATCCTGCTCTTTTGGCAGTTTGCTTTTGATAAATTTCAAGAAACAGCTATGTGCAGCAAAAAAAAAATCATGTGGTCCATAAAAACTTCAGAGCTTCTCATTTTTACTCCTTTGAAAATGCATTTTTATGTCTATTTTATGTCTAGATGTTTAGATTCTAGTTTGGCTTTTTTTTTTTTTTTTCCCTAGTGTGCTCTTGTTTGGGTTTCGTTGGGTTTTTTCCTACTTCTCATCCACAGGATAACTTTGGTAGACAGCTTGAAGTGCAGTTTTATATGAAAAAATATGTCCAGAATCGTTTTGGCATATTTAAGCCATCCTATGAAAATTAAGACAGAAACTTTGAAAGAATTCCCTTTGGTATGAAATTATTATTAATAGTACAGCAAACTCTTCAAATAATCATGAACTCTTTGCAGGGAACAAAGAAAGAGTTAAAGACAGAATATACAGTTTGATTTTTAGATAGGTTTTTGACTATATTTGGCATCTGTAAAAATAAAACAAGCCAAAGTGCAAAATTAATTTTCATTGTACATATTCAGATTCATAGCATTAACCCCCAAACTACCAAAATCTGAAGCTGGCTGTAGTCAGCAGAAGTAGATGGAAAATCTGGAATCCTTCTTAACATTTTTTACATAGAATTTTGCAAAGCTTTTAATTTTAATGTTTTTTACATACTGTAACCAATAGCTTCATTTAGCATTTAGCAGTTGGATGCATAATATTTTTTTTTAAATTAAAGAAACTATTTTTGCTTGAAGTTACTTCTAACGCACCGGCTGTTGCTGTTATGACTGCTGCCTTCATCATCATCATCAACATCATCATCATCATTATCAGCATAACTATAAGTACTTTTAGAAAGATAAATCAAGGAAATACAACAGGGGAAATACAGATTGCCAGGACATAGGGTTTTCCTTTGTCAATGAATCTTGACAGTATTACCTTACTGCATTGTGGCAAGCTTACTGCAGCAGATTATTTACTGTCTTCTGATTAGATTTGTCAGAAAGAATGGTGATTTCTTTTTTTGCTCTTATGAAAGTTGTAAATAAAAGAAATTATGTTACCTCTTGACATTTTCTACATAAAGTAGAAAATCAGGTTTTTTTATATGATAAGTAGTCTAATTGAATTTGCTTCTTTCATTAAAAAGGGAACACCCACAACTCAGCAGATCCTCCTATTATTTCCATCTAATTTATCTAGGTAAATACATATTAAAAGCCAAGAATAGAAATAGAAAGAGACACTCTGAATATTAATTAGGTAACTCTGAATTAATAATATGGTCATATGTCCATTAGAGTTCAATGATCAAATTACACTGGCTTGGGGTGAAACTATAGAAAGGGAAAGGAAGAGGAAAATGTAGTTAATACCATATTCTGCTGCTTATCTCACATTCAATAACCCTATGCATATAATCAGCTGTCCATTTATAGCTGGGTAATGTGAGAATAGCTGCAAAACAAAAACACATTAAAATATGCTTCTCTGAAGTCCTAGCTTTAAATGTCACTGCAAATGCGAATTTAACAGCACTTAAATCTGACTCCCTGGTTCTTAATATCTCCTCAGGTAACATAAACATGAAATAGGAGTTTTTGCCACTGAAGAGGAAAGAACACAAGGCATAAGTATCTTGGATTACTTCAAATATCCCTTCCATTTTATTAATTTAATAATTAGGTTAAAAATTAATTTAAAAAATTGAATTTAATATTCAAGTAATATTTCATAAACACAATGGCCATAGTAGTGCCCAGTCAAACCACCCAAACACTATGGAAGTTCACATGTTTTTCCTAGAGACAGAACTAAATTTCTGACACATCAAGATTTAGTGTGCAGTTACAAGTCTGAAGACCTAATCACCTATTCACACACGCATTGTTTAGACCTCAGGGGAAAGAAGGTTGTAAAGAGGCATTCTATATTCTAACACTTTAATCTTCCCAGATTCAGATAGCTAAGACAACTATTTTGAGTAAGTTGTTTTGAGCCTAGAACAACTGATAGTTTTCTTCATGATCACCTAGAGCAAGACTTAACTTGAAGATAAACTTTTTTCATGATGTGGAGGTGTTCTCAAGTACAAACATCCTCCATTACTGTCATTAGGTTTCTCTTCATGTCATACTTTTGAGACCAAATACTTTCCTTACCTAGTGCTCTGCAGTTCTATAAAAAAAACTTAGATGCAAAATTTTAAAGGTTTTTCCTCTTTTTTAAAGTCTTTTTCCTCTTACATTACTGTTAAATAGTTACGCACATTTCTCTTAAAAGAAGGCTGAACTTAAAAAGCCTTAATATTACAATAAACTGCTAATATTTCACTTCATTTAAAATGTAAAATTGATTTTTGTGGGAACAGAATTTCACAATAACCACTGAAAGCTATAAATATGCAGAAATGTTGCCAAGATTATACCAAAGAACATTAATTAGAAACTGAATAGCTTTTAATCTGGTGAAGTCTTTGTTTCTACAGATTGACAAAATTGCTGTTTGAATGTAAAACAGAACAGTTCCTGATAAAGCATGTGCACATCTGATCTTCATCTGGGAAACAGAAAATATTTCTGAATACCAAGGTTTTTATTCAGTAATGCCTTTAATATAAATTTAACATATAAAGTCCTCAAGTGCTGAGGAGTTTGCATTATATATTTACACATCTTTTCCAAAAGGGATTAATTTATGCAAGCAGCCATTGTTAAATATTTTATTGTTGGGCCTAGTTTTCCAGAAATTATAGATAACAAGTCACCTAGTACACTTGTGCTTTTTTCTCACTTACCTAAAAGAAATACTGTCTTAAGTCTGTTAACAATAGGATATTGAATACAGTGCAAGAGTACATTTGGATCATCAGCTGTTGCAATATGAAAGTAGTGAACTAGAACTATCTGTTACTGTAATAATAAAGTAATAATTGAGAAATGATCAAGGTTTCCCTCACTGACTGGAAGTCCTTCTCTATTCTTTTAAATTTTTTATTTGCCCTTTTTTCAATTATCTCTTTATAGTCTTTAGGGCTTTTCCCACCATCAAAAATTAAAACAAGTCATTATTTAATAGCATGGTTTCTCCCCCATGGGAGGGGGAGAAAATGTGAAAGCAACTCCTGGACATACTAACGTATTTTTTTTCTTTTTCATTTGAGCCTTTACGGGCCTTTCCCTAAAATCAAATTTAGTGACATGAGTTAATATCTCAGTAATATGAGGAATTTCTTATACATCACTACAGTGCCTATCACTTTGTGATTTTTCTGGTCTACAGAAAACTGTTCTGAGGATCCCTTTTTATTCTGTTAATGCACAGTAAAGAATCATTTAAATATGAATTAAAAATAAAGCTAATAAATCTACTGAAAAGAATCAAAAGGTTTCCTTTAAACATTAAAAAAAACAAAATTGATAGGAAGGTGATTGGCCTGAGTGGATCATCTATTTATTATCATCTGGATAATGTTCCAAATGGGTCCACAAATTGATTTGCCAGCAATGGCTTCCCAAAGTAATCTGATGGAATTCAAAGAGGGAAAAATTAAAATGAATGAAGGAAGAAGTGAACTATCTGTGTTTAATCTTCAGTTTCATCAGAAATCGATTAACTAGCTGACTTTGGGTCCAAAAGAATTAATTATGCTCAGTCTCCAGTATAATTAACAACACTATGGCCATGTCCCAAAATATTCATTAAACAGTCAGGAACAATATGAAATTCAAATTAAAATTGGAAAAGAGATTAAATAGAAGTAGTCATCTCTAAAAAGAATCATACTACATCTGAGATGAAATCATTTAAGCAATACAAAATATGGAAATACATTTTGTGTTACATTCGATTATCATTAATTCCAGCACTGCAAGCTGGCAGCTATTTTAGGCTCATTACAAAGCCTAAAATGGCCTGGAATTTTAATAGAAATCAATCCTCATTGGAATAATGGGAATATGAGTCAAACTTACAGGAAGTTAAGTTCTAAAATTCAAGTTTTCTTTTTAATTCTAACTTCAACTAAGGAAATTTGCATTCTGATGTATATATATCATTAATTTGAAACACTAAGGAGTATGCACATAGATGGGCATGCAAGGAGAGAAAGAGAGAGGAAAAAAGATGGAGCTTAAATACATGCTTTGGAATATCTATTTTTCAAATTTCCCAAGCCTGTTGATCTGAATAATGCTGCCACGTGCAATATGGAATTTACTTTCAGTTTTCTACTCGTGAGTTTTTTCCACCCGTGTAATTTTACACTGCTATATTTGGTACATTATTTTTCTAAAGGTTAATGGTTTTTTGTCAGTAAAAGCCAGGTACTTTTTGCTTTGCGTTTTTTCTTTTTAAATTCAAGTATTACAAATCCTCTAATTGTAACAATTTCTGTAGAAAATAATTGCAGAAGAGCAAAGGTAGCTTCATTTAAAGTAAGTCATCTTGGGGGGGATTTATGTTTTACACCAAAGGTTCTTTAGAGGAAAATATTCATGAGCAATTCAGGAACCAAAAAATCTGGTATGCTTGTCATTACTAACCAAAATTAAATCTTCAATTATTTTATACTTTTATTTTTAGGGTTTTTTTTTTTATCAAAGTCACAGAAAGCACCTGTTCTTAATTATTGATTGCTTATGCAGATCTCATTTTTGCTTATGACTGACACCTTTACTAAGACTGTTTAATAAGACTGCATCAAGATATTTGCATTTAGAATAAAAAAATGTTGGATTATTTAATAGTTTGTTATAGTGTCAGCATTCTTCATGTCAATTTTTCTCTTCTTCAGTCCTTTAGCTGGCTTGACTAATGACTAATCCACTGACATAATTTTGACATTGCAAGCAGGTTTGAACTTTGTTTCTGTGGTGTGTTGATGCTGGCCGGACATCATATGTCACCAAAACTGCTCCATCACCTCCCTCCTCAACTGGATAGGGAGAGAAAATATCATGAACAGCTTGTGATTCAATGTCAGGATAGGGAAAGATCAGTCTGCAATCACAGATAAAACAGACTTTATTTGAGGAAAAATAATATATTAGCAATCAAGCGAGTGTAGGGTGATAAATACAACTGAATCTTAAACACTTCCCCTCACGCTTCCCTTCTTCACAGGCTCAACTTTGTTCCTGAATTCTTAACCTTCTTCCTCCTGACAGTGCAGTGGGATGGGGAATGGGGCTTGCAGTCACATTGACTCCGCTGCTCCTTCCTCCTCAGTGGGAGGACTTGTCACACTCTTCCGCTGCCCCGGCTGCAGTTCCTCCCATGAAAGTCCTTCAACAACGTCTCCAGCATAAGTCCTTCCCATGGGCTGCAGTTTTTGACAAGCTTCTTCAGTATGGTCCCTTTTCAAGGAATGCAGTCTTTCAGGAGCCAACTGCTCCCTCTAACAGGGCATTTCAACCAACTGGATGTCTGCTGGAAAAGCAATACAGTTGGTTGGATTGAAAAGCAATCCAGAGGGTTCCTGGAATTCATCAAGGGTAACTTTCAGGTCAAATTATTATACAAACCAACAGGAGAAGACCAGACCTGGTGCTCACTAGTTCACCCGAGCTCATTAGAGATGTTCAGATTGCTGGCAGTCTGGGCCGTAGAAACTGTGCCCTGGTTGAGTT
This sequence comes from Lonchura striata, assembly GCF_050655825.1. Taxonomy (NCBI): domain Eukaryota; kingdom Metazoa; phylum Chordata; class Aves; order Passeriformes; family Estrildidae; genus Lonchura; species Lonchura striata. The sequence continues at coordinate 102,545,539 of NC_140704.1, forward strand.
CCTCATGATCTTGAAGAAAAGGGACCTTTCTAATAGTAAAGTCAGATCTCAGAACTTTAGGCCACGTGTCTTGGAGCAGAGGAGCTCCTCTTCTCCATGTTTAAAAAGTAAGACAAGGCAGGCCAGAACTCAATATGGCTGAGCAAGGATCTACTTCTCACACAGAGCAAGAAGGAAATACACAGACAGTGGAAATAGGGATATGTGACCCAGGAAAAGAACAGGAATAGAGTTTGAATGTGCAGTTATAGGATCAGGAAAGCTAAGGCACTATTGGAAAAGGACTTGTTAAGGGATATAAAGAATAATAAGGGATTCTCTAAATACACGGGTGAGAAATAAAAAGCCTGAAGAAAATTAAAAAAAAAAAAAGAAGAGTGAACCTGCACAATGAATGAGAAGGGAGAACCAATAATACAAATATGGAGAAGACTGATGAATTAATTGAGTTTTTCACCTCAGTCTCCTCTGGCTGTCAGGTTTCCTATGTCTCTCAAGTACCTGAACCTTTGGATGGGAACTGCAGGGGAAAAGTTCCTCTCACTGTAATCTAACAACAGGATTGGAACCCCTTGATGAAAATAAATAGTCACAAGGCTATGGGTTCTGATAAAATGCATTGATGCATCCCAAGGTTATGAAGGAACTGGCTGATGTTGCCATGGAAAGTCACAGCAGTCAGGAAAAGTCCCTGGTGACTGGAAAAAGCAAAACATTAGTCTGATTTTTATAAAGGGGATAATGGAAGCCCCAGGGAACTACAAAGCAGTAAGCCTCACCTTTATGCCTGGGAAGTTCATGGAGCAGATCCTCACAGAAGAAACATTAAAGCTCACACAAGACAAAAGGGTGATCTGAGGAAGCCAGTATGGCTTCACTAAGGGAAAATTGTTCCTGACCAAACTGGTGGACTTTTATGATTGACTGCAATGGTCAAAAAGCATAAACTGACATCTTCTACCTGGATGTCTTCTACCTGGAATTCTGTAAGGCCTTTGATAGAGTCCCACACGACCCTAAGGTGAGAGGATCAGCAGAGACAATGTGTGACACACAGGCCCCATTTCTGTCCTTTGGTGTCACGGTGGGGGAGTAGATAAAGAAATCTGGAGTGAAGTTGAGCCCTGGAAGAAGGGAAGGGTGGAGAAAAAGTATTTTTTTTAATATTCTGTTTTATTTCTCATTACATACCTCTGATTTGATTGGTCATATATTAAATTATTTTCCCCCAAGGTGGGTCTTTTTGCCCATGACTGTAACTGATGAGTGATTTCTTCCTGCTTTTATATCAACCCGTGAGACTGTCCTTATATTTTCTCTCTTCTCTTCCAGCTGAGGGGGGAAGGAATATTATTATTTAGATAGAAACCTAGTGTCCAGGCAGGGTCAACCCATCATAAAGCACCAGGAAATTACATCAAAAAGTCTGCTCTCAAAAGAAAAGTATTCTCTGCTATGCTATTGCAGTGGTTCTGTGTGAGGATTTTCTATTAAAAAGTAATTATTTATTCATTGCAATACTTGAGAATCCTTCCCTGATTTGAGATGGAGCCTGCAACACTAAACAATAAGACAAAGCTACTGAACCTCTGAAAATCTTTTATAAATGCTTATTTCACAGAAATTTAATTAGATTGATTAGGATTATTGAGCTGTGCATGTGATATTCCCCTAGAGGCCACTCCTTCTCATAAATTTCCTGCAATAATTAAACTTTAGTAGGACACTCAGCTGTAACTTTTAATGGTCACCTTGCCAAAAAACTACTAGGAAGGGAAAGTTGAATATATAATTTCTGAAAGCCACACAAGCAGAGAAAACATTATTTGGAACAAAGAAAGGACTTAGGAAAATATGAAGGATCCACTGATTTTTTTAAATATCAGAATCTTCTGTAGCAAATAAGTGTGCTCATCAGATGGTAATTAATTATCCAGACTGTCCTCAAGGAAGACTTCTTTGAATGTTTAAATAAAAGTTACAAAAAAACCCTCCCAAATAAACACAGAGGAACTAATCTAATCCTCACATTATATTTCTGTGTATAAGAAACTTAAAAAAATAGATTAAAAATCAAACAAAATTGTGCACTGATCCAGAGATCTAAAAATGTATAAATAAATATTTCTGGGATGTCTCAAGACAACTTCAGACCTCAAAATTTTATGTTATTTCTGATTTAGGATTTACAAAGACAGCTGTCTTTTTTAATTCAACATTCAGCTTAGGTCTATATGATTCTAAGAACATACAGCTCTCTTCAGATATGGTGTGAGGTTCACTGTTATGTGGTCTTGGTATAAAAATTATTTCTAAGTGTAATCTAGTTATGCATGTGTTGTGTACAGAGTCATTAAAATGAATTAAAATGAAATAACCACCAGATGATTTGTACCCTACATTATTAGTGGTTCTTAACAGAATTGGATGCATGGTTTAGATAGTAGCTCCTTCTAATTTCCAAAGGACATCTTTTTGGGGGAAGTCTAAATGGTAAAAACTTGGCCCCATTTACTTCATTTAGCAAAACTGTCAAGGTAGTTTGTCAGTCTACACTTAGAATTCCTGAACTGGAAGCATTAACCATAGCATTAGAATTTTTGCTTGTATATTATAAAAAACAAGAAGTATTATTCAAGAATACTTATACTGAATACTTATACACAAATTTCAGTTAAATATTCTTAGCATATTCTTTGCCTTGATCTAAATATATTTCCCTTTCTTTTTGTAAGAATATTTTAACATAAAAACATTGTCTCATTATTCAAATTTTATTTTGATATTATTGAAATAATTGAATAAAATGAAATTATTATTTTCATTGTTTTGTTATTATTCACATAAAATAAATATATTAATAGAATAAGGAAATTAATTGTTGTCTAATCAAGAGCCTAAAGCAGTAAGGCAATAGTATCACAGTCTCTTACTTATATATAGGTGCTTCAGGAGTGTACATATTTTTTAATAGATGGCAGTTAATATGTGCCACTTAACCTTTCACATTTCAGGCTTCTTTCAACACTAGATAAAAGTAATCATGCTTTCATAGACCTGATTCTGGATGAAGAGAAAATCAAGACATCTCACATTTTTACTGTGGGGAAGATAGTCAAGTATAAGCCAGTATGGCCGAGAAAATTATTTTCTAACATTAGATGTAATATTTCCAAATCCTATTTAACCACAGAATGACAACATTTAAATTTCTTTAAGGCAACATAACAGAATTTTCAGTGGGTTGTCATTCTGATGTAACAGAGGACTTAAATGTAGTATGCAGTACTGGGGTCTGAAGTAGTCACAGCAAAAATTATTTGCTGGCTTGTTTTCTGATAATCTTGAATAAAAAAGCAGAGCTCTGAAATACATTTCAAATATTTTATTTTCACATCTAATATATAATTTGAATGGTCGTGTTAAAAAGTAAATTATCAGGTAGATTGGATTTAAAGAATGGTCAGCTTTGTACATTTCAAAGCATATATGACAGTCAATATGGAAGCAGGTATAAAATATTTTCATTGTACCAGCTTTCTTTCTTTTGAGGAGATATGCGAATATATATTTAATTTATTTTTCTTTCTCTTTAATAATGTATTTCTACATTTTAAAAATTAGTATGTCCATAAGTTCATGTCAATATAGTGGCCATAATCTATAACTAAACCAGCCACATTTACTACAAGCAGAGATGAAAGCCCAGGAAAATTTCAAGCAGCCTAGATATCAGGAGACCAGTAGAGATTTTTACAATGCAATATCACTATTTTACAGCTGCTTATCTAATACCAGACAATTTCTAAAGCCATTTTGATACTTGTTAGATGTGTGTGGACAAGTGTGAATGGGTTTGTTGAGGGGGTCTTCACGTACTTCTAAAGCTTTAAAATAGGGTTCTCTCTGGACCACACTCACATAGTAGTTTGGAGAACTTGTAGGTAATGTTCCTGCCCAGCTGGGTAATTCTATGCACTGTGAAAAACTGACTTTTATGGTGCTTTGAAATAATCTGGTCGTCTTAAAGGGTGAGAAACAGGGAAAGACTGACCAGGAGTCCTATTAGATATGAATCTTCGAATTCTATACATCCCTGGTAATAGCATACCTTCCTTGGTGTCTCCAGGTACACCAATATCCCCAGAGCAATTCATTGTCTTCTGGATGTGCTGTGTTGCATTGTATCCTAACTATTTATATGTATTCTGAAATCCTACTATGTTATTATAATTATAATTTGCAAAATACATATTGTTAAATCCTATTTGGGGTGGGACCCAGGGGAATTCCACAACCTCACATTTTTCCTCAATTAATAGGCAATGGACCCTCCATTTCAAAGTCAGTTTATCTTTTAACCACCAGGGGACAATTATAAAGGTATAACCTAATTTCCAAAATTGAGTTTCACATAAATTGACTGACTGACATGAGGATGTTGCAAAAAATCTTAGGCCCTTCTGTGCTCATACAGGGAGAGGCACACATATGCCCTGTTTTGTCTGATTCCAAAGATGTGTAAACCCCAAAATTAATTCCCCTGCAAGGTTTGTGGTATTGTGACTTGCATTCCCTGAAGCTGGCTTCTTGGTCTAAGCAGTCAGCACATTTATATAAAGGACAACACACATATACCAAAGCTACAATTATTTCTACAAAGAAAACAACAAAGTAACATGTTATATAAATTATGTGAAGAGTTTCCTCTTCCTTTCGAATTGAGATCTCCACCTTTAGAAAGTCAGAATAGAAATAATTCAGTCTTTACTATTCACTGACCAGCAACTGATCAATTGTTTGTTCAATTCAAATGACTTAACAATCTGTGTCTTAATAATGAATATGAGGTATTATACTCATTCTAGGTTGTTATGGTTTGCCATACTTATATGCAATATACTCACATTAGCAAAGATTTCTCGTATTCTTGCTATTGTTCTCTGTGATTGTTTTAATCCCACAAAGTAACTGTTCGTTCTGTAGTTTTTTAGTAATTACCTCTACCTTACTGCTGGATTCTGATTTTTAAAAGGCTATAGCCTCCTCTCCTATCACCCCATCCTGGTTGTACTCAGTAGAGGACAGTGGAACCTCTCCTTTTCTCTACAAGTTCTACTTGATCTGCTCATTATCTTTCCAAACTAACTAATAGCCTTTTGCCAAAAAATGGGAAAAAAGGGCAATCTGGCATCCACTGTATCCTGTAGCAATGAGTTTCACATTTAATTAAACAAAAATCCCTTCTACTTGCTCTGAACCCATGATCTGATTTTACTAGATGTCTTTGAGTTTATTATGAGTAAAGGAGTGAAGTAGTTGTTTCTTAATAATTTTAGCTAAACTTGTCAAGATTTTTGGATCTCTTACATATCCCTCCTAAAGTCGCATCATTTCTATCCTATACAGAAAGTCATTTGGGTCTTTATTATCCATGTTGTCCTTGTCTGTGCTTTGACATTAAAGGGAAAGGACGTAAAAAATAAGGATTTGAGAACTGCATTCATATTCAAGGCGTGAAGGCACAGACTAAATACAGACGAAGGAGAAATAAATTACAATGGATGATAATTAGGAATAGAGTATGAGAAAAAAAATTTACGTGGGGAAAAGTGTTAAGAAGCATTTATGTTGTGGACTACCCAAGCATTAAATATTCTATCCTCAATGCCATGAAATTTCAAATACAAAAAAATTGGAAAATTTATAACATTTCTAAAATAAGTATACAATTATTTAAGAAATGCTTTCTGGTTTTAAGACATAATCCCTAATTCTATTTAGATATCTTATTTTCTTATGTGCTGTTTGGCTTAACTATTCTTTCCTTCCTCTTCTTTTTAGAGACTGAAAAAAAACCTCAAAAATTAAATAAAAAAAATAATATAACAAAAAAAATCTATACTTTTAACCAGAAACATCCCAGAATCTGAACTTAGTATAGTAGTACTTTATATCAACATCTGGTTAATATAAAAAAGAAACAAAAGATCCAATCAGGAATTTATTTCCCCTCCAGGTTATATATGAGATGAATTATATGGTTAATGCTTCCTTATCTCCAGAATAATATTCAGGTTTTTGAATGAGAGCAGAGCCAGGTGCTATAAACTATAACCATGAGCTTGGTGGTGTCGATTTTATTATACTACAGGGCTCAGGACCAAAATATTTCATTCAATTGTTCTGCACCGACAGCATGCTCAGCATATTGTCACTCCCACTGCAATGCTTATGGCCAAACTTAGGAAAAAACACAACAGCTACTAAAGTGAGATCTTTCAAAAATCTGGCGAATAGTAACATCTTGAAAAGCCGAAAATTACAGCTGTTGACTTAGTAGTTGTTTTATTTTAGATTTTTTTTTTTTGTTTGCGATGAAATTAAAAATATTATTTTCTTCTATATTCTCTTCTTGTTTAGCAAAATAGGCACTTCTGGTATTGCCCCTCTGTTTCTAAAAGGAAGTGATAAGTAGGAGCATACATATGTATACATATGAATAATGCCATCAAATCTAGAGCTGCTTAAACTATAAATTTATTTTAATAAAGTTTAAATGTTCAGATGTATTGTCTGTAGAGCTGTTCATATACATTGTAAGTGCTTCCAAATGCTACTTTCTGAAGAGTATTTAGTATATGGAAAATTTAATCAGATTTCTTATTTCTTTAAAGGTTAAATTATGGGATAAACAGACAGTGATATACAATGATGCTTCTTTATTCACACTGCAGGAAAAAAAGAGGAATCAGTACTTGAGTTTATAGACCAAGCATGTGATACCTTTAGCAGATATGTTCACAATCACAATTTCTCTATATCCTATTTGTAGACATGGGATGATAGTAACTCTGTATCTCAAAGTATGATGCTGGGGAAAGGTAAATTAAAGATGTCATGATGCTCAGATACAGAGTAAATCACTGTCAGAGTTGTCCCATTCCAGGTGGCCACATGCTAGGTTATTTTTTACATGTTGGTATGCATGGGTTTGATTATTTACACCTATATACAACATACATTAAATGTATCCAAACTCAATACCAAGTATTAATGCTGACTGAGCACTGAATGGCCCACACCTCTGTCAGCAAATTGTCTTGGGTTTCAATTTCAGGCAGCTGAAGGAATACAGACTATCAGGAATGGCCCATGGACTCCCTCTTATTAATAATCTAAACATAAGCTTAAAAGTTAAAAACTTTTGAAAAATGCAAAGCTATAACAGATAATAATACAGTCATTATAAATGAAAGTTATTAAATAACAATATAATTGTTTAAATGTTAAAAACTTCACTTAGAACTGAAGTGCTCTTACATTATATATACTGATGGTTTGATGCAAAGGAACAAGTAAAATGGTCTGATCTAGGAATACTTTGTCTGAGGAAAGGAAGATATAAAGAAGGCTTGAAGTTGTTATAGAAAAAGAGATGAGATCCTGTTTATGTCTTGAATTCTCAGCTGCCACTTAGAACATAAGCAAATCAAAATAATTTAAAAAAAAACTATATATTATTCAGACATTGCTTTCATTTCACTTTCTTTCAGATATAAAAACCAATTTATTGTCCTGTACTTCATCTTTGGCTCTTCAGAGATTCATACAGGTTCTGTAATATATATTCCTTATTTCCAGTGAGAGCATTTAGAGTGCATAGCATTAAGGAAGAAGATGTTAATATACACAAGGAAATGAAAGTTTAGCTAAAAAATGAAATGTGAATTTACATTCCTATTATATTCTTTGCATTTTTGATATGTATACTTTTCTTTCTTTTATACATATTTTTCTTTTTCTTTCTTTTAAATTAAAAATAGCTTTTCAATTTTAAAAACCCACACAAAAAACCCATGAGTTTTAATTTTCATTCTTCAGACTAAAAAATAATTGTATTATATATGCACAAAAATTTGACATAAATTTTCCGGTCACCACTATTTTTCAGGATCATCTTGGGATTTTTCTAAAGCTGTTTTTGATACCTGCCTACAGGTCTTTCAAATATCTGATTCTCCCATATATAATCTTTATAGTACTAATATCAATCATATTGTTTTAAATATATTTTTGGAACTTTCTTCAACAAAAATGATATAATTGTCTTGTGGAGTTCCTCTTTCATATACATTTTTTCATAAATAGAGACTAGTAATTCATTTAGTCTGGTAAGCATATCATAGGCCAATAATTACTTCTAGCCATATATTATTTATTGATACAATTTTTAAATTTTTTAAATAAAAATTGTATATAAAAAAACCTTTTTTTTATAAAAAAGTTTTTATAAACACTTTTTTGCCTTTAAAAAAATCATCTTGTTATCCTGTTTGTCCCTTTTTACCACAGAGCAAACACAGCTGCAAGCATTGCAACCCTTTCTAATCTTCATAGTTAAATATTTAGGCAGGTGTACAAAAAACGTTTTTCTGTGAGACAATTCCCTCCCCCATTTCCCATACTTTCATGTCCCAGTATTCATTACATCTTTTTAGACTGCTACACATCATTGAACTTCAAATGACCAAGAAATAGCTTAAATCCTCAGATGTTATAAACATGAAATATTCTTTTCTTTGTTAGAAAAAAACTATCTTGAAACTTACCACAAAAACACAGAGAAATCCATAATCTCATGGGTGTTTTTGTTTCCTGAATAGTGGGAGATCAGACTCTAAATCCTTTTTTCAATATATTTAAACAAAAATGGAAATTAAAAGTTCCAGCAGCAACCTCAAGAGAAAAACTTATTTCATGACAGCCTGAAATAAAGCAGAAGAGAAGCTCTAGTTCTGTAATTTACCTTTCCTACTACTCCCTGGCTGCTACCCTTTATTAATTACATGCTGAAGCTTTCTTTTTCCCCATCACAACTAGTTCTCACCAGCTTAATTTATTCAACACAGCTAGTATCTTTGTGATTTTTAAAAAAAACTTTTCCAGTGCAAATGCAGTACTCTGATATATGCTGGTCACTGAGGGCACTGATTTTCTGTCTTTTTATTTGGTGTTTCTAACTATATACCATAAAACATTTTATATGAAAGAGAATCGCAAAGAAAATACTTTTGAAGATTCATATCTCATGCGGTTATTTTTCTAACAAATATCTGCTGCCAGGACTTAAAACTTTGCCAGCAGAGATATACTCCTAAAATTATAATTAGATTATTTTTTTGTGTGTGGGTAAGAGAATTCAGAAAGCACAAACTATTTGAGCTAGACTTTTGTCATCCATGTTGTTTCTAAATTGAAAAACAAACATGAATATATTTTGATTTTGATGAACCAAGTATTTATCTGTGTTGACAGCCACTATTACATTCCATTCATAAACCAATAGAATTTACCTTATATGGGCTGACATGTTAAATATAAATACAAAAAAATATCAAAGTATTCATAACAGAAAGCTTGACTGATTTTTAAAGACAGAGATGATCAGGCATCAGCATGAAGGAATGGTTCCTATTTTGAAGTCTCAGGATGCATTTCCTTACATTTAATAGATTTATTCATTGTCATTTTGGAGCATCTTGCAAATGATTTCACCAATATGATTTCATGCAATTATGATAAAAAAAAGTATATCAAGCCATGAAATTGCTTCTGACAAACAAACTTCCATATCTCATAATGTATTATAATACTAGTTCAATATTTGACGAATAAAAGAAGATTGAAGGAACAGCTGTGTTTGAGAAATCTAGGTTTCTTTCCTCCCTTCTGCTTGTACAGTAAAATAGTACAGAAATAAAACTTTGAAAAAAACCTGTTTCTTTCTCTTTGTTAACTCTAGTAATTCAAAACAAATGAGTAAGGTACCACTGTGCACAGCCAAATTTAAATCAAAGTTCTAAGACTTTTGGCAAGATATCTCTCTGGACAAAGAAGCTACTCTGTTCTGCTAATATTGCAATGAACACAATGCCTTTGTCACTCAGGACACTAACATTAGGACTTGCTGAGTAAATTATTTTTGGCAATTGCAATTTCTTTTTCTTTGTTTTTCTAACTTAACTGGGGGTGTAAAAGCAGATTTCATTACTATGTTTCTTTTGCACAAGAAAAAATTTGCATTATCCCAAGCAGACTTCCCATTACTTTAAATTGTTTACTAAGGCAAAAAAATTGAACTTGTGTTGCTTAAATTAAGTAGAAGAATTATAACTCTTTTCTGGACCTTGTTTTACTACTCCACAGTTTATCTGGTTATATTGAAACTGTATCAATTGATCCTGGAAATAGCATAATTAAAGTTGTCAGTGGGCTCTCCTATAACAGTACTTTTACATCACTGCATTTTTCTTCTATTGGTTATGGCAACTTTACAGACAAACTATTTTTCCCTGATTTGAGTCTCAATTTGGTATGAAAATTCCTAGTGCAAACGTCTGCTGAGATTGTGTATACTGACTGATCCATAAGGGTGCAAAAGTGTTAGGAAGGACAAGTAGTCACAGCCTGATAACAGGGAACTCCAGAGGGCAAACTACCTACTTACCTGTCAGGAATAAAGACATTTCACATCCAAACTACAGCTGTCCTGTACCATGTTAAGAGAAGGCAGAAGAAATATCAGAGGAATCAGATGTGACTGGAGAAGGCATCTCTTCTTCAGAAACTATGATCTGAAGAATAGGCAGCAAACTTCAGAACTGATGGAGTGACAATTGCAAGGAAATTTACTAAAAGATATCCTCCTGCTCCTAATCAGAATCAAACTTGAACCCAAATGTAATCTAATATAGGAACTTCTACACATCTAAGATATGAGCAGAGCCAAATGATCCTTATGAACAGATTGCAAACATAGTTTGGCAACTGTTTTTTTATTCCAGACCTTATCTGCATGTATCAGCTCTCATTGCACTGAATCCCAATTCATCTCTGCTCAGAACCAGAGTGTTAACACCAGCTCCTTTGTAGGAAGTGCTGCTTAAACCAAATCTGAGCATGAGCTCATGTTGTGTGCTGACACCAGATCTGTAGTTAGGGAAATATCATATTTTGGAGCCTAAATTTGGCTTGCATCACAGCATTTCTCACAGTACAGCCTTTCAATTATGCAGAGCTTCCATATTTGTATAATCTTTAGTAATCAAGACCTACTAATAAATCATATATGCAGTTCTCATTTTATTAAGGTAAAACAAAATTATTAGCATATTCCTGAACCATTAAGGTTCTAATTGTCCCAGTCCAGAAAGGAATGGAAGAAGTATGGAAGTATGGAAGCCTACATCCTCAGGTATAACAGTAAAGATGGCTGTCATGTTAGTTTTATCTGGCTGTCATATCAGCATAAAGCAATATTATTTCCAACACAATGACATAAAACCAAAAACTTTTTAAACTATTTTCAAAATACACTTTTTGTACAAGTTCACCCATAGAAGTTGTACAATAAAAGCATATTTTATTTGATAAGTATATCTTCGAAGAAAATAAGAGATTTAATCTGTGAAACAGATAACAAGCAAGCTGCAAGTAATGTCCATCTCAAATTAAAGGTTAGGATTTGACATGCTTCAGTGACCACAGACCTGGGGGAGGAAGTTAACATAGCTTTAGGAAAAGGATGTACCACTGATAAAGGCAGAATTTATGGGCCAAAAGGACATCTGGCAGGACTCCTAAGATAAAGAAGAAATTAATACAACAAACTCAGCAGTTGTGCTGAAATCAGCTCCAAGTGGGTAAAAGGTAATTCTGATCTCTGACCACTGATCCACAGACCACCAACCCAAGAAACCCAATGACCCAAAAAGAAGAGATAAACTGAGCATGCATACTAACTAGGATGAGAAGTGACAGAATCATCAATGACCAGAAGACAGAATACAGACTAAGAAGAGAACCATGTCAGTTGTAGCCAATGAAAACTAATCCCTTTGTTTGCTAAAATGTATAAATAGTTAAAAGTTTCATAATTGGTGTACATGATAGGCAAAGTGTTCTGCCATGTACCTCAGCACTGAATAAAGTAATGCTGGCTTTCTAACCTAACAAACTGCTTGGGTAGTATATTTCCTGGGTTTTCAGTGACAGACCTTGGGGAAGGAAGGAAGATCTCCATCACACCAGGCTGGGCACTGCTAGCAGCCACCCCATCAGTATCCCCACCTCTGCCTGCCTGGGGCAGACAGAGCTCTCTCACATGGGACATGTGGCCTGCACACCTCTCCTGGGTGTCTGGCATGGGAAGACCTGCCCCAGGGCATGGGTGTGATCTTACAGGGTCACAGGGAGTAGGAGAGGTCCAGGCAGAGCCACAGCACTGCATATCCTACAGGAGGGTCTGCAGGCAGGTGTCCAAGCACTCCCCAGTGACAATATGCACATCTGTAACTCACACGGCCTGTGTCTGTGTAGGAGGAGTGCACAAAACTGTGCAGCATTATACCTTTGAGGAATTAGTTATAAAAGACTGCTTAGAAATTTATAAGTATTTATTAACATTTCATAATATCTGCTGATTTATCCATTCTTCTAGTGAAATTGATCCTGGAAGAATCATTCAGTATTTGCAAGTTAATTGCGCGTCATTAGCAAGTCAAAAAACCATTTCAGATATGATTTGGTTAAAACTATATGAACTGAGCAGTTTTGCTTTGTGATAGCAGCCGCCTTCGTTAGCAGAAAGCATTCTGAGATAACACCAGAAAAGATTGTCTCTCTAAAATACTGGAGTGTTTCTGCTGGAACATAGGAAATCCTCAAGGACAGAAATGAGGTTTGCAGCAAAATGACCTGTGAATATCTGGATAGATCTGTAGACACAGTAAACACATACTGCCTTGCAGAACTTAATCAACCACTACTTTATTTCTGAAGAGGATGTTTATGAATTTCTTTGTCAAAAAAATATCCCCACATATATTCTGTGCTGTCCTTTATTTCTGCAGAACTGCTACTACTTAGGTTACATTAGTGCAAAATGAATATGTGACAGCACTTTAAATTGATTCCTTCTTGATTGCAAGATTATCCATTATTTACAATAGTATCTTTGCAGTTATGGACTCCAAACTGCACCATCTAATCACATATCTGGTTTAGCATTAAATGTTTTTACACTACAGGTTGGGTTTTAGTTTGGTTTTTCTTGTTTTTAAATGGGAGAGAAACCTTATTATAGTCATTGCAAACAAGGACCCTGGAGCTGTATTCTTTTCCCCCAGGAGGTAGTTGGCATTTTATTGCAACAAATAGCTAAAGATACCTTCTATAATATGTATGAATTATATATGGATTAGTATTTCATATTTTATAAATCCAACTAGGCTTTAAAATTGCTTTACAGGAGTAATTTTCTTTCTGTTGAACCCAAAAAACCTCCTGATAACTTCTTTTGAGTGCTGAGGGCAGAGTAGGACACAGGTATGTTAAGTTAGTTATATTCAGAGCAACTGTTCCATGTAAATAGAAATGTTCCACACAAAAAAAAAAACTCACAGCAAATGTAAAATAAAGGGTTAATCTACCACTAACTCAGAACTTGTTGGTTTGTTTTTCTTAATAATTCACGATTTCATGTCTTTTACTTCTTTTTGTATATTTTGTGCCATGGAAAGAAATTTTAAAATAAGACTTTTTCTAATAACTCCAGAGAGAAAACAAAACAAAACAAAAAAATTATTACTAGCATTATAATAATCAGTGTCTCTCTTGGCATGATATTTTCTTAATCTTCTGGTAAGAGAAGTATGATTTTAAATAATTTAAATGTAAAAGATGTCATCTGGAAGCCACTACAGGTGGAAAAAGAATATTTGCAAATGCATTAGGAAAGTAAAATGGCAGTTAATAGCTAAGTTAGTGTCTAATTGTTTTGTTTTTTTTTTTTTTCCTATAAAGAGAGTTAAGACAAAAGATAATAAAACTAACACCACTTTTATCACACAATAGGACACATGACTAGTACCTTTGGCCAACCAATGGCAATAGTGGATTTTTCAGCAGCCAAAACAAAAATTAAATGCTGTTTTAAACCAGACAGCTGTTTTTCACCTGAAAAAAAAAAAAAAAAAAAAAGAGAAAAAAAAATCAGAAATATAAAATTTAATCCAGAAGTTAATTAAAAAATACATTTTAAGCTAAGACCCTAATAATTACTTTTTCTTTTGTTCCTTTACAGACATTAAATGTATTCAAATCTGGTATTTACAAACCTTTACTCATTTTGAACTGCATTGTTTTATTGTTTTTAGTGGACCAAGTGCCAAAAACCTGCTATTCAACTGTGGTTATTTTTGTTTGGAGATTCTGTTATAGAAAAAAAAAGGTAGAATCCCTAAGGGTGAAGTCAATTACTTAGATTTTGACAATCAGGTAATTCAGAAAACAAGAATTTTTAGCTAACAAAGTTGTAAACGTTTGTGCTGAAACAAAGTGCTAAGGAAAAAACAACACTATTTTTAGTCACCTTTTATCTACCTTGACTCAGGAGGTGTTTTGTTAGGGAAAAGCCCTTTTTAACTAGACAGCATAAAAGCAGTTTCAAGTGGTCAGAACTAAAAGTTCACCAAAGCCAGCACCCTGTCTTCAGCAATAGCTGCAAAGAGAAACAGAAAGAAGATGTATGTAAGAAATGGAAAAGACAGATTACTCTTTCTTGAGTACTTGCCTATCTTGTAAAATTTGTAGTTCTGAAAATTCTTAAGCCTGTCATAATTTCTGTGCAACCTTTAGTGGATCCTATTTAATAAATTAAGTTCATCTTCTTTTGTCAGCACATGGCATTCTGGCAGCCATGCTCTTTGTGGACAAAGTATTCAAAACAAGTGACTACAATTTCTTGTTTTGACAGATTGTGGTTATTAACAGTTAAAGTTACTAGCATTAAATCCAAATCATATGAATATGTTTTTTCAAAACCAAAAGGATTCAGATTATGGGTAAAAACTGAAAGAGAGAATATTTAGGCTGAATATTAGAAGGAATTTGTTTACTGTGAGGGTGGTGAGACACTATAACAGGTCACCAAGGGAGGTTGTAGATCTCCCATCCCAGTCAGTGTTCAAAATCCTTCTGGATGAGGCCTTAAGCAACCTGATCTAGTGGGAGGTATCCCTGCTTATAGCAGGGTGGATTGGGTCTAAATGATCTTTAAAGTCTCCTCTCAAACCTCTTAACATTCTATAATTCTGTGATACACATTCACTTAGACCCACTGATATATAAACTATTATGCACAATCATGAGACTCTATTAATGTGATTTTTCTTTGTATTATGTTGGTCTCCTATTAATTTAACCCTACACTGTGTTTCTGTCATCTTTTATCTTTAAATAATTCTAGAAATTAGGGAAATGCAAATAGTGAATTAAGCACAAGAAATTCTTTGATTTGTCCAAATCCACATAGTAAGTGTTGTTTGACATTAGTGATGAATTTCCTAGGGTTTCTCTAATGTTCTTGTTATTGGAATACTTCTTCTGTAAAAGGAAAACAAGAACATCCATGGGTTTTAATTATTTCAGCCTTTTTTAGGATCCTATTATGATGTAAAAAAAATCTGGTTTTTCTTCAACTCATAAAAGGTATTAGGCTTTTGTTGTCCTCTCAGGCTTTTTGGTCAAGATTAGGACAGGTAGATGCCTTGAAAATGTTGTCTCTTTGTTTACAGAAATACATTCACTCGTGTCCTCCTAATTTGTCTTCATAAAAGTATCTTCTCCTAGACATCATATTCCCTTCTCTATTTTCTAATATTTTGCCTTTCTGAAGCATTCTAAAGAAAACAACATTTGTTCAACCTTTTACCAAAGTTCTCACAATCTTTCTTCATATTTTTCAAGTCCATGTCCTTTCTCCTTTTACAGACAGACCTAGCAGAAGCCATTTGTCTCCTTTGATGGTAATAATTCTTAAAATAAAAAAAAAACATGGTTGCAGAATGAAAAACAAAAGTTACTTCCATGAATGAATAGGCTCCAAGAAACAATTTCACAGCTAAATAAGGAATCAGTTAACTAGGATTTTAGTGGTTGTGGCTTTCCTTTTACACAGCTCTATTTGTAAATATCAGAGCTAAGTGAAAGGTACTGGTGGAGTTGGTCTCTATTTCTTGCATGAATGGTTTGATCTCTGAGCCCCACTGTAGCAGATATCTCTCAAGGGTTGAGTCCACTGAGACAGTGCTTTCCTTACTCTGCTGGTCCTTAACCCAGCACATGCACAGCTGCCCTTGACACAGTGACATACAGGGCATGGTGGACTGCAGACACAGGTCTAGTAACCTTCACTATAGTTTAGCAGCACAGGTCCACTTTCTAGGTGTAGCTGCCAGGCTGGGAGATGCTGCAGCACTATTTTGAAAGAGATGCTTAAATATTCATGATGGATGCTGCCATCATGAAATGTAGCATCAAAGAATGTCATGTAACTGAAAAAAACCCAAACAGTTTCATGGAACGGATTGGATCCCTGACCTTAAAGAGGAAGAAAGGTAAAACCCAGTCATTGCTTTCTCCTGTTGCCAAAGAAGATCTCAA
The DNA here is from genome assembly GCF_050655825.1 of Lonchura striata. Classification (NCBI taxonomy): domain Eukaryota; kingdom Metazoa; phylum Chordata; class Aves; order Passeriformes; family Estrildidae; genus Lonchura; species Lonchura striata. The sequence goes on from NC_140704.1 coordinate 102,562,045, forward strand.
GAAAAGATCTCTAAATATACAATGAAAAAAAAAAAAATTACAGATTTTCTATTTTATGTTCTAAGCAGTTTCAAAAAGAAGACATTGTTTTAATGAATAGCTTTAAAATTATGGGGCACAAATGTAAACTCAGATGAAGTGATCATGGCACCAAAATTGGTAGCGCCCAAGAAGTGTTTGGACAAAACTCTCAGGCCCATGATGTGATTCTTAAGGTTTTCCTGTGCAGAGCCAAGAGCTGGACTTTGATGATGCTGTAGTTTCCTTCCAATTCAACATATTCTGTGAATCTATGACTTTCAAAGTGAATTATAGAACCAGCTGTATATAGGAATAAAAATTTCTGAGTTTATGTACAATACACAGAGGTTTTCAAGATTCTTTAGGAAAGTCAAAATTTTGACATGTCTTTAGAGTCCTAAAGGTATTAACCCTACTGAATTTGAGTATTGCATAATTATTCATGTGAGATGATTATACTTAATATCAGCATTGATTAAAGTCAATGTCTAAATATATATACAGTTGCAAAGATACATTTCTTGCCCTTTCACTTTCTGTCTTCCAGTCATGTTCTAAAAGGGGTTTATGATTTTGTTCTTTCCTTCGTTTTAAAACATGGTAAAAGGAGCAACTGAAGAGATGTTGTTCACCCACAATTTCTTTGAAGACACATAGAAGTTAACTTATGGATTTTCCTCATAAAAGGAATATATCACTATAGATATATACAAAGTCAGCTTGATTCACTTTGAGAATAACTAAATGAAAATGATAGTCTTAAAATAGATTTTATCATAATGGTTTGTATTTTCAAAAAAAAAAAAAAAAGCTATTTACCACTATTCATATTGTAGACTTTTCAGGTCAATATTAAGATGTGGGAGGTAATCTAATTAAAAATCATCTTGCATAGCCTTCTTTGCAAATTGGCAGCACTTTCCCCATTGTAAGGCCTGTTATTCATTTATTGATTTAATAAAGTAGCATGCTTTATTGATACAACACACTTCCTGAATATGTGCTTATCTGTAATGGTAATTTGAGGTTAATAGAACCTGTATGTCAGTATTGGTTCAACTCAGCCAATTGCTATTACTCTTTTGAGGTTATAATTTATTCAGACAAGCAATACTCAGCTCTTCCACCTGAGGAGCTAAAGTACCTCTTCAGACATTGATCCAGGGAGTTTTCAAATTCAGCCATTATAGTTTAGTGGGCAGAAAGTAAAAAATTAGAATTTGAAAGGCTTGCATTGCAAATTTTAGTAAGAGTATAATTTAGGCTGAAAAAAAACCTCTGACCTTACTACAGGGGACACAATCAGATGTGTGGCATAGGCTTGTGAGGACCAGAAAGGCAAAGCAAAGGTTGAGATGTTGCTAGTAAAATAAAAAAGATAACAAGGATTTGCTCTGCAAGTTCAATCAGTTATTAAGAGACTGAGGAAAGGATGACTCTGTTGCACAATGCAGGAAAAGAATGACAAAGGAATGGTATAATGAATTATAGTCTTTACTGTCTTTTCTGTTTCAGTCCTCAGGAAGAGATCAGCTAAGACTAAATGACTGCTAGAAAGCTCGTAACTTCAAGTAATGGGGAAACAAAAAATGCTTCCTTGTGACCTTATTTTTTTAGATAAAATCACAGAATCAACAGATGTCTTATCTTGGCTTTCCTAAAGATTAAAATGAAAGATTACAATCTGCTAAACATGGAACAAAGAAAACTTCAACAGTGTAGGTGGAAAACTGTTGGAAAAGATAATCCCAAAGACTAATTATCAATAACTTGTGGTTATAATGGAAGGATATATCTATTGCTGTTCCACATAGGACATATGAATAGAGGGTGTAAGAGAATGTATATTTTTGAATTTATTAATAAAAAAGAAAATCTGAGAGGTACTACAGGGGCACTAGAGGACAGGATTCAAGGTTTCAATAAGCCCAAATTTGTGAAAAATTTGATAAAGAAAATAAGTAAGGTGGAAAAAAATTCTGTGCCTATGTAGGAACAACTACAGAAATACAAGAAAAGGATGGGCAGGAAAGTAGAATAGGAAAAATGTTTATAATGGATCACTAACTGAAGAAGAGACAAATTCACATACTTACTAAAGAAGAAACATGCCGTTTTGGGATGTATTAATACTAATGCATACACTCTGCTCAGTCTGAGCCATTGTACTTCAGCAAATGTGTAAGTCAGTGTGAGAAAATCTGGAAGAGAGCAGTAATTATAAGCTTTAACAATATGATTGACCTAAGAAGAAAAGTTGAAAATATTAGATCTGGTTTGCTTTTTGTTTAGACTTAGAATCACCTTGCAAATCTTTGAAGAATGCATTTCCTGACCAAATTATGATAAATGAGCTTATACTGCAAGGTAGACATTAGTTATATTTTAAATTTTTTTTAAGGCAAGGAGCGTGAAACACTTCATGTGCCTCCCTGTGGATTACTTATTCATCAAGGCTTTGTTGTAGCTGAATTTGATTTCTTTTATTCTGGAAAATAAATTTATGCTTTTAAAATCCCTTCCAGATTATATTTAGCTTTAGAAGTTCTAGAAATGTAGCTTGTTATTCAGAAGCTGGAGTCAGCAAGAAAGAAGAGAGGCATAACTGCTTGTATCAAGCTAAGATACCTTATCTAAGAAGTTGCCACATGAGATGATGGGTGAAAAAAGAGGGGCAAAAAAATGTTGTAAGAGTTATAGTTTTAGTGAAAGTAGTAAGCAACAATCAAAGAGCTTGGAGGGTTATTGGGACTAGTCAGTGTGGATTTGTCAGTGAGTTTACTACTCACAGTTCCTTGAGTTTGGAGCTACTGATATGCAAATTTTGCCATAGAAATACCAACTATACTTAAAAGATACAAGACTAAAATACTAAATTTACTGCTCAAACAAACGACTGGCAAATGAAATGGAAGTATGTAAGTACACCCGCTTAATATTGTCATGGACAAACAGAAGGTAGGCAGAATAACAGGCAATAGTGAATACTCTGTATAAATTTGTGTTAGTCCAAATGTCAGATTACCCTGAAAAAATGTAGATCACAGCATAAACCTGGATGTTCAACACTGGTGGTATAGATTTGCATCAGATAAAATAGTATAAAGAAACTCTAACACTATTTTCAAACTCTGTTTATTAGACCTCACTTTTGGGGTTTTTTTACATCTAAATGTCTAAGCATCTAAACAATTTACAAATGTCTGGATTTTGTCAAAAAAATGCAATGATAGTTCTCTTAGGTTTCAACAAGAGCAGGGCTTGTAACATCTTCAGAACAATATGTATTTCAGCCTTACCTAAAAAGAGCTGGATTTTATTCATTAACTCATTACAGCTAGAGTATCTTTTGGAAGCAATTGCCATTTAGTACTAAAAAAAAGAAAAAACACACACAAAAAAAAATCCCCTCCCCCCCCCAAAAAAAAAAAAAACAAACAAAAAAAAACCCCCAAAAACCCAAACAACAACAAAAAAAGGTGAGGATTTTTACATGTTGATTAATGTCAGAAAAATGATTGCTAAACTGTATATGCTAGACCAGAAATTTATATTTCATTCAGATAACATTCAGTAGATGGTTTCACTTCCCTTTATCTCTCCCCTTCTTTATGCTAAGGGCTGGACAACTACAATTGATATAAGTGCCTAAGGATAATTCCAAAGGCGAACCTCAAATCACAGTGCAATTCTAACTGGAGGACATTACATTGCTGATCTCAGGAAAGGCTACATTTTCAGATGTGAATTTAAGTAAAAAATATTCTTGTTCTCTTAAATCTTGATCTATGGATCTCAAAGGACTTTATTCTTAATAAATATTTCTCATTTTTAGAGTAGTACTGCACACAAAAAGTCAATAGGAATGAAAGAAATTTCTTCTGCTTAGAGTCACCCAGTTTCCTGAGATATTATTGCGCCTTGGGAAATTAATTCTCAAAATTTAAATGAGTGCCTGTAGTACAGGACAGAGAACTAGAAGTTTAGTTTTCTATGTTTTCCATAGCCTCGTATTTTAAAAGAATTCTTAAATCATCCTAGAGATTTCTGGAAAAAAAAAGGTTTATGTTGAAAAGCATAATATCAAACAGCTGGTAGGGAGAAAAGTGTTCTTTATAAAATCAAACAAACAAACAAACAATATATCAGTATAGAATGTACTGAACCATGGCTCTTCTTCCCCTGAAGAATAGGAGGCCTGTTTTTTTTTAAAAATAGAAAATTAGAAAATTTCAAATTATTTTTTTCCTTTTAAGAATCCTTTTTTTTTTCATGTATGTCTAATAAACTTAGACAGTATAAAGACAAGAATCATAAATGTATTGTATTGAAATTTCCTTGTATGTGCGGGTTTAGCCTCTGCTCCTGGACCTGGTTAAAGTGGCTTTGTGATATTTTTGTCTTTGACTGGGATCATACATCTGACTCTGTCAGATTTCCTTTTGTGGAAATGAAGTTCCTGTTGGAATTGCATTTTCTTTTACATTCAACAGTAAAGATAATTGAAGCTTCCGTTACCAAATCAGTGGCCAAAGAGATCAAGTTGTCCTTGTTCAGCTTCTTGGAGTTGAGAAAACATTATCTGTTATTAACTCTATCTTGAACCCTTGTATCCTATCCTCCACTATAGGCAAACTGAAATAGGCTTTTATCATGGAACATTTTATGAAACAAGCCATTAAATGAAAACCTGGCCTTTTTGTTTCATAAATCTTTTAGAGCAAGCATGATATGATGACTCATGGACAGTAATTTCTGATTTTACGTGTGGAAAATATGCAGTATCCCAATTTACCTGCCTATGTGATTAGTTTCTTTCTTCCTTGAGTTACTCAGCTAGACTTGACTCGTCATCTAAGTTAAATTTAGGAGGTATTATGTACTAAATAAATAAACTCTTATAAAAGCTTAGATCTAAGTCTATGTCTTGCATGTAAAACCTCTGGGTTTTTTTACGACAGTTTGAATACATTAATTTATGTATTGAATACATTTACTTATTTTAATTTTAGTCTGCTCTTATTTAACATCTCTCATTGAATATTGCTCACAAAATTGAATCCTAAAATCAGAGGCATAGATTTTGCTGGTATAAGTTTGAGGAAAACCCTGTGGAAAAAAATACAGAGAACATCAGAAAAAGTTTACCATTCAAGAGAAAAGGAGAGTATAATTGTGGAATCAATTAGGAGCGAATTACAAAAATTATCTCCAAATATACAATATTGTATTTTGTTTATTTTGGAATGAGAGAAAATTGAATTCTTATCTGTTTATTTCTTACCACAGCCATGTAATTGGGTGGTTTTTGGTTTTGACAGGAAGAGGATTTGACTTTTGTTTTATCAGCAATCAAGGAAATTCCCCATCTCAAGTTCAAGAAATGAAAAACTATTTGGAAGGCAAAAGAATTTCCTGCTGTGTGTAGACATAGCATGAACATACTCTGCAAACCCTCCCTTCATGTTAGTATATAATTTTTCCATCAAAATGTTCAAATTTTGAGCCAGACATGTTTTGTTCCAGACATCTTTGTTTCAGTTAGTATTCCCTGAAGCTTAAAAGAACTCCAAGAAAGACCATATAGATAAATCTAGTTCCTTATTTCCAAAAGTAAAGAAGAAGAAAGCTCCATGCTGACTTGCAACATGTCCTACTTCAGGCTTTTCCAGAGTCTCTGTCACCTACTCCTCATTTTCTCAGTGCTGTGTGGTTCTTCATATAAGCTAGGTCATTCTGCTTATTTCTGTTTCTCACTGTTTGATCTTTGATAATTACTGGATCAAAGTCTTTCCTTCTCTTCATCCATCCAGTGAGTGCAAAGGCTTGGGAAAAGAACTCCTGATTTTTGTTCTCATTTTCCACTGAAATCTTTTAACACCATAACTCTGTGGAAAAAAATGAAATTCTGTCCCTGGAAACCCACAAATTAATCAGTATATCTGAAAGCAAAGGATGTTTTCAGAAATAAAGACATCAATAATATTCAAATGTTTACTTAAGTTTTGTGTCTAATAGTCTGACCACAGAGTCAACTCCATGAACAGCAGGTATCATACATGCACCTATGTAATTTCTAGGTATAAAATGAGAGATCAGAGAAGGTGAATATTTTAAATAGAAAAGCACGAGATCAAGATATCTGCAGAAAAATGGCTACTAGACAGTTCTTCTGACTTCCCAAGCAAAAGAGAAGATTATTATCCACAAGCATAGAAAAATAGCAGAACTTTCCTTCCAGGACCCAGGAATCATCTGGTTCATTATCAGAACATCAAAAACACTGTTGAAATTACTGTGAGAAAGAAGATAGATTAAGTCATTGCCTTCTACAGAAAACTGAAGGGATGTTTGTTCATTGGTTCAACATCATTGCCTTAAAAAGATGTAGTACTTTGGGGAAATATAAAGCTCCCTTAGAAAGGATACCATATAGAGTGCATTCCTTCCAATTAACACTAAACTAGACCAAAGCACACCAGAAATCAATCTAAGAAGGTAGTGAAATACAAAGAACAGCAGTAAGGAAGAAAGAGACAAAATCACCCAAAGAAACAAAGAAAATAAGATGCAAGACAAGTTAAAAAAATCCAAACCATCACCACCACAAATAAAATTCCAAGCAATCAAAACCCTAAAAAATCCCAAAGAAAACTACAATGCAGATAAAAAAATTAAAAATATTCATTTCATTCTGCCAACAGAAGATTTTTTTTTTTCTTTTAATGCAGATGAGAGAAAGTCCAGAAATATTTAGTAGTTTAATGCAAAGAAAGGAAATAAAGGGCAACTTCTGGGTTCTGATATAATCTGAAGGCTTGTAATGTGGTATAGTGCTTTAGGAGAGAATTCTGTAATATAAGCACCAAATATTAATCTGAAATTAAGCTGAAAGCCCCTTGTTGAACATCTATACTAATTTCTTAGTATTCTGACAAGTTTCTGTGGTTTCTTGCATTATGACACTGAGCGGTTCAACCCATTCCCATATGCTTCACTTTTTGCACTTCAGACATGGAAGTTTCTTCCCTCTCTTGAGAAATGGGTTAACTGCTTTTGGGTGCAATGTTAGAATAAGTTAATGCACTTATCTCTCACCCCACTCCAGAAAAGCATTATCCCTCTATCAGAATGTGTTTCCTACAGATTGACAGGGGTTAGAAATTCTCATTCAGAAAACAAAAGACCAATTATTTTTAAACACGATAAAAAAACCTCTCCTTGTCTATCTCTGTCTCATCTTAAGTAGATTGCTTTTTTACCTGCCTTGATTTCCTCTTCTGCTGTTGCTGAAATACAGTTCTGTAGAGCTGTAGAGCTGCTAGGAAACTTTCCAAACTGACCATTCAAGAGATTCTCTGTCAGTCACACTCCCAAGGCCAGAGAATGTCACTGCTGGGGCTGAAGCTCTTCCCAAAGGCTGATTCCAGTACCCTGCTTGACTCACCACACACCCCATTCTCATACAGTCAGGCCAGGTTTCCTTACCAGATTGACCTGATATTTCCCAGGTCAGAGTCTCAAATGTCTCAATCCATAAAGCAATTTATTCACAATGCTGTAACACAGAAACAGCCACAGCTGGTGCCTCTGAGGAGGGACCCCAACAAAGGAATCCCTGGGTTTTATAGCCTCAGTCTAACCATTCCTAAATCTGCTTCTTCTTCTAAGTTTTCACGCCTGCTGTGTCCCTCAGTGTTCATTCACCAGAGTGGCACCACCCTCTTTGTGCCCCTTGTGAACAAAAGGGTGGGCAGTTCATAGCCCTTTGTCTCTCTAGGCTTCCACCTGGAGCTCAATCTGCATCTCAATCTCCAGTTTGGAAACCTGGCTACCTGCTCCAGATATATTCCTCAGCAGTGTTTTCTTGAGTAATAATTTCCCATGCTAGCCAACTGAAGGAATCAATTATTAAGATAAGGCTGAAATGTATATTGTGCCAGAATGGCAGTATTCGTTCTTAATAAATAACTTTGTTATCACACTTGAATCTCAAGCAAAAAATTGGACAGGAAAAGAGTTTCCTCATACTTTCAAATCTCTGCACTGAAACAGTTTCTGAAATGAAGTAGCAGCAAACTTGGGTGGCTGGAAAATTAATTTCCAGGACCACCAAGGAAGCATGGTGACACCCAATTCTGGACCACAAGAGAAAAACAAAAAAATTATGAGGGTCTGTCCTGACACTTTGGCCAGAACAAAGCATGTTACACAGAAGACAAACCTGCTTTATAAGGCAAAAATATCAGGACATTCTGTCCAGAATTGTTCACCGGAGGCGACTAGGTCCATGTTCCTATTTATAAAATAACCTTTGAATTCCACACAAAGAGACTCCAAAATATCTCAAATACAGAAACAAACAATTATATAGGAAAATCTGGATAGAAATGAGAGGGGGTTTTGACAGGAAAGGGATCAGTAAAATATGTTTCATCAATTCAAGTATCACTGAAAATATGTTGCTTCCTTGATTTAGGATGAGGTGAATTATGGCAGCAGTTCTCACTTCTTTAGTCAATCTGCTTTTTTTTAAGGAAGTCAGTCCATTACAGCTTCAGTCAAAAATAATTTTCAATGTTTCTGTTTATCAGAATTAAATCAATGGCTGTGAAAACCAACTTCCCATTGTATCCTTTTCATATATTTGCTTAAGCTCCTTGAAAAACCTGAGTTAAAGCTGATTGCTTTTAACTGCATGTTAAGACATAACTTCTAAAAATATCTGTCAGGAGTTATATGTGTTTGAATGGAAGATAAATTGAAACCGTCATAACCAAACACAACAACACAATTGTTTTCCAACATAGTCAATAATTTTGGTGTTTTTTTTTCCCACCAGCATGTAACATCATTTTTTATTAAAAAGATACAAAAGAAAGGAAAAATAGGCAGTGGAGAAAGGGCTCAGTATTTTTTAATATAATCAGGGCTATGAATTATTTCTTTTGTTTCAGATTCCATTTAAAACATTGGCTTTTTCTTTCCTTCTAAGATAGTGGTCAGTAGAAGGATTTTGACATGACTGCAGATGGGTACATCTGAACACTTATTTTACATATAAACATCATTATACCTTTATTAGTGTTAAGGTGACAAATGACATATAAAAAACCATCCCCTTGGGGAGAGAAGGAAGAGATAGAGCACACGAGGTTGGGCAGTGCCTGCAACCCTCCCAGTGGCCTCATCACCTCCCCCTGCAACAGGCAGAGCCCTCTCCCATGGGATGGGAGCTGCAGGCAGCACCCCACTATTTGTAGGTGTTGCTTAATAATCTCCAGTCTCATGCTTTATCTGTTGTACTCCTGGTATTGATTCCACACACATACTTCACTGACTCTCAATTAATAATGTGCCATTACTAAATCAATAAACTGTTTCAGTTCTGAATTTGTTTCAACTAAGTAAATGGAGCAGTTTATCTCTCCAAACACTTAGTTGTTTAATTTTGATTTGTGTTTTTTCTATTGTGTCAAGGAATTCCAATCAGAGATACTGTTTGGCTACACATTAAAAAAAAGTAGTAGAACAAATGTTATCACTTTTCAACTGTTTAAGAGTTTCAGGATTTCTTAAATTGCTTTGCAATTTCAAAAATGCTGCTTTATTAACATTAATATGATCAACAGATGTAAAAGACAAAAAAAACTTTATTCTCTATGCTTATTTAATGTTATTCAGATCATTAACTATGGTTTATCTTATTTTCATTTTTCAGATGGGCTTATAAATATTTTAAGCCTATTAGAATCTCATAAATATTTTTCGCAATGGCTCCTACACAAAATTTAAATTCTTTATTAACTCTACTGAAATGGAATAAGTATCTAAAAACTTAGCTTAACTTTAATGTTACATTTAGAACTTATATCACATACATTTCCTTAAGTCTGAATTATCAATGATTATTCTCAGTTTTTTATTTGAGAAAGTAATTTTAATCAAGAGACTAGGCTAGCCAAGGCTTGCTCATACATGTTTAAGAGTAAGCTTCATGACTTCAGGTTCATTCTACAGAAACATATTTTTGTTTAACAGAGTGGTAAAGGGCGAAAACATAATTTTATACATTTTCTTGAAGAACAAACTGTAGCCATGTCAAGGTATTCCATTGCTTAACATAATGTAATTTTTTATGTGTTTCTCTATCTGTGTATTTGTACTAAGAAGCCCTGATCAAGGCTATTCCATTTTACTTGACATATTAGAAACACAGAGCTAACATAATGCCTAACTCCAGGACTCTGTCATTTCATTTCTCAGGTCTAAGCAGTCAATATCTTTAGGAAACAAACATTTAAATCTGTTATTCCAAATCATAATTCAGAATTACTTCCTCCTACCACACATATAATTTTATTATTATCAGTGGATACACCTTGAACTCCTTTTATCTCAAATCAAGACTATTAAAATTAAGAAAATTTAATTAGATGCCATAATAGTCAAACACTGTATTATTTATAATTCAATTATTCCTTCAAAGTCTTGAATTGCAAGCAGTCATCCACTCTCCTATAAATTACAAATCACAGCATGCAAAAGTTCATCTTAAATACAAGTGTCTTATTTTACACCTTCCTGTCTTACTTTATGCCTACGAAATTATAATGCTACAACTGTCTTACCACTTCCTAGAAAATTATAATACCTGTCCTCCCGCTTGCAAACACATAACAGCAATGATGTAAGAAACAACCCTACACTCTTTTTTTTTTTTTAATTCTTAGTCCTTTCTTTCACATGTGTTTCCATGAACTGCAATAAAAAGTACTCCAATTTTTTATCTGCTTCTTCTCTATATTTGATTTCATAAGGATTGGTTATACCTGCCTCAAAACAAGAACAAGTATACTTGGGTAGCAAAGTCAGAATTTCCTCTTTCTTTGTGGAAATTTTATCAGCTATTTCCCATACTAACACCACAGCTTCACATCCCACCACACTCCCTGTCCCAACTCCAGATTTTCACATCTGCTTTACTAAATATACATACAGTTGCATAATAAAAATTACATAGATTCAATATTCTTGTCTTTGAGTTGTTCTGCTAAAATGATTTTCACAAAGACACTCATTCTGAAATTACTGGGATGGGATTGAACGCACAGTTTTTTCCAAATATTCAAATGCAAGAGAAGTAGAAAAAGATGATTATTACCTTATCTCCTCCACAGTGAATGTAGAGTTTTGTTGATGTACTCTAATCATGCTGTCTGGGAAATCATGACTTAGACTTGAAAAACAGATGTTTCATGATCTGATTTTCACAGTTGAAGCAAGAAAATTTAAAGAAATCAGACAAGTGTCCACACTGATCACAGCCCCATCAACCAGAGTCATATTAAAAAAGATGTGGAAAAATAAATCTTTCAGAAATTCAAAAGAAAATATAAAAATAACTTTAAAAAATCCATGGAATTCAGTTTCTCATAGTCATTCCAAAAATATCTATTAAATTTTTCCTGAAAAAAAACTCACAGATGTATTAAAGACTCTCATTCTTTAAGAAATTAAATAAATCTCTAAAACTGTATCTCAGAATATGAACTGTACCCCTTTGACATATGGGAAGAACTTTGTTAATACACAAGGGGAATAAGATTTTATGCGGGTGAGTGCTGAGTGAAACACAGTTTTGGCATTTCAAGGCCAAAACTCTTCCTGCCTCTGTTGAACATAAGTGTTGAATTATTCACTTACACATTGACAAAATTTTCCTAATATTCTGCATGGAGTGCAGGTGCCCAAGTGCAGGCAGTAGGAGAAGCTGTGCTCTCTGTGAGGAGAGTTTTGGGATGCCCCACCATGGGCACAGCTGTTTCCAGGAGGCTCCAGCCCACCCACCATAGGGCACAGCTGAGCCACGCAGCTGAGGGGGTGACACCTCTTGGAAAGAGTACTTAAGAAAGCTCAACATGCCACACGGCGCAGCACGGAGTGACAAAATAAAAACATTAGTCTGAGAAATGTCCCTGCAGATATCCAGGCCAGAATATCCAGGCTCCCCAAGGTGGGGGGAGGTACTTTATGGGCACTACAGAGATTACCATAAAGATGGTGGTGCAGGCATCCTGCCTGCCGGCAGTACGTGCAGGATGTGGTGGATCCGAGATCCTTCTGTAGCCTGTGGAGGACCCACTTGGCAGCAAGTGGACATGTAGCCTGTGCAGGGCACACACAGAGCAGGCTGCTGACTGAGGCTGTGGCTTGAGAATAGGACCCACACTGGAGCAGTTTGTGAAGGTCTATATCCCACAGCAGGGACACCTCACTGAAGCAGGGGAAGAGATAAGGAGGAGGAACAAGGGGCAGGGAGAAGTTGCTATGGAATGACCAGGACCTCCATTCCCCTTACCTCTGCACTGCTCAGGGACTGGAAGAGACACAGGAGTCAGAAGTGGAGGAGTGAGGTTGAACCTTGGAAGAACGGAGTTGGTGGAAACATTTCACAGGCTGACATTGTTTCTCACAATCCTACTCTGTTTTAAATTAACAATAAACTACTTTAACAACCTTATCCAAATCAAGTCTGCTTTTTCTGTGATGGTGTTTGGTAACTCCCTGTCTCTATCTACAACTGCATGTTTTCTGTCTTGCCTTCCACACTGTCCTGTTGAGGAGAGAGTGAGTGAGCATCTGTGTGGAAATTTGTCAGTGAGCCATCCTTAACCAACCACAGATTCTTATGCCTTTTGTCTGGATAAGGAAACAAAATATACTCCCTATCTTTTGTGTAGATTCGGGAGCAGAAACTATCCTTTCATACAGATCCTCCAAGAATATGAAGAGAGATCTCTGTAAATTTCATCTTGCATTCAGCAGAAAAAAAAATTGGTATATTTTTCTTTTTAAATACTTTAATTGATAAACATTTGTTTTTATCCCTGTTAACTAATCTATTAAAACTGTATAAATTTTGTCTAATGTGCACAGGTCATATATGTATTTGAAGGGATACAAAGATGTATGAGTTTTATCCATGCGTGAACTTTACAAGACAAAAGAAAGAAGATAGCAACATAAGAAGATTGAGGAGAGGGCATCTAGTTTAAAAGATGGAAACAAGCAATGTGACTGTGCCTCCATGAAGAAACAGTGCATACAGAAGCTCAGAAAGAGCTGAAAACTTCTCTACTGCACCATGTATATCTCAGAACAACAGAAAATTTCCATTTCAAGAGAAATCATGAAGCAAACACCTCTATGATTTCATTTACTTCACAATATTTAGCATAATGTTCTGGACAATATACATGATGAATAACATAATATTTCAAGTTAATGTTGCATTGTGATCACCTTCCAAAGCACTGAGGCAGAAGTTGTATTTCTGTTAACAGCAGAAATTGGTATTAACTGAAGATGAATAAAGGGAAGGATTCATTTGAAACCAAAGTGATAAACCAAAATCAATAGTAAAATGTATTCACATATTTTCCTCATTGTGTATTGATTATAAAATCTAAGCTGTTACTGCTCAGCACAAATTAGCTTTCATTTAGTAAAGTAAAATAAATACAGCAAATAAGGGCAATGAAAAAAATTTTCAGTGATAAGTGTGGCTCTTACATAGCTTTTTCAAATGAGTTTGTTAGAACCAGCTTCACACTGGATTACAGAATCTGAAATGAAAGCTGAGCAAATAATATACAGATAAACAAGAATATGGAAACTGAAAAAAACCTGTGAGACAGAGTAACTGCATATTGAAGGATATAATTTGAATCCCTGGATTCCACTGCAGATAGGTATGTAACCATGCAATGGATTTATCTCCTCTAAATACTCATAACTAATTTTTGTCAATCCACTTTCTAGAAATGCTGATACAGAACATTTTCTAGACTTTTTCAGTCTTTCATTTAATTGATACCATTAAGTATGATTTAATTTTAACAAGTATTTTTTGGTTATATTTGAACCAGTGGCTATAGAGATTTCACAGAACTCTAATAAAAGCACTGAACTGTATAAGGCACCAAACTGCTTTATGGATTACTTGCTTGATGAAATGTTTCATGCTTTTTATTTTTGTAACTACACAGATTATTAAAACACATATGGATGGAAATAAGGTATCTAGAATGAAATCTAAGACCATGATTGGTCATCTATGCTTTAATAGATAGGGAATAAATATTTAAGGTAGTTATCCTGATACCTTCATAGTAAATAGAAAGGAAAACCAGCATGCATAAAGTCAACCTTAAATACCTTGTGCACACTTATTTGTTTACCTAACTTTTAGATGCCTAAGTTAGATGAGATAAAGCCTTTCAAAAATGAGTTCAAAGAATGTACTCTAAAAATTAGGAATTCAGAATAAGACAGAGCTTAAAATAATGCAAAATTAGGTGGGAAAGTATATTAAATATTAAACAAATGGTACTAAACAGTAGAAACCAGTCACTAGAAAGAAGTAATGCAAATAGACTGAATCAGTGATGGGATTACAATACAGAAATTCTTTCATCAAAAGGCAGTAACAGCATTCACAGTAGGATAATGATGCTCAAAACTGGAAATTAAACACTAATGGCCTTCATACCTAATCTTTGACCTCCTGCCACCCAAGCCAAAGCTCATATTTATGTCCTCTATTACCATGTGTATTCTTTGGTCAGAAAGACATTGCTTTGATATTGTACAGTGCAGTGTAAGCTTTCATCAGTTCTGTATAATCACAAAGTTTTCCTTAATGATGTATTTACATAAAACATATTTCTAGCCTAATTTCAATAGTGAAGTCAAGGAAAACTCTCAGAGAATGCATGCAAAACCTTAGAAGTTATTTTTGCTGATGATGGTAATGAATGTTTCATAATACAAATCTTGGATATTTTTGATTGTCTGGCTTTCTAAAATTGAAATGAATATGTATATGCATCTCTATTTCATGCTGTGTTGTTCATAGCCTAATTGCATTTCTACTTTGACTTGACTTCTGTTTCTGAAGCACTTTAAAAAAATTGTATTTTATATATATATATGCACATTTTTCATACCAAAAGTTTTTTAAGAGTGCCTTGGTTAGACAAGACAGGAGTCTGTGAAAGAGGGCAAAGCCTCCTGTGCAATGGAGAACGGCAAACCCCCCTCCCTCTGAATTACGAGGATCTTTAAATTAAAAGGCTCTCAGGCAAAGATATGGGAGTGGGAGTAACAATTCTTTACTAGGAGAAAACTAGACAACAATTTAAAAGGGAAAATGCAATCGGTACAAACAAAACTAGTGAAAGAAAAAGTCTAGAACCTGAGGAATGCCAGTATCAGGTTTTGCTGGGACAATTGCTTTCCCTTGCAATAGTTGATGAGTTGCAGCTGAAGTGGTGATCTTTAGAAGGGTATAATTTTCCTCTGAAGATCTGGTGGCAGTGGGGGCCGGTCTTCCTCTGCGCCGGGGTTGCCTCTGAGCTCCGCTGCCGTCGCCTCTGCGCGCGCCGGCTGCTTCGCTGCGAGTGCCGCCGAAGAGAGAGAGAGCGAGAGCTGCTTTCCCCGGGAATCCCGCGCAGAGAGAGAGAGCTGCTTCTCTCGGAGTCCCGCGAAGAAGAGAGAGAGAGCTGCTTCTCTCGGAGTCCCGCGAAGAAGAGAGAGAGAGCTGCTTCTCTCGGAGTCCCGCGAAGAAGAGGGAGAGCTGCTTCTCTCGGAATCCCGCGAAGAGAGAGTGAGAGAGCTGCTTCCCCCCTCTGGGTGGGACCCCTCACGGCGTTACATTTTTTTCAGCCTTTCATTGAATCAGTCAAAGGTGTATACACAAACCATTGTCTCTGAGAGAGATAACAAAAAACCTGTCCAACCGGTTCGCCTTCGACAGATGGCAAATGGAATACAAGCTTATCTTACAACCCAGGACATTATCCACCCCTTATTCTATTTCCATCTGCACACCATGAAATCTTACACCCAGTTCTCTCTTAAGACTAAGTTTCCCTGTGGTACACAGCGGGTCTCCCCATCTTCCTGCATTACCCACCAAGTGTAACCAGGTCCTTGAGCAAAGACAATCCCACGAATGGGTTGGTCTTTGCCTGAGGTGGGATTAATCCAAACAGTTTTCCCTAAAATACCTTTCATATGTACTACAGGGACCTTATCTCCATCTACTGCGTGTAAGGGTTCTGACTGAGCAGGGCCAGCTCGATTGACAGACCCCCGGGTGTTGACCATCCAGGTTGCTTTTGCCAGGTTAATTTCCCAGTTTCTAAATGTTCCCCCACCGAGTGCCTTCAGGGTAGTCTTAAGGAGTCCGTTGCACCGTTCAACTTTGCCGGCAGCTGGAGCATGATAGGGAATATGATATATCCATTCGATACCATGTTCTCTGGCCCAGGTGTTGATAAGGCTGTTCTTGAAATGGGTGCCGTTGTCAGACTCAATTCTCTCAGGGGTGCCGTGTCTCCACAGGACTTGTTTTTCCAAGCCTAAGATGGTGTTCCGGGCAGTGGCATGAGGTACAGGGAAAGTCTCCAGCCATCCAGTGGTGGCTTCTACCATGGTCAGCACGTAGCGCTTGCCTTGGCGTGTCTGGGGCAGTGTGATGTAGTCAATCTGCCAGGCCTCCCCATACTTGTACTTGGACCACCGCCCACCATACCATAGGGGCTTCACCCTCTTGGCCTGTTTGATGGCAGCACACGTCTCACAGTCATGGATAACCTGGGAAACACTGTCCATGGTTAGATCCACCCCTCGGTCTCGTGCCCACTTGTAGGTGGCATCTCTGCCCTGATGACCTGAGGCATCATGAGCCCATCGAGCCAGGAACAACTCCCCCTTATGGTGCCAATCTAAGTCTATCTTTGACACCTCTATTTTTGCTGCCTGATCTACCTGCTCGTTGTTCCGGTGCTCCTCATTAGCCCGACTTTTGGGGACATGGGCATCTACATGACGGACTTTCACCGTCAGCTTTTCCACCCGAGAGGCAATGTCTTTCCATATATCAGCAGCCCAGATTGGCTTTCCTCTACGTTGCCAGTTGGCCTTTCTCCACCTTCCCAGCCAGCCCCACAGAGCATTGGCTACCATCCATGAATCAGTATAAAGGTAGAGCTTTGGCCACTTTTCCCTTTCAGCAATGTCCAGAGCCAGCTGAACGGCCTTGAGTTCAGCGAGTTGGCTCGATCCACCTTCTCCTTCGGTAGCTTGTGCAACTTGGCGTGTGGGGCTCCATACGGCTGCTTTCCACTTCCGGTTCATCCCTACGATGCGACAGGAACCGTCAGTGAAAAGAGCGTAGCAGGTCTCCTCTGCTGGTAGTTGGTTGTATGGTGGAGCTTCTTCAGCCCTTGCCACTTGTACCTGCTCCTCATCATCAGTGAGACCAAAGTTTTCACCTTCTGGCCAGTTCGTAATTATCTCCAAAATCCCAGGGCGATTCAGGTTTCCAATACGGGCGCGTTGAGTGATGAGGGCAATCCATTTGCTCCATGTGGCGTCAGTGGCATGGTGGGTAGTAGGAACCTTTCCTTTAAACATCCACCCCAGCACCGGTAGTCGGGGTGCCAGGAGGAGTTGTGTTTCTGTGCCAATTACTTCCGAGGCTGCTTGAACTCCTTCAAAGGCAGCCAAGATTTCCTTCTCTGTGGGAGTGTAGTTGGCTTCAGACCCTCTGTAACTTCGGCTCCAGAATCCCAGTGGTCGGCCTCGAGTCTCCCCAGGCACTTTCTGCCAAAGGCTCCAAGACAACCCATGGTTCCCGGCTGCAGAGTAGAGCACATTCTTGACCTCTGGTCCCGTTCTGACTGGGCCAAGGGCTACAGCATGAGCGATCTCCTGCTTGATCTGGGTGAAGGCTTGTTGCTGCTCAGGGCCCCAGTGGAAATCATTCTTCTTTCGGGTAACCAGATAAAGAGGGCTCACAATCTGGCTATACTCAGGAATGTGCATTCTCCAGAAACCTATGGCACCCAGGAAAGCTTGTGTTTCCTTTTTGCTGGTTGGTGGGGACATAGCTGTGATCTTGTTGATGACCTCAGTGGGAATCTGGCGCCGTCCATCTTGCCATTTCACTCCCAGGAACTGGATCTCTCGGGCAGGTCCCTTGACTTTGCTCTTCTTGACGGCAAAGCCAGCTTCTAGTAGTATCTGGATGATCCTCTCACCTTTCTCAAACACTTCTGCCGCTGTGCTCCCCCACACAATGATGTCATCAATGTATTGCAGGTGTTCTGGAGCCTCACCCTTTTCTAGTGCAGCCTGGATCAGTCCATGGCAGATGGTGGGGCTGTGTTTCCACCCCTGGGGCAGTCGGTTCCAGGTGTACTGCACGCCCCTCCAGGTGAAAGCAAACTGAGGCCTGCATTCTGCTGCCAGAGGAATGGAGAAAAACGCATTAGCAATATCAATGGTGGCATACCACTTTGCTGCCTTGGACTCCAGCTCGTACTGGAGTTCCAGCATGTCCGGCACAGCAGCGCTCAGCGGTGGAGTCACTTCATTTAAGCCACGATAGTCCACAGTCAATCTCCATTCTTTGTCAGATTTGCGCACAGGCCAGATGGGGCTGTTGAAGGGTGAGTGGGTTTTGCTGACCACCCCTTGGCTCTCCAGCTCCCGAATCATTTTGTGGATGGGGATCACGGCATCTCGATCCGTCCGATACTGCCGGCGGTGCACTGTCGAGGTCGCAATTGGCACGCGTTGTTCTTCCACCCTTAGGAGTCCTACTGCAGAGGGGTTTTCTGACAGTCCAGGCAAGGTGTTCAATTGCTTAATGTCTTCTGCCTCTACAGCGGCTATTCCAAAAGCCCACCTGAGTCCCTTTGGGTCTTTGTAATATCCGTTCCGGAGGAAGTCTATACCTAGGATACACGGAGCATCTGGGCCAGTCACTATAGGGTGTTTCTTCCACTCCTTCCCAGTCAGGCTCACCTCAGCTTCCACCAGAGTCAATTGTTGTGATCCCCCTGTCACACCAGCAATGGAAACAGGCTCTGCCCCCACATGTCCCGATGGTATCAGAGTACACTGTGCACCAGTATCAACTAAAGCATCATATTTTTGTGGCTCTGATGTGCCAGGCCATCGGATCCACACTGTCCAGAAGATCCGGTTTTCCCGTGCCTCTCCCTGGCTAGAGACAGGGCCCCTCTAACACTGGTTATCATTCCTTCCCTGGGCATACATACTAGAGGTCCCTTCAAGGGGGTCTGACAGATCGTACCCACAAGCTTGGTCACGGGAGGTTGAGGCTACCTTCACTTTGGTGGAACTCCCCCGGTTAGAGTTTCCCTCCTTGAGTTGACGGACCCGTGCTGCCAGGACAGAGGTGGGTTTCCCATCCCACCTCCCCATGTCTTCCCCATGGTCACGCAGGAAGAACCACAGATTAGCCCTTGGGGTGTACCCTCTCTCTCTAGCTGGGGATTGTTGGGTGCTGATTCTGGGGCCTGTGACTCTCACGGGTGCTGTATTAACCTTCCTTATCTCCTCCCTCATCTCCTCTTTAAACTCCTTAATCACAGCTGAGATATGAGCCTGCATTGGGCCATTAATCATACTCTCATAATTCCTAAGTTTGTTGGCAACAGAACCTATTGTCTCCCGGTGGGTGTCAGCATTGATCGTTGCAATGAAGGTGGCGTATTGAGATGGCCCAAGATTTGCCAGACTCCACAGCATTTGTCCCGTACACCTGACCTTGTCAGGGTCATTATTGTGTCGTCCATCCCTCCCAAAGAGTACCTCCAATACTGCCACTTCTCTCAGCTGTTGGATCCCTTCCTCGAGGGTCTTCCAGCGCATTCTATGATGGTGCTCTTGCATTCTCTCTCTGTGGATAAACCTCTCCCTGACACTCATTAAGAGCCGCTCCCAGAGAGAAAGGGACCCTGGTTCCCTTACAAAAACCTGATTTATACCCGAGTCCTGGGTCAAGGGTCCCAAGTTCCTTGCCTCACCACCGTCCAGCTGCACGCCTGTACCCATAAGATCCCAAACCCGGAGTAGCCAGGTAGCATAAGCCTCACGCCCTCGTCGCACAATGTCTTTATGCAGATTGCGAAGACTTTCGTACGTCAGGGACTCGGTGATGATAGCAATCTCTGGCTCCCCTGTGGGTTGTGAGGTTCCTCCATTCCTGTCCCTATCTGCAGGGTGCTCTGCTTTCACCTTAGACTTCCTTGTTTCTACCGGGGCCACTGCTGCTGACCGTGACTGCCCTTGTGGTTCAGCTGGAACCTGGACAGTTGTAACATTAGTGGGTTCCACAGCTGTACTATTAGACTGTCCCTCCTCAAGGCAAAGGGCCGGTTTCTCACCAGCTGGGGAAATGCACTCCTTCAGCATCTCTCGTATCTCCTTAACCAGAACCCTCACCCAATCTGGGCGGTTCATTTCTGAGGTGGGCTGTGGGGCAGGGTCAGGCTCTGGAGCAGCAGCATCTCGAGTCTGTGGTGTAGGTGTGAGGGTAGTTATCCAGGTTAATCTTCCCTTATCTCTGAATGCTAAATATAACAGGACTATCAGCAACACCACCCATTGTATGGTATCATTAGCACTTATAAAGGATCTTAACCCTTTGAGAACTGGTGGAACAGACCCAAAAAGATGGTTAAAAGGTTGAGAGAAAGTTTGCCCAGGTGCTATTTCCTCGCAGTAGGTACCGTTATTAAAGTAACCCCAAAAACATACAGTTAACGTGTGATAGCTATGAATCCATGTACCTGCCTTCCAGAGGAAATTAAAGATCCATGAATTCCTCACCCAATTAACCCAGAAGCCAAACTTGATAACAGACACCGTAGCCTTAGTCATAGGACCCATTTTTAGATAAGGGTCTGCAAATGGGAAAAGTATAGCTACGATCACATGCCACCCAAACCAAGGTAAACTAGACCACATGGTGATGCTGAAGATGTTTTTACACACAACAAAACCAAATTACTTAAGAACTGTTAATCCTTTTTCCCTCTCAATGCCCTCGGGCCCCACGTTGGGCGCCAAATTCTGCCTTGGTTAGACAAGACAGGAGTCTGTGAAAGAGGGCAAAGCCTCCTGTGCAATGGAGAACGGCAAACCCCCCTCCCTCTGAATTACGAGGATCTTTAAATTAAAAGGCTCTCAGGCAAAGATATGGGAGTGGGAGTAACAATTCTTTACTAGGAGAAAACTAGACAACAATTTAAAAGGGAAAATGCAATCGGTACAAACAAAACTAGTGAAAGAAAAAGTCTAGAACCTGAGGAATGCCAGTATCAGGTTTTGCTGGGACAATTGCTTTCCCTTGCAATAGTTGATGAGTTGCAGCTGAAGTGGTGATCTTTAGAAGGGTATAATTTTCCTCTGAAGATCTGGTGGCAGTGGGGGCCGGTCTTCCTCTGCGCCGGGGTTGCCTCTGAGCTCCGCTGCCGTCGCCTCTGCGCGCGCCGGCTGCTTCGCTGCGAGTGCCGCCGAAGAGAGAGAGAGCGAGAGCTGCTTTCCCCGGGAATCCCGCGCAGAGAGAGAGAGCTGCTTCTCTCGGAGTCCCGCGAAGAAGAGAGAGAGAGCTGCTTCTCTCGGAGTCCCGCGAAGAAGAGAGAGAGAGCTGCTTCTCTCGGAGTCCCGCGAAGAAGAGGGAGAGCTGCTTCTCTCGGAATCCCGCGAAGAGAGAGTGAGAGAGCTGCTTCCCCCCTCTGGGTGGGACCCCTCACGGCGTTACATTTTTTTCAGCCTTTCATTGAATCAGTCAAAGGTGTATACACAAACCATTGTCTCTGAGAGAGATAACAAAAAACCTGTCCAACCGGTTCGCCTTCGACAGATGGCAAATGGAATACAAGCTTATCTTACAACCCAGGACAAAGAGAAAAAGTTTTTTAAGAGAAAAACATGCTTGATCCTTTACTACTCACAATTTTAAAAAACACCAACCACAGCAATCACACAAACCAACAAATGTTAATGGCCTATGTCAAACAAAATATGTGTTCAATAGTGTATATAAAAATAAATATATGGTTGATTTTGCACAGATTTCTAAATTTTACTATTTATTTTGAAAGGATTACATTATTTTATTTCCATATACAGTTCATGAACAAATTATAAAATTTAGAGTTTGATAAGAAGTCAGGAAGCAGAAGATATGTAAGTGATAAAAATTAGAGAGAAATATTATGCACCTAACAGTTCAATAGTTCTAAAGAACTCTACTTCTTAAGAGAAGATACATACATAAAATTCAAAGTGATTAATATTATCAAGTATTTATGATTCAAAAGCTCTTTTGGAAAAAAAGGCAAAACCTAAAACCTATTTTGTGTATTTTAATTTCAGAATGACTAAAAAGTACATTGGAAATCACATAGTTTAGGCAAAAGTGAGGAATATAATTTGATCTTGTAAAAATGAAAGAACGGGATGCTAAAAGACAAAACTACAAAAGAGAATTAAAGAAAAAAAGGAAAAAAAAACCCTATAAAATATTTTTGAATAATGTTGCTACTTCTCTTACCAAATTCTTAGAATATTTTGAAATTGAAAAATTTCTTATTTATTTAGAGAAAAAGAAAAGATAAATAATTAGTTGTATTAAACATATTCTTTCAAAGATTTTTTTATTTAAAATTAATTTAAACTCTATATCTTCTCTCAGTGAATTAACTTCATATATCTTATGGCAACTTTATTGGAATTTGCAAATTTATTTTCCTCCTTAGTCTTCTAGAATCATAAGTTGCAAATAGAGCATTTCAATATCTGTGCAAACTCATCTGTTTTTAAATTAATTTCCTCAATACTTTACAGAATTGTTTGCTTATCATTCAAAAGATGAAGCAGCTTTAGCTTTGTTTGAAATCCTGTTGAGTGCCATTTATAACTCCTTAAATGTATAATTCCTATAGACCATCAATAAACCAGACTCTATGCAACAGGTGTTCTTTGACTGTAAAATAGCAATTATTTTAAAACGTTTCTCATTTCAGAGGAAAAATGCAATACTGCTAATGAAGCAAACAGTTCTGTTTCTTTTCTATCCACTTATTTTTCTTCTGACTTGAATGTCGAAGAAGTGGAAGTAGGTAGTCTGGAAAAATTATGAAAAGTTTAAAAGTTGACAATTGAGCTTTTCATCATTTCACTAAAAAAGGAGCAGAAGAATTTTAGGCATGAAGATGCAACACACATTACTCTGTCCATCAAAAACCTTTAAAATCACATTGAAGTAAAAAAAAAGAAAAGATAATGTGGCTAAAGCAGAATGAGATTTGCTGAATCTTCAGTACATATCTTCAATTATGATTGTGTAGTTGGTATTTTTTTTTTTTACAGTGTCACAAAGGCTGTTCATAAATACACACACACACACACACACACACACGTGTATACATATGCACATTATATCCTATATTTCTAATATTTTCAGTGTAATAATCTGGTAGATATATATTAAGTTTTTAGTCCAAAAAGCACCCTCTTTAACACACAAATTAAGAATCAGATGTCAAGGGTCTACTGTTTCTTTATACAAATTACCAGGAAAAAGGTATTTTTGAGATGACTCATTTCTGAGGTGACACTGATAGGTAACACTGGTATATATATAACACTGATATATTTGATATAGGTAACACTGATACACCAAAACAGAGAAGGAGAAGGGAGAAAAAGTGTTTTCATTTTTCTTTCAAGGAAGAATAAAATTCAAATTGCAAAATAATTTCATACTTAATTTAATAAAGCAGTTTTCATTTGAGACACAGAGTACAGCCAGTGATGTTTATGAGAACAGATTAAACCACTTTTCAGATTTAGAGGGTAGTTAGTCTAGTGAAACAGTCAATACTATTGGAATGAAAACATATTTTTGTTTAAAACCATAACTCAATACTAATTATTAGATACATTATTTCACCTGCTGTGAAGCTCCCAGTGATCTCCCAGTGTGTCTGCTTTCACAACTGTTTATAAAGCTTCTGTTGCCTGCTACTCAGATTCACTTTGCATGATTGAAAATGAACACTATAAACAATATTGACACATACGTGGTAGGAAAGTCTGTTGCATCAAACTTATTTCAAAGAACCAGCCCAAAGAAATTTTACTTGCTATCACTTAACAAATATACAAAAAATCTTCTTTCCCCCATATGTGTGTTCATAACTCAAACCCATGAATTGCTAATTAGTAGATACAATTATATAATAAACTGTAACTTTAGTCACATCATTCACTAATGATTCATAATCAATAAATATTTTAACCATTACCATCTTACTGAAGGATCTATAAAGCTCAGTCATGATCAGAACTCCTTAATATTACTTTTAATCACAAGTTCCTCTCACTTGTCCTTAGACATCTATAAGTATGCTAAAAACAACTTTAAAAGTAGGTTTTCCTTTCCTTTCCTTTTCCATCATGTCAGATATATTCAATTTGTTTGAACACATCAAATTTTTTTGTCTAGGAACTAGTCCAGAAGCCCAGATGACTACAGCAGCCTAGATATTTAGATGATTAAATATCGATGAATGAGTCCTACCTGAAATGCACTCTTTTCTCAAGAGAGTTTATATGTAAGTAAATCATACCACTAAATTCCAACTAGAGTGGCCCCAGTAGGCATTATGCCTTATTTTGATGACAGTATCATAGTAGTCATTGCTAGGGGAAGTGCTAACTTGAGAGAGTTTCCAGAGTTTTCCCTCCAAAACTTCCAAAGTTTTCCCTCCAAAGTTTCCAAATCAGATGGGCACTGTGAATGGATATCGGGAAATGAGTCCTGTGCTACTGTAACCTTTTCAATCCAGCTGCATTGCTGGACACTCAAAGAAAAGCATCCTCACCTTGCAATAGCTGGTCAGCCAGAAACTTAGAAAATAGAAATATTAATGTACTTTATTCTTAACCCAAGCTCTAAATTAGCTGCAAATATATTTGATCCAACAAACACTTAGAGACTTACACAGTTTAGTCTTATCAGTTCTAAACCTCTGAGATTCTTCTCTAAAGAAACAAACTGAGTAATTTGATTGTGTTGTATAAAGTGTCTGCTATTTTAGGAGCTAAATTTGAAAAGTAGACTTTAATGTGCTGTTGCATAACATATAAATACATCAATACAGGAAATCCACATCTGCTGATATACACAAGCAATGACGTTATAATACAAGTTAATCTTTGAGCTACTAAAACTTGTAGAAAACAGATTCAATTCACAAATCATTACGGTAGCACTATACAATAAATAAACAAAAATTCATTTCATGGTATTTCAGTTTTTATAGTATTGTACCATACAGACATAGTCTGTAGATTGATATTACTTCTACTATAAAAATGCAATATTACAGTGGTGACTGGTAGCATGGAACTAGTTGAAAGTCTGCCAGCTTTCCCATTATAAGCTGCTATTTTAAAGGGCTTGGAACTCCACTATAAAATCTTC
Organism: Lonchura striata; assembly: GCF_050655825.1. Lineage (NCBI taxonomy): Eukaryota > Metazoa > Chordata > Aves > Passeriformes > Estrildidae > Lonchura > Lonchura striata. Next base: position 102,587,444 of record NC_140704.1, read on the forward strand.
TTCATGAGCATGTTCTAAACAACTTTACACAAACAGAATAAAAGACACACTTAATGAACATATCTATGATTTTCAAGAGTAAATCTAAAAAAATCTAAAAAGTAATACACAAGAACAACAACCTGTATTCACTAGAAAACACATCTTGAAGCAAAATTAAAAGCTTGGAAATATGTAGTTAAACTCATGCTGCAAAACATTTTAACAAGTCAAAATATATTTTTTTTATCTGTGTAAGACAGTCAGAACAAGTTGGTAGTAACAGCACTGGCTGTCTAATAAACCTTTAGGGAGGCATCCATAGATAAAGGTTATCCCAAAATATTTCTCATCAATCTTTCACCTACTTTTCCACGGTATTTTTGACTTATCATAACTTTCTCAGTCTGGTCCTCCCACACTCCACACTCTTTGCTCTCGTATATACATAACAAGAGAGAGGGGGAATACAAATAAATGTTAGAACAATAGATTTAACAGTAATGAGATCAGAAACCAAAATTCCTTAGGTGATTCTGAACAGTATTCTGCTTAAAGTATTTTGAAGAAGAAAACCTAGGCTTTTTTACTGAGACAAAAAAGAGACAAAGTAATAATTTAATATTCTTCCTGACAAAAAACTGTTGTAAAAATAAAGAAAGCACTGCAAATACTTTTTCTAGCTATGCTGTTAACATATTGTTGGATTTTGTAATATACAAGGACATGGAGGCTTTTATCCATTAAATTAATTTATTACAAATTGTCATAAATACTGCAAAAAATTACCACTAGCAAGTTTATTACCATAAATATCTTTTTGACCGCCAAGTATACCTATGATTAATTTATATATATACATTATATAAAATATACATGCTATTACAAATTTCAGCGACCAGTAATATAGTATCAATGAAGAGTATGGCAGTGAAAAATTGTAGAGCAACAACCAATAACAGCAACAACCAAGTAGGATCACATTATGACACATTACTATAAACTTACATTGGTGAAGCAAATTGTCAACAATTAAAACAGTAGATATATTTATTATGGACATGGATAAGGATATATAATACCTGTATCAAACATATTAGACAGATTTCACAAGGGACCTATCCATCCCAGAGAATAAATTAGTTCCGAAGAAGGGCCTAACCATCCCAAAGTGGATAGGATAAAATGAACCAGCCATAATCCATGCTACTGAGTTTAGAATCAATCAGGCATCTCCAGGGACAATCCATGATTTCTTAGAACGTTTTTGAGAAGTTCTGCCTTTTTATGTAAGAAAAAGTATGGGCAATATGGAAAGTTCTCAGAGAGAAAAACTCAATTTTCGATAAAAATTTAGAGTCCTTTTCATGTCATAGAGACATGACACTCTCATTTTGAGCAGTCAACAGATGCTGTAAATTCTATTTTTCATTTGTAACATCCAAAAGGCAATTTTCTTTTGTACTTTACTATTCAATATCAACTATGTGCTTGGTATTTTCAAAGATACACACAAAGGTCATGTAGAAATGGTGACCACTTCCTTATAATTGTGTAGCTTCATTTTCTTCTTACCAATATATGCTAATTTATTTCTAAGATTTTTTATAAATATAAGGCTATGATTTTTTATTGATTTAAACTCCTTCATAATCACTGTCCTACCTTTTCCTAAATCATGAATCAGACCGATTTATGAAGAAAAAATATTTGGCTTTTTAAAGTGAGTGGCTGTATTTAATAAACTAAATATACTAAATATCCAAGATTTTATGAAAACACCACTGAAAAAGGAAATATTTTAAACATGAATGACAACAAACATCCTGGTAATCAAAACTAACACATAAAATTTTAGCATAGACAATGTTCCTATGGATGTATTACAAAGACCTTGAGTCCTTCCTTGCAAGCCTGTCCTAACCAAGCTTATGTTGAAGGACAAGAGAAAAAATGTTGATTTGGTTACAGAGGAATTTAATTCATAATAATACTCGTAACTGGAATACTAGTAATGTTAGGATTTTTCAAAAAGTCACTTTTTTCCTTTTCTCAGTTTGAAGGAGATGAGCAGTAATACATGAGGTGCAGGTAATTTTATATTAGGAAATGCTATAACAGTCTCCCCTGCATCCACAAGCTTTGGATGCAATTTTAAAATTTTATTCTTCTTAGGGATTTCTCATGTGACTGGTTTTATGAGCATTTTTCACTTAAATCAAGCAGTATTATTGGGCATGGCTATAGATTTCATCTGATACAGGTGTCTGCTTGCACAGCATTGCACAACATATGTCCATAAAAATACCCTACTGATCAATAACAGATGATTTAAATATGTTTTGATATGTTTTCAGCTAAACAATGTAGTTGGAAAACAGTACTGATACTGATACAGTACTGTCTAAATGAAATACTGAACACATAATAAGACTCTTGTTCTTCCCAACTGTTTCATATTTATAATCCAGTGATAGCTTTGCCACTTGGGCAACTATTGAACAGAAATGGAGGTGCAATTGTGCCTGAGAGAAGTTATTACAAGACAAGATTTTTGCCATGATAGTTTTCTTACATAGCTATGATTGGTACTGTTTCAACCACTCTTCTGGAGCTGCACAGGAGTTTTTTCTTCATAACTTTTTATGGTGCTGTTGGGTTTGGTTTTTCCAATCAGCTTTATATATATAGATATAAAAACATTTGAAACCTTAATTTGCAAATAATACATCTTTTATTTACCATTAAGCCAATTTCCACATATCGTATCTTAACATTGTGATTGATAGCAATTGGCTATGGATTTATTTCATGCATATATTAGTCTTTCTCTTTAGGGTTTTCAAGGGAAAATTACCTTTTAGTTTGGATTTTTGAATCAAACTAATAATAAGTATGCTCCATACAAAATTCTTTGCTACTCCTGCTAACTATGTACAGCTGCAGTGCTTGGTGGATGGCAGATCTACATTGGTCTGTTAAAGCTAAAATGCTTCACTGTGCGAAGTTGCATTCATATTCACTTTTTCAAGCTGTTCTATGAGCTGGAGGACTGTAGTTAATTTGTGTGGTTTTCACCTGCCCTCAAATTGTACTTACATGATTTTCTGCTGAAGGTTTTGTATAAATTGCCTCTTGTAGGTTGTGTCAGAGGAAGGACAGGTTCAAAGGTGATGACTCAAAATAATGTAAGAGAGAGCTAAACCATATCTCTGCAATTTCTTTTAGCACAGGTCAGGAGAGTGAAAGAAAATCAAATACAGTTTAACATATTGTAATGTATATAAAATAACTTTCATAGTAGTTTTTTCTTTCAAAAGAAATTTCCTCAAAGCCATGAGACGATAATGTTCTAAGGCAAGGTCTACATTTAATTCTGATTACAACTTTTCCTCCCCCTTTAGAAGATGTCACTTACATGTGTCTTACTGTGTCCTTTTCCTCCTAAATTTTCCTCCTAAAGCCACTATTCAGCAATGACCTTAAAATGAATAAAAGTCATTCCATAATCAAATGTACTTTACAAACAGGTCTTCTGACCTGTTACTTGGATGTCAAACAGTGACAGCAATACCTACTCTGAAAAGCATCTCAAACCACTATCTGTTGTGATATCCTGTGACGGGTGGTCAGAACTTGATACCTCGGAGTATGAAACTGTATAGTTTATTTTGCTTGTTGCCTGTAAAGGGCCTTGATATTGAATGAAGGGAAAAATGAGCCCATATTTCTTGACAATTTTACAGTAAAAGCCTGGAAATATCCACCTGCCATCTGTGATGGCAGGTATCTCTGTCTCATTTACAGGCATAAGTTTTAATGTCCTTGTCTCTTGTACTGCCAGTGGCCATTACACATAAATCTGTCTCTGTCTTACTTATTCCCTCCATTCAGGTATTTATGAAAATTAATTAGTTTCCCCCTTGTCTTTCTCTTCTCTAGGATAAAAAGCTTGCTCTTTTAGCTCTCCATATGACAAATACTTCAAGCCCTCAGTCATCTTTGTGGTTCTTTGCTAGACTCACTTCAACAGGAAGGAAGGATAACTTTCCTCAAACATCTGGTAGCACTTGTCCAAAACAGCACAAAGTACTGATGGGTGCCTTTGCCTGAAGAGTATATTGTTAGCTCACGGCCAGTTTTTTGACTAAAAAATGCTGAAGGCCTTTTCTCCAAAATGGAAAATCCCTTGGAAGTAGTCAAAGTATGATTTAGAAAGACTCTGTTCTTACCAACTCTTCATGTGAAATTGACTTCTTGGGAACATGGACTTCAATCTGTATTTTCCAGGTCATGGCTTTCCTAACCTCATACTATTGCTTATTTTAAGATAAATTTACTTGTGTAAGTAATTATGGATTTTTTTCATCCCAGAAAACTGACTTAATCACCAAATTACTAGCTCTTTCTCTTTTGTCACTGTTCACCAACAATGTCAGGTAAATGATGTCATATGGAATTTCAAATTTCTGCTTCCACTTTTCACACTGGAAAGGAATTCACATTATCCACTATCCTGAAATTCTTTCTGGGCCAACAGTGTAACTACACTAACTTTTGGATCCATTACTTACCCAGAAATTTCCTCAATTCTTTTTGGGAATATAGCCTTTAATTAGTAGAATGGTCTGTTTGCAATGCAAGATGGGAATATTCAGCAATATTATATATAAGCTGTTTCACTGATGAAGATAGTGACCCTGATGGGTTTAATGACTTCCCAAGATTATACCAGCTTGAATGGATGCTAAATCCTGTTCTAGTTCCAATGGAGAAAGAACATAATAAATACTGCAGATGAATTGTGTATGTGCCATGTGTCATTTCTCTCTTATATTCTAACAGGGAGAAAATGATACACTTTTGTAACAGACATGTGGAATCTTCCTCTTTGCTTACAACATACCTATCACAGAGGTATGAGAGAGAAGATGAAGATATGATTTTGCAACAATCCTAAAGTGTCATGTTTCTAAATGGACTGCATTTCCTACAGAAGTTAATTGCACAGAATCTCTCTCCTCCTAGATACTCCTTCCTGTACAATTTGTTTAATGTTTTTCAGTTAAAAATTCAAGTAAGGAAACTTTCTCATCTTCTCCTGCATTTGGTATCATCTGTCCAGAGACACACAGAGTTAATTAACTTTAGTCTTTAAAGTTGCATTTAAGGAATATTTCTCAGGTGTGTAATTGATCATACCTCAAAGCTAAGAATCAAAATTAACAAAATATGCATGCATTATTTCCTGCTCAGCAGAGGAGATTAAAATTTTGACAAAAAAATCTTTTTATAAAAATAAATTAATTTTGTTATTTTGTTCATGCTGAAATTTAAAGAAAATTACTCATATATTATATTGCATCGGTGCATATATACCTGGCACCAGCCATTTTTTTTTATATTTTCCCAAGAAATTCTTGTGTGCAAAGTAAAAGAATGGCCAAAAAAGTTACGATATATAACACTCAGAAATGTCCCAACATCTCAGTTATTCTGGTTTTCTGACATGCTAAGTGTTTTGTCTTCCAGTATGCCTATGCTCAACATTGCTTTATATTGGGAAATCAGAAACATTCCAAGAATGTTATCCAATAAAAAACATATATATAATTCAGAAGGCAGGTGGATTAAACTATTCTTGAAAGTAGTATTCCTGTCATATTTTAAATAAATCCTATGGAAAACATAACCCACTATCAGAAATTCTAGTCAGATATACATTTTTTGCACACATATACAAAGGGATAAAAAAAAAAAACCACAAAAGCCATTTCACTATGCACTATCTACAGAAAGTAGAGAAGCAAAAAAGGTGCAAAGATGTAAAATTATTTCTCAGAAACCATTAAATTCTAAGAAAGATCTTTGATGACTGATGCTGAAAATGTTATTTTTACATCTTCCTTCTTGCTACTTTCAGGTAGCTGATTTATAAGATTGAAAAGCTGGCTTATAAAACTAAAAAGATAAAATGTTTTTCTTTTGCAGAACTAGATTTAAATATGCTTTTTTAGTAGTGTGATTAATTTCCTGAGTCGGTATATTGTCTCATATTTTATTTTTTAATTCTTAGTCTTATTGAAGTCCATGAAGTCCATTCTCTTTGTATGATAGTGTATGCTGCGAACATGAGTGGCTTTATACAAGAAATAATTATGTGCAGTCACAATTTAAAATTCACTCTGTTTAAGGAAGGCAGTGACCTTTTTTAGGGGAAAGAATGGGTAAAGCAAGTTCTTTTTTATCAAATAAATTTGAAAGGAACAATCTGATAATTGTGGCATGACTGGCTGCATACAAGACAGTAATTAGAAAAATGGTGGATGGTGCCACCATCCTTGTACATATTTTTCTCTGAAGAGATTATAAATATTGAAGATTGCTAATTATGAACAATTATTTAAGGTATTATGTCATTTAGCAACATGCACGACCAGTAACCAAAATTATAAGATACTGCTATGATCCAAATGTGTTGTGTGATGTCCATCACAGCATTGAAATACATTTATCAACACAAACTTGAAAGACATTTTCAATTGTTACTTCACACTACACAATTTGCTACACTGCAGAGGGTTTATTAGTAAATGTATCCAAAATTTCTGATAATTTTATTTAATTTATCACTATTTCTGGCAAGACAAGGCAACACAAGGCAAGAAAAAGCAAGGCATGGAGATAGGAGGGCAGGAGAAGGGGAGAGGCACACAACTTTCATATTATATCTCCACGAACCTTATGCTAGCTTTTAATTTTCTTGACCTAAAAAACTCCCACAAAGCAGGTAATTCATGTAACATAAACTGAACCTAGTAAATCTTTTGAAATTAGTTATTTTGCTGTAGCTTCAAAGAGATTTTGTTATTGTGGTCTTTCTTCTCACAATGTAAAGAAGCCTGGAAAGATACAAAAAAGCCTACATATCTCCTTAATATTATAAGATGTATTTTTAGGTTCATATCGTTCAGAAATTTCCATATATACAATCATCCGTGAAGATATACCACTTGATGTATGTGTTAGCATTAATTCTCCAGTGAGTGTCAAAACAAACAAAAAAAAAAAAAAAAAAAGAAAAAAGGGCCTCTGTTTAATATAAAATGGATATAATTTGCATTCTTTAAATAATTGTTTTGAAGCTGTTTAAAGTAAAAAGCAGATACACATAATGGTGTCTTTCCAAAGAATTGTGTGATGTTCCTGAAAAATGATGAGATTATTTATTCCTATCACAGAATCACTGTGATCAAGAAGATTAAAAGAAATAGATGATTAGAAGAAATACATACATACATACATACAATTCAATGTTGATCTTGAAAATTTGTGACCTGCCAGCAAGCTACATTGTTTCATATTCATAATAAGACAGTCAAAAGCAAATATGTCTTTCAAATAGCTTTGGGAAACTACAGACTCAATCTATGATACATGAAGGAGGCAAACCTCAGATATTAAATATTTGCTCTTCAATTGATTGTTAACAACCATTCTTTGTGTATATGTAGTGATTAATAACTGAATTTCCCAGTTTTGCTCACTGTAAATGAATTTATCTTCCTAGTATTTAATGTCATAAGTATAGATAAAAATCATCACCTTTGAGTGAATGTCAAAACTCAGACCATGTACTCAGTACAATTATGATGAGTTTGCATTTTGAAATTTTCAACAAACCTTTCAGTAGGTAAGAAGCACAAAAAAGCACTTCTTTTTTGAAAAGTACAATCAATGTAATAAATCTAGAAAGAGTTATAGGGATTAAAGAAAATATTTGGTTTTTTAATGTGCCTGTTGTGGGAAGCTTGATCTAGTCAATGCACTTAAGAACTGACAAGAATGAAAGAAAGTATGAAGAATTCACAGCACCAAGAAACCTGTGAAAAAAGAGGGGATGGTATCTGCTAGTTGTGGTTTCATTATGATGTCATTGAGGTATTCAGAGAAACATTGAGTCACGCACAAATTTGCTGAGTGGGTCATATCTGTTTGTTCAAATATATCATGGGAACATCCTTCCCAACTGGTTTATAGTCTTTGAGAATATCTTAGACTTGTGGATCAGATAAAATCATATGCTAAATTATTTTATCAAGATAAGGCTATGAAAATAGATCCTGTGGGCTAAAGACTAGTATATTTTTATAATAACTCTATTTATTTACAAATCTGTAGAATGAAAAGGAAGATAAAGTGGGGCAGGTTAACGTAAGGTTCAAACAGACTTATAAAGGCAATAAATGGAAATATGCAATAGCTTGCAGTGTTGTATTTATTACTACAGTTCTGCTTCTTGTAACTATTTATTTGACTATTTTGAAAACCAAAAGGGTTTAATGATAATTCCTTGTGATTTTGAATGAGGATTAGTCTTATATTCCTTCTGAGTTTCACTGAATCAAATGCATGAATAGTCAATATTACAGAACATTCAATGTTAAAGGTAAAAAAAATTGATTCCTTGCATCAGTGTGCTATATTTATTATTCCAGGTTTTTACATTTCCAATGCAAGACCTATTTTCAGATGACCTATAATTCTAAGAAAATTAGAGTTGAACTCTAAAAGCACCCAAAAACTTGAAAACACCTTGATTTTACAAATCGGAGATGTGTTTTCCTCTGGGTATTCAGCATAGAAGTTTCTCAATCTATTGTCAAGATCACATGTGCCCTTATACCACCTTCTCTTTGATTTCATGTATAGTTTCTGGAATCCATGGAAACTTCTAAGCAGTGATAACTTTTAGAGATGAGTTATTCAATTTACTCTGTACAATTCTGAGTGAAATTGATCAGTATTCTGAAGGAGTATAGACTTTCAGTAGTAACAATATAATCTCATCATTATGTGATTTTCATTTGCCATGGAATGGAGTTATTCTCTTCTCAGCTACAAATCACCACATGACATTTTTGTCCTGAATAGGAGTTAGGAGGGAAACTTTTCTGGACCCTTCATCATAATGAAACTTCCTCTATTGTAAGAACATAGCAATGCTGTGAGAATCATTGACTGTTTTGAAATTAGATTGTGGATATTTTACAGATGATATAAGGTTTTGCAGAAGAGAAAAGGTTTTCTATGCTGCTAAATCCACAACACAAAATTATGCTTCCATATTTGTCTGTGCTTTTTATATATGTACACACATATTTTTGAAATATTTTAATTGCAGTGATCTGTGTCAAGGACTACTGTATTACTGAGAATTTCTAGAATATTATCAAACACGAAAAGGATTTAATATTGGTGAGTTTTTTTCAAGTTTAGTTATATACTTTTTCTTTTTCTGCTTGGAAATATCACATATATATTGCACTCCACAATTTATTTGTGCCTTTCTGGTAAAGTGGCCAACTTTAGCCTTGGCTAATTGTTAAATAGCAAACTTAACTTTGCTGTTTTTCTGCAGTTCCTCCTCATGTTGGAGTGTATATTTACAATATTTAGTTAATTATGAGATTTAATAAGGTAGAACTGGTAGCTGTAGTTATTTACTTACAAATAATGTCAGAATAAAAATAGGTGCTTGGAGACCCATTAATTTGTACCTTGTGAAAAACCAAAGAAAACCAGAACATGGGATAAAATGAGAGGGAAAATGGGTTTTAGGGAATACAAGTCTTGTGGAATCCTTCACAATATGAATGGCTTGCATATCAGGTCAATTTCATGGACAACGCAGAATAAATGAAAACCCCTTGGGGGATTTGGATATTAGTGTTTCTTTGAGAACTAGCAAGATTAGAGTTTTCACCCAAAGTGATTATTTTGCACACTCACTCTCACACTCCTCTCTTCTCAACAGTGATATGCAATCAACTGGTTTTGATATTTTCTGTCCCTTGAGTAGCACTGTTATACATTTTAGTAGACTTAAGAGCCCACATATATTGAATTTTTCTTCCCATATGACTATACTCAAAATGTCAGATTGATTTTAAAATGAGATCACATTGACTCACAAGTAAGTCTTTCCAGTCCCTTTGTAGGGTTAAGTTCTTAATCTATTTGTATTTAATACTAATGACCTATTTTTCCTCTGAAATTACTGCATATTAAAATATTTAGTTTTTCTTCTGAATAGGAACCACTTTTCTACTGATTAGAGTGGTTTATGACATTTTCTATTTCTTCACAGAATTGATCACATAAGGAACAGTAAGAAAATAATTATGTCTTGTTAACGATTTTATAGCTAAAATGCTATCCATGAATTGAAGTCTGGGAAATTCACAAATAAGAGAAAACAAAAAAAGTTTACATTAAATATTTGGAATTTAGAAATATTAAGTTTTGAGCGAAGTTTTGGATCAAAGCTTACTTCATCCGACAAGTTCACTGAACTTTGATATGTACCTGTCTTACAGAAGTTTAATATAATAGTAATTAATCATATTTGATATATCATAGGAAAGGGTAATATTTTTTTTAATATACACTTACTTGAATTAAAGTGCTTGGTTTTATTTTAGTTCTAAAAAGAGATTTGAGTAATAGTTGATCCCTTACATATTTTTTTCCCTTTAATGAAAGGTAATAAAGATACCTTAATCCATTCTTCCCTTTTGACTAGTGTTGATTTCCAAGAGGAATCTACATGGATGTGAGGATCAGCCCTGCCAGCTCTTTTGGAGAACTTCCAGTGGTTTGGCTGCCTTCAGAGCCTTTGCAAGAAGCCCAGTATTGGATACAGTAGAACAAGATTTCCTGTTAAATAACAAATTTAAAAAGAAAAAAAAAAAGTTGTGATAAAACTGAAAATATTTCCAAATTTTTAAAATCTGGCAAATAATTTGAAAAATTTAAATGGATCATACAAAAGCACTTCTTCATTTCTAAATCTAGTTGTTTTTTTTTTTATGGGGCTGATATTCTTTCTTTTTTAGTCACATTTATAATTTACCCATTTAGACAAATTTAAAGTAAAAAGTTAACAGAAAACCTTAAAACCTCCCCAGCTTAAAATAAAGTGCCTTGAGCTTTAAGTTGAATAAAAATTTTCAGATTGCACAAATAACTTTAAAGTTTCTCTATAGAATTATTTTTTTCCAAGCAAAACAGAGGTTCTGATGCTACTATTTGGACATATTCTGAGAATCCATGCTCTGCATTATGTTGTTTGAACCTGTTCTCCAGGTTTAAACTCATATCAGAAAGTATTTTTTACATATTGTTTACTCATATCATAAAATTACCTGATTTGATCAAGGCTTATTTTAATGCAAAAGAAGTTCCATTCACACTGAGATTCTCCCATGCACTGAAGACTCATCTTCTTAAAAATCAATTGGGACTCAATCAGAAGACATTTCTGGTTGACTACAATATTCCTTCTGCTTGACAATAGAAACCCTTCCCACTTCTCCAGGGAATCTCTGTTCTTCCACACCAAACAATATTTGTTGAGCGTTAGAAGAAAAGTATTTGTGCTAAATATATAGGTGGCCTTAAAAACAAGGTAAAGGAAGATTTCACCCAAGCTTTTGGTGAAATATTAAGTAAAATTTAATAAATTTAATTTTATTTTGGAAAGTCAATGAATTTAGGCTACCCTAAGTTTAGGTTACTCATGTATAAATTTCTCTTTCAATAACACTTTTATGTAGGCAATTACATACTATCTCTTGTAATATTCACAACAGTGAGAAAAGATACATCTCTTGCACTTAAGCTGCTCTCTGAAAGCTGAAGGGAGACATCTTCAGATTTTATTAATAGATCAAATTTTGCCAGTTCATCCTAATCTACTTCACCATAAATCAACAGAACTTCAATGTCTAAAAATAAAATCTTGCCTGTAAAAATCTATGAAATAGTGTTCAATTTGTCATCTCTGAGGAGGAAAATGAGTAATCTCTGGTGTATAATTATTTTTAACTAACTATTCAGATAGACTTTTTAGCTAAACACCAATTGTACCCAATTTTTAGTTAATTTCTGCAAGCTTTATGATCTGGAGAAAACAGTATCAATGAACACTCAGAAAGTATTTACCACTAATCTAGATTGAATTTTTCATTGCAATAATTGACCTTTTATTTCCATACTGACCCGATGAGTCTCTAAGGATCTTCACACTTACATCAACTTACAGCTGTAATAATAATAATTTAAAAGCAACCAAACAATATAGATTTTTTCATACTGATATCCTATTTTGGCTGACTGGAACTTCAGCAGAGATGTTGTGTGAAGATAGTATATATAATAATTTACTGCCTAAATAGCAATTGATAGAAAGCTGAAATTCCACAGAGGATCATATGCCACTTAGTTCTCTTAGTTCTCTTAATACTTACCCTTTTCTAAATACAGTCTATCTTGTACTAGTCATTACAGACTGCATGAAGGTACTTGTTTACTTTCTACAGTTATTTCTATAATTAGCTTTTAAAAATATTTATTTTCTTTGTTCCTTAAACAATAAAATATTACATATCTTACAATGATTTTCTGTAATACAAGCCTTGTCTTCATGGCTCCATTTATTTTAGTGAGAAAACTTTCAGCTTTTCAGCTGTAGGCTTTCAATGCCATTTGCAAAACAAGCTAGTAGAATTTTCATAGATTTCGCACACATATTTAAAGGTGAAATTTAGCTTACAGGGGAATGATGTGAAGAATACAGACAAATGTACAATAAAACAATCAGGAGCATAAACACAGGAGTATATAGTATATAATATCGCAGACATCATGAACTTCACAACTGTTGAGATTAAAATCCTTCTTTTGTGATAAAAAAAAATGGAAATGGAAGAATGTGAACTTGGTAATTTTACCTATATTTTAGTATAGCTGCAACTTGGGTTACCACAAGTTACATGCAAGCAAAAACAAGACTAAAATAAATACACAAACAGACAGAGCACAAGTCTGAAAACTTTATGAGAGGAATGGCTTCAAGTTTACACTCCACGTCTTCTTGATTCTGTGCTTCTCTATTGCAGACCTGCACACTTAATACTGGTACAATCCCATCACTCTACAAAATATATATGAGAAGCAAAAAGTGTGATAATATGAAACAGATACTGCTTAGGAATTTCTTTACCACATAGGTTTGGACCACGACAGGTATCTTATTTCAAGCCATTTGCATATTAATAATAAATATTTTTACACTTTTAATGGGAGGAGCAATTGTTGCTTTGTCAATCAAAAAATATTAGTTGAAACTACACTGTTAAAGCAATGAGATTTTATTCTATCTCCCTCTCCTCCCACATCTCCACCAAGAATTTGCTTGTAGAAGTTAGAAGTTTCAAGGGGACATCCTCAAACCACTGACATTTTAGTTGTTATTCATATTGGTAAATAAGCATGTGTCTTATATATGACCTTAGCAAATTGAAAAAAATATACTATAAATATCACTGAAATCCTTAATTCAGCACATAAATAAAGGCTTTATTTAAACAGACATAGCAGTTTATTGTCTGTGTCCCAATACAACTCAGATTCTGCTACACTACCCTGACTCTAATGTGACTCAACTTGTTCTTTAACTTCACGTAAGAGTTTAAATTGTATACTGCAGATTAATGGTTGGAGTAGTAATGAAATGTCCTCAAATGTTTTTATCCAACAAAACTTTCTAATTCTGTTATTTGGAAATTTAACATCAATAACATCTTAAGGGTTCTGTATTTTTTTTTCTTCAGCTGCCTCTAGCTTTTTATCTCACAGAAAACAAGGACTGTAAACTAGACTAATATTGTCCTTACTTTCTAGTGCATGAGATATAGAAACTTTTATTCTGTTACAAAGAATGGAACCAGGCTGGAGATCTGAACAGAAACACTGCAAGATGTTTTAATATGCTGTAGGGTAGAGAGACAGAAAAGATAAAGAAACATGTTTTTTAGCTTCCTGACCTCTCTGCACCTTCCTAAAAATATGTAAGTGACAATTTTAGGTAGAAAAAACTTCCCCATCGCTTAAAGGTCCCTCACATCACAATGCATCTTCACACCTTTCTCAGTCAGAATGCTGACATTAGAGACTGACCTATGACCTCTGTCTATATTTTTATGCTCTTGTGGAAGTCAGCCTATACTAACCTGAAACATATCTTAACTATGAAGACACATCCAGATTTATATAGAAAATAGGTTTCCAATGTAGTGTTTCTGGTTGATTTCCTCCTCAATTTATTAAGTAGATGGAAAAAATTTTTTGCATGTTTCCAAGCAAGAATCCATGCTAGTGAGTAAAGGAAAAATATGGGCAGCCATCAGCATTACTAAGAAAAACTGTACCTTAAAGATATAAGGAAAGGGAAACAACTCTTTAATTACAAGAAAGTCAGTATTAAAAAAATATCCACTATTGTTATGAGCATTTTTAAATAAGTATTGTTGCCTTCATGGAAAACAACGGCGACCTGGTTTTAAGGAACAGCACGGCAGCCCAGTCTCCCCTGGGCCACTCGGTCTAATGACACACGCTGGACACCAATGTGGTGGACGGTCGAAAGCCTTTATTATCTCATGGGTTTAAATAGTCTTGGGGGACTCTGCTACGTCAGGGGGGGTTGGCAGGGTCTCTAGGGTTAGTCAGGAGTGGAAAACTACTGGGTTAGGTGTGGTTACATTCTTTGGGGTAATGGATAACATGTTGCAGGGTGAGAGGGGGATGGGGTTCTTTCTTTCCGTCACATCCCGAAATCTTCCGTTCGCCTGTCCCTATCTACTACAAGTATTTGTCAAACAAAAGAGTTTGTATGTACATATGAAGATTTCAATTACTAATTTTAGAAGACAGGTGGCAAATTTTACACAGGATCATTCCACCAACTTTTCTATGAGCATAAGGACCATTGAATAAAATTTAGCAATTGTTTCCAATTCCTGGCAGTCTTCAAAACATTGTCATCTATATTGTTACTCATCTACTTTTGTTATGAAATTTTACTGTGTAACTATACAGAAATTAATATTTCCATATACTGAAAATATACTTAGAAATAACTTTTATATTTCATAAATTTGCTACTTTTCTTCTAAGACTGAATTGTACTTCTTATAGCTGATTATGATTAGACAGATTTTGTCATTACTATACATTTGATACAAAAGGAAATAGACATTTTAGGTGAATATGAGTTCCTTGTAAATCCCACATGCAATATATATAAATTGTGCAAACCACTCAGGAAGACATAGCAAAATATTTTTTATTTACAGCAAAGACAGAAAATTTCAGGATCTCAATCTGACTTTCGTATGCTAAAAACACCAGCAACTTTTCAACAGCACGTACAGTTCATGAGTGCTCTGCATTAGATAAAGATGCATAATGCAATCTTCCTGGATATGTCATAAGCCTCAGTAGTTCTATCTGCATTGCACCTGTAAATTGACATTACCCTGTCTCAGAGTCTAATCATTGCGCTGATACCATGTAATCTGTGCCACTCCAGACACAAATACCAGCTGTTACAATTCCAGAAGCCCAAGTTCAAGAAGGAAATAAAGTGTTATAGCCTTTACCTTGGTCCATATCTTACTCCCATACCACCTCTGTGCTGCAGACTACTTATTAGTGTCATGATAAAAAAAGTATGTAAATGAAAATATCTATACATTCAATTTGTGTCACTCTTAGTTCCAACCATGGTTCATCCACAGGCTTCCACACAGAGCTAAAACTCATCTGGGCGAGGAACTTCTCATCTTCCAGTGCTACTTATACTATCTCTGCCTGAGGGTATGACATCAGCAACATCTGTCTGGAGAAAAGGAGGTGCTCTCTGGTGGCATTACTGGAATTCTACAGTACTGGATTTGGGCAGGAATAAACTCTGTTCAACCCAATGAAAATTAAATTCTGTTCACTAGATTAGGGCAGAGACTTCATCTAAGTCTATCTATTAACTTCACACTAAGACAGTAAGAAAAAGTACAGATCAGCAGCAGTTCTCTCTATGTATATATGTATGTATGTATGTATGCATGCATGTATGCATGTATGTATGTATGTATGTATGCATGTATGTATGTATGTATGTATGTATCTATCTATCTATCTATCTATCTATCTGTCTATCTCATTTTACCCTGGAGTGGCTTAAAGATGCAAATACCCTCAATCAGGCATAAAAAGTTTTAGCTAGCCTTTCAGCTTCATCTGGCCTTGTAGCCAGGGCCATAAGTGAGTTTTTAATGAATTAATTAATACAAATCATAAATAAAATAGTATCTATTTCATACCATGATCAAAATTTATTCAATATTTAATAGAACTTCTCTTTAATTTACTGTGGTCCAGATTCTGCCAGTCTAATTCAAATTGATGGTTTTCAAAGGCTGACTCTATTTTTACTTTATTTTCAAAATAGTTGTAGCTAAAATTTATATTTATATAGAATCACAGCTTATATGCATTCTATACCTTATAGTTTTCTAATATTCAATTTATTTTTTTGCTTTTCTTACTGAATTAGATATACAGATTGTGATCCTTCTATTTAACTTTTTCCTTTTTCTCTCAAAAAATTATACTGTTAAAATAGAAAGCATGCATAACTGTGCAGTCTTAGAAACTTAATTCCTGTTTCTTTGAAAACTTCCAAAGTGGTCAGTCATATTTGTGATACAACAGAGAAATTCACTACTGGTATCCAAACACCTTAACACCCTTAATAACATCAAATGTAATATTTATCTCTACAGCCACAAGTGTGTGTGCTATATTACTGACCATAAAACACCTCTGAAAGCCTTCTTAAATTTAATAGCTTTCAGATGCAAAACCAAGATATTTATTGTTAGAATTACCATGTTATATTTATTCTATTATTAGCAGGGCATCAAAGTGCCTTAAATTAAGTAAATATATGCACAGGAAGATCCATTGAACTGGTTTAAGCAGGAGTATACAGAAAATAATCATGAGTTAAGAAAGATCACAGTCAAAATATGAGTGCACAGTCCTATGCAATTATGCAATGCATATACTTATGAGAAATGTCTCTTCATACAAAGAGAACAGAAGACACAACATCAATCTTTTTAACCACAAATGACTTACGTAATGAAAATGAAAACAGCTTAAAATTGTGAAAATTGGATCCAGTTGATACCAATTTGTTAAAACAGTGTATTAGACAGGAATTGAAAGAAATAGACTTTCTTGAAAAAACATTTTTGCCAAAACCACTGCAAATGGATTTGTTCAGAAAATGCAAGCCATTATTAGCATGGGTAAGGATAACTTGGAGGTGAATGACCACAAACATGGGTATTGATCTTAGCTGAAAGCATTTTCATTACTCTCTGAAGTTTTACTTACTGACACAGAGGCTTTCAAAAGTCAAATTTAAGTAACTGCCACTTGCAAAAAAGGAGAATAAGTCAAAGTCAAAAAAGGAGAGAAACAATCTCCAAAGGTATGTGAGAATTTTTGAGAATATTGCTCATTTTTAACCAGAAATCAGTGCAATGTACCTAGGAGTTAAGCTATTTATATAGACTTGAAACTAGTATGCTTAATAATCAAAGAAATCCCTCTAATGTATGTATCACATGTAATGGGAACCAAGAGAGTACTTGTGATATGTTCATGAACGGAAAACCTTGTTGCATTCCAAGCAGTTACCAGTTGCTCTGTTTCCTAAAGCTTGATATTTTATTCCTATTATCTTAATTTTCTGTGGGGAAAAATTACTTGTCCACCTATATTTATGTTAACCATTTTGGCTGAAATTTTCCCAAGACCCTAAAGGAGTTGAATTCAATAAGATACAGGTGTCTAAAGCTTTTAAATCCTATTGGAAACCTTCTTTTAAAAAGTCTTATCTTCTTATTCAATAGAACCCTTGACTTACTGTCTCCTATCTTCATCATCCTTCTCAAAATATTATAATACACCTATATGTATCCATGTATCCAATTCTAGGGGAAGAGGAAGATGAAAACATTTCCATGGCAAACAAAAGAGAAAAAAATTGGTACCAGATATTTGTCATTTATGTTTGTGTCTAATGGATAGTGTTTCCCTTATTAAGTCAAGAAAAAAAAAAATAAATAACCATGCTAAGAAAATACTATAAAGGCAAAATGATTTATGTTTTGTTCTCTCTTATTAAGTTTAGGGATACAAAGTTGTCATGGCAACCTCTTTACTATTGCATAAAGTGTGATTTGAATGTAACAGAAAGTAGATGATAACAGCCAAAGCAATTGTCAGGTATTCAGGTGAGGTAGTCTAATTTAGAAAGAGTTGCTGTATATAGCACAGATACATACTTCATTCGTCCTGACAAGATCTGCTGACAGGAACAACCCATCCTTCAGCTGACAAACTGGAGCAGAGCACTGCTTCCCAGCCTTAGAGCTGATATGAGAGTGTGCCTTTTTAATAAGAGCATAAAGAACACGCACAGTTTAAGAGGTTTCACATGGATACGTATATCTGTATACAGGCATAAAGACTTTCCAACTCAGGAACACACTGACACTTATCAAATTGGCATGCCAAATTATCTTCTGTTTTGACCTTGTTCGTTCCTATTAGTTGGATATTAGACAAGAATCCTATGCCACCTTGACAAGGGCTTTAGTTTCTCTTATACTGTTATTCAATCCTGTACAAGTGATGGATGTTTGAATAAGCAGAGGGAATCACCCTAATGAATTATCTTCTGCATTGCAATACACCATGGGTGAAATGACTTTTCCATTCCTTGTTAACTGATGTGACCGCTTCATCTCAACTGCTTTTCATAGTTGCCATCATTCAGAAGGGCTGGTGTTTACAGCTCTCACAGGAGGAATATTTATCTGACAAACTGTGTTAGAGGTATGAAACCTAATGGTAACAAAACAGAGCCATAAGAATGTTGCACACCAGTAAAATACAGCTCTGGGATTCTATTAAAATTCAAACTTATCTTTATACTCAAATTTATTTATTTCTTCTGTATATTTACTTAGGTAAGTCAGCTCTTTGCCTCATCTTATTAATAATCAGAGCCTATTATATTTGGTCAGCTAGTCTAATTTGACTAATTCTTAATCTCCTGAAGATTTTCTAGTAACCTTAATGCTGAAGCTTATTTTGTCATGTACTATAAGTACAGGACTATAAACAAGCTTGTGAGGGTTTTTTGGGTTTTGTTTGTTTTGGTTATTCTTTAAAATCTTGTTTGTTTACATGCAAATTATTCTGCACATTTTGTTTCCTGTGATCTAAGTCTAGTTTTTCGTGTGTGTTTGCAGTCTGTTTTTCAATATGCTATCCTGGTTTGCACATTTCCATCTTTGTTGACAATTAACTTTGTTGTCAACAAAGTAGAATTGTTCTTTTGAAGTAAATTATTTACAAATCTCAGTTAAACCGAAAATAATCATTCAAGGCTTGTCAACAGTGTATGTAGTTCAGAAGAAAATTATTTGAAAATTATTTTGAGAAAAAAACTAGAATGGAACACAAATGGGTTTTAAATAGAAGGCAACAGTGATTTTATGAATTTTTGTATATTTAATGAATAGTTGGAAATAATAAGAAAAAATGGCAATATGTCCTAGATAATATATAGAAGTCGTCAGTTAAATCCACTGCTGATGTAAGATAATATGGCTTCACTGACTTTGATGAGACTTCACCCTTCACACTGACTAAACTTAGAGTGTTCTTGAGAAGAGTCAATCATCTCTGGATAAGAAGGAATACAATATTCAGTTCTTGTGTGTGGTTACCATGTCCTTATTTGGAACAGTTTGATTGACAGTATAAAGCAGGAATGGAGTCAATAGATCCTAACAGATAATATTTTAAAATTATTCCAATGACAAGAAGGGTTTTTTTGAAGATCCTGAAAATATTCTATACTAGGAAATCCACTCTCTCTGTGATAAGAAGATGATAAAAAACTTATTTCAAACATTTTCTTAGGAATTCTGTAGAATTGCTATTCATGGGACATATATCATAAGGATGTTGAGGACATTAACATAGCCCAGGCATACTGTTTATCCAGCTAGTCATAATTACAGTCAGAAGCATTCCACTTTTCATCTCCTACCAATGGGGGAAAGAATTCTTGGCACCAGGGGGTAAGTTTTATTTGTTCTCCCTTTTTCATTATGCACTATTTTCTTTTTGTAACATTTTATTCAGTGCAACAAGAGGAAATAATGCATCTCGTGAATTTGTTATTTCACTTTTTTTTTTCTTGTAAGAAAATGAATGCTGCTTCTAGGTCAGTATTTTATGTTCTGAACTTGAATTGATCTTTTACTTTACACTCACATATGTCTCAGTGTTGTGAAAAACTGTGTGGGTAAGTAACTGTGGCTTATGTTTAAACAGTAGGAGAGTTCTTAGTGCATTCATTAGGAAATTTCTTGGATATAAGTGTCTCACCCTTTTACTGGATACAGCCTGCCTTGAAATCCCTCTTCTTTCAGATGTTTGGTGTTAAAAATCATAGGTGAAAGCTTTTAACATCTCAATGATGTTAATTTGTATCTGGTAGCTTGATGAGTTAGAAAGGCTTCCATAGAATAGTCAAGATTATAGAATTATTTATCTAACAATGACTTTACATGTAAATAATGCAGCCCAGTAGGAGGAATTCAAGTCCTGATTCATTGAAAAACTTAATATTACACATACATTTAAAAATTTATATCCAATTTAGGTTACACCTAAATTTTAAAACCTCTATCTATTCAATTGAGAAAATACTTAAGTGATATCACAATAAGTGTAAAACTGTAATGGAGGCATAAATGCCCTTATCTGAACTTCCTTTGTAAGTGAGAAAGTAGAAACCCATAACTCTGTCAGTAGTAGATAAACTATTGCAGAAGGTGAAGTTACAGTACTGAAATGGAGAGAAAGTGCAGTTATGAGTAGATTCAGTTTTGATACCTGCTGTTATGGAAGTGCTCTTATAAGAATTTGTTGTTGGCTGCCTAGTACAAAAAACACTAAGGATTTAGATTCTGTCCTGTCCCGCAGGCTACTGTGGAGTAATGGAAAGGAAATGAAAATGCTCTAATTGCTAAAAAGAAGTGTCACTGGAATAAAAAAATACTAGTTAGAACCCAAAAACTAAAATAGCAATATCATTCGTAGGAAATGATAGGTAATATGCAAGTATATTATAAAAAATTAATTAATATTCATGAGGATTTGAACACCTTGTCATCCATATATTTTGGAAACATGCCCATTTCTCAACTTTGTGCCCTCAATTTCTTGAAAATTAATCTGTTTGCCAAGCAAGCTATGTATTCTATGAAAGCCATGTCATGCTCTACATCAGCCACACACTGTAAAATTGTATTACAATGGCAAAAATGTCAAAAATCAGATACTGATTACAGGTGAGCAACAGTAAAATAGTACAATTCACATACACCTTTTCTTAATATATTATTACAATGTCCTTCAATATTCATGCAACTCCTTCCTAGTTAGTTAGGTTTAGAGAGCTGTTATAGTCAGATAATAAAATATTACCAGGATAATTTACTATTCTCCTCCCTCTGACTTCTTCCTGCTGGAAACAAACAGAGTTAACAACCTCAAAACCAATACACAGCACAGAAATGGAAAACTGACAAACCTTAAATTTTAAGGATAAAAAGTAAATAAAAGTAAGAGTGACAAATCTTTTAAATTGACCTGACAAGGAATTTTGCTTTGATATTACTGATTTCTCAAGCATTTAGAAATTATCCCTGAATTAAAATATAAATTGGCATTTCTAGGGTTTTTTAGTGTCTATATTGAATTAAATTAGAATTTTAAAAGGGTTTTAAAAGGTGAAATTTGACTTCCTAGTAGAAAGCTCATATTTGCTAATATTTTAGCTTTAACTAGAAATGAATATTGGCATTTGCTTAAAGGCAGATTTGTCCATTTTAAGTTTATTGATTTCAGATTAGCATGGATTGGCTTTCATATGACCTGAAAGAACAAGCAGAGGACAAAACCATAGTATAGCAGAGTATGGACACACAGGTGTATCCAGATATTTCAGGACAGAAGGCTTTTAATTCAAAGAAAAAAGTACTTGGAGTATTGATTAAATAGTACAAGAAAAATAACATACAAAGAAAGCACATAACCAAAGAATTTTTGTAAAGCTTTTTCATTTTGATCAACAATCTGAATAATTTTCTTGGTTTTCACAGTTGGTATTATTTATTGTATTTATTGTAATTTAATTTTTTTCTTTTTCTTTGGAAATTAAATTTATTGCTTTCTGCAGACAACCTTTATTTATATTTATATGAGATGCTGTCTGTTATTGTATAGTAATTATGAGGTAAATACAATTAGACAATGAAATCATTATATATAGCACTTTGATGATACTGTAACAAGAAATGAGGACTTTGGTTATATCAATTTGTCCAAAGAGCTTTCATGCAAAATAACCATTAGCTGTTTAGCATTAAAACTTTTCCCAGCGTGTGTGAGGAGTTTGAGTTACAGTAATAGATGCAGTAATAATAACTTTTTATAAATCAATATGTAGAGTTCCAATCAGGAAAAACCAACAGTGTTACTTCTATCATCATAGAAATAACTAATAACTATCAAAAATAATTACTATTGTTATTCATCAAGTCAAGGTTAAAACCAAAATACCCATACAAAGAAGCTCCTTCCGATGAGTTATAATATATTTTTGCAAGACATAACAAAACGATGTTTTAAGTTAGCTTTGTCTTTCTTCATAGTCGTTGCTATTTCACAGGAAGCAGCATCACACCTGGTCAATTTTCACCAGATGTAATCTCTTAGTGAGATTATTTTTAGTAGACTAAAGGCTGAAGTTAAACATTGTACAGGCACATACCTATGTTTTTAATATGCCTGTGCAGTGCAATTGGGGAATCAACATTTACTTACTCTGACAGTCTAGTGCATGTGCTGAAAATTTTACTTAAATTGCTTGTGTCATGAGAAATCTTAGAGCAGTAGTTGTGCTTTGAACATCCACCAAAAAAAATCCAAAAACTGAACCAAACCCTCCCTCCTCTCCAAAAAAAAAAAAAAAAAAAAAAAAAAAAAAAAAAAAAATCAGTGAAGGTCCACCTGCTCTCTTGTTAAACCATTCACAGGAGGAAGAAGGCAGGCAATCTTGATCTTTTTGACTAAATGAGTGGGGATACAGCTGCAGAAATGGAGAAATGGAGAAAAGCACAAATTCTAAACTTAGAGGTTAATTGAAAAATAAACTTTTTCCTCTAAAAACCTATTTTGTCCATACCTGATCTCCCTTGACTGCCTAAATATTCTCTTTTCCTATTCCCTTTGCCACAACATAGGAGAAGCACAAGAATCCAGGGAAGACACAACAATGGAGATTTCAATTTAATTTTCTGACTATTCTGGTGTCAGGTTAGGCTTGTCATATAAAACAGACACACATTTTACTCAGTTATGTCCATTCCCCTAGCCCTGAGCAAATGATTTTGTGATGGAGCTTCCTACGAAAGAAGAACATTTCTCAAAATTCTACACTTCCCTATTTGCAAGTCTCAGGGCTTTTGTATCCCATAATTCTTTCCTTTGAATCCCATGAGATATGAGCAAAGGTTCCAGCTACAATGGTGATTACCATAATTTGTCTAAAAGGATTGGCTCTTCCTCTTGTGTCAAAGGGCATCTCCTCTCAGTGAAAGTTTGGGAGAAAATGCAAAGATGCTTGAGGAGATGAGGGAAAGCAGTACATTTATTTTACATGTTAAACTTGACTAAAAATATTACTGTTTTCTGAGAAATTTAAGTGTATGAAAAAGTCATCCAACTCTGAATTGCAAACATTATCCATTATTACATGCTTTATGTTCATATGAATTAATTATTTTCAGCTTGATCTGTGAGCTAATTCCAGAACCAAATCGCTAGGGAAATATGATGTTAATGTGTATATGTTAATAGACATCTTTAATCAATTACTTGGTGAGTGTTTTATTACAAGTATAAGCTTGAAAACAAAATGTTCTACAGGACCAAGCTGTTCTGAACTAACACTTTAAAAAGTGATGCAAATGTAAATCTGTCTGCCTTAGGCTAGCAATACTTTCCCCGCCTTTTTTTCTATTTTGTTGTACTTTTTATAAACCAAGAAATAAAATTTCAACTGTGAAGGGCTTCATCAAGCATGAGTTATTCTGAAATTCCTTTCACTAACATAAGGCAATATAAAGACAATGTATTATACAGCAAGAAGACATAACTTTCAGAAAAACTATTGTGCAGCTAAACACAGAAAATTTGTCTTAGTTCTTTTGGGTTTCTGATATTTTTTTTTTTTTTTATATTTCTCATCCACCTTTGGAAAATGCTTAATAAAATATATACTGTGTAGGAATAAGGAATACACAATAAGCCTATATTTTCCTATGTACTTTCATTTTGTCACCTTATATATTCATGTCAGGACTAGCATTCTCAGCATAGTCAGGAGATTTTCATGCAATATTTCCCTAAGTTAACCATTGCACACTTGTGAACTTTTTCTAGATTGCTAGGTGGGCAGCCCTCACAGTTTCCATAAGCTGTCTGTTTGCAATTTAAAAGTAAATTTTATAGCCAAAGTAGAACTGATACACCACTACTGTTAATACCATACCTGCTGACATCAAAATTGCCTGTACTATGGCTATTGTACACTTGACACATCAGTGAGATTAAATTATGTTTCTATCAACAGTACTGATAGAAATTTGGCAGACTGTTGCATTTTTATAGCACAATATGATTTAACATTAGTATGACCCCTACAGAGATTTGGCTGGCCACACTGAACTACTCTCAGTATGTTATCTAATACTAAAAACTAAAAAGCTAAAAAATAAAATAAAAAAAAATAAAAAATGAACACAAAAAGCTGTATGTCAGAAGTGAACCATACACAACAGACCATATAATCTGCAAATTTGCACAGGACACCAAACTGGGGAGAATGTTGATCTGCTGGAGGGTAGGCAGACTCTGCAGAGGGTTCTGGATAGATGGGTCAAATCCAATGACATGAGGTTTAACATTACCAAGTGCCAGGCCCTGTACTTTGGCCACAATAACCCACTGCAATGATACAGGCTGGGGGTGATGTGGCTGGACAGTGCCCAGGCAGAAAGGGACCTGGGGGTGCTGGTGACAGCCGGCTGAACATGAGCCAGCAATTTGCCTTGGTGGCCAAGAAGGCCAGTGGCATCCTGGCCCGTATCAGGAACTGGCTTGTATCCTGTAGCCAGCAGGAGGAGGGAGGTCATTCCCCTGTACTTGGCACTGATGAGGCCCACCTTGAGTGCTGTGTCCAGTTCTGGGCTCCTCAGCCTAGGAAAGACATTGTGACACTTGAGCGTGTCCAGAGGAGGGCAATGAGGCTGGTGAGGGGCTTGGAACACGAGTCCTTTAAGGAGCATCCAAAGGATGTAGGAGAGAAGCCTGTAGGAGAGAAGGCTCAGGGAAGACCTCATCGCTCTACACCTCCCTGAAAGGTTGTTGTAGCCAGATGAGGGTCAGTCTCTTCTTCCAGGCAACAAGCAACAAGACAAGAGGACAGACCCTTAAGCTGTGCCAGGGGAGATTTAGTTTGCATGTCAGGAAGACGTTTTTCATGGAAAGGGGTGATGGGTCATTGGGATGGGCTGCCCAGAGAGATGGTGGAGTCACCAGCCCTGGAGGTGTTTAAGAAAAGACTGGATGTAGCACTAATGCCACATGGTCTGGTTGGCAATGTAGTCTTGGTTCATGGGTTAGACTCAATGATCTCAAAGTTCTTTTCCAGCCTAACTGATTCTATGGTTCTGTCATATTTTGGGGACATAAAAAAGAGATTTAAAGAGATTTCTCAATGTGTTTATCAAATTTCTGTCATTTTCTTTATATTGCAGGGTCAAAAGGAGAAAAACTGCTAGAACTTCAATTTTTGCACTGTATTTATCAACGTAATATTTTGCTTAACAATATTAGAGCCCAGACCTTATAGTAAAGACAGCATCTTTTAGTAGTTTTAATTTTTGAATTGCCATTCTTCTCACTCTATTCTGCTTTCTATTCTGAGATAACATGCAGTGTGCCACTCTGAGATTGCCTGGTGTTTCTTTCTTAACTAACAATCCCACCTCATTAATATAGAGGTATTATTTTTGTTAGTTTGGATGGGGGTTTAGTTCTATGTTTACAAATTACTGTGATTTAACCTGTGGGATAGACAGCTCAGCCTCACACAAATGCTCACTCACTCCATCCATGGGATGGAGAAGAGAATTGTAAGGGTGAAAGTAAGAAAACTGATGGATTGAGAGAAAGACAGTTTAATAGGTAATGTAAAACCCGTGTGTGAAAGCAAACACAAGGAATGCATTCACCTCCTCTCATTGACCACAACTCTTTGGCCATCCCCAGGAAAGCCAGGCTCAATCACCTGTCATGGTTACTTGGGAAAAGAAATTTCATCACTCCAAATATCCTCCCCTTTCTCCTTCTTTTCCACAGCTTTTATTGCCATTTGGTATGGAATATCCCTCTGACTGCAGTCATCTATCCTGGCTGTGTCCCCTCCTTGTGCACCTCCAACCTGCTTGCTGGAAGGTCTGAGAATCAGAAAGGTCCTTGACCCTGTGTAAACACCAAAAGGCAATAACTTAAACATCCTTTAAACATATTATTCTCATTACAAGACAAAACATAGCACCATAAGAACTACTATGAAAAAATGAATTCTTTCCCAGCCAGAACCAGGAGGCAAATGCAGTCATATTTAGAACACCATGTGAAAAAATGTATTTTCCCTTTGCTGTTCATTTAATAACAGATACCAAAGTAAATATATAGATGTGTATGGGTAAGCATAGTGCATGATACTAGGTTGAGCATGTATCCGTTTAGTACATTTTGGCCCATCTTCTTAACATCTCATAAAATCTCACTTATCTTAATTTGTTAATAATTCTCTACAGTACTTTATTCACCTAGAAAATAAAGAAGTCTCCCTTAGAGCCGATACTGACCCGCTCTTCCAAGCCCCAAGCAAAATTATTTTAAGCTTTCCTTTCTAATTGTGGCACTAGATGGCAGTAAAAGCGCAATTCTGAACATTTCATCCAATTTGCATATACAGGGAACTCTGAGGCAGGAGAAAGGCTATCACTGTAAGTCAGCTTGCTTTCAAAGGTTATCTAGAAGCAGGATATGGAATATCATGCACAATCACTATAAAATATTAAAAAAAAATTCCAAGAGCTAAAAATAAAATAGCATTAAAGATGGTAGAGTAATGGGGAGCTTTAAGTAATTTGAAATACCAGGAAAAACTGACTTCATATGCTTTGCTAAAATCTGCCAAAACAGCAGATCAGTGATCTGCAAAAGTAAGATATAAAGGCAAGTGTCCTATCAGTGTGCCAGAAATATGATTCATCTTCATGAAAAGCCTTAAGAAAGGAGGAGAAAAACAATCTGCAGATTTTTTTTTTATTACTAAATAGAATTTTATTAAATCTCCAAAATTAATAGAGTTGTATTTCTTTGCTTTTAAAGTCACTGAGACTGTATGCACAGTAAGAATGCACTGCTAAAAAAAGGAACAAATTTCTTGCCTTCCTTTGTTTTGAGACTGAAAAATTTTATGCCCTCCAGCAGAATGTATGTTCTGTGGCATCAGCTTGACAGTGCCCACTCACAGAGTCTAGCTTCTTGCTGAAGCTCTGTAATACTTGAATCCTTGCAATAGTCCTACCTTTGTAAACACCTGCATCTGTAATGGACAGAGAGGAGAAAAAAAATAACATTAGAATGATACAGAAAGATTTTCATTTAAGATCTTCTTATGAGGACACTTCCCAACTGTTGGATATATTTCAAAGAAATCTCTAGCAGTGACATCCAATTCAAGTAAGCTTAAGCTGAAGGCTTAATGGCTTTCATGTTGTTGCACATTAAATCAACAGAGTGAATTGTATTTAAAACTGCAAACTAAAACTGATTCAAGCTTTTATAACAGTTTTACAATTGCTATTTTTAGTCACCTAAGTGGCTGTATTCTATTCTGGGGTACTTAGAAAGAGAAGCACATTTTCCACTCTCAACCTTATTCAAGATATACAAAATCTCATAGAAGACATTCCAAAGCATTTGTTACTTCAGGAGGCAGATAAAATCCATCTTACTTTGAGGCTGAAGGTATGAAGAGTATCTTGATAGCATGCTGACTGTAAAATATAAAGGTATTGAAAAAATTTAGAAAGTTCAAAATTAAATCATTGTAGAAGAGTTTGGGTTTATTTTTGTTTTGTAAATCTTATTGTCTTAGAAACTCCTCTTAAAGCAAGAACCACTTTTTATTACTTCAGTTAAAATTACTCTTTCCTTTAATATAATGTCAAAGTTTTGTTATAAATATATTCACATTCTACAACAATTCATGGCTCTGGGTTTTATAGAAGCAAAGATGCATAACATGTAGTATAGAAGCTTTTAGGTATTGAATTATTTAGGGTCTAAACACAAGTAAGTATCCTACATATTTGTGTCATCTCTTCCTGGAAGAAAAGCTTCTTGCTCTGTCAGAGGTTAGTCAATGGAAGCAGTGTTATCAGCATGCTTTTAACCACCTTTTCCACCTTTGTCTTACACATCATTCCTCTATGATGCCAAAAGTAATGCCACAGGACAGTACTTGTATTTTATACCCAGCCCTCAACACCTATTGTTTCCTTAAGGGAATACCTTAAGTAGCTGAAGAGAATGTCAGCTTTCTTTGTTGCCTATCACCAAATTGATGTACAACCTTTGGATCTTACAGGATACACCCTCACCCCAGTCACAAAAACAACAATATTGGTGAAAATACCTTCTTCCATCATTTCTAGGCTGGGGAATGGAACCATTCATTTCTGAGAGCAGACCTTAAGTGATTCATCCATCACCAGCAAATCACTTCTATGTATTCTGTGTGGTGAAATCTAAGTAGATATATGTGTTATAGGACATTTTGGACAAGAAAGGCTTAAAAACAAAAAACAACAACAAAAAAGAACAAGCAAGTTTATTTTGCATCTAGAAATTCCCCCCTCTATTTTATTTTATTTTATTCTTTGTGGTTTAGGGAGGGGCCATGTTCCACAAATACTGTCAAATCAAGTAACTCTCAAAAGGCAGGGGGTTCTCATTTATGCTCTCCTGTTGCTACATAAAAATCTTCCAAATAGTCTAGTACAAGAGAAATATTGATTAATGCTAAGTTTCAAACATGTATCTTAAACATTTGGGTTTTTTTAAGTCAGTGAGCTTATGAGAATTTTTTAGCATTAAGATCTCATTATTGGTATTTACTTATTATTATGTCTCCTCCTCTGTGATAAAATCTACAATTTTACCCTGTGCATAATATCCAAGTATTACCACTATGTATTGAAAATATACACTATTTAAAAAAAAACCTCAAGGCTTAAATCTACTGGTTGGTTTGTTAGTTTACCTTATACATCTAGAATAATTAGTAAAACAAAATTCAACTTATAATTTGGGAAACTGGGAATTTTGTCATTGAACTAAGAGGGTTTTTTTTTTGCAGAAGGATATCAGCCCTTCTCTTGGTTTCTTCTCCAAGATCAAGTGAAATAACAAATATAAATGCTGAGATTTGACTTTTAGAGTACTACTGGTAACTTTTGATTATTAAATCCAAGCTTTAAACATCCTCCAAATTAGTCTTCGCTTTCTTCTCCTGCTTCTCCTCCTCAGTCTTCCAGTCATGACTGGTATTTTATTTTTTCCAAAGTGCAATATCTTCCTTTCAGAGTTTTGCATTATCCAGGTGTTGTGATCTTTGACTGCATTTTCTGGAGCATAAATATAAAATAAATCTATAATTAGAAAGGAACACCCTTGCCCTGTGCAGAAGAAACTGGAGAATTTTCATGGCACAATTGCTATGGTGAGATACAATTTCTGTCACAGGAGATCACTCTCCATTAAATGTGGTTTACAAAAGCAGAGTAAACACAGATGACCCAAATGACTGCCATCCTTGTGCATTCAATAAATTACTGGCTTAACTGACTGGATTAACATAAGCCTTCAAGTACAGAAAGAAGTCCTTGAATCTCCCTGAAAATCTGGCCTAGCAAGGTTTTTACACTGGAGCCTAGGATCTTCTTCAAAAGTTTGTTATCCTTGATGGAGAGAGAACTTGTTTTGGTGGATGCATAGTCTTATTCTTTCTCACTATAGAAAGGCATTCTTGATCTCCACAGAATTCTGAATATCACCTGCAGTTTTTACTTTTATTCTTCATTGATGATCTTCATGCAAGCTGCTTCAAAGCCTGTGTTAAAAATGAACCCCTACCTACAGATAACTATGAATATGAATTATCTAGTCTAAATAAAGTGATTTTCTTGATTTTTGTGTGGTTTTCTTTGGTTGTTATTTTGTTGTTGGTTGTGATTTTTTGTGTTTGTCAAACTATACTCCAGCAGAAAAGACATGCCTTTGGAATTAGAATTTTCTTACTTCAAAAATAGCATTTGCACATAGCAGAGCAGAATAAACAACTGGTATAATATTTATTTGAATCTCTGTGTTATTTCAGATAACTTTTAACTTCACATTTGAAACAAATAAAATATGATTTATCTGGTAAAGTTTGAGCTATGACACTATGACAATGAAAACATTTTGAATAAGGCATCTTCTACAACACAGATTTTCACATGTATTGCAGGTCTGCTTCAACAGATCCAAGATCCTCCATTATTCTAAGGTTTTCTAGTGAAAGACCAAACGATGGGCATCATATACCTCTGCCTATACTATGTCTAGAGCACTCAGGCAGCACTACATTCAGAACACATAAAAAATAAGGATGAAATGCAGTCAGTGTGCTCAGATATTTCAAACTTTAGCCTACTTTTAAAGTGAATATATGGATTTTTTTTTACAGTTGGAAAGTTGAGGTGCAGTCATCACTACCAATTTTGAAATGCCTCCAGTCTGCCAAGGCCGAAATGGTCTTTAAGAACATGTAAATACGTAGAAACTGCTGCAATGAATCAAGGCTCTCTCTATTTATTTCATCTTCAATAGTCAGGATTGAATACATCAGAAAAAGATACTAAAATCTCTTTTGAAATATCTGCCTAAAGGAAAAATTTCTTCTGAATTCTTATTAGATAGTTCCTAGCCTATATCTGAATGCATGAAGATTTATAGCCCTCACTTTTTTATCCAAACTAATATAAATTCTTCTTAAGTCTTGGCCTTGCTTATGCCTTGGAGCAATAAGAGCAATGGCTTTATTTTGCACTAGGTAAATTTTTCCCCCTTTTATTATTTTTAGATATTTTTAAATAGAAAATGAAAGTGATCTCATGAATCTTCACTTTTGCTGCTCTGAGGTTCCCCAGTTTTACACTAATCTGGTCACTATTTAGTTTTATAGTAATATTATTTGTACAAAAATATAAATTTTATAAATTTCACAACTCTATAATAAATTATGAAATATTATTTATCTATAATCTTCCTTCATTGTATTTAAGGAAGTTCAGCACTGAAGGAAAGGAAAAGTGGTATCACTATAAAAAAGAGGCGTGATACCATCTTTTTCTCTATAAGTTCAAAACTCGAAACTAAACCTGGTTCTAAACCTGAAAGACTAAAGGGACTAGTGTCCCATAATTAAGGTCATGCCCCAGTTCTAATGCAGACTTATAAGTTTGTCTTTAAGATTAAATTAAAGACCAGAAATCTGACATTAAAACCATTATGCTTCCTAAAAGAGCTAAGAAAATCTGGGCATGGAATTCTAAAATTAATATTCACTGGCAGTTTGAAATGTTGTCATATACAAGTCCAAGTATATAATTTCTTTCTAATCATTCAAAATATTTTAGAGATCCTTTAACTTTTTCTATAAGAAATCTAGAAAGCTTAAACAGCAATTAAGAAGATTTGCTTGTACTTTACTATCTGGAAAATCCACTAGTTACCTTTTCACAAGTAATGTGTGTGTTATATCACTCTCTGCTCAAGTTTCAGACAAGGTTCACAAGTCTCCTTTAAAGAAAGATGGGGCCATTTCTTTTCACAACTGATTTAAAGAAAAAAAAACGTAGCAACATACTCCTTCAATGCATACGAATAATAAACACTTCCCCATTCAAGTTCAGTGCTAACTTCTTTTCTCACCACTTTTCCTAAACAACATAATCATGTCTTTGACTCTATGACATGCACATCACTTTTGAACTCTCTGAGCTCTCTGTTTTCTGATATTTCAAGGAAGACAAATGTCAGTCAAACACTGCCACTGAACATTTCATCTACTCCATGTGAGTAGTTATCAAAGCAATATGTAAAAAAATTTATTTTTGTTTCAATGCTGAAAATTTAGGATATGTTTATGTCACAGACAAACATAAGAACAGTATGTTGTTTCTGGGTATATTCATCTGCTGTTTTTTCTTGAATTGTTGTCTTTTCACTAAAACATCCTTAATTTGTTTGTACAACTGTAGCAAAGAGGGATCTTAGTGACTGCAGTAAGACAAACCAAGAATACAATTGATACACAAGTCAGTGCAGGATAAAAAATTACTTCCCAGATTTTGGAGCTTCACCGTTCAGTATATGATGAGATGTAGCATAAAGAAACACTCTTAGTAAGTATTTAATATTTTAATTATGAACACTGTTGACCACAATGAATCACAAAAGCAGGAGTTGTAGCATTGTTCAGTAATCCAAATACATGTTTAGTGTCCTTCAAAACCAGACTTTTATATGTAATTTTTTCTCATTTACTTTTACATGTCTTCAGTTATTTCAGTTTGCAAATATACACATGCGTGTGCATTTAGTTACCAAATACAGAAAGCCCAACATGGGGTGATTGTTGAAGATAAGGGTTTTTTCTACTTTGCCAGAAGCTGTGGCAGGTGGTGCTATAATTTGCAATACTTTCACTTCTGTCTCTGATGGAGTAGATTAATTAGTTCATGTCTGTACAACACTTTGAAAGCAGACAGTGATATATAATTAGTCCTATGTATTACTAGAATAGCCTTAAATATCTTCAGTGACTCTGCATCAACAATTTCCCTTATGTCACTCTCTAATTGACATTGGTCTTCAAAGAATTTTCTTTATGTCTAATTTAATTTTCACATTTTATGGATTTTCTTCACAACACGATGGTTGGCTGAAAATTGTCATCTGTTTGAAAGATATTTTTCAAACGAGAAATACCCACAGAAAAACTGGCTTTGTCAGTAGTTGCTTAAATAGCAGTTTCAAAATTTTCCTAATAAAACGAGCATCAAAATCCTCTCATATATAAATTTTAGGGCATAGACACAAGAGATACTGCATATAATTTGCCACAAATCTAACACTCAGATGATATTCAAGGTATACCCTGTTTTTAGCAAAATGTTTGTGCGTTAGAGAAGGTTAGCTTCCAATCCATACTTTGACATAATTCCTCAATGATTTTTTTTTTTTACTTTCTCAATGTACTTATTAATCCTCTTACTATGTAAGTATTTAATCATCCTCACCTTACTTTTTTTGATAACTTGAGGCATTCTTTTTGTGAAATGTCTTTGTGATCCTTACATATATGACATTTTCATATGCAAATATGAACATAAATATTTATGTGGTCAAATAGCATTGGATTAAAGAAATGCGACAATTTTTTCATGAAAATGTGACTGGCAGTGAAATGAGGAATCTAAAAAGAAGAGACCAGACTGACATGTAAGATACAGAAGAGCCAATGACATGGCTTCCACTCTCATTTCCTATCTTGTCCTTGGGGCAAAGGTGTGTAAAAGTGTTCTCCCTTGACATGTCTGTAAGCACAATAAGCAGCAGACAGAACATCCCCTGCTCTCTGGTCTATTTTCAGGACATCCAATCCAGGAAGGTATCTCCCTCCATTTCCAAGGTGAAGAGCTTCTGAGGCCATCAGGGGAAGGCAGGTAGGCAAAGAGGCCAGGGGATTTTTTGATGGACATGTGGACTGACAATGGAGCTGTCACTTGAGTATTTCCACCTACTTGCTGACTGCCAGTCTCATAAAAATCCTCTGCACAAGCTTTTTCTGCCTGTGCAGCCTGATACTTTCTACAATCTTGTACTCTCTACTCAGCTTTCCTCCAGTGATGTTTCCTGCCAGTCTTTTTTACGTTTTTTCAACTAACCACTTCCTGTCAGAATCTCAATAGGAAATAAGGAGAAAAAGAGTAAGCACAAGATTAACACAGAAGGATTTTTTTTTTCCACAGATTTCTTAATTTGCCACATTTGCAATCATGCATACCACAAGGAGGGAGGAATTTCATCACTAGCCTCAGGCACATTGAAAGTAGAAATGCTAAAGGACTGCAGTGTGGTACAATCATCAACTGTATAGAAACATGGTGAAACATTTAGTCTAACTATAATTATGAGGTAAAAGTCAATGCTTTGATCTAGGTAAAGTATTGCAATCTTCCATGAATTTCTGCACGTCCTTCTTCATTTTAATAAAGCCCTAAAAAATATTGCAGAAAATGGTACAATAATCCTAAGCCTTTTTCTCGTCCATAAAATTACCTACACCCAAGAAAAAAAAATATACTTTTAGTTCAACTCAGTTAAAGGGTTCTACTGCAAATGTAAATAGTGTCTCTCATAGTATAGACAGTCTGTGTTTCCCAGAATTTAGGCTTCTTAGAGATTGTTAAGGTTGTGGGCAGAGAAAAGATCTAGATGCTTCTAATAGAGCAGCTGTTCAAATGTGCTGCCTAATTTCTCTACTTTCTCGAGTGCTTCTGAGATAGAAAGCCAGTGAAGCTGTAACAGATAAGTTAATAAATTTATCAAATTTGATGGGGCTTTTCAAAGGATAATGAAACTAAAAATGTTACCACAAATTTATACTCTAAATGGGGAAAATAATGAGTAAAATGAGTACAATAAGAGATTTTTCTTTTCTTTTGATGTTTTCAGGAATTACTTGATGTATGATCAAGTGTTCATAAATGTAAGGAGTTGATTTTGCTAAGTTACACCTCCCTACACTAAGCAATGTTGCTGGTGTGGGGTTTGTTTGGTTTTGGGTTTGTTTTTTTTTTTTTTTCACAAAAAAAAGTGTTTTCTCCCCCCCCCCCTTTTTTTTTTTTTTTTTTTTTTAATCCAAGGGCGTTTTGATTATGGTGAAGTTTTGATTTATAGTCCCAGAGAATCATCCCGTCAATTGCAGGAGAGTTGGCTCTCCACCTGACATCTTCCATGTAGTTATTTCTTTCTCTACCTCTCAGTGTTCATCTTGCACTCTAGCACGCTGACACTGTTTCTTTATTGTTTTATTGTTTCAGATATTTGAAGTCACTTGGAAAGTCATGTTGAGAATTGTATTGTCTCTGTTTCAGAAAGCTACACAAGTGTCCATCTTTAAACTTAGAAACTCCCAGACACTGCATCCTTAGCAGTTTCTTTAACAGAAATTGTTTGCTTAGTCGTAAACAGAGTTTCCTTGTAACTCTTTTTCCCAGGCTCAGTCATGTGCCCCCCCATCTTTCCAAAAATGTATTCAGTATGACCTCAAGTTGATCAATTTCCAAATGCCTTTAGTAGAAAAATGGTATTCGAAAAACATAGTTTCTCATGAAAAAAAAAAGACAAAAATCATGACATAGAACCAAAATAAAGCATACTTTGGATGACAGTTTACTTTGAAATCTCTTCCTCTGAAAATATCTTATGAGTAAATGGGAAGGGGTGGGAGCAGGGGATTATATGGAGTTATGTGTGTATTTAATAGCTATGGTGAATCATTACCAGAAGAATTTCAGAGAACTATGGAAATAAGAGTTGCTGCTGGATTTCCCAGCTGGGCAGGAATGCTCCCTAGAGTACTTCTAATGCTTTCCTTAGAGAAGTTTTATACTTTTTGAGAGGATGTCAGACTGTGGTACTAAACTTCATCTAATTATGTCTGTAAAGTGGCAGTTTTCAACCTTTAGCTCAAAAGTTGGAAGAGACCCATGTGGGCATATTGCTTCCAAGCAGTATAATGTTTGGAGGTAGAGTTCCCCATGATCGATGAACTTGTCCAACCCATCCCTACTCCCACTTCCAGGGCAATTTGGCTGTGCCCAGTGGAATGACATATGTCTTCAGACCTACCAAAAGTTATCCACCCTCAGCAGTTATGATAGGGAAAAGGTGCCATTTTCCATGCTTGCCTGAATGCCTCATCTCAGTGTCCATTTGTGTCAGGATTGATGGCTTTGAGAATGAATGAAAAGCTCAAACTCTTTCAGTAGTGCTGTGTCAGCCCATCCTCAAACTTCAGCACTATCCTGAGCTGGGGATGTGACCTTGGTGAACGTCCCCACTCAAATAAAAGTCAAACAGGAAGTATACAGGGCCCTGCACATTCCACCACTATTTACTGCAACTATCTCTGTAGAGGAAAAGAAACAGAGATGGATTGTCTTAAAAATCTCTATTAATTCAGCATCTATAAAAATTAAGATGCCTACAGATGATGTAACTACTAAAATGTTAGATTGTCAGGTAAGATTTTTTCATTAGTCTTTAGACATTTAACATTCCATATAGGAAATTGTAATTAGAGCAAAACCTTTAGTCCCATGAGAAGGTGTTGGCTCTCCCACAGCCAATAATGATGCCAAGCAAAAGTTGCAGTTATTTATTCTTTCTGTTTTCAGAAAACCTCTTTTCAGGTTTTACTCAATAAAAAATAACAAAATTGCTTTTCCCAGCATGTATTTTGCATCTTGAAATAAATTAAATGAAAATACATGTAGGTTGTCTGCTTAAGACTTTCTTACGTTGAGGTATATATATTCTGCATTGCAATGTGCTGAGATTGTTTAAATATGTTGCTTACCCTGCAATGCTGCTTAACCAAAAATTGGTTGGGACTTAAGAGGAGGAAAAAGGGCTAATTACATACACCTTTATTGCCCACTGATTGAATGCTGGTTTTCAAGTTTTTCTTTTGAGCATACTGTGCAGTTTTTTGCAGTGGATAGAAGTGGAAGTAGGGGAGATGAAAGGCTGTTTGATAAAAATTGTATTAAAACATTGGCAAACAGTCACTTTTATCTTTTTCTGCTTTCCTCTGTGGGACCACTCTGGTCTATCACATCTTTTGGGGTTTTCATTAATTTTCCACAGAGTTATGTGATATATCTCGGTATACGCATGTATAAAATCCATACATTTTGATGATTCTTTTGTGGAGATACTTTGCAAAGGTACTCATGAAAATCAGTCCAAGAAATTAATATTTGCTGATTTACAACTGCAAACTCCATTTTCTGTGTTCTGACTCATGGAAAAAAAACCTAATCCCACAGCATCCAAAATGTGACATTATTAAATACTACAGGTTAGCTGAAAAATTTATTTCTTGGTGTGATTGTCTTCGACATCAGGTGATTTCTTAAATTTCCCGATTTTCTGGCTGGTGGCAATAAGAAGAACAACATCCAAAGATTTTGGACTTAAGGACTCATTTTTGCTTTGCTGTATTTATCAGGCATATTGGTGTGTTTTAATTTGTTGCTTGTTTTGAGAAGATAAATATCATGGAAACTTCCAGCAATTTGAAGTCAATATCTTTCATAAAGCTATATGTGGCATAATATTAAACAAATTAAGCATAGCAATATGTGAAATGGCATAAACAGAATATTTTTAAGTGGTTATCAGTTATAGTGTGTTTATAAATCTTCAAATTATTTATACTTTAATTCCATTGATGTTGCGACAAATCATGGAATATTTGCAACCTTAGTAATTGTTATTTATTCTTTTAAAATATATTTTTAAAATGGCAGTCTAGGTGAGAGGGAAGGATCTGTCTGTACATATATCGTTCCTTTTTTACACTGAACTTCACAGAAAATTTCAATATTTGTATGATGAAAATTTCCAAAGTTTAATTCAGGTCCAACATATAAAATGAAGAAATTCTATTGTTGCTACAAGTTACCAAGCTGTAGGTTAATTAAGTTTGTATTTTCTGTTACTTGCAAATTCAGGAAAGAAATGGGAATTTAAGTGTTTGATAACGATCTCTCATAAAAACCGAAATGTATAAGATAAGAGAGGTGAAAAAATGAAGGAAAAAAATCATAACTGCTGAGCACTGTCAATTCCTTCAGAAAGTTAATGCACTTATTCCATAAACCTGTCTGTTCCGTGCACAGAATTAAGCCAGTTCTTGGTGTAGAATGAAGTAATTTAGTCATGCACAGCAGTGTTATTCTTCTTTAATAGTGCTCTAATTAATTGGAATAAATTAATGAAATATTAATCTAATAAGAGCTATCAATCAGATATCCCTGTAAAAAACTAAGGATAAATATTATTCATTCTTAGAAATAAAACTAAGAATAAATCAACCTGTTTTAATTAGAAAATAAATCAAGATCCAGTCAAAAATAACAGATCCTATCTATAGGTCTTCATCTATTTATTTTTTAATATGTCTTGTTTGAATTCCATACTTGTGATAGAACTTTTGTTTTCTAGCATTCACAAAGAAAAGAATGCTTTCATTGTAGTTTATAATTTACACTCAAACAAAAATGTCTAAAAACATTACAGGCAATTGGTAGATTGATAGAAAAAGATGGATAGATAGATAGATAGATAGATAGATAGATAGATAGATGCTACTCATTAATTCCTCCTTGCCCAAGTCTTAATGTAGAAATATCCCCACATATATTATAAATTTCTTTATTTATATGAAAGCATACTAAAAGCTAATATTCAGTTCCTGAAGTTTTCTGAGTACTGAAAGTATTCAGTCTTTCACACCATCTTTCTAACAAAGAGTATCTGTAGTAGCTCTTAAACATTGGAGTACACAACAGAATATTCCCACAAACAATCTAAGGTGTTTATTTTAAAAGGCAAAAAATGACAATGAAAATCCCCAGAGTAAATTACAAATAGGTCAGTGGATTCTGAATTAATCTGGTGAAATATGGACAACAAAATAAATATTCATTTCAAATTAGTTTCTAATTATAAATATTACCTGCACATCACAGATACCCGGATCACTAATCTGTAAACTAATTAAGTAGCAGCGTCTACATACAAATGAGGATGCCTGGTGTAAGAAACAAGGAAATAAAGCATTAGCTAATTTCTATATCATTCAGTGAATAATACAGAATTATGAAAGTATTATTTGATATTTATTTTTAGATCAGCATACAACTGTCCATGTATGAGCACCTATGTTGATAAATCTCTACAGGACAATGGAAATAACACTCATATGCTTGTTTAAACAAATGTGGTATGTCTCACCTTCTTGATGTGGCATACAAACAAGTCAGATATTGTGAAAGTCACAGATATTGCATAACCAGACTACAGGGAGCATCAATTCACCAAGCAACTCTCCCACAAACTCTGAGAATTCGATTATGCCCTTGAGAATAGTAACTGAATTTGTTTTGCTTTGAGGTAGGAGCTCCAAAACAGATATTCATGGATGGGCTCTCAGGTTCTACACATATTTTTACTCACATACAAATAAATAAAACTTTGCCTAACTAAAACATAAAGATTAATTGACTTTCAGCAAAGTCCCATTGCTTAATACAAAGTCAATCAATAGTAAAGAAATCCAAAATCATAGGTACCCATTGACATTTTTTCCTCCACTTTAACTATTTGTCTAGTGGAAACTCCCAAGTGACTAGAGGGAATTATCAGCCATGCATTCAACTCAATCAAACTTTAATGATGGACATATCTATTAGATGCAAGTGCAGCACTCTTCATGGAACACAGGCCATCCTTCAGAAGCAATTCATTTTCTTCAGTGACTATCATGGGGATGGCCCAAAACTTGGCTGATTTAATATATTCATGACTGTGAGACTTTCCTTTGCATTTTCATGAATTTTGAAATCATCATGCAATTTTCTAATGGCTTCAAAAAACCAATTTCAACAGAATTTGAATTTTGATATAGTTTGGAGAGTTTTTCTTTTTGTTTGTTTTGGTTTGGTTTTATTTAGGTGTGAACCAGTCAACATCTGTTGAAGCCATGATTTCAGATGTCAAACTGGATAAATATACTGTATGTCCTTTCAATTCTTTATGAAGGTTATCAATCCCTGTTCCAAGAAAGTATGTTTATGATTCAAATACACTTCTGTCTCCAGTAAACAACTGTGTCATACTTTTTATTCTCTATTAAGAGTTGCAATTGAGCTTCACTGTTTTAACCTTGTGTCGGAAAACACATGTAATGAAGCTCTATATAAAAAAAGTTTGATGTTTGTGTCCTGTGGGAAAATACATGTAATGAAGCTCTATATCAAAAAAGAGTTTGATGTTTGTGTCCAATTCCACATAAGAGGAGGTCGTATCACTCTTGGCCATGCATTTGTCACAAAATTATGTATTTGCACTGTGTAAATATGTATGCTTAGAACAAACTATGTTGCTGAATCCTTTTAAGCTAAGTATGTCGCTGAAAACTTTTGCTCCTTTCCAAAATCTGTAGGAGCAACATTCCACATATGTAGAGCTCTACTCAACAGAATGTGAAACTCTATCACATGAGAAATTATTTACAGAGGATACAGGAGTCAATTAGCTGAGTCATTAAAGCTGTCGAGAGCACAAAATCCTACATATAAACTAA
This sequence comes from Lonchura striata, assembly GCF_050655825.1. Classification (NCBI taxonomy): domain Eukaryota; kingdom Metazoa; phylum Chordata; class Aves; order Passeriformes; family Estrildidae; genus Lonchura; species Lonchura striata. The sequence goes on from NC_140704.1 coordinate 102,628,119, forward strand.
TGCTCCACATTAGTTTGGATCATTAGTGGTGATGAAAGTCATCATCCATTTGGGCAAAACTTTGTACCTTAAAGGACTGAAACTAGCTTTAAGCAACAGTTCAGACTTTCTTTGGGAGTTGTCTTGGACCTTCACCTTAAGCTTCTAAGTCAAAGTTATACTGGAGAAAAAAAAATTCAGACAGTCTTTTTTGCAATATTTCTCTATGTTTATTCAGTATCCTATTTCTTACACTGTGTCTTCTAATATAAAAATATGCATGTTACATTTTTCTTAAAATATGTCAGATGCATTATTGGCAGTGCCTTATATTCCTACCCTAAGTAAGGTACTCCCTAAAATCACCTAAATTATTCTTTGCTCTGTTAGAGGTATGTTTTGGAAATTGAGAATGCATATTATTAGTCAGAGGAAAAAGTTATCCAGAAAATGGTGAGAGCAGATGTCAGCCATAGCTTTTTAGCATGCATCAAGGATGTGAGGGAGAAATCTGTGACTCTGGAATCTGCTGGGAGCAAAGTCCTCAAGGGAGAGTCACTGAGCATTTTTTCAATGCGCTGACAGTTTAGAAAGCTTCTATGTTGGTCACAAATGCTGTCTCACATAGTTTTTATGCTATTCAAAGGCCACAAAGGCTCTATTTTCTCCAAGCCTACGATGCTTTCTATAAACTTGTTTATAACTGCCTCAGATTTTCCTTTTCACAAATTCCCATTTACAGTGCATCAATTCCACACATTGAGCCAGATTATATTCTCCTGTCCAATCTTACTGTCATGGTTATCTTGATCTGTAAAGTTCATTTTGTAATGGAAATTTGAAAGCTATTACACTTGAGATTTTAATAAATCATTATGGATAGAAAGAGCTTTAGAGACTGATTCAGTATGATGACTAGTTTTCAATTATTTAAAGAGGAGTAAATAATTTGGGTATGTCAGAATATTTTGTTCATATCACTTAAACTTGTTTTCAATTTTATATTGAACCAGTCATATTATGAAATAATATTTACACTGTTCTCTGAGCAAGAATAATGATTAAAAAGTTTTGAAACACTTTGTTAAGTTTGGGTTTATCCATGTTTTTTGAGTGGATTGAAAATTATGTATTTTGCAATAACCCTAAAGCTAACCCTTTACTGACATGCTTTGGATTAGACAAAGAGTATCTATCCTTTTCCTATGTATGCTCAAAATATTTATGACACTTCATGCATTGTATGTGAAGTACAATAACAAGAGTGGCCAAGATCAGTGTTCATAATTCCACTCTCCCATTGAGACCTTACACAAATTCTAGGAAAGCTCGGTAAGCATACATTACACACCATTAAAATCAAAGAAATGGTGCTGAAAAATGATTGCCAGTGTAGATTTTTCCTCAGGCTGAAGGAATTTGTTTTTCCACTTTCAAATTTTTTTGATCAAGTATTATTTGTATGTATCAAATATACATACAAATAATACAAAGATAAAAGCAGATTTATTAAAAAACTGTTTTAAAAATCCTGAAATTTAATTCCTCTCATTGTAAAATATATATTTAATATATACACACATTTATGTGGATTTAAAAATTGATTTACTTCTATTTGAAGAGATGTGTAATTCTAGATTATACTGAGGTAAATTTTGAGTTCTCCAACTCTAAATTCAGCTCAGCTTTGAGTCTATCCCACTGGAATTCTTTATTTCTTTGTGTCTTGTCTTTAACAGAGCCCAACTTTATGTTATTAATTAGTTATTGTAAATTAATTTTTATTCATATTTTAGATTTAAAATTACATAAACTAATAATTGCACTTATTTTAGCTCCATTTACCACTTTTACTGTCACTTAAAAAAACTCTCAACATCAGAACCCAAAACCATTTTGCATGGAGTACATAACCATTTTTCAGGTATTTAGTCCCCTTTGTTTCTCATTAAACACTCTGTGGGTTTGTTTTTATTTATGAAAGAATAATTATTTGTTCTCAAATTTTTGCACACTTTCCAGCTGGTAATGCTTCTAATTATTGCCATAATAAGAGCCATAAATAAGTGTAAGGAGACATTGATGTGATTTTTAAAGAATTTAAGTATTCTGACTTTGTAGTTGAGAGCTGTTAGATCACTCACTGGATGATACCTGCCAAACATCAGTATTTTCTACAGGACTTTTGCCTGTACTCCTAATTCCCCTCTTTTCCTATTAAGTTCCTCAAGACTTAAGTTATCCCATAGGATAGTTTGGGGAAGGAACTTTTCTCTATTGCCCCTAAAAATACTCAATGACAGCATTAAACAAAGGGATTGCTGATCTGTCAGTTTGGGTATAATTTTATTTAATTTCTATCTAGACCTTCCACCTCTGAGACTTTTGGGCACAGAATGCTTGCTGCACTCTTGGAGTAGAAGAATCTTATTAAGAAACCAGAGTTGTGCTGATGTGGGTGACTAATGAAATAAGGTCTCAGAGGAAGACTATGCTACAGTTTTTATTAGGAGCATTGGGCATATAGGCTGGGGTGAGCAGTAGTGGGTAAAGGACCTGAAGAGTTCCAATAATGGTCAGTAGGAACAGATCTGAACAAGTTCAGATAATGTGCATAATTTACTATCTTCCAAATGAGAAAGAAACCCTTCATGGAGTAGGTTTGTTTTCAAATATAGCCTCACAAAGATGAAAGTCCAGCAGGGGTTCCTCAGGAAGGCTGTCCATTTCGGTTTGATTATTTCCAGATTAACATGTGCCTAGTTTGGGACCAGGTAAACCTTCTCACCTCCTTCCCTCAATTTCTGAAGCTGCATCTGGTGCTCTTGGTTAGATTTTTAGACAAGGACCTAAAATAGAGTCAAAAAAGCAGACAGTGACAATTCTTAACAATTCTCTGTTTGTCTTGTACATGAACATTAAATTGTTACTAAACCTGGAAAAGCATACAGTTCTAATTTGAAAGGGAAAAGAAATGCGACTACTGACTTCAAGATCACAGAGTACAAAAACTAAAAATAATTTTTTTTAGTCAATGTGAAAAGGCATGATAAACCATGCCTGGTGTTATTGAACACTGATAACTAATCTGAAAATATTCAACAATAATATCAGTAATAGAATATACTGTAATTTAGATGATTCTGATGTTGGCATTCAACAATATAAGTACATTCTTCTAGCAGTTACTGATCTTAAAATATAGATATTTTCTTTCATAAAGTAAACTTCTTGATAAATTATCTGCGTAATTATAAAGCTGATTTAAAGGTCATCAGTTAGTTTGCTAACTGATAGCAGACATTTCTCAGCATATTTTTTCAAATATGTTTAAGGAGATGCAACCTTTTGCAATTATTTCCCTTAAATTTTCTGAATTTTTATCATGTTGCACAGTTACATACAGATCCATCCAGTTTGAGGTTTCTGTAAATACTCTTTCATTTTATTAGTTGGGGTTTTTTAATTTGTTTGGGGTTGTTTGGGTTTTTTTGCTGTTTTTTAAGGTTTTTTTATGGAAGGTATTTCTCATGCAGAACACTCTAAAGACTGTATCACAAGAAAAAATATTCTAATAATACATTGCTATCTCTTAATTATACATTTGTTCAAGTCCAGATTTTGCTGGTTTATGATAACAAGGCTCTGCCATAGAAAATGAAGACAATTTAGGAAACAAATGCTCAGGAATGCTTGCTGGGAAAATCCTATGGACTTAACCAGTGTAGATGAGAAAAAAGTGTGGTATTCGGGTGATCTGTAGGAATACTGCTGTTTATACATTGTCTGCTAAGAAAGGTGGTTTAATGTTACAAAAAAAAAAAAAAGTTGTGCAATTATTGTTCTGCTTGTTTTCTAATGAGGACGAATATTTCTTAATCAGGAGCAACTCTGTGGTAGATTGTCACAGCACCACCATGGAGAAAGAAATACACTCACAGCAAGAGATTCCAGAAGCTCTGTTTCTAAAAAGAACTGTTCTCAGGTGTGTCATGGATGAGCTGTATAAGGAATGATCATGAATATGAAGATGAGCAATGCAGCTGAAGAAGACCAGTGCCTTTTCAGTACTTTTACTGTTTGAGGAAACTGATGGAACAGCTTCTAAAGGCTCTGAAAAATTGCTGTAGCTCTGCTTATTCAATGGACTAGATGACATGTAAGCACATAAAGAGACATGAACTCTTTAAATTCTGTGATTTTCTACAAGAGAAGTATTTTGGTTATTCCTTCAGTTGCTTTACCTTTACATGTTTGAATATAATTTGAAGCAAAATTATAGCAATTAAAAATACATTTTTCTTAAATAAGAATATATGCATAAGCTTATACTATGTAAAATTATATTGTCAGTCTTTTTTACTCAAAGTTGAATCTTTGTTTGCCAACATCTGCCCAACTAAAACAATGAGTCTGACAATCATTATCTGAGCTGCAATTATAGTATAATCCTCCTCAACTAAATACAAAGTTAATTTATGCTTCAGTTGTCACAGTCTTTTTGAATATGTTACGACTCTGCAAAATTACTTTAAAAGTTACCTACATAATCATACCTATTATGATAATACAGAAAATAAACTAAAATTATAATAATAAACCCCCAAAAAATCCCCTGATGATTTGTTTTTCACAAACCTGATGTCTTTTTGCTTCTCAGCACTTTAGCTTCCTTGATCTAAAATGAGTACTAAACTTCTTTGTAAAGTGTTCTGCAATCTCCTACAATTGTTATATAGGAGTGTGATATTATAATGTTGTTTTTCTTTTTTTTTTTTACTTTAATGGTTAAAAAATCCTTTCATGACAAAATCAGGTTTTCTACAAAGATTGATGAAGGCACTTAAGAAACATTCAATATTTTGTTCAGAGTTTAAAGCCCTATAAAAGTACTATGATGCAGTATATTTAGGTCTTTGGTACAAGGCAGTGTTTTTCTTTGTTTTATTTTATTTTTTAATCCAGGCCATCAAAATGGTTAATACTGCATAACAGGGAAAAACATGCAGGAAAAAAAAGAAAAAAATTAGAATAATTACAAGTTGGCTTCAAGAAACAAGCTATACAAAAGATGTTATGTCTCACTACAAATATGACATTCCTTAAAAGCATTATGAAAAGCATGATCCTTCAGCTCTCACCTTGTGTCCCTGGAGATTCATGGGGGATATGTTGGCTCTTACTCTGTTCAATCTCTGATTTTTCTGCTTAAATTTGATAGTTCAGTCTGTCAACAATCCTCCATTGTTTGAATGACTTTCCTTTTCTTGCTACAGCACACCAGAAAGCACATCCATAAATCAAGACTGCCTTTGAGTGCAAAAAATCAAATAATTTATGAGTTGCTCTAGAAAGAAAAGATATTACTGATGTTAGTGCACAAAAATAGGGAGTCAGGATATGGCTACAGGTGCCATTTATAGTTCACAATCCATGAGTAATGTGGTACACAGGCTCTCAGGAACACAATTTTAATCTAAGCGTCACAAAAATAAAAATTGCAGAAGACATTATTAAGGCTTATGAAGATCAAATCCATGAATGTTGATAGCAGCTGTGGGTAGAGTGATAAAGGAAATAGGGAAATAGGAAGAGGTAAATAAAAATGGAGGAATAATTTGGCACAGAGAACACTTCTGTAAAGGCTCCAGTTCCATATTCCTAGCCTGTCTTTCAGGCTTTAGTCACACCTTCAAAATGGAGTTTTACAACAGAACTTTTAGAAAGACAGCTTCTGAAAATGGGTGAAATCAATTTTTCACTGAATGTCAGTACACTATCAGTGCCTAATTTTGGACTTCTTGAAAAGCATCATTTCAAATGCTTAACTAAATAATGAATGGTTTATCATTATGGGTCTCCACTGGCTGCATGAAAGAAAAGCTATAGTTGATTTCTCACTGTAAGCAAATTCCATGCAGAAAGTACAAGTTATAGCTGATGCATGTTTGTATTTTTTCAGTTTTATGAGATGGAGTTTTAGGGGCTATAGACCTTAATTCTGAACCATTTGTCCCCCTTGAGTGTTCTTCTTATTTTGATGTGTCTTTTTACTTATTTTTCCCCTGAGGTTCCTGACTGACATGCAGACAAAAAAGGCAGTTCTAGTTTCCTCATAGGATAAAGAATTTGGTGTAACGACTTCATGTTTTTTAAGTTCTGTCCTTTTTAGTCCTTATATAAAGGTGGGGTACAAAGAACATGATAATATTTTTTCAGCAGCTTTCAGCAAGATATTACCTAAAAGTACTCTGTTAATTCCACCTCCTTAATCCAAAAACTAAAGGAGAATTTAGCCTGGAGATGAAGTTAAAATACTTGTGGATTTAAGGAACTACTTTTTCACTGAAAAACTCCTTGAGCAATGACCTTGAGCAAGTAATTTAATCTCTGTGTTGCAGATCCTCAAAGGTGCTTAGGTGTATAATTTCCATTAATTTCTGTCAGACCAGTGAGGAGCTGTGTGCCCCAGTCCTCTTTGTGAAACAAAGAGATTCTGCTTCTGTAAGTCACAGAGCCCTTCTGGGTATCTAGTCAAAATGTGTTCATTAATGTACTTAGTAACTCTGGTGATGATGGTTCTGCCTAAGATGAAGAGATTTAATTCACTAATTGCCACACAATACCACTGAGACCAAGACCTAAAAACTACTCAAAAGGTGGGAATACACATAGATTAAAAAAAAAAAAAAAAAAAAGAAAGAAAGACAACTGGACAACTGGCAACCCAAGAATTTTATTAAAAAATTGCTTTTCTTTCAAATTTTGAAAACAATTTTTCATGTCTGAAAGTGCAAGATAACTTCTAGCTGTGGAGAAAAGGTAGGGCATTTCTTCTGTGTTGTTCCATAACTACTCTCCTCTGGGGCTAGCACATCTTCCTGTGAAGAATCTCATCTCTAATATTCACTGTTACAACCAGAGTATCAATCCCTACAGAATCCACCTAAAATAAATGCCCTTTTTTTTCCCCACAGATATCAAGCACGTCTTGAAACTGTAATCGATACACTGGATTTTTTAAAAATTAAGGTATTTAAGGTAGGATTTTTCAAGGAATACAAGAGAGTTAAATACTGAGAACTTACTGGTATTCAACAGATCTGATTTTGTATTCTCCTAAAGTGCCCTGGAGAACTTCAGCTGCAGAAACAATCTTGAAGCCTGTGCTGATGCAGAGTACACAGAGAAAAGTTCAATGGTTAAGGTTTTTAAAGATTGTATAACTTTAAACAGCTTGAGTTGACCTGCAAACTGTGCCATGCATGAAAACTCAGTAGATTTTATTGGAGGCACAGTGGGGTCTGCCCCACTTCAAAGTGTGGGTTAATACTGAATAGTGGTCCCAATATTCAGAAAAAAAAGTTAACAATATGTGTGCTGTTCACCCTTAGCATGAATCAATAGTCAGTTTTGAACACAGCTTGGAAAGAATTCAGAAGACAATTATGTGATTGTGGAAAGGTGGGAGATTACTGCAGGGAACTTAGTATGACTTCTCTTTAGCTGCAGAACTTGCAGTTTCAGGCAATATCAGGTTGTCAGAAAATTTAAGGGCAGCAGCTAAAAAAAGAATATTACTATTCTTGTGAGTTTGTTTTTTAGTAGAAAAAAAAAAAAAACACTTAATTGTACCATACTGCTTTGAATTAAATTCCACATAATTACTGGGGGCATAGCAAAACTCTGTGCATCTAACAACATACATGTGAAAAAGTTAGAATAAATTAGAGATTAAGCCATATTAATGGGTTAGTATTTTCCTTAAAACATATACTGAAAACATGAGAATGGATGCATAGACCAATATTTGGACTGTAATTATTCAGCCAGATCACAGTACTAATTATGTGAAATAGCACAGCTTTTTAAATGCAAGCAAGAATCCTTGTCTTAAATCATTGCAATCTTCAATTGTCTTTAGCAGAAAATTCTACATAATTTATATGAATTCATATCTTAAATGAAAAAAGAGTGCTATGAAAGTCTTCTATCCTTTGAAGGACAGGTGTCCTAACTAAGAGTTAAAGATATTCTGGCAAAAATTTACCAAAAGGACGGTTTCTGAAACATGCTGAAAAGCACTTGCTGCTATCTATTCCAATAGTATCTGTAATGAGGGCATTTATTTGTTTGTTTCAAATGAACTATTAAAGTCCTTTGAGTTTCTTTCTTCCAACTGACATTGATCAGTGCTGATAGCACACTTAGAATGTGAAACCAGGTTTTATAAATCTCACACTTTATATTCAGCTTTAAAAGTATAGGCAGAAAGTTTATCTCAAAGTTTCACTTGAGAACTTGAACAGAGTTCATAAAGCTTTAGGCAGTGGAAGCACAGAGTGGTCAACTTTTTCACAAACACTAATTCTGAAATAAATTATGGTGAAGATGAATCTTCAGCTGTCTGTGCGTGAAAAAGGAGTATGGGAATTAAAGATTATTTTAAAAAAGAAAACTCAATGGTGTGGTGCTATTAACTTCTTTTCATTACTATTTATCATTGTTTTTTTGACTTGTGGAGATTAAGGAGTAGCCTTCACTTTTGATAAATCATAAAGATGTAAGCTAGTAGCTTCAAAGTACTCATTTAAAGGATGAAGAATTTTAAACAAAGCACTAACATACTTCATTCTCCTTGAAATTCCTACCTAATTTAATGCAACTTCAGTATTCTACAAAAATAGCTACATATCCAGATGTTTTTTTATCCCCTTGGACAACTTCTTTTCCAATGAAGAAGCTTTCCAATAGCTGTTTTCTGTCTCTTTGCTTTCTTCAAGTTGACAGAAAAGTACAAAACTATAACTCATTCCTTAAGCGAGACATGCTTGTACTTATTCATTTATCTAACAACTTAATTCCAAATGTACCTATTCAGAGTGTGCAAGTGAATATCCAAAGGAAACCTATTGGTAGCACTTAGCAGAATATTAATGAGTAAATACAAAATCAGATCTATAAACATAAATTATATGTGATTTATATAAAAAATAAAAGAGAAAGAAATATCAGATCTCCATTTGAAAATTACAAAAATATAATCATATTTTTGTTTGTGGATCTGCTATTGTTACACCTGATATTAAGTCAAAATTCTGCCATTTTTTTATGATTGCTTCTACTTTCTTGTTGGTTTTTGTAAAAATATATACACAAAGACTATTATTTATTTTTAGACTCCTGATTGACTGGACTCTCCTCCAGAAATATCTGAAGGAAGTCTATGCATGCAATCCTTAATCTCAACATTTTGATAAGATAAAAAAAAGGATCAGAAGTTTATATTATCTAAACATTTTTAAATCACCGCACAACTAATTTTACTTAAATCATACTAAACCAGTATTTAATTTGGTTTTTCAAAATCTGGGAATGCTGTTCAGGTATTAACACTTCTATGTTGTACCTATAATTTCAAGCACATTGTCCTTTTAAAAGTAAAAGCAAAACTAATAAGGCACTCTGTTCATCTTATATTCTCTAAGAAATTTATTTTATTTGAAAATCTAGTTTTTAGTAACAAATTTTTGTAAAACTGCCGTCTAGAAGTTGAAAATTACCTTACACTACAAGATACTTTCTGCTATTTATTGCAAAGTATTCAGCAGTAAACCAAGTGTAGCAGGCACTTTTACTAGAAGAATGGTTTCAATCATTTCAAAAAGGAATCTTTTTGACACAGTTGAAGGAGGCTATCTCTCTTCTGTTAATTTAAGGAGTAACAAATCAACTACAGGTGTTTTATTACCTACATGGAATATTTGCTATATCTGATAAAAATTATCTATATTCTATGCAACAAACAGACGGACACAAAGAGTTTGGTGCTCCTCTAGCTAAAAAATAATGTGGTAGTATCCAGTGTCCTTGTAAAGTTATATGTGTTGTAAAGTTATATATGTGGTAGAGCACAACATCCTGCAGCTGTTTTCTTTTCACACCCACAAGGCTATGCATAGTAGTGAGTACACATTTATCAAAATTCACTGTCCCACAGCTTATCTGGGAGGAGAAACAATGATAAAAAAAGCTCACAGACACACATGAGTTTTCACTAGTGAAATTCTCATAATTTCTACACAGAACTTCATACTTGAATTCACTGTCCTATTCTCCAAGCTGCACTTCTGTACTGTACTCCAGGGTCAATTTTTCTTTTTGACTGGACTGCAGCACTCCTTCCAAGTAATCAAAATTTACTTGTTTTAAGTGCGTAGCACCTCTGCCTGTGTCACTCTCCAAGTCTCACTTTCTGCTGGAGGAGAAGGGAACACAGACTTGAATCTCACTCTGTATTTTAGACAAAATGGAGTCATCAAAATTTACATCTAGATCCCTGCTATCCAAATTCCATAGCATATATTTGTTTAGTTTGGATTTTTAAATATGAGTCTTTAATTTCTCTATCATTATGTGTTAATTACTGCAGTTTAGAATATGTTTTGTTCTCACTTTAGACAACTAGAACCAGCTCAAATCCAAGTACATTAACTCTTGACCCTGTTATTAATTTTTTCAGTTACAATTGCATTTTGTCCTGCATCAGATTAATACAGCCTATACCTGTTGTTTTTTCTCACAAGAAACATTGCAAATAACATATTTGAATTCAATCTCAAAGTGTAACTTTGCACAGGGTTAAAGTCAAGTACCTGGGAGGTGAAGTTCTTCCATGCTTGTATTTTTTTCTGGTATTGTAGTCACTGCCACATATCCTTGAGTCTGGTTTCCATTAATTGTGTGGCTTTATGCCTGAAGTCTATTTTTGTAACTATTAATTGTATATACCATTTCCATTAAGATTACAATACTGGAAAAAAAAAAGAAAAAAATAATCCCAAACTAAAAGAAAGAAAAACACACTTTAGAGCTTTGATCATGGGAAATGAGAAGTACCTTAGCATTCATTCTATGATTTTTTAAAATATGCTCTTTTCATTGAAAACTCCTTCCCTTCAAATGAAAGCAGAGAAATGGGAAACCCACCTTAGGTAAAGAGAAAGTTAAATAGGATTTTGATTATGTATGTCCTAGACTTATTATATAAATGTATATCTATGTATATATGAAATGACATAAATGTATGCCATTTCATATAGACTATTGTAAACCAAGACTCTGCTTCACCTCTCTCACATCCAGCAGTCAAATGTTTCCATTGCAAGCAAAAAAATCAAGCAAAATCAAAGCCAAAACAATTTCCCAAATTATCAAAAGCTTATGCTTTCAAAGATTCCTGCCCCCAATTTGCTGTCAAAAGAAAAATGTCTTCCACATGAAATTCCTTTTACAATTCCATACAATTCCATGACCTTACCAATTTCAGATGTTGCTGACTGCAGCTTACTGCCTCAGCCCATCTGACACTAGAACAACTTAATTCCCTCTCTTTCTCTTATCTTTTTTTCTATCTCTCTTCCCCAAGTCTGATGAGAATCTGATTTAAATTAAACTACTGATAAATTTGTGACAATATGAGGTATTCTGAATCCAAGCTTAAACTCTCACATGCTCATAAGAAAGCAAAGTAACAGCTGAAGTCTTTTGGAGGGAGCTAAGATGTGGAAATTTACTTACTGAAAATTAAATCCTGACTAAAATAGTTTATTTGCTTTACATTAAATTCTGCTTATGTGCTAAATACTAGAAGAGAGGGAGGACAAAACAATTGAATGTACAGTAATGGACACAAAATGGGCAGCAATGGACACAAAAGGAGGCACAGTAGCCTGAAAATGCAGACAGAAGAGCTCTTTGCTCTATATGCATGCGGTTTTTGCTATTTATTTCTCACACAGTGAGGCAACTTGCATATATTTTCTTTCACAATTGTTTGAAAACTATGGCACATGGATCAAATAATATTAACAAATGTTGGTCAATACCTGTAGCCTTGGCCCTGTTGTGTAACCTTACATTAGAGGTGCTAACATATGACCAAAGTGGGAAGAGATCATCATCTCAGGTGTGCAAATGCACTTTAACTCATCATGGTACTGTATTGCTCTTATAAGCATAATTTATTAGCCTAACTTAAAAGTCTTTTTTGCATGGGCTGGATTCTTTGATTAATAAAGAAAGTAAGCTAATTTTCTGAAACCATGTTGAGGACAAAGGAAAAGAGAAGGGAGAAAGGTAACCTGAATTATATTTTTTAGCCCTGTCTCTAGCTCTTCATCTCAATTTATTTCACAGTACTTTTTCCTCTAGCATTCATCACTAGAAATAAACATGCTGAAGGTTAACTCAAGAATTTTATTCTGCTTTCCCTTTCTCCTTTCCCTTCAAAAGGGCATCCATTTTCATGTTTGTATTTAGCCATATAACATAACAGTATATCCTAGACTTGGCCTCCCTAGGAGCTGTATTTCACCCTTGGAAGTTGTTGCCTAAGGTGCTCCCTGCTGCTGGACTCCAGGACTGTTTATTTAATTACTCTTCCTTGGTGTACTGCCAGTACACAACAAAGAATAATGTAGTTTGACTTTGTTCCACGCTCCTTCTGTCTCTTAACTAACAAGCTGAACTATACTAACAAAAACCACAAATCCAAAACCAAAACCATAAACAAAAACCAAAACGAAAATAGAAAAATAGACACAATCACAAAAAATACTTTCAATTAAAAATGGATGAAATCGTGGCTTTTGTCAGAAGACCCCAAAAAGCACATGTTCTTCAGAAAAAAAAAAAAACAAACCAAACCAAACCAAACCAACAATAAGAAAATTAAGAAGTTGAGTAAATAAAGCCATATTTTGTCTGGAACTAAGATTATCTGCAAGTGGGGTTTGCTCAGTACAAATCAGAATTTAAATCATATAGTTTCAGTACTGTAATCCCAAACCTCTTAGTTCAACACTGTTTCCCTTATTTTAAGGTGTCTTGAGCCATCACTGCATGATAAATTTTTGCCTTTGGCTAATCTTGCCTTTCTATATGTCTCAAAACCCTCCCCTACCTTAGAAATGTAGCACTTAGACAAATTTGAAGCTTAGTCAGGAGCTTACACAATTTCCACAGGGGTCCCTAATGATATCAGTCCAATGAATATTCTCTGATCACACATGGCAGTTGAAAAAGATTACTTGGAAAAATATAGGTACGACTAGTCCTTTTTTTTATAGAAATCTTAATGGAAGAGATTGTGGCTAGAAGATACATCCAAAACTAATGTGTAATGCTCTGGCTTTTATGAAGCAGCTTGAATATAAGCATAGTATTCATTTCCTGAGAATTTCCTGAGAAACCCCGCCTATCTATGAACGATTTGAATATATATCTCCTATCTATTAAGACACACAGTCTTATTGTAATGGAGCTCTTCTAGTCTATCCAACAAAAACATTCCTGTCTTAAATTTTTTATGTCAAAGAGAGAGCTTAACAGTAATCCTATATCTCTATGATTAAATCACTCTTTGAATGAGAGACTTAGTAATCCATGTTTCTTTTAATGCTGACATTTTTATTTGAAATGCACAGCCAGGTCTTGAAATCCTTTTTATGATTTAGGACCCATTGAAACATGCAGCAGAAATTTCAGTGCTGGTATAAAACTAGTAGGAGGAATTATTTCCTACTGCTCACATTCATGACCTTGGTCTAAGGGAGTCTTTCTCGTAATGCTTCCTACTGTTACACATAATGCACTGAAAAACAGTAGGCATTAGCTTAGTAAAGCTATTGTGAAGTATTGCCAATGACTACATGGAAACAGGTAGAGATTGTCCCTCATAATGGCATTACACCAAGTTCTGTATTGCTTTATTCCTTTGCATGACCTCTTTCAATTCATTGAAGCTCTCCAGATATAAACGTAGGGAAAGGCTTGTGTATACTAACACTGCCCTGTAAAGGTGCAGCTACTGGAGCTGAATGCCAAGCATTTGCAAGCATTAAAAACCACTGAATTAAAGGTTATTTAGCTCTTTTTAAAGACAAATATTTAGGACAAAGAAATAGAGAAAAATTGTTTCATTGTTACTGACTTTTTCTTCTCCCTCTCTCCTTCTGAATTCAATTTTAAAGTTTATGAATTTACTTAGAGTACCCAAAGATCCTGCTATACTGTAAGAAATGAAAAATGTGTGTGACTAATAGGTAGAAAGCTCTTAATTAAAATAGGTTTCTGCCAGACTGATACAAACAAAGGTCAGAAAGTTCTGCCAATTTCAAAGCTTTAATCAAAAATGACAGCAAATGTACCATACACAGGAATGAAAGAACACAGGACAGATGTGGGGATAACTAAGGCATTGTCTCGATCTTAATCTATAGGACTTGGTGGGAGGGGCTGGCTGCTAAGAAAATGTAGAAAAAAAGCAAATATCATCCCTAAGGAAAAATGCCGCTGAAATGTTGAGAAGACCAGCTTGGACATGTCGGCATCAATGTCTGCTACTGCTAATGATGTCTGGTCAGTACAAAGTCTTTCACAAAAATAGGTTACAGAGACTTGTAGGAAATGCCTTTGAGAGCTAAGATACAGACTGATGCTATGAAGAGCTGTATGCCCTCAACTCCTCTTGACAGCAGACACTTCATCAGAGGAAGATCAGAGGTGTAACACTTGAAGGATAAGCTACAAAAACATCATTTTATTTATAGCAAGAGATATAAAGGATAGATGAAATAGAGGAAGATAGAAAAGATTGTATGGAAAGAATAGGTAAATAAATCAACTTATGAATCCATATGTCAAGACAATGAATATGACTGGAGCTGAATAAGAAAATACTCTCCACTGATATAGAATTTAGATAGAATTTAGCTCCCAGGATGTAGACAAAAAAGAATTCACATGATACTGAGGAATTTACTGCTCTTTTACACAAGAACATTGAAGGCTGATCTCCTAATATCTGAAGCCACTTCTTACAAACCTGTGGTGGGGTTTTTTTATAACTTTTTCCCTAAAACTCTTGTCTGTCTGAGACTAACTTCCAGGTCATTCAGTAGATTTTTGTTTCAGCCATATTGAAAAATGTTACAAGATATGATCCATGATAAATATTAAAAATGCATCAATGCAGGTGCTGATCAACACAGAAAATGAGTGGCAATTTACACTGTGAATATGTTTACAAAAAAAAAAAAAAGACAGTGTTGAAAAGGACACTTAAATAGAGGGTTTGCCGTTGCATTTTGCAACCAGCTGTAGATTTGGGAGTACATAAAAATCAAGGCTCAAATTTTCATTCTAGTCTGATTTTTTGATGGAAAATTAATTTTTGTCTGAAGTAAATTTTTAACAAAAGCTTTCTGTTCATGCTCATTTTTTTCTTCTATGTAGTTCTTGCTTACTATCCTTTGTGGTGTGCATTGATGCAAATCTCTACCCTCACTTCAGTTTTTACTAGGAGTGGGGTTTGTTAGAAATATCAAATGAGAAGCTTGACCCTGCAGGAGAACATGGGATATGTGAACTACAACTATCTTGAAACATTGCAATAGTGATATAAAAAGGAACTTTTGCTGGTTTGGTCATGCAATTTTCAAATGTAATAAAACATTGTTATTATTTTGCCAAATCACATATTTATTTTCATTATGGGGAAGGAAAAGATAGATTTATTTTGTTGTCCTTCCTCAACACTGCAAAGTTTAAAGATTTTATTTGCCTGTTTTGTTTTTTTCCCAAAGCAAGTTGTGGCTTCAACTTGATATCTATCATTGAAAACTAAATGATAGCTTTGCCTAATCACTAGGCAAAAATTGTTTCCTCCACACCTTCAAAAATCGCTTAAAACTTAAGAAACTTTCAACCCATTGTGTACCCAAATTAAGATCGTTTTTGTAGCTATTATTCTAGAGATTTGGGGTAATTTTTTCACAATTATGCATTTCTTGTTCCAGGGGTAATGCTATGGTATGTGCATGTGTACCTCGGTCAAGGTAGACCAGTCAGGAATGGAGCGATGTATTCACTTTTATTCGTTACCATGGGTTTTCTGATCACATCAGAGACCTTGTATTTTGCACTCCTGAAAGAGAGAGTACTTCAGCTACACTGAAGAGAAAGACCCAAGTACTTATATATTTGGGTATGGTGAAGGGAAAGCTGGGGAAGATTTATTTCACTACCAAAGGGAGGAAGACAGATGATGTCTAAATTTTGATATGCATGTGGTAAGAATATTGTCTATAAGCAGACCTGTCATAGAGAATTCAGTGTGAATTTATTTCCACATCATTATATTATTACTATAAAATATCATATAAATTTAATAGTCCTAAAATGGGAACCTTTTTTTCTTTTGCTTTTTCTCATCCGTATATGTGCAATTACAGAATATTGCACTAGTGGAGAGATTTTTGGCAACCATGCTAAGAGAGATCAATAGTATATCAAGCTCTTTGTGGTATAAACACTAATTGGAAGTGTGAACATGTTTCTTCCAAATGTTTCTTACCAGTAATCTTGGAAGCCAGACAAAAAGATGACATCTGAAATATCAGATGAGTACTAGCTATACTATATTATAACATACTTGCTAATTTATGTAATTTTAATTAGAAAAGAATAATAATGAATTAATGATTAAGAAGGATGTTATCACCAAGGCTTAAATCTGCTACACTATAAAGATATCGTAACATCAATACTTGTGGAATAATCTGAGCTGCCATGGATGTCATTAGGAAAATAAAGATTTAATGCCTGCCAGGAGACACTAAAACATCTCTAATGTCAAGTAAAAAATGAAACTGAGATATAACCAAATCACAAAAGTTAAGTGACATATACTGACATGTGTCCATGCTGTTCAAATTTAGTATTGTACAAAAATCTAGAAGATGATGGACAGCGGAGGAAGCCAAATCTGCTGAGTGTTTTGCAAGTTTCATTTGGAAGAACTGCTTCCAGGTTGATGCATTCAGCATGTAGAGATAAGGCATCAAAAGATCATGAGATAGAAGGTGGATCATGAAACAGCCCCAAAAGAGAGTAAACTTCAGTGCAACCACTGGCTGATGTGCCAAAACAGTGACAGAGCTGTTTAGAGCTGCGTATGACCAGGAGTCCATTACAGGTCCAATTCCTGATACTTTTTTTTGCTGTATCCGATCTTTTTGCAGACCCCAAGTACAAATTATATGTATCCCACAGCAGCCAAACCTTAAAGACACATCCAATGTATATAAATACATTATTTGCTACAGAAGTAAAAGGTTCTGGAGGATTTTAGCAGACATAATGTAGAAGAAATTGAGCATATAGAGGCTTTTGCAGACTTTCACACAATAAAGAACAAAATTTATTTTGTAGTCTACAGGAATGCTTTAATTTTTCATGTTCAAATTGCTGATTGATTGCTGATAAATACCTAGAATTACACACAGATTTCTTCTTTTTTTTTTTTTTTTTGTGATTTTTGGAGACAGAAAATTTAGAGATAGAAGAAGAAACAAAGAATAAAGAAGTGAAGTGTTGCTAGCATATGGTATGTTCTACAGAGTATATTAATAAAAATGCTATTTCATTCCAAATGAAGTGTAACTCCCAAACTCTATACCAGCAGTCTCTAGTTTCCATATTCTGAACTCTTTATATAGAAGATTACTGGATGGTGCAAGGAAGAACATCCTTCACCTACATATTCTTTTTACAGAGATATATTGTTAAGGAATGTTTAGCTTAGTTATTGCTGACTTTTCAAACAAAGATTTATATTTTATGTTAGCGTTTTCCATCATAAAATAAAATGGGTTAGTAGCCAAGGATTCAAACAGTTATAATTAAGCAAAAATATATAAAATTCTAAAAGCATAATTCAACATTTAAAAGAATCACGGATGAGAAGGATGTGCCAGACAGAAGTGCTTTCTAAGATTTTTCATAGTGGTACTGCAGGATCCTAGGAAATTACCTTTCTCTGTTTGAATTGCATAAAGGTGGTTGATGTATCTGCCTTGATGTACTTTCCTCATATTGCTATACATGTAGTGTGACTTGATGTGACAATTGAGAATTTAATAGCCCTCACTTTCTCCCTTAATAGTCACATGTCACTAGGAACTAAAATAATTTGTATTTTGGAATGTTCACAGTTTATGAAATTACTCTGTTTTAGCCTAGTCAAGAAGCAATGCAATCAGTTCTATGGTGAAAAGTGAGAGGATTCAGTGAAAGAGGATTTTTTAGGTGAATTTAGGCTTGGAATGCAGAAATGGAAAATATTTGTCTGAATGCTTGAAAAGAAAAAGCATGTGTTTTGGCATACATTTCAGCAAATATTTATGAGAAATATCAATTCTTGGAATATAAACACTGATTTGATGTAAATTGATACTTGACCAAGGTCTCCAAATTGCATTGTAGAAAACAGGCTTTGATCATACATGACTATAGCATTCAGTGGAAAACATTAACATGCTTGTTTGTTTTGTTATGTGGTTAGGTTGTTTTGTTATTTTAGTTTCTTTTTTAAATTGCATATTTGAATTTCTTCTTTGAATTGAATATTGTTTTGAGTAATCAAGTCACTGTAAACAACTGTGCTCTCTGATCAGAAGCAGTCCTGGTTCCCCCACAGGAAATATTGGATCCAGCTCAGAGGTAGCAACAAAGGTCACAAAGCTACATAGCTTGAATTGCACAGAATTTTTTATTTTAAGCTTAAATATTCCTGTTTATGCTCTTACACTGATTCTCTAGCAGTTTATAGTTCTTTTGCTCTCTCAGTTCTAGCAAAAAAAGTCCTGTAGCCACATGTTACAGAAGTCACACATTTCAGTTCATGGTGCTAATGTTTTGATTTCCAGGGCTCTTGTAGTGGGTTGATGCAGGCTGGACACCAGGCAATCACCAAACCTGCTCTATCACTCCCCAGTGCAACTGGACAGGAGAGAGAAAATATAACAAAATGTTCATTACTTGAGGTAAGGACTGGGAGAGATCACTCACCAAATACTCTCACAGACAAAACAGACTCAGATTAGAGATATTATTTTAATTTATTACTAACAGGATCAGAGACTGGTAATGAGAAGTAAAATAAATTTTAAAACCAGCCTTCCCCCACCTCTCCCTCCTTCCTAGCTCTACCTTCCATCCTCCATCAGTACAGTGAGATGGGGAATGGGGGTTATGGCCAGTTCATCACTGTTTTTTTCTACGACTGCTCAGGGAGAAGAATTCTTCCACTGCTCCAGCATGGTTTTCCTCTCATGGGAGACAATTTTTCAGAAACTTCTCCAATGTAATTCCATCCCACAGGTAATCCTCCACAAACTCCTGTAACATAGGTCACTCTTCCACTGGGTACAGTCCTTCAAGGACAGGCTGCTCCAGCATAGGTCCCCCACAGGGTCACAAGTGCTATCAGGAAACCTGCTCCAGTTGGGATCTCCTCTTCATGGGTCTGCAGGTCCTTTCCAGGACCCTGCTCTATCATGGATTTCCCATGGGTTCACAGCCCTCTCCCAGGCATCCTCCTGCTCGGGCATGGGTCTCCTGCATGGGCTGCAGGTGGATCTCTGCATTTCAGTTGTCCTCCATGGGCTGCAGGGGCACAGCTGCCTGACCATGGGCTGCACCATGGCCAAGTTATCTCAGCTCCTATGCTGAGGCACCTCCTCTCCCTCCTTCCCCACTGACCTTGGTGTCTGCAGGGCTGCTTCTCTCACACATTCTCAGCCCACTCATCTCTGGCTGAAAATGCATCTGCACAATTACTTGTTTGCCTTAAATATGTTATCCCAGAGATATTACGATTTCTGACTGGCCCAGCCTTGGCAAGTGGCACACCCATCTTGGAGATGGTTGGCATTGGCTCTGCCAGACTTGGAGGAAGTATCTGGCAGCTTCTCACAGAAGCATCCAATGTAACCCCCAGTACCAAAATGTGGCCACACAAACTAATATCACAAAAAATACAGGACTAAATATTGGGAACCTGTAATAGTTGTCTTTCAGTCATTGTTCAGACTCATTCTTTATTGTAGAAGGGTTTAGCAACGATCATTGCCCTGAGTTAAAACCCAAGTCTGACAAAATTCAACAGCCATGACATATCTTTAGTTTCAAGCACTAATATGAGGCCATACCTAAGTTAGAGTGCACTAAAGACAAAAGGGAAAAATTAGCACATGAAGCCTAATAGTAAGCCAGACATTGCTTAAAATTGCACCTTCCAAGACCTCAAATACTTACTAAAAACAAAGAATCTTTATCATACAATAATTGAAATCTTGTTTCTGTTGCATTTCTGTCACTGAAGTCGCTGAAATGTAATCATGAGTGCATTTGGCTGAAATTCACGGACAGCTGTTTGCCTGAGCACACCTATACAATTGCTGTGATTAGGTGTCATGCACAAATTATGCACTTTCTGAACCAATAAACAATATAATGTACACTGAATTCAAATATGCAAAATGAAAAAACTCATATAAACTCCAACTTTACAAAAGTAAGGAATACAGATAAATATACAACTTAATAAATTGTATGAAGTCGTGTACCTTTCAGTCTTAAAAAAATATAAAGAAAAAATGAAATTATTAAAAATATGTGAATTTCATAAACCAACCACACTTAGAGATATCCTTATGCTTTACTATCGTGCTCAGTATAAAACTTAGTAACAATTTATCACATTTTGCTATGTTTTATGTCACTTATTCATTTTCATCTCCCAGGAATGTGTCTTTGTGACTAAGTCAATATCATGTTCAGATCAGAGATATGAAAAACTTCTTACATTTTTAGTATTAAACATAAAGGTATTACCAGTTGCAATTGGTAAAGGTAACTGTCATTGCTGAGTTGCCATGCTGATTACACTTGAGGAAGAAAAAACAATGACAATAATATGATCTTCTGCCTTCTGAAATATGTTTCAAAGCATCAGAATAGATGTATTTCCTTCTAGGAGATTGTGTTTCCTCCTTTAATATTATGATATTCTACTTCAACTTTGTACAAGGTGGGTTTTATTTGCAAATATTCATTATTTTAATGTGAAAAAAATTTGCTCTTTTTTATCTATCCCTCCACCTACCCCCTTCCTGTAGGACATGTATGCCTTTATAAAATTGAAACTTTTCTCAGAACTGATAATTTGACATTTGAAGGGTGGTCTATTAATTTTTATGTCAGTGATACAGATTTGTTTCAGTCCTCTTCCTCTGTAATTTGTGTCCCTAGTGTGAACTACAGTGCCAGTAATGCAGTAGAAAATGCTTAGCCATTTGAGGCTTGTGCAGAATTCATGTTAAAAAGATGATAAGAGCCTCCAAGGGAATAATTGCCTCACTATAGGGAATGTAAATTGTTTGGCAACTGGTCTTTCTATTGTCCTTTCCTTTCTTACAACTAGTTGACATCAATACATATTAAAAGCAAAGATGATCAGCTGCAGAGCCAACAGTTTCATAGACATTCATTTTTTTGTCCTAAAGATGTTTATAGCAATATAATAGAATAGCTCACAGAGTGCTAATGAGATATAGAGCATTTGCACTTAAGTACTCAATGTAAATTCTAATCTAAGTTCTAGGAGCATATTTGGAATATTTCTTCACACTATTGCTTTTATTTCAGTGAATGTTTTTCTCATAATCAACGGTACTAAAATAGTGCATCAGAACAACACATTATAATCCTTGAAATATATATGGGAAACTATAAGAAACTACACTACGTACCAAAAAAATATGCATTTATTAAATAAAAACAATAAATAAATAAAAAGGGAAAAAGGAGAGGAGAGGAGAGGAGAGGAGAGGAGAGGAGAGGAGAGGAGAGGAGAGGAGAGGAGAGGAGAGGAGAGGAGAGGAGAGGAGAGGAGAGGAGAGGAGAGGAGAGGAGAGGAGAGGAGAGGAGAGGAGAGGAGAGGAGAGGAGAGGAGAGGAGAGGAGAGGAGAGGAGAGGAGAGGAGAGGAGAGGAGAGGAGAGGAGAGGAGAGGAGAGGAGAGGAGAGGAGAGGAGAGGAGAGGAGAGGAGAGGAGAGGAGAGGAGAGGAGAGGAGAGGGTAAGGCATACTGGCTGTTCCTGACTGTGTTATTGAATGGTATTAATGCAATGAGATGCTCAATGACTCCTGCAATGAGATTATATTCAGTAACCTTTAAAAGTCCTATTGTCCTACTTATAATTTGTCTTGATAAATCAACTTCTGTTTTAATTGAAAATACTTATAATCATTGTAAATAATGTGGACATGCATGTAGGAGTGTGTGTGTTTAGTGACTGGATATGAAGAAAATTGTACCCATCGGAAGCATTCCATAATTTTAAAAAATCACTTCACTGAAACATACATAATTTCTACCAAAAAACATCCTGCCTCAGGTATGGGTTCCTGCAATTGTTTCATAACGTTAGACTTCTATCAAGACATAGATTTGATTCAAAATACCTACTTTTAAGCATTGATACCATACAACAAGACTGAATCTGAAGTATAAATGAAAAATTATATGAAATATATAATCCTCACTTTTTTTTCCTTGCCTGCCATAAGAAGATGTGCATGATGTGTGCTTTCTCAAATGGGTACATCAGTTCTGTAAATACAAATTAAGAATTCTGCCATCACATGAGATGAATGGATAGCAACCCACCCGACGAGGACAATGAAATCTCAATGAAGATTTACTTTACCCTAATTTATGGATAGACCTCAGGAACAGTAATCTGGAATCTACCCCTTCCTGTGAGAACCTACCAAAGACCTCTCTGTGCAGAAGTAAAGTAGATTGACTCAAGGTTTAATCAGCAACTGTATTTCTGGCAAGTTATATTATTACAGCTTTAATAATAATTTAAGCTAGCAATTCAGAAAGTATTATCAGCTAATTATATACTAATTCACCAGCAACTGCAGGATAACATACGTATTAAAAAAAAAGATGTTGATTTAATTTCACCAGATATTTAAGTACTTAAGGTTTTAGTTTCCAAAAGCATGGAGTTTGAATCAACATCTAGTTTCTTACAGGTCCCTTGTTTTATTCACTTCTACCCTTACCATGGACACCAGCACCCTTAACTTCTGTCTGCAGAAGAGCTGCTTTTTTATATTATTTGTCTGCATTGAAACCCATAAAAAAAACAAACCAAAACCAAAACCAAACCTCAGACAGACTGGATATTGCTATATATTGAGAAATGCAAATGGTAAGTGATCTGATCATTACAGTATTTATCAGTGTTTATGTGTACTAAAAAAGGTGTAACCAATAGCTGTTGTCATTTCTCTTTAAGTCATTGCTATGCAACAGACAACACAGAGGGAGGGAGGGAGGAAGGAAGGGAGAAGGAAGGAAGGAAGGAAGGAAGGAAGGAAGGAAGGAAGGAAGGAAGGAAGGAAGGAAGGAAGGAAGGAAGGAAGGAAGGAAGGAAGGAAAAGGTTAAAGGAAATTAAGCCAAATGTGCAGGAGCATTTTTGGATTATATTTTCATTATTTTTAACAGACACTCCTCAATGTTGGGTAATTAGAGCAAAGTTAAGCAGCAAAGCCTTATACCACATATTAAGGTACAGTTTCCTGACAAGGAGATATTCTTGTACATGTAACAGTAGAGTAACAGGCTCTGTGTGATCAATTCTGCACACCAAAGTCTGAAGTGATCTCAGCACAACCAGCTCTTTTCAATACAGACTTTTTTGTACTTTTAAAGTCATTTCCATTAGTCTGGCAGACGTGAGCAGCTTTGTTAGCCATTACACAGTTCTGCATCAGTAGCTGATCATGTACATAAACAAAAAGCATCTAGTATGACCTTATTTTTGTAAAGTCCCAAGATTAATTTTTTTTAATATTATTCAGTAGAGGGGTGCAGGAGTTGTTACTATGGTCTCATCCTTATTCACTTTCACAAAATTCTTTTGCCAAAGTCCTTTTTGTGTTATTGGTATGGGCTATAATTTTG
The DNA here is from genome assembly GCF_050655825.1 of Lonchura striata. Classification (NCBI taxonomy): domain Eukaryota; kingdom Metazoa; phylum Chordata; class Aves; order Passeriformes; family Estrildidae; genus Lonchura; species Lonchura striata. The sequence goes on from NC_140704.1 coordinate 102,651,984, forward strand.
TTCTTTACAAGTTTTAATAAATCTTTGAATTCAATAATATATTAATTATTACCGCTTTTAGAAAAACAAAGCAACAACATTATCATTAGTATTTTCCTACCATTCTAGCACTTAATTTAAGCTTATTTTAAATCAAAACTCTACTAAGTTTTGATTTCTAAGTTCTTTATAGTTTGATAGCTTTTGGGTTATCCTGTGAATGCTGGTAAAGCTGAGAATTGACAGTCCTTCACGGGAAAAGGAGAGGGAAAACTTTGCCATGTCGAAGAACTGTGAGAAAAATTGTCAGCTTAAATGGGTAACATTGATGGAGAATAATTGAACAGCCCTAGAGTGCAGCTAGCAGAGGAGCCACCAGATATCACAGTTTGCACAACAGGCTTTGGGTTCTGCTTTGGAAGTTTCTGCAAACTGGGTACAAGGTTCAAGATCATTGGAGTATACCTGGGAAACGGAGAAACCTGAAAGGGTACCTGATGCTGCTAAGTGATGATGTGGGGAGACTTACACAAGTATGAGCCAGAGGGAGCTCCAGCACCTCCTAACAAGCTCAGTCTGACCTCAGCCCAGGGTGACAGGAGCCTTCCTTGCATCTCAATGCTTTAATAGGGAGGGTCAAGTACTCTTTAAGCCAGTGCTCAGGTGATGCCTATATAAAAGTCAGATGCAGAGCATAGCCAGCAACCCAGGCATTTGATTTTACTCGAGTATTACAAAGGGCTCTGTATATCTCTACACATGAATTCCAAGCTGGCAGATGCAAGTAAGTTTTCATTAAAAAAATTTATGCCAGAATGCTCACCATGCTTAGGCCATGGTAAATAATCCTGCTTCCTCTCTAATATATCCAATGTTAAGAGTATTTATTGATTTTGTATGGTTCATAGTGTGCTCTGTCAGCAAATATGCAAGAAGTGTTTAAGAGTTATGCTTTGTTTCAAAAAGTCTTGTTTGAAGGCATTTATTTTGAAGTAAATTTTACAGCTGAATGCTATTTTATATACAGAATATTGCATTTTTTGGCACTTTTTTTCCATTACAGGAATGACACTATATCAGTTATTTTAAGGCATTTATTTTCCATATCATGCAATCTTTTATATATTTTTTTTTCAGAATTCCTAAATAATGATCAGAAACAGACTGATCATTTATTTTTGTACACGCATACTTTCATCTTATTTTCAAGGAAATATGGAACTTCTGAAAGCAAAGAAAGGTGATTCCTGGATACTTCATAGGTATTTGCAAAAAAGTGTTACAGGCTTTTAGTGCTTTCACATTGAACAAGAGTGTCATTGCAAATTTGAATTAATACTGGATAATTCATTAGGTGTGAATCTATCTTATAGCTGTGAATGTATCTTATTATAGAATTATAATGTTCAAAATGTACAAATAATGTATTTTTCCTATGTCCTAATTTCTCATATGAATGAGAAAACATATGCTTGTATTAAGAAACAGATCCACTGGCAATGTAAGTGGTAAACATAAAAAAAATAAAAAAACCCAAATTAATCCTAAAGTTGTGGTTTTATATAAGTCAACACTGCAGAATTATAATCACATTCTGTGGGTACAGTATTGAATAAAGAATATGGAAAAGCTTTTCAGTAAATGAATACAATCTTTACTTAAGCATAACTTGACAATTGAGTATTTTTCAAGGGTGCAGTTCACAAAATTCAATTACTAGACACTCCAGTTCATTATAAATGCAAGTTTAATTTTAAACTTGTAAAGATACTTGGATTCAAAAAGATGCTAAAAGAAAAAGGTGTTAAAAATAATTTCTAGATTGAGTCTTTTATATAGGTAGACCAGTAATATTTTTCAAGGTGATTTGCATCTGAATGTTGTTTTATCAGTGTTGCTACTCAGCCCAGCAGCACAAAGTATTCAGGCTGTGTTCTAAATTATAAAGAACCTCTGGTTCTCTTTAGCCACGTCCTGTGCACACTGGCTGAAACTGTTCCATGTTATTCAACTGAGAAACATTTTGAAAGTCACCCTCTGAAGAAAATGTTCTTATCTTACACCAACCATCCCATTCCTAGCTGTTGCAAAATTTATTTGCTACTTTTGGCAAATTCAAGGGATTAAGGATGAAATATTATAGATGAAAACATTGATATTTTCTCTCTTAATATCTTGTTTAACTGAGTTTTTCTATTTCATGTACCAAAGTGACACAAACTTATCTAGCCTTGTCCGAGATTCCTACATTCAAACTGATTGCTTTTAATATTTATTCATCTAAAGATATTCTTCTATTCTGTTTCACTACAAAAACCTTTTCTTGTCAGTCTTCTGAAAATTGCTTTTCAGAGGGCTCATGTAAAAGACATGAAAATAATAAGTTTTTATTAATGTGAAAACCCATATTAGATTCCCTTTAATTCTGAATGTTACTTTTAATAACCCAAAAGGATGAAGACTTCAAATTTTTTTTTTTTTTCAGGTATCATACACATGTACACAGACACATATGGGAAAAAAAAGTATTTTTACATACAAGCATGCATTTGCATTGGATCTAGCTGAGATGCTATTCCCTACAGCAGCCTTCACAGTGTTGTGCTTTCCATTGGTAGCTAGAAAGGTGATGACAACACACCAGATTTTTGGCTACTGCTGAGCAATGCTGGCACAACTTCAGCTCTGTCTCTCCAACCTTCACCACACACCACTAAGCTAGGGGTGGGCAAGATCTTGGGAATAGACACAGACAAGACAGCTGATTTAAACTCGCCAAGAGGATATTCCATGCCTTATGGCATCTGCTCAGATATAAAAGCTAAGAAAAGAGGAGAAAGAGGGGGGTGTTTGTTATTTATAGTGTTTTCCTTCAAGAACGAGTGCTATTTTTGCTGAAGCCTGACTTCCTGGGAAATGGACAGGTATTAGTTGCTGATCAGAAGTATAGAAGAAAATTTTTTTGCATTCTTCCTTTGTTCTAGTAAAATGCCTTTGTTTTGACCTAAAAGTTAGGGGTTTTCTTCCATCTTATTTTCTCCTCCACCCCAGTTGAGAAAGGCAGTCATAGAGAGGCTTGGTGAGCACCTGGCCACCAGCCAAGGTCAACTCACAATGAAATTGACAAATACACATACAATTTAAAATATTAATTTGGGTTTAAACACAAAAAAAATCATGGTTGAAAAAAATAATAACTATATAGTAGCAGAAATTTTATACTTAACCATTGGTTTTCATTTAAGCTTGTGCAGTTGTAAAATAATGGACTTACTAAGCACAGAGTTAATACAAAAACTCCCCAAATGCAGTAACAGTAGAGTGAACATTTCATGACATATATATGCTTGAAATCAATCATCATCAGAGAAAAAAATAAAATATTTATTCCAGTAAAGTTATTTTTTGTATTGATTATAAAGTCCATATATGTAGAAGAGGCATAGCAATCTCTGGTAAAGGATATATTTTATTAATTTATGATTACTGTCAAATGGAAATATTTTAATTTATGGCTGTCTATGTAATTATTTTTTCCATATCCATAGATATCTAATGTGTTGGTATTCTGATTTTTTTTGTTTTGTTTTTCAGCATGTCAAAAGATAATTAGGACAAATAAAATATATTATAATAGACTGAAAAAAATTAATGCTATTATGTTTATCATAGTCAGTGTTTAAGACCTTGAGAATTCTGAGTACAAGGCAACAGCAAAAGTGATCTGCAAAATGCAAATACTGAATGCTTTAATCTCAGGTTTTTGATTTGAGCTCAACTTTATTATCGCTTCAGTATCTGTAAATGTGCAAGTAAAACTAAGTGCTGCTCTGATGCACAAGAAATGCATTTAAATTTCATTTAAAGTAATATTTCCTCACCAAACTGCACCTTAATTAGGAATGCACAGGTTCACTAACTCTTCAAAGTTTGTAGTATTATAAGCTCTTTCAGTTGTTTTGGTTGAAACAACTTTATACAAAAGTGTTTTGTCTTGCTGATGTATCAGCTGTTCACTCCTGTTTCATTTTATATAGTGATGGGCTAAAAGGGAACACACTTTCAAAAAACCCCAGGAAGAGACTAAAGTGTTGGCCTGATACATTCACTTAAGGAATAAATAATAGAATTTCTGCATTTAAAAAAATACAAAAAACCTTACTTTCCATACTTTAAAGTAAGAATGCCAGTATTCAGTGATTATTCTATTACTACCATAATAGTCCTGAATATTTTATGTAATTATTAGATAGCAATAGGTAGCTTTAAATATACTTCCATTATATTAATTCACCCTAGGACTTTTTATAGGTGCCAAGTTCTAACCCTGTTTATGGAAGATGGTTTTTTTGTTAAATACATTTTACCTGGGGAAGAAGAAATATTTAGGAACAATAAGTTGTATCTACTTCGTTTTAGACACAGGCATCATAAAGCAGAAGAATTGTATAACTTTTGTTGTGAGGAAATTAACTGTATGTATAAAATTATATTCTTTGGCCTTGGCATACTGAGTCTAAACACAATTTATGTTCATAGTGATCTGGACAGGTAATTATTATTCTTTTACCAAAAATAATTTACTGTACTGGTCAAACCCAAGCAATTTAAAGAAAAAGTTAAAAAAAAAAAATACATAAGCCAAATACATTTACAAAAAACCCTTCTTTCTATATGAAACTTGACACACACCTTTTATCCTAAAATACCATGCTACAAATATAGAAGCCTGTCTGTAATGCTAATAGTTAAAATTCTGGGTTAATAAACAAGATACTTAGGATTTTAAATGCTCTTCACATTCACAGTCTCTCACCTTTCAGTCACAAGTACCAGTTGCAGTAAAAAGAAATTGCTGAGAATTGTTGTCCTATGGGTAAGTGATTGCCATTTATTACCACCAGTGCTCTAAAATAGACTGTGACCCCACATTTTCACGACAGTGGTTTTTGCATGATTTACAATTCTATGGGAAAAGTTTGCTTTTATTCATGTGGAGGGGGAAAAAAGGAATGGCACCTAATCAAGGTGCTTCATAAGTTCCACAACTAACAAATTTTCACCAGAAATTTTGTTAAGTTTAAAACATACAAGCTGTCTCTCAACTAGTAACAATCAAGACAGTGCCATTGACATAAGGGCAAAGCCTGAAGTTCTGAACTTAGGATCTAGCTTTAGCTACTTTAGGTATGATTACTGAGAACTATGAGAAAACAGAATTATATCCACTCAGCAGTAAAAATGAAGCTAGTAGTTTTTGGTGTAAAAATACTGAACTTCTATTAATTATATGGACAATAGACCCCATAAGCAGAATATTTTTCATTTTAGATTTGAAATTTACTATTGATGTGCTGAACATTCAAAACCAAAAATAAAAATAAATTATTTTTAAAGAGTAGATTTTTAAAGCTTAAATTGTAAAATTTCTAGGAGTAGGATCACATATTAGTACTTTTAAATAAGTAAAGCCACTAATGTTGATTAATTTAAAAATGGAGTAAAAGGCTGATACAAGACAGAATCTAATTCACTACTTGTAACACATTAGGAGCCTAAAATATAGTCAATTTAACAGTATAAAGTATTCTCTCCATTTGCTGGCAACTCTATATAGCTAATTTCAGAATGCTCTTTTAGTTGTTTTTCTATGTTAATTGGTCATTGAATTTTTCATTGACAATCTATGCATTATTTGTACAATAAATAAGATTTAAAGTTTCCATGCTACATTTAAGGACTCCAACACAATAGGAAAGACAGAAAGGGAACAAAGAGACAGGATTAAGAAAAGAAAGTTGTTAGAATAGGAGTTTGTAGAAATATGAGGATTAGTAGCTAGAAGGGACAGGTGCACTCCAAACAATGGTCTTGGGACAAAGATTTTTAGGCTGAATTGCCCCAGCCTAAAAATCTCTAGTTCCATCACAGAATATTTGAAGATAATAATTCTGGACATTTACTATAGCAAAATCATGCAGGTATCATACTTTTCCCTGATGTCCACATGATAAGGCAGTTCTGCAGTTGTTCAAATATATGATATTCATTTGGATTTCTTTGAAAGTCTATTAGACCTTAATGGCAATATTTATGACAAAACAAAACAAAATCAAATCTGCATGCCAGCTCCAATTAATTTGCAGCCCTTTCTTTCTAAGAATCCCAGAATCATTAGGGTTGGAAGTAACCTCTGAAGATGATCCAGTCCAACCCAATTTCCAAGGCAGGGTCACCTAGAGCAGATGATACAGGAACTTTTCCAGGTGGGTTTTGAATGTATCCAGAGAGGAAGACTCCATGACTTCCCAGGGCAGCCTGTTCCAGTGCTCTGCCACTCTTAACATAAAACAGTTCTTCCTCATATTGAGATTAAATTTGTGGTTTCTGGGCATTGTTCCCCATACTATAATGATTTTTTTTTTCCTTGTGTTTTAATCCTGCTAGTGTTATTTCTGAGCTCTGTGTGCCCTGGTTTTGCAGATCTCTGTTTGAAGATTAGGTAGGGTCTCACAGGTTTAGTTCATAATAAGAGAAGTGATATTAATTTTCATTTAAATGTTACTGACACTCTAATTGCACTTGCTCATCTCGCAGGACCTCCTATAGTTTCTCGTGCCTTGCTCATAATTTCTTTGGTTTTTCCATACATCAGGATGTAGTGGATTTAGTTTTATCAAACCTTTCATGGCAAATATCATTCTCTTGACTGTGCTAAGATGCGAAACAAGCAAAAAGAGATTGTCCAAAGAAAATTCTGCTCTGTTATTCTGTATTTTCTTTCTTGGTTTTAAATTAATATATCAAGCTATTTCCTGTTAAGGATATATTATATTGTTGAACTACCTGATTTAAAATTTAAAATCTTTGCAAACTTTGAATGTAATAGACTGTTGTTTGATCTTTCTTTACTATTCAATATAAAGCTATAAGAAGATGTGCTTTCTCATATTTACTATTAGTTAGTTTTAGCTTATTACACTGAATACTTATTTGTATAATGAGTAAAGTCAGGGGTTTATTTTTTATTTTCAAAATGGTACAGAAAATGTCAATGTGTATTTTCAAGTGCCCATGCTCTGGCAGAAGGGTGACTGCAGCATACACTTTGTGAGGACAGGCTGGGCTTCCCTGAACCTTACCTAGCCAGCAGCTAGGTCCAACAAACCACAGGGCATAGCCTGAGCCCCATAACCATGGGGAGTAACTTCTGAGAGAGTGCATCTCCTTTAGAGTAAAAAATCCCCTAACATTAATCAGTAAATGATTTCCCTCTCTTCATCTGAGCTCATGAGCTTAGTTGAGGAAGGAAAGAGAAAGAATGTCTGAATGGATGTCTTTCACAGACAGACCAGCTCAACCTACCACAATATTGTAGTATAAACAAGGAGGATGAAGCTTCAGATTAATGAAATATGCCTTCCCTCTAAAATAAGACATCTGTATAAACACACTCAATAATAGGAGAACCAGGTATAAGATATCCTGAATGAGACTTCTTCCCAAGGACTAATCTAACACATTGCTAGAGACTCATATTAGGAATGGAACAAAAAATTCTAAATGAAAACATTTAGAATATTTTCAGCACAATAATTGAATTTCCCCTTCTGCATGTTGCGACTCCCAGCACAGTTAGCAATATTCAAGGAGGAAAAAGCACCAAAAGAATAATTTTCACCTAAAAAGTCACACCTATTTTTTTATAATACACTAGGAAAAACAGTGTGCTAAAAGACTCATTGTCTTTTACATAATTATCCACAAAGCAAATTCAGTTAGTGAAATAAAGGTGGCTACACAAAGTTATGAGATTCTCTTGCTTCAGGTGTTTTATTGACAGACATGAAAATCAAAATGAATTACCAGTCACTTTTCTTATTTGCTGCTTGACTTCAAAATCATTAGAGAACATTATTTTCATTCTAATCACGGTTTATCATTCATCTTTACAATGTATGAAGGAAATGCTCCTCCAAATGCTACAAGAAGTCCTCTCTATGAACTATGAAGTAAAAGAATACCTAAGAATGCACTATGCCTCTTTTTTTCCCAATTATATGTAATGATTACAGAAAAATGGAAAGCAAAAGCAACCACTGATCTATAATAGTCTTTTCTTGAGACGGATAAATGAGTAGCAGCTTTCCCTTTGTCCTATATATATCTGTTCTCTACTGTATCTGCTGTCACCTACTGTATTGAGGTTCAAGTACTTCTGTAAACCCCTACTGCAGCCTGTCTGTTTATACCTTCAGGTAAGAAAGTGATTGCCTGAGTACCTCAACAGTGATACCAAACTTCAAATATTTTTTAGGTTTGTTGACTGCAACACACTTGTTTCCTTTGCTGTAGGAGTGCTTAAATGTTGCCAAAAGGCAATGTTTTTAACTTTTATTTCAGAGGAACATCACAGTTGATACATTTCTGCAAACCTATGCTATAAACAAGATTAAAAATAGTTAGGTATCTGGAGTTCAACCCTTCCTTATTCTGATGAACTGCTGGAAAGGAAACAGAAGTATTTCAAAAGTTGCCACAGTTTCAGTCACATGAAAAAGAATGAACTATGAGACAAAGTGCACCACACTCCGTAATTAATATATCCTATATATTTCAAATATAAACCACTTCCCTCTGTAAAATATTACTTATTTATATGCAGAGACTTTTTTTCAAACAAAGATGTTCCTGAGTGAATATAATTGTTGAAATTCAAAAGACTGCCCAGATATTTTTTGAAATTCCTTGCTTACACTGAGTGGAAATGAAATTTCTTCTTGTCCTATAACATTGTCAGTAGACCAAATGCCACTTAAACCACTCCAAAAATAGCTCAAGATTTCAGTGTGAATTAAATTCTCTTCTTCTTCTCCAAAGATTAGCTTCTGCTGCTTAAGTTCTGTCCTTTTCATCTTCCTTTTTTTATCACCATTCTTTTGTTTTGTTTTTTCTTTCCCCCCAGTTCCTTTTGAATTGAGAAGCTGTGAACTTGGAAAAGAGAACTGCTCTGTCTTTCAAAATATGCTAATAATACATGATTGGAAGAAGTTTCCAGTAATAATGTAGAAATGAAAATGTTACTGATGGTACTATGCAATTCAAGGTCGACTTTAAAATTATTTACATGATTCTTGGATGCAATCTCCTTTAAAAAGTAAAAAAACCTTTAAAATAAATGAAGAAATCATACCAGAGCATGATTTTTTTTATTTGGAAATGGTACTCAGAGTGGAATTTATTTTGTTAGAGAGCCTTCTCAGTCAGAAAATTAATGTAGCATCTCACAACTTTGCACTCAGTTACAGCTGTAGATGAGACTATGCCAAACGAGAAACAAAACCCAAAACATATTTCTGCCTCTACTCTTCTTGGTTTGTCTTCATTTAATCCTATTCTTCCTCAACCTCCTCTTCTGTCATGCTCTTGAACCCTGGGATAATAATTCTTCTCTTGTACAATACTAATGCATCTCTGGATTCCGTATCAGCAAATAGCTTTCCTCCCTACTGATTCAGCCATTCTGCTTCTCTTTCAGATAAAACAGCTCTCCTTATTTACCACACTCTCATTTGTCCCACAACGTCTCTATCATCTGTGATTTCATTCACTCCTCTCTCTCCTGAAGCTGAAAGAAAAGGGAATAAATCACAAAGAAACATATGTCTCATTTTTCAGGTCTGTGCTCATGGGTCCTTCACGTGAAGCTCTACAAGTTCAGTCAGTTCTGGCTGTGGCTGATTACTTCTTTGGAGGCTCAGAGTTCTTCAGAAAATACAAACAATGTGTCCTCTCTTGATGAAATGCAACTCAGCTTCAGAGTTCAGCAGCAAATCTTTAACAGCTCTCTCCTGAATGCATGTCAATAACATCATTGGATTTGGAATTCGTGATTGAAGTGTGGTCTGCCATTTTTTACTTTTTTTTTGATAAACAGAAGTGGCAGAAAGCTGAAAAACTGTTTAGTGATACCCTTGTCCAGAACTATAAACATATTACTGTCTTTTAACAAGAAGCATTCTTAACCTTTCTTTTTCACACAAACTTTTTTTGTCTTCATTTTTTTTTCTAATTTTTTTTCTCCTCTATATACATTTTTATAACCTGTGGATCCTTTTATGTCAAAATTTGTAATTGAAGTGATACAGCATGCACAATTCACTCCAAGTGTCTAAAGTTTAGCAAAATTATAAACAACTGAAAACAGCTTCATAACAGGAAACCTTAGCCAGCATTAGCCTGCACTCTGAGTTAGTATCTGCCCAAACTATAATTCCAGCTTTTAGCAAGTAAATTTTATATGAAGCCCCATGAGGAGCTATGATCTCCTAGAGATCTTTTTTTGACTCTAATTGTTTCCATAATGTGCCCTTCGCATACCCAAAAATGTTGAGCACTCCTTCATTAGCCAGGGCCAAAATGTGTACTAGGAAAAAACATTTATAATATCACATGTCTGTCTACATATTGCAGAGAATATTTGGGACAGAAAAGAGTAATTTGCCTGCAACTAACATTTTGCATTTTTTTTAATTGTTAGCTGAATTCATTGGCCCCAGAAGTATTCTGACACATGACAAGGGTAATGATCTAGGAAAATTGAAAAGTGTGATACTGATTAGTCAAATAAAAAAACATATCTCTGCTCTGCATGAATTGTTACTAAAAGGTTTGATAATGTACTCAAAGCATTATTTAGTGACAGAAATGGACATCTGGAGGATAAAACAAAACAAAATGCAGAGGTAATAATTTTATAAAACTAACAGTAATTTTCCTACTGAAACAGTAATAATGGAAATAAATATGCCATCTTGAAATCTCTTTGAAGTGGATAACCCTTTCATTAAAGGATGATGAAAATTATATTTATACTGAACAAGCTGTAAGTCTAAAAAAATTAAAATGAAACTATGGTAATTTTTATTACCACTTTGGTGATAACCTCACTGGCATCAACATTTTTTCCCAGTCCTTCTGTCTGTAGTTCAGTTTCTAGCTAGCTACCTGCAGCAAACTAGCTGCAAAATAAGAAAAGGAACTGAGCATTTTGTGAAGAATGGAAGGATACAGGCATTATCAACTACTCTGACCAGTTTCCTCAATTTAAGACAGCATTACAGTAAACTTTTCTTTCTTGTAGTTCTAGGAGGCTGATGAAAAGACCACTAAAGAAAATGATAGGATAGGGAACATAAGTTGTATAAAGTAGCATATTGAAAAAGAAACAGTGTGGAAAAAAATCCAGTAATTGAGGAAAAACAATTTTTTAAATGTAAGTGGAATCTACATGATCTACATGATCAATGAATCAGTTTGGTATAATGTAATTATAGGGCATATAAGCTTCTAAAATTATTGAAACATGACAAGGCCCTGTCACTAGCAGTAAGATATGTCTTTATTAATTACACTAATTTATCTTTGAACCCCTTTAGTACTTCATGTCTACCATTTTCTGTTATCAACTCAGCTTCTGTGAGATTGGGAATAATTCTGTAGCAAATGCATTAACATTATTGCCATACCTAGATTTTGCCTTCCTGCTTCAAATGAATATTAGCTAAGCAGTTCTGTGAGGATATGTTTCTTTTGAAACTCGTGGCTCAGTAAGCACTGTTTTTGACAGTGTTGCTGCAAAGTACTGAAAGTAAAGTATATTGCTGTTTCAGAAATAGTTATTTAGCATGTTTTTCCAAAAAGTTGTTTTATTATGGCAGGAGGACAGCTAAAAGCAAAGGTAGGGTGCAGAATCTAGGCATTCCCACAACTCATTATCTTGCAAATACATGGATTGCCACAGCACGAAAGCATTGACTGTATTCAAGAACAGCCAACAAATCTCTCACAGTGAATAGTTACTGTGAGAGCCTTGACATGAAGAAAGTTGAAAGCGACTTTTGTGCTGCTCAAAGACTCATTCAGGCATGTAGGGGGTGAAGCTTCGTCTCTCCAGTTCAATAAACTGGCTTATTTTAATTAAGCAATGAAGTATGGAAAGGCATAAACTGTACGGCATTAACTCACAGTTAGTGTACCACTGTTAACCATAAGGCTGAAGGATGTCACCATCTATGTGACAAGGCATGAATTACCTCCCCTGAGAGTTCATTTTGGAGGGTCTTATGGCCACTCTAAAAATGTTACTATTTAATTTTTTTTTTAATTAAAAATGTGTACAAATAAAGTTTTGTTTTAAGCAATTCCCAATTTTTTCCATTTTTTAAAGTCTGTCCGGATTTCATCTAACCCTGCACACTGCCCATTTGCAGTGAAATAAGTAGCAGTGGGGGAAGGAAACAGTTAGGGAGTTTTTCTGTTTGGCTATGCCTGAAACTTCACCTCATTTCTGAAGGGCTGGTATACAGATTTATCACAAATATATTATTTTCAGTGACTAAAAAAGAGTTTAGATTAAACTTAGAAGCTGAAGATCACTACTGCTGTGCTGGAGGTCAGATCCTTTTTCCTATTTTGCTGCTTGAAATACTGAGTACATCCCTTGCAGTTCAGCAGAATAAGTCCACTTACTTCAAGGAGGTGCTTTGTATTCAAGTAACAGAATATTTTGTTCTGACTGTCACTAGAACACGATGAATTTTGTAGACCATTTACCTGCATTGTGTCTCTTCAGATATTGGAGATTTCACATGTGTTGCAGAGTGGAACCATAAAGAAGTTCCCCACAGTCTCCCACCAGCTGTAACAATCTGAGTTACATCGCACACAGCTTTAGCCCAACAGTACTGTGGTCCCATCACCATGGGAGAAAAATGAAAGCTGTTTAACAATGTAGTAAAAGACATAACATCCTTGTTATTCTTTCAACAAAATCCTTATATTTTATTTTAAAATATACACATGCTTTATTAAACTAGGAATTTAGTATTGATAGGACCATACTAATAGGACATAAAGCATGTTTAGTAAAACTTTAAATATCTTTCATCCATTATTACAAGTTCTGAATTAATTATCATTCCTTTCATTACTGTTCTTCTTTTCCTTGTGTCACTTTTAACATGGTTAGTACCCAATGAAATAATTTCTGCGTTATTTTTCATTTTGAGGAGAACATGTTAACATTGAGACGGTCCTAATAATACAAGGTGGCAACAGGTTCTGTGCCTATAATCATCAAAAGTCAATTTCTGTCATAATATGAGACCAAATGTATGGAATAGCCTGCATTTGGAGCACATTAGATTAGATTTTTTTATGCTGGTGAAAGCCAATTAACAACACAATAGGATATGATACAATACAACCTCCCCATCTCATAGCAAAGTAATTATTGCATCTTTTCCAAATATTAATTCAGGATTTTCTTTTCCATATGGTATGTGAAAGAAAGCAATTGGCAGCATTAAGGTCCTATGTTTGCCAAAAGTGCTCTTTGGCAAGCAGTTATTCAGCAAGCAAATGTTTTCTTATATAATTAGCTAATGGAATGACCATATGAAATAGGTAAATTTTATTATTCATGAATAATTAAGATCTGTGAATATATTGCTGGTAATAGTTTTCTCTAAAGAACTATTTCTGAGATACTTAAGAAAAATAATTTGGGTTTTTTTAATATTAATAGCATCAAAATGTAGAATGCTGTATAGAAGTGCAGTAATGTCTACTGGAAATACCAAAGTTTCGTATGGCCATAAAACAGCATATTGTTTTGTGCAGTCTCAGGTGTTAAGTAATTCATTTTATCTTCAAAGAAGATAGCAGCAAATATGAGTTGGAACTTCATTAAGGTAAGAGCTTGCTCATGATCACCTGGGCTGGAAGTGCCACTCATCAATAGAGCTTGCCTTCAAACTGCAAGTTTGACCTGTTGACCTAGTTTCAACTAAACACTGGATTGTAACTTAGTCACAAATACATTGGACTTTTAAGTGATTAAACATCCTGCCAGGGAAGAAGGGGGACACTAATGTTTTTGTTTTGTCTCCTAAGAAACTTTGACAAGAAACAACAAAATTACTAAATAGCTCAGAAATGGTTTGAAGTTTAACTGGCTTCACACAGTCCTTAACAACATAAGTTGTCATCAATTTCTCCTCATCCTCATTTGATATTTTAAAAACCCCACAAAAAAGTGTCAGGTTTCCTTTTTCTGTTCAAAAACACAGTACAGTGAAAGGAATCAGTACATCTCATCTGTCTGATTCTCACACAGATACACTAATGATCATATTTGCTTCTAATCATAAGCAGAATGCAAATTATCTTTCTAGGTCCACCTCAAAATTACTGATCAAACTCTGATTTTCACATTTTTGAAAACAGAAAGTTCCAAGTTGGTAGACTTGTATTCTACCTATAGAAGCAATAGCAATGACTGATAGTGTAGTATAAACACCAGGAACTGGAAAATTATTTCCCTATAGGGGTCAATATTAGAAAAGATAACTGAAGGAAGGTTTGTACCAAAAATGCCATATAATTAGGCTCATGTCTGGCATGTTTCAGGTTTACAAGAATTAATTTTATTACTGATTGGACTGATAGGAAATTTTGTGTTAATTTATGATTTCAAATGAAGTGGTTCATTTTAAAAGGTAAGCAAAAATATTTTAGTTTGAGCCAAAATCTATGTGAGTTTCTTAAAGAAGGTATATAAGCAGACACATAAGTAATTGCTAAATGTGTTGAACATGATGATATTTCCTTTATCTTAGTGGAGGAATTTGAGGTCTAGAAATTTAAAAGTTATAGGAAAAATTATGAAGAAATAATTTGTAATATGTTTGAAGAACAGGTTAATAATCTCTAGATGAGCCTACTATACTACTTCATATCTCATTCTAAGAATTTTTAAATCAAATTCATTTGACAGTGTCACTAACATAAAGGCAAAATAATTTTCAGTAGAATATTTTTGTTCCATTGCGCAGCCAATCTATGATAGTTACATCAGCTGTATCTCTGGTCTTATAACTTTTAGAATTGCTCAGGCAATTTGTTTATAGTCATAAGGGGGCTGGGCTTAGTTTCTTTATTTGAGAAGCATAACACTGTGGAGAAATGCAAGCATTGATAGCTAGCCTCATACTAACAGTAGATAAATATTTGAAAATCTGACCTCTTTGCTTTCCCTGGTCACTTTATGATTGACATAGAATAAAATGTTTATGAAAGAATATTAGATTAATCATAATTTGTGAAAGCAAAAAGAAAAAAGTAGTAGGGAAGCTGATAGACATGGAAGCAAGATAAACCCTTCAGATTTATGAAGCAGTCACGTGAATTTTAATAGAAGTTCAGAGTCTAATGTGGCAGAGTCTTCACAGACAAATTGCAAATGTATGCAGCATGGTACACTTCTGCAAGGCTGCAGAATAGTCACATTAACATCCCAACATCTTTAAAATAAAAGATCTGAAAAACTATTCACTTGCCATGCATATTGAATATTAATGACATTTAATACTGCACTTTATTAACCTTTTACATTAGTGGTCAAAAATGAAACACACTGGGAACAAATGCATGACAGAAGGGGAAAATGTTTCTGATGGCTATTGGGCTCCATTTGACAGTTAATAAAAACCATCAAGTCCATATTATGTTAGATTAACCAAGATCTGGATTCTACTTGACAAGTCATTATTATTAAAGGCAAGTGGAGGGTATTTTCAAATACACCCTGGAGTGATGCATGTTAAAATATGTATGGCAAACCCTTGAATGTCAAGGACATTTTGTGCAGCGTATAATGGAAAACTGCGTGTAATGTGCAGTTTGGGAACTATTTTATGTACCTCTGAAGACCTCAAAGCATCACAATGAATGTTTTATTGAAAGCTGTCACACTTGGTCATGGGACCAACTGTATTGCAGATATTTATGAGCAGTCATCATTTCAGCAGCTCAGTGCTTCCGCTAAAGGAGGAAAAGAGCAGCATGGCCCATTTTTGCTTGTCTGTTTTCTCTTCACTCCACCAGCTTTGTTATTCTAACATACTGATTTCACCTTAACATGCAACTTTCACCTTAATAGTCTTTTTAAATACACCAAAAACCTTCTAGTTTTTGTCTCAGTGATGTACAAGAATTTTATTTTCCAAAAGCTCATCAATTTTCTATTTAATGTACAGGTTTTGTTCTATTGAAGAGAGCTATTTTAATTTTCCCATTCCTTTGCATTAATGTTTAAGACAAGTTAGGATTTAGGGAAATATTATTCCAAATATTATTATTCCCATATTTGTTGGGAAATCTAAAATTAAATAAAAATACTATTTCAAATAATTTACAAGCTTTAAAATTTTAATGTTGTTAAAACAGAAAAAAAACCTGATCCAGCTTTGTAATAATTTTCTAACAGAGAATCTCCTTCCTCCTCATGGGAACAGTCCTGTTTTAGCAAAGAAAGAGTATTACATCAAATGTAACTCTTTTCTCTATACAGAAAGTAATTTTGCAACACATACTTTTCTATGATGTGCCCACTGCCTCTGACTCTCTCCATTTATTATAAAAGTAATATAATGCCCCAGTTAAGTGGCAGAATAGCAATGAAAAAAATCCACAAAAATTATTGTACATCAAAAAAATATTTGATGCAAATTTTTATATTTTTTTGTTTTTCTTTTTAAAATCCAAATGTTTTGAGCTTTATCAGTCTTCAAGTTACTGTGATGTTCCAGTGTTTATCAGGAGAGTATGCTCATTTTTCAATGAACCTTTGTGCCGAATGTAATCTCTTTATGTTTGATCAGGACTTGGTGAAATTTAAGAAATGATGGGCAAAAAAATACCACAGGTGAAAATGGTAATGAATTAATGTGCAGCTGGTGGCTTTGAGGATATATGCCTACTAGAAGGAATAAAGGGGGCAAGGCAGAGCACAGAAAAGTGCTTCCTCTTCATGAAAAATGTGAGATAATAATGATGATTTTTCAATATGTCCACAGCTAATTCTTGCTTTTATCCCACCTTTTATCATGTCTATAGATGGACCATGAAAAAGACACTAATATTATTCTCTTCTGTATATGGTAATGTCATCCTATCAAAATGTAGATAATTTCCTGTAATTTGCCACAAATTTTGCAAAGCTGTAATACAAAGCTTATTGAACTCTGTTTTTATCATGAAAAGCCTACCTTAACTTTGTAATGGGAGAGCAGTTTTAAAAATCTCCAATTTTATATACTCACTACTGTGGTAGCAGAGCAATTCCCTTACCTTTTATTCAGTTTAGGTTTCACAGAAATCATTTGTGTGATGCAACTTATACAGATAGAACAAGGTACCACATTGAATGCCAGCTCTTCTTGACTCAGCTTACTAGTTGAAATTTAATTTGTTACATAAAAGACTACGACATAGTCTTAGGTAGAAGACAATTATACAACATTGTGGAAATAAGTGTGTTTGTGACAATTTAATACCACATGAACGTGCAAAGTTGTATTGTACTTCATACGTGTTTATCATGAAAATATTGTGAATCCTGGAGAATAGGAAGTTTATATCCTCTGATTGTGTAAGCCTAGTAGGTCCAAATTTCTTATTGTATGCATAGGACTCTTTAATATAATCCCTGCTTCAGAAGTGAGATGAACTAGATGGTCTCTATGGCCCCTCTCAACTCTACACACTCTGTATGAATCTTCGTTATAACCCAGTACTAATAACTTTCAGTGAGACTTGACTTTAATGTCATCCAGATCTAGAAATGAGCTGGAGGGTGCACATTTAGGAATGGTGGATACAGTCTTCCCTTTTTTATCTGATTTCCAATTTATAACTAAGCAGAATTCTCTGCAACCATGTGTAACATTAATATTCCTAAGTAAAAAAATGTTACCAGTCAAATTGAGATAGAAGAAAGAGTTTAAAAAATGTTGGAAGAGGATTTATGATTACCCCCAAGATCAATCCAGAAAAATAATGTTCAAGGTTATGACTCTAGGAATACACAGAGACACACTGAGAGAAAGAATTTAGTCTAAGACCTTATCTCTAGAGAGATCACTCATGGGACTTTTCTTGACTGATCTTTTAGGAATTTTGGCATTCTGTCTGGACAATAATCTTTATTTTCCTGGAAGTATTCATCATGAATTATTTTGATATTTTTTATTATAAAAAAAAAAAACCAAAAACATTTGTTTGCTTCTAAACCACTGATAAAATTATGGTTTTTTTCCCCTTAGCTTCTCTGTTGTGAGAAACAGAAAGTAATCATCCTTTATTCACCTTTTCCTGATTAGAATGGTTTTACATACCTGTCAGAAAGCCTCATTGTGCTCCAGGCTAAAAAAACCTTCTCTTGTGAAAGCTTTACAATGCTTTTAATAATCTGTCTTTCCCTTCTCTATTCCCTGTTTGTTCTACTGTATTGTCTTTTGTATGTGATCAGCCTGTATAAATATGGCTTTCAAGTATGACCACAATAAAAATTTGTAAGTGATACCATGGCACATTGCAAGTTCCTTCAAAAACATTCCTAACATTCTTCATGTTACTATTGTTTAGCTCTCAGCAGTACTTTTTAAAAAAAATATGGAGAATAACTCTAAAATACGTTTTTTGGGCCCCTATAATTGAATTAAGCCTTTGTTTTCTGTGCAAATTTTTAAAGGTTTTTCATGTGTGCTACTTTTCATGAGATGGCATTGATCTTTAGGTATCAGTAGTATCATAAGATAGCTTTAATAACATTCTTTTCTATGCAGGGTTTTAAAAAAAATATTAAAAACTGCATTATTCCAAATATTTTTTCGTTATTAGAAAATATTTAGACATCAGTATCCACAAGTTTTTCTAGATCACACAGATATTTATTATAAATCTCAATTTTAAGTACAGAATTTTGATATTTTTTGGTGATGTATTTTATGCATAAACACTGACTAAATACTCTGAAGTTTTTTTTCTGGTCTTTATCTCTTGCATGTGGATATTTATTAATTCATAAGTATCTTTCTTGTTACTTGCTGTTATGAATTTTGAAGACTTTTCAGAAGGAACCTTTGAAAGACTTTGAAAATCCATGTTTTTAAGACTAACTTACTAGATTTTGAATAATTCCAGTATTTTTCATCTATATAACTATTTGGACATTAAAGAGATATTTGTGTGAGATTGATACTGAGATATCAATATGTGTCCTATGTGTGTTTGATATATTTTAATATGAACCAACAAGTTCCCAATGACTCATATTTTCAAAGGACTTGCATCTTTTTTTTTTTCAAACCATGAAAATACTGAGTGAATTATAAGAAACTGTTTCTAAAAGAGATGATTGAAATACATGGCTTTCATTTAGAGATTAGTTGTTCTGTCAGGCGCTCTACTTGATCCTCTGAAAGAGAGGAGTTCTGTCATGACATTACTCAAAGACCAGTGTAAATCCCTGATGTTCTAAAAGAAATGAGAATAAAAATTCATTAATTACACCAAAGGCTTAAAAAAATCTGGTTTGACCCCTGCCCAAAACTAAACTAACATACTAAATTTTGTATTAGTTCTCTTTGAAATTTGAATCTGTGTCATTTTTCTTTTGCTCATCTAATATATTAATCTTAAGGTTTCTAGAGTCACACAGTTGTCATAATTATAAAGGGTTCAGTATTCAGGAGCTCTACACTTAAAAGAAGATTATAAAAACTGGACAGGAGACTCAAGCTAAATCTTTGAGTTCAATAAATAATATAAATCAAATATAGCACTGTGTCATGACTGTCATCATCAATTACAACTAGAGTATGAACAGCATAATATCCCACTCAAATAACACCTGAGAATGATGTCTTGATACTATATCAGGATTCTGTGTAATTTAATGATCCATCTTGAACTGGATGGAGCAGCTGTGATTTAAGGAATTCTGTTATAAATATTATGTACATTTTCTCCTCAAGTATTTTAGATACCTCTGAGATATGCATTTGCATACACATATTCTAGATCTTTACTATGTAAACAGAATAAATTAGTAGATATTCTGAAGAATTTTTACTCCTTTAAAAGGTTGGGTTTTTTTTCCCATAATTTTCCTGTAAATCATAACCTTACAAAATTTCCTTATTTAAGTGGTTCCTGCTAATATTTCAGAGCAACTCCTCAAACATAACAAAGTGTATCTGGCTATTATTCAATTAGAGTGATGTTTTTTCCCTCACTTTCTCTTAATCATATATATTAACTACTTCATTGCAGGGAAGGGAAGGGAAGGGAAGGGAAGGGAAGGGAAGGGAAGGGAAGGGAAGGGAAGGGAAGGGAAGGGAAGGGAAGGGAAGGGAAGGGAAGGGAAGGGAAGGGAAGGGAAGGGAAGGGAAGGGAAGGGAAGGGAAGGGAAGGGAAGGGAAGGGAAGGGAAGGGAAGGGAAGGGAAGGGAAGGGAAGGGAAGGGAAGGGAAGGAAAGGGAAGGGAAGGAAAGGAAAGGAAAGGAAAGGAAAGGAAAGGAAAGGAAAGGAAAGGAAAGGAAAGGAAAGGAAAGGAAAGGAAAGGAAAGGAAAGGAAAGGAAAGGAAAGGAAAGGAAAGGAAAGGAAAGGAAAGGAAAGGAAAGGAAAGGAAAGGAAAGGAAAGGAAAGGAAAGGAAAGGAAAGGAAAGGAAAGGAAAGGAAAGATTCTTCTTTCATGGTGATAAAATAGTATTTTACTTTCATTTGGATGTACAGGTAAAAGTCTTGAACTTTATAATAATTTCAAATAGGATAAGAATCAATGTATATGGAAGAAATTGAAATATAAAGAAGTGTCAACATGAAGATAAGTATGAAGTTTTAAGGCTTTTCATAGATTTTTTTTTTCATTCCATAATTAAAAGAATGGTAATTATATGGTAGAAGCAAATCAAATAATTTAGCATAGTTGGTATTCTCAAAATGTTGAATAATTTTTAATGTTTTTTAATAACCACCTACTCTAAGCTTCATTATTTTTTTTAATTAAGAGAAAAGAGTTGCAGATCCATCTACAATTTAAAGTACTTAATTATAAAACTTTGCATGTTATGTAATTTGCTTGAGCTTTTCTTCAAATCCCTACAAAAAAGTAATTTTAATAAAACTATTTATATATCAGTATTCTGTATTATGAGACTGACTTTTCTTAATCAGTAACCTGTCCAGAAAAATCCATAAGTGTAACATGAGACTAGAAGAGAATGTAAAATCATGAAAATGTTTCTGAATCAGCATGAGACTAGACAGCAGAAAAAACACATGAAGGTCCTTGCTTTTGAACTCAGCAGTGTTGATGTGATTTAATCTGTGCCTTCCACACAGCTTAAGCATCCCTCATAGGCACTCTTTCAAGTGGATATACATGCTCAGAATAAATATAAATCATACCAATAGCTGCATATAGCACAGACATTGGAGAAGAAGAATACAATTTAAAAGCAGAATTTTTGTTTAGGACTAAAGCATTATATAAATGTTTCTCTATTAGTTTATTTTATAGACTTAACAAGATTTTTTTTGCTAGTGTTGCAAAAGCAGGGGGACCAACATTGTGTCAAAAGAATTCATGTCTTTTACATTTAGTTATTCAGCTGAAATTGACTGAAAATTGACTGAAAATGTCAAGAGTTATGACCAAGACTAGTAGATTATTTTCATTTTGAAACTGTTTGGTTTTCAATTTCCTATATATATATATATATATATATATATATATATATATATATATGAAAACACTAATTTTAAAATTTTACACTTTAAATTTATTTATCACATAATAGGCAAAATCAAAACATGGAGGTGAAAACTGGGCAATTTTCAAGGCTTACTTACACACATTCCAGGTAAGAGAAAAATTTTTTCTAGAGTTTGTCATAAAGATTCATATACTTTATGTATTCAGTTTTTTGGTTTCTTGACATGATTCAAAATTGTTGTCATCAACACTGTGTATATAAAATAGGGAGAAAGTTTGCAATTTCTTCAAATGAAGATGCAGACATAAAATTGGTGACTTTGAGCTCAGCGTGGGATAAGAGCATGCTGATTTAAAAGTTACCTACTGTCTGCACTTAACCTACAGAATTAGTTTTCTGCTTGATAGTTAGAAGACAGAGAGGGATAGGAGATTCTTAGATTTTTCAGGTTTTTTCCTGTTTAATTTGCAAATAAATTCTACCTACAAGTGACATTTAAGGCTCAGAGAAGGATAAGTAGTCTAGATACAGTCTAATCTGTAGTTCAACTAGTGTAAGAGAAAAGCCTAGAACTTCTGAGAGAAATTTTAAAGGTTTCAGCTTCCTGTGCATGCCTTTAGCTGTTGGACTGGGGGTTTTTTGATGGGTTTGGTTTTTTGATTGGTCTTATTTTCCCCCTGGCATCAGGATTGCTGTACACTGTCATTACTCACTTGTCAATGAAAGAAGTTCTCCTAGTTTTTGTCTTGACACAAGATGTCAATAATGGAGACATATGAAAAATGAGCCTTTCTCTTTTTTATGTGCTTGGCTATTTTGTTCCACCATAAACACTATTTTTTTTCTTTGCCAGAGCTTCTCACGCCTAAAAATTTCTCGCTGTGTAACTAGTACCACTCTTTATTCACCGAGGATGGATGCTTGGCTGCTTTTCCCATGCAGTGAGCACATAGCAGGAGAAGAAATGCTGTGTGGTGGTTTATATGGGAATTATTCAGAGTTAAGGAATCTGACTGATCTCAGCCTCATTCAGCTCCTGCTCAGCAGAAAAGGCACAAGAACTTGATTTGATACAAGACATTACCATAAGCTACTTGCAAAATCTGGTATAATACCTGATACCTCTGTAAATTATATTAATGTAGCATTTCTAGAAATATATATATATATATATATACACTATTTAAGTGACAAAATAGTCAGAAAAGAAGTCAGTAAAACAGGTCTAACAGGATACAAAATTCCAAAGTTTCCACGAGAGTAAAGGAAATCATCCTATTTCAGAAAATCTAGGCAAGATGCTAAAGGAAGCATGGTAACTATTCTAAGAAAATAGATATTCGTCACTGCTAACAACATAATAAGGTATAACAGGAGACTTCCATTTTTATTTATATTCATTTATCATATTATTTAAATGAAGGAGGAAGAGAGCAGGGAAAGACAGATAAAATTGTGTCAGCAACCAAAATGTCCCAAACAGCTCTGAGAAAAGACATTTTTACAGCTGAGATTTGTTACAGCATGTTCTTTTGTTCAGCAGACCATATAGGGCTGTAAATATGGAAGGAGAGAATACAGCAAAGGAAGAAAAGCTGCTAGCAGTTTTTGACTTGATGAAAAAACTAAACACTTGGTTTGATTTTTGGTTAAAAAGACCTCCACAATCTTAATATCAGCTTTCTGGTTTCTGAGATCTGTGACCTATGAAAGTGGCTTCCAAATAGCGTCACAGACTAAAAGCAAAAATGGAATTCAAATGAACAGCACCAGATCTAAACCAAATCCAGGGACAACTGCATAATAGCAGGGATGCATATGCATAGTGTAGCAGTAAATGTCAAGATTCTGGCAAGAACTTCTTAATGGCACTTTTCTGTAGCTCCCTTCTTTGGAAGAAATTAATAATAATAATAATAATAATAATAATAATAATAATAGTAATAACAGCCCTAGTATTAAAACAGTATTTAATTAAATCTTCTAAGAATGTTACAGTCAGTGTTGCAGCATGTCTGATTGTGTTGTGCACATGGACTGTGATACAGAAATATTGCAGCACTGACACCTGATGGCAGCTGGACCATTCACCCTCACTTGTGCCATGCCCTGGAGTTTTATTTGTCTGCCATGGTTGTCTCCCCACAGCTTCCAGGTGATGCAGCCTGCCAAGAGTGAGAGAAGGCATCTGTAGCTGGAGGACTGCATTAGATTTCAAAGGGCAGAAGTCTCTGCTCATTTACCCTCAGGCCTGTACTCTGGTCAGATTTGTGACTCTGTCACGAAGCAGTAGGGCTTTGCAGAGATGACTTTGGCTGGATTAAACTCTTGGTTTAACTAGTCTGAGGTCATCATAATTTTTGTTCTCTTGTGTCTGCAAAGTGGGAAGACCCAATTTCATAAGTGCCAATGTCTTGGCTTATAATGTTAGTGTATGTCATAAGTTTTCACAAAGTGCATGCAGTCATTATTCATTCCAGATTTTGTAAATGTGTCTTTATTTTCAGATTCTCTCAATTCTGAAATCATCTTTGTGAATGCTTTTTGTTTCAGTGGTCCAAGATATTAATGGGTGACCAGGAACAGAAAGGCAGAAATCCACTAAGCTTTACTCATTTCAAGGTGAATTATTTGCTCATTGTCTTGTATGTGACCTGACCACAATACAAAAGGTGAGTTAGGTGGCACAGCAGTTAATGTCCAAAGAATATACAACTATAATAACTTGCATTAGAATATATTCTGGAATTCAGCAAAGCCATTACAACTGATTAATATACTCAATAACATCAGTGAAAAGAATCATTACTGTGTTACCCACCATGGGACAATTAAAGGCCAACTAGTAATAATTTATATAGTCTTTGTTAATCAATCAGTAAAAAAGTATTATTTTCCATAGCCACAGAGGGATTAGTAGTAATATCTAGCCACATGAAAATACTTAAATAAAAAAAATGTGGAGATGTTGAATTTTGAAAGCAAAGGCAAATTTTCAGAAGTAACTGCTTTATTAGTTAAACAAATGTATATATATTAAAAAAAAGATTAAGACAGTTCCCTTCTCCCAAGAATACCTCTGCCAGGTGTTTTGAGCCAGTTAAAAAGAAGTTTTTCCTGGTTGAGGCTCAGGACTGTAGTTTATTTTTCTTTTTCTTTGTTCTTAGTGTTATTTTCCTTTTTCTTTTATTTCTTCTTTCTTTTATTCTCTTGGGTGTCTTATTTATTTATTTTTGGTTTTTTTTCCCTTTTCCTTTTTTTTTCTAATTTGAGGTAGAGAGTGGGAAATGGTGGTATTAAACTTAACATGGCATTTTAGTATGCATTATGTCTTATTGAATGTGACATAGGGAGTATAGTTTTATTTTGGTAACAGGAAAGATGACCTTTTACTGGTTGCATGGAATTTAAAATGAAATATAAACTCCGCCCCATGCTGATGTACCATAAAAATCTTATATTGTGTATTGCAGGGTAAAAGAAAACTCAGTCTTTTAAGTATGTATTAACATGACAAATTCAATAGAAACATAGGAATAATAGCCAGTAGTCAAACGCGTCATGTGTAAAATCTAAATTATTGCAATATAATGCAACATTTTTAACACATTTTTACAGATATGAATGTGCACACATGTATAGGCATAGATATATATACATATATTTATATATAATTCATGCACTTTCACTTCCCTTTCTTCAAAGGAGAACAATTCTGATTACAAGTCAACAGAGATGGGGCAATACCTCTGGAAATAAACAGATATTGAAAACTACATTGTAAACAATTTTTTGACAATTATTTCTTCTCTCTATGACAATAAGGGTCTCCAAACCCAGAGCTGTATTTATTATTTTCCTTTTTCATATTTTCTCCCATAGATTGTTTTTATTTTTATTTACTAGGAAAATCTCAAAATTGCTTTTGAAATCAGTTGATTATATTGCTCAGTTTTTTGCTCTATTCTGCTTCAATTCTTCATAGTTCTACCATTCCATAATGTGTGATAGAGGAGAAACAAACCCTTGTCTTTTGAAAGCTTTATCTTAGAAGGATTTAAATCCTTACTTTATATTTTGCATAAGATTTGGACACAGTATAAAAGCTGTATCTCTTCCTCTACTATTGTTCCTCTGGGCTTTTGCATGTGGATACTGAAATTTTGTAATTTACAAAGAATCATTTATCATATTTAGGCACAGAGTAGCTTTCAAACGTTAATAGAAAAGAAATAGGGTCCCTGCTGTAAACTCTTAGGCCTTATTTGATTTTTCTATAGCTCTATATTTAATTTTATTGTTGAAAATTTCTTGTCCATGCTTTCTGATTATTGTTAAGGATAAATTCTTGCCCTCTTGAGGTTGTAATTTTTATTTTCTATTGTGCCAATTTTCCTTTTCTAGCATGGTCATCTGAGAATTTAAATCAACGAACAGAGTGTAACATTTTCAAGTCCTTTTTCCCCATCGACTTGTCCTTTTTTCAATGCAGTTAAGGAGGACTTCAGATTACCTATTGGCACTTGAAACCTCAAAAAAGCTCCCAATACATTTATTCTTATTAACAGTTACTTCTGTATTAGAGATGTCCCACTAGCTGATCCTTCCTTCCAACTGGCAAGTTCAGTGAGGAAAAGTATCAATTTAATAATTTTTATTCTGAACTCTACTAATTTCATTTATGAAGAGTTCCCACAGAAGTTGTTTATAAATGGTGTTGTCTATAGGACATGTGTCCTGCTGCTGCTTTTGAGGACTCAAAAATGACTTAAAGGGATCCTATTTTTACTGCCTTTCCCAGCAATTTTCATATCAAACATTCTCAAACTACAGACAAGAATCTGCCTAAACTGTTTCCTACCAGCTCTACTTCAGCTCTGAGGATTGAGCTGCAGTCCCTCTCTATTTAGTAGTACTCAGTAGTAATAAAATGTTAACAGTTTTACACCTATTTGCAAAAT
Organism: Lonchura striata; assembly: GCF_050655825.1. NCBI lineage: Eukaryota > Metazoa > Chordata > Aves > Passeriformes > Estrildidae > Lonchura > Lonchura striata. The sequence goes on from NC_140704.1 coordinate 102,678,547, forward strand.
TTAGTTGATCTGCTCATATTTATGGATTTCAAATTAAAGTTTCTAATTTATACTAGTTCAAAGTGTAACTATTTTTTTATTCAAGGTAGTTGTATACTTGTGTCCACATTTTTAATAATTTTTTTCTTCCTAAACTTGACACTATAAGATAATTTAGCAAAGAGGAGGAAAAAAAGAATAAGGAAAGGTTAGTAAAAGATCCCAGAAGCATTTGTAGAAATTTCTAACTGCAGAGAAAGAAAATAGATGCACTAACTTGATGTTAAATTGCTCACAGCTGGTGGTGCCTTTCAGCAAATAAGCAGGAACGCAGCCACTCTTACTTAGCCAACAACAAGCAAAAGAGCATTAAGAGCTCTACTTCTCTCTGAAATTAGGCATGATTAATCATGAGTTCAAATATTACTGAGGTGACAGAATGAGGGGACAGGCAGCCTATGTTGATTATGTTACTGCATAGGTCCTATTTTTATCTAAAATCAGGTGCTTGAAGTAGTAAAAATATTTATTGAAACTGAAAGAAAAAAAAAAAGCAGAAGACCCTCTCCAAAAGATAAATTCACTTGAATTGAAGAAAATAGCAGTACCCCATTGCACAAAGACAGCAAAGAGAAGGAAACAATTTTCATGCTTGCTTGAGACATACAGCTTATTCTCAGTCTGCCACAAGCACATTTTATCACCTGAATACCGCTTTGTAGTCTACTGCTCTGTAGAAAGAAAGTAAATTTCCTACCACTCTTTTTAAAAATCTGTACTGATGGAGCTTTTTGGAAAGATTGAGATACTTTTTGAAAATAGAGGAAATGGTTAGAGACAGTCTTTTCTAACTTAGGGATCTATAGCACAGTATCATAAATTTTGTTTCCATATCCCATGTTTCATTAAATCAGACACTCCTGTCTTAGAACCTTGTTTGCGTTTCTAGACAAGGATATTTTTCTTTTCCCTTAAATTAAGACCTCACTTTCCTTGTACAACTGCTATCTAGTTTCTGTTGCAGCAGATTACCTCCTGACAGCAGAATTTCATTGAGCTGGCTCTGAAGGCTCCTCAGAGATATACCAGAAAACATCAGTTTGACTAACAGAGATCTCTCCTCCTGTTATCAGCTGGGGAAGGGAATATCCCATGGCTTCAGAGAGCTTTACAGAAGCCACTGAATGCTCAGTAAAGCCAACAGTTCTCTTCTGCCCTAGAGAATTACAAAGTCCACTTGAAATTCAACATCAAGTTTAAATTCATAAGTTTACATGTCTATGCAAAAGTTCCCACATGCATACTAGGCATCTAAGCTCTTATTAAAGCTGTTGCAGATTTTTTTTCCAATGTTTCGAACTTGGTTTGTACAATGGAAATAGGGATTTTTATTAGTGAGTCTATACTGTAATTACCCTTCAGAGCCATTACACAAAGGATATAACTTCTTATAGCCCCTGGTAACAACATGTTGACAATTTTGCTAGTAATGTAATAGCTTTTGCTTTTAGTTGTGGAGTTCAATGACTCAATTCCTATTATGTCAACCAAATGAGCAGCTGCTGTATCTGCATTTAATACAGTTTGTGAATATGGGACACAAGCAAAAATTCAACAGGATTACTGATAGAATCCCATAGAACCAAATTTAATTTATTAGCAACTGACGGTTTACTGAAAAGAAAATCAACTATTATCAGAATTTCTGTTTAATTGTTAGTTTAGCATCCTAAAATTTTCATCTTTTGATATGAAAGGAGAGCATATTATTTTAAATTCTAAATTATAGCATTTGTTAAATGGGAGGAGAGCAATATAGCATGATTACAATGCAGATTCAATCTCTGTAAAAAACTGAAGTAAAACTTCTGATATAGGTTTTACTTTGATTTTCTCTCAATATTTGTATTTCCTGGTGAACAAAGAAATAAAGATATGTAATCAGGTTCCTAACTAGGGCTAAGAAATATTATGAAGGTAAGGTCTCTAGTCACTGTGTTCACTGCTGGAGTATTCTCTGTTAAGTGCAGGTAACCATCAACATTTTGGAAAGTTATTCAATCTCTATTAACTCTGTCTCAATATTGTGAGATTAATCCAGCCTTAATTAAAGAAGTATTTACATTATGCATAAGGATAATCCAGGGTAAAAATTGCAGCAAGGTATTTTTAAGGTGAGATACATAGAGTACAATTACCTCAAGTATTTGTAGATACAAGTTATCTTAGTGGAGCTAATAGAGGCTATGATATAATCAGAAAAAGAAAACCAAACATTTATCAGGACTCATGAAATTTTAAAAACCCCATCAAGATGTTTTATAATTATTAAATGTATATTATTTGCACATATCTTTACAATATTTTGCTTATAAATGTTGTACCACTGGGTGTGATTAATATAATTTTATAATCAGCAATTAAACAAAACAATAATTTCTTAATAAGTCTACTATATTTCACATTGAATTGTAATTATGTAGTTAGAATACCCCTGCACTATTTTATGAGACTATAATTTTCTTCCAGAATGGATAAACTATAAGAACAAGGTATAAATAGGCCCATGTTATGAAGGGATGAAATTTTTTTCCTCATAAAACAGCACAGAGGAAATGGTGTTTCTATACACTGAGAGGTCTTATTCTTTTAAAAAGTATGTCCCTGACAAAGTTGGGTCCTTTGTTTGTTATTCCATACTCAGATGACCTACATAAATCCTGTCACAGCTTTGGTGAATGTACAGGCACTTACCAGGACAGTTTCTGTAATCCTTATGTTTGAATAAAAAGCCTAAGGGCCTGAACACCTGATTGACTTATTTTCTCACCATTATCAAGTAGTTTAATAAGAGATACCATTCCTTTCAAACTTAAAAAAATAGCACTACAGTTCAGGCATATGTAAATCACACATCTGCTTTCCTTTAGGCTAGATAAGAATTAAAACTAATGTAAATCTAACTACCTAGACAATTATTTTAAAATATTAAGATAATATATAAAATCAATATTTTGTTGCTGCAATTTGGAAAGAACAAAAATAAGAAAAAAGTGAAAAAGAAATAGAAATGAGTGTGAGAGAGAAAAATTTAGTCTTCCAATGCTGGTTTTTCCAATGCTCTGTATTTCCTTGTTTGATTGTTTCTGTAGCTTTTATCATTGTTATGAAATAAATAATCTTATTTTGAAATACTTTTATCATCTTATTATATCTTAGTAATCACTGAAATACAAATTTCTGGTTGTGTTCGGGCTTTTCTTCAACACAAAATCATTACAAGATTCTGTATGGTTGAATTAAAAATCCAGGGGAAAAATTCTTTGACTTCTGAGAGACAGCTGACACTGATCATTCTGAATGTTTAGATAATTTATCTGTCCAGACAAGCATGAGAGGCTGTTTTCTATAAGTAAGTGAATGGATTTTTTAGGAAAATCTATGAACAAACTTTCTGATCACTAAAAATATTTTGAGAGCTCCACTCCCATTAGCTGTATACCATGTGTCAGGAATAAAAATCACAAAAATAAGAAAGACCTGGAGCTGTATTTGCAATCATAAGTTCACACATTCTGAACCTCATTCACAGTAAATCCTTTTACATTAAATTTGACCTTTTTGTTTCCTGTGTTTAAAGGAGAAAGTATTCATACTTTTAAATAGCTGAACACCTCTAATATCAGAAAACTACCAATTTAGACCATGTGGGGTTCATATGCTCTTCACCTTGCTCTGTGATTCTTGGTAGTTTTTATCCTTAAAAATATGCAGAATTCATTGATCAAGTATTTGAGTTTTATCTGCAGATAGGTAACTCTCTTCACTAGGGTTCCTAATTCTGCTGTAAAGCATATAGACATCATCTCATATTCATGGGTCTGCAGATTCTCCTACCCTTACTGATCTTTTCAAGTTTCACAGGGGTTGAATGGAAAATCAATGGGGTTTTGGTTTTATACCTAAATTAAAAACAATGGAAGACCCCCAGGAAATTCATTCTGTTGTAATTACAGCAGTGAACTGTAATTTTTAATCAACAAGATTAAAGATAAAACAGATAAAACAAAGCACTATTCATTCTATAGAAATTTTGAGTTTGGAAATTGATGAGTACAAATGTATTTAATGGCTTTTATAAAGTACTGTCAAGAATGAAAAAAATATTAGTCTGAGTAAAATAATGTGTAAAATGTTTGTAACAAAGGAAGACAGGACTTTTAGAATGCTGCCCAGAAATGCAAGTTTGTTTGTGTTTATGTAGAATACAGGAGGAGATAACTTTAAACAGGGTCAATCTTTTTTTTCTGAACTGGCATAAATATATCTCAGAATTGTCAGATGCTCAAAATACTACTTGAGTACAACTCATATTTCTAAGAGCAGGTATGGAGGTAGCTCATATGTAAACAGCTATTGAAGGTCTAGTGTTTCCATATAATTTTACTTACATAAATAAAAGACTTGTATTCATAGACTGCAATAAATTACCTTTTCCATTACTGTCAAAAAAATCGTCCATTAATTTAAGATTTTTTTATATATTTATGAATTATTTTATTTTATAAATTTTTAAGAATAAGGTGTGGGGGTTTCTTATTTGACTTTGTTGTTTTGGGGTTTTTTTACTGTAGTTACTTGAAAATCAGGATGTGTGAAATCTAAGGAAAATTTGCCACATATGAGACAATGCAGCAGAGGAAAGAGAAACAAGGATATTTTCATCTTCACTGATTCCTTTTTTTTTTTTTTAGATGAAATACCAAAAGATGACTCCTTTAAAATATATTTTATAAATTGAAGATCAAAAGCATAAAGAACTGGTATCCCTCCAAGCTTATTTCTCTTTGTACATAATTAGAAATATGAGCTGGCAAATAATGGTTTCACAAAATGTCAATAGCACCTTGTGCTTGTACTGCTCATTGAACATTTTGCCATGGTCTTCTGGTCAGAACTTATTGTTTTTCCTTTTAAATATATAAGGCAATCAAAGCTAGAAATAGGCTTTTGTGCTCTACATTTTTATGGGTGTCAATGACATCTGATATGCTAAATTGTATCAGGCTTGAAAATGAAAGTGTATCCTATGATTTATGATCAATTAATTTAAAGTGAATATTTCATAGTTGTCATAGTTTCTCTAGCCTTTCAGTTTTTCACTGATTGTGCGAGAATTGTGAACTAAACACACTTTTTTTAACTTGGCTATCTAAATCCAAAGATTTTCTTTAGATGTTTAATGCTGCCAAAGCCCTATTTTCAATTCTGTATAAACAAAAGTGAGAGTTTAAATCAAAAACTATAGACATCCTGATAGAAGCAATACTAGGTGGTTTTGTTTAACTTAATTTTCAGCATATATTTTCCAGCACTCTTATTCTAAAGTACCATTTCAGCTGAAGTACAGACATCTTAACTATGATGTTTTTGATTCTTACATAAACCCAGAAATCAATTCTTAAAATAATTCATAATAATCATAGTTTAGATTTTCCCAGTTGGCCCAAAAGATCTAGATTTGGTCTAATTTGGGATAAATCCTTTTCAGCTCTGTTCCCTGCCTTTCTGCAGGACTACTGCCTTCTAATTCACAGTAGGTATTACATTCCTTCTCTTTTCCAGTCAAATCAGCTCTTTATCTCTTTCCTTTAGTCATGGGTATCTCTTTCCTTCCCTTTGTGGGGCCACTGTCCTATTTCTATTTATATTGTTTTTCCTTCCATTTCATTTCATTTTTCTTTCAAACTCACGGAATAAGGACTCTGTCTACCATACTGAACTCTTGATAAGTTTGCAATTCTCTGCTATGTTGGAAACCCACTAGAAGGCTGTGTGAAGTTAAAGATGAATTTGTTATGGTAGAAATTATGGAAAAGGCTGTTTCATCTCTATATACAAATGGAAAAAAAAAATTGTGTTCCAACAGAAAGTAATTAGAAAAATAGAGAACTGGAAATATTTTTGATCAAAAAAGAGGAAGGAAACGAAGGATTGTGACACAATAATTTAGAATTTTTTATTTAAATAATTTGGATTTAGATTGACTGTGAAGGAGTAATAGAGAGGATTTAGTAATAGAATTTTATGCATTTAAGTACCCCCTGATTTTGAACTGCACATTAAGCAAGTGAAAATTTTATCATTGCATATTAAAATTTATATCTCTATAGGAATTTGATCTCAAGATTGGTTAGGAAAATATATGTACACTGAGGTTGTTCAGTGGAAGAACAAATCTTAAATAATTTAAATAATTATTTATTATTTATGCCCTTAAATCGCTATAAAATATCATATCCCATTAATCACTATAAAAAGAGAAAGAAACACCTTTAATGCAAAAATACAAGATATGCTAACACTGAGAAAATAGGGAAGATGATGTTCTTACTGGATTTTCTGAAAATATTAGCTTACTTGGCAAGGCATCATCAATCTGAAATGTAGCTATTTATAAAAAATGTATATAAATATATTTTCAAGTATTGTATATGGTAGTTAATCTCCCCTTCACCTCTTGTGATTTTAAAGTGATGATTTCCACCTAAAATAATATTCCTGCCTCTACCAAAGAAACAGAGGAGTCTGTCTAGCACACATTACACAAGAAACTGAAACTGACTGTAAAGTGCTGTGAAATGCTTACAGTAAATACCCTGAAAGAAATTAGATTATCATCCCATCACCTTTCTTTATAGAAATATGGTATGTTTCTTGTAAATTATGACAAGAGCAAGCACGTTTTCAAACTGAAGTAATTTTTGAGATGATGGTATTCCTTAAGACACTGATCTATTTGATTATATTATCTAACACAGAAAAGCAATCTGCCACTGTTTCAGAACTGCAGATGAAAAATAGCGATACTAGAAAAGAAAATGGACTCAGAAATAATAATAATAAAAACCAAAACCAAAACACAACCTATTTTTCCATGCAGGGAAATCCACAGGAGGCCACAAAAACTGCTTTTCAGCACAGAAAACACATGTATGCTCCACTTTTTTCTCCTTATAACAGAAAGCTAATACAATTGAAGAAATCAACCTGTTAGTCTTTCAGAGAGTCAGCAAAACCTATATTATAAAAAAAATATTTTAAAGCATTTTTATTACTTGAGAAGGGTTTATAATTTTTTTTTTAGAAAGTAATACAAATGGAAAAAGTACAATTAGACAAATGATTCTAAAAACCAAAACCAGTTCTTTCTTTCCAGCCTTTAGTTTCCAGAACCAGATTCTACCTGCCTATGTAACCACAATTACTTGTACAGAAAATCAGAATCATAAGTTCTTTTGCTGTAAGTGATGTCAGTCTTATTTACTGTCAGGAAGCAGAATGATCAGAAAATAAGGCCATCCAGAGCTGAAAATAAATTAGTTTTCTTCTCTAGTTTGTTGTTGACTCTTAAGTTCTGAACCAATGCGTGAGCAATGCTAGAAAAAAGAGGCATTTGTCATTTAATAAGCAAAGACCTAAAGTTCAAGAAGCTGAGAGAAAGGAAAATACAATGAAATATGTGATATGTTGGGGAAAAATATAAAGTGGTGTGGAAATATTTCTGGAAATATGGTAAAATATTAACAGTAGAGGATAGAAAACCAACTGCGAGACTATTACACTTCTAGTGACTTCTGACACATGGAACTGGTGTGGGGGGTGTAGATACATAAAGTGATAAGACTTGTGAACTGCAAGAAAATAAAATTAGAGTAAGCAGAATACTATTTTTGCAAGATAAACTATATACTAAGAGTTTGAGCATTAGTGTCAGAAACCTTATTCTCAAACAGTGTACATATCTTTAACGATGTACAAAGACTTATTTTCTATAATTTATAATATAATCAGAAAAAAAAAGGTGAAGAAAATTTGTTGTACTACACTTTTGGTTTATGACCTTTTTTTTTAAGCACCTTTAGGCAGTTCTGTGGAATCCATATAAATGACTGGGGTGTCTAGGCAGTCTGACAGCATTATTTATAGACAACAGCAACAAGTGGGGACCAAGCTATCTTGCTTGATATGTCTCTGTCTTCTACTGCTCTGAGTGGTGACTAATAACTAGGGTTACTGAAGTTGCAAACGCACTGACATTAAATGAGAGAAATGACAAAAGGAAGGGGAAAAGCATACAACAAAGTAAAATTAAATAAACCAAAATGTGTTCTGTAGGAAAACCAGAGCACAGCACAATGCATTGTAGCTACTCTCTCTGAACATTCTGAATTTTGCCTTTTCCGTGCAAAGGGTTTACAGTCTCAGAATCATTCTGCTTTCAGCTTCACTAGGGAACTCTGCAAAAGTTTACTGTGCATAAGCTTTTTTTTTTTTCCAGTTTGTAGCAAGACAGGTTCTTGTGGAATTCTCATCATGGCAGCTGTGTATCACTTCCTGAAAGGATGTGTCTGCTGTCAAATTTGTGTTACAAAATCAGGAAGGTTAAACATAAGAAACAGTGACATTCCAAAGCCATATAAAACATATTGCATACTGCTGTCAATGGTTTATCACTGGTTTCCTTCATTTGAATTTATAGGGAACAAGATTATCTAATAAAAAAAGTAAACTTACATCAGAAAAAAATTCCCCAAGATAGAGATCAGGGACAAAAATTACTGTATGAAAACTTTAGGTAGGAATTAATATTTTACAGTGATTATATCTTTAGATCTTTCAGAAAATTTTCAAATTTTCAAATTAATAAAATAGTATTATTTTAAGATGAACATATTAATACATGTAGTCTAGTGGAAATGTTTTTTTTAATTTATTATTAGTAAAGGGTTTTTAAATTTTATTACTAATCTTAAGGGTTAACAAGGAGATTGAGCAAAATCACAGAAAAAAAAAAAATCAGAATTGCAGAGTGACTGACAAGTGTCTGGATCAGTATGAAGTTTGAATCTTAATATCTATTTTTTGTAGCAGCTTTACCACAGTTCATGTGCAGACAAGAAATCTGCTGCCCTTTGAATATGACATTAAATATCACAGGAAGCAAGTTGGCATTTTGTTAGTTCTCTTCCTATCCCTCCTGTATGTTTGCTAATGGATGGAAATCCTCATGACAACAGCAGTAGGAGAAGCTACTGTTCATCCAATCTCAGTCCAGGGACTTTGGCAATTATTTAAGTATAGTTTAAAGTACTCAATGTGCACAGTCTGTGGGAGATATGAAAAACTGATGTCTTCTGAGAACTTCAGGCACTGAACTGTGCTGAAGGCAAGTTAAAAATAAAAAGTAGCAGTTAAGGCATATAAGTTTAACTGTTAAATGGAATGGCATTTTATAGAATGAAGGCAAGAAGATTTTCTCAATTTTTTTCTTAATCTAAAAATTTCCTTAGATAGTAAAGTATCTTACTCAAGCTGTAGATTTTAGGGCAATAAGAAGTTATATTCTCCTTTCCGAAAGTTGACATATTTAATTGCTTTGGAAGACCAGTCTTGAAGAATATTTTTATTAAGATCCTTACACCCATTTATGCCACAGTAATGCATCTACCTTGCCATATCGTGAGATGCTGGTGGAGGAAACCAGTATATTTTCCTTCTAAATATCAAAAGCAGTAAAGATTCATATGGGTTTATGTATACATGAATGTTTGTCTGTGTGTTTTGCTCATTATATATCAAAATTTAACCGAGAGTTGAAATGTCAGTTATTGAGCATGGAAGAATCACAGCTGAAAAGGCTAGATAAGAGAATTTTCAGAGACATCCAGGAAATAAGTCACAGTCCTTCCTGTCTGTTGATTCTATTATCATTATTGTGAAATGCAGTGAAATTTCCTGTGTTCAGAAATCAATATTATTTGCCTTATTTAATGTGCACAAACCAGAATTTGAAGTCCTCATGCTGAAATTTCAATGATTTTTTTTTTTTTTTTAAAGAAAAATTTCCATGTCTAGCCTGAAAATACTACTCTGGAAAATAACTTTTCATATTAAATACATGCACAAAAATTTAAAGATTAAAAATGTATTAAATCACGCTAAAATTAAATTGCTCATTATTTTTTTCCTTCTTTTTTTCAGTATTGGCTACAGTATAGTTAAAGCTTAAAATGGCTTTGTACTTGGGATAAATTAGGAAGAACTATGTGAAAATACTTACTATGTAAGATGCACTGCAGTAATACCTGGTTTTAATTTTGAGCATATTGATAAACTTGTCTACAGTGTCCCTTATGCCATTAAATCACTATAAAATATCATAACCCATTAATCACTATAAAAAGAGAAAAAACACCTTTAAAATTTTCTTTTCATATGGAAGTGCTGGAGAGATGCAGACATTGAGGAGGATTAACTGTTTTATAATATTTTCTACTTCATACATACATTCATACATATCTACCATTAATTTCTAAAATTATTTTTGGGGTTAGAAATAAATATCAGCATTTTGATAGTACTTGGGAAGATTTCTAGAGGTTCCTATGAATTTTAAGAGCAATCAGAGTGGTTCATTAGTGAGAAAGGTGTAAAAAGTAAGTCAGAAGCAATGGGCCATGGGAAGTACAAGGCAGGAGTTTCCAAGAAGCCATTATTTGGTATTAGCATAGTGCAGCAGCAGGTTCTCTGGGTTCTCTGAAGGAGAGATCAAATAAGGGGGAAAAAAAGATCTGTGAGCTATTAAATCCAGAGGAAAGGTGAAAAGACTGGAGCCAAACTGCACAGAATAAAACCATAATTACTCTAAAGGCATCATATTTATGTCCAGGGCAGCATTATCTATGATAACTCTTGGCTGCTCCTTAGTTTATCAGGATATTTAAAGTGGCTGTAGGACTCACATACAATATGTTATATAGATTGGAAGACTGTGATAATTCTTCATATACTAGATGGGATTAAAAAAAATAGGAGTGAGAAGCTTATAAATAGCAAAAGAAAACAAATATGCAGGGTTTACTATGCCTTTAAGCATAGCATGCTCCCTGCTGAAAGAGCTCCCATTTAGTGTTCCAGCGGGGAAGCAACATATTACAATTCCTCTTTTGCTGTTTTCTTTTTTGTTAGTTTTCCACAATCTAGAATAAAAGTAAATCAGTCTGAATAAAAAAAAGGTTTCCTCTATTTGTATAGCAACAAAACCATGACAAGAGAGATTGATGTGTCTATTAAAGAAGTAAGTGAGGGAAGTAATATCTTAGTTTTGCTAAGATTTGTGCTTGCTGTTCTTTTTCTAAATGCTTTGGAGTACAATTTTATGTAAAAAAAAAATAGCCCATTCATCCAGCAAAATCAGGCAAATAATAATTTGTCTTCCAGGATAATATTAAAAATATTAAAGTATTCATGTCAACACCCAGATTCCCCACAGACTATACATTCAATGATCAGAAACTTTCCATGCTATTACCTGACAGCTTCTTTGAGACATAGCAGAGCGTAAAATAGGCTTGTGGATTTTATTTGTTTTGGATTGTATTTTGTTTTCCGTGAAGAAAACTAGGATTGCCATGAAGAAAGATATAGTATCTGACATTATAAACAACTGGAAAATTCTAGGTATTGAAAATTCTAGGTATCAAAAATTCTTAAAACTACTGTTAAATACATTAGGAAACATCATGGTGAAATTTAGTTGATTACAAATTCGCCTCCTCTTTCTGACACTGTTTCAGTTTTGCAACAGCCACTTGTTTACTATCAGGCCACATCAAGTCAGATGAGTTATTTGACTGTGCAAAAAAATCGGCGCCTTATGAAGCAGTGTTAGGGCCACACAGGATTAATGGAAGCTGATGAATGCCAATAAAACTTAGAAATAATACAGTCAGGTGAAGCCTATAGATATTTTCAGTTTTCATTTTCACACTGGTTCATTCTACCTTTTAATTATGCTACTGATCACCAAAATTAATTTCTGTGCAAGGGGTTTGGAATGTTGCAAATTGGAATAACTTCTTAATGTCTGTGATGACGCTGTGATTGTAAGCATCTTATTTAAGAAGTATTTCCTCTTATCCCTGCATAAACCCCTATCTGCCTATTATTTATCTCATCTGATCTTAGAAATGATAATCACAAGGCTTCTCACTGCACTTAGTATTAATAAAACTCTTAAGAGTGCCTGAAATAAATCAATTTTAAATTAATCTTAAAACCTTAACTAACCTGCCAAGACTTAAGATAAAGCACATAGCTCAGAAGTGGAGGACATGGAAATTTTACTAGGTTGCAGAACTTGGTATTACTTCTGAGTTGTGCTCTTGCAACACCTCAGGGCAAGGCTAAAGTCACTACTGCCTTGTCCTTTCATCCTCGTGAATGGAGAAAAAATAAAAAGGGACAATCCAGATCTAGCTGCAAACCAGCACATGACAGATGACTGATGTACCTATGTCTCAGCAAATACGCAGAGATACAGTGCAAGAATGATAAATAGCCTGTAGTTAAGCAGAAAATAAGTTCTCCTTGACGACCTCCATTTTTGTGATTGCAGAATAGCTATTGAAGTCCAAGGCAATAACAAAACCAACTAATAAGAATGATTTTGTAGCAAGTATTTTAACAACTTAGTAAAACTGGAAACATAATTTAAGGAAAAAGGACTAATTTCCCTTGGACTTGGAAGTGTTGGTATTGTCTTCTCATTGACTTTCAAACTTTCAAATTAGAAAGAGTAAAGCCCTGGTTTTGGACAGATTCTTCTGCAGTGGAAGTGTCTTTGAACAACTGTGAAGTCAGACAGTATGTCAGGTCCCCATCATCTCATCTACAAAGCTAATAATAAGCTCCAGAGTGTTAATGAGAAATGGTAAGTTGCTCAAAAAAGAAGTCAGAGTAGAAACCCTTAAATTAGATATACGAATACAATTTTTTTTTATACCATCTCACCTTGGTTTTCATTATATTACTTAGTCTTAAGTTGCAAATGCAAGATGTGGCTGAGGATGTGTATTCTATTGCCCTCTGTTAGAGGTGGGGCAGTTATCTTCTGTTAATTGGGCCCCTTGTTAAAACCAAGTGGGACAGGAGCCAAGCATTCCTACCTGGATATAATCTGAGATTTAGAACACCTTCCTGCTCCCAGAGGAGCAAACTTTTCCTGCTCCCAGAGGAGTAGCCTTTTCCCACTAGATTCCCAGAAGAAGACCAGGCCCATCTACACCACCTATGAACCTTCAGAAGAAAACTTCACCCTTCTACAGGATCGCTGCTTCAACAGAACCACACCTGTCACTCTAGGAGGACTGCAGCCACCATTTAAATGGACTGCTACAAACACCCAGATCCACAGGGTGTCAGCTTGTATTCTGTCAGTGTTTGCCTTTTTGTTTTTACTTTTCCTAATAAAGAACTGTAATTCCTACTCCCATATCTTTGCCTGAGAACCCCTTAATTTCAAAATTATAATAATTAAGAGGGAGGGGATTTACATTTTCCATTTCAAGAGAGGCTCCTGCTTTCCTTAGTAGACACCTGTCTTTTAAAACAAAGACATCTTATTATCTAAATCATTCATGTAAGCATTCATATTTGAGGAGCCATGGGATCCCACACTGAGTGTTGTCCAGTCCGGTCTTCCACAACTACTACTGAAAAGGTAAAGCTGAACACAAGACCTCTGTAACCTTGTGTGTAGAAATGTAGATTTGCAATTTCTCATCTGGAGACTACCTCTAGAGACTCTCCATGTCAAGGTTAAAATGGAAATGAGAAATTATTGCATCTTCTTAAATTTGGATCCATGCGACTTCTAAAGAGGGATCACAAGAATACTGAGGCAACCTCCTTTTTACAGATCTCAGCTGTTTTTCTTGCTCTCACAGCAGCCACAGACAGCTTGCTTGGACACCATGGTGAGAGGTGTGTCAGACTTCTCCATGCATCAGAAAGTTTCCTCATGCCCAACGCTTTTGAGGACTGGACTGAATGATGCAGATAGGGTGGTTTGTACCAGAGGAGCTATCATGTTGTGACACAAAATTCTGATTATATTTTTGAAGGAAAAATTGTTTCCATCAAAATGTAGAGTAGATGGAATTGCTACCAGTCATGTGAGAGCCTCCAGGGTCTGGGATCTCAAGTCTGAATCCGATATCTTGAATCAGAAATGCTCTTTTTATTGACTAAAAAACATAGGACAATAATGGTTTTTACTTTCTGACAATTAAGAAAATAAGCCCCTAATTTAGAAATGCATACAAATTTTAAATCTACTCATAATCACAGATAAAAATACAATTAATGCAAAACTTACATATAGCATGCTTGCTCTCTGCCTAATATTTATTCAAAACCCTTTCCCACTGCAGCTGGGAATGCTGTTTCTAACCACAGAAGACAACAGCAGAACACTGGGGATATAGAACAATTGGCATTGTTAAAGGCAACAGGGACAGCTTTCATCCAAAACATACTACACATCTCTCAGTTGCTGGTTATCTCCCAGAACTGGTACTGATAAATGATGTACAACACGAGTGAATGCTGAGACACAGCCAAGCAGAGAAAACAGTGTCTGGGAGGAATTCCTTCACAGAAAGAAGCAACTCATTAAATGAAGAGAGCAGGTACAGCATTTTTTTTTCCTTCGCACATCTGTCTGTGGTCTCTCTTAAACTTGGGACTTGTTTGCATGCTCAGTTTCAAGACAGAATCTTGGTCATGACAGCAAAACCTTTATTTCTTTGTGCCTAGGATGGGTTTATATAGGTATAAATGTGATCAAGAGCATCTAAAGGAGGTCATGAAAAGGTGTTCTGCTCTTCTGAGAAAGCAGTGATCAAACTTAAAAGGGGGTCTGTGATTCAACATGCCTTACTCTTACTCCCCCAAAATGGATAGCAGGTTCCTAGTTTTTCTCCTTTCATTTTGATTTTTCATGTTTTTATTCCCAGTTTCAAAATGTCTGAGTTGTCCTATACAACATCTCTATTGTTTGAAACATTGTACAGTTTTTTTCTAGATTTCCTGGTTTTGGCTGAAGTTGAGTTAATTTTCTTCATAGTAGCTGGTATGGGTTAGTGTTTTAGATTTCTGATGAAAAGGGAGTTGGTAATGCAGAGACACTTTTCTTACTGCTGAGCAGGGATTGCACAGAACCAAAGTCCTTCCTGTTTTTTCTATTGACACACTGGGGAGGATGTTGGGGGTGCTTGGGAGGCTGGGAGGAGGCACAGCTAGGACAGGTGACCTCAACTGACCAAAGGGATATTCCAGACCATATAGCATCAAGCTCTTTATATAAAGTGTGTGAATCAGGAGGAAGGAGGTGAGGTTTGGAGTGATGGCATTTGTCTTCCCAAGTCCCCTTAACATATGATGGCACCCTGCTCTCCTGGAGATTTCCAAACACCTGCTTGCCCATGGGAAGCAGTGAATGAATTCCTTGTTTTACTTTGTTTCTGTACTAAGCCCAAAGATGAAAATTATTAAAGGGTCATTGCAACTGTTCTCTTGACCCTGTAATCAGGAGGAGGAATGATTGAACATGAATAGGCCAAGTTAATGCTTTGAGAAGTGTTTTGTGTTGATTGAATATTTCAATAAATCAACACAAAACACTTCTCAAAGCATTAACTTGGCCTATTCATGCTCAGTCATTCCTCCTCCTGGCTTTGGCTTTCCCTATTAAACTGTTTTCATCTCAACCCTTGTGTTTTCCAGCTTTCACCCCTCCGTTTCTCTTCCCAGTCCCACTGCTGGGGAGATGAGTGAGTGAGTGGCTGTGTGGATCTTCTTTCCAAGCTGGGGTTAAAACATGGCACCAGTCTAACCTGTCTTATATATTAAACTGTGTAAAGAACATTTTCAACTAATTGAAAACATGCATAAACTTCACAGATGAGTGCCTCAGTCATTATCTTTCAATTATGAATCTTGGCTCTATCTATTCTTCAATATCTAATTTGAAACCACCTTCAAATCCTGACCTATAAGCTCAGTAACATGTGTAAGATCTGGAAGATAAAGAACACTTTGAGTTTTGGCTCTGCATTAGGACAGATCCTATTTATGGGGAAATATAAAAATTACAGTCTATGGTGACTACGGTGTGGGACATATTTAATAGAATAGACATAATTTTCTCAGAAACACTGGCTTTTGAATACAGAAATCAAAGAATTTGCACTATGTTATACAAGGCTCTGATCTACTTCCAGCAATAATAGGAGAGTTTTTAAAAGAAACCATAGACTTTTTTCCACTCAGCTCTTAGGTTCAGAACCAAACAGTGCTGAGTATTAAAGTGTGACTCACTGACACTGATTCAAGGGTGTCAGTGGAGGACTATGAGGACATTTTAAGCTTACCTCAGTGTAGGTGATTGTAGATCCACTTGAAATGGTGTGATCCAGCAGCAATGAGAACATATAGATTTCAAAATTATCAAAAATTGCTTGTTTTAATTGGCTATTGATGCTAAAATATTTTCTTCTTTAAAAAATGTGTCTCTTTAGGCAATTATTGACATATATGGGACAATGTTCTAATGAAATTTTAATTTTTGAAAAAAAAATTGTTAAAGGTATTATGAATAAATGAAGAAATGTAAGTATTCACAAATTGCTTTTTCTTACACAGGAAGGGAAAAAAGACTTTTGATTTATTAAAGTATTATGCTTTAAGATTTTAAAGTTTGTGTTGCTTGTCCAATTTGCAGGTATTTGATTGAAATAACTTCCATTTTGAAATTTATTTCATTTTAGGAAATAAGTATAAAAAATTTAAAAATAATTATTAGTTGATGAGATAAAAAAATGCTGGAAATTTACAAGTTATTGTCTTTTATACTTCATTTTTATTTTCATTGAATTCAGAAATCCTATAGGCCAGAGAAACTATATATATATATATATATATATATATATATATATATATATATATACATATATTTAATAGTTTACAGCTAGGAATAGAAAAATGAATAAATTAAGCAAAAATTTTCTCATTTATTTTTATAGACTTTATTTCTCAGTTCCACTTCATAATATGAACACAGAAAATGTTACAAGTCATGTCATGCCTCCCTTGATCATGATCACCATATTCACTTCAAAACAAGATTAAATAGGTACAAACTGATCAGAAAGTAATTTGGCTGGTCAGTAGAAGAATAATATTAATCATCAGAAGATAATGTATTCTTTTAGCCCTATTCATTCTCTCAGAATTAGTTCTAGAGCTTAAAATTATTCCATGGTTAAAGCAGTCTGGATTTAAGCAACAAAATCAATTAACTCGATTAATCCTAGATCCATTTGATCAATGGAAGGTGTGATATAAAAGCAGACTATACTATTGAATGATTAATGAATTTTCTTTCACTCCTGAGAAGCCAAAAATAGGAGTATGATTTTTCAGTTCTATCAGTAATTATAGGCCTCCATGAAAAATGTCACACTAGTTTTATAATAATTTTTGCACCTCTAATGCATGCTAAGATTGAGTAGTGACTCAAGTGTTTCCTTCTTTCCCTTCAGTAGTAGTAAGGCTGGCTAAACAAAGGGACTTTGAATTTTGAGTTTGGGTCATGACAAGATAGACAGCTGGGTCCAATTACCTCTCCTAACCTGGCCTGCTGCAGGAAGAGTCATGTTTTAAAATGTAAAAGAAAGGAGTAAAATCTCCTCTTTTCCCCAGAAAAAAAGAGCATGAAGGAAGCTGGGAAGAGTAACAAGTATCCATGTCTGGTCTTTCTCTTCCTTACAGCGGAATCACATTTTTATTCTTGCATCCCACAGAGCTAGAAGTTTTCAGATTTTTCTTAAGTCTAGGATACATTTAACCCTTTTTCTTCCACAATGGTGGTACAAAGTCTACATCACCACAGTAATTGTTTATGATATCCTAAAGAAAATAAAACAATGAGTGAAAGTTTCATAGCTGGTGTGCAGGATGAAATCTTTGTATGCAGACAGCATGGGGTAGGGAAGGTTAATTGGATATTTTCCTATGGATTGTGCTATGAAATTACAAATCTAACAGAATAATCAATGAAACTTATGTTTCACAGTCTAATACTTGTCTTCTATATCCAGAACCTGGAGTTATCCATCCCATAGAAGCAATCTGAGTTTGGAAAAGTGTTTTTCTTCACACTACCTGCCTACCCATGATTCGTTTTGCATTGGATGACTCAATTGACTTGTTTATGAGACAAAGAGTAGCCAAAAAAATTAATTCCTTGTGTCTCTTCAAGAGTATAAAGAAATACCCACATTCCCCTTAATAAATTTGTTAAAGGACAAGATGGCTTAGCTGTAAAGCTTATTTGCCTAGAAACTTCAGTATATTATAGTACACAAAAATTGTGCAACTGGCTTCTACAAGTGCTTTTATGAACAGCTCATCAGCAACAGTGCACACACTGGATAGGATATAATCCCAATCTTCCTTGAGATGACAAACACAGGCATTAGCAGAGGAGTTCAATCTGATGCCAGTGCACACAAATCTGAATGCTTTGTCTATTTTCCTCACAATAGACTGATGTAAGACACCAGAAGAAATAGAAGTCATTGCCTTTTCAGTCTGTCAGATCAATGATCCACGAATAAAGAAGCCTTTATGCCAAAAATTATAATACATTGGAGATCTGTTACTTTTGTCTCCAGTGTACTTGAAAAATTAAGCCCATTAAGAAGATTTGTGTATGCATGGTTTTCTTGTGTTTTGCTTTTTTGTTTGATTATAAATCCATTTATTCAAGGCTTTCTTATATGCAAATCCAGAATTCATATACCAGTGCAGCTCTAAAGGAGATATTGAAGTATGCCAAATGTACACAATAATTAAAATATTAAATTTTTACCAACTTTATAAGTGAAGTTTTACAGTTATTTAAGTGACATGTTACAAATCAGATCTTATACTTGTGCAACATATTTGTTTGAGTATAACAGAGGATAACCAATTGAGATGAGACAAGAGGAAAACTCTTAGGTAAGATAATGTCTTTCATTAAGGTTGGCTGTGGCTGTTATTCTGCTGTGCAGTAACCTGTCTGGGACACTGAAGATCACTTCCTAATAGTAGAAGTAGAGTGATGTCTGGTATTTCTTTAGTATAATTGGCTACATTTACAAATGTTCATGAGTACATCCATATCAGAAGAATATAAAAAGGA
Organism: Lonchura striata; assembly: GCF_050655825.1. Lineage (NCBI taxonomy): Eukaryota > Metazoa > Chordata > Aves > Passeriformes > Estrildidae > Lonchura > Lonchura striata. Next base: position 102,697,619 of record NC_140704.1, read on the forward strand.
GAAGCTCTTGTTAGGGATTTTGATTAAAATGTTAATGGGAACTCTCTTGATTAAAGTTATATTTAAAAAATGGAAACACTCAAACAGAAAAATAAAGCAAAATAGAACTATTCAGGCCTTTTCTTCAAGTTTGCCAAAACATTTCTAGTGAAATATTACTCTTCCATTCTTCCACAGCTATACCCTGCTTCTGTGCTACAACAGAGAAATGAAAAGGTGTTTAAATATAGACTACAGGCCTTTTGTAATTATATTTTCCACATTTAAACAAAATAACAAATGATGATTTACCTTTTATACAATAACAATAAATCTTAACTGAAACAGTTTGAAGTACTTAACTCTGTTAACTTTCAGTCATCAGTTGAAGATTACTGTAAAATCAAATGAAAATTACTGTAAAATCATATTTCTCTAGTAGAAGGGGTGTTCTTGGAAAGAAAATTTGCATATTCCATTTCCTGGTATGTAACTTATTCAGACCTTACTAGTTCATTCTAAATTCATAGACCCATGGAAGGGATGTGAGAGATACAACAAAAAAAAAAACTCAAAAAATAGAAAACCTGAAAGATTTTGTTGTTATAGAACAAAGCATCTTATACCAGGTAACTAGCAGGCCAAATTGCTAGAATTATCTTTTTTATTGAAGTACATACTGCTTTATTGAAATCCATACACCACTTTCATTGTGTTCTATAATGTTTAGGGAACATAGGTTTTGTTTGCTTTTCTAAATGTTGAGTCTATATATGTGTGTACATATGGGGGTATGTGCTCATGTTCTTTAGTTTTATCAGCCCTACTCACACACAGAAATAATGTTTGGACTTGTGATGTTGTAGGGGAAAGAAAGGTACATCTATTCCTCCCAACTTGTTTAATTCTTTCAGATTTTAATTTTTGAGCTAACAATGTTTTCTAAGCATCTCTCCTTAAGCTACAAGAAAAATGGATATAATCAACAGGATTTGAGGGGTTCTTTTCATAAAATTCATAACTTTTGTCAGAAAACACAAAAGCAAAATCCCTAGGCTAAATAAAAAAAACTGAGATGTCAAGGTTTGGAATATCCAGAACAGACTTTGATAATGAATAAAGCAGACTCTGGCTGGGACTTTTCTTAGATTCTGGATTTCAGAGGAGCACTTGATTTGTGTAGTCGCTGCTACATCGGATGAACAATTTGCCTCATCATGATTTAATTTGTCACACACCACTTACTTACCAAATCCAGGGAAAAAAATACTCTTAAGGATACTTATATTTGATTGTTTCAGTAAGGAAAATCTTTTCCTTATAAAATCTTGTTCTTTATACACTCAGTGTCCCCACCTTATAATTTGCAAATATGAAAGAATAAACAAAAGTGGTGCCAGATGGAGTCCAAACACTCATGATAAATACAGTTGTTTAAAATCCAACTATAATTTCCTGTGAATATAAAACTGACTTTTTTTTTTTTTTTTTTGAGTTCAAGGCTTTGAAAATTTTAACTGTTTTTTTTTTTTTTTTAAATCTTGATACCAAAGAATCAGACAATATTCAAGTGAAGGCAAGGAATATTACAGACGAAGAAAAAGGTGAAGCAAAGATTTGATACATGTAAGATTGATAGTCAACAGAGCTTTTTGTGTGTGAAGCACAATAATCTTTATGGCAAAAAACATCAAGCAGCAGTAAAACAATGTTGATGACTTGCCTTGGCTGTTGTAGGACATTTATTATGTCATTCCCATGAATGTTGTGGTAGACTCACTGGGATTTTAAATTTAATTACTCCTATTTCAAATAAAATTGAGAGAAAAAAGAGGGAAAGAAATAATAAAATATACTTGAAGACCAGAGATTAAATAAATAATTGTGAGGCTGATGTTAGTCTTTAAATTGTACAATGTATTTTAAATTAATTATGTTAAATAGATTTTATCTTGCTTTGTATTTTTCAGAATGTTTCTGGGTGACTTTTTATACTAAAGATAAATATTATTTCATATGTTTGTGTTTATAAATGTACTTATACATAAAAATACACTTTATGAATTTGGACTGCTGACCATAAGTAGAAGTTTATAAATTGGATGTAAAACTGTAAATGGAATATATGTCAGATCAAAGGTACAAATACAATAATGCTTAAGTTAATATACAACTTCTAAAATTATGGATTAATTCCACAGCACAAAAAATATTATTCATTTACTTTTTTGGAGATAGATTTTAGACCAAAATAATGCATCAGTCTATTCATCATTCAGTATTTATTTGATTTTTATAACTATATGAAAAATGGAGTTTAAACATTGTAATTGAGGTGTAAAAAACATCACAGTCAATATAGTTCTACTTGAAATTTTTTTGGGTTACTTGTATTCACAATTTTTTTCTCTAATTGTTGTGATCTTAATTCTTGAAGAAAATCCCAAACTGTGGTGATCTTAGAAATCAGAACTTCACACTAGTCCCTAAGTGGTTCAAAAAATTCAAATGTTGTTTGAATTATTGTTGTTGCTTGTCTCAACATTAGATTAATATATTTTGGTCTAGTTGATCATGTGATGTCTCTATGAATCTCTCTGTTGGCAGACAGTGTTTACCTAAAAATGACCTCATTTTCAATGACATAAAGAGAGTGCTGCATCACTGAGCCATAGACTAATGGTGAAGGTTTTCATCACAAATCTGTAACATTTCTTACAGATGCTGATATGTGTATGCTTAATATCCAGAAAAATATGAAAATTATCTCTCATAACCACACTTTAAATGTAATGGATCAAGTACTCTTGATTTCTCTCAAGGAATGTAAAGTATGATTCTTATTGCAGACCATCAAACTTCAGTCCTGATCTTCATTTTAAAGGAAGACATGAAATGCCTCAGGATCATAACCTTATTACGGAAAGATCATTATGGCCTCTGGCACATGTAAATCTGCCTGAAATCAAAAGAACAGACAACCTGGAAGGTGGGATCACTTGTAATGAACCATTGTTAACATTGATAGTGACTTTCAAGTCTCAGTCTTGCAGAAAGATGGTAATTAGCATTTCTTCAGCATAAGAACTCCCTCAAAACAATCAAATATTGTTTTACAGTTAACTGGGTATGATATTGAGGAAAGTGAAATAGTTCGAAAACTAGTTGGCAGCATTTTTACATTACCTATCAAGATTTTTGCCCTGATGTTGCCAAATTAATGTGCAAGCAAGGACTGGATTAGACTTTCAAACATTTTCTTATGGAAAAACTCCTGTGTGTGTCTGAGGCGAACTATGTCCATCTTTTTAGGTGGCAATTTTGTGGAAGCATGTGTTGCAGCCAAGATATGAGAGCAGGTCATGTAAATATTATTAATCTATTTTTCACTAGAAATCTTGAACATTAGATAAAGCAGCTAAAACAGCAAACTCAGCTACATAGGCCACCAAAGCAAAAATAAATAGCTGTTTCCCAGAAATCTCAGTGCTGTTGAAACTCGACTACTACCAAATACACAGTTTAATTTTGATGTTTCTGTGTGACCCATATCACAATATTTAATACAAGTAACCTTGAGCTACTGTGCTTATTCTACCAGTACAATACTTATTATATTTCATAACTTGCATGACTCAGGCTTGTTTTACTGGAAAAGAAAGAAACAGAGGAAACAGAACAACTATGATCAATACTTGAAAATGCAGAAGAGGAATATTTACTTAATTGAGAACTTGGTGCAAAATTTGAATTAAGACATAGTTTATAGTTAATTATGAAAAGTGAAGCAAAATAACTATGTTGTAATTTTTGCATAATGTAATTTTACTTTTTTGTTCTGTGGTTTTTCTTTCTTTGTTTAGAAACAAAATCCTGAGTGTATTAAAGAGTAAGCACCTGTACACCTATATCATGCAAATGAAAAAACAAAACAATTTCTATGGCTATTTCCCACAGTATAGTTTCAGTTACATAAAAGGAAGATTTTGTTTACTAAGTTTTCTTTGACATTTGAGTTCAGTTAGTGCCATGGCAGAAGACAAGTTGATTAGGTCATTTGCATCATCTAAATGGAATTCTGAGTAATGTCATCATTCAGTGGGTCATTGAGAACAGAAAAGTGATTGTATCCCATCAAAACAGGCTTTATAATCAAGCAAATAATACTTGGAATGTATCATTAGTCTGTACAGATACAAAGTCTGATTGGCTGACATTCAGATAAGGAACATGGACTTTGAATTGTACAAGGGTGCTTAAGAGTGAGGAGAAAAAAGAAAACATTAAGAAGGAAGAGAAGCAAAACACCTTTCAAGTGAATCCATGTTTGAGTCCAAACTTATTCCCATTAATCAGATTTGAAATCACCTTTAAATGTGCTGAGAAGCAGTCAATGAAAAAAAAATATATTTTCACTAACAACAGAATTTTATTTATATGCATTAATCCATTAATCTGATGGAAACAGTGTTTCTCATTTTATTATGTACAAATATTCAAGATATCCCCCCATTTCAATAGGAACCATAGGTCTTACTATCCAAACCAGCCTTAAACAAACTCACACAGAAACATTTAACTTCAGCTGCCTGAAGCACTTGACATTCAATCAGTCCCAAATGGCTCAAGTTAGTCCAAACTGTAAAAAGCACTTTAATTTAAAACACATATCACCACCAGAGAGGTGCTGAATCTGTTGCGTATTAAGTTAGCCTTTGTCAGCAGAACATTGCAGGGATTTAAACGTGTGTTAACAAATTACCTTCATTCAGAACACCAACTTGACCTGAATCTCCTGAGCTATAAAATTCAGCATGATCAAAAAAGAGAAAGGAAAGTGACAGTCTAGGTAAGACTCTTTTGGAATTGTAATGTTTCCACTTTCAATACAACTGGCAAGAGTTTTAAGAAACTGGATCATATCTTCTATTGAATGGAATATGAAAGAATCTGAGAACACTGTGTTTAACCTCTATACTATAAGGAACATACATTCTCACGGGTCTGTATATCTAGCCTTAGGCCAGTATCAAGGAAAAGAGAGTGTTCAATCCTGTAAGGTACTGAGTACTCTGGCTGTGATCCAGCAAAGCACTCAGCTATGTGTTTAAATTTAAGTACATGGATCATGCCACTAACTTCAATGGGATTATGCTTAAAGATAAACTAACCTTAAATGCTTTGCTGGATCACAGCCAAAGTGCTCAGTATGGAGTGAATACAAATCCAGTCTGAGAGGAGTGTTTTCTTTTCTGTTTCAAGTGAGCCCTCAAAAAATGCATAAAAAAGTTCTTTTTGGGAAAGGAAGTTCATATGATAACCAGACTGAAAAGATTCAGAAGGGTGGGATGATTAATATATCTTGGGGTCCTTGTGTTCAAACAAAGCAACAAAGCAACAAAGCAACAAACAAAAACCAAGCTTTGACTTTCCCAGGCTCAGATATTAATTTTTTTTCATGTAACATAATGACTTAGTATGGACAGGGATATAGATAAAGCAGCAGAAATTGAGTGAAAGAGTAGAGATAGAGGCAAACAATGCTCCCTTTTATGCTTTGCCAAATTTCTCTCCTGATTTTAGCTGTGACCTCTGTTAATTCTGTAATTGAAAGGAGCAAGAAGTCTCTAAGATTAAGCATATCTGAATACCCTCACAGAATACACATCAGTTGAAATCAGACAATACAGGCTAAATAATTAGAGGCAAGTGACAATCTTATGGGTCTGATGCTGTTTCAGATGAAAACAACATGAAAATATGCTTAGGAAACAAAGAATATTTCAAAAAGCAAAAGCAAACCTGTGCTTTTTAGCATTATATATAAAGACTACTAGCGTTGTCATTTGGTACACATGTTTTGAACTTCCATTGGCTCCTTTCAGTGTAAAGAGGACCTAGTTAAAGCACTGGATCCTACTGAAAGAAGTCAGATGAACCATACTTGTCTTTCAAAAAGTGAAGAAAGTGAGAAGATAAAGAACCTATCATGTACACACTTCCACCACTCACCTATAGCAGCATGAAAGGATTGTCACCAGTTTTTCTTTTATTATTATCAGCTCAGGTTGCCAAATCTTTGGGAAAAGCTGCAAGTTTGTCTTCAAACAGTAACTGTCACAACAACTCAGATGGTGGAAATGGACTGTACAGCAGTAGTTACCAGGGTGATGATACGACTTGAACAAACATGTAACAATTGCAAAATCCTGGGCAGCCTTACTGACAAAATGACAACCAAGTCACATTTATCTTCCCATAAAAAAGAAAGCACATTCCCTAAAATAACATACAAAAACCTAGGATTGCCTCAGAAAACTTGGTCAATTGTGGCTTTCTCAAAGGCTTGAATCGTATTTAAAAATAATACACAATACATACAATAGGGCTTCATATTTCAAAAGAAATAATTAGACAGCATTGCACTTTTAGCTAACAGCACTTGCTGAAGCAATGAGCAGCTCTGGCAAAAGTCTGCAACAGTGCACCCTGAAGTACAATCAAATCAAACTGATAAAGAATTCTATCAGAGGTTAGTGAACATGAAACACGTTTGAACTACAAAGTGCCCAAGCAACTCAGCATGTGTATTTTTTTCCCCATAGGTTTATATTATTCCCAGAATTCAACTTCTCACTTTTTCATCATATCCATCAATTTCTTCCTTGTTGAGAAACAATTGTACCCTAGGAATCTCTTGAACTCATTTATACTCTATTCTTGAACTTTGAACCTTGTTCAGTGGCTTTCTTATTTTTTATAGAAGCCCTTCTCTAATTTTCTATTTACTCCTAGATTCTTAATGTTACAAAATATTCTTTGGATTCAAAATTTGTTACCAACAGCTATCATTTCCTTTCTCAAACTGAAAAGCTTTTGATTCAATCTTGAAATTTGAAGAGTGTTCTCTATTTATGCTGGTACATTTTATGTTTTGACAAATATGCATAATGTCTTAAGAAGGACATATTTTCTTAGCTATATTGCCACAGATCTACCTTTTTAACTACATAATCAAATCAGAAAAAAAAATCCATAAACATTAAACTGGTAGATTTATCTTTCCTATCATACACAGATTTTTTTCTCTCTGTGAAGAGAACATAAAGCAGTTTACTAGTTGTGTGCAATATAGGAATTTTTTGCCTAGTATTTTAAAATTATTTTGCAATTTTTTACAAAACCTTAATTTTATTTGACTGAAAATTCCACTTGGCTCCAATATGGGAAATATTTTAATCTGTAATTCATAGATGCTTACCTAACTAATCAAGAGATACACTTAGACTTTTGAAGTTTAGTATCTCTCCCATAGCATCTGTAAAAATCAGTGCAATACATCTAGCAGCTCTTTTTCTGGGAGGCAAGTGTACATCAGGAAATTTATCATTAACACTAGAATTCTTTGGGAACTTCATCAAAGAGACTGAGAAGTAAAGGCATTTGGAAATATAATTTTCTTCCAGAGTTAGACTTAGTTCTGTTCTAAGGAATTTTTGTGAAATTCTTTACTGTTTTTTGACTATTGCAATGCCCTGCTGAGGCTCTGGTAGAGTTTAGGGTGATCTCGAGGTCAGCTCTTTATCCAAGCTCTTGGTTTGTTTTCACACTGATGCTAACTCAGGTTTTCAGCACTTAGGCAAACACCTTTGCAAAGTCACTGCTCAATATTCACAATGTCAGCCCATAACAACTGAGCTCTTGATTTTGAACCCAGAATAACACACTGGCAGGCTAACGTAGATTTAAGGTGCTTATTAGCTCTAGGGAGAAGTCTCCTGCTTTGAATATGAATGAAGTTGGATCTAAATGAAAGATAAAGCTTAAGTTTACACTTCAGCAGGGAAAGAGGCACTTGGAAATTTTTACTGTTTATGTTTTAGATTCCCAAGGGAAACGAAAAAAGCATATCTTAGATGGAGAATGGAAACATGTTTAAGCAGAGAAAATTTGAATATTTATATTATTTTATTGGTATATTAATATGTTTGATACAGATTTCTTTCTGTGTCAGACTTGCTGGGTTAGGAATCTTTTACTGCAGTGTAGTTCCTCTAACCCCAGCAACACAAATAAAATAAAACTCTGTTTTCAAGTAAACCAGCAAATGCCATCCATTCCAGGAAGCAGTGGAGTTATTTATATTTAACTTCTCTTTTGAATTAGAGACTAAGCAGGAGCACTATTTATACCTTCCTTCTATAGGTAGATAAGTGCCTTAAAAATTGGGAAATGGGAACTTACATAGTAATTATGATATGTTACTAATGTGATAGTTTAATCAAAATTACCACACATTTAAAGCTGAAAGTGGGAGAAAATGCACAAGACATAAAATAAGATTTAATCCCTTATTTGGATATAGATTAATGAGACAACATAGCTGTTTCAAGGGGTTGAGGTATCTCCATCTTCTTCCTAAACCAGTCATTCCTCTCTCTCTCTTCTCTAGCTCTTTCGTTCCCATTTGATATTTGCATTCATCTCTGTGAAACAATCTCACTTCTCTTGGGTCTACTGTGACACATCCCTTTTTGAAGACAAATGCACATAAGAGTCTGTGAAAGCAATGGGTTGATAAACCTATTCTACTTGTCATAACAGTACAAAAATACTGTATTGCTTTTGCTGGGGGGATTTGTGTTTTGTGGTTTGTTGTTGGCGTTTTTTTTCAGCCATATTTAGTTTATTGAATTAATTTACCACAAAGACAATGTTTTGGTGGCTCAAGGTTGGGAAGGGTTGTACAGTATGAAATGGTGAAACAGCAGAGGTGATGGAGTGGAATATTGCTCTTTCTTTTGAAGGTAGAAAGCTCTTAAGTCATGTCAGGTTTCTACATAACTGCACCACTAGGATATGATAGTTTGGAAGGGTTAACAGGTATTTTATGTGGTATTGCCACATAAAAACCAAGCTTATGATCAGAATTTCTAAACCTACCTTAAAAGCCTGAAAATTAAATTTTGCCTTCAAATGTGTTAACTATTTTTTTGAAGAATGATTCAACATTCAGCAAAGACTCTAAGAGACTGTCATCTTCTAATTCAGATGCCCAAAGTTAAATGAAGTTAAGACATGAATATTCATCCTAGCACAGCCCTGAGGGCCCAGGAGAAAGAGGGATCTTGAAGTTTCTCCCAGAGCCCATGTTTTGTATTCTATGAAGAAGCTGAAGAGATTATTTTTGACTTTGTAAAGCAAACAGATGCAGAGGCAAGAGTCTCTTACAGAGAATTTTATGGCAGCAACCAACATGCTTTTGCTGAGAGATGAATCCTTTTGCTGCAAACAAAATGTGATGCAGCCATCTATCTGTACTCTGTGGTTGCATTGGATTTAATGGAGCTTTGGTGACACAGAACTTGGATAATGTAGTACAAATCAGTCTTGTCCTGAAAATGAATGTCAGCTTTTGCCAACACACTTTCTCATATTATTCTCTATGCTCTTATAATTAAATAAAAAATTGTTAGCTTTTCTGAGCACTTATTTGCATTGAGAAACCAAGTTCAATATCCTGCCTGTGCTGACACATAGGTCTTATTCCTCTTAGATTAAAACAAATTCTAAATCTATTAATTTGTATGGATTTTCTTTCCTCACTGCTAGGTGCATTACATTGTTCTAGATGACAATGAATATAATTTCATGTCAAGTGTCTTCTTTTTTGTTTTCACATAGTCCCTCTTCTTTTCATTAACATGAAAATTTCTTTGACTTCTATTCTCCCTCCTAACTTTTTTTCATCTCTACTTTAATTGTATAGTTCCACAAACACATTTCTCTCTTCTGTTGTCTGTAGTAAAAAGGGATCCTCTTTCTGAGCTATCTGTAGTTTCTTGGTACAATTGATGGGTAGAGCTACTTGAGTTGCCTCTGAGTAAGACCCTTTCAATTTTGTTTTGAGCACATTTGGTTTTCCTTTGTTAGGAGAAAACAAAGGAAACAATTGTGCGTTATGTGTCAGAGCAAAGTTTTTACACTCTTACACCATCCTTGCACATGTTATCTTATACCCAATAGCACTGCTATCAGGAATGTTATCCCTTGCAATTTTATCTAAAAAGCAAGTAATTCTTGTATATGTTTTGATACTGTGCATCTGAGGGTACAATTGCATTAGCTCCAGTTTGGAAATAAATTGGCATTCAGAACACCTCTTAAGAAAAAAGTGCATGTATTTCTATGTAATTAAAGCTCAAATATTTCTGGTTTGAGGGTACAAAGGAGATGATCTATAGCTTAATCTAAGGTCTACTGAGTCAATGAAAACACTTCTACTAACAGCTAACTTTGTAGCACATCCCTTGTGCAGTATCTGTCCTCCATTATTGGCCTACGCCTCGTTCTGTGACTCAGCAGCAAAAAGAAAAAAGCATCTTAACAGCTGGCATAGGATGCATCCCTGCTAATCAGAGACAAGAAACAGCACTTCAGTAGAAAATGTAAATGTATTTTTAAAAGCAAGAGTAATATTACAGACCTCTACAACTAATTTATCACTGTTCACAGTTTCCAGTCCATGGCAAAAGAAATAACAATAAATATTTACCAAAGGAAAGTGGATCTGCATTTACAGCATTTTAATAAATGTTTAAAAGAAAATCAGCATAGATCACTTGGCTTTGGCAATCACTTTTATCTTCTATCTGTCTGTCTTGATGGATGTTGTTCATGCTCTTTAGTTTGCAATAACAAGCAAGTTTTTAATTTTTCTATCTTCCTTCTCTCTAGTGCCAGCCTATGATGGATGATGTGACAAAAATATTCATCAGTAGATTCTAAATCCTGAATACAAATTAAATTAGTAATATAAAAAACAGATTTGCATTTTCCTTTGACATTGTTGTAACTGCATGTGCTACTCCCTTCTACTTGTTTAATATTGATAATAATATCAAATCAGCATTGGGATAACCTATATTTTCCTTTAAGTACATGAACATACAGTATTGTTCCAATATACTTTTGTCATTATTTGAGCTGAGGTATTTGGATTTTGAATTGAAGCAGCAGGAGATGAATGACAGACAACTATAAAGGATTAGATTTCCAACCAACCAACCACGTTCTGGTCTCTAAATAGCATGGGTAAAACATTTTACTAATTAAAAATATGGCTCTCTGGTCAGGCCCAGAGAGTGGTGGTGAATGGGGTTACATTTAGCTGGTGGCTAATCATGAGTGGGTTTCTCCTGGACTCAGTGTTGACGCTGGTCCTGTGTAATGTCTTGTATCTATAATCCTGATGAAGGGACTGAGGTGCATCCTCAGACAGTCTGCAGATTACATCAAACCAGGTGGGAGTGCTGACTTCCCTGATGGAGCTGAGATGGAGTGTAGGAAGGCTCTGCAGAGGGATTTGAACAGACTGGATTGATATGCCAAGGCCAATTCCCATAGGCATTTAAAATATATGTAGAAGTAACAGTTAGGGACATGGCTTAATGGTGGGCTTGGCAGTGTCAGGTTAATGGCTGGACTCAGTGGCCTTCAAGTCTTTTCTAAACAGAACAAATCTATGATTCTGTGATTCTATTCTATTTTCCAAGTGTTTTTATTTTCCTGAAGGGCAATGTTTCCTCAAGTTTAGGGGTGTCTCAGTCCTTAAAAGCCTGCTGCATCTAAGTGGTTGCTTGGAATCTTTCTAAGGTCCTTTATCCTTCATGTAGAGAAAAAACAATACTTCATGGACCAGAAAAATAATAAAAAAAAAAAGTAAAATAACTAAGAAAAAAATTGATCTTACTTTTAAAATGTTTTTTCTTTAATATACAATTTCTACTTTAGAAAGGAATTTAATTTTAAAATAGTGTTGCATGAAACCTCTGTTAGTCAGAAATGAACACACACACACACATACTCACAAAGAAGATTGTGATGTTAAAATTCTCACAAAAGAAGAAATATCTGTTCAGAAAGTTAAAAATTGATACTCACAGAAGTCAGGGAAGACTAAAATAGATGTATACAACTCAAAATGTTACTAGTTAAAAATCAATACGGAGAAGAAATCTGGATGAATTTAAAATGTTCCTTCTTACAGATACCATGTTTTCAGTAATGTTATCTTAGCATTGCTGTTATTCACTCTTGCTGAAAAGCTCCTCAAAGGTCAATCTCAATGGAAGCTCAGATTGACTCCAAATAAAAGATTCTTTTTATGGTGCGGAGTGCATCTTCTGCAGTCTCTTTTCTTTCTCTTCAAAGGTAAGACTGACCAGGTTGAAAAGAGATGCTAAGGCATCCTTCCTTATTCTTTAATCAATTTCCAGCCACAGGGGTAGACATTTTGGTCACCTACTTTAACCTTTTCAGGTGAGAGGCTTTATCCCATAGTTCTTGTATCTATCTTAAGGCTTTACATTTTTGGATAGTATTTCAGTATATCCTGGGTTGCATCCAAAGGAGCTGAAGGAGGTGATTCTTTCCCTCCACTCTGTGCTTGTGAGACCCCCGCCTAGAGTACTATGTCCAATTCTGGTGCCCCCAACCTAAGATGGAACTGCTGGAGAAAATCAGGAGGGGGACCCCAAAGTTTATAAGAGAATCTCCCCTACAATCAGAGGCTGAGAAAGTTGGGTCTGTTCAACCTGAACAAGAGAAGTTTATGTGGAGACCTCACAACACCTTTTCAGTATTTGAAGAAGACTACAGCAAAGATGGAGGGGGTGTTTCATCAGGAACTTAATGATGGGACAAGGAGTAATGTGTACACATTAAAAAAGGGAAAATTTAGATTAGATATTATGAACAAATTTTTTACTGCAAAGGTATTTAGACACTAGAAGAGGTCACCCAGGCAAGCTGTGAATGCCCAAACCCTGTCCAAAGCCAGGCTGGAGAAAGTCTTGAACAACCTGGTCTAGTGGGAGATGTCCCTGCCCATGTCAAGGAATTAAGACTACATGATCTTTAATGTTCATTTCAACCACTTAACACTACATGATTGTATCCCAGAACACTTCAGAACAATGAGACCATTAAGTCAGGGAAGAGTGTTTTCTTGTTTATTTGTTTTATCTGGTTCTTCTAATGTCATCTGACATATAGTCTGACAGCAATTTGCTTTCAGGTATACTTACAGCTGTCACAAATTCTTTAAAACATTTATTGTAAAGGAAAAACTTAATCTTCAACCAGAGCTGCTGGATGTGTCTGGGGAAGGAAAACTTTATTTCCAAAACCCAGTCATTCTAGGCACTTTGGTGACAAAGGATTATCAGAGTTCTAGGGGAAGCTAATATCTAACGTACCTCAGGCAGAGGCAGACAATGTCCATAAACAGAACCAGAAAACTCATGACTTATAGGATTCAATGCTGACAAAATCTCTCACAGCAATTCTGCAGTGTTCAAGCAAGGGTGCTCCATTATATCCATGACATTTTTTTTTTTCTTTGTGCTGAGTTTGTACCATTCACACCAGAGAACTTAGTCTAACTTGAACAAAACTTCGGGGTAATACACATTCTAATAAAATTTATATTCTAATTGTAAATATAATTAAAACATATGCATTCTTTTTTTCACCATAACCACCTACATATATCTCTTCTTTTTCACTTTCCTTGCAATCTTTTTTCGTCTAAGATGTACAACAAGTGTGATTCTACAACTTTACAAAGTATTTCTCAGTCTACAATGCAAACTAGCAGAGTTTTTGCCTTCTAATTTATGTCTCCATTACTGATACCTCATGATAGTTGAAATGTGAGTGAAGGAAACTGGGACATCCTGTCTGAAAGCACATTCAGATGTTCCAGTTTGAGTGGAAAATAGACATAATTTCAAGTAATGCTCGGAAAAAACCCGCAAACATAATTTCAAGTAATGCTCGGAAAAAACCCGCAAACATAAGAACATTTTGTTTCACAGTAATTCCAAAGACTTAGCATGAACAGTGACTATAAATAACAGCAGCTACTGAAACCACTGTGGCACATATTACAAATGTGTTTGAATTACTGTATTGGTGCTGTGTAAAAGGCCATGTGAATATGCAAAAAATATGCTGGATAATTACAATCAGAGGAAAACTGGTGGAATGCAAAACAAAATATAAACAACATTTCACCCATTTCTGCCCTTGAAGTTACCAGCTTCCTAGGGAGGTGAAGCTAAATAAATACTGAAAATTAGAAGAGAGAATACAAAAGTGTGCCATTGAATTTTACATTTATTATTTTTCTAAATTAAATAAAAAGAAAAAAGAAAGGGAGAGTACAAAAAATATTCAGCTAGGCACTACAAGTTTTTCTACAAACCTGATGAGATAAAACATACCCACTTATTAAGACTAATCTCAATTCTGTGTTAGAAACACATTTAAGACATCTAATAATGGTTTCAGTCTTTGTCACCAAACCAGGTAGACAACATCTAACTCTCTTGGACACAGTTCCTAGCTTGGACACAGTTCCTAGCTAAATATCTCTTTTATATATAGACCTAAAGAAATTGTGAAGAAAATACTATCTCTTAAATACTATTGTAAAAGTTATACCTTATAACTTTTACAATAATATTATATTATTGTAAAATAATATAATACCCTTATGGGCTAAAACTACAACTATTTTGGAAGGCTAAAACTGTTCCTTAAAGGAGAAGTTGTCATACATCTAAGATGTCTAGCATTCTTGAGATTGGTACATTTAAAACAAAAGCAAACTAAACCCACCCAAAGACAGAAATAACCCTCCAACAACTAAAAACTTTGATGAAAACCTTTATTAGGTTCCCATTGGATCTGATAGCTAATCTCAAAAAGGTTTGCATTGACCTGTATTTAGGCATTTGAGATTTTCACTTCACTCCTGACAGTATAAAATATACATTGTGCTCTACTTCACCAGTTCTGAAGAATGAAATTAATTTGCAAGGGACTATGATGGAAAAGGATTCTTATTTTTCTTTGGATGTATGAACTTGTTGCAGATAATGAGTAGCTCTCTGGATCCCAAAGATATCCATGAGAAGCTTTCCCCAGCTCCAACCAGACAGTACACAGCTCCTAGATTTAGGCAGCAGTGAAGAACAATTTGGAGACACATAAACAAGGCAGTTTCTAGCAAATATCACATTAGAAGAACAAGTGCCTGAGTCCTTGGCTAGTGCTTTAATAGCTGAAAAATCCCACTTTTCAACTGACTTTTCTTGAAGTGAGGAAAGACAATCTCTTTCAGTAACAACTCTCAGTTATGTCTGAGAAGTGGGACCTGTGTCACTCACCATTGTACTCATGTACAGGTGTTGTCAGGTGAGAGCTGAAGTTTAGGAGGATTATTCATGGCACCCAACACCAACACTACAATCTACAGCTGCAATCCAAAGGCTAAGCCTCATTTAAAATAAGTGCGCTCTTGTACATAGAAAATTATTTTGAAAATGCTACCAAATTTTTATTCTACTCTACAACTTCATGATGTGTTATGTTGCGTCTCAGAATTCCAATTATTCATACTGATGTTTCAGCAAGGTACAGAAAAGCACTGAAAATCTGTCAGTTTCAAGCAAGATAAAACTTCATATAAATATAAAATTTAGTCAGGATGGTTTGTGTTCTGGATGTCAAGGAAGGGCACAAGGGGGAAAGGACAGAGTGGAAGAGGGAGCCTGTGTGAATTACTTTAAGCCTCTGGGTGAGCTCAGAGCAGACCCTGTGCCTATGAAATCATTTTCTATTGTTAGCCTGCACAAAATGTTTGACTGTAAGCCCAGAGGGAAACTAGGCTGGTTTTGTGCCAGACTACTGTTATCAGGACAGTGTAAGACTGCTGCACTGCACTTACAGAACAAAGAATTACAGATTTATTTTTCTCTGTGAGAGTCAGCTTAATGACCATTATTGTGATTTTTACAACAAATCAGTAAAAAACCTTGTGTTCAGGCAGATGTGTTTCTCATGCATTAGAGAAGGGAAACCTTGACTGTGTACTGAGGGTGAAAGGAGAGTTATTTCTACCCTTGGAAGGTGACCTGCCCCAGAATATCTCAGCTGAGATTTGCTGCCCTGTTTTTATACAAGCCTTTACCTTTGCACACACAATTATCCTGGTTATCCACCCTGGTCAATAAAAAAAATTCTTTCTGAATGTAAAGACATATAACTCAGGTTTTCCTTGAGAGAATAAATGGACTCAGAGTACATAATGGGTGGGAAAAAGAGAAAAACTACTCAGAAAACACTTTTAGCAGTATTTCTAGTAACAAGAAATGAGATAATGATATACCTGGAAATACCTTATGATCCCATACCTCAGTAAGCTCTGCAGTCCAGTGCTCTAGTAAGCATGAGTAAGAGAATAATATAGAAGTTAATTTAAAAGAATTTTATTTTAATGCATTATATGCATTCCTTTCAATCCCTGAATTAGCATTATCGTCTGAGAGTGATTCATCTGTTGAGTTGTATTTCTGCTTTACTTGTTGTAATAACTACTCAGGTTGGGAATCTTAGTTTTGGATATTGATGGACAGGCCATTTCATTTCAGATCTAGGTTATACTTTCTGCTCACTGTCTTCATATATGAAAGTATAAGGCTATAAAAATAGAAAGTACTTTTCACAGGTCATTTGATTCATCTTTGGAGAATAGTGTTTTGATATCGATCATGTCAGGATCTCTTCCTCTGCTTTAACTAGACCAGCTTAACATTAATTACAGAGCATTTAAAAGTCATCTGTTTAAAGGTGAATAGCTGGGAGGAAGGCTAGATGAAAGAACTTTATTAAGTTCTATTTTGGTTGGCATGTATTTTGAACAGCAAAGTGTGTTATCAACCTTGAATATGATTCACATTCTGTCAGTATGCTCAGGAAGTGTAGGTTCCTTTGCAGCAAAAGTATAATGAATGTCATTTTGAATGTGAAACAAATACGTAAAACAAGTATCCTGAAACATAATTTCTCTAAGGACGTTGTCACTGTCAAAAGTCATGAAGTGATTTAGTGGCAAGGAGACTCTTGATAGTTTTGCTTCTTTCCTCAGGGCTCACTGATATTAATTATTTGCAGAAATCTCTATATTCCTATGAAACAATAAAAGCAAGGAATATTGACTCTGAAATAAATAGTTTCATTAAATAAATGCCTCTAGGTGAAAATATGCTCTCTGAAGCGCAACTCTCTCAAAGTCCTATATATGCTTGTGCCACCACAGATCCTAAAATGTGTTTTCCTGAATAGTTCCAAAGAGGTAAAGTACACACTGTAAATAAGCAATATGTCATGTCTACTATGTTAAGATGTTTTTTAGTTAGGTTAAGCTGAGCATAGGACATGGAGTTTTCCTTTATGTGTTATCTAAAACTAAAATTTTGTTTGCTATAAACAAGTTATGCCACAACTTGAACTAAATAAAATGCAAACTTCTCAACTTGGTGACTGTTTTACTCAGATCAGGTCCCTTTTAGTGGGACAATGGACTTTTAAAATCCATTAGTTGCTTGCCAAATTCTGAAAAATGAATATTCATAGACTCCTTTTGATAATTCAGATGGTTCATCATAGTGATCCCATGTGCTGGCAAAGACCAAACGCAGTAATATATTGGCTTAATTGGTAAAATAATCCTAGCAACCTGGTAACATAGTAACATATTTTGCATTGGTTGAATAGATAAACTGATCACATTTGTATAAATTTAGTTTTTGTATTTACAACTGTATTTACAACTGCATGGTCCGTTTGACTTATTCTCGCAAGTGAATATTATATAACTAATGGTGAAAATTTTGGTCTGTATTTTCTGCTATGATTTTTGTGAGAAAAGAAGGGCTGTGCTTCTTGTTAGCTAGGTCTCAAATAGCTCTGGTGGTTTTTTTAATGGATTAACATGTAAAATAGTAGATTTATAGTAAAATTCCATCAGAAAAGGCTTGAATTCATATTTCTGGAGGTTATGTCCTCTCCATTAGCTCCATTAGAAATGAACAAACTAAGCAAAGCTGGTTCGAGTTATTCACCTTGCACGTTATACAAAGTATAACATCTTCCTAGAATCACAGGGTATCTCAGGTTTGAAAGAACCTATAAGGAACATTGACTCCAACTCCCTACTCCTAAGAGTAGCCTATCTCTTATAGAGAAAAACAAACCCTTGTTTTATCCAGTTCTAATCTCACACTTAGGGTTCTAACTGAATATGAGACACTCCATAAACAAGACAGACATCATGTTCTGATGGTAGATAACTGTAGACCATCTCTGAGTAAAGAGGTCTTCATCTTAAAGGGATGTTTGAAGTCTTCTGGATAAACAGTAATGAAAAAATTGTTGGTTTTTTTTTTTCATTATTCTATAAAACTAGATTATAGGAAAGCATTTGCTTGTTTCCTGACAGTTTTTCAAAATTACTTTGATCTGTTGGATGACTGATGTCCTTCAGTATCAAGGGTTCTGTTGAGAAAACTGCATGTCTTCTTGAAGATGATGTAATGGGAAAATATTGGCTGATAAGAAATAATACACAGCAGGGTGAAAACTTTGCACCATGCCCCTGTGAACTAAGACAATAACATGCTATTTTCATGAGATCACAATTCTGGCAAAATTAAAAATTGCAAGTGAGGATATAAAAGGCAGGAAAAAAAAGTTGCTATTATTGGGAGAATTAGAAGATTTAGTCCATGATTAATTTTAGCATCTGAAACTGAAACTTCTAGATCTTTCAATCCTACTCAATCTGCACTGAGATCAGCTCTTCCTATAACAATGCATGAATAAACTGATCCTCTCTATTTAGAGGGTGCCTGTGGTGTTGTAAAAGATGTACTTTAAGTTGCTTGCTTTTTATATTACGTATCTATTCAGGAACCCTCTGTATGCATAGTAGCTGGTCAAATAATCTGTAGTTTGAGAGAAATTATACATCAAAGAGGAGGGCTGTGAAGATGATCAGAGTCTTGGAATACCTCTTACATGAAGACAGGCTGAGAAAGTTGGAGCAGTTAACTTGGAGAAGAAAAGCCACTGGGGGGACTTGACTGTGGCCTTCCAGTACCTAAAGAGGTCTTAAGTAAAAAAAAAAACAAAAAAACAACAAAATAGAGAAGGGCTTTTACCAGAGTATGTAGTGACAGAACAAGGGAGAATGGCTCCTAAATGGAAGAGGGTAGCTTTGGATGAGATATTAGGAAGAAATTTTTTACTGTGGTGATGATGAGATATTGGAATAGGATGCTCAGAGAAGTTGCACAATCCCTGGAAGTGTTCAAGGCCAGGCTGAATGAGGGTCTGAGAAAACTGATCTATTGGAAGCTGTCTCTGCCCATGGCAGGGGGCTGGAAGTAGATTATCTTTAAGGTCCTTTCAAAACCAAACTATTCTGTGAGTCTGAGTCCCCTGAGTCCCCTCAGCACTACAAGAAAAAGGCATTATCTGTTGGCCATCAGTCCAATATCAAGACATCAGAGACATGTCAGAACAGGCTCTCAGCCTGAAGGTGAGATTGGTGCTTGAAGGGAACATTTTTATATATGCTGAGTTAACAGAGCATAATATCTTTGATATTCAGATATTTCCTATTAATAGACCAGGGACCTTGGTATTGCACATACAATTCTGCTCAACCTCATCAAGATGCATTTTTTTTCTGCTTGAATCACAGCAAGATATGTTTCATAAAAAAAGGCTTATATCATCAGAATGAAAATCGAATTCTGACAGGGGAAAGATTTTAACAGTAAAAGCTGTGAAAGTCTCCTGAAAATGAAATTCAGTCCAATCTGACACAATAAATTGTTTTACTGTTGAACAGAGTCCCACTAACAAGTATAGATTACATGTGTAAGACCTGGTTTTGCCTGCAGCTAATGTACCTAGAAGATGTATTAACTGTGCAACTCTCCTATTTACAGACAGTAGAGAGAGTTTGTTTCTATTTAAGTGTATGGTATAATGGAAAAGAATATGAACACTAATTTAAAGTCAGCCAAATATTCAAAATATTTAACATTAGTAACTGACTTAATGTTCTAAATAATCTAGGGAATCTACATCTGTACCTAAAAGCAAAATATTCATTATTATTTCCTGAAGTATGGAATTAAAAAATTACATTAGCTACTGATATTAAAATGCCAGACAGGTAGAGGAGGTGTGCTCTGTATTCTGTTGCATGTCTCCTAGGAACTATTAGTACTTCATGCTTTAACAGGCTGAAAATGAAGTGCAAACTCATCAGTGTAATTATTTCTTCTCTTCCTTTTGTGGAGGCCGTGCTGAAGGGTGGACATCTTTAACTTAATCACTGATTACATGTTGCCATATGAATCTGTAAAACAAGTATAGCAAATCTATTTCTATGCTGAGTTGTTGGGAGCCCCAGTTCTTGCTCTCAGATTTGTAGCTCTGCTATATGGAAAACAGAAAACCCACTTTTTCCTGCTGGTGGTTTGAATCGGTCTAATTTGTTCTGGTAATGGCTCCAGATGTCACAATATAAAAGGAAGCCCAGCCTAGCAAAAAAGATCACCATTCTGACCTTCTATTGAATTCTAGAGCTCTTGCCCTTTTTTGTCTTCTGAACAAACCCGGCGCTCACAGACATGCTGAATGGAGTGGAAAAAACAGCTTGACTCTTGTGAAAGAAGTTACAAGCAGAGCTGAGATGGCTGCTTGCCACTTTCCCTGTCAGGGTGACATCTGCCACAGCTTTCTGAGCTGCTTTTTTTTTGGGGAAAATGAACCTTCACCTCAGCAGGGCTGATCCTCTCCCCCCATCCCTGTACCTTGTTTCTGATTTTCCTTCTGTTTCTGGAGTCTATCTTTTAGGAGAGATGAAAACTCCATCTTATGGGGTTTTTACTTCTTCAGCAAGATCTTGATAGTATTTCTCTTCTCATACAATAAAAGTTTATTTTATTGCACTTACTACTCTATTTGTCTTGGCAAAAAAAGGCCATCAGAGTAATTCCTAATGAATACAGACAGCATGCTCACATTAGTAAGTCCACTTACAAGATACAGGCAGGCAACATGCATCTTTGCGTTCAATTCATATATTTCATTAACTATTCTTTGCCATGTTCAAGAACAAATGTGTGAAGTTCTATTTCCCTGCTTACATGAGGAAGTGACAAATCTTAGCAACACTGATTTTGCATGTAAATATGTATGCATATGTGTATGCACATAGGTGTGCATTTGTGTGTGTCTATATACTTCCAAGGTCTTGTCACTTACTTTATTTCCATAACTGTTTTTTAAATAAGCCTAAATATAGCTCTGCCACAAAACTTGATACAGAGCATGATATAGTTGCAGCTTTCATAGGCAGAGAAAGGGTCATTAAAAAAAAAAAAAAGAGAACATATTCAAAACCTTCCTCTGCTTGGTGAGAGTGTAAGTACCCTTGGCAAACCAACAGAGCATAGATTTTGATCTGTCCTCCTAACTGCCTCAGATGTACTATTCAGCATCCTCCAGGGCAGAGACATGCTGCTTGGCAGAGGGCATAATCTCCCAGTGCTACATGAGGCTGTCTCTATTTAATGAGTGCAGAAAAAGAGGGAATAACCACAGAAGACAAGACCAAGTGACGGTCAAAAATATGGTGTACAAATCACCCACAAGAACATTTTAGAAGACTGTAGCCCTTGCTCATGCAAATTTATATTTTCTCAATTACAGAAACCCAACAAGCATGTACAGTACTTCATGATTATTTTCAGGAAGCAGAATTATGTGGATGCATATTTTGTTCAATATAAAGAACTCAAGTGGGAAACCATTCATTACGCTGAAATAAAATATTCTTTTTGAGCATCATGTTCAAGAGAGCAGAAAGCAAGTAAGAATTAGAGACTAATGTTAAAGCAGGCTGAAAATATAGAGAATTTTGAAAATTAACATTAGACCCTGTCTTGAACATTAAAATATTGTTAAGGATCTTCCCCATGATGTTTCTCATAGGATATATATGGGAGAAGAAAACTCTCTTCTATGGAAGAAGTATGTCTATTTTTATAATTATCTTTATAACTTTACATGTATATTCATATCTTCATTCTTTATGTCTTTATCACTATCTTAATCAATAAAATATTTTTATGAAATTTTATCTCACAGCATGCTTCTTTGCACTAGATCACTCCTTTTTGGGTTGCTTTCAATTTACACACAAGAAGCAATTAAATATTTAAGTACTGAATTGTTCCTTGGTTTCTGTTCTTGCTTTTAAATGGAATTAATGTAAAAAGTATGTTAATTATGAGGTTTTTACTTCGAATCAAGCCCGCAATAGACAGATTAGACATTGTAGAAAACTGGGACAAGTTTATTCTTCACTTATCTGCCAGACAATGGTAGAGTTCAAAAAGACTCACAGTCTACTGAAACTCAGAATAAGAGTTTTGTTATTTTATCTTGTATCTGATATGATCTTTATTCAATTTGTAAAGAATGTTTCCTTTTCTTTGCAGAGTATTCTGGTATATGGCTAAGCTATTTCTTTCTTTGGGTTTTGTGTTATAGACCTATAAGTGCTGAATTCAATTGTTCTTCAACCAGAATAATTTTTTAATTTTAAAATTCATAAGGAATAGTAGGCTGTACATAAAAGTGAAATATTATTATTGTCAGAAAAACAAACAAAGCCTCATGAAATTGAAGAAAGAAAGAAAGAAAGGAAGAAAAGAAAGAAAGAAAGAAAGGAAGAAAAGAAAGAAAGAAAGAAAGAAAGAAAGAAAGAAAGAAAGAACCGAAGAAAGAAAGAAAAAAAGAAAAGAAAGAGAAAAAGAAAAGAAAGAAAGAAAGAAAGAAAGAAAAAAAGAAAGAAAGAAAGAAAGAAAGAAAGAAAGAAAGAAAGAAAGAAAAAAGAAAATAAAGAAAAAAAGGAAGAAAGAAAGAAAGAAAGAAAGAAAGAAAGAAAGAACAAAAGAAAGAAAGAAAAAAGAAAATAAAGAAAAAAAGGAAAGAAAGAAAGAAAGAAAGAAAGAAAGAAAGAAAGAAAGAAAGAAAGAAAGAAGGAAAGAAGGAAAGAAGGAAAGAAAGAAAGAAAGAAAGAAAGAAAGAAAGAAAGAAAGAGAAAGAAAGAAAGGAAAAAAGAAAGAAAGAAAGAAAGAAAAAAGAAAGGAAGGAAAAAAGAAATAAAGAGAAGAGAAAGAAAGGAAAAAAGAAAGAAAGAGAAAAGAAAGAAAGTGTCAGGAAATATGACATTTACTGGGCCAACCATCCTTCTCCAAGGATTTATGCTGTCTGGAGATTTCTAACCGTTTTCCTTTTTCTTCCTCTATTCTCTGTTATTTATCATCAGTTCACCTCTTTTTTTGCTCTTTGCAGTAGTATCTGACTTGCACCAACACTAGCAATTTGAGGTCACTAAGGCCTCTAGCCTGTGTCCTGCTAGAATTGATTGTTGCTCTGGGAGTATGACACACATATGACAGAGCAAGGTCACTCAACTTCTTCTCTCCCATTTTTCATTTCTATTCAGGTAGCTATCACTTCAAGGTTCTTCCTCCCAGCCTGTCATGTCGTTTCTTATTATACTACCACATGAAAAATAGAGTACTCAAACCTTTATGAGATATTATCTCCTAAGTATTACTCTGCTAACAGTTCAGAAACACACTATTCACTAAAAAACATATCGCTGAGGTATACTGTTTTAAAAATACAGGTTTTTTTCTAGTAACAAGTTTTACTATGGGGAAAAGCTGCAAAGAGAGGAAGAAGCCAATTCATTAGGAATAACCTATTAAATCTTTATGAAAATACATTGTAGAGGAGTCATATCTCTGCAGGGATGACAAATAATAATTCAATGTGAAGTAAAAATTCACTCAAATTCCTATGATAGTAACTTTTGTTGATGTAAAGCACTTTAGGATATTCCATAAGTGCCATTAGGCTATTTATCTTCAAGCAAAAAAAGCATTTGGGAGTAGTGCAAGGAATTTTGTTTAAAATAGATAAACTTACTTGCATATTAAAAATCATCCTCATTCTCTGACATCACTTCTCCACTTTCAGACATTTAGTGGTGCAAAAATAGATGTATTTTTGTAAATATGGGAAGCAAATTTCCCACCTGTTTCTTTTGTTTTGCTGACTTGACATAGTTACTTTCTTCTGTGTAGGAGTGAATGGCGCATGCATTGGCATATTTCTAAAACTGTAATTTCTATCTGATGGCCAGTATCTGAAGCCTCAGGAATATTTTAAAATTAATATTAATCCAGAAATGAATTAAATTCTCTGAAGGAAGAAAAATTATTGATTTTTCTATTTCACTGATTTTCAGAAACAAAGATTGGATGTAAACATAAAACTTGAGGTCATCCTCGCTAGACTGTCTTCATTATCTAGCAAGAATTGAAAATGTTTTGTTTTTACCCATTTTATAATCAAGTTGGAATGGGAACATAGTTTCATATGAGGTACAGCTGCTGTAGTCACTAGTGCAAATCAAAATCACTGTCTTTATACCAGTTGTGGTGCCACGTTATCTGATGTTGATGAGAGCTTACAATGGCATAAGAAGAGGGAAAAAAAAGACACAGTCTAAGGCAAATGACATAAGAAGATTAAAAAGATTTCAAAAAATTATAGAGAAAAAAATTTGGAAAGGAAAGAGCCTTCCTTCCACATTTTATTAAATGGTTTTATGAGTAACTGAAGTTTAAATATATGTTCACCCATATGCAATATAAATCAATCTCTAAATCTTGGATAATTGGTAGAAAATTGGGCTAAGGACAATTATTACATTGTTGAAAACTCACTTTTTGAACAAATTGCTACTGCAGCCTTTTGACAATTAAAGACATCTTTTTAGTATAACCTTATATCCCAGGCCCCTGGTATCGTAGAAAATAAAACTGGGATGGACCTTAAGGCATCATTGGGTCTTTCCTTCATCAAAAGGCAGATTCAGATGAACTTGAAACATTGCTGACAGATGGTTCAATAGTTTGGCCTAAAAGCCAAAATTTGTCACATATCTTTCCTCCTGCATCTAGACCTACATCACTATCAAAACTTTTTTGGCTACATCATATTGTAAACTCCTCTATAAATTACCCTTAGGTCAATGCCTCCCAGTTTATAACCAAGAAATAACTTACCTATTCTCACTGCTAGATTTATTCCTCTGATATCTATCCTCATGCTGTCTTATATAGAATTAAATTAATTATTTTTTGGTCTTCCTATGAAGATTACAGTGTACATCCTATTACTTCATTTTTTGCTTCTTTTTTTTTCCCTATGATCTTAGCAGACTTCAATATTTTAAAAAAGTCATATATTGTAATAGACTGCCCTTTCACAATTAGGCTCTTCTTCATTAAACACCACAATACCTATGTAGGCTCTTCAAAATATTCTGCATGGTGAGATTTTCCTCAGTTCTGTGGATTTATAGCCTAATCCATAGCATAATCTCATTGCCTGGATGATTCAAAAGCATTCAGATGCATTGATCTGTATGCATCTTTATTAATTTTCTTGAAATATTACCCTCATTTTGATCTTTAAATTTCCTTAAAAAACTTGCATTTCCTCTGCATTCAAGAGTCTGACTCCAATATTTGTTCTCAATCACATGTTGCCACTCTGCCAATTTATGTCTAAATCATGGCATTGCTTATCCCTGGGACTGTGTAAATGACCAAAATTAATATTGATATTAGCTAGTTTGATGAAGCTCCAAAAATAAACAGAAAACCACATTTGTTTTATATGTGAAATTATTAGTGTATCCAAAGCAAAATGATGAACTAAACTGGATATGATAAACTACAAATAAGAACATTTAGATCTATGCATGTGTTCTGTTATAAGAAAGCAAATATACATATGTGATCTCATCTTTCCTCTGGAGAAAGATATCCATAGCTCACAGAAACAGGATGTATACATGAAGACCTCCATATGCCCATGTTTTCACAAGCATAATTCATGAGTGTTTAATTTTTGACAGTTCTGTCTCCAGATGATAATATATCTAAGCATGTCATCACATATAACTTGTCATGCTTGTCATGTCTCTCTAAATTTGTAAACTTTCTCCAGAATCACTGTAAAATTACTGCCCTCCATCCCTTCCTCCCCCAACATTTGAGTTCCCTGCCAATGACAACATCACTCTAAAACACCAGCAAGGCCCACTGCAAGCTGAACAGCTTACAAGATGACTAGAAATAATGTGAATTTTTCAGCTTGATATATTTTAGTGAAAAGATGAGTTTGTCAAATCTGAAATGCTTTGAAGACAGATATCAAGGTATATTGTCATTAGAAGTTACTGAAGGCCATGGCCCACCTTCCATCTTCAAATCAGCTTCTTATATAATTTGCCAAGTTTCACACTAAGGATCTCTTGGTTCACAAATGGTACTCTGAAAGTGTGATATATTGTGTCTGTCTAGTTTACTTCTCTTTTCTGCTTCCAGTAATAATTTTCCATATAATTTTTCTGCTTCCTGACTTTTAAATATCAGAAAGATGACTAATTTCAACCGTGTGCAAGAGAGAACTGGAAAAAGAATAATGGGGAAAATTATAAATATCTGAAGACACAGAGAAGTTAGACAATAAATGAGAGCATTCAGGAACCTCAGAAAGGGTTTTATGGTAAATGACATATAACTTAATAATCAGAGAGTGCCATGTTATGATAAGTATCAAGAAGAAATGAAAAAAAAAACACAAAACAGAACAACAACCCTAGAACTGTAGTTATGGCAGACACCAGATATATTAAGTAAAAATACACAAAACTTTGTTGGAGTCTAGGGCACTGCTAAGAGTGGTAGAACATGCTTGGCTGGATTGTCTTAGAAGTAATTAAAAATACTGTAACAAGAAAAGTCTTCATACATGTAGATCAAAGAACAGAAATCATCTTAATATTTTACATTATTCATATTTGTCTAATAATATAAAAAGAAAACAATCACTGTTCTTTGAGGAGCTATATGGTAGTTCACTAATCAGAGATGACATGGTAAATATCACATGTACCTTTTGTAAAACAGAACTATACAACGGTTTTGTTAAAGAGTTAAAATCACCATCAAAGTCACCATCCCCAGCTGTAATATAAATAATCACAACACCTCATCAGTTTTTCCTCTGTGAGCATGAAATAAACTGCTGAAGCCTGAAATGAATAATTTATCTCAGAAGATGGCAATAGCGGTAACATCAACAGTTACAGGAAAGGGAATAAAAACTTCTGTTGTCTTAATCATTGTGTGGTGAAACACACAGCACTGTGCCCTGCTGCCTTCTTCCCCTCCTGCCTGGAAGGAAAACTGCCACAGCAGTGCCAGTGGATGAGGGATGTGCCCCTTGCCCACATCTCTCCGCCTCTCCCCGTCCCTCAGGGCTGCCCGCTGCGCCATGGTTCTGCCATCCATCCGCAGGCCAGCTCCTCTGGCAGGAGCAGTGGCCTGGGAGGCAGGCGGGCCCTGCTTGGAGCACTCACCAGAGCCATCCCTCATCCTGAGGATTCATGCCTTGATGATATTGGCCTCTTTTTATACTTCAGCAGTAGGGAGCCAGGTTTGAACACATGGGGCTTGGAAGAATTAACTTTTTTTTTGTATCTGGAGTCCTGCTTTACCTCTGTGCTGGCAGTTTAGGAGACTTCCAGTTATCCTCATCAGAGTGTTCAAACATGCAGCTTCAATAAGTAAAATAACTGGGTCTAAGCATGTTTTTTTTTCTGATGGATGTTGTGGTTAAGAGGACATGACAGTGAGCTACAAAAGTCATTATCTATTAATTTTGCTGGTTTATTTTAGTAAGCAATTTATAGCTTTTCCAGAATGTCTTTTGCATTTTCCGCTCATTAATTGAGTCCCATTTATACTATTTCTTTTGCATTAAAAGATGTATTGCACTATTTAAAGTCTTAATTTAGCCCATATGTCAAAACTATATCTAAATGAGCCACTTAGAGCACTTTTGTATGAATTGCATTATGTATGTCTTTCCCTCTCTGCCTTTTTTATCTTTGTAGTTTCAGTTTCCTTATTAGATGGTAGGAAAGGAGCAAATAAAATATAAGTATAATAAGCAGCAACATTAAAACACAACTTGGGACTACCGAGTCAAGTTCAAGGTGTAGAAGATATTTTTAGTGCCTGAAAATTGCTGGCTTTTCATTTATCTGTTTTTCTAATATGCATACTGAAGTTATTGCTGCCATCCTTAATAAAAAGAAGGTGTATACTTTCTCAAGAAAATCTTTTCTTTTTATACCCATGTTAGGGAGAAAGAACAGCAAAAACTAGAAGAAAGTATCAAGGTGGACCATTACCAGATTGCTTTTCTCAAAGCTCACCTATTCTTTCATCTTTAGTCAGTCCTTTTATTCTAGGAATAAAAGACCAAAACGAAGCAAAAACAAACCTCTCCACCCTACAATCTACTCTGGTATTACTGAGGCTAGGTCACATTCTGTGTTTAAAAAGGTTGTTTTTTTTCTTTCCTGGAAAATCTTCTGGAGGTTTAGTATGCATATTTGATTTCTGTAATTTCTTCCTGTTTTGTATATTAGCTGTCTGAGCTGTGAGCTAAATAGTATATACTGGTTTACATTTTCATATTTTTCCTTTTGGAGTCCGTGTCCCATGGACTCCAAAGCAGTGTATTTACAGCGGGGTACAAGAAACAATGTTCTTTCCTGTGGTAAGAAGCAAACAGTAACATCTCCCTTTGGGAGCAGTACATTTGCACTGTTCAAATGTGCATGTAACTTAGATGCTGATATGGATGTTCACGGTAATCGTGTTTATCATCTGCTCCATTGCAGAAGTTCTTTTTCACTTATCACTACACAAGGTGTCACTCTTACAGGTCTTTTTGCTTTTTTATTTATTCAGAGAGTTCACTGAACTTTTTTTCTACTTTCTCTTTTCATAAGCAAAGTATGACTCTTAGATTACTTAAGCCATGTACTATATTTTTAGGATCTCAATTAATAATAACCAAGACAGTTTTTTTACCCATAAAGCCATATTTTCAACAGAAGTTTACTTTCCTTCTATGCTATTTTGTGCTGGTATATTGCATATTGTAAGATACAATATTGCCAGTGGTTATAGTAATGATCTTTAACATCTGTTCTTTGCAAATACCAACTGTTTCTTAATTTGGTGCTATATTTAAAAATAATTACCAGCTTTCAGCCTTCCAATTTAATGTCAAGTCATATTTCATTTCTATGTATTTTACTATGCAGCTGATTTTGTTTCCTTTGTTATATAGTTGAGCTTTAGCTTATAACAGATTGCTGTTTTTCTCATGTTGGATATATTTGATGATGCGAATAGCACTCTTTGTTTTCTTGTTCCATTGGCTGCCTTCTTTCAAGACTGGTTAAAAACCACAAAAAATTATCACAACCATTTTAACAATTTCTCCATTTTTTCCTGAGCAAGAATTTAAAAGTGCTATAATCTGGAGATATCACTCCTGATATGTATTACCTAACAGTGTTGTTTCTTTCTAGTGACTACTTTTACATGGATCGGAGGATTTATTTATGTATGTAGTTATGTATGTATGTATTTATTTGTTTATTTATGCTATACTTTAGAAGACTTTGTGTTTTGAGCCAAACACCTTTATGATACTCATATGGGAAATCAGGCCCTGGACTGCTAATTCACCTTTTCCAAAAACAAGAAATAGAACCAATCTGAACCCAAATCTCCAGTGTCAAAGGTTAGATGGTAAAAATTTAGCTATCTGTGTTTACAAATTAGGACTTTATTAGGGTTATTTTCTCAGATCCTGTCTTGCTCTTTATGTTTTCAAGACAGTCCTTGTGCCTTGTGCAGAGTCCTTTTCCCACCATTGTGGAGGGAATTATGATACATATTTTCAATTTACTTACCCTGTGGAAAGGCTGTAGCTATTTAGGCCATTCTGAAGTATTATCACCTTTTCAAAAACCTGTTCTCTCTTCCAGATTTACTCTGCTCTGTTAGAAATGTTTTTTACTTTTTTTGCCTTTAAGATAAAGGTGTTGGAGAAACCTGAAACTGCTTAAGGATTTGGTCAGGCTATTGATAAAAATAGTTCAGAAAAGGAAGAGAGAATCATGTTACCTTATAATGCCTTGCTACTTCATTTTGATAACTTTCTGGATTGGTTTACATTGCAAGCTGCTGAAAACTGGCTCCTACTCTAGCTAGACCTCAGTCTCATCCAGTGTGGCTATTCCAATGTTCCTGCAATTACTTCTGTCCTGGTACTGCATCTATTCCAACTTTCTGCTAAACATATTTTAAGTACCCTTGAAATTAAGGTTATAAATAGTCTCAGAAGAATGCATGGTCTACAAAAATATTTTTAAAGATTGTTGTAAGTAATTATTCCTGTTACTTTTATTATTGTCTAGGTAAAGAAGGATGGATATTGCATTAAGGGAATATGAAGGACGTACCTTGTAAATATTGATACAATAGGTTGGTGCAAAATTCTGGTACAAAATTGGTTTATGTGACCAGTATAGTTAAAATCAGCCAAGACGCATTTTTTTTTTTTTTTTTTGTCTTTAAGACAAGAAAGCAATTTGAACTAATCAAGAACTGAGCACAAAGCAAGCAAAGATACACAAATTTCTACTTTTAAAAATATTTGTGAATATATAGTTTTCATTTGTGCTTATAGTTATGCTTCTTGAATGGCAATACACAGAACCTGCGGTCTCAGGATGTTTTCTACCTGTTCCTGACCTGCTAGGGTCACTAAACAGAATATTCAAATTCTTATGCATCCATAACCTCTTAGAAAATCTTTAGCTTTTCAGACTCACAGGTACTGGTAAATTTAAATATGATAATTTCTTTGTACTGGAAGTTCTGTGTTATGAACATACAAATTTTTCCAAGATTTTTTTTTTTTTTTCTGTTAAAAGGAGAATCTATTTTCTGACATTTTCTTGATTATGTTCAAAACAAACAGAACAACTACAGATGATGAATTATTGTTTTTAATTTATGAATATTAGACAACATCTAAAAGGAACATCAGAACCCCTGATTTTTAATTACAATATTTAGGGTATATATATTTTTGGATGAAGGAACTTTATTCTCTGTAGGTACAGTACCTAACACAATGAAAATACTATTTCTTAGAGTCTCCTTGACATTACTGTTCATACTCAGAAAAACTAATAATATTATTAACCTTCTGAGGTAACACTTCAGAATAAATTTATTTCTTGAGCAGTGCCCTTATTTTTTTACAGAATTACATTTCTAGTAATTTGAAGGTTTTATGAAATAAAATCAAATGGTAAAGATGTAACATGAAAGAGTGAATTAGTTTATGACAATGTATTTGCATTTGAAGCAAAAAGGGCTGAAAGTCAAATGCAACTAAAAATGAAATGTTGTATCATTGACCTCTAGAGAATGAATATTATTCCTTGTAATATTTCTGTGTTAATTTTATTAGCCACAAATTACATTTTGAACCTCTCTGCATTCTCTTTCTATATTTCTTATTTTAAGAATGATTGTAAAAGTTTATGTATAAAAATTGCTAAGCTATAATCTATAAATATTATGTTACATTAAAAAAGGAAGATGAGAAAGACTTACTACCTTGTTTGATGAATCTTAGGGTATTATTCTGTATACTTTGTTTCTACTTTTGTTGAAGATGATATTTTGGAAAAAATTCTAATGGCATGTAATATTTTATAAACCTATTGTATCTGGTTAGTCAAACAAATTAATTGAGAAAAAATAATCTGTGATATGTGATCAAATAACTGCCTCTGGAAATATCATTACTAGACTAAAACCAGAATTTATTTATTGTGTTGAAGAAGAAACATTTGAATGTTAATGGTCCTAGAAATGTAAGTTCCAGAAAGTTTTATGATCCAGGAGAAATTATCAATTTATACATCAGCCAATTGATGTGTTGTTTGCATGCCATTTTTTTGAGAACTTAATTTATTGTTTATAATTATAAAATGTAAGTTATTGAATTAATGAAAATTACTTTATTTATAGCAATAATTAAACATGCTTTGACCTAGGAAGAGATTACAAAGCTAAAGTTATAAACATCCTCTTAAATCTTCCTCTTGAATCTCTTTTCTGAAATGAGAAGGCAACACTCTTTTTCATTTATTTTCTGTATTGGGTTTTTCTATGTGTGAACTAAATAAATTTTTACTGTGTTCATAATGCTGAGCAAAGACATGTAAATAGCTACTTATAAGCATTTACTTTTTTTTCTTGACTACCCGAAAAGCTTTGTGCAAAAAGGAAAATTTTACCTTGTCGGATGAACAGAGAATCTCAAATTCCAAAATACTGTGGTAAATGCATACTTGTGCTACCAGTTTGGTGTACCTGATCTGTAGAATGGGTTGCTTAAATTCCTTTGGAATTAATTTGTTGCAAATCTTGTTATTAACAAAGGGCAACACATTCTCTTCAAAATCAAGAACTTCTTTTTCAAATTATAGTCTCAAGAGTCAAATGAAATAATAGCTAATATTTTTGCAATTACCATATTAATAAACCATAGTTCAAAATATGGACAATTAAGATTACTGTGCTCAAATTTCCTGGTATGCTCACTTTATTTTTCTGGTGAACTGCTCATCCTTTCTAGTGCCCTGCTGTGTGCTGAAGTCTGTAGTTTCAGTGAGGGTCGAAGGAAATTTTGCATTGGAGCATCGGCATCTTTAGCCCTTCACTCTTGGGATGGATAACATCTTTCTCCTCACTGCCTGACATCCTTTTTTTTTTTTTTTTTTTTTCCATTTGTAGTGTCTTGATCTTTCTTCATTGGTCTGCAGGACCATGTCTGATCCAAGTGCACTATATATGCATGATTTACATGCTTACCCAGGTTACAAGGTTACATCCTCCTCATAAACATCGGCGTGTCATCTCTGGCACCATCCCCTGCCCATAATTCTAAGGTCTTTAGTCTTATACTCTGCCTCCTCTGCAGCATTTCACTCCGGGGTCACAGAGAGTTCATTCTGCACCAAACACAGCTGCTGAATATGGATATTAAGCAGCTACCAAAGTGTGTAGACCTATACACAAAAATGCATGTCTATACACAGCTACACAATTTTGCAAAGCCAAAGAAAGAGAAAACAAAATCAGATAGATATTAAACTGAACATTGGATAACCTCTTTTATTTTTAAACAAGCTAAAAAAATATTTTCAGACATGAATCCAGGAAAAGCGTGACAAACCCTGGAGCATGTGATGATTCCTCAACACAAAACCTGTAGCCCATAACTAGGAAAGACCTTATTCTGCAGAGTTCAAAGGCTGAGCTTGCTGTCTTGAAAAAGGAGGTCCTAAGATATAGTCCATTTATAAGGCATTTATATAATCACTCACTGACAGTCAGGCCCTAAGTCACTGGCAATGGAAATCTGATAAACTGATTGTCTTGTTAGACATAGGCATAGTAGATTTTTTTCTTTTTTTAGTTATTATAGAGCCATGTGAGAGACTATGCAGCAATTATTCTCTGCAGGTCAGGCCTGGAGCATACTTTTAATACAGAATTTGCAGTGGCACATGCCAATTGATTTTGTTTTCTGTAACATAGTTTAAACTAACAAGCTGTAAATCTTGAAACTGCTCCTTTCTTCATGCAGTCCTGACTGATGGTAGCAGAGACTGAAACACTGTTTGGATTCAGGAGTTTATTGGGAAACTACAGTTCTATAGAGGTAGTAAAATGCAGATACCAATGGCTGAAGGAAAAAACTGTCAAGTCCATATAATGTAGTGTAGAACTAGATAGCTATGGCTATATTCTTTATTAAATTTAGCTCTGATATATCTTTTCATACCAGTTTCAGTGATCTTCCATACTCTGACCAGGTAGCTGCCATCAATAGAGAATGCTCCATGGTACATATGGGCCCTGCATACCAGGACATGTTACTCCAGTGTGTGTCATTTTATTGAAAAGCAGAGGTTTATGAGGTTACGTATAAGCACAGAAAATCAAAAGTGCAACCAAATAGATAAACCCTGCTTTTAGTGTACTGGTACCTGTGAAAGAAGCTACACATATATTTATCATCCATGTATCTTAGTTTCCAGATTACTAACACAGTTTTCCTCTGTCACATGCATTTTTTCATAGTTTTATGGTGCAAACTTTCAGATTTCAAATCTGAATTTGCATACAGGTATGGAATTTTGTTAAGGAGAAAGGAAGACTTCACCTTTACACATTATAAAATATTCACACACAAAAACATGATGCAGAGAAAACTTTTGTCAAAATGGTCAGATTTGAGACTGGACATAAAATATTTGTTACTGCTGACCTTAAAAATACTGGGAAATTTGAATTTCCACTTCAGAAAGCATGTTATCTGGCCAAGATGAAAAATAAAAAGTAGATCTTAAGTGTTTTACATGAAACGACAGAATCCAAGCACCCCATTTCATCCTCGCTAGATTTAGCTTCCTGATTCTCTAAACCTTCCCTAAAGAGCAGAGTCATCCAGTGACAACAATAGTTGCTTCTGCTATCAGCATCCTTCCCTGTGTGAAGCCCCACAGCCTTGTCATTGACACGGGAGGTGGGTTGGCTCCTGAAGGCAGCAGCCTGACCACTGCACAAGCTGTTCTCCATCTTGCTGCAGGTGAGCTGGCCAGCACCCAAGGCAGGGCTGACCTTGCTCCTGGGCTACTCACATCTTCATCTGTCTGGGACCTTGCTGTGCTTCTCATAGGTCTCTCTCCCCTTTCTCCTGTCTGCCAGAATAACTGGTCTTCCATCTGGCTAGTGTCCAAACCAATCCAGTCACAGTTTCTCCATCTGGTTTATTCCTGGAAAGATGAACTGGATGTTTTAATTTAGAACAGTTGATCTCTTCCAACCCTTTCTCCACAGCCTACTTACTTCATCTACACATATTTAATTTTGGCTAGACTTCTGCATAACTGTGGAGAGGAGATGTGGCTTCCTGCCCTGCACCTCCTCCCCAATTTTTTTCCTTTGATTCTTTTTTGTTTTCCAGTAGCAGAAAGTTTCCTTAATCCTGTGAAATTGTCCCTCACAAGATTGCTTACGCATAATTACACAACTGTCCTGCTTATTCTCTTCTGTTTTCAAAAAATAGAACAGCTTAAAATCTCTATTTTATATTTGTACTATATTTTAATTGTCCTTTTGATACAACACTATAAATTACATACATATATACATTTCTCCCTCTCCAGTGGGTAATTTACAACACAAATTCATAGAAATAACTCCATAGTAACAACTTATATCTTTTGTACCAAAGAGTAAAACACAAGAAGAGATAAAGTTTTTAAAAGGAAGAGGCTTTGTGAATATTTTCAGTTTACCATGAAATATCTCATTTAAACAGCTCATTTTTCTCCCCAGATTTTGTCACACAAGGTCTTGTTTGTTGCTTGACTCTGACTTTTTGAGGTCAATGCATTTCCATGCTGTTAGTCATGTAGACTTCACATCAGGGCATCAGCTGGTCTAATTGGCAGACTGTACACGGTGGCCAATAAAGCGAGGTACATTTGCATTTGCCTGTCCTGCTCATAGATCAAATAGGAGCATTTTGCAAACAGCAGTTACTCAGTGCTATCCTTCATGTCTTTGACATTTAAAGATCACAGAATCATAGAAAAGAATCCCACAATGATTTGAGTTGGAAGGGACCATTAAGGTTCCGACTCCCCAGCATGGGCAGGGACACCTTCCACTAAACCAGGCTCCATCCAACCTTGTCTTAAGTATTTCCAAGGGATGGGGTGTGCACAGCTTCTCTGGGCAACCTGTTACAGTTTCTCAACACCTTCACAGTAAAGAATTTTGTCCTGATATTTAACCTAAATTCAGCCTCTTTCACTTTAAAGCTATTATGCCTCTTTAAAGTCATTACCCCTCCTTGCTGCCCATCACAAACCCAAGAGAAAGATCTTGGGACTTTCTGCAGTCTGGCATTTGCAGTGGAGATTCCCCCTTCAACAGCTCCATTTGGGTGGAGGCATTGGCCCACCACCCAGGGCAGATGGTGCAGATCCAGTCACAGGTTCCTCTAGGTAAAAATGAAAGAAAACAAGTTAGTATAATTGTCATTATAATCACAGTTTAGGTTAAACTGATGTGCCCAGAGTGCAACTGGAAAGTATATCAAGTTCTCTTCTGCTAAGCGTCTACCTCTGAATCTCAATGCAGAAAAAATTCTCTCTGAATAAGAAAAGCAGGAAAGAAGGAGGGGAATTATTAGGGAAAAAAACCCCACAAAAACAAAAACAAAAAACAAAAAAGAAACAACAAATCCAAAACCAAACAAAATGGGAGGTGGCATTGGTGTTAAACAAAGCAAAATTCTTCTTTCATTTTTGCTGGCTGAAAAGCTTTTTGTCAGGGTGTAATACAATAGCTCAACTTTTTCATTCTAAGAAATCAGATAACTAAAAAATATTGTTCTACTCCTTTCCTCTATGCCCTAGAAATCAAAATAAGGTAGAGGTTTAGGGCGGTACACTGAACATAGTTTGAGGGTACTTTGCCCTGTGTAATCAAATAATAATAAATAATAATAATAATACTTGGGATTCTGTTTTCATCTTCCTTTTGGCAAAAGTGATGAGAGTTGGTTCCTTACCCAGCAGCTTATCTCAAAGGATTTAAAATTCACAATTGTCTTTCAAGCTATCATTTAAGCTTCACTGGTGGGACATGGGATGGAGTGTTGACATTATGGAATTCTTCAGATGAGAACCTACATTTTATTTTGTTTTATTTGATTTCATTCATTTTTCAGAATTGAAATGTCATGAGGATTAATTAAACAAATAAAATAAAATAAAACAAAATAAAATAAAATAAAACAAACAAACCAAAACACATTGATATTTCTGAAACTGGAAAATTTAATTTAGTGTTTCTGAACTAATCCAACACGGTTACTTTTTTGCCACTGAAATTTGTACATAAGTGGCTCTTCCATAAATGCCCCAGCCTTGTAGTCCCTATTCCAGTTGTACTAATTTCTAATTTATTTTCAAATTGGGACATTATAATGCAGCAGGATACTGGGCTGATCAGACACAGTTATATTTTTTCTTCATTAACATATGTTTGATATTTCTAATATTTCTTTTTTCATGGTTAATTTTTTTTCTACATGTAAATGGGTGTACTAAGACTTATATTGCTACTTACATTGAAGTAGAAAAGCTCTAAACATTTGTAGGTGACTGATCATGTATATGAAAAAGTGTATGAGGGTTATGTAAACAAATGGGAAAAATATTTGTCTTGCTATTCTTCAACATATTTTGTTATTCACAGCTGAATAACAAAATTATCCTTGCACTACATATTATCTTTATCTCATGACAGGCACTGTCTTCTCTACAGGAGAATGGAGAATATGAACTAGTTACTTACAGATACCAGCCCAGTTCAGGCTCTTAGGATCTGATCATCAGCATGAGACCTCAGGCTAAAGACAGAGAAGAGATGACATCTCCTATTCCATTCAACTTATATCTAAACACTGTTTAATAGTAATACATTGCCATTTACCCACTCTGAATTAATTCGTATTGGGTTCTATCTTGTGGTGGGAATAGAAACAGAGTGGAAAAAGACTATATCATAACAATATTCACTGAGAAAAGTAAAGGAAAGGGTAAAGGAAAGTAAAAGAGAAAGGAAACGTCTCCGGAAAGATCTACTGTGAGATATTCGGGTTCTGGTTATGCACCATTTCCACAGATTTTTCACACAAGCCAATAATTACAGACATAAGTAATTATATTTTGTTGCAATTCATTAAACTTTTTTCCCTCTGGAAAAAATAATAATTTCACAGAAAGAAAAAAATTTGCACAAGATTATCATTAAATAATATTAGAAAAGACACAAAATTATTTTAAAATAGATTCCAGATAATTCAATTTAAAAGACTCTCATTAGTATTGTAGATCAATCAATGCATTTTTGTATTTACAGTGACTCATGTGTAACTTCTATCTTCTCTTCCAGAATCTGACTTGTAAGATATGTTATTGGGAATGGAATTATAGTTGCAAATTATTAAAGTTGAAAGGAAGGAAAAAAAATCAGAGGCATTAAAAAAAAAAAAAGTTCATTCCACATCATATATTTATTTTGTATAGTGACAAGAGACTGCTCAGGAGTGAAGAAAAAGCTATTACATTTCAGCCTATGAAGCCCTCCAGACCTTACTTCTGTTCTCTCTTGGTTCCACTTGGTTCCTCTTGAAGCTATACCTTCCTTAAGTGGTTTTAAGTAGGACTAGCTTTAGGAAAAGCTGCCTATCAAACTTCCCATTATAAAGTCCGTTTAGAAATGGCAAAGAGCTCAACAATAAGAGAACAAAACAAAAAGCACAAATCCCACCATTCAGGATTGAGTCTCCAGAGATAGAGATATTATGAATGGCTTCACTGCTATTGCGTGCAATTAAACTCCTATTTTCACAGCACTTCCACTTTCCACAACATGGCATTTCCACAACACAGAAGTGTTGTGCTCTCTATTTACCTAACCTGGAGTAATTCTTTATAGCTTGATGAAAATTTGAAATACAAATTCCAAGAAGCCATGGTCTGGACAGAGGTAGTAATTTTTCAAAGGAGAAGCATCTCCCTTGAAATCATGGAAATTTTGTCCCTCTCTCCTCCTACTTCCTTTCCTTCACTGAATAAATTCAACTTACTCTGATATCAGCTTACTGAGTAAGCCCAAGACAGTGAAATCTTATGACATCAGTCCAATTAGGTAAATGTCCAAGAGTACATCTCCTTGAATGAAAAATTAGCCCTTTAAAAAATTTTTACAGTATTCTTTGGTTTTTCAAAAACCAAACAATTCACACAGGTTTTCCATCTTTATTTTTTGTTCAGTTTCTGGAAAATGGGATATACTTTCTTTAAAACAAAAAGCAAATACAGGTAATTAACTTGCCTGAATCCTTAAGACTGTCTCTTCAAGTCATTCTAGCATGTACAGATATATCCATAAAATATGATTGATCACTATATTTCAGGTTTATATTTTAAAAAAGTAAATAAATATCATGTTATAGTTGGCTGATCAATACAAGTTTTAAATTATATAGATATTTTAATTCCAAATTTATTATGCTCTTA
Source organism: Lonchura striata (assembly GCF_050655825.1). Lineage (NCBI taxonomy): Eukaryota > Metazoa > Chordata > Aves > Passeriformes > Estrildidae > Lonchura > Lonchura striata. The sequence continues at coordinate 102,736,737 of NC_140704.1, forward strand.
CCTCTAAGCAAACACCTAATTTAGGCTCTATGTTTTGGATGGATAAAAATCCTATTTTAAATTTCAATAAAGACAGTGAAAGAAAATGCTCCAAACAGGTTAACTGTATTTTTTAGTTCCCGCTTTCTCTATAGCAATTCATTTATTTGGTAATTAAAAATTCACTCAACCCCTCCAAACCTCCTGAAAGGTTTTGCTTAGGTAATGAGTAGTTATTCTGCTGAACTCTCCCATTTAGCTGAGGTCCCTCTCTAGAGGAAATATCATGGTCTGTGAGATCAGGAAAGAGCTAACCAGGTACAAATTTTCCTTCATAGATGACAGTCCAAATTATTTAATCTAATATTAATATTTAAAATCCTGCTAAGCATTAACAGGTGCCTATACAAAGAGAAGCAGAGACTGTTTATCACATGAGAACATTGTACTGGGAATAAGTATGTGTTTTCTTATGAGTTAGAAAATTTTTCTCATAATTGTGTGAATCAGCCTTCATTTGGCTTCTTTTTTAAGGGGCAGCCTATACAACTAGCTTTAGCTTTTTTCTTACAGCTGCATACTACCTTCACCTTGTCAAAAACCTAGCCATTGTTCTGGCCAGTCCCCTTCATCAGTTCTTCAGTAAGCATTTCCAAGAAATTTCTATTTTTGATTGCTTCCTAGTGTTCATTTATGTTTGCTTCACATGGCACATCTTACTTAGATTATAACCTGTGACAAGATCCAACATTCTCAGTAAATGAGAATATCTTGTTTACCAACTGTCAACAGTAGGTTTTATATATCTTGGTCTAGTTAATTCTACCTTGGTGAATGAACTGCCACTCCCTCTCTATTAGTAGAAAGTCAGTGAGAAGCATAGTTCATAGAAAAGCTGTTTTTTTTCCAGGTGGTAAGTGGTAGCATGTATCTGAATTCCAATTACAGTTCTTCAATTTCCAGAACTTAGGAGAGTGTCTATCTCTTCTTCACATTTTTCTGGTTTGCTCTACCTCAGTCTGTACAGAGCTGATATCAGAACATGAATAGACAGTAAATTCTCACTAAACATTCTCACTAAGTAGCAGCTTTCACCAAACATACTTGTTTCTTAAAACAAGCAAACAAAAAAGCAAACAAAAAATGAAGCCTGATGTAGAAGATTTGAAGATGTGATCTTAGTACATTTTAATTCCCTCACTCAAATTTAATGTCAAGATTTAGACAAATCAAATTTTTTCTAACAGAGGAAAAAATGCTTGAAGTAAGAGCAGCAGAAGTAAATCTCTGACAGCTTGTTTTTGATCTAATAAGTTCATGAATAATTAAATAATGTAATAATGTGTACAAGGAACAAAGTAGTATCAAAGAACCTCAAACTGTATAACATTATGATGTTTGATTTGATTTGAGGAAAAAAAAAACTAGCTGATCTATCTACCTCTAAAGCTAAAACTATATATAAATTGATAAACTGTATTAATTTCCAGCCCGATACAGAAATTATGTAACCTATACTAAAGTCATTAGAATGAGATAATCCTCAAGAAGTTTTCAGGAGATCATCCTTTAAAATACTCACAAATGATTCTGAATAATCTTACAAAAATCCAGCTGCTCAGATAATTTACATAATACTTTCCTATAGAGAACAAGTCCTTCTGACTCTGTCAGGATGGACATGATGGGTGGACAGTTTTCCTGTTATTTCAAGCCCATCCAATTCAAGTTTTAAAGCCTTTGATATGAGAGGGGGCTTGTGTTTATTTGGTAGATGTTAATTTGACCTTGACATCTAGATGTAAATACATTAAATAGGGATTCAGCAATAGCCAAGGCACCAGAGTTCGCATCTGCATCAACCAGAACTGTTCCCTTTGCAGACCATGGTCTCATCATGTTGTTTTATAGCATTGCCCATGCTAAAGAGTCACATTTCCTCATATGTCATCTCTCGTGTCCAGCCCATGAAACCCCTGAACATCTGACTAAGATCTGCAAAGTTGTTCATAACTTATTTAATTAAAAAAAAAAAAAAAGAAAGAAGAAGAAAGAAAAGGTACAACATACATGACAGAGGTACAGACAAGAAGTTTTTCATTTCCACCTAGAAAGAGTTGTTAAATTTTCTGAGGCTATATGAGGAAGAAGAAAAGGGGACAGAGAATTTTCTTGAGATGGGTGGCTTAGAGCTTTTTTAGTTTAAGTTTTATCATTAACAGGACACATTATGTCTGAAAAAATATTTTTTTTTCCCATTTAGGATTTCTCAGAAATCTTCTTGGCCTGGAGCTATAACTGATGTAGCACTAGACTCTAAATTATCCCACCACAAACATGTCTTCCAAAATAATTACTGAAGTTCTACTGCATTACACAGTTCTTGTTTTTTACCAAATATCCTAATTTTTTTAAAAGCACAATGAGTATTTGAATTATTGCTCAAAATTTCCTAAATTGACTTAAAATAAAAGCTGATGTCTACAAAAAATTATTCCATTATTATTGCATAATTATTCCACAGAATTTGTAGGTGGGGTTTGTGGTTTTTGAAATTGTATTTTTTTTTTACTATAAAACCCCAACACTAGCTAGTAGATAAAATTCAATTTTCACACAGAATTATAACAAAAGAACAAGCATTCATTTAATGTCTCTAGAAACATGTAAGGAGATAAACCAATATCTTGGGTATATTTTTTTTTTACTCAGTGTGAAGAGTGCATGATTCTTGAAACTAAATTATTTGGTGGAAAAAAAATGGCCAGAGGGCAAAACCCAGACTATAGAAACTCTTTTCTTTGACTAACTTTTGTGACTGCTCTAAACTGGCCACTTTTTTCCCTGACTAATCTCTAAACAGAGGACATATCCCTTTCACTTGCAAAATGCTCTCACACAAAATAAATTACCTTCCCACCACCCTGATTACTTGCCAGGGAGTACTTTATTTTTCCACTAGGAAGAAGAAAATCAGCTTGTATTTTCCTTGCTAGAGCCTTCTGCATTTTAATTCTGGACTCTGAATGAACATCAGAGAGGCTTTATGATGTTTTGCACAAAAGTGCCTGTGTTCATAGTTTTACTCAGGGCACCCAAAATAGCATGCAGTAAGCAGTGTCATACTGTGAGTTTTCAAAAGTAAAAGCAGAACTGACTTATACTGGCAGGAAGCTGTAACTCCTAGAGCTTTCTGCGGATTTGTGAAGTAAAACAGGACTTCTTACTTCTCTGCATCCCATGTTTTATGCAACTTTTGCAATATCTATTCCTTTAATCCTCTAGAAGGCCCTGAAGTTACACAGGTAAGATATGTCTCTGTTTATTATTTTTTTAAATTTATTATATTCTAAAATCAAACTTAAAACATTTATCTGGGTGCCTCTAGTGCAAAAGACACAAAAGGCAAAAACAAACCCAGGAGGCCCTCAAAACCTCTAGAAAGAGAGATCTGCTTTTGTTGTTTCTTCAGAGTCCACTGTCTAACTTCTATATCTGTGAAATTACAAATTTATAAATTGGATTTACCCGAAGAAATACTCAGTTTGCTTGTTTTGTGTTCAATCATTGTGTTCATCTGTTTTTTGCAAGACCCCCAGCTCTGACAGAATGCTTGTGATTGCTTCAGTTGCACTTATGCAAGTGATTGTCATGAATGTGTGCCTACAATTTTTGAGGGTGGCATCAAGAGTGAAAATTCTCCTGTTTTAAAGGAATTCCTTGTCTTGTTACTCTTCACTCCAGAAACAGAATTAGTATCTCTTTTTTCTTGTTTTCATTCATATTTCTGTTTCCATTTCTTTTTATAATCTCCCAGCTAGCAATTGCCAAGTCTTTCAGACCACAGAAAATGTGTGCCTACACTTTTGTCAGATCTTGAGTGTGAAATGGCAATTTCTTAACAAGTGAGTTTTACAAAGAACAGTGCATTACATACAGAGGCAAAATATTTGCATTGCATATTTCTTTTGTAACACTTCAATTAGGGCGTATAGCTACAATTTATTTTTAAAGTTCAGACTCTTCAAATCGACTGTAACCAAAAAACATACAGTAAAGTATAGCCCAGAGATATTTAATAGTTGTTGATTTGTTATTGAAATACTGAGTGTCTGTCAACTTGTTCATTTCTGCAAATTATTTTGCTATGAAACTGATGGGAATTACCCACCTTTTGCATTATAATATTATTTTTTATAGACTGTTACTTTGTATCAGTTATGGTGCAAAAGTGCAAAAGCACTTCAGATAAACTACTTTTATTTTATACCTGGATGAATTTGCACTATGGTGCAAAAATTGATTTGTGGACTTAGTTTTTGGAGTTATGAAGATACATTTCAATGTTCAGCATTTTTCTGTTGGAAGTGGTGAGCCAAGTACTTACATGAAATGAATATAGGGCTGTGACAGGAGCTTAGACTTTCTGCATTTTTACAGAATAAAAAATGCATCAATGAAAGAGCTAGATAACGAAAATCTATTCTTGGACTTATTTCAAGGTAATGAAGAGAGGATGAGAGAGGGCCTGCCTACAAAATACTCAAAGAAAAGTAGTTTAAATTTAAAGAACAAAGTCACAAATCTACTGTGGAAAGCCATGCATAATTAGAAGCAAAATTTAACTTCTTTTACCCAGTGTAAGGTAATTTATGCAACTATAATGCACACTTTATATTCAAAACTTAAAAATGTATAGTATCCTAAAAATGAAGTCTATATACTTTCACGTGTCAGAATGTTTTACAATTGCTGATATGAAGTAGTTTTTAGACTGTATCAGCACAATTTTATATTGAAATAAGAAAATAATATATGCTATACAGGCATATTTTAATGATATCTGTGGTTTAAGCTATTGTTGCTTTTCATCATTGCACTTTGGTTTATTTGGTTTGATAAATTTTATGTATATATTTTGGATGAAATTTCCATTATGTTGTCTTTTCATCATATTTTCTAAAAATATAAATGGAATCCTCTTGTTTAGCTTAATCAGAAAGATTTGGCTATTTCTTAAATGAGTTTAATTTATAAGATAACTTTGCCAACAGATCTAACAATACAATAGATAACACTGATTTAAAATATTGGATATTTTTAGCTAAAAAACATTATTTTCCTTTTACTTTGTAAGTCGCAGAAAGCTTTGATTTTTACCACAGGCAGTAGAGATAGGTTCCACCACAGTTCCTTAACTTTTTTCAATTTCAACTGTGTTGCAACCCCTTTGATGCCAAAGGGAGTGAGATGTGTCACAATATTTTTCCTATCCGTCCTTCTTTATCCAACAACATATTTGTTTCTGCAAATGGATGAAACAAAGGGCCAGAGAGTGTCTATGGCCATCTCAGCTATCCTGGTTATCCACTGCAGACCCTGCTAAGCAGACATGGTACACATCCATTGCAGAGGAAGCTGAAGTGGCTCAAGACCACATGGGACAGACCAGGGGACAAAATTCTGCTGTGGATACACACGTCAAGGTCTCTTCTCTGCATGTGCATTGCCTGCAGCACAAAAGAAATTGCAGTTGCTGCTGCTAACAAGATGTAACTGCTAACAATGTTTGCAAAAGAACATTTCTCCCAGGCTTTTTATTAGGGACACAAACATAGCAAGGACGATGGTATTAAATTAGAATCTTTCAATCTTAGGCCACTGACCTAACTGTTAAAGCAAACTTCTTCTTAGAAAACATAATTAAGGAAAGAGGGATATTTAATTAACATAAAAATATAAGGAAAAAAAGAAAGTAAAACTTAAGTAACAGACTTTGTGTCTGCAAATACAGCATTGAAGTTAAAAATATGATACCTGAAGATTGCTAAGGCTATCTTGAGGGAGAACTCTAACACATGTACTCTGATACAATGTTAAATTTTTGGAGGGAAAACTCTTTTTTGCATTGGCATTCTATATATATTTTTTTTTTAATAACTAGGAAACAACTGCTGTTGCAACTTTAAAATTGTTCATTAAACATTAGAGGAAGCATAAGATGTCATTCAACATTTTACTTTTTACACATAATTTTGACACCTTGGAAGCCAGAAGACATCCTAGTAGTGTAAATTAAAAAATATAAGTAACAAAAGAATAAGAGAATTGTGTGACTGAATACTATTTTTAGTATTTAATGGGATTAAAATGTAACCAGATCTGCAAAATAAGCCTACAAATTTTTTCAGTATTTTACAGATCTTTTAGACAGTGTTAAATAAAATAGAAAATCCAAGTTCTTGAAGTTTTATTTTGCTTAAAAATTTTCTGTTTAAGACTGGGTTTACAAGCATATTAAGCAATAATAGACATTATTGTTATGTTAACAAATATTTTGTATGCTCTGTGCTCATTGTCATGCAGCATAAAGAAGGTTTGAGGCTTTTCATTGTTAGCATTTGGATGGTGTCATTAAAATGATAAGTTTTCTTTAACTACCAAGATTACAAAAATGAAAAGGAATTTAAAGAGACAATGCTTGTCAAATGGTAAATACACTGGGTTACACACTCCTTTCTCGAGAACCTTTTCAGAAAGGTGAACAGGATATCGAGGGTATGTAGAGAATATCAACCTCCTGTGATTCATAAGTTTAGGTGGGATAATGTAATCTGTCAAAACTGCTTAATAAAAAAAAAGCGAATCAAAAAGTGTTTTAATAAAGCTATATTTATTTAGCATCTCTTTAACAACTTAAAATTGTTAAATGAGATCTATACACCCCAGCAGAATTTATCAGGAAATGGAACAAAGATCTATACGTGAATTTGCTTTGAAAAGAGATTGTGGTTTCCTGGATGCAGTCGCAAGTGAACATAGCTCACTCCCTAGGACTCTGCCCACTCCATGGGTAAGACTAAACCAAAATTAAAACACATATGACTCCTTGTTAAATAAATCTGTGATTCATAATTCTGTGATTTCTGGAGATTTGATACACTCTGAAAATCTCAAGAAATCTGCCAACAAACATCGTTAATAAAAATCATAACACAGCTGCTTGTAAGAATTTATATAATGCAAAATACTCTAAATATTTTCTGCATCTTTTTTGGTCACTGAAAATAGCTATACAGCACACATGCTGTTACCCATGCTCTGAGTTACATGTTGGCATCAGCCCATATGTGCAAACTGGTGGAGAAGCTCCCTAGCGCCTTGATGCATTGTCAGGTATTTTTGAGTAGATGAAAACAAACAAAATTTAGGAGCAGCCCTAACTTTTCCTGCCCTTTTGACTTACCCATTTGAAGCAATATTAAATGTGATGGTTTTTTTCTCTACATGGAGTAGATTCCTTCTCTCATTCACACTTCAGGTGAAAAACACAAAAAAGAGGTCATTGTCCATGAGCCATTATAATATGTCACACTCAGAACATCCTTTCCAGGCACTTTAGCATCCCCATGGATCCTGCAGAAAAATTCAGGAATAGAAAACAGAGGAGGGAGTGTGCCAACATAATGTAAACTGTAAACCTTCCATCTTTGCTAACAAATTAGAGAACAGTGCTGCTTTCAATTGCTGCCCAGCTTAACTTGAAACAACTGATTTCTCACTCCTCTGTGAGATGCAGATAGTCGTTGGAGAACATTAAGGGCATTGCTGGTGCTGTTTTTATGTATCAGTGTGATGTATATTGACTAGGCCAAAATTTACTCTTAACAGTAATTCCCAGTAGTAGAAGAGCTAGAATGATTTATGTTACTTTATATCTCACGAGATACTCCTGGAAAATAAAAAGATGTTTCCAGACAAATTAAGACGACAACTAGTCTTACAGAACGAAAATGTGCTAAGTGTATTGGTTTTCCCCTAACATCAAATTTAACATATAAATTGAATTGGTTTCAAATGCCAGGTCATCAGATAGTTGGCATACATGGCTATTTTCATAAAAGACTGACCCAGAAAATGTATAAATATCATTTGGAAATGTCACATAGAGATAAACCATGATGATTGCTCGGCTTTTCATATGCACTCTTTCAGGGGCATGCAAAAGTTACAAAATTAGACCCATTTTCTGATCCCTCACTTGTAATTTTCTTTACTCGATTCTTTATCTCAACTATTTTGTTAAGTGATCATATTAAGGAAAATATTTTCCACTTAAAGATTGCAGAAAAACAGAGCTTAGACTTAAAGACTGTCACAGCATAAGGCCAATTTCACAGTGTGCAGAATAAATGGGCCCAAGTACCTGAACATTTTAATCAGAGCTATATGAAATTTTATGAGTGACATTACCACTCTAGCCTGAAGTCTGGGGCAGTGGCAGTGATGCTGCCCTCCAGGAAGAAATTCAGGCAAGTCAACAGAGCAGTCTCTGTGGGAGACAGAGGGGAGTGCCTCCTCCATGTAATTCTCTGAGCAGCCCCAGCCCCATCAATTACTGGTCCCATGGGGGATATCTGGCAGGGATTCCCCATTCCAACACTCAGCACTCTGCACCAGCCCATGACTGCAGTTGTGTCTGGGATTTTCAGAGCTTTTCTCCTCTGCTGGCGGCTCCTGCAGAGCAGCACCACAAACTGCTTACACCTGAGCCATCCTCAGGTGACAGTCCAAGACTGGATCTTGAAGGATCCTCATTTGATGGGCAGACCTAGTTCCACCACCACCATCTGAAAGACCCAGACATGTGTGCTCTTAGTAATGGAGCACTAACGAAAAAATATAAGATTCCATTACACTGAGTCCCTAAAGAGCAAACCTAAAATTAACTAACTTAAACCACCTCCAAATAATTAAGTATTAAAAAATAGTTATTTTCAGTGAATAATATTGCTTATTTCCCCTCAAAATGAAATTATTCTCTCAGAAGAGAAGAAAATTGAAAGCATGAACTTACTCCCAAATGTAGTGTCTACAAGTACAGTACAGTTGCATGCATGAAACTTTCAAAGAAACTCTGAAATAAAAATTTATATTCACATTTGCCACCTATATTGCACAAACTGCAAAAAATAAATAATTCAGAGATGTGAATTACTGTTAAGTTGTCATAAATCATGGATTTTTGCTTTTCCCTCTATTGGGTTTTTGTAGTGTAGTTTTCCTGTTTATTCCTTTTTTCTTTTTTTCTTTTTTTTCTGATAGATAACCTCTTCAGAATAATAGCTGATTTCCAAGTGGAGAAATACTGTTTAAGTCTGAGCTACTACAGTCTGATTCAGCCTATTTTGTTTCAAATGAAAACTAGACAGCACAGCAAAAACTGTTGCATCATAAAAATGATAGAGTGTATTCTTGAGTATTACTAATCATAAATGTCAAAGGGAGTAAAAAGCACACTATTTCAGTAGGATATCTGAAGATAAACTCTCTTGGAACTATTTCAGTGGCCTTCCACTGGCAGCAACTTCAGATTTCTAGAAATTCATAATTGTTGCCTGTAGGCTTTCTTTTTTTTATGTCTGGCTATGTTGGAGCAATGCTGACTGTAGCCAAACCAGGGAAATGAGGTGATCCTACAGAACATATTGTTAATAGAATAAATTAATTTAAGTGAAAGACTGCACTCATATTTACCTCTAGTGCATGAAAAATGAGATAATTTTAATGTATATTTGACAAAATCACTATAAAGTGAGGTAATAAAACTTCATTTTGTTTTGATGTTTTCTCATATCCAAAAGAGATATGCTTTTTTCTTTCTACTTGACATAGCGGTTAGGATTTATATGTTGGTATGATACCATTAATACTATGACATTATGATCATATTGATCATAAATCTTAGTAATCATATGGAAAAAAAACATTCTGGTGATCAGCTGCATTAAGCAGGGATTAAAATGTGTGAGAAAAAGTTTCCTGAAGTTTTTTGTTTATCTATTTTTAAATATACTGAAAAAAAAAAAAAAAAAAGAAATGCCAACTTCTTAGGATAACATTATTCCTTTTGCTCAATTTAGGAAAAAAATGGTCTAAAAAAAAAGGGCTAGAGGAACTTGTGACTTGCCTGTAGATGTCTTTAAGTAACTTATTACCTTAGGTTAATTGCCAAGATTCTCTCTGGACAGAATGATGGTGTTTTAGATTCAATATGCTGCTTACCTTTCTTACAATGCTGTTAAGCACAGATACTTTTCTCTTTCCATAGACTATTTAGGAAGACTTCATTGGACATTACTAAGTCTTTAACTTTCAGGTGTTTACATTAATAAATGCCATCTCAAGAAAACATGAGTCCCTCAGGCTCTGTATTATTAAAAGCAAAAATGTAATCTAGGCCATAAAGAGTAAACACTCGCATGAAAAAATTAGATAAATTCTTGGGTTATTACCAGGCCTATAATATCTATAAGTTCACTATAAAGACTGTAACATTTCATCTTGTAATCACTGTTTTTCAATAAAAGAACTTTATTTCATATTATGCTCCCTTCTTCTGGTGATAAAATTAATTTTATACCTCATTTAGCAGCTGTATTTAGCAGAAAATCATTGTAGCAGAAGAAATAATTTGTACAAACAATTCTAATAAAGGTAAAGTAATTAATTAAAAAGGTAACAAGGAAAGCTAGAAAGAGGAAAAAAAGGCAAAGCTAAACATTTTGGACAGTGTAGCTTTGGCCAAGGCTCTGCTAAATCTTGTTAAAATGACGGTGGGTACTGAGGAGAAGCATGGGATGTTTTTCACTCAGCAAAAACTGTGAATAAGTTTGATTTAACTGAGGCTGAGAGGCTGCAAATTGATTTCTTGATTCATTTAGGACACAGTCAGGGGCAGCATACAGAAAACCCCGGAGAGAAGAGGACAGCATTATTGTTTCCTTCCTTAATAGGTGTAAAAGGTTGGAACTCTGTCAAGTGGCAGCAAGTTCATCTCTGTAAAAGACACTGCGAGGTATTTGCCCATCAGACACATCGATTGCTTGATGCGAGCCTGAACCCTGGGTGACAGCCTCAGCAGCTGCCGGGGGCTCGCTGCCTCGCAGGGCTGGGGAAGGAGATATCCGGGGATAACCGGGGATGAGAGGGATGCTGAGCCAGCCCAGCCCTGATGCCAGTCAGGGCTCAGGCGCTCAGCCCACGGCTGCGCTGCTGACAAACCACGGGGGATGGTTTTATCAGCCACAGCCTTCTCCGGCTCGCCCGGCACTGCTTCATGAGCTTAAGAGTTAGATAAAGATTAGTTTGAAATCAATTCACAATTAATGAAAGCTCAGTTAAATTAAAAAAAAAAAAGATTAAATGTGTATGTTCGCACATCTCTCTCTCAAGAGAGGAAATTAATTTGAAGAAAACAAGTTTTGAAAATCTCAGGCACTAAACTACATGGTTTTCACATAGAAACCCCACTATTTTTATTTTTAAATACCAAGATATTTATAAAAAATGGTCATAAAATGCAATTGAAACTTTCTGTATTAAAAAACATTAATTCAAGTATCTGGCACTGAAGACAAAAAACCTTAAAGACGTTAAGAGAGCATACCTCAACAGTAATTTTTTTAGGTATTCAGTTCTACTTCACTAGGCAACTAGTTATTGATACATAATAATAGTTTACCACTATTTACCATTTAAAATAGTTACATATAAATGTGTAAAAGAAAAGTAAACTGATAGCATTTCCATTAAACCACGTACAAGCTGCTTAGTTTACAAAGATAAATTGGAGTTTGTTTTGGTTCTTTAAAGGCTACAACCTGTATGTACAGAAATAGTCCACCAGAGATCTTACTGGCATGTAAAAAAGCAATACCTCTAGTGTTGCAATCTATTTTTGACTTTGAACTTCTGAACTATTAAAAAAATTTAGACTATTTCTGTATAGATGTTTATATGTTCATGTGTTGTTTTCCAATAGTTATAATGTACTCTAACTCTACCATTTCTACATCTATGATAAAGAAAACAGCTTACAATTAGAGCAGGGAAGTTTTTGGCATGGGTTCAGATTACTTTGCCATTTTCTGATTCCAGTAAACACAACCCATAGAGCTCAATTTATTCCATTGAACTCAACCTAGTCAAAGATCAGGAAAATCAGGAAATATATTGGTTATCAGATGGATAAAGGACTTAAACTCCAAGTACTTTCTACTTTGTGTCAAATGTATTTCACTTAGGAAAATGTGCTAAAATAAAAAAAAATATGTTACCTTGAAATAACAATTTTCTTTCAGTTTTTTTGATCCCTCTGCTTCCTCAGCAGAAATAAATCCCATCATTTAGGTGATATTGTTCAGGCATTCTGAAGAGGAATGAGCATTTGGATTTATATGTAGTGATGCTGGAAGTAGTTCTAAAACCTTGTATTAAAGATGCTCACGAAACTCAACACTGTACAAGAAAAAGTCCTGGGACAAGAGATTAACCTTAGCCTTCAAAATAAACCATCTTTATGAAGGAGTTGAAGCCATAAAACATATAAGCATGATAGTCACTCTCCTACCTTATCAGACATTTTCTTCCTTCAAACCTTCTATGGTACAAGTAGTAAATAACCTGGCAAAAAAAAAAAAAAAAAAAAGCTTTTTGTTTTGTTTTGTTTTGTTTTGCTTTTTTTCCTTATAGTTTGTTCAACTCAAAACATACAATTTCTCCACTGAAAGAACAAGTGGGTTTGACAGAGGGAAGCAAAGGTATCTGAGGTAATGAGAGGGAAAAAGCAGACTACTGAAAACAGCTGTTAAACTGTAAGGTATGAACTGCAAATTATTCTTTAAGAAGATTGCAGAAGAGCATCGTGGTCCTCTGTTGGGATAAAAAGAGAGCTCTTAAAATTCATTTACCATTAACTACAATTCCCCTCTTGAATTCTCAATATAGAACAATGTTCTACTGAGAGCCAGTGGAAGTGCTCTTCAAGGTGAAGTGCTTTCATTACAGATGAATTATGTGCCCTGTATATTAAATCAGTAGCTGTTTCCACAAAGATTATAATTCCAAATAGACTGTTCTGCAAGAATCGTGAAAATAGATCATATTTTATTTTAAGTTTACCTTTTCACAAAGCCTATTGAGTCTCTACTTGATCCTAGCTGCAAATAGTTCAGCATCCAGCTTGATACCAATATTTGAAAAAAAATCAAGTGGTGTGAGCCATACAAAAAATGTCTACCCTCTTTTTTTTTTTTATATGAACTAACTGGATCTTTATGAGACAATTTTTTCTTTTCTCATTCTCTTCCACAGAGAAAAATAATCTATTGAAAATTTTAGATAATTTACTTAACTTTGAAATTTTCAACCTTGAAATAGCTCAGCGTTCAATCATTTTCTCAAGATAAAATGTTTTGTTCAAGCATATTTAAATTTTAAGCTGTAGTACTTCTGTATTTTCTTATTTTAAATATTGCTGTTTGTATTCTGTACAATTCATTGTCTATCAAGAGAAGGAAATAGCAAGACATCCCAAAAGACAAGTTCAGATGATCTAAAATCCTTTATCTATTCCCTGTCCTAGCTGGCATGTTGCCTCTTTACTCTTGGAGGTTGTATGTGAATGCTTCATACATTTGTCTCCTTTAGTTTTACCTAATCCTTCCTGACACCATTTCAGCAATGGGTAGAATCAACACACTAGATTTATTCATTACTCTGCAGAGTAGAGCTTATTTTAATGTTCTACTAAGAAAACTTGAAACCCTTGTATTTATTTTTTTGGAAAATGACACTTTCTACCCAGCGGGGATTTTTTGTTTTGTTTTCACATTGCTATGCTGGCTCTCTTAGCATGGATAATGGCCCTGGCCCCTTCCCAAAGAGGGGGATTTCTGTGCTGTGTTTAAGATTCCATAGCACTGTGCCAATATCCCGTCCCTGCTTCTGCTCCTTTGATACTGCACAGAGAAGGTGAAATAGTACAATAACATAATCAGCATTAGCAATGTATATTTGGAGTCATATTTCAGTTAGGGCCAAGGAGGTCACAAAAGTAATTTGAAGGAAAATGAGAGTGAAAATGTACAGAATTTACTTTCCTGGCTGACAGGAATTGGCAATAACAGCACAAATTCAAGACTAATATTTTTATTGCCCTTTTGTTTACATGTTTCCCTGTAGCAAAACCATGAGACCAGGGAGTAATCCCAGTTTATCTCTGCTTGAATTTTCAGTCAGTTGTCTAGATACTTTAATCTGATTTTTATTTAAACAAAGGCCTTGTGAAATTATGAAGCACTACCAAATGAAGTTTCAATGAAAATTATGTAAGCACATATCTGTATTTTGAAAATACCGTCCTTTTATTACACTGACATATATGATGGAAAGTGATGAATTAGACACTAGGTTCCTGAGTGGTCTTGTAATTCTGAGTGTCCAGAGGACAGATAATTTTGTTAAAATTAATGCTTACAGTGGAAGGCTTACTAGGCTATAGCACATAAAATGTGAAGTTCATATGCTCCGTAACAGAAAAAAAAATTTTTTTGAGAGAAAAAAATACCAAAAGCACATGGCCAAAGGAAACCCAAACTCATATATATATGTTAAATGTTCAGAATTAGAGGATATTTTCTGTAAGAGACCCCTAATAATTCAACAGTGTGTTGAATAGCAGTGGAGGTTGGAAAAGGGAGATGAAAGAAAACTTATCATTAAGGCAACTGCCTATGGCATCTCACAATTCATGAGAACTTCCTGAACAAAAATCACAAAAAAAACAAAGCCTCCTGTTATAATATGGAGAAACAAAGAAATTTATGATAGTGGCATGTCTAGCTGCTCCCTGTTTTCTTTGATTGCAGGTAACAGTCTTTTTATTTGTCTGAATAGTTTTTCATGCCATGTTGCATTTCATGTCATTTATCTACAGTTTACAAGTCTTGAGCAAAAAACTGTGAAAGGACCCAAGACACTGGAATGTTAGGAGATAGCTGGAATGACAAAAAAATGTAAATACAAGGATAAAATATGATTGTATGATTAGCTCCCATCCCAGAAGAAATACAAATGTCAATCTGCTCTTCAAATTAAATGTGCATGGTAGATTTTCAGGCTCAATATCTTATTGAAATCTGGAATATAAATTAAAATACCAGAAAAGAATAAATAAAGCAACATAAAATGAAATAAAGCTGTAGTAGTAATTCCCCCATGAGCTGTTTTTTTTTTTTTTCACTTACAAGATTAAAATAAATAACTCATTAATTCAGGAACCTCATGAAAAAGACCTACAGAATTCATTACGCAAGGGAATTAAATTATATAGAATTTTTTTTAAGACTCTTGAAGTTATTGGTAGACTCAATGATTAAAATATCTCTACACATTTATTAGTGCAATGGTCCCAAAGAATGTTTATTATATTTATATTTACCAATGCTATTTAGGAAATTTGCATTGCAGCAGGCCTGGTTTATGATTTCACTCTACCCAGTCACTAAATATGGCATAAAGAAGAAGGTGTAGGGAAGGAGGGCAAAATTAAACAGACAGAAAAAAAAGAAATCTGTTATTGTTCTGTTAGTGGGTGATCTCAAATCAATTTTAGGTAAAAGATTTTCAGTTTGTGATCAGGAAGCTGAGAAGCAAGAAATTGTCTGGAGTAAGCAAATATATAGTTTCTTTCATTATTTTTTTCCACATCCATCTTGACACAACCCAGCCCAATTGTTGATTATTCCATACTCTTAATCCAAAATGATGTAGTGCCCCTCAGTAAAACTTGCTGCCCATGACAAAATTATGTGATTCATAACACATCTTTCAACAGACTTCTTCAGTTTTGCTGTACCACATTTTGTTACCTCAGCACTGTTACTGCAAATTACATTTGTGAACCGTAAATAACAATTGATGCCAGTCCCATTGTTTTCACTAGATTGAAAAATTCCAACTGTGCCATCATCTTTTTCTGTTAAATCTACATGGCCTTTATGAACCTTAACTGCTCAGTTAGAGGGATTTTTTTCAAAATAAATTCTTAATACGCTAATAGCATAACTCATAGCCTCTCTTAACATGGAAAAAACTACTTTCACCACATCCAGGTTCCTCTTCCTTTTCATGCCACTTGGCTTTTTGATTGGCTTAATAGCCCACACACAAATAGTTTTGATACAGCATGGGGCAATCAAAGCTCATTTTTCACTAACTAAGGAACTGACACTTATTTATTAAATATAGAATCCATTGACTTTTTAGACCTAAATAATTTAAGCCCATTACTACCTGCAGGATATGAGTTCTGTCTTATATAAACTAGGGAATTATGTCTTTTTCCATTGAGTTACTATGGCAACTTCATGGACTTCCCAGTTTCTGTTGGCTTGCAATGAATTAAAGTCAGAAACACAGACAGACTCCTGAAAGAAGGAAAATTATGTAGATGAAGTTGCTTTTAAATAGTGAGCTATCCATAAAAACTATTACAGTAATTTCTTTTATAAGAACTTATTTTGGGGGCAAATTATGATTTAGTGAATCACTATATCTCTGAAAGTTCATGCATCTTCATACATTTATATGCATTGAAGTTATCTAATTGGCTTCACAGGAACCAAATAAAGCTCCATAGCCTGATGAAGGTAAGGAAAACTCTACAAAGCAGGAATGTTGATGCCCATGTCCAGGGCCAAGAAGTGGTTTTCAAGAGGCTTGAAAAGTATCCACTCATTAATGAACCCTGAAGCACTATTTCTTCAATACTTATTTCCATGCATCTCTGTGAAGGGATTAACTTTAAAAGAAGTACCTAAAGCCTTGCACATCTCTTTTAAGAAATACATGTGTGCATTGATGAAGAGGTGTCATATCTCCTGTCTTGAGATTTTATTAAAACATTATTTCCCAGAGGAAATTCCCCCATGTGTCTTACAAACCTAGTAATTAAAGCAGTGAGAGATACAAATTCCAATCCATGCTTTTCCTTTCTGCTCTTCTCCATGAGTTGCTGTTTTAATTTACAGAGTCATATAAAAGTTACCAATAAAAAGTGGTAACTGTCTGGCAGAAATAGTCCTCGTCATATTTTGCCAAATTAGAACCATAAGTCTCTAATTTTTATAGGCAAGTTTGCAAGGTGAATAATTGATTTTTATACAGTCTCTTCTACTTAAGAAAATCAATAGAGATAATGATATTAAATTAGTTGTATAAAGTCAATTTTACTCTTAATATATTTTTAAATTTCATTTAGTTTGGTATTGGTAGGTTTCCCAGGTTTTTTTTTTTTTTGTTTTCAGTTTTTTGAGTTTTTTTAATGTTTACATTGCTACCTTAAAAAAAAAAAAATCTACATTTTTACTCTGTTTCTTTATCCAGAATTTTTTCTCAGGAAATTAATATTTCACCTTTACTCATTCTTATCCTGAAGCTGTTAGCTTTCTTTAACATGCATAATTATTGAACAAATTGGCTATTTGCAACTTAATTAAACTCCCATACCTTCTGCCTTCTACATGTCAATACAGCATTTCATGGCTCTTTGAAATCTTCTCAGATTATCTTTTCCACAATCCCTGCTCCTTTCTTTACTGCACAACTTCTTGAAGTAAAATGTCTTGGGCCACTTCATTATCAAGATCTGATAACAATAATTTCTATAGTTTTCTTAATCCTTTCTCTTACCTCCTTTGTTTTGGAGACACTAGTTGACCACACAGTGCACCTCACTGATGTCACAACACCAGCTCCAGCCTTTATTGGTTTTTTGAAACAACTGAGAGTATTTCATACATAACAGAGTGCTCTGCTGGTTTCTCCCAGACACGTCTTTCTTTCACTGAATTTCAACAACTAATAAATATATCAGATGACCAGACAAAAAAAATATCCCATAATATTTCTGAATAACTTCAGTTGAGCTATGCTGGACATATCTACAGATTTCAGCTTAGTATGGTTTTTAGAACTGCAGAGAAAACTGGAACATGCAAAGGACTTGTCTGGTCTTTTCCAAAGCCCTGCTCAACAGATCTGTGTACTGACCAGGAGGGAAATTGTCCTCTCAGTGTCTCCTGTGGACTGAAAATCCCCCAGCTCAGTGCACTTGGTGTCCCTTTCTGATGCAGGTCTTAGTCCATGTATGGCTCCTGTCTTGCCTAATCACTGTGTGAGAATGAGGTCTTGCATTTCAAACATCTCATTCTTCCAGTATCTCACTTCTTGTCAATTACCATTCACCGTGATTCCTACTCTATTAAAGTCATCCTAGACAGGAATTACTTTCCTTCTGTTTCTAGCTGTCTCCTCTACTTGCTTCTTGGCTTAAGAAGCTTCTTAAATTGAAAGAAAAAGTAGGTGATGAAATGTAAAAATGTTGAGTCCGATTGTGCACTTCAATACTCTGATAATACATAAAGTTCATAGGCTACCTTCTCAGTTGGCAATACAAAAGCTAAGGCTACAAAGTATGTAAGAGCTCTTGAAATTGGCAAAATTACCCTCTGAATGACACACAGGGACTTTGGTTCAACAATATAATTTTTTATAATAGGCTTCTATGAAGTAATATATCAAAAGAAATCTGCATGGAGAGGTCTGTTTGAGAGATAACATGGAGCAGAGAAGCAACAGAGGGTCACACAGGTAACAAGTGGAAAATGGCACACAAAGATTATAAAGAGAAAAAAGGATGCAATAAATTGTTATTGCAGATGACCTACAGCAGCAGGGACAGAAGTGATAGGTGAATAGGTAATTCATTAATCTGAGGTGCAAACAGGAAATGTTTTTAAATTAAGAAAGGAAAACAATTGGGGTGGAACATTCAGTGCCTCAGCTTAGTGAGAAAGGAGTCAACAATGTAGCCTAGAAAGAAGAAGAATTATGTTTTAGTAAGGTAAAAAGTGGTTGTAAAAGGAAAGAAATTAATGAAAAGTTTAAAAAAAAAGAACCAAAAAAAAAAAAAAAAAAAAGGAGAAATAAAAAACAATATTTTTTCCAGAATCAAGGAGATCTCAGTGTCAGGCTTTCTTCTATCAAGAACACTAGCCCAGAACCTAAGTAATCTTGACAACTAACGATAACAATTAACTGAATTAACATCATCTGAGTTTTGAGGTTTATTCTGAAGTCTTCAGCCATCGGGAATTTTTAATCCAATTTGCCATGGCTATAACAATTTTTTTTTTTTTTTGTCTTTACCCCTCTGAAACAAGTAAAAACTTGAAGAATGACCAGAATATAAAGATCTGTGATAAAAGTGTGTTGAAAAGACAGCATATGTGGGTGTTCAAGGCACAAAATAATAGCAGAAATGTTTCAACAGCTTTCTTACATTGATACCTTACAGAACTCACCCAAAAACAGAGTGAAACCTGAACAATGACTTTTCAAAAGGCAAATTTCAACACATAGACTAGTGATGTTTATTAGTTCCTTATTAGTGGATTTTCAGCCAAAAGGAATTAATAATTAATAATAATATCCAAAGATATCATATTTTGATTCATTTTAAGGACTATTTTGCCCCCTTTTTATAGGAAGAGTTGCATGAGTAGCAAGGTAATAAAAGAAATTCTGGGGGTAAGCATGCAAGTAACGGATAAAAATTATGCTGAGATATCACAAGGCAACTTGACTATGGAGAGTGAAATCCCAGGGAACTTAAATGTTATTTTTTGATTAACCTGGTAGTATATCTTGATGCTATGTCAGAAATATCTAAATTCACATATATCCTTTAAGAATAGCTTTTAATACCAGAATTTTTAGAGCATGTAATATCAATAGCTTGAAACTTCCTTCCATTTTCACAATTTTCTATATTTATGACTCTCATAAAGTATTATTTAATTTTTTAAAAAAGCAGTTTGCAAATCTGATGGGCTTTGTTGGACTCTCTCTGAAAATTTTTATTCCACACTTTGAAACATAACAGAAAAGAAAATAAATCCTTTTTAAAATATTTTTCTATGAAACTTATTGTACACCTTTTTTGTTGCCTGGATGACATACTGCCCTGTTCCTATAATGTTCTGACTAACTCAGAGCTGTAAAATGCTTACAACATTTAATTGAATGAAATAAGGACTTCATTGAATTAAAATCTTTTTGATATATTAGAGGTTATAAAAGGATATCAGCCTTCAATGCAATTGAAAGAGTGAAGAGAAAGATTGAAGAAAATATACATTCTTGGTAGTAAAGTAGAACAGTGAAATATTGAAATCAGATGTAAGGGAGAGACAAGCCTCAGATCATTGAGATCTAAACAAAACAGAAATGGAGGATCTCCCTTATCTTTCACTGCAGGAGATAAGGGAAGATTCATCAACAGAGCACTATATTAAGAGAATAAAAAGACAAGGAAATATATTCTATTTTTAGGAATTTTTTCAGTTAGATATTTTTTATCTCTCTTACTCACAATTCTGAAAAATATGCATACCTTTCAATGTGTTGTCTCTTTCAAAAACCAGGCAAATTCTATCCTTTCCTATCTCATGCAACTACAGACTCTCTGAGGAAGGTGCATTCTTTCAGCATTTTTCCAGCTGACTTCCACAGTGGTGGTGGATGGACCTTTTCTGTCCATGAATTTAAATTGCACCTTTAAATTTAGTAGCTGGATTACATATCTGAGCAGAATTTCTAGCTTATAATGAACACTCTACATGTCATTAAAAGTAATTGTTCTTGCCTCTATTTACCTTATATGTTTTATTAATAAACAGAGAACAAATTAAGTTAACAAAAACTGTTTAAA
The DNA here is from genome assembly GCF_050655825.1 of Lonchura striata. Classification (NCBI taxonomy): domain Eukaryota; kingdom Metazoa; phylum Chordata; class Aves; order Passeriformes; family Estrildidae; genus Lonchura; species Lonchura striata. The sequence goes on from NC_140704.1 coordinate 102,757,333, forward strand.
TTTTTTCCCCTTTCTTTATTTTTCTTTTATCTTTTTTTAAAGTAAATATATGGTTTCCTAAACTGCTTGAAAGGAACTGCTGTCTGCAATATTTATTTCCTTTATGTACGCATCCTGATAGATTTCCTCAAATATAAGTATTCTGGTTTTACATTGGCATATACTGGATGATTTTATTTCAGGGTGTTTCTGATTTGTCTCATCTTATGTGGAAAACTAACTCTAAAACCAAACCCAGAAGTTAAGTCAAATTCTAGTAAAAAGCATTCTCTTAAATTAAATATCAAAGCTTCTTTTTATCTCATATTTAGTGAAATAAAATCTCCAAAACCATGGAAAAGGTGAGTTCACTGCATTATTAGCTTAAATGTATGCAAAGAATAATTATGAATTAAAGAGATTAAAAGAACCTAAATCCTACAGAGAGTTTTGGAGCATTTAGTGAAGTGCCATCCTGAAAATCATTTGGCAAACAGATTCAAGTGGGAATCACAGAATGAGGTCCTTTACATCATTATTCTGACAAGTGGTTCTTCAGTACTGAGTGGTATCCTGCAGAGCCAAAAATGTTCCAGTAGGATTTGCCCAGTGAATCAAACATCTTGTAATTGGATTTGCTACTTGCCTACAATAAAAGACAAATGCCAGAAGGCAAGAATTTCTGTTTTTACTGTGTACACGTGCTAGTCTTTTTAAAGCAGCAAAATATTTATGCTAAAATACATGGGATTAATAGTAATATTCTATAGTGCAGACTATTTTAGAAATAAATAATTGTCCTAGTTAAGGAAAGCTACCATTAAAACTAAATGCTTGCTTATTTTTAGTGTAGACAGTGCGGTATACCACAACCACATGTACTGGCATAACTGGATCTTTTAACCTCTCAGCATCTATTTATCAAATCAAATTTATATGATGAAGCTATTGAATTAATACAGAGAATGAACATAATTTTTCATAAAGTTAAGTTCTAAGGTAAGCTTTTCAATTTTTCTTTAGCTACGAAGCATCTGGACTGAAGTAGCATTTAGCTGTATAGCAGAAAGTCCCTGAAAAAGAACAAAATGTAACACCAATTTACCGATGTTTAGAAAAGAGACACAGGTATTCCTCCTGCTTCTATTTTCTTCCCCACAAAGAAATTGAAGTAGGAATATCTCTGTGTCTTGTCTATGGAATTATTAATCAAATAACTTCATACCTCAGTTAATAACGTGGAAAAGCCATGCTTTCAGTAGAACACAAGGTGCCACATCAACCAGGAAGCAATTTCAAAGGTTTAATTGCATCTGTTGTGTGTCAGTTTGATGTTCCTGATGATACCTGCTGGTTCCTTTGCGGGATGTCAGTAGACTCCAAATAATTACTTGATTACTTTCTGATGTTGCACATTTAATTTTAATATTATCTTAAAAACAGTAAAACAAACACTGACAGAGGAAGTTTACAGAAACATTGGCTTGTCTCTGGCTCAGTCCCTATGCAGTGTCTGCCTTCATCAGCACTTTAAGAGTTCACCTTTGCAGAGCAAAAGCTGTCTGACAGAGACCTGCCCAACAGAAACTTATCCTTACACACACGCATTCTATTTTGCTGGTGGGAATGGTGTGGGTGACTTTCTTTGTCCCTAGAGATTTTTAGGTGGGTTGAGTCATCTTTTCCAGGTTCTTTCTAAAGGATCTCAAAAAAATTGCAATGACAAGACTTGGGTCTCCTGCCTTCTGAAATGTTTGAGGCTGTGCTTCCAGCTCTATGTTATATGAATGATAACAGAGAATAAAATAATGATTTTGTGTTTTCATAATCATGTGTTTCAGAGATTCATGAGAACCTTTGTTCACAGGATCACAGCAATGAGTGGAAGTAAGCCTCTAAGCCAAACACAATAATGTTGCACCACACACAGAAATATTGATCTGGTGCCAGCTACATATATCTTCAGCAAACTTACAGGTTAGCAATCAATTAATTGGTTCTAAAAATACTGGTGGGTCAGAGTTGAAAAATGCAAGAGACTGGTTACATCATCATGTATGCTCATGGTCATTAGGAAATAGGTACTGCAAAGCTAGTTTTATATGCCAAAGTTAAAATGGAATAAAATACTACCAATAGTCACCAACTTGAATTAGAGTTGTTTCTCAACATTGGTTTACTCATGTCTATTGGTGATTAATATAAAGAGTTTTCCACTAAGAAAATGAGAGCCACCAATGATACTGAAGAATGACATTGTAGAACATAGAGTGTGCCACCACACCCTCTGTATATTTCTCTTTGACTTGTGAGCTTAACAAGTAACAGATCTACCTCTCATTTTGTTACTCACTGCAGAAATCTCATCCTTCACCTCAGCCCCCCTTCCCCTCATTTTGAACAAATCTGCTACATTTGCCTAGAGTTGTCATAAGTTTTTAATGGAAGACATAGGATATTGAGAAATAGATACACTGAAAAAGTTGTTTTGAATATTTAGTAGAGACAGAAATTTATCTACTGTTTGTCATGCTTTGAAGGCTCAGAGTTTTGTCATCCAAAATGGCATTTGGGCTTTTTGTACAGTGGAACAGATATTGTAGTAAAATATGGGGGATGTGTTAATATACTCTGTTAATATATATAAAACACTAAGAATGACATGATTTCTAGTGAGTCTGTTCTACACTGATTAAAATATATAGCCTTAAAGGCACTAATCAAGTAAAAAATTCCTTTCTCTAAGCTATTTTGTTCATGTATATCTGACAGATAATTACACTACTAATTCTATATAATAGTTTGAAGGCCTTCCTTAAAGACACAATGGTATATTTTCAAAATCAAGAAAATAATGTGCCAATTAGAATAAAGTGAAATTTAAATATATTCATAATATCTAAGTAATTGCTCTCCATGTAAGTGAAGTTCTGGGTGACTGGTGGAGACACATGCAGCCATACTGTGTTAATATGCACTACTAGTCAACATAATTTGGTCAAATGTCATGTCAAGATGTGCATTAAAGAAAATACCTCTCAACTTAAGTAGTAGCTTTTTTAAAGCAGCTAGTTTTGCAGTAGACTAAAAATATTTTTTTTATATCTCTAATTAATTGACTGAAGAGAATATTGCATTTAGATGTTAAGTTCTGATAAGCACAATATAATTAAATTCAGAATACTTGTTAGATAAAGCAGTCCAAATTTATTTTAAGAAAAAAAATATGTGAAAGACAAGAAGGTCAAAATATATGAAATTGAAATATTTAGACTCAATGAAAGTAACAGCTAAACTAGACAACTATAAAGAAAAGCATTCCGGCAGATAAATATAAGTTGAGAGGCTTGTGGAAAAGGTGCCTTAAGCTACAGCAGGACTGGCATCAGTTTTACCCAGTCACAAAAATCAATTAATCACTTAGTCACTCACAAAATATGTGTGTACGGTAAATGGTAAGTGTGACTGTATTTAGTAAAAATTAAGTTCAAATTGCAAAATAAAATTCTTGTAAATTTTAGTACTTTCTCTTCACTGCTGCTTTATTATTTGCTTAGCTAAACATTACTGTCACAATAGTGACTTCCAGCGTAATTAGTTATGGAGTTAGGTGTACCACATTTATTCCTAAGGAGTTTAATATGCCTTATTCTAATGTCTCCAAATAAAATAGTTGAAATAAGAGAAGCATTGAAAACTTACTTTAAAAAACATCTTGGTACTGATTGCAAAAGACCACATCACAGATTAGATACATGAAAAAGATAAAGCAGAGGTTTAACAAACCAAACCTGTAAAAATTATTATTCTACTCTATCTGAAATTCAACAATGGTAAGAAGTAGCAAGAATAGAATTAAGCCCAGTACTTTACACGTGCCAGAATATTTTATAATTGTTATGTAGAGATTATAAACCCAAAAAACAAAAAAGCGAACCCGCAAAATATATGCATTAATTAAAATAGTCAAGATATATATGTTATGTATTACTGATTCTCTGAGAATTGCAGAAGTAATATAGTCTATGTATCAAAGACATATTGTGCAAGACCTAAACTAGTCAATGAAAATAAATCCATATCTAGTGTTTTCTGGAAAGAATATAGAGCACTTATGATACACTAGGATCATCAGTATTCAACCACATTAAATGCAATTGGGATGAATAGCCAGTAGACATAGAACAAATGGACAAGTCTGTAGGGAAGAAATATGAAGTTTTTTATTCCTTTAAGCTTTTTATAACATGGTAATCTGTAGGGGTTAGTTGCACATTCCCTTTCTTCTTTATCCTATTAAGTGAAAATTAAAGATAGCAACATACAAGGGAAACAAATTTCACTACCATCATAATAAAACCAAGGCATAAAGCAGAACACGCAACTGAAACAACATCATGTTAAGGCTGTTCTTGAGATAAGAAATGTTTCAGAAGCTGCATATTAATGAATTAGATTGGCTTACATGTATTAGTCCTCTTGTTTGTTTGACGCTATTAAATCAAGCAAAGACAGCACCAAATTTCACAAAAGGAATGTATTATGTATTTCAGTCTGAGTTTTTAACATTTTTTTGGCTGACTACATTCAAGGACAGAGAGATTTGTTCTTCTCAGGAGTCAGTTTCAAAATTGTAGCACCAAACATGTATAGGAGATGGTCCTAATGGTCTCTACTTAAGAATATCTATCACATCCCTTGTTACCCTATTTCAGTGTTTTGCTACCTCCCAACTAAAAGGCTTTACTTATATAAAATTATGGGATGTTTGCTACAAAAGTAAGCTGGTTGTTCCTTATTCTTCAACTTAGAGAACTGGAACAGAATTTTTCACCACCTGCACTCTAACCTGCTCTTTGGATTTTTTTTTTAATGCTTTAGAAAGATGTTAGTCTCCAGCTTTAGTCTTTTATTTTGTCCACCAACAAACATATAACTTCACTGTATCCCAGAAGTAGTCTTTTATAGACATCTGCTTCTTCCTATTGTTTTTCTTGCAATGCTAGGCAGTAGCATGTATTATTTTATAATGTAATTACACAATAACAATTTAAAAGAAAAATTGAAACAAAGGGAACTCAGAACCAAGTCAAACTACTGGCACACCTAAAATAACATCCAGTTTCAAATGGAGACAGGATGTCACTGGTTGAAGATTCCAAAATAAACTTTCAAAAGGACTCATCAACTTTGTTCCAAGAATGTAAATCTGTTTCTAGTCTACAGGGAATTTGTGGTTTTCCTTGGGTATGAAAGGAAGATGTTGGTATATAAACTTTAAAAGCTGCAGCCCACATATTACAACTGCAATAGATATTCTCATTATTCTGTTATTATCAGACTTTATTATTGCAACTCACTGCATGTGAGAAAAACTGGAAACATACTTCCAAAAGGACAGGAGCAGAACAATGGTTTCCATTCCTTTCTTCCTCTTGGGAAATTTTTAGTGATAGATCATTTGCTCAACTCTGAAAATATATTTGCCTTTTTTTTTTTTTCAATGAGAAACTATTCTATTAAAAAATTATCTATTAGTGCATACAATAAAAGCTTAGTGCTTTAACTAATCCTCCCTTCTGCTGCATACTATAATTATAACACAGAGTACAAGGGCATTATATTTACAAAGACGATAGCAAATGAGTGTAAAACAACAGACAACTGATGGATAGGGAAAGACAGGAAAATAAAAGGGAATAATGAGGCAATACTAGACAAAGTGATAGGCAGCAGTCTCAGCACAGAATCATCTTAAACAGTGTGAGCCTTTTTATATTTATTTTTTCTTTTAAGTAGGTAATACTGAAGTTTAGATTTTTTTAAAGAAAAGACAGAAAATGATGAAAGAATAAGAAACTACTTTCTGGAAATTTTATTAAACTGACTTCTGAGACTGAGCTACAATCAGTGGAAGAGAAAGAAAGTGATTTTTTCACAAGGACTAAAATTGGACTATAAAAAATGGCAATACACGCTGGCCAGAAGCTGGAGGCAGTGTCTCAATGCCAAATGGGTAGGAAGATATCAGAAGCAAATAGGCTTTGAAAGGTCCTGAAAGTAAAGGCAAATTTAGAATGTTTGCTATAGCAGAGGAGAGAAAATCAGACACTCATATAGATCTCAATTCCATTAAATAACTTTGTTTTTAAAGGAATTTGCCTACCATATGAATTTTCAGGTTAGTCTTCTTATATACTAACAGTGTGTGCAGTCTATGAGAATCTAAAAATATTTACTTGTTCCAATTCATCCAAGATGTGATGTTTAATTCCATGTAACACAGGATCATAACATAAATGAGTAAAAAGGAGACACCAAAATGCTCCAAAACATTAATTGCATGCTTTATGCTGTTCATAGGCAACTGCTGAGTACACTGCAAGAAGATGGCCAACAGCAGACCAGCATAGGCATATTCTGCACCCTCATTATGTTGTTGTCAATATAGTGTCTTCAGACAAATTTGATAATGACTGTTTTTATGACATTCACTCTGCATGAAGTACTGCCCCACAACCCTGAGATATTTTGTTGAATAATGTGGAAAATGCCAGAAAAAGCATCTAAAACAACAAAAAAATTCCTAGCCAGAAGTAGTTGCTATTGCCGAGACTGAACACCTCTCTTCAGATATAAACAGTGATTGAAATACATTTTTCTGTGGTTCCTCAAAAAGGTCTCCTTGACTGTTCAGCTTTTGTTGTTTGAGTAGTCTGTCCTTCGCAATGTGCTGAAATGAAATGAATGCTCCTTTTCAAGGTTACTTTGTGTGCAGATTCTGCTCAGCACTGAGTACATCCATAGCATAGAGACTGTCCAAGGTCTTTAGGCATTCTAAACCTCACTTAACCTTATTTCAGAGCCACATTGGGTTTTTATGGACTTTATTCCATGTCACAAATATTATTCTTGCTGCCATGGGAAAATAAGTTTTCTACAGGAAACTGCAAAAGGAGGGTACCCAAGTCACATTCTTTCTATTCAAATCTTGTCTTACTCTGTTGCAGCTTCACAGTCAAAAACCATAAAATGTGAAGAAATTGGAATGTACACTTTAGTCTAAGTGCTTCTATTTGACTTTTAAAACTCCTCTCTCTTATCCATCGCTGCAGATTACATTTTAACAAACTGTTGTCCAACATCATATAAAGTTGCTGTAAGGAAAGAAATAGTTTTCTGTATTATCTATCTGGGTTTTTTTTAGCAATTACGGCATTTCCCTTTGGATTAGTATGGGTATTTAAATCATTAATACTTCATGAATTTAAAATACATAGACTCATATTTTATCCTGAACAGCTAAAAGCCATGGATTTTTCAGGTTTAAGATAAATTAATCCAATTTTTTTTCAGTGTGTTTTTCAAACTACTAGTGCACCACAAATTTATAAACCAGACTTGTCCTTCATAGGAAATGCTATTCTTCAATGCTAAAGCCTTGAAAATAATGGCTAATGCCATTGCCAAATGGGCAGGTATTTTCAAAATTTTTCTTTTTGCCTCATAGAATAAGGCAAAAGAATAAGAATTTTAAATATAATTCTATATTTATAGAATTATATAAATATAATTCTTAACTGAGCATAGAATTATATTAAAAATTTCCTTCATTGTGCCAAAAATCACTGAAAAGTCAGTAACAGCTTACAGTTTGTGAAAACCCTTCATTTTCTGAAAGTATGCATAGTAGAAATGAAAGTAGTTACAGAAAGATACAACTTTTAAGATACATTTGTCCTTTGTCAGTTTAATTGGAGAAAATAATGTTAGAGGTGGTAAATCTGTTAAGACAACTTCTAATTAATAGAATCACAGGACATGTTGAGTTGGAAGGGACCCACAAGCATCACTGAGTCCAACTTTTAGCACTGCATAGAACCATCCCAAGAGTAACAGCCGTACCCAAAATCATCATCAAAATGCTTCTTGAATCCTGTCTATGGGCTTGGTGCTCTAACCACTTCCCTGGGGAGCCTGCGGCAGTCTCCAACCACTCTCTAGGTGATAAGACTTTTCCTAATATCCAATTTAAGCCTCCCCTGACACAATTTCAGGCCATTCCCTTGGAACCTGTCACTGGTCACTACAAAGACAAGATCAGTGTCTGCCCATCCTCTTCCTCTCACAAGGAAGTTGTAACTTCAATGAGGTCTCCTCTGAGTCTCCTCTTCTCCAGGCTGAACAGATCAAGTGACCTCAGTCTCTGCTCATACAGTTTCCTCTCAAGCCCCTTCACCATCCTCGTGGCCCTTTTTCAGATGCTCTCAAGCAGCTTAATGTCTTTCCTATATTGTGGCACCCAAAGCTGTATGCAATATTCAAGGTGAGGCTGCCCCAGCTCAGAGCAGAGCAGGACAATCCCCTCTCTTGCCCAGCTGGCCATGCTGTGCCTGATGCTCCCCAGTACAGCGTTGGCCGTCCTGGCTGCCAGGGCACTGCTGGCTCAGTGACCAGGACCCCTGGATCCTTTCCTGTGGCACTGCTTTCCAGCATCCCATTCCCCAGTCTGTACGTACATCCAGTGTTGCCTCAACCCAGGTACACTTTCCCTTGTTGAAGATCATACAATTGGTGATTGCCCAGTCCCCTAATTTTTTGAGTTTTCTCTTCAAGGTCTGACTGCCTTCAAAGGCTCCTCCCAATGTTATATCATTTGCATACTTGCTTAATATTCCTTCCAGTTCTGCATGAAAGTCATAAAGATGTTGAAGAATACAGGACTGAGCATGGAGTCCTGTGTAATACCACTAGTGACCAGTTCCCAGTTTGATGTCACCCCATTCACTGTAACTTTGTGCCCAACACATGAGCAAGTTGTTCAGCCAACACCAACCCATACTGTGTTTATCCAGCTGTATGCTGAAAATTTTTTCTAGAAGGATCCTGTGAGAGAAAGTATTGAAAGCTTTGCTAAAACCCAGAAAGATTACATCAACAGGCTTCCACTGATCAATTAAGTGAGATACCATGTCATAGAAGTAAAACAGATTTGATAAGCAGTACTTTCCTATCATAAAGCCATGCTGGTTGTGACCAATTACTGTGTTGTCTTCCCAATGTTTTTCAACACCTCCCAAAATAACATTCTCCATAACTTGATAAGGCACTGAAGTGAGACTGACAATCCTGTAGTATCTGGGATTCTCATTTATGCTGTTCTTGAAAAATAGGAGATCCAGTCAGCTGGGATCTCCTCTGGGTTCCCAAGACCACTCAAAAATCATTGAGAGATGTTTTGAATGACATCAGCAGCTCTTTGAGGATTCTCAGATGAATCCCATCAGGCCCTATAGATTTTTAGGGATCCAGCTGGAGCAGCAGTTCCTGCACAACTTCAGAATCTTAAAGAACTGGGAGTTGATCATTGCTGCAGTCATGGTTCTCCAGCTCAGGGCTGTGAGGACCCCTTGGTGAATCACCTGTGACAAAGGCACAGACAAAGAATTCACTAAACACTCTGCCTTTTCCATGTAACTGTTTAGCTGGGAAGGAGAAAATTGTAAATTTTTGCTGCTTCTTCATGGTACCCTATCACCTTTAACATTTTTGCAGGCATTTTTTGAGCTGGGAAAGTGGGTAAGAAGAGGTTAAAAAAATATCTGCACCACTGTTTCAGCTGTCAGACATCAGGACTACTAAGACTAGATATTCACCCTTCAGGCAGTTTTGTGACTGCAGCTCAAAATGAGCCCTGTCTAAGCAGAAACATACAATTATTCCAATCAAATTATTCCTAGGCTACACAATACAATTATCCAGCTTAATTTGAAAGATGAATTAATTGAAGGATTGTTTTCTTTTTTTTTTTTTTTTTTTTGCATAATATATCCCTCTGTAGGATATTCATAAAGAACAGTTAAGCACTTGACTTTCATTTTAGAGACTCTGAAAGGTCTTTTGAAAATTTCTTATTAAAATTTTAATAAGAAGCAGACTTCATTTCAGCTTTTTACTGTTGGGGAGAGGAGGAGATTTTTAACACTACAAATCACCTCTTACATTAGCACAGAATCAATATATAGAAGTAGAAAGACAAAAGCGATGCTTTGTGAAAGATTTTTCTATTTTTTTCCTCTTTCACAGATTAGGACTGATTGAAAGAACGGTTCAGCATGAATTCCTCTGTATTGCTACGTCTCATGGTGATGCTGGTTCAACTTTGGCCTTGTTCTCTCAGCACGCAGAACTCCAGTGCTCAAAACACAGTTCAGTCTTTCACACCAGTTCGAAGAGTGAAACGTAGCTGGCTGTGGGAACCTCTTTTTGTAACTGAGGAACAGATTTCACCAGATCCTGTGTATATTGGACAGGTATGATAAGTAATGATTCAAGGACAGTATAAAGGTAGATTTAGCATGCTGAGTAGCAGCTTCTACCCTGACTTGGAAAGCCAAATATCTCCAGTGATGTGGAAATAGCAAGAAACATAGAAAGAGGAGATCTGGAAGCTCTAATAAGGCAGTACTACACCTCTCCTTTCCTGTGACCTTTCTCAAGGACAGAGGAGTCTGAGAGCTGTAGGCCATGACAGTACCAAGCACCTTCCTTCACTGAGAATTGCTGCCAAGGAAACTCCACATGCATGCTGTTATTAAAACTAGTTCCACATACAGCAGATGAAGGTATAAAGTTGAAAAGTTCCTTTCTTCCTTCTGAGTGGAAGTTAAGGACTCATTTATCTACATCTGGCAATTTGCTTGTGCTATTTTTGGCACTGCAGCCATACTGAGTGTAGTGTAGTTTACAAACAGCATTTTGCTTGATTTTCTGTTACACTAAGTAGCAGCTGATTTACCCCTCATTAATTTTTAATGAAGCTGATTAATACTAAATCCTTTTAACCACTGAGAAACTACAGGAATCTGCATGGTTCATTAGATTAGCGTAGGTTTAGCACAACGACCAATTATTTTTCACCCTCTTTTAAAAATGTGCTGTAAGATAATTGTCTTAATGAGGGTTTATCTGCCCTCTTCTCTCTCTGCTTATCGTTATTATTATATTTATTATTATTATTTATTTTTGTATCACTAGGAGTAATTTTAATCTTGAGATCTGCTATTCTTTTCTTTAAGGCCCTTTTTAGATGAATGAACTAAAATAAGTTTAACTGCTAATTAACTAGCACTAAAATTTAATTGGGCCCAAAGGGTGAAGTGCTCAAAATTCATTAATTACTTTTTCACTGCCCTTTCAAAGTAGTTACTATGGAAGTGTGATGTCTCACTTCTGAAAGAACAAGTGAAGGCATACTATTTTTTAAACAATTATTATTACTTTTCCAATACATTGGAAAGTATTTCCTGCAAAGAAGCTTCATAAATGTCATGTATTTTCATGATCTCACCTTTTTATTTCTCACAGGTTAACTGGGGATTTTATTGAAGATTATTGTTAATGTATTGCAGTGAAACCATTGTCTAATAAGACATATTTACTTGTGTCTTTTTATTGAGTAGAATATGCGCTGCTTTCAGCAAATGAAGTGGTAGTCTATGATCAACACATGAATTTTTAGTAATTAAGGCCCTGAAGAAAACTGCATCAACGAAAATATAAAGGTAGACAGTCTCTGTTTTTAAATCACTATTCCATATAAAAATCTTTTTTCAGTCAGAACTAAATTTTCAAATTTCATTTAACATAGACTCATGACTTCTTTTCCATTATCAAGATTAAGAAAAAAATAAATGTATCTATAAGCACTGCAATGGCAGATACACAAGGATGAGTATAAAATACTTGTTCTCAGTTCTCATTTACAATTGTAAGACCATTTATTTTGTTCCCAGCCTAAAAAAAAAAAAAACAAGTAAACTTAGAACCTTTGCTATTCTTTCTCAGCAAATGTCATCTGTAAGGGACCTCACATTTAACATGTTCATGGTCATGAAATCTTTTGTAGATAAATGATTTTGAGTGAAATTGCTAAACACAGGCTATGTCTTAGCAGCCAGTCAAAAAGGCATGCTCCCAGACCCTAAGGGTTTGATACACTCTGTGGTCATATCTGAACCCCATGTTAGTTTAAAGATCTAGATATAGGTTACTTCTCCCATGTCCTGGGTTATATGATAAGGAAACCAAGATTTATGGGTAACAAAGAATCTGCGCTGCCCCTTAATTAGATGCTAAATTTGGATGGTGTTAAAATGAGTTTGACCAGACCACTTATAAAGGGGGTATCATGGTCCATGTTTAGCACACAACTACTTGTGTTAAAAATATTTAAGTTGTTCATATTTTAAATGGTTCTAAACTCCCTAAGACTTGAAAATTCTGTCTTTTGCACTGGCAAGAATAATTAACTCTGAATATTTTAGGCATTAAATACCTTTACAGAACTCACAGTAGGAACTCAAAACTGTTCCTCATATCTCAGAGCAGTGTCCCAGTCACATTCTGAATAAATTATCCATCTGATGCATGCAGACAATTATGCATAATGAAAATCTTAAAAGGCATAGGCATTCTTCCAAAGAAAAGTTAAACCTATTTTTGCAACTTCAGAATTTAGTACAAAATATTTGAGCAGATCTGACAGGGAAATGTTAGTTTCCTGTCCTATGACCTCACATTTTACAGTGACCTTTAGGGTCAATAAACATAAGCAAAACAGTGAGATAATTAAAGTCAACATTTAGGCATATTATTTGCATTTTAAACATGTTGCTTCATAAGACAAGCAAGTTGAATAATTTTTTTTTACCTTTGGATTTTTCAATTAGTATCCAGGCTCTTAGAGAGTTTGATATTTTTTTGTTCTAAAAGAAAAATAAATGGAGAAAAAATAGAGAATAAATGATAAAATGGAAATTTTTGTTCCCATAAAATTCAACTGTGGATGTCTCCCATGTTAGGAAATGAAGTTATTGCTCTTAAAATATTCCTCTATTATATATCACTAGCATTAACCACACTATTTTGTTATCATGAACAAATGCAGCTGGACCAAAATTGCCTCCAAGACTCAGCTTCATTAAAGGAATCATCACCACAAAGTTTGTCTTAACAATAAAACATAGGATGTAGATCATCCTGGAAGGAAATGAAAAATGTCCATCAATTTATTTTGGAATAAACAATACAGACTTTCACTGCAGAATGTCTTTTCACCTGTTATATTTCAATAGAAACAGAACATATTGTATACATTTACACTTAGCATTGTTGGTTAAAAAATAAACAACTTAAAAAGTACATGTATCATCTGCAATAATAAAAAAAATTAGGTTATGTTTAATGACCTTTGCATTGTTTTCAGCAGAATTATAGGGGAGCTGAAAACCAATGAACCAAAGTAGGTACTTAGATGCATTCCCTTCACTTCAAAGTAGCAGAAGCATCTTTTTTCAGGTGCATCGCACATTTATAAGTCTGTTATATCCATACTTTAAAATCAAATAATTTTAAATATCTTAAAATTAAAATGGTTGTCTGAAAATGTGACAGTACCTCCTTTCAAACAATAGTGTCCAATAAGGCTCATTAGTGACACTGTAGAATCAAAACAAGGCATAAAATGAATGTTTCAAAACTTCATTCTTCCCAAACTGTGACTTATTTTTCTCCCTTTTACTTTCAGCTGAAATCAGATTTAGACAAGCAGGATGGTAACTTAAAATACATTTTGACCGGGGAGGGAGCTGGAAGCTTTTTTGTCATCGATGAACTTAACGGCAAAATTTATGTAACACAAAAGTTGGATCGAGAAAAGAAACCTTTCTACACTCTAAGAGCACAAGCAATTAACAGGAGCACTAATCTTCCTGTTGAACCTGAATCAGAATTTATCATCAAGGTTCGAGATGTCAATGACAATGAACCGCAGTTCTTGGATGGACCTTATATGGCTACTGTTCCAGAGATGTCACCTGAAGGTATGATATACTGTGAATCAAACTCTTTATTTCCTGATTTTTTTCTAGACAGCTATGTTGAAGTAAAATCTTAATAGCATATTTTACAGACTGCATCTCAGTAAGAAGAAAGCAAGTCTTTTACAGGTTTGGAAATTTGCAAAGGTATATTCTTAACCTGAGGGTTGTAAGTACCTCTACTTAACATTCTTTTTTTTAAATATTTAGGTACCTACATCTGACCACGTCCTTTTATAGATTCTGGATACATGCTTAGATTGACAATAGACATTTGTCTTTCCCGTCAGTGATTCAAACTTGAAATTTTCACTTGTTTAAAAATATAACATTCTCAGTAGAAATAGGTAGAGTACTGCAGCCAGTTGGGAAGATATGATGGCCACTCTCACTCTTGGCATGTTGCCTACTTATTTACATTGTCAAGCCTCTTTGCCTTCAGTCAGCTTCTCCTTGTTTGGATTAGGTAGTGTGCAGTGAATGCATTCTTCCTTCCAATTTCCTAAGTACATGATTTGTAATTTTTCTGTCAAGAGGAAAACTTAATCCCTGTACCTCTTCTTTCTCACTTTCACATGTTCAGACAGACCTGTACTAGGATCTGTCATGTATTTGGAAACTTAATACAACAAATACAAAGCAAAGTCAACATGTGGTGAATATAGGCATATATACATGCATATTTTTACATACACATATGTATTCATAATATGTGCACATCCAAGCCTTCAAAAAACCCAAAGTGTTAATAGAGCTGACGAAAAAAGGAATGTTATAGATAATATCTCCAAATAGTTGTCGTTAAAATCAAACAGAAAGTAGATTCTTTAGATCTTACATAAAAGATCCCAGTAATCTTTAAAATTTTTGCAACTACTCCTTTTCCTTATTTTTACTGCAAATGATTTTGAAAAGAAATTCAAATATTGTGGTGCTTTAAATAGTAAGAATCAATGAAGTCATTAATGCAATAGAATCAGTGATGAGATTAAGCATTATCTGCTCAACTTTTAGAGCAGAATCAGTGAAAATTTGACAGCAAGCCATAAACTTTATCTTCTTCTACCAGCCAGGATAGCAGGTGAAAGAAAAGGATATTCACGCCTGTTAATTGAAAGTGAAGTTAGTATCCTAATTTCTGCCAGGATGCAGCAGCTCATCATCACTGCCAGCAGTAGCTGCAAAAGACTTCAAATGCATTTGATCAATTTACTCGCTAGGGATACTTGCTACCTGCTTATACCAGTTTCCACCAGAGAAATCACATTTATTGTTTCTTCACTGCGACTTTCTTCTGTGTAGACAGACTTAATTCTGCACCTGACCTGTTGTTTGAATAACTTTTTCTAACATAATCAGTTGCTAGTTCAGAGGGTTCTTCCTGCCTTTGCATCTTGTTCATTTGCTCAAGTTTGGAGACAAGATAGGTGACTTGTCAAAGACCTTTGTATTTTTACGGTTTATGTTCTTATAGTAAAAATGAGTACAGTTCATTGCGTAGAATTATCTGGGATTTCAAAAAATTTAAGGCTTTGATAATACCTTTCTTTTTCTTTTTTCCCCCAAGTTGATAAAAGACTGTTTATAGGCTCCTTAATCTCTTATAAAAATGTTTTTTAATGACTGATCATTTAGTATGTCTTCATTTATACGCGCAGAGACTTGCAACCCCTCACATAAGTGTATGAAAAACTGAATTTCTTCCATTTTATCTTTCTGTCTTTACAATGGCTATATGGGGGAAAAAAGAAAAAAATAAGAAAAATAGTCAAGTATAGTACTACTTAAGACAAAAAACAACAGTAGCAATGTTTTCCCATATACTTCTGTTTCTTACCTGAAACCATCAATAAGCAGTTGACAGTTGAGAAGTTTCACTCTATACTGCCTTGAGTTTTCTATAAAGAGATACACTAATAATGAAAAGCTCAGCTGTCTTTGTCCACTCTCCTGTGTCATCTATTATGTATTTAGATTCCTAAAACATGGTATCACTTCAGCATAAGATTAATTAAGCTTCAGAAAATGTAATTTTTGTGATATTCCTGTAATATTATAAATAAAAAATATTCCAGTGAAATATAGAAATATATTAAATGAAGCAATAAATTAAAAATCAGAAGTAAAACCATGTCCCACTTGTCAGAATGGGTAAAGAATGACGTAAAATCTCTATTTGCCTTCTCTCTTAAGCATGGACTTCTTGAAATAGAAAGCTCACTGATTTATGATTATCCAGTGTATGATAGATGAATCCAGGTCATCCAGGGTTTTGAAATATTTTTTGCATTACTACTTCTACACTTGACCTCAAAAGCACTAGTACCATAGCCATTCCAGAGATCATTCTTTCATCTACTTCTTCCATGGAGACATTACTGCAACACTAATACTTATGTCTGGAATCTAAAAAGCAAGTGAAGTGTATACCTTGATAGGGGTCAGCTCTAAAACATTAAACGACTGAGCCATACACCGTGAGTACTTCTGGGGTGTACTACCATGAGTACTCACTTACCCTGCTTCTTAAAAGGTAGGGACTGCACTACTGAGGTGGGACCTGTTTCAGTGCACATTCTAAACCAAACTTACAAGGAAATTTATAAACTCACAGCAGAGTGGAAGGATAACCCACTAAAGTTTGCAGTATCAATAACATAGTGGTTTATTATATTATTGTTTTTTCCCAGTAAACTAAAACATACTCTTACATAATAAGGGGTGAAGAACAGAGTTATAGAGAGTGCAATAGAGAGGCTTGCTCTTTGCTCTGTTTCTGTGCTTTCTAGCTTTGATTCAGCTCACTGATGCTCAGCCTCCTGATAATTTCCTCACAGAAAGCACTCTTAGGAAGCATGGTCAAGACTTGGGAAAGCAGGTCACTGCTGCCGCACATTTTGTCTGAAACTAAGAAAGCAAGTAGATAATAATTCAGAGCTGCTCACTTGCCGCAGACAACCACAGCAAAACCAGAAAATAGACACAAATAGCTGTGCCTGAAGTTAGTTACAAGTACCAATATATATACAAATGTGCCAACAAATTAGAATACATTTTAATACTTTATTAGCTCTCTTTTATCTTCAGTACTAAATTTTATTAGGGTTTTATATGCAAGTGTCACAGTAAATGAAAAGCATGTCAGCAAATGGACTCTCTTCAGAGAACACAGGACTCTGCTTTACCCTCAGGCACTTGGTACAATTTTACACTGTCTTCCTTATAACAGTTAAAATTGTACAAATGCAGTATATCTGATGGAGTGGTTAAGAGTCAGATGCAATAATCTATCAGTACTTAATGTCTTTATAGATCTCAAGCTCTAGTTAGAAAAATGAACAGCTATTTCCCATATGAGGGCCCCATAGTATACTTAATGGGCTGCAGCATATAAATGTCACTCTGCCATATTTTGCCCAAGAAGGGTAAAAACAAGGGTGCAGACATATAAAGTAGCAGTTAACCTTAAATAAAACTAATCAAAAAGTTAAATTGTCAGTTATATCATGTAATGTTTACAATGTCACAATTAGGACTTTGCAGTTTCTTAATTTTTTGGGGGTGTGTGCAGTGTGCAATATATTAATTGATTATTTTAAAATATATTATTTTTATCTGTTCAGTTATTCTTCTCACAATCATGTAGTTACAAATATGGCTCTTGGGAATTTTTGAGTATAGAATATTAAAATTTCAATTTCACTGACCCAAATACAAATGTTAGGTAAATATGATTCCATTCTGCAAATGGTTTGAGTTGGGTTTGGGTTTTTTTTTTTTTGTGGGTTCTGCTTTGGGGTTTTTTTTTGTTTGTTTGTTTTTGTTCTTGTTTGTTTGTTTGTTTTTGTTGTTTCTTTTTTTTTTTTTTTTTGAGGGGGAGTTTGTTTCCGTTTTAGTTTAGCTCATTTTGGTGGATTGTTTTTTTCTGATGGTCAAAGGTATAAAGAAATACAGGTTTCATCAAAGTGAAAAATTAAAAACCTAGAAAATACTCTAAAGCCTGAGTAACATTTTTCTTCTTCTTGCTACATAGTCTATACTTAACATAGAGTTTCATGTAGCTATCACACAATCTTTGTTCTAAAAAAATGTGAGAAATGATAGCCTGCTCTTTACATAGTCATCTGTCACCCAAATTTAGAACTAAATTGTCTTCCTCCTTGTAGTGAAGTATATCTGTTATTTCTTCCTTCCAGGTCAGCTCCTTCTTTACTAGATTCCTTTTGACTATTTACATTTCCATTGATTGCATCTACCAGCTGCATCTCACTGGCTCCAGCTGAACAAAGTCCTTACTACTGTGCTCTGAAATACTCTAGAAGAGTTAACAGACAAGAAGGAAAGTGTGTTTGGTCTCAGAGAAGAGGGAAATGCTGGTTTAGATTCAATATTTCTTTATACTCCTTAGAAACTGTGCAGAAAATAGATTTACCTTTAAATATGAGATGTACAAAAGCTGTGATGATGACTTTGAAGTCATATGTATATTGGATTTTACTCCTGATTTACTAAATATGTTCCTATAAATAAGTCCATTCCTAAACATAGTTGTGGACACTGGAGTTTGTTGAATAGAAAATGGCAGACTATATCTGTTGGATTATTCATAATTTCTGATCCCTTCCTAAATAACAATTTTTTTTTCAAAGCAACTGTGTTCTAGTCATGCTAATTTTCTTAGAGGATGAATTTTCTGTGATTGTGAGAGCAATTTTCATAGAAGGCAGCCGATAGGATGTTAACAGCTGTGTAGCCGAAGATTCCATTTACTCTTCAGTCTTATTAAAGAATTATGTTATTTCTGAGGCATATATGTGGCCTGATTAAATATGAATTTGTAATTTTATCTTTAAAATTTCTCCAAAGCAGTAGGATCTGTATATATATTTATAAATCTATACATCTAAATCATCTATACTTATGCATCTAAACCCACAGGTCAGATATTTGATATTGTAGGTAAGTTATGAAGGACATATAGGTCCAAAATTTGGTGGGAACTGATAACAGCTTAGTTTACTCTCTGCCTGAGAGAAGGAAACACATGTTATGGAATCACTTCCATAACATGCTGCTCAATAAATTGAGAGAAAATGCAAAAGAAATAATTTTTAAAGAAGCAAGTTATTTAATTTAGTCTATCCTTATATTAGAAAGCTTTTTTCATTTCTTTTTAAAAATAAAACTATTTAGCTGCTATAAAACCCAGCAATGAATATATTTATTTTATTTGGGATAAATATCACATTTGGTTTTGTCATTAAAAAAATGGTGTTTCTGGTCTAACTCCTGGCACTCCACCTTTTGTTCTTCTTTTCTCCTCCAGCCTAACTATACTTCTGTATCGATAAGCAGGTGCAACCACATGAATGTATGCCAGAGATTTTTATAAAGTAGCTTGATTTCCTGCTGTTCCTCACAAGAAGTGATATTTGCATTCTAATGCAGAATCTAGGTGAAGAAAAAAAGACAAAAATTATGATTACATAAAAAAATTATATTACTGTGGATATTTCTTTTAAAGGACAGTCATTAGAGAAGGTGTCATGAGATTACTGTCAATCTTCTATCTAGGATATGAACAGCTTCTCATCAAAGAAGAAACCAGGCTCTGTAGTTTGATTCCACTGTGTTTTTGCACTGGGATTTCTGCCACAAATTTTGCACTGGGACAAGCTCATTAAGACTCAAGAATAAAAAACTTTATTAGAGCCTTATTATACTTCTTGGTTGCTTTGCTTGTTAACAATTAATTTCTTTATCACCAGTGGACATACTGGTGATAAAGTGACTGTGTTTTCTTATTCCTATGGGAAAATTCCATAAAATACTTTGAAGGAGAGGAGGAGAAACAATTTGCTTTATCCCATTGACATTAGAAAATAGGCATGATATGTCGCATTTTAAGCAATATAAATGTTGTGCTGAAAAAGCATATATACAGTTTATTTTTCTTTTAATTGAAATTTTGAATGCAATAAAAACAGCTGCTGAGGAAATATTTTCCCTTTTTAATAGTAAATTTAATAGGTGCCATTTGGTCCTGTAAATTTTTAGGACTGTTTGTTAGTATAAATGGTATGCTAAAAGTTTTTTAAAGAATTTATGTTTTGCAATTATAATTTATAAAAGAAGAAAACAAACATAATCTATTTTATTTTTCCTTGAGGTACTTCGGTTACACAGGTAACAGCTACAGATGCTGATGATCCTTCTTATGGGAATAGTGCTCGTCTGCTTTACAGTCTTCTTGAAGGACAGCCTTATTTCTCTGTGGAGCCAAAGACAGGTACTACAAATGAATTTGTACATTCATAAACTCATAAAATGGATGCAAGCAAAATTGTCTTTCTTGATTGTAAGAAAAAGATCAACTGGTACCACTCTACACTCTTCCATCTCGGCATAGTTCCTAGACCTGAAAAAAAATAATCAACTTTTCTTTCCCATAGGAAAATGAAATTTTTTCTCTCTAGCACATACATTCAGCGTATCACCATGAGAACTAATATCCAGTATAAGACCAGTTGTGCTATGCACAGTTTGGAATGAAAATTCATGTTTCATGCATCTATACTATATACCCATGTCAGATGTTGAGAAAAAACTGAGACTTATATGCCATTGTATTATACTTCTTGTTTTTAGGGGTCATTAGAATGGCTCCCCAAATGGATAGAGAAACAAAAGAGCAGTATTTGGTCATCATTCAAGCCAAAGATATGGTTGGGCAACCAGGAGCATTGTCTGCAACAGCCACTGTTACCATCAATCTCTCTGATGTCAATGACAATCCACCTGAATTTCAACAGCGTGAGTAGAAGCTAATTACAGTAATGGAAGTCTTGAGGAAGTTTAGATCCACTGTAGCTCTGTTAGGTTTGCAGGTAGGTCTTTTAGAACAGGACTGTGCTTTGACTAAAGCATGCAGCTGTAAAAAAGTAAAATAGTGAAAAAAAACAAAAAAAAAGTCCTCACAAAAGCTCAAAAACCAAGAGGAAAAGGAATTCTATAATTGAAAAAATGTCAAGTCTGCTGTTTTTTTTGCTAATAGAGTTTGGAGACAAATCATTAAACTGTTTTCCCTATAATTTGCACTACCTCAGCCTAAAATCTGAATAACAGGATATTTAGCATAATTTTCAACTCTTCTTCTTTCTTCTTTTCCTCTCTTCATTTTTTTCTGATGCATTCTAGAGAGTTTTTGGCAAATGATGTGAACCACTCTGTCCAGGTAGTTTCTAGCAGATGTGGGAGCTGCTCATTGGGCTACCAGGAAAAAACTGTGCTGTTGGGAAGTGCTGCCCTCCACTGTTTCTTCACCATGTTCAGTCACAGAATCATAGAATAGTTTGTGGTGCAATGGACCTTGTTGCATCTAGTCAAACTCTTCTTGGGCAGGGATGCTCAGAGCAAACTGACCTAGAATTTTTTCAGTGATGGAACATTCACCTTTTCTCTAGGCAACCTGTGTCAGTGTTTTACCACCCTCAGAGTAAAAAGCATTTTTCTTATAGGTAATCTAAACCTTCCCTCCTTCAGTTTAAAACCATTACTCTATACAATGCCAGATCACATCGAAGTTGGGGCTTTTCCCAGCTCTCCAAGAACCTCAAGCTACAGCACTTATTAACCATGGCAGATCACTAAACTTTGCCAGTATTGTTTCTTTAGGACTCTACTATATGAGTGTCTCTGAAGAGGCTCCTGTGGGCACCACTGTAGGCAAAGTCTTTGCAGAAGACAGAGACATTGGGGACAACGCAGCCATGGACTATTTCATTGAAGCAGATAGCTCAGGTGTTTTTGACATCATTACTAACAATGAGACTCAAGAAGGAATTATCTTACTGAAAAAGGTGAGATCTCAGAAACTTTAAAAAAAATCTCTAAATATTTGAAAGAAAATCCTCAAGCAAGCTGGATGTGTAAAAAAAAAGGTCTACTGCTTTGGATTGTCTTATTTTTTTTCTTTAGGCTTTGTGATTTGATTCAAATATTATGAAGGATAAAAAGGAAAATGCTTTTCTTTCTTCTGACATTTTTGACTCATTCCTATTACTGCTGAATAGTGACATTCAGAGTATTTTGATGTTATCCTTAGCTGTGCCACAGAGTGTATCCCATTATGAGATTATGTTCCATCTCTTTTGTGCATTGCCTGTAAAATATTTATCAATAAATTGCAAGAAATCTCACCTTACTTCCAACACCTCCTGTTAACTGAAACAAGAATTTATTAACATATTAGATAGTGGAGTTTTTGTTGGTACATAGCTTTAAAACGATACTAAGTAGAATCAAAAAAGACCAGTTTATGAATTAAGAAAATAAATATTCTTTTATACTGTGTAATTTATTTTGGAATCACTCAAGAAGATTCCTCAGTCATCTCAGGGATCATCTGAAATGAAGTTAGAGCTCAATAGCCTAGTGGAATGAAAGACCCTGAAAGAATTGAATGCTTTAAGTGTGAGAGTTTTTAGTTTGTTTAGGTATTTTTCTTTGGTTTGTGGTTTTTGTTTTTTTTTTAGTTTGAGAAGCAATTTATTTAGTAGGTTTTATTTATTTATTTATTTATTTAATTAATTCAGAAGATAAAGAATATCTAAAATTGTAATGAAACTACGTGTTATTAGGGCTGACATTCTATGGGAATTATTTTTTACAGTATTGCTTGACTGCAGTGTTGCAGCCAGTGTGAAATGTGAAAGCAAGAAAGAAAACAAGCAAACATTTGAATTTGAAAGGGTTTCTAACATAAAAAGGAAACCTTAGAATTAACTTTTAGTAGTAACCATTTTTAAAAAAAAAATTTTTCAAGTATAGCATTACTTAGTCTTTAATCTCATATCATTTATTGAATTATATTTAATTTAAATATTAAGAAAGAAATATTCCAAATCTCACTCTCTTTCTTAACAGAGAGTGGATTATGAGAGGCAAAGGAGATACAGTATACAAGTAAAAGCTGTAAACAGATACATTGATGAGCGTTTTTTGAAAGAAGAGCTATTTGAAGACACAACCATTGTCAAAATCAATGTGGAAGATGCTGATGAACCTCCAGTTTTCACCTTGGAGAACTACATGATGGAGATTGTCGAAGGAGCTATGAATGGTGCTTTGGTGGGGCTCGTAACTGCCAGAGATCCAGATGATGATGGGAGTCCAGTCAGGTACCTGTCTTAAAATGTGAACAGGCATCAAAGGCAAATGTAGTTGGTATTTCCAGAGGTATTTCTGTTCCTCACCATAGCTCATAATTACAGTTAATTTTGTTTTTACTCCAATAGCCAAGGTTATTGAGGATGTCATGATTTAACCCACCTCAGTAGGTAAGGACCATAAAGGCACTTACTCCCTCCCACAGCCACTGGGATGAAAAAGAGAATTGAAAGTGTAAAGTTGTGAGAACTCATGGGTTCAAATGGGTTCATGGGTACAAGCTGTTTATTATTTTTATTGAGGATATAATAATAATAATAATAATAGCAATAATAGTAATAGTAGTAGTAGTAGTAATAATAATAATAATAATATCAAATAAAATAAGATATTGGAAAAACCCAAATCTACAACAAATCCCCAAGGAAAAAAGCAATGCCAAAAGACCCAAAACAATTGCTCACCACAAGTCAGCTGAGACCTAGCCACTCAATCCAGCAAAAGCAGATTCTGCTTTTTATAGTGTCAATGATAAATAATTTTGCTGTCTTTAAATGAGAAAACAGGTAATTAATCTTTAACATGGGATTTATAATTAAAATAATTTCTTGAATTGCCTAGCATCATTGTGTACTATGCAATTTAGGCAAAGCAGGATACAGTGACAAATGGTTGCGGCACAAAATAATTTATGGTGTGTAGATTTCTAATAGGAAATACATATATATTATGCTATGGCTTCAGAGCTGTTGGTGGTGATTTGTCATGATTTTCCATGAATTTACTGTTATTTATTAGAGTAGTAATAAGTTGAATTAAATAAGAAAAAATGTACATGGATTTTTTTGTTTCCCCCTCTAAATGGGCTCATTTGGTGGTTTGATTAGATGACTTCAACATCTCCTGTAGAACAATTAAACATTAACATATATCTATAACTTCTTAGTCAGAAATGTTTTGGAGGAACTTGCTTCAAATTGAATATGTCCACATAGTCCCAAAACAGTGATAAATCAATGAGCTATTTTAGAATAGAGAATATCACTTCTAATATAAACATATGTTTTTTGGGATAAGTGCTGTGAGAATGAGTTTAATTTTTAAAACATTCCTATCATAAATGACAGCAGTTACTTAAAATATAAAAACAGCTTGTGTTGCTTTGTAAACTTCAGGTTTCAAATAAATAAATTAAAAAAGATGTGCAAGAAAACCTCACAATGTTAGTAATAATTTTTTTTTTAAAAACCCAAATATCTAAAATAATGTTTTTGAAAAATGTTTATTAAGAAAAAATGCCCAAACATAATGGCTATGTCAGTAATATTATAAATACCTTAAATAGAAGTTTATAAGTATCCAAATTTTGTTTCAGATTATAAGAGCTTTCATGTATAGTATTGTTCTGGTTCTTCAATTTATCTTCTTACTGATTTTTAAAAGACACAAAATGTATTTATAAACAAAAAATTAGAGTGTCATTTAACTGCTGACACAATGTCAACAGGAAACAGGCTTTCTCAAGCAGAATTAAGGGTACAATAAAAAGGAATAGTTGCATGTGGTCATTCTAAATTGAAGTGGAAAGAATCTTTCTACTATTCAAACAGGTTTTATTTCCATGAAATAGACTTTATTAGCAACTGCATCATATGATCTTTTGCTTTGTAGGCTATTAAAAACATCAGTAAATATATTTTACATTTGAACCAATATCTCTGGTTTCTATTTAAGTTCATCTTTGTCCTGCAACAAGTGGTTAGACTTTAACAGCTTGAGTGGCATGTGTATATGTATGTGCACATGTACATGTCCACAACATCTGGAGCCTTTTCAGCAAAGACTCGAGAGCACTGAGTCTTTCCTGCAATCATCTCCTGCATTAGGATGTTGTACTCTGCCTTAGTGTCACCTCATTACAGATAGTTGTCTGTCTTTATAATGCCCATTCCCTTGGCATCAGAGCGTGTCAGCAATGATAAAATAGATTTGCCATGATACCTCCACTTAGATGTTAGTGTTATTCCTTTCACAAGTGGCAATTTTGCTGTTTCTTTTCAATGAAGTCATTCACCTGCTGTGAGACAGACTTAGAAGTAAGAATGAATAATGCATTTCGTATCCAGTTCATATTAAAATAGATCTGAGACATATTTAGTTTTATAAAAAGAAGAGCTTTGATCTTGGTGGCAGTGAATTTTAAATGTTTATACATGTATGTTTTTCATGGTTTACGAGTTGTTGCAGCACACATTTATATGCATATATGCACAGCTCTGTTTTCTCAGCTGACAATAGCTTTTTATGTCCTTGCCTCTGATGAAACTTTTCAGTACTACAGAATGTCTTTCCTTTTTTTGGTGCAGGTACTCTATTGTCCACAGCACTCATTTAAAGAGACTGTTCAGCATCAATGAGCACAATGGAGCAATCATTACCACTGAACCCTTGGACCGAGAGGTAGCTTCTTGGCACAACATAACTGTTACAGCCACAGAAACAAGTGAGTAAGAAATGTAAGGAATGCTGGGGTTTTTACACTGGGAACTGTAATTATCCTCTGTATGTGCATTCTTTTAAGTGGAGAATACATTCTTCTTTCCGATTATATTGCTGTTGCTTGCTACACTAAGGAGCATTATTAAAATGATTAGTTAAATAGAAGTGGAATGTATTTGAGCTCCAAGGTCCTGTGCTTTTTCATAAAAGATGACCTTATGAAAAAAGAAATCGTAATAGGATCGAGAGTGTAATGCTTTCAAGTTACATTGGAGCATAAGAATTGCTCCTGCAGTGCAAGATCTTATGTTAAATTAGACCCTGGTTAATTTCACACCAGATTTTTGACTAGTGTGAAATTGTCCAGGGTCTAATTGAACATCAGTCAGAAACCCGTGGCTCAAATTAATTGTGAATGTTAAGGCCTAAATCATCTAGATGTCTATTCAGGGACAATTAGAGCCTTGAAGCACCCTTTATATGGATTTTACATGTCAATTTTGTTTGAAAGTCAAATGCAAATTACCTGTTTGTGTTTTTGATGATCTGGTTGTCCTAAATCTGGGGCAACACTAGAAACTTAGCAGTTCCTCATTTATAAGGCACTTTAACTGCCTTAAGTTTAAGGCAGTTTAAGATTATTAGGATATTATTTAAAATCTAATCACATTCATCCTCAGGAAGGAGGAAAACCATATGAAACTAAAGTAAAATCAATTAATCAGACAGATTTTGCCAAATACTCTTAGGACCTGTTCTTTACACCTGAATCTCAGTTAAATGCCATTTATTGCTATGACCGCTTTAAACATATATTATTAAATTGAATTGTTGTCAAAAGGGTGACTTCCTGTGAGTTTGCAGGCCCCAAGTTGGGTAGTTTCCTGGCGGCTCTCCTGTCAGGGGAGACTTTCCTGGAGCAGTTCAGTATCAGGAACAAGAGATGCATTGGACTTTTTCGGTCTTCAGCTTATGTTTATTGTTATCTTATGGAAACTTCAGCACACTGTCTGTACCAGACTCTGTGTGCAGGAAAAACAGCACAAAAATGGCCAACAATCTCTTGTTACAAGGCCTTTTGAGTCTAATCAAAAACTAAGCTACCCAAGTAGGAAGTGACACCTCGATTATTTCCCTTTCTAACCCAATAACTGACCCCTAAAACCCGCAATGAGGATTTTTCTGCCCATTTACAGAATACCACCTAAACCCAAAAAGAAAGAGGAAGAAGAAAGAAGAAAGGAACTCAAGACAACACCCTATATCCTCCATCTTGAACCCATCTATAACATACTAAAAATCCTGAAATGTACATTTCTCACCCATGTGACATACTACACTACTCTCTACAATCTCTACAATCTATTTCACACTAAAGGTTTCTAGTTTACCTTGAGGCTTTGGAAGTTTTGTCCATGAATAAGGGTCAAAGTCAGTGCTCCCCTGGGGGGCCAGGACACCCCAGAGCAAACAGAAATATTCCCAGTGCCCTGGGTTTCCACACTTCCCTATAGAGCATTACTGCTCAAAGTCTACTGGATAATCAGCATCCATTTTCATTGAAGTCTTTAACTTGTATTTGGAATTGATGGTACTATCTTGCTTTTCATCTTCTCTGTGAGACTTTACACATTAATTTAATTCTCATGTTGTTGGGCAGATGACAGGTGTTAGCAAACTTGATCTCCGGCATGTCCTGAACAGCTCTATGGAAACACAGCAGAATAACTTTGGCCTAGACTTTTATTTGGTTAAATAATAAAACAGAAGAGAACCAAATATTATAAATGAATAACTGCCTCCTGCAGCAAAATAAAGTAATACTCTCATGGTAATTAAAGTTATTATAGAGAAACTGAGATCTTATTATGTTCAAATTCTTATTTTTTATTTCTTTAATGATTAAAAGGTCAATGTCTATAATGACATGTTCAAAAGATCTGAAGTTAGGTCACCTTGGCCTGGGCACACCTGAAAGGATTTGTATCAGGAACTAGCAGTATATTATTCCTTGAAATATAGTCATAATATGTACTGTGTTCATGAGACATTTGGTGGATGACATGGTGGCTCCACCGAAGCACAATCAAAATGCCATTAGAGTTCATCCAAATAAGATGTTCATTGTACCTTAGTCAAGTATTGAAACTCTGTTACAACAGCAACCTCTTTAGGAGCCTGTTGATATGTCCTGATATTCATACACTACAGAAGACTTTTGAGTCCATTGCAACAATCAGAGACCCCACTAATGTGAGAGTGGCTTGAGTCTGTTATTTTGGACCTGTGATGTGGACCATCCTAACCTCATGCCATTGAGGGAGCATGTTTTAAAAGTATTCAGAAGTAGGCCTATTTTTTTTGAATTTAAATGTGAGCAGGGAGAACTTGCAAACTCTTGACTCTCCACTTTATGCCTAAATCTCAAGAAAAATCAAGTTTCTTTTCATAAGTTTTTACTTGGTTGTGAGAAACTTTCACAAGTACAAGGCTGAAGTACAAACAATAGCATTCTAATCCTACCTGAGAGCAAGAAATCCTTAAATCATTACTATCCAATTGAGGGACAGTCAGTACTAGTTTTCCCCTAAGCTCGTTACTGGGGTCAGCTCTGTTCAATATGTTTTATCAATGATCTGGATGATTGGATCGAGTGCACTCTCAGTCAGCTTACCTACGGCACAAACCTGGGTTGTGGGAGGTTATTCTGTTGAAGGGTATAAAAACTCTGCAGAGAGACGTGAGCAGGCTGGATTGATGGGCCAAGGCCAATTGTATGAGACTCAACAAGGCCAAGTTCCGTCCTGCATTTGGGTCACAACAACCCTGAGGAGCACTACAGGCAAGGGGCAGAGTGGCTGGAAAGCTGCCTGGTAGAAAAGGACCTAGTGGTGATGGTCAAGAGAGGCTGAACATGAGCCAGTATGTAACTCAGTGGCCAAGAAGGCCAATGGTGTCCTGACTTGGATCAGAAATAGTGTGGCCAGCAGGACAGGACAGTGATTTTCCCCCTGTGTTCAGCAGTGGTGAGACTGCATCTTGAGCCCTGTGTTCAGTATTGTGCCACTTGCTTCCCGAAGCTGCTGAAGCAAATCTGGGGAAGGACAACAGAGAGGGTGGAGGCTTTGGAACACAAGTCCTGTGAGGAGCAGTTCAGGGAGTTGGGGTTGTTTGGACTGGAGAAAAGGAGGCTGGGAGGGAACTTTGTCTGCAACTACTGAAAGAGAGTTGCAGGGAAGTAGGGGTCAGTCTTCTTTGTCATGTAACAAGTAAGAAGATGAGAGGAAAGGACCTCAAACTACACCAGGATAAGTTTAATTAACTACTAGGGAAATTTTTTTCCTGTAAAGGGTTGTCTAGCATTGGAATAAGTTTTCCAGGGAAGCAAATGAGTCACCTTCCCTGGAAGTGTTCAAAAAAACTGTCGATGTGATACCTGGGGTCATGGTTTAGTGGTGAACATGTCAGAGTTAGGTTGACATTTTGATTTCATTAACTGAGAAGTCTTTTCCAACCTCAGTTATCTATGATTCTGTAATCAGTTTTACTTAATACTGTCAGTCCCAAAGAAATTAACTCACAACAAGAGTCATTTTACCACTAAGTCCTGCAGGTGTCTTTTCATGGGGGTCTCCAGACCTGGATACAGGATTGAAGTTCTGTGATAATTTAAATATGGATAATATAAATTTAATATTAAATGCCACCCTGCCTTGGTCTTTGTTTTTGTTGATAAACTTTCAACTTTTTGGAGTAGTCCTTTCTTAAAAAAAACTATTTACTTTCATTACTTTTAGGAAGTAAAGAAATTTGCCCTATCATACATGATAGACATACTATAAAAATATAAATTATGAAGATAATATTTATTGTTAGTAGTAATGCTAGCATGATTGTTATCATTGCAAGTTTATGTTTACTGGCTGATGTCAATGTAAGCTTTCTTTAATCCCCTACAAACACTGAGTTCTGTTTTGTGTCTAGAGATGGTCATTGCTCTTCTTTTCAAGTTAATAATATGGGTCCCTAGCAATTTAAATGTCATCTTAATTTTCACACTGATCCACCCTTTGGCACTTGACATCCTATTCTCTTAGTCCTTGTTTTTCAAGTCCTGATCTCTCTCATAGAGATTGTAAAAAAAAAAATAATTCTGCTAATTGGGAGATATTTAGATAATGTATGATATGGGTACATTAGATGAATGCATGTTGCCTACCTTCTCTTCAAAATGCAACCAATGCAGTAACTCTGCTTCACCAAAACTGTCATTAAACATTCACCAGGCACTGATTTCAAGAGTGGCTTTGTAATATGTTTCTCCCTCCATTGTGATTTCAAAGCTGTGATTTCAGAAAAATTAAAAATTAAAATTAAAAGTTTTAATATTTTTAAATACTTCCATACATACAGAAATGAGAGAAATGCTCTTCCTCGTCATTTAACCCAATACTAAGGAAAAAAAATCCCATCAAGGCAGCTACAACCCAAATATATTAAAGAATTAGAAACAAGGCTATTACAAAATTCCCCCTGCCCCCACCAAAGAAAACACCCAAAAACCCAAAAAAGCCCCCAGTCTTTTATTGAAAGAATACAGATGCAATTCCAACAATGCGCTGCCTAAATGTTTTGTACAAGCAAAGGGTAGGCTTTACAGACAATATAGTACCCACGAATCTTATAAACAAGCAAGGTAACAATAGGCAAAACTAGCTGGGTCCTTTTTGTGCCGCTTTTTATACAACTGAAGCCACCAAAGGTTTTCCCTGATTTCTATTAAAGGTTACAAAACTCTCCTTTGAAAGACAATGTAGTTAAATCTCTGCCCTATACATCCAATTCTGACTTCAGTAAAAGAATTAAAGTAACTCCTACACTCTTGATGTTATTTCTAAAAGGAATGTATGATACTTTTTATATTTATCTAAAAGAATCTGAGCACTATTTAGTTTCTTATTGTATGGATGTTTGAGAGAAACAAGAGAAATGACATCTCACAAAGAAGTATTTTTGAAATTAGTCTGACAGATCACAAGGTTTGGTAAATTAGCACAGCTGTAATGACTTCACAGAAGGAATAGAAATGTGAAACTGCTGAGTGTCTATGCATTTATTGCTGTGGTACTTGCTTTTGCTGCCATTTCCTTCAGCAAAAGACTCAAAGCTATCAGCATAGATTCCATAAGATCCAAGAAAACAAATGTTTTCTTCAAGCACCTACTGTATTATACATTAAAAAAAGTAATGCAAGAACCAATCAAACTAATATAGTTTGAAAAGCTGCAGAGAGGAAAACTTTTAGCTTTTTTCTTAAAGGTCCATTTGACTAATTTAAATCAATACCTTAAGAACTTCTGAACAGGTCAGATACAGTGACATTAGCACTGAACATGAGATATATTTTAACCATAATTATTGACATACTCCTGCTTTAGATATAGGTGAGTGATATATTTACAGACATTTATGTTGACAAATGTTCTGCATTCCTGGAATATTTTAAGATTACTTTAATCACTGGAAAAGCATCTTCATTACCAACAACACATTCAAGTTAATGTGAGCTTGGCTTTTGAAGAGGAACTTTTTCCTACGAGAATAATAAATTACATTGTGGAGAAGCAGATATTTCTTAAAGCTGTGCTGCATAAGTCAGGATTCAACGTGCAGATAGGTAAAGTACTTCCAAGTATCCAATATCGAATCAAAGAATTAAGGAGTAGTTTAGTTTGGAAGGAACTGATAAAGTCATTGAATCCGACCATGAATCTAATACTGCTAAGTCCACCACTAAACCATGTGCCTGCTGCCCGATCTGTATCTGGCACTATAGATACCTTCAAGGATGGAGAATCAACCACTTCACAGGGCATCCTATTCCAATTCCAGATAACTTTTTCCAAGAAGAACAGTTTCCTAACATACACCCTAAATTTCCACTGGTGTCTCTTGAAGCTACTCATCACTTCTTACTTGGGAAAACAGACCAAGCCTCATCTCCCTGCAACCTCCTCTCAGATAGTGGCAGTGATGCGGTCTCCCCCAGGCCTCCTCTTCTCCAGGCTAAACAACCTCAGCTCCCTCAGCCAACCCTTGTTCACCTGGGCAGAAGTTGGCTGATGTTCAGCTGCTGTTGACCAGCAGACCCAGGTCAGGAAGGCTGCTGACCTGTTTGGAGACTCAGCCAGTAGCAGTCACTCGAATTGACACAGGCAAGGCTTTGCCTTCAGCAACACCTACATACAGGATTCCCACTGACTACAAGGACAGGCAACCCACTCCCTTCTTCTTCTGGAAAGGCAGAAGATCACTAATACAGGCATATACACACATGCACAACACTCTCCAGGTTCACAAGCACTCACACACTCATTATCAAATTCTGTTTGCCCAATACCCCTTCCTGTATCCCAAGTTCTCTAATTCATGGGCCCCCAGCTCACCAGCCAGTGCACACTTGATGTTTGCTTGAAACCCACAGAACTCACATACTAATCTCTCATGCACCCCACATTTGCAAGTCCATTTGCAAGTCTTCCCTAAGCGTGGACCTCCCAAGAACTTCTCCTGGACCCAAGGATCCCTGACCATTGTTGAGTCCAGTTTAAAGTCTGTCACTAAAATGTTCACAAATCCCGTGCACTCCAGAACTGAGGACAATTGTCCCCTGTGCTCCTGAGTCAGTAGCTGACGTCACAGACCCCCATCCCACTCCAGTATCTGGAACCAATTTTCATTCACACATATGCAGGGCCACCAGCAGCTGCCACTTAGTCCTTGCAGCACACAAACATATGCAATGAGAAAGAGTGGGATGATGCAGAAACATGGCTATGAAAATATTTATTAAGAAGATGTAAGTTGATAGAACGGACTGGTGAGCAGGTACAAGGCTTAGCCAAAAAAATGCACTGTTTTGCACACAACCATTCCCCTCTATACCCTTTTCTAGCTGAACTCTCTTTGTTCCTCTCTGCATGTTTCCCATGGGTCCATACATCTCCACTGAGTCCCCATTTCCCCTAATCTGGGGTCCCTCTCATATAAAGTCTTGCCAGTTACAAAGTCCAAGTTGATCTAGCTGGAATTGTTGTCCTGTGTTTTCCTTGATAACCCATCAATTGTTGTCCTGTGTTTTCTTTGATAACCCATCAATTATCATTAGGTTTGCTCATTGTCATAATCTCTGTGTTTATTTTGTCAGGTCTGTCTCTTAGTTTTGTGTCTGTTTCTCCCTTTTTCTCCATTGGTTTATCAATTGTCAAGGCCTGATGATCACATGGAAAAAACATTCTCACACTTCAGGTGACCACATCAATTAGTATATCTGACCAGGTTAGGTCCTCATCATGCCCTCTGTTTTTCGCTTGTACCTCAGGTTTTTGATCCAGTGAGGTCTTGTTTATGGCTTCCTCTTTGTCTTATTAATTTCTGTTTCACTGAAAAAGGTCCTTGACCAGATACTCTTAGAAGAGTCAACATTTTCCTACCACATAACCTTTGATATGGTTAGTACAATAAATATTTTAATCAACAAAACATTGTTTAATTTTTCCTGATCAGGTTTTATTTTTACATTTAAATCACTTTCTGACTGGGTAAAGAAAAGTATTAACAAATCCAAAATTTTACAAGAATTATCTTATTTCAAGACATACTATTATAATGGTACTGTATTATTTATAATAGTATAAAAATATGTCTGTAGGTCTTGTGATTATTTTCTTCCCTGCATAATATAGGTAAAATTTTCTAATCTTTATATTACTCTAAAATATGTAGTAGATTATTTCTAACTTTTTTATTTATGTCTTTTTTCAACCATTAGGAAATCCTGAAAAAATTTCAGAAGCAAATGTGTATGTCCAAGTCCTTGATGTTAATGATAATGTACCAGAATTCCCTAAAAATTATGAAACATTCATTTGTGAGAATACAGTTTCTGGACAGGTGAGCACGAAGTAGTTAGTCATCATTTTTCTCATTACAATGATTTGGTCTGAGATGTTTAGCATTGATTCTTTCAATTCTGTGAATACAGACTGCATTTTTTCTATTACCAAAGTTAGTTCTGCTGATACATGCATAATATGAAATTTAAATTTCCATACAGTGATGCGTATTTTTCCCCCTTTAAAACAAAATATGTATTCCTTGTTTGTATTAAAAAAAAAAAAAGTAATAAAGTACAGGCAGAAACTTCTGAAAAAAAATAGGGTGCAAATTTGTTTCATATTAAGGTCATATTAAGGATGAAATACCTATGGCCAGTAACTTCAGCAGCAACATAAGAACTAGGTCTGGAATACACAGCCATTGTGTCCTTCAGATAGAAATCTCTTACTGTGAACTGAATTCAAATCCTGACTAGTTCAGTGCAAGTCTAAAAATGTTTAAGACATAGCCTTTCCTAGCTGGCAGCTTAATCTATTGTTATATTTAACATCCTTCCCAGGAGATTATTTTCCATTTCCTATTTGATATCCACGTGAATGGGGTATCATCAGACAGCTGCCCCAATACCCAGTTACACTGTTGTCTTTCCATGTTCCTCCTGTAAAAAAAAAAAAACTCCAGGATGTAAAAAATTGGGGTTTTGGTATGGTTTGTTTTGTTCTAGTTTGTTTTTGTTTTTTTGGTTTTGGTTTTGGTTTTGGTTTTGGGGTTTTTGTTGTTGTTGTTTTTTTTTTTTTTTTTGTTGGCTTTTTTGTTGTTGTTTTGGGGTTTTTTTTTGTTTGTTTGTTTGGGTGTTTTTTTTTTTTTTTTGACTGACTGGTTGGTTTGTGTCCTTTTCAAATAAAAGTATACAAACTAAACAACAACCTCCAAAAATACCCAAACAAACAAAAAAATCTATAGAGAGAAAAATCTATATGTTTTTCCACCACTCTAAAGCATTAATTGGACATAAAAAAAGACCTTTGGGATATCTGTTATGGTTCTGTTCAAACATTTTGTTATGTTGATTTCTGAGTCAAAGAATCTCTCTTTTTATTCTATTTTGGTTTATTTTGACCTCATTTAGTCTGCAGTAAATAAAGCTTTTCCTGTTGCCCAAGTGATCTCTTTATGGCCTTTTCCATACATTGATATGTTTCTCTATCAGCAACTACTTTGACCTGCATTTGGAAATCTTCCTGTCTGCAAAGGCTACCTCTGCTTAGGACATATTTGGAGTAAGCCATTTCTATTGTTCTTTGGGTATCTCATTGACAGATAAAAGTGCAGGCATTAAATCAATTGCACTTTATGCTCCTTGGCTTCAAGACACCACGAATTAAATATTGATGCTTATAACATGGATATTTGTTATCCATGTTTTGGATTTGCCTGTGAGATAAAAACCCAGGTGATTTATTTCTCAAGGTTTTTAGTATTCCATAGTTGCATGATAAATAGTATCTGTATGCTAACCTATCAGTAGCTACTTTTCAATATCAATTACATATATATATTAAGTAGTTTGAGAATCACTGGATAAAACTTCTGTAAAGAATAGTAGTGTTAATAACAATAAATTCATTAAGTATAGTACACTGAATAATTCTTCTTTGACATTTCAATATATGAATGAGGGATGAATGTGATATTTTTCTCGCCTTACAGAAAAGCATAGTTACTTTTTTTTTTTTCATTATTTTAATTGTTATAGGTTTTTGAGAATCACAGGCATCTTTAGTTTAGCCTGTTGAGAGTTTGCCAATAATGTTAAATAATTTTCTCATTAACAAATTATCTTAGGAAGAACAACAGGAAAATTCTACTGAAATGCATTGTTATCACAGTCAGAGTTTATGATATTTTATTCAGTGTTTAAGATTAAAACAGAATTGTTAGCTCATGTATCTTCTTCGGTGTTAACTTTTTTTTTTTAATTTTTACTCATAGCAAAAATATCCTTTGTTTTTCTCAGTAAGAATCCAAAAGATTCAAATGTGATTTTATAGGTGGCCTGCTCGTCCAATGAATAAGAAAATTTACATTTCAGAAGAATTAGTTTAAGCAATTAAAGGACTTATTCAGGATATTACATACCCTTTTATCTTAACCATATTTCTGCAATCAATTTCAGGCAGATAAGGAATTTGCTTACATGTTAAATTGAGATTAAATATTGTATAGTTAACCTATCACACCTGTATATATTTTAAGCTGGAATCACTGTGCTGAGAGATGTTTTCAGAGATGTTCTGCACTTCTGCAATTCACTTCTTACCCTGATCTGAGCTGATCTGTGTCTCATTTCATGGGACATTCCAAAGTATATTTGCATGAGTTAACAGTGTTTAGGGGAAAAGGAAGGAAAGGCATTGCAGAGCGAAAGATACCACTAAAAAATTAATTGTCGTATTCAATCAAGACTTTATCTTGGTGTCAACCTGATTTACTGTGAAAGTAATTTAGACTGAGGTCACAATTAAGTTGTTTTACATAGCCTAAGATGATGTTGATTTGTGATATAGAATATAAAACACATAATGAGTAAAGCTAATTGTTGTCCTAATTACCCAGACTCAGATACAGTTAATAATAGCTTCAGTCTAGATGAGAGGGCTTGCTTTGAAGTTTTGGATTTTCTGAAAGGCTATGAAAATTCTTGGTCTGCTTTTATTGTCTAAGTGCTGACCTTCAAGCCTCTGTATGGTGTTTTTGTGTGAGTTACAGCTATGTTTAGTTTAGCCTCCAAAAATCATTCAAACAAAAGGATTAGATTTCAGTCTGTGGGACTATAATCCAAATTTAACAATAAAAATGGATGTAAAGAAGACAGATAGGTCTTTTTGGCATCATACTGAATGCATTCATCATGTCTATTAGACATTTTAAATGGGATTTTCTCTTATTCATTTAATGTTATAGTTTAGTACTGTCCTATAATACAGAAATCAGCTGTATACTACACCACAAATGAAGTTTTCTTTAAAACATTGCAAAACCCTTTCACTGCAATGACACCATTCTATAAATTGTTTTCCAAATGAATAGAACATGAAAGTTGCATTGTTAAATAGTCTTCTGTCCCACTACAGCTCTAGTTATCCTCAGATCAAATAGAACAATATTAATAAGGCATTCAATCCTGTGATTTCCTTTTGATTAAAACTTTTGACTTTATAACTGCATGTAAACACAGTAAATGATGACCCCAATGTTCTATTAAATTTTTGTATTTACCATTTATTGGTGTGTACAGTAAGTATAAACCTTTAAACTTCAAAGGAAAAATTTTTTGCAAATAGGCAGAACATCAAGACACCAAATCCACCTCAAAGGTAACACTAGAGACATCTCATCAATAATGGATCTCAAAAAAGCTTAATTCCCAAGATATTAATAAATTAACTCATCTGGAAGATGCAGCTTGAAAGTTTGATGTAGACTGTATCAAAATCATAACATGATATGTAAGCAAGCTGACCATCCATAATGTACCTATGCATGGTAACTTCAGCCCTTTTGTGAATATTGACCTTTCTTCCTATCAGAGAGAAAGCTGATTTCAGCTGAACATAAACTATACTGAACATACCTGTAGTCTGAATTAATATTGTCATCTCTAATGCATATTTATTCTGGTAATTCTGAGTTCCTTTAATTTAGGGATCACCAATGAAGTGATTTTAATATTAAAGCTTGCTTAGCAATTTTTATTAGATTCAAAGAAGTGATTGAGTATGCAGAAACTTTGAGTCAGAGATAAAAAAAAAGAAAATTTATTTACTCAGTACTTGGCACATAATAAAATAGTAATCAGTTACAGTGTAAGTGAAAAGTACTCATTTGTTATTATTTCTCTATGTAAGGAAATGTTGACAGAAGAAAAGAGAGGAAATCTTTAAACAAATTCTGTGAGCATATAATTAATGTTAAAAATAAGTAGTTTGCTAGAACTGATCTTTTCTAGCAAATCATAGTGCAAAATTATTTTTCCTAGCAGAGAAATGAAAGTGAGAAGTAAGACAATGTTTATTATTTAATATTGCATGTTTTCTTCAACATTTACAAAAATCATCTGAGCAGAAATGATAAGAAAATAAAAAGTTAAAAAAGCCCTCAACAATTAATGTATCCTTTAGAGTATAAAAATATGATGAAGCTGTGAAAGCAACGTATAATATAACAGAGTCTTACACCAAGCTATACCTGCAGATGCACTGAGTGTAACGTGTGATGTTTTGAAACAGTAGGCACAGTGACCCAGGAAAAATTCCTTTTTCTGTTTTATGTGGACAATGATTCCACAATATTATCTCTTAGCAGAATGGCACAGGTGGGAGAAGTTTACTAGCACATGTGAGCCCCTCAGTGTCATAGTATGAGCTTTGTAAATGTTAATCCCTTGCAGATAAGTACACAATTTTATTTATAGTTGAACAGAAACATTTACAGTAGACCCAGATAAATTCAATACTGTGCCAATTTGCTTTTCAAAACAGAAGCTTTCAACAGGAGAACCTGGGTCCTGAGGTAAAAGGTCTCCCTGGAACATGCAGTGCTGACTATAGTGTTATATGACTATATAACACTTTAATCTTTTACCTGCTCTAAACTCTGATGATCAGTAAATATTACAAGACTTTTTGAGAAAAAGTCTTACTGTTTATGAGACTTCTGCCAATTTGGACAAAACCAGTTCTGTACTCCCCCCTAAACAAAAAAAAAAAAAAGGTGATTAGGTCTCTTACATCCTATAATCCACAGCAGAGCTCCTATTGAAGGATGTTTTGTGGAAAACATAACAAAGAAACTGAAGTGGAAAGAGAGAGGTGGCAAATGTTTCTACTTCCCTCCATTTCTCTAATGGGATTGGTAAAACTAACACAGAAAGGACTCAAAATTCTACACTCAGAGCTCTCTAGCACCAAAATTGAGAGTACTGTTGCTGTTCAGATGAAAAATTTATGCCTTAAATTTAACTTGGTTGAAAGCCAATAGAAGCAGAAAGGACTGCAACAAAGAAGCTTTGACCTTTCCTTTTGGATTTCTCCATAATTCCAATTCAGGAAGACCATTTGGAGTTTAGGAAATAAATTTCCAGTTAAGTTTTATCAAGATTACCTGGCAGTCAACTACTACATAGTTCACAGTTTTTTATTCACAAGATTAATACAAACAAATATAATAATTTGTTTACAAGATGCCATTCCAACAACCTGGGGTGGCACATGTATAAGGAATTACTTGCTTTTTCAGTTTGCCAGGGTGGAATTTTTGTTCAGATAGATCACTCACAACTAAATTACCACACCTGGTATCCGCCTGTTGTTGCCATCTACACTTTTAGCATAAGTCCTCACAGGGGAGCTTAGTCCAATGTTCAGATTCTAAATCTTCACTTCCATTTAGGCCTGAAATGAGCATTTTCCTGTTTTCCATTCCTGTGGTGGCTTATTTTATGAAAGCTTTCTTCTCGACTAGTGCATTGAGATATTTCACTGCATTCTTTAAGTCCTCAAAAGCCATCATAAATTTAAATCACTTTTTCAAAAATAATCTAGTGAATTAATCTCTGTTTTAAAGAAATACTCATTTTTAAATGAACTGCTGGACCTTTAAAGCTTCTATATTAATGAGACTTGAAATAAGAGTTTTGCAAGCAATTAAGTTTCAGCCACGTCAACACAACTGATATAACCTTGCAAAAAAAAAAAAAATTCACTACAGTTTTTCAGCAACAGCAACAAATCATTCACTACAGTTTTTCTGTTTATACACTAAAATGTAGGTGTGTAAGCCTCAACACATAAGCAGTAATTGCAGTTTTTGAGAATGTGATGCCAGTTCCCCTAGTAAAAGTCTAGAATCTCCTAGGTTATATTTACAACAACCTAGGAAATCAGGAAAAAAAGAAGGGTTTCCTTCACTCTGAGTGATTTTTCTTCTGAGTCAGTAAAATCAAAGGTACTTATTGCTCTCTGTATAATTTGTAGACTAATGACTATGCTAAGGTGAATCCTTGAAGGCATATATATATATATATATATATATATATATATATATATATATATATAAACCATAAGAATCTTAGGTTTTTGCAGATCAAAGCAAGGGAAGATGGTTTGGGTTTTTTTTTTTCAGTTAGCCACATTCTCCTTTGAATATTATTGATTGAATCAGATACAGATAAAATGTACAGAGCCAAATACGTTCTGTATGTAAAGTATAGAAATCAGTAATGAAATAGCAAAACAGTTCTAATTCACAACTGCTGTAATTTTATGATTTTCACACATTATATACTCCTAAAAATATGTTTTCAATAGACATTGATGCTACATGGTTGAATGAAAATCACTTTTTTTTTAGTATGCAGGTAGGTAATTTTTCTCTACCAAGTAACTGAACTAAAACCAAAACAAAACAAAATAAAACAAACTAAATGTGGCCAAGATGTCTTTGTAGATAATTATATTATTCTTCATATTTAGTACATCTTAATAGACCTTGAATTTTAAAGACAGGCGTACCTCCATACCAAGACTTATCCTCATCTGTGACATGTAAACAGCAAATTTTCAAGAAAATCCATTATGGTCTCATTTAGATTTTTTGAAGTAGCTGAAAAAATATTATAAAATGTGTCCTTCTTCAGAATTTAGACTGGATATATAATTTTGTACCCTATTTCTGTTCATATTGAGCATATTCTGGGAACTACATTTCCTTATAAAAATGAAGCCTGTGGTACTTAAGAAAATGTTAGGTGTCACTTTATCCTCACTGATTTCTTGACCTGCATTTTTATATCTGTATTTGTATCACCTCAGATATTTTGTTAGATATGAGGAAAGAAAAAAAACGCTCTTGAGAATCTCTCTGCTTTGTACACTATGACATCACTAAAAAATTATTCTTCTCATTAATGGCAATAAAAAGAAATCCTAAAAATTCAAGTGTCCTCATGTTTCCATAGAGAGAAAATATAGATTTAAAATAAATTTCACATATGAAGAGGAAACAGTGTTAAGAATACAAAGCTTTGGGTGTGTAAATCACATTTTGCACTCTGATGCAATGATTTCATCAAACTTGGCTTGCTTGAAAAGTAAAAGAATGTGTGATGAAGTTCTAAATCTTTGAAAAAGGATTTAACCAGAAAAGAGTTTTGAAAGACACATATGGAAAGCAGCAGTAGTCACTTCCACTGACTTAAAGCCCTGCTTGTATCATTCAGGTGATGTGTGGTTTGAGGATTTAAGTTCTTGTGTAGAAATATACACAAAGCATGAGATAACTGATAAAATATAGCCAAAGTTCAAATTTGATCCTCTCTTTTCTGAAAATTGGTGGACTTCCAGCAGTTTGCTTTCCTCCTGATCAACAAGGATGTTCACTAATATATGCTGATAGTTAAATATTTACTGATAAATATAAGAAATATAGACTTTTTAAAGCAGAAATACTGCTAATTATGTTAAGTATGTGATTGTTTATTTACAGAGTTGAAAAACATTCTTTTGAATGGTGTTATTTTTTATTTTATCTTGCAATGACTGTCTGGTTTGACATATTTCTAAATGAAGGCTATTTTGTCTTCCTGAGAAAAAGTAGCCAAAAAATTTACATAACCAGTCTGTTATAATATCCAGAATCAACAATTCAGCATGTGAACTTGGCAATGTATGTCACTTACTGGAGCTACAATATACCAGTTGAATTATGTCAATGTGTTTGTGGACTCAAAAAGAATGGGTACTGTTCACCTTGGATTAAAAGAAAAAAAGAACAAAATATTCTGTATTATTTTTTTATATATGGACACTTAATTTGTTCCTAGTCCTTTTATATGGAAAACATTTAACACTTTCTCAAGATTTTAATGCCTGCCTGTCTCAAATGGATGAAAACTTAAAGCAGAGTATTTGCAGAATATATATCTCAATAAGCCTATTTGGGTATTTGGTGAATATTTGCATGTTATGCACTCAGTACAGATACACGGATCACATCTTCAACATCAATAGTTTAGTTTAACGTACCTGTAATATCCTTTTTATTGCTTTAAAGGACAAGGAAATTCTTTACTCTTAAACAACTCTGTTCTCTTATTTTTCCAGCTAATTCAAAGCATCAGTGCAGTGGATCAAGATGACTCTGCAGAAGGTCATCATTTTTTTTTCTCATTGGCTCAGGAGGACGCAAACAGCTCACATTTTACTGTGAAAGACAATCAAGGTAGTGTCAGTCACGCAGCTTTTTAAGACCTGCCTGATGGAAGATGCATGCTTCCAACAGGTTCTTAAATTCTTAAAATTTTCTATTTAAATATAATTTTTTGTTATGAAAATTACACATTTCAAAACAATAATTCAATAGTACTAAAGAGTTTATTTTCCTTTTCACATCAATAATATAATCAGCAAAAGGCAGTTTTATTTCAGGGAAAGAAAAAACAGCTGAGATGAAAAATACACTGGTATTTCTTAAAAATTATTTTCTTAATGCTGAATATGGTGGTCAAGTCCAATTTTCTTGTTAAAATTATTTGCCTGAGAAATAAGATCACTAGAAAGAGAAGATTGATATAAGTATAGGATTGTTATTTCATTAATTCAGCAAGACCAACATTATAAACTCAGATAACTAGGAATAGAATCTTATAATATCAAGCAAAACCAGACTGAGATGAAAATATAGGTGTGATATATGATGGAATTTCAAGGAGGTGACCATTTAGAGTCAGTCTGCCGAGACTACAAAGTAAAGCTTCTCCAGACTAAATTAAAGTACACATCGTTCTTATTGACCATGCTAATTATTTGAATGTGCTGGCTAAGGGAACAAATCAATAGAAATAAGTTTTGGGAAGTTCCAAATACGCTAAATGGCAAACTGCTTCTCAATTATCTTCAAAGTTAGTCAATGTATCAATAAGAATTTCAGTTCCCATCTTTATCTCTCCCTCCTTTCCAGGAAGAGATAAGTTATCATATTAAGGTCAAATTGTGCACAAACCATGAGCCTTTCCCACCTTTCCTCTCTCTGCCCAAAACCCAAGAAGACCCTCACACAAAGCAACCCATTCAGTTCCTTTTGGTGGCCACTAATTGGGAAAGCAAAACTTTTTGGAATATGATGCAATCAGATTTCAACCTGCCCCTTTCTACCACATTGAACAGAAACGGCTGGTTGAATTGTGATAGCCCTAACAAAGAGAAAAAGAGACTGTAGGTCTCCAGTATTTTATCTGAGTTACTTTCTGAACTTTGCCATTTTAGGTGGTAGAAGTCCAGATAGCTCCAGTTTTTCTGCCAGGGAAAGAAATAAAAGACCATTTTAGTAGACTTTTCCTTGCTTTTTCTTCTTTCCCTTGCCACCCATTTTCACTAAGTGCTGATAGAAACACTTTTTAACTTTTTTGATTGACAAACTGTCTGTATTTTATCTGTGAACTTCTGGCTTGGTAGCAGCTGGATACATGGAACCATTTTAAGAACCAATTAATTAGTCTGAGCAGGTGCCAGGTACTGAAAAAGATGTCAATTTCTTTAGCTCTGAACATTAAAACCAGAGCTTCTCAGTCAAATTTTATTATTGCCCCTGAAGTACATATATCAAAATTAAAAATATTTATTCACAATTGACAAAATATGCACCAAATGTCAGTGCTTGCTTTTATGTTTTTAACTTTTGTTAAAAGCTTTGCAGAGTACAATTGCTTTTAACTAGGTCAGATTCCACTAAATATTATTGTTGTGGTTACAAGATACATAAATGCAAATAATCATAATAATTTATCTTCTAGATAACACAGCTGGAATTTTCACACGAAAAAGTGGTTTCAGCAGGCAAGAGCAGTTTTTTTTCTACTTGCCCATCTTAATTCAGGATAATGGAACCCCACCGCTGACGAGCACAAATACTCTCACTGTCACTGTCTGCGACTGCGACACTGAAGTTAACACCTTCTACTGCCGATACGGAGCTTTCATGTATTCCTTGGGTCTCAGCACAGAGGCTTTAGTTGCTGTTTTTGCCTGCATATTAATATTCCTAGGTAAGTACAAGAAATTACTTTGCTTCCTTTTACAGAGGGATTGGTTAAGTAGCAAAAATGGACCCTTGACTCAAAGACTGGAAGTACTGGGCCATTGGTAAAAATTGAAATAAGGCAAATGTTTAGTTTCTTTTCTGTTTTCTTAACTATAATTTCTCCCTTCCTTTCCCCAGTTTTCAGTAAAATTTGAATTCTAACATAATTTCCTAAAAGTTGGGTGTAGTTGACTCATGTTCCTCTTTACTCTCCTGGCTTTGCAATAGCAAAGATTTCAGAGCCCAACATCT
Organism: Lonchura striata; assembly: GCF_050655825.1. Lineage (NCBI taxonomy): Eukaryota > Metazoa > Chordata > Aves > Passeriformes > Estrildidae > Lonchura > Lonchura striata. The sequence continues at coordinate 102,801,147 of NC_140704.1, forward strand.
GTATTGATCACAGGTAAAGCTGAAGACAGCATTGCACAAAAAATTTGCTATGTAGGAATATATTAAAAGAAGTAGCACACTACTAATTTTGCCTTAGGATTGGCAAATGTAGAACTGAGATCAATTATGAATAACAAAATAAAAAGGGAATCTGACATCAGTCAGAAAGTTCCAGACACAGGGAGTTTCTTTGCCAATTAAGGTTTCATCTCTAGACAGCATTTTCTCTAAAGGTTGGACATCTCTTTTTCCTCTCAGGAGACACCAGCTTAACCTGCAATACATTTGGAAATTTGTGGAGGAGACAACTAGAATTGAAAGTAGTTCAAATGCACAGGAGTTTTACTAGTACCCCTGTAAAGGGTTGTGCACAGCTGGCAAACAGCACTCAAAACCAAACCAACAACTCAAGGCTGGCCGTTCTAGATGCAGCCATTTCTTGACTCAAAGAAATGACTCACAAACCCCAGGAATGCACTACTTTTCCTACCTCCATGCCCTGGTTTCCAACTGAGGACATGGGAAATAAAATAAAATTAATTTATTTTTTCTAGGCTTGCCTGCACTTCCAGAGTTTTCTTATTTAAATCTAAGTTTAGACATCTGCCTTATATCTTTTAGTCAGTTTTAGCTTACAGGTCAGTGTGCATTTTGAGTTTTGATTGATGGTTGCAGGGTATCTGAATATGTTCACTTTGTGTTATTGACTTCAGGGACTAAGGATCAGGCAAACTGTACCACTGCATTATCCAGACCATCAGGAGAATTATTAATCAATGATTTCTTTAGTTCTTGCAGAAATGTTCTCTTTCTAGGAGGAATAAGCCCATGGCAACTTTGACAAAAGTCAAAGCATGGATATAGATAAATATATTAGTCCAAAAGAAGAAAAAACATAATCTACTACACTCTTTACAAACACACATATTTTAAATTCCTTAATTCTTTGAATGTGTTTTTGTAATAATTTAAAATTAAATAATAAAATGCTCTATATCAATTAAGTTTGCAATTTATCTCTGAAAACTAAATTTCAAGTAGAAAGTATATCATCAGAAGAGTTCACCAGGCAAAGCATTTGGAAAGCCACCTGTTTTGTGAATATATAGTAAAAATTATTGCTTTCAGTGCTTTCATAACTTGTGTTGGTATTACTGAAGCAAATAGAATCATTTATTGTAAATATGTAGAAAAAATAACTACTCCAGGTTCTTTATATTCTTAAGCAATTGTTAGTACTTGAATCATTTTATGTCCTGAGTAACAAAACTAAAGTCCACAAAATACTTATTAAGTAGAACTGCAGCAACATATAGTTAAAACTGAAAGACTTAATCTCTCTGAAAGTCATAGATTAATTCAAAGGGATGGTTCAGTTAAAATGAAATTATGTGGGATTAAAAAATAATGTTTTAAAAGAAAAATTAAGAAACTTTTCACATAGAAATAAGATCATTTGATTCATATGCTTGGCAGTAAAATAACACAGAGTTTTGTGAGTCTTCAAATTTACAAACGAGCACAACAGAAATAGTTGAACACCATTCTGCATAGTTTGTGGAACTGAATGATTCAACTGGGTGAGGAGGATATCTTGCTCATTGTCTCATTTTTCATTTAGTCTTGATGGGACTTTTATCAGAGAGACTGATAAAGATTAAGAATTTAAATTCTGCATGTGAAATGGATATATTTTGTGATAAAAAAGCACTTTCAAAAAGCATAACCTATGTTTCCATCAGTTTCAAATTTGCATCTACCAAAAGAACTGCTCCATTTAATTCGCCTTTTTTATAAGTCCCTTTGTAGCCATTTTCCAACACACCCATTGCTCCTCTCAAAACCATAAAATACATAAAATTACAGCTCTATAAATTTGTTAAGATAGCTTCATTTTTCAGCAGGCTTGATACTAAGATAAGAAGAGATTTTTTTAAATCTTTCCTAGTACATTCATAGTCTCTAGTTCTGCTTAATTTTTCCCTTGTCCTTTCCCTTTTTATTTTGTCAGTGTTCTTTTTGGCAATTGTAACTATAAGGCAGCAGCAGCAGAAGAAGCCTCCCTTTTCAGAGAAGATGGAAGACTTCAGAGAGAACATTGTCAGTTATGATGATGAAGGAGGGGGCGAGGAGGACACAGAAGCCTTTGATATTTCGGCACTGAGAACACGCACTGTCATGCGAACACACAAACCTAGGAAGAAGGTGGCCTCCGAAATCCAGAGCCTCTACAGACAGTCTCTGCAGGTTGGCCCAGACAGCGCAATCTTCAGGCAATTCATTTCAGAAAAGCTCGAAGAAGCAAATACAGATCCTAGCGTTCCTCCCTATGACTCACTTCAGACCTATGCATTTGAGGGGACTGGTTCCTTGGCAGGATCCCTCAGCTCGTTGGGTTCAAACACTTCAGACATGGATCAGAGCTATGACTACCTTGCAGACTGGGGACCTCACTTTAAACAGCTTGCAGGCATGTATTCTTCCCACAGAACTGTGGGGGATTAGGCACTTTTTGAATTGTTCTTTTGTTTTCCTAAGTCTTAGCAACCAAACACAACTGTGGATTTTTAAAAAGGATGTCATCCCACATTAAACAGGAGAAATAAGAGCCCAAGGGTTTTAATATGGAAAGTTTTGGATGTGGAAACATCTTGAAAGATTAAAACACACCAGGGGTGTTACCACATGAAGGGATTGAGGTAATAGTTTGAAAACCTTGTGGTAATTTAAGTGCTTAAATGCAAACCTTGCTGCTTTGGATATCTAGAACCTCTTCTGGATACTGAAAATCTGGATCTTGCTAGTACATAAGGAGGAGTACAAGCCATAAGTGGATGCTGTAAGCATTTTGTCCTCCACAAGCTTTAAACAGTTTCCAAAGCTGACAGACTTATGCTGTTGCAGTTGAATACATACATTAACCAAAGTTAAACACGCATATTTGTATAATGCTTCATTATATAAATATAATTGTGTGAAAAAGTAGACCCTAGATGTTCTAATACCATTGTCATAAGTGCTCTACAAGATCATCTATTTATTGTTCTTAGGATGATAAAACTAAAATGTCTTTTCCTATCAGAAAAATTAAAGAACATTACAACATCATCAAGTATTTGCTGCCATTTTAGTTTTTAATGAAGCTATAGGAAAATGTGTAAACCAATACTTAATTTAGCAAATAAGATAGGAAAAAGAATCAATATTTAACTTAAATATTGCAATTGACCACATTATATATTACTGCACTTAGAACAAAATGCTGTACAAATACAGGCTTTTTTTTTCCTTTTATTAAGAGTTTAAAGGATGACTGATTTACCAGCACAGATTTATTTTTTTATTATGGAATATAAAATTAGCTGCAGTAGTCAGTTTTATTATAACAATATTAAGAATCTTTAAAATGTTAAACTGATGGTTATAAAATTTTATGTATGACATTAGATAATAAGATAATAAAATGCTTTAAATGTTATCCACTTTGAAAATGAGCCTGAATCATTCTGCAAGACCCAAGTAAGATTTCAAAATTAATTTCACACTGTATTTTTTTCCAACCATTCCATAACAAATATATAGCTATCTCAGAACATTTCTTTACTGAAAACACTACCCAGCAGCAATTTTGGAACTGAGGTCATCAAATGTTTTCAAAATGGTCTGTCTGGAAAAAAACAACCTGCCTGTATTTTACTCACCTTTATTTCACTGAGTACTCATTTTACAGTAATTATATCCTGCAATAAACTGATTAAATTACCTAAAAGCTGGCATCATGATAAACCAAATTATGCAACATATTTCTCTGTTTTCCTTTTTTTTTTTTTTTTTCTTCTTTTTCTAAATAAGATTTTAGGTAAGTGAAACTGAATTACAGATTCAGGAAAGCTTATGCAAGGAAGAAACAAACAAACAAATCAGCCCCATCAAACAAATTCTGTAATGTTTACAGTGGTTGCTCTTCACCAAAGAAAACCAAGGTATGTAGGCTAAGTGGAAAAGTGCCAGTGCAGTTTAAATTCCTGGTACCTAAAAATAAACCATGGAGGTGTTTGAAAATCAGGAGAGATCTCCAGTGTGAGGTCTGGTAAGAACACAAATATTATTCATTATATTCATAGCTGAAAAATTATGGGTAGGGGGGTAAGGGGACAGGCCATCTGACCAGGTGCAGATGAAACAGCATCTGTTTTGTAAGAAAAAAAATTCTTGCCAGACTCATAGTAGGATGACAGTGTGAATGAGCAACTACAAATGAGCTTTAAAGGTTAAAACATTGTGGTAATGACTCTAAACTTTTATGCCAATGGCTTTCAAACAGACGTGGCAAAATTACTTTTATTTGAGAAAATATTTTACATATTAATAATTTGCTTCATGGGGAGGACTAGAGAGAGAATGACTATACACGACTAGTTGTTGACAATAGTGAAAGCTATTTCATGTTTAGGATTAGGTCTATAGATTTATGAGGGTTATACCCTAAACAAATCCTTATTCCACAGATGGTCCCAGTGGCTTTAAGAGAGTTCTTTGTGCTTTCAGATTGTATTTAGTACAAAAAGGATAACATTGTCTGATCCTTTCTCAATCCACAGATTTTGTCCATTTATGTGGGAAAATAGCCTTCAACACTAAACCATTGTCTTTATTGTGTTCTGCCTTTACTGTGCGCTATTTTAACAAATAATTTGTTTAAGTAGTGCATACCAATGACATAGTTTTTTTAACCCCATGTAGGCCATTGCCAATAATTTCTTTGTTAAAAAGAATAATGGTCTGCAATGGATCTTAAATGATCTTTAGCTGAAAAAGCCTTAAATCATGTTTACATAACAGCCAAAGGGCATGTTTTGCTCTGAAACAAGAATTTATTCATAGCTGTTATTTGACCACACCTTATTAATTTCAAATCTAACCTAGCCTTGTCAATTAATTTCCACATGTGAGAAAAGAACCGCTGAACCTACTTCACATTTCCCTTAAGGTTTCTGAACAATGTGTAGACAAAGGTTTTCTAGAATAGTCTTGTTATTTGCAGGAAGTAAACATTCTAAGAAAAAAATTATCATTCAAGAGATTACAATCATGAGTAACATGAAATTAATAAAGGATAAGTTATAGGTTGGAGTTTCTGATGATGAAATCTATTAAATTGTTGCATGGTTTTCCCAACAGAATCTTCCATTATCTTTATCTTTCAAAATTTGATTACTAGCTAGAATTCATTATGTTATTGGCTGAGCTGAAGAGTGCAGGTATGGTGACAGATGATAAATAAATATTCAGCTGTTCATGACCTGCCCAAGGGAATATAAGGGAGACTTATTTGCTTATGAATTCCTTATGGTGAAAGGAAGTGTGATCACACAGACTGCTTTTGTATATGAATGCTTAGAAGAGATATTCCTACAGATGTCTTTTTCTGTAACCTGGTAAAAAGTGACTTTAAGAATTGGTGAAATACCAGACAAAAGATTGTCTGTCTGTTTCAGTCTCACTCATAAAGATTCAGAGTGTTGTTGGTTTTGTTTATATAAAAGCCAAGGAAATTAACACTATGCATATATAATAATAATTAGCTTTCCGATATCTAAAGTTAAAAAAAATATACAAATCACTTAATAGCATATTGCAGCTTCAGAATCATTGCTGTGAGTGGAAAAATATATATTGTTTATCAATAAGCCAAAATAAAAAGTTTCAGTTTGGTTTTGACTTTATATATCGCAATGGAAGTTTTTTATTACCTTAACACTGAGAAGAAATTCTGCACATTACTGAGAGTAGTCTTAGTCTTCAATTCATGTAATTTTCCTGTCTCATCTTTTCTCACAGGTATTGCCATTACACTCCTAGCTTTGCTTTCAAAATCTGCATTGGAAATCTGGTTATTTTAGCAATCATTCTTAATTATAAGGGGTCACACTGTCAGATGAGGGTAACATTTGTTTGAAACGACAGTGTGCATTTTATGCTTGAAAGTCAGATCTAATATATGCTCTCTAAGGAGCAGAAATTGAGGAGTTTATGTGATTTTTCACTCTGGAAAATAAGGTATTTCACCTTGATCCAGATTATGAAAAAATAGAATAGAATTTATATGAGAGAGAATTAATGTTTATTAAAAAATGTCAACATATTTGAAAATAAAAATTTGGTTGCTTTTGTATTTGTTTGGAAAAAGACAAATTATTCATGCATGATCTTATATCAGTCTTCTGTCTCATACATAGAGTTCAAGGAACAGTAACGTTTAACTGATATGTAAGAAGGATAAAACATGTATACAGAGATATTGCTTACATCAGTATGAAACACCTTACCTGCAGCAAACAGATAATAACATTAGTCAGAAGTATGTATAGGACTCAACAAGATGTTTGTCAGTAAAAGGCAGTTAGATATATAGCACTAAGAGCAAAAATTAATAAATATAATTAGAAAATATCAGTGCTTCTAAAAACTCTCAAATAGCAGAAGCTGGAAGATGATATCAAAGGATCTTAATCCCCCATATATTTTAATTATTATTTAGATAATAATTTCATAATATTAATGTTTACATTTTAAGTAATTCTCCATACATATATGGATTCAAATAGATTTGGTTTGTAGAGACAAGAAAGTCTGCATACATATATCTCACCAAATGGATACTACAAAAGCTATTACATTAAAAGGACACAGACTTACCCATAGGAATAGATATAGATATATATATAAGTATATATACGAAGCATTGCTGCATTGCTTCTGGTACTGTTGTAAGCAAATCCGTTTATGTCATTAGAAATTCGTCTGAAAAGGCTTTAAATAGGATATCTTTGACAAATTTTAGTAGCTTGGAAGCTGGAAAAGGAGTTTTTTATGTACTGATTCAGTAAATTTGACTTAAAAATGTCAAAAATATTCTGCATTATTAATAGTTGGGACACCTGAGAGTTAAAAAAAATTGGATGACCCTGAAAAAAGAAAAATAGAAAATGGTTAAAATATATTGATAAAAATAAGATCATCCACTCTAGAAATAGTACTCAAAAAAATAAAAGTCTGCTATTATACTGGGCACTAATCCACTAGGCAATTAAACAGGACAAGGATAGTCTAGCTGCTAAAATAACTATGAAATTATAACATTCATTCCAGAAAAAAAAATTAAATATGAACAACACCTGTACAATACAATAGGTAATATAAAATTTTTATTATGAACCTAAATCAATAATAGACTACCCAACTGTTTAATTACTTGACACCTAATTCTGTTTGTCAGACTCTGATGAGCCACACTAGTATTGTTTATGAAATTCACCCATTCATTTAAACATGTATGCCAAAAATAGTCCAAATATTTTTATAAAATATTTTTAAAGGACAAAAATCTTGTTTCTAATTTATTATTTATTGCAAATGTACAAACACTTTGTCAAACCAGGTTAAGGTGTCCAAGAGATATAAAAGAGGTGATAAAGTAAGTTATCCTTAAACATCTCCTTCTAGACATTCAACAGTCTAATTCAATATGCCCACCTTTCATTGGTATCTGACAAACCTCATTTCATTGGTTGCAAAAGACAATTTACTTATATCACTTATGATTTCAAATTATTAGTACAATTACTTTACAATTATTTTATAAGAATTCTCAGTGATTGGTGTCTAAAGTAATACATCTTCCAGGTTCTTTCTGTATCTTGTTGTCACAAAAGTCTTACTCTGCTTTCACACCTTTGAATGTAAAAACATCTTAGACAGCTTCTATAAGCACTTGCAACTGCTGTGGTACATCTCACTCAACCTCAGCTACCTAAAAATCTGGAGTAATTTATTCAACTTCTTTCCCGTCCTGTGCTGCCACTACCTCAGACATCATAGAAATTCAAGGCAGGCTGGACTCTCCAGGACTTCAAAATGGGAGAGGCATCTTTCCTTATGGGAAAGGCTTAGACACAGTACACCTTCCATAGCAAAGAACTCTCCTTCATCTCTGTAGACTCTAACTGACAATGACTCTCAAAGTTTCATTTACTTTCCCCAATCTGATAGAAGTATAAGGACTCATTTAAGTCTTTTTACCTTTATGTACATTTTTGAAAACGCCATGTTTTATCTTTGGTGATAGTTCCTGTCAGTCTTGATTTATTATTATTTCTTTATATTTTCCTGCTAACAGCTAAAGATTTCCAAGTCAGCTCCTTCTGGAGATAGCTATTTTGATATCACAAATTTCAGGAAATACAGAGAAAGATGCATCAAATCAAGGACAAATTATTCTTGTAGTTGGTTAGCTCCTGAGCTGGAAACAACTTGTAGATCCTGAAATATCATCCATCATTTTAATTTGTCTCAGTTGCCATGTGGAACTGAGTCAAGGTGGTGAGCACCTTCTTTATGTGTAAATCATCTCCTCTTTTGTATATTTTTGTTATTAATCTTGTTGTTACTGTTCATGTCTCATTCCATTAATGTTTGTTTTCAGTAAATTTTTATCTCAACCCATAGGCTCTGCATTCATCCCTCTCTCACCAGAAGGGGACACAGTGAAGGGGGCGCATCTTATTTGGAGCTTAATTCTCAGCTAGTTTTAAACCGCAACATTTCATATAAAAACTGAGTTGGTCAGCTCTGGTTTTGTAGGTCACTGGGAAAAAATATTTGGCCTATGACCAAAATATTTGCTTGAGGACATTTTATATGTTTGCTAGATTTTTTTACTCATTAATCCCTTTTCTGTGGTCTACAAGTCTGATTATATTCTATATGGTTTGTTCTACATAGATTGAATACTTCCTTATTCTAAAGCTCATTTTAACCAGGTTGCAATATGACATCCATTCAGTGATCAGAAGCTAAGCACTAGTAAGCTGTTTGCACCTTGTAGCATCCTGTTCTAATGGCAGAATCCAATTGAACAATATTTTCAAGGCCTCTTCTCATTTTATGATTTTATTCTATTCTGGATTTTATTTTAATATCATAGGTTCCTTCTACAGCAAATAATTCTTTCAAACAAATGCAAAAATACAAATACAGATATATAGAGCTACACCAACGATTACATAAAGCTAAACAGATCTGAAATAAATCAGATAATAATTACCTGATGGTTACATAATTCTTTATGTTTAAACAAGCCATAGCTTCTTTTCTCAGGCCAAGATAAATTCAGAGAATAGCTGGCCTGTGTTATCTTAATGCCAAGCCACTCACAAGTAATAACATCTGCATAGCTGCTACCTACACTTCTGCAATCACTGGAATGTTTTCAAAGAGAAAACACATTCAGAAATTAAGAATTAATTTCCTAAAATTTCAAGTATTTCTGGAAGAGGAATTTCCCTGAAAGGAGGTGAAGATATCCCTTACCTTTCTGTTGGTCTGCATTATCAGAGAAAAAGTAAACAATATTAGAATATTATAATTTGGATGTATTTGTCAGAAATGTAACTTCATCCTTACTATTTCTTCAGAGTAGATTTGTAATATGAAATTACAAATTTACGTTTACAAAATTACGTTTTTATTTATGCATCCCTTACCCAGCAGAAAATATGTTGGTCTTCTGGTCTCTAACTGCTCCTAGGTTATAGATGTTTTGGATTCAATAAAAAACCCAACCAACAAACCAACCAACCACAAGTAGTTTTCAAGGTTTATTGCAACAGGATTGAAATAATTATTTTCCATTATTTTCGGAGAGTGGCAGAGACAATGAGAACCTGATGATTAGAGAAGCAGTCTTCTAAAAAAGATCACAAACTGATTGCTGATTTTGGAACAGCAAAATTTCAAAGGATATACTTGGCTGATGTTTTCTTGTTTGCTTTTTCTGCTGTCCAAGAAAAGAACTTTGTAATGCAAGTCATTGTAGGGACAGCCAATTGCACCAAATAGCTGTTGCAGCAGAGCTCTCTGGAATCTTCATTCCTTAGGGATAAAACAGATGTTTTCCAGCTATTAGTATAGTTGATATATTGGGTTGATACTAAAGACAGGTGTAAATGGAAATAAATAATTTTTTGGCACTGAAAATTAAATCCAGTTCGTACCATCTTTCTGATTTTCCTTTGCATTATCCAGGACATAAAATAACTTTTTCTGTCATTCCTTGCAAAGTACACACTGCATTTGTATATTGGTTTTCTCCAAAGATCATGCAGAACAATTTTTGCTTTCCAAGTCTCTCCTCCTTATTGATTTACTGGCTTGTAGGATTCTGACAAGTGCGCACTTTTTAGTCTGAGCATTTTCTTGATGTTTCTTTAATGTGCACCTTTAAAACGGGGAAAAAAAATAAGTGGAAAAAAAGATAAGAGAGAAAAAAAGAAAAGAGCAGGAGGGGACCAAAATCTCAGCAAGCAATGTAAAAGTGTCCTTGTGGAATGCAAGTTGAAAGACAATCAGAAATGGAACCTACTGGGAGTTCTAAAACTTAAGCTGTAATGAAAAAAGAATTTCAGCCTTTTTTTTTATCTTTGTAGGATGCAAAATACCCTTAGAGACATCTAACAGCATTCCTGTTATTGCAGAGACCTGGGACATTAGCAATGCTTTCCGCTCTTTTGTTCTCTTAGTGGTGTGTTACAGATATTTCACTGTAGATTTTAAGTTCGTGATAGTGTTGTGGGAAGCATTTTTGTAATCCTAACTTGGGAGTTGAAAATAGGAAAAATTTCAAAGATGTAATCAAGATCGTTAAACACAAATTACCTGATCTCATATTCCTTTTATTTTTATTGTTATTACCTTTTCATGTATGAAACAAAAATTTGACCTCTGAAGTTCAAGAATGGGGGCTCCTTGTCCACAGGTAATATTTCAGGAAGAGATAATGAAATCTTTATGTCAATTTGCACAAAACCAAACCAAACTAAAAAAAAAGCAAAAATCTCAAAAACAAACCAACAAACAAACAAGAAGGAGCCAGACAAGTTCAACTGGTTCTTGAAGTGGACTTCAACCACTCCAAAACATATTGTTTTGGTTTTTTTTTTTTTTTTTTGAGTGGTGAAAACATTATTATGCATATGTAGGTAGAGAAGGCATGCAAACTGCTTTTGTAGATAAATAACATAATCTTAAACACAATAATTCTATCTTATTTCTTTCTTTGATCACAGTTAGGCAATTTTCATATGTTTGATTGCTTCTGACTTCCTGGGAATTTAATATTCCTTGCCATTTTTCAGAAGCTGGCATGCCCCAAAAAAAGCTAGATTCAACCTACCAGTCCTACCCAAAGGACTTGTACTCCTATCCATTTACTGCTCTCTCAGAGTAGTTGAAGGGAAGCCTTGCAATCTGTACCTTAGACAAAAATGTGTGAGGACAAGAAAGAAAACAAACGTCATGCATCTCAAAACCAAAATAAGAAAATTAAGTCATAACTTATATTCTATAACAAACCATAAAAACTAAGAAACCAGAAAAAACTCACGCCTCGAAATACCATTAAATGGTAAACTTTAAAGATGAACCTGAGAAACATCAATTTTCTTTCCTCTATGATTGTTTTGAAATGACACTATACCTTAAAACACTCTTTGAGTTTTCAAAAGTACATATATGGCAACAGTATAAAGAGAGGAAAACTTAATTTTCATTAATGCTATTTACACTTTGAGCTTTTAAGCTAATCTTTGAACACGTTCCAAGCAGCAGTCCATCACAATCTGACATAGCTTTCAAAAAACTTCCTTCTTCGAGTCTCAGATGCCTTTTTTGACTGTGCATTCTTACTCATCAAAACATCTAATTAAAAAAAAACCACCTAATTATCCAATTTACAACACATGTTCTAAATTCCTACCACCTGAAACTTATATTCTGAGTCCTAGATTGTACTTAACCCTATTTTATATAAAACAAGTAGAAAACAAACAAGTGTCTACTGATTTTCTTGGAAGGTATTTTTCTTTTTACTGAGAGAAGATTTTTGGCTGGAACAATCAATTGTCCATACACTGAGAAACCATATTTAAAAAGACCTTAAAATGGTGTCATTTTGGGGATATTTGTAGTGTTGATTTTTTTTTTTTAAAGTGTGGAGCCATTTACTGGAGGCTATGTTTCATGCAGATTTGCTTAGACTAATGGATGGGAAGAAGATCACTAAACTGCTGGAAATTCTGGATGTCTGTAGAAGCACATTGGCTTATTAAGGCTATACTCATATACTATATCCTTTAACAATGAGAAGTTTTATACAATGTTATATTCTTGAAAGAATTCTGAAAATGTTTGCCCAACCTTTTTCTATTTTTCTGAATTTCTGAACTTTTCTGAATTTCTGGGCTACCCTAAACACTTCAATAAGTACCTTATTTGTCCATTGGGTCTCTGCAACTTACTTAAAACTTTAGAGTAAAACAATAGGACTAAGCGCCTGAGTTTTGAACTACTACTCTAACACATCTTTGTTGTTGCAGTAGAGTATTTGTGGTATTAAAAGCTTCTATCCACTGAACTTATCTTGCAAAGTTATTGAAACAATCCCAATGAAATATAGCTAGGTCTGCTGGCTTTTTATATTTATTTTTATGATAGTTGCAGAAAACAGTTTTTTCATCTATTTGGGCAATGAACTTTTATTGCTTTACAGAAGACCCAAAGATCCAGTGCTTATTGAGAATTACTGCACAAGGAGCTTCCACTAAGTAGATTATTATATACATCCTTTCATGCTCTTATATTTACTTAAATGCTGATTATTGCGATTCTTTTTTATTTTCTTTCTTTTTATTTTTTTTTTTTCACTTAAGATGGTTCATATGGGCTCAAGTCTTAGCATGTAAAGCATAGATGCGCTACTGTAGGGCCTACTTTATATACCATGGAGCTTATTGGTGGGAAAATCCTGATATCCAGGATTAGCTTCACACTGTGATTAACTTTTCAGTGGCAACAGAATGGGATTTTTAATTCTAGGTTTTAATAAGTTTATGTCACTTATCAGTTGAACACTTTGGCTAGAAATACAGTATTTCCACATAAAATAATTTTATTCTACATCCTCTTTTTCAGCTTCTAGTAAACCAATTCTGCAAATAATTCTAATTCTTTCTTAAAGGATTCATTTCAGAATAGATTCACACAAGGCATTCGAATGTTAATATTTCAGTTATTTTCTTTTCCAAGTGATTTTTCTATCAAATAACACATAATTGTTAATGCAACATACAGTGGTAAATAAATCAGTCTTATTTGTAGCTTACCTATATGGGTTCAGTTGCAGAAGGAGAGGAGAAAAATGATAAATATATTTATTGCTATTCTGTACTAAAAATACTAAAGTATTTTATATTCTTCTTGTGACAAGCATGAATGCATTGTAGAGCTCTTAAGACATATATAATTCCAAGCAGCTGATTTTCCATGCAGTGATATTTTGTTTCAGAAACAGCAATAGATTCAATTTGATTATAGGTATACAAGCTAACTCCTTTTTTTATTTGTTTGAATTTCTTTTCTAGGCCACTGTATGTACAATGTCTTTCTGCCTCATGAACTTTTTTACTTCTGATTTCTAAAAATATAGTCATAGTAAATCTAACTATAAAACCAAATTGCTAATTTGGATCTTGATCCTCATCCTTCAATAGCTCAAAATTATTTACTTTGCTGCCTACATAGACAATAAGAGTTTCTGTGCAATGGACTAGGAATGCTTGATGAGTTCACCAAAAATGCTGTGAAAAGTGGTATCTAATAAAGCATATGGAGTATGCACTACTTCACGAGGTGTGGCTGGGAAAGTGGCAAAAGAAATGTGACACAAATAGGCTCTGCACTGGAGTTGCTCTGCTCCTGTCACTCTGGTTCATGTGTCTGTATGTGTGAAAAAAGAGAGTACTGTGAATATTCTCACCATCCCCTGAGCTGTCCAGATGCCAGCCAGCTGTAGCTATAGAAACCATATTATCATTCAAGCACATAAATAAACCCTTATTAGAAAGAAATGGTGCTAACTTGTTCTAAAAGCAGCTCCACTATGCAGCTCTGAAATCACAACAAGTTTACATGTGCCTGCCTTGACATATCTACACCTGCCTGCCTGCACTCCTCTGCAGAAAGTTGCTCTAATATTAGCCTCATCCTGACTAGTTCTGTGAGGATTATTTTACTGTTGGGGTAAAATTCAAAAGAGCAGCTTCTCAGGGGAGTATGAATCAGTATTTTGTGGGTTAACTATTTTAACAGAATCCAATAACATTGCAAATTGCAGAAGTGGATCTTCCATTAGACATCACTTGTTTCTTCAAGTGGTGCCCTGTTTTCTAATTAATTGATCATATTAGACTTATAGAAACTCAGGGTCAAAAATTTCTGGAAATTATGGGGAGTATTTGAGCAATTTAAACCAGATATGAAAGATTAAATTCTGCCTTTGAACAGTACTCATGATAGGCATACTACAGCCTGAAAACACTCACTTTATGAAATAAACTTCAGCTATTTTTACTCTGCACAGAGAATGGAAAGCTAGATAATTTACTGCAGTGGAGCAGGTGTTTGTTTTGTTTTGACATTATTGTTATAAGAATGAAAAATAAGCAATACCAACCAATGGTGAAATTTTATTGCTTTAAATGAAGAGCTTTGAAATACTGCATGTATTGAGACCAAGAGAGAGCATTAAATGAAAAGATCTCTAAGAAAAAGAATAAAGCAAGAATTCTTATAAAAGAATAGGAAAAGGAAATCATAGAAGGTGTTACAGACTGAACTTCCTTTGCTTCTCCACCATAATAGGTCTCTTGCTGTTTGGAGACTACAGTGGTTTCTGTAGGAGAGTCAGAGGCCAGGAAAGGGAGCTGTAGATGAAACAACCAGCATCCCTTTAAAGAAGCCAGAGCTTAGGAAAAGCAAGGAGCACCAATCTCATCCTCCTCGTTAGTAATGAGGTCAGAGCTTATACAAAGTGCCTCACTCTAAGTAGTATGGCAGCTGATGATAAATTAGGCTTGAGGATTAATCTAAGATACCCAAATCTAGTGTGCAAAAAGTTAAACTGAAAGCCAGAAGGTACATAGTTCCAGAATGAACTACCATAAAGCATGGTGAGCTTTGTCTGTGCAAGAAGCATGAAAAAGTTCCCATATATTCTTAATTGCCACAAAAGGCAATTAAGATAGAAGCTCCCATTCTGTTGGTATCTCTCCTCTTAACTCATTTTATAAAATTTGCATGGAGGTTTTATTGACCATCAGGTTCTTGGCTATGCCAGGAAAGATAGATGGCATCAAGTAAGAATGACAAATTCTGGTTGTTCAATATGTGATGCCAGCTATCACAGCTGATGGTACTTGCTCATTCAGTTTCATTTATTCTTTTCTTTTCATTTCTTCTTTTTCTCTTTTTCATTACACTCCCTGGTAGAGGATTCTGGAGCAAGATATTTTACAACTGTTTATCAGCTCCCTATATATGTGTGTGTGTGTATATATATTATATTTCTCTTCCTGATGAACATTTGAGTCAATGTCATGACATTGATTTGACTTTGTCAGGTATGGTGGAACTGCAGCATGAGCTCAGACTAAAACAAGGCTGCCTTAGTCTATAATAATAGTTATTTTGGTGTGTTTCTTTTCCATACATTCTAATCTTTCAAGCATTCTTTTTAGTATTAACTTCCTCCTCAGTCGTTGTCTTATTGTTTCAATCAGTATTGCTTTTAAAACATATTTTTGTTCTGTTATATTAACATCCATCTCTAGAAATCAACTGTCAAAGTAGTGAAACTTGTTTTTTCCTTCAGTAATAACTTCTCTGGCTTCAAGATTTTGTAGCATTTGGTTTTACATCTCAGTCCTAACTTTTCACTCTACTATGTCTTTGAATGACTTTTTTTGAGAAAGACTGCTATTATGTAGATAATTCCTTATAAGAGTCACATAAGTTGACCTCCATTGCCATATCTAGTGTTGGCAGGGGGTTCTAAATTCTCCCTCTTACCTCTCTGCAAGCCAAATATCTGTTTTGTGGAACAGATAGTGAATTTTTTCAGCATTTCCCTCAGATTATTAATAAGATCTTGAAGAGGTCTAGACCCGGTATGGATCCCTGAGATGCAGTGCCTGGCACTGGCCTCTAACCAGACTTTACGCCACTGATCAGAATGTTTTGGGCCTAGGTGCTCAACAGTTTTCAACCCACTTCCATGCTTATCCAGCCCATACTTCAGCAGCTTATCTTGGAAGATCTTACAGGAGACAGAGTCAAAAGCCTTCCACAGGATGGGGTATCCAATGTCCTCATCTACCCACTGAGTCATTTAATTGTAGAAGACTCTCCAAGTAATCAAACATGGCTTCTCCTTTGCGAATCCTTGCTCACCACTTTTAACCAACTTCTTGTCTCTCATGTGCCTAAAAATGGTTTCAAGATTCAGCTATTCTAGAATTCTGCCTTTTGTTTATGACTTATGTTCTACTGTATTTGAGTTCCAGTCTTGTAGCAGAATCTCAATCAAACCAATGTTCATACCTCTGGAATATGAGTGACTTTGAGACAATCTTGATTGATTTTTCTACCTGTAAAATAGACTGAGTAGTATTTTACTTCTTTGTAAAGCAATAAAATGAAAGATAATACCTTTTTTTTAATTGGCTCCTGAATTCAAAGTGTTCTGTAAAATCCAGGAGGATTTTTTTTTCCTAATATATCTAGGCAAGTGGAAATTCTTTCTTAATCTTTCATCAATTTATTTATTGTACAATTTGACTCAAGAATATGTTAAAAAAATAATGCAAAATACATTAAAATGGTGCATTCACAATACAATTTTCTGTAGCTTCTAAACTGGTGAAGTGTATTATTCCAAGTTTAACAGAACCATAGAAAATTATCTGGGATTTCAGAGACAGAAAATTATTAGCTTGAACTTGTCATTCATTGAAATGTCTTTCCAGTCTTTTATAAAGGCATTGATTTCATAGGCTAGCTTCCAAATTCAGCTTGGCAATAAATTTTTAGCATCAAATTGTAAACATGAGAACCAAAGAACTAAACTACAGAGAACTTGGGAAGTTTCCAGAAATTTATTTACAAATTTCAGATATTTAATTTGATAGAAGGCTTGTCAGTGTTCACTTTTCATGCAAAATAGCAGCTTCTACTAAAATTGTCTATTTTGAAGTGCTCCATTTTTTGCCTATCCACAATCACAAATAATGAGGACAGAGAGGGTTTTTGCTTTCTGGGAGCGAGTGGTTGGTGGGCGTTACTTGTTGGCTTGTTGTTCATTGTTTTTTTTTCTCTCCTGGTTTACAATAAAACATCTGACACTTGTAAGCAGTAGTAGCTATTACTCTAAAGATATCTTGATTGCCATCACTAAAATTACCCTGAAATAGCTAATACTTTAACTGTTTGAGGAATAAACTGTCAAAAATAAGTCAGAAAACTTTATCTTCTTATTTTCAGAATTAATTGGTTCCTACCATTTTAACCTTGAGTACACACCATTTTTTTTTCTTTCCAAGAAAAAATGTTTCATTTAAAAAGCTGTGGATTTTAATCTGCATTTGACATTCTTTTCAACATTCTGCTCACAATTCATGTGTAGGAAAGTGTGTTCTCAGCAGGACTAGTTTTATGATACATGTGCAGAGATATGTTTTAATTTTATAATTTTATACTTTTAAATGCATTATCATAGCTCCTAAAGAGACAGTCATGGCAGAGTCCCTTTTACACTTAGGAGTGAAGATCCAAATGATCATATCTGCAGCAAAGACTTCACAGGTTAACAATGTTTAAAAAAAAAAACTTCAGAAACATTGGTTATCTACATGCAAGGACTTCAGGGAAGAGAGACAAACTGTTGGTTATACCTTATGGACCTTTTGGTGTTGTTTCCTGTTAGGAGGGGTCTTTTCCTTTTGTTTAAGTCTAGATTTCATTTTTAGGGTAAATGAAATAGTGCAAAGCACTGGCAAGGACAGAGCTAGTGAATTTGGAAAACAGGCTTGCTTCCTTGATTTTTTATATATAAAATTGGAGACCTCTGTAAGAATATGACTCTTTTTCCATTAAAGTAGGCTCTGTTGCAAGAATTCTGGAAAATTTTAAATTCAACATGACTGCCACATATGTGAATTTGGGTTTTCCAAACTGATAGAAATATAAACTATATAAATTTAATATCTATTTTTTTCTTAGTTCAAATTTCAATCCACAATTTAAAAATAATGCAGTGGGAGCCAAGCTAAATGATCTTGTCTCTCTGATAAGGATTACTCTGTTAGTCAGATTATGTATCAACAGTAACAAAATTTTTTTTCTGGCATTTTAGAAACTACTTCTCGTTATAAAGATGCCACCTTGCCTTTCATTATTTATGTTGTTTTTCAAATGATGTGTTTCTTATATTATGGATTTGGTTTTATACAAAATTATCATTCTGTTTTCTACAAAATGTGCATAGAAATTTTACCTAAGTCTGTCTCTTAAGGATTATTTCTGTCCAGCCAGAATGGATAAACTCAGCTTGAAAAATATTTTGAAGGTAACAGATCCAGCCTTCAGAAAAAAAATTGTCTGTATGGGAATTTTTCAAAAATCTATAGAAGGAGGTGACCACAGGAGAAAAATTATTTCATAATTACACAATCATTTCTGTTTCCCATTGTATTTAATTTTCATTGATGTTCTATTTTTAAAATGAAGTTAAGCACTAGACAATTACTTAAACATCTATTTTTTCAATAGGAGCTTCTATCTTGTTTCCTTTACAGCAATTAACTATGATTGTATTCAAAAAAAGCATCCAGGTCCACTGGAAAAAAAAGCAAACAAGCAAGGACTCAGAAACCAACCAAACAAGCACATAAATGCTGAATTTATTTAAAATTTCAGTATATATTTGCATTTTTTTTCTAGAGGATGAATGTTTCCTTATTGGTAGGAACACTTAAATCTAGACTAAAATTGTTTTTGAGTAGGAGGCTAGAAATTTAGTATTATTAATGACATTGTACCTGTTTGTTTGACTGAAGAGACCAAATCCCCAGACTCTTAGAATTTGGAATTTTAGATAGTTTGAGGCAGGGAAAAAGTAAAAGATTAGAAGGAAAGCTAATCTAACTTTTTTCAATATTTGGTTAAAGCTCAAGGAAGTCCCTGTAGCTGAAGTATTGCTTCTAATGTTATGTTTCCCTTCTAGATTGTATTTTATTAATGTTTTCTTTTGTACCACAGTATGAAGAGAGATAAAGATTTTCTCTTTTTTTTGTTTTGTTTTTAAATAAATAAGGAGTATGTTACTTCACTGAGAAA
Source organism: Lonchura striata (assembly GCF_050655825.1). Lineage (NCBI taxonomy): Eukaryota > Metazoa > Chordata > Aves > Passeriformes > Estrildidae > Lonchura > Lonchura striata. The sequence continues at coordinate 102,820,434 of NC_140704.1, forward strand.
GAACATCAGAAGAAAAATCTTTTCCCTTGCTAAAGGAAAGATGTTTGTAAGCAGATTTAGGTTTTGGTTCTGGATCTTCCCATTTGTGAGGTGAACTTTGAAAAATTATTTAAAGTGCTTGGGCTGAAGTTCCTGCAGTTTTATACTATACTGAAATATGCACAGTAATCTCTTAGATGCCTTGATTAAAATCGACATTGAGATAGCAAAATTTTAAGACATTAATATGTAATTTTTTAATGAATCAAAGGCACTTGACTTATATCTTCCATTCAGTTCAGATGTTCTGAGGCAATTTCTTGGAGGTAAAAGATATTAACAGCTAAATAGAGTATGTTTGGTAATTTGAATTTAATGGCTTTCCAGATGAACCTGAAACAAATTCAACCCTCTCCATAAATATTTAGTCTTGCAATATGCAAATCACTTCTTATGTCACATGGGAAATACATCACAGCATCATAGCTCTGACAAAAGTAAATCCTAACATATGAGAGATCCCCAATCCTAGCTGCAATTAAGTATCCATCCTATGATAATTTATTGATTAACCAGACATTCTCTAAAGTTATAAAATATCTTGTCATACAGTAGCTGCAGGTATCTTTCTCCAATGGCACAAGATGCTTGAGAATCCTCTGAATTCTCCAGCAGACATCTGAGATACTGGGACTGTATATGTGAAATGTAGGAGCCACCTCAGTATTTTGCCCCTCTCACCCGACTTCTCCACCAGCCTTCCCAAAACCAGTACTGTTACCAGCTTCAAAAAATTCTCTGCGAATTTCACAGGACCGGTAGTGTTCATCATGTTTCTCAATCAAACAGATAATTTACTTATTTCTGCCAAATGGAACACCTCTAAAAGCAGAAGCGCACTAGACTAAGTATTTTGACTTGAGTTTTTGGTTATTTAAAATATCCTAGGAATCAAACCAGCCTATCTTCTAACTTTTTTATAGAAGTCTATTCCATCCTGAATGATAGAAATAAAAGACAACATATTTATTTGACTCAGCAATTCACTTTTAACTTCATCACTATGAAGTCTGGGCCAACTGATTTTAAGACAGACATATTCTAGCGCATGTGATTAAGATAGTCAATATGTAAAGATCTCAGGAAAACAAAACAATCGCAAACAGCAAAGAAACATGAAGAGGCAATAAGAATATAATAAGAAATTGCAAGATTAATTATAGTTCACAATATTGTATTCCTGAAATAGCGGATAGCAAAGAATTTGTCCAAAATATATTTTATTTATGTGAGAATGGAATTAACAGCAAAGAAATGTAGGCATGATAGATAATCATCCCCTCAGCTGATAAGAACTCATGAGACATGGATGAAATCTGATTTAATGATTTCAAAATTTTACATTGCGGATGAAGCCTAGAACAAGATATTCAGTAATCTCTTATTATTCAACAAAATCTCATAATCATTTACTTTACTTCATCCTGAGTTTCCATTTTAACAAAGTCAATTACATTCAATCATTTTTTCCTAGTTTATCTGAAATGACTGTCATAGCCTCTAGCTACCACAAAGTTCAGAAAAAAAATACTCATTAACAAGCTGCATTGGTATCAGGAACGTCTGATTACTCTGTATTGTAAAAAAAAAAAATTAAAACAAGCAGATCCAGCATAGATCAACATTCAACAGAGAATTTATTTGGAAAATAATAACAGTAATAACAAGAAGATTTTGACTGTTTTTTGTCCCTGCACTGATTTTTTTCTCCCAATTATATATGCTACATACATGTGTTCATTGAATGACCTCAACATTATAAAATGTATTCATGTAATTTCTCATTGTCATTCACAGCAGTTTTGGTTTTTATATCAACCAGTTTCATGTCAAATAGCTTAAAATTGTTGTTTTCTCATCTGCTGGCAAAAGATTATAGGTTTTTATTCTAACATATAAAGGGAAGAAAGTGCCTCAAAACAATCTGCAAAATACTATAATCATCTTGGCTTATCACTATTCTTGTTAATGTAGATTTCTTGTTATTTATTATTCTTCCTTTTCTGAGCTGACATTTCAAAAAAAAATTGCTATTTATTGCTCACATAAAATTGATCTTCTAATTTCCTTTTCATGTTTGTTTATTTTTTCTCCAATAAATACTAAGCAGTGTTGAGACATCTGCTTCTTTTAGGTTATTTTGCGCATCTCTTTCTATCCAGGATTAACACAGCAGAGTTTACAAAGTAAACTTAATTCCAGGAGAGGCTTAATTTTTTTTTCTTGGTTATGTTGTTTTACATATTTTTTGATTAGGTAATTGTTACCAAATTTTTTTACTTAGGATTTCCTTTCAGTTTGCAATGGAAAAAACTATTTAGGATTACTCTGAGACTATGCCTGACAAAAGTCTGGGTCTTCAATGCATATTTAATTCAGCCATTGACTTATTTAAAGCACATCTTACAAAGAAAAGTCCTTAATAATCACTGCTGAAAAGCATGCGACATTAAAAAACTTACAAAACCAGCTGAACAGTGCTCCTCTACATTCCTTGGACACAGTTTTATCTACTTTTTCAAGACTGTTCTTATACTACCTGTGCTACAGCATATGAGAAAATGGATAGCAAACAGGTTTTGAGTATTAGGAATTCAGAGGAGATGACTGATCTTTGTAAGCTAGGGTATTTTATCCATTTATGATATACCTTTTGTTTGTTTGTGAAGAAAGTAAGCTTATTAAGGGAAGAAAGGCCCCAGAAAGCCAGTTAATATTCTACTTTTTCCAAGCTTAAGGGCAGTACATCCCAAAAAAGAAGAAGTCAGGCAAAATAAAAATTAGCAGACCAGTGTGGATGAACAAATAGCTCCTGGACAAATTTAAGCACACAAAAAGTAAGCCCACAGAGAGTGGAAGCAAGGACAGGTAACCTAGGAGGAACACAGGGAAGTTGTGTGAACAGCCAGGGATCAGATTAGGAAAGCTAAAGCCTGGGCAGAATCAAATTTGGACAGGGATATCATGGACATCAAGAAATTCTGCTGTAGGTATACTGATGATAAAAGAAAAGCTAGGGATAATGTGGACTGTCTCTGAAAAGAAATGGGAGATGTGACTACCCTCATATGTGATGAAGGTTGAGGTAGTCAGTGACTGATTTGCTACAGTCTTCATCAGCAATTGCTCCAGCCACACTGCCCAAGTTACAGAAAGCAAGGCAGGGACTAGGAAAATGAGTAACCACTGGCCACTGTAGATGAAGACCAGGTCTGAGATAATTTACCAAACCCGAAGGTACACAGGTCCTTGGGAGTTGATGAGATGTATCCATGTATCCAGAAGGTGCTGGTGGATGAAATGGCTACATAACTATCCATCATATTTGAGAAGTCATGACAATACAGTGAAGTTCCTACAAGAACAGGAAAAGAAGAAGCAATAACCCTCATCTTCAAAAAGCAAAATAAGGAGTACTTGGGAAACCACATACTGGTCAGTCTCACCTTGGTGCTTGGCAAGATCATGGAGCAGATAATCCTGGAAACTATGGAAAATTAGAATGCGTTTGATGATAGTCCACAGGGCTTCACCAAGGTAAAATCATGCCTGTCAATTTTGGATATCTTCTGCAATGGGATTATGGTGTTGGTGGATGAGGAGGGAGTGACCAATATCATCTACCTGGCCTTGTGCAGAGAATTTGATACTATCCTGAGCACCATCTTTATATTTAAACTGGAGAGACATGTATTTGATGGATGTACTACTCAGTGAATAAGGGACTGGCTAGATGGTCACACTCAATATTTTCAGCAAACAGCTCAATTTCCAAGTGGGGACCAGTGATGAATTATTCCTCAGGGATCAGTATTGGTACCGGTGCTGTTTAACATCTTTGTCAGTGACACGGGAAGTGCAATTGAATACATCCTCAGTACGTTTCCTGACAGCGCTGAGCTGGGCAGGGAAGGATGCCATGCAAAGAAGGGACCCTGACAAGCTTGAGAGATGAGCATGTGCAAACCTCATGAGGCTCAGTAAAACCAAGTTGAAGGTCCTGCACCTGGTTTGAAGCACTCCTAAGTACAAATACAGCCTGTAGAAAGAATGGATCATGAAAAGCCCTGAGGGGAGGAATTTGTCTTGGTTGACGAGAAGTCCATCATCAATGAACAACATGTGCTTGCATACCAGAAAGCTAGGACAGCAACCCGGCTACATCAAAAGCAGCATGGGTAGCAGGAAGAGGGAGGTGATTTTGACCTTCTACTCTACTCTGGTGAAACCCCACCTGGAGTACTGCATCCAGCTCTGGGACCTGCGACCTGAGAATGATGTGGAAGCCCAGCTCTTGGCATGGGTCCAGAGAAGAGCCATGAAGATGATCACAGGGCTGGAGTACTCCTCCTGTGAAGACAGGCTGAGAGAGTTGGGGTTGTTATGCTTGGAGAAGAAGAAGCTCTGGAGAGATTTTACAGCAGTTTTCCACTACGTAAATGGGCATAAAAAAAATGATGGAAAGGCATCATTCATAAGGTTGTGCAGGGACAGGACAAGAGGTAATAGCTTCAAACTGAAAAAGGGTTTATTTAGATGGGATAGTAGGAAGAAATTCTTTACTGTGAGGGTATTGGGACACTGGAAGAGGTTGCCTAGGGAAATTGTGGATGCCCCATCCTTAGAAATGTTCAAGGTCAGGTTACACAAGACTTCATGCCACCTTTTCTTGGATATCTTGTCCCTGGCCCTGGCTGGGTAGCCATTAAGGTCCCCTCCAACCAAAACCATTCTATTACTATTCTATTATTTCATTACTCAAAACATACAAGGACACATGCTTCATTGTGCTAAACAAATTATTTTTTTTCTTAAAAAGATCGTACTAGGGCTCAAAAAAATGCCTATTAAATGTTAATAAAGAGTGGAAAACATGTGGTAGACAATTACAATAAAATACACTCAAAATTTTTGTTCTTTCTATGGCACTTTTTTGGGCTTTTCAGATAGTTAGAAGAAAATATTGTCCAAATAATTCTACAGAATTTTCATTAGAAAATCCGAGCTTGTCTGCACAGCTGAGAAATATCTAAGAACTGCCTTTGAAGAAAAAAAGCAGGATAGCGAGAACAGAATATCTTTAAATTAATAGAATGTGTATATTTTTTGTTAATGAAGCTTTACTTGCCACAAAAACATTCAGGCTTTCTGCATGCAGGCTGGACTACCTACAGCACAGCCTTCCTCTGAACCTATAGGTGATTATGCTTGTACTGTAAGCATTAAATAAAAATTTCAAAACTTACACTTGCCCCCTGGCTTTACACTGGATATATTTCATGGCAAAACAGTGGTTCTTAACTTAACCAGTATCAGTAAACCAAAAGCATCCAAGACTGGCCAATAATAGTGCAGTGCAATTTGTGGGTTTATTTATAAAAGCATTTTCCTGTGGAAAATTGAAACTCCAGTTATTTTATTTTTCACTACAAATAAAAGCTAAATATTTCAGGTCCTTCCTGCAAGTTAATACAAGGGAAAAGTACTATTTGCATATTCACCAAATAGCCAATCTACACTAAGTGGCTGATGGCAATTTCTGAAATTAGGAAAAGATGTTGCTAAACTAGTGAACCTCATTATCCTTATTTGCATGAAGTGTAAAATAACTATAATCTCAGAGAAATACTGAAAAAAACCATATTTACTTGCAGTTGCATTAGAATTATTTCAGTGTTGTTCAGTAGCACATTATACTTCTATGTAATTTTGTAAAATTTGGGAATGCCACTGGTGCTATTTCGCATGTCCTATATTTCCAATATGTGTATCATATTGTCTAAATAAGGATGTGTAAGCAAATGCTTCTGAGTTGTTATTTTATGAGTGAAATGCTTTAATATTCATTAGAGATAAGATGTTGATTCATCTCCATTTATTGTGTAAATACATGGTGGAACATTATGTGTACAAAAGAAAATCTTCACTTTACTAATCAAAGAGCTCTAAAAAGGCTCTGCTGTTATCTGCAATCTTACTAACAGTTCAGTGTATGCCCTGTGCTGAAGTCATCATGCTTGTGCTTCAAATGCTCATTATTCATCCTTCTCTTGGCAGAGCAGAAAATACTCTGGAAAGAAATACTTTTTTAAAAATGTGCTTTATTTTAAAAATATAAATTTATAAGAAATTTATTAGGTATTTTTGTAAATACATTCTCTGACATACAAGAAGGGAATATGAAAATGTGCTTTTCTTTTTTACCAGATCTTAAATAATAACACACGCACTGTCCCAGTTAACCCTCTTATTTTGCATATTGGGAAAGGAACTCCCACCTTTGGATCTGAGGAGGTTTTCAACTCCTTAAAGTTATGGAGGTTTAAAAGTGTACAAGTTTAACATGTGGGGAATCCTCTTCTAGATACAAATGCTGGTTGGATTTTCCTGACCTCATGTGAACATGGTGTTTGCCAGCCCAGTCTCATAGCCAGATTGTCAAGCTGTGCCACCAACTGAACCACGCTGGCTTGAAGAGCAGAACCTCACAAACACAGCTCTGTAGCTCCTCAGATAGAGGAGTCTCCTCTCAAAGTTGCAGTGTCACCCTTGCCTCATTCTAATTCTATTACAAGGAATCTCTAGCATCACTTAATGGAATTACCTAATTTTAGTCTGAGGGTCCCTTTGCCTTGATTTTTATCACACTTTTCTAAAGGCTATTTGAGGTGCCAGAGTAGCAAATTCAGCACAGCTCTCTCTCCAGCTGGGCTGGAGACCTCTTCCAATAATCCATGTCTCTTTGAACAGCTCTCTGTGAAAGGAAGTATTAACTCCTGCTGCAATTTGGATAGAGCCAGACCCAGCAGGCGTGAGCAGACCCACTTGTAAGAACAAACCCCTTCTTGAGCCTGAGCTAAAAAATTCAAGCTTGCCTGGAAACAGAGACATGGGCACCTCAGGAAATATCATGCAGAAGACTCTAATGCTTTTCAAAATTAGGTTTCTGACAGACATGTAACACTGTGTATAAACAGGCCAACAGTGACACAGTGGGTGCCTAATGGGCCACAATCCTCAGTGAAGGATCCCACTAAGAAGAATGCTTGTAAAATTCCCCATAAAGTTTATTTTTAGCATATATAAAAAAAAATCTTAATTTTATTCTACTTAGCTTATTTGTGATGACCAATATATTTTACACAACAAATGAGATTTTCTCTTTTAGCTTGAAAAAATCCCCACACTATAAATCAAGCAAAAAGTAAAAATATTTTCCCTATAATGACATTTCATACAACCCAGCTGAATTGGCCTCTCTACAGGTAAAGCACTGGGGTAAGAGAAGCTGACAAACATTATATATAATTCGGTTAAGCAGATGTTAGTGTTCTTCTACATGTGTACAAGAGTGTGTATATGCTACATCATTCAGAAAAAGCAGGAAAGCAATTACTTTATCAACAAGGCAAAATTAGTCTTGTTTCCTCTGTTTCAATTTGGCTGTTTTTAATAAATAGTTAATACACAACTTCTTCTGGACTATTTGCTTTAGAAAAACTTTCACTTGTTTCTCTCTTCCCTTTATTCTTTTAAGTGCTATGGCACTTAATGAAATTAGTTCATAACTATCCATACTTTGTCTAACATCATGTTTTAAAAATTACAGGCTTTTGAGTGATGGTTAAACAATTGTTTTCCATTCATCAACATACAGACATCCTGTACAATGAAAGAGGTGATTGGTTTGTCGTTAAAAATAAACCCAGGAAAACACACCTAAAAAATTCAGCTACACACTGCACAGCATGACTTATATAGCTTTAATATTTCTGTGCTAGTTCAAATGCCCTTGTACTGAAATACTTAAAGCTTTGAGAATATGGTGGGGTTTTTTTCCTCCCCTGAATAAAGCAATCTAACAACAGCTCAAAACACTCCAGTAAGTGTTTATCCACCCCTTATGCCTTTTGTCTCTCTCATTGTCAGGAACAGAGACACAGTCCCATCCTGCATCTGTCTGATCCACAGCACTGCCAGCTCTTGCCCTCATGCCCCTGTTGCCATGTAGCACAATGCATCAGAGAAATTCACTGAGGTCGTTCTCATAATGCTTTGTATTTGATTGGATCTGTTATTTGTCTGTTGTTTTAAAGTTTCTGTTTGCAGGCAGCTCAAAGCAGTGGGGGACAGTAAATGCAGAATGCATTTTCCAAGACTCTGCTGGCTCTTTTCTATTTACACAGTTTCTATCACACTTATCACAATGGCAGATAAGCACTTTTCAGTGTTAAAGATGACAATTACACTGATGGCGTTTCTAAACCTATTGAAGCCTGCCACCAGTTGGCACAGCTTCCTCTCAGCTGCTAGATACACTCTATGAGATTGCCAATAATTTCAGAGGCTGACAAACCAGCAGTGTTTCAGCCCAGGGATTACCCAAATGAATACCCCTTTGGCTAGTGTCTCGGCCTGTCAATTATAAGATTTCATCTCAGAATACCTCTACATGGCAATTTTAATTGCTGTCAAAAAGCTGGTGCATGTAACTGCAGATGCATAGTGCTGTTGAAGTTTACAGGACAGTAGGATAGAATAGGTGAAATGCAGGAAAATTATGACAGTATATAGTTGCATTGAGCTCCTGTGACATTATTTGAATACAAACAAAAATAGACATGGTAGGATTTAATTATTTTTTCCATTACACTCTTCTTTCAAAACAGACTTTAAAAAAAAGTAGCAACTATTTTTAGACTGTTTGTCGCTCTACATATGTTAAACAAATTTTTTCTTTGGGGAGTATGATCCTTTTCATGAAGCAAACAAATAGAAATTTTTCTTCTCTGTTTACCTCATGCATCCGTCATACCTATACCTCAGTAATAGTATTTCAGTGCCATTTCAAAATTACCTTCTGAAAAAAAAAAAAAAAACAACCAAAAAACACACCTGCTTATCAAAATACTGATTTCCAAATGCTATCCTTGTGAGATTCTGAAATGCCTACTTTATGGAGTTGAGAAGTTAATCTTGCCATGCAAATTTATGTATGAGAGCATTCAAAAATCTCTCTCCAAAAAGTTAATGATCCAGGCAATGACAAGTTAACCTTCTTCACTCAGCAGGACATGGAAACACAAGGAAAGCAGGGGGTTTAGTGCCAGTGGACTGGGCTATTGTCTTAGTTGGTATAAATTTGCACATTTTATGAAATCCACACTGACCTTTCAGGATCTGGTAATCTTCAGCAACAAGTTAAAATTAAATATCCCATTCCAATCTATCTAAACTATAAAAGTAACACTGACACTAAGAACATAAACAAGGTCTCATAAGTTGTTGAGTGTATAAATTAAGCACACAGGATGATCCAGCTTCATGGGACATTTTTAAGATATCTGAAAATTCAAATTAATATCCTTGAGCCTTGATTTATTAGGAACCTCTCTCATTCACTAGGATGATTAAAATCTTATTGAAAGTGACCATGAAATTACATCAGTTAGCTCTCTCATCCTTTGTGGGAACATTCTGCCATGCCCATGGACATACAGAGCCAAGTTTGCTTAAGTATCTACTTGACAACTTGAGCTACCTTGTTTTTTAACTTTGTTTAGGGTTTACTTCTGTTTACAAATATTTGTCCATGGCAGATTACTCTTCGAGTAAAGAAACCAGCCTTTTTTTCTATAGTTTCAAGGCAACTGATCTTCCCCAGAAACTGCATCAGAAACAAAGCCTGTTTGGGTCTATGGATTGTGTAGGCTGCAAGACATTAAAGACATCTGTTGCAATGGTGAAGAAAATTACAACTGCATTTTAAGGTTTCAAAATACCTCTAAAGCTTAAGTGAAGACAAGGAAGCAGGAAGTGTGTTTTGGCTATATTTTAATGTATTTGATGCAGCTGCAGTATAATCGTTGTAATAAAATATATTATACATTAAATTATATTTATTGAATTTGCCACAGAAAGCAGCACAAATAAAATCAAAAGTTTTGTTACCAGCTTACATGAAACTAGAGTTGCATCTTTTGTATTTTTCATTCATATTTATATATTTTTGAGCAAGAAAGACAACAAAAATGAGTGCACATATCCAGAGAAAAATCTTATTTTTCAGTATTTGTCTGGGCAGATTTATGACCTGTGCTAACCCTGAAATGGGGAAGTTCAACCTTCTTAGCACTTAACATATGCCTACATTGTTGGTTATGCTATGGTTTTCAACTATGCCCCAGATATGTCACCCTCAACCATAATGCCATGAACTCCCATTTGTTAATCTGAATTAATGAGCAGATGATGTCCAGCTAAGGCCAGAAAAAATAATAATCTTATATTGTTAGGGATGATTCATGTACACATGCATAGAGTACTTTTTTATTATTAAATACTTTGTCTCAAAAATTGTCTATGTTTTCCCTTTTTATATAAGCATCTTTAGGAGTGTAAGGACAACATTTTGACCAAGTAGAGAAACCACAGCTATATTATCTTTCTGGGTTCTTTTCCTGACTTATTTTTAGTGTAATTGTTAGCATCGGAAACAAGAAGTGTTTTGATTTTTTGGTAGGTTTGTTTTTACAAGACCAGAAAGATTTTGAATATTTATTATTGAATATTATAAAATAATTTAATGCACTACTAATCAATCTATTTTAAGAGTTTTTTAAAAAGCACATGAGATTTACTGAAGATAAATTAAAATCATATATGACATTTTGTCATCCTCATACAAACTAGTCTGTGTCTAAAATTCAATGTTTCCTTATTTTTTATGTTAATGGAGCATTTTTAATTATTCTTATATTTTAAATATGGAGAATTGTAGCAAATGAATATTTCTTGGGACTTTAAAGATTTTTTTCTCAAAAAAAGGAGCACAGAAATGGTGCCTAGAGACATATTTGTTTAAATTATAGTGCAATTAATTTTCTTCTACTTTGTAAAATAAAAATCCATTGGCATATTTAACAAAATAGCCATTATAAAACAGTAAAGAAGCAGAGATAATTATATTTCTCTAGATAAATATCTAGCGCTATTTCTGCAACATTTTCTGTCAGTATAGTGTTTTTCTTCAGTCTACAATGGCTATATGTATGATTATGAAAATTACATTGCTATTTCGCATGACTTTTGCTACAGATTCTGCAATTATGATATGAACACTCCCTCAGAAGTACACATTTAATTTACACACGGTGGGATGGTTCAGCAAATCTGCTCTAGTTCAGATTAACAAAAAAAAGTGCAACACTTCAAAAAGAGGGATTCTGCAGCATTAAGCCACATGTTCCCCTCCCTAGTTCTGGAATACTTCAGCAGTTGGAACTCTTAATGGAGCACAGTGTGCAGTACGATTAAGAATCTTTGCCATGTCTTTAATTTGCTGTCATGACTGACCCATACTGATTCCTTGTAGCCCTTTCTAGACCTCATCTCTCACTCTGAGGATTTGTTCTTGAGCTTTTGAACACCTCTGTTTTGATAAAAAAGCCCTGAGAAAAGTACCAGCATGCAAAATGGAAAGTAGAGTTTTTTTCTTGCTATATATTTTATCACTGTGTGTCACGGGCTGGAAAAGATTGTGTCTCAGAGAGATGATAATAAAGAGAAGGTGGCATATTTGTTAATAAGCTGAATATTTTAAAAGTTTTATTCCCTATCACCTCCTTGGAAACAATTTCCTACATTTAGTTTATTAATCCATACCAGTATTTTAACTCTTCTGTGGCTAGGAAGCCTGTTTATGAAAACATACTTTCTTGTAATTCCAATGCTAGCTGCACAACATTTTTCTGACAATCTTTATGTTGGCATATTTTTTGTTATTATTATAACTTGAAACTTATAACTGCCATTTTGTATCATCAAGAAATGGTGGACAGAAGTGTTTTGACACTTGTCTGAGAGCTGAAAGAAAATGGGAAAAGTAGAATTGTATTTTATCTAGGGCTGGATTCATATGGTCGAAAAAGAAAAAATAATCCAAAAACATAAATAATAAACAATAAACAAGCAAAATGTGTTTTATTAACCAAAATGTATTACAAATATCTATATGTCTTAGATTTTCATGTTTCTTTCAAAAAACATTTTAAATTGTTGTTTTAAAAAAATTAATTAAATAAGCAAAGAAAAAAATCAGTAAGGGGAAAAAAATAATCTTTTAATACACAAGAACAGTCAGAACAGGTAAAAAAGGAATTAGTCACACTCTTTCATACTCTTCTTTTTTACTGGCTTACTTGGGAAAGGAACTGTGTCAGACCCACCCTCTGAGTGCTCTCTTATATGGTCAGTAGGCTGGGTGGTGCCATTCTCTTGGGGCACTGGTGGTTCTTCCAGCCTTGCCTGGGCTGCAGAAAAGCTCTCATCACTCAGAACCCTCCAGATTTCACTGCTGTGTTTCCTTTTCACCACAGTCTGGAGACAAGACTTTTGCAGATGGGGACTGCCTTTTCCTGTTTACACGGATCCTCAGTGCCAGGACTGAAATAAAGCCAAGGGTGCAAGGGTTAATCTTTGCCATAAAGAGCAACTCTTTGGCTAAGGTGGATTGCTGCTGATTTCCTGTGTTTGCACATGAGCTAGTGTGTTTCGAGGAAATACATCTGTGTCATTTCCACAGCTTATTATTCATTTTCTCTGGTAGGTGTTGGAGACTTTTTATGTGTTAAAAAACCCCAACAACCAAAAAAAAAAAAAACCAAAAAAAAAAAAACCAAAAAAAAACAACAAGCCAATACAAACACTAAAAAAGCAGATTTATAGCTCTATAAATAATTAAACATGTTTTGAAAATCAGAGTTTTTGCAGCCTGTTTTCTTCAGGCCCCTTTTAGAAGTATATGTAACAATGACTGAGACCTGCCTTTAAGATACTCACTAACTTCTAGACAAATATATGTGTTACAGGACTACTGAAAACAGATAAGCCAACAGATATGACAAAATAGAATATCTTATTTTTCATTTGACATTGGAAGAAAATAATCTTGTCTGAAAAGGTTCAACTGTGTTTGATATCTATGAGGGAACATCTTGGGAAATACATTTTAAGAAGAAAATTAAATCTAGTCATTGTGATATCTCTAAGTCCTATTCTTGAAGGTCCTATTGTAATGAAGAAAGGAAAAGAAATAACAAATCAGAAACAAAATTACAGGAATTCAATATATTTTTTCACTTGAAATTCAGTGCTATTGGAACAATAGGTGTTGAAGTGATATACCTCCTCTAATTTATGAATCAATCCTTTTAATTGTTTTTACAAGTGTTTTATGATTAAGTAATTCAATTTATCCTGAGAATTTATAATAGATTTAAAATATATTATTATATTAAATGTAAGAGGTTCAACTTTCAGAGCTTTATTTTGGTGATTGAAATACATATTTTAAGTGATCACACTAAACTCTCTTCTTCAAAATGTACTTTTACCAGAATGAATTATAAATATTTAAACTGGATAAACTTTCATTAATTTTAAGAAGTACCTACTAAATTCTAAGGAGATTTTATAAGACTGTACTGTGGTTGCTAGAAATCAAGATGGTTCTGCTGGAACAATGTTGATTTTATGTTACATGTACCTATAGATTTAACTTTCCTATTTCACTCTTGAAAAATATTGTGTACCTTTAATTTTCACAGAAATCAGGGCTAATTACAGGGGAAAAATTATATTATCAGATACCTCAGTAGGTTACAGAAACAAACTTCTGAGTCTACAGGCTATATAATATATGCTAATGAAAATATTATCTTTCACTCTCTTGCATGGATATCACACTATAGTTTAGAAGATAAAGACATGAGTCTATAAATCTGTTTTCTATTCCTGGCTGAACCATTGCTTCACTGTTTTTCTAGCACACAACATAGATCTTAATAATATTCTCAATATATTATATATATTCTAATATTCTTAATAATATTCTTAATAATATTCTCAAATCCAGATCATATGATCAAGCAGGAAACAAACCAAAAGGAAACCTTTTGGTTTCTCCAGAATCCAGGAGGGTTAGTTGTTGCTGCCCAAAGTCTACCCTCCCTGTGGCATGAGACCGCATGATGAAGTTTGGAAAAATACTACAGGTTTCACTTAAAGACGTATTTGCTAAGAATTTAAGAAAGTAATTTTGTTAATCCTTACATTTATTTCTTCTATGAGACTGTCTTCAAGTCCATAGAGTATGAATAATGTCCTCTGTCTATATGTTTGCACATCCTGTATGAGAGAGACTAACCTCAGCTGAGAGCTCTTTATGCTTTTATAGAATAGAAACGCCACAGCATAATTATTTTAAGTGAAACTAATTGCACAGGTACAGCAATAACAGCAATCTCCAGAACACTTTGTTGTTGTTTCCAGGGTTTTACAAAAGATGTCTGTATCTAGTCATTCTGATTTGATTTTTGCAACTGCTGTTCCTAATTAACAGAAAATTTAATGGAATATTTCTTAGGAGAATAAAAAACAATAATAATTTTGAAAAATTTAGTTAATGAATACTCACCATGAAAAGCTTCTTTAAAAGGGTACAGAAGCTCTTTCCAAGATTATAGTTAAATGATTTGTCAGAAATACCCAATGAGCTTGAAGTGCTGGTCTCAGATTTTTCATAATGATTGCTAATTGCTTTGAGGCACTTAAATGAATCTAAATATTTTTACCCCTGTTTTGTTACATAAGCTGACATGTGTGCCTACCTGTCAATGTGGACATCATTACATAAGGAGTTTTCTGACTGACATTTAACCTGCCTATGTGATAACTTCCCATATATGTACAATGATACTTTCTAAAATTGTCTTGACTGAATAAAGAGCTCAAATTACCAGTTAATGGGCCATATCTGCCATATTCAGGGTGAAACACATGTATAGAAATAAGGAATGCTGTAGTTATCACGTAAATCTGGCAACATGCTACAAATACATTTTCCAAAATATCTGTCATATTCAAAGAATGTGAATCACAACTTTAAAATGTTTATTATATAAGTAAATTCAGTTTACAAAAGAAAACAAAAAAGAAATAAAGTTTTGAAATATTTTTTCTTAAGAAATTTATCGAGAATGTATGTTTCTATTTTTATCTATTGAAATGCTTTTCTGATATTTTAATTAATTTTTGTTATTTAACAGAAAGAAAATATTACCATCTTTTTAAACTTAACTCATAGACACTTGTTAAGAAAACATACAGTCTATTTTCATTGAAAATGCAATCATTCTGTCTCATTATGAAATCCAAGGCTCTTAAAATAACTTTAATGGAGATTGATAGTCATGTTGAAAATGTCAGCACAGCATTTGTATTTGTTATTAAAAATAAATAACACCATTTAAAAATAATTTTACATTGCCAGAAAGACCTTTATTTGAAAGGTTAAAAAATATTTATTGTTATAA
Source organism: Lonchura striata (assembly GCF_050655825.1). Lineage (NCBI taxonomy): Eukaryota > Metazoa > Chordata > Aves > Passeriformes > Estrildidae > Lonchura > Lonchura striata. Next base: position 102,835,847 of record NC_140704.1, read on the forward strand.
TTATTAAGCTCCTTCATCTGAGACCAACAACTTACTGTGTTAACTGTTATAAAATACATAATATTTATTTTCATGAAAGGAGTATTTTTGCAAAGTTTGGGAGACTCAGAACATGAATACATGATAGAATGTAGCCTGGAAAAAAAAAAATATTAGAATAAATTATGTTTAATTTTATATTTCTTTGATTTTTTTTTTTGAATGGAAAATTATTTTATGCATCGTTTACTAGTTAACTTTCACTGTTCTACAAAACATGCCAATCTTATTGGCAACATTCTTTGCTTTCATGATTTTGTCTTTGCATATTGTAAAATAATAGGGCATATTTTCTATTCAAAGACATTTCTAAGAGACTTTAGAAAATATTGTTCTGTTATACGAATATGGGTGAGAGATCTTTTAAAAAATTAAATTAACTGTTAGGGTAGTTATTGATAGATTTTTTTTAAATCCTTGAATTTTGAAAGAAATCTATGTTATTAAACATGCAAACACACATAGACAAGTTATAATATTGACAGAATAAATAAATCTCATTTGGTACATTCTGAGGGTCACCTGAATAACAGCACCAAATAAAAGAGGACTAGAGATGGACTTTAAGATAGGAAAAAAAAAACAAACACATATCTAAATGGAACATAATTTTATTTCTGGTGTTCTTTACACATCTCTCTAACTCATCCCATACTCTTCAAGTATGATATTTTACTCTTCAAGCTTGATCTTTTCATTTCATAAATACCTGTAAGAAAGTTGGGATAGTTAGTGTCTTATTTTCTAAACTATTCAATTGTGTTAAATATCAATGGCCACTAATAGATAGAGATGAATGAAACACAATACCAGCAACAAAATTTCATTATTACCTTTGAAAGTATTTGGGGTCATCCTCATATTTAAAATCATGCACAAATGGATGATGTGATAGAAGGCCTGCAGATTCCCTTCTAACACTCTTTTTCCATTAAAACAGAGAAATATTCTTGGAAAGTGCCTTTAGATTTTGTAAATTCTTTCGGAAGCTCAGAAATTCAATTAGTTTTATGTGACCAGCATATTCTAGCCCAAGAGTCAAGGCAAATGGGGTTTTACAATGCTAAAATTAAATAATAAATACTTTTTGTGAGTATTTTTTGAAGCAGGAAAGGATTTTTATTTGCTCAGTCCCTAATTCAGACATATGTAAAATTTAAATTTATTGACTTAGACATTAAGCCTTTGAGTTGAAAGGTACTACAGGAAATAATTTTAAGACAGGGTGGTCTGTCACTCTGGGCTGAACATCTGCAAATGTAAAGAACTCTGTATGTCTTGTGCACTGGTCATACCTTTCCTATGGACATTATATAAAGTCCTTTGTGCAGTTGTAGGTCACATATAAGCACAGACTTTTCAACACCTCAGGCAGCAACCTGTCTTTTCTTTCAGCTATGGTATGTCCTGGATACCAGATCCCATCCCTTAAAAGTGTGTTGCAAGGTCAGTTCCTGTGTCTTGGCCTAGATCATTAACAAATGTAGCGACAAAGAAATCCTGTTCATCATTTAGAGATGTCTGAAATGCTACATAAATATGACAGGATCAAGTCACATTATAGGCCCCTGTCACAGAATCAATTACATATTTGAGTGGTAAAACAGCTAAATATGTGTTCCTGAGTTTTCTCCCTCCTGCACATTCCAGAATTGCTAATTTACTTGCTTTTTATGGTCTCAAAGAGAGACTGGTCTCATGCAGAGAAAGCAATTCTGATAAATACATACTTCTCAAACTGCACTGCCTTATAAGCCATCAAAGCAATTTGAAATTCAATTTGATGTTTGACAGGGAGCCAGCGTACTCCCTTCAGGATACATTGACATGCTGAGGACACTTAGTGAGAGGAAAATTCCAACTATACCATTTTACCAAAGCTGGAGTGTCAAAATTCAGTGTTTCTCAGAAAGATCATAGAATAAATATGTTAAGAGCCAAAAACTGCAAGTCAAAGTTCAGAACATTTGGTAGCCTTCAGCTGTTTTCTGACTACATGTTACCATTTCATTATCTTTTTATATCCCACAGATGTGATAGACCTATCAAGAGATGCAGTGAAGTGCCCAAAAGTTCTTTATTAAGCAGTAGGCATTAGCAAGCTAGAGAAAAAATTCCATAGTTTATTGGGATAATTCACTGATATTTTAAAATAATTTCTGCAGAGATGACTAAAAATCCTGATTAATGAGAACAAGGATTGAGTTCTTGTTTTGTTTTTTTTCTGTTTTGTTTTTCATCTGAAATGGTCTGTGGGTGCAAGATTCTTGCCATTTATATACTATTTCCTATTGAAAATGTATTTTTTTTTAATCTGGACTCTTTTTTGTGGCTAGTTTGAATTACATCACTGGATTTTTTTTTAGACCTCCAGGAATTCGATATTTCTTTTATATTAAAATCACTTTGAATTACATGAAGTGAGATATAGATCCAGTTTGTGCATTTAGTTGAAAAGCTGAAGAAATCATATTCTCAAATGGAAAAGAGCAGCGATATTCACACAGTTTGAGTATGTGGTTGGAAACAGAGAATTCTACCAAACCCAGAAAGACAAAATTTGAGGTATTATTTTCAAAGCTATTGACACAAAAGGGGTTTCAAATGGTATAAAACCAGAACAAGTCTATATCAATCAAGAATTGCCCACAGATCACCATTAAATGAAACTGCCAAAATACTACTAATTAAAATTGTAGTTTAATATGTATTTCCAAGGTTGATCAAAATATATTTTTGAAATATTTTTAAGCATAAATGAACAAATTACAAACTTCTGATGATAAATTAGCAAATTAAGAAGCAGGAAAAAAAAGGGAAAAACCTGAAAAAGCAGTAAATGTATCCCTATTGAAAGTGGACATAACTGTGAATGACATTGGCAGCCTTGACGATATGTATTTATTGTAGTCATCCAGAGATCACAGATTAGAGTTTTCATGGACACACTACTATATGGAAGAGTTAAGTCATTTGTCCAAAGTCACATCGGATGTCTCTTGCAGAGGCAGGAATAAAAATACTTAACCATCCTATACTTAATGCTATTTACCTTTCCATTAAGTCATTCTCCCATTACAAGATAAACAGTTTTCCTGTTAAAAACATTAAAAAAACAGCTAAGGATGTGTCTTGGTTAGACAAGACAGGAGTCTGTGAAAGAGGGCAAAGCCTCCTGTGCAATGGAGAACGGCAAACCCCCCTCCCTCTGAATTACGAGGATCTTTAAATTAAAAGGCTCTCAGGCAAAGATATGGGAGTGGGAGTAACAATTCTTTACTAGGAGAAAACTAGACAACAATTTAAAAAGGAAAATGCAATCGGTACAAACAAAACTAGTGAAAGAAAAAGTCTAGAACTTGAGGAATGCCAGTATCAGGTTTTGCTGGGACAATTGCTTTCCCTTGCAATAGTTGATGAGTTGCAGCTGAAGTGGTGATCTTTAGAAGGGTATAATTTTCCTCTGAAGATCTGGTGGCAGTGGGGGCCGGTTTTCCTCTGCGCCGGGGTTGCCTCTGAGCTCCGCTGCCGTCGCCTCTGCGCGCGCCGGCTGCTTCGCTGCGGGTGCCGCCGAAGAGAGAGCGAGAGAGAGAGCTGCTTTCTCCGGGAATCCCGCGAAGAGAGAGAGAGCTGCTTCTCTCGGAGTCCCGCAAAGAAGAGGGAGAGCTGCTTCTCTCGGAATCCCGCGAAGAGAGAGTGAGAGAGCTGCTTCTCTCGGAGTCCCGCGAAGAAGAAGGAGAGAGCTGCTTCTCCCCTCTGGGTGGGACTCCCTTCATTGAATCAGTCGAAGGTGTATACACAAACCATTGTCTCTGAGAGAGATAACAAAAAAACCTGTCCAACCGGTTCGCCTTCGACAGATGGCAAATGGAATACAAGCTTATTTTACAACCCAGGACATTATCCACCCCTTATTCTATTTCCATCTGCCCACCATGAAATCTTACACCCAGTTCTCTCTTAAGACCAAGTTTCCCTGTGGTACACAGCGGGTCTCCCCATCTTCCTGCATTACCCACCAAGTGTAACCAGGTCCTTGAGCAAAGACAATCCCACGAATGGGTTGGTCTTTGCCTGAGGTGGGATTAATCCAAACAGTTTTCCCTAAAATACCTTTCATATGTACTACAGGGACCTTATCTCCATCTACTGCGTGTAAGGGTTCTGACTGAGCAGGGCTAGCTCGATTGACAGACCCCCGGGTGTTGACTATCCAGGTTGCTTTTGTCAGGTTAATTTCCCAGTTTCTAAATGTTCCCCCACCAAGTGCCTTCAGGGTAGTCTTAAGGAGTCCGTTGCACCGTTCAACTTTGCCGGCAGCTGGAGCATGATAGGGAATATGATATATCCATTCGATACCATGTTCTCTGGCCCAGGTGTTGATAAGGCTGTTCTTGAAATGGGTGCCGTTGTCAGACTCAATTCTCTCAGGGGTGCCGTGTCTCCACAGGACTTGCTTTTTTAAGCCTAAGATGGTGTTCCGGGCAGTGGCATGAGGTACAGGGAAAGTCTCCAGCCATCCAGTGGTGGCTTCCACCATGGTCAGCACGTAGCGCTTGCCTTGGCGTGTCTGGGGCAGTGTGATATAGTCAATCTGCCAGGCCTCCCCATACTTGTACTTGGACCACCGCCCACCATACCATAGGGGCTTCACTCTCTTGGCCTGTTTGATGGCAGCACACGTCTCACAGTCATGGATAACCTGGGAAACACTGTCTATGGTTAGATCCACCCCTCGGTCTCGTGCCCACTTGTAGGTGGCATCTCTGCCCTGATGACCTGAGGCATCATGAGCCCATCGAGCCAGGAACAACTCCCCCTTATGGTGCCAATCTAAGTCTATCTTTGACACCTCTATTTTTGCTGCCTGATCTACCTGCTCGTTGTTTCGGTGCTCCTCATTAGCCCGACTTTTGGGGACATGGGCATCTACATGACGGACTTTCACCGTCAGCTTTTCCACCCGAGAGGCAATGTCTTTCCATATATCAGCAGCCCAGATTGGCTTTCCTCTACGTTGCCAGTTGGCTTTCCTCCACCTTCCCAGCCAGCCCCACAGAGCATTGGCTACCATCCATGAATCAGTATAAAGGTAGAGCTTTGGCCACTTCTCTCTTTCAGCAATGTCCAGAGCCAGCTGAACGGCCTTGAGTTCGGCGAGTTGGCTCGATCCACCTTCTCCTTCGGTAGCTTGTGCAACTTGGCGTGTGGGGCTCCATACGGCTGCTTTCCACTTCCGGTTCATCCCTACAATGCGACAGGAACCATCAGTGAAAAGAGCGTAGCAGGTCTCTTCTGCTGGTAGTTGGTTGTATGGTGGAGCCTCTTCAGCCCTTGTCACTTGTACCTGCTCCTCATCATCAGTGAGACCAAAGTTTTCACCTTCTGGCCAGTTCGTAATTATCTCCAAAATCCTAGGGCGATTCAGGTTTCCAATACGGGCGCGTTGAGTGATGAGGGCAATCCATTTGCTCCATGTTGCGTCAGTGGCATGGTGGGTAGTAGGAACCTTTCCTTTAAACATCCACCCCAGCACCGGTAGTCGGGGTGCCAGGAGGAGTTGTGTTTCTGTGCCAATTACCTCCGAGGCGGCTTGAACTCCTTCAAAGGCAGCCAAGATTTCCTTCTCTGTGGGAGTGTAGTTGGCTTCAGACCCTCTGTAACTTCGGCTCCAGAATCCCAGTGGTCGGCCTCGAGTCTCCCCAGGCACTTTCTGCCAAAGGCTCCAGGACAACCCATGGTTCCCGGCTGCAGAGTAGAGCACATTCTTGACCTCTGGTCCCGTTCTGACTGGGCCAAGGGCTACAGCATGAGCGATCTCCTGCTTGATCTGGGTGAAGGCTTGTTGCTGCTCAGGGCCCCAGTGGAAATCATTCTTCTTTCGGGTAACCAGATAAAGAGGGCTCACAATCTGGCTATACTCAGGAATGTGCATTCTCCAGAAACCTATGGCACCCAGGAAAGCTTGTGTTTCCTTTTTGCTGGTTGGTGGGGACATAGCTGTGATTTTGTTGATGACCTCAGTGGGAATCTGGCGCCGTCCATCTTGCCATTTCACTCCCAGGAACTGGATCTCTCGGGCAGGTCCCTTGACTTTGCTCTTCTTGATGGCAAAGCCAGCTTCTAGTAGTATCTGGATGATCCTCTCACCTTTCTCAAACACTTCTGCCGCTGTGCTCCCCCACACAATGATGTCATCAATGTATTGCAGGTGTTCTGGAGCCTCACCCTTTTCCAGTGCAGCCTGGATCAGTCCATGGCAGATGGTGGGGCTGTGTTTCCACCCCTGGGGCAGTCGGTTCCAGGTGTACTGCACGCCCCTCCAGGTGAAAGCAAACTGAGGCTTGCATTCTGCTGCCAGAGGAATGGAGAAAAACGCATTAGCAATATTAATGGTGGCATACCACTTTGCTGCCTTGGTCTCCAGCTCGTACTGGAGTTCCAGCATGTCCGGCACAGCAGCGCTCAGCGGTGGAGTCACTTCATTTAAGCCACGATAGTCCACAGTCAATCTCCATTCTTTGTCAGATTTGCGCACAGGCCAGATGGGGCTGTTGAAGGGTGAGTGGGTTTTGCTGACCACCCCTTGGCTCTCCAGCTCCCGAATCATTTTGTGGATGGGGATCACGGCATCTCGATCCGTCCGATACTGCCGGCGGTGCACTGTCGAGGTCGCAATTGGCACGCGTTGTTCTTCCACCCTTAGGAGTCTTACTGCAGAGGGGTTTTCTGACAGTCCAGGCAAGGTGTTCAATTGCTTAATGTCTTCTGCCTCTACAGCGGCTATTCCAAAAGCCCACCTGAGTCCCTTTGGGTCTTTGTAATATCCGTTCCGGAGGAAGTCTATGCCTAGGATACACGGAGCATCTGGGCCAGTCACTATAGGGTGTTTCTTCCACTCCTTCCCAGTCAGGCTCACCTCAGCTTCCACCAGAGTCAATTGTTGTGATCCCCCTGTCACACCAGCAATGGAAACAGGCTCTGCCCCCACATGTCCCGATGGTATCAGAGTACACTGTGCACCAGTATCAACTAAAGCATCATATTTTTGTGGCTCTGATGTGCCAGGCCATCGGATCCACACTGTCCAGAAGATCCGGTTTTCCCGTGCCTCTCCCTGGCTAGAGACAGGGCCCCTCTAACACTGGTTATCATTCCTTCCCTGGGCATACATACTAGAGGTCCCTTCAAGGGGGTCTGACAGATCGTACCCACAAGCTTGGTCACGGGAGGTTGAGGCTACCTTCACTTTGGTGGAACTCCCCCGGTTAGAGTTTCCCTCCTTGAGTTGACGGACCCGTGCTGCCAGGACAGAGGTGGGTTTCCCATCCCACCTCCCCATGTCTTCCCCATGGTCACGCAGGAAGAACCACAGATTAGCCCTTGGGGTGTACCCTCTCTCTCTAGCTGGGGATTGTTGGGTGCTGATTCTGGGGCCTGTGACTCTCACGGGTGCTGTATTAACCTTCCTTATCTCCTCCCTCATCTCTTCTTTAAACTCCTTAATCACAGCTGAGATATGAGCCTGCATTGGGCCATTAATCATACTCTCATAATTCCTAAGTTTGTTGGCAACAGAACCTATTGTCTCCCGGTGGGTGTCAGCATTGATCGTTGCAATGAAGGTGGCGTATTGAGATGGCTCAAGATTTGCCAGACTCCACAGCATTTGTCCCGTACACCTGACCTTGTCAGGGTCATTATTGTGTCGTCCATCCCTCCCAAAGAGTACCTCCAATACTGCCACTTCTCTCAGCTGTTGGATCCTTTCCTCGAGGGTCTTCCAGCGCATTCTATGATGGTGCTCTTGCATTCTCTCTCTGTGGATAAACCTCTCCCTGACACTCATTAAGAGCCGCTCCCAGAGAGAAAGGGACCCTGGTTCCCTTACAAAAACCTGATTTATACCCGAGTCCTGGGTCAAGGGTCCCAAGTTCCTTGCCTCACCACCGTCCAGCTGCACGCCTGTACCCATAAGATCCCAAACCCGGAGTAGCCAGGTAGCATAAGCCTCACGCCCTCGTCGCACAATGTCTTTATGCAGATTGCGAAGACTTTCGTACGTCAGGGACTCGGTGATGATAGCAATCTCTGGCTCCCCTGTGGGTTGTGAGGTTCCTCCATTCCTGTCCCTATCTGCAGGGTGCTCTGCTTTCACCTTAGACTTCCTTGTTTCTACCGGGGCCACTGCTGCTGACCGTGACTGCCTTTGTGGTTCAGCTGGAACCTGGACAGTTGTAACATCTGTGGGTTCCACAGCTGTACTATTAGACTGTCCCTTCTCAAGGCAAAGGGCCGGTTTCTCACCAGCTGGGGAAATGCACTCCTTCAGCATCTCTCGTATCTCCTTAACCAGAACCCTCACCCAATCTGGGCGGTTCATTTCTGAGGTGGGCTGTGGGGCAGGGTCAGGCTCTGGAGCAGCAGCATCTCGAGTCTGTGGTGTAGGTGTGAGGGTAGTTATCCAGGTTAATCTTCCCTTATCTCTGAATGCTAAATATAACAGGACTATCAGCAACACCACCCATTGTATGGTATCATTAGCACTTATAAAGGATCTTAACCCTTTGAGAACTGGTGGAACAGACCCAAAAAGATGGTTAAAAGGTTGAGAGAAAGTTTGCCCAGGTGCTATTTCCTCGCAGTAGGTACCGTTATTAAAGTAACCCCAAAAACATACAGTTAACGTGTGATAGCTATGAATCCATGTACCTGCCTTCCAGAGGAAATTAAAGATCCATGAATTCCTCACCCAATTAACCCAGAAGCCAAACTTGATAACAGACACCGTAGCCTTAGTCATAGGACCCATTTTTAGATAAGGGTCTGCAAATGGGAAAAGTATAGCTACGATCACATGCCACCCAAACCAAGGTAAACTAGACCACATGGTGATGCTGAAGATGTTTTTACACACAACAAAACCAAATTACTTAAGAACTGTTAATCCTTTTTCCCTCTCAATGCCCTCGGGCCCCACGTTGGGCGCCAAATTCTGTCTTGGTTAGACAAGACAGGAGTCTGTGAAAGAGGGCAAAGCCTCCTGTGCAATGGAGAACGGCAAACCCCCCTCCCTCTGAATTACGAGGATCTTTAAATTAAAAGGCTCTCAGGCAAAGATATGGGAGTGGGAGTAACAATTCTTTACTAGGAGAAAACTAGACAACAATTTAAAAAGGAAAATGCAATCGGTACAAACAAAACTAGTGAAAGAAAAAGTCTAGAACCTGAGGAATGCCAGTATCAGGTTTTGCTGGGACAATTGCTTTCCCTTGCAATAGTTGATGAGTTGCAGCTGAAGTGGTGATCTTTAGAAGGGTATAATTTTCCTCTGAAGATCTGGTGGCAGTGGGGGCCGGTTTTCCTCTGCGCCGGGGTTGCCTCTGAGCTCCGCTGCCGTCGCCTCTGCGCGCGCCGGCTGCTTCGCTGCGGGTGCCGCCGAAGAGAGAGCGAGAGAGAGAGCTGCTTTCTCCGGGAATCCCGCGAAGAGAGAGAGAGCTGCTTCTCTCGGAGTCCCGCAAAGAAGAGGGAGAGCTGCTTCTCTCGGAATCCCGCGAAGAGAGAGTGAGAGAGCTGCTTCTCTCGGAGTCCCGCGAAGAAGAAGGAGAGAGCTGCTTCTCCCCTCTGGGTGGGACCCCCTTCATTGAATCAGTCGAAGGTGTATACACAAACCATTGTCTCTGAGAGAGATAACAAAAAAACCTGTCCAACCGGTTCGCCTTCGACAGATGGCAAATGGAATACAAGCTTATTTTACAACCCAGGACAGGATGACTTTGGCACCAGCTGGAAATGAGGGTGAATAAAGGATAGTGCGTCAGCCAGTCTGAATTTTCTTTCAGCTAGACATGGAGCATAATGCCATTTGAACCTCGATTTGCTGATATATATTTTCTCCTATTCATTTCCCATAGTCTGATATGTCATGTGGTTAATTTATTTCTTGAGAGATGTAGCTGTTATTACACTTGAGGCCATCTAGCTGTATTTTTCTTTGTTTGTAATGCTTCTGTGCTTAGTTATACTTTCAGAATTCTGAGGAAAAGATGGTGTACTTTGTCATAAGGTATAAATCATCTTCACAAAGCCTATTTTAAACTCTAGATACATGCTTAGGGAAGGGAACAACATCAGTAGTTGTACATCAGATAATTTAGTTAACACTATAGGCTATGGTGATTATTAGTACCATTGCAAATGTTGCTGTGCAACCCGGCCTCCAAAAAAGATTTGTAATGAATGAACAGTGCAATTGAGTTACCTAACTTTGTGGTGCTGTTCTTCATTCATTAAGAAAAGAGAACAAAAGAAAAGACAAAGCTTTGCTATATGATGACAGTATAAAGCAAAATTATCTGTCTAAGAAAAGATGTGCTATTAACTACAGTGGTTAATTTGATTTTAGCAAGTGATAATTAGTTTCTTTTACCCCAGTTTCCTGGCCTCCATGGAGTGCCTTCCTCTTGTCTCTCAAAAATCTACAGTCATTCAGTCAGGTCAACTTTAGACCTACAGATCAAATTATTGCTTAAGTAAGTCCTACTGAACTAGCAATTTTCACCTTTTAGTCTTTGTGCTAATGAGTTTTTAATGATTGTGTTAATTTAGGTGAGAAGTAACTCATTTTAGTAGTGCAAATCAATGCAATTTTTTTGTGTAATTTGATGTACAGTCAGCCCAGCAACCAGTGGCAAGTGAAGAGAAATTCATATTCATGAAATTTAGTTAATATTATGTCAGCTTATAATTTCACACAAGGTAGGGGTGAACAAGGCAAAATATTTGGCAAATCATTTCAGTGAAGAGTTATCTAAACCATAAATTTGTGTTCCTATGTGAAGTAGAGAACTAAATTACATCAGGCACTTTGCACACTTCAAAAATTAGATTTTATAACTAGAGTTCTAATGTAAGTCAATAAGCTGGTTCTTACCTATTCAATTATGCAAAGAAAAAATAAGTGTATTGAGCATATGTATTCCATCAGGTAAGTATATGTGATACAAAGCATCCTCAACATAGAAAAAACATCAGGTCAAATCCTGAGATACCTGTACCTGTAGAACTAAAATACAAGTAGACTCCATACAAAGGCAAATTTATGTAGTGGGATTTTCTATTTGTTATTTTATGTGATAAGGAAGAAACTCCAGCAGATCTTTACATATGTAACAGTAAATACTGTGCATAAATAAGGGTGAAGTCAGCAGGTCAGTTTCCAAAAAGAACTACAAGTATAATCTTGTCATGGGAGAGCAAACAAGAATATCATTTATCACTAAATATTATTTTCCCTTTAAGGTAACAAGTAGTTCTCCAGGTAATAAACATTAATAGTGTTAACTAGAGAAGTCAAAGAAAGACCCCTGAGCAACTAGAGAAATGTCAGGTACTCATATCACAAATTTAAATGCTGAAATTCTTGAATGCTTATCTTTAGTTGTAAATGCAAGACAATTGCATTTTCATTTTCTTTATTCACTATTGAGCTATTGGTATTTGTTATGAAATTAAAACTAGAATATATGTAGTTAATGAGAAGATCTTATTCATCAAGGATGAGAGCAGTCTCATTCAGTACATTTTTTAATAAATTGCAAAATTGCCAAGGTTTGAAAGAAGAGCCATGAACATGATCTCTTATTATTAGCTACTGTCAGGAAGACCCTGCATGTCTGTCAGTCATCAGGACAATTACCAATATAGCAGTCTCAAACTGAGGGTCAAAACTTGACATGTTGTGAGTGAAGAACTAAAATGTGAATGAATTCCAACCTGAAACTCACAGCTTTAAATACATCATTAAATACATTTAATGATGAAATTTTACTTCAGCTATCATGCTTATGTATCTACACCCAAATGTTATAATCTACTGAGAGAAAACTAGACAACTGTTACAATCTTTAAGGGGCAAAGATATGATGGGAAGAGGTCATGTAGTAGCTTTCTACAACAGCCTGAAAGAGGTTGTATCAAGGTGTGTGTCATCCTCTTCTCCCAGGCAACCAGCAACAGGATAAGGGGACAAAACCATAAGCTGTGCCAGGGGATGTTCAGGCTGAACAACAGGAATAATATCTTCATGGAAAGGGTTGTTAAGAATCGGAATGGAGTGGCCAAGAGGTGGTGGAGTCACCATCCCTGGACATGTTGAAGGAACAAAAGGACATGTCATGTAGTGCTATAGTCTACTTGACAAGGTGGAGATCATTTAAAGTTGGACTTGATGATCTTGGAGGTCTTGACCAGCCTGAAGAATTATGTGATTCTGTGATTATTCCTTCCTGTTCTCTCCCCATTTCATTGTTTCCACCATTCAAACAAGATTAGGAGTGATAAAAGGATTTAGCAGTTTTTAAGAAAATATCATTTTTATTCTGTGTCACACTGCCAGTAAGTTGTCCAAAAATGATAGGATAAATCAAACATCTGTTTGAGTAGCTACCTATCTTTGGTTAAACATGCATGTGGTTATCTTTCTGATAACCTCAGAGTATCAACAATGCCAAGAGAAAGTATACTGTAAAATTTAAAACTGGCATTCTACTACATCCAAGAAAGGAATATAAGGTCTGCTCCTCTGAATCACATAGGGTTAGCTAGCTTGCACTGAAGGGAAAAAAATCCACCAAAACTAAAAAGCAATAAAAAAAATAAAAAAACCCCAAACAATCCCCCAGCCTAACAAACAGGAAAACAACATCAAAACAAAAACCATCAAAACAAATGAAAACAAAAGCCAGATCCATAAGCTAAAAACTCCTCAGGATGCACAAGACGCAGCAATGAGAAAACCTTTGCTTCTACCTATGGAGTTTGCTGGTACTGTTTTCTTGAGGCTGCCCTCCCCAAATGGGCAAAACCTAACAGGGTTCTAGCAGCAGATTTCAGAGAGAAAAAGTTGTTGCATAAGTATCTTAGTAGAGGATTCAGGATGAGATTCTTCTTCATTTTAACAACATATCTTCCAGTTAAAACTACAGAGAGAAAGTATGAAGATATAGATCAAAAATATTATCCAGTCTGATTTAAAGTTGACTTATGAAATTGGTTTCATTGATTCATTCTGGCCTAATTATTTTTAATATAGTGCCAGTGAACAACATTTTATGTGAAACAACTGCTGCTGGAGTTCTTACTAGCTAGCAAATTCAGCAGAAAATATGTGTGCCAGAATTGTGCTGAGAATCTGTGTATGCCACAGCATGTCCATCTGCTGTATACAACACATGCCAGTTTCTTCAGTATGCACTGGAAAGGCAAGGATGGTGTAGGGAAGCAGAATTAAATTTAGAATATAAATAAGACATATCATACATGATTACCACACCCATTCCTTTTTTTTTTTTTTAATTTTAATACCTCCTTTCACATTATTCTGTTAAGGTCATTGGCTATATGTCATTTTCTAAGTTATCTAAATGATAACTTTGCACTAAAATGAGTTATTCACACTAACAACCACATTTTTAATTCATTATAGTAGCAAGCTTTCAAAATTCCAGAAATAGGTAAAATTAGAGCTGCCAACTTCTACTATGCATCCCTGTTTCTCTAGTCACAATTTCTGGCACATGTTCCAACAACACAAATCTCTTTTTTGAAATTCTGATATTACATGGAAAATAGGACAACCTAAATCTACCACTAAATACAAGCCAGGCTCTGTAAAATTCATGCACTGACTAATCTCATTGCATCTGCATAGTCTCACTGAGGATAACTACTGCTGTGTATAAAACACAAATCTAAGTGGAGGTCAAGGAAGAGATGGTAGGCCTATCTAGAAAAGAACAATTTTACCAAGCAACTAACCAGCAAACAGCAATATATTTTTTTACACAGGCAAAACCTCTGCAGATAACATACAAATATCTGTTTGCTGCTATACAACTGTGCAGTTGAAATTTATATGACTCTTAAGATAGGAATTTTTGTTTCATCCATCTGGGAAGTTCTTCAATTAAGACACAATCTCTAGACATATTCAGACAGGAAATTATACCTCTCATAAATTGTGTAGAAATTGATAATGTTAAATCCCAGGAAAGAGATGCAGTCATTTTGAAACTGTCAGAAAAGCAATACAGAGCTCAGCCATACCACTTAGGCACAACCTGGTGTTGTGAAACTAAAGTGTATCAGAAGCAGCAAAGCAGAGAGAGTATTTGTGAGATAGCTAGTTCACTTTTAAGTGGCAAGTGACCTCCCATCTGCACTGGAGGTGAGTAAAGACAGCCAGAGAAGGCAAACAACTCTAGCTCTCCCTGTCTTTTCTCTTTCTTACTTTTTTTTCTTTAATTTTATATTTTGTTTTGTTTTGTTTGTTATTTTGTTTGGTTGGTTTTTGGTTGTTTTTTTTTTTGTTAGTTTGTTTTCTTTTACTTTTGGTTTTGGTTTTTCTTGCTCATTTCAGGGTTTCACCTTGGCATGTTAGTGAAAGAAGTATATTTTAGTGTACTTCTCTGAAAGGCTGCATTAATTTGTCATTTGTATTACAGTAGGAAACAACCTTGATGCAGCCTGGTAGCACAGCTGGTTTCAGGGACTTCCATCACTTACTTATGCAAATTTTTGTGCAAGAAATGAAAGACAGATTGGTTTGGTCAGTGATTTTCATTATAGTGTCTGTTTTTTTTGGTTTTTTTTTCTGACAACAGCTGGATGCAAGCAGAGAAGTAACTTTTTCAGAGGTATATTAGATTTAAAATTCAGTGTTCATTTAGTTTGCATGAAAACAGTTCTGACTGATTGACTTATCTGTGAATTTCAGTCTAGAAGGCCTGAGTTAAAATAGAGTGATAGTTTTCCAAGATAGCTTTTCACTTTGTATTGTCTTTGGAAAGCTAAGCATCTTTTTGTATAAGTGTAGAAAATTTGCTTTAGAATATGGATTTAATTTTCTGATACCATGCTCCTAATAACAACAATTTTTATTGCTTACATATTTAAACATAGAATTAAAAAAAACACTATTTTCTTTATGTGTCTAAATAATAATACAGTAAAGGCAAATCTGAAGTCATAGAAACATTCTTTAAAGAAATGCAGATCATCAGCGTTTTCAGTTTATACTTGATTAAATTTCCATCTTTTGCACAGAAACACTTCTTGTAATATAAATACACTTTTTTTGTCTTTAGAAGAGGTATTTGTTCATAGTGTTTTTCCACTCTGCAAGAATCACACTACAATGAATACTTATTCTGTTGTCTCACCATATACTATTAAAGAAAAGAGTCCCATATTTTGATAGCTACTTTCATCCTCCCTCTTCCATAATTCTCTTTTTTATATAAGTATATAGAATAGACAATTTTTAAAAAGTCAAAACCAAATTGATTTCAGTGAAATGACCAGAGTCAATGGACACAAAGTAAAATACAGGAGGTTTCCCCTGAATAACATTTTTTTTTTTCCTGTGAGGCTGACTGAACACTGGCAGTATTGCTCAAATAATTTGAGGAGTGCTCCACCTTGGAGACATTAAAAGGTCCAAAGTAATCAGTTAGGAATGCTACTGTTTGGGCAGGAAGGATGGATCAGATTAACTCCAGAGGTATTTTTAAACCTCAACCCTTCTGTGTTTCTGTATTACTGAGTTTACATTTGAAAACTGCTTAACAATGCCTTCTGGAGCAGAAGTGTATTTTTTAAATGGTTTTCCTTCCCTGATCCTAGTTAACAGTACTTAATGAAATATCTCCGAGCTGGAAAACAATCCAAAATATTGGCCCTGGGCAAACACATCAACCTTTTAACTTTGCTGCAGAATTACTGAGTTGAGAAATTTCAAAGAATTTTTAACATCAGTTTGGTGCTTAGTCTGACCTCTTATGGAATACTCATCTATATGTCAAAGGAGATGGTGCAAAGAAGGATACTCTGCACATTCAAGGCTTTGCAGGCTCATAGCTGTCTTGTCACCATAAATGCATACACGTGGGAAAGGAGAAGAACTAGTTAAATTATATGTCTCAATTTCTAAGGCTCCTTCTGATCTTTAAAAATCTTGTTTAAGTCTTGCTTATTATTTAAGTCTGAAACTACTTTGAGCTGGCTCGTGAAATCAGTCAATGTTCAGTTTTTCTGTACTGTTCCATTGTATAATTATTCTTTCTTTTATTTAACCATCCCAACATGCATCTTTGTCCTCATGGCATGGACCCGTAGCCCCCCTGCTGCTCTTCCACTGACCCCAGAGCTCTCTCTAGTGTTTTACCTTTCCAGCCTCTAGTGTTGCCCCCATTCCTGTTTTTCTTTAAACTCCACAAAAAGCCCATTGTCACTGTTAACATGTTAACTTTGTTCTGGCAGAAAACACTCTCATCCTAAATTTACAAAATCTTTCTCATTCATTGGAAATAGAAAATCTGCATATGTAATGTAGGAGATTTTAGTTAAACACTAAGAATTTTAGGTATACTCCCATTTGCTATTTGAAGTATCTGTCACATACTTGTTTCACAACTCACAGTGGAACCAGATACACATAAGTGTACTGAAAAATATAAGAGCTATGTTGATGAGGAAACCCAGACGTAAAATCTGGCTCAGTTGAGAAAAATATTTTTTTTTAAATATTACTTTTTCATGTTTAAAAATTGAAAACCAAATAAACAGTTTTAAAGGCCGTACTGGAGTATAATTAGCATTTCCTTTTTATATTTTAGATTTGATATTTTTAATCTGTCACTGGTTCTCTAATTAAAAAATGGAGTTAGCAATGTTTTGCTAACTGTCATTCTTGTAACAAAGGTTATGCAGTCATAAATGCCAGATAGAAATTACAAAGAAATATTTTTACACCTACATGTATACTTGTGAGTGTATATATCTCTCACACACTCACTCTTTCTTTTAATATTTTATTTTTGTCTTTTGATTTTCCATTTTAATTTTTGCACATCTCAGATGTATTGAGTTATGTTTTCTTGCTAGAAAAGGTCATGGTCTCCAACTAGGATCCATAGTGATTTAAATACTACATGATTTCTAAGAACACTGACATACCTTTATCTTCGACTATTTGACACGTTGTATGAAACCACTTGGCTGTAACCTTTTTCATGTAACTTAAAGGCTAAAGTGTACTTGTTTGCCTGTTCTTTTTCCCAGGTTGCAAACTCTAATGAGGGTTGAAGCAAGCACTAAATGAATCTGTTCTCACAAGTCATTAACAAGGAATGAGACTAGAATAATGGTATTCATTTTTTGCAGCAGCGTTTCTCTTGTGATGTTTTTAGGAGATACTAAGAAAAGAATTTTCTGAAGCTCTGTGATTGCAAGTTTGTCCAGGCACAAGAGAAAAGCCTTGCAATGAAGCACAGAAATTCTGAAATTGGAAGATCTTTCTGACAGGATGACCTTCAAAATCTAACAAAGTATTTCATCACATAGAGACTCCAAGTATGAGCAGTGAAAATCATCGAGAGACAAAAGGGTTTGTGCCCTTCTAAGGCAATGTGACAGTCTGAATTTCTGGTTCATCAAACCCAACAAGGCTGGACACTGAGAGCAATGATGAAAAACCATCAATAGGCAGTGCAAGCTGTAGCAGGTCAAAACAACAGGACAATTTGACATTCTGGTTTGGTAATATCTGTAAAACTTGCCCAGAAAATTCTGCTGTTGTGAGCAATAGGAATATTTGGTCAGGATTTAGGAAAGGCAGGCAGGAAACAGGGAGAGAATATTGCTGCCTTTGGG
Organism: Lonchura striata; assembly: GCF_050655825.1. Classification (NCBI taxonomy): domain Eukaryota; kingdom Metazoa; phylum Chordata; class Aves; order Passeriformes; family Estrildidae; genus Lonchura; species Lonchura striata. Next base: position 102,853,598 of record NC_140704.1, read on the forward strand.
CAAGTACACTTAGAGAGGCAAGCTCTGCTTTCTCTAATCAGAGATCATTAACTCACTTTTTTTTCTATTGCATGATTAAGCTCTAAAAAAGTGTCAACCATGTAATACATCCTAGAAGATCATTCCCTACGTGTTTGTCCTTTTCGTTAGTGCAGTTTCCTAACTTTTTCCAACCAAGCTGCTGGGGAATCCAATATTCTTGAAAAGCTACAAGTAACATTCTAACAAAATTTGAGCCAAGTCTTTGCTAATCAATACAGTCAAACTGGCCTGATGTAGAATTTTTCTCAGAAAATTTGTAAGCAAAATATAACATTTTAAAATGAAGGATTTAATTTTAGAATATTTTGACTTTTTAGTAAGGAGGAAGAAAGTAAGAAGGAAATTATCCTGCAGCTGAAAAGTGAATAGCTATTCATCAGACCCACTATTTAGCTACCTGCTATTAAAACATCATCTATCCAACCATTTTTTATCAATATTTGTAAATGTTTTATATCAGCATATGTTACTATTGGATTATGATTTTGGTTATATTTAGTAATGATTTGATGAACTAAAGTAATAATCATGGATTCCACTCTACTGGCATACATTAGAATGTCAAAAAGTCTTTAATTTTGCAGTAAAATAGACAGATAAATATTTGTAGACAGTCAGGATGGTGTCATATGACTTAAGATGGTACAGATAGGATAAAGCGAGATATCTTGTGAAAAAATGTGAGAATAGATATTATAGTCATAGAATTTTTTCTCCATTCTGCCAAAAGTGAAATGTGATAAAGGATGTTGCTGGAAAAGAGAGTGAATTTGAACATATTTATATTCTGTGAGGTTTTAGTGCACATGGTCAACTAGGATCCTAAGAATCTCAAACTTTGCTTCTGTCAGGTTTTGTGGTTATATATTTTCTGCATTATCCCTTTCTGGATAATGTATGTGGCAGTAGAGCCTTTGTCTCATTTGCAAAAAAAACAAATCCAGTATGTTGTTTCTAGAAATCAGCAAAGCCAGTCTTCACTCAAGGCTGCAACTCTGGGTGAAGCCATTATTTATAACAGTCCTTTGAAGGATCAGGTAGAAAACCAAACAGATGTCAAGATAACAGGAAAGGATGGGTGTGATACTGTTGGTACAAAGTACATTATCATGCATAATGTACTAAGACTAGATTGTCTAACAGTAGCTCCAGTAAGAAAAGACTAGTTTTCTTTTGATATATGTCAAAATATAATGTTTGATTAGAGGTGCTTCATCTGAAAAGGTATGAACTGAATAACTTGAGAGATCATGTTCATTACTACTGAAGCCAGATGACATAATGTAAACAGAAGATCTGTCTATACCATGCATCCTGTAGTCTGAGTCCCACACTGAGCCCACTGTGACTAAATACTTGTGGCTTTATCTCCTGAAAGACATTTACTGTGGAGGGTGGATATGAAATTTTGGTCAAAAAACATCCTGGTGAAATAAATAGTATGAAGCAAAATAGAATAACTGAGAAAATAAACCAAGAGATCTGCACGGCCATTTTCACATTTCCTTTTCTTTCTTGGAACACGTTGCCTCACAGGCATAGTATGGATTAGAGAATGAAGATAGATTAGAAATACAGAAAGACATAAATACTGATTGATAGAGATATATATATAGCTGTAGTTATAATCTTTTTAAGTTTTCTAGTCTCACTTCAGGATGAGCACTGTCATTTCACTTCGCTTCTACTCTGAGTCAAAAAAATCCAAGTAGAAAATAATGAAAAAAAATAATAGCACTAAACAGGAAAGAGAATCCACACACATGTAGTGTGCAAGCAGAAAGTGATTAATGCAGTGAAAAGTTTCAAGAAGACACCAGATGATACATTTTTCTCAAAAAGTATACCATGTCCTGGGCAGGTGCAGAATTTCTGTAAAAAGAGGTAGGAGCCATCTTAATTTAATTGACACAGGGTTGCAGTGATTGAAAGCAGCAGGAGAAGATCCTTTCCTGGCACCTTCCTGGCCTTCAAGTGCTTCTAAGATAGCTTGCCACAGAGGCAACAAACCAGCTGCTATCTTATTGCCTTTAGTTGCCCGATCCCAGACTCACACTCGTACTTCATCCCATAACTCCGTTGTAAAAGCAGTGCTGGCATTTAACCCTTTGACATGTGATTCTTCCCAGCATAAAACCAGTTTAAGAGAATGAGAAGCAACTGATTTGCCGTGTCTCTCTAAAAGTTCAGACATAAGTTTGAAAACATGTTTTTCTTCTGAGGACATACTACTGCCCATATTCCCCACAGCTCATCTTCAAAATCCAAAGGGATTGATGCTGGCCAGGCTCTTGCTTCCTTTCAACAGCACTTCAGTTCTGTGGGGCTCGCTGCTGGATGCCAGATAGGCAAATTGTCCTTCCTCACACAGGGCACCATTTGCAGTGATTGAAACATGCAGTGCAAGCATGGCAAAGCAAGCAAGAACGCAAGGCAAAGCCAGTTTATTTCACTAATCGCCTGTATTTACAGTTCTTTAACTTCCACACAAAATTTTCTACTCAGACTCCCTTGCACCTATTCCCTTAGCAACACAATCTTTTTGGTTGTCAAGTCCCTGTTACAACCTTTTGCGCCAGCGATATCCTTGTCCACATCCTCTCTCATCAGAGTGGTCAGATGTGGGGTCTTCACTTCTTGTTCTTGCCTTGAGCTTGTCTCTCTCACGGCTTCCACTGTACCAGGGCCAGGAAGTCTGCAGTGCTACCCAGCTCAGCTTCTGTAGCTGTCTGATCTTCCACACAGAGTCATTTCAGTTATCAGCTGGCATGTGGTATAAAAAATATGAAAGACTATTTCCTAGGAAATACAAATGAGCTATTTTTATTTTTTTTATTCCTTATTACAATGAGTACTTTGTCACAAATATGCTATAGCTTCAAATATTCTTTATTTTTTAATATTTTAAATGAGAAAAATAAAAATCACATAAAACCAATAATTATCCAGAAATGAAAAATTATATCATTAATTTAGTTCATATGAACCAAAGAAAAAACAAAAATGTATTTTCTAAAGGATTTAATAGTTTTAAAACTATGAAATGTTGCATGATTTTTATTTCAAGAGTCAGGTTTATTGCCATAAGAATGCAAGGTATTTGAAATAACCTAGTCCCAAAGGGATAAATCTGCAATCCAGAGAGAACTGCAAGGAATAAAAGCTTCTGCATTGATTTACTAAACTATCTCATTCCCTTTATCTTCAGGTCTTTTTTTTTTTTTTTTTTAACCACAATGAATTAAAAATATAAATGAGAAATTTAGCTGCAGTGTGGAAATCAATGAGCTGTTCAAGAGGAGTCTGCAGGATTTGTTTCCTTGACCTCAGTGTTGCCTTTGGTAATCTGTTTGAATAGGGTTCCTGTGTAATGGCAGGAGACAATTGGAAATGCCACAATTTATTATGCATATGAATTAAATAGACAATGCTTAATTTTCTAGTTCTTCTTTCAGAATCATTTTCTGTTTGACTGAAAAACTGCAACTCTGCTTTTCACTGAGTGAAATCACTGGAGACCGTAACAAGACAAGCCTAATTTATTTTCTTTCTCTTCTCTTCCATCCACCCGCAAAGCCTTTTTTCCCTATTTAATTTTAAATGCATTGATTATCTCCTATTAGGCTTAGTGAAGGCAGACTAACAACTGCTAACAGAATTCCATAAACAATAAATTAGCTTGTAGATTAAACTCTCCTGCATTATTTTTTCAAGGCTGTGATTAGACCTGTACAGATCTCAAAGTACTAAAGCTAAATAAAAGTCATCCCCCATGTCTAGTGCCCAGAAAGAAGACTAAAATACACTTTTCTAATGGTTTCAGCAGAATTCTGTTGTATTGAGTCTGATAAGATGGAGCTTTTTTCCCCACAGCAGCCCTCACAGTGCTGTGTTTTGCATTGGTAGCTAGAAAGGTGTTGATAATACACCAGTTTTTTGGCTACTGCTCAGCAGTGCTGGCACAGCATCAGCTCTGTCTCTCAGTGTTCTCCATACTCACCTGTAGGCTGGGGGTTGGGTAAGATTTTGTGAGGTGGCATAGCCAGGACAGCTGATCCCAAACGATCAAAGGGTTATTCCAGACCATAGAGTGTCTGCTCAGATATAAAATCTAAGGAAGAGAGGAGGAAGGGAAGGCATGCATTATTTATGATATTTATCTTCCAGAGCAACCACTGTGTGTGCTGAAACCTTGCTTCCTGGGAAGTGGTTGGACACTGTGTGCTGATGAAAAACAGAGAAAGAAGTCGTTGGTTTTCCTTTGCTCCTGCATGCATGAATTTTTTTTTTCTTTATTAAATCACCTTGATCCACAAGGAGTTCTTTCCATGTTATTTTCTCCCTGTCCTGCTGAAGAGGGCTGTGATAGAACAGCTTGGTGAACACCTGGCATCCAGCCAAAGTCCACTGACCACAGCTGCTTGAAGATCAAATGCTTGTTTAAAAGGCCAGAATCTCATAATATGGTAAGATATGTCAGGAGTGGGGTGTCCTGACCTTTATCTGTGGAAAAAGTAGTATAAGCTGATAGACTTATCTGCAATGATCCTATGCCTCTTTTATCACAGTTATAGGAGCAGAGTCTACTTCATGTTCAAGAAACTGCCAGTCCAGCTGCTTGCTCAGGGTATGGTCACCTATGAGGTCAGACCAGGTTGCTCAGAGCTGTGTTCAGTCAGGATTTAAAAACCCCAAAGGACAGAGAACTCAGCCTCTCTGGGTGGCCAACTTGGCTACCTGTCTGTCTTCGTGGGGAAACAACTTTCTTATTGGAATTTTTACCCATCGTCTCTTTAACTTGCCAAGAATGGTTGTAAAGAGACTGTCTTTGTCTTCCCAGAAAACCTAATGCACTGGGGACGTGCAGTTAGGTCCCCAAGCTTTATGTTCTTTAGAATGAGCCAGTTCTGGTCCTTCAGCCCCTTCGCCCAGGGTAAATACTTATCTCTGAGTGTTCCATGTGCTCTCTGTTGAAGTTGTTCCAGTTTGCTAACACATTTCTTATCCTGAAGTAAAGGGAAATATTTCTACAACAGTTTGAAGATGATGGAGTGGCCCTGGATGGACGTACAGCTGCATGAATTCCTTTTAGAATATATATGTACATATATATTTAAACAACTTTCATATATCTCTTTCTTCTGTCTTTCAGAATTAAATCTTTGAGGAGACACTATAACTATAATGCCACAAAAACTTGCAGTGATATTTGGTTTTATTAAAGGTATTTTCATAGATAAAAAACACATTAGTTTATTCTTTCTAACTTGATGTACTATCTAAAAAAAATTTTAAAAAATTGTTTTTCCTTCCTCCATGTTTTTCCTTTAAGATCTTTAGTTTCAGAAGTGTTGCTTGGTATCTTCTAGCATGTATCCAAGAATTACATGAAATCTGAGCAGCAGCCTCTACAAATCATTGAACTGTAAAAAATAAAGTACATTGACAATTATATTTTAGCAAGCTGTTCTGACACCAAGAGTATGTATAAATACTGTTGCACACTAGTTTGCAAAGATATTGGAATTGGCAAAAGTACTTAATACAGACCATTAATAAATTGTGACTCAGCCAACTCACTGTTATCAATGAATCATCAATGTGGTATCAAAGTCTATTCAAGACTGGGTGAATCTGGGACTTTTTCTACTTAAAGTTTTCTTTTGAATTCTTATTTTAAAAGGGTTCCTGTTGTCATTAATAGCAGAAAAAAAGAAAATGTCAAAGTAGTTGCATGATATAATTTAATAGACAATAAACAGTTTTGTAGAAAGCCTGTTAAAATGGCATTGTATGGTTTGAAAAATTGCAACTCTGATTTTAGATAAATAAATTTCAATTATTAGTTTGGTTGATAAAAATCCAATAAACAAGACTAGACTGCTTAAGAGCATCATGGTTACTCCTACCAAACACACTGTCATAATATAAAGAAACACATTTAAAGCATCCTATATTCAGTCATAGTCTGCCTCTTTTCATCAAAATTCCTAACAAATTATCATCTGTATTATTATGAAACAAAAGACTTGTAAAGCTGCTTCTGAAATATTTAAATAAGCTCAAGAAAAAAAATTAAAGTAAATGTAATTTTGACAATGGACATTAATGGAATTTTTAAAATTGTAATAAAGTTTTACATACATTACTTTTCTCCAAAGCAGAAAAGTAATCAAAATAGTTGCTAAAAATAATGTAATAAATAATGAATACTACAATGGGAAGCAGAGATGGAAGTCATAAGTATGTGGAGTATATCCATTATAACCTTAGGCTCTGCATGACATCAGCTAGAATTTGAACTGGGATGAATATGTTGAACAATTCTCAGATGATAAAATTGATATTTTGATCTAAACAAGCAGTGTGTGGCCTTTGTAGTTCTTTGGTCTGGGAACATTAAATAATGGAACACCACCAGAAGAACACCAAAATATATAGAAAAACAAATTCTAAGAAAAGTTTGGATCTTCTAATGAAAACAGTTAAATCACCGGGGAAGACTTCAGAGAACTTCTGGACAAGACATTTGCATTAAAGAAATAATCTAAGAATACTTGTTTGAAGAAGAAAATTCACAGTCAATATCTAAGGTTTTCTGTGGATAAAATTACAGGTTGAAAAAAATATATTTAAAAAAGTGTACTTGATGTATTATTTAGAACCTAAAAGATAGAAATTAATTTTTAAATAACCTACTTTTTTAAAAATTAATTATATAATTGAACTTTAATGTGGACAAAAGTACATGAAGACAAAATGTACAAGGGCTACTGAAATCTCAAAAGTCAAGTCAAATTTTATTTCATTGCTTCCTCTCTAGTGAAGTGAATTTTTCTCAAGATGCCTGGAAATCTATTTAGCACATTTAAAAAATGCTCTCTTAGGATATTGCATATTTCTGCATGAGAAGTGACATGCTGATGGACATGATTGTCTTGTTCACTGTTGCCATATGAAGCAAAGGATTAGAAAAATATCAAATACCCACTGGAAAAAAACATAATTAATGAGCACTGGAAGAAATTAATAAATTAGAAATTAATTTATTAGAAATTAATGAATAACTTTTTAATCCTTCACATACAGCATCATTGATGCTTCTGGATTTTTAACTTTGATGTGTCAATACAGATCATTCTGCAGAAGAGCAAATTTATCAAAGATGACTACTTCTATGATGACTGTGAGTTAATCAAGGAAAAATCACAAAGAAAAACTCCAGAAATGGAACACAAAGCACTCTTTCAGTATTCAAAGAGGCACTAGGAAAAGCAGCATCATGATACCATGCTATATACTGATATCATGTCACTAACAAACATATTCACCTGGGTCATGTTTTTTATTAATAATGAGGGAGTACATATGTTCTGTTGAATATGTTTTAAAAATCATCAATCAAAGAAGTCTCACAATAAAAGAGATTCAGTAAATATCTCCTTTTTTTTTATTTTCCCACTTATTTCCTTTTGCTTTGTTGGGAGTTTTTTGTTTATTTTTTCTTGTTTTTAAATGGCAGCATGAAGAAAGCTATGTAGTGTATCATTTTCATTTTTGACCTGACAAATAATTATCTACAAGCAATCCCTGCACTGTGATAGGTATTAAAAGATAGATAGATAGATAGATAGATAGATAGATAGATAGATAGATAGATGATAGAAAGACAAGCTTTGAATTAAAAAAAAGGCTCCATGAATTCTTGCACATAGATATTCTCCATTTATTATTCCAGGTACAGTATGACTACTTTTTAAATGAAGTTTCTTTCAAAAGGTTAAATACAAAAGTAACTTATTTTCATTAATAGGGTATACTGACTCTGAATGCCACTTAAGTCTTTAAAAAATATGTTAATTGATAGTAATAGGTATTTGGGTATAAAAGATTTGGTTTTGTTCCATTTTTGTTCTATACTTTGGTTTTATATTTAAGCCAAATTAAAAATATTTTCTTCTCAAAAATGCTTCCTTACTTGTTCTACTTCTGAAAAAGTTTGCTCTTTTCCTAGTATCCAAAATTACCATTTCTAAGTGTTCAAAAAAAAGCATAATCTCAAAAAGTATATAAAGCTGCTTCTTCTCTCTGGTTACTGAACTCTTACATCTTTCATTAATAGAAAAAGAACTGAAAGAGAGAACATCCAGCCCTCAGTGTTGATTTTACACTGTAAAACCTCTGTATGCACTCATGGCAACCCTATTATTGCCAGTTCATTTCATCATGTTTAATTTTACAACAGAGATTAGCATGTGAATTTAAAAAATATCAAACAATGACTTTACAATGTCAACTAGTATGTTTTATATACAATCAGACATAATTTTAGGAAATAAACCAGTGATCGATTTCTGGAATTAAAATCCTCACCCTTCTACAAATATTTTAGCTTTCAAGTAATAATGCATTCTTACAGCATGTGAATAAATTTTGGGTCTTAAGAACTATCTATGTACACCTGAGGAGTTCATAAGTGCATTAGTGTATTTGATTCCACAGCAACTCCAGACAAACATTTAAAAAAAGGAAAAAGAAAACAAAAAGAAAAAAAAAAAAAGAGGAAAAAAAAAGAAAAAAAGGAAAAAAAGTTAATCTTCCTCTCTTTGCTCCCCGTGCACAACTTGTTCTGCATATATATAATGAATACTAGGGTGGATTGATGGCTTTGATTGACTCGGGAGCATTTTACACATAGAACTTACATTCCCCCTTCTCCCAATTCATACCATAATTTCAACTCTGATGAGATAATTCTCTTTTAGCCTTCCCTACCTGTATTTTCATTGGGATTTTTTGACCATTTTAATTATGTTTTATGTCTTTCCTAGAGCTGGAAAATTTTAAATATTTTTCAAGAAGCAAATTCAAAGCTATAAAGAAAATACTATCCATACTATCTAAAATGTTAATACTTTTTTACATAGCATTCTCTAAAACAAAGTCAGCAAGACATCAGGAACTATGTTCAGTGGAAATGGTATTCTGGACATAATATTGTGAAAAAAGTTTATTTCATCAGAAGACAAGCCAAGTTGATTGTCTTTTTAAAATTGTCATTAAAATCATTCATTAGCTCTCTGGTCCTTTAGTCTGTATCTAAAGATATGGTTTTCTAATAAAACTTGCTAGCAGTGGAAGGACTAGTAAATATAAGGGGAAATTTAACTATCTGCATTTACATATGTAGCTAGCTCCACCAACTGTCATTTTGATGGTTTCATTCAATTTACTTAACAAACAATTTTTTTATGTGATATGGGTGATGGAAGCATTGCTGCTTTACTTGCCTTTATAGATCCAGATTTGGTGAACAAACCCTGTTCTGTTAGACAATGTGGCTTCACATACATGATCTCTGCCTGGTTTACTTACTGATGCTTAAGAAAAAATTCATCTGCTTGAAAACAAATTCACATTTCTCATGATAGTGGAGATCTTGTAAAAAATAAGTTGGAGTTTGAATGTGAAAATCCTTCTCATTAAAATCTATCATCTCTTCTCTCTCGCTACCATCTCTTCATCCAAGACCCAAACTAAATCATAGTTCTTCAATTGTTATGGTTAAAATTCCTCTTAAAAAAAAAAAAAAAGTGATAGACATTGTACACTACACCGGCATATAAAGAATATCTCCTTGATTTTGTGTGACATAGTATTTAAAATGGAAGGGTTAATACAAATATTAAAAAAAAAAAAATCTGTAAGCAGGAAATGATTAGCTGTTTACTTGTGACCTTTCTTATTAGGAAACTTACATATTTTTAAGACACCCCCCCAAAAAAAAAATAAAAAACAAAGATCAAAATCTAAACATGTCCACCCTCTCAATTAATTTTTGAGTCCTTTTATAATTACTAGCTGGCATATTCTGCTGAAAAGTGACTGAATTCTTTGTCTGTAGTCTATTTTTCTATAAAGACTTGATACCTGTGCAATTATCTGAAGACTTAACCACCTGCAGGCACCTACAAAATTTGCGAGTGTATTTATTCCAGTGTAAAAGTTCACTTGAAACTTAAAGCTCTGCTCCTGCCTTTGGCTCCTGGCAGCTTGAAATCTCTCTCATCTCTAAACCCCACAGAGAACTGTAAAGTAGGAATTCCTCAAACTATCTCACTTGAAGGAATCAATCCAGCAAGTGTCACAAGGTGACACATACCTCATGTATTGTGGTCACACTCCAGGGACTGCCAACTCACCTCTGAAAGATCAAAGAGAAATGTGTTTATATGGGGTCCTGAAATACACCAATGTAAACCTTGGCTTTAAATCTTACACCTAGGTGATTTTCTCCACTTATGAAAGAAAGCCTCCTGTGAGGAAAATTAGCACCACGAAACAGTTTTTCTTAAAATGGTATTTTATATAATATTCTATACATAATTTCCAATGATTTATAAGAATATGTATTAAATGTTCACAATTCCAAGACATATATTCTATTATTTTTGCTTAGTCTGTAGGAACTGTAACCCCAGGTAGAATTCTAATTTTCTAAACCACTCTGAAATACTGAATTCTAACATATGTTACACAAAAGGAATAATGAAATGAAGTCAAATGCTGTTTAGCTTGGTTCAACACCCTTTAGCTCCATTACACAGAAGTGTTCACTATGCTTTAACCTGAAAAATGCTTCATAATAAAGATGTTGTCAGGTGTAATTATAATTTTTGGATAGGAATAAATGAGGTAATAGCTGTTTCAAGGCACAATGAAAATGGATTCATTCAGACATAAAAATATTTTGGACATAATATACCCCAAAGTGTAGCGTTAGAAATTCCAAGCAATACTTAAGAAATCACAAATAAATAAGGGCTCTTATTGATTATTTACTCAAATAGTACAATTCCACTGACTAAGTAGTACCAATATGGCTAGTTTTGTTTCTTAGATTTGGGAAAAAAATAATCCCTTAGTGCTCTGAACTGCAGCTGAAAAGATTCCTCTGTGCAGCAGAGATAGAAGCACAGGCACTGTGTGATGAGTTCAACTCAATTACACTGTAACTGAGTGAAGTCTGCAATGCGGACAAGACCTGTGTGGGGTATTGAGCAGTTCAAGGACTGAACCATCCAATTTACTGAAGATAATGAAATGTGTCATAATCATTCCCACTGCAAATGCTCATGTGGAGAGGATTTTTCATTGATGACAAACATATGGACTGACAAAGGGAGCAGGTGTGAAATTGACTTAGTTAAAGTAAAGCCTCAAATCTGGGCTAACTTCCCTTTGATATGTCAAACTAGTCTCAGCTCTGCCCTAAAAAATCACAGAGTGCTTAGGATCACTAATGGTCGTCATAATCATACTCAGTGCTTGCATAGGACTTCATGTTTTCAAAGTATGTACAAATCTGCATTTCTATCTTATTTGTGTGTGGCCTTGGAATTGATGCTCAAGGTGAACATTGAAATGTTTCTCAGTGACAGAGCTTCAGTTATTTATCATTTTTTGAAATGAAAGTGGGGTGAGGAGAGGGTAAGAAGGAAAGATTGGTTTCAGATGAGAGCTGACAGTCCTTCCTGTTGTCTATCAGCTCAGCTTCATTGAGAGGAGAAATATCTTTTCCTTTTAGAAGTGGATGAGATAGGGACATGGGGTCCTAACTCATCCTCCTAATCCCACAGAGGAGGAGGATAGATAGGGTGGTAAAGAGAGGTGTCACAATGCTAGTAAAGGAGTTGAACAAGGAACACAGGATGTCTTAGACATGAAATATAGAAAAAAAAAAAAAACTCAAACAGGCTAAAAGAGGACAGAGGAGAAAACTCAAACACTCAAGAACTCTGAAGAAAATCAGTTTTGCAGTGGCATAAAGAAACTAGTATTCTTAACACCTGTTAAGAAACAAGTGCTTTTTCTGCTCCTTGCTATGAGACCCAGGTATCATACTGAGAATAAAAGAGGGAGAAATAAAGGGAATAGGTTTTTTTGCTCTTACTGAGCTAAAGAAACAGACAGTAAAAAGAAAAGCTTGTTAATGGAAACCATTCAAAAGCGGCCTATGAGATGATACCCTACCTCATGTTCCTGTAAAATGAAACCTGGCATAGACAGTATAACACACAGGAACCTTTTAGGTGTTTCCAGGTCTTTAGTGTCAAATTAAATTGTGTATTTTTAATTGATGAACAAAAAGAAGCATAAGAGTAAAGTCAGAAATAAAAAAGAGGAAGACAGTTATAAATTGCATAAAGTTAAAAAAAAATGAAATGGTATAAGATAACATAGATAAAAGGATAAAAGAAAAGAAATAAGAAAGGGTAATATATTTAAAAAATAATCTCCAGACAAAAATAACTATAGAAAATATAGAAACCTGCAGTAGGAAAGAGTCAGGAAAGTTAGAAACTAAAATTAAAAAGCAGTAATCCTGATATCTTATTGATAAAAATTCAGAAAATAGAGGCAAGAAAGTGAGAAAATAGGATGTTGAACATACAATAAAAAATATTAGATCATTATTATTTTTTATCTACTTCATCAATAATAAAGTGTATTTATTTTCAGTACAGATCTTGGAAACATTTTCTTCTCTATATATATATATATATTTTTTTTTTTTTTTACAGGGAATAAAACTGATTTTTTTCTGGACAGTTTTAGTCTCACCAAATCATATTTGACTGGGCCTGAATAAAGGTGAATTCTGTGAAAGGCTCACACTTACAAACAGTGTCCTTTTCCCCAAAGAAGCTCCTAAACACTTCTATAAAAAGTAACAGACTATATTGTACACAGGTATGTAATAAAATGTATGAAAAAATGTCAAGATCAAATCAGTTGTGAAGTTTATTTTTCACTGATTTTTCATTGTGAAAATTCAAATCTGAATTATATTTAATGAGGTATATAGGTATGGGACAAATAAGCAGAATCAAACTGAAATGATTGAGGATGTCAATTCACCTACCTGTGACATTGTATCTGTCTTAGGTTGTTCCAATTAAACAATTTCTACATTTCTAAAGTGTTTTATGCAGAAAGATGATGAGACATATCAGGAAGAATTTTATCAATATACTTTTCTCACACCTACACTGCAGCAAAATATTTCTAGTTTAAACTATACTACTCTATGTAGGGTTTTTAAAATATTTGAATATGTTACACCCTGAGGGAGGATAGGGCTTTCACCTCAAACTGTAATTGAGACCATCACTTTGAATGTGGTAACTCCTTTTGATATGACCAACAAACAAATGTGCTGGCTTGCGTGGGTCCCTTCTTCATCTTGCTCTGTTTTCGGCTAGGATGGAGTTAAGTTTATTCACAGTAGCTTCTAAAGGGCTGCATTTTGGATTTGTGCTGAAAATGGCATTGATAACACACTGATAGTGTAGCTAGGCAGAGCTTACACAGAGTCAAGGCCTTTTTACCATTCACCCCACCCCACCAGTGGGTGGGCGGAGGGTGCACAAGGAGTTGTGGGGGGACACAGCCAGGACAGCTGACCCCAGCTGGCAAATGGACATTCCACACCGTTGACACCATGCTCGGCAGTCAGACAGGAAGGAGGCTAGCAGCTCCAGGACTGGCTGAATATAAGTCACTTGGTGATGGTGGTGAGCAATGGTTTTCATTGCCATCATTTGTCTTTAGTGGGTTTTTTCTGTTTTTTTTTTTTCCTTTTTTCCTTATAGTTTTATATTATTAGTAGTATTAATATAATTTCTTCTTTATTATTAAACTGTCTTTAGTGAGTTTTCTGGCTTACTCCAATAAGGGATGACCGACTAGCAGAAAGCCTTGTTTTAAACACAAACAACATGGTTGTAGTTGCATCAGACAGCAGCAACACAAAGAGCTGGTAGATCTTTTCCTTTTTTAGCAGAGAGGACCCCATCTTCAAAGACAGTGGGGGCTACAAACGCTGCAGCTGACAGTACCTCCAGTGGCTGAGACAGAACTCTTCTGAGTTCTCCACACAGGAATTTGCCTTTGAAGTGACCCCCCAGAAATGTCCCCCTAGGAAGGTTAGATGAAATTGAAATGCTGTTTTAGCTCCCACCTTGCCTGAGGAGTCTGTACTGCTCAGCCACAGAGCATTACCATGTCTGCCTTTGATCCCTTTTGCACACCACTTTCGCTACATGATGTGCTCCTCTGCCGCTCTCATTGTCATGGTTTTTAGAGAGAATTACACTGACCTTTCATGTGTTTTTGTAAACTCCTATGGCCAGAAAAATCCCCTTTCTGCCTGTACTGTATAAGTGGAATCTGTGTAACAACTGCACAACATATTCTAACTGAACAAAGTGCCAAATGCCTCAGGTCTTTGACATAAAATACATCTGCCAAATATTAATAAAACAGAGATAATAATCTCTCTACATGTCAGAAACACCCAGTAAATAATAACAAATACTAAAATCTTTAAGACATTTTGATAGTTTTCAAACATTTAAAAGTGCATTATGAAATGCCATAGCGTAAAACTTGAACTTATAAATCAAGCAATCTTTGTCAGAAACCCTACATAGTGTCCACATCCTGTACAGGTTATTTTAAAAGCTATTAGAAGTAGTTTAAGCAAATGGTATTCAAAAATAATTATGTGTCCTACATGGCAATTAAATGAATGTTATTCATTGCTCACATAAACCATGTGAGTATGTTTTCTTGCTTTTCAAAAAAGTCATAGCAGATAATGTGTGGATAGCTATTGACAGGTTGCCAAAATTAACAACAAGCAAGAAGAAAAGCCAGTTTTGGCCTGACTCCTGAAGGTTTTCTCAGGTGGTAGAAGCAAGGTCTCGTAAACATCTCATTCAATATCCATCTTTGTGTAAAGACGGACACCAATGACTCGAAAAATACAATTATAGGCAACAAAGTTGATATCATATCTTAAGTCTATGTCAACCTGCAAAAATAAAAAAGATCAAAATCTAAACATGTCCACCCTCTCAATTATTTTTTGAGTCCTTTTATAATTACTAGCTGGCATATTCTGCTGAAAAGTGACTGAATATCCTTTGTCTGTAGTCTATTTTTCTATAAAAACTTGATACCTGTGCAACCATGTGCTTTTTCATCACACTGTTCTTCTTCCCCTTCTCTAAGTTACTCAGCATGGTACCCATAAGAAGATGATCACAGACTTCATTCTTAATAACTAATTTAAAATCATGTACTATTCACAAGAACCCTGAATGTCTTCACTTATTTTACCACAGTACCAAGTCTTTTGAGTTGTGTTTCTCCCAAAATATTAAATGTGTGTGTGAGATAGAGCAGGAGTGGGAGAAGGGAAGTGGGTTACAAAAGGAAAGAGGTGCTCAAAAGTCAGTTTAACCAAAGGAATAGTGAGGTCATATGAAAATGCCAGCACTCTTATGTATCCCAGTGTCTTCACACGATATTCACAATAGTGCTTCTGAGCATAATATTTCAAAATAAAAACATAGTAAAGAAGAAAGCAACAACATAATAAAGAATCAAGGATCTTGAAATACTGAGTCAACCCAACCACAGGAAAATCAAATCAATTGAAAGCCTTGAGGTAACTTGCATCTCTAATATACTGTATGTGCAAGAGAACACTGTCTCTGGAGTTTCTTTCCCCTCTGGAATGATTCTGCTATTGTGATTTATTTGTTTTTCTTAATATTTCTCTAGGCAATGATATCAGTGGTATATATTGTTTTTCCTCAGATAAGTGAATTCATTTCAGTATTTTCCCCCAGAGGACTTTGAGGAATCACTTGAATACATCAAAAAAGGCTGCACAAAAAAGTCAAACCCCGTTAAAAAAAAAAACAAAAACCAAACAACAATAACAATAACAGCACCAAGAACAAAAATTCCCAGACAGATTTCAGTTATGGAAATTTAAAAAGTCCAGTTCATATCAGTTGCACCAGCCAAGATCTGCTTTCTTTTTTTTTCTTTTTTTTTGTTAAGACCACTCTTTTTTTCTGTTTGACTATGAATTAATCCTAGTACAATTTTATAAGATTTTTGTTTTTAGCTTTCTCTAATGTCTTATGGAGACAAAGTAATAGCATTGGAGGAAGAAATGGGAAATAGGAAATACTGTACACCTGTATATTTGTTTCAAAACTGTACTTGAGTCTCTACTGTTAGCAGACAAAACAAGATGGGCTGAAATTATTTGAGGCTACATCAGGAAAAAAAGCTCAGAAATTTTTATGCTAGCAAAAATTGCTAATGGTCTTCATACTAGGGTTTTTCTTTACTGTCTTCAAGAGAGCTAAAACATGTATCTGTATGTCAGACAAAGATCTCCATCATTGTAAGTAGCCAGAATCCTCTGCAGCAGCTAAAGGCACTCATGAATGTTGTGGACACATCTATAAAATGAAGAGATTTCATCTTTAAGTTAATTCTTACATTATTTTAGAAACCCTCAACGTTCCTTAACCAAAGCTCAAACCTGAAAAGATTTTTATTATTTTTTGGTTTAATTTTTTTTTTCCTAAAGTATCAATCAAAAATATTT
This sequence comes from Lonchura striata, assembly GCF_050655825.1. NCBI lineage: Eukaryota > Metazoa > Chordata > Aves > Passeriformes > Estrildidae > Lonchura > Lonchura striata. The sequence goes on from NC_140704.1 coordinate 102,870,117, forward strand.
TTGCTCTTATACAAAATTGGGTACTCTCAACCAGTAAAGAGTTGGCCTGCTTCTGAGAAAAGGTCTAAAATTCTTCCATTTGTAAGAACTACATAAGGACAACTATTAGGTCTGGGAAAGGGCTTTTTGAAATCAATAGAAAAATTCCAATTTTTTTTTGGTTTTGTGTCATGCCCTAAGGTAGGATGGACTGCTGAACAGACAGTCTCATAATTTCTGTCCTCTAGTACGATTGAGAACTTATTGAAACATTACTTCCCTAATGTCCCTAATCTGGAAACAGATATTTTGTATCTCAATAAGCCTCTTTAATTTAAAGAAGAGACTTAATCTAGATAAGGGCAATTCTATTAAAAAATGAGGACATGCCTGATTTAAAGTTTTCCTTTACTTACAATAGATTGAGATAAGAATGGGCAGGTTTTTATTCATATTTCATGGTATTATAGCAATTTGCTACTGTATTAGTTAATTGAGTTCATAACCCAAATATTTCTGCTTTAAAGTGTTCAGCAGATCACTTTACTTTTGAGTTCTAATAACTCTTTTATAGATCAGATGTTGAGGAACAATGCTACAAAAACTTTGTGTTCTCTGTCTGAGCTCAGGCATTTTTCATGCCGGCTGACTTTCTGGAGCTCAACCAATGATCTGTAAAGTAAACAATTTTCCTGTCAGCATCCCTTCCAGATCTGATAACAGTAAAAACAATGAAAACATGGCATCATAGACAACTGACACTAACTAACAACACAAACAAATAAATTGTAATGTTTCGTTTTCAGTCCAGGTTTATGTTATATATTTCTCTTCACCATATAGTTCCGAAATAAAACTAAAAAATAAACTTTTTTATCAGTGAACAGTGGTCTAAGCACAAATAATGAGAAGTAGATCATGTCAAGTGATAAAGAGTGATAGCCTCAGAAATTAGGAAACACATAGGAAAGTCTGTAAGTGAGTTGTTTACTACCTACAAACATACCTCCCTGAAGCACACTCAGAATTTTACAAGAGCTTTTGCCATCCTGAGAAAGAAGGTTAACTTAAGTCATGTCACTGCCAAAGTATTTGCTCAGCAGTGAAAGAATGCATTGAAGTTGCATTTATTTTACAGTATCCTGTGTTGGAGTGAGTATTATCCCTGCATGCTGCTCTGACTCCATACATCAAACAGTTACAAGGGCCACAGAGTGCAATAAGTTCTCCTCTGGACTGCAAACTAGTGTTAGAGGAGTACAAGATGGCACCACAAAGTGCTGAGTTTTCTTGGCATCCTCCCTGCTGCTGAGACTCATATCAAAGCCTCCCACAACAGTATGGGTGAGAAGGGTGAAATTGGAGACAGAGGTATTCACTCTGATTCTCAGCTTAGTTTCGTCTCCTTATAACACACCACGTCTCTGAAAAGCTATCCACAAAGCTAACACTGGTGTCAAGATGTACAAAGAACTATTCCTATCTTTTCCTTATCTCAGGCAGGGGAGTCTATATCAGGGTCAGGGGCTTTGTGTGCCAAAAATATTCTTGGGTTGAGAAAGATTTTCTCTTCCGGAGACAGGTTAATGCACAATCAGCCAGCAGCAGCCAGATTACATCGCAGTGCTACAACTGAGACTAGAATATTTATGGCTGAAAAACCCAAAGAATTATCTTGAGTGTCTAGGAGAAGAATCACACCAAAAAATGGGGAAAAGAAATTGCACAGAAATTATTGGGTTTTTTAGATCAGTTTTTTCTAAACATCATTTTCATTACCATTGATGTAGATATTATACTGCTAATATTTTCTGTATTAATGTATATTTTATGTATATGTGATTTAATCATGATTTAATTAACATGTGATTAGTGATGTTCTGTGCAATACTCCCAGATCTCATGATTTCATGTAAAGGATATGTGGTACTTACAAGGGCTTTTTTCTAATATTAATGTTACTTAGGCTATCTGATCAAAGTGTCTGACAGGGTAAAACTTCTACTAGTGATCTGATGTAAAATCTGAAAAAGGATTCCTAAAGTTTTCTTAATATGTCTTTGATGTCAGGAACTTCAACCTAATTCTAAAGTGTCTCTGAAAATTTCATTATTGGAAACTTGAAAAACTCCATGCAGAATCATAGAACGTAAACTTAAAATATTTCTATATATAATTTTTCACTGTCTTGTTATAAAGATCATTAAGAATTGGAAATCCACAAAAAACTATGGGGCCAATGCTATTTCATATTTTCATTGGTATAGGATGATGAAATATATTGGTAGGAAAATGAGGAACCTGATAAAATCATATAGAAAGACTTAAGCATTGATAAATGTATCATATTTAAAATGATGGAAAAGATCATATAGTCCAAAGTACACGATCTTGGAACTTGGATAATAGTTAGGTTAGCTTCTATAAACTTAAAGCCAATAAGAGATAGGAAAAAAACTTACTTTATTACATTACTATTGAAGATGTAGTCAGGTTGGAGAGGGTTAAGGAAAGGAACACAAAGACGGTCTAAGAGCCACAAAGATGGCCCTAGGATCAGAATGCCTGCCATTAAAAGGAAAGTTTCAGAGAATTATGTTTGCACAGCCTTGAGAAAAGAAGACTTAGAAGATATCTTATCATCATGTTCCAGTATTTAAAGGGTGGCTTCAAAGAAGATGGAGATCCTCTTTTTCAAGAAGTCCCATGAAAAAGACAAGGAGTATTGGGTACAAGTTACTCTTGCAAAGATTCCAGCTGGACACAAGAGGAACATTTCTACAAGGAGAGAAATCAGCCATTGGAATAATGTCCACAGGGAAACTGTGGATTCCCCATCTTTGGATAAATTTAAGATTCATCTGAACAGGATACTTGGAGTTTTCCTAGACTTTGTTTTTGCCAAGAAAGATTGAATCAGATGATCTTTCCAACCCCTTTTGATTCTATGATTCTGTGAAACAAAGAAGACTGTGAAAAATTAAGCATGCTCATGGAAATATTAAAATTACTAACAGAGCTAAAAGTATACTGGAAAAATATCTGTAGAAAAATTATATACTACATGAAATAGGAATCTCCTGGCATCTTTTCCAAATCTACTTTCCATAAGTCTAGTAATTCCGATGAGATTTATTTAGAAATACTGTGTCCAGTTTCTATAACTGAAATTTAGAACACTGGATGTTTAATTTCAGGGAAAAAAAATATATTTTAATAAAGTTCTGCAATGACCTCTCATATAGAACACTTTTTCCAGAAGAAACTAAAGTTTGGCAAAACATAAACCAAGAAAGGATTTTGTTTCTCTTTGCAACAAAATAGGAGATGGAAAAACACCGAAGACATATTTTGCAGAAGTTAGATGTTGATTTTTAAACATAGCCTTTTAGCAATACTCTAAAGTAGCAGATATCAAAGCAATGAAGGTGGTGAAATATTAGGAATTATGGTATACAAAATCTGAGAAATTTCATAATGGATGGTGGTACTTGAAAGCATGGCACAGTAGGATGATCCACAGAATCAAATTAATGGAGGTGTAAAACCAAATGATCCCTGGATTTTCATATTGTGAAATGGATTCCTTTGAACTTTGTTGTAAACTGTATTTTTAAGTAAATAGATTATAACGTAATATCATATTCACATTCTTATAATTTCTATATTATAGGAAGGAACTGAGTTCCTTTTCTACAGTGAGAAAGTCGAGCTCAGAGAAATGTTTTTTGTTGAATGAAAAGAAAAAGTTTTTCAGCAGTGAAAAGGTTTAAATTTTCTCTTAAACCAGATGTGAAAAACTCATTTTAACTTTGATGCTGTAATAATGTCTTGGCTGGTAAGGTAACAGGAAACATGAGCTTTCATGTCCTTCCTTTGTTTTTTTGTGGTAATGTTAATGTTCTGAAGTTTATCCAAGTTGTGCTTAGCAGCTGAGAAGCTGATATTAATAATTAATTAAAATATTTAAATTTTTAATATAGACTTTGGAACTTATTAGTGTGATACAGCAGCACTTTCTTTGTTAATACTTCATTGCAACATTTCCAAGACAACAAGGTCTTTACCATTTTGTTTGGTTTCTTTTAGTCATATATAGCTATTACTGTATTCTGATAGAATGCCCTTGTCCTTGTCAAACCTGTTTGCTCATTTTTTTTAAATTAATTTTATCGGTTAAAAGATAATTAAAAAGATTCAAACATTTTGGACAAATTCTGGAACAACTCTGATTTCAGATACTAAGCTGAAAAAATATGAACTATAAAAGATATGCTGATTCACAGCTCCATGTAGCACCACACAGATTTTACTGTGCTTTTTTCAAAAATAAGAAAGCTTCTGTATATAGTTGTATGTAGTAATGCATACATGGCCCAAGACTTTACTGTATCTCAAAAGAAGAATATTTTCAATAATAATGGACATGCTCATTTTGCATAATATGAAACAGTTTTGTTGGAACTTACTAGGAAATTCATAAATGCTGGGTTATGAAAGGCTGAATTACTAGAAAGCAATAAACCAGAAAATAAAGGGGGATAGGGGTTTAAAAAAGTAGATAAAAAATCAGAAAATTCAGAATAAAAAATAACAAAGCAAAGAAGTATTAAAAGAACTATGGGAAAAGAGCATTAGACAGGGGAGAGCTGCGACAAAAACTATATAGCACATGCAAGTTAGATTCTAGTTATAACTTGGAGACCTAAGTTCTAAATATTCATACACTGCACTATGCATCTTATACTGTTCCCCATCTTCTCTCTTGCTAATTTCTTAGCCTTTGCTGAACCCTTTATAATTTTAACCTTATCATTAGGGTTCCTAATATGCTTTCCTATTTCTTAAATGTAAATCACCTTGGGGAAAAAAATAATGTACACACACACAGGCACACAAAATCAATAAACGTTACACAATCTTTTTTACTATGCTAAAAGATAGATTTTCTAAACACTATTGGACTGCAAGATCATTTCAAGGTACAATACATCTTCATCTGTCACAAATTGGCATAGCCATTATGGAAGCAGAGGAAATATGATTTGCAATGATGAAAATCTGCCCGTATGAAGTTCATAGATTCTACTTCTGTCTAAATAATATTTGAAAAAAGAAAAATCTATATTATTTTGGGCTTCAAATGACCTCACTACCCACTTTAAATTGCGTTTATACCTTTCTATCCTCTTATCTAGATCTTCTTTTTTCTTCTACAGATAAGTTGCCATATAACTTCCTTCAAGAAAACAAAGAATTTGAAGGCTGGCCATTAATGTATGGGTGTGGTGGGTTGATCTTGGCTGGCTGCCTGGTGCTCTCCTGCTCCTCAGTGGAACAGGGAGAAAAAGTAAGACAAAAACCCCCATGAGTCAAAATAAATACAGTGGGATCATTTACCACTTACCATTATCACGGACAAAACAGAATCTGCTTTGGGAAAATTTATTTCATTTTTTGCTAATTCAAATACCTTCAAATGGTGAGAAACAAAAATTAAAACACCACCCACCCTTCCTTTCAGGACTGGCTGAACTCTTTCATTCTTGACTCCTTTACCTCACTGCCCAGTAGAGCAGGATAATGGGGAATGGGAGCTGTGGTCAGTTCCTAACAGCTGTTCCATGCTTCTCCTCCCACCTCACACTTTTTCCTCTTCCATCATAGGTCCTTCGCATGGGATAGACATGGATTTTCCACAGGCTGCAGCTTCTTTCAGAAAATATCTACAGGCTCTGTGGCTTGCAGTTTGGGTCTCTGCTCCAATGTAATCTCCATGAACTGCAGGGGAGCCTCTGCCCTGCTCTGGCACCTGGAACACCTCCTCCGTCTGCCGCTCTCACCCTGCTGTGTGTAGGGCTATTTCTCACCCTTTTCTCTCTCACTCCTCTCCCACAGCTACTGCACAGCTACTGTGCAGTGCAGCCCTTTTTTAAGTGTGCTTGGCTGAGGGATTGAGCTGTGCCCTGTGCTGATCCACTGGAGCCGGCTGGAACCAGCTGTGTCCTGCTCCTCCTAACCCGTCTCATCGCCAAGGCATTGCCGTCTATACCCAATACATCAAATAAAATATGTGGAAAGGTACAGCAAAAATACTGATGCCAGGATGCTTCCTTGGCCTATTTCTTTGACACAGATATTTTCTAGCTCTCATGAGTACAGTCCACTTCCCTGTCTCACATAGAGTCAAGTTTATGAATCGAATTTTCTACCAGATTGTTGTTTCTTTAGCTGATAACAAGAAACTGAAGATCAGTTAAATGCCTTATGTTTTAAGCATCACATTTCTTGGCAGAGCAACTAGGATACTGCAAAACTGAAAATATTCCAATATTTAGGAAGTAGTGCTGCTGAAATTATATTCAGAGAAGTGCCAGTAAATCAGTGTAATTAGCTCTGAGAAACTTTTCTGACCTATTTCAGACCATCTATTCATCTCCATTCAAACTTTTTTGGAAGAAACATAATGAAATTTTACTTGTTAGTGTAAGTGAGCAAGAGAAATGTATCTTGTGTTAATAAAAAAAATCAAAGAAGGACTTGGCAGATAGGAAAAATCTAGGATAGATCCATATTTCTCTAACTTGCATGTATATATGACTTCTGGAAACTGCTTTATTCTCCCTAAGACACAACCACTGATAAAATTAGGTGTCAGAGTTATTATTTGGTTTGGGTATTATGCCTTTTTAATAGGAGAAGTGTACATTTTACATGTAAAAGCTATGCAATAATCATGTTTTCAGACTTTCCCAGTGCTGAAGTGGTTAAAATATACAAAACAACAAGCAAGACATTTTTCATTTTCTGCCATACTTTTCCTGTCAGGTAGAGAAAGAAGTGGGGGAGAAAGGATTAAAAAAAAAAAAGGTATTTGTTAGGAAGATCACATTAAGAATGCCTATACTAGGTGTGAACCATGATCCACAGCAGTAAAGACCAGACTTGGGCATCTAGCTTCTAAGAGAAAAAAATTGCAACAAGATATTGGGATTCAGCATGGATTTCAACACTGCTGACAAAGACTGAACTTTCAGGCTCAACCTGCACAGTCTGGCAGTAGGACCCTTAAAGTTAGCTTTTTTCTCATAACACACTTAAATACTGTCATAGTCAATTATAAAGGTATTCCTTCATCAGGAACTGTATCTGTAGGACAAGGAGTAACGGTTTCAAACTGAGGAGGGGAAATTTATATTAGATATGCAGAACAAATTCTTTACCCTGAGGGTGGTGAGGCAGTGGAACAGGCTGCCCAGAGAATCTGAGCAATCCTGGCAAGGCTGGATGGGACTTTGAGCAACCTGGTCTAGTGAGAGATATCCCTGCCCTTGGCAGAAGGGTTGGAAATAGATGATCTTCAATGTCCCTTCCAACCCAAATCATTCTGTGATTCTATGAATTTATAGAAACCACATGAGTTAGTGAGGTGCTGTAATTTGGAGACTAAACTTCAGTCTGCTAGATATTTGACAAAATAAGTGTTTTTTAGAACTGAAATTGAAATATCAAGGTCTTATGAATCTAAAAAAATAGTCAGCATCCAGAAATGTAAAGGAATAAGAAACATGTTAAACATAAACATGATGGTAGTAATATAGCAGTGCGATCTCTGTTGTGGACAAAAAATAGTGAAAAAGTATTGTCTTATAGAAATAAAATGGTTTCATACCAGTGGTTCAACATTTTGCATTAAAAATTTACTTTCTCAAAGAATAAACCTTCTTTGAAGATTTCCTATCAAAATGCAGTTTTTCATTAAAAAAATTAATGTATTAAATGACCAACTAACAATTTTAAGGTAGAAAAAAAACCCAAAACTAAAAAACACCCCAGAAATACCTTTTTCAATATCAGCAATAAGTGAACAAGATGATTTCAGACCACGCAAAGAAACTTGAAAAATTCCCATTATTACACAAAGGTATGCAGCATATTGAGAAAGCCTATGCTTCAGGAGCACGTTGTCCTACTGGGAAGCAACTGCACTAGACTTTGTAGCTTCAGTTACTGAATGTGAATATGGAAAACTATGGGGTGCCTGTCATTAGTGCCTCAGCACCTTGTAGAATTTCATGTTATGTAGACATCTATATGACGAGAGAACCTTGTGGTAACGTTTGTATCTTGCATCAAATATTTAATTTCTTTATTTAATGAAGGGAAAGCATTACCCTACAGTGGACATAATAACACTATTCACATCATCTCATCATGCAGTATAACTTTCCTATTATGTCAGTTGGTGACTCACCTATCTTGTGTTAGAGACAGCAGCAGCTGGTGCTATCAATGAACTTTTTCTGTACTGTTTTGAAATTTCAAAAAGGTAGTAGAACAAAAATAAGGAAAATTTTTTAATTCATATATGAGCTATAAAAAATTATCCATCATCACACTTGAAGGCTGACAAAGTGCTTCTTGAAACTAGTCTGCACAGTTTAGTATTTTTAATTCATATTGTATATCTTAAAATATTTCCTTTGAGTGTTTGGGGGTTCTTGGGGGGGTTTTGGGGGGCTTATTTTAGTTTTATTGTTTTTTTGTTTGGTGGGGGTTTTTGATGTCTGTTTGATTGATTGTTTTTGTTTGTTGTTTGTTTTGTTTTTTAAATTTTTTTTGTGATAGCCTGCATTAATTTGAGTTATAAGCCACTTAAAATTACCTAATTTTATTTGCTTCATAGAGAAACAAACACTGGAATATAAAGAAAGCTTTCAAAACTAGGCCTGATTTTTGTTGTAGTCATGGGTAAAATTCAGTTTTGAGGGAGTCAGTAGGCCTTGGCCTATATAATATAGAGTATGCATTATCTTAAAGCATTCACAGTGTAGTAGATTGCACCACAGTAGTGTGTGCTAAATTATCTGAATATCAGTAATTTGTAGTAAAGGTAGGCCATTGACTGGAGGGATGGAGCACATCACCTATGAGGAAAGGCTAAGAGATTTCAATTTGTTCAGCCTGGAAAAGAAACGGCATTGGGATGACATAATTGTGCCATTCCAGTTCCTGAAGGGAGTCTTCAAGAAAGATGGAGAGAGACTATTTACAAGGGCATGTAGTGACAGGAGAAGGGGAAAAGGGCTTCAAACACAAAGAGAGTAGGTTTAGATTAGATGTCAGGAAAAATGTTATTTACTATGAGGGTGATAAGTCAGTGGAACAGGTTGCCTAGTGAACTTGTGGATGCACCATCCCTGGGCCAGGGCCAGTCTGGATGGAGCTCTGGGCCATGCAGTCTATTGAAAGATGTCCCTGCCCATGTCAGGCAGGTTGAACTAGATGACCTTAAGGTCCCTTCCAACCCAAGACTGTTATTCTATGATTCTAATTCTATAGTTTAATCACTGTGACATGAGGAGTTCTTTAGGAGAATAATATATTAAATAACTTAAAATATGGTATCTACTTATATTGCAGCATACTTCAAACTGTTTTGTGCAGGCCTACTTGCTACAGCTGATAATATGATAGAATTGGGAACAGCCAATGAGCTGTTCAACTCAAGAGCCGACAGCTCTTGAGTGTCCACCTACTACTTTTCTGTGGTAGTACAGAAAAAGTAAATTTAATTACCTGATGTTTTGATAGATTGGGTTATTTTCTTTACACTTATACAAAAAAATAAATTACAAAATAGCCTTTATTGGTCATGAAAATATCAGCCTTGTCCCAGTGCTAGCTATAAGCCAGTATGATTTCTGTTAGTCCTTTCTAAGTATCACCTCCATGAATTTCTGTGGATAGCAACACATAATTAAATATAATTCTTCCTAGTGATGGTACTTGCTGTTTCATATAGCTGTCAACTTGTTTTCCAGCATCATCTATACATTAGGCAATATGTAACCATGATATCAGTTAAATAGAAAAACATACAAAAGCCAGACTGATTTCCTGAGTTTAGAGTCTCTCTATTCTGGTAGATTCTTGTAGGCTATAGGATAGCAACATTTTCTGTAAAACTTCTATGGAAGTAATTTTGGCATTGCTTTGAAAGCTATTTGTTATCTGTACTAGACAAAATGCTTATTAACACTTTCTAAAAATAATTAGAATTTAACTGTTAGTATTATATAATACACAAAATTGTTCTTTATTTATTTAAAATGTAAACTCTTTGGAATGGCAGGTTATATTTTTAATAATCTTATTTTTTTAATTTTCTAAAATAAAAGCCAAAGTGTCATCTTCATTGAATAATTAAAGCTCATTGTGCACTAATGGAAGTTTTGCATTTTACCTAAAGTACTACATAGATTATTGCTAATTATTCTTCTACATAGACACAGAGAATGTGCCAGCAATACACAGGAGTGCTGCAAATTTTTATTGTTTCTAAAAAAATGTATATACCACCCAGTTTTTAGCTGGTGTAAATCACTACCTTCATGCAACCTATGCAATTTCTGTCATTATCACCTACACAACCTTTCCTAACCCTTCCTTGTTTTATCCCTGCACAGTGTATATGTTATTATGAATGTATTGCAGACCCTGACAGAGAACCTGGTGCTGGGATGAGACAAAAAAGAGAAATACAAATTGATTATGGTGTGTTTTCAACCAGCACTATAACAACTCTCCCTTCAAACCTCATTAGGCATTTTCCTTTCTTCAGTCTGTTCTTCCTGTCTCTGCTCCTGCCAGTAGAAAATGTCACACTTCTAAAGACGTGCAGACATTTTAAACCTTTCTGTCACATGCCTCCAACCCAGCACATTGTTTTCCTCAGATAACTACACTTTTCTTCCACTAATGATGGACTGTATTCATATCTTCTGTAACACTATTTTGGGCCACAAGGCTTTCTTTAAATCTAAAGTGCCTAAATTAGAGACAGAGCCAGGAAATGTATTATGTAAAACACGAAGAATTCGAATGCTAAGTCCTTCACAAAAATCTTCTATTTAGTGCTTAGCATTACAATTATCACTGTCTGTGTTTAATATCATAATAAATAAAAATAATATATTATATTGTTAAAGAGTGTTTATAATTAAGTAATTCTTCAACAAAATAGAATTGCCTTTACTTCTGGGACTTCTCTTATATTTATTTAGATTTTAAAAAATTTAAAGGGGAGGAAAAGGAAAAAAGAACAGTCTAAAGAAAAAGGTATTCTAACTTGTAATTACAAAGGAAAAAAAACACTCTAATGCAATTAATTTCTTATATTCTTATGCTTTATATTTGTCACATTACTCTGTGCGTGTGTATATATATGTGTATGTGTGTGTGTGTGTGTGTGTGTGTGTGTGTGTGTGTGTGTGATTTTTCCCTCATAATTTCATAGAGTTCACCAGGTTTCATTTTTATACTTATGTATTTTCATAAGGTCCAGAATTTGAGAAATTTACTTCATCTAGTGACTTTTGGAAGTTCTTGCCAAAGGATAGTACAAGATGAAGAAAACCGCCTAAGAGGGTATATTTGTCTGTTGCCTACATATGGTGTACTGTTCTGTTGAGAATTTAAGTGTAAGGACTTTAAGTGGACTTGCCCCAGAAAAAGTCTTCAATAAAGTAGGTAGAGAATGTATAGCTACTTAGAGCTAATTGTCAATGTAGATTGTTTTAGCATAAAAAAATAGCGTATTTGTAAATCTGACTTTAAAGTGATTTGTTTAATACATGCTTGATATTTCCACATTGGAAATTAGCCCCTATTAGCAATAAAACATCAATTTAGCTGTACAGGCAAATTCTCTGAGGATATGTGAAATTAGGAGTTTAAATTATGTAAGAGTTTCTTACAAATTGAGGTCATGTACCCTATAAACAATGGGGAGTGAGTTTAAGTTTCTTCCTTCAAAAAATTGTCTTAGATTTCTACAGATTTCTCATCCTTCTTTTACCACCATAGCGCTGTCTATATTCTTTATATGCATTCAATCTCTCCTCATATATACATGTATGTGTATATGTGCATGTGTGTGTAAATATATATATTTGTCTCTGTGTGTGTTTATGTATTCCTACTGAGTTTTGGCATTTGAGCTGCAACCTTATGTGCTTAAATGAAGATGTATTTAAACTGATGTATCCACTGTGGTGTCAGCCAGGAAACTCCAGGGACACCTTTTTCTGGGAGAGGTCACCTTCTATCTCAATCTGATGACAGCTGTTACTCCAGCTTCTTCTTCAGGATGTCAGATTTTTTTATTTTAACAGTCACTTCTTTCTCCCCCACCCCTGTCTCTTAGTCCTCTCCTATATATTTTATTTTAATATTTTTAAATTTTATTTTATTTTATTTAAATGAGACTGTTTGAAATCTTATTCCAGGTACTGAACAGATTCTTGTAGCGTGGCATCTTTTTGCAGTGCTAGCCAGAAGTAATGACATTTTTCTGTCCAACAGGAGGTGTTCTAATGATACACAGCAGTAGCACTAGTTGGAGCCTAAGTGGCAGCCAATGTAGCATCAGTCCAGTCACTTCAAATTAAGTTTGGATGATGAATTTGTAGAACTGCAGAGCTTATGAGGCTGAGGCACAGAGTTTATCTGATTACTTCTATTCTATGTTTTTTTTCCCTTTTTCTATTACATTTGACTTTTTAAATCAAACCACGGTATACATAGTTAACTTAAGGCTTCTAGTCAGCAAGATGGAACTTAACTAGGATATATAAAAGATAAAAAAAACCCAAAAAAACTTGTGAAAATTGAACTTAAAAGCCTGATTGGGTAGCTGGTGGCTGAAACTGTTGTAAATGAAAATTCAGATAGAGGAGTTATTCAGGGTTTCATTGTTACCCAGAAAAGCACTTTGTTTGACTAAAGTTCCCGATTCTGGGAAAGAAACATAAGAAAAATGAGGTTAATATCTCGATCTTAAAGGAACAGCATGTTCTATCACTGGATTTCTGTTAAGCTACTTAAAAACAAGTCAGTCTTGCAGCAATTTTGGAAGAACTGAAAGTTCAGTTGCATTACTTCATTCAAAGAAGAATAGAAAAGGAGCCAACCAAATAAAAACTTTTATTTGTCTTGAACATTTACTATGTTATAAATGCAGGTATTAAATACAACTAGAACATAAACTACATTATAGTATACAAAATAATTCTGTGTGCTTCTCTAATACATTTTTAAAATCACAAAAGGTCTCAGAATATATGTATATATAACACTCTTTTAGAGCATAGAAATGTGTTTGCATCCCAATTTAGAGATGAAATACCATAAATTAAAAGTTTCACATCACAATAGGATTTTTTTCCAAGAGGAATAAAACTTGTATCTTCAGATAATAGGCTTTACCAGGATAAACAGGTGGGTTTTTTTGTCCTCTTTTCTTCTATTAGTGAGATGTGTTCAGAAGTACATAATGAGTTACATCACCACTGTGTACCAGTCTTTTCTGTTATTTGGATGAATATGGTCCATTTACAGGTGTTTCTAGTTTTTTGCTTATAAAGGAACAACAACAAAAAAAAATTAATCCTCTCATATAAAACTGCATTTCTTTCATTGCCACTGTGCTTGCACATAGAGGACAAATCTTTGGTACTGTAAGTAGGGCAAGGAGAGGACGGGAGTATATCTGCCTAGGACCAAGGGATATAAAAAGGAGTGGCATTTTGCCAGTTTGTTTACACCACAGAGTTACAATCTGATTATTAAAATTATTAGAGCAGTACCTCTGCCCAAGGTAGGTGCAAACAAGACCATATGCTGAAGTCAACAGTATGGATTTTATTTAGCAGTAAAAGTGAAAAGGAGAGAGAGAGGAAAAAAAAAAAAAAAAAAGTGAGGAGAGTGGGGGAGCATGGTGGTGAGGGAGAGAAAACAAAGTGAGAGATATATGAAGCAGAACAACAATCACCAGCCCTATAGATCCCTTGTTGTCACACATCAGTCCTTTTTTGGTCTTCTCAGTGGTGAGGGCTGCACAAAACACAGAGTTCCATGGATTAATGTAGTTCAGGGGCATCTGGGAATGCCCAAGAACATCCATGGCCTTATCAAATGAGTGCGCGCTACAGCCTCTCCTAAACCCAACCAAGGCTGATTTTCAGCACACCTGCTGTTGGATTTCCTTGTGGATACGTTCTTCTCCCTAAGCCTTGTCTACTTCTCCTTAGATCTGAGATATTAGTGCCACCTTATCTCAAGTCCCTATCAGGTGTCTTAAAATCCAACTTCCTAAAATCCAGGAGGCAGGGTGTGCTTCAGTGGTTGCAAATGCTTTATACAGTTTGCCGTAGTGAGCAAAGACCTTTGGGGATTTTAATAATGTTTAAGACAATTATGATTTTTTTAAGCTCTTACAGATGCTTGTGAGCATCTCACTTATACTAGCTAGTTAATACAACTAGCTAGCATAATATTTCTCATTCGGGGAACTCATATGGATTCTCCTAAACATGCCAGCCTGGCTTCTCAAATCACAGAATCATAGAATGTTAAGGGACTGGAATGAACATTAAAACCTTCTATTCCCAGCTCACTCTACCATGGGCCAGGACACCTCCCAGTAGGCCAGGTTGCTCAAGGCCCACTCCAGACCTACGAACAGGGCAGAGAAGTGGTTGAGAGCAGCACCAAGAAGAACACCATTTGAGAAGTTTCTAAAATGCATGGATTCTTCCATTTACAAACTACTATTTTTAGTAATAATTTCTTCTGTTTCATAGAAATACCCCACTAATTTTATATTATTTCATATTCCACAATGTGCTAAGGAATAAGGACATTTAGTTTTGCAACTCTTACACTGTTGTAAAGTGAAAGACAATATTTTAGAAACAGGAAAAAAATATAGAATGGGAAAGTTTGTCAAGCCCAAAAGGACAAAATCTGTAGGATCAAGTAATCATAGTTTGGTTTGATTTGGAAGAGACCTTAAGTATAATTCCAATTCCCCCACCATGGTCAGGGGTGCTAATCACAAGATCAGGTTTTCCCAGGACCTGTATCTTTCAGGGGAAAAAATATATCTATCTAAACCTTTAGATAAGATTTATGTAGCCATGCATTTGGGTCTGATATTTTCAGTCTCTTTTGAAGATGATACAGTGTAAATTGTTCCTATAACAGGAATCTAAAGACTTCTGCAGGGCTTGATTAATTACAAACAAAACTAGAGTTCACAGCCTTTTGTTTAAAAAATGGTTTTTACTTCAGAAAGTGTTTGTAGGGATTTGGATATATTTACATGCAGAGACATTTACATTTTGACTTATAGTTGGAATACACTCTAGGAAGGAAGAACAATTAAAAAAATCTTTGTGCTACAGAGTAATGCTAAAAATATGCAACAAGTGATGTAATACACATACAATAAATATTTCACTATTATTTTGTGTTTTAAGATAGATTTCATTCAGGTTTCATTCAAATTTAGGATCAGTGCTCTCATCTAGTAAATACCAAGAGCTAGCAAGGTATTTGTACTCTTTTTCTCTGAAAATTAATTTAAATTTAAAACACTTTTGTAATATTCCATATATCTACTCATACTCTATTTAGACCCTAATGCAAATTGGGAGGAATATAATGAGTAAATAGTCCAAAATATTTTAAGAGACTAAAAACTCTGGTAAAACTTATTAAAAATATGAAATATTAAGCCTTATAAAAAAAAATAAAAAGAATGGGTTTTGAAGGCAAAAGAAAACAAAACATAACTTTGTTGATAATATCCAGTAATTCAAGTTTAAATACATGTATGATCAGTATACTTGCCTTATCATTTTATTACCTCATCTTCCCTGAACAGTAAAAAATATCTAGCTGGAGACAAAACTCTCTGTAGCCCCATTTACTCTGTTACTCTCACTTTAAATCCTTAAAGATTACAATATGTTCAATATGTTTTTTTTTTTTTTACTTCTCTCATCCTTTCTACAATTCACTGCATGAAGGTTTTGTGCATGTCTCTTGACTATCCAGAAACATTTTTCATTACTTTAATATACTGAAAGCACAATCACTGCCTTTGGTATTCGAACAAAGAAATTCAGAACAATCTTGTCTTAATATATTAGAACTGCAGTAGAATAATTTTAGAATTTTTTTTAACCAAAAAAAGCAAACTACAAAATAAAATTATATTTCAGACTCGATATGTATGTAACACTAGGTGTGCACACAAAATGTAGAAAGTGGTGTAGCCTACGGAGAAGACATCATGTCTTCATTCAGTGCCAAAGTATATCATCAGTATAGTTTAGCCAGAATTAAGGACATTAATTCAGAATCAGAGACATTAATGACCAGTTATCAGCTGTATAGTACAGTGTTTTCTTCCTTCCGGGAAATAGCTAACACAATTTTATATTCTTTTCTGCTTATGGTTTATTTTGGATAGGTAGGAGCTATAACAGAGTGTACTCAGATTAACATTTTTTGTAGTTAGTAGAATATATTTAAAGAGGCAAAATACAGTGTTGTACTTTCTGTAAAATCTTATTACAGCTATCCCTGCAGCTGTAGAAATAACAACACCAAGAAGAATTATCTCAAGCTTTGAGCACGTCTTACTTCTATTTGACACGGACTCAATACTTTGCCATATAACTCAGAAAACCTAGATTATCAGCTTTATAAAATAGCAAACAGTTTAACTAGGGCCCAATGAAGCAATACATTGACTTATGACTGAAAATCTTCACAAACTTGTTTTGAACTAAACAAAAAGTCTGTATTCCTACTTATACCTACTCCTCCCCTTTATATTACCAGTGTTGTTTTACTGAAAAATATAGTCTCTCTTTTTACAGTGTTGGTTTTTTTCCCTTTCTAGAAATTAAAAATGTCAGAAAAAAATAATCCTTACTTTACAGTGTCTTAAACTAAATGTAGATGTTTTTTGGATATTTGGACCTCATCTTCAGTAAAAAGACAGAAATAATACCATTTATTTTATAGCTCATGTGGATATATATGACCATGTTTTAAAAGCATCTTACTTCAATAACTGGACTATTTTATTGGAATATTTACAAGGTAAACAAAGATGCTAAGTATTGAAGTTTTACTGTGTTTCAGGATATGAGATGGCTGAAGAAACTTAGGTAACTGAGGATATAGGTGATCTATGTAGTCTTAAGTGACTCCAGGTATAAGATTTGTTATAAGATTTTTTTTTTTTGCTTATGTTTTAAGAAATAAACTTTAAAGTTATTCATAAGGTTTCCTTTTTTTTTTTTGGTTACCTCTTATCACAGACAGCCTTATGAGAGTTTTATCTTGGTATCTCATACAATTTGACTTCTCACCAATTCTGTTTGAAACATTAAATTTTATCATAAATAGTTTTGTACAGAAGCAGTGTCTCCTGGAACTAACATATTTTTTGTCACACAGAAGCACTGTGTATGGTAGTCAGTTTTAGGGACTCTCCAAACAGAATTCAGTGATGTAGTAGTCTCCATTGCAAATGTGCTAAATCTTGCTGTTCTAGTCTAACTCTATATATTGAGCAAAGAACTCAAGGCACTGTGTTTACATTGGTAAAATCCTTAGATTTTATAACACACCATATTCATCATAGGTAGCATGAAGGCTGCAGCTGGAAGTGATGAATGCTGATCAGGTTAATGCTATTCTACTGCATGAGATATGCAGCGTGCTAAATGAGTATTTTTATATCCTTTAAAATGTGTAAGTTTTTCCAAGTTTTTGTTCTAATTTTGGGTTTTGTTTTTTTTTTTTTTTTCACAAGTATGCAAACAAAATTATAGACAGGTATATTGAACACATGGATATCAAGGAAATTGGTTTCCATGGGAACCTTATCCACATGACAGTTTTCAAATGCTTTTCTGCTTTACAGGTGTCATTTCAGTAATTCTGATGGTATTAATATTGCAAGTGGACATGAAATATATGATATAAAATGATTTGTTTGTGTGTGTGTGTGGACAGAACCTAAGCAAACAGCATATTGATTGAACAGCTTTTTCAACTCTGTGACTGTGACAGTTTGTCTGTTTATTGTAAGCTATTCCCAAACACCTCATTTTGGGACAAATCTGAATATCATTTGTTCTGCCTCTAAGTTTTAAGCACAAGAAGAAGGAAAATTAGTTTCAGCACAATGCATAATAAGTTCACTATACATTAAGGGATTGCTTCATTATGAAGCCAATCTGAAACCAATTTTCTGCCTGCAGAAGGAGGCTACATGAAGAGTGCTGCAGACTAATTGTGATAGCAACATGACAACAAAGCTGGAAATCTGTACAGAAATGTGGCAACTGGTGAACCCTGCTGCATTGATTAGCCCATTAATTACAAAGCAGGTGTTAGTGGACTGTGTTAATGGTCTGCACAAAAGGTCAAGAGGACTTAGCTATCATTTTTTCCCCACCAAATTATTGAATATTTATTTCACTGTTCTTCTGATTTGAATTTGTCTGAGGAGAACTGTTGATCTTCATAGAGCAAAGTCATTTTTTCATTTTTTCCCTTCTCTTTCTTCATTTTATTTGTGTTAAACAAGAGGTCATTTTGAATAAGAGTATCTAGTAGCTTGTCAAAAAGAAACGACTTAAACCAGGGGCTAATACCCTAGGGATACACCACTTTAGTGTTAAACCCCTACCAAGGTGTGTTTATATGGTCTGAATGTACATCTCAATGTGTTTCTTTGTAGCAGAGGAGATAATCCAGACATCAACATTTTTTTTTTTCATGGTTTAGGTACTTAATCGATCTGTTATTTCTTTTTCAGCTGAGTGAAAATAATGATTTTCAGATGCCAATATTGATCTTAATCTCATCCCTGAGGAAAACTGTTTTCCTCATTTTTGAAGAATGCACATCTTCTGGCTTGAAGACAATCACCTCTTCAAAAGAAGGGTGAAAGAACAATTTTTAAAAAGAGACAAGAAAAATACTTGCTGGAAAATTAAGTTAGCAATCATAATTTATTTATAATTTATATTGTGCCAAACAGCTCCAGAGTGTAGTAAAATAAGGGGAAAAAGCAACACAGATATTGAAGAAGGGAGTAATAAATGGAAGCTGAAGTCAGTTTTGAGTCAGAGAAAATCCACCAAATGAAAATGGAAGGTAAAGATTTATTTGATTATTATATAATCAAATAACATCGGATTACATAATACTTAGAACATAAAATTGGTATTATCAGAGAATATCAATGGTCTGAATCAATTTAATTCTGAAAATTATTTTCAGAATTAATTTCTAAACATTTTTAGAAATCAAAACATGTGGCATATGTAGACTGTACATAATTTGCCATAAATACTAAAAATGAAGGTAAAGATTATGTCTGGATTAGATATTTCCAATCTACCTCCATGGATGAAAGTAAACAAATATATTTTTTCTGTTTGGGCCTCTTCATAGCATTCATAAAAGCAGTGCTTAATATTTTTAAAATTTGAACAGATCTTCTCTAGTATTGCTTCTGTTCAATCTTTTAATGGAATCTTTATTGACTCTTCCTTATAAAAAAATTTACCTCCTGAGTCACACGCTGTTCTGGTCTTCTCTTGAAAGACATGATTTAAAGATTTTTCTTTCTGTTCTCTAGACATAGCAGAATGTACTACCAAGCAAAATTTTGTCTTTCTTTACTATGCTGCTGTTCCTGCAACAGAAATACACATATATGCCCACATGTGAAATACTCCTTCCACAGCTGTGAAAACTGCAGTCTTGTTTATGCTGAGGGCTGTTCAAGGTCAAAGTACCATTTTCAAACATCAGAAAATTGTGTGTAAATGCAGAGTCCTGTACAGATTCCTACAGATGAGTGAGAAAAATAAAAATATTTAAGAACAGTAAATGATTGTGACTACCTTTCATACACAGTAGCTGCTTACTGTGAAGGATCAACAGAAACAAATGTTTCCTCAAGGGTATCCCAACGTACAAAACATGGACCTTGTGTTCAAGGTGTCTGATGCATCAGACTGAAGATAGGTTGTCTGAATGTCATGGGAGAGAGAACCAAACAAACCTTCTGAACAGAAGATGCTGAAATAAATTGACTCAGACAATTTTTAGCAGCAAAATCTAGAAGATACACAAAGGGCAACTGGCAACTGGAAAAGCTCTCACAGGTTACGTTCACAGAGAGACTGAAGTGTACCTTTAGTGCAACCTCTCACCATCCCCAGTAAAAATAAGCTGAACAAGTTTCATGCTTGTCCTTATTTTTGTCCACATCAGATGGAATCCCTGATCTTCCTGGTCTGTTTACATGTGATCACTGGATATTGCATGTATATCTTATCTGGGAAACAGTCTTCTTATAAAGATGCAAATTTAAGTAAAATGTGTCCTGCATTCATAACTTCCAGACAACAAGTTGAATATTTTTTATATTTGTACAAGAAGCAAAAATTTCAAATTAATTAATGTGGAGATCCCTCTACCTTCCCTACAGAATACACTAAATCATGTACTTTTGTCATTGCAGAAAGCTGTTACTAATTTTTCCTTGCAGACAATTTTTGGTGTCTTCAAAAAGGCTTTAATCCATCCAAAATCCATCCAAGGTGTATCTTTTCCAAAGAGAATTTTGTGGTTTAAGCCATTACTATTATTGTAATAATATATATTTTTTTTTAAACTTGTGCATTCTGAAATATTTTCTGAACTACTGTCTTTCTGAATATTATTCTGAGAATAAACTGAGGAAAAAAAAAACAATAAAAGGTAATAAACCATCTCAACTTAATTACCTTCTTTCAAAAGGTGAAATATATCTCAAATTTAAGTAAAGCTGATAGCACAATAGCAATTAGACTGCCTGAGGACAGCTTTCTAGAGTTTATGTCTTTTTCAGATAAACAGTTAAAGTCTTTCTTTTTCTTACAAAGAGAGAAAACATGAATTGGGAATCAGATTAAATTAATCTGACTCCAGATTCCAGCCTCTTAAAAAAACCAAATAACCAGTCCTGCAATATCTTTTTTTTGTCAGTATATAAAGCCATATACAGCTTACATTCTCAGTGGTTGTAAGGCATTTAATATCCACTAATTTCAGTAAAAGTTATCTTCCTAAATATTTCTTGAGGCTCTGAATAACATCTAATCAGATTTCTGTCTCCAACTGTTTTTCAATGGGTCTTTAAGTGATAAATCACATAAAACTTCTGTTCTGTAAAAGTCAAGATGCTATACACAATCAGCCTTTAATTTGATTCCAAAAAAGGTGGCCTAGAAATTTGGCCATATAGTCCTCTGTAAAATCTAAATTCAGCTTTGTCATTGTACATAAATTATTCCTGGCAACTGTTGATTTATTTCAGTGTTCCTATTTCTGTCATCTATGACACTTAAGGGGGAAAAAAGCATAACAGATTTTTGGTTTTAAAGAGAATTTTGAAACTTTATACATCTTATTTTTTTTTTCCCTAAGAGAAATACTTCACCAGAGGCTACATTTTCTTTAATTTCAGGATAGTGTTTAAGGACACTTACCATCCACAAAAGGAACTTATTCTCTTACTGTAATTATACAGGAAGTCTTGAATAATTAAGGCTGTAAACACCTAAAGCTGGTCTGTGTGACCATCATTCATGTCTGTGAATCTATCTTTGATCTATCACAAACATCCCAATAAATGAGACTGCCAAACCCAAATCCAGACCAAGTCTGAGGACTTATAAAGCATCGGAAAACTGACATGTAATCTTGCTGGTCCAATATGGTAGTCCTTAGAAATTAGCATCTTCTGAGGAAACAAACACAGATTATCTTCTCATATTGGACAGTCCATAGCAGTCCTCACATAGTCCTCTGTGTGTCATTACTCGCTGTCATTTTTAATACCATATTACCAAGAATAAGTTTTAAATGTCTGAGTGATAGGGTCATCAGTTAATGAGCTTCCCAAAATGGGAAGAACATTTGTGATTTTAATGTTAATATTTGAAGCTTTAAGTCATCAGGGTGACAATGTAGTAGTGCAATAATAATAAAAAAAAAAAGGCATAATTTTAAATTATTTGAAATTTCTCAGTTTAAAATTATCCCTATAACCACTGGGACTGATGTGTTTTATTTTCAAGCTATGAATTATTTAAAATTATGTTCAAATTAAAGTGTCATTGAACCATGCCCTTGTGCATCTTGGTACTATTGGGTTTTTCAAATGTGCCACCTAGAGTTTTTCAAACAAATCTATATTTTGAGTTTATTCCAAAGTCAGCTAACATTCCTACAATTACACCTGGGAGTGGGGATGTGTGGTATACACACCATATATGCATTGATATTACCTTAGTTGTATATTTGCATGTTTCTTTCTTCAAAGGTTTTAAACAAAATTTTAAAAGATCACTTCCAAATCAACAGTTTCCCCCAGTACATCCTTTCTTTCTCTATCTTGCCTCCCTTACTTCCACTGCCTGGTACTGACTGTCTCAAGGTCTCTTCAGTATCCATACGTTCCAGTTTGATTGCAAAGAAGCACTTGCTCTTTTTCAGTTCTGAATCAGGTCAACTGCAGAGCAGCAGCAGAGGGATTGTGTGATTGACAAGTCTGCCTCTGGGATACCAGCAGACAAGCAAATACATTGGTAGCGGAGGCTTCAATTAATTTGATAGAGAAACAGCACAAGTGGAGCTACACAATTTTTTTTTACATGAATCTTAAGAAATAACTACATAAATGCATTCAATCTAAGAAGCAATCTTTGGAAATCAGTCTGACACAAATTATCTGTGAGAAATTTTGATCAGGAAAGGATTTTGCTTCAAGCTCACTCCTACAGCACTTATCCCTGGTGGTTCATTTATGATGGTTTTTAAGCAAACACTCAGATAAGGTTAAAACACTGACTGGAGTTGCAGAAAAGTTGAAGTCATTTAGGGACTTAGACAGCAAGTTTGTTATTTATTTTGATAGGTGAAAAAGGGCCAAACTGCATTAAACCAATCCCTAGTGCATTATATAAACATTCCATTTATAATCTGAGTCATCTACTGTCTCAGTAACTCTAACAGCAAAAATGTGGTAAGCTTAAAAGTAGCTTTACAGTAGAGTTGAAGCAAAGGCAAGCACATACTAATTTTAATTTGTACACCAGATTGTAGTCTAATCAGACATACTCGATACAGAGTACATGTCTTAGTGATGAAGGTTAATATTATTTTAAATTCAACATGCAATTATGATTTTTTAACCTGAATTTCATGCCAAGTTCTTGTTGGAGCCTTTCTTATTTGTGCCATTTGCCTCCAAGCATGTTTAAAAGTAGTCTGAGAATGATTTTTACCTGTGATGCATTTGTTATTTCATAAAAATATCTTTGTTAGGTGAACCTCATGCTTGAATGTTTTCAGTTTATCATCTTGGAAATAATAAACTTAAATTTTTCAAAAACTTTGTACATTTTTAGTGAGTTCTTACCTGCACTGTAGTTTTTTGTCCTATGCCATTGGGAGTGAGTGCTGAAGGCAGACTGAATGAAAATTTTTTTGACACCTTTGCTGAAAGAATTTTAAGATTCTCTTAGTTGGCTACAATTATACTGTTGGGTAAGGAATCCAAAACCAATGGTCTCATTAGTTAGTGTTTCAGTAAAAACTGCCATCCGTTGTGACAAGATATATTACATGTTATAAATTCTCTTGCAGTCAATGATAGATTTTGTATATATAAAATATTTTTTTCTCCATGCATGACAAAAATCTCTCACATTTTAACTTAGATCAGCACAGAAAAAAAATTAGCAATTAGTTTAATTCTCAGAGATAATCTTTTTCATATGATTGCATAGACAGTGTGACTTCTTTAGGATGGAGTAAATTATTGAATATCTATGTAGAAAAAGTATACCAAATGCAAAATAAATTATTTAATTTTTATCTTGCCCCAACTGCTTTTACATCCCCACTTTTGGCAGTATGAGTTGGATTGGGCTAACACTTCATACTTCAGTTATCTGATCCACCTAGCCTCACTATCTCCCAAGAGTGATGTGCTTGAAATAATTTGATCTTAGGTAGATGATGTGGCTTTGTAAACTAATTGCAAGAGATAATAAAGGTTTTTTTTAAGAGGATATGAAAAAAACAGAGAGAGACTTCTACCCTTTTAACGTTGTTTCCAGGAAAAACAGCATATGTCAGAAAAAAGTATAGTAATCTGCATTTTTAGGTCCTCACCATGGAAAATATGGAAAATGCTGAACATTGTGAATAAAAAAAAATGCTTTGGGACTTTTTAAAAATATGAGTATTTAGCATGCTACAAAAAACTCACTTAACACCTGGTGAGGATGACTCTTGTGACCTATTAAATGTATAACATTCTTCAAACTCCCTTGTCTTAAATCTGTGTGCAACTTAAAGTAAATTCTATATTCCTGTACTTAGTCTTATTACAGTATGATTACTTTGAAATCTGCATTTGGAAACATTTTCCATTAGAAAATATGAGATTTCAAATAGCATGAAATATACTCATTTGCCTTGAATACACTGCAAATATCTCACTTAGATTACACTAAGTGCAGTAGTCTATGAAAATCTGCACATTTTACGCATGTACATTTTAGTCCTTGATTGCACATTTTGTCAGCTGGATGAATATACCTTCCAAAGAGAAGCTATGACGCCCAGGACTGTCCCAAAGTGAACGCACAGTAAAATATGATTAAAGCAGTATCTTGCTCCCTGAAGAGTCCTGCTGATGCCCCATGTGTACTGATAGTCTTAGATAAAGAAAACTTGTCATCCCATCCCCTTTCATCAAGAGATGAATTCCTAAAGGCTCTAGCATGCAGCATGTGGATGCATAATTGTTTAGTCTATTGCTGATCACTGATAGTAGCAAATGAACTTCAGAAGTTGCAGGTGACATCCCCATAAAAGCTTCACGGGTCACATGTTGTCTGTCCTTGCCTGCTGCCCTCTGATCAGCCTGTGTTGTGCCAGAACTTCCATGATCTAGATAAACTGCTGCTGCAAATCCCCACAGACAGCCGAGACTGGGGATTGGATGTTTCATGGATGGATGTTTCATGCAATTATTTCCGAAGTATCTTGCCAATCCTCAACTGAACTCCCAGAGGCTGAAGGAAGTATGACTCTGAAGAAGCAGCAGATAAGAAATGTTTGCAAGGGATGTGTTTTTAATTGTAAGTTTCCTTTCTTAATAAAATTGCAAAGGTTACAGTCCATACTTGCATCTATAGAGTTGAGTTTAAGTCTATTTTCTTTGAAGCACTCTCCTACCCGTCTGGTCAGATGTTTCTAGTAAGTGGCAGCTGAAGTAACATCATGACAAAGCCTGAGAAAGATCTATGAACAGACTAAGACAGCAAAGACTGTCAGACAAACTGTAGACAGAATATGTAGTTCTGATGCCAAAAATCAGGAGCAGGGGCAGAAGGTACAAAGTTATTGTGCCAATGAGAAGAAGTTACCTCAGTGTTGAGCTCATACCGATTTTTTCTAATGAAAGCCCTTAGTACAATTAAAGATGGTGTTTGTAGTCTTGAAGAGTCTGGATGAATATGCATAGAGACATGTCAGGTATGTCTGTAACCACCACAACCAAGTGTCATAGATAGTAAATGTAACCACCAATGAATAGAAAACATCAATGCATATTTGAAATGCCCAGTGTGAATTGGCTTAAGGAAAAAGGTGTAGCCCATAATCTTTATATTTAAAGCAATGCAAATGAAGTTCCTGTGCCAAACTAAGCCTCCTGTTTAGAATCCATACAGCATCTGATATTGCTTGTTAAAATCTTCACAGAATGTGCTTTGGTTGGCAATTCTTTTCCTGTCTAGGACAGCATCTCAGTTCTGAAATGGGTATGTATTGAGCTTTGATTAAAAGAGTTAAGATGATAATACTTCTTACACAAGGGACACTTTATTGCACATATAATTTGAAAAGATTTCCTGCTCAAATCTGCTTGGATATGTTACTTTGCTTTCAATTTCCTCTTTAGTCCTAAGAGGTACATTACAAGCTTACATGCCAATACATGGCCTGGATACATATTAAGTTTCCCTTTGCTACATTAATGATATGTATTTTTCTTCCAAAATCAGTGTACAAATCACAAATTATGCTGCTTTTGGTGAAGTCTTTCAACTGCTGAATTCCTTCTACGTTCTTGTTCTCATTTGAAGTTTATTGATCATAAGTACCATAAGACTATGTCTGCTGAATGTGAATAGGATTGTTACTGATTCCAGATCGGGAGCCTCACAGTCTTCCAGTATATGTTTTCCAGATCATTTGTGATATATAATAAATAACTAACTACTTTAGGCAACCTTGTCATCCACCAGTTTCTCTGCTGATTGCAATGAGGATTTCATTTTCATTGCAGTGTTTTAACTGACATATCTACACCTCATTGCTTCTATCCATGAAGATATCATTATTCAATTTTTTTTCTTTTTTTGATTCAAGGTCTTGAATTTCAGTTTGGTCCTGTCTTGAAGACGTATAATATAGTTGTACTGGTTGAGTCAATGTCGTCTTTTTTTTTTTTTTTTTTTTTTTTTAATAATATGCAGTCAGTATGCAGTAATAGATCTAATGTTAGTGAATCTTTAATATTTCAGTCTTGTTCTGATTTCATGCAATATGTAGAGCTGGAATATAGCTAGATCAAGGGAGGTCCCAGAAGGACGTTACAGAAAACCCACATCCCTTGAAAATCCTGTTCTCGGAAAAGAAGTATTCTCCAGACAAAAGAACTCTTCTTCTTGCCAGGAAAGGAGAGCTTTGTTCTTTGCCAGGAGAATGGGCTGTCTTTGATAAACTTCCTCTTATATTACCTATGCATAAATAATAACCTGCTTTGATTTTGAATTTATTTCTCTTGTCAGACAACCTGTGGGAATTGTGTGTGAAAATCTGGTAATAATTAATATCTTCAATACTGATGTGTCATTTTGATTAATTTCCTTTCTCCTGTACACAAGGTCTAACTTAATGTTTTCAGTATAGCGGATGTCTTTTCCTTCCCACATTCTGTCCTCGTGTAGCTTGAAGTAATTGGATGGGCTCATAGCTGTTTCATTATATTTGCTATTTCCAGAACTGAGATGTGTTTTCATTTCCTGGCAGACCATTTTATGGGAATTTTCATAATTCAAAATCTAATGGATTATTTTCTTCCTCTTCCTCTACTGCCACACAAGAAAGCAAAATGATCTATCTTTTAGTGAGTCAATTTTCCCATTTCTTTTTGAAATTCTAGAATGAGCATGAATTTTCCTGTTTTAGTATTTAAGCTTTTATTATTATTATTATCATTCTTAAGCAAATCCCAGTGGCTTTTCATATAATCAAAACTATGAAATTCTTCCTTGTGATTCAGCTTAGGATTGTTCATTCACTGTAGATCTGTTATCAGCCTTAGATCCATTTTTTCCTGTCTTGCTTGTTCAAATGTTAAAGAAATACTGGATATTTATTCAATTTATGATCTATCAGACATTTCATGAGAAGAGCCATCTTGGAAAATTTGTGAAGAAGTATTGAGAAATTAATAATACTAGGGAAATATTTCAAGAACATCTCTTCTTTTCTAACTTGTATATTTTCCTTACAATGTGGACAATCATCTGAGATGTAATCTTCAGGCAATACATTCCTCTAGAAGGTCACAAACTATCAGGTTTGAAAACTAGCCAGCCACTAGGTCACTCAATCATTCCTCATGCCCCCATCTAGATGGAAGAGAGAGACAGAAGTCTAAAACTAAGAAAGATGTCAGTTGAAATAAAGACAGTTTAATGAGACATGAAAAGAAGAAAGTAGCAATAACAAAAAAAGAAAAAAAAAAAAAGAAGTAAAAAAATCTAATTTAAACCAAGAGATGAAATGAAAACAGTTGCTCGTCACTTCCAGCCCATTGACAAGCAGTGGCTGCCCCACCAGCTTCCCTATATTTTATATCCTGAGAGTGGTGCTGTACATTACGGAATATCCCTTTGGCCATTGTAGGTCAGCTGGTCCTATCTGTGTCTCCTCTCCACATTTTGAGTCCTACCAGCCTTCTTGTATAGTATAAACACAGCTTAGAAATCAGTAAAACATCATTGTATTATCAGCAATATTCTCATACCAGATCTGGAAAACAAGACTGTGCCAGCTCCTAGAAGAAAAATCAAATCTATCCCAGCTGAAACCAGGACACAGACTAATACTGTGAAGTTTGATTTTGCACTGTTACGCATTCGAAATTAGATCTTTCATTAACTGGGCTAGTAAATAAATAAATTTCTTCAGTTTAGAGAAATTATCATTTAATGTAAAGTCATGAGGTTCTAAAATACAAATACTACTATTAGACTGTCTGTTTCTTTGTTGTATTTGTTAAGAAATTTTAATTTCATCCTCTTTTGTCCTTAGCCATATGTAAATACTGTTTGATTAAGTATCATTCATGACATAGCACATTCCAATGATGCCCTTTTTTTTGGTCATTAGCACAGGGTAAGAGTCAACTCTTATTACTCATGTGTGTCCTTTTTTGTTTGCAAGTGTTACATATGTGAAAAAGCCAAAATCATATATTTAAACCAGATCAAATAGTGGTTTCCACCTTTTCTTTGCATCTTTATATACTTCATCCTTGGGAAAAAAAAAAAAAAAGAAGAAACATTTTACAAAGTACATGTTTCCTCCCTTTAGATTATGGCTATAGTTGTTAAGGGATAATGTACTTAAGCTGAAATGTCCTAATAACACAGTCTTATAATGAAAAGCTTGTCAAGTGTTTAATAGTGATACTAAGCGATTATTATGACACTGTAAAATGTGATCAAAGCCAATCACAGATACTTTTCCTAGGTCATATACCTCCAAACTACTAAATTGTTAAATTGCTAGCCATTAAGCTTGATCTCATTCCTGTTCCTTTGTACAGAGATAAAAATTGAGCATTTTGATGAACGACTCCATGTCAGAAACACCATCAAAGTTCACCTGTGCTAGCAATTTGCTTTTCTAGGGGCACATTTTGGGTTTAAACAGCAGTTATGATGACAGTAATGATTCCGGTGTACCTCTGATTCAAAGATTACAAAAATACTTGTGTTATATGTACTTAACCTGTACTTAGTATTTGCTTCACTTTCCCTGTTAAATATTATGAGTAGACATATTCAGCCAGAAGCACAGTAAGAGAAAAATATGTTGCATAAATTATTGCAGAGGACCAGGCTGGGGTAAGCATGTCTTAAAACTCTGGATACTGCTTTTTTTTCTGTGTAGCTAGATCCTCTGCAGCTACTGAAGTCAGGAGGCAATGAAGGATTAAAGTAAGAAAAGGAAAACCCTTCTACTTGAAGACTGTATTTCTATGGCTGGAATTAGCTTAGAAAGGGGAATGGGTGATGTCTAGCATGCATTCAGATTGCTGAAGATTTCATTTTAACAAATAAAAGCTGTCTGTTATCAAAACGCATTGTTTAAAAGGGGGAAAATGTGATTTTTGGAAGCTAATATGTGAGGTCTGGTGTAGTGAAGATTTAGAACCTGGTCTCAAAATAATTAAATTTTGGTCCAGGGTAACTGTAGAAATTGATGCTTTAAAATCTACCTGTGTTCACAGTTCAGTTAGCATCAGTGAAGAAAATGGAGTCAATACACCAGCACTTGATTCTATTTGGAGGGCAAGCACCATCTAAACCCCCTAGAGAAGCAAAGACTTTCCTGTGTTATGAACTTTAGGGTGGAAGCACCCCACTTACTGACTTGAATTGTTACTGTTGGGTTCCAGCCACTAGAGAATTATTAAAATGTACAATGGAGCATCACGATGTCAGAGTCTGAGAATTCCATAAATCTGTGTCATAACAGAGAACACAGGACTGAAGGGAATTCATTGTGCTTCTTATGCAGATTTAAGCTTCATTGTATAATTTGAGTAAAATTAGTCCTTATCAAAATGGAGATCTAACATTTTAGTATAGAAATTCTGGAGCCTTCAGAGGCTACAGGTTTCTTAGGACCAGTACGTATGTAGGTAGAGATATATATCTTATCTATATCATATATATTTCTTTATATATATGATACGTATACACACACATATGCACATGCATCAATACCAACCAACTAATCTGATAATGATATACATATAATGGAAACATGTATGCATGTACATTTATACTATGAGAAACGGCTGTATTGGCTAAAACGCCTCTTTGGAGGAATGTTTTATGGAATGGGTATGTTGCCACATAAAACTTTGACTAGAATAATTATAATGCATTTCAATATCAAGGCAAGGCATAAATCAGCACACTTTGCGCTTTTGCTTCTAAAAAATCCTCTGAAAACCATCATATGTTCATCTGGCTTTTAAGATATATGAATGTGTTTAAAAAGCTGTGTTTCATTATTGAAAATGTTGTTGATAATTCATGGGGCTTAGCAGAGCACACATATTCATCCTGGAAAACCTAAGTGTTCTCACTATTGTTTGTCACCTGAGAAAGAATATAAATTAAACAAAACATACAGGTGACAAAATATTACTCTGAAGATTTTTTTAATATGTTGTAAATGTTTCAGTGTTTCTGCAACCTCCAGATAAGGTAAATGTAAAAATTAAATTACTCCACTGAGCTATACTGTGGAAAAAGGTTGATAAAAATGTGTGACACATCTGATCTCATCACATTTAGTTGGGGATTGCCCAGGTTCTCTATTTTGAACATCCAGTTGCGGGTTGAATGAGTAGAGTACCTCCAAATGTAAATGAAGGGTAGATTCAGGATCCCTTGATGAAACTGAATTGCCACAAGTCTATGGGTTCTGATGAGATGCATCCCAGGGTTCTAAGGGGCCTGGCTGATGTTTGCCCTGATAGTCTCTGTTGTATTTGAAAAATCATGTCAGTCAGCAAAAGTCCCCAGTGACTGGAAAATGGGAAATATTCCTCTGATTTTTAGAAAGGAAAGAAAGGAGTCCCCAGGGAACTCCAGACCAGCAAGTCTCACCTCCATGCCTGGGAAAATCATGGAGCAGACCTTCAGAGAATCGCCATTAAGGTACATGCAAGACAAGGGGGTGATCCTTGACAGCCAACAAGGCTTTACCAAAGGCAAATCATGTGCAGCCAGTCTGGTGGCCACACATGAAGGAGTGATTGCCATGGTCAACAAGAGATGATTGACTGATGAGTCTACCTAGGCTTCTGTACTACCTTTAACATAGGCCCAAAAATCATTCTTATCTCCAGACTGGAGAGACCTGGATTTGAAGGGTGGACTATTCAGGGAATAAGGAGATGAATGGATGATGGATGGATGGATGGAGGGATGGAGTTGTGGTCAATGGCTCTATGTCCAGGAGGAGGCCTGGGATGAGCCCAAAGGGTTCTGTCTTGGGACAGATGCTCTTCAATATCTTCATCAATGACACAGAGTGGATTAATTTCTCCCTCAGCAAGTTTGCAGATGGCACCAGACCATGCCTTGCATTTGACACAGCAGGATGGGATGTCATCTAGGGTGACTTGGACAAGCTTGAGAAGTGGGGCCCCTGAGAACTTAATGAGGTTCAATAAATCTAAGTTCACCTAGGTGGGGCTGATGCCTTTCCTTGGATCCTAAAAATTAAGAGTCAGACACAGTTAAGGCATAAAGGGTTTTTACCTCAGTATTTTTTAATAAGGATCTTTACAGTGCACCACTTTATCAAGATGGAATATGCCAAAATGCACACACACAATAGATTGCATATATAATTTTTTTGACCTTAAAAATTAGGATATCTAAAAAAGATGCCCCAGTTAGAGGCTTGAATGAATAGTGTGATATTCCCCCATCTTGAAGAACTCTTCCCTGCGTGGGCCTAATCTTAATTTACAGGATGTATCCTAAAAAGGATCTTATCTTTTCAAGATAGTGTAGGGCTTTCTGACCTCCAACTACAAAGCCTCTAGGATGTTTGGCTTTTTGGCCTAACAGAATATCAGGACTATGCTAAATTATCAGACTTAAGGAATTACATGTATGCATGTTAAAAGCACTGAGTATATATAAAAGGTATATAAAAGAAAAGGCAAAAAAATTTCATGGCATCAGCGCAATCCCAGACATGAGTACAGACCAGGAGAGGAACTCACTGAGCATTGAGAGGAGCTCTGCAGAGGAAGACTTGGGGACTCTCATGGATGAAAAGGTGGATATGAGCTAACAGTGTCACTCATAGTCCAGAAAGCCAACTGCATCCTGGGCTGTATCAAGAGAGTAGTGGCCAACAGGTAAAAGGATCCATTTCAGTTCAAATCCTCAGGTATTATAAAAGGGAACAGCTTTATTGAAAAGAAAACATTGTCTCTATAAGCTTTTTCATTAACATGAATGTTTTCTTAATCATAACTAGCTCCATAATCTTGATTACAGGAAAAATGTATACATTGATATAGATTAGCAAGATTTAGCTATGTCTTACAAATATTTCTGAAAACATTGAATTATTGTTGTGAGTTTTCAAAACAAACTTTGGCTGACTTGTAGAAGAAAACCTTTCATTTTTCTTTAAAGTTAGGCTTTTAATCCCCCAAATACTATCTAAGATAATGCCAGCAAAACACCTTTTTAATCTCTCAAGCAGCTTGCCTGTTTATCCCAGCATCAGAACAAAAGGACATGTCAGATTCAGATAATCAAAAACTCACAGAATGGTTGAGATTGGAAAATCACCTTGTCCAACCTCCCTGTTTAGTAAGGGACATCCAGACCAGGTACCCTGGACTATGTGCAGAATACCTTGGAATATCTCCAAGGATGGAGACTTGTCCTGGGTAAAGAGAAAAAAAGAGGAGTGGAGTATCTAGCAGAGTTTAATTCCATACCTCTTTTTTTTTATTATTAATAATGCTGCTTTTTTTTTTTTAATGTCTCCTATTTCATTGCTGTTTCAGTTTGTTTGTTTGCTTAACCAAGTAAATAGTTTTTATCTCAATCAGGAAGGAGTTCAGGAGGAACACTTTGTCTTTCAGTTTGTGCCAGTCGCCTCTGAATCTCTCACTGGGCAACACCAAAAAGAGCCTGGTTCTGTCATCTTTGCATCCTCCATTCAGGTATTTATAGAGACTGATTGATAAGATCCTGAGTAGCCCCAGCTCCCTCAGCCTTTCCTCACAAGAAAGATGCTTGAGTCTTCATCATCTTCATTGCTCTTCACTAGACCCCCTTGAGGATGTCCAAGTTTCCCTGGTACTGCGGAGCCCAGAACTGGATTCAGCAGTGAGATGTGGTCTCACCAGTGCTGAGCAGAGGGGAAGAATCGCCTCCCTTGACCTGCTGGAAATACTTTGTCCAATGATGCCCAGGAGGCCACTGACGTTTGATGTAAGGGCACATTGTTACTTCATGTAAAGATGAATCTGGACTTGTCCTGGAGCATGCTAAGATACAGACATACATAGAAAAGATAGTACAACTTGAAATATTTTACAATATTTGCATATTTATTAACATAGATATTTGAGAAAGTCTCCTAGAGCAAGTTCTAGTTATAAATATAAAAAAATAGTCATTTAATAACTTCTCATTGAAACTGAATTTTGAAATATCACTTAAATTATATTCCTTCTTTTCTTTGATTTCTTTGATGTTTTACATTATATATGAATGCTATAAAAGGATAGAGAATGTCTATTATGTGAAGAGAACAGGAAAATTAGTAGAAAAAACATAGCCTATGGGGATATATTTATCTAAATTATTTCTAAAGATGTCTGATTTAAGGGTTTTTTTAATTTATGCTTTTTTTAATAATATAAACTAATTTTAGTCATTTAATATAACACAAAATTAGCTGGATATAGAGGACTGCTTCCATCACATTATACACTTGGTTTTTCTTACACATAGAGTTCAGCTTTTGGCAAGTGTTGAGAATAATCTAGGAGGCCAAATATGGCTCAACTGGTAATTAATTTCGTCTAGGGTCCATACTTAGAGCAGTCAGAAGCAGTCAGGAGTTTGATTTGATCCATGTTGCACAAAAATTGAGACAAAGCCTGCCTCAGAGAGATGCAATCTAAATGAAAATGACAGACAACAAGCTGCAAGCACATAGTACGCATCAAAATGCCTTGGTAGCAGGGTCAGTATTACAGTTCAAAGTCCAATCCAGTTATCAATTATTGTTTGTAGACAATTTCCAAGCAAGCAGTACAGAAAAATGTTTTATACTTCATTCCTTCCTACTGTTTATGGATCTACCTCTGATTAAACCCAAAGCTGTTTTCAGATTATCTCTTTTATTATTTTTTAATCTTGTGAATGGGGTTATTTGTTCATATGTAACATGCAATTAGATGTCAGATGGCATTTACAATCAGAGTTCATTGAACAAATTTCAGTTAAATTTTATGAAGATAATAACATGATTTACACTTCTTATTAGACCTACTTATTGTTTTAACCTGAAGAATGTTTGAAAGATAATTAGGAGAATAACAATAATTTTATAGGAGTTTGAACTTTTTTTTTCTTCACAATTTGTAGACATAACTTAGATAAACTAGGACTAGGGAAAAGTCCTCAAAAAAGCTTATGTAACTGGAGATTCCTGATCACTTTTAAGAATAATTTACAGTAATATTTTGCAGAATATAACAAATAAATTAGGTAAATATAAAAGGACAGCTAGGTTTAACTGAAATTTCTTCTTTTCACTTTAGTGAGTTTTCTTACAAACAAATTCTTCCAAGGAAACTGTATTAAAACAAGGCCTAGAATTCTTGAAAAACTTCTAAAATTTCAAAAATTATTGTGATTTAAAGTAAGTTTTTATACAAAAATTTCCCTCTGTTTATTTAAACACTGTTTGCAATTTTAATAATTTTTGTTCCTTGAAATAGTTGTGGAAGTCATCTCCTTTTAGTTGTATAATCCCTTCAGCCCAGAATAGCTGTAAAGAGAGGTATAAAAGGTTAACCACAAGACTAAATTTTCTTTCACTAAACTGATGATTATGACTTAGCAAAATTGTTTCGATAGTCACTACACTTAATAACTTATAAGAACTAAAGTAGTTTTGAGGATAACAAGATAACAATAGAATTTTGCTTTCTTTAGTATTACTATTCAGTGAGAGTAAAGGGGTTTGAGTTACAGATATCACACATGTCTGATTTGTGGTTGAGAGTTTAGAGAAAAATACTAGAAAATTTTTCTAGTATTTGTAGAAAAATACTAATTCCTATTAACTTCTGTTAATAGGAGTAGTTAAAAAAATGTAAGATCCATACAATGCACAAGGTATCAAACACTATCTCCATTGAATTAGGAGTTCCAGTGAAGGTAGATCATGAACAGGAACACTTTTACAGTCCATGAGGGTAGCATACGAAATCCTTTATGAATTCTTGCTGTTACCCAAAGCTATTTCTCCTAGGAAAAAGTAAAATTGTGAAGTAAGTTTCTTGATATACTTTCCTTGCACTTTTAAAATCTATGATTAAAATTTCAAGATGGGAATCAGTGTTTGGTGTATCCTTCTGTGCTATACTCCATCTTGATTTTGACCAACAAAAGAATATGCTATAGGAAAGAAAAATAATCTGACAGTCAGGAATGCATGATATTTTAGCATTACACTTGTTACCAAACTGTCTTAAAGCATAATATTCACCTATTTTAAGAAGTCCTGGAGGTGTAAAGAGAAAACAAGACCCCACAATCTTGATCAGTCAAGGCTGTCTAGAAATAGTTGTGAATATTAAGTACATGTATTGAAAACGTTAAGGTTTCTCAAATCAAAACTTAAGCTGAAAGTAAAATATTCATTTATTAGCAGAGTCTGGAGGCAATAAGACAAAATTTTCAGAGAAATTGATATGATTTTGTTCTTATCAAACTAATGAGCTGAAGATTTCCGCCTCCGGATGCACTCTTCAGGGCGAGAAAAATATTATGTCAATTCTAGTAATTTAACAATTTAGAAGTTTGGAGATATAAGATCTGAGAAAAATATCTCTTTTTGGATTCAGTCTAATTTTTGCAGCGTCATTGCTGTAATCACTGATAAATTAGTAGTGGCAAATGTTATTGGCTGCAGGAAACAGTACAGAGGGACAGAACTCCTTATGGGTCTTGTTAATCCTTTTGCTCTTCAATACAGAATCACAAGAGAAATTTCCTTACATTCTTTAATATATTTATGATCTTGAAATCATCCTGATGAAAAACTATTTAAACACTAATTTTTTTTGTGACAGAACATAAAAATAATTCTAAAGTCTCACTATCTACATTAATAAGGTAATTTTGGCAGCATTACTAAACCCAAAAGTAAAGACCTGATGAGCAAGTTCTATTTTTGACAGAAAGCAATAAAAACCTCCAAACAAACATGAACAAGAAAAAATAAAACAAAACCTCCACATACATGCTTTATAATGTTATATTTTAACTTCTAATTTGAAACACAAGGCTTTATATATGACTTTTACTTTATATTTCTGGATTTCATTTTTCATATAGAGCATTTGAAAATTGCTATTAGCAACTGATGATAAAGGCTAAATAGACAGGATAAAGAATAATTGTCAATGCTTAAAGTAAACAGATACATGTCTTTCATCTGAGGAATCCATGCTGCAGTGAATACTGATATATCTTTTGATATTGAAAGTGATGATTTAGGTGTAATTTCAGATCAAGAAAGCAGATTATGAGGTCAAAAGCTATCCACTTGAGAAAAATCTTATGTCATCATATAGAACTTAAAAATTTTGATATAGAAATTCAGTAACAGAATAAACAGAATGCTGCTGTTCTTTTTCTTTTTAAATTGATATCTGAGAGAAGTGATAGTTATGATTTAATTTAAGACAAAAAGTAACAGGATAAAACAGGAAAGCCAGGCTGGAGCTCTTGTAATGCCTTTAGATTCCAGTCCATCTAAATTAGACTTTCTGAGTGGACACACGTGCCAAAAGCAAATGTTCCATAAAGCATTCCCAGTTGATCTGAATGTGGTCACAGTCTCAACCACAAGGATCAGACTGATTTACTGTCAGACTAAGCACCTCTGCTGTTCCTTGCCATGGAGAAAGAAAGGTCTGGTAGCTTGCTCTGAGGGCAGGAAAAACCACAAGGAGAATATTCCTAGCAGCTCCAATAGGAAGGATAAGACCCATTCCCACTGTTTATAACAACTGTCTATGAAAGTCTCCATGTATCTACCAGATTATGGTTTATCTGTTTCTGCAGGATTCTAAAATTTAATTGCTTCATCAATATTTTTTTAAGGAAAAGTCATAAAAAACCCTGATTTTTAAATATATCTATGAAAATAATTAGATTCCAAAATGTCTGTTACAACACCTGCTACAGCTTGCTTTCTGAAAATATAAATATCAGATCCTCATTGTATTTTTTGTGACCAAGGGGCTCAAAGGTATTGTGCTCCCAATAAGTGTAGACAGATAAGAAACTGCAAGACCAAAAATTGTATCTGTAGCTATGCAACTCTTGAAGAATTTCTCACAGAGACAGTGAAATGTAGTTTCCAAATGATCAAAGGATATTTCCTTCTCTACAAGTAAATCTCAAAAAGTAGGCCAGAAGAACCACAGTTAAGAAACTAAACATGAACAGGTCATAAAGCCCCATAACACATAATAATTGCATGTCCGTACATTGCTGTATTTAGTAACACCAAAATAATTTATAGAAAAATCTGTACAAGGGCTTCAGCAATCCAATCACCTGGCCAGAAAGAGAGGGAAAGAAACACAGCACTCATATTTCACTAGGGCCTCAAAATTCAGATTCTGAAGCCAGAATCACCAGAAATTAATCACACTGGCATATCACTCACCATCTATATTACATTCAATCCTGACTGAAAATGAAGATGAATGAAATACATTTAAAATATTTGTCCTTAAGTTACCATGAAACCACAAGGGAGGAATATAACAAAGCTATTCTGGTATAAAACATGAAAATCTCTCTTTAGAGAAGTCTCAAAGAACAGGAAACATAAAATATTTTTTATTAAAAATTATCTTCTCAATATAAAAATAAAAATTAGAATTAATACAATGCTAAATAGTTAAACATTGTTAATCAGTGAAATCCACCAAGTCTGGCACCAAACTCTTCTAGATGCTGAATTACAGATTTAGCTGCAAACTGGAGACATGTAAAGAAGGAATAGTCATGTAATTGTCTAAATTTAAAATGGCCACAGATACCAGCATATTTTATTTAGTTCAGATCTAGAATCATTGACTTGCTTGCTGAGTCTGCTTGTCAGAGTGCTACCTGACATCAACCACAGTTTTAACCATTAAATTATCTTTATTCTTATTAGTTCTCTCAGTCTTGTTAGTTGTATTCCCCTTATTACTCGCATCTTCATTAGGAAACATCTTCAGGTTTTAGGCCTTACATCTTTATATATTTGGATTTATGGTTGTTTGCAACTGCCCTGATAATTTCTTCTATCTTTTACAGCCTCCAGTGGAGACAATCCAGTAGAGTTTGCCTTAGGCCAGGTAAAGTTTCATTTCTGTTGTAGAATGCAAGCAGGCTCGCCAGGTGTTTCTGAAGGTGGAGAGAGTTACAAACAAAAGACTGAACTAAAACTTTTGCAATGGGTAGGAAAATCAGAACACAGGAATACCTTTTTTTTTGTTGGATTTCTACTTTTCCACATGTGGTTTACCATTAAATGACCAAAAAAACCACAAAAAAAACCCAGAAAAAAACCACAAAACAAAAAGCCAAAAAAGCAAACAAAAAAACAACAACCAAAAAAACCACCAAAAACAAAACAAAACAAAACAAAAAACCCCGAGGTTTTACTGCTTCTTAGTAAGCAGGACACCGATAGTCTCTTGCGACACCAAGAGTCTCAGGGAATGATGGAGTATCAGATGACAATCAGGAATGGTTCATCTCTTATTCATGTCTAAACACAAACCAAAACCAAACTACATTGCTTGTGGTAACACAGATATAGCCAAAACTATCTACACTAAACCGAACTTCTTCCACCAGTAACAGATACAGAAATTTATATGTTATGGGTAGAAGGAATGGATTAGACGTTACGATATTTTTTCTAATTCTCAGTTGTAACCTTAGACTTCTGATTCCCATTAGATTATCACTTTGCTAATTCCTACTGGTTCTCTAGTGACAAATTTCCTTCTCTCCTCACAGATTTATGCCCTATATTTACTAGTACCATCTGCTGGCAAAAACAAACCATAGATTTACCAAACAAATAAACATTAATATCTAAAATAATTTGGTGACTTGGAAAATGTGCTGCCACCTAGAAACGTTCAGGAATTTTTAGCTTTTGTTTTCTGTGATATTCTCTCAGCTTCCAAGGCTTGTGTGGACAGAACTCATCTTAAACTCTCCCGTGTTAGAGTCTAAACCAAATACATGGGAAAGTAGCAGGCGGGTTGATCTAGTGCTCTTGACAAGCCTGAGAAGACTTCTTAATTTTCTCTCTCAGATTAAATAAAATGGCATGTTTAAGTGCCATCAGAACTTTAGTTTTCCTGTACACTGTGACATTAAATTATTTCTCATAGATTATAAAAGAGAAAGAATTTTAATATGAAAATACTGCAATTATGAGGAAGAAGGAAGGAAGGGAGGGAGGGAGGGAGGGAGGGAGGAAGGGAGGAAGGAAGGAAGGAAGGAAGGAAGGAAGGAAGGAAGGAAGGAAGGAAGGAAGGAAGGAAGGAAGGAAGGAAGGAAGGAAGGAAGGAAGGAAGGAAGGAAGGACTTAGTTGAAACAAGCTTAGATTGAACCCTTTTGATAGTAAGGTGTTTTCTTTGGTTTGCACAAATAAGCCATTCTTGCAGTGGTTTCTCTGAGCTCAAGTCTGGCACCTATTTATTTGCACTTTTTGGCTAGTGAACTTATTTTCCACCACAGTGCTACATTAATCTCTGCACACAGAAAAAAACCAACAATTTAAGAGCATAACAAAATTCCCCAACCCAGCTAACTTGCAGAGATTTCTTCTACCATACAATGACACTCTTCTGTTTTAAAGTGAATTTGTGTTAATGACCCTCTAACCTTTCTTCACTGAGGTTCAATAGGGTCTAGCAGACTTCAGTGTAATGCCAGTAATTTCCTTAATGTTGTATATTTTGAATCAAAAATTTAACTGCTAATGTGATTGAAATATTAGCAAACTACAGCTTGCATCTTCAGAATTTTTATTACTACTGTACCATATTGAAATACTTTTTCTCAGAAATTCATCATTTTTCTTCTCTCTACTGATATTTTAAGATATTTGCAAGATTAAAAATAAAACCAAACTGACCACATAAAACAATCTGTACTGATTCAGAAAAATATATCCTAGCCTTTTGTTAAATTGAAGGTTATTTTACTGGCATTAATTTCTCTTCCCTACCATTTAGTGTTTTATTATTTAACATATTACTTGTATTATACAACTATTAAATATGTAGGTATAGTTCATGTACATAGTTTTTTGTACATGTGTATTTCTTTGTGAGTTTTCTTTTTGTGCAGGTGCCAGTCCTGCAGATAGAACATACCTCCCTGTGCATGGAATTTTAATTTATTTGATTACTTTTGCTAGCCTCCAGCTATTCATATTCCAAGTACCTATTGGCTTTCCTTGACTGGGGATATTAAGAAACAGATATGTTTGTATATGATTAGTCTTTGAAAACATAGAATACGAAATGAAACAATATAAAAGGTTTGTTTTTTTTTTTTTTCCATGATGGAAGAGAGGCTGATTCTGTTCAAAGATTTTAGAATGAAAATTATTTTCAATTAAAATAGAAACCAGACCAAATAATTCAACTAGTCTTCATCTTTTTGCTTAGCCCTTAATGTATTCCTCCTGTATTTGTATGATAAAGACCATTTATTGAGAATCACTACCCAAATTATACAGTTTTGATGTTGGATCCTAAGACTGTCATCTAGTAAGTAACAAACAAAGAGTATCTGTGAGTGGCTGACCAATAAATTGAGCTTCATCAAAAATTCAATACCATCCAGAAAAGCATTGGGATATTGCTGGCTTCAATTTATGGAAAAGGATTTTCACAGACAGTGTGTCAGTCATGCAAAAGGATGGTTGAAAATAACTGTTGGATTGGCATATTAATGATCACAGGAGACCAATGTAAATGTCATGAACTATTGGGAAAGAATAAACTGAGCACTGCCACAAGTCTTCATGTGTTCACAGTGTGAACAGATAAAAATTTTATCACAACAAACAGCATGGTAGTTTGCATGAATTATTAAATCCTATGCATACAAGAGGGTTTGTAATTAAACAGAAAGACTTACTGAAGACTATAGTAACTGATGATGTCTAGAGCCTGAAAAGTCCAGTTGCAATCCAAAAGCCTAGCATATATGATTGTTTTTAATCTGTGTGACAATTTGTGAGTTATTAAATTATAACATTTTTTGGATATTGCCAAAGTGGAGACGAATGTACAATTAGTTTTCAACTTGCATATGTCATTAATAAAAAAATATTAAGCATATAGCATTATTTATATGCAATCATTTTTATCTGTCACAATAATAATAACTCCATTCTAATAAGCTATTTAATGCAGAAATTTAGTTTAAATTAACTATGTTGTCCTTTATTCATTATTATGTATGAGCCTCTCTAATATACCTTCTGTTTTACATTTTTAGCAGCAAAATCACATGCTTGAAACTCTCAAGGGCTTATTTTGTATTTCAGCAATGAACAATTCAGCCCTAAGGTACTTAATTCAGATTATAAGGCCTGTGACATTAGGAATAATACTGGAGGTTTCTTTTCACCCCATTATGTACACAAAGTCTTGCAGTATGCTAATGGATACAGAAGGTCAGTATCTCTTCTTTCCTATTGCTCTCTACCCATAAAGAAAATAAAGAAGCTATTTTGTAGAAACAAGTAAGAGTTTTCAATTATGTTTTTCTTTCATAACCTGAAGTAAAGAGAGACATAAAACAGCTTTATATTAATTCCCTACTTCCTATCTTATCTACTATAACGGATTAAGTTGCATTATTCTTCTCCTCTGGTTTGGGACAATGCTGAAGATGTTAAATAGTTGGCTGCCATTACTTCTTTTTAAAGAAAGGAGCAAGTACACAGGGTACAAACGCTAAAGAAACTAGTCCTGAAATTCTCAGCATGAAATTTCCAAAGGGGAGAAAGTTTTTCATCCCTTTCTGAAATGCCTAAGCCCCAGTACTTATACTGTGAAGTACAGTTTCAACACTCTAGTTTGATGCTAGTCCAAAGTAGTTCTGTCAGGACTGGAGAATTTCTGCAGCGCATCACAGAATCACATATGTGGCATGACCATGCACATGAAAAATGAAATCGTTCTAGTTTGAGGCAAGCACATAGGAAGATTCCAACAAGTTCTCCACTTGTGTCTATCTCTTTATAAAAACTTGGTTTTTTTTCCTTGAACATTATTGACTACTCTCTTTTATACAGTTTATGCTTTAAATTGGTATGACAGGTTCTTAAATTATTCATTTAATATATCACTTGTATTATATGTTCTTTATAATGTGGGTATGCAAATTTATATTCCAACCTCAGAGTCAAGCTCAACAGGACAACATAAACTTTACAATAGGTGAGTTTCTATCTGATACTGAATAGCATTTAGATGTTATCTAACTGCACCTAAACTCTGGTTACCCCTATAAATATACAGAAATTAATCAAGAATAAAAAACTTCTGAGTTGCTTTTAGGGTTTTGTTTCTGTACTAATTACAGACAAGTAGTGGCTGTGATGATAGAATCATGGAATCAATCATAAAATCATTCAATGACTTGAGGTGGAACGGACCTTAAAGATCAGCCAGTTCCAATCTCCTTGCCATGGGCAGGGTCACCTTCCAGTAGACCAGGCTGATACAAGGTCCCCATCTAACCTGGCCTTAAACATTTCCAGGGATGAGGTTTCCACAATTTCTCTGGACAACCTGTTCCATTGCCTCACCACCGTCAGAATGAAGAATTTCTTTCTAGTACTAATCTAAACCTACTCTCTGCCAATTTAAAGTTGTTACTCCTTTTCCTGTCCTCATGTGCCCTTGTGAAAAGTCCCTCTCTGCCCTTCTTCTAGTACACCTTTAGCTAGTTGATTCCTGTTATAAAGGTTGTCACAGAGTGTTCTCTTTTCCAGGCTGAACAACCCCAAAACTCTAAGACCCTCTTCATAGCAGACATGGTCCAACTCTCTGATCATCTTCATCATCATCACAGTCCTCCTCTGGACCTGCTCCAACATGTCTTTGACCTCCTTATGTTGGAGGCTTCAGGACTCCAGGTGGGATCTCACAAAATTGGAGAAGAGGGACAGAATGACTTCTGTTGACCTGAAGACTGAATTTGACATTCATGATTTGAAGTTAGTGAAACCATGTTGGCTTATGTGGTATATGTAATCATTTTCAATGTGTCTTGGCACAGACCCCAAGAGGATCTGCTCTATGATCTTCCCTGGCACCAAGGTGAGGCTGACCAATCTGTAGTCCCCAGGTCTTTCTTCCCTTTTTAAAAATGGGAATTATATTTCCCCTTTTCCAGACTGACACAACTTCTCAAATATGATGGATAGTGGTTTAGTCATATCATCCACCAGTTCTATCAGGACCTGCTGATGACAAGGACCAAGTCCTATGAGGGGACTGCTTAGATGGTCTCAGTGTC
Source organism: Lonchura striata (assembly GCF_050655825.1). Classification (NCBI taxonomy): domain Eukaryota; kingdom Metazoa; phylum Chordata; class Aves; order Passeriformes; family Estrildidae; genus Lonchura; species Lonchura striata. Next base: position 102,913,761 of record NC_140704.1, read on the forward strand.
TCCTACAGTGGTGTACTGTGCAGAATTCTGCTATAATGCAACCTGTCCCAGCCCTCTCTTTGATCCTGACCATAAGCTCTCAGTTCACCCCTCACCCATTCCCAGGCAGAGGTCCATGATTCCATTTGGTCATTGACAAAGAGGACAACATTCCCTCCTTGTCTCCCCTGAATGTATTAAGGAAATTTTACCTCTAGCTCTTCTGCTTATGGATGCTGTAATGAATTTAACATTTTGTCTGTCTGTACACTAATTTCCTTTTTTTCTCTAACCCTGTGATATCTGTTTAGCTCAGATTTAACTCTGGACTGCCTTTTGTTATTAGATTGTGAGGAGCTTAGCATAAGAAAGCTTTTGCTTTTTGGACATCTGAAGTGCACTGGAATTCAATAACAGCACATTTTCTCTCCTGTTCACAACCCCAAAACTTGGATACGATGCTTTTCTTAAAAGATAATATGAACAGTTTCAAATAATTTTTCTATTTGAGAAAAAGCCTCACTTATGCAATGAGCAAAGGTGATTACTTTTAATTTTTCAGTATTACATTGAACTATATGTGGCATTTTTAAGTTTTTTTTTCTTTTGTATATTTATACCATATACCATATAACATATAACATATAACATATAACATATAACATATAACATATAAACTAGAAGCTATACCTGAAGTCAAGAAAAGTTATTTATTTTAGTAATAATTTATTAAAGTGCAGGAACTTTTAAACTCTAATACTATTTCCTTCTGAGGAATAAAACTCAACACCTATTTATATTTTTCTTTAAAAATAGAGGTAGTTCAGGCCCATGTATTTTGCAATGTTAAGGGGTTAATTACTCTAGTGCAATCAAATCAAGTATAATTGAAGAATTGAAGAAGAAATTTTTATCTGTCCGTGTTTATAGGATTTTTTTAAAGCAAACAATTTATACTCTTGAATAAAATATCTGTCTCATACAGGCAAGAAAAAAAAACCTATATGGAAGGCAAAAGATAAAAGACATCTAAGGAAAAACAGATCCTTAGTTTTACAACCTTAGTTATGCAAGTTAGATGCTTAGATATACAAGTATCCAAACTAGATACCTGCTAAAATGGAAACTAATATCCTGTAACTGAAAACTGAGATTACTTCATGCAAGTATTCAACTAGAACACAATCTTAAAAAGAAGATCTTCAAAAAAAGGTCTTTCAGACAAATCTTGCACAATAATTAATCACTCATTTGTTGGGCATTTGTTCTTCATTACTTTACAGTGCAACTATTTCTGTGGTTGTTTCCACACTTCTTCACCCACATATGTGCTAACATAGGAGGGTAAATATCTGTGACACTTCAGTGAGTCCTGGAACTTGGGTACTGATAGTTTTTTCTTTCAGTGACTGAAACAAGGTTCTTCACTGTAAAACACTCAAACCATCCAACTAATTCTGACTGCAAGTTGGATTATGTAGCTAAGTAGTAAAGAGCAGGTATTTCCAATTTTTCACTGCAGTATCTCAGGATGTATGGCTTCATGTTGTATTTCAGACTTCTAGGTCTTCATCTCAAATTATGTACTTGATTTTAACCTATCTGGATACTTAAGCACATCAGTTCTTCAGAACATTTTCATGGCATTCTTCTCACAGTATCCTCTATGCTTTCTCTCCAGTTCAGTCCTACATGTAACAACTTTTGGTATGCTTTTTCTGGGCATACAAGTACTTTCCCTACTTCTGACATCACTGAGAAAAGTTAAGTCTAAGAAAGAAAGGGAATTTCTAAGAAAAGGCAGTACCAGCCTCACAGTTAAAATACCTCACTATTCTCCTGTGCTAGATATACATCAGAGAATATAATCTCTTTCTGTTCTCAGTCTGGAGTAGCAATGATAATCAGAGGGGAATTTTTGCTTGGTATTGTCCATCATTATCAGCAGGTCAGTGTCTCACAAGTTAAATTCATTAAGCTTTGAATATATTTTTGGTGTAAGAAGCAGTCATGAAATTGCATTCAGAAAATTACAAAAAAATATAATACAGGAAAAAAAAAGTTAAAGACCTAAAAACCACAGGCAAAACCCCTCTCTTGCTTCTTCTCTCTTTAAAAGCACTTTCTGGGAAATGGATGGGCTGCAAGTGCTCCACCTAAAAGCTTTTCTTAACAAATTCAGTACTGAGACATTTTTTTACAAGACAGCAATTGCTGCATGTCCTGATTTTATTTCAGTACTTCATGAATTAATGTAATCCCAAAGAATTATTATTTTAAGGAAAGAAAAAAAAATTGACCTTTCCTCCTTCCATTATCTTGGCCACTAACTAGGCATTTATCAGCATGAACTTTATCATTCATAATTGTGTTGTGTCCTGAAAGAAAATTTTTAATCAATACTAATAGATTTATATGCTGAAGCAAAATTTTTTCAGGTAGGCGTTCCTACTTGTTCCTAGTTTGGAGATATTTTCTCTTGTTTTTCTCTTTTTTTCCCTCTGTTACAAGTATTTGGCATGCCACAGGTCTCAACCTGATGAACAGGAAAATATGGACAAGGATACCCAATTAGCAAGTATGATTATTGGACTTTGTTGTACTAAACTGAGTTCAGGAATACAAGTCTTAATTTCTCATTCTGACCAAGAGATGTATTTACTAGTGAGACAAGGAGATAGAGAGATGGTCTTTACAGTTTGGAATTCTTATTCACAATTTTACTGTGGACACCAAGTTCTGAGACAGGTTCTATGTCATTGCACAACTGTAACCATACTTTCAATCATCCTTGGCCCCCAATCAAGCCAGTCTCTTTCTTTGAATCTCAAAGTATGTAATATATTGCAGAAAAATTCATTCCCTCCTGACCTTAGCTTCCTGGGCAGAGCATAGATAATTTAACTAAAGGATGATTCATCACATCTCCTTGATAGCAATATGAAGAAGTCAGGAAGCAGAAGTATAGGAGCAAGTAAAAGAAGAGAAAAAACACAAAACAAACAAACAAAACAAGCCCAAAATCCCCAACCCCCCCAAACCTATAACCCATCAATAATAAAAAGTAAAGGTAACCATATCCAGAGATCCATAGCTGCCACCCACCTGTGAGATATAATAGATAATAGGCTTCTAGCAGATTTTTAGGACATGGAAAGAGCTAGGAAACTTGACCTGACTAAGCAGCTTATGTAAACTGGGCTGTAGTTCCATGTTTCTGACACAATCACAATGTCTATGGAGAATAATATTTCTGTGTAAATGAAAGAAAAAGACAACATCTCAGAGAGAGCTAGGGAAGTTTTCTAGGCCAGCTGCAGGAACAGCAAGACCAACTGCTTTGTGTGACCAACTATTATCTTCTGGTCAGGTCTCAATGCAAAGCTGCAAAAAGAAAGTTTCGGGCCCAGCTGTCTTCAGAAGTAAATGAAATGGTAGAAACCTACGAACTGTTACAAGATTTTGAAAGGATGGAGAACTATTCTGAGCAGCAGCTTTCAGAGAAGTTGTGCATGAAATGAAAAGAGATCCACAGACCTGTAGACCCCTAGGTTCATGGTGTTTTCTCACCTAAATGATTCTATGATTCTGTAATTCAGAAAACAACCACCATAAAAGAGCAAAAGATCATAACATTGTGAATGTGGGCATGTCCATGAAGCCTTTCAAAATGCTGTCAATGAAGAGAGAACAGCTCACACTATAAAATGAATTTCCTACCAACATCACAGCTCTTCCTTACTTTCTTGCCTTGAGTCACCACAGGGGCTGGGGAGAAGTCTTTCCCATCAATCCATTACAAGATACCCTGAGGCAACTGTCTTAGGTCAAAGTGAATCAAGATTCCTCTTTTTCAAACATCCACACTTTGATCCTTTGTCCCATACACTTTTAAAATGTAATAATTTTTTTGTCACATGAAATAAACATTATCAGCTCTCTTCTTCCTATCTCTTGATTTCCTTTTATTCAAAAGGCTAAATTTCAATGTCTCGAAAGGTATTCATCCTTTGACAGAGCTTGGAAAGTCTCCTGTGTGCACTACCTGCAGGCTAAGGTAATTTCAAGTAAATGGATTTCATAGCCTAAACCATAAAAAGGTAGAAGATGGGAGAAGGTGATAGACACTTAGCTTGTAGTCATTAAATCACACTTATTTGTGTGGGAGATAAATTATAGAGCTCAGAATAACTTTTTGTCTAGAAAACAGCATAACTGCCAGGATGCAGATCGTGGGTGAATTTTGGGGATGAGGTAATTATATCTTGGGATGTAGTTTTCCCATCTTTCATATGCAGGTACTTTAGAAAACCATTGCCATTAACTGTACGTAAAATAACCAAATGATGATGTGACAATTAGAGAACAGAAGGGGTGGGCAGTGCTCAAGTAGGAGAGTTAACAGCAATCTGGAGTCTGACTAGAGTCTGACTGTAAGGAATTTGGATGATAAGAGGCCAGTCTGTATTTATACAGATTCCTATGCAGTTTTTATGGGGTGTACTGAATGGCTCCCTTTTTGGGAACAAAACCTGTGAGAGGTAAATAGGGTATTGGTATTACAAAAAGTGAAGTGGGAGAAATCCTGAAAATTGCAAGATCCAATAGCAGTATCATCTGGATGGGAAACAGCCCAGCAGAAAGGGGACCACACAGTCCAACTCTTAAGTAAGCAAATAGAGCCCTTCACTCAGTTGGCTGTCTTAGCAGAGGAAAAAAAAGAAGAAGATGAAGAGAAGTGGGGTTATCTTTTGGAAGGGCCACAAGTGAATCATGGCCACTCCAGGATGGAGACTTGTTAAGAGAGGGCCTAAGAAGAGAATGGATAGTTAACCTAAAGGCATATGAAACATTTATCTCTGCCTGCAGCCAGTTCCACACCAGACCGAAGAAACAGTCCCTGCAAGACTTCCCCTCTCCCTGTAAGGGCAGGAAAAGGGTTATGGGAAATTTAGCAGATTGACTACATTGGTGCTTTTGACAAATCAGAAGGAAAACAATACAAGTTGAAATAGTCTCAGGTCTGGTACAGGCTGAAACAGTGGCATGGGTCACAGGGGTTGAAAGGGTTATGGTTCAGTTTCCCGCCTAAAGCAAAATCAATACTATCAGATAATGGCAGTCACCTCACAGCATAAATAACCCAATAGCCCTCCAAACTAGAGGAATGCTGTGGCTGTTAGACACCACCTACTATCTGCAAATCAGTTGGATAGTATACAGGACAAATGGCCACCTGAACCAGTTTTTGAGACCTCAGGAATCCAAAGTGGCCTGACCAGCTTTGGAAGATTATGACCAAAGTCAAATCAAAGCGGAGTAAATGAATGTCCATGACTTGTGTCATTTTGACAGGAGTCACCTACTATCTCTTCTGGCAACAAAGGGATTGACAACCCCCAGAACGTTTTACATTTTCCACATCAGCCAGTATTGGTAAACTTCCCAACTACTGGGTTATAGAAGTACAATATAAATTGTTGTCTCTCGTTGTTTTAAGAAGAACAGACAATTTTCATTCTCTGAAGATTAGTCTTCAAAATATAAATCACCTTCTTTGCTGGACTGCTTTCATTGAGACAGTAGGTGGTGGCTTTTATCTTCTTGAATGTTTTAAAAACTTGCTAAAAAAAGCTGTCCTGGAATGCTCTTTTAGTGGTCAGTTTAACCTCTGCTGTCAGAAAGATAAAGTACTGCTTCTTTCCTGTTTAATGCTCATAATATAGCTAAAACTTAAAAATCAGCTGAGCATTCTGGAGAAATCACTTTCTTCTTATTTATTTGCTCAGTTTGCATTGTAATTAGCTATATTAAATTGCAGTCTTGTAATTTAAATAATTCCAATTTAAGCATGTTCTGGATTTAAAAAAGAGAGGGAAAGAAGAGGATTTAATTAAATTACATTGGAAATTAAATTAAACATAAGAAGGAATAACTTAATTCATTATCAATTCAAAGTTCTTGGCTGAATATTGTCGTCATATCATTGTAAATTATAATAACTAATATTCTGACATGTAGAAGAACACTAATTTCTATCTTTCCAATCCTGCTTATTGCAGTGTTTGATGTGATCAATACTAAAAATGCATCATTTGCCACCCTAGAGTTAATGTATCTGCTAATATTACTTTGGTACAATCTAAAGCCAAAATTAAATTTTAATTTGATAATTTTTACTCTTAGATATATATTTTTCAATATTATTTATGATGTAAAGAATACTATCTGGACAATTTTCTGTCTTTTACATACATCATTTTTCAGTTTGCAAAGATTAAAACCTGAATTATAATATTCTTAATTTTGAAAGTAATTTCTGTCAGAAAAAATTTTGCTTTTATTAGCCCAACAGAGAAAAGGAAGGGAAAGGAAGGGAAGGGAAGGGAAGGGAAGGGAAGGGAAGGGAAGGGAAGGGAAGGGAAGGGAAGGTCTAGTGATAGACCTGTGAGGTAATGCTTCAAAATCTTCTAAACCTTCTCATATCTAAAATAATAGTTACTGACATTATTAATTTTGGTAGCAAATGAAATGCACCTTAGTCTTTTGATGTCTGACTAAAATTTTTTGTCTTTATGGTTATTGCCGTCATCATGTGCTACTTCAGATCGAACAAGTCAAATTTCTGTTATCACTAATGGTCCATTATCAATACATGTTCTTGATCATTGATAAATTTATCTGAATAATTGTCATGCTCTACCTCAGATTTTTCTGCAGTCTCTGGGGCTATGATAGTATGCTCATGTTTACATAGGATTGCATTCAGTATGAAAAACCTTTTGATATAGAGTTGCAGCACACTAGCATGTTAATCATCGTGTCTGTATTTGCAATGCCTTGATATGTAATCCAAAGAAGCATTCAGGTTTGCTAGGAGCCGTGACTCAGAGTGGCTCTTGTAATTTTGCTTAATAAATAAGCTTTGTAGAAAAATGCACTGCATTACCCTACATAGCATTTTGAATCTTCCTTACTTTGCCATGTGGCTGTCCAGCACCTGTCTATCATTTAACTGATACAGGCACACCACATGATCAGATGGCAGCTTCAAAAGCAAGGCACACGTACAACTCAAGTTGCTTCTGCTTTTAACAGTGATACTCCTTAGGAGTCATTTACATAATCTAGGGCAATTGCCATGCCTGACTCATCATCTAACCTGAGCCAAAAAAAAAAAAAAAAATTCGCAGCAGAGAAATCTCATAATTCTACAGATATTTGTCATAAAAAAAAAAAAAAAAAAAAAAAAAAAAAAAAAAAGGAAAAAAGGGGAGGAGCTTCTTGGAGCTTCTCTTGAATGTTGAATGTTACAGGCCAGCAGCTTCTTGACTCAACAAATTAAAATCTGTAATGTGATATTATATCGGAACCCAGGATAAGACCCAACACATTAGAGACACATGGCATGCTGTGCAGGGAAGGACTACCTCAGAAATACATTTTCTCACATTTTTATATGTCCCTTCAACCCAGGGGATAATTCAGGACCAAGGAACTCTTAAGTGATTACTTCATAACAAGGTGAAATTGGAACCATAATTATGTCTCCTATGCAGCTATTAAGGTTGCATTTTTAGTGACATATAATTAATCACTTGTGATTTATCTTCACTCCTTTAGGACACTTATATCATATTGTGTCTGCACTTTTGAGGTTCTCTGCGACAGTCCTGGAATAAATGTTACTGACAACTAACGCTTCATTAGCAGCAATTACTCACACCTACATCCTTGTACTAGAGTCACTGAATAGGTCAATCAACAATAAAGCCCTAACGGTCTATTTAGAGGATAGATATATGTTCATATTACATAGATAAAGTATTTTTTTTAACTTTTCATTGTTGTCATCCATTAGTTTCAGAAATATCAGTGGTATGTCATCAAAACTGGATTAAGTATTGCTCTCCATACAGATCAGATCTGAAACACATGAAGGTAGTGTCCTGAAAACACTGACCCCCTCACAGCAAAAGCAGCCTGGCCCTTCTCCACATATTTACTCTTTCTTATGTCTGTTATTCAGCTACTTCCTTCAATGCAGAGAACAGGTTGAAGGTGCCTCAGGCTCATAGACAGAAGAACTTGGAAAGCCATCTAGCATATAGCTCTTTTCAGGAAAGTTCCCTAAAGATACTACTGTCTGCAAAGGCACGGATTCTTACCTGCTCTACCAACCCCACCCTCACAGTGATGAACACTGCTGCTCCACAACTGTTTTGAAACATTAATAAGATAAATGACAAATGTGTATTTTACTTTGCCTCTTTAACCACTGATGGAAACTGAAGTTACGAAGCCTGATAAGATTTCATCACAAAAAAGAAGTATAATATTAAAGAAAAACATGGGAATGAGAGTCTAGGTAGGGGTTTCTTTCCAGGAAAGACTCCATTACTGTAATAAAACAGCACTTTGAAGACCAGAAAAGGATGGCAGTTTCTTCAGCACATTCATGAGAAACATGTAGCCCAGAACATCCGTCAAAGCAAAGACAAAGACTTTTTGGCAGACAACTTTCATCATTTGTAGAGTTCCATAGTTAAAATGGTGATCCTGATTTTAGTATTTATTTTGTTGTTTTTAAGAGCAATATGCATAGTTTGATGCTCTCAAAAAATAAATTTTGTTTGAGAATACTTCCACAAAAAGAAAAAAAAAATCACAAAAATGAAAACCAAGAAGAAAAAAGCACATATATAATTTCATATACTTTCAAAACAGTCAGCACAGGAAGATTACCAGAATTCATATCTCCATAATTATCCCTGATGAAGGGCAATCCACATAATGGTGACTTTGTTTGACAAGTGTTTTGTCTCACTTATTGTCCCATGTTTCTTTTATTTTCTTTTCTTTTTCTCTGCACTGGACTCATATGATTTTACTAACCCAGAAGACAAGTGCACCAATAAGTGGAACAAATTTAATTTGCTAGATGATTAAATTGTGTAAAAGTCTAGCAAGAATGGAGATGAAGCTACAGACCAAGAGCTCTTTTCCCTTGACCAAATTTTGCTTGAGGAATTTCATCTTTTATATTAATACATAAGAGATTCTACTATTTTTTTATTTTTTTTTATAAATCAGTGTGGGGATAGCTGATTTTTCAGTAGTTGTATCTTGTTTAGGCAAGTAAAATTTATTTTATTTCATTATAAGAAGTAGCGGTAGTTCATATAACTGCTTGAGGATGAGTTTCATAAAAAAATAAAGTTTGCAATATGTTGTTGCAAGAGTCTACCTCATTTTTAAAAATTGCCTTTTTTAGTATTTGTCCAAAGTATTCTGCTAATCTATTTTGAATTGGATAACAAATATCTGATCTAGTGCATTTTCTGACTTATTTTTCTTCAGGAAAACTGGAAATTCTCAGGAAAAAAGGAAATTCTTTATCTAAAACAGTCTCTCCAGGCAATCCATATGGGAAAAAGCAAAATCACAATATACCTCAATAGTTTTAACAGAAATTATTATCATTAGTGCCACTTCTGACATCCTACAATAAACACAATTTATAATTATGTACATGTATTTATTTTTCTCTGCTAAACAAGATGCAGCATTTCCACCAAGGTTTACTGCCATTTTCATCAAAAGGATAAAGTGGTTTGACTGACAATGTTTGTATTGATTTCCTCCTTAGTACTACTCAAAGGCTCTTACCATCAAGAATAACTTCTCTGTGCTTTTATATATTTATGTATTCATTTATTTAGATTTTTACTATGTGTTCACTTCAGGATGATAGAATGGAAGTTACATTTTGTGGCTTGGAATATGAACATTAACTGAGTGGCAAAGTACATACAGTATCAAAATCCCTCTTTGGTGGGTTACATGGTAACATTATAGACAAGAAAATTTGGAAAGTAAAATAGATTTTAAAAATAGTTTACCTCTTAAGGCAGACTTACTGGTCAAGACAAACTAACCAACATTTAGAAGTCTAACCTGACCTAACTAGTTCTTACCAAAGTAGAAATTCTGGCCACATAATGAAATGTCAAATTTGCAGGGACTTGAGTTGCAGTAACCCTTATCACCTCTCTAATTTCCATCCATCAACTCCATGTATAGACCTAAAAAAGTAAATTCTGTTTCCAATGCAGTAGTGTCTACAGGAAACTGTGCCTCAGGCTCACAAAAAAAAAATGTTGTTAAGGGCATAGTGCCTTACGTAACATCCCTTCCCTGACAAGCAGGTCAGAAGTATTAGAGGCAAGGGTCAGGCAAGACACACAATGTCAAGCACATTTCCTGGAGCTAAGCACATTTCCACATCCCAAATGGTGTTTCCTACACTCGCCTTTCACAGCACAGAGGAAGGAGGTTTGCAGTGTATTGTAGCATGTGAAACATGGTAAGGAATGAGGTGGCATGTAAGAAGGGAGGGAGGGAACCACCAGAAGTGCCATCTATCCCAGAGCATCAGATGACACGCTCCATTGCATCTTCTCTGAGCTCTGCTTTCAGAACCTGTGAGCTCACACTAACACAGGCACATGAAGGAATGAGGGCACTGGGGAAGGAGGGAACACTGCCATAATCTGGCATCTGTATCCCCAAGAATAAGAGGAATAGTCAGTATTGCTCAGCCATGTGTTTGCTATGCATTTGTACTTTCTGCAGTGCTTATCAGCCTAGAACTTACAAAAGAGGAAACAGTAAGAACATCCTATCTTTTGAGATGGCTGTCAGTCATGAGTTGAAAGACATGACTGTTCTAAAGTTCACTTGCACACACAGGAAATTGTTCAGCATCATCACTTTGGGATTTCTTCACAACCACGCTGCAAAATCCTGATGTAATGGGAGGGTTACACTCAATAGTGATGTTGGCCACAAAAAAGGAGCAGGCACAGGTGTGTCGCTGTGGGACACGTGAAAGCACAACGCGGACCACCTGCTGCTTGCAAGGTAAAAAAGGGACGTTTATTATCTGACTCTGTCTTTTATACCTTCCCAAGGGTGACATTGGATTGGAGAGTGAATGGGCCACCTCTCCAAAGACATTGGACAAACCACCAGTACATCAAGTGTTCTCCACCCCCATAAAAGAATGTAAACAATATGTTGTTTACAGAAATTGTGTGGGAAAGTTCTCCAAAGGAATGTAAACTCAGAAGGCTTTAGGAAGTCTTAAGAATCAGGGTGACACAGGTGCACACTGCTATCACTGCTATCAGATCCAAAATCTTCTCTCCTAAAGCTGAGGTTGGAAACCACCTAGAAATGTAGCTAGGAAAAGCTTTTTATGAGGTTCCCCCTCACCTCTAACTCACATAAAGATAATGCCTATAAGACCAAATGGCTGCTGCTCCTGTTCTAAGAGTAGCAATCTGTTGGGAAGGATGGATAAATATAATAATTCATAAATAATACAGCCAGGATGAGAACAGTCCTCCCTGCTAGCTGGACAATGCCCTTGCCTACGGATGGGTCCAAGGGTCAAATGGATTGTTCCATCTCACCCCCAAAAATGTATGGTTCACCCCGCACCTGTAACCTCCCCTAAAACATCTGTAACCCCATTGGCCTGAGCCTTGTTCCAGCCCACCTTGAAGCCCCTTGATAAGGGGTCTCCGAGGGGCCGGACGCTCTCATGGAACTTCCCCTCCTCTTGGAACTTCCCCTCTCCAAGAACATCCTTTTGTCTCTCCCCTCCCCCATCCTCTCAAGCCTTGCCACGTGCTGCATCTGGCAGCTCGAAGCAGGACCTTTCTCCATCCCTAATAAACCTTATATCCCAAGAGCAGCCTTCAGAGATCTCACATCTCCATCCATGTAAACTGTCCTGGAGCTGGCAGCACTCCCTACAGCAGTCCATAAAGGAAGTACTCTCATTTTTCAAAAGGATCAGTGGAGAAGCCTGAAGTCAGGTGAATTTGGTGAAACAAAGCAGCAGAAGGGACAGGCTCAGTCCCTACCAAGTAGATCCTTGTGTTGTTCATGGTGTGTGCTAGGTCACTTGAAGAGTTGAGGGAGGATTGGCAGTGAAGCTTCATAGCCTGGTAAGGGCAAATACTGTCTTCAGGGCATATGCAATGCCCTCAAGATGTACATTTCAATTGCTAAAGGGCCATATGAGACAGTTGCATCTGCCTCTCCAAGGTGGAAATAGAGGGTGTCATAGCACTGTCAGTCCTGCCTGTCCCACCCTGGCCTCAGCTTGTCCCCAGGAAGATGCCCAATGCTCAGGTCTGGGGCTGCACTGGTGCTTCCACAGGCCTAGACCTGTCTGGGACTGTGGGACAGCTTTGGCTGCCAACCCTGCTCCTGGGTGCTGTTGGCCCCCATGGAGATCTGAAAGGATGTTGTAAAAGAAGGTGCAAACTGCAAAGTGTTACAAATTACAAGGTAGGGCTGCTGCAACAGTAGGTGAAGACCCATAAGGTGCCTGTGCCAGCTGGTAGCACTGAAAACACCACCAGTTGGACCCTTTACACAGATTAGCCCTTTCTCTAGGCATGGCCATGTCAAAGATGAGCTGCTGAGCAGCAGTAGAGAAGATCCAACCAGCCCAGGACATACCTGTGTGGGCACTGTGAATATGTAATAAAATTTAACGTTGCTATTCTTATGTATTTTTAGCATGCCCCCTGATGACACTATCAAAGACCTCTGGGCACATTCATCTCTATTCTCCATTAAGTATGGATGTTCAATATACTGCAGAGTGTTCTTTCTGGAGAAAGTGACTTTGCTAAGCTTTCTATGCCCTGACCACTCAAGCCAGACTGAAGAGCATGAAGTTTTTGGAGACTGTGGAAGGGGGCCACAGAGATTTGTATTGCTTGAAGGTGAGTAGAAGGAAAACACTGGGGCTTAAATTTGAGTTTGCATCTCTGGGGAGTATTTTGGGAGAAAGGGATCATGATGGATGACAACACCATGACAACATCATGATGGATGACAACAACAGGACATACCTATGTCACTGATATGCCTGAAAGGCCCAGGAGCACTAGTTAGGACATTTAGAAGTTCAACATGAGACTAATACAGAACCAGACATCAATGCTACACTAGCTAGAAAGGATGCTAGGGAATCGTAGCATCCTTTCTAGAAATGAAATTAATTTGGCTAAAAGTAGATATTTATGAGAATGATTCCTCTGTTTTGGGGGTTCTAGTGCAGTTTGTGTTAGTGCTTGAGGTCAATTAATCTTGTTTGTGAAACCTCTGTTACCCATCTCCATCAATTTAGCTATTCTCTCAGCCAGCCACTTTGCATTCTCTTCCTAAAGAGAATATTTCAAGATTTCTTTTAAAATTAACACAAACTGTCCAGGATACTGAAATAGTTGGCTAGCTCTTGGTGATCTACTTTTAAGATCACTGTTTGAAGACATCTCAGACATACACTCACCTGAAAATTTGAATTCCTCTCGGAAGTCCTGGAGTACATATTTGATTACAGTCTGAAAAGTGTAGTGAGATGGAATTAAACTGTAATCTTAAAAGTATTAGGGAACACAAGAGGTGGTTATTTGAATAAGTTCTTGACCTCTCTGTATTTTTCAAGCTGGCCCAATCTTTTCAACTACACTCACGAGTTACCAACAACCTTGTACACACACATACCAAATGTATATGTCTGTGAGCAAAACCCAGAGATGCACCCCTCCACTTCTTGAATTTCTTGTTTTTGCATGTCCACAAAAGGACAACTTGGTGGGTGGAAAGTCTAAAAGTCTAGAGCACAGTTGAGAATGGCTGAGGGAGCTGGTGTTGGGAGAACTTAATTATCTCTATAACTACATGAAGAGGTTGTATCAGACTCTTCTTCCTAGTACAAGGATAGGCTGAGAGGAAATTGTCTCAAGTTGTATGAGGAGACATTTAGATTGGACATTAAGAACAATTACTCCACCTAAAGGGTTGAGAAGCATTGGAACGGATCATCCAGTGGAGTCCTGTGGAGTGACCAGTCCTAGAGGAAATGAAAATATTATAAAAGGTTGATGTGTTGCTTATGGACATGGTTTATTGGTGGATTTGGCAGTGTTAGGTTAATGTTCAGACTAAGTGATCTTAGAGGTCTATTCTAAATGAATGCTTCCATGATTCCATTACTTTATTGTTTAATTCAACCATCTTCTTTAAGAAAAAGCACTGTCATCACATATGCTTTTGTGCCAGACACACATCACCTTCTTCAGTCTGATGCTGTAGTCCAGGTATGGTGCTGGCATGTCTCTAAGGAGTTTGAACTGATATGCTGACGTGTGTGCCTAGCAGTCTTTGAGTAAATGCCACAAGCTGCAACTGAGGCAGTCTGTGACTGAGGGAAGTGATGTGTGTTCTTGTAAACACCTAATACTGTCAGCCTTAATTTGAGGTGAATCAGTTTTATTATTTCTGTTCTGCTTCCTTTTAGAGTGCAGAAAGTGCTTCTGCACCTTCCTTCAGCTCCACTCATTCTCTGCTTCACGGAATGAAGGAATAATGCCTCATTATTTAGTGTACATTTTTGGGGCTTGGAGTCTGGTGCTAGAGAGCATACACAATATTGTTTTATTTCTCCCATGCCTTTGGTGAAGTAGAGATTTCTGTTGGACACAACACACAGGATACCTATGACAGGCTCTTCCATAAGCTGTGCCTTATAGATGAAATTTATGAAATTTATTCCTACCTATACAAGCAGCTGGAGCTATTGTAGAAGACTAATATACACTCCAGTTTAGAGGAAGAGTTTTCTTCCCAGGGAGAGAATGTAAGGAGGAATTGAAGGTGGGTGCACTGAAAGGGATCAGAAGGGTAGCTTTCTTTGACTGTGGCTTGTGTTATAACCTTGTTGAAAACATGACAGATTTCAAATGCTAATTTCAAGAAGGTATATATACCCACAGAACCTTCTGTGAATATAGGAGAAAATAAGTTATTCAGCACTTGAGATGATGCACCTTATGAAAAATTAAAGCTACATCAGGAAATGCAGTCAGGCTGAAGATAGACACATATTTAATCATGAATCTCACTCTTATAGTCTGTATGGAACTAATAAGGAAATTAGGCCTAAGGAAGTTAGTGGCAGAAATATGTTATCTAAGTTGCAGTCCAATATTTATTTGATTCTTCATTCAAAAAGTGTAACAACTACAGGCAGTGCCTTCTCTGAAAATACACCACTCTTTACTGTGACAAACTGGAGTCTAGACTCATTGAAGGACCTCCAAGAAGGACCTCACTCTTCATGCCCCAAACCCTTGCTCCCACACACTAATACACTAATATTAGTTACAAAAATATTTTTTTTCTTTTTTGTTATATACTCAGTGATATTGGTGAGGGATACTTTTTACAGGCTGAAATGGTTTTCTTACAAACTCATTTAAGTCATGACTGCACATAGAATGTATAAAAGCCTGCTTGTTCCAATATATACTTTCAGCATTATATCCATATCTTATACCCATTAAATGTTATATCAAAGGTTAAATTTATCTGACTTTAGGTGTAACATAAAAAATAATAATAAAAAACCCATATAATTTTACCAGAAGTAATTTCTAAATAAATATGCCTAAATCCTCAATGTGACATGGCTGAATGAATTATGAGGAAAGCTGAGCAAAAAAAGATTTTTGACCCCAACTTATTTTGACCTTTGTTAATGGCCTAGAATAAATAGGGTCAGAGTCAATAACTTAAAGATGACAAAGATTCTGGAACTGGTTAAATAATGAACAGTACAAATCATTGCCACAAGAAGATATGGTTCACTTGGTAAAGTAGAAGAAGAAAAATATTCCTTTCAAAACAAAACAGTGTAAAATATGCATACAGAAAGACTATTTTAAAAAGAATTATACTAGAATGCAAAGACTTTAGAAGTAGATAATTAAATAGGAATTTTCAATAGTCTCCAATGGCATAACTACAACAGGTAAATAATGAAGTAGGAAAGAGGATTAAAGAGGTGCCTGTTACAGAGATCCACACCTTGAGAAGGGTCTTAAAACACTGGAGAGATTTTAAAACAGAAATAAAGCCATAGAATATCTTAGTTTGGAAGAGATACATCAGGATGTCAGACTCCAGTACTTGGAACTCTGCAAGACACCCCAGGAGTCACACCATGTGCCTGAGTACACTGTCCAAACACTTCTTGAACTCTGTCAGGCTTGGTGCTGTGATCACTTTCCTGGGGCGCCTGTTCCAGGGCTCAACATGGTGACCCCCATGGGTGAAAAAACATTTCCTGAAATCTAACCTAAATCTCCTCTCACTCAGCTTCATGCTGCTTCCTTGGGTCCTGTAATTGGTCACAGAGTGAAGAGATCTGTGCCTGCTCCTCCTCTTCCCCTCATGTGGATGTTAAAGACTGCAATGAAGTCTTCCCTCAGTCTCCCCTTTTCCAGACTGAACAGACCAAGTGACCTCAGCCCTCCCTTGCCCAGCTGGCGATGCTGTGCCTCATGGCCTTCAGGACACTCTTGGCCCTCCTGGCTGCCACAGCACTGCTGACTCATGTTCAACTTGCCATCAACAGGACCCCCAGGTCCCTTTACGCAGCGCTGATCTCCAGCCTCATGTTCCTCAATCTATACACACAACCAGGGTTGACTTGGCCCAGGTACAGAATCTGGTACTCACCCTTGTAAAACTTTGTATGGCTAATGATCGCCCATTTCTCTTAATTGTCTAGATCTGTCTGCAGCGCCTCTCTGCCCTCGAATGAGACAACTCCTCCCAATCCAATGTTGTCAGAAGACTTAGTACTGCTTTGAGTCTCACATCCAAGTTAATAAAGATATTAAAGAGAGCTGGTCTGGGGGTGGAGCCCTGCAGAGCCCAGCTAGTGACAGGTCACCAGTCTGATGTCACCACATCCACTGTAAGCCTTTGTGCCTGACCCATGAGCCAGTTACTCACACATCACTTAACATAATTATCCAGCTGTATGCTGGACATTTTATCCAGTAGGATCCTGGGAGAGACAGTATTAAAAGCTTTGCAAAAGTCCAAAAAAATCCATCTACTGGCTTTCCTAAATCAACTAGGTAAGTTACCTTGCTTCAGAAGGAAACCAGGTTTGACAAGCAGGACTTTACCCTAATGAACCCATGCTGGCGGTGACCTGGCCCTAAAATAATAAATCCTGTAGTTGAAAAAAAACCATATACAAACTCTCAGAAAAATCCTCAGTTTTTAACTTGAGGGAACTTAAAAGAGTTGTTTGATCATACCCTTTAAGTATTTGCATAGTTGTACTTAAATCTTAGGTGCACTTGAATGCCTTTGTAGGGATTTTCATTCTAGTAAAGGAGAAAGTTGTGCCACTATTCACTAGACAGTTTGCTGGATGGGTTAACTTTAATTATATTAGGAAATTACATTTCAGAGTAGTAGGAACTCTGTGTGTTTGCTTAATGAAGATGATGCTCTGGCATTTGACTGACAGGATCAAGTTTTTGAAAAGGACATTGAGAATGGGCTTCCATGTTCAGAGCCTGAACTAACTGCCATGGCCATCCCATAAGAGTACGCTGTTAGTACCAGCATAGCAACTAGTTTTGAAGGTGTGGAATCTCTTTTCTACACTGGAGAAGGGGAGGAGGGAAATTGCAGCTTGGATGAGGATCATGGTTGTCTGATGTTATGATTATGACAGAGAAACAAACAAACCAAACAGAATTTGTAGTGTGCCACAGTTCTGTGGGCCCCAACTCATGAAAAGTTCAGTTGCCATTTGGTCTGAAGAAGACATAGACAAAATCATGCATACCTGGAGCACAGTGAAGACTTAAACTTTGTATTTGAGGCAAGAAAACTATCCAGTTTTGAGATCATGAAGAAAATCTAGTTCATCCCAAGCCTAACATAACTGAAAACAATTAACATTACTTTTAAATGTATTATAATTCAAAATTACCTTTTTAATGGAGAATGTTGTCAATATTTGTAGTTAAACATCTCACTGTAGCTTTCAGGAAATAATGTACAATTTTGAAATGTTTGGAATAATTTTCAATCTCTTCCATATTGACTGAAGCACTTCTTAAGCAAATGTTTGCATATGTAATTAGAAAACTGTATGCATGAATATATGCAGCAATTACATTTGCAGCACTGTACATTTTTGGACATTTTTACCATTGAAATTAGTTGCCTCAAATATTTACACTTATTTTATTTAAAAATGTTATCAGAGACACTTCAGTTGTACTAGAAATCTGTGCTGTCTATGTTATTAGTTCATACACATGTATTATGACCTTTATTTTTTTTATCCATCTGCTTTTACTTCATTTTACTTTGAGTCAGGGTAATTAAAAATTTCATAATATTTCCTTTTATAACAGATTTTTTGCATGTGTGTGGGATGATGAGGAAAAATTTCATTGCTTTGAGTGACATATCTTTTATTTCTGTTTCAAAAAACACTCTACTCTCATGTCCAAAGACAAATCTGAATTCCAGAAACATTTTAGCTTCAGCATGTGCACAACTGTCTTTCATGTCATGACTAACAATTATGCTAATAGAAAAGTACATTCTTATGTAACTTGGGCAACATTTCTCTGTTTCTCAATCAAGCTGAAGGATGTCTTTTATTTTCTAAAGTTCCATGGAATTCTTAAGTGTTTCTCAATTAATTATTGCAACTTTGAAATATACTGTTTTGGATAGATAGGCTTGAGTATAATGTTAAGTAAGGCATTTTGGGAGTATTTCAATTTTGTGTATCTAATGAGCAGGAAGGTTACTTTGATGAAGTAATGATTTCTGCTCTGCTTCCATATTCATTAGAAATATAATATGATAGTTCTTCATGCTGAACTGTTTTTTGTTTTACTGGCTGAAGTATCTTTTGTTGTTGAGCAGGGCTCATGAGGCATACTTTCTGTTTGTGCTTTGACCACACAATCTTCAAACACAACTGCTAAAATTTATAATAGATTCCAAATCAATGACAAATGTTTCACTTACCACTAACCCTGATTGTGCACACAAATACTTTTAAAGTTTTATTTTAATATGCCATGTATATTTAACCAGTTATTAGCTTTTTTTTCTAGTAATAGGAAAGTGGTTCTAAAATCTGTATTTTGATAGCGTGGTTCTTTGCCAATATGGCTATAACTGAGAATTAAGACAAAACCCAGTATTGCTTAGGTGGTAACTCAATATGAGTGAAATACTAAAGGAACACAAGGTCAATGTCTCTTTACTTTGATAAGTGCTTTGATGAAAAACTCAGACAAAAATATGTGTGGATGTATTTGTTCTTTCAAAGCAAATGAATTGAACAGAGTGAAAAAAGAAAATTTTCTTCCCAAAGAAAAAAAGGCTATCTGTACATCCACAGTTTGAGATGAAAGGTAACACAAGGACAATAGTGCTTTCATTGGTGGTGCTCTTCCCCCATTATAGCTTGGCCCCACAATGATTCATTTATCAGGAATGTATTATGGGAGACAGTTTAAAAATATCCAAGTGATAGATATTCTTTTCCTGTTGTATTTAAAATAAATGGCTTACTGTAATACTGGAATTGCAGAAGAATTTAGTTCAGAACTTCTGGGAAAATGAACTTAATAAGCCCTTAAAGCATTCATCTATTTCTAAGTCTTTTTGAAGTTTTTTTTAAAAAAACGAAGCCTGTTTCAAATATCATTTTCCATATTTTTCAAACATTTTTGTGGTGAGTGACAAACACACATTTTCCTCACTGCTGGTCCATTTTTCAGATCTTTGTGTGTATCAGAAATCTTATTTCTGGAATAAGAAGTCTATAGTTTTATCTGCTGAACACAAGTATTTGCAGACTGAGTCTCATTAATTAGACATCATGATAAAAATTAGTTTTACAAATGACTTGTGATATCTTTATGATGATTTCTGCTGCATTTACAAGTGTGTTTTCTTAGTTAAACCATACTAACCAAGACATATGTAGCAACACAGCAGTGTAGGAATATTCTGGGGAGAAGTCAGCTGTAATATTTAACAGTATGCCCCTCTGTGAGGATATATATCTTTCTGCCACTTCAAATTTTACTGTGTATCTCATTTGAAAGTGAAATCATGAGACAAGAGACTGACATTAAAGGTACACACTGTAGTGCTGGGAGCTGAGCCCTGTTAAGGCTGGTCCCACAGCAGCAGGCTCAGGCTGAACAGTGCCAGCAAGGCTTGGCCTGTCAGACACAAAGCTTTACTTCAGACATAAGGAAAGGGCAGCTCAGACCAGAAAGCAAAAGTAGTCCATTTTCCTTCAGATCACCCATCAGTCACTGGGGGATGAGTCCATAGAGAATAGGTAGGACTCCTAAGAGACAGGAATGCCCTATGCACATTTCTCTGCATCCCCTTCTGAAAGCCAGCCCGCCATACCTCCTGGACTGGAGAGTTACTGAAATTTCAGTCTTATTGCAATTCTCTGTGCCTAGGTTCAATGCAGAGCAAGGACCAGATGATTTGCTATTATCCTGAAGAACCCATACATTTTACTACCCTTTACACTTTACTACACTTTACTACCCTTTACACTTTACTACACTTTACTTCATAAAGGATTTAAGCTCGTTTATGAATCAGACAACCAAAGCACTGGGAACTATGAGTCAAAATGTACAGCAGCTGGAGGGATCTGAACAAGGTGGGAGTAGGTCTCTGTGGGAGGGAGATTGGACATTTTGGGACAAACTACCAGGGAAGGAGGCAGGCTGAAGACACCAGAAATACTAAAGATGGCCAAGGCAGCAGAAAAATCAGAGAAAAAAAAATAGCATGACTTAAAGGCAGAGTTTGTAGGGAAAGAATTTTCAGGGGGAAAGCATTGGAGATATTAGAATTCAGCTGCATGATGGGCAAAGGGCTGGTCTCCCTTCTCAATTAATAAACACTCCTTGGACAGAGGTAGATAAGGTCCAAGATCCCTGGCAGTGCTGGTTAGTGCTTAGATGACTGATCACCTGAGGACCCAGTGAGTTGCAACAGCTCAGCCTTGAGAAGACCTCATATTCATGACATATAAGCTCATCTGACTTGCTTTTTTTGAAGAGAGCACTGAATTAACTATGTTGACCTGCCAGCAGGTCCACAAGTCAGTAGCCCCAGCAAATAGTGCAGATAAACAGCTTGGAACAAGGCAAGGCTGACAGTGTCTTCACTTGGCTGTGCTGCAGTAAGATCAGGATGTGTGACCACAGCCTCAATATGATGATCAGCCACTCAGGTCAAAAAGCGAAATTACGTTTGGAGATGCTTTGTTGTTGTGTGCCCATCTGCTAAATTGTGAGAAAAGAAGCATGGTAGGTTTTTCTCCTTTATTTGATTCTTGAGAAAGAAGGGGACTCTATGTAATTTTTTTTTCTGATTACAATGTTCAAAAAATAAGATTCATTTCTCTTTATTAAGAAGATACAGTATAAATTATTAAAAAACTTCCTGCAGTTTTGTTTTTTTTTTAAATGAGCCTGCATTCTACTGAATGTCCATCATCATCTAGAAGCTTTCACCTCCCTTTCAATGAAAGTTTGTCCTCTCTGGTTGCTCTTCTCTGTGGTGGAGAAGGTGATGACCTTTCCATGTGAATGTTGTGCTCCCTCTGTCACATTCAGGGCTCTGTTACTGTGGAGGCACCCAGGACAATTTTCCTTTCCTCAGCTTTCTGGATGTGTCATGTTTTTGTTCAGTGACCACACGTACCATGTCCCTACCATTTTGGCTTCTTTTTTATTTTGGCATGTGTGCATTTCCCCCTGCAGCGTCAACCTATTCTGTTCTCATCATTTTCAGGATTATGTGGTGCTGAAACTGCAATGACTCAGACTTGCAGCAGAGCTGAGCACTACGTGGGGAGGACAGAGGGCTTAGGTGAGGCATTATGCTGAACTCTAAGGTTTGGAGACTTACAGGCCACCAGGGCATCTCTGGGACTTCTGTTTGTGTACCTTTTTTATTCTGGCTGAGCACTTTCTCCCAGTCAAGTTTTTAAAATTTCTTCTGCAGTCATCAGAGAAAAAATTTAGGGTTTTTTTTGTTTTTATTTAGAGAAAAAAAAAAAAGACAAAAGGAGGTAGATTTAGGAATATTTTCACCAAATTACATAATTCCTCAAAGAAAGTTCTAGGCAATTGTTATCTGTAATGAGGAAATAATAGGAACAGAAAGACTAGTAGTGAGCTGATTGTGAACTCTTTTGTTGGTTAGAATGGCACCCTATGGATTTCAGATTGAGAGGAACTTTACCCTCCCAGAGAGATGCAAGGGGAGTTCTGAAGAAACTTTTATTTTTTGCTACTTGCTGCAAATTATACTTGATGATACTCAGAAAGAACTGTACTGGTTGGTGGCTGAATAAAGGTTCATATACATTAAGCTAATGTAATATGGTTTAGTTATATAAAGATGCTGAAAAATAAACTATCATACTCATCTCCCATGGCTTTATCAATGTAAAAAACCTTCAATATATGAAAAAGTTTGATTTTCAAACTTGTATGACTTGTAGTTTTGATCATTGCACTGTAATAATGATTTCTCTTTTGTTTTAATAATGTCTGAAGCAGGTACACTGAAAATACAGGTCTTCTGTGGAATTAGGCTGTTTGTCCCTTTTATTGCAAAACTTCTGTTGGTCCCAGATTTATGGATCACTGTTGTTTTCTTGTGTTGGCTTTACTTGCAGTCAGGCTACTTGTGTGAACTTCTTTTCCTATCAATGGAAGGTAATAGAATTTGCTCAAGTATGAGCCATCTTGTCCTTCAGCAGATTTCCAAGGCAGGTCAGATGAATCATTTTTCTGGATACCTGCTTCTCTCTGCTGACAATAAAGGGAATCTAACAGAGCAGCTCTGATATATCCCATGCATTTTGTGTCTAAAGTTACTTGAGATGAGACCCACTTCCAGTGTTTGTGGAACATGTACACAATCTATCAACAGGAATTGGTTTCTGGGTGAGATGGAATCTATGGGTATGTAACCTTCCAGTAGAGGTCTGTCCAGTGAGGAAGTCTGCACAATCCTGTTGCCTACAGTTGTGACTTTTGTCTCTTCAGTAGGTTTGTTGTGTACCAACCAATGGCCTATGCAGAAAGGCTTCCTGCTACGTTACAGGGGAAATAAAAAAGAGTATTTAGCCTGATTAATTTCATCAAGTGCATGGCACTTTTCCACAAAACTTCTCATACTTATTTTATTTAATTGGAAAAATCCTGGCATTTGCTAACATGTAGGAGCAGTAGCAGTAACATCTGACTTAGATGTCTGCCATAACTTTGAATAGCTGAACTTGGGGCACCTGCATGGTACCTAATCAATGCAAAGAATTATGTTGTGGGCTTAATTAAACAGTAACAGACAGCAACAGTAATGTTAATGCACACACAAAGAGTCAAAAAGACTAATTAATCTGACCTGCAACTTCCTCCATCATTTATTATTGAACATTTGAGAATACAGGAAAATGCATAATGGGCTAATCAGATACAGCCCTTTAAAATTAAAATATGGACTACATGAACAGAAGACCAAAACTGTAAGACTTGGACCATTCCTGTTTGAATCTTAATCAACACTGGCTCCTAAAGAAAATATGATCTAACTATCAAAAGAGCTAGATATTTTCTAAAAGTCACAGTCCTAAGAGTTCCTGCTAGCATTCAGGACATTCTGTTACCAATTCCATTCACAATTATCATTTTGCAGTCAGAATTGTTGCATTTTTTCCCCCACGTTATAATTTATAATACTTTTCATGGATTTTTTCTACACTTAGACCTTCCTTAAGAAAATTAGACTATATCCAGTGGCTTGCATAACCCAAAGGTAGTAATGAGAGAATTTGGAAGATGGCTTTCAAAGGCATCTCTCAGGCTGGAAGTGATCTCAGATGGGCATCTGCTCTGAGTTAATAGAGAATTCAGCATTTAGGTCAGGCTGCTCAGGGCTTTGTTGGGTCAGATGTTTAAATCCTCCATGGCAAAAACTACACAATTTCCTGGGTAGTCTGTCCCAGTACTTTGCTGTCCTCAGAATGATCCCTGGACAATTTGTTCCAGTTGGAACTTCTCTTTTAGTCTGGGTCTGTTGTTTCTCATTCATCTACCATGCCTCAACATAAGAAGAATTTACATTCTTGTTAATTTCCCTGTGGATATGGACAGACTGCTGTAAGGTGTTCCCAAAGCCATCTTGTCTTTAGGTTGAACAACCTCTCTCTTGCAGCTTCTGCTCAGATGGCAGGTGTGCCAGCCTTGACCATTCTGTTTGCCTTCACTCAACTCATGCCAATTTACCAATGTCTTGCACTGGAAACTAAAACCAAGAGTATTCAAAATGTGATCTAATGAATATCAGATAAAAGTGAGTAATCTATTTCCTTTGTCAATTGGCTGCAATATTGTTAACTCCAGTATGCCAGGACAATACTGACACATGCTTAGACACAAATATACATTGATGTACCAGACTATTTTGCTGTACCTCAAGGACTTGCAGACAAACAAATTGGTTTTGAGCCAAAAATAGCATCTTTGTCTAGACAATCTTGTATTTTTTGTTAAAAAATATGTCAAACCTACATGACCATCTGACTTCAAACCCAACAAATCAGATAGTCTCACAGCAAGCAAATCAACTGTATAACATAAGTGCCAAGTTTATGTTTACTATGCAAGTATAAAATGACTTTGATGCTTCCACAGTTTTTTGGATAAAGGCAAGATATACCTGAAAAAAAAATCTCTCCTAAATAAAAAATAAAAAAAAACCCAAACAAAACAAAAAAAAAAAAAAAACCCAAAAAAACCCCTTTCCACAGAGTTGACCCTTATTTGTAGAAACTGGCTAAGAAACGGTTTAAAAGAAAAAACCCAGAAAATACTGGATGAACTCTAATAACTTTAGCAGGAGACCTGGCCCCAGATAAGTCACATGTATATTAATTACAAAAGCACAGAAACAACCTTGCCCTTT
This sequence comes from Lonchura striata, assembly GCF_050655825.1. Classification (NCBI taxonomy): domain Eukaryota; kingdom Metazoa; phylum Chordata; class Aves; order Passeriformes; family Estrildidae; genus Lonchura; species Lonchura striata. The sequence goes on from NC_140704.1 coordinate 102,938,682, forward strand.
ATGGGTTGCAGCCATGGGTTATTAAGGTAAAGATGATAAAAGGGGTGTATTGGGTAGTCAGAGAACACCCGAGGAAGAGGACATTGAGGAGGTAGGGGAGCCTCTCTTCTCAACAACCATTTAGTAATAGAAGGTAACAAACTCACCCCTCTTCTCTCTTCTACAGGAGTACGAAGAACCATTTGGAAATAGATGGTAAGAACCTTGCCCCTCTCTTCAAGTAAAAAGAGCCATTTGGAGATGGAAGGTAAGAACCTTGCACCCCTCCTCTCCTTCAGTACAAAGAGCCATTTGGAAAGAGAAGGTAAGAACCTTGCCCCTCTCCTTTCCTCAAGTACAAAGAAGCATATGGAAATGGAATGTAAGTACATTGCCCTTGTCCTCTCTTTAAGTATATAATGCCATTTGGAACTGGAAGGTAAGGACTCTGCCCCTCTCCCATCTTCTCCTCCAGTTGAAGAGCCATTTGGATTTGGAAAGTAAGAACCTTGCCCCTCTCCTCTCTTTTCCTCTGGTGCAAAGACTGATTTGGATTTGGAAGGTAGGGACCTTGCCCCTCTCGTCTATTTACCTTGAGTACAAAGAGTCATTAGGAAAAAGTAGGTAAGAACCTTGCCCTTCTTCTCCTGAAGTACAAAAGATCATTTGGAAATGGAAGGTAAGAACTCTGCTCATCTTCTGCCTTCTCCTCAAATACAAAGAGCCATTTGGAAATGGAAGGATCAACCTTGCCTCTCTCCTCTCTTCTACTAAATTACAAAGAGACATTTGGAAATAGAAGGTAAGAACCATGCCCCCCCTCCTCAAATTCCAAGAGCCATTTGGAAATGGAATGTATGTACCTTGCCCATTTCCTCTCCTTGAGTATGAAGATTGTTTTGGAAATGGAAGGTAAGAATCTTCCTCTCCTGTCATATTCTGTCTTCTCCTATCCTCTCCAATACAGAGCGCCTCCTTCTCTCCTCTTTAGTATGGGCAGGTTCCTCCTCTCCTTCTCTTCTCTCCTCCTCAGCTATTTGGAAATGGGTGGCAAGAGCCTTACCTTGCATAAATTGAAGTTTTAAGCAGCTTGCACTTCTTAGGTTTTTGCTTTGGTAGCTACATTTATGCAAGGTATTCCTTAAAGAACTTCAGCTTTCAGCATATAAATGTGTCCATGTTTAAAGACCAGATTTTTGTAGAAAGCTTGTTGAGCTTTGGCTTAACACAAACCATATATTCATTTATGTGGCCAATAGACACATCTATACCACATATAGGTAGTGGGGCTTTACGCAGTTTTCCCATCTTTCACGTACTTTTTCAGAGCAAGAGATAGATTTTCTGTTAAAACAACAGGTAGAAACTTAGTCACAGCTCTTAAAGTTCAAATATTTTCTGCAACTTGCACCCCTTTGAACCACCTAGATAAATTTCACCAAGTCATTAAATCAGGAGAAACGGGTCTTATTACTTCCCCTCTCTTCAGATTTTGATGTTACTTGATCAGCAAGTTTATAAATGTCAGAACATAAAATGGCAGCACTATTTATTTCTATCTTGAGTAAGGACCTCTGGGTTTATATCTGCTTGATTTTGTGGAAATGTGATAATTTAACTTTTCTATATCATAACATTTGAATTTAAATATAATAACATGCAGTAAATGTGTTTGCTGGCATTTGAGATAATTAAAAGCACTTTCCAAAAAAACACATATTTTTCAAATGCCACCTGAAAAACAATATTTGAAATAGAAGTTTTTGGCTATTTGAAGCACAAGTAGTGATAAAATCTTTGGGATTTCCCTAAGAATGAAATTTCACGTTCTGACTTGATGCTCTGATTTCCTGCAAGAGCAATTATCTTATAAAGCCTGCTGTCTATGCTAACTTATGCACCATTTTACTAAATAGATCCCATCAGTGAGACAGAAGAAAATATTTAAATCTTCTGCTCCAGTGCAATTGTCTTGGTTTGTTTCTTTTTTTTTTTTTTTTCAAAGAACACTCATAGGCATAGAATTTGCAATTATTCAAATAAATATTGGCACAGGTAATCCTCAGCCAGGTTGGAGACTCGCTATTGTAGATGCTACACAAACATCCAGTGTGTGTCAGGCTGTGCCCCAGAGCAGTCATAGTTTGAAAACATAGGATGCAACAGGTGGCTGACAAACAACAAGAGAAGAGAACTGAAGTTACCACAGAAGGCTTTAGTACAACTAATTAGTGCAGCTGAAAGCCCATTGGTGACAGCAATGAAGAAATGTTTTGAAAAAGACATAAAACTCAGTAACTCCTTCTGTTTGAGTTTCCCAATAATATACACAAACCTGCTGTCAGCAATACTTTACCAGAAATTGTCTTTTTTTTTTTTTTTTGCAATAACGAGGCAGTATGATCTACCTTGCTAAGTAACCAGCCTTTGGAAGACTGTTGAGAGTTCATAAAGCTTTTCTGAAGCATGGACTATAAAATAATAATGAAATATTAGTTTAACAACACTACACCAACACTTTAGTGTGCTTAAAATTGTCAAAGAACCTAAGGATGAAGAGCTTATATTAAATTTTGTTTTCTTCTGTACAAATTAATCAAAAGAGTTTCTCTGCTTCTGGATGTTTTTGGACTATCAGATAATACTGAGATAGAAAGAGTAAAAAAGATTCCATGGCTACTGACCCGGGATTCAAGGTTTTATTATGTGGCCTTGAAGAGATATCATTCCATAGTTAGTAATGTTGTTAGAGGAGGTCCTGAGTGTTATGATTCAGTGGTAATTTACCAACAGCAAGTTAGACTAAAATTCTTCATGTTTCTTTACAGAAACAGACTGAAGAATATTAATGGGAAAAATAACTTACATCACCTTAAAATTCCTATTTCTATGCCATAGCTTAAAGTACCTAAAGAGTTGACATTTATCAGCCTTTATAAATTAAATCATTCTAGTGCTAATTTCAAAACAAAACAAGCAAAAAAAAAAAAACAACTGAACAAAAAGACCAAAAAACCTGAAAAACAAAAATCCTGTTCTGTATTAGGGTTCCCATGTGATGCAAATGTAATCTCAAATATTTGATCCCATACCAGTAAAAAAAGGCAAAACCTCTTTAAACATATCTTCAAAACCTCTTTAAACATACCCATAAACATATGGGTGTGTTCACCCATTTAGTCATTCTAGATAGATATATTATGGTACTCTTCTAAGTGAATACAAGGTGAAGCATTCAACACTATGTAAGTGTCTAAATAAACTGCATTGTGTGATCTCATTTTAACAAAATTAATTTTATAAATGTCATGTATGTAAATATACACTAACCAAAACCTTAACCTATCACTGGTAAACAAATAATTTCTTTATTTTCTATGATTTAACATATAATTTTTTGCCAAAGCTATGTTAGAGGACTTCTGGAAAAGAGGTTTCTTAAGTGTCTCATAAATAAATATTTTCAGTTTATATCAAATATTATTTTGTTCATATGCATGTGTATTTTCTCTTTAAACTAAAAAAAAAAAAAAATGCATAATTTAAACTATTAAGTGTCACTTCAGCATAGTCTTTTGTCTGCACTGTAGCATGTCAATCAAAACCAGAATTCCCCAGCTAAATTTCTGCTTGAGAGCTGAAAACATAATGCTCAGATAATGATGTTTACAATATCATGAATGAGGGAGTTCTAAACAGAGCCTTACTGTAAAACTCAAGAGCAAGGAAAGGTTCTGCCCCTTTTTGTTCCCCTCTCCTGTCTCCATTCATCCAGAGGCTTAGAGAAGGGGTTTTCCTGCCAATTCTTTTCCAGCTGGTGAAGAGGCTGATGACTAGCTCTTCTTACAGTCTGCAAACTTATCAAGGTGTGGATATTATTTAAGTGTTACTCTTATCATCTTCTTCAAATAAAAAGACAAGATTCAACTTTATTTCTAAGAGGATATTTTGGCCTTGGGGATACGCTTTTCCTTTTCCTTCCTAATGGGCAGAACTGAATCTAGACCAGATGGAATTTAACTTTCATCATGCTCTGTGAAGTTATCATTTGCATAAGAAAGAATAAAAAATAATAATTCCATATCATCATTAATACTATTCACTTAGATTTCTTTGGCACTGATACTTTGGAGAAAATGATAAAGCTATTTGTTTCTGGAAATAATAATATGCAAGAAAATATGTATTGAATGTTTGTCTAAAGGAAGGAGAAAAATTCTGGCTCTTCAAGTATTCTTCTCTTCATAACTTCTACTGTATTCCATTAGCTTGTCATATGACATCTGAGTGATCCCTGAATCTTTTAATAGTTGGAATTAAATAGAAAACTAAATCTGTAGTCACACTGCCTTACATGTTGTACAGTCTGTGACATTCCTTTAAAAAAAAAATAAAATATTTTAAAATGTATCCAAGCAGGGAAGATGTAAAAAACAAAAAGCTACTTGAGGAAGACTACAAAGAAGGGTATGACCATGTTTATCTCAACATTATATCAATTTTCAATATCAAATATATTTAATGTTTATGTCTTACATTGCTAGTAGCAAATAGACAAACATAAGTAGAGTATCTGTACATGTATTTGAGTTAAAAATGCTTATTATTCTATTGAGTAGTAGATTCATTTTACCCTGGAATTTCTGGGACTGTCATAAATTATCCAAGATATCAGCAGGTCTCCTTCTGAGATAAAACTGTCTTTTCAGTCTCCATTAGTGTGACATTTTTGAACTCATTATGTTCATTATGATTCTGAATGAGAACATGTGGTTTTAACATATGATGTTTGATATCTGGCAAAGATAATATATACATTGATTATATGCCTCTGTGAAAAGAGAGGAGTTTACAGCTTTTTTTGTACTTTTATGACCTGAGATTGTGCATGATTATAGCAAGGTTTTGCTTCTTTTACTCTGCTGAAATTAAAAAGATAATATTAATCTCCTAGAAAACCTTGCAGATCAGGGCAGAGATATAACAATCAAAGTCTATGGAGAGAATTCCCTGTAGTATGACTGAAACTAGAGTAAACTCATCATGAAAATAAGTAAACAGAATTCTGAGGCGTGTTTTGGGTTTTTTTCACAATGGCATACATCTCAGGGGGAGAAAACACATGGCTGCTTGGGTTTGGTTTTGGTTTCTAAAAGAAAAAGGACTTGATACTAAACACTGGTGTCTATTTAGACAAGATTGTTTTCTGAATATATTTTTTATTCTAAAAAGAATGGACATATGGACGTATTGAAGTCTAATTTGATGCTTTAAATTAGAATATTTTTTTAAATAAGTGGAACATAGCTTCAGCCTCAAAATGAAATATAAGAACAACAGAGGCAGTAATGATGAGTTACAGTGGACTGCAACTTGCTAGCATCATCCTGTGTCATAGATAGATTCTCTGCACTCTTTTTCAAATGTAGAAGTGTGGCCTTTGTTATTTGAAAGCTCTTGGCCAAGTGACAGATTTCTACTTTATTTTATTTTACTTTTTTTAATTGTAGTTTATTATTTTACCTATTCCCAATGAGTACATTTATTTACCAATTTGATCATTGTCTATTCCTTCAAAAGCAATTGAAAGTTATGCTCTTGATGTCATAGTAACTGGAGGATTAAGATTTATGTTCTGAAAACAATTCAGAATAAATACTGCTATTTCTAAAATAGCTATGCATCTATAGATTTTGTGAACTCCTGAACTCTCCTTGAGTTCTAAAATATTAAGTTCCCTCTTTGAACATAATGTCAAACTGTAGCAAGAAAACAAAAGGAAACAAAAGGAAACAGAAATCTTCCTGAACCCCTCTTGACCTGTGGAATTTGTCCTTTAAGTAAGCATGAAATTCTCAAAAGTCATAAGGGGACAGCAAAGAGAGAAAAAAAAAAACAAAACAAAACTAAAGGACAAAACAAGATATAGGAGTATATTTATCTCTAAAGCATACTATGAAAGAATGATGTGCTGCCTGCTGTAAATATATGAATCACTTTTGTTTTCCCGTTCTTGCAGTGAATTTGAAGGTCATTTGAGAGTCTTTGTCCTCACTGGAAATGAGATCCCAAAACTGCCCTAAAAGCAAGTTGTCTTGAAGTACAATTTCTGTTCCCAAGAGAAAATTCCATAATTTTCAAATGAAAGTGTAGGTAAATGGGTGGCTTACTTACTGCATCTGCCACAGCATGGCATTTAGGGAGTTCATTGCTATAAACAAAGATAAAGAAAACTGCAGCTCCTGCACAGAGTGTTCCTAGTACCTCCAGATCAGCTTGTAGTGGTTTTCTGACTGCAAAAAACACTGTTTCCTGTCCTGAATTTTTTCTTCCTTACTTCATACACTACAAATGCAAAGCCATGAAATTCAGCTGAAATTATTTGGAGCAAGGAGAAAACCTAATTATTTTACACCTTTAGTTTGTTGAAAAATATCTGTTTTAGCAGGAAAAGAGCCTTACATTCATGTGCACTGTTAGTATACTAATGTATATAATTATATACAGAAGAAACAGATGATAAACAATATTTTTAATCAGGTAAATTTTTTCTGTTAAATAAATGCAGATAGATCTGTGATAGTAAGGCTTCTAGTAAGAATGCTACTAATGAGATCTTTATATTTTTATACCACTGTGATCATGATCAGCATAACTTTCCTTACACCATATGTACTGGCATAGTATGTGACAAATATAAACTGATTAATATGAGATAATAGGTCTCGGGTGATTGTTTACCACACATCTTATAGTTAATATTTTCTAGAATTCCTTTCAGCCCACCCAGTCATTTCATTGATGATATTCCTTTGCCAATAGCTAACCAGGAAACAAACTTCAAAACAACAAACCAAAAAAAATTTACAGAATCTTAAGTTTTCTTTTTTAATTTAGTTTATTAAGGATTAAAATAGTCTGAATATACATTTCCTAGAAGCAACATCTAATCACAAGTTTAAAATAGGTTTCAATATTTGTCCTCCCTTAGCATTTCTCCTAAAACACGTCATTTTTTCTCATCCTTCTACTTATTAACAATACTTTTCACTGTGCATCAAACACAAGTCTGACAATGATAGAAAATAAAATGTATGTAAGTCTGACATGGAAATAAAATAAAATCACAAATTGTTCATACCATTGGTAGTGTAAAATAGAAGACTAAGCAATTACTGAGAAAAGTTATAACGGAAAATATTTTAAATATACTTGAAGCACAGAGCATCATGAGATATGTAAATCAAAGTTGATTCTGTTTCTTCTTTCCCTCTCTTGCTCATCCCAACCAATAGTGCACATATGAAAAAAAAAAGAGAATGATGTTCTGAGTTTTTTAAAAATAGCAACACACACTCTGCTTATAATTTTTGCACCCTTCATTCTGTTTAATCCTTATCAAAGAGATCTCTATATGTTCCTGAGAGGGGGTCTCATTATTCTTTTTTTTATTTGTCTATAAGACTTGAAACAATTTTCTTTGTAGGAGTTGTATTAATGTAGTTTTTTCTAGTTACAAACTCTTTGTGAAGACACATTATTTTTAATGTTTCTCTAAATAGTCACCAATCATTTTTGAATCGTTAACTAAAAAGTAAGGCTCATCTGTGGTTTGCTTCTGGGTTTTTTGTTGTATTACAATCTAGCTGAGTAAATCTATTAGTTAAAAATATTTCATAGAGTCTAGACATCCCAGTGTTATCAAAGCTATACAAGAGGTAGCTCATGCTGAGATATTGTAATACAAAGTTGTGTATGAGTCTTTCTTTGCCTGAATGGCTTTGTTCAAATTATAGTAAAATTTGACAGGGGATGAAAAAATCCCATTTCCATAAGATAAATAATAATTTTATTTTAGATTTATGAAGTCTTTATTAACATAAATGGATGACATTTTAAAAGAGGCTATTACTAATTTGTGCAACAAAGAAAAGGTGCTTTATGCTTCTTTATATTTGAGAGTAGTACTCTATATGCATAAATCATGAGAGCATCAGTACATAGGTAAAGACACTGGAATATATTCATTTATGGTTACCCAAGAAAGCGCTGCAATGCTATTTTTATTTTGGACTTCCATGTTTCTTTTTATAGTACAACATTAATAGTAAATATCTAGATAGTGAATAACAGAAATTTAAAATGAAAAAGGATCAGAGCAGAATAGCTTCAAACATTCTCAGGGTAACTGTTTTGTGAGAAATACCTTCCTTTGTGTAAACTAAATGATATTAGCACAAGAATAACAGCTCAAAGGTTGGAAAACTATGGCATGTCTTTGCAAATAATAGAAATAAGGGAGTGTGGGAGGTTCCATTTAGTGTCTTAGCATGCTTTTTATGTTGCAGATCAACAATCCGCATCTTCATTTTAGTAGCAATTTTTCCACAGACCAATGGAAAATTTTCTGACTACATCTGCTAATGCAGAGATCACTGCTGCAGTATATCTATTCATGTTTAGAACAAGAAGAAAATGAAAAGAAAGATATTCTGGAAGCACAAGAACTAGGGAGCTTTACTTTAAGAACTTAAAATTATTCCTGATTTCTTTCTGACACAGTGATTTCCTGGAGCAATTTCAAAAACATCTTCTTGTTTTATTGTGATGCCCTCTATTGAAGATGTTGTTTTGTGAAAATTCAATTTGAAGTGGAGTTCAAAGCAAGGGGGAAAAGTAGATTAAATGAATGCATTTTCTCTAAATAGAAACTGTGAGTGATATGAAATTCCATTCATGATTGTTTTCCAATAAAGATCCATTAGTAAGGCAAAAAATGACAAAAAAACCGCATAGGAACACCTTAGTAACAGTGAAAAGATAGAACAATTAGGCTTTCATTGAGGAAATTCTACCTAAGACATGGAGATTCTGTTTTGCCTAACTGTGAGAGAAGCACTTCTGCTATTCATTGACTCTTCCACTTGAAATGATGGGTTCTTCATTATACAACCACAAGATATGTAAATTGAAGGAGGTGATACCAAAGAAGATAGATTTCAATGTAAATAAATTGAAAGTATTTTAAAAAAATAAGAAAATGGGCAACTCAAACAAACATCTGATTGAAAATTATCACAAAAACCATGCTGTTGCTCATTAGCATTTTTAGTTATTTTCACCATACTAAAAGGTCTCTTCAGATACATACACAGTATCCAGATTTTTATTACAATATAAAAAATGCCTCTACCTGGCCTCTATTTATACGTTCAAGTGATTTTATATATGCAAGACTAGTACAGTGTTACCTAAATTGCAGCATGGAGTATTGCCTCTATTACTATCTACTGTGTAATTTCAGGGAATACTCAACTGTGCTAAAATGCATATTTATTAGAGATCTTTGCCCTCTGCTCTTAATTGAACTGCTCTCTTAAAAATTAAATTAAAAAAACTCTGCATTCACTTTTGTTCTGCTGTAATAACAGAAGAAATTGCATTCACAGACAAGACACAGTTGACACTTTCTCCCTGTAATCAACTAATTGTGCAGTCTCTTCTGTGCTTTATGTGGTATCTTTAATAAATGAAGTAAATGAAATCTTGAGGTAATGAAATAGCAGAGACTGCTAGTGGCAGTCAGTCACAACCTGGACATAAAGATCTTCATCCTGTAGAAAACAAGTCCTGACAGGGCACTACTGAAGTGAGCATTATTGTCATACATATGGGATTCAGATCAAGTTGCAAATAAACAGTCAATATAGAAATATAAAAGTCATGTGACAATAGAAATAGTGCCTTGAGTGGTATTTGTAATCTATATATTGACTACAAATTGCTCAGGTGGAGCGAAGTGCAACCTGCTGTTCTCTCTAGAACAATTATTGGTAAATGAATTGTACGACCTGACAAATTATAATGTACAAATAGATCAGTTGTTATATTAATGGCATCAAATAGTCAAATAACATCTTATTTTTCACTTAATATTCCTCTTTTTTTTTCAGTTTGATCTTACCAGTGGAGTATTGATTTTCAGCTACTTGACTGAAGGGGATGGTCATACGGTGTTATTGCCACTTTGACATTTGCTCTGTAAGAAGGATGAGTGGTAAAGATTTCTGGTCTGAACTTTGATTAAAAGGGAGTCATATGTCAATAACAGTCACATGGTTTCAAAACAAGTAAAATCAAACTCCTAGAAGGATTAAATACTGAAATATTTAAAACAGCAGATGTCTAGCTTGATCCCTAGACACAGCTATAATTCAATGACTGAACAAAACTGAGGATAGTATGTTGGAATAAAAAGTACTGAGCAACGGTACTCAATACCTCATCAGAGGTTTCAGCTATATCGCACATTATTTATTAAACTGTCAATCTGCCATAACTACAATAGCATTAGACAGAGTTCCACAGCAACCAGCTCAGGATCATTTGGGAGTGCTGTAAGTCTTGAAATCATTAACCAGATGCTTCAGGGTAAGGCAGTGGCTGCCAGTAAAGTCAGTGATAATTCTGACTAATTCTGACTAAATACAGACATCTTTTTTCTTTTCACACCAGAGAAACTGGTAATCACCGTATGGAATAAAGTGGCAATATATTGGGAGTTTAAAATGGAAATGTCATCCATCCCTACAAGCACGATAGTGACAGTGAAAAGCACTGTTGTTTCTCTCAGGCTTTGAAAATGTCCTTGACAGAATAACAATCAGAAGAATCTGTTGAAAAGAGTCCTCCCTAAAGGTAATCTGAATAGTGAAGACCACACTGATGCAATTTTCAGCTTACAGGCAAAATCAAGATATGTTCAGAAAATAAAGTCAGAGTCTGTGTATGCTCCTTGCCTCTAACTAAATTCATTAGTATTGGGATTCCTCAAAACCATCCATAGAGGTTTCTGTTCAGGCATCTAAATGGCTGCTCATTTTAAATTTGGAAGTTTTAGCAGCAAAGGTGAAATATTTAGAACTACTTTTATTACCTAAAATAACCAAACAAGGCAGTTTTTTTGTATAGATTTAGTTTCTTGTTGTATGGGTTAAAGAACAATTATCATATCCATATATGGAAAAGCATGCTATTCATTACAAATGGTTTTTATCTCAGAAGAGTCTTATTGTTAGCAGTAAGCATGATAAACCCATTGTAAAAATCAAAATTTAAAGTCAGTTCTAATATCACAGGAATACCAAATGAGACATGGCTAGAAATGGAGTCACACAGAGGACAGCAGAAGTCATTACAGTTCCTGGGAAAAGCAGCATAGCTGGGATGAAGATATGGGTCTTTGAACCTGAGAAGTAAGTACCCTGCAATTGCTCCTACCACTTTTCTATATGTCTGAGTCTTTTTTAGAGCAGCCACATCAGATAGCCACCCACAGGCTGGCTTTGTGCTCTTGGTACAAAATGGTTAAATGCATTAAATAGTGAATCTCAAAGCTTTGCCTATAGCTGGAATCAAAGTAACGCTCCTGTGAACTGACTCCTGCACCAGACATCTGCTGCATATATCAAATAACCAACCATCCATAAGCATTTTTTTATGGACAGTTTGAATACAATGAATGGTTAAGACTGACCCATTAAACATTACTGAGACATTCTCAAGGTAAATCTTCAGTCATAGAACATCAGCCTCACACCATGAGATATAATTAAAGGTCATCTGCTATGGCAGAGAACATATGCTGATGTTATCAAACATATGGAGAAAAAAAAGAAAATTACACTGAACACAAGGCAACAAAATAAAATAGTGTAGGCATGATGCTGCATCTGTCGCATCCCTAGATGGGAGTGTGCTGCAAAAATTTAACAGAAACCCCACAAGTAAAACTACCCATGTTTTAAGTTGACAGGGGAAGTTTTTGATGGTATAGAATGTGTCATCAGTAGTAAAACACCTTATCAAAACCTGAAAAATGCTGGTATCATTGTGAACACTCTACTGGCAATATTACACTACCAAAACAAGCAAGCAAACAAGTAATTAGTTTCAAATTATATCTACTGAAATACAGTAATCCCTGAGAAGGCTTCCCACAAATCTCAAGACAATTTTCCACTGTAATTTCCTTTAAGGGAAATTACCCTGTTAGTGTGTTTCAACACCAAAAATTATGAGATTGTTTTTAACAACCACAAAGTAGACGAGCTGCATATGTAGCAGCTTTGTCATCAGTTTCACAGATGTTTGCAAATCTTAGCTGTCCCAGCTCTTTGATGGGTATTCATGTAGTCTGAGGGACTGAATTGCACTTCTCTCTGTTGTATTGGTATGACATTACGTGGTGTCAGGAAGTTATGAGGATGGGCAAATACATGAGGAAAGTGCCCTGGGAGCATAGGGGACACCATGACAGACCAAATTCGGATCTCACCAAACAGAGGTCCAGTCCCCAGTACTTGATCAAGGAGGGCAGGGAAAGATCAGTGAGTGAAACTAGGTTAGAAAAGGTCCTGGGTTGGCTGGGCAGGGTCATGGGGATGAGCACGTTGTGGGTGTCTGGGCCAGCATTGGACATGTACAGAACAACCCAGGAAAGAGCCAGGACAAAGGGCCTGAACTCCAGTACAATTCCTGCAGGAGAAATATTGGCGCACAGAGACTGCTCCCAGGCCTTGTCCCAGGCTACTTCACGGTAAAGCTGGCTCTCACCACCTGCATCCCAGCCTTGGGAGAAGGACAGAGCTTGAAAAGCCTGTTGGTACGTGGCCGCATTTCTGAACTAGATGGGACTTGAAACTTTACCTCAACATAATCCCAAATGAAATGTTACTGCTTTTGTGAAGCTTGTAGATAAGTCAATATTTGTCATTACTGGAAGCAGAAAAGAGAAGGTGTGACTGTATGATTCTATAACCCATGTCAATATAAACCAATTCTTCTTACTATTAGTCCATGCAAAAATTGTTCCCCTATCATAAGCCTGCAGAGGTCTAAACTACTGAAAGCTAGCACTGCCTCCTTCCACTAGAAATAATTTTATATTGTTGAAAATACTCATGAAGGGTAAAACAATATGAGAAAATTTGGTGTCTTGAACACAGACTGTATTAAATGTGAGAATATGACCTACATACTTCATCTAAAACACAGAATGTTTGCTCAGGTGCTTTTTAACTTTATCCAGATATAGCTGAATTGCATTTCTCAGCTACCAAGTGTACTTGCTGGGTGTGTGAAAAACATCTCCCATGTTTAGAATTGAACACACAGAGGGTCTCAGGAGTCTGTTTACCTCTGCCTTAAAGGTCCTCTTAATAGCAGGCTTTAGTTAAGAATTACAGGACCAAACTCAGTCTCACAGAGTATATGTAGTATTTTTTATTGAACAAATCTCAGATGTTCCAAATAATCCTATGTGTAGAGAAAAGGAGACTTTGAATTTTCAGTTCACTCTTAATTTAGAGATACCAAAGGAATAAAAGCAATGTTGAAAAATTGAGCCAATGCCATCCATTTTAAATTCCTTCTGCACATTTGAATTTGATGTCTCTTTGTCTTAACCCTACCAAAATATTTATATGCTGTATATAAAGTTCAATTCTGAATACAGTGGAACATCTTGTTTAGTTGTAACTGAACATAGAATCACAGACTCATTAAGGTTGGAATAGACCATAAAGACCATCAAGTCCAACCATTAACCTACTACCAACTGGTTAAGATGAAAATGGATTTCAATACTGATCAAAATCACAAAAAAAGTCAGTCTAAAATCCCTTTATTTCAATGAATAGCAAGCAGTCTTGGTATAAGGTTTTGATGATATCTAAAAATCCCATTATAAAGAAAGTAATTGCCTAATAAAAGAAACCTAGAAATTGAGACAATAGTGGAATTATCATTATATATGTATAAGAAGAGTCAAATACTTATGCCTTCTCATAAGATACCTATAGGGGTTTTTTGTGTTTTTTATCAGTCATTGAATATACAGAATGTCACCAAAGTATTAGGAAAGATTACCAGCTACTTCAGAATCAGACTATTGTTAAGTTAGGGATGATGTTGTAGAAAAGTAGTTTGTTGTCCAAAAACAAGTTACTGCACACTGCATGGAATGGGAAAGAAGCTGATTTCTGATAATGAAGTACTGCTTCTTAGATAGTCAAACCATAAATGACAGATGTCTGAGGAACATCACTTCACAACAAAATTCAGTATACAGCATCCATGATGAAATACCTCGTAGTGCAGTTCCATTGACTGGCAAACAGGTTATGAGAATTGAAGAATTTTCAACATAGAAAGAGCAGTGATTAGTCTCTCTCCTTATTGAAGTTTCTTAGTTTAAGCCCTGAATAATCAAGCAGGCCATTAAAATTGGTGGTTAATAATAACAATTTGAAAAGCTCATGTGGAAGCAGATAGTGCTTCCATGTGACTGTCTGCTTTGTATATGCCCTGGTATCAATATACTGTGAGAACAGCATATGGTTCCTTTGATGGAAAGTAATGGAAAATGACAGACTGTTTGAAGATGTTGTGGTGCCAATTTCATGAATAATGCATTAGGGTAACAGGTATATCAGTGCAGTTTAATAGTCTGCAGCCTCCAGAGATACAACATCAGCATACAGAGGAATTATCCTTGTACTAGGGCCACCTGACACTTATCTTTTTTCTCCTTGATTTATTTGATTACAACTACACTAAAATATGTCTTTAAAAAACAGTCAGAAACAAAAATGTTATCCTCTGAGTCAGAATTAATTTAGTGTGCATGTTTGCTGCAATTTAACTTTTAATAATAAGCACAAATTTCAAAATCCCCTTTCTCTGTTTTAATTGAACATAGGTTTTAGAGCTCAAAATTTTATAGTAAGAACAATTTTATGGTTGTCATGCATACACTGAAATAATTTTCTATAATGTGAAATGCCTTTATGCCATTTCAAATGATACAGCACAGTACACATATACCAAAATTGGTTTTAATTTGATTATTTTCCTATACCAAAAACAAGTCTAAGAATAAATTGAAAAAAACCCTGTCTTGCAGAATGTTGCTAAAAGATTTTGCATAAAGAATGTGCTGATTTTAATTTAATGATAATAGAAAAGCTCTGTGAAAGAGATTTACACTTAGGGACACATAATCCTCTTGGCACTCAGGTCTTACATTATGATGTCACGACTCCATAGCAATGAATATGAATTAGAATAAATGACTTGAGACACAGGATTACAGTCCCAGTACCCACACTTTTACTCAAGAAAAGATGCCTATGTTTCTGAATTAACACTTTCGTTTTCTACCTGACAAATGAGCTACAGTGATGTATGTCCCAAGTTTCAACTTTATGAATCTTTTCTGATTGCTATATCTCTGCTTCTGAAAAGACATCTTGGCAGATATCACTTTAAAAAAAATGCATGATGGATTCTTTTAGATAGCATTCTACAAGTCAAAAAGGCAGTGAGTATTTTGTATGTGTGTGGACATATGTTTATATGTATTCACATAAATACACATCCTACAAATAAGAAAAAGCAATGGTAATCTAGGATGAGTTAATGTAGGAATTATTTTTGAAATGTGAAATAAAGTGGTCTAAAAAAATCAAGTCAGTCATCACAAACAAGCTTCTATAGAACATGGCTGCTCATTAAATGAAATATTCTGTGTTATAATAATCTGTTCTGGTCCTTCCACCCTTTCTTCACTGCAGTTATAATTGCTTGTATGAATACTTCATGTTGTGCAGCTCTTAACCAGTATATGTAAAAGTCCATTGTAATAAGTTGAGGCCAAATTGCTATATTTTACATTTATAGCAATTTCAGAACATCTAGGGTTTGTAACTCTCAATTCTTAGAAGCTCAAATACTGTCATTCATTATTGGAAACATAATGTTTCTTATGATGAAAGTATTTCTTATTCATACAGTTAGTAATATTCTAGTCTTATTTTTCGTGTTCCAATGTATTATTCTTCACGAAAGTTTATCCTTCCTAAACTGGCCTTTGTACATATATTTCATTCACACCTGGGAAATTTTGAATGCAGAAAAGGTGATTTCAGTAATAATCTGCAACTTTATATTTTTTTTCCACAGATTGTATAAACATGTGGAGACCGTTCAGCTACTCAATCAGTTTGAAACCATCCTTTTATTAAAACCTCCCTTGTCAGCCCCATCTAACACTCAAGTACCCTCTATCATTTGTATGTCAGCCATTTCTGACAGAACTGTAGTTGATTTCTATTGTTATTGTTTTCTTTCTTGGCAATAAAGATTTTCTAATGCTATTTTTCTACCAAAATATTTTTCTACCACAGCACGTACAGGAGTGGTTAGCCTGGAGGACTATCTTTGTTAGCAATATTTCATACCACTTAGTTGATTCAGAATAATTGCAATATTCTTTCAAATCTGATTTTTCTATTGTATTAAGGGAACAAATCAACAAGGGACAGATTGAATTATTTCCACATCTATTGTGTTGGTTCAGTTTCTGAAATTTTAAAATGACTACAGAATTGTGTCACGTGCCTGAACTTATTCAACAGTAAGAAAAAAAAGCCTGAGTATCAATTGCATCTTCCATTGATGCTAAAGCACATAAAACTGGTGCAATGAACAGTTAGCATCAGAATAGCTGAAAAAATTTAAAGTATGATCAACTGTTCGATAACAGTTGCTTAGCACATATCCTCCATATACTGTGCATGAATATCAGAAGAAAGAAACAAGAATGCAAAACATAGGTCAGAGTGTTCATGGGACCGCAGAGCTTAATACAAGGAATTCTGCCAGGTCAGACTGAAGCATGGGGTCAAAAGCTAAAATTGCCAATCTGGAGTTTGAGATAAGAGAAAACAGTTTTCCTAGGGCAACCTTACATCAATTATAAGCTACTTTAAAAATATTGTTATGTGGAGCTTTACTGTTGAAACTCTATTTTCTTGTTGGTTTAGAATGACCAGCAACAAGATAGAAAATTCTATGCACAGTGGACTTCATTTGAAATCCCCTGCAAAAAGTCACACACCCACCTATAACAAAGTTATATTAAGTTTCAGGCATAAATAACAGCAGAGAAGAATGTAGATGTCTTCTGACAGAAGAATTACGAACCTATTCCCTTCTGTTAATGACTACTGAGGTGTGCAATATCACACAGACCACTTGTCATGATGTGGACATTGCTGATTCACATTGACAGCCTGGGCCTACCTCAAAGATTGCCATTCTTTGGTTACAAGTTCACAAACTATCAAGGGGGATTCTTCAGCTCCACGTCTCTGCATGGAAGCCTGTATGCAGAGACCAGAAGGAAGTTGATGACATAACCACCAGAGCTGGTACAGGCATTGGTAATTCTAAACTTGTGTCAATACATTGCAAGCATCAATGATTCATTGCCAACCAAACAGTGGTCAGAACAACTGCAGGAACTTTATATGCCCTATTGCTGTGGGAGGGCTAAAACAGCCCTTTGCACTGCCCTTGGCGGTTCTGAAGGCAGATGTGGCAGGAGTGTATGGAGAAGCATTAATTTCCCACAGCAGGCCAGCATGGAATTGTCCAGCAAAGCCGAGTGACCAGCTGGCTCTAGTAGCTCTTCTATGTGTTAACACACAACCATCTGACATTTTCTCACCTGGGTAATTCAATAGCCCAACAGAAACTGGAAATATTGTTATCTGCTCTGCTCAACATCCTTATTTAGTTTTACCTTATCTTAATGTACTTTTTGTCTTTACCTTCTCACTTCTGGGTGCAAGGGTAGTCAGAGTGTAGATGGCCTGAATATCTTAGCTTTCAATGTGTCCTACAGCAGGGAGGAGACTGGATGGGAAGAGCAGGGCAGCCCTTCCTTTAACACCAGGAAAATATGTGGTAAGATGAAAAGTCTTAAAGATCCATGAAGAAACAATGAACTGCTCTGTTGCTTGTACAACAGCCTCTCCACAGCCCTCTGACTCTCAGGAGCAAAGATTCCTGTAAGGACTGCAGACATAGACTCTTTCTTTTGTTGACTATTTCCAGGGATGACTGATTGAATAGGAACTGTGAATAGTATGATTCATCATCTGATGAATATCCCTTATGCTTTCCTTCTCACTGTGGCATAGAGGCCACAGCTGCAGGGGCTGCACAAGAAGGTTGAGCTGCCAAAGATATTCCAGCAAAGAGAGGATTTAATGAGGCTGGGTTATGTAATGTGAAGGAGAGGAGTGCCAAAGAAAGATGACTGAGATGCCCTGTGGAAATGTCACTGTCTCACTAGTCTTCACCAGTTGAAGAGGGAGCAAAGAGTTCCTGCCAGAGCAGTGGGAAAGGCCTTTGAGTACCGTAATCTGTCATGCTGGAGAAGGGGAGAACCTTAATTCCTCTTTTATCCTCAGCATCCAACACCAATGTTGAACAAACTGGTTCTAGTTGGCTAAAAGCTATGAACTGGGATTCCGGCACAATTTGAATCAAGTTATGTTGGTGTCTTCTTAATCTATCCCAAAGTTATATACAAATACTGGAAAGCCAAACACTTAGCAGAAGGGGCCTTTTTAACCAGAATAGAAAAAGTCATTGATAGGGCCCAGGGTTCTGGACAGCCTAGGGGGAAAGCCAACCTTGCCTTGCAGTATGCACCCCCTCAACAGGATGCAAGTGTTGTGGATGGGTGTTGTGACTACTTTCTTCCCTTTTAAATGAGCCCAGCTGCACACCAGCAATCAGGAGCTGATACATTAAGGACAATGGTGCAATGACTAGTGGCCCAGGGAAGCAACTGTGGTTTTCCTTTGCCATTGGGAACATCTTTTCCTTAAACTAGAAATAGCTTTGTTCTCCTTTCTTTTCACACCTGCCAGAAGAATGTTGAAATCCTACATACAAAAAAATCTTTCAGATTTTTCTTAACATGGCATGACAAGAATGATAATTTCCTTAAGATATTTTCAGTTCTCTGAAAATGAAAACTGAAGTTTATCTGGTTTTTATTGTTTGGTGTTTGATAAGGCTTTTTTTGAGGGGGGAGAGATAAGTAGAAACAAAATAGGAATAAATTAAAACAGAAAGGAAAAACAGAATTGAAGTTGGAATATATATATATAGGAAACAATTTTTCTTAGTGTTTTTGTTTCACCAATAAGCAATTTATTAAAAGATTTCTTTCTATGGACACATCTTGATAGACTAGACCAAGCAATTGTGGTTTCAACATTTGGGAGGGAAAAAAAAAAAAGAACAAAAGAAAAATAAAATGTTTATGACCCTAGCCTCCTTTTCTCTTCTCCTAATACCCAAATTTAGTCTTATTAGAGGGTCTCTGTACTTTTACTTACACATAACCTCATTAGTGAGTTCATTGTTGTATAATTTATACACTTTGACTTGGAATTACACAAGATTTGTTAATAATGAAGATGTCAAAAATTGGGAGAATTTTCCTAACCTCTGGAAAATATTTTTAAGAGAAGCAGGTAATTTATTTCAGGATTATGTGGTGATAACAACACTAGAAAAGAGAAAGCAGACAGGATGAAACAAGACACAGAAATGGATGTAACAGGATAACATGAAGAGGCAAGTTAGTTTTCAACTTTAGAAATATGAAGGAGGAAGATAATAGGGAAAGGTAAGAGACAGTGCAGAAATTGTGATTGAAGAGATGTGTGGATTGCAATTAGTGAATGGTAATTAAGGTGATGAAAGACTGCCTGTATGTATTTAACACAGTCATGAAAACTATACACTAAAATTTTGCATGGGTTGAAGTATAGCTAAGGGCAATTGAGAACATGTACAATAATTTGTCAAACAAGGACAGAGAGGAAAAGATGTAAAGTACACATGCAAGAAATCCTTTGGTGTAAAAGAGTTTACCAATGGCTCTTCTACTACAACGACTGGTCCAGGAAAAATCTGGCACAATATGACCATAATTTGCAAGGAAAGCATGAAGCCTTATTTGGCCAGACCTATTAATTAATCATTACAAATCGATTCCTGTAAATAATATAATTCTCCCCTTACTTTTTGGAAAGCAGAACAGCTCAGAGCACAAAAATGCACTAGCTGCATATTTTGAAATTATCATACTAGAGGTGAAAAAAAAAGCTGAAATTAATATTTGGAGTTAGTGGTTGGACTTTGTGGTTTGTTTGCTTAGGGTTTTTTGGGGAGGTGGTGAGGGGTTTTGTTTGTTCAGGGTTTTTTTGGATTTGTTTGTTTGTTTGTTTTTTCTCACAGGAGTTGTAGTTATAATCTTGTCTTTGGGTACCAGTGAACATTTATCTAGAAAAAAAACACTAGGTGGAAAAAAACTTTGATTACATAAATGCTTCAATTTTTAACACTGTTAATTTATAGTATAAACAGGATATTGCCATCACAGAATCACTGAATCATGGAACATGCTGAGTTGGAATGGACCCATCAGGACCATCAAGTTTCACTCCTGGCCCTGTGCAGGACAGGCTCAGAGTCACACCATGTGCCTGAGAGTGCTGCTTAAACTCTTCTTGTGCTGTGTCAGGCTTATTGCTGCGACCACTTCCTTGGGGAGCCTGGTCCAGGGCCCAACCACCCCATGGGTGAAAAAACCTTACCTAATACCTAAATTAAACCTCCTCACTCAGCTTTATGCTGAGATGTATGCATGTAATCCTGGAGTTTTTTCTTTTTTTTTTTTCTAAGTCAAAAACTGCTTGACAAAAAAGATTAAACACTCCAAGTTAGTTTTGCCTCTAAATCACAAACTGCTTTTTTTTTTTTTTTTTTAATTTCTATTGTGAAAAATTCTCCCCACTCTAGATGCTGTCTTCTATTACAAAGAGCATTGAAGAAAACTCAGGGCAATTAAAAAGCCAAGATCAATCAGTAAATACCTGATATCTCATATTTTGCTTCCTGTCCTTTGATAAGGTTTCACATGCATTAGCTTGCTGCAATGGAGATCAATGCCACCTGAGTTGCCATTCTGAAACCACTGCCATTATATTGGGACATGTGATCCATGAGATCTATTTTGGCTGAAGAAATAGAAGATCTGGAGGGCAAACAAGAATTTAGGTTTTTCTCGTTTTTTCAGAAAGATTAAACCTTTTCACATTGATTTTATGTATGCAGGATACTCAATGCAACCTGATGGAAATTCATATCCTCTCTTATCAGTTTTCTATATTAGAATCCACCTCTCTAGGGGTTCCAACTTCAATACAATTCTCTGTGGATCTCAGACCTTTTCAGATCCTCAGACTCGTTGTGGAAGTCCTGTACTTGCAGGATCCTCATTTATCTGTTTGTTTGTTTAATAATTAAAAATGAACTGCTCATTCCTGCATTCCTGCACAGAATGTTCATTTAGCATGCTTAATTACATAATACAGATATGCACTATGACTTAAAGAGGAAAAAATTACCAAAACTCAAGACAGAACAATTTATCTTTAGGTGAATATTAGAAAAGGAAAAAAAAAAAATAGCGAATTTAGGGAAAAAAAAAAAAACACAACAAAAAACCACAACCAAACAAAAAAGCTGTTTTAATGTACTTCAATGAAAAAAGAGGGAATTAGAAGTCTATTTTATTCTGTCTCAGTTTATCTCTTTGTATTATTATCTGTATTTACAAGTCCCTCTGTTGTGAAAGGTCTGTTAGGAAATAACAATTTCAAAACCACTTCAGCAGCTAATTTTCTAAGCTTGCCTAAGGACTTTAACACCACTTTATAATATGAAGTAGGGTATAGAGCTAAAATAGTAAAGAAATATTTCTGACCAAACAACAGAAAAGTTGACAAAATATTAACACAAACTTGTGTTTGTATTAATAACCACTGCTATTACTGCTACATTTGTGTTGACTCAGTAAAAATAGCTATTACTTTCAGCATTATATCTGATTAATTTATGGTCACAATTCTGTTTGCGGTACAAGAAACACAGTTTATGTACTCCAGCACTTAAATCCATGGGTAGCGCTATCGGTAAATATGAGCCATTAAACTCCAAAGTTATTCTACAGATTTTTTTTTCCATTGTAATTCTAATACCTACAAATGTGTAAGCACAAGGACAGTGCTGTTTGTCAAAAATGTAAACAGATATTGATTGTCTTGCACGAAAATTTGCATATGTTGAATCATCATAATAAAGATAGTCAACAAATACAATATAATTTATCCTTAAACTACAGACTCACAATTTGTTGTTAACCAGTTTTACATACAAGGAATAAATCCTTTCCATTTATGTTCACTCCATTAAAACAATACCGCTTTAGCAGGTAGCAACTCTGAAAACTAGTAGAGTAGAACTCATTTCATATTTTCATTTCTGGATTACCTAATATTTATTCTTGATGTTGACAATCCATATTGTGTTATCATATTAAAATATTTAACCGTGGGTATACGTAAGCTATTACACAAATACATGAGTATAATCATTCAATCAAAAATGCCAAGGATGAGTTTCACTGAATAGTTTATAACCCATAATATAGTCAGCATTAACCTAAAATTTCATAAAGTGTTACATACTTAATGAGACAGAATTTCTCCTGAAATAAAATTAAGTAATATTTAGATATTGCTTTATGATTAGTTCTATCATTATCAGCATACATCACAGATTTTGGCTGTAAATAGGTGAATTAAATGAAAAATAAATAATGACTTAGGTTTTCTATGAATACAAAGTTAAGATGTGGAAACCTTCAATTCTCTAAAGCATATTTAGGACAGCTGTAATTATTTGTTCAGTTGTTTTTTTTTGTTTAATTCTTTCATCTTTAACTACATATAACAAAAATTTAAGGAATTATATGTACTCCCACAATAGTATGTATTACATGTTGGGGTTTTTTAAATTATTATTTTAAAAATGATATAAATTCCCTGTCTTTAATGCCACTATCTTGCAACCTTTTTTCCAAGTATTATTCATCTCTTTCAAGTAAGTGCAAAATGCTGTTCCTACTGGACAATATATAGCTGCAGTAATAATTGAATGTAAAATGCAGTTCATATTTTTAGTTAAAAAATTGACTAAATTTGAATTGATGGTTTTTTGGTATGCAGCTGCACCCAGAAATATAAAGCAGTTCTCAGTATAAATCTTGAAAAGAATGAATACTGTCACAGCTGGGATTAAATTAGAACACTGCTTAATAAAACATCAGAGATGTTGTTACAGCTGCCTCAAAATGGCACCATCCAGTGAAGTTCACTTCCAAAAAATTTATTTGCTGCTTTTAAGTACAATCTCTCACTATCAGCTTTTTTCCTCCTGCAAACAAAACATGTAAAATATCAAGAAATAAGAATTACAGATTACTGTGAATATCATCTTTCTGTTTAATTGCAATTCCAAATTCTCTAACAACTATATATCTCAATGGTTTTGTTTGCTTTCATGCAGTAGAAAAGAAACTACCAGCAGTGCTGAATATCAAATGCAATACCTACTCCAAATAAATCTAAATAGTGTAGAGTGGGTGGCAAGTAACAGTCTTTTTCTCCCATAGCCAAAGATCAATTTGCTGCTGAGGAAACATTTTGCATACTGTAAGATTCACAGTTTAAGTTCTTTTATTTTCCACAGTCTGACAACAAACTCCCCTCTTGTACTCCCTGTTTATTTTGGGTTGTTTTTTAACATGTAATTAATTTGCAACACTTGAAAATGTACCTAGAATGCACTTTGAGTTAATTTCTCATTCATTATCTACCACATGTTCAACACTAAATTGCTGTTGGTCCATTCCCTAGAATATGTTTCATATATATTATGGAAAGTTATTTTTAAATCTGTTTCTGGATAATATGGATTTATTTGATCTAGAAGGTACTTCATCCTGAAGCACATATGTAGTTTGGGGTTTTTTTAGTAGTTATGATTTTATTTAAAAAAACCATGACCAAAAAAAAAAAAACACCCAAACCAAACCCAAAAAAGTCAAACAAACAAACAAACCACTAAAAAACAGGCAAATCCCCCAATAAAGGTAGCATTTGTCTATTCAGTGCTTTATAATGATGACCTGATAATTCATCTCTTCAGGCCACTGTCAGAATTAAATAAGTATGTTGAGATGCATTTGATAAAGGTATTTGAAAGCCAAGAAATTGCAAAATATTAAATGTAAATAATAATATTTCCAATTTTAAAAAGTTAAGTCAACTTCACACTTGTTTGTGACATTATAGTCATACGATTGCTTCTTTCCTCATTGAAAAAGAATTATATTTTTGGTTCAGTTTTTAAATACTTAAAAATTGGGAAAAAAGTGAATGCAGAATCCATTATTTGTTTTTCCTTTCAAATTCATAGGCACTGTGATAACTTTTAAAAAATAGTAGTAATTGCAACAAAACTGGTCAGAGGTGCATTTATAGCCTATTTTCCAAATGAAAAGGAAATGCCAATTATAGAGAAATATGCAATCTGATTTTTCAATACCTGAGTGTGCTACACTGCAAGGGTTCCATTAATAAAACTACATTAGCTAATACAATTTAAATGCCCAAAGAAATGACAACTAAATTGTATTAAATGTAAGTTAAATGACATTATTCTCATTTTGTCATGTTATACATTTTAAAGTGTACTAGCATAAACTGAACATTTGCTAAGCTACTATTCATGCAAATTTCAACATTTTTACATGGAAAGTCAAATTCTGGATTACTAGAAGGAGCTCTTGGGGATTTACACTTAATAGGCACATTTGATGCCATCATTATGTTTACTATACCTTTAGTATAATCCTAGTCACTATAATTTAATGTCAATTATCACCTTTGTCTAGAATAGACTTTAGGATAAAAAAAATAAAATAATAGACTGGTTTAACTTTCACTTTAAGACACCCTTGCATTCAACACCAGAACAAATGAGCAATTGTAATTATGTATAATGTGAGGGTTTGTAATGAACAGCAGTTGTCAGAAGTATTGTAAATAACTTGTTTTTATATGAAAGCTGTATGGCATATTTTTCCTTACCTGTCATCCATACTCTGCCCCAACACCTTTCCTTAACCTTCACTGAGAAATGAGACACATGTGTACAAAAAACATATATGTATGTGTGTCTGTGCACACAATATACACAGGCACACACACACACAGAGCTCCAAATCTTCCTTTTTAGCATTTTAGTGTAACATTGTGCATCAATGTGCCTAAACCTGTTATACTTCAGGCTGCGTGCCACCAAGCTTAACATCTACTTTTATGATTATATTAGGATAGGACATGACAGACATTTAAAAAATAATTTCAACACTTCATTGCTTTGGTACTACATGGTTTCATTTGCAGCCTTAACACTACCCTTTTATCTTACAATTTTTTATCATTCTCATTGAGACATTCTATGTTGCACTATGACACGAAATTACTCACACATTTACGCTAGATGCAAAAGAGGGAAAAGAGGAAACTTTATTTCTGACCTCACGATATGTAGCATTCCAAAAGTACATTGGATTGGAAAATTAAATTGCTGCCTCTCTAACCACACTGATCAAACTAACAGTCTATCAATTCTCTCCTCCAAAAAAAAAGAATGCAAAACAATCATTATTTACATGACAGTGCATGAGAAACTCCAGTAGAATTATGTAAACATCAAAAGCCATAGAAAACTTTAAAAAACTTTCAGAACTTTTAAAAGAACAGGGCGACAGTTCTATGATAGCATTTTTGAATCCTTTAATTCCAGACCATTCCCTCCAACAGTTTACCTACTCTCTCTAAAGGCCAGGTCTCCTACTGAGAAATAATTTATTTCCTTTACCCAAAATAGATTTCTTAATATTGCCAATATTCCCCCTTGGTGTGGTCAGGGAGTAGGAAAATGGAACTATTTCAGTGAGTCTCCTAGTGTCTAATAATTAATTAGAAACACCATGAAAAATGTTAAGGCTAATGAAGCTTTACAGGAAAGGTGAACTGAAGATACAAAAAAAGAAAAAAAACATGCATGTTACAGAATCCATCACTGCAGGTTTTACACTGAAAACATAAGGCAGAGTTCAAACTGAAGTAATAAAATTATGATGGCTAAAGGTGAAAGAATGGCTAGCATTGCAAGAGTCAAGTACATTCTTAAATATGGGAAAAGAACTGAAAACCTTAAAAACATTAAAAATGGTCTCTTCTCAGATGGAGAACAAACTGATGCAAATTGAGCCATCTCATACTGCTCTTGATTTTTTCTTTCTGTTCTCATTCTGTTATCATCTTTTCCCGCTGTGATCACAACAGAAGCTAACAGAAAGAAATGTGACCTATCCACCAGGTAATAAGTATATTTCAATCCCAGACAGATTATATGGCACACAATAGAGTTACAGTCAAGTGGTCTTTAGAAATTTAATGAAAGAATGGAAGTGATTTTCCATATAAGAAGGAAAGTATTACATTGGAGAAACAATAAAATAAATTGCAGTAATTGCAATATGAGCATAATAATAAGCTTCAGTTTTACCATTGTGTTTAAGTTGTCCATCTAAAACTACTACATCCATCTAAATACCAAAAAAGAAAAAATAAATATTGAAAAAAATGAGTAAGAACATATGTGTAGGATTTCTATAATTGTCTCATGATGTAAGAGCAAAAATTCAGGCAGAAGGAGAAATTAAGTGCTAAAACAGTTCATTACTGAAGAAAATAAACTCTTTGACTGTATATAACACATAATAACAAAACAGCTTTTCCTAAAATGTTCAGTGTAACATAGTCATCAACCATGAAATAAGCTGATCTGATAAGGCATGACATGGTTTAAAAAAAAACCAAACTCCCCCAAAACTTTTATCGTTAAAAAAAATGTGATACATATTTTAGGAAATATCTTGTTAAGCATTGAAGAATTATATAATTATACATCTTGAGGAGGACAAAAATATGAATTTCAGGATATTCTGGTTAATGTTATCTCCTCAGTTTCAGATACTCATTAGCCTCAAAGAAGTCAAAGGCAGAAAGATTATTAAATTATCTTATTTTAACACAGGGTACCTGTAAGTTTTATATTAGGAAAACCCTCTTGAATTCATATGTAGTGTGAAATATTTATGTGGTTGTATCTTCTCTATGAAGCTATCCCAGAGGCACATTTACCTTTTGTTTCTCCAATGCTGTCTCTCCTTCTGATTAACACTTTTTTTCAAATTAAAAAAAATCCAAAATTAGAAAAAGTTATAGGCTTTATTATTATTATTTATATTATAGGTATGTTTTAATTATAACAAATTTGGGTTATAGCCTTGAAAAAAATTGAGGCTAACAAAAAATTAACTACAGCTATCTGCTGAGTTTTTGTCATACTTCCATTTTTTAAATTCACATAAATATTTGTATTTAAAAATTAACATTAAAATAATACGCAAGATAAAAAAAAAAAGCTATACAAGAGAGGAACTGATTAAAGATGTCTCTAGTTTCTGAAGGTGATATTTTCCAGCTATGGGGAATTCCCAGGGAATCAATGGAAGCCTCCTCTAGAACTCCTTTGAATGTTAATCTGAGCAGGACTTGAAGAGCATGTGTGAAGCATTCAAAGATTACTTCAAGAACACGTATTCAGTTATCTCATTTTACTAATTTTTAATGGAAGACATGACTCCCCGTTTAAAGAAAAATATTTGCGCCAGAACTGAGCCTGAACTACATTTGGCACTAATATTAAATATTAATATTAAACCCTGAGATATTATTCATATGAGTGAGTTGTTATTCAACAGGAAAAAGGATCTTGGTATAAGTCTTCATTAAGAAACACAAAATCAAAAATTACTTACATCATAACTCTTACCCCTTCAGCTTTAGACTTTCAGGGAAATGAAATGCTCCCTGTGTCTAGATCTACTGCATGTCTGGGCTTGCTGCATGACAGAAAAGTCGAATCAGGCAGAAGTTTTCAAAAGCTGTTATAGTTCCTACCTATGGTTTGTATCTAGATTTGTCATGGAAACCAAAGAAGTATAGGTGAGGGGAAAGCTATTTAACAGCTATGTTAAATTTAAATGCATTATGTCAGGTCAGCTGCCCTAGGATGGTGTATACTTTTGAGATGTGGTTAGATTGAAGTCTAGAAAGAGAAATGAGAAAATTTATTCTCATTTTTATTGAAAGCCACATAATGTTCTCAATCTCTAAAAAAAAATTATAAGATAGAATCATAGGATCACAGAATGGTTTGTATTGCAAGGGGTATTTGAAATCATCTATTCCAACCCCCTGGCCATAGAAAATAACAACTTTGATAAAATCAGGTTCCTCAAAGCCGTATTCAACCTGATCTTGAACATTTCAAACCATGAGACAGCTACAGTTTCTCTGGGCAACATGTTCCATTGCCTCACTGTCACTACAGGCCCTGGTAAAAGGTCGTTCTCCGTCTTTCTTGTAAGCTCCTTATACATAGTGAAAACCTTGTAATTTCCCTAGAGCCTTCCCTCCTCCTGACTGAGCCTCAGCTCTCTCAGCCTGTCCTCACAGGAGAGGTGTTCCAGCAGTCTGATCATTATTGTGTGATCCTCTGGACTTGTTCTCACCACATTGTGTCCTATTTGTTGTCACACTTCTTTTTATGTAGCCCAGGACACGGGTGGCTTTCTGGACTGCAAGCATATATTGACAGATCAATTGCAATTTTTCATCCACCAATATCCCAAAGGTCTTCTCCACAGGGCTGTTCCAAAGATGTTTAATTTGTGCTGATATTGCAAATTGCCCCAGTGCAGGTGTAGGATTTTGTACTTGGTCTTGTTGAACTTAATAAAATCAGCATGGCTCACTCTTCAAACATGATAATGTCCCCCAAAAAAACATAACTTTCCTTCTAGCATGCCAGTTTCCTTCTAGTCAATCAATTTGGTTCTACTTTGGTACTGAGGTGATACACACTCAATCTATGCTACTGGTGAAGATATTAAATAGTTCTGTCCCCAATACAGATCTATGAGGGGGTAAGTAATACATGGTAATGTGTTACTAATTCCACTTGGTCATTGAGCTTGTTCACTGTAACTCTTCAGGTATGGCCATCCAGCCAATTCCTTATTTTTCTAATAGTCCATCT
Organism: Lonchura striata; assembly: GCF_050655825.1. Taxonomy (NCBI): domain Eukaryota; kingdom Metazoa; phylum Chordata; class Aves; order Passeriformes; family Estrildidae; genus Lonchura; species Lonchura striata. The sequence continues at coordinate 102,967,677 of NC_140704.1, forward strand.
ATCAAGAACACACCTCTCCAATTTACTTCCAAGAATGCTGTGAGGGTCTGTATCAAAGACTTTCAGATGGTAGGAGTCAGCTGTAGCCCTTCTCTTTTCTATTGTTGTAGTTACAATACTACAGAAGGCTGGGGCAGGTATAATTTACCCTTGGTGAAATTGTCTTTCATCATCTCCCTATTTTCCACGTCTTCCACCAGATTTTATTCTTATCAGTACAACTTAATGGTGTGAGATCATAGCTTTCCTTTGGTCACATACAGTTAATACAGAGATTACTGAAAATAGTCACAGAATATACTGACTTGAAAGGGACCCACAAGGACCATTGAGTCCAACTCTCAGCTTTTCATAGAACTATCCCAAAGAGTCCAACTATGTATCTGAGAGCATTGTCCAAACAATGCTTGAACTGAGTCAGGCTTGGTGTTGTGACCACTTCCCTGGGGACCCTGTTCCAGTGCCCAATCACTCTCTTGGCTTTTCCTGATATCCAACCTAAACCTCCCTTGACACAGCTTTAAGCCATTTCCTTGGGTCCTGTCACTGGATACCACAGAGATCAGTGCCTGCCCCTCCTCTTCACTTCATGAGGAAGTTGCAGACTGTAAAGAGGTCTCCCCTCAGTTTCCTCCTCTCCAGGCTGAACAGACCAAATGATGGTAAAAAAAAGGTTTTGACATAAAGTATACAAAATTGTCTGTTAATTTTTTTTAATGTACACAAAGTAAGGAGTGCAGAATTAGGGAGCTTTTAATCTTACTGTTTAAACATTTCTGTTTTCTGTTAATGACATTATAGATTTTAATTTCTTTTATTTGGAAATATTTCAAAAATTCCTTTCAATATTGTTCATAGTTTTAGGGATTTTGTTTTTTAATTATAAAATATAGGAGTTTGTTGTACATTTTTAATATACATACACAGGAAAATGTTCATCAACTGTTAGTATTATCAGAAAACCTACACAGAGATTTAGGTAATTAAAAAAGCATATTTAACTCATAGTGACTCAGGTGAGGAGAGGATAATCACCCTGACAATTGATTTTGTTTTGCTTTGTGTGTAATAGAAAGAATAAGTACTTGTTTTAACTGTTTTTCTTTCTATTCAGAAGATTTAACAAGAACACCCATGAAAGTCCAAGACTTCCTGCATAGGTAAAACTGTCTATGTGCTGTACCATTATATAGCTAAACATTAAAAGACAGAGAGATGTCAGACATGATCAACATATACCCATGCTTCAAAAATTACTGCAGAAGTCTACAGAAGTTCTGTATCAGATACAAAATAAAGTAATACTTCTGAGCAATGAAGACTCAGACTTGTAGTGATTGCAATGTTGAAAGTTGCTTGGACTGCTTATATATTTTCAATGTACAGAGTTTTCTATAGAGTTCCTAGGTGATGATAGGAACCAATATATTTTTTGTCAGTTGTCAAGTAAGATGAAAACTCTATGCCTGTGATGGGAAATATTTTTTGGGAGTCCATATGGTCTGGTTCAGTTAACATATTCCAAACTTAATTTCCTTTAACTCTCATGAGTTGATAGACTCATAATTGCAGGCACACTGTAAAGCACTTATGAGGATTTACACTGGCTCTGAAAAAGCTCTCAAAAGATTTTCACCTATTCAAGGTGAAAGGCTAAGGCTGTCATGAATATATTCAGTCCTCAATAGTTACATCTCTGCCATTACAATAGTGAGTTAGGCACCTCTTGAGGAAATTCAGGGAGAGTAATAGAACCCTCCTACTACTGGGAAAGAAGTCCCCAGAAGGGATCTTCTGGGTGTTAGTCCTTATATTTAGTGTTGACAATGTGATTTCACATTTTATTTTCAGGTTTTGTACAAGAAGATTTGGGGTTTTAAGAGTCTTAGTCAGCTGGAATGACCTGCATCCCCATATGTGATATCATATGTGAAATATATTGCAAGTTTTTTTGCATTAGTAATCTTACTCTAGGATGTATGAATGACTCAGTCTATCTACTTGAATAATCTCTAGCAGAATACTAATTAAGTTTTTTTCTTCTAAATGCCAGTCATCTGTGAATCACTATATCAGTCCCTTTTACACAAGCTTGGGTTATGAACCAAAGGCCATTGAATAATGAGCACTTTATCTGGGGAAAAAAAAGCTGGAATGAAATTTTGCTTTTCCATATTAATTTTGCACTCTTCTTCTTCCAGTAAGAGTGTTTTAAATAATTCAATTTGGTTTAGTTTCAACCCTTTGATGTTTTTATGTTAGTTTTATTATAAGTAGTAACTTCTCTTCAACCCAGTATCCTTTTTGAGTCACTTTTTTGGTCTTAGATACTTTTATAGGACATGGTAAATGAAATGGTATTGAAACAATTCTTTTGTAATTATTTTTATTTATTATAAAATTGTAATTATTTTTATTTATTTAAGAATTATAATAATCTATAACTTTTGGATTATTGGGTTAGAGGATAAAGCAAGTAGGTGATTATTTATTTTTGGAAGCCAATTTTTATTCTCCCTATAAAAATTACTTCCTCTAGCAGAAGACTGTGCTGAGAGAACACAGTATCAAGAATAACTCCTGTAGCAGTTATTTTTGGTATAGTATTTGCCCTACCTCTGTCACCTATTCACTTCACTTGCAAAATGAACATAGCTGAGTCTTTAAAATCACATCTGTCCATTAAAGAATGAGTCCTTCGGAACTGTACTATCTCCTCTGCAGAAACCTGAGATATAAAGGGAAAGTGACAGGTATGCTGCCCTGGAGAAAAAGATATGTTCTGACAGTATAAGTAGGTAAAAAATATAAAATTTTCCTCTATCGTACTTTTAAATTTACTTACTGTTATTGTTCTACTTTACTGATTCAGTTTATTAAATAAACACAAGATGAAAAATGAAAATTATTTTTGGAATTGTGTAATACAGAAGATTCTTATAAAGATATATGCAATCTATCCCTGAAGTTTTTGGGAATGGTGCAGTATTTAACTTAAATAATCAGCTGTAAGATTTTAATGAATGCAAATTTCTAGTTAATCTTGGATAACCATAACATTGTCTGTCTGATAAGTAAGTTTTGCTATTTCTTCACACAGTTGTACTTCCCATAGTCATCACTTAGTACTGCTTGTGTCTGTTTTAAGATATATATTACTCAAACAGTTAATGTTACCTACCGTCTGTATATATTTCCTATCAACCCTGTCCGTGATGGTGTTTCAATGGTAGTGGGGGCCTAGCAAGTTTCATTTAAAAACCTACTTACAAACCTAAATGCCAATGGGTATATAAGCAATTGGTAGGTAATTGACACCTTTATGTTCCATAGCCATTTAGTGTGGAAGATTACAAATATTTTTTTTTCTCATTTTGTTGCTATTAAAATGACTGAAAATGGATCTTGTTCTTTGAAACATAAACTCCGTTCTAGAAAATACCATTACCAAAAATTATTTATCATTACATTCAGTTGTACAGAATAATTCAAAACGCTTTGTATATAAAGTGATATTGTCCAAATGCCATGGCTTTTTGAAACATTTTCTCCATGAAGAATACTTTAATACGATATTGATATGCAATTCTTCATAGTGACCTTGTTTTTCTTAATATCACATCCATGGAAAAAAATCAGGCAGAAACACAGTGCCAAATAGAAGAAAAAGATAAAAGCGAGTCTACCAGTGCCTTATTGTGCTCAAAATTACAATACCTGTTTCTATTTTTTTTTTTTTTTTTTTTGCTGAGTAATAAATCTACCAGACTCTTAGGCTTTTTTTTTTTTTTTTTTTTTTTAAGAAGTGTTCCTTCATTTCTTTAACTCAAAGGTTCTGTGCTTGACAAAGGTACTTAGCCAGTGATCACAAGAAAAGATGGTTTTGTCTGGACACTTGGAATTCTATCTGAAATAAATAGAAAACAATGCCAAGTATCTAACATGTAGCCTCATGAGCTGAAGTAGCCTCAGACATAAGAAAGAATTTGAGGAGGAGTCTTATAGCTCAGTTTAGAGTCCTAATTACTGCATTATCAGCAAATGAAGAGCATTCTTCCATTATTTTGAGAGCAAAAACCATAATGATAATATGTTTGTGTTCATTTTGCCAGTTTTTAAAATCTTTCTACCAACCATCCAACTTATAATTAGACCTTGGAGGCTCTCACTGTAAGTCAAGAATCATGACTTTTTCAATTTCTTTGACAATGAATAAAGGCACAATTCATTAATTTATTATTTTTGCTATTACATTATTATTTCAGGGAGCTTCTTTTTCACATACCTCTGAAGGTTTTCTGCTTCTGTTTTCTTTAGGAAAGAATTTATGGCTTTATGCCTTCTGAAAGTTTTTCTCTAGCTCTGCATTTGGACTGCCTTTTATATTTAACCTGCTAGAATTTTTTGCTCCTTTCATTTTCTTCAGCTGCACACAATTTCACTTTCCTGAATGATGTCTTCTTGCATTAAATATTTCTCTATGACTCAGCAATTTAATAATGCCAACTTTCTTATGCATTATTTTGAACTCCCTAGGCTTTTTTGTATGCAGTTCATCTCTTTGAATTTGCACATAAAGTCTTGGATTTCTTGGCTCTTGTTACTTCTACAAGGACATTAGATGCAAGTGCACAGTAATTTCTATACTTTATAGTTTTTTGATGGCAACATTTAAAATAGTTTCCAACTCTGTTAAGTAATGAGCTCTTCTAATTTTATTTTTATATTTTCTAACTAGCTACTTTATTTTTATTTATCATGATATATGTACATAACAGGAGTGCAAAAGTACTGCATAAAAAAGTTAATGGTCACTAACTATTGTCAAATACTACTATGCAAAATTCTACTATCTTCAGTTTATACAATGAAAATGTTTTGTATTTAAAATTCCTCCTTAAAACAATGATAAACCTGATGAATATACCATTTGAAAATCCTCCCTTCAAAACCTGAAATTAAAAAATGTATAAAACACACAAATGTATTGTCTTACCTGCCTATGAGTTTTCAGCTACCTTCTACAGGAATTGATCATATGCTTTTTGTTTTCAAAATTACTTTTAAAAACATTCCCAGAAGAGTAGCATTCTACAGTTTTTTTCCTTGAAAAAGGAAATTATGGTGCACACTTATCATTTACTCTGGGAATCAGATTCTATCACTGTTCACAGACCCTCCAGGAATTCCAAGCCCATTTTGTTCCCTTTGGGACAGAGAGCTCCAGTGTCAAGCATCATCTGATACTCAAGTAACTGTCACGGCAGGGAAGGATATGTTTAGGGAGAACGGAATGACATTGGAGCACTGGCACAAACAGCCTAAACCTGCTGTGGACAGTTTACTGTTATTGATGTCAAAGAAATCTTTTCTAATGCTGTTTTAAACCATCACACAATGAGTTAAAGTTGTGACAATCAATATTATTAGGACCATTGATACAATTAAGACTGAGAGGAATGCAAGTAGACTAAGCACGAGCAAAACAGAAGAAGGGAAAGCTCACTTGCCACATAGGGAAAGTGTGACACCTTAAAAAATTGATTTTACCCACTAGTGGGATGGGGGAGGAAGCTACAGGAGGAAGTGGAGGACTTAGGAAGGACGAAGTTAAGCCTAGGAAAAAGGGAGGGTGGACAGAAAATGGATTTTTTTCATTTTGACTTTATCACTGGTTTAAACTATTTTTAATTGGAAATAAATTAATCTTCCCTCAGTTTAGTCCATGTCACCTGTGACATTAATTGGTAAGAGTTTCTCCCTGTCTATATCTCAACCCAGAAGTTTCCCATCATATTTTCAGCCCCCTCACTTAAGAAGGAGGAATGAATTAGAGGCAGCCAGCCAATATCAAGCACAAACAGAGTAAAAGATAAAAAGGTAATGGAATGACTTATGAGGTCACAAAATATTTTTGATTAAGTAACATCAAGATCTGGTTATGTGAACACTTATGCATCTATTAAAGATATTGATATAGCTTCTTAGCTTCACAAATATACTTAATTTTTGTAGTAAGGATGTTTCAGCTAGATAACCTAGCTCCCCAACAGTATCAGCAATTACATTCCTGACCATGAAGTAAGCTTACAGTCCTTGCCATAATTTAATCTCTAAGTACATGATTATTTGTGCAGTACATTATCGCATGAGAGGGAAAATCCATGTTTTTAGACTTGGACCAGCAAACATGTTGCTTTATGTACCGTTCATGTCCAAACAAGGATTAAAAAAAACAAACCCTAAAAAAACCCCTCAAAAACCCAGCTTGTGCTGAGAGTTAAAGAAACAGTTTTACTTACAACTATGAGATGTTGGGTAATAGAGGTAAAAGAACTCATCACTTTAAAAATAAGTAAGGGAAAAAGGTTGTGCAGTTTGAAATTATTATTGTCGCTATAGGGCACGTGAAAGCACTACACAAGCCACCTGCTATTTGCAAGGTAAAGAAGGTTTATTATCCGACTCTGTCTTTTATACTTTCCCAAAAGTGACATTGGATTGGAGAGTGAATGGGCCACCTCTCCGAAGACATTGGACAAACCACTAGTACATCAAGTGTTCTCCACCTCCATAAAAGAATGTAAACAATATGTTGTTTACAGAAATTGTGTGGGAAAGTTCTACAAAAGAATGTAAACTCAGAAGGCTTTACAAAGTCTTAAGAATCAGGGTGACAATTATAACTTTCATATTTGTACAGTTTTTGCCTAAGAAAACATCTGCTTAAGACAAACCAACACATTTATTTTGTTATCTTTTTTTTTTGCTTTCTATATTTTTAGAAACAATAGGCTTGTTGTTAAAAGAGAATGTTACATCAAAAACATGATCTAAACCTACTGAACACTTTCTCTATCAACTGTGCTCTCAGTCACCAAAGCTCTTAAAAACCATAGTTACATCCTATAATCTTTAAATTAAGCTAGAAAAAAACACCCCACAAAAGAGTAGAGGCATGTACATAGATAGCCATAAATTTTATGAGAAATTGAGAGAATTCATACTTAATATCTTTTTAATCACATGTGGAGACAAGAGAAAATGCAGCTGCCTCACTGAATCATGCCCCAAAATAATCCAGACACTGCTTGAGATTTCCTACAGTTTTGCAAAATCACATTTGAGCTTACCCATGCTTGCAGCTAAACACATAAGTAAAGATTTATGCACGACCATAGCATGTTTTTAAAGTTTCTTCTGCTGTTTGTCAAACAAATCGTACTTTCCAAACTAGCAAAGCATCACTGCTCAGAGATGTTTCACTATTGAAGTAACATAAGGGCAAACACAGTGTTAGAAAAACTAGGAATATAAACAAATGAGGGTAGCTGGCAGAAATAACTGAAGTTTGTGTTTTTGAAAAACCCATTGTCATGGTTTGACACTGGCCAAATGTCAGGCCCTCACAAAAGTAATTTTATTCTCTTTTGTTACATTTGGGTAGAGGAGAGGGAAAAAAAATAATGAAGGGCTCATGAGTTGAGATGAGAACTGGGTGAAAAAACTTTTTGAGAGCAAAACCGATTCAAATTTACAGGGGAACAGTTTGCTTTATCATAGTCCTCACCACAGCTTGCAGAGGAATCTCAGCTCCAGTGCTTAAGCACCTCCTCCCCCTCTCTCTTCTCCTTGGTGTAGCCACATTGTTTTCCCTCGTGTCCTCTCTTTTTCCTCTTCTCTCACTAGAAGAAAAACTGCTGTTTGCAGGTACTATTGTTAAAGAGTTCCACGAATTCAAAGATTCTTGCAAGATCACGCAGTGACAAGAATTTTATCTCATCTAGGTTCCACATCAGGGAATCATTCATCCTGCTTCTGGTGTTGGCCAGGAGTCCCCACCACCATGGTACTGGCACTATTTAATGCCTTTCTTCATGTGAGGCACTGGAAGGGGAAGCTGCTGCTGCCACCACCCCTGCCCTTCTACCTCAGTGTGGTTGGCTAGGGGCAGCCGAGCAGGCAAGGCTTGTCTTGGGTCACCCCAAGATGGCAGCAGCTGTGGCGGCACATTGCCATATGCCACACTTGGGATGACCCCTGGAAAAAAAACCTGTGCTTGCACTGTTTCAATTTTCTTCTCAAATACATCATCACAAAGGGGTCACCAACCTCTCTAATTGGGCCAGCAGCATGTCCGTCTTCAGAGCCATCAGAGGTTGGCTCTGTCAGATATGACAGAAGCTTTTAGCATCTTTTCCCAGAAGCTACCCCTGTGGTCCTCCTCCCCCACCAAAAAAACATTCATAGAACAGACAGCTAAAAGATATATGTAAGAAAAAGCAATGGGGAATTAAGGGAAATGGTGTTCAATGATTTAACTTTGCACAAATCAAAAGTGGCAGTCAGCATTAATGGAGCTGGGGAAAGAAGGGAGGTTCCATTTCAGACTTCATTTTACTAAGAGTTAGTGATAAGGAGCTAAATAAGTAATCTCATCTTAATTGTGTTTCTGGCAGTTCTTAATATTAAGTGTTCCCCAAGCCTATTACTCAGATATCACAACATTGAAATCTATTTCAGTGCTGTGTATTTAATCACAAAAAACCAAAACCCAAACAAAGAACCAAAACCTACAAACAAAACATCACCTTTTTTTTGCAATTTAAACTGTAAAGCATCTTTTATTACCATGTTTTCAAATAGTCTCAAGCATTTACAGAAAACCATATCCATTTATTCTTCTATATAACTCTAATACTTACATGACAGTATTTGCACAGATGTGATATGCAACTAATAAGGTGTTCCAAGTTAGAGATATTTGAATTAATGGTTTATGTGGAATTTTACAAAAGTTTTTTGTACACAGTCTTGAAAATGAAGCTGAAGTTTAAGCTGTAAGTTCCTATTCACATTAATGATTAAGTGATGGTGATTAATGAGCCAGGTATCTGTTGTTTAGTAACATCCCTAAATGTGTAATCAAATCAGAACCCAGTCAAGTTTTGCATTTCTGTAGGAAAACATGGGATGTGTAGTAAATAAAGGAATAGGTTTTCTTCAGCTACCTGATGAATGAATATATAATACATATATAAATAGCACTCAGAAAGGACATTCACTATTAAATTCTCAACAGTTTCCATAAACCTTTGCAAGTTGTTGGTTTTTTAACCTGGATGTTTAGGGGAGGCCTTGTTTCTCAATACGAATACCTGAAAGGAGGTAGTAGTGAGGTGGGTTTTCGCCTCTTCTCCCAAAAAGGAGGTGATGGAACAAAAGAAAATGGCCTCAAGTTGGGCTAGGGGAGGTTTAGATTGGATATTAGGAAAAATTTCTCTATTGAGAGGGTTGTCAAGCCTTGGAACAGGCTGCCCAGGGAAGTGGTGAAGTCACCATTCCTGGAGACCTGACACATAGAAACATGGTTTAATGGTGGACTTGGCACTGTTAAGTTTGCTGTTGGACTCAATCTTAGAGGTCTTTTTTAACCTCAATGGTTCTACGATTCATGATATTATTAATGATATTATGATTCATGATATTATAAATTTTTGCAATCTCTATCCAATTCCTATTTAATACAAAAATTGAAGGGATTTTGCTTTGTACAACCATAATATTTGTGAGCTTCACATTCATATCAGGATCCTTAGGTGCTATTTATTTCAGACAGCTCAACTGTTCCCTGATGTCAGGCATCTCAGATATTCATTGACACAACTCGCTGAAGACCTTCACAGAGGATATTCTAAAATTATCTCATCAGACACCATAGACATTTTAGGGATATAGATATAATGCATAGATTAATATCAAAATATCTGTGTTCATTTTAGCTTATGTCTTGATTCAAGGTACTTTTTTTGTTGATTGTATTTCTGACAATTTGTCATCAAGCAGTTTTCAAAGGGTTACCAATAAATACCATTGGCTTCTATTGGTTCTTTGAATTCCTGAGTATCTTACAGTGAAACCTTGTTGCATCAAAAAACCCCTATGCACTGGAAAAATAATGTGGAAGTAAAATATTCTTCCTCTGTATATGTTCAGACTCATGATTGCCTTTTCTTCCACAGATCAGAAAAATTGTAAAACCATATATAATTTTCTCTCTTCACCTGAAGAAGAATACCTTGATTAGTTGTTTTGATTCAGTTTGCATTTTAGTAACAAGCAACGCGGACTTGATAAGGCATTACATCTGTACAACTCTCAACAGAAGTACATGCTAAATCTTTTTGTGAGAGAAAATGAGAAAAGTAAAATCTATGATTAGAAGTCAATACATACAAGAAGCTGATTATCTGCTGTTACAGTAAAATCTATCAAAATTACATGATTCTCAGAACTGCTGAGAATGTACTGATATTCTTATTCCACTGGGAATAACGTGTGTTCAGTATCTCTGAAAAAGAAGTCATTTAAAATTGATTTGGATGTCTAATAATGTCTAATTGAAGAACTCTCTAAACTGAATACTAGAGTGAAAACTTGATAGTGTGAAGGAAAACATATGACATCAGGGACTTGGGTTTAGAAAAATCTTGAAAATTGTTTGAGCGAAAGGAGGCACTTGTATTCATGGTTTCTTTTCTTTGTATACATATGCTGTCTTTATTTATCATTATCCACAGGTATTTTCCAGGGAAAGTGTTTTACATTACAGAGGAGCAGAACATGTAGAAAGCTATCTAAAAAAACAAAGAAAATGCATGTTCTTGTGAAATAGTTTTTAAGGAGAACATAGAAACTATGCTTTTCTTTTGTACTGCCTGAGATTTGTATTAGACATTTTAACATCTTGAATAGCATCAAACTCAGGTAATAAATACCATTCCATTACTAGAAAATAAAAATAAAAATTAGTATATCAGATTTCTAGAAAATAAAACTCTTAGTAACACTCTGAGAAAACAACTACTTTGATAACGGTACTCAAAAGTAGTAGGAACAACTGATGGTAGTGTAAAGGTTCAATTATTTGTATTCATTACTGTAGCTAGCATTTATTACTGTAGTTCTGGGATGCGAGGTATTATTTTGTAGTTATTTATTTCACTGGAAGGTGTCATGTTTCAAATAAGTAATGTAGTGCTTACTTATTCGCTTAGTTTGATCATAGCACTTTCTTACAATTATACATTTTCGAGTTTATGGTTGGGTAAAGATAACACTCCTCACAGGCTTCAATGCCACTACCCGCAATAATGCACTTCACTAAATCTTGCCTTGCTTAATTTTTTTTTTCATTAAATAGGACTTAGGGCAATTTTTCTGCTTCTGTTTCTGTCTTGTTTCTTGCATTCTGTGATCTTTCATATGATCCTTCTTATCTACTCATATTAAATGATTGCACATTTTCCAGCCTTGATCTATGCAAGTTACAATTGCACTGACTTGCTTGATGTTAGCATTCCTTCTGTCTGAGACAGTTTCTAAATTGCTTGTCCAATTTCTGTTTGTTTTTTTTTTTAAGTAAAGCATATTAATATTTATGCTGTAATTGAAAAACAGATATCCTAATGACTTCAAAATTACTATATCTGTGTAGCTTGTGAAATGGTAAATGGCTTTGCTTTCCAAGCCTTTCTTTTCCTGCTGAGCATCCTTTTTCACACTTCCCATTGCAAGCCTTTTTTTTTTTTTTTTTTTTTTTAATTCAGAAAACCCAAAAATAAATTCCTGCACTGCCTTTCAGGGTATAAGAAGTTAGCATGTTTGCTAAGAGTAAATTGCTGCTTACTGGATATTTCTGACAAAGGTTGAGAGTAAGATCAATGAGTCTGAGACAGTAATTTTTTAGTAAATCTGTAGATGTTAAATGCAGAATACTTTGCTCCATTTTCTGTTCTATCAGTGTATGCATTGTCATTTTGTTTGAAAAGTCATAATCCTTTCATAGCTCAATGGCCTTAGACCTTTTAACAAAAAAGTTGTCTTATATTAAACAAAGATTCATTATTCTATAAATGCAATTACGACCCAGGGCAAATGTCAGATTAGTAAAATTTTGGTCCAGTTACTTGTGTTCTGCGCTGCAAGAAGTACTGGCAATAGAAATAATAGTAACAATCTCTTGAAATTAATTTCTCAGCTTTTATTTATTTAAGCCTTCTGTATAAATATGAGGATACTTTACTTCTTGTACTTATTCAGTTAACTCCCTCTTCTTTTGTACATATCAATATAATTACCAGCTAGAGCAAACTCATAATGAACTTCAATACGGCAATCAGATGCCAAGAACAGGACAAAATCCATTTTCTCTGGGTTGCATATTGACCTACAGGCAAAACTCTTGGCAAGAATGTAACTACTTGGCATAAAAGGCAGTTTGCTGATTATCTAGTGTTGTTTTGGTGAGATAACCTGGTCTTCATGTAGAAGTCATCTGGTCCAATGCTCTGGTCAATGCAGAGCCTCTTGTAAAGACAGATTAAACATCAAATTTAGACCAGGTTGCTCAGACTTAACCCAGTCAAGTTTTGAGTATAAACATGGAACTTCCACCATGTCTTTATTGCAGCATTTGATCATTTTGTTGTAAGATTTTTGTGCCCTTATGTCTAGTTTAAATTAATATATTTTAAAATTTTGTCCATTTTCTTATTTTCTTATATGCATACATTGTGCTCTTCTTGGAAGAGTCTGGATCCAACTTCTCTATAACCTTCAGATAATTCTTCATGTCTAAATTGGCTGTTTAAAGCATATTCCGTTTTATATTGACATGCTAGATATTCTGATTAATGTATTAAATAGTAGCAATAATGTCAGGAAATGACTTTTTAAATAAGAAAAGTTTGAAATTTTGTTAAATTCTGTAAGAAGTGTGTATTCCCAATGCAAAAATAAGGGATTTGACAAAAAATTTATGATAATCTTTTTGTGTTAAGATTATAATGATATTAAATTCAGTTCTCACATAGAGAAACAGATTCTCATCCACCCCTGGAGAAATAATTTTCATAAGAGAAGATGAGAAAAGACCTTGACCATCATACCCTCTCTCCTCAAAATTTGAGAATTGATAATTTTTTACCATTTCACAAGAGAATTTAAATTTAATTGCATATCTTCCTTGCTATATATACAGAAAAAATATTTTCTGACTTTAAGAAACCTACACTATTCAAAACAGTATCTTAGAAACATAAGTTTACACTTCTTATAAAAGTATCAAGATACATGCATATGAGTTGTACAACATTCTGAGATATAATACTAGGTAAACTTCTGATATACAGATATGAAACCTTAAGTTGGTGAGATATGAGTCTCAGTGCTGTATAAAAGGTAAAGGTCATTGAATTTATCAAAAGGAAATCAAAGGATAAAGAGGACACTCCATAAAATGTAGTGTTTACTAGGAGTTTTTTGTTCCACCTAATCAGCTGTAGTACCATTTCATTTAATTATCACATTGACTGTCCTTGTGCAACTCCACAAGAAGATCAAATGTGGACATTCACTGACCACAAACTAGCACCATAAATGTATTTGCTGCAATGCACCAGCAAAGCAATTCTAAAAATTGCAACCTGCATCTGTTCATTAACATATCCTGTCTGGGCATTTTGACCTTGTTCTTGCTATTATAAATACTGAAGTCCTACAGCCTATATTTGGAAAGTTTTCAGGTTATTAATTTTGAAGAGAAAGTTGTTCTGTAATTAAATAGTCTGGGGAGAAACACAAATTCAAAATGGAAACAAAAGCATCATTTGTAGAAAGAGTATCAATCTGAAGCTAAGACAGTAGAGATTTCCCAAATCAGTCTCCTTTTCCTCATTTTCCACATTATTAATATTTTTCTGCACTATGGACTAGATCTTGGTTTCCCCATTTCAAAAGAAACAGATCTTTTATTCTGATATCAGAAAGTAAACTAGAAAATTATTTTCTAGTCCCCCTTAGTTATGAGTCTAAAGTAAATAAATGCAAATGGATACATCAGTCTAACTGTATCAGTATGGGGGAAACAAACCCTAAAAGCCATCTTAATCTTCTGTCTGTAAACATCTTTTTCTGAATGCTTCCTGTGTTGCTTTGCAGATCTGCAAATCTGATAGGCTACAGAGTTTCTGCCAAAATGATAGAGACAAAGAAAAACAAAGGCCAAAACACTTTCACTTCTACAAAATAAAGTGCATGCATCTTACTTGCAGACAATCTCTGTGGTGTTATCTTCTATTTGGTGGAGACTATCTTGTTAAAAAATCTATGCCTTATCTTAGGCATGGCTGCTGTGGATGAACATTGACCTTAGATATAATCAAAGTGATAAATGATTATTTCCTTAGTGAAGGTTTGCAAGCAGCAAGTGTTATTCATTTTAAAGTGGATTTACAAGTACAAAACATGTCAGAAAGAGCAAGATCCTGTCTGCTTATCTATATTGCCTGATTCTCCATCTCTTGGGATGGAGAATACCATAGTATTCTTCATAGGAAAATAAAGAATGAATAAATAAATCAACCAATAAAGTTGTAAAGCTCCACTTTTTTTAAATTAACAATATAATTAGGTATTTTTTATTTAACAATTTAAAAAAAATTAAATATTCAAAACCAGAAATACTATTGGGTAAGTGAAGTACATCTGGCAATATTTTCTTTTTGTGTTACAGAACCTTTCTAATAAAGCAGTTCAGTGGTGGTTTTAAATACTGCAGAATAATACTCTAGCAATATGATAGTTATTGAGTAAGTCTTCACAGAGCTTTTGACATGGCCTTTTTACTTGCCTCATCCACCAGTCATTGTACAAGCTTAGTGGTATTTATCGTATTAACAGTAGAGAGCTAGAGCTGATTTTGTCATGTCTCAGCTAATCTGGAATTCTTCCCTACAGGCATTCTCATCCCTCATTTCCTTAAATGCATGCCTGTGACAGACTTTTCTGTCCAATGGATAGCTACATTCAAACACTTCCACTTTGAAAGGAAAAATGAGTTCTGTACATTTATCTCTTATCCCTCACAGTTCAACCACTACTCCAAAAGGTCTTGTGCTTATATGCCCTCATGCCAGCTACTGTTTTGTTTGTGTAATTGGTTCATTTTTCTTGTGTAACTGGTAGAAGGAGATAGGAAATGAGAAATTTATTTGCTCTTGTTAAAATGCCACTGAGAAACAAGAGAAATTGTGAAAAGATCTGAGAGATTTTCCTTTATGTAAAACATCTGGATTAAGAACTGAGAGCTCCATAAACAGTGTGAACTTTGAAACAGAATGAAGGTTAATATACATGGAAAGAATGAAAACACCATGCCACACCTCCAAGAAGCAGCCTTGCAGGACTGGCCATTTGCCTCATTCAAAGGTGTGGATAAGAAGGCTCCCCAGGACAAGTGGGAAGTGGCAAATACTGCTGAATTTGCAGAGCAGTTGCAATGGTCAAGAAAATATTGAGAGTCTTGTCACTCAGGCTTATACAACCAGACAAGTTTTGAGTTCTATGACACGTGTATGACAACCATCTCCCAGTGAAGGATGGGTTGGATATTCAGGGGAAAGTCTAGCTACCCCTAGGAGTGGTCATGCATTCTGCCTCTGAAGCACAGTCCCTGAGGATATAAACCAAGTCCTGGTATGTGTGTGGGGACTGCTCTAGGGTATGGTGCCCTAGATGAGCCCCTAAATGATGTTGCCATGTGGCATCCTGCAGCTTTCTGGTAGCCACGTGTCACAAAAAAGCAATGAAAAAGGGAGGAGAGAGAAAGCTGCCAGTGAGTGGAGAAGAAACAGACAGGAAAATTGCCTGGAACCAGCACAAAGGCCACTTAGTTTGGCATTTCTCTGCCTACACATTCACATGAGTTGGCAGCAGACAGCCCTGGTGTTATTTAAAGATGGGCCTTCTGTTTTTTTGGGAAGAATACTTAGAAATGACACTTAATGTGGAGCCAGGAATGTAGTCAGACATTCTCAGCAAGGCCTATAACTCTTTTCACTTACATCTATATGATTTCTTTGGAATCCTTAAAAGCTTGCCTTGGTGTACTAAGAAACTAAAAAATGAAATATGTTTTCCAGAATAGTCTTATTTTTCATTACAAATTTCCTTATCATTTATATAAGTATTTATAATAGTACATAGATTTCTCTTTTAGTGTATGTGGGGGGAGGGTGTGTGTGTAGAATAATAATGAGTTATAGTGTCAGTTCTGAGGAACGTGTGACAATAATTTATTCTATTTGAAGAAACAAAAGAGCACAAACCTTTGAGTTTGTAGCAAACAGGAAAATATTTTTATAATGGGTTTTTAGGTACTTATTTTTCAGCTTTCAGGTAATGGAATACAATCTGGAAAGAAGGCCTTTTACTTTTTACTTAATTAGCCAAAGAATTAGAAGGCATCCTTGCAAGGAATTCACTCAGTTAATGGTGGCATTAACATCCATAAAGTATTCTGTCATATCAACAAACTCATGTGAGAATTGAGCATGGTATATTTGAATTATCAAAATCATTACAAGTTTCACCCCCAAAATCAGTATATTTATTTGCAAAATACAAATATTTTTAATAATATTTTTCTGATTATCTGAATATATCTTACCAGTGTGCAAAGACATAAAAATGCCTGAGACACTTGTCAAAGACTGTCCTGAATGTAGCCAGGTAGAAACTCAATTTAGCTGTCATTTCACAAAATGCTTCTTAATATGCAATAAATCATTAATAATCATAATGCTAAAACAAGAGTAACAAGAAAAAAAGATTAATTATAAAATGTGTTTTATCCTATTCGACTTTACTTGGAATAGATTAACTTGAAAAATATCTTTTAATAATTGTTAATCTTCTAACGCAATTTCTTGAATCAACACATAGCCCATCTGGTCTATTACCAGAAGAAACACAAAAAAAGAAAAAAGAGAAAGAATGCTTCATTTGTTTATCTCATGTTGTTATATTTAAAATATTTATTAGATATTTCACTGCTTTTTAAAATGTAATTGTTTATCAAGTTTGAAGATTGTGTGTAATTACATATTAAATATGGCAGATAAACAAATTTAAGAGTGTGATTTAATCAAGCAGTTTTAAAAGATCAATTAAGAGTCAGATGTGAATTAATTAACCTTTAATATATCTAAAGCATGGGAAAATATAGAAACTTGAAAGTCATCTAGCTGCTGTTCACATTTCAAAACATGCCATAAGATTGTTAAACATTATAAGTATAACCTCATTAAAACATTTAGATAGTGATATTTTTCATTATTCAGATCTTCATAAGTTCCTAAAAATTTAATGTGAAGGAAAACAGGTCAATTTTAAAAGGTTGTGGCAAACCCATACATAACTACTGACTTTTTGAGCCCTCTATTATAGATGTTTGAAAAAAGGCATACTATGGCAACATTCTTTAAAAAAATCCTACTCCTCTACTTTCATGGTAATAAAAATTTCATAACACCACTTCATAAATAAACAGTTATAAGTAAGAATTGAATCACAGCTGCTGTCCAGTTATAATGAGAGTTTTTAAAAGACTCCCCAAGAAAGCTCAGGAGGGTCCAAAATGAACATCAAGCAGAGCAGACCACCCAAATCTTGTCAGGATAGCTGGGCATAGGGAGTTTTCCATCTAGGAGTCCATGGCAGGAAGTTGGAGTTATCATCCCCTCGCAAGAAGCCAGAACTCAGCAGCCAGTGAGAATAAGATGAAAAATAGTATACTAAGAGATGTAAAGAGTAAGTAGCCTTTTTACAGTTGTTCTTTCCAGAGTATGTTGCTAGAATACCATTACTGAAGGAAACCCTGACAGAAAGAAACTTCTGTCCTCTCAAGAGGTGAGACATTTATGAACAGGTTGATCTTTAGCATTATTTTAGCTGTTAAGGTGGTTGAGTATATATATCAATGCTAAGTCTGCATAAGAGTTTTATGTTATGGTGTGGGCTATACAGATATGAGCCCTTTTGTCACATTAAAGAACCCAGAACTGATGCATTTGAGGTAGAAGCACATGTGGATTGAGAATGAGTAGTTATCATTAACAAGATTAAAATTTTGGTATTCCTAGTACTATAATTTACAAGGTTTTACAAGCATTTTTTACTCTGTGTTGAAAAAACGGAACAGAGTTCCAGAATCGACTAATATTTGGTCTAAACTTGCCCATATCTGTCCATATCTGGTGCTCATGACCCAGATCTTGAATGTTTTATTCTGTTTTCCATTTTTCCATAGGTCTTTTTCTTTCAATTGACTATTTTAGAATCACATAAATTGAAATTAACCTGGTTCCGTTCATCAGCTTTATCAGACTCTCACTATGAAATTCAGTACCAAGTACTCTCAGTGATGTCTGTAAGCAGTCACCATTACTATTGCTGAATTTTTCACTATGTATTGAGGCTAGTATGTAACCATAATTTCCTCCAGTAGTATTATTTTCATTTTCTTATTAGCTGTAGAATCGTCTTTTAAAATTAATTGATTTTCCATTACTTTTCTAGACTTTTTCTTTTATTTTCTTTTTAAAAACCATGAAATATGATGATACTGTACAAAGGAATTTAAGAAATTATTAACCAGTTCATTGTTTTCAGGCTCTAATCTCTTTGTTTTCCTGCTTTTCAATTAGTGACATCATCTGGAATTTTAATCTTCTTAACTTCTGAGAATAAATAAAAATAAATTGAAGTTCAAATAACTTTGCTTCCCTTTAATGTAGGAATGTAGTTTTTGTAGCCATGTGTTAGTAGTACAATAAAAAAAAAAAAAAAAAAAGAAAGCTAAAACCAAACAAATCAACAAACCAAAAATCTCTAGTAAATGTAAAAATCCTCGACCACTCCGTTTACTAGTTCACACTTCTGGTCTTAAAATGCTACTGTATTAAGCAAAAAGTTGCCTCCATTTGTGGTGTCTTTTATTACTGTGAACAGAGATCTGCTCTAGCTATCACCCAACTGGAATCACACTCAGCTCTGAAAAAATTATATATAGACCTTTCATACTGGGGAAAAAAACATACTTTTTTTTGCTACTTGAAGTGGTTTTGGTCAGAATTTTAGTTTTTAAAATGTTTCATCTGGATTTTTTCCCCTTTTTTCTAATGATGCTTTTGCTGTGAAGTGATGAAATTGTTGACTTGAGTGATGACAGCCTGAACAATGATTGCTGTCAAAGAAAGAATACTTTTTTATCTCAAAACTTCTGAAATATTAAAGCAGAGACAGCCAATAGTTATTTCATTTTTTTACATGGCCTTCCAATTACCTTTTCTTTTTAGTTCTATATTTGTTACACAAAGGGTTGCAACAAATATAGAACTAAAAGGAAAAAACATGTTTGTCACAATCCCTTTCTCTTTTTTTTTCAAGAAGAAAGATTTCTTCTGTGTAGAAATAATCTTTGTGTAGAAAGTAATCTTTGAATTTGAACATCACAATGATAGACAATATGCTTTTACAGCTTCTGCATAATGGGCATTCAAATCTTTACTAAGAATATGGGAAAGAGGATAACAAAAAATCATCTTTTATGTAAAATTATTGTCCTGTTTCATAGTAAAATGAGCAAAAGAAGTAAATATTTTTTGAACAAAAAAATTAAACAAAAAAATAACAGTTTTATACACAGATATCAGACAGATATAAACACATAAATATTTTTGTATTTGCATGTGAAAGCCATTCAAATGTCATTATAGTTAATAAACAGATAAAGGTACCATAGAAAGGTTAATATGAGATTACTTAAATAGTTTTAAACAAAAATAGATAAGACCTATGAAGATTTATTTCTTTTTTCATACTTGATACTTAATCACTATACAGCATTAAAGATTGGAATGTTTCTGAGCATACCTTGACACAAATTCCATTATACCATGCCTATCCCAGGCTGACTTTTATTTCTATAAAATTCTGGTATATTCCTTTGAAGTCAGTTATGAGTAAATATTTAAATGTTGTTTTTTTTTTTTTTTTTAGATGTGAGAACAATTTAGATAAGTCAATAAAACCTTCTAAATGGTTTTTAGGTAAGCTACATTTCCATGTTCTAGTATGGTTAAAACTTTGCTAAATATTTCAAAACACTGATATTTGTGAATAGCAGGAAAAACAAGCCTATTTGTGGAAATTGAATCAGTTTCTCACTTTAAATTAATTTCATATAAATATTTCAAAAAGTGCAAAAATTAAACCAAAATTTTTATTTGAAAGTTTCGGAATTTAAATTTTACAAATTACTAGAAGATACAGGCAGAGAGAGATTTGATTTCACTTTATTGTACAGAAAGGAAGTGTGGTTTACAAACAAATTCAATTTATTTTTGCCCATCTTACTTGCATTAATTCAAGAATATTTGTGCAATTTTCCTCAGAGGCATAATGGATATAAAGAAGAAAGGTTTATTAAATTAGGTTATTATATTCCTTAATGCCTATTATAATTAGCAAATTTATTTGTTTACCTTTTTGCCTGTTGACAGAACTAATCTGTAATTTATTCACACCTTCTAATTCTATCAGCTTTATTGCTCTCCATTATTATCATTTAGATAAGTGGGTGAATTGTTTTGGAACTCTGATAAAGCTGTGTTGCATTCTTTAGGAGCAAGCAAGATTTTTTAAAGATGACTTAGTCTTTAACCCCATGATTTGAAAAATAAGTGGATTTCTGCAAAGCAAATGATAATGATTTGTTATGGAAATCATAATATTGCTATGAAGTTTTCTGAATCATCCTTTTTTCATTAAAACTGCAAAAATGTGTGTTGTATTTTAAAATGTACCTCACCAAAGATGTTTTTGGTTTTTTTTCATTTATTCTGTTAGTGAGATTTGATATACAGAAAATATATATTATTGCCTTTAGCAAAAACTCATATCCATTAAGCAAGAGAGATTTCTTATTCAAGTTAATTTTTTTAGGTTATTTTTAAATTTTAGCAATGTTTCTTTCTTATACCATACAATGTATTTTTTTCTACCTGATATAGGATTAGCTATTGAATCACCTCAGATCATCAGGAAAACAAATGACCTGTTTGGCTAGTCTAATCAGTGGTGACAGCAAAGTCACAGTTGAATGATCTAAAATTATCTCTGTCCCAGATTATTAAATAATTATTCAAGTACATATAGAGTTTAGAATTATAAAGGATGGAACAGGCAGCAAATATGTGCAAATGATGCTGGACTAGAATAACACAGTGGGAAAGGATAACTTTTGTTTAAATATTAATTTTGCAATATGCATATTTATTATATTTATAAATATAAACATTTTTTCTATTGAATCAAAGGATTTAGATCACCTGTATCAATTTAAAAGATGGTGACTTACAGATACCTTATGAATACCTTAAAGACATAGTATTAATTTATATTAGTAATTCAAGTACCACTGATATTATCTACATTTGTATATGGCCTCAGAAGCAATGGATTTACACATTTCTTTTTCTTTTTTAAGATGCTATATTCTCCTTTAAGATTATGAATCCTGAGCACAAACTTTGTTCTGAAGGCAAAACATAATGAAAAATACCGAAGAATAAGTGTTAGAATTCATTTGATGGACGTTTGTTCTAAAATATGTGTATATTTTAGAATTGCTGTGGTCAAAATAGTTCATCATTTCTGTTCCATCTGAAACACTGACCTCTGTATCTGTAGAGACTGGAGTAACAATCTATATACTTTAGTGTTGAGATTATTTAATTATTTGCATACAAGATCAAATCTATTTACATTTTAAAATTTACAGATTTTCACCAAGTTAAAAACAATTCCAGGGAAAGGAAATACATCCAAGGGTATTTTTTTTTATGGAACGCAGCAACACAACTAACATCTCATTGTCTTTCAAGGCACTCTATTATTTTTTGCACAACTGATAAAGTCTATAAATAGGTACCTACTCCTGTTATTCATTGCTATCTGTGGCCACTTGACCAAAGCACTCAGCTTTGATTCCTCAATATCACATGAGAAGTGAACTAGAGGTTTGCATAAATCATTCAAATACACTGGTTAGGGGTAAAGTAAAACCAGAAACACTTTTAGTGCAACAAAGTGAATTTGGAGTTCTAAAGAATTTGTCTTCAAAAATATATTTATTTCATCAGAAATACTTCCATAACCCTATTTTGATCTTAGGATAGTGGTGAGACTTCTTCTAGGCATGATATAATTCCTGAGATAGCCATTCCAGGGCAGATAAACTGCAAACACTGAAGATTATTAATACAGATTAAATATTCGTAGATGGCATATAAATACATGCTCAGCAGCCAGTGCCAAATGACAGTAAATAATCAATAGGTTCAAATATCTTCTGTATTGCTAATAAGAAAAAGGATACTCCTTCTGTAGACTCAAACTGGTTTGGGTGAAGCATATAAATCAATAAAATAAAAATTAAAATAACACAATTTATGTACCTAAAACTATACAAATGCTACCTGAAAATCTAACTTAAAAAAACCAAGAAAACTATGAGTAGATGCTCTTCAGAAATGTTAGGTTTTAATGGGAGGTATGGCCTGAATAATTCAGCATACCAGATAATCAAGACTTGATTTTGATTTTATAAAACAGTTTGAAGTCTGGCAATCTGACTCTGGGCAGTATTTTCACATAAATCAGGCAGCTAATTTAGCCACTGAGTCATTCTGTAAAACCAAAATCCACAATTAGCTGAGTCACTAAAATATCTCTTTCTTCAAATAGACACAAATGAGGCTAGTTTAGAATAATTCTAGTGTGTACAGAAAGCTAACGTAGGATTTATCATGCTGAATGTTGAAATTTATTTCTATTGAAATTAATACCATTACTACAGATAAAAGATTATTCAGGGCAGACAGATGTTTTGGAATTTAGCTTCCACATTCTATAACTTCCCCTGGAAGAAGTGTTGACCTTAACAATGTATAGGACAATTTAATACTCAAAATTTGTAACTTCAAAGCTATGTTCAACCTCATAAATCTATTAGCCATCTGTGCCAAAAATAACAGAATGGACTAAATTTTTTTTATTTAACAAACTAAGTCTTTGTGTCAACAGTGCAAAGGTCCCTTTAATATAAGCACAGAGGACTCAGTGACCTTCTCCAACTTTAGCAAGGTGCTAACAAATGTACAATAATATAGAATACCAGCAGTGAGGTTCATCATGTCAAGCCAGAGGCATCTTTCAGCCTTTCCCAGAAAGAGTTGTTTGTGAGCCCTAGGTAACAAATTAAAGCTTCCAGAAAGGCAGAGAAAACAAGAGTAGACTCTCACTCACTACTTGCTCTTCCGCACTGCTAAAACCCTGTCATGATGCCACATATGTGCACCGGCCCTTGTGTGCTAAAAGTCCCCAATTCAAAATGTCACTAAGAGAGCAGACTGTCTCACTCCAGCTCCAAGGTCAGAAGCATCTTTGTCACTCTTCAGACACAACTTTAATATGCTGGACTGAATTCCTAGGACTTTTTTATGGGCAATAAAGTTCTGAGCAGGCCATCCTGCAGACTAGGGACAGGGTTGTACCCTTCCCATTGCAGAAGGTAGGCTGCACTGGTGCACACTGGGGGATGTCCTTGGGCTGGCTTGAGAATACAGAAGTTAACACTGATGCGATGTCCTCATGACAGCATCAGGGGGATATAAGGCCATGAATGGTATTTCCAGATGTCCCCACTAAGAGGAGAGGGTAAAGATCATAACTGGCTAGGAGAACTTTGATGTCACAGACACAAACAACTCTGAGCCAAGATCATTTGTGTGACATAGACAACACCACATATACAACCTAATTTCTTCTAAGCCATGAACATAATTTAGAATTAAATGTTTTGGAGTAACTAAATTACAGAATCAAAGGATTTTTTTAAAGAAAGAGTTAGGAATAGTTAAAGCAGCTGACATATTCTGTGATGACCCCTTCTTTCAAGCTTTTGTAGATTCTAAACATAAAGCTTCATAAGAAAATGTTTCATTAGCTAAGAGAAGAAAAATTACATCCAAAGTATCAAAACAACCCAACAAAAACCCAAAGCCAACAACCAACCAATTAAACAACCAACCAACCAGAAGAATTAGAACAGGAAAAGATCTCATTCCTTGCCCCATAGAGGTAAATTGCCATTTTCACGAGCTGCAGTTCATGTTACATTTCTCCACCTCATCCTACAACGTATCAGCTGTGTTTTGAGGAGAGATTACCAAGTAATAAAATGCTTAGAATACAATGGCACCAAAAATACTCAGAGACATAGTGGGGAAGTGATTTTAGCATAACACTGTTTTATCTGGATTTGAATTTGTTTTCATTGCAGTTGTGAATTATTCTTCCAGTTCAGTGGTATTAGACCATCCAGAACTGAACTGAAAAGATTAAAACATGTTTGGAAAGGTTACGTGCCCTGAAATTTACAGGTTTTAGCTTGTCAGCAGAAATGTCATGATTAGGAATATGCCAATGAGGTGCAAAACATGGAAAATTCCAGAGAGACCTAACTAAAAGTTACAGCAATTTGACTGGGCTGAGTTCAGTAGTATAATACTACTTGCCCTTGCCTCAATCAAGTGTCTAAAGAAGGCATCATCTGCATTTCTGAGTCAAAGATGTGAAGTGAGAACAATATTTAATCCCCAAGTAGTCATTCCCAGTGGGACAATCTGTCTGTACAATTTCTTCACTTCTGACCCATTTGTAATCGCTGTGCAGTTTCATTCTACAATCAATACTCATGGGATTTGTGGGACTAAGTCTTATTAATGCCAATGGAATTTATGTAGGGTTAGTCCCTAGCTACTCTAAATTGACCAGAGACAACAAGTGCTGGCCAAAGCTAGGATAGTACATGCAATTTGAGGATTATGATTATATATTCAAAATTTTCTCTCTTCAGTTATTTTATTCTGCTTTATCAATTAAAAGCTACAGATGCAATAACTACAATAGCATCTCAACTTAAAGAGGATATTCCTGACATGGATAATGCTCACTTTCTGAATAAATAGTACAGTCAAAGAAAAACTTTTTTGCTTTGATATGTTGGGACAATTTGTGGTCAGCAACATTATTGTCTATGTCAGTAAACAGGTTTATTAAATGGATCAAACAGAAATTTCACAATCTGCTTGATCCTTAATTACCTGCAAATTTAAATCCCTATTTTATTGGAAGTCTCAGGTGTTCTACTCAAAATCTCTATTAAAATGCAAATAGGTCATTATATAATTGAAGCTATTTTAATAAAGTATATTTTCTTCACTAGTTCATCCTGTCATAAATTTGGGAATATGTGAAATATTTGAAAGGACAAGGCCTAGAGGGAATTTGAGTCGGGTTGGTAAAAATTATAGGAGCATATGTAGGCTGTTCAAGATCTGCATTTTCTTGTTCACTATGTAACAGGAAAAGTCCATAAAACTCAAGAATAGTATTTCTACCTTATGAGGAAATAAACCTTTACATAAGGTATAGTTCCTCATTGGATTTCATTACCCCAGTAGGTCATTAAAACAAAGTGTGACTTTCATTCTTTTCACAGACACAAAATATGCAAAGAGACAGAGTATGGGAAGAAAATTCACATTACCTGTTTTTGTTGGTGGACAGGTGATTAGGATATACAATTAAAGTGAACAGACCCTTAAGTCAGTTAGCCCCTAAAGTCAGAAGGGGAATCAAAATCTGAAGTTACTTGAAGACACTGGTTCTTAACAAAGTGGCAGAGGACCTGAAAGACAGTAAGAGGAAGATAATAAAGCTTTGATTCTAAAACGTATCTGTAGTTCCTACAGAAATTGAATTGCAATATCTTGAGGACAAGTCCTTCTGACTATAGTGACTTAAGGTTGTACTTGTTAGATGGTGACTCTGAAAGAACCTAAAGAGCATTTTCAAAGGTAATTGAAATGTCATATCTCAGCTATTCCAAAAAACTCTTCATGGCTGTAATTGTTTAGGATGTCTAAGACCTTGTGAACAACATAGTGAACTATTTAATATCCCTTGTTTGAATATTTAAGGGACTCATTTTTTTAAGGTGTGACAAAGAATAAGAGGATATTTTACTTCAAATTCTGCATGTGTGTTTTTACAGAATTCATAAATCTAGGTCTTCAAACTTAAATAAGAAAAAAACCCACATTGGTCAGTATAGTATAGTTGAAACTATTATCCAAAGACGGAGCCCTACAAAGAGAGCGGTTACAAAAAAATTTATAAACAGAGTTAATGAAAGTGAATGAATATTATCCCCTCAGGAATTATGACATCTAATTATCTGACATATATATATATATATTACTAAATTTGAAAAAAAAAAAATTCCGTTTGGAACATTTAAATTATGCTGTTTCAGTAGGAACTGAGTGTTGCATTGAATTTACCTGCATAAAAAACTATGCTATAGAAACTGTAGAAACTCTTTAATATTGCCTGTGATGCAATTATATATATAGATTTATATAATATTGATAAAGTGAAATTAAAAGAAGGAAGAAAATAGAATTAAATGAGAAGTAATTTATTTGGGAATAAAAGATTGGCCTTTGGGTTTGGAAAATTCCAATAGGAATGCATAGTTCTACAAATTTGCTCATGTTGGTGACCATTTTCCAGTATAAAAATGTGTTCATCCGGTCTATCAGGCCATTTTCTTTCCTTTTCCCCTTTCTCTCTCTCTCACCACAAATATAATAAAACCAAAAAAAAAACCCAAAAAACCCAAAAAAAGGACAATTTTATTTAGAATTACTTTTAATTTTGCAGTATAAAGCATAAGCAACTTTCCCTTTACTAGGTTTAGTTCACATAAGAGTATCATCCCAATTTTTTAGGTGAAGGAAAAAATAAAAGGCATTAAGTGGCTTGCTGAATAAAAGAAAATCTGATGCCAAGATGAAAGCAGAGGCAGATAAAAGGCTTTAAATTCTTGTTTGCAGAGTGCTAATATCTTTTTATTATATGAGTATTTCTCAGCTAAATATGTTGAGCTTTTTTTTACAGAAAGTACTGTCAATTTTTAAACTTTTTTGACCCCCTATTCCTGGAGAAACAGCTGCATAACTAGCTATTTTTAAAAATTATTGTTATTCTAGGGGAGTGTTAACATATATGCCTGCTAACATATATATTAACCTTGGAAATGTATGCATAATTATAGGTAATGATGGGTAAATATATACTATTGACCTGATCAGTGTTCACCTTCCAAAACCTGCCTCAGGGTAGATTTATGCCAATCCTGTTTCTCTTTTTTCTTTCCTTCAACACAATCCTGTGCAAGCTCATTCTAAAATTCTAGTTTTGTCTGTCAGGTGCCACCTGAGCAGTCATTTAATCCAAACATACAGTGTCCACAGGAAGAGGTGAAAATGGACATTATGTACTGACAAAATGCATTTTTGCAATATATTTGACCTCCAAGATGTTTGACATTTTCTATTATAAACATAAAAGTTATCTATCACCAATTTGCTAAAGAGAGATAATGAACAGGAAGGAAGGAAAAGAAGTTATATTTCCATGGCAGAGAAGTGAATTAAGGTAGTAATTTGTCATGTCATCACTGCAGTTCTTAGTATAAAAGTATTTAGAGAATAGGAAAATCACCTCTTGGCTTTAAAAAAAATTAAAAAAAAAAAGAAAAAATCTTCCTGAAGTTAATGATGAAAGTTAAACTGAAAGTCACTTCATTAAATTAATTGTTACTAATGGATCAAAGTGATTAATTTAGTTTTTTCTGTTATTATATTTTAATGGCATGTATATTAATACAAATATATACAAATATATATATTTATGGTTGCATTCTCATTATTTCATCATCTATATTCTAAAACTTTTATGTTGATATTTAAACATAAGCATGTAGAAAATTTTAAAGGGTAATTTGTGTTGGTCACACTGCTTATGAAAACACAGATGTGTAATTCCCTTTCTTCTGCTGCCCTAGTCAGAACCACAGTACTGGTTTATATAGGCTGCTGACTTGATTCACAAGGAATTTTTGTGTTTGGTTTTGTTTTTTCTTTTTAACATTGTAACTGTTTAATTGCTCTTTTTATTCTTGTTTTGATTTTTATAAATAAGAAAAATAAATAAAAGCAAATCAGAATAAAACATCTATAGGTTAATCAATGAAGAATAAAATTTTGTACACTTCACCTGATTAAAAAAAAAAATTAAACTGCTCCTTAATAATTCAGCAGGGAATTATTCATTCCTAGCTGGTCAGAATGTATCCATTCAGTCTTTTGTGTCTACTGAAAGTTTCACGAAAAAATGAATAAGCAAGGCAGTCTCAAAGAAGAGTTCAATGCTATTCAGACTGAGACAATTCACAGCAAACATTTATTTGCTGATAAATTGATAAACATAAGTCTTACATGTGTGTTGGATCTCCTTTTTACTATCTCTTATTCTATGGGTTTTCTCTTTCCTGCTAATGACTTTCTTTCCAACATAGCAAATGAAGTTGACAGAACTTTGAATGGTACTCAAAAAATGATTGTGATAAATTTATCAGGCAGGATATGGATAGAAAAACACAGTTTAATATTTTGCTGAACTTAGGGAGAAGTGTTAACTAGATCAAAATGAAGAATTTATAGTACAAATGTTCCAAAAAATTATACAATTTATGTTCTTTTCTAACTTTTACGAAATTCTTCCTGTTGACCCGTAGGCTCCTCTGCCACCATCCCTTTCCAGTCACCATTCTCCCCAGCTGTGGAATCCTCTGAATCTTGCCTCTCAGGGAAATCCCCAGGGCCTTGCCTTGGAAGAATATATCATAGGGTCTTCCCCACCTAGGCTGATAAGAGGACTCAACCCATGGTGCTCAGTAGCACTACTGCCAATTGACACTAGCTTACTTCCCCCATTGGCCAGTAGACACTGCCCACCCCAGTTATTCATCCCTCACTGCCCCTGCAGGTTGCTGCCCTTTGCCTGCCCCTGTGCCCTCAGGTCATTGGTCACTGACCACATACTTAAGTCTGTGCAGACCACATGGTTTTGTCTTTTTCTCTGATGTCTTCAGCGTGCTTTGGAATAAATCTTTGCTGGAATACATCATTCAAAGACCCCTCCTGTCTTTCCTCTGAGCTATCTCTGGCATGTGTGTGTGCATGGACTTGAAATGGTTGTTCTTGTGGCCTTATGCTGAGTGGCTTCAGAAAGAGACGTTTCAAAGAAGGTCACAGCATTTTTTCCACCCTGCCATGCTACAACACCCAACTTTAAACATCTGAATGCACAGCTGTCCCATGACTAGAGCTGAAAAAATTCTCCCTACAAACATTCTTCTGTCAGCTTGGTTGGATTTTCTTAATGTAAAAGGGAATTAGCTTTCCTTTGATATTTGAGTTTCTACAGGAAACAAAAAAGACATTCTTTCTTTCTTCAGTTATGGCAGACCTTGCTACTTCCCCATGACTGAAATTGTCTTTAAAGTGAAATCAAGAACTTTTCTTATTAGAATTCCCTTGGTTTTGACTCAAAAGAAATTTATTCCTAAACAGTTTATGTTGAACCTTTCTGTCATCATTACAAACCTCCTACTTTCCTCCAACATTCCTCCAATGAACCTGCCTTCCCGAAGATTCCTGCCCTGTGATCTCTCCCTCTAAGTACATATCACAATTTTTCAGTGTTCTGATATTTCTAATTTCTGGGGTGATATTCTAATATCATATGAACATTATCTCTTCTGCAGAACATGTAACATTCTGAACTTAATAATGAAATTAGTTTGAAAGGCATTTTTAATAAAGCATATCTAGTTGAATTCAAAGTAGTAGTAGCTTGGCAAAATTTATGGACCTAAATTGTACAGGAGGTCATACTGGATTCTCTATTGTTCTACTTTGTACCAGTAACTTCCAGTTTGTGTAAAAAAAAAATAATAAATATAATATGAAAACCAACTTTAGAAATGTTTCATTACTAAAAAAGTTCAAGAAGAAAAGTCTTGGGAGAAATCTGTCAAAAATTATTCTTTCTTTAAATAAGAAAATATTTTAGAATATAAAACCAGTCTTCATAACTGTTTTCCTTAACTCCTGACAATATTAACTGAAAAATATAAAAGAACTTCATATATTTTTTTTTTTTTTTTGGGGGGGAAGGGGAGCAGAGGGTAAAGATATACCATTATAATACTATATATATTATAGTAATTTTATTTCTTAGTTCATTCTCTTTTTTTCCTTTTAATAAATAGCTTCTGTTTCACAGTGTAATGAATGATGTTATGTGAGCAGGACTCTGTCTTCCCTGGCAACATGAGCTCAGACTATTGCAGAGAAACAAGTCTTTCAATTCCTAGAAGCAACCTTTCACCTTTGCTCCTTGCTCTCATGAAAGACTAGAGAGTAGAAGCTGAGTTAAGCTTTTCAGTGACAAATAACCTCAGCTACACATCTCATTTTAGAGTCATCACGAGTGTCACTTGGAAGGCAGACTCTTTGACACCAAGGAAGAAAAGAAGTTGTATTTTGAGCATCACAAGAGGTCTATTGTTGCTGATTGCTAGAAAGGAAGAGAGGGGAAGGAGAGAGGGAAGGAGAAGAAACAACAAAACAAACTAAAAAAATCCACAAAAAAACCATCAGAGCCTTTTAAGAAGCTTTGAGCTTTGAAACCCCTTTGTGCATTAGAACAAAGACATAAAAGTTTATCATAAAATAAAGGTCTGACAACTTCAGCAAATATATCCATGGAAATGGAACTTACAAAGTGGTGTAAATAAAAAAAAAAATTAAAAATGTTAAAGTGAAGTTTGCCATATGGGTTTGAAGGTTATTAGAATGTTCTTTGTTGAAAGATGAGCTTTTTCAATTAATGACTATGTAGATTTAGATCAGTAATTCCTTTAGTAATTATGCTCTGTGTAAGAAGGAATTATATGCCTTGTAAGCATGTTCAGTTCTATCAAAGTAGATTTGTGCAAAAAACTGAATTAAAAAGATAGTTTATCAGTAGTAGCTCACACAATAGATATGTCAGTCATTGTATCCTGGGAGTCACAAGCAAAATGCAGACTTGATTTTTACCTAGTAATTAGATAAATTCCTTACTTTAAACATACAGTTTTACCTCACAGAATCTGAATATTTTTGTTTAGTAAATTGAGGAAGAAGAGAACAAATTGAATGATTAGGTTTCATTACTGGATTGACCATCATTTCTATTTTTCTTTCTCTTTTTATTGGAACATTTTCTGTTTTCAGTGTGTTACCATCATCAGTTCTTGCCCATTTTGTACTTGAATCTGAAATACTATTTTGGAGCAGAATCAGCTGGATATGATATATTTTTTTCTGTGTGAAATAATACGTTCCAAAAAAATGTTTTCAGAGAAATGGAGTACCAAAACTCTACGCATATATATCCATCTTACAATGGCTGGCATCTGCTTCACTTACATGACTTTAATGACATTCAAATAAAATACCAGATCATTAATACAGCAGAGAAATTAATTAGTCTAAAATATTTACAAAATAAGATAACAGGGGTTAGTACAAAAATTCAACCCTACCTCATCTTTTGGGACTTATTTCTTAGTCTATTCCACAAGACAGATTAATGTGAAAGCTTGTTATAAATCTGTTCCCCCTGACTTCAGTCATCATTAATGTTGCCAGAAAATGTGAAAATGTGTTTTCAGAAATAGATGAATAAAAACGGAGAGTGGCCAAACAGGAAATTAAACTGCATTTATTACAAAAATAATAGAAATAATTATTTTTAGCTTTAATATTAGCTGTTATTTCTCTGTCATCATAATACTTGTTTCTTTTCCTCTTATTATCTTTCATTTCATCTAGTAAACTCAGCACTTATTAACGAGAATAGATGTTGATTCTTTCAGTCCATCTACATGATCTTGGGAGTGGGATACTAAGGAGTCAGCAGAGGGTCCTGCTCCTGTCTGAGCTCTTGCAAGGATTATTTGCTTTTCTTCTGGTTGTATT
Organism: Lonchura striata; assembly: GCF_050655825.1. Taxonomy (NCBI): domain Eukaryota; kingdom Metazoa; phylum Chordata; class Aves; order Passeriformes; family Estrildidae; genus Lonchura; species Lonchura striata. The sequence continues at coordinate 102,999,584 of NC_140704.1, forward strand.
TCTTTCTTCCCCCTTACATTTTTTGCCCCTGCATAATAAGAGAGCTCCTAAATGTCCAAAATTCTTCATAATGATGTGATTATCTGTCATATAAAAGAAAACCAGATCCTTAAGATACCATTGTCAATAAAACATGCAACAGCATAATGGATCCAGCTCTTCCCTGTATACTACTGCTATATCCCTGAGGACACTATATACTATGATAATTTAATCTACATAATGCCAACATCAGTCCTTTTTGTTGGTTTCCTGTTCAGTAATCTCTGCTATGGCCTTCTGTTTTCCATTATTTTTATCACTTTTTCATTATTATTTATTTAAAGTGGATGATTTTCCACAACAATGGCATTTTTATATGCATCTGGCATATGACCTCATAAAAAATTGAAGCATTGTTAGTGAAAGGCTGTCTTGAATAGAAAAATTGAAAAAAATATTTAAAAAATCTTCAGTTTAGGATGTCTCATGAGTCTCATATTAGTCAAGTTACTCTTTGATACCTATGAAAACAGGATATTTTTGACATGATTAGTACCAAAAGAAATATTGAGAAGTGTATTTAAAAGTCTTTTTTCCAGACTCATGTGTGCTATTAATTTTTTACATGATTTTGCTGTGGACTGTGTGTGATATCAATACATTTTTAAAAATTATTAGATTTGGCTATTATTCCTAAGTAATTCCCAAATACTAGTTTAAAAATGTTGTTAGTTGCATGATAAATAAATACAATTACCGTGGACATGCAGAAAGACTATCACTCAGTTTGCTTTCCAATACGAATATGTAACTCTGTCACTTGGAGATGAGGGTTAATTTAAAAGAAAGTACTGTTATACAAATATTATCTAAAGTATTAACAGTCTGATGAGTCTTTTGACTAAATTTGCCTCAAACACACACTCCTATTTTGAAACTTTTAATTCTCAACAAAACTCTTAAATATCAGCAGCATTTGAGTAGTTTTTATACTGCTTTTAATGGTAAATCCTATTTTAATGGTAAATTATTGTCATATGTTCTATATATAACTTTTTCAGAAATAAAATATTTTGCTATTGTCCTGGTTTTGTTGTTTTTTGTTGTTGTTTTTTCTTGTTTGTTTGTTTTTTTTTTATTTTCAGGATGCCTTTTTTCCTGGTGAAAACTGAAGAGTAATGAGGAAATGTTATAGTCTGGAATAAGAAATGTCTTAATGTTATGACTAATAACTAATGATATAACTAACCATAGCTAATCTACATTAGCTTATTTTGAATAGGCAATTAAACTTAAAATTTTTGTTTTGCACATTTTTAGAATTCTGCATAAACTCTTAGTTAATATTAAATATTTTTCTTTCATAACATCCTGAAATTAAAAATGTTTCATGTCCTTAGATACATGTTGTTATACATGCCTGTTGACACCAGACTCTCTCCAACACCCCTCCCAGCAAAAAGGAGAAAAAAGGATTTGTAAATTTTTTTTTTTTTTTTTTTTTTTGTCACAGCAGCAATGGAGCACATTGGTAATACACTGAGATATCCTCTCCAGGTTTTGGGATAACCAAAATGGCACTTTTTCAGATTCAGCTGTGTGTATGCATGATGAGGAAGGCAGAAAAAAAGAATCTAATGCATTCTCAGGTTTTGCCATGATTTAAAAGCCAGACAAATCCTAGATGGTGTGCTTAGGGATGGAGAAGCAATTTGCCTTCTAGGCAGAGAAATGTTAGGAAGGCTTCCTGAAACAATTAATTCAACAGCTTGGAAAAAACAAATGGAAAAAAAGCCCCAAAACACAAAACCAGCAAAATCAGAATCTTCCCTAAAAATAGTTTTTAGGCCCTTCTTTTCTTTTACACATAAATAATTTATTTTGGTTGAGAACAATCAACTTTGTTCTACATCTGAAAAAAGGAGATGTGGTCACTTTCACAGGCCATGTTTTTCATATCATACAATGAAACAAGTTCAATACACAGAGAACAGCTATGGAAGAAGCTTACATTAATTGTTTTGATGCTGTATGTGTGTTGATACTGCTAATCACACCACAGCAATCACATGTTCTAATGTGAGCTCTGACAGGAGTGGAGAAGAAAGGTATTTGTCTGTTTGTTTGTTTGTTTTAAATAGACACAACTTTTACTAAGACTTGCTATAATTTCAGAAAAAAAAAAAAAACAAACCTGAATTTTCAATTAATTTCTCATATCTGTTTAGAAATCTACATAAAATCGCATTCTGCCTATATCTTTTATCTTCCATGGAAGTGTTTAATTTATAACAGCAAGGTACTTAAATGTTTTTAACTGCAGCATTTAGACATCTGTTATAGGGAACAGTCTTCTCTCAGACTTCTAGGAAGCTCAGAAAAGCAGATTCCACAAGAGATAGATAGAATTGCACATGAAAATAAATGTGAATAACCATTTAAAGTCCTTTAGGCACAGACCATTACTTTTCAATCTCACACTTCATCTTTGCTTTCACAATATATATCCTAGAAATAAGATTAAAAACAGAGATAATGCAAACTAGACAAAACTTGTGTATTTAACATATATTTATTTTCCTTTGCCTACTTTATTGTAATGGATGCATAAATGAAAATATGTATAGAAAATAAAGAAATACTAATCACTAAAAAAAATAGGATCTCTTGAAACAAGCAATGCACTATTCTGGGTTGTACAAAAATGTTAGGCTACATCTTTTTCTGAATGCACTCAAAGGTTAAAGTACTTTTTGAATTTTGTTTTATAATCCAATAATAAGGCATCATTCATGTAAAGCCTCTATAACTGAGTATAATGTCAACAATATCACTTGCCCTGGAAGAAAAATTAAGTTATGTTTCATTTGAATCTATCTCTTTGATTTAAGTTCAGTTCATTAATGGATAACATGAGTAGAATGAAGGAATAAACAGTTCTATCCTCTCCCCTCAAAGCCTTGTAATCAGAATTAGATTAAAGAATAAAACCCATTCAGCAGGGGTCTTGGTTTTATCTAATTTTTGTTTGGTCAAGAAAATTTTGGTCTAGTTGGCAATATGTGCCTAAAGAATATCAAGATTTAATTTACTAAGGATTTCCTTATCAGCAGTAGAGCAATTTCCTAAATTTAACCTGAGAACAAAGGCAATAGTTGCCATACTCTTTTTTTTTCACCATGGCAATAAACAACTTTTTTCATTAACTCTAGGGAACCAATTTAGCAAATTTATGAGAAAATTAGAGAATAAAAGAAATACCTTCAATAAGTAAAAAGAACAAAGAGGTAGTAAATTTTCTCCTTCATTATGTGGCAATAAATACTCATTCTGTGTTCTGAGATTGTTCAAAGCCAGTCAATAATTAATAATTTCATTAACAAGAATTGCACATTAAGGTGGAATTTCTTTTGCACTTGTCCAGTGTTTCATCCATGTGGTTCATCATACTGAGCTTCAGCAGTGAAAAGTCAGGAGGATTAAACTTCCTCTTTGATATTGAGCTCTTTTAAAGTTAAAAATGAGCAATAGTCTTATTAGACATGAGTCTAATTCTATGTGTTATGAAATCCCCAGGCTGAATTGGCCCCTGAGCAACCTGGTAAATTGAAAGGTGTCCCTGACCAAAGCAGGGGATTGGAACTGGATAATCTTTAAGATCCCTTCTGATTCAAATCATTCTATGATTTTATGATTCTATGAATTAAGATTTCTCCATTGATTATTTTAAAAATAAGCCCAATTAAGTTCAAATCAAGTGAAACACAGTGAAACTGAGTTTTTCAGTATTAGTAGCTTAGGCCCAAAAACTTAAACAACAAAATAAAACCAACCAACCAACCAACCACAACAACAAAAAACAATACCAAAAAAAAACAAAACAAAAAAACTCCAAAAACCACCAAAAAACAAACATCATTACAATATCACAATAAAAATCACATTTTGCCAAATAAAAAACCCCCAAAACTCTCAACAAACCCAGCTTGCAAAGAGTTTGACGTCACTTTCAACCTAGTGTGAATTAAATGTGACTTCTCAGTATCTATGGAGTAACTGCTCCAGGACTAGTGCAAGGGAGATCAAACTTGAATTGCCTTCTCTTCTGACACTGTACATCTAAGCATTTTTGACTTCATACTCTCAGATTTATTTATAACTGTTTATGTTAAGAATAATAGTGACCTCTAGGTCAGCCATTTCTTAGAACTTAATCATTGACTGCACAAAGGGCCTAAGGCAAAGTCACATCTCCTCTGGCCAGTGACTGCCTGCTTGTTAGGAGCTTCTTTATTTGTCTGGTATCCCTCCTTAATTTAAATTCTTGGCGAACTTCAAAACGTAAACTGTTTTGGTTTTTGTTTTGTTTCCTCAAGTCTAATTCTAATATTAATACATTAATTTGCCTATGCTATCTCCAATTAATGCTTAAATCATCCTTGAAATGCACAATCAAAAATCAAAGTCAGATATATTTTGGTTTCTCTACTCTTATCTACGAATTTATGTCCATTTTCACATGAGAAGAGAGACAACAATTGTTTTCAGAGAACATTGTTTTCAATGTACATACTTCAACACAGAAATATTGCTATTTAACCCCTGGAACTGATTTATTTATCAACCTGCATAAAAGGAAAATGCAATAAACACAGTGTGGGCACCTACTATCTGACAATAGAATATTGTGGTTTTTTTCATGAATTTATGATTAGCTTATGCCAAAAAATAATTTACTTGTATATTTGTTATTAAAAATTAACATTAAAATAACTGTGAATTAATGTGTTTGGGAAAAAAGTCTTTATGGTTTAGTATCATTGCTCAGCATTTTAGAATCTGAGAACAAGACAACAAAGCAAAGTTCCTACTGAGCATCTGTAGCTTTATGGTACAAAAAATATTTCTGAGTTCATAACTGTTTAGAATAAGAAACTTGTAGAAAGGGAGTTGCACAATTCCTCTATGGGTCTAAAAGCCTGCCTATTTTGTAAGTAATCTTATTCTGCCTTTATGTAAGACATAAACATATAAAAGTGTTTCTCAGGAGCATCTGAGTTTACCACACCTCAGATTGAAATTTGTCCAATAATCTATAATTCTTGAAATTATGTTATGTCAATTTTAATTAGCGTAAAGTGTGATATTTTCTTCATGTGACTGTAATTCTGTCACTTCCTTATTTAGAGGCTGACATTTGTAATTATATTTGTTGGGTTGAGGTACTTAGTTTAATATAGCCTTCTATTATTATTTTCCTGGATTATCAAAAGGAAAAGAGGAAAATGATTATGCAAAGTTTCCTCAAAATTCCCTGAAAGCACAGTCTCTACTAAAACTATCACTGAGTTTATTCTCAGTGGAACAAATGTAAGCCATAATGCACTGTCCATTGAGCAGGTCACTTTTTGATGGAAAAGGAGATGTCATTTTTGGCAGTGAAGTCCACGTAGAGGGATTTATTAGATTTTTGGATCCTGATTTTGGTATTCCCTTGTGCTTCTGCCTGTCTCTTGGTATTAAACTTATCTTCCTTCTGTCCATTCCTTCACACCTTTTATTTTTTATTTATTCCTCTCTTAATTTTCAGGTTTATACTCACACACTGCACTGATTGGTTTCATTTCCCATATCCAAACCTGGTTCCTATCTGGTCAAGTCTCTGAAATTTTTAACCTTCAACATGAATTCCATGTATTCCAAAAAACATGACATTTTTCTCCTTATTTGTGTAGTTAAGGTACAAAGGTACTGAAAGGTGTGTTTTGGTACACACTGAAAATCCAACCAACTCCTACATTTTAATACCCTTTCATATTTGTGTGCATTTAGATTTATAGAAATTAGCAAAGCATCTGCATTTAGTCAGAACTTTACAGAAATTATAAAATACTTATTTTCTACCTTGAAAATTTTTTTTTTCTCTCACACCAATTCTCCATCACATTTTACTGAGATTTTCCAGGAAGACTAATCCCAGGGAAAACTGCTTAAAAGCAACTAAAAATATATAGCAGAATTTTTTTTTAACAATGTATCATAATAAATACACACATTTGTCCTGAAAAAGGTCAATGTTGAAGATAACAAAGTTTTTATTTTGATCTGCTGTAATTTCTTTCATGTACTTACAATGACTCCATGTTTAAATGTGTAAAGCCTGGAAGATTAAAAGAACTAAGGAACTTTGTCATGAACAAGTTTTTTCCTGACATTTGTGATAGGCTGTAAGCTGGTAAAAAAACAGATCTGTAATAGCTTTACCATCCCTGTAATCAGCACAAGGAACAGAATCTTACATATTCAGTGAGAAACAACCCCCCTGGTCTCTTCTTCTCAAATATACTCAGCTGTAGCCTTGTAAGGAATTATAAATCTCTATTTGCTTGTGAGGATTTCCATTTCTAAGCTCTGTAAGCTCTGTTCTAATTACCAGTGTTGCCAGTTATTGATTTACTTCAATTCTTTCCCAACAGCTTTAATGGAGTTACTTTATTTTTTCTAATAAATATCAAACGAAATAGTTTTGTTAACTCCTAACAATCTCTGTTTCTTACTCTGTCTGTAGTGTGGAACAGATCTAGCTGAAAAGTTGGATAAATTTGCCTTCACTGAGCTCCATGCTGTGGGGGTTAGATTGCCACAAGCACATGCTCAAGCTATTTTAAGACAAACTGGCACACCTTTATTCTGTGCTGAGCCCTGGAGTGCAGACATATGCTGTAATGTTTAGTCATGAGTAATGCAAAGACATTCAGGTCCTTTGAAGCTCAGAAAATCCCACTTCCTTGTTTCTCAACCAATATAAATTATATACCTGGTATTTTCACATACATCTTGTGCACTTACAGGCACGATTTCACTAAGTTAAATATGCAAAGGAAAACAGTGTAAGACATTTAAAAGGTACACTCTCAGCAGTCAGTGAAGTTGAAAAGACAGTGTCCTTGATGCATACTTGGAATTTTCATTAGCCCCTGCTGGACTAATTTAAGATTAATTTTTTGTTCCAAGAGAATTCAGTAGGGGACCTGGTCCTTATATCTTGATAAACTATTAAAATGATCTTTTAAACTTTGTGTTAGTCCAGGTAATCTTAAAACATTACTAATTACTCATAAAACATACATTTAAAATTTGTTCTTCTAGAGTTTCCAAGATAATCATAAATCCTGGGAAACATTAAGGAAGGGAAGAGCTTAAAATTGAAGTTATTTAAAAATAAAATATAATTATGAAAATAATCTATTCCAAAAGTAGAAATGCATAGCTACATTTTGCTATCATAGGTTATCTGGGAAAGGACATATGGACCAAAAAAATTTTTAAAAGAGCTTGCTCTTTGAAAAATGGCCCATAACCATCTAATGTTAGTGTTGATCCAGTGCAAGTCATATTGTTATATGATGTCAACAGAGTGGAGGCATTTGCAAATCACGGGCAAAAATTGTAGCTCATTTAGAAAACTCACAAGAAGCATATTGGTTTGCTAAACATGTGCAATCTGAGCACAGAAGAGTACACCAAGGGAAAACAATTTGTTATAGCATGAATTTGGCAGTAGTGGTTGAAACAAAGGACAGGGCCATAAACCTTCTTCAGTTTTCTGTATTTGAAAATATCCTGATCTCTTCAGTCCCTCAATTCTCACTACTACACACAACAGGATGCTCAGTTTCCTCTAAAAAATAATCATGAGCACTTGGCTGTGGGTCATTATTTTTCTGAAAAATTTTAGACTTCTTAAGAATGTATTCACATATTATTGTACCGGTTATTATAAATTTAGCATTGCATTTCTGCAAGAATTACTCTTTCATTGGAAGAGTGCTTATTTGATTGTTTGCTGTTACACATGGTAAAAGAACTGAATGTTGGGGTAGAGTAGGGACTGCTCTATAATAAGTGATAAATATTTGATATCAGCATTGTAACTGGGATCTTTAATTCATAATTTTTCTAGTCTAAATCAACAATGCTGAAGGCAAAAAAAAAGCAGAGAAAGCAAACTGTGGTTCAGTCTAGCAAACACTTGGGATGTTGTTATAAGCCATGACACTGACTGTGTATAGATGAACTTTCCAATTAGTTTCAGATGGTCAGTCTGGCTACAAAACTGCAAAATAAAAGAGGAAGGAGTGAATTAAAAAAACATGTCCCAGTGTAGTGAGGTCAGGCAGACAGTCAAAAGTTGTGTGTGAGCCAAAGACTCTAGAGAGAAAAGTGAAAGAGCAGCACAAAGGGAAACTGAGCCACTGCAGTTGTGAGCTGATGACAAAGGGGCCACTTCACCCCTCCTGCTCCTTCTCCCAGCTCCTCAACACCAATTGCCTTCCCTTGTCCCAGCATTGATGCTCCTCTGTCCCCACAGTACACTCATTCAGAGCAATAAATTAGCAGAAAACAAGTATCTGCTCTTATGTTCTCAGTTGAACTGTCTCACTTGAGTGCTGAGCTTGTATAATCAGCAGCTGGAAATGGAGGGGAGCTGCTCCTTTCCACCACAGTTAAGACTTTATCAAAACTGTAGAGACTCTACTAAAAAGAACACACTTTTGGATGTACTTAACCCTTGAAAAAAGCTAAAAATTATGTTTCCAGCAGCAATTTCTGGTAAGATAACAGAAGTAAGAAGGCCATCTTCAGTACTATCTGATACTCCTGATGATATGTTGTGATTATTCACCTGTCTGAGGGAGATGAATCAAAGCTATCACTGATCACTATCTTAAAGATTACTCTGAGACTGAAGGAAAAAATCTCACATAAAGAGAAAAAATGTGGCTGAGTGACACTGATGAGAGTCTGCATTTAAAAGACTTCTCTACTGAAGTTCATATACTAATTTTATGTACCTATAATTTTAATGAGGATTCTTCATTAAGCTAATTGCTATTGAATATCTTATGTCTGAATGTTGAATGGTGGCTTCTATGAGAGAAAGTATCTTATAGCCATCCCTGTCTACTAATGGAGATACCAGAGCTGTGAAATTACCAGAGTTTAAGCTTTTTGAAAGCACAAGACTCCTAAAGCAAGTTAGTAGGTCTCACTGTGAACAAAGGGTGATAATAGGAGGTACAGTAGATATCCTTCCAAAGCATGTATAAAACTGAGATATATCAATGTATTTTTGGAACAGAGATGGAAAATGAATAAATGTTTATGGAGAAGTCTGCCCCTGATGGAAACTGGGGAGACCAGAAATCAGCTTTGAGATGATGCCTGGATTTGCTGATGTGGAGGAAAGTCCCTCTTTGTTCTTACCTCTGCCATAACACTAATATATAGCATCTCAAAGTGTAGCTGGCCTGTAAGTCAGTCCTGCATATGCGACAATACTCCAAAGTTAATGCCTACCAAGACTGTGTGCCCATAGGAAGTCAACATATGTCCATAGTGCGCCACTGAACTCATTCACTGAAGTAGGTTTACTAAAAGAGCTGTGGTTCATTCTCCAGAAGAGAGTACATCAGGACTGGAGTCTGGGATAAAAATGAGCCCAAAAAAGACAACACTGAGAGACACAGAATTGATGACTAGACTTTGTGAGCAGCACACATCTCTCTCTTAATTTATCATGGAGATTTCAGGTATCATTTCCCTGATATCTGAAATAAAATTCTGATTTCTGCATTTCTTGAGCTGCAAAAAGTTAGGGAAAGATCACACTGAATACAGGTGATAGAGAAACTGAGGATATTGCTATTCAGATATACTAGATATTCAGATGTTTAGAATGCACTTATTAACATATTTGAGGAATGAGAAAAATTATTTTGAAAGCACTAGTCCTAAAGCATTATGATAGCAAATATATATGTAGCAGGTCTATCAAGAGCAGAATTAATTAAACTTAATTTCCAGTGGTTTGGGATTTTTATAATTTATCGACTTTTTCATGACAATAAGAGATCTTAATTAATACTTTTTTGGGAACATTCATTATGTCTTTCATTTATATGGATTCTCTGGCATATTATAGGGGACAAAAGAACATTCAACCTTCCCCTTGTCGGATTGTGTAGCAGAACCTCTGTCTTTTAGCAAGTTTTCTGTTTTCATGAAGTACAGTATTTGTAAATCCTCTATTTTTTTCTTGTGTTTAAATGAAAACCTTTTTGATGGGCTAAAGATGAACATACATTTTCCGATGTGCAACATAGGAATGTCTTCATGCCCTCAATAAAGCAGGCTTAAAAACAATGTACTTCAAAGATGGGTTTCAGAGCACTAATAAGAGTTGCCTCAAAATAATGCAGTGTCAGACTAAACTTAAAATAAGTAAAGTAAATGCAGAAATAATGGACACTGAATATGGAGTATTTGTCTAATTTAAAGTTATAAATATTTTTCCATATTTTAACAGAGAGGGTCTCAGTACAGATTTGTCCCAGGCTCATTGCCATTGCCAAAAACTAATCTGGTGTTCTTTCTACTTGTAAACTTGTACTTTTTTATACACATATTTTATTTGACATCTGAATTAATGTTTAAGAAAACTTGTAGAAGCAGACATATTTGGTAACATGATGAAATACAGAAAAATGTAGAGCTACGAGCTGCATATTCCAAAGGAGTTTAATAATGCTCAAGATAATGTGCAAGTTCTCAGATCAAACACAAAAGCTCCCATAAAATGCTTCTCCATGAAGAGCAGAGATGACAGGCAGGCTAGAGAATATAAGCCACATAATGGGGACAGTTTTAGTTCTATCCAGTAAATCAAAGCTTGGCAATGATTGCTAAAGTTATGATCCAAGATAAGACCCCAAGGAAAGTGATTAAAGCTGTTAAGCAGAGTGTGGCCAGTGCAGCAAATGTTACCAATTCAGAGCAGAGATTTTGCTGCTGAAGGGATTTTCCTTTCAAGACCCAGATTAGTTATCCCAGATGTGTTAGAAAAAGCATTTTAAAGAGATTGCATGAAGGCCACTAGAAAATGCAAAATCAAAAAGAAAAATAAGATCTCCTTCACACTATCTGGAAGGAACATTGATACAGAGGAATTTATAAAACCTTTCTTCCAGCCAGACACATCACGAGAAACAACACCATATGAACAACATAGGAAAGCTATTGTGAAGTAAGATAAATATGGAGTTGTTTATTTTGACTAGAAATAGGCAGTCTGTTCCATACTATTTTTCTAATACTTGAAATAGCTTCGCCAGATGACCTTAAAATTTAGAATATGATGGTACATTTGTAGTGTGATTTGGCTCTTTGATTTCGTTGGTTTTGAGGATTAATTTTTGGGCTTTGAGTTTTTCATTTTGTTTAGAGTTTGATTTGGTTTCTTTTTGCTTGTTTGTTTAGGAGATTTCATACTTCAGTTGCCTCCTTAAAGGCACAATATGAGAGCTTTTCACTCTGATGGGTCTCATTTAGTCAAAATGCTAATATATATGGAACCCAGAATTTAGTAAAGTTGTCCATTGGCTCCACTTTTGAATTAGAGAACCATACTGGTTGGACTTACTCTGGGCTGACAGGGACCTCAGAACATCCCTGCCTTAAAGCAGGGCCAGCTATGGAGCTGGACCAGATTGCTCATGCCCTGGAAAGAATAACGTTTGCATCTCAAAGAAGATCTGGACATTCAGGTGGCTGCTGGAGCAATTGACTAAAGGTCAACTAATCACTGTGATGATTGGTTGACTGTTTATATTATCTGGCAAAAGAGAACATCACAAACTACAGCTTTAACTTGCTTACAGTAAATGACTAAAGGCTCATATTCCCTATCTGAAAAGCTGATTACAATATTAATTTCTTTTTTTTTCTTTTAATGATTGTTAAGAATATGAGCATGAGACTTAGAAAGTAAGTCTACCTAAGAGCTGTGGTTGTTATAAGAAAGCATGCTTTGTATCCATGAAAACAAGTACATTTGGTTTATGTAATGAACACACAGCTACTCATAATAACAAAACTAAACAGTGCTACGTCCCTAAAAAGAAATCAAACATTAAAAAAATACAATTATTTTTTCCCTTGTCATTTGCATGTGTTCCATATCCTCACCATGCAAGGATTTGGGAACCAATGATCATTACTATAGAATAATTAACAAGGCAGTAGTGTCTAACAAATAAGATTGCAGTCGACTTTTCTTATAAAAGTGCTTCAGTCCTGAGGTCAGTGTTAACAGTGGATTTATAAAAGGATAGCAACAGAAAAATTTTATATTTTACTCTTTTATTAATAAAAATAAATTGGTCAAGTCTATTTTGCAGAAAGTAGCAAACTACCAAGTTTCCCAGTTTGGAATGAAGCTTATGAACTTGTCATCTGATTAACACTTCTAAGGTATTCACCTGGCTAACCTGTTTCCAGAATCTAAGTGATCATCTTTTCATGTCAAAACACTGTGACACTGGCTTGCCAACTCCCTCAGAGCTAATCTGTGATGAGTACATAACATTCATTGCAGTATTTGAATGTGATCTCAGTAAATCTGAGAGAAAAAGGACAAGTGGAGGAAAAAAATGTATCCTTCTGGAGTATAAGAATACTGACATGAAGGGTAGTTAAAGATTATGTGTTTACTTTCAAGATGTAAGTAACAAATGATTTTGTCTAAAATTGCTTAACCAGTGATTTTTAAAAGTATATGAACTTCAGAGCCATGCATGAATCCATTCTGAATCACTATAATTTATCTGTATGTCCTTATATGACTTTTGCCATTATGGCAGAAAAATGCCTCTAGAATAAATATTTAGTTAGTTAATTAAATATTTTTTTTAAATATATGTAGTGGAATGGCTAAATTCCAAGTCATCAAATTTACATTAACAAAATTCAAATAGTCATCTACATAGCTGAAGTTTATTGGCCTTTGTGAAAAGACTTAATAAACAAATGTTCTTTTTGCCTGAGATATTCGGAATTTTTCTGGTCTTCTACCTTATTTCCAGTTCCACAAGAATCCAACATCTCTGGTTGTCATAGTGTAGTACAATTTTCAATTAATTTGCTTTCCTGGATTAATCTGGTTTTATTTCTTTTAGCAAAAAACAGAGACATGGGTTTCTAATCTACAAATGTCTAACAAATATTAATTCAAATTTCTTGACATTTTTCATCATCCGAGGGCACTAATCCTGGTGTTTTATGCAAATTATGACTCAGTTATATGATGCCTATGTGAATTCCCGTAGTTTTAACTGAATATATTCAAAAATGAAATATAAAAGAGAGGAGGGGGTGGTATTCAGCTAATTGAACTTTGCTAGATGTTGCCACAATTGTTTAAAGAACAATGAAAGAGGTAAACTTCAATGAGTAATGGTGGGTTGAACAAATTCCTGTATGTTCCTCATGTATATCACTTGCTGTTTTAAGGTGTGCTTCATTGAAGTCAAAACCACTTTGAGATCTTCAGATGAAAGGCACTACAAAATGAAAAGTGATCTTATTAGTTTGTGTATTCCAAGCCTCTTTAGGACAGCTGCAAAATCCATAAAATGGAGATTGCATTAGAATCTTTGATGTTAGCTAAATTCTTTATCTTTGAATTAGTGTATTAAAGAAACAAAAGATAAATATAACCTTTCCTGAGCATTTGAGTCTTGTTTACCCTAATGCATTATACAGTGCATAGTATGTTGTTCTTGTCCTCCAAGTTATTCAGAATTAATTAATAATATAATAAAAACCATCACATCTTCAGTTTTATGATAGTAAAGTAGTTTATATACTCAAATTAAGTAAAGGCACTATGTTATGTTCTCATTCTAGGTGCTTGAAAATTGAGGCAAGCATAAAAAAATAGTTTGTCTTGTTTGAAGAGCATGGACTGGAATTACATACAGGAATTAGACTTCATGCAATGTTTGCTCTTACCAAAGCACTAGGATTTACCACATCTTCTCAGATGATGTCCCAGGAGTTTAATCTGTAGTGCAGAACTACACCAGGACTGCTATTACTGTTATTTTATTATTATAGTGCCCCTTAGACTCATACTTCAGTTTCCCTCTCTGTAACAGAAATGGGAGAGGTTAAGTGTTTTACTACTCTAGTTGCTCTGTATAGTATTCTCTGCAGAGTACATTTATGCTCCCTGACTTCTTTATACTAGTTTCTCTTATATGCAATAAGAGAAACTTGTATAAAAAAAGAAGACATGAGGTTTTTAGAGATATGCTCTGGTTATAATAGTAGAATAATCATCCATTCTATGGAAAATTTACTTTCAAATAAACCTTTATGTAGAGTATTTTGCTACTAAATTTGGGTTTGTTTGTTTTGGTCCTTTTGATTTTTTGCGACTGTTCTCTAAATTGGAGCTTTAGCTGCTCTTACAATCAGATTTAAATTGTTCTTGCCACCTCACTTTAACATTTTTTGTTCAGTAATTTAAATGTCATTTCTCAGAAACAAATATCCAGGACAAAAGGAAGTTATTGCATAGTTGAATGGTGTTTAAAGGCATGAAGATAAACAAAGTCTATTGTAATTATGCCAGGGGCATAATTTTGACTGTTCTGCTCTGCCTTCTATAATTAGTCATGAAAGCAAATACTGTTACATTCAGCCATGAAATGAAGTGGAAGAGCTGAGTTTATTAGAGATTAATAAAATCTCCATGAACATTCCTAAATAGCTACTGAGCCCTTAAGTATAGATTATAGGTCAGAACATGTTGCCGGTACTTTCTCAGATGGCAAGAAATTGAGTACACTATATCTATTAACTAAAATGAGAGTGAATGGAGGGCTGTCAAATGTAATGGAAGATTTTAACAAATTATACCACAGAAAAAGATGTGTAGTATTTTTATTAGAACATTTAAATGTATTTTTAACAGTCTTATTACTGTGATGCTTTATGAAAAAAATCCACAACTCTCATTACTGAAATCCACTGCAGCAATATGTGCATGTTTAAGTAGTATTGCTCATTTATAAAGACATTTAAATGTAATTTTCTGAAAAATTCTAAGCTATATTACCAAGCTACATTACCAAACTATATAAACTCCTTATACTTGAAATGGTGTCTTTTTCCATCCAAGGAAGTTCTAAAGATAAGTGTCAGCTAGCAATGATTTCACTTCTCCTTTCCTAAATGGTGCACAGAATACAGAAAGTAGTAAAGCTATTGTGTTAGCTTTTCAGAATAAACATTACTGCAAGCCCTCATCACTGCATCATAAAGAGCAATATCAATGAAAAAGGTAAACCTAGGTGGGAAGAAGAGAATATAACATGTTTCCTTCATCAGGAATGCTGGAAAACACACTCGGTGGTACATCTAAAAACTATCTTCATTCTTTAAATTATTCTATTTCTCATAATAAAGTTCTCCCTGTTGGCACAAGTTATTTCTAGGCATCTGTGCTTGAAATTTTTAAAGCTGAACAACAACAACAAAAAAAACAAACCAAAACAAAACAAAACCAAAAACAAACAAACAAACAAAACCAAACAAAAAACCACCCAAAAACCCACCAAAAAAACTACCAAATTCACAAATAAAACCCCAAAGAAATCATATTATTTGGAATAAATATTGAAAAAGGACCAATGTCTTAAAGCATCTCACACTCCTTTCTACATGCATAATTCTGCATTTAACACATGCTTATAATATGGTATGTCTTTATATCATCTGATATAATTTGTCAGATATTATATTTCTTAGGGAAATTGTAAGTTATAGATCTTTTCCGTGTGGAGCAATATTTCTTATTTCTTTATAGCAATCACTTTGAGAATTATTAGAGGTACTCAGGGAATTTAATCACCTTATCCAGAGAGGACTAGATATCTACATCTCTGGAGAAATACAAGTCACTACCTAGATGGATGTTTTTTTCTTTTTAAGTACTTTTAGTATTTGAAAAAGACTTTTGAGAGTGGCAGGAATTATGCACATCTATGTGTGTGTGTGTATGTATATTTTGGGCTTTCAATTTTTTCTTAATTTTCTCCTGTGCAAACTGCTATTATAATTATATTTTATTAGGGTAGAACTATATGTGCAGGTATGAAGTTCCAGAAAAAATTCAAATTAATAAATAATAATAATAATAATAATAATAATAATAATAATAATAATAATAAACAAACAAACAAACAAACAAACAAAAACAAACAAACAAAAACAAAAAAAAACCTTAATCTGGAGATGCTGGACATTTTTTGAGCTGTTCTGGGACAAATCCAAATTTTCTTCAGTGTACCAAAATGGTACTATATTATGGTATAATTCACAGAAAATTCAAGTATTGCAGATTATCTATTGACCTCAAAGGTCAGACAAATAGCATAGTTGGATGGGAATCACTCAGTAAGACTATTTACACTGAGGTGGGTGATCAGCTGCTTCACAATAGAGTACACCTCATTTGTTTGAGTACCACTTATTCAATGATTGTGGGAAATTGTTATTGAATATAATTGAAGACTGGTTGTAATGAGAAATGAATTTACATAATTTATTATGTATGTATGAGCATTATTATGTATCTGTGAGTTTTAGAATTTGGTGCAAATAAAATTTTGTGTGTTTCCTCATATTCATAATTTCTTATTTTGGTAAGATTAGAAATAACTGGCCTAGAGATAACTAAGATATACAGAAGACCTTATTTTCAAAAAAAGGTGGATTTATTAGCAAGGCAATTTCAAATCCAAAATGCAACATAATTGTAAAATGCAGTGTCTAGAGTTCATTTTGGTTGCCAAAATATATTTATATTTATAGGTAAGGTCAAAAATATGCCTTTAAATATATTGACCTGCATGAATATACTTTCAGAAATTTGGAAGACACATATAATTTAATATTTTTAAAGCCTAAAAAAAATTATATGCAGCCACTGCATAACTTCCACTGAATAAGGTAAAAATACAATAAATGTTGGCTTACATATAATTTGCATTTGGCACTTTATATATTGCTAGAATTTTCAGCATCTTCTTATATATTTCTTATCAGAAACAGTGAAAAAGGTGAAGTAGAATACATAATGTAGAAAAATATACATATCTTTCCTGCAATATAGCATGAATTCCTGAAATAAAATAGTACACGGTGTGACATTTGAGTCTAGTCTGTTTTATCTAATTTCAATCTATATATAAGTGTGTGTTTGTGAAGGTGCATGTATATAGATATATAAATTATACATATATATAAATTCTATATGCATACAAATAATAAATTATCAGAAGAATATTTAAATTTACAGTCAAATAAATACACTATGTAGTATTTTTTTTTCAATAAGTAGTCCATTTATATCTACATAGTAAGTCACTAGAGTTTGCATTGCATCTTCCTTTGAATAAAGATCAATGTACAGATACATTTCTGAAGTAGTTAAACAGGGGATTAATCAAAATTTTGAGAAATCCCAGGTGCCTGATCACATTTGGTTTCCAAAAATAAATCTCTTTTTATACCACTATGTTTTCTGAAAGGTCTTTTTTGTATTTTTTGTCCAAAATGGAAACTTTCAGGCAAGAAACCACTGACCTTATCTTCAGTCAGAAATATAGGTAACAATATTATTTATTTTTTCACATGAAACTAGTATATCATGGAATAAATTGCATAGCTTGTAGAATCACTTGATAACATAAACAAAACTAGAAAATACTAAAAGATTGTTGAAAGCAGGAAACTAACCATTTTTGAAAGTTGGATGGAACTATTTAAAAGTATAAGAATAGTAAATATATATTGTGTCTATACAAGGATAAAAATTAAATAAAATTGAATTCTGAGGAAAAGAAAAGAGGTCAGATAGAAATATACTAGAAATCTGCCAAAAGGGAAATCTCTTATTGAATTAATAATAGAAAAAAATATTTGTCCAAAATAACTTTAACTTCAATTTGAAATTAGCAAAGCCTCTCCTAAAAATGTTCCTATTTCCATTCCAACATGGAATGGAAATATTTTTCATAAAGCATTCATCTTTGTAAAAAGATCAGTCCCAAAATGCTGTTGTGGTCAGCTTCTCAAGAGGCTTCCACTCGACAAACTATGAATGAATAAATTAAATTTCCTAAAGGAACAGAATCTTTTTTTGGAGAATGTGCTTGTATTTTCTGTGGTTTTTCCTGGTTGTTTATTCTTAAGTGGCAGTCCTTAGTCAACTGTGGTTAGATTTCATCTTTTTGCTTCTGGTGGTGCTTCTTTTAGCCATTTACTGACATGCTGACACAGCCTGAATTCCAAAACAATTGTGTGTTGAACTAATCCTGAGGATTTCACATGGGAGAAATTCGCATTTCAGTCAAGGCTACTTGCAATATGAAAAGAAAACAAAAAAGGCAAAGTAAAATGGGTCAGTACAAGGATTGCTTTTATGATTAGCTGTTTATGAAATGTTTTAAAGTAAATTGAAACATAGGGAATACCTATGTAACTGAATATAAATATGCATGGATTTATATATGCAACATGTATTTTCATCCATACATCATAAATTCATCGACATGCTGTTACACTACCTACACCTAGGTTTTCCTGCCT
This sequence comes from Lonchura striata, assembly GCF_050655825.1. Lineage (NCBI taxonomy): Eukaryota > Metazoa > Chordata > Aves > Passeriformes > Estrildidae > Lonchura > Lonchura striata. The sequence continues at coordinate 103,018,064 of NC_140704.1, forward strand.
TAAAATGGAGTGCTTAATATTGCAACATATTTCATTTCCATCTGTGGAAAATATAGGTTTTCTTTTACTTTTTTTTTCTTAAATCAGTGTTTGTTCTAATTCTAGAAAGTTGCCTAGAATACTATTTACATTACAGTCAATTGATTAAAGGATTATATTTTCTGTAGTTATATAAATGTAATGATTGTTATGTAAGTGAATAGCTGTAAGTATATAGAGACAGTTTATTTCCTGGAGCAAGTATTTTTTCTTTAAGAAAACTGATTTCTTCCTGGATAAGTTAAAAGACTGAAAAAAAAGAACTTCATATTTTAATATAACTTTTTTTTTGGAATAAAAAGTTTGGAAATACTTTTTTTTTTCTTTTCAAAGGAAACTGCCAATTTTTGTTCTAACTATGTGCATTAGTATTTTTTCAGTGCTAATATTTAAAAATCCAAAACACAAAATGATTTTTTCATGTTAATTGGCTCTTTTATATAAAACTAAGTCTCAGGAAAATGAGTATTTAGTTCTGTTGAACTTATTGAAGTAGGAGTTATCCAAATGTTGGTGCTTCTGCACGTGCATTAATGAAAACACGTAATTTCCCACAAAATGTAAAAACAAGTAAATAAAAAATAACTCCCCAAACCAGTGGACATCAGTGCTTCTTAAATTTTCCAGGGTAAAGTGGTATTGGTAGAATGTAGAAATCACAAAAAAAAAAAAAAATATATCTTCAAGTTTTCTCTGGAGCTTACCTAGGCCAATGTCTTGTTCAAAGAGCCAGTTCCAAAATTATCTCAACATGTTACAATGCTTAATAAGTACTGTCCCTGAGCAGGTGGTCATACACTTTTAAATACAGACTGGCAGCAAGAAACATGCAGAAAGTAAGGCTCAAACTTGTAAATGCAAGTTAATAAATGCCTAATACAGTTCAGCACCCTAAAAGCTCAGCTATGGCATTAATGAGTCTAATGAAGGTCTCATAAAGCATCTGTAGTGAGCATAAGGACTGTGCTTTGTATTCTGTGTTTATTTTCAATGCCTGCACTATAAGAATGAATTCTTTACCAGTCACTGAAGAGCAAATTAACCTGAAAGGCAAAATATTTACCAAGCTTTAGAATTTATCTTGAAGTTTTCAAATTAGATTTTGATTAACTTTCTGAAAATTATTTATGAATTTATCAGAGCCTAATAAAACTGAATAGTAATGAAATCATATATCTATATGTAAAAAAACTTTGATTATCAGCTCTTAAGAATGAGTTTACATATTATCCGAAAACACTCTTTGAAGCTATATCCTCCCATCTGTTTCTAGTAAAATAATTTCTTTCCTGTCATCTCATCAAAATATGGAAATTATAAGTTGAATTCTGTGTAGAAGATGTCTGGTGAAGTTTACTGGCAGAAAGGAATCAGTAGATGAAATAATGTGAGAGATCTTATACATATTGAAAATGAAGCCATGTATTTGGTATGCCTTTTCTGTAGTTTTTGCTCACAAAAGTAATCTCAGAAAGGAAGTGCAGACTTGATTAAAACTAGTTCATCACAAACAAAAACACTTTCTGAAGAAAATCAGTTTGATTTATAACCCTCTAGGAAGTGCAATTTTGCCCAACCAAAGGCTACCATAGAAAACAGAAGTGTGTGTGTTTCTACAAACACTGAAACTGGATAATCTTTAAGGTCTCTTCTAACCTTGATGATTCTATGATTCTATGAAACACATGGTACATAAAATTGCAATTATAATTGAGTGATAGGAGAGTTTCAACATGTTAATAATGATTTTATTGATACACAATTTATTTGGACACAAATATTTGGCATTCAGGTAGAATCATCAATCATGCAGTTTATTATAATTATAATAAAGTAACATTTTCATGCATTTTTATTACACACAAAACTTTCCATGAGCAATAAATAAATCCACATGTCAAAAATAATCTATACCATTATACTTTTTAATCATATTATCCTAAAGTGATAGTGTTTCAATATATTACTGTGGTTCCTCCAGGAACAATGCAATGCAGAGGTGATTTTGATCCAATTGCCATTAAAATTAATAGAAAAATTTTCATGATGGTGGGAGACACTGCATACAGCAACTCTGTTGGCTCTTTTGGCTGAACAAAAGAAAATACATGCCTACTAAGTCTGTAAACTGGCACTGTTCTACCCCAGAGGACTTGTGTACTATCAGATAAATGTAATTCATTAGATTGCTATGCAGAAAACCCTTTGAGAATACTTTCAGAATAAGAAAGAATTGAGTGGATTTCCTTGTATTCTTCTTACTTTAATTCCAGAATGGTCTCCTCTCTGTTTGCTCTTGTATTCTAACTCTCAAGTATTTTTTTTTCCAAACTATCCGTCTCAATTTGGCATATTTAAATTTTGCTTTACACCTTTTGCATATATATTTTTCAGAATTTGTGGAAATACTTCAAACTGTAGATGTATTGATATTGATATTGATATTGATATTGATATTGATATTATTTCAACTTGTATTATTTCAACAAAATGGTCATGAACACAATTGTACCACTCTTGCTTGGTTATCTTGGCACTATGACTTGCCACTAGTTCATTGTGTCATTCCCTTGTTGGCAGTGAATCTTTCATTGCATTGGCCCACACCTCAGCATGTGACTTGTCTCCAAGTCAGGCTGACTGAGGAAATCACTGAAGAAATGGACAGATTATCTCCTGTCCCACATACACAATACTGCCTTGTTTGGAAGGATAAAAAAATTAGATTTAAAGCCAGGCGTGTTCTGTCATCCTGAGTTTCAAAGAACTAATTCTAGTTTATTTTACTTATTATTAGTAGTAATTCAGGAAGAAATTTACAAGGTCAAGAGTTCAGGAAAATTATTGAACTGAACTGTGTGAAGTGTCTTGTAAGTATGTGGCTACTTTAAAGCACATGTTTCTTATCTTCCTTATTATAGTATTTTGATCCCAGATGTAGCAGAAATCTACCACAAAATCAATCAAGAATTTCCAAAACTGAGATGAGATTTGGAAAAGTTTTTTAGCGGTGGGATTTTGTGGGGATTTTTTTTTTTCATATTATTTATACTATTTTACTAGTAATTTTATAATTTTCTTTGTGGAATTAAAAACATCATGAAAATTAGAAACAGCAGGTGTTCTCATCAAAATAGATATTGAGAAATAAATATGGTGGATTTGGCTTCATTAGACTTACAGTTGGACTCAAGGATCTTAAGTATCTTTTCCAACCTAAATGATTCTAAGATTCCATGATTTAGTGATGAATTTAAATTTGCAGCTGGAAGGACTCAACAGCTCAATGCTGTCAAAATAAGTAGAACAGATTTTTTTGTTGTTGTTGTTTTTTGGTCAGGTTTTTTAAGTTAGATTAGTGAATTATATAACTGTCATGGAAGAATTCAAGAACAATAAAACCTCAAGGACAGAACTACACCACAAAGTGAAATAAATTTTAGATCTTATTTCCAAGAAGGACAGTTATACCAGGAAAATATATAAAATTTATATCTGTTTTAAAATCCACTCCAGGAGTGTATGCAGAACACAAATTCAAATGGAAGACGGTCTCTTCTGGTCCAGTCCAACTGTGACCAGTACTCCAGATAGAGGGGAAAAGGATGCTCACTCCAACCAGACAGTGTCAGGAATCCTGTCTGGCAAACTGGTTTCCATAAAAAGCACACTTCAGTTTCATCTTCATTATGTTAAATTTCTGTGGACTTGCTCCCCTACTCCCTTTTTATTGCTTTCTCACTTAGCTGGTCATGATTGGCCAAACAAGTCAATGGCCTTACTGGTTAAAACACCCCAGGCCAATTCTTTTGACTTTCTCTATGTCTAAACTCAAATACTTCCAAGTTGAAAACGGCTTCTGGGTCTGCTCTCTTCTCTCACTATCTCCAAAATTGTTACTAAGATGTAAAACTGTAATGAGTCCTTCTCTTATTTCCTCCCTATGCATATCCAGATAAAACTCAGACCTCCTCAGTATGTCTGCCCATAACCATTTTCTATGCTTGTTTTGTTGTTTCCCAGTCCATAGCAAACTCATCTAACAAGATGGAGCTAGGCAGATGCAGTTATAGCCTCAATAGTCCAAGTACAGCCTTCATTAGGTGTCACCCTGTGGTATCAATTCAGTATGAGACATCAAAGTTAATTGTAACTAACCTAGCAGAGAATTAATTCAGGTGGGGAGAACAGAGAAAATGAACTGCAATTTTTTTTTTCTGGCTATTAATATAATAAGCTTTGTTCTAGCTAAAATCTAACTACTTCACCCTTAATCTGATTTGAAGAATCTGCCCTTTATCTCCTCTTCCCACCCAGAGTTTTCAGTATGACCTCTAATGTTTTTAAACCAGCCAGTACTCTGCTGACATTGTAGTTTGATGCACAGAAGCTTGCAAGATTTATAGTAGAAGGGAATTATTACACTCAAGAAATTATAACAATTCACAGTGATTTTAACAGAAGCATTGATTTACCTTTTGAATGCAGACAGGCTAAGTTGAAAAATGAAGTTTTAGTTTAAAAAAAAACTCAGTAATTTACCTCAGAGTAATTTACTTTACTTATAAAGTATTCTTAACACATAACAGGTACACCCTCCTCCAGAATTTTCATGATCATAAGTACTTCCTAGCACCTACTTTGTCACCACTGTTAACACCACAGACTCAGAGACCTAATCCTCTAACAAGTATTGAATGAAAATAATTTGCTTTTACACAACCCTTTCTAATTTTGATATGATATCAAAATTAAAAATAAAAATCTAAGATGTTTCTAATTAATTTGCATTAGGAGCATACTTCTCTGATATAGCATAATAGTGATATAAGCATCCTGGTTCATTTATTTAATCATTCCTCAGTGGTAAATATCTGCTGTGTGGTCTGTGCTTCATTAGAATTTGGACAGGAAACCAGTTCAACACTTCTGGGTGAATGGAAGTTATTAGATGTTCTGTTTTATGTATTTCTTGCAATAATTCTGCCTTTGGACAAACATGGAGTTGTATTATACTCATTAAATATGAAAATCTAATAAATATGCACCTGCACTGTTACATAAAAAGTTTCAGCTAAATTAGTTCCTATGCCTAGCCATTAATTAAAGAGAAGAATTTCTATATTAGGGACAAAAAAATCTGTGCCAGATAATCTGGTCACTTTTCTTCAAATGCATGATTTTTATTTTCTAATACAGATTTAGTAAATAGTGTAAAAATTGATTCTACTCAGAAAACACATCAAGAAAATCTGCCATGTTGGACTAGGTCTTTGGCCTTGGTCATTGGAATAGCTAATAAAAGTTTTTACAATAATACACAGTGTAAGAATTTGACTGATGCTTGCTTTAAAGACAGGAAAATATATGGAACAGAGTTGGTTCTTAAGTGAGAGAAGAGAAAATATTGTAAAAACTAAATGCTGTTTAATGACTGATTTTCAAATAGCAATCTTCCAGTTTTGAAAAGTGGAATTGACAAAGGAATAGATGCGTCTTAGAATCTGGATATCCTAAAATATCCTGAGCTGGAAGATACCCAAAAGTATCACAAAAGTCCAATTCTTGACCCAGCACAGCACCATCCTCAAGAGTTGCGCCATGTGTCTGAGTGCATTTTCCAAACTCTTTTGGAGTTCTGTCAGGCTTCATGCTGTTATCACTTCTCTGAAAATCCTGTTTCAGTGCCCAACCACCTTCTGGGTGAAGAGTCTTTTCATGATATTCCCTAAACCTCCCTGACTCAGCTTCATGCCATTCCTTTGAGTCCTACTGCTCTTCACAAGAGAGAAGAAATAAATTGCACCAGGCTTTCTGAGCTCTTCATGCTTTGTTCAGACCATGCAGTAGAGGACGATGAAAAGTCAGCAGATGTTTTTATTACACTGATTTTACCTCCCGAGGAACAAAATAAAAAATTACATAAGTATCAATGAGAGACCTGATAATTTAATACTTATTTTCTTCAACATTACATCCTGCATACACACAGTTAAACTCTGCTACAATTCCTGTATAACTCTCCATCAAGTCATGAAAAAAAAAATTAAAAATCTTATTTCAGTTTAATTCTCAGGACATGTATTTTTTCTTAAGTGCAAATTCTTGTTTTGCGCTTTATGAAATGTTCTCCTATGCTTCAGTGTAAACTAGGGGTTACTCTACTACTCAGAAACACTTGCAACATTCCATATAGTAACTGGTTTCAAACACAGATTTATCCTAGCTCTTATTAGCAGAATTCCAAAATCTAGGATATATTTAGTTTGTCTTAAATTATGTGAAGCAGTAGAGAGTTTATAAGAAAATTTAGCTGTTCAGGGTGAAGGAATTCCTCTGCCCACTCATTATTCTTTAAATTGACTATTTTGCTTTCTAATTGAATGAGTCTTTGTAATTTCTAAGAACTCGTAGATGTTAAATCTTGTCTTCCAATGAAGTCAGTCACTTGATCCTGAAATCCCTCCATTGGTTTCAATGGATTCTCTTATCACTGCAGAGGGAAGTAAGCACAGTTATATCACACCTACTGTTCTAAGACAAATCATTAAAAAATAGTCGCTTGATATATTGAATATTCTTTAATAGTCTCTTGAATATATTCTGGTCAAAGACTACCAGAATATAAAATACCAGCTTTATTTTATATGAAAACAATAATGTCACAGTGGAATTTTAGCCAGGTGACAACAGACATAGAAAGGGACACATAGAAAAGAAACATAAAATTGAAATTAATGAGTGTAAAAAACATTAAAGTGTTAAAATTAATCAACACTCATCACTTGTTAAAAGGAATTTTTCATTTTTATTTTAAAAGGAAATATAAGATAAAATCCTTCCAGGTTTATGCAACAGGACATTGAAAATTGCCCTTGGCTTCATTAAGTCCAGCCTAGATATGTGAGCATGCGCAGGGCACACATACACATAAATATACACACAGTATATTACTTGTTTAAATGAATTTTCCCTGGAGGCTTTTTTGTGTAAGAGAAATCTTTTGCCTTAGCATATTATCAGTCTGTCATTTTCCATCATAATTAACTATTTTACTTTATATCCTCTTTTTGAAGCTTTTTATGAGAATCTTTGCTCTTCCATATGGATAAGTATTTTATGATTTTCATTCTTCATTGATTTAAAGGTCATTATCAATTCTAGTTATTTTGCCCGTAGCTCTTTTTTGTTTTCATGCAACATTCCAGTCCTTCACTGACCTTTGAAATACTTATGAAAGTTACGGTAATTTTTTTATCTGAATCTGTAGGCTTTGAAGCATAACTGTCTTCCATCACAGACTCATAACCTAGCCAGTAGGAACTGTGAATCATATTCCTGTTTAAAATAAATTTAATGCAAAAAGCAATTATTAAAAAAATGTGAACTAACTTAAATTTTGTTTGAGGCATAAACCTTCCCATCCACTCAGCTACTTTGACTGGTTAAATGCTGCCTTGATTTTTTGTTGCCTGTCAGTAGAAAAGAATCCATTAATATGCAATAACTTGAAGAAAAGAGAGGATGTCCTGTGCTGGTGGGCAGAAGCAACACAGATTGCTGTCTCTGAATACAAATTATTGAGCAGTTTCTGTGTCATGCCATCCATCAACTTCAATGAGAACAGTTTGTAATACCAAATACATAACAATATCCACTTCAGCATTGTCAGTGTGTGACTTTTTTTCATGTCAGGTTTTTATATTTTTCTTAATTTTTAAAAAAATATGTCATTATGGGGGTGAATATTGCTGTGTCTGGGAATTTCTAATCACAGATTCTAGATGTGTTATAATGGTGTCAATTTAAATTTCCATTGTCAGATCAACATTTGGTTTCTGTGAGATAGGAACAAGAGTGCAATCCAGAGGAATGTACATCTACCTTTTGTTTAGGTATCAAAAGAAAGTCAAAAGCAGCAGCCAATAAGTTAATTGTTTGCATATGTCAGACATTTGTAAAAATCTCCAAAACACAAGACTTGCAAGAAATAGAGCTTACTTTCCCTCTTTCACCTCCTAGATCAGAGTTCACAAGATTTTGATATGCCACAGAGAACATTCTATCCTTTTTTAATTGCTAAAAATGTGAAGGGTATAGGTTTGAATCTGGAGGCTTACTTTACTGAGATTTTTAATCAGGAAATGTATAGTGATTTGGGGTTCTCTTTCATCTCCTCTCTCTCTCTCTCTCTCTAATGTTGAATGCAAAGCTCTTTTGGGAAATCCAGCTGATCTACAGAAGATTATTTCAAGTAACAACAAAAATACCATATGTCACTTGCTGCTCTGCTGACAAAAGCAAATTCTAGTCAGAAAAGCAAGGAGCTTAAACAAAGGAAAGGCCAGCTACATGATCAAAGGGTTAGTGCAGTTAAATTAATTTTAGTCACTTCTAATAAAGTGCAATGTAGTACAAATCCAGTTCCAATATCCAGCAAATGGGTATATACTTTCTGCTACCACAGTCCTGGAAAAAAAGATGTTTTTCCTATAGTGATTCCATCTATTTCTGTGGAATTATAGAGAAAAAACAGTAGAAAAAATAAATACAATGCCTTCTTCAGCCAAGAAGGATTTCCAGCTCGGCAAATATTACATGATCCCCATTAATACAATCCTCTTTTACTCTCACCTCTTCCAGTAGAGCTTTTGAGCAGCTATCACAGGGGAACTGGCAAACATAAGATGGATCAGGTCACAGTCATGCTTTTACAATGGTGCTGGCAATGTTTTTGACCTTCATGTATAGGCAGGTAGTTTATTTTCACCACCACTCAGAGCTTTTGTTGTCAACAATTGTCAGCAATATCTGAGTTCATTGTGCATTTTTAGGGAATAAATAAGTTTATTTCAATTAGTTACCAATGGAAGAAAAAGGATACTCCTAATTCAATTTACAAACCACTGTATGGAAAAAATGGTTATTGAATGTTCTTATCACTTATAAAATTACAAATAGTAGTTAGACATCAGACTAAAGAGAAATTGAAATCTTTATAAAGACATCAGATTCAAACAGATCAATTAACCTTTATTATGAATATAATAATAGTATTATAATTCAAGGCATTGGAAGAATAAAATGCTTTTTATTCTCTCATTTTTCAATTTGTTAGCAGTGACTTTCTTTGTGACACCATCTATATTTTTTATTTTTTCAGATTTACCTAGAAAAAACAAAATCCAGAAATAACTTATTTTCCAGTATGACCAACACTGGTCACATGAAACAAACAAACAATTGATTAAAAGCACAGAATGTAATTATAATTTAAAATTTTCAGAGCAATGGAGAAATTATATTTTCCCCATTGTTCTGAAAGCTAAAATTCTTATTTTAATTTTTCCAAAAAAATATGGGTGTTTTCTTTTTTTTTTTTTTTTAATGGGCACAGGAAGGTATATTTAAAACAGAAAATGATTCTTATTCCTACCTAATTTGTATGAATCATCAAGGAATGAGGAGGAGTAAAGTCTCTTCTTTTTGTTTCATCATTGACAAGTATGAGACTGAGAGCACAAAAAAGTTTCTAACTTTGATAGATAAACTCTAAGTATCAGGGCAAGGAAAAGAGTGGGTGTTTAAGCTATCTCACCCTAACTTGGCTAGGGTGGAATTAATTTGCTTCATAACTGGCATTTTGGTGTTTTGTTTCAAACTTGTGGCCAAACCACTGTTGTAATGACTGCTGAGTAGTACTTGAACAATATTTCAAAGTACAAAAGAAGCTGGGACAAAATCAGGACAGCTGACTCCAACTGACCAAAGGGACATTGCTTGCTCTATGGCAATGTTCATGTTCAGCAATAAAACTAAGGGAGAGTTTTTTTAGAAAAGTCACTGCTCACAGGTTGTGTGGACATAATGTGTGAATGTTAGTCTGCTAGTGTGATGTGGTGAGTGATTACTTTGGGGTTTTGTTTTCTTTTATTTTGTTGGTTTCTTGCTTATTAACGTTTGTCTCTGGCCATGATTTTTTCTTGCTTTTGCCCTTTTGACTCACTCCCCCATCCTGCTGAATAGGAGTACATGAGTGTGTGTGGGAGCTTTCCCACTGGCTGGAGTTGGTCCACCACTGTATAAAAAACAATTAATCCTCCTCTGGGAAGCTCCAAAAAAGGCTAAAATCTTTGCAATGACATCACCATGGTCTTCATCATATCTCTTTAGACTTTTACAAGGCAATGATAAGAGGATTTTTTCAGATGTCAAAATTACCTTTATTTTCACATTGAAAGAATATGGTCACCTAAGCCATCATTTTAACTCACTGCTGCCTGTAGAAAAGAGACTCAAAGAAAAGGTGTAATTAATAAGCCCTCGGAAAGTCAAATAGATTTTGCTAGATCAGCCATATCAACATGAAAGCAACTACCAGCAGAGCCATTTTCACCCTGAGCAAAGAAAGTTCTGATACAGCATATATATTAGATGGAAGTTAAAGGTGAATGCCAACTTGAAGTTAAGTGGCTGAACAGTATATTTAGCACCCTTTCAGAGATCCTTACAGGGTCTGGTATAAATGACAGAAAAACTCCAGAAAACCTAAAGTTGGAGTATCAAGTGTAAACCAGGTAGCTTTAAAATGTTTCTAAAATGGCTTGAGACACTTTCATTTTGACACCCAAACACTTTTTTAAGTGCTGCTCATTGCATTTAAATTTCAGAGTTTCCATTTCACTAAAAATATCAAAGTAATAAAGGCTTTCTGCCTGGAATCCTATATGTCTTTTTCTGTGTAACATTGCAAGAGAGATGTGTGAGCTGGGAGCATGTTAGTCTCATTGCATTCAATGAAAAATGTATTTCACCTTGGAGGACAAGGGGAAACAAGGAGCACGGTGTTGTTCTTGAGGTTACATCAACATGTATCTCCTCCAGTGAGACCATGCCCTACCTCTTCCACCAGAGCCTCCAGAAGAGCTGTGAGTAAATGCACAGCTTGAAAACATATAGATGGTCAAAATTAACATTTCCACAGTCTCAGGAAGCTTCTGCTGCATTATCTAAATACATAAACAGTTTATTATGTATTAACAAGTGATACAATACTTTACCTATTTTGACAGGATCTGTTTTAAAGAGAAATTGTGAAGATAAATACTTAATTTAAGCATTATTTACCATATCAGCTAGAAAGCATTGTAGTTATATACATTGCTACAGGACCAGGAAAAATAGGCTTTCACTGTAATTTGCATAAGTGTGTAGTCACTGCCTCAAGAAAACCTTAAAAAGAACACATAAAGTATTCATATTTTTACTTAAAATAACATTAAAAATTAATGCATTCTTATTACGTTGGTTCATTAATATTTTCAATTTATTCATACTGTATTCTTGGTCTTATTTTTAGCTCACATTTTATTATTTAATAATATCATATCAAGCCTGAAGTTTTTTTTTTTTTTTTAACCAATCTAAAACTCAATGCAGCTGATGAGCAGATGGGTTTGAAAATAACTTTAATCAAACATGCCTCTCATGTTCTCCAGGCAGAGTGATACATTACAATCCATAAATTCTTAACATACAATTTAATGTGTAACTGGGCTTCGATGTACTTCAACAAAGTTTAACAAATTTTGCTTTTTGTCAGATCTTCCCTAGCATACTATAGATATGCAGCTTGTTTGAATCAGCTGGTGAATGATATGGCTCATTCCCTGAAGTCACAACATTTTATGTTGGTTAAGTAAAACAATCTAAAAATAAGGAGTATCTGTAAGCAGCTCTGGCATTTAGCTGACCTGAAATACATGAAGTAAGCAAACAGGAAAACTATGAGATTTGAGCCCAGCCCTGAGGTTTCTTTAAAAGGGAAAATGTCCCATATTTTCCAGCAGAGGAGCAAAAATGGCCAAATCCTGTAGAGACTTCTTCTATTTTCTTTCTTAGATTTTAGTCTTAATTTTTTTTTTTTTCCAAACTAAGAGCTCAATACAGAGGCAGAATTATAGTCAGTTCACTTTTAGAATACAGTTAGAGTACACCATACTTAAGCAAACATTCATTAAGTTTTTGTTGACAATACTCAATTTAAAATATCTAAAAAAAAAAGGGAAAATATAAATAAAAATATTTGCAAATTATTTGTCCGCAATTATATCAAACATGTTTCTATTTAATTGACTGCAAATTTGGGTTTCTGATGTGCTTTAGAAAGGAAAATTACTTAATTCAAAATAATATGAATAATTCTTTTTCACATAATTGATTAAACTTTTACTATCTTGTGCTGAAACCTTTCATCTTGTGTCAAGCTTCTATCCAAGGTTCTCTAAAAGAGAAAAATATTTATAGAGGTTCAGCAACTTGTTCTCTGATTTTAAGATGAATTTGAATTCCATTCAGGAGAGTTTGATGCTTTGCAACTTCAGGATATAAAGAATTTTATTTTATAAAAGCAGCGCTGTCTAAGATAGCTTAGACTAAGATATGATTTCAAAATAGAATTTCAAACAAATATGCCTTTTTAATGTAGATTGTATATAAAAAGTTATTCAAGGGAATTCGGCTGTATACTGAGATTTAAACCAGAGAAGAATGTTTAATGGACATTTAGTGATCTCTTATTATCTAGCTCAGTCTCAGAAACACTGGAACATTTGAATCATTGTGGCATCACAAATAGTCATGGAGAAATTATTTTGGACCGGATAGTTGAATTTTCTGGTCTTGGGTTGCTTACTTGAGGGTAATAAATTAGAACACCTTCTTTTGTGAGATTGATACACTTGTCGGCCTGTTGCCTTTGTCACAGGATATATGTTTTTTTAATAAATAAATATATATGTGTGTGTGTGTTATATATATATACATATATGATGTATATTTATATATGTATTCATATATATATATATGTTATATATAATTCACATTCTTGGAACTGTCTGTAATAACTTCCTGTGTGTGGTATCCTGTAGTTTAATGGAACATTGGTATACAAAAATATATCCACTATTCCATATATTTTAAAATGTGTTACTACTACTACTACTGTTTTGGTATCTGGGATTAATTAAATTTTCACAACACAGTAGCTGTCCTGCAACAATAAAATCATATCCCCCTTTTGCTGGATATATGCTAGCTCTCATTAGTTGTTATGTTAGGTCAGCATTTCTTCCTCCTTTAATTTCTTTTTTTTTTTTTTCTCTTTTTGCCTGTAGCCCTAAGTTTCATAGGTATGGTCTGGATTTTTTTGTTTCTTTTGATTTATTGTCATTGATTAATTTCCATCTGTTTCCATATTTCATGTGTCATTGTTGTCTTTGATAGCTGCCTTCAGATCTCGGGTTTTACACCTTTTCTTACTGATATGTCTCTCCTAATTATGGGTATGGGGTTTATATTCCTTCCTTTTTGCAAAAATTCATACCATTTAATCCCAGATTTACAAAACATTCAAAATAGAAGTATATTTAAAACTACTTTTAAAACTTAATTTAAACATTAAAAAGTATAAGAATTTTATTTAGGTTCTCCCAGATTTAAATAATAAGTTTTTGAGACTATCCAGCTCAGTTTACCTGTGAAATTTTTTTGTTTAACAGCTTTAAAATATCATAAAGAGGGTTTTACATATGCCTTTCATGCAAATTCTATAGTTCTGGGTTTTACATTATTTTCTCTTAAATTCACACTGTATAAATGCAGAGAAGGTGTAAGCTAATGTTACAATGAAATGCACTGTGGTAATTTTTCTAAGATAATTTTTAATTTGAATTAAAGTTTTATATTTTATATCAGCACATTAGTCTATGAGAATCAAAATTAAACTATTGCTATCAAAGAAATTTTCCTGATATTTTTCAAGAATTTAACCATAAATTTGTATCCTTCCTTATGTCCCCTGTTTTAGAAACTGGCTGTATTCTTTAACAATTTTTAACCCAAAGATGCTCTATTTCAATAAAAACAAAACAAAAGAAAACACCAAGGCACCAGTAAAAAAACTGGCATTGCTTTTAAAATATTACTGCTTGTATGTGCACTGAAGCAGTCAGATTTCATTGCTTGAAATACAATTTATAATATATATTACAATAATAATATTATATATATAATTATATATTATTATATAATTTATAATTCCTGCTGGAATTATAAAATGTCATATATGTTACTTTTTTATGTGTTTAACTTTTGAAGTGAGTAAAAAGAATACTAAATTTTCTAAATCTGCTATATATTCCAGTCAAATGATGAACATTTCTATGGAGGGAGAAAGTGGCCAGAAAAATTGAAGGCAAAGAGAAAAGTTATGAAACTGTGAACAAAACAGAAGAGACATAATAATAACTTTATAGTCTGAAGAAAATTCAAACATCAAAATCCCACCTATAATTATATACATAGAGAGAAATAAAAAGTTAAAAACATTACCACTTTCAGAAAACCTCTAAAAGCAGGGTGACCCTTTTGACCTTTCAGTTGTTCTTCAACTGTTGCAATGGTCTAACAAGCCCCACACACCAATTAAACCAAATACTTAGGTTGACTTTTCACAAAATCTCCAAAGAGGAACAATTTCTTGTTGCCACTGGAAGATAATTTCTTTGTTCATCTTCTATTTGCATAGATTGCACCAGCTATGGTGACCAGCTGATACCATTTGCTGTTTCTGTAGACCATAAACTACCAGAAAGCAAGTTTAATAGTAATTGTTTTATTTTGGAATTCTTTGGATGAGTAGTCATTTTTAATGCAGGATTAGATTAAGCAAAACCATCTGATTGGGAAAGTGACTAGAACAGGAGAGAAAGGGGGATTTTGAGGTAAGTTTTGATCCATTGTGTCAGCTTAGGCATCTCAAAGATTCTTGTATTTCCACTATTTCACCGCTCCATGAGAGTAACAACAGTTTTAAAACAAGTGAGGATGTGTGTTCTCAACCACGGGGTTACAACGAGCAACGTTTTTCAATCTGCAGCCTCCCCAGTTAGCAGGTCACCGTGTCAAACATAAAGTGGCACTGCCTTTAACCCTGCTGTCACCTGCACTGCACCTTTGGGAGAAGGCCATGAGGGGGATTGCACCTGCTAGTTGAACAGCAGTAATCATCCTGGTTAGAGCACTTAAGCAAATTCTTGTGACTGGTAATCATTAAAGAGGACCCTGTAAGAAATCATACTAAAAGGTAGACAAATACAACTGTAATAGGCCCATAGAAAGTCAAGGTAAAAGGTAAATTTTAAGTAGACTAAATCTAAGGCTTTGACTGTGTCTCTCCATTCTGAAATTGCACAGTGGGAGAAAAGTCCCTCCAAAACGTGGGAGAATCTTGAGGTAATTTCAGCAATATTCTGGAACTGCTCAGTCATGGAATACAGGGTGAATCAAGGAATGGGAGTTTGGAATGAATATGCATCTTTGAAGAAAATCTGAAAGAACGGGAGCCATCAGATTCTGGAAATATAGTCAGTTGAACAAGACTTGTGGAATTGTGATTACCCAGGGTTTTTTGAAGACAGCACAGTTTAAGTGTCCTTTGCATCAGATTTTCAATCTCACCTATATATAGCCTTTGTCCCTGCATCATCACAGCTATTCAAGAAACTGGTAAGTAAACAGAATCAAAAAATTCATGATGCAATGAAAAGGTGATTTTTTTAAAATGTATTTCCTCCAATCTCATCTCAAGAAGTCTTCACTGGACTGCAGTCTTGGTTTGATTCTTCCAGCATTATCCAAGTCCTGACAAGTACACTAGCACTAACACATTATTTTCTTTTTTTTTTCTTTAGAATTGGCTTGCATTTTAAGGGGATTTTCTCACCAATAGTGAAATACTTCATTTATCTTTAGCCCTCTAAACTTCATGTATGTGTATTCTAAGAGGGGCAACTATGTGACATCCAAATAAATATTTAAGATGATTGTGAATTCTTAATCCCTTTATTTTAGGCTTTTCCCAGCCTTAAATACATTCGTTCTCTAGTTGCATAGAAGTTTTATCTACTAATTTTCCAGCAACTAATGGCCATTCAATATGTTTTATTATTTTGTATATTTTACTAGTATCAGAATTCATGTCACACAAAGGTAAACTAACCTGAGAAGTTACATATCTCTGTTAAGATATCTGAAGTTTTTTATTCACTCAGATTAAGTCTTTTGCCTAGTTTATGTAATAAAGGGATGTTACAGCTGGCAAATATCTCTTACATGGATATTGTTTCAGTCTTAGAGTAGTTCTTAGATCTATCCCAACTTTAATGGTATGCACACAAGATAATTATTTTCTTTATCATAAGAAAATAGAGACACTCTGTGGCTTCAATATTTGGTGAGACAATACCTTTAATTTTGTCAAGTTACAATTTTGTCTCTGTTTAGCTTCTAATACCTAAAATGAATAGCTGACAAGGCTCAAAGCATGTGAAATGAAACTCAAGGTACAGGGTTCCAGCTTCAAAACAATTTGTAAAATTGATTAATGTTTTGAGTTTAGGAGCTTTCTTATTATATTTATAAATTTATAATTGAACCTTTACCTAGATAAAACCTGAGAGGAGAACAAATGCTTTTTCAATTCCATTTAAATAACAGGGAAGAGAGGAACAGAAAAGAAGTCAGATGAAAAAGTTCATATTGGAAGTTTCTCAGAAATAAGGGGATGAGTGTAAGTCTACTCAATTTTACTCTTGTGCCATAGACCTCTTATAATTTCTTAACTTTAAATTACATTCAAAGGACAGCTCATGTCACAGGTGAGCTCAGGAGGTCTCCAGTCCAACCTTCCACCCACAGCAGGGTCACTTCTGAGGTCAGACTTCCAGTGGATGAGGACTTTGTCCAGCTGGGTCTTGAAGACTGCTTGAAGACATCTCTAGGAAAACAGCTAATTTATTCTTAAAATTTTCCTTAGATCCACCCTGAACACCTTTTTTCTCAATTTATGCTCACTGTCTCTCTACCTTACCTAGGTCCCACTGATCAGCAGCCCTGCCTTTAAGTGTATTGACATCCCCTGTGAGACCCTCAATAATTATCTGTATTGTAAGTATATATCTTCTCAGGCCTATTTAGGTTTTCTGCATGCATATATTTCAGATGTTTCACACAATATGAGTAAAAATCTTCCTCTCATCAGCAGAATATTTAAACCTCTACTAGTATCATCACCACCACTACCTTGAAAGATACTTCCCTTCCAAATGTCTTACAATTTAGTTCATTTTTTCTTCATTTTCATATTCCTTCAACTGACTGAAAATCAGGAATTGGGAAGATTTATGCAGGAGCCCAATATTAAAAATACTTTCTTCCTGTCTGAATAACCAGCTCTCTTCCAGACCTTTTGGGCCAGTTTTTAAGATTTGCAAAGCTCTAATTAGGATGTGACTTCAGATTTCACCTCAATTATTGTTTGTCAGCATTTCTTTCTCTCTGGTATATTTGCACAAATTAAAAAACCGTAGTTCAACAAAAATCTTTTGTTCCCCCCCAAATAAGGAAGGGTCATGGTTTCAATTTTTCATCCATGCTTTAAACTCAAAGGTTAAAATACAATGTTTAAATGGTGACAAAAAAGTCTCAATGAAGAAATTGAGGTCTTTGACCTCAATCTCTGCTACTTGGAGTGGGAGGTGGAAGAATCACTCTGTTTTTGCTAGCTGAATTACGGTAACCTGCACCTGACAATTTAACCTATTAGGTTTTTGGGCATTTTTCAGATCAGATCAAAAGCATCAAAGACTGTGTAAATAACACATTGCAAAAAATTTTCTCTCGCTTAAAGCTAAAAACAGAAAAACTCCAACAATTTAATTACCAAATGAAGTACAGAGACTGTGCAAAATCACACATTATGTACATTTTTAAAATTTTATTCTCCTACCTCCTAGATGAGTTGCACTGAATTTCCACCATAGACTTGCATTCCACTTGTATGCCATGGGAGACAAGGTACAGTAGATTTTGTTGTCAGAGGGGTAGACAAGTTTAGGAAAAGATGAGACAAAGAAGTGATTACAAGAGTGAAATACAACTAAAAATCATTGACTTGAGAACCATTTACAATCCTATTAAGTCTGTGGAAAAAGTATTTTTTAATGCTATTGTTCAGTATTTGTTGTCTGAAGTGTGGATAGTGAATACACTGAAGTAAATAGATAACCTTAAGATAGGTTCTCTTTACTAATATACTAAATTAATATGCCTGGTTTTGCAGTCCAGCTTGATAAATTATGAATCAGAAAATGAAGAGGAAGGAGAGGGATTTATTAATAGCTAGGTTTTCTTCCAGATATACTGAAATACATTGAAATACATACTCAGGCGCTGGTGATGTAATATTTTTTTCTGAAAAAAAAAGTTAAGTTCAAGAAGATTATTTCAGCAAACAGCTTAAATGTTTTCTGAATCCTAAATTTATATATACTTCCTTTACAAGCCTTCATGACACCTCTAAATTAAAAGTTGTTTGTTGACTTAAACAAATGATAATTCTCATAGCAAATAACTTGTAGAAATTCTTTTGTGCATCAAGAAGAATTAAAGGAAAATCTGTAGAAAAGACAGTTACCTAATTTACTCTGTTTTCAGAAGCTTTTCTTGGCAAAATTAAACATATATTGTGATACAAAAAGGAGTCATATTTTATCACTGCTAAGTCCTCTCTCAAGGCTTTCTGCAGCTCCATGTAAGAGTTTGTACATAAAAGGAAGAGATGTCTTTTTTTGTTCTAGCATCTCTTAAAAAAACTTTTCTTTCCCAAGTGTCTTTGTGGAGAATTCAAGAAGCTCCTTTTTTGCTTCCAACAGTTCATTCATGCTTCCTGCACAGCCTAGAAGTTTGTAGGTGGGGACACAATAGATCACGGGACAAGAAAGAATTGTTGGAACTTGCAGGAGGGCACCTTAAGTCAGTTCTGCTACTGATGTAACTGAAAAATTGGAACTACAAGCAAAAAATTGGGCTTTTTCTCCTGTGTAACTATGGTTCCAATTTTTTATTATGTTTTCAAATTAAAACTTATTTGAATTATCAATATATCATAAATAATATCCCTTAATCCTCTGTCTTAAAGAATGCTCTCACTGTTCTGCTTATCCTCTTTGCTTATACAAAAAGTTATTTTGCACTTTTGATGTCTTCTTGCTGTCCTGCAAATAGATCTCTTGGAGTCATCATCTTAAGAAAATTATAAAACCAAAGCATAAATTTTTAAAAAATATTTTCTAGCTTCAAGCATAATTAGGAAGCAATGAATGAACACCTACCTCCTTTGCTTTAAAATTCTCTGACAATGCAATCACATATTCAGCAAGGTTATACATGGGACTTTCAAAATGTATATCGCAGGTTTTATTTAAGAAATTAAAACAGAGAAGGGTCACAGTTCAAATATAGCTAGACAAACAATATGATCAGCATTTGTTTCAGTATATGCATTTTCAAGGAAGAGAGAAGCAGAAAGGGCAGCATAAAAAGGAGCAGAATGGAGTTGAAGAGGACACAAAGTACAGGTTTTGAGAAAGAAGAGAAATAGAGAAAAATAGCTGGAATAACATGAAAGCAGAAGTCATTCAACATGGGAAGGAGAAGAAAATGGGAAAGGCAGAAAGAAAGGGAAGAAAGGTGAAACTCTTTAAATTAAGTCTAGGATAGTGGAATAGGTATGTGAAAGAACTATCAGAAACCAATTTTTAAACAGATCCTTTATTTCTAAATTTTACATTATATGGCATTGCAACATTTTTCAGCCAAAATTTCATATAATTAAAAAATTTCTGTTTTTTTTTTTTTCAAATGACTTTATTGTTCTATGTCAGAGGAGTCACTTATGAGCACTGATGTGGCTCATCTAACTAATTATTTTAATCACTGAGGATAGCAAAATGTCTTAGAGGTATGAAAATATTCCTTTTCATTGACTAAAAGTGAAAAAGAAAATAATTATTCAGTACTGCAAAAATATTGTTCCACACAGTCATGGAAGATATGGAATTCAAATTCGTAAATCCACATGCCATGGCTTATTCATGGTGTGATTTTAGTGTTCAGTTAGAGAGGAGAAATAAGAGTACAGCGTGAAGGTCAGCATCCTAGAGCATTAAGGAGAAATGGATTTGTTTGAAATATTTTTTAATATTAGCCAAGTCTATCTTTAAAGAGAAAGAATTTGTTCAGATTTTAAAAATATTAAATATAATTTACTAAAATATAGAATTTTAAACCAAAGGGTAAATCTGATATGTAAAGAGTAGTACTGTACTACTGAACTGAGCAATCATTAGTGTGATATATCAGTATTGATATCGAAGTATTGAGGATTTTGCTTTTATGGAGTGGCCAATAATTTCTAATTAATAAACACCTTTTTATATTTGAAGAGCTTCTACCTGACACCAATGTAGATTTTATTTCATGGCTTCTTTTTTTGTGTTTTTATGTGATAAATGATAATTTATGTATGAACATAGGAGGAATAAAACATCTAGACTAAAACATTGAGATAATGTATCACACATATTTACAAAAGAATTTATTAACCCAGTCAGGAGTTCTCTGTAGGCATATTTTATTTCACCAGGTGCAATATTCTGTCTAAGAAGTGGTGAGGAGTGACAGCTCTATAGAGAGTAGCCAGGGCATTGCCTGTTTTGCATAGCAAATTCCCTCTAAGGTTGGCAGGGACAATTATTTGATCCAGGTAGGTAAGTTCATCAGAATGCTTTGCATGCATTCCAGATGGCATAAAGCATCACACTAATATGTAATTTGTTCTTCCCATGTTCCTCTTTGACAAATTAAGCTCAAAAAAAAGAGGTTTCTTTTGGAACCACGATTTCCCCAATGTGCAAAGAACTATGGATTTATGGATCACATTTATGTACTAATTGAAGATGTTCAGCTAACAAGAATCTCAAAATAAGAAGTAACGAAAGAGAACTCAAATAAATGCCAATGGGTTGTTAAATAAATAGAGGTTTTTAAACTATGTGGGCAGCAAATGAAATATAGAGCTTTAAAGAGGGACTTCACTGTCTTTAAAGGAAGTTTAATTCAGAGAGGGAAGAAATAACAGTGAAGTTGGCTGAACATTTTGAAGACCAGGCAATAAGCAAAAAATTTGACAATTACAGGAACATAGTGAACTACTATTAGGTCTTGAAAGATTCCATTTTAGAGGAGATCGAGAAATGCTGGGATTCAAAGTTTTATGTATTTTTACTTAAAAGAAGATAAAAATATTATATGAAAAGATTCTGAATGAAAAGTTTTCCAGAAAAGAACAATTAAATCATTGTCAGAGAAGAAAAATCTTAAAAAGAAAAATAAGAAAAGCTAACTAGCAAAGCAAACATATTTAGAAGCCTCCTTCACCAAAAGAAAAATAAATATAAGACTGATCAAGCAAAAACTATCAAAGAAAGCAAAAAGTGTTTGAGACATAAAGACAAAAAAACCTGAAAGAACACATAGGTCTACAATGAAAGTAAAGGAAAATAAAAGATTAAAAACATTTGGATTAGAGATAATCTGGGTATAATTCAAAGAAACAGAATCAAATAGCGATTTGCATTCAGAAGGAGCAAATAAAAATGTAAAATCTATTGTATTTTTTATAAATCTATGACCAAGGACTGTGAGAGGGGATTGTACCATATTTTTAAAGTGTGAAAAGTAATACATGAAACTAAAGGCACATTAGTTTAACATTATTAATGTGCAAAGTTTTAGAAAAGATTTCAAAGAATAGAAGGCTCAGGTGTAAATGGAATGTAGAATAAAATACAATACAGTTTTATCAAGGAACATTACCTCTAGATTAATTTAAAAATTTTTCTTTCATTAGAAAAATTTTAAGCTGAGATCCTCTTACATGGAATTGAAGACTGCCATTGTGGGAGGGGACTTGGGAAACTGTCCCCCCGAATTACCCTGGGAGGTGACAGGTGTGTAGTTCCCCGCCTCCCCTGTTATCAATCAGTATGTCTGTCATCCCTTGGTGCTAGAAAATTCTTTGTTCTTTATACCTCCATTGGTTCCTTCCCTGAAGCCGCTCTTTCCCCTTACCCTCATTGGTTATAACCCTGCCACTCGACCCTGACTCTGCCCCCGAAGCCTTCCTTCACTGAACGCTTCATGCCTGGACCCTCCCTCTCTTGTCCCAGTTATAATCCCGATTCCGCCCCCTGTTCGAGGCTCTCAGAGCGAGCTCCCTCCCGGAGTGGTTGTTTTCCCTTCGCTCCCTGAATTGCTATTCCTCAATAAACCCTCCTGGAATTAAAGCCGCCTGTGAGGCGTCCCGCCTTCATAGAGGAAGATTTCATTACGCTATCCGGCTTTCGAGGACTCGGCTCTCTGACAAGCAGAGTGGTCAGAGACCAAGAAGCCCTCATGCCATATATGAAAAGAAAGATGTAACAGATCTTGAGAATTCAAAAAATTCATAAGGTCAAGAGATTACTTGAAACAGGAAAGTTACAGGTTGCTGTAAATTCCTTATGAATCTTTCTTTTTGAATTTTTTTTAATGATCAAGAGACAAATAAGTAGATGAAATCTGGTCAGCAAACAACCACGGGATGAATGCTTTTCCAATGCAACAAGAAGTCTGGGATTTCACTAGGGAAAAGCAATGTGAAAAAAACCCTTTAAATGCAATAGAATGAGGAGTAATTTCAAGAGCACAAAACAGCCCTGGGTAATAAGTCAAAGCGGGGCAGCTCTGGTAGAACTCAAGGCTCACAATCCACAACACTGATTAAATGAATGATATTGACATTATCTGGATGCCATCATTATCAGAGAATAAGCAGACAGAAAGCACGTTCAAGATTTTCCAGAAAACCTTGGTTGAAATTGTGATAAATTTGTAGTTCTCATCTACAAGGGTGAAAATTGTAATTTTCAATATGTATGACTGTTGATGAGACAGCTTGTGTGGCTTGGTTGCTATTTTTTTTTTCTATAGATAAAACTTCAGCTGGGTATGTGGCAGAAAAAAGTATCATTAAAAAAAAAAAAAGCCCTGTTACACTGTCCCAATGGCTGCTAATGTCTCAGTGACTTCTCATTAAAAATATTTTTTAAAAGTAAAAATAATAAAATGTTTTAAATAATAAAATAATAAAAATTAATTGCTAAAAATATGACATATGATACCAATATTATGAAACTAGGAATCTGTTTATTTTTTATGATTTGGGAGTCCTCAATCTAGGCACATTTATACTCCCTTGGAAAGGATAAAGCAAGCTGGTTGCATTAAGAAATTAATATTTCCCTTTCTTACTCAATACATTTTGCTTAAACATCACCAAAAAATAGTATTGCTCATTGTACAATGAATATTTAATAAGCAGTTCTACTTTTACTGAGCTGTAAGTGGAAATGAGCTAGTGAGAAAGAAAATTATCAGATTTTATATATCTAAATTATATTATCAAAGTGCCCTTTCCTGCACAACCCATTTGATTCTAGGTTCTGGGAGAAAAAAACTTAATGAGCTTGAGAACTATCTGAAACATGTGAACATTATGGAAAATGTCTTAAATTTATATCCAGAACTTCACAGTCATTTGGTACTTTCTTTCCAAAACAATTATGTTGGCATTAGGAACTCTTTTTTTTTTAATTTAATAGACTAAAATTTAATAATAAAAGTTCGTTACCATGCAGAGGCTGCCATATTAAAATCTAATGCAGCATTAGGATTTCAGCAAGCCAATATACCTGCTACTGAATAGATAAAGAACAAAAAACTTTAATATATTCAAATGCATCGTTCCCTCTAAGTGCCATAAAATGCTTTATAGGTTTTTTTTTTACAGAATTAAAACTCCTAACTCTTTTAGCAAAATGTGTACTTTTTTCTTTATTAAAATGTTTTTCCAGAGTGACAAAGATATTGTATTTTTTTATATCAAAAATTAATACAAATTTATAAAAATATATAAAAAATTAGAACAAAATACATGATATCACATGAAAACAAGTAAATAATAATCCAGGAGAAAAACCAACCTAAGGTTTTATTCTATTAGAATGAGTGTATTTTTTCCCAGCTTTTTATATAATCTCAAAATCAAAAAATATTTGTACAATACGTTGCAACAATATATTTTTTAATTAGGAAAAAAGATTCTCATTTCCTCCCCAGTCGGTAATTTTATTTTTAACAAATACCTCAATTATTTGCTATTCCACTTGAGATAAACTGTATTTTTCAGTATATAGTCTTCCAGTACAAAAAATGCTTTCAATTACTATGATTCATAATAACCACATTTCTACTCTGTTTTGAACGGATGATGGTGTGAAAACTTAAATGATATCTGAGAAATGAATTCATTATACTTTCAATATGTGTAAAATATCCAAGGTTACATTTTTATTGTTTAAAGGAGACTTGTCTGCCTACGCACAAAGCCATGAGACAAGAACAACTTCCATGAATTAACTAAACAATTCTCAAAATATATATGTGAATAAATCTCTGGATCTTCCTGGCAAGAGGAAGTGAAATATCATGGAGAGACCTTTCCAAAATCAAAAGGAAAGTGTAGGAAAAAACATTATGGTCTAGTTACCAAAAATGATGGCTCAAGTAAATATTACCATTCACATGCAGGCTACCCCTGTTTAGCTAAAATGGGGTAAGTTTAAAAGTTCCTCTCTATTAAAGAATAAGGCCAACTTAATGTTTTCAAATATATTTTGTATCTTACAATCATTAATACAGTTGAAGATTATTTGAGTGTTTTAATGAGTATTTGTTCTACTGTCAAACATTAAAGCAATACTTGTTTAAGGAAAAAACAGATTTTCTAATATAGCAATTTATATAGCACCATAGAACAATTATATAGAAATAGAGTAAAAATATATAAACTACTGGGTGCTGAGTTCATCATGAAACTTTAAAATGGAAAAACATTAGACTCCATCAAGAACTTCCTTACAATTTTCTAATATGTTGGAAAGCATATATTTAATGTTTCATGGATCTTTTTTAGAAATAATAATAATGGAACTAGTTATAAGTTTTCAGATTCACCATTTTTCTATTTAAATTAAACAAGTTTTAAAACACTAGGCTTTCCACTTGAAGTTTACTTTAATAAGACTATAAATTTCTATTTTTTAAAATAATACTTGTTTATTTTATTTTTAGTTTCAAACATAGCATTTCAATGGTTATTGTAAATAAACTACAGTTCTTAATATAAATTGGAATGAAATTTTAAAATCAGCAATATTTTGACCA
Source organism: Lonchura striata (assembly GCF_050655825.1). Lineage (NCBI taxonomy): Eukaryota > Metazoa > Chordata > Aves > Passeriformes > Estrildidae > Lonchura > Lonchura striata. The sequence goes on from NC_140704.1 coordinate 103,043,330, forward strand.
CAAAAATATAATTACGGAATGTAATTTTAAATATTTATTGTTTAATTATTATTATGATTCTGCACATACACAGTACATACAAAATAATAAAAAATAATCACCAAAACAACAAACAAATTAACATGATAGGAAAAAGAACCATCCAAGAACTACTTCGTATACTGACCAAAATTTACTCCAATACTCGAATTCTTCCTATACTTTCTTTCATAAAAAATAGGCATGTTTTTAACTTATTTTGGTCAGTGGAATATTTTTTTATTAAATATATGGCCAGAAGTCATGGGGTCTCCATAGCCAAAGATAACAATAAACATCTCAAAGCAGTCATTAATTCATATCAATTTACATTTATTTCTAAGAAAGAATATCCTTCTAACATCGCAAACCACAAATAATTTTTACAGATTGCTGAAGCCTCAAACACATTAATGTGGAAAACAACCCACAAAAATATGTATCATGCTATATAAAACAAAAATTTGATAGGAATACCTTAAAGCCACTTTTTCCATGTTTGAAGTTTTTCCCTAACCCATTCCAACTACTTTAGGAAGTAAATAATAATACAGTTGGAGGAGAACACTTCCAGCTTATTTATTTCTTCTAGAAAAAGAATCTTGCTGTTCCCAAATAAAGCTAGGGAAGCAAAATGTAGAAATGAAAGGTTATAAATATTTTTTATGCAATGTAACTTGGATGCTTGATGTTCCATTTTAGCTACAAAAAAGTTTCCATGTTTCTGGACAAATGAAAAGTAAAAGATGTGGAGAGAATGAAAAACTTTGGGGGAGAGAGATTCTTAAGTGTTGTTTTCTACGCAAACAGTTGAAGCCCTAAAGCCATCTAAAGAAGTTCAATATATATTACGTAACTCCTGTTCTGTGAGTAATTGTAAGAATGGATTAATTTTTAAAATGTGTTATTGTAGCTTGTAGCTTTCCCCCTCCCAGAACAAGTTTCATATTCCTCCTCAATGGTTCATAACACAGGTAACACTCTTAATGTAATCAAGTATATAAAATGGCTTTATACCAGCTAGATTCATATTTCATGACTGGAGTTGGCTTCATTACTTATGAATGCAATAGGCATTAAATATTTGTTGGAGACAGCAATTTGTTTTAACATTTTTATATGCTTTTAAATCCAGGTATTTTAATGTTACCTCTTTTGTGGTGACATGTCTAAAGTATTGAAACAGTTCAACAGGTATCATTGCAGCTGTGAAATGTAGTCCCCTGATGCAGGTCCACATCTGCCAATGTTGGGAGGAAGGACATATTTGGATGTAGGTTCATAGCAGAAAAACAGATGGGAGGTTCGGTGTCGTGAGCAAAACTGAGATATTATTTTGATTTCACAATACTCAGTTTAACTTAGTCTACCTTGGCTGTAGACAGGTTTTAAAAATTTCACATTCTCCTCCTATGTAATAAAGTAACTCTCAATATGGAATTATTGGTTTTCTTCAACTTTCCACTTTAGGAAAGCTTTTTAGCCAGTACTAAATCTATGTAACAGTCTGGTTTGATTTTGTAATCCCATTAAAGGAGACATTCCTTCTTTATGCTCTCTTATCTTCCATATTTCTTTCTGCATAGTACAGTGTCACACAACGCACTGAAATAAAATGGATAATTATATTTCAGAATTCAATTTTTGGCAACAAATGTTACTTGGAGATACATTTTGTCATGTTTTAAATATATCTGGAGTAAATCCCTAGAAAACACTTAGAACTGAAGCTGATTAGGAACATAATTTTCCAAATGTTGGAATTAAAAGAAAAAAAATGAAAACTCAAATATAGTACATTCCTTTTTATGTCATTCTTAAGTATAAAATCAGCATTTAATATATAGAAGTTGTCATAATTTTGCCATCAAAAGATTTTTATTATGTATTATAAACAGCAAGCATAATATAACATAAGTAATTTGGTCTCTAGAAAAGTAACCAGTGTCAGCTACTAAATTTTCTTTCTTTTATCCAATCTAGGAGTCAATTGCCATAATTATGATGGTCTGGCATATAGTAGAAAATGTTTACTTTATTGAAAGCTACTAATAATAAAACCCAAACCAAAATACTTATTCTATCCTGTCCTTCCCTGCCTAATAATATTATCAACAGAAAGTGAACTTAAAGCTACTGAAACAGTAAGTTAGCATTTTAGTTTAACTTTTTAACAATTTGCTGTAGGGAAACATAAATGCTGAAAAATAGAATACAAAGATGAATCAAAAGCAAACAGGAAAATTCTAATTCTCTGTAAACTCACTGTGGCCATCCTTCCCACTTTGTATAAACTACATACTAAAGCTTTGCCTCTACCAAATGCCGTAGTTTTAGAAATAGCTAGGAAATTAATGACATATCCTTCTGTTCTGCAACACTAAGAATGAGCCTGGGCTGGGCATACATCTGGGACCTATGTGACCTCAGCCATACCAGTTTCAGCAGCTCTTGTTAGCTGACTTCGGCCCAAAGTTGAGGATTTGAGTCACCCAGAAACTCAGCCTAGGATTCAGATTTTTTTTCCAGAAGCACAGATTGGGGGTGTCATTTCTTTCTCAGTTTTTTTACAATCTTTGTTACCCAGAAATTGATGCAGAATTGCTCTCATCAAGCTGTAAATGTAATTTGTTTTCTCTTTTTGTAAAATTAATTCAATTTGTTTGTGCTGTTTCTCTTACTTTGTGGATGTTACACACACAAAGCCAAATGAAAAAAATCTTTTGATCTCACACTGTTATGTACAGCTAGCTGATTCAAGAGGGGAGCACATATAAATAACAATCCCTACTACAGCAGAAAATATGGTAATAAACAATACAATAATTCAAAATCTTGGGTGTCTGAGAATGCAAAATGAATGTAGCAGAATTGTAGAACAATTCAGGTCAAAAGGGGCTTCCAGAAGTCATCATCATCATCAAAATTATGCCTTGATTATGGCAAGTATAATCAAACCAAGTTTCTCAGACTTCCTTCCAGCTAAGTTCTAAACACCCCCAGAACTGGAGACAAAAACTGTATTGGTCCCTGTTCCAATATTTTACTACCCTAAAGATAAAATAAGTAAACAAATAGATAAATACTTCCCAATAGGTATAATCGGAATTTCACGTCAGTTTCTGTCCATGGCCCTTCCTATCACTTTACACTTGGAGAAAAGGCTGCTTTGACCCTGTTTGTGCCCATGACTGAAGTAGTTGCTGTCCATAATAACATCTCCCAAAGTCATCTGTTCTTCTGACTAAATAGGTCCTTGCCTCAGTGGTTCCTTATATGCCCCATGTTTGGCTCTCTGAACAGCTTTGTGGCCCTCCACTGGGCTCATATCACTACATGTGTCTTTCTCCTGGTGGGGAGCCTAAAACTGGAGAGAGCTCTTGAAATAGCAGCCCCAAATGAAACACTACATACATCTAAAATCATTTAATAGTAGAAATTCATGGAACTAAAAATAATCTTGAAATGCCTTAGTTTGGATTTGAAAAGTGTAATGTTTCCAGCATTGTGGATGTCAAAGCAATTTCACTGGCTGATTCAGCTTCAATTTTGGCACAATCAGCAGACTGGCATCTTGAGCACTTAGAACTCCACCAGAATATGAAGAAAGAACAGCTTATTAAGCAAAGAGAATTCAAGGGCAAACAAGGTCTGGTGAGGCAGGAAATATTTTAAAATTGATACTGAACGTGCATGGATAACAATAGAGTGAGCTGAAAAAGCTAGAAAATGTGCTGACCCATCCCAATGTTAGTGTTTACGTATGTAGAAAATAATTTGTCCTTAGAAGACCAATAAGAAACAGCCACAAAGATGATCAGAGGAGCACTTCTATGAAAACAGACCAAGAACTGTGCAGTCTAGACAAGAGAGGGCTCAGAGGGCACCTTACTGCAGCTTTCAGTAGATGAAGGAAGATTATAAGAAAGATGAAGACTTTTTAACAGGGCCTGTAGTGGCATGCAAGTGGCAATGGTTTTAAGCTAAAAGAGGGTTAATTTAGAATGGACATAAAGACAATATTTTAAGGGTTTTGAGACACTTAAAAATTCACCCAGAGAACCTGTGCATTGTCCATGATTGGAAGCATTCAAGGTCAGGCTCGCTGCAGCTTTGAGCAACCTGGTCTAGTAGAAGAGGTCCCTGCCGATGGCAGGAGGGTTGGAACTCAATGAATTTTATGGTCCTTTTTAATCCAAACCATTCTATGATTCTATGAAATGTTTTAAGTCTTTCAAATCTAAATAATGGCAGATATAGAGAGCAAACTAAGCAAATATAGCAACTAGTGCTAAAATTTTATTACATATTACTGTTCATATCATATAAATATTAGGGTACCTTGGTTCTTTTTCTTGATTATCAGACAGCTCCTAATCCTGTGTGCAATCAATTTAACACTAATTAAAAATTCCTTAATTGCCAACATCAATGGAATAATTTCATTTCTTTTAGTGTTGTTTAAAATTAGCTAATCCATTCAGCACAACTGGACATAAAAAAGACAGTATGACAATCATGATTTTATTATGTATTTTAAAAGCCAAAGAAAGTGCATTTTATTTGGAGGTTTTTTTGTTTGGTTTGTTTGGTATTTTTGTTTGTTTGTTTGTTTCTGGATAACAATGAAAGGCTGGACCACTCAGGCAAACCAGAAGAGCTAAAGGCAGGAAACAGCCAAAAAAGGGTGGAAAACTTATAAGTGAACCCCTGGGACATATCAACATATGTTGGACATAGCAGAAAAAGGCAAAAATACAAACTTTCATATATGCCAAGACTTAAACCATTCAGAATTATCTAAATCTGAGAAAAATCACTTCTACAAATACACTCTAAAGTTGGTCTGAGAATCCTGCTGTTGAATAACTAGAAAAGATGGGACTAGAAAATACATATATTTTTTAACCAGGGATTGCATTAGGTAATTTCAGTTCTTTCAAATAATTATTTTCTTCAGCAGGATTGCCCCAATAGAAGGTAGTACATACAAGGCAGATGATTAAAAACTCTTGACTATCCTAACAATAGAACCTAAGTAAATCAAAGCACACATTTAAAAGTCATACTGAATTTAGAAATAAAACCCAAAACAAAAGTAGTTTAGATTCTTATATTATCAGTGTGAAGTAACTTAAATATTTTTTTATGTATCAAATATGTCAGTGAGATTATATGTTGAAATAGTAAAAACATGACAAGGTAAGCTTTTTTGAAAGTATAAGAAAGTTACTTTTAAAGTATAAGAAAAGTTACAATTAGTCAAATAACTCCAAACTGTTGGAGCAAAGAGAAGAATAAATCATAGATGATAAAGAAAAGGAGAAATAATACTAGAGTCTTTGTAAAGATTAGATCTGTGGAGCTAGAGATTATGAAAAGTCTTGGTTTTTGAATGAAATGCTAATTGAAACTGTTCAGTAAAAACCTGTAGCAGCCAGAAGACAATGCTTATCTACAAAAACCCCAGTCCAAATAAAAAAAATTCTGTTGCACATCTTCAGATGTACTGATGTAGGTACTTTTTGAGAAAAAAGACTTCACACCACCTCTATTGCTGATTGTGTCCTTTCTTCTGGGTAAAATGATCAGGATTTCTTAGAATTTAAAGAAAGGGTTGTGGTACACAGAAAAATCCAAATCAGGAGAGCAGGTGGAACTGTTTAGTTTCTCTTTTTTAGTCTGAAGTTTCATAGCTAGTGATGTGGTAAGACACAGGTAGTTCCAGACAGTTTTGTCTTCTTGAGTGGGTTAGGAAAAAAAAAAAAAAAGAAAGAAAATGAGCCAGACAGGAAGGCTCTGTAGAAGGCAATCTGTGAAAACATAAAAAGGTTCTGCCTGATTCATAAAGGTCATTTAGATTCAAGTGCTTTAAATAAATGGATTAGCATAAATGGATTAGTTAGCCAAGGTTTGCACACTACATTGAAGATATATAGGCTTCATACTTGTTCCTAAATGGCCTGCATAAGTCATGCAGAAAGTATTGTTCTCTGAGTCAGTTAACTAATGAAATATGATTTCATTCTTGAGTACTAAATACTTTTGAATTAGATATTATATGAATCTTGTGTCCATATGTGCCCAGGTTTATAGGTTTGTTTGTGTTGATTATATATTTACATTAATATTTTGATTAATTTTCTAACATCTTTAGTTATAGTTATCATCATCTGCCAACAGATAATATTGGTTAGATACTTAAATTAATAAGAAGACCTTCAGTAAGATTAATTTTTATTATTCCAATTAGCATGAATCAGCTGGTTAGTTGGAAACATCCAACTCCACGCACGTAGTGGAATTGTTTCATATTAGTCAAAGATAATGTACTAATGTGATCATGCAATGAAAAAAGATTACACTCTTCAATGAGATTAAAGATATACCCAGAGAATTCTGAGCAACTCAATGTCTTCTGTAGAAAATAAGCAGAATTCCCAAGTTTCTAAGACTGAGACCAAATGGGGAGTATTTGCTACTTCATTTTTTGTGAATTTCCTTAGAAGATATTCTTGTGGACTTTTTTCAACTTATTTGATCCTCTTCTGTAGCAAAGCTTTCCAACAGCAAGAGCATATTTAGTAGGCAATTCCTAAGCAAAGTATTCTCTGTGTATCTAATCTTCATTTCATGCTTTCTGTGCCATTGACTTTGACCTTGTAACTAATGGTAATAAATGCCACAGTTCTCTCTAACAGAATGTCTCAGAAGAACATTAGCAGTATATTATGGGATATATTCTTATGCCTCTATTAGCCAGAATGGAGAAGAGAGTGCAATTGGACTCTGGGGAACCAGTGTCTTATGCCAAGACAGATCAGAGAAGTGTACTGGTGAGAGAACACCTCAGGGCTCATGCTGAGGGGGCAAGGCATCTAGGAGACAATAATATGACATTCTACAAGAATGCAAATTCTGTTACATCAGTGACAATGGCTAAAGATTTATAAGTTATACTTTCAGTCTGATGCCTGAATTGAATCCACTCCCACATCATACCCCTGTAGATTTTTTAAAAATATAATATTATTAGTGTGCTTCATTCTGATGCTCTGCTACAGTGATAAACCATCACTGCTCCGATGAGCAGTTGCTTCAGCATGCCATCAAATCTGTCATGCAAATTATGTATTAATAAGGCATACTGATGGTGTTTTCTACAAAAGATAGCACTACCAGGAAAACAAAGGGTTCAGGAATGCATTCAATAAGACTGCAAGACAAAAAAATCTGTCAGCACACAGAATGCTAAGAGCTGCTTCCCCAGCTACACTACAGCAACTTATTTTTCTGAACTACTTGCGGTATTATTTTTTTGGAAGCCTAACTTGCAAGAAAGAGTCAGGAGAAAACAATTTTGAAAAGTACTACTTCAGTTGAGATAAAACAACCAGCATAAAAGCAGCTTCCTGCTTTTTATCAAGCACGAGGTTTTAATTTCACTCTACAAAGAACAGGACAGAAGGGAAAGTACAGAAACACATTAATTTGGTTCTATGATATAGCTAATTTGAAAGGAGTAGAGAGCTGCTTTAATAGATATATAGGAGCCTTACATATTTATTTTCCATAAGTATGATCACAAGAGCAAATTTTTTGCAGTGGCCATTAAACTATGTCCATAGTATAAGCAATACCACAAGAAATCTTGTAACAAGTGATCACATTTCCATTTCTATCCTTTATTTTAATCTAGGTGGAAGAGAAGAAAATATCTTAACTAATAATAAAAGAAATCTGTGATTTTGGTAAGCATTTTCCCAGGTATTAAATTATAATTACAATTTAAAGGCCATAAATTATTTCCATTTTTAGCCTATCTTGGATTTTTTACTTGAAAAAGTAAATAGTTGAATATGAGATTCATTTGAATTTTAAAGATTTTCGATACATTCCAACAAACCATACTAATAGAATAATGCCTTTAAAGAAATAAAACCAAATTTTAAAATTTATAAACATCACTCTAAAATTTCTAAAAGCTAAATTAGGAACCTTTTAATCTGATTTGGGAAAACATTTTACAGGATTTTTAACTAACCAAAGTTTATCTGACAGAATATTTCAGCAGCCTCTAGATTTTTCCAATTAAATTTTCTAGCAGATAATTAAAAAAACATTAACTTTCATTGGACAAAAACCTGTTGTTTTTTTCAAAAAAAGTATTATTATATCTGCATATAATAGTATGGGGAAAATATTTTGTATTACATGTAGTCCAAGACTGTAAAATGGTAATAAGATTTGTTTGTACCATAATTATACAACTAATGGTGCAGAATGTTGCTATGCCATGTAGTGGCAAATAGGATAAAATGTTTTCCAACTGCCAGCATTTGGAATGTATTAGTAACACATAAGCAAAAATAATTGTCATTATATTTTTCAAGAGACTACTGCCTGCTAGTGATAAGTATAAACTTATTCTTCCCTCTTTCTTATATTATTTATTGTATTTATTGGTTCATTTTTCTGCCAGTTTGAGAATTTATAGAAAATATAAAATAAAAAATGTCTAACATGAAAAATCTGTATGTCCAGCTCTTGTTTATTGCTTGAAATTGTATCTTTTCACTGCAGCATCAGAAATAAATATAGAGGAAAATTAAAAATAAAAAAAATAAACTAAAATAAATTCTTGACATCAAACACCAACATTTTAAAGTAATGTTTGCAAAACGTTTTGATTATTAAGATCATTGCTTCTTCTGTTGTTCAAGTGTGCTTTCCTGTCAATGTTAAACACTCTCTGTTTAAATGCTGAACACATTTGTTTGGAAGTACTATGTTTGACTATGTTTAAGTTTTCTGGGAAAGAAATCAATATCAAATTACAACAAAGACAAGCCTGAAGTAAAAATTGTTTTCACCTGGCCATAGGCTAGATAGCTCACTGGTGAATATTTGAAAACATAAACTATATTTGAAAAGTATAATTCTCTGAAAAACTTATCAATTCATAATAATGATATCTGAAATCATCCAAATTCTGACATTTAGAAGGAATAGTAATTTCTTCAAAAGATCCACATTTTATCTCTCTTTTATAATTAAAAGTATTTTTTGACACTACAGCATAAAATGAATATGAAGACACTAAAATATCTATGACAGTTTCTTCCCAATGCAAATATCTACTATTTCCTTAATATCTAGTACGCCAAATCAAAAGGAATATGAATTATCAGAGGCACCAGCACTGAGAATAGTTTAAAACCTAAAATACAGAAAGAATCTGAAACCACTTTTAAAGAGAAATGGTCTTATATAAATAAAAACATAAATTTCTTCTGAAGGGGCTTTAAAAAATGCTTTGATACTTTAAAACTATCAAATTTTTCACTGAGTTTTTAATCGAGGCAATATCTTTCTGGGAATTATTTTGGTTTTGACAATTCATTTGCTGTCAGAAACATTTCAGTAAAAAATGTTTCAATCAATCACGTCAAAGCTGTCTTCCAAATACTGGCATCTAATTTCCCCATAATATGGTGTCCATCAAAAATGTAAATTTCGTTTCTCTCTTTAAATACAGAGTCATTTTTTTTTTTCTAATAAAACTTTCAATATTAGGTGAAAAATCCCTGAAAGAAGATGGTTTGCTCATTTTACGTGGAAGACTCCATCCAAGATTTGGATCGTCGTTTTCCTTGTGACAAGATCCCTATAAAATTTCTGGGTAAAAAAATACTGCTTTCTTTGAACCTGCCTCTTGACATCATTTCTGGATGGATAGCTGCTTGATCTTTTTTCTGGTTTCTGAAGGTTAATGGGGTACTTCTGGTAGCACTTTGTTTTCCTAGTCCCTGAGGCAGAATCCCAAATGTTCCCTCTTCAGAAAAACCTGACTTTATCCCATGTCTCCTTCCTGTACAAGAAAGAGGGCAAAGAAAGCAAAAATTACAAAACTTTTCAAGTCTTGGTTCTGTAATGATCTGAGTGACAGCTGATCTTTTTCTGAAACTGAATTCAGTGGAGATATTTCTATTATCCTTTTAGCTGATCAAAAGGAAGGATCATAACTTCTGTGTAGTCTGGCTCCAACCATCAAAGGAAGTAAAAGGAGATTTGTGAAAAGATGGGCAGCTTTTCTTTATCACAAGTAGTTTGCATACTCATAGAAGCATTAAATGCTTCTCCTCCTTTTCTCTTCACTCTTAAAAACATTCTGAGTAACTGTTAAGATTTTTTTATGACTTTTGCACTAGGGAAAAAGCACCTCTGTCAAGGAAAGAGAAAAAATAAAATATTTGTCAATAATTATGAAGTAATTAGAATTTTGGGAATTGACCAGAACAAAGTGGACTGAGAACTACAAAAGCATCTATCTGAGTTCCTTTACTTACAATATCCTAAAATCTGGTTAGAAAATCACCCATTTTCTAAGAGTCGGTTTCAAGAATACTTCTGAAAAGGACATTGGAGACTGATGTCTAAAAAAACATATAATTTTTAAAAATGTTTGCATACAATTATTTATATAGATAAATCTCTAGGGCAATTGACTCTTTTTTTGCTTTTTTCTTCATTTGTTTGTTGAGAGATACAGTTTTCCTGACCAATATTCTTTCAACTGCTTAGGAATTATTTCAAGAAATGTATTATTAATTTTTTTCATATTCTGCAAAAAGTAGAAGTAAATATATGTGGAAAAATTCTTTTACTTGTAATTGACAAAGTAGGCAACATTAACTCTTAAAATTATATTTTTGAAAACTAGCACCAAAATCAGCCTCCAATGGGCAAAATTAATGTTTATTGAATATGAGCCACCTACAGTATCAAGTGTAACTAATCCTTTTAATTATCTTAGAACATGTGTCTTATTGCATTCATAACAATATATTAGGTATTGCTTAAATATAGAACAGTTTCCATTATGAGTGCATAAAGGAAGAGAAAAGTTTGCTGAATACTGCTGATTCTATGGCAACCAATTTTTCTCTTAATTAAAATGTTTGTATTTAATATTTAAAAAATATTTTCACAGAGAGAATATGAGAGACGTGGATTGCATTTCTGCAGAGATACCATGTATGAAGGAATTTTATAAATGCAAAGGAGTATATAGGAACTCATTTTAAAGTCTCCTCTCCCCTCTGTTTCTCAAAATTGGAATGAAAGTGTTTGGCAATATTATGCTAACTAGTAGGCAATGAACCACTATGAGATATCTCTATGATATAATCTGTAGTTCACATTTTATAGCTTATCTTTCTATGAATATTCCTTGCAGTAAAACCATATGATTCTATTTATCATACAGTAAAATACTAATTTTAAAACCACTCTATTCTGCTCATATCCCTCAGTGTAAAATACACCTCTTTTGATTGATCACTACTGCAAGCCTGAAATTCAGGTTTCATTCTCTCTGTCTGTGCTGATCTCCTTCCTTTTATGCTCAGGTGAAGTTTGAGCTATTAGCATGACACTGATAAAGATGCTGACATGAGGTGTTTGAAACAAAAGTTTTTGAATTATTAATGAAACTACAAGGACAAAATCAGTGGATTCAATGGAAGCTAGTATCTTAAAAAGACCAATAATGGGTAGTAAATTTTAATGGAGTTCCTAAGAAACACTGAAATGCACCATTTCATTTGCCATTAACCTTTTTGATATGCTGCCTTTTGGACTTTAAGATCTTTTATACAGGGTATCTCTTAGTGATAAGGACAGGTGACTGTTCCATTTAAGTGAACATGCTTAACTTGAACATGGCAGAGGAATTAAAATCAGTGTGGGCTAAATATGAAGGGATATAGCAGTTTTAGAAGATACCACCAGAGACAGAAAGGGGAAGAAGGAGCTGTACAAAAAATAGATAGCACTTGGTATCCTAAAAAAAAAAAAAAAAAAAAAAAAATCACTCAGAACAAATGTAACTTCAGAGATAATATAGAGGTGTGTATGTCTTCTCTGAAGAGGTGCGAAGAAAATCATTCTTAGAGCTCATCATGCACAAATAGGTGTAATCCTAATGGAGGAAGAGACCACTCAATCTAATGTCACTTGAAGCCTTGAGGATGAGCACTAATCTCATATTGTGATACAGGACCTGGGTCTACAGAATCACAGAATATGCTGAGTTGGAAAGGACCTACAAGTTTCAGTGAGTCCAACTTCTGGCCCTGCACAGCACCATCTCCAGGAATGTTGTCCAAATAATGCTTGAGCTGTGTCAGGCTGTGTGGGAACTCAAAATGTCTCTCAGACATTTTTAGAGGTTCCAGGCCTTGGTCAGAAGCATTCTAGACCCTGGCAGACAGCTGAAAAACAACTGTGATTTTGAGTTTGAGCCATGGAATGAATTACCAACTTTGGAGGTGGAACAAGCAATCACAAAAGGTTAGATAGTATAGTATAAGTAGTTACAAAGTAGAGGGGAAATTTTTTTAGTACTGTACAGGGGGGTTTTAACACATGTACAGGGGCGTTTTCACTTTGTACATGGGGGTCAGAAGTTCTAAGATGGAGGAAAGTGGGCTGATCCTGTTCTTCCTCCTTCTTCTTCCTTACCTCCATGTTCTTAGTGATGTTGGCACTCACAGATTGGCTTAGAGTAGAAAAACACTTGGCAACGTAGGTAGTAGGTATTGGGGAATAATTGTAAACATGTTATACGTAATATATCTTATAAAAAATAGCAGCAGCCCTGGGCGGGGGGAGAGACGAAGAAGACAGCAGATAGAGAGGATGCCAGGGTGTGTGTGTGTGCCTCTACCCAGGCCGCTGATCAAATAGCCACAGTCCAAGAACATAATCTGTTAGATAACTAGCAATAAACTGCCTTGAGACCGAACAGCTAAGCCTGCGGAGTTTTTCTTTGGAAGCACGGGTTGGAGGAGGAATTTCACTACCACATGAGGCCCCAAAACAAGGCTGGGGTTCTCACAAGGCTGGTGCTGGGACCACTTCCATGGGGAGCCTGTTCCAGTGTTCAACTGACTTATGGGTGAAAAAACTTTTCTTGATATCCAACCTAAACCTCCCCTGACACAGCTTTAGGCCATTCCCTCAGTTCCTGACACTGGTCACCAAAGAGAAATTAGTGTCTGGCCCTCCTCTTCTCCTCACGAGGAAGTTATAGACTGCACTGATGTCTCTCCTCACTCTTCTCTTCTTCAGGCTTAACAGACTAAGTGACCTCAACTGCTCCTCATATGGGTTCCCCTTCAGACCCTTCACCATCCTCATGGCTCTCCTTTGAATATTCTCTAATAGTTTAATATTTTTCTTGTACTTCAGGGCCAGAAACTGCACACAATTTTCAAAGCAAGGCTGCATTAGTACAGCGTAGTGTGGGACGATCCCTTTGCTATTGCTGGACTTCTCTTACTGAATAGATACAACTTGGTTAATTTTTTAAAGGAAAACTGTAGGGGTTTTTATGAATTTTTATAAAATTAAATAATTTTATAAATGAAATGATAAAGAATATTTCAACAATTGGCAGAAAAACAAAGTCTTCACTGCCTGCAGTTTCCCTGAAAAAAACCATGTAAAGTTTCTTCTGCTCCCAAAGAGTCTGTTTTATAGTACTCTGATTTCTACTGGGAAGTTTGTGAAATCTGTGATTTTGGGAACATTTCTTAATGGAAAGGCAAGAAGAACTGACTGATGAAAGACAACTAGGAGTAGGAGACAGCAACCTTTAGCCTTCAAAAATGTACCCACTGCAGAAAAGTTACTTCTGTTCTTTCAAATCATAGGCACTTATGCATAGCTACAAGCAGCAGTAACAGAAGCAGCTGATTTCCACTTTTTAATCACAGGCTTCAAAAATGTCCCATCACCATGTTGTGTTATCACATTACTCAAAGGATATTTTGTATTCATTCATTTTATATTTGAGTCACTAACTCTGAAATACTTTTGTCTGTGGTCTTTGGGGAAAGCTTTTAAAACTTTCTTAAAACCATATATATTTTTTTAATTCCCCTAAATCAGTTTGCTGGAGTATAAGGTTAATAATGCCAAGGTTCTTGGTTCAGTACATGTATGGGCCACTCACTTAAGAGCTGGACTCAATGACCTTTATTGGTCCCTTCCAAATCAGAATATTCTGTGATTCTGTGTCCAGAAAACAGTTATCATTATTCCTTCTTTATTCACCAGGTATTTTAATAGGGTTTTTTGTTGTTTTGGGGGTGTGGGTGGTTTCAGTTTGTTTTTTTGGTTGGTGGTTTTGGGATTTTTTTTTTTTGTGTGTGTGTGTATGTGTGTATGCATGTATATTCAATTTTTCCATTTTCTTCATTTTTAAATACTTTAATGATTCAGAAGAAAGCTATATTGGAACACTCTCTGACTAAAATGTTAAGAAATTGTCTTCAATTTTTATTTTCTCTATTTCATTCAAGAATGTCAGCCTTTCTGCATTTAGAGAATCATAAACGCTTAACCTATATTGTTTATATACTTCATAGTCTTGTTAAAGGGTTTGAAATATGTAGTTACTCAAAAGAGGCAAATAAAATTAAATTTTCTACAGTAGATGTGATTAAGTAGAATCTCAGTTTTGATGTGTGAAAAATTTCTTACTCAATATGAATGAGGAGAAATAAGAATAACAAGGAAGAGAGTCTCTGCTGCAGTTGTGCGGGGTGATTGAAAGAAAAATGACTGTGAGATGCATTTGGAAACAGGAACAATCAAAGTGTCTATTTCCTGAGGTCTCCTCTCTGTAATTCCTTTTTTAACAGTAGATCACACAGAGCACCTGAAGATGAGCTCTCTGCTTTGTATTAGTGTACGTATGGATAAGTTAAAATGTATAAAATCAAGCATGCATTCAACAACAAAATTATTTTAAAAGTTTTTTATCTTTTTAGGAACACTGAATTGAAGAGTTTAAAATTTATTACTAGATCTCTGTAAGTGATACTGGAGGGGCATATGTTAAAAAGAGAGAGATTATAAATTCAGAGGTTGACTAGAGGAGGGATTCAGTCCCAAATATGGACTTATCTTGGCTTAAAACCACTACCCACCCTGTTCAAGATGTCTCTTGAAAATGTTTTGGTTTTTTTAAATCATTCTGAACAGTTGTTAATTAGGAGAGATTTGATAAAAAATCTGTAAAACTCTCTGTTCCAGACCTACCACTGTTAATTATTAAGGTAGATAGTCAGTAGTCACTTATATATATATTCATTTCCAGAATTTTAATAAATTTTAGAAAGTAATGCTAAACTGTGATTTATAGGTTGGTCCCCAAAGTAATGTTCTTTCAGCATCTCTAGGGCTTCTAAAGATTTATGCATTCAAGAGAGATTTGATTGCTTGGCAAAGATAATAAGGACTTGAAAATCTTGCAGAAACATAAAGATCAAGGTATGAAAGAGGAAATTTGATGCAAAACATACCTGCTGCATTTTCTTCCTAGTTACAGCACCTTCAAAAATATGAAGTTTCTATATATGATGTCAAGAGAAATGAACAAAAAAAATCAATAGCTTGTTAAAAAAAGTGTTGGGATGTCAGTTGACGCACAAAAGGATATTTCTTTGTGGAGGATTTTGTGAATGACAGCTGTTCCTCTCACCAGTAACTGATGAAATGGAGCTTACTGCTCACAGAATAGTAATAGCTATATGAGGAGAAAAGGAAGAAATGTAACAAAATCTCCAAGTAATATAATATTTGGTAATCAGAAGAAGAAAAGGGTGGTAAATATACTAATTGCTGTTCAGATTTTATATTCTGATGTTATTTTGTCAGCAAAATAAAGCAAGGTATCAGATTAAATACCAAGTAGAATTCCACTGACTCATTTAAAACTTGAGATAAAAATAAATAAAAAATTATAAAGGGTCATGAGGTTTTCAGAATAAACATTAAATTCACTACTGAACAGTGGTCTGTCCTCATCAAGTTCATTATAATTCATAGAAGCATAGATAACTTTAGGTTTAAACAAAACTCTGAAGCTCACCAAGCCGAGCTTTCTACTGAAAGCAGGATTAAATTCAAACTGAGATCAAATTGCTCATAGTCTTGTCCACCTGAATTTTGAATAACTGTCAATAATGATAGCTGAGGGACTGGGAGATTCCAAACCTATAAACATGAATTTCAACAGCTTGAGCTAAAAAGCCAATCTTTTGGCAAGTCTTATATACTTATATAGATTCATATTTTTTGTGAATTGAGGAAGGTTGAGTGCTTAGCCCATATTCACCAGTCTGCTATACCGTAAATCATCTTTAAAAGAGATTAGGTTAGCTCCAGCCTGTACTGTGAAATAAAATGTCTTGTGCTGTACAACTTGGGCTTGTAATGCTGAGAGTTATGCTGACGAGGGCAACTTTAAGTGTGTCTGTACCTGACACAATATACAAAAGAAATAAAGGCCCGGCAGCATACCAGATGATTGGAGGAAATGCTCTGACTCAGAAGGAAGTTTCAGAAATAAATTAAAGGAATCAAAGGAGAGCAGAAAGTAGTTTACATTTTAAAAGTGAGGAAGACTTGATGAGGCAGCAAATATCCACTAGAGAAAATTCATTGCTCAAACGTCTCAAAAAAAGCAAGACATAGAGGATAAGCTATTGCTAAGGAATGTTCCATATTCTGATCCCAACACAGGCATAGCTTAGCATTAGCAGCACCTACAGAAGATATTGTATATAGAAAGTAAAAAAAAAAATTATTATTATTATTATTATTGAAAGTATTATTAAAAATAAAAGAATCAATAGGTCTATTCTTTTTGTGCTCCATGCATTTTGCCCCATCCTTTCCTAGAGAACTTTTTAATGTTTCTTAGGTGAAAAGCACTCCTCCTTGCTCTGCAGACAAAAATACTTTTCTTCTCCCATGCCTAACATTTTTTTTCTGCTTGACAGAACAAGTCCAAATGCCCTGAAACCAATAAGCAGTAACAAAAGTTAAATTCAGGGTGCATTTTAATGTAGGTTTTCTACATTTATTCGTTCCCAAGGATTGTCATTATCCCAGATCATTTGACTCATCTGGTATATACAAGTGGCTGACAAGCATTTACTGTCACAGCTGAGGCCCCCAAAAGTGTATGAGGGACCACTCAGAAGAAAAAGCCAGGGATATAAGAAACCAGGGGAAGGTGTATGAATGTTGGCAGTCATTACCAGCCTGGCCTTAGTTTGAATTCAGATGCAAAGAAGTGGTGGTGGATTCAAAAGTTTAGTTTGCACAAATACACTATTTTTTCTATTACTTGTTGCTACAGCTTTGTCCCAATTTCATCCACTAACTGTTTTTTGTTCAAAAAGTCCTGGGTTCTCTTCATGCATTTTAATTTCGGAATAGGTATTTTGATTTTCAGCCACTAAAATCCTATCTGGGAAACAGAAGAAATGAACAGTGTTTTCTGAAAGCAAGGAGGACAGATTTTATTTAGTTTTTGTTGTTTGCTTGTATTTTTGTAGTGAGATAAAAATACGTTTGCTATCAAAACTTCATGGAACATGACTTCCCAGAAAGCTTCTGTTTTTTCTCATGTGACTTTTCTGAAAGTGGGGATGTCCAGGCTGAGAGGATGATCAGAAGCAGCACTGTTCTTGTTCTGCCTGCACCTGTCCCCACAGCCCTGCCTTGGGCTCCAACAAGACAGAGGTGCCCAATGCCAGGGGCTGCCCAGTGCCCTCCTGGCTGCCTTCTCCTGGCTGGGGTGGTGGGTGGGCTCTGGCTGCCAGGCTCTGCTGTTCCACAACCCCAGCTGCCACAGAGCCCTAACATCCTCCTGTCAAATAATCGGGAATGAAACTGCAGACCATTTTCCACGTGTTCAGCCTGTGTATGAACTTTATATAGTAGTGTCATAAGAATTAAATAAACACTGAATAGGAACAAGAAAATGAGAGTTCCTTAATTATTTTCAATTACTTTTAATTGCTGACATTTTAAGAAGCAATTTAGATACCTGAGTTCTTCCCTTCTCTGTCTCTGGATGACATTGTGACTTTTGCTAGTTTTTTATTGCTTTGGGTCCCCTTAGAACTGTTTAAAAAAGAAGAGCTTTAACAAGTGAAAAGTTTAAAATCCATTTTGGTCAAGTGACTATGGAGACAGGATAGCATTTGAAAGGTTAGCAGTTTATTTCAAGGAGGGAAAAGGGATACAAGGAGGCAGCTCATCAGCAGTAGACTGAAATCCAGCTCGCCAGTTTTGTGTATTTGTGTTATATATAGCCAGTGCTGCCACATACACATCATGCACTATACAAAAACAACTTTTGGAACCATTTGGACTAATAAAAAGAAAGAGGTTTTTCTGACATAAAATTGGGGTTGTTTTGTTTTTTTTTTTTCTTCATTTTCTTCACTTTGGCTGATTGTTAAAATAGGACAAACATTTTCAGGTAAATCTTATTAAGCATGATGGAAGAAGACCAGCAGCCCAAACTGACAATATAAGGCATGTGGAGTTTTAGATACCATAATCCATTTATAAGTATAGTCATTTTTCAGATGAATGTTTCTTAAGATGCCACTTGCAAACACTTGCAAAACTCCCTGCAGTTGTCAGCTAGATTTGTCCCTCATACTTTTCTATCCTTCACTGTGTAAATGCTGACACCTTGCTCTTTTCTTAAATCCACAAGCCATTAATTACTGACAACTTGCCTTCTGCTTCTGAGGTGCCTTAGTGACTATAAGATCTATTTCAAGTTCAAAGTTAACCATCTTATGCTATGTCAGGGGTTTGCTGCTGCTGAGGTTGTTTGCAGATAAATAATTGAAATGTTCCACCTATCTCATATGAATCAATGTCTGTCTTATTCTACCTGTGCAGCTCCACGCCACTGACAGACTTCTTGGTGCCAGTGTTTCCAGCATTATAGCCTGCATAGTCATTTTTTTATGCACATTAGCCATTATGATCGAAAACTTTGATAATCTGCTTGTTTCCTGTCAAGACATACTGCAAAAAAAAAAATCGTTCTGTAACCCTCATGGTCAAAAATCACTAAATGATCAGTTATGTGTTCAGTGAAAATGGGAATGAGTGAGATTGATTTTCCTGAAAGGCAGAATTTTTATATATTATGAATAAATAATTAAAAATTCCTCTAACTTAATCCTGCATTTTAACTATTAAAATATGCTTCCACCAAATGTCCATATTTATAGAAAATGATTATATATTGTGCTTAGATAAAGGTGCAGCTGGATCTTTATCAGGTCCCAGTTTTGTATAAATATAAAAAATTGGTAATTATCACTGTTGTGCAGCAGTAATAAGCTCAGCTGGGGAATGCTGCTGCAATTGTTTCTTTGGCTAAAAATATCAGCCTTACAGGTTCTCTCTAGTTTTTATCTGCTTTTTTATTCTACCTGGAATAAAGCAGCTTCAGCATATCAGACTTAAACCTGTGCCTGGTCTGTCCATCTGGTTGTCAATGGTATCTTCCGAGGCAGCGGAAATGGAATTAGTACGACTGGATCAAGCAACGGAATCACTCAGAACTGAATCACGGACATGTCTAAGCAAAATATGAAACTGAAAACAGCAGCACTTGAGTCCCTCTCTACCCTCCTCCCTTGTAATTTCCTAGTTGTTAAAATTAAAAACTGTAATTATCTCTTAACCCTTTCATGCTTACCTCCTACCTATGTCTCTTTCCTTTTCTCCTTCCCTATTTTTTATTGAGTAATCAAAGACTGGCTGTCTTTAAACTAATGGCCAGTATGGAAACATGCTAACTGTGCAATGATAGACAGCTGAACTGAACTAATATTCAGGAGGCTCTAACTACTTTGACATATCTAGACACATCAGCACCTGGTTGGTAACATTCTAAACTGTCACTTGCTAATTAAATGTGAGACATTTGTGAACAGACTTCCTTTATAGCTTGCAGAGCTTTAACTACCTGACTTGGTAGAAATTTCTGTTTTTTCTTGGATTTTTTTTTAAAAATAGGAATTTAATTGAGGTATTTCATTTTACTTAGTCTCACTTTGTATTCCTGGAACAAATATGGAGCTGTTTTTTCTACTCCTTCCAACATAAGAGGGTCAGACAGCTTGTTTTTGGAGTGCATCTTCCATGACCTGATACAATTATTCTTACTTAGAATTTACATGTGCATCTGCCTTTGGAAACAAGATGTTCCTAAAAGCTTACTGGAAGAGTGTCCTTTGTTGCACCTTTGCACTGGCCTTCTAAGCTGGCTGGTAATGCAGAGGACAACTGCATTTCAAACTGTGAAAGCCATTGTAGATGTATTTCATTCCTTTTCTGGTTTTAAAACAAGTAAGTAAATACTACTTCTTGAATCTGTGCCTTTGATACAGTTTTAATTTTTTGCAAATTACATTGATAGAGAAAGCATGTAACAGCTAAGTCAAACTAACCTCTGAACCTTTATTACTGAATACCACAGGATTTTCAAGGGTTCAAGGTCTATGAAGCACAAATGCCAGAGTAAATTGTACACTCTTGAAAGAATGTATTTGTTCAATTTCTGTTAAAGGAGTCATTTTTGAAACTTGTTCACAGTCTGGCTGTACTTCTACTTGTGACAATCTTTCTTTAAACCTCTATGGCTTTGAGGTACTATCTGTGAAACAAATTTTAGGGTCCACATCCAGATTAGATATTTGGGTTTCTTGCAGGGGGGTTTTGTTTATTTTGTCTTGTTTTGTTTTCAGCTCATGCAGAAAGAAAATATATGATGAAATAGAAAATAGAAACGTAGCAAAAATGGAGACAGTAAGATGTAAAGTCATAACTTAACAGAAAAATTGTAGCAAAATTTAGTGCAGGCCCTGTAGAAAAGAATGATTTTTATTAAAAATGAAGCCAAGTGAAAATAAATAAATAAATAAATAAACCAAACTATATTAGCTGACATTGACAACTATGCTCACATACTCACAGGCACCAAGACTTTTGTAGCTTAGCATCCTCTTCAGTGTGCAATGACCAAGGTTTATGTACAATAGTAGTTGGCCCCAGGATGACGCAGGTCCCAAAGAATATCAACTCATCACCTCCTCAGTTTTTCTTAGGTGACTGTCTTACTTGCCCATTTTTCATGTGTCTGTTGCACTCTTCAGAGATTAATCTCTCCATCTTGTTCAACCTATACAGTCCTTCAGAATTTACTCCGTTTTTTTGTCTATTGAATCAAATGTTTTGAAAATCAATGCTACATGTTATCAGCACATGCTATTCTTATAGGCTTAGTGTTCTGATTTTTCTTCCATTGCTTCCATAACAAAAATCCTGTTAATTCTACATTCACACCAATCTTAATGATTTTACTGCAGTTCCATAGCAATGAAAGTTGCAGAACCAGTTTCCTCTCAACTAATCAAGTCAACTACGAGATTAATTGCAATATGCAACTCCCAAAATGCAAAAGCCTGTTTTTTGCGCAGTTTGTAACCAAATTGTGCCAACAAGTAAGCATTACTGCCTGGTCAGATGTGGAAGCTTAGGGATATGCATGAACTCATAATGGTGCTTGGTTCTCTGACGAGTAAACTTATCATTACCAAAGAATATCAAGTCTCTGAAGTGAAAATATGTTTATACAGCAATGGGTAGTTTGCTTTGAGGAAAACAAAGAATGAGGAGGGTAAAAGGCAGGAAGAACATATATGCCTAGAGATGTGAAAGTACTTTCCATTCTTGACTTTCAGCTGGGTAGTACAGACTAGGACATATCATCTGCCTCGTGTCCTGGAAATATAATTCCCATCTCAAGACTCAGAAAGTTTTTGAGAACCTTTCAGCATACCCTCTACTTGCTAGGTTTCTTCTAAACCAATTTTTCACTTTTGATTACAGGACCTTTAGTATGAACTATAGCCATTTTTAACATATTTGTAGAATGTTATCTTATCTATGTGTTAATATGCCTCTCCAGATTTTCAAGATTTCCTTGAATGACATCTGTAAGATTGACCATTTTCTTATCTAAAATGTTGATGTAGTGTTAGAAATCATTCACATAAATATGTTGTCATTTCTCAAAATTACAGCAGAATATGGATATTTTAGATTTGCTGCAGTTTCATCATAACTGCAGTTATTAACACATATGAGTAAGACTGTGTGAGAGGGAAGGAGAACATAAATGATGGACGATTACTCTCTGTTATACTGCTGAAAAGCAGCCAGTTACATCCTTATTTGTTGCAGACCTCTACTTTCAATCTGTGAATAAAAAAACCTAAGTATGAATGAGAAACACACAGTTGATCACATTTTGTAAAAGATTTTGTGGGATCATATACAATAACAAGCACAGAAAATATAACAATAACAATAACAAGCACACAAAACCTGTTGAAATTGCAAACCTGCAGTCCACCACCATAAATCTCGTTTTGAGTATGTGACAATTGATTGGAGTGCAGCAAGATGTACTCAATGATCATAAAAGATTAACAGATTTTTTAATTAGATATTGTATAATCATTCCATGCATTGTTAGATATTTTATTCCCCTAGCAGTCTGAACAAAGTACTGAGAGGTATATTACAGCACCCCAAAATAATACAGAAGGAGTTTAGTTTTTTTAAATATGTGTATAGATTTTAAATAGGACTTCTGAAGAGATGAGTAAGTAGCATTTTATACAGGTATTCCACAAAAATGTAATTTTAAATAGATTTGAAAGCATTGGTAATCCATTGGAAAATTGTATACAGTTTGAATATTTTAACCCCTGTCTGAATTCGTAATTAAAATATGCTTAATGCTATTGCCAACAGTCAGAAAAAAAGTGAGTACTCATGAAAATGCATGTGTTACTTCTTATTATGTATTTTCTCACTTAAATGTTGATCATAAAGAGTCCTCTTCCCTGTCTTTCTTGGTCTGATTCCACTGCCTTAGGTATTCACTATCTTGTGTGCAAAGAAGTGTAGGTATGATCAGAATACTAGCATTTTACATGCAAACTGAAAAGCTGTAAAAAATTACAGAGGCTTCAGGCAGTAAAAAAATTGGATTCCCTGCTTATGTTGGATTGTGCACTGCTGGCTAGCATCCAGTTTTGCAAAGGTAAAAGATTCACCGAAGATTTATAGACAGGTGTTCTGTCAGGCAGTGAAACTTTAAACCCTCTCGCTCCTCTTGGTTTCTCACCAACTTATTTTTGTTCTTGTTTTTACTAACATACAGAAACACAGATCACCCTTCAGAAAGCATATATAGAGTTTCTCAGAAGACTGAAGTTATCTTCCTGGCAAACCTTTGCTAGTAATAATTAAAAAAGCCTATGTCAAGAAAAAAATCGCCTAAAATAACCAGCTGCTGGTATTAGAAAAGTAATGGTTCTGAATGTCTTTGTGCACTACTCATCCCTTGAAAGTTACACCTGCTTTGGGGAATTACTGTTCAGAAAGGCACACTGTGTTACCTCGGAAACAGCTGTGACTGCATGTGTATATTTAGATAGAAGGTATTTCACTTCCTTCACATTTCTGTCTGATATGCCATTTACTTTTTATTTAAGCTGTTAATGCAGTCAGTCCTTTGCTATCACATCTGCTTTCTTTTAGTCTTAAATCTACCCAGCTGTAAAAGATGGTCTCGAAATTATGTACCTCTGCTGATGTTGCCACATTTCTGTTATTTCCAAAATTTCTACAGAAAAAAAGACTAAAAGAATGATATTAACATATTTAGGACCAAAAAGATAAATTCTATGCACCATCTTTAGAGGATTCAATATTTCATTAAGACAGGTCATCTAATAAAATCACACAAGGTGACTTCATTTCCTTTCATTTCACTTCACAATTGAGAACAAGGGTACTTGTCTGTAAGACAGATGCTTAGCAGGAATGAAGTATAGCTAGGTACAAAGGAGACTAGAATTTTGGAATCTTATTTTTGTTACAGGAATTGAATTGTTGTGTGGATTTGGGTAAGTCACTGAAATTGTCTGCGCCCTGATTCTTAGCTTTCTGTGTCAACAGGGTTTTAATAGTTGGCTAAATGCTACTAAGCTTCAAAAATACTTTGAATTCTTCACACACAGCATATTATATCTGAAATATTTTCATAATCATTATTATTTTTATTTTACACTGACCTTTCCCTAATTAGGGGAAACAAATGCATTACTGATTTAAATGCAGAATGATTCTGCTGTGAATGAATCTAATATTTTAAGTCATTCTACTTTCTGTATATGAATGATATTTACTTCAAAAATATGCATTTCATAAAGCTGGTATGTAAAAATTAATGCTTTAAAGCAGATAACAAAAGAACTGAGAAAATACATCCAGCAATTTCCTGCTACTGTCTTGTCATGATAGAGAATAAAAAGTAGTGAAGAAGAAAAATATCAAGAAAATATTAATATCATCATACAAGTCTGTTTCCAAACTGGTCTACATTTATTTTTGCATATAAATATAGCAAAACTATTGATTGAAATTCCATTTATTCTTTTAGTATTAAACATAGGATTTTCTCCTTCCTTAATCTCAATTTACCTTTTTATTTTCCTCTAACAAAACCTCTTTTTCTTTTTTCCTCATTTCTCTGTTAGAGTCCTGTAAAGAAAAATACTGCACGTCTTCTAGATTTCTCACTCTTTTCTGTTCAGTGATATATATAGAGTAACATCAGTCATGATAACTTAGTGATGAATACTCCTGCGTGCAAATATCATGAGGCTTTTCCTGCTTGCCTTTGCTGTCTTTTCCCAATTAACTCCTGGGAAAGTGATCTTGAGTGACCTAGAGTAGAGGCGTGATAACAGGTTGTTTCAGATATTCAGCCAGAAATTAGAGAAGCTGGAAAAGGTAAGTTTCAGTAACGAGGAAAAAAAAAAAAATCAAAGCAGCTTAACTAAAAAGAGTGATTTTAGAGATATATACATTTGCAGTGTTTAAGGCACTCTAACTTCTAGAATTTTGTTCCTTGCAATGTCAAAATTGTAAATTTCAGAATGTTGCTCTAAGATCCTAACAAACAAGGGTCACACAAAATGGGGTATTACTTCTGTAATTGTGTAGGGAAAAAAAAAAAGTCAATAGCATACCTTAAATACATAAATAAATGTAAATAAGCAAGAAAAGAGAGCTTGCAAGGGGAAAAAAAGCAATAGAGGTCAGTGCTCACCAGTTGTAGATTGAATGCCATATTCTTGGTCAGGCACTGGGAAACCTAAACTTAAAAGTCCTAATAGTGTGTTCTTTCAACCAACTGAAGATTTCAGTATTTAAAAGTCAGATCAAAAGCTACAAAAATGCACAGAAATAAAACTGAAAATATCAAGGACATTGACACTGTCCTAGATGACATGAAGAATATGAGAATTTTTCAGATGAAACTATCTAGGTAATGAGACTGAAAACAAATTGAAGCAAATTTCCAGTGTTTTCTGACAGTCAATCTTTGATTATTTATTGACTATTCATCTAATGACATATGATGATCATTTTAGTGTCTAAGTATGACATGCCATGTAGATACTTGAAAAATTATCAGTATTGCTAGACCTATTTTTGAACCTGTATTGTAGTCAGTGATCAGTCCCCAAATGCTTTTTGGGAAGAAGAATGAAAGATGGAACACCAAAACTAAAGCAAATTTATTTGTCTAGGATGCAGTCTTGGTGACATATAAATTGAGAATAGTACCAAAAAGAAGAGTTGGCATTTTTGGTCAATGAAGCCTTTGTGTTTATCTCAACAACCTTTAAAAATTTAAATTAGTTGAATACATATAAACTTTCATCATGAGAATTAGGATTTTTATGTAATCCTTTTTTTCTCTAATATTTTCAACTTCAGTGTTAGAGCCAAAATCATTAGAAACACTATGCCAGGACGTTACTTAGAAATACCTTCCTGAATGTGATGACCTTATTCATGACCACCTGCTCTCCCTCTGGTCATGCATAGGCATTGTCTTCTAAGGCAGATCATTCTTGTCCTTCTTATATCTTCACACTTATAAAGAAGGTAATCTTCACTCCACATGTGTTTTACTATCTCTTCTAACATGAATTGGTAGGGATTTTTCCATTTTCACAGTATCCTTATAATCTTTTTCTGAATTAAATTTAGGTAAATTTTATGTTTATCAGCTCAGTCATATTGTTTACAATATTTTGCATAAGATCATGAAAGTATGTTCCAAATTGGGAGCAATATTATCCTATCTGTAATGAGAACTCCTTGTTTGATGTGGTCCAGGATATTATTATTATTGTTTTCACAACCATGTCACAGTTATCCTGTTACTCACCAATGTTTTCAAGTTTTCCTTTCCTTTCTTGCATACAATGAATGTAGTTTACATTTATAGGCTCAAATTCTCATTATTCATAAAAAATTTACCTTCAGCATTTGTATTATTTAATTTCATTTCCATTATATTGGGAGCTTTAGCTCCCAAGTTCATCCAACTCTTCCACTCATTGATCAGGTCTGAATAACACTTTCTACTTTCTAACACTTCCATGTTTCAGAGTGCCCACTTAGCTCCTGCATTAAGGTTTCTAATGAAATGTTAAACATATCTACCACAGGAAGAATGACTGAGTGAAATCATTGTATAATTTCTTCCCAGTCTGATTTTTCAACTCAGCTTTTGTTGTTTCCTGTTACCTGGCTATTCATAATTTCTAATGAATATAAATCCATTCCTCTATAGGGAACTACACAAAGTAACTCTAGACAGATTGGGATGACTTCACTGTAATGATCTAACAGATCAGCTGTCAGAAAATATATGTATATGTGTATTTCCAACAAATATGTATGGAGTGTATCTACTGCGCTAGGTCATAACTTTATAACTTACTCAAGGGTCCACAGAATTACATGGATTTGGCAATTTTTTCTTGAAAATAAGTGCTAGGCTATTACACAGCCTATTATGTGCATATTTCTGATGTGTTTACAGTACTGTGTTTTCATTCTCTTCATTCAGAGACCATTCCATCATTCATTCATAGTACTGGATGCATAGTACATACATAGAACATACATAGTACATACATAGATACATAGTACATAGTAAATTTCAAATTAGGATTCTTTAAAGGACTATATTCTTCAAGACATGCGCTAAGGGACTATTCTAGGGGGGTTTTTTTAGAATTTGAAATCTAAATTTTTATTTCCTTTCATATATCCTTACTTTTGCCACATAGTTCTTTTTTGTTGTCATTTCTTTGGCGTGGGGTTATTTAATTATAATTGGTTACTATTATTTTTATGTATGGCAGTTACATGGAAAAAAGAAAGCCTGAGGCAAAATTATTCCTTTGGCAATTAGAATAGATTAACATTGATCTTTTCTCCTTTCTGATCATGCATTAGTATCACTTTTCTTCTGTTTCCTTTTCCTGCTAACCCTTTTCTATTTTTATCTTTGTCACTGACAGATGGCATTTTCTTTAAAAGACTCAGCTTAACTACATTTTGACTATTTTCTTTTTTTTTTCTGTAATTCCTTACAATTTTGTCATAGGAAGACTTCTTGGAGAGTCTTTTTCCATAGTTTGTCATTGTTTTCCTAATAATTATTTGGAGATATGTTATGTTGTTTTGTGTTGGTTTTCTTTTTATTCAGGAAGGCTTGCACTTCTTCCATATGAGTGCCCCCTGCTTTGAATGAAAGATCATGCCCAAATTTTCCCTTTTTACAGAAAATAATTCTTTGTTCATTCCATTCCAATACTTCTGTTCATCATTCAAGCCAATCAACATCATCAAATAGTAATCAAAAAGTCAGAGGCTAATTTTTGTCTTACATTTCAATATATCAGATTACTTCCTGTGCTAACTCTGTTATAAATGTTTTCTGACCTAAAAGAATTTATTTCTCTGCTTAATTTCAGCATTTGGTAGCGATATCTGTCTCCTCATATGCAAGATTATTTTGTTGCTAAAGTTATTATGATATCTATTTTTAAATATATGCCTAGAAAATTTTAGTGTTTCAGATATGTTTTACTCGTTACTTCCAGAAATTTTCTGAGCTTATTGCATAGTGAGCTGTAATTTCTTATAGGTGAAAGGGAAAAAAAAAAGCAAGGAAAAAGGGATCTCAAAACCTGGATTTAAAATCTATCTAAACACATATCTCATGTAATGATTACTTTTGATATGATTTGAACATAGCTGATAGATGTTTTGAAAGTTGAGCATGGTAGGACTTCAAGAAGTTTTTATGACTGACCTTAACTTGAATTATCTTTGCTTAGTCAACAATCTTGTTTACAAATGCAAAAAGAAAAATGCTGAACAGTTTATTAACATCTAAATCTTTCTTGTTCTTGCTCTGTGATGGATAATACAGCTGGTGTGACCTAAAAAAATGGCCTGAAGGATACCTTTGGTAATCAGATGGACAGAGAAAGGATATTTAACTCAGTGTGTTGTTTTAGTTCTTTTTGTCTTCATTGAGATTGATGAAAAAGTTGTTAATTGTCAGCAGTCATGTGAGGACTTACAATCTATGACCTAGTTTCAAAACAAAAATAATTTGACATAGGCTCTCTGATTGTCACCTGACTGTAATATAGTCTTTCAAATATTACTGACTAGCAACTACTTCTAGTCAAAATTCAGTTCATATAGATATGAACTAATGATGAACTAATATGAACTAATACCTATAGAATTCCTTCCTAATTCACTTTTGACTTCCTGGGGCATGGAGTCCACTGTCTTACTCCATCCTTACACTGTACAGTGTCACAGCTTCACAAAAAGCTTTTTTTAAGAATTCATAAAATATGAAGATATTTATATTTATATATATGTATGTTCATAAAATACACATGCAGAGAAAGAAAACATAAGGCACTATATAGATTTTATGTCTTTTGCCTGTGTTTTATAAAACAAGGAAAATTCTAACATGTAAATAGTAGTAGAAAAATTTATTGAAGGTGGATCTAGAAGGAAGCATTACCAGAAGCACTGATTACAAAACCCATCCCTGAAATCTAATTTTGCAACTCAAATAGTGAGAGAGCCTCATATATCTTATCCTTTTAGAGACTGAGAAGTTGTATAGCAAAACAGATTTATTAAAGGAGAAAAGAAATTAAGGGGAATAAAGAGATGAGAAATAACAGAAAAAAGTGAACAATATGGTTTTAACAGAAAAATAATGTGAAAAGTCATTAAAATAATGTGAAAAATAATTTATTTTCAAGATCCAAACATAGTTAACCTCCATAAAACTGGTGTTTTATCACTGATAATTGACCTTTAAGTTGTGTACTAATATTATATTTTATGTATATTTTAGAAGTAGGAGAAGGCTAAAATTATTTTCTTGCAGACTATAATTTATATATTTATTCTTCCATGATCAGTTACATTTCCCGAAGTACTCTAAGTTTAATAATTCATAGTTAACAGCTCTCTGATGAATACACTCAGTTGTAAACAAGATGTGCTGTTTTTAAGCTGGTTAAAGTTGCATCCTTTTAAACTAACATCATGTCATCTTGTACACACTCAGTCATCTGCCTGTTACATGTAAATAACACTTCTCTATGTCCTTGGACAATATGTATAAAACCCATTATATTTCCTCTCTGTTGTGAAATGCAAAAGTCAATAGGATCTCACTTAGAGAAAAAAAAAATTAAAAATAAAAATATGAAGTTGTTTCAGGAGATATTACATTTTTATCCTAAGCCCAGGCAGTTTGCTAATCATCTAAAGATACTCTGATTCATGCTTCTGTCAAAAAATTAGATTTTATAGAAGACTAAATAGTAAAAAAAAAGAGCCTTATTGTTGGATGGTTCTTCATCCAGCACATGGACTGCATTGAGTCATAGGAAAAGGTTCACGAGTTAAAGACTGGGATTCACTCACTGGTTACAATCATGGACAAAGCAGAATCAGCTTGGGGATATTAATGGAATTTATTGCCTACAAAATCAGAGCAGGATGATGACAAGTAAAACAAATTTTAAAAACACCTTTCCTCCACCCCTCTCTCCTTCACAGCTCTATTTCCTCCCATCCAGTGGTGCAAGAAATCAGGTTATGGAGGATATGGTCAGTTATTTCCACCACTGCTTGGGGAGAGGAATCTTTCTCCATAAACTTCTTCAGTGTAAATTCTTCTCACAGGCTACAGTTCTTTTTGAACTGATCAAGAGTGGGTCCCTTTCCACAGGGTGCAGTCCTTCAGGCACACCCTTCTCCAACATGGATTCCTGACAGGTCACAAGTCCCGTGAGGAAATCTCCTATTCCATGGACTGCAGAGAGACAGGTGCTTCACTATGGTCTTCACCACAGGCTGCAGGGGAATCTCAGCTTCAGCACCTGGACCAGCTCCTCTCCCTCCTTCTCCAATGATCTTTAGTGTCTACACGATTGCTCCTCTCATATACTTTCACCCTGCTCCTCTCTGGCCATAACTAACCTGCACAATAACTACTTTTTCCCTCTAAATATGTTATTGCAGTGGAGACATTGTGATTTCTGATTGGCTTAACCTTACCCAGTGGCACATCCATCTTGGAGCCAGTTGGCATTGACTTTGCTGGACTTGGAGGAAGCTCCTGTCAGCTTCCCACAGAAGCAACCCCTGGAGGTCCCCTGCTACTAAAACTTGGCCAAGCAAACCCAATTCTTCTAATTTTAAAAATTAAAAATTTTAAAATACTTCCATTTTAAATGCTGAATATTCCCAAGAATAATTAAGGAGATTTCTAAAGAATTTAGTTTATAGGGTTTTAGCTTGAATTGTGCTGATGAAGATTAACGTGGTGCTTTGGTTATTTGGAGATAAAAGACTGGTAAGACCACTTTAACTACAATAAGAAAACATTACAAGATTAAGTTTATATATGACCCTTTTTTCTCCTATAATTAAATTTCCTAAGGTAGAAACTTTTGTCACATTCTGCTGTCTAAAGGATGTTGCCCTCAGATGTCTGATCTCTGGGGAATTTGGAAGATGAGGGTTCAGTTCTGATCATGGCCCTCAAGAGGATTTTACCTACCCTACTGTCATTGGTCAGTAACGAAATACCTCTAAAATTCTGAGGCTGAATTTGTTGAAAACCATATTGTTCTCTAGGTCAGTTCACTGCTGCTCTAGAACCAAATACAGCACCAAATAATTGCCACTGTATTGGACAAAATCTGAGCTACCAGAAGGCAAATAAAACAACTACAGTAGTTATAAAAAATCCGCTTTGAGAACTTTGAACTCATGTCTTATGCTTCTCTGGGTATTGTTTTTATTTTTTTTTCTCTTAAGCATGGTGAAAGCAAACAGTAGAACACATGTTCTGTGAGGTCCCATTTAGTTCAGAAAATAATTTTGCTGTCAGAATATTGGCATCCTTTTTAATTGACTCAGAAAAAACATAAGCAGTCCAGATTTATTGGCCTGAATCTTGATTAATTATTTCACACATTATTTTTGGACAGCATGGTCATCTTTAGATCTAATAATGTGTTAATTTCTTCTGTATCAACTGATTTATATAATTACCATTCACCAAAAAATTACAGAAATAAAGTGATAGACCAAAACCTGTTTTTCTACCGAAGTTGATAAGAGCTTACCTGAACTGCCTCTACTTTGGTTTTCTAACAGAGTAAGATTTTGCGTTTCTAACCTGATGATTCCTTACGCATATGGCAGATTAAGTAATCTTAGAGATATCGTTTGGTGAGGTAGTCTGTTCAAGGCCATTAGCTTTTCTCACATATTTCCTTGCCAAAAAACTTGCTAGTGAGGGAGCATTTAATTTGTTTAATTTCTGATTTCCAAAAAGAGAATTGATTTTCAAATTTACAAAGCCATTGGGTTTTCTTATGATTAAATGGCAAGCAAGATGAATTAATTATCCCTCCTCATATGGAGCTTCCATTTCAATAAAGTTTTTATTTTTTAGTCTCATTTTAGTTAAACCATGAGGTTTTAAAGATAGATGTTTTACTTTAAGATTGGGTATTAACAAGCTTCAGCTGTTGAAATAAGTTCACTGAGGAGAAAATACATTCTCAAAACCTTTCTGGTTATTTGCAAATATGTCTTCTTTCATATTAAAACATCAATCAAGTATTTCTCTTTACCTCCTTGAATACTCAACAGAAGGCTATGTAGCTTCCTTTTACTTCAATACAAAATATGTTACTCCTCCAAAATATTTGTATGCCAGTTTCATTGTAGACTTCAGAGAACGCTTTTTTCAATGACAGAATGACTAAGGAAATTAAAATGTCTCTTTCTTTGAGACTCTATGAATCATAAAATGTATGAAATTAAAGTATTGGAAGCCATTTTGTGTGTTTTTTTTTTTTTCCCTACAGCATTCCATCATACTGGTATGACTATTAGATTTAATTTGTATCACATATTAATGCCAAATAATTTTCAGGATTGATTGTTGCTTTCTGAAGCTTCCTTGCCATCCTATATACAGCATTGAAATTACATTGTTGCTAACTTTGTCTAGGGAATAGTTTATTCCAGATTTATGCCAGGAATGAAATAAACTAACAAAAACAAACAGTTACATGAATGTTGCCATATTATATTCATTCTGAAAAATATTGAAAATGCTGTTCCTCTTCAGGTCTTTTTGTCAAGAGGTGACAAAGATGGATCAACTAGTGCCACAGACCAGATCACTGACAAAGCTGGGCAGATAACTAATATCTGATAATAATCTGATACTCTGAGTCCAAGACTAACAATGTCTCTTTGACAGCGTGATTGTTATTAGTACTAAGAGTAACATCAATATTGCTGTTCTGTTTTTATGGCTTAATCAACATCTGGGATCAGTGGTATGAACCACCATACACAGGGAATTCAAAAAGTTACAACTCTCCTCTAGGAAATACCAACTAGAGAAAGAGATGAGCAGTGGAAGGATGCAGAGTGAGACAGCAAGATATTGTCATTCACTGTAGGCAAAGGACTGAGGCAAAAATTACAGAAAACTGGGAAGTTATAACATTACGGAAAGAATAGGGGGGAAATACAGTTGCTGTTCTTTGGACAGAATGCAGTCAATGTGCCCGACTTCCCACACACAATATATGAGAAGGGTGAGATGAAACTGACAGTGGAGCAGAGTGGAGAAATGTTGACCAAGCTCAATTGAAATCCTTGCAGAAGAGGGAACTCAGTGATACTTTAGCTGACAAGCCACACATTAGCTGCTGACCAAGGGAGAAGGAAAGAGATATCTTACTCTTGAACCAGAAACCGGGGTCAAATCTCTCTCATCATATATAATACTGATGCTCATCTCCATTCCAAGGTTACCTCAGATGTAATACTGATCCTCACCTCCATCCCAAACTTACCTTTCTCCAGGGTATGAGTACCCCTCTCTGAGCATGATGCATGCCTAAAGTCACTAAAGGTTCACCTAGACACCAAGAATATTGTAAAAGTTAACGACTGGGATTAATTAGCGAAGACTCTGTCACTGCCAGGATCAGCTGACAAGCTGAACTTGTCTTCTCCCCTATGGACATGTCTATTGGGTAAGAATCATACTCCATGCACACTGAATAATTATCTCTAGCTAACTATCTTTTTCAGGGATTAGAGCTTATCCATATATTGCTTTGAATAAGTTTTTGCAGTCAAATACTATTACCAGCAACCTTTGGACCTTAACCTGTCAGAATTTTCTCTTATATTAATAATATTGTTCTGTAAATTGTTCATATGAGTCCTTGAAAGATGCTGGCAGTCTGTGGCAGTGGGTAATACTCTCAACTGCATAGACCTGGGGAGGGGTCTCTCTTATGCTGTTGGTGTGTGTCCTTGAACAAGTAACTTGAACTGTCCTCCATTTCAGTGGACTGCTCAGTGGAGAGACCCCATAATGGGATACTGACAGACTGGTTGGGCACAAGGATCTTGGCTCTCTGAGGTCCAGTCCTGACACATAAATCAAGCACAAGGGGTTTGAGGAAATTTCCCTTTCATGTGACATTCAGCAGGACTTCCCCATACCATCAGTCTTATCTATGTTGTAGGTGAGGCCAGACTTCTAGACTGCCAGTCAGCCACAACTTTGGTCTGTTTTTGCTTTACCTCTTCATGAATGCAAAATTAACCAGAAGGCAATATAAATCTTTTCAGCTTCTGTAGTTGTGTTTATTGTAGTACACAAAGCCCAAACTAAAGTAAGACAACTCTTAATACAGGTGACGCTAATTGGCTAATTTAGGCTGATTAGAATAATTGTCATTGACAGATGCCTCATGGGTTTCTATCTTGCTTTCAGTTGTAGTCAATTGGATTTTCATCCATATTCACTACAGGCTTTAAATTTGAAGACCTTACCCTTTCTGATGTCCCTGCATATATCTACCTCTTCCCAGAAAGACAAGGAGTATAGATTGTTGGTTACCTCTGCTTATTTCCAAGGAACAGCAGCTTCTGAATATTTAAATAACTCCACATTTTATAGTAGCTATTTGAATTAAAATCCCTTCATGGGGGTGCTTTGTGCATGAGGCTAGCTGGTCTATATTGATCTCTGAGTCCCAATAAAATATATTGACCTGTGCTAAGCTACAGTAAAAAATAAAAATATGGCATACATAATATATTATAATATTTTTCATGATCAGCTGCTACTAAATATAATTTAAAAAATAATGTATTTTGTTATCACATACTAACCCATTGAAAGATAAATCAAGTCACAAACTACTAGAAATGAATTGGGAAAGAGCATGAACAAATATTCAGACAGAATCAATAGCTGCATCAACAGGCTGAATGTCCTATGAGAGCTTCATTCATGCTTTCCTCACTCCTAGAACAGGAAAACATAATGTCTTGAACAATTGAAAATTATTTATTAATCTTTTCACTTATGTGTTTAATCTCTCCTGTTATTAACGCTTTTCTTAATATTTGATTAAGATGAGGCCAGGCCAGGCCATGCACTGCAGACTGATGGAAAACAGTGTTCCACAGCATGGAAATATTATTACCTAAAAGGAAATTATATTCCAGTAGTAACTGGTAAAACATTATTTTTTGCATCATTAGATCATCAATGAAACATTACAAACACCAGAAAAAGCTTGATACTTTTAACCTGTTACTTTTTTTGCTACAGCCCTTTTCTATGATTTAACAAAATCTGAAGTATCAGCAAAACAAAATATTTACAAATAAGATTATGGTTAATTTGGATTGTACCTGCAGTCACTGAAGTCAGTAAGGCTACAGATGGTCCCACAGTCTGAGGAAAATATAATAATTTTGACAGCCTGAAAACTCTCTGTGTTGTTTATTTTAACAAGAAACTGTTTGTGTTATCTTTTAGTTTGGTTTTGTTCTGCAGGCAGTATTTTACTATTGGTACTCCATCAAATGTAAACCTTTCCTAACACTGTATTTATCATGTGCACAAAAATTATCTTTATGAGCAAGGGTACAGTATACAGTGCAGCAAGGTTATGTGTACTATGCTGATACTAAGTAGCTTTTGCCATTAAAAACATGCTATTAAGCTATTTGCATCACCATTCTGAGAGTGTCTTCCAAAACGGGAAAGTCAGTAGAAAAGATTGTGCAAAAAGAGAAGGTATCCAACTCAAAGCAACAATCTTCCATCACGATGAGCTAAGTGATCATTTATCTCTCCCCTAACAATGGACAAATCTTGACACCTCTTGAAAGCCACAGGGATATCTGCCAAATACTTCAACATGATCAAGAATTTGCCTAGCATTTTGTAGGTGAATCAATAAATACTTTCTCCATAAAATTTCAATGGTGGGACAACAATAATAAAGGATGTTCTGATCATTAAAGAAATAGAATAATTCAGACTGAATATTCTTGTCAAACTCAAATGGTCTAATGTGGCTTGAATATCTGGCTCGATATCACACTATCTTAATTTATTAGTAGTTAGTCTCAAAGAGAGGAAAAGCTGTCAGTGTATGAGGAATATTCAGGCACAGCAATAATTAAAACATTGCATTAAATGTCAATGTACATAAGGGCATTTTGTACTTGGGCTGTTTTACTTTTCAGTTTTTCCTTCTTTTTCTGTGCATCAAGATCATGATATAAATAATTATGATGAAAGTGAGTTATAGGTAACAAACCTTGACAATTCTAAAATATTACTTAATTAAATGTGCAAAACTTGCAGATAGTAGTGCCAGAATATTTTAAGGTTTTAAGATTAGATCCATGTCACTATTTGAATGGTGTCAATGGCAGCTTAACTGTAGAATCTGTGAGTTTGTGTTTCAAGAAAATGACAGATTAGTTTCACTGCAGTCTGTTGATCCTCTGTTTATCTTTTTCTTCATAGCTTCTTGGCATCAAAGAGAGGGTACATCTCAGGACTTTCTTTTTTCTATTAACAGTACAGAAGAAGGTGGGTTTGCAGTCAAAATAGAAGAAAAGTCAGGATTTACATGGCTGGTACGGTTTGGACCAAAGAAAAACAAACCCAAAGAATTAAATGAAAAAGGTCAGCTCATTCAAACATAAGCATTTCAGAAAGAATACCAGTTTTAACATTTAAAAAAAACCATGAACAATCAGACAAACCTCATTCCCCCAAGACCCTCAAACCACAACAATTTGACAGGTACCAGGTAGAATGACCTAGGCAGTCAAGACATAATCAGAAAAGAATATGTGAATAGAATGACAAGGTAAATGTCTTTTAGCTTTTGTGAGGAAGAGACAAGATATAATTACCTACTGTGTTCAACTTGGATTCAACATGGTTTTGCTTTGGTGGACACTGAAATTCTGAGTTTGACTGAGATATTGGTAAACAGAAGAAGAAAGTAAAATCCTTGATTTTTTTCCCCGAGTATTGTTTCAGCATCTATCACAACAGGTTTATGACCTTAGTTAGTCATACAAATATTAAACTTAATTTAACCTTACATCATTTCTAGGAATAAAAATTTCAGTCGATATTATCTCAAAAATTTGACAGAAATCACAGTCTATGCGACACTTCAAACAGTTTTTAAACTACTTTGGGTGAAAATAAGACACAAATTTGCTTTGTTGTGGGGGCAATATTGAAAGTTGTGCCTGAGTCTAAATTATAATTTTCTTCCTCAGTCATTGAGGAGGATAAGCAAAGCTTTTGAGAGTAGGAATACCTTTTTCCAGATACTCTCTGATTAAAAAAAGGTATTTTAAAAGGAACGGTTTGGGAGTGGAATGTTTAAACATACACACAGTTTTAGAAAATATGTGTTCACATATGAAAAGTGTTGCAACACTCCACTGTGCCTTCAAATGAGATTTTCTTCTGATTTCCAGAAAATCCTTATGCTGATTTCTTCTTTCGTTGTGCTTGATCAGATATATAAGGCTTTACATAAAGATTCCATTACACTCTTGTGCCATATAGTGATGAGGCAAATCAAGCAATTGTATGGTATAAGGTTTTGCAGATTTTATGTACCATAGGGAAATATTTTTTCTTTCTTTTGTGAGAAAAGGTAAATTATAATAACAAAGTAGAGCCTATGTTATGTAGACTTTTTTCCATTCCCTTCATGTAGAAAATAGATTATATTGTATAGTGAGATTCCCCTAGTTCAAAGAACAAAAGTTAAGGAAGAAATCTATTAAAAATAATCAGTGAACAATAAAAGATATTTTTAGCTGCATTAAAAATGAACTGAAGAATAACTGTTGGAGTGGAAGGAATCATTCTGGGGTAAAAATATATCTTAGGATGTATTTGAAAAACTTAGAAGTAGATCTGTCAAACTTAAGGATGGCATAGTTAAGAAAGCAATTTTTAGAGCTCTTGGTGTCTTGTAGACTTTCCTGTTTCTGTCAAACAAGTAAAGTGACATTTCTATCTTTAGCGATTCAGTTTTAGAGTTACAGACCAGTGAAAATATACTTGACCCCTTCTATTGCTAATGAAGTGAAGACAGTGATACCTCAAAGCAGTATTACCCTACATAGATTCTAAAGTAGACAAAAAAAATCTATATTTAAAAAATTAAAATCAGTCACATGATGGACTGCAACCAAAAATTTAATACTAGATTTTATATACGTAACTGTATTCACTTTTCAACTCTTTAAGGATCTTAAAAGCCAATGTAAGTGTATGCTTTATTTATATTTATTTCTTTTCCAGAATGACAAAGTACGACCTTTCTTTGTATCATACAAGAGTATTTTTCCATAAAAATAAGATGCTGAAATTTTAAATTTTATCACATGCTTTAATCCAAAACCTCTAAAAGAAAAAAAATTATAGGAAAGGGTTTTTTTTATTAATTATTGCTAACACCTGAATTGTAAACAGGAAAAAAAGCTTAGAAAATACCTTAACTGAAAAAGGACATTGTGGTGAATCCTCCCTCTGCCTTTTGAAACAACAAATAAAAGAAATAGGAACTTGTTTGTTTTTTCTTTTATTCTCCCTTAATTCTTCAAGAGT
This sequence comes from Lonchura striata, assembly GCF_050655825.1. NCBI lineage: Eukaryota > Metazoa > Chordata > Aves > Passeriformes > Estrildidae > Lonchura > Lonchura striata. The sequence continues at coordinate 103,081,746 of NC_140704.1, forward strand.
AGGAGAAATTTCAGTTGGTAGCATCAAAGTCCATGAGTCCTACAGTGATTATACTAAGCAGCCATCAGAACTAGGAGGCTTAGGAAGGCCTGTGCTATGTCTTAGTGGGAATATAACCTGGAGTAAGTACACTAAGTTTATTCTTTTAAATAAGGAATATAAGTCAGAATGTCCATTGTTTACTCTGTTGAATTCAGTAGATTTCAAACGGGTCAAAACAGAGTAAGAAGTCCTTACCTTAAGTCTTTTTCAAACAGCTTAATTTTATGTAGGGGTATTTTAGTAACACTCTTAAAACTGTGCACTTTTCAAAATTCTTTGAAAACTCAGTTTGAAATAAAACTATTCCATTGGCATATGGTGGAAGGAAAGACATGTTATTCCACTGTTTGACCTATTTTTTATCTAGGATTTGTGGCCTCTAGTTAGATACTGAAGCTCTTCAGAAAGTTCAGTAAATAAGTATTGGAAGTCTTTTTAAAGGGCTATTCTAATTAATTTGACCAAATAATTCTATTACCTTTCCAGGACAGAGAAAATATTTTTTACATTTTATGGTATTTAGTCAGTAGAATATACATTATGCCATCCAGCAATGCAACCTAAATAAGACTCAACAAAAGAATTTGAATCAGATTACGAACTGTAAAAACCTATAGTCATGGTAATTTTTGGTGAGCATTATATAGTGTGCATATTACACACACTCGTATATGTATGTGATAGTAATATCTGTCACCAAACACAGGGGATTTCCACCTTCTTTTCTTACTGCAACAGTACAATCAGCTGGTAAGCATGTAGAATGTAACAACAAAATTAAATTAGAACTGTGCAAGAGAAAACATATATATGTGGAAGAGTTTTATGGTGTCAGAATAAAGCACATTTTTTTTCTGTAGAAAGCACATCGAAGAAATAACACAGTTTCCTCCTAGTGGAGGTTTTTGGGTTTTTTACAGATACAGAAGATAGAAAAGCAAGGTAATTGGGTTGTATGCTCTAAACCACATTTAAATCTCCTGTGAATGTTATGTGCTAAAATCAGCATTTTTGACATCTTAATCCAGATGCATGAATTATCTTCCCACAAAGAAAAAGGCGATTAATGAAAAACTGTTCTTTCAGAACCTTTCTGATTTAATACCTGCTTATATTCTGCAGCATATCTTGCTCTCATTAAACTGTATACACATGGTTCTTTTTTTCCTTATTTTTTAATATTTTTATTGAAAATCTTACATGTATGACTAAAAGTCATGGACGATATCTTTCAGTTCCATTACAAAATCTGTCATATATATATATATATATATATATATATGCCTATATATATATATTTCATACAACTAGAAGCAAATCTACTGAATTATGAAACAATGATTGTCTATTAACATGTAACTCAAATTAAGTGTGTTGTAGATGACTAAAATTATTTTTCTTTTCTGTTGGAGCTGAAGGCCACTTTCACATAATTAATTGATAATGCTGGGTTGCAAAAATTACAGAGCCTTAATGACAATTTCCCATCCCCCAGCCTCACATCACTCATACATTAGGATTTCAGTACAAGGATCCTTCTCTCAGAAAGTATTTAGAGTGAGCATCATCCTCTGTGGAGCACCTTCTGTTCACAAATACAGTTCTGTAAGCAATTCTGTGTACCTCTCAGTAATTGCAGACAGGTCAAGTTATTTCAAGTTAGGTACAAGCAAAAAATTTGCAGGAATGGACTCTAATTTAGGAACTCATCTGCATTTTATCTAAAACAAAAAAAATCTGAAATAATGCCTAAACTCACTATTTTACTTATATACTAATATATGTCTTATTATCTAGTAATAAATCATGAAAGATGAAGTATAAATATTGTCAGAATCATAAAAAAGTTGTCTTATTCTAAGAAATCCTACTTCAAAATCATACAGTATGTTAACCAACAATAGTTGTCCTTCTGTTTTGGCACTCCTGAACCAGCATAGAAATTACGTGTAGTGATTTAACACCTTGGGGAAATAATACTTATGTGCAACAGGGTATAAAGATGACCTCTGAAGTTAATAGTATTACATTGCTTAACATAAGAAAGAAATAGAAAACATCTTTTACTGTGATTCATCCGCAGCAAAAGAGAAAGGAAGAGCAAAGTGTTTACAGTCTTTGAAACATATAGCATGTAGAAGATTAAATCTTGCATTAAAGACACTCCCAGCTACCTCTGCAGTCTTCTTTCAAAAAATTCAATGTACAAATTTCTTCTTTAAATGTCTCAGACTTTGTAATGGCTCAGAAGAACAACTACACATCCTTGGAGCTGCTCTTCTTTCTGTGGGATGAATGGTGGGTGGCCTTGTTTACTGTAATTTCTCCACTTCCATACTTAATTTCCTACATTTATCTGAGACTGGAGAAAAATCAGCATGTTCTGACATGTCTAAAAACATGAGGCAGTAAAATGGACCTGCATTCAGTGGAGATTGGAGTTCCAAAATAAATATAACACTTTATGTCAAACAATAATAAAAAAGGATAAATTCTCCTGTACAAATCAGAAGAGAGAATAAAAAATAGCAAATAGATAGCAACACCTTTTCTATACCTACATGGGCATCACAAAACTTCCCATCCATAAGACTACACCTCCATATTTATCATTTTATGTGGATTTTAAGCTACTTTGTAAGTTGATGACATTCTGTGGAATTTCTTAATACAAACAATAAATTCTCAAAAACTACCCAGAAAATTACAGAGATTTCTAATTAAATAGCTCTGAGAACAAACAGGGGGAAACACAAAAAATCATTTCCTGGGCTTTTATTTGTTTTCATCAGTCCTGCTTTTGTTCTATTTAGCTGTATGCACACAGTAAAGAAAATTTGCTTAAAAAACCCTTGCCTGTGTAAATACAATGTACTGTAATATTGTATTGAGTTACATATTTGAAATTTTATTTCTTCTTAAAACAGAGACTCTGTATTCTCAATATAGCAATAATGTGAAGGCATCTACAGAGTATCACCAGCTCACTGAGGTGACTGTATAACATACTCTTGAAAGCGTGTTGCCTCTGCCAGTATGTGAGGGTTGCTATCTATTTGAACGTGGCTGAGCATTTCATTTTATCAAAAAATGCCACCAAATGCTCATATTCTGTGTGGTCAGTGCAGTCCCTAGGACAAGTCTAATGAAGGTATGTTCCACCAAGGCAAAAACAAAAAAAAACCCAACAACCTAAAATTTTAAAAATGGGAAAATATTTACAACTTTCCTCAGTCTGTTAGGTTGAGTTTTCTGTTTTAATATTCTTCAGTGCATTTTCAGAGAAAGGTTCCAAGGCTAGGAGTATAAGCATTCTGGTCCGGTCCCATACATATCTGCAAGCCTTTTAAAACGAGGGCCCCAGTCACTGAGGTAATCGTAGTTCTGGTCAGAGTTTGAGCTGATGGAATCTAAAGAACTGAGTGACTCTGCCACCGAGCCGTTCCCCTCAAATGCATACGTCTGCAGGGAGTCATAGGGCGGCGCGCAGGGGTCCACGTCAGCTTCTTTTAGTCTTTCCCAGATAAATTCCCTAAAAATGACATTATCTGGGATACTTTTAAAAGTCGGTCTGCTCAAGAACTGAATCTCAGGTGTCACGTCCCTTCTGGTCTTGGTGTCTCGCATGATGTTGAGGTTCCTCAAGGCAGCCATGTCAAAAGCCTCTGTGTCTTCTTCTCCACCACCCTCATCATCATACCTGACAATGTTTTCTCTGATATCTCTCTCTTCATCAAAAATGAGTGGCTCTTTTTTCCGTCGCCTCATGGTGACAATCAGCAAGACAAGAACTGGAACAAAGAAAAGTTAGAGTTTTAGCAGTGCTGAAGTTTTCTCATATTTTTCCAAATGTTGGAAGTAGTCATTAATTTATATGGCAGAGACCCAAGTAAACAGCAAGAAATTTATGCAGTTAGATGTGAAATCTAGCAGGTTATGAAATAACTTTTAAACCAAAAGCTTTTTGTACCCTAAAGAATCTATGTACCAAATCATTTGGGATTAGCATCTTCATCTGTAATTCTAACATCCTATATTGTTTGCTAAACATAAATTTCAATACAGATTCAGTCTGACTGATAATCTCACAGCCAAGAAATAATGATAATTTTTAAAAAGTAAAAATACCTTTTCCTGAACCCTTAAATGCCCAAGTGATAAATGCACATTCATAAATTGACAGAATAGAATTTAAAAACCATGATTTGGAAAGTGACTGATTTAAAGTGAAGACCAATATCTGCTGAATAAAAACAGTTAAAAAAATTTATATTGGAGAACATCGAATTTTTAAGCAATGTTTAAAAAGCCACCGCTACATGAGATCTCACTTTCCTGAAAAGTGCAAAGTACTGCACTTGCGATTCATGCCTTACATCCAATGAGAACTGCTAGGGCTAGAGTTTACTGGATGAACCAGTACTAGAAATGTAATTAGATATTTAATTTTAACCCTTAAAGTTTCTTTCAGCTTGAAAGCTAATAATAAGCTGCAGTGGAAGCCAAAAGCACTGAAAAAAAGAAACTCAGGGCTCCTCTTGTTCTAATGCAGTTTTGGTAGAGAAACATCACTGGTGACACGCAAAATATGGAACCAATGCTATGAATATTACGTCCATCTGTGGGACATGATGGAGTGTGAATCATCCTCCTGGAAAATAATTAATACTATATTGTAGCATCTGGATAACATTTGCTGAGTTAATGACACTCCTAGGAAATCATAGGCATCACTATGGTTGCAAAAATAACAGTATGTTGAAAAGTGTCATTCCACATTTAATTAATCTCTTATGATTTTATGATTATTTTTAATGGTAAGAATATGTGATTATATGCATTGATAGCATTTTCAATGTTTGCTTACAATCCCAATTAAATGCTGTAGAAACATAGGAAAAAGCAAAAGCTAAAAGGCGATAGAGATAAAATTAAGCTTGAGGTACCCTAGCTAGTCTCAAAAGTGGCCTCCAAAAATTGCATGATGCAGGACTACCATTCTTGAAAGCCTTTTCACGGAGTGATCTTAAAATCAGTATCAATGTAGTCATTGCGAGGAATGACATAATATTAGGATCACTTGGCTATAATAAACCAGTACATTGTACAAGAAAGAAAGCTGTACATGTCTACAGATGTTATAGTACTCTTTGAAATTGGCTGAAGCCAGAAATGCCTTTCTGCACTATTTTTATTTCCCTTTGGAGCCACACATGTCTAAAAATAAAGCTGCAAATACATTTTTTCCCCTAAAATTTTCCACAAATATTTTAACAATTCTTTCATCTTTTCTTAGTAGTTACCAAGCAAATATCCAATAATCCATCTACTAATAAATGTCTCATGACTATATTAACAATGTAATCAACATCACCCTTTCACATTTTTTGCCCCTGGCATCTACCTTATTCATCCTTTATGTATTGAATTCAGAAGCCACTAGTTTGGGACATTTTGCTTTGAACAATATTTACATATGCAGTTTAATAATATGAAATATTAACCTTTACAGTGACATTTGTGAAATTTCAAAACATTTTGATATTTGTATAATAAGCTGCAAATTATACGGTAGAGAACATAAAATTGTCATCAGATACAATTGCACTCCACTCCTAATGTTTTTCCTTGTTGTAAAAAATATCTTAAAGTAAAATTACCTGACAGTACAAATAGATATTTCAAACAAAATTTATATTGACATAACTTCTTAATTATTTTTTTTAACATTTACTGCCACATATTTATTGCCATATAAGTAAGCAGCTTTACTTTACTCAGTAAATGCATTTTTACTCTACTATCCCTCTTAACATACTTCATGTTGAAAGTTAAAGACATGCTAATAAGTGTAAAATAAGAAACTTAGTAGGAAGGTCTGCCTAAAGGCACAATACAATGAATGTTTTATATAGTGTTCCTTCCACCTCTCACATTTGCTTGAAGCCAAGAAAAATATGGAGTCTTTCTAAAGGTTAAATATTTTAGCATTTAGATAACTTTATAAGATTATTAATTTCTAGCCTTTCCAGCAGCCATGAACAATAAAGTTTAACCTCTAAATGAACAAAGCTTTAGCTGCATTGCAGGAGCTGCAGAAATGAATACAAACCTTAAACAATTTTCACTGCTATTTAAATCAAATGCAAATAGTTTCAAAGGTTTTTCATTTCTCATTAAGTCACGATGGGCTTTTATTTCCAACATTTATGACAAAAGCAGACAATAAGTAATTAAAGACTGTCTGAACTTCTAAAAACCTAATTTCATGATTCTTAGAAAAGAAATAATACAGTGGAAAACCTTTAGGCACAAATGTATTGCACATTGAGGGCACTAGGTTGGCTTCATACAAATACACCTTACTCATACTAAGGTGATGAAATGACAATGCAGATTTCATATGTGATGTAACAAATAAATAAATCAATATTTTAAGCTGCTAATTATAAAGTCTTAGTAACCAGAATTAGCAAAGACTAATCTAAACTAACCTTTTAATTCTCCTGATTTACCTAAATTTTTAGAAATATTGATTTCCTTTAATAGGTACAGTAGCCAAGCAAAAAAAAAAATTGTCTTTATATTAGCTGTGGTAATACACAGTTTTGTCCTTGTGTCTAATATACATTTAATGTTTGTAGTTTCAGTATACCCAAATTAGTCTTTAAACAAACACCTTTGAGTGCAAGAGTGGATTTTTGCTTTGCCAATTTTCAGTGTGCTTTCTGGAATTACCATGAAATTTCCATTTTGGTATGATCTGGTAATAAGTCAGGTTTTGTTCACCCGAATGTATTTCTCTGGTTTAGTATTAATTTTTCCTTTTGTACTCAAGGCAACTGCAACAAAATTGTAAGGGAGCCATAAAGTCACGAGACTCCCTGAGGGAGAAGACTACATGCAGAGCTATACAGAAAGGCACAGAGCTAAATCACAAGCATTACCATGAATTGTATACACTACACCCCTAAGCCAGGAATTTACTATAGCAATAAACCACATCAGCTGCGAGCAGATCTGCACACTGGTTTATGCCTTAGGTGTGTCATGATTCATAAAGCTGATTATTGGACATCCCCAGCCATCTAAGCAGCACACTAATAACCTATTTAGTTATACCTTGCAGTTGCCAGTACAGTCACATCAGGTTTGGAGATTACAGAGGACAAGACTCAGGAAATTTTAATTTAATTCCCACTTAACAAACTTCACCCATACCTGTTGTTTAATCAGTTTGGCCTGATATTTGCAAAGTCACTGTGACCTTTAAATGGCCACACTGAGTGACCCTAATCAGCTCCCTAACTTTCAGAAAACAGATGCTGCATTTCATATTCAACCATCTTCTGGAAGTGTTTCTTTGGGTACCCCTAGTTAAATGTTTTCCCCCAGTTACACATTTATTGCTTTTAAAACTGCAAGGCCAAACCCTACACATATAACATAGTCACATTCTGTACAGGTTATACCTATTTAGAGAATAGGTAGAATAGAATCTGCTTCTCCTTGTTTACAAATCGCAGTTCAGTTATGTGTTCTGATTTAATTTGGGTTTTGCAGGTATTTTGATAATAACAAATTTGATATCTTTCAACTGAAAAAAAAAAATTAAAGCTGTATTTTCAAGTTTTATTAACATATTATCCCTGTAAACTCTAGTGCTACACCAGTAGGAAGCTTTCTTCAGCCATCCTAAAAAAATAGGGGACGCTAAAAGATTACATTCAGAAGTATGAAAGACAAAAATTATTAAGAATATTATGGCAATATAGCTTTCCATTGCATCAGTACAAAGAAAATACTTAGCCTCTCAAATGTGATTACATTATCTACAGGTGAATATTCTGTTTGTGTGATTTTATGTAAACATTTTATGCCGAACAGTTGTTACAAAAGCAAATACTGTTTCTGGAAGATGCTAACTGAAAAACAAATTACCTTCAATTAAATTACCATATAATTTTCAGAAAAGTTAAAAAATTTTTACTTGCTTTCCTCAAAATTATGTGTAGTTCAAAATTAATCAAACTGCCTTTTCATATGCTTTTTAGGATTTTTTAGGTTTTTTTCTTTCTGTAAAACTTAGCCTTACTGCATAATTGGAAAGCTGTTTTGAGTAATTAAAAAAGTACTGGCATTTTCTTGTGAAATAAAATTTACAATTTAATCTCCATAAGTCAGTCTGAAGATATAAAGAGATTTTATTTTTAAATGCTTTTAGCTTTTAAAAATTATTTTCATTTTAAAAAATAGTCTATATTATATACAATTATCATAAAAGAGTGTAATTTAATAATGTTCTTCTTTCTTAGAGTCAGTGAAAACTGACTTATGCTTGTGCTTATCTAAAACTGATTGGTTGCTTAAGTAAAAGCATTAATACTAAGAAATCCCATTGAGACAATCCGGGTCTTGGTAATGACAAATGGTTATATATCAGCCTTAGGGATGTGCAGGGCAAGACCAAAAAGTATATCATATTAACTTTATGAAAGTAAGACCTGGTTGAGAATTCAGGACCCTGGTGCCAGAATGCATGTATTCATTCCATCTATGCAGATTTCATGCTTTCTGTGCTTTACAACTAGCACCAACATTAAGATGACATTGATTAATGTGACTGAATTTGCACTGTGTGTTAATCATGGGTTAGGAAAAGATATTGATCCAGTAGACTGTATGCTCTTTTCACTGATAAAGTCTTACACAAAAATGTGCATCCTTTGTTCTAGTCCTGGAAACATTTGCCAAAAGCTGAAGCCTGTTTTTTATGCTGTACTAGTAGATCTTCAGCATTTTTCTCAGGAATGTATGCAAAGAGCAAAAGGGCAAAAGTAAATTCCTAGGAATATCACTATGGATCTGTCCCTATAAAACATATTCTAAAAGCAAATGAGAGAAGAAGAAAGGCTCTGAGACCAGGCAAGCGGCTGGGTTTCATTGGACATCAGGGATGCTTAGGTACCTCTTCCTTGTGGACACTGGCCTGTAGCTGAGACTAAAACAGGATACAGTTCCAAAATGCAACACTCAAAACCAGGGTTGTCATACAAACACAGCCTAACCTGCTCCTGCACCTTTGAGCTGCACTCAAAAGGAACAGTTTAGACTAGAAGTGACGGTGGCACATACAAATGTCTTTTTGGATAAACAATGTTGATTCCTTCAGACAGATGACTTTGAAAAACCAAAGTCTTTGACAAATAAAATCAGTGGTGAGATGGTAATATGCAAGATTTTTTTACCAAACCCTTGTTCAGAACACTTTAAAAATAACTGGAATAAAAGCTTAAGTTTGTTGGTTTATTGGTTGCATTTGACTCCTGATGTACCAAGTAGAATAAGCAAGTTATTTGGTGCCACTCAATGATCTTAAAATCTGACTAGTTTTATTTAAGAAAAGTTTATGACTAGACCAAGCTGCATAGTACCTACAGCAGTTTCCTATGTAATCTTCAGAAACTAGCTTTTCATGCATAACAAAAATGGTGAGATTTCTTTTTGGGATCAAATGAATTGCTATGGTTACAAGACTTTTATTCCTCAGTATATTGGACTAAAGTTTAAAGTGTTTTTTTTTTTTTTCACTGATACTAATGCCAGTTGATATAATATTTTTATATCTTTTTGAACTTTAACATTTAGCTTCGTGTCCAAATAAAGTTCATTTGTGTACATAAATTGGTTAGAAATGCTACTAGAAAAATGGTATTTAAAAATGCTCATAAAAACTTTTGGCAATAATTCCCTTCCATTTCTTAAATCTAGGCCTAACCACCATGTGTTCAGTGAGAATAAAGTCTTATGGTGTTAATTTTTTTTTATGTCACGGAGATGGAAAACTTTAGAAATGCCATCTCCTATATATATATAGCTACTGAGTAAGTTGGTTGCAGAGATAGTGATCTTTATTACTCTGTAAAAAAAGTATGCAACAGGTTTTTCATTTTGGAGTACTTTAAAAATATTTTAGCAGTAGGAACATTTCCTTCTAATGGTTTCCAGTGACATGAATCAAAATGTGAAAGAAGACATATCTCTTCATGGTGGAAATACTGCCATGGACAGAATTTTGGACACAAGTCTCTTGATTTGACCTATGCAAATTACTTTGATAACAGTGGCAGATAAAAAACCACTGAGATTATACCAGCATAAGAAGACTGGTCTTCTCCCTTTCCTTCGACTGGTATGTACAGATAGGGAATAGAAAAATCTTTTAATTGAAAGCAACACTGATGAAAATTCTTGTGCGCTGAAGCAGGTACCCTGTTAATATAAGACTTTTCAGACAAAAACCAAAACTTCACTTTTGCTCACCTTATCCTTCATCTTTATTTCTTGATTGGACCCTTTACTGTTGCATTTACTGTTTAATGACTAGGTATTACATAAGAAATGATAGGCAAACTAGGATGTTAACACCATTCCGCTCTTTTCCACTGCCTTTTATCTAGTTGCAGTTTTGCTGCTCAACATAAAATCCAGCTGTGCTACCATTTCCAGAAGTAACAAAAGATCACTCTCAAATGATGTCAATTAATTATGATTCTCATAAGTAAGTTGCATCTGTTGTACTTTCTGAATATCTTTTGTCCTATGCAAATCAGTAAATGTTTAAAAACAGTTTTGCTTGTGAAAAAGGGACACACTGCTGCTGGTTATATGGTGAGTATGCTAAACCAAATGCTTTCATAAACTGCATTGTCTATTTCTTAGGTATTGCATTTGATGCAAGTAATATTTTTTTCTTTTACTGTTATTTCTTATATCTTGATATAGAAACAAAATATCTAAATTTATAATCCCAATCTAAAGGGTTTTTTTGTGCTAATGGTACAAAATGCTGTTCTTTCTTGAATACTATCTGTGCCTGTTCACAGAAATCAGGGCAGAGGGGAATGTTGAAGCTTATATGAATGTATCTTTTGCCAGGATGCATTGAAAGGAAAGTAAGGATAACAGAAAGAAGACATACCTAGCAGTGTCAAGACACAAGCCAATATTGCTATCAGGGCTCCAGTGCTGAGTCCTGCAGGCAAGATATATGCTTCTGCATTGCATGTCTGAGCAATACCATCTGCATCACAATCACAGACCCTGATGGTGAGAGTATTAGTGCTACTAAGTGAAGGAGATCCACTGTCCACTATGAATATTGGCAAGTAGAAAACAGATTGTTCCTGTCTTCGAAACCCATTTCTTTTGGTTAATACTGTCGCAGTATTATCTAGATAAAGGAATAAAAAGACAAATTATAAAATATATTACTTTTCTAAAACAAAAGGCTATAAATACTATAGCCTTCTACTTAAAGACTTTAAAAAAACATTCTATAATTTCAACAAGTTTACCTTTCCCAGTCATATATTTTGAAGCTGCAGAGGTAAGATCAACTGAAAAATCACATACAACTAAACAAGAAAATTTATATTTTCAACAAAAGGGTATTTCAAACATGCAGAAATCCATTTGTTTTCAGTTAAACTCACATTTTCACAATCTGGATATACAGCTGAAGATGAGATCATTACAAAAAAAATAAAATCCCCTTCAGTGATCAGATTAGTATCTAAATACATGTTTCCAGTTAATTTACAAGCATCTATTTCCACTATTTACAGATATAGATATCATATTAATAGAAGCAATGACCATATTAATAGGAGAATGGGTTCTGAAGATCAATGAAATATTTTCCTAATGCAAAAAAATTTCAGTCCCTGCACAAACAAGGGAATTGTGCATACAAGAAAGAAATGCTGTTGTTTTCAAACGCTTCTGAGATTCAAGATGGTTATTATAATTAGTCTAAAATGTATAGTTTGATACTGATCTGAGTTGTGTGATTATAAAGCCTGTGTGTTCAATAAGATACATGCAAAACTCACTGTGTACAACACAAATTGAGAGCTCCTGAAAGGTAGGGAGTTACATCCCCCAGGATGTTCATTCATTTGGTCTACCTATCTATCCATAGACAGACATATTGGTAGCCAGTAAAGTTATCTTATTGTGGCATCTATTATGATCTATCTGACAAAATGCGTGAACAGCTCTTGATATAACATCACACAAGAAATGCATAAAATTAACTAATGCTGAATAATGCAGCTGCTGCTGTGTCTTGTACTGATTTTACAGGCATTACAAAAGTCTAGTATTACTTTTATCAAATTGTAAGTCCTCTGGAAGAGTGTCTCTTTTCATTAACTACTTTACAGTTTTCATTAAATCAGATTTCTGAACAGTCTTATTTTAATGCACTTTTATTATTTTGATCAGTGCTACTATTAGAGACTTCAGTTTTAAACTGCAAGCTGTTCATATAAGGAAAATTAAGTATTTCATTAACTATATGTAAGGTAAAGCAAGGAAGACCTGGGTGAAATAATTTTATTAGGTCACACTTTCTGAATATTATTCAAAGTCTTCCTGTACAAATAGTGTTCTTCAGTGTCCATGTTTGTTTTTCTTGTTTTACTAATAGGATGACTTTGTAGCTCTAGCCAAGTACTGATCCATAAAAGAGCAATGCAAGAGCAATACCCTGTCTATTTAGCTCTGTTTGCTACAGCTAATAGCTAAACTGCCTGACACGTGCCCAGCTGCTGTACTGTGCAGTGCAACTAATGAGGGCAGTAATTAGAGTGTGTTCTCAGATATTTTAACTAACAGAAATGGGACGTCATTAGGAGTCTTTGAGGAAACAGTCATAAGAAGTCTGTGCAAATATTTTATCAAAAGCATTCTTCAAAAGGAGATATACTTAGTTACTGAAAAGATTTGTTTTTCTAAAAACCAAACAAAAGCCCCACAAATCACAAAACATCTCCATCTATTGTGTACTCATTTTTTATGCCCAGAGTTATATTAATAAGACATGAATTCCTGGACATTTTTCAGTCACTGCTCCAAGGTAAAGCCCAATTTAGATAAAAACCTATAAATACATGCAAAAAATGTGAAGAGTGACTGATGGGAAAAAAAAAAAAAAAGGAAAGATTTAAAGATTTGATGCTGCTCTGTTTGGCTCAAGGCTTTAAATGATTCAAACAACAGCTTAATTATTTTCACAAATAGTCTACAGATAAAATTATTTGGCAGGCTGATTGTATTTTATATTCTTACCAGAACAGAAGTTTATGTAGGTCATAATAAGCATTGAAAATGGAAGGTGCTATTGGTGAATATTCACCAAATCAAAATTTGCTTACCTTTGTTGTCCTGCAATGTAAAATTGTGGTTATTTGCTGCCTCTGCTGTTAAACTGAAGTAGAATTGATGGCCGTTTGGTGGGTCATCCTTATCAATTGCACTAATTTTTTGGATCACCTGTTTTGAGATACATCAGGGTTTCATTGAAGCAGATGTACATGTACATTACATAACCCCTCTGTTACCTACCAAAATATCAAACCCCTCTCAAATTCTAATAATCTTGAATTTTGGTTTTCTAATCTCCTAAGGATGTAGAGACTATTAATGTTTGACTCAACTCTTTACCTGTACCAAATTTATTGGCCAAAGCAATGCTCTACAGGCTCTGAGAGAAAGTTAGGTTCTGTTACTCACCAGAGCTTGGAATAATAAACTACATAGCAATGCAAGAATTGTGTCTTCTGGTTGGCTCTTAGTGTAGTCATCAGTGACTGCAATCAATGTTGTAAACCTTCACAAGGAAACCATGATGTTTTTGAGCATTTGAATTCATGTACTTTTTTTTTAATATAATGGAAAACAGAAAGGTACATCATAAGTATATTATTATTGTTTTCTAGAATTTCATTCCTAACATGTTTTAAAATTTAATTTTCTAAAATTCTGTAAAAATCTACCTCGAAAGAAAGTGTCACCAGTGCTTAAAATCCACAAAAATTGGAAATTCTAATTTTCTGGTCCAGTTCTTATCAGAGCACAGGGAAAACAGAGAGGTACAACAATAAGAGCATGCATAGTGTGTATTTCTCATTAATACTAACTAATAATCATAGCGGGGTTTTATCAGAATTACAATTATGATGTGATTTTGAAATGTGCAATAAACATCTACCACAGGAAGGACAATACACTAAGAGAAAGCACAAAAGCACAATGTCTTCCTAGAAATATGCAGGATCTATGCAGGTGCATCATCTACAGGTTTTCTGGAAGTGGAAAGAGAGACTGAGAAAGTACATGTATGTTGTGAGGTCTTCCAAAGTAGAGAGGGAAAGGCAAAATATGAGGGACACCAAGGACAAACAACAAGCGATAGATTTAGTCAAGTCTAGGACTACTTGGAAGATATTTGCGTAGTTGAAAATATGGGAATAAAAAAATAGGGATACATTCCCATTGTGAAACTATGTCCTTAAGGTCCATACTTCCTGGGGGAATTAAAAGTGTGTACTCATTTTCAGAATGGTGGACATTTAGTCTCAGAATTATCTTTGTGTTACTGCTTCCCACTTCCCACAAAAATTAGGTGAAAGTATGTGTTCTCAGTATAATTCAAAATTAGGTGAATTAAGTAAAATGTATCAGCTATAAAAGTAAGAAAGCCAGAGATTTTAACACTACTTTCAACCAATAATTTTTATACCTGTATCTTTTCTAATGCTTGCTTGTATTGTTCATCAGAGCCTCATTCTTACTGTTATAAGATGATTTTCTTTATGTTAAAGCTGGAAAGCTTTCATAAAGAATGGCTGATTATCTCATAAAAATAAAGATAAAATCTATCAAGACATACCTGACCAGGCTGAGCATTTTCACAGACAGTTGTCTCATATTCCATGGCAAACTCAGGGGCGTTGTCATTGATGTCAAGGATTGTGATGGCTACATAGCCTCTCCCAATCTGTGCTGGATTCTCTATAGGAAAAAGTCCAATAAAACAATTAAGAGGAGATCCTTCGAAGTTATTCTGAAGGTCATTATCTTTTTTATTTGCATTCCTCTTTTGGATATGCATGTCAAATCAATTATAATTCCTCCCTCAAATACAAAGGAAGCTCTTGTCTTGATTTTCTGGACCAATATTTATGTGCTCCAGCTTCTTCAATTAACCTAAGATTTTACTCTCAGGATAAACTGAAAATCTTACTAATCACAGCATTGAATCAAATCACATGGAAGGATAAAAGTATGATGATGTAAGATCATCACCAAGCTAGCAAGAACATTACTATTCATAGTGGGAATAGGATGATTATTATGGGTTAAACTTTTTTTTTTTCCTGAACTTCAGATGACTCAGTCTATTAAGAAGTCAAAACCAGAATTTTATCAGCTATGTGTAAGAGAAAAGAACAGAAGGCTGCATTCTGAAGAAAATCCCAAGGTATTTAAAGTGCACATAGAACTAATACTGTCATTAACATGTTGAACACCTTAAATATGAATCACATCCTAAACTGATACACTAGCTAAACTATGAGTATGTTCAGTCTCCAACGTCATACTTTAATCTTAAATGCTAATTCTATTTTGGACTAAGCATAGAGACATCAGTGAGTGCAATAATTATTTTGCTTCTCTTTTGGAGCAGGAAAAAAGGATGTTGTAATCATTTTTTACCAAAAATATTGATATTAATTTTACAGCAGGACAAAATAAAAAACTTTACAAAACTTCAAATATGCAACTATCTTTTTATAGTGTATTGCAACCACATTTTAATAAACATTTTAAGCATCCAAATGTAAATCACAAAGTGGGTTTTTTTGGTTATTTTTTAGATCACATGTGAAATACCAGAGAAATAAGACTTTCTGACACCAAATTTTTCCTCTGCTGAACTAAGCTGATTGAAAACCATGCAGTCATGAATATAAATTAAAGCAGTACAAGTTTTCACTTGTGCTCCTAGACTCTCCTTAGTGTCAGGTATGCCCCTTGTCTTCCTCATCAGTTTTGCTACAAGAAAATATTTTGTTTCCATTTTGTGTTTTCAGACCAAAATTCTACTTGTGATAATAGAAGATACATTCATAGAGACATTAAATGATAAATCTTAACTTTCAGGTTAAATATTCAATGAAGCTCACACAAATCAAGAAGTGATGATTTTTACTATAGTAATCCAGAGATCTCGTAACTTTTTATTATCACAGCCCAACAGAGTAGTAATGAAGATGAAATTTGAAAATATAAATTCTTCAAATGTAAAAGCACTTCACAAAATGTATTCAAAGTAGAACAAATTTGTTTTTGAACCTGCATTAGAATTCTTGCATTGACTTGAAGCATTACATTTTTTAACACTTTTTATCTTTACACCAGAAAAAGACACCAAATACAAAATAACTTCTACAGTAGTACCTTAGAGTCAGGAAAATGAAACCACATTAGCATTCACATCCCCTTTTCTTTATACCTTCTAAAATGCTGTGGTTGACCAACAGCAATCAACTCTGAGTGCCCTCACTGAGATAGGGTAACCACCCTCCCCTATCTTCCATATCACCTTTCCTGTATTGACACTTAGTGTAAGACTGCTGACTTAACATATTTAATCTTGCTTTGTACTTGTCTTTCAGAAGACAAAAATACACAAGGTGTGAAGCAAACACCTAAATTGAAAGAGCAAACACCTAAATTGCTGTAATTTTAAATTATCATATAGATTTCTTTTGCACTAAGCAATATGCTACTTTTATCTGCCAGTTTGCAGCTGCCAGAATTTCTCAGAATGAAGCTCATCAAAACCAAGCCTGAAGCTTTACACACAAACTGTCAATAAAAATTTTTCTATGTATACTTACGACTTTCCATAGCCAAAACTGTGATATTATGAACAGCATTAGTTTCCCTGTCCAAAGATTTGGCAGTTGTTATGACTCCACTGTTGGCATCAATATTGAAATACCTCTCCAGATCTGTGTTTCGATCTATTGAATACCTAGGTAAAGGATGAAAGAAAATTTTAATTTATGGTCATTTGCAGCATGTAAAAAAATATTTCACTGATTTATTATTAAAAAGCGCTTCCACTGTTTCCTTAGTTTGAGCATTGCTCAGTCCAGTTTCCCTGGGACATCGAGTGAAGCAAAGGCACTTGCAAAGGTGAGAGAATTACACAGTGACTTGTGCTGACAGTGGCGGGCTACACTCCCACAGTGTCCTCTTAAGCGAGGTAATAGGTATTTCTCTGTCTTTTCTCTCTTCCTCTATGCTGTAAAACAAACTCAGAATTAATCAAATAGCATCCTCCTGAGAGCCAGCTAAGGAGAAGGTGAGTTGGAATTTGCTACAAGGCTGTACCAGCCAGGCACTGATCCCATGGGGCTGGCAGCCTGAGCGCAGAGCTTTCTATCACCAGCACAAGAGCCCCTGAGTCACCCAGAGCTGCAGGGGAAGGGGAAAAAGGAAAGATGATGCAGCCTAGGGTCAAGGGATTGCATGTCATCACCGTCAGCTCACAGTGCTTTACTGTCATTAAACAAACACAGGCTCATGCCCTGAACTCTTTGGCTTAACACATCTTTACCTCCCAATTTGTTTTAGGAAGGGGAGCTCCTTAGGAGCTCCTTAGCAAACTGAAAATAGCATAAGAGAAAAGGTCAAAACAGCTGTGGGTGATTTTTTAATATCCCTTTTGAGAGTAAGGGACAGCTCATTAGGCAGATTTAGATCTACAGCTGAAGTATTTTTTACATTAGATTTATAATTGGGTCAGATTCTTGCACTCTCATTTAGGTCGAGTATGTACTCCAGAGCACTTCCCTACACTCAGGATGAATTAAAATGTCTGAACCGGATCAAGTGTGATCATTGCAATTACTGACACACTGACAATATATTAGATTATTGATATAACATGAACCAAATTTTTTAAACAAGATGGAAAGAAAGAATTATGCAAAACAATTTAAAAAATGCGACTTCCTAGACACAATGATCTTATGAATATATTTGTTTGTTCTATGTTGTAATACACATCTTCTTACTGTATTACTGTGTTTTTATCTTTCCATCTTAACTGTATAATCTAAGTGCAGAGCCTTGTCACATAATCAGGATTGTTTACCTGTATTATGTCACAGTGAGAGAGAGAATAATAAGTCATAACAATGACAGTAATAGCAGGGGTTTTTTTTTTGATTACCCTTTCCCTCTTTCACTTTTTCTTTTCTTCTTTCATTTTGTCTTAACTGTAGGCCATTTTTCACTTTATTTCTTGCCAGCGCTGTTGTTTATTTGGTCAGTGGTGTTCTACAGCTGCTTTGAGGCTGGCAAGTTTCCCCATGAGACTATACTTGTCACCTCTGCTGTGTAGTCAATCTTGGCAGAGCTCTCAGCTGAGATTCAATCTCCTGCCAGATTTCCCTTAGAAATCCTTACATTTCCCAATTATTAAGACTATCATTATGCAACTTGAAGAGCCAAAGGAGAAGGAGGAGAAAGAGAAGAAGGAGAAAAGAAGGAGGAGATGGAGAAGTAAGAAATACAAAGAGGAAGACAGCAGTAAAGGAGGGAGACAAAGAAGGACAGAGGAAGGGAGGGTGGGTGGAAAAGCAAACAAGTTACATAAATTGGATGATCTCCTTATGAAACAAGGAGAAAAATAATTCTATGAATTAATTATATGAAACAAGCAGTTTCCCTTACTTAAAAGCATTGTATCCATACTCAAATTCTAAAAAGAAAAATTTAAATATATTTAATCCTCTAATTCCTCACTGCCATAGTACTTTAAAATCTTTGAGCTGCAGGAGTTTTAAATCCTTTATTTAAGTTAGTTCAAATATCAATAGTTCTCTGGTCCTTATAAGATAACCTCTAGTTTTCAAAACTTTTATTATTTTCCCTAATCCTTGGTATTGTCAAGGTTCTGCAACTGATCTTGTCATATCAACATTTTCTGAGTTGTAACAAATCTAGTTTTTAATCAGCATCAATATAATCCAATGTTTCGAAGCTGGAATACTTATTTATCAATTAATGGTTTAAACTCCTTATGAAAAGTTTTATGCATTAATCCTCCTTAGCATATCACAATTTTAGGTGAATCTGTCTCTGATGTATCAGAATATACGTAGAACAGCTTTAAATTATATTTTCTTTCAGTACCTTTGACCATGTACATAGCAGGTTCACAAGCACATAGATAAATCCTCACTACTTTTTCCCTCTCACTCAAATTTCAAGAAACTTTGATGCAGAAGGAATGTTCCAGATATTAGCGGGTGATATAATTTTTTTTTATTCTGGAATTGTAAAATTAACCAGATCAAGGCCAATAAACTCATCTTTATGTTTACAAAGGAGTCAAAAGCATTCTGAACATGGCCTGCATTAATGGAAATATATTTAAGCCTATTCTAAATTATTCTGGTAACCATATATTATACACCAGATGCTAACATCAGTGACAAAAAATACTTCCACAGCAAAGATAAATTTCACAAGTAAATCCACGGCAAACATTCATCTAGGACTTGTTTATACATGATAAGAATCAACTATTTTGAATATGTTGCAAATATATACAAAAGAGATAGAACATTTGCATCACTTCTAGGAGTGAAACATATGCTTTACTTTTACAAAAGATCTCTGCTTTAGAAATCACACTTGATTCCCAAGTTAATTTTTAATGCAAGAAAGACTTAACATTACCAAAGCAAATACCCACAAAGATTTTTCCTATGTATGCCCTAAATGAGCAATAAAAACAAATGAAACTAAGCATTAACTTTTAATTGTGCATGAGTTCCTCCCCCTGCAGGTGTTTAAATTCACAGAGTTCCTAAGTTATAACCATTACTCTCTAGATTCTTTACATGTCCCTTTGAGAATTGATATTACTACTCTGCATAGGAAAAATAACAAGTAGCTCATTACTGGTGTAGCTAAGGTGGCGAGTCTTTGCCCTTGAGCTCTGACCTTAGATACAGACAAACATAAGATTAAGAATGTATGTTCTCTTATGGTTTCTTAATGATCTTGGACATTATATTGTGGAAGGTTTGAAGGTTTTTCAGACACTGAGGACAAAGGAAGAGGGCCTTGAGAGTTTATGAATCTCCAGTGATCACACCATTTCCCATTCAAACGGAAGATGTTTGGCTGCAGCAAAATTTACAAAACCAAAAGCCTGCAACCATTCTGACTAGAACAGAATGCATCTCATCCCGTCTACTTCTCTCAGGTGAAGAGTTTTTGCAAATGTTTCCTACTGTGGTACCTCAGCTCCTGTGTCCATGTGGGAATTTATGTCCTATTACATTCTGATTCCTAGTGCACACAGAGTATGAATTATTATTCAAGCATACATATATATTATAGGTATAATTTTTGATCCTGGTTGATTTAAGAGAACATAATTTCCGATAATAATAGACTCTTTATAAGCATACAGAGTAATAAATATGAGCAATATTTTTAGGTGATATCTTTCCTTTGGGATTCTGAAACTATACCTTCTCTTTGTTTCTCAGAGATTTTGACCTTTTTTTTTTTTTTTTTTTTTTTCAGAGGTTCAGTAGTTCAGGTTATAAAAGTTAAACCATTCAAACTCAGAGAACATCTGAATCTCCCTCTGCCAGGGAATAAAACTTATTAATGACTTCCAGTGTAACCAAAACCCCTCCCACCACAAGATTAACAACTTCAATGCAAAAGCTGAATAAATAATCAAGAGCTCTTGCAATTACCTGACAGGACTATTTGAGGCATCTGGATCATGGGCTGCTACAGTCCCAATGATGGTGCCAACCTTTGCTGCTTCAGACACCACCATGGAGTACAGACGTGAAGTAAACACAGGTGGCTCATCAACATCCTCTACAATTATCTTCACTGTTGTCATATCACTGAAGGGCCCCAGACTCAGGAAACGAGGGTCAACATGCATATTGGCTGCTTCTATCCTCAAGGTGTAGCTTGTCTTAGCTTCAAAATCCAGCTCCTATACAGGCAAAATTATTTGGAAATTTTATTATTCAGTTGACGCAAAACTGTTTTGCTTAAAACTTTCAGTAAGTATAAAATGAAAATACCTTTCCATTTGTATACAACCATCACTTTTGACCGACAGACCATAGTTGATGGTTAATTTTTAAGCTTTCTCAAAACACTATTTGCAGTGTCTCACTAGTGAATATGCTGCAATGATTTAAGTGATAAGAATAGTTCTACCTTGTGAGTGAAACAAATGTATAAGATAATTGCAGAACTTTCTGGAACTTCTGTGAGGACCAGATTCTCACTGATTTTTTCACCATTGTGTGAATTAATACTTATTTTTGTCTTATTAATATTTTATTTAAGATGATGACAATGTGACATGCTACCCAGATATAAGTGCTCAATATAATCTTTGCAGGTTACTTACAGGTAAAAACACCTAATTCAGAGAATTGTGGGTAGAATTCTTTTCTGTTTTAAGTATTTTGAATTTTTTTTGATTTTTGCATAGTATTTGGATTGAATAGACAATCTTTTCTGCAAGTTCTTATAAATTTGTGTAGAAAATGTGGCAATGACTTAAATTATACTGTTTATATCACAATATTTTCTACTGAGATGCAGTCTGGAGATTGTTTTGGTTTGTTTTGTTTATTAAGTAAACTACATGTAATTTTTTATGCCTTCCTTCTGCTTTAATATTCTTCAATGGAAGTACAGTTTCTTTTAAAATAAATACTGCATTAGAGTCAAAAACTACCCCCCCCAACAAATGAGATATCTATGATCTGAGGACATTCAGATTCTTGAGAAAGAAGAAAATTTTATTTGAGGAAAGAATAATAGTAGTACACAGGTCATTACTGAAAGAAAACATCAAGTTAGTATTGGAACCTTTTGCTCTGTATCTATATTCTTAGTTTGTCAGCTTGCACCAAATATCCAACTAACTATTCCTTTGTAATTCCCAGTTTAATCATTAAAAAACAGCAGCAAAATACTGAAGCACTTCTAAAGCTGCAGTCTGGTTACTCAACTATGTCTTCAAACTATAATTCCAAGTGTATAAAACAGATTAAAAATGTTTTTCTGCAGTTCTGCTACTGAATACATCACAGGGATCTGAGATGTGCTTGCAAATTAATCCTCCAGTATCTGCAAAACATTCCAGTATTCACTCAGAGGAGCAGCAGAGGTGAAACACACATCTGTTGACCTACAAGGGCCTAAGTTCTCCATCTAGTTACAGTCAGATAAATCCCAAATGAGCATCTTAAAGTCAGCGATTATGTTGATGCGATAATACAGCTGCAAACAGTCTAGATTTAAACATGAAAAATGAACTGCAGCACAACACACTCAGAAAGGCACTGAACTTCTACAAACTCTGTGTGGCAGCAAAAGGCTTCTCCAAATGGGAATACTTGTGATCCTCATATTATGCAAGCACTTACTTCTTGCATTGAATCAAAGCTGCAGTATCCACAGCTCTTGGAAAACAGATATGCTGAAATAGAAAGTTTGTCTGGATACTGCTCCCTATACTGGATACAACTGGACATTAATCACTAGTAAAGCATGTTTATTAGTTTTTTTATTTTCACCTTGGTTCTATATTTAAAGGACAATTCTTGTGTTGTGAAACAGTCTCATAGCCATAATGTAAATGCAATGTGATGTCAGAATGATGAAAAATGCCTCAGAAACTTCATTCAGTGGTGATAATAATTAGGCAACTCATATGACCAGATGAGCAGCAAGGTTAAAGAGTGGACAAACTCTTAAGACATCTTAAAACATTACATTACCTAATAAAAGCAAACTATTAATTAAAAAATTATGACCTGAAAAAACAGCCTAATGAATAAAGAAAAATAACCCCAAAAAATGTGAAAGGCAAAAAGCTAACATTTGTTGAACTAAAGAAAACAAAAAATAAAACAAAAAAAAACCCAACTAAAACCAAAAGTCCTCCTCAATAAACAAAACCACTGACCCTTTTGCAAACAGTATATTTTCAGTTAGAATATACAAAGTATGTAGTGGAGAAAGGAAATTTATCCTCATGGTATCTGTTGAAATTGGTTGATTGAGATTACACTGATACCTAATCAAACGCATGGAAATGTATCATGAGACTGCAGAAAATATAGCTTCTTCTGATACACTAATGTCATCAGCACAGTCCTTCAAAGTAAAAAGAATTATGAAATTTCTGATTTAATAGACAAAATTTATATAATACCTGTAATTGAAAAATTTATATAAATTTTAATTTTGTTTTAATAGTTTAGCACAACAAAAAATAAATACTATTTAAATTAATTTAAAGACACCCCAATGTCTCTATATTGGTTAAAGGATACTACTTTAAATCTTTATTAACTGAAATCATACAGAAGTGTTTTTTCATATGAATGTTTATCATGAAGGAGTGTTAGACTAGTAGGGAATTCACCAAAAATATACACTTGTGAGTAAAGTATTTCCTCATAAAAAAGGATGAAAAACTAACATGGTGTAGATACATAACCTAAACAGTCTTACTTACTTAGTGTGCATATTCAACCTTCTCTAACTTACATCTGAGAAAACCACCATATGGTCCTTAGTGTGATTGTAGCA
Source organism: Lonchura striata (assembly GCF_050655825.1). NCBI lineage: Eukaryota > Metazoa > Chordata > Aves > Passeriformes > Estrildidae > Lonchura > Lonchura striata. The sequence goes on from NC_140704.1 coordinate 103,105,311, forward strand.
AAATTCTTCCAGGAAAGATATCAGCTGGTGAATGTCTGTTTTTCACCAGTCACTAGTAAGGGAATCTCAGTAACTGAAAGAAGTAAACATTTGCTCTCAGCAGCATCAATCCTTCCATAGGATTCCCTCAGATATCTTCTGGTACCCAATGCTTCTGGCAGCATTCAAAATGGCTAAGGATCCTTATTAATGAAAAATAAATAAATACTTTTTAAAAAATCAAACCTATGTACATATACAGTGGAGACGGTGTTTAGAAGAGAGTAATTATGAATGGACAAATGGATTTTACAGTATCAAGTGATTTTATTGCAGTGGCAATAATGTTATTTTCACTTCTTTCTATTTTCACTTCTTTCTAGCAAAGCCTGTCTTCTGTGGGGTGTGGCAATGTCTACAAAAGCTACAGTCATCATCCTCAATATGTTGCTCTGAGATACAACCTCAGATCCTGTGGGGAATACAGAGGTATCAATCAGAGTTTGAGGCAGAATATAATCTGGGAAAAAACAAGCAAAATATCTAAGATATGATTAATGTGCAAGTGCTCTTGACCTGGCATAAATATTTCAACATTTCTTAGATAATATAATGAAGAAATTGCATGCTACACACACTAATAAAAAACAGAGAAAGTGACCTGAAAATATTTTCTTTTTTTGTTTCTTATCTAATTATCATTTGTGTCTGTTATACAGAGAGCATTATTTAAATGGTTTTTGGATCATGCCTTCATTATTTCTTGCTATAACAAAAGCACAAGACTCCAGTGATGGACACCAAGTTAACAGACTGCAAATCACTATATCAATGGTGAAGGTTAAACGGACAACATATACTTCCAGTCCTTGAGTAGAGTGAATAGAGCTTAACAGCTTCATTACTATCTGTACATTAGTATTATCTGATTAGATCCTGTGCGGGATCCATAATCTTTCCTTTTGTAAGGCCTGTCTTTTTTTTTATTTCTTTTCCTTTTATGGGGTAAGAATTTTATCCTCTCTGAAGGAAATTGCAAAACAAGTCTTCTATTTTAGAGAGGCTGGATATAAAGTTATAACTCACAGAAAGCCCATTTTTATAATGTTCATTTTTATTGCATGATAACTTTGTAATAATGTACTTTTCGGAGGTGAAAATCCCATTTTTAAACCCAGTTGAGGTATTATATTGAAAACTGCAGTATATCAAACAAATGCATACAATCTCTCAAAGGAACCATGGAAGCTTAAAGTTCTTACATTGTAAACTCTGATATAGAATTGAAAGAAAAATTTATAGCTAAAAAAAATAAAAGTCTTGTTAACAGTAATGGAAAGATAGCTTTTCACTCAAAAGCTTATGCATAAACCCTCTCCTTCTCCCACCCCCATTTTATAATTGTCAATATTGCTTCTAGAATTAATTCAGGTTTCAAAATAATTTCTTAGCAGTCAATTTCTATGAGAAAGTATTTTATAAAATTATTTTTCTCTTTAACATGCATACCTTTTCAATTATATTGTGGTGGAGCTGTGTATTAAGGGTAGAAATGAAGGCCAAGTGAGTAAGAACTCTGCCATGAGAAATCTTAATGCTTGTCACTATCTGCAGTAAGATATTGCAATCCTCACTCTATAGAGTATTTAGGAGTCTTTGGTCTTTTGGTCTTTATTTTTCCCTGCGCTTTAGTTCACTAAAATCTTTCTAGATTTCCAAGTGGCTTGAATCACATCTCATAACATTTCAAAAGGTCACATATTATACACTAAAAAATATATACCTTGCAGCCTTTTTTTTATTATTAAATTACCATAACTACTTGAAGTATCAAATATTTGATAAAAGTGTAGGTGGATACAAAGCATCATGTTTTTATCTTTAGATATTTTGCTACTAAGCTATTAATATTACTGAAGTATAACTTTAGCCTGCAGCTTTGTGAGATCTGTACTTAAATGATGCTTTTTTTAGTACACTATTTCTAGGAATAATGCTTTGGAAACCACAAGAAGTAAGGATGTGTGTATGTGCTTTGCTTAGAAAGCAAAGCCAAGACTCCATTCATGTGTATTAAAATTTGATTCTGTCAAAAAATCAACATGAATTTGCTTCAAAATTGTACATAGAATTGCATGGACCCTTCAGAATCTGTTGTATTAAGTGACTGAATCACCATTTGCTTCCATAAATATTTCTTCAATTCTAAGATTTCTACTGCAGAGGAAAATGTGACACATTTTTTAAAACTCCAATATATGCAGAAAAATTATGCTTTTTCTCCAAACACCCTCACCACTGTGAAATTGAGTTATGCAAATGATCCAAGTCCTTACTAACAGAGCATTGATAGCAGTATGTAAATTACAAATGAAACCACAGGAAGGAATTGATCCTACTCTACAGATGGAGAACTGAGTCACACTGTGAACGAAGAAAAAATTTTGAGCTACTTCTAAGAAATATAAATGCCTGATTCCTGTTCATAAACTCTACAACTATTTTTTTTTCTGAAAACATCACATAAGACAGACGTTTTCCTAAATCCAGTTTAAAGGCAACTTACACATCTTGTTTAGTTTTACTTTGGAATTAGCAGCCCATGCCTTCGACCTGTGCACTCTTCACTGACTTAAAAACTGGACAGGTTAAGAGAGCTGGTAGTGAATGGAGTTACATTCAGTTGCCATCCAATCACCAGTGGTGTTCCCCAGGGATCAGTGTTCAATCCAGTTCTGTTTAATACCTATAAATAATTTGGACAGGGTGAACGAGTGCACCTCAGTAAGTTTGCAGACAACACTAAGTTGGGCGGGAGCATTGATCTGCTGGAGTGCAGAAAGGTTCTGCAGAGGCATCTGAACAAGCTGGATCAATGGTCTGAGGTCAATTGTCTGATGTTGAACAAAAGTGCAGGGTTCTGTGCCTGAATGACAACAGCCCCTGCAGTGCTACATCCTGGGGGCAGAGTGGCTGGAAAACTGCCCATCAGAAAAGACCCTGGGAAAGCTGATCGTGAGCCAGCGTGTGCCCACATGCCTCAGAGGGCCAATGGTTTATCAAAACCAACGTGTCTGGAGCAACAAGGGCAGCGACTCCCTCCCTGTACTTGGCGCAGGTGAGACCACACCTTGAGTCCTGTTTTGGGCCCCATTCAGGAGGTGTTGGAGTGTAGTGAGAAGGGCAATTGTTGCGGCGTGATTTTATGGTTTACCCCAGAACCCCAGTTCTGAATGTGTCCTCCCAGGTGTGTCAATCACTCCTCCTTTCCCCACCTTGACCCCTGCTGAGCACTGTTGGTCACTCCTGGCATTCCAGAAGTGCACTGAGTGAATGGGCAGATTCAAAATTTGCCCTCCACCCACAGGGGGCATTGGGCCATCCAGGTGTCCTTTGTCCCCTGAGACCTCCTCTTCTGTACCTGGTTGATGGCTCCCTGTCCCTTCCTCCTCCCCACCCCTGGCTAAAAGAGAAGGGAACCAGGTGGTTCGAGAGTTCTGATGGAGCAGTGATAGGATTCACAGTTCTGCTTGGAGCTGCTGCTACATTCAGAGGCCCGTGGGCCAGAATAAAAACTCTGGATTGAATCCTCCATCAGAACTGACTCCTCTCCTTCACCATAGCCTTAAAAGCCTCTCTGACAGCAGGAAACCTGAGGAGCGGAACCTCTGCAAGAGGAAGCTCCATCCACCGCCACCAGATCTCTGGCTTGCCTGGACATGTCCTCATGCACCCAGCTGCAACATCCAGCTAGCCAAAAGTGTCTCTGGGGTGAAACACCACAGTGGCTGCTGTTTGGTTCAGCAGCGGGGGCCAGACAAGCCAAGGCATGTCCTGTTTCCTACATTGGAGCCTCCAATAGGCAATGGAGTTGGTGAAGGGTCTAGATGATAAGTTGTGTAAGGGAACTGGGGTAGTTTAGCCTGGAGGAAAGGGAGCTCAGAAGGAACATTTTTTTCTACTACTACCTAAAAAGAGATTGTAGTGAGGTGAGGCTCAGCCTCTTCTCCCAGGTAACTAGGGGCAGTAAAGACAACACAGCCACAAGATGTGACAGGTGAAGGCTCAGGCTGGACATCACAAAGACTGTTTTTCACTGAAAGGGTACTTAAGCATAGAAACAGACTGCCATGGGGATCATCATCCCTAGAAGTGTTCAAGAAATGACTGAATGTGCCACTATAGTTTAACTGACATGGTCGTGTTTGATCAAAGACTGCACTTGATGAATTTGGAGGTCTCTTCCAACCTTAATGATGCTATCTTATGATTCTGTTCTCTTCTATTCTGTTCTATTTTATGAATTACCACAGAGAGTGTGCTGCAGTGCAGAGATTAGCCAAACTCACATTATTTGCAACATCAGAATTGTAGCATGAATTGCTCGAAACAGGATAAAAATAAGATTTTTTTCTGTTTCATTTGACAAGTGAGAACTTCTCATTTATTTGTTAGCATTATTTAACAAAAGAGAAAGCGAATAAATGAAGAAGTAGGAAGATTTCCACAGGGACTTGAAACTGCTAGGCAACAAATTGTATGAATATAGTAGGTTACAGGAAAAAACCCTTATTAGCTTTTCTACTACTTTCCTACCCTTTGTTTAAGCTGAGAATACTACTTGTGGGTCTCATTCACTAGTTATTTATAACGACTTCTGAATAAAGAGGAAAGACAAAGAAATAGAAAGTCAAAATTTGTCTTCTAGAATTTTTCATATCCTATTTCAGATAATGAAATAGCTGAAAATAGCCTAAAATAATTCACACACTTTTATATACCATTGTAGATACATGTTTTACATATGAAACTGGTTAATATATTGCAGAAGAGAGTAGATTATTTTTTTAGTGACAATAACCAAGTAAATGGCTCAACACTGTTTTACTAATTTCTGTTATTAGATGAATTTTGAATTTTTCTAATCTTACAAAAACCAATTCAACTCAAATATAACCTCCTGTCACTATGTAAGCCATAAATTAATGAACAAAATTAGTCCTTGTCCCAGATATTTAAAAAATGTTATGTGTGAGGTTTTTTGTTTATTTGTTTTTGTTTGATTGGTTTATTTGGGTTCGGGTTTTTTTGGTGGGGGATGGTGGTTTTTTTTTTTGTTTCAAAGGAGCTTAAGCAACTTCCTAAAATACATAAACTACTTACCTCATTCATTTAATTTTGATTCAAGTATCCTAACTGGGATAAAATAAAATAAAGTGTGACGAGTATGTGAGAGCCCATACAGCTGTAAAAACTCTACAGTGATAGAAGCACATGTGCTTCTTAGTTGTGTTGCATAAGGTCTGGTACAACCCTACTCTTTATTCTTGGAAGGGACAAAGACCAAGTGGGTAGAGACACAGAGAAAGCATTCTTCCCTTGTCTGCTTCCATATGGTCAAGGGAGTAATTACAGGAGTGCCAGACTATTGCCAAAATGTTACTTTGAGCTGAGATTTAGTCTAGTAGTTAATCTGCACTGACATTAGGCATTAGATAGCAAAAGTACTAGAATGTTCAGGAACATGTAATCCCAAGTCCTCATGGCTATAAGAACTATGAGCAGAACTACCACTACTATTCAGAAAACAGCACTGTTCTCAGTGTTAGGAGGAATATCCAGCCTGAATAAACTGTGCAAGCTGGAGAGATATTGGGGTTATTGCAAGGCAGAAGTGTTATAAAGGAAGGAATACACCCCATATGAAAATCGTATTTTTTTCCCACTGACTCGTGATGTTATGAAGTCTCTTTGTTGCAGGATACAGAGAAGTAATGTGTTCAAACAGGAATGGAAAACAATCCAAAACCAAAAAATTAAACACACCCTAATCTGTTAATCAGTAATCTTGAGATACACCTAACCATGTAACACTTTTCTCATTCTAGTATCATGGTACTTGGTGTACCTCTGTTTCAAACCAGATAATTTTCCTGCAATTTTTGCTCATCCCTGGGCATTTTTCTTTAATACTCCATAAAATTAATGTTGTGGAATAAAAATAAAAAATAACATAAAAATTCATCTTTACATGGTGAATTTTTAAATCCCACTTATTTTCCTGCAGTTTTCTTTTCTTTCTTACAAAAACTCTCTGTTTTTAAATTTAATGCTACTTATGTGTTAAAAGAAGCGTTAGTTTTGAGTGAGGAAGTCAGCTTTCAAAGTTGTCTTGAAGTGGTTATCCTTCTAAAAACAGAATGCAAAATCCTCAGCTTGTATGTGGAACTTGGATAATCAGGTGCCAAACTTTCTCCAGCAACACCCAGCAAAAAAATGAATGGAGAAGTGCCTTCAGCTGCTCAGTTACTGCTGGTGAATTTCATGCCCAGCCTGCTGGGCTTTATGTACAATTGCAGCAGAAGTACACAAAACTAAAGCACCCATTTGCATTTAGAACCAAAGCATGCCTTTTCATAAGTCTTTGCCTTGGCATTTTACTGCCTGATGTGTACACAGACATGACATCTAAGCATATCAATAATCAGAAGCTGAAAAGGATAGGCTTGCATTTTGAAGCTGAGCTGTTTCTCAGCTGATTTTAGGGAGTGAAAAGGAAAAAGGTAATTGCACTCAGATGAGTACAGAACATCATGTGCTGGACAGTAAAATTTTTAGAAAGATTTCAGGCTACAGACTTAATTTCTTCCCTGATTTTTTACTAACAAGCACACATTATCATGCAGGGATAACCTGACTCCATAGTAATATGGCAGGTAAGACTCAGTGATTGAAACCTACTTAACCTGCATATGCAGTTATTAATAATGGTCTTTAGTTCATTTTATTGTCCAGAAGACAGTGCAGTAGCCTGATAGGCACTGTGCTTCTGTTCCTCACTTCTATCCTAGACGATGTTCTCAACAAGGGTGGCAGGGCGGGTCTTTCATCACTGGGCAAAGCACAAGGTTCCCTGGAGTCAAAATTAAAAGCAAAGGACATCCTGAGGTTTGAAGGGTGGCCCTCACCATGAGGGTATGTCAGAGTGTGTCAGGTTTGGGTGAAGGGCAGTCAATTTTCCCCACAAGTGCTGTGCTGTGCTTTGCATTGATAGCTGGAAAGGTATTGACAACACGCCAGTTTCTGGCTACTGCCAAGCAGTGCTGGCACAGCATCAGTGCTGTCTCTCCAACATTTCCCAAACAGATGGGCAACATCTTGGGAGGAGGCACAGCCAGAGCAGTGGACCCAAATGGACCAAAGAGATATTCCATGCCATAGGGCGCCTGCTCAGATATAAAACCTAAGAGGAAGGTGGGGGTTGGAGTGGGCATTCATTATTTACAACCTTTGCCTTCTGAAGCAACTGCTACTTGAACTGGAGTCTTGCTTCCCAGGAAGCGGTCAGGCATCTCCATGAGGAACAACATCTGTTTTTTCGCTTTGCTTGGCAAGCATGTGACCTTTGGTTTTGCTTTCATAAACTGCTCTTATCTTGAACCACAAGGTTTTCTCCATCTTATTTTCTCACACTGTCCTGCTGAAAAGGGGATGATAGACTAGCTTAGTGGGCACTTTGCAATAGTCAAGGACTACCTACCATACAGAGGAAAAGAAATCAAAAATTGTAGGAAAATTAGAGAAAATTTTACACTGTCGAGAAAGAAGTCTGAAGTCTTGTGTCAAAATATAGCAGTATGTAGGTATATAAATATAAAGCAGATTAGACCATTTGATCAGGTCAAAAATTTGTACCCTTTTAATGTAGTCTAACATCTATTTCATAGACCATTTCTCTGGAAAAATATTTAGTAGTGAAAAGTCCAGTTCAGCTCCCTAGATAAAATTATTATAGAAATAACAAATGTTAATTATTTGGTCCACTGTATAGCACTGAAATCCAGAATATTCCAGGAACAAATACCATTAGTACAAAACTATTAAAAAAAAAAAAAATGGAAATGAATTCACTAGTTCTCATATTAGATCACTGAAGACCCTGACTGATTCAGTGCTGCTCATTGTGGCACTGGTAATTCTCCATCTAGGATACACACATTTCTCCCAAATCATTGCCCAAAAACTTTAAATGAACAAACTGAAGGAGCCACACTGAATTTGGCTGTTGAACAAAAAGACTACTAACTTTTCATCACTTGTATTTCAAATGTGCTAAGCAGAAGTAGATTTTGCAAGAAGCCTAAGACGGATGTTTTTTTCCTTGAAAAAATATTCACATTACACATATTATGATATTTCAAGGGTGAACATACTTCATTTGTTGTGACATCTGTGGATGATTACCAGCTCTCAACAGGTTTAAGGACATCAGAAGGCCTTTTGCTTTGCAACATCTTGCACTCTTAACTTCTTTCAAAGGAGAAATAAAACTGAAGCTTTATATTGTTTGAAGAAGAAATTGATACACCAGAGAAGGGAAAAAAGTCCCAACACAAGAACACAAAAAATCCTGCCTAGCTGATAGGTGAAGTTTACAAAGATAAAAAAATATATAGGTAAGAAATATTATGGAATAATATTAAGTACAAACATAGGTCATTGTTTGGAAACATAGGTATATGTATTCCAAAATGCCTAATCATTCCCACACTTTAAGGATATTAAACTGTTGAGGAATCTATTCAGTGTAGGTAGCTGGGTGAGCAGCGGCAGTGGGAGCTGCAGGTTGAGCTCTGGGTTCGAAGCCCAGGCAGTGAAATACCACCCTTTGCATAACAAAGGTCAGAGGGACCTTGCCAAGCATTCACAAATTAGGAGGAGGAAATTATATGAGACATTCTTCTAGTTGTATTTTTTCTACTGTTCAAAAAATTTGAATTTTCTTGAAAAATATTTCAGCACATTTTTACTTTTAATAATTTTATATCAACATGATTTTTCAATTTCATAATGTTTTCTAACAGCATGTGTAGAAAGCTAGAAGAAAAAATACTTATTTATTTTTTTTTTCATTTTTTAAAATAATATTTTTAATAATATATTATCTTGTAAACCTACTACTGTTACATAAGTTTAAATTAATAATGGGTCCTTTCTGAATAGTATCACCGCAGCTAAAAACATCCAGATAATTATTTTCAAAGGTAGTTTCAGGATCCATTTTTTATTTGGAGCTTCCATTTTTGCTGCAAGATATATTTTCATACTTTCTACTATTTAATATGAAGACAAATGAGACTAAAGTTTAGATTCCCATTCAAATGCTGTGCTTTAAAACATATACCTCACAAAAATGCAGATCTTGTCAAAGAAAATGCAGAATATTTTTCAGTGTAAGTCATTAAAAACCTCATAATCACACAGTCAAGTCAAGATAAACTATACCAATGGAAATTTTTACAGCAGACAAGGCTCTTAGGAACAAAAGCTTATAATCACATTATCTGCCCCCACCTTGAAGAGTTCTAAACAGCATCAGAGGGTAAAATCTGACTCACCTTCTGAATAGTTATGATTCCCTCCTGAGTGTCTTTGTCAACAGAAACCTTGAATACTCCCAAGCCATCACCATCCACAATCTTGTACTCCATTTCAGCATTAGGTCCAACATCTGCATCTGCAGCTTTTATTCTGGCCACTACAGAAGCCACTGGCAAAGACTCTGGGACATTATACTGATATGATCCTGCAAAATTAAAAAATGTAATGAATTCAGAGTCTTCTGGGACTGAAAGCCAAAAAGAAAAGAAATCTAGTTTTCTTATATCTACCATCCTTTAAGTCATGTTCCCGAACATCTGCTTGGGCTACAAGAATATATTCTTCAGTTTTGAAATATAATTACCCTTTTTGTTAGGTTTTCTTTGTGATAGAATCTAGGTATAACAGGCATAACTTCTTCATATGACAAGAGAAGTACAAGGCAAAGATGCAAAACTAAAATTCAAAACTAAAATGCAAATCATGATGTGAGTCCCTAATAATGCATTTTTACTTTGCTTACCAGAAAGGAGGAAAGAAAAGTAAGTAAAGTAATATCAATATAAAGACTTATTATTATATACTTTATACCTTTATTAGGCAGCTCACAATCAAAATATCACTAGAAACTAATATATATTAATTTCCTTAACAGTAAGTGCACCATCTTGAGAATTCTAGCTTTTTTTATTCAAGCACAAAATGATATATATGCTGTCAAAAGGGTATCAGAGTGCATTCTGTAGCCAATAACACCCTCACCTTCAAACACAATTTCAGTTATTCTATTATTATTTCAAGCAATTGGTGGCTTGAAATAACAAGAAATCTGTTATGTACAGATATATTTTTTCCATTGTTGCTATGTAATTTTTTTTGTTAATAAAAAACACACCAGACAGAACACTATGAATAAACTGAGCTCTTCTGGTTTGAACATACAACCAACCATGTGTTCCTTTCTTTAGGTTAGGATGAGAGCCACCTTGGTCAAAGAAATCAAATAGAGGGAAGGTGACTTCCCAGCTCTTTGGTATTTAACTCTTTAGGAAATACTGTAAGCATGTGACAATGCCAAAGGAATACAAAGGATTAAGGGTAAAATTAAAGAATCCTGAAGCCTAACTGGCAAGACCTAAATATCTGTTAGGATATAATTTTTTGTTTATTTATTCATAAAGAGGAAGTAAAACACATAAATAAATGTTCTTGTTGCCATACACCATTTCAACTGATCTGGTATGCATGAGACAAAGAAAAAAAATGCTTACTAAAAAATAATAATAATCACAATAATAATATAATAGTTTAGTCAGAGTTTAACAAAGAACTTCACATGGAAAATAAGCACTTTTTGCTTAGAAATCACACAGTGTGTAAAGAAAATAGTATGTTTAGGAATAATATTACAAGACACCTATTTACAAAGTAACTTACTGCGTGGGAAGCGGGGCGGGTTGTCGTTAACATCAGTCAGGGTGACAGTAACAGATGTAGTGCCTGACAATCCCCCATTCTGCCCAACCATGTCCTTTGCTTGGATAACTAACAGGTACTGGTCCTTGGCTTCTCTGTCCATATTTGGAAGGGCAGTCTTGATAACACCTGCAGAAAGACAAGGTGTCAAATATTGCACAGGCAAAAATATTCTGCTGTAAAATCTGAATTTGCCTTTAAAATATAACAGTGGATCAGTGATTGCAGCAAGAGTGGAATGAATTAATTCCAACACTAATATAACAGGGTTTGACTAGGAGTTGCGCTGACATACTGTAAGCTTATTTTAAATAGTCACCAAACCCACTAATTTTTATTTAGAGGGTAATGTAGTGTGTGACTGTGTTTTTCAAGTATCTTCTCCCTGAACTTGTCTTCAAAATGTCTTGGGTAACACTTCCTTCCATGGAAGATGTAGTCTTCTTTATTTGATTACCCACTCTTTTGGAGCTAGGAAAAGCAGAATATTCTGCATTCATTTTTAAAATTCTGTGGTCAAGATTAATTTCACTCTTTTGGATACTCATTCAAGACATTAACTCTTACCAATACTGATAACATGCCACACTTTGCAGATATATGAAATTATCTTATTTTGCCATATATTGGGTTTACCAATATCCACTTCTAAATCATTAGCATAATTAAGATTTTTTTTTTATTTAGCAATGAAATACTTAAATATCTGAAGTATTTTTTATTATGTCCATTTGATGATCTGCATAATTAATTAATTTATAACTAATTGACATGAAATGAAAACTGGATGAAAATTCTGTTTCATTCTTTCAGCTCTGCTGATATACCTCAAAAAACAAATATGCCTTCTCAAAATATGATGATTTTATGAATATTTCATGGCCAGTACATAATACAACTGCTAACCCTGATTTCCAGAGAGGCAGCTGTTTGCTCCTCCAGCACTTAGTGTCAGCAGTTACAGAAATATAAGCAAACTAAATAAAGAAGAGGCACATTGGGACACATATCTCTTCATCTGCTGTTTGTTGAATGTTTGCTTAGAGTTTTATTTCTTTTTTCCCTTATGAATGTTGGACTTGCCATTAATCACCTTTGGGTTGAAACACTTAGTTCACCCAACAGAGTGCTTGGCACTATTTCACCCATTTTACAAAATGTGTAAAAATATAATTAATATACAATTTAATAGTGTTATTGTTTATACCTTGCTTTTTCTGGCATATTTGTTTTTCTGTCATAGTTAAATTACCAGGCAAAGTTACCTAATAATTTGGAAGTAAACTGTCATGCACACAGGAAATTTGAGTATCACATCAAAGTGATGAAAATGTATGCAAATATTTCAGTCTGAATTCATCAAGATTTTTATTTAGCAGAAACTACCATATTGTTGTTCAAGGGCTGCCTGCAGTCATCATCACAACATATATGGCACATAAGCACACATGGAGAGGGAGAAAGAGAAACAGAGAGAAAACCACTATGAATCATACTCATTGGAGGGAAAAGAACAGTGATATATATCCCCGCTGAGCATGGATCTCTTGCAATATGGAGATAATTATACTAGTTATTTCTGCAAATTTAGATGTTGTTAAATGGAGTGTGACTTTTTGGCCACAATTTTGGGACTCAGGTCTGATTCACATGACAGATTTTTTATTATTAAAAGGATGGAATTTTTTTTCTCTTTTGTCTCAGCTTGGTTATATACAAAAAGGAGATTATAACTCTTCTTCTTGCAGGTGTAAATGAAGGCTCAAGCACTACACTGAAATGAGCAGAGCAAGAACCTACTTTCCTGCATGATGAAATGATCCAGCAGAAAGGGTAATATTTATTAAACTAACAGATAATTAAAGGTTGTATTTGGTTGTGGCTTAAAAATATTCACAGAATTTCAAGAAAATTGTATAAACAAAGTTTCACCAGCAATATGCTTTGAAAGTGGCAGCAAAATATTATATTTTGTAAGCAAAAGAAGCACAGTGTTTTCTTTTTCAAAATAATAAAGAAGGGATTAATTTCCTACAACAAATCTTTATTTTGAAAAGTAGCATGGAGAGTAATTGAGCCTTAAATCTATTCTTTTGGAACCCAGATATGTGACATTTACATATTTCTGGAATCTGAAAAAATGTTCAATGAATTTTGAAATTTTCACTGATAGGACAGAGATGACAATGGGCAACAGACCAAGTGGTTGGTAAATAGAAAAAACAATAAATTCTATTCCAGCAAAGTCAGTTTACTACATAGCTCAGACATGTGGCTTTCATAATCTATTCTAAAGAATGAGAGATTAAAAGATCAACAAAACCAAAATGTATTCAATTAACCAAGAGGCTATATTTATAAGTTCCTAGCAAGTTTAAATGCACTTTTCCCTCTTTTTCTCAGCATTACTGCAAAAGGTTTATGTCAATTTACCTGTTTTGGGCTCCACAGAGAAGTAAGGCTGTCCTTGCAGAATGCTGTAAACCACTCGAGCACTGTTGCCATAAGTAGGATCATCCGCATCAGTGGCTGTCACTTGAACCACAGAGGTACCTGTAAAAAGTTTGAGGGGCTGTTGCACATGAAAGATAGAAAAATCTGAACTACACTTACTCTACATTCTGTGCCAGTACATATCTGGAACAGTGTGAGGTGGCTTTTTCACAACTGTTCATCATTTTCATGCTGACTCTGTTTAGTGTATCAGGTTCTATTTGTAAACAAATAGTATCAGCTATTACAGAATTCCATCTTCCCAAACAGTCACAAGCATTGACTCACAGCAGTAAAAATTATCACATTCATTAGCTCCTTCTCTCTATCTCTGCCTCTGCTTGGTGGAAGATATGTCAACAAAATTTCTGTAATGACGGTAAAGCCTGAAGTCTGTTTGAGTATGAAATACAGTAGTAGTAGTTTTCTTTTAAGAGAAGTCTGCTTGCTGAATTGTAATGACTCATTAGAAATTCAAACATATATATATTTTTTAAAAATTTTGATAAATGTACACAAAATTATTGTTAGCCTATAAAATTATTTACTGCTCCATAAGGAGAGTTTCTTTCTCAGCTCAGAGAAAACCTAGTTAAAGTTGTCTCTAAATTCCTTTAAAAAGAAGTAATTTCCCTCAATAATCTGCAATACTAATTTCCTTCAATATATCTGCAATATCAACAGTGGTAATCTATTGTGTAAAGATTTCTCAAGAAACAAATGTATGAAAAAAATCTATTTTAAACAGATTTCATTTTTTTTAAATGAAAAAAAATATTTTAACAGGAATAAGAAAGACAAATTTCTAACTGGCTAGTGAAAAGGTTATGTTTTGTGAGGACCTCATTCTGCATCCAGCTCTTATTCATTATGTTCTCCATGTCAGTTCCCATTTGTTTTGTTCTAGACAACAGCTTTCATGGTGTGTGCTGAGAGCAGAATAAAATAACACTTGGGAGACAGGGCCTTGGCAGTGTCACCATCCTTTGATAGACAGAAAATATTATTTTTTCTCACTGGCAGATTGTCTGTAACATTCAGACCTTCCATTGAACAACCCAGGGACCCATGTGGAGGTGAGATTGCAAATTAATATTGTGTCAATTTGGCAGATACAGTAAAGGCCTTCAAGAGAGATCAGATAGCTTCATACACTTTATTTAGACACATGATTAGAGAAAAACATTTGTTAAACACAATGCTCATTTTCTGAAAGAACATGTTTTTGACATGTGAAAATGAGACCAGCAAGCCTTGAAATCACTTTTTAAGAACAAACTGCAATAGCAAGTGTCCAGGGTGAACTTAACATAAATAGTATTGTGGTCAGTTTTATTTGGAAATGTTAGGTTTTTCTTTCAGGAAATGGGAGAAAGCTCTGAATTTATTTTTATCTTATATAGTATATCACACACCCATTTTTCTCATCTTTTCCATTCTCAGTTAAGTAGATCATATATGGAGCCTGGGACTAGTTTGAAAGTTTGGAGAAAGGATTAAGTGCAGCCCTCTATAAAATGGAGCAGATTGCAAAGGATAGGTCCTGCTTGAAAGAATTCTGACCAGAAATGATAATTTGTAAAACAAATGTATTGAGGTAATGACCTAGTTAGCCTACATTCCTGATCTCTATTCCTTAAGTATCCATTACAAAGTAGTATGGCAGCAATTCTATTTAAATGCAATTTTTCTCTCTTGTGACTGGCCTAATATTTTTGGATAGGGAAAAGTTTCTTCTGAAATTTTGCATGCAACTATTAAGTAGATGGAAAGTTTAAAAATAAATTTGCTAGTTAATCCATCAAGTCATTTATCAGTTATGGGACTTAAAATACATCCATTTTCTGTTCACCAGTAACTAAGAGCTTTGATTCAGTATGTCAAACTGATTTTACAGATTACTCTATAATGTAATTTCATACAGGGACCTATTTTAAACTTGCCAGAGTCTACCCAGCTTTTGAGAACAAGGGTATCATAATGACTGTTTGACATCCTGTGTTCTTTGTGAAAGGCAGGCTTACCACATTTACAAAGTCACTATGCCCTGCCAATGAAGCTTACAATGTCTGCAAATATTGGCAAAAGTGCTTATAAACCTCTCACACAGTTATGTCTTTCCCCTGTTCTTGCTGCCTTCAAGGGCCCCAGACTAAAACAAGATCAAAGAAATTACAAGCTCTGCAATCTCAGCACAGACATTTTCGAAATGCTGCAAGTTTAGAAGTGTGTGTTTGCTGTAAAAATCTATTGATGTAGCAAACAAACCCTCTACATTCCAGGAGACAAATAAAGTCATTATCTGAATTTGATTGTCTCTCTCCTAAAATACATGAATCCTTCAGAAAAGGGCAGTTTTTAAGTAGAAATTCTAACATCAAATCTTTCTGCAATAATCACATTTAAATGTAATCAGTAACTAAAAAACAATGATACTTTTCCATTCCTTCTGTGATAATCAACTTCTTCTAAACATCACTGGGGGAAAGATCTAAAACCTATGATATTGTCATTATTTCTTTATTAATTTCACACACACACACACAAAAAAGAGCTTTTGAAGCCTCATGCTGAGAGGGAGATTTCTGCATAATATTTCTTTCGAGAATATGCAAGATAACAGAAGGTATTCTAATTATGTGAAAAGTCCTATGTGTAGGAAATCTGTTCCAAAGAAACAAAATGCACAGAAAGATCTATATTTGAGAATTTCCAGAGATGTTTTCCAGAAGAAGCAGATTGCTCTTGAAGGACAGGAATTCCTTCAGAGTATGGTAGTTGCCATATACTGCTGTCCTAATTTTTCTGCAATGGATTGAAGTCAAACTCAAATACTTACTTCCCTTTAAAAAAATCCAAATCATAAAGTTGTAGGGATACTTACAGGTAGTAAATAAATCTAAAAGTGTGAGGAAAAATGGGTAGTTGCATAAGTGCAGCATCTTAGATGAGTTTATGTTCCTGCACTGAAATTGTCTTCCCTGTGTCCGTGAACACTTTGCCTTAGCCTCTAGCAGAGGCAGTCAGCTGTCATACCTGCATCCAAGCTTAGGACTTACAGGTAACAGGGACAGTCAACAAATGGTACCACACCTTTATTCCATCCAACAAAATGAGTGTTCCAATAAATCTTGTTTAGTCACCATTGTTCTGAGCCCTGTAGTGCAAATATAGACAGGACACTGACCTTACCCCAAACTGGGTTTTATTATTTTCATTAGTGTCTTAATATAAACTGCGGCTTTGCAACTATAACTTAAAAATATTACTTACAGTTTGTGTATTATGTATGGGTTGAAAAAATAAACATGCATTTTTTATTTTAAAACTTTTGGTTTTAAGTATGGATTTCTCTAAAATTATTTTTCTCTACAGTTAGGTCTTTTTAAGAAAACTTGGATAGCTGTTCATTAAAAGGAATTCTACATGTAGCAACATCATAAAATTTTTCAGCAATTGTAGTAAGTACTGAAAAAATTCTGTGCTGCTTATCAAAGTGTTCCACATAATTCTTTTCTTGATAGTAGTTAGTTACAGACTTAATTCTGTGTGAGTGGTACAGATTCTTGATTTTATTTTCAAGAATTTTTAAGATAATTTGTAACATAATATTTAGTAGATATTGATAGAGATTACTAAATTACAGTAATCTTAGAATTTGACCTATAACCCTGATATTAAGGTAAAAGGATGGGAGGATATTTGCAGATATGAGCTTGTATTTAGAATGATATTTGTACTTAAATTTAGCCAAGGCTCAACAATGTTCCTGACTGAAGAGATTAACCTTTTCCATGATAGGAAGAGAAGAAGCTAAACTGATTGTTGAAAACTGAGCTGGAGATCCTTCAAAGGGATCCATTTTGAATCTGTAAGTGTATTATTTTAGTAACCTCTACAGAGATTTTTAGAAAAAGGTGACTAGCTTTTTGCTAGTAACTTGCAGGATATTTTATGCAAATTTTGAAATAATGTTTTATGAGAAATGATTCTGTGACTTCTGTTTTAATATTGGTGAGATCATTCAAAATAAAACTGGTTTCCAAAACTAGAATAATTTAACAAATGCATAATTTTTAAACTGCACAAATTCTTAGAATTAAATTTTAGACACAAATTGAAAATAGAGTTTTAATGCACTAAGTTATTAAAAGTATTAATTTATATCAATTAACAATATGTACTATGTCTAACATACAATTCCATGATGGCCTCACATCTCTACATGATATCAGCTGCTACTAAAAACATTAAACACATTTACTATCAGATCTCCAGCATAATCCTTACATACAACAATCCAGACTGGTTCTGCTTGGTACCTTCTGGTATTTCTCTGCTTCCACCACCAGATCTCACCCACAGCTGATGCAGCAATGTTTCCACAACCTTTCCCCTCCAGGAGTGTGAAAGGGGAGAGTCAGAACGCTCTTGAGCTCCTCCCTCCCATCCCACACCCTCATTTTGTTGCTTTCACTTGGTGAAAAAAGTCAAGAATGGTCCCAGATAAGCAGCAAGGTCAGACAAAGGGAAGCAGAGGCAGCTTGTGCTTGGTGAGAGACACTTCACGCAGGCTCTCAAAGCCCACGGCACACTGTATCAAAGATCTAAGCCTGATACAGTGCTTTTGCTTTCTTTACTTTGTTATATAATCCAGATATTTCAATCCATCTAAATCAGGGGTAATGGCAAGAGATATATTTGTTGTGCTGGGTAACAAGCAAAGCTGTTGATATGGCTGGAGAGAAGATTAAACAAACCAAAACTATGTTGGGCATTGGAATTCTCATCCCTACTTCCCTTGCTTATAACTCAAACAGACCCGTACCCTTTTGTTTTAAATATAACGCTGCTCAGTTTTTTAAGTACCAGACACACTCAAAAAAAAAAATATGCAAAAACCAAATCCTTATGATTTTCAGATAAGCCATGTCTTTGGGGGTTTTGCCATGAATAGATTTATATGCCATCAAGATATTTACTCTGTTCAGAATAATCAATATAATTGGGCCTGACCCAAATATAATTTAAACCTGACCTGAAGTCATTTCAAATAAAAGAAGAGATTGACTTCAATTAGCCTTAGATAATGTCCAAAAATATTTGTCAAAAATACAGAACCATTATACTTGCATAGTAGGTTAAAGGTTATAGTATTCCTAGCTTTATAGATAATTTGGATTTATAATCCTGTGATCTCTTTCATTTCCTTTAATATCCAATTAAAAATCCTTGTCATGGATACAATTTTAAACAAAATAGGAGAGAGATACTTTGTATCTCCTTAATATTTCATGGATGCTCTAGGTGATTAATTAAAAATTATGTTATGTGAATAAAGTATGAATTGCTGTAACTATGTAAGACAAAATGTGACAAAGTGCAACAAAGTGTGACAAAGGAATTTCATGTTAATCCTTAACTCTGTAACAATGCAGTATTTGGTAGGTGTTGATACTAACCATGAAGATGTTTAAAATGTGCAGTTTCCAGGAAGTTCATGGATCTGAAACTACCCTTAGCTGACACAAATTTCATAGAGTGTACAAGTCTCAGTTAATAATTTTGCATAATACTTACCTGAATTGAAAATACATTTGGTGTTGTATAGTCCATGTGGGAGAAAAAATTATTTTACTCCTCTATGATGTAAAGATTCAAGAAAATATGTAAAGCAGCTCATTTTGAAAAATAGTCCTTATAATCTCCACTGCAAACAGTGCACTCCTCATAGATTGATTTCCAACATATTTTTGGAACAAATGGAGCATAGGAAGGAGTAGAGGCATGGATTTGTAGGTAAACCTCATATATCTATAGTCATTGTCTGTACATCAATATGCCAGTGCAAGAAAAGAGAGAGGTGATAAATGCAAAAGTGAAATATGGAGATAATTTCTTTTCAGGTCATAAGACAAAAGTGGAAAAAACCTTAATAGTTGATAAATTCTGCATTTTACTTAAATAATCATTTTCTAAAGTAAAAGGGCAACCTATTTAAGGAAAAAAAAAAAAACATGTATTTTAACACAACATATTTTTAAGTGGATTATTTAGGTTTTACAGTCTTAGATTATCTGTTGTCTAGATTTTTTCAAAGTTCAGAAATAAAAAGATCCCAGCAACATATCACAACTTCATCTCCTCCCTGTTACTCTGCAAAAGCTATGGTGTCCATCTTTATTCCAAGGCTGATATTGTCTCTTCAGCCATCCACATAGTGCTTGCGTGACAATGAGCAAATGCCAAGTATCAATGAGAAATAGTGTCTATGTTCACTGCTTAGTAAAATAAATGTATAGCCAACTCATTTTTAGCAATATTTTACTTATCTTCTATTGACTCCTAAGCTGAGTTTCACATATATAAGCAATGTTTGCTACTGATTGCTGCAGGACACTTAGGTAACACTCTTTTTCTCTCTAACTCCAATTTAGATGCATTGTTTAACATTCAAAAGCAGAGGAGATCATACTAAGGAAATTATAGCAAATTTTAGATGCAGCCTTTCTGTAAGACTACCACATTTTAATACGGTTTAAAATCAGTTAAGCAAAGAAAATCTTTATTTCAATCACCACAGAACTCTCAAGCTGAAGTGAGCCTTCCTATGTATATATTTGCAGTAAAGTAAGATGTTTTGTTTTGTTTTGTTTTGTTTTTTTATTTTTTTTCTTTGGGGGTTTTTGATTGTTTGTTTGTTTGTTTGTTTGGGTTTTTTGTGCTTGCATTTAGAATTTCATCTTAAACTAACATTTAACAAAACATCTCTGGATCAAGCCTTAATCTGGTCTGAAAGGGTCAGCTTTCAAAGGAACAGTGGCATCTGACAATGGATGAGCATTTGGTCACTTTATAATGAAGAGATAGTGGATTTGATTTTGAAATTCTTCCCTAATTCAAAATCAGGAAAAATCAGCATTTCTTAGTTTCCAACAAAGGATCTGAAACCTCTAAAACACATTCTTCTCTGATTTCAGTAGAACTTTGAACTATCTCAAGTTGTATCCTGGTTCCTGCTGCTTGACTATATTCCCCAGAAAATGGAATTTCAGTGTAAGGAAAAAAAAATCCAATAAATTTTTGTTAAAATGTACAAAACTTGCAAAAAAGATTATGCCATTCAGTAGCAGGAATTTGAAGAGTTTGTTATGAATGGACCTTATCTGAATTAAATTATAAATTATAACCTCGGAATATCATAATATAGGTGTGAAACTTATTACTGTTAATGGGAATTATAAAACAAAGCCTCTGGGCCCTGGAATGAGAAATGCACCATAAAATGGTTATCTGAATCCTTGAATAGCTATTTGAGTTTCACAACATTTTTGAAAGGGTAAATACTTAATCTAGCATGTTATTTCCAGTTTAGTCTTGAAATATCTAACTGTTGCAGGTGCCTCATAGATAATTAAGTAGCTTAGTGTGAAACAGTAAAAAATAATGAAACTTTTAAAAAGGCAATAGGAACAAATCTCCCACAACAGCAACAGTGTATTTTGCACTTACCCACAGGAGACATCTCAGGAACTCCAGCAGTGTAGGGACCATCCAGAAATTTTGGCTCATTGTCATTGATGTCCTGAATCTTAATGACGAACTCAGACTCTGGCTCCACGGGTTTATTAGTCAGCCTATCTAGTGCTTGTGCTCGGAGCGTGTAGTAGGCCTGCTCTTCTCGATCCAGCCTCTTTGTAGCATGAATATCCCCCGTGTTCTCATCAATAATGAAAATGGAACTTGCCCCTTCGCCTGACAAGATGTATTTGATGGAACCATCTCCTTTATCAACATCAGAGTGAAGCTGGTGAAAAATTGATGAGAGATGAGATTAACTTACAAGAGAGTCAGTGGCATGGAGATATGTAAAAATAATTCCTATGTTGAGCAGTAATACATGAAATTTTATTGTTCCTGGAAATATAAGCTGAATGTTTATCACAAACACACCCCATGTAAGGGACCATGAGAATCTGTATATTTGCTCCTTTAAGCATGAAAACTTCATTCTTTCCTGCAGACAATCTCATTATCCTCATGCCAGATTTTTACATAGGCAAACACATGCACACATATGTTCATAACTGTGACTTTATTCCTATCTGGATTTATCCATATTGCTCACTTCAGCTTATCATCATTCTGAAGGGTGAGACTTCAAACAAATGGCAGTATAAACTTCATTGCAGTGTGTATTTGCTCTTCTGTGTATTTATGTATTCTCTCATGACCAGTGACAGAATTCAACAGAATGGCATGAAGCTAACTCAGGGGATAGCAGGAAAGCTTTCCAAAAAGAGGATGGTTGGGCACTGGAGCAGGGTCCCCAGGGAAGTGGTCACAGAACCAGGCCTGACAGAGTTCAAGAAGCATTTGGACAATGCTTTCAGGCACTTAGTGTAATTCTTGCAGTTTCCTGTGCAGGGCCATGGTTTGGACTTGATTATCTTGATGGGTCCCTTCCAGCTC
Source organism: Lonchura striata (assembly GCF_050655825.1). NCBI lineage: Eukaryota > Metazoa > Chordata > Aves > Passeriformes > Estrildidae > Lonchura > Lonchura striata. The sequence goes on from NC_140704.1 coordinate 103,127,112, forward strand.
AGGATATTCTATGATTCTATAAAATGAGGTAAAATATGCTGGTTGATAAATTGCTCACTACTAACTGATGGGCCTGTAACTTCAATTCTTCACTTCCATATCTTCCTTTTCATTATCTAATTACATAAAAATGCAGACTCTGAGAAAGATCAAGGTGTCTTGGCACTTTTGAAGCACATAGTATTGAAAGCCAAGTGCAGTTTCCCTGGGACTACACAAGAAATATACTTCAGCAGCTCAAAATGTATCTTCCATTAAAAAGGCAAGACAAGTTTACAAAAAAAAAAAATTTTTCCTCATCACTCAAGGTATTTTAACTTACAGAGAAGGATTCCACAATTTTCTGGCTCTTTTATGTCCACTGAATTTCATCTTCCTATTATAAAACACAGACTCAAACACCTCTTACATACTTCTCAAACTTGCATCATGAGTGTAATTGATCTGGATATCAAGTTATAGTAACATGCACATATGATATATTTAATACTGTACAAGGGAAAAGAATATCAGTAAAATTTAAAGTACTTCATTGCTTGTTAAAAGTGGATTAATTTGTAAAGAGCTGAAGACAGTGTTAAATATGCTTAGATTTTCTATCTCATATCTTCTTTTTACCTGTCCTAATTCCATGCTATCTTGAGTTTGGAGGTATGTCCACTGTTAACATCCTCATCATTACAATTTCTATCACTAACTTTTTTTTGTCTCTGTTAGGAGTATCACTGTGACAGTATTCACTTCCTAAATACATGCAGAAAATTTTTATCTTGGGCATGACTTAGCACAGCTGCAAAATTTTTTCCTATTTCAGCAGGGAAGTATTCATGCTCAGTTTTAAATTTTTCAGCTGGATAAAAATCTGCCTATTTTTTACACATTATTTCACTTACACTGTTAGGATATCTCATACTTATGCAATTAGAGTGTACTCCTCTCTGTTTGACAGAAATGGAATCCAGAGTTTTGGACTAGATTAGAAAAACAGAAGTAGGGTATCTAAATCAGGTTAGCTATCTTATTTTGAAATACAGTATATCCTTATTCTGCTGTTACCTAAATCCAGAGACGCCTAAACTAGCCTAAGATTTCTTTGGTGGAATTCCTCAAACATTTAAAGCCCTGCTTCTCTGCACACTCAGGAATAAACAATGCTGACACTGTGAGCTGGCCAGGGTAAAATATATCACACATTCAGGCTCTTTAGAGATCTACAGCACTGGGTATTCCTCAGTCCCAATGGCTGGGGTCTATTGAACAAACCATACCTCTGTTCAACTCACACATCTGACAGCTGGGACTTTCAATGCTTTTTCAAACTTGACTGGAAGAAGAATCCATCTTCCCTACAGAGGAGCAGTGGCCTGTGCAAGTAAGAATCTGTCTCACTGGCCTTTGATTTTGTTTGACCTTTTTTTTCCTTCCTCTTTTCTTTCTCTAATACCTGCTTTAGGGTGCATAAGTCTCCTGTGTGCTACAGAAGAATTGTGTGTGTTTCTCTACATAGTCTACAGTCTAGACTGAAATGCTGAACATCACATTACACAAGAACTGAGGTTATGGGATAAAAAGATTAAATGCCTTTGTCTTTCTTAAGCGATTCTGTTTTCTTCATACCCCATATTGTAGCTGATCTTTCTGTGGTGGCTGAGACTACCACATTCTCCCTGTAAAGGCTGTTCCACCTTTTCTAGCATACTTTAGGATGAGAGAAAAGCAGAGGACACCAGCATTTCATCAGGCAGAGCAGTTTTCTGAATGTTAGACATGTACAAGTAAATCTCTTCAAGCAGAGAAAGGAAAGTTTCTGTATCTCAGTTGCTGAGAGCAGCACAGCTCTGTCCCATAGGGATGGAGCTGAGCCCATCAGCACACTACAGTGGTCTCAAACTGCAGGGCTGCATAGTCTACCTTTTACCTTGTATCTACATCCATCCCTAACCAGAATAACTAACCAGTCCTGCTCTGGAAAAAAAAAAAAAAAAAAAAGACCTTCAGAGGAGAGGCCAGTAAATCCTTGAAGATGCACTGAGCAAGGCTTTCACATCCCAGTGAAAGGAAAAATTCTGTAACTTCAGCATTTCCTATTTGCTCGCTCAGTGGCTTACTGATTAACAGCACATTGTTCTTTAAGGAGTTCCACTTTGAGGTGCATAAATCTCCTCATGGATTGCACTACAGTGGCTGGTGACCTGAAGTGAAATGCTGAGCAGAAGCCACTTTTTGGAACGATTCCTTGGTAAGAAAACTGCTACCGCATGGATTAGTAAAGTGATTAGTGAGGGCCTTTGTTATTCCAAGGTTAAGGCTCTGAAACTGCAAACTTCTTTGCATCTTTTATTAAAACTTTGTTCTAATAAGCATTTAAAAACTGTGCTGGCCCATCCTCAAATTAGTAATATACCATTCTTTACCTATTTAACCTCAGGAAGGTAATATAGCTCACGATTTATTTTATCTTTGGCACTATGGAAGAATCAATTCAGTGTAAAGCACTCTAAAGAGATTTTCTTCAACACTTTTATATGCTTTTTGAGGATATCTGAGAAAACTTAAAAGTACGGTACTAGAGAACAATGCAAAAAATAAAAAAAAAATACTTTGCTGAAAACATTGAGAATTTTGATGCAATTTTCATGTCGCCTATATTCCAATTTCACACAATATAATTCTTCCATACAGTGATCTTCAAAGTCATTAATGAAGAGGCATCAGTGCTTTGCAACTATGAAGAAAATTTTTGAATTTGAATGTTCTGTATCATATTGACAGCTCTGCTACTAACAAACGTGACTGTAAACTACCTGGGGTTTCAGCTATTTAATTTAACATTGCAGGAAGTGAGAAGTACATCTTTTCCATATAATGTTGGATTTAAAAAACACTTTGTACATTTTTTTGTTGTTGTCAGGTTTTCTTGTTTGCTTTTGTTGTTGTTTTGGAGTATTCTTTGCCCCTTTTTTAATAGAAGAAGTACATTAAATAATAAGACCTAGGATTTTTATTTGTTTATGTTATTAATTTGGCAACAATTATATAGAATGGAATTAGTCCTCAGGATAGTAGTACTTTGCAAGAAGGTTCCAGAAAGCATCTATGGCTTTGCCATCTACTAGCTCATCTTTCATTCCTCCCACTTTCTACAGGGCCATTCTTGTAGGAGACAGAAGTGCAGCTCAATCTGTAGCTGCACATGGGGACTATGACTTTAGAAGTAGAGAGGCTCAAGATAAAGTTACTTTCAAATTCTTGTTTCAAGAGACATGGAGGATTCAAGTATTCAGTAGGTAAATATAATCTAGTTCCATTCTGGGTAATTCCAGATAATTCTTCTTTCAGAATCAGTTTGCCATAGATATTGTAAATAAAACACCATGTTTTTAGAAAGAGGAATGATAGAGACAGATGTATCCTTCCAATTAATTTCATCCATTGCCACCTCCATACAATATCCGTGATGATGACTCTCCAGTTTACCTTCCCTTTCAACTAGGCGTATTTTCAGTATAAGATTCATGATCCAATTCTCAAATGCTGATCCTATAGCTGTTTTGTGACATACCGCATACATTTAACATGAAGACTCTAAAAGTTCTGGGTTTGTGTGATCCCTGCATGTATAAGAGTACATGAGAACAGGAAAGGGAAGCAACAATCCTCTAGAGAGAGATGATGTATTTATTGCCAGGAGGATATCTTTTTATGTGCTAGGAAAGTTAGCAGAGAGCAAACAGATCTAATAATAAAAGCCACATAAGCCTTGTTGAGGCAGAGGGACAATGCACATAAAAAGTGCAACTTATTATTTAGAAAATAATTTATTGAGTATCATCTTTTGACTCTGAAATCAAGCTAAAAAAGCACTTAATCTCTTTAGGCTCTCAGTTTTAGAAAATACTTGCTTGGATATGTGTGAGAGAAGGAAGCAGTTAGCTTCACTAAAGAGCAAAAGTGTTATTACCATAGCTCTTTTAAAAAGCCCAATTTGTTTCTCACTTTTTTTTGGCCCTACAGCAATATAGCTTAGTCTAGTGTCTCCCCTAATGCATTTATATCTATGTGGACTTTCAGGCTGGTGATTATTCTAGAGAAACCTAAATAAAATACTTTTTTCAAAATTCCCAATACTCAACAGTTTCTAGATATTGCCTTTGTTAAGGTAAATGTACAACCAAAGATGATATCCTTTTGTATCACTTTCCATTAAAGTACTAAAGCAGTATTTCCAATAGAGAAGGAGAGTTATTTTTCTCAGTAAGGAGAGATACTGCACTGCATTATTAAAAGCATTTAAAGTACTAAAAGCAGCTTATCTGACCACTACTCATCTCTTGTATGTCTGAATAGGAGGTTTGCTCTTTTTCTGATTTTCAGTTCAAGTTCCTTTAAAGCAGCTGCAATGTTCATATGTCTCTCTTCTCTGATTTCTCTTCCCTAAAGATCTATCTTTGTTTTCGCTTCTCTCGGTGCCAGCATGGTTAATGATTCATTACAGAGTTTATAGATTATTGGTGAAGAAGAAAATCGAAGGGAGAACATGAGGAGCTGATGGTTTTTTGACACTAGCAGAATAACAGAAGCAACAGGGAGAGAGAGATGGACAGGGGAAACATTAGAATCTTCAATGCAATCTAACTTCATTGCTCCCTGAGACCATAGGAAATGTACCCTCCTTTGCAGAACTGAAGAGTTTTCTCAAGGAGGATTTGCCTTCTCTGCATCCCTTTCTTTCTCTCTATTAAAATAACTAGAAAGGGAGGAGAAGAATGAAAACTGCTTTCTCCTCATGCCCTGTGAAGGATCCATTGTTATTTGTGATATGGAACTGGCACAACTGAAGTTTTTTCCTGCCTCCTCACAAAAAAAGCAAGGAGGCATGAAGAATCAAAAACAACCACAAAAAATGAAAAAAAGAACTCCAAGCCAGAAGCAATCTTCTTGTCCATTTTATAACCACAATTTACTATAACAAAACAACTGAGAGCAGATTGTGGGAAGAACAATCTTTTCTTCACGCCACCTTCTCCCCCTTATCCTTTCTGAGATGACTTATAAAGGGTATAAAAAGATTAAGTGTGTAATTTCTAAACAGCTAAAAAATCTGGTGATTTGAAACAAAATCATATTTTTTCCATTTCTATTAATTTTGGTCATCACAACAATCAGGTTCTTAAAATTGCTGTTCCTGGACTCAATATTTACTATGGTTATATATACAAAGTTTTCAAATCCCCTTTCCCCTTAGATTATCATTGTTAGTATGTGTTTTGTGATGACTCATAAAGTACTAGATATTTTTAGGGGTTTTATCTCCTTTTTGTTTTTTTTTATGTAGCACTGTATTCCTTTACTATCAGGATAAAGTTCAGTGCTGGTGCTTTGGAACAATTTCAATGCAAATAGTGACTAATATTTAAAATTCAAACTAGACAATGTGGTTTACTTTTCAGTAAAATCTAATGTGCACACATACCAAGTTTCTGTAATGTCTAAGGACTTCACAAACCCATTAGTTACTAATAGGATTGTAGGATCGTTGTTTTCAGAGGGAGTCATGAAACTATCATTCTTGTAAAATGATACCATATTTCAGTATCAACAGCCTAAGACATCTTTTTAAATTTATCTTTCTGTCTGATTACAGAAGTCATGAGGGAAAGAAAAGGATTCCTCAACATTTTATTGATGTTAGCAAAGGCCTGTGATTCATATAATTGACTTCATACCCAGGCACCAGTGAAAGTATTATTCAGTAGGTAATGATTTTCTTATAAAAGTCTATTCTCCAAGAAATGTTGAGAAAGTGATAAAGGAGCTCCTGGAGGGCTTTTGTTTGCTTTTGGTTTTATTAATTTATGTAAAACTGTAGTATAGACCTAGGCTCAGAAAGAAATAAGCTGGTCTACATTCTGTGCTTTCAGCATAACTGATAATACTGAAGACAAGAGATCAAGTCAATATAAATGGCTATACCCAAAACTCCAGCATGTTTAATTACAGTTTGAACAGAAGGAATACGCCTGTAATGCTGCCAGAGTTTCCTTGTCTCAGCAATGTTGTCAGCATAGTACGGAGTACAGACAACGGTGTCACTGTGGCACAATTTGCCACGTTGATGTACAGGCAATTTCATGCACTGTTTTGTTGCCTTCAGACTTGCACTTTGTCAGGCAAGTGCAGAGACACTCACGAGGGAATACAACAAGGTCTCACGCTGCAGACTACAGTATAACCATGTTATATTTATCCAACACAAGAAGTTGGTGACTCGGCTACTAAAAATCTGGTCAGCCCAGACAAGACTTTTCTGACTTGATTTAAAATATCCAAAACAGTGTCTGGAGTGCTCAGAGCTGATCAAAGACCTAAGAACTTCTGAGATAATTAAAGGTCCAGGGCATTTCAGAGATCTCTTCACCTTCAGCACTGACCCTACAGGCTGCCTGAACTCAGACTGCCTCTGAATCATATTTTGTTTTGACACAGGTAATACTAGTGTCCTACGAATGACCACAAGGCAGATATATATCTGCCCAGGATCACCACAAATGCAATGAAGTAATCAGAAATTACCTATCAAATGAACACATTTCAGATTCAAGGTAAAACCAAGGCACATCCCTTTGGGAGTATGAGTTTTCCTCCAACAGATTGTCCTTAATAGTCCTCCTACAATCAAAATATATGACATTTGGTCTTGAACCTCCAAGACCTTTATATTTGACAGTATATAAAAACCTTCATCTACAATCAAGGTATCCAGTCATTATTAAGAAAACAGAGAATGACATAAAATAAATACAAATGTTTAACAGGAAAAGGAGGAAAAAATTAAAATAAATAGACAAATAAAAGGTAAAAATATTCACAAACCAAAAACCAAAGTGAATGAGAACATGGATATATGTGAAGTGCAAGAATTGTATTTCAGGGTAGTGTTGTATAACTTTGTCAGCATCTTCTTTTCATACAACAACAACAATTAATAATGCAACAGCGATTTAAAAAGATGATTACCTGAATCTGGTCAAGTGTCATTTTACTGAGGATGTGCAATACCACTACTTCAAGTGTATGGAGAAAAAAAAAAGGACAGAAAAAAAGAAAAAAATATTGACATTTAAATTGCCATTGGTTTTCAAGTCCTGAAACCAGAGGAGAAAACAAAATAAACATGATTAATGGGCAGGGAGAGTAACATAACTGTCAGCTGACTTTGAATGAACTAGGCATTTTTCTTTAAAAAACCTCAAACAATCCTTATATCTGCTGTTAATGAAGTTTTTGAACTCTTTCTTTTCTGTTACAGAATGCACGTTTCTGTGCCTAAGAAACTAAAATAGTAAGAATTTGTGTTAATTTACTTATGCTTTTCCATCATCAAACTTGGAATAAACAGTAAGGTTTTACTATTCCCTCCTTCCTTTGTATTGTTTCTGAAATAAAACATTCAGAGATAACTGCTGGAAGAGTTCAGTCAAAGACTTTATACAGCCCTTATACTTTTAGGTGGTGGATCAGTGCCTCAGGAGGATAATAATCTTATCACCTCAGCTGCATGAAGTGAACTGAATATTTAATTTTGGCAGCCCTTCTAAAATGGGGTTAAAGAGGAAAGGGAACAGTGAAACTTCATTTCCTTGATGGCCATTATTCAAACAAAATTCAAATTAGAAGTACTAAAATTCTAAAACTTTCACTTCATAATATTCCAGTTAGCATCTAAGTAAGCCCTTAAGGCTTCTAGGCTGAAGACAAAGTTCAGAAGAATAGTTCCTCTAGAAATAACTGATACTGTCATCTAAAGGTTAGTGAGTTGAATAATTAATAGGAAATAGTGAAAACTTGATGTGATAAGAGCATCCATGTCACATTTCTATGATATTTTTCTCTTAATAATACTCAGCTGTGTCTGTAGTGCTCTCTCTCCTTGTGTATACTCATATAATGTAGCTCTTTATATAGACAGAGATTGTATATTTATACATACATTTAAGTGCCTGTATGTACAAGTACACATGTGCATACACACAAATGTACCCTTCCCTTTTTTGTCTTTTTCCAGTCTCTGCAGCTGCTGTAGTCACAAATCCGTGCCTTTTCCACTCCCCAATTTTAATAAGAACACAAAATGCCCTGTGGCAACAGGGAATTGTGCAGCCAGCCCATTAAGTTTACTGCAGCTACAGGAGAAACTCAGAAGCAGCTGCTGCTGTGGATGGAGCAGAGTGGGCTAATGTAGCTGGCTGAGTATTCTTGAGGAGTTTTAATGGGCCATCATCATGACATGTCACTCCCCAAAATGACTATTTGTCATTCACTCTCTTAAAAAGACAGTTTGGCAGCTTTGGGAGATAAAAAAACATCTACATACTGTGCATCATCATGTATTAATTGCATAATATTTATTGGGGATGGGGGGACAGCAATACTGTATTGTAGCACCACCAAGAGCCTATACATAATATAACATGTACATAACAAGAACTGGAAAAAAGGAGACCTGTTTTCCCCCTCACACACTGTCTTCAAACTTTTCAGAAATTGGCTTCCTAGAATGGAAACAGACCACACTGTTTGCAGACAACTTGCACACTGGAATCCTCACAGAGCTTTTCAATATTCAGCATTGCGTGGGTTTTTGGGGTTTTTGGGTTCAGTTGTTTTCTCTTTTTTTTTTTTTTTTTTTTGGTGGTGGTGGTGGTGGTGTTTGTTTTCCTTCCCACACTACTCACAGTCTATCAGTATTTAATCCTAGGAGAACTCATTCTAAACATCTCAGTAAAAAACCAGCATCATTGACAAACCAACATAGAATGGATTTGCCATCTGACTTACTTTTTATACAAGATCAGCTGGTTTTTACTCAGATTCAATTTTTGGTTAAAGAAACCAATGACTCAAACCTCATTTATACAAGTGCCTAATACAATTAAATAATGTGAAAATACCACTGCAGTGAAACTCTATTTACAAATTCCTGAATGTTTACTCTTACTAGCTCTATTTTGCGTTCTACTTCTTCCCCAGGAAAGGACCTAAGTTCACTTCCATACATGCCAACAGCATTTCCAGTCTATATGATCCATATCTATTCATAGTGCACCAAACAACTTGCTGTTATATACTAAAGTGACGGATTTGCTGGTCCAGTGATTTGATTTATTTTGTTGCCAAGAATCACTGAAGCCGTAAGACAAAATTCCCTTAAAGTCACTACACTCTATTTCAGCAGTATAATAAATTTGTTTCAAGGATGCTTTTTTGCTGCATTCCCCACATATGGCTTCTATGAAAGTGTTCAGGCTTTAAAAAGGTAGCATAGGAAACAAATACCAAAGTTCCCAGCATACTTCATAGAAGAATATCTCAGAGCTAGCAGATGTCCATGGGCTTGAAAAGTTTATGTATGTGTGGCAGCTTGCAGAAACAGAACCTTCAAGAAACTTCACTCATTCTTCCCTCTCAAATTACTTCCTCACTATTCATAAATAATTTCTGTTTGCACAGTATTAACATACAGTGAAGTACTGTTTCTTGAGCATGTATTTTTCTTGAACAAAACACATACATAGATGTAGAAATATATATATTTATGGTAATATGAATATTTTCCCTTCATATACCACTGTACATACTTCTATTAATTATTTCAGTACAGTTAGATAGTTAATAGGTTAGTTGTTATGCATGCATGCACTATCCCTTATATCACAGAAAGGAAGGAAAGAGTGTAAATGAAACAAGAAAGGCAATAACAGAATTTATGTGCCTTCAGTCATGAAAAATTAATGCTTTTACTTTTTTATCTGTTCTTGAAAACAGAAATAAGACATTAGAATACAAATATGGTAATTGGAAATTTGTTTCTCCCATAATGCTTTTTCTACGCAGCCATAATAATTTGGGCCTAGGATTTCAACCATGGAAAATGAGAGCACATTAAAGGATCTATTTTTTCATCTCTAATTCTGTAATCTATAGAATTATCTATAACAGCACTGCACAGGAAAAATAATCATACACACTTCTTGTTTGACTACCATATCAACAATACCAAATTTACAAACAAATATTCATTTGATATTAAAATACTTTCTGAGATATGTACTTCTACTGAATGTATTTATTTTAGATTTGAAATTATACCTCCCATATTGTCTCTTCTTTGTCAAACTGCTGATCTATAGTTTAGAGTGATTATCCTCTTTCTGCTTCAACTATCCAAAATAGCTTGCAGCATTGCTTGGTTGATAATGATTTTTCTCATAGGAACCTGCTTCCAAAAAACATTAGTACCAAGGACTAGACACCCAGAGGGTGTAGAGCTTTTTTCATTTGTTTTCATTTTGGTTTTATGTTGTATCAATTCCTCACATTTAATTTGCTTTTGAAAGTTTAATGCTATCAAAGATAGACTCATAATCTTATATGTTAGTGGGAAATGCTGACACTCTGACAGACTAGAAGACAATGGTCAAATACCTAACTGTAAAGCACTGTAAGGAACTAGGGTTAAGTGTCTGGAGATGTTTATAAAGTACTGGACTACAGAAAAGAGTATGATCTGATCATTTTAGGGGTTAATGAATTGCAATACAGAAAAGATGCAGTTAACTGGGTCCACGTACTCACTAATTTCCTGAAAACAACTGTGGACTTATTAATTAATATTTACAAAGCTGTCATAACAAAACAGAATTTATATGTTGGTCTAAATACTAATTTTATTTTTTAACAAAAATGATAGTACAAATGTCAGGATAAGAGTGCTTGTTATTGTCTTTTTCTTCTTAAAAACTAAATTCCTATTGTCTTTCTTTATGCAATTCTATATGTTTGAAAAAAATGCAATACCTGATGCTGACTTTTTTGAAAGATATTGTCAACTTTAAATTGGCAATTTTCCATATGAACAAATTTGCTATATGTTATAAAATATTTCACACCATCCAGGTATTTCCCAAAGCATTTTTCAGAAATCTAATCCCATAGGTCTTCTCACTAAGATCAATGGGACTACTCCTAGACCTAAAGTGCAAAATTAAGATTTTCACACAATTAGTGTCTTGGAAGGAAGAAAGTCACAACTGGCCAGAGATGACAGTGGGTCAAGGAAATTAGTCAGTAACAGAGAATTTGTACACAAAATTTTACTATAGCACTTTAAAATGAGTGAATTATTTCATATGTAAATTGCAGGAATTAATATCTATAGTAAAGCATTATAGTTTCATTGCTAGTATGACAATGTAAGATGAAAAGCCAGTGCATGGCCAAATAAAGTGGAGAGTATTAGATACCTTCATATAGGCACTTATCTTGTGTCTTAAAATGAGCTCAGGTAAAAAAGAGTAAAGTAATTCCTTGGTTAATTGTTATCATAAAACACAGTCTACTGTTGCTAGTGTGTTTACATTTCATTTAGAATCTCTTTTAGAGTCTGACTAGATATACACCCTAATATTTCTGTGAATGCTTTCCATTAACTATGTGACCTATTTCTAACTCTGCAGTAAAGATAAAACACTGAATAAAAAATAACATGCTCTTTTCTCTTGTAGGACAATTTTTATTTTCTTTCCCCTACTATTATGTATTTCACTGAAGGTAGCTTATCATATTGATTTTTACCCAAAAAATATTTCTCAAGTCCATCCATCCACCCATGTATATATTGACTTGTCAGTTCACAGCCCATTGTTCAAAATTCACTTCAAAACTTAGGGAAATTTAACCTGGTGCTACATCAAATTAAACCTGGTTTAGAATTTCCTACATTAGGTAATCATGGATAAGGATCCATGTGGATCACGTCAGGACTTGCTTAACAGTCACGAAAGCTGGTACTAAGCATATGTCTGAGTATCTTTCTGAAACAGCCCCTTAACCCCTGTTCTGAGAGGGAGGTTGCTTTAATGAACATGTGTGTCACATATGCCTAATTATAAGAAGCAGCATTGAAAGATTAAGAGATTTCCTTACATAAATTCACAGAGTAGCTGTTCAGTATTCAGAACAAGCTAAAGCAGAGTATGCACAGTAAATATGGACACTTGAAAGTCTGCTTGAAACTGTTCAGATCATTTAAAGTGATTCTTTGTGAATAGATACTTTAAGAAGTTTGATTTCTCCCTAGCTTTTTTTTTTAACCATTCAAACTTGCAGGCTTGCAAGGATTTTCAGATATAACCAGGCTGATCTCAAGATAGTAATTCATATCTTGATAGGCATTTAAACTCCACAGGATTAAGGGCTGGGAAATAAATGCTTTTAATGCCCAGGTTTTCTGCTTGTTTTTCAGAAAATATTTGAGGGGGAGGATAATGCCTCATTCAAACCATAAAAAACTGCCTTAACATGAACAATACTAGGTTAATTGTAATCCACCCAGTTTAGAAGGATTTTAACAGTTCTATGTAAAAGGCAGTGCTCTCTTAGTGCCTTTTTCTATGCTGGTGTTTACAACAAGCATTTAACAAAGGAAATCTCATCAAATTCATCTGAAGTCATTATACCTTGTTTCCTTAAACAATATTTTGTCATTTCAAAGGATGTGAGAAGATATTTATGATTTAAGATTGAACTTCACTAGTATTAAAAAAAAAAAAAAAAAAAGGATATGAAATTTGCCATGTACAGTGATGGTGCCAAGATAATTTCATCTGTTTTCACCATAACATAGTCTTACTGTATTTCTTACTCATTGCCATTAAATGTCAATGTATGATAAATAAATTTTGAGAAAATAGTGAAATTGAAGGTATTATTTTACACTGCTTGTGTATATTTGCTGAATCTACCTTAGAATTCAAATTGCGCAGACCTGTTTCCAATTCTGTAAGTTATCTGAATTCTACTAAAAATTTTAGTGTCTTCTTTCAAAACTGATTTCTGAGGCTTCCAGTATTTCACATATATTGAGAATTTTCAATTTCCATAGAGGCCACTCTGATTATATAAAATAACATATCCTTTTGACACTATAAAGGACATTGATAAGGGTACATAACTCAAATTCTTACATGGTCTCTGATGAAATTACAGCACTCTTACCTAATGATAATTTTCTTGTTGAAATGAAACTCACCCTTCTGAGTGAGCTTTGGTTCAATGAAAATAGTGCACACAGCGAGAATGAGAATACTCCCTGCATCTGAAACATTTTGGTGAACATGAAGGTACAGGAGTTACTAGAATTGTGCATTCTGTTAGCTGCAAACAAGATCAGTCATCTGAATTTGCTCACCTCTACCTCAAATGACTGCTACTATTTTCTCTGTCATACTTGTGGTGTACCATCAAACATCTCCATAAGGGATCTTTTATTATAGTGGCTCATTGTTTCATTATACTATCTGATCCATTTTATAACTAAATCTGAAAACAATTAATTACTCTTAGAGATTTGAGTTTGAATCAGTATAATACTTGCCCCCAGAAACCAGGGCTGATCTTTGCTAAGTTTCACTTGACACAGCATGTAAACTTCTCCAGCAGATTGTCTGAGCGCTCTCAAAGCTTAATTGATCCAATTTGCATGTCTCATCCTGCCAGAATTGTGCATCATTTCTATCCTCTTGGACTGTGATCACAATGTAATCACTTTGTATACAAAACAGATGCAAAGTTTCCATCTCCCTTGCATGCATCCCTATTAAAGCAAGTCTAATTCAACAAACAATCTGATCTTTCTGTATTTTTATAGGATTACTGTCTCATTGAGAGGCCTTCTGTCACCAATTGTAATGTGCAGAACTTTATACTCAAGGCATTTCCACTTTTGTCTCGTACCTTCTGTGTGGTCCATTAAAATTATCATTTCATTTATGGAAGTCCCCTTAGGGAAGTTCTATAAAGCTTGGTGTAAATCAGCACAGCTCCGTGCACAGAAAGAAAGGTACAATTTCTATTAATTGAGGATCCCATAGTTTTAAGGGAAAAAAATAATTAATTATATCCCTATTCATTGGCCTCTGGGTCTTGTACACTAATAGATAGTGACAAACTTTTATATTTCTTAAAAGGAAAGTGTTATTTTCAGTAAGTATTTTTCAAATAATAATTGCTTCTGCACATGGAAATCTCTTATTTATTTTATTTTGCTGCACATTTTCCCTTCAAAACTGCCCAAGTTGTCATATAAACATAATGACATTTTAGTAAATAGTTATGTTGTTCACAAATAGCTGAAAGTTACCTTTTGAAAATAGCACAAATAAGAGCTTCTGCAAAGAAAAGTCACAAGCAGATGAGTCAAATGAATGAAGTATCTACACACTTCAAATCACTAAAATCAAACTTTCTGAAGTGGACAAAAAGTTCTCCTTTCTAATCTCACTTATGTTTTGTTAATAGAATTTATATTCTCCACCTGTCTCTAGTTTATATGCATGTTCAAAGGTAGCTGTGTTTCTTCAGCCACCCTCTTTCCACATATTCCAACCTCTTGAATCCATTGTCCAATAGTACCCCTGGTCTTCTGGGATTTTGTAGCTGGCTTATATTTTTCCTACATACATCCTTTTAATAATTTCTTCCACTTTTCTTCTCTCCATTAATCTCTATTCATATTTGCCAAATAAAATTCATGAGAAGGCAAAGAGATTGTTCAGATATTTTTAAAATTTGTTTTCTGTGAAGAATACATGAGAAACTCTAAAGCATGTTGTTCACAGCAGTCATCAATCACTGGTGGTCACTGTCCATGACAGCCCAAGATAAGGAATAACCTTCAGTTTGCTCTGCAGCTACTTTTAAAACTTGTGGAAGACTGGAGGTGAAACCAATGCCTATATAAGAGAGCAAAGGAACCAAAATACACTATTAAATTCTGTAATAATTTTTGTCAAAGGTAAAGCATGCCAGTTCACTTTTAAAACCATGCTTTTGTGTCCATATATACACAAAAATAGTGGTACAAGTGGAAGGATAGTAGTTCAACAGCAAGTCTAGTGAATTCAAAGTTAATTGATAAAAACCAAAATGATCTAACAAACCAGCCATTTAATCATAAAAAAAACCAAAACATTAGGACAGTAAACAGACCTTCTATTAGTATGCAGCATGATAAAAAGTAATAGTATTAAACCAGCAATTCCTTTTTTTGTCTTGCACTTCAGACTCAGTGGACAGGTCATATGCAAGATGTTAATATTGCAATCTTGGTTGAATCTTTCCCCTGGTTACAAAAGCAAGTAAAGTCCCTGCTATCTTCAGATTCTGTTCTAATTTTAAAAATGTAGGGCCCCATAGCTTAGGATTTTGCAGGTGTAAGTCAGTGGAACATAACAAACAAGTCTGTGGATGACACTCAGTTTTCTGTCTCTCAGCTGTGTTAGCTCAGCAGGACTAATGGCAATAATAAGTGGGAAAAAAATTATCACTGGAACAGGCAGGTGTGAGTCACACATAGAATTCATCTACTGGAGTAACACAGGATAACTGTGCAGTCTCTTTTAAGAGCAAATTATCTGCTAGTCTGTAAATCATCAGACACATATTAAACCATCATAATGTTTGTATGAGTTTCCAAGCCAATGTGAAGACTCAGGGCCCTGAGCAGCCTTTGCTATGTGACAACCTACTGCTTCTTCTGACACTCCACCCTGAAGATGTTTAAATACTGATATAAAAGATTTAACAGTACAAAATGCTTTTGTTGAGCCAAATCTTACAGAAAAACATCAGAGAAGGTCTACTGATTACTGAGACATACAACTTCAGGAATATATAAAGAAAAACTTTTACCTTGCCTTACAAAACATCATTTATAAAGTGATGTTATCCTCTGCCTAACATTATTAAATAGTACCTTAATGTTTAAGAAAATCTACCTTATTATATTGCACTAGTTCTGTTGCAAACTAAAGATGCACTTTGATTTTGAGAATACACTGAATGTACTGCTCATCCTCAGTTGTATCCATATTTTCACCAGATTCAAGTTACTATGGAAGGAACGGCATCTGTTTCACTCCATGACTCTCTACAATGTCACACATACAATTTCTGCTGAAATTCTTTTTTCTGTAAAGTTATTTACAGGTACAGGAATATTTAATCCCAGGAAAATTTGTGATATTGCAGCTCATTTTGTTCACTCTAATAAATTTAACTCTTCTAACCTTGAAGGTGAATCTGCAGCTTGTCTCCCCTTTATCCTGCTAATTACTTTACAAAGTAATTTTCAGAAAAAGATAATCTGAGTCAAAAAATTGTTAGCACATTCTGCTAAAGCCTGAAACTGTGTTCCAAAATTATATTTACATTTTAAGTATAATACAAAGCATGCATCAAACGATCAGAACTGGAAGGTTGGCCACTGTCTAAAACATATGATAACATATTTTTTGGAGCAAAGGTAAATATCTTCTCTTTTTAATATGGTACATAGATATAGACCCTTATATCCTTAAATCAGAAGGATCTGTCATCAGGGTGGACGTCTTAATCTTTCCATCTTCCTCACAGTCTCATTTTCTGCTTGGCAGGTATTTTGGAAGCCTGACAAAGCACCTGGGCCCTCAGTCTGTATCATCCCACACATAAAGCAGTCATTGACTTCACTTTGTGCTACTAGAAGTAAAATTGCCAAAAAACCAGAAATCCAGAAAGATGGCTTTGTCATCAGACTAGCAGAATGGACCATCATTATCTACCCATCTCTGCTTACTAAAATAAGAGATAAATGGAAATTGTTGAATGTGATACTATGACTTAGATAGTATAAAACAGCATCTAATTTTGACAGGACACTGAAATGAATCTGCATGAAAAATTCTCATGCAGCCTGCAGGTGGGGAAAAATATAGTTACATGAAATGATCAATATTAAAATACCAATCCAGAAAGAAAGGTGTCTACTAAAGTTCTGAAAACCATGGATGTCATTATTTCATCCCTTTAGCACCCAAGAAAAATTTTGCTTTGTAAGATGCAAGCTGCCTTCTTAAATGGTAGACCAGAGAACTAAAAATTTTGATTTTTGGCTCTTAATCTGGAAACAGTCTGGACATGGTCCAGTTACTTCCCTGGCAGCTGCACATATTTGCATCCTTGCATCCATCTGCTGAGAGCTCAGACTTGCTTGGACTCCTCCAGAGCTTCACGTTGTTTTTTACTTATCCATGCTTTATCTTGACCCAGTAATTCTTGGAACCTCTATGTATAGAATGCTATTCTGTCTTGTTGTCTTGTCCTGTGCTGTTTGGCACTCTGCTGCTCGTGTTTTAGGTTTTTTTTTTTGAACAAATTCCAAATTCTCTAGCCTTCTCCAGTAATGTTTTATAAGAAATATTTACATCTTTCATTTTTTATTCATTGCTTCCTTAGTCTCATTAAAGAAGCATAAAAACTTGTTCTACTAGGTTTTGTCTTGATGATATTTGCTTTTGATGTCTTGTATCGCAGATTACCTTGCTCCACATGGCATTTTCCTCTTTTGATTAAAAATGAACTTTACTTATCTTTTTTTGTCTCCTTCAAATACATCTGCTAGTTAACAGACCTAGTCCCCTGTATATTTCTAAAACCTAGATGTTACTGGATCTCTGGCTACTTGCCCTCCTTTTTCATCTGTGCTAACATTACCAAGTCAGACCTGCTTTCTAGAATCCATGGGGCAGATTGGGGTGAGCTAAACCAATGTGTGATCCATACAGATGCATATAGGATCTTTAGCAAAGAGCATAGGGAATCAAGACCTACACTTAAGGTGATTCTTACTTCAACCCCCGGCCTCATTAAAAAGACCATCTCTATCTATATGGATGATAACAAGTTTGTCGGGAGTAGTCAGCATGGATTCAGTAACAGTAACTCACACTGGACCAACCTTATTGTCTTCTGCAATGAAACAACTACCTGGAGGGATGGGGGCAGTCAATATTGTCTACTTTGACTTCAGCAAGGCTTTCAACACTGTCTCTCTCAACATCTTCATAGGTAAAACCAGGAAGTGTGGGTTGAGATAGTACACAGTGAGGATCATTGAGAATTGGCCGAACCAGAGGGTTGCAGTCAGTGGCACAGGGTGTAGTTGGAGGCCTGTCACTAATGGGGTCTCCCAAGGTTCAAAAATTTGCCCAGTATTGATCATCTTTTATTCATCAATGGCTTGAATGAAGGGGCAGATGTCTCCTCTGCAAGTGTCCCAATGACACAAAGCTGGGAGGCCGATATCCCAGAAGGCTGAGCAGACCTTCCGAGAAACATTGGAACGTTGGAGAGAGGAGCAGAGAGGAACTGTCTGAAATTCAACAAAGCCAAGTGCAGGGTCCTGCCCTGCACTTGAAGAAGAATAGCCCCATGGACCAGGACAGACCAAGGGTGATCTGCTGGAAGGGAGCTCTTTGGAGAAGGACCCAGGGGTCCTGGTAGACAACAAAATATCCATGGGCCACTGTGTTCTTGTGGCCAAGACAGCCAGTGGGATCCTGCATTAGCAGCAGCATTGCCAACAGGTCAAGGAAGGTGATCCTGCCCTTCTACCTAGCCCAGGTGAGGCCACATTTGGAGTGCTGTTTCCAGTTTTGGACTCCTCTGTGCAAGAGAGAGTTCCTGGAGCTCCATGGAGTTCCTGGAACAGGTTGAAGAGAAGGCAACAAAGATGCCTAGGAGACTAGAACTTCTTTCTTACAAGAACAGGCTGAGGGAGCTGGGCCTGTTCAGCCTCAAGAAGAGACAACTGGAAGGAGTCCTCACTAATGTCTGTAAGTTTCTGAAGAGAGGTGCCAAGAAGATGGAGACAGGTTTTTCACCAAGCAATAGAACAAGAATGGAGACAGACTTTTCACCAAGCAATAGAACAAGATGGCAACAGGCAGAGACTGATGCACAGGAAGGTCCACCTGAACACAAGGAAGAATGTTTTTATTGTTCAGGTGACCACATACTGGAATGGGCTACCCACAAAAGTTGTGGAGTCTGCATCATTGAAAATATTCAAGAGTTGTCTGGACATAATCCTTTGTCATGTGCTTTGGAATGATCCTGCTTGAGTAGGGAGGTTGGACCAGACAACCTCTATGTTCTCTCCTAACCTGAGCTATTCTGAGATTAGATTGTTATAACTTAATCTAAATATATTTTCTCATTGATTTCAGTTTTACACCAGGCTCCAGAGTAATAAAAACAAAGAAAATACTTCATCATGTTCCTTCCTGTCTCACACTTAGTCTTTGGGATACTTTTTCAATCTCTATTTTCCCAAACTAAAACCAATACAGGCTAGAATTTTTACATTTTCTTTGAATCTTAAGATAAATCTGAATTAAATAAATATGTCAGTATAAGTAGGAACTATTCTGCAATGTGAAGTCCCCCCATTGCTTCCTAGACGTATATGCGCACTTGTGTATATGCTTCATCAGTGCTATCATTCTAATTCCTGCATGTTTGCTCCATAAAACCTTGTTTGACATGGCTTCACTTAGTTTGTCAGTCAAACAAATGGAAACGTTTCAAAAAACTATTATTTCCATTGCTTTGGGACCGATACTCAGAAGTATGCTTGATTCAGCATAAAGATAAAAAAAACACAGAAAAGCAATAAGACTTTAAGATTCTCAGCATGGTAGAGGATGTGAATTTGCAAAGAAAGAAACAAACATGAATAGTGCAATTTGAATCTTACAATGAGAAAGGAAGTAACAGTTTCACTTGGCTTATTTCCTGTTTAGATGAAGCAACAATAGTGTGCTTTTGTTCACAGCTTTTCACTGTCAAGAAGTTATTCAAAAAAAGGAGGGTATGAATGAAAGAGCAGTATGGATGAACACAGGACTACAGTGTTAACTCAAGAGGAAAACCTTTTAAAAGTATTGCTTGACTAAGCAACAGCTAAGTGGTAAAGGGTGGGATGGATAGGAAGTTTACATATGCAGGAAGATTATGAAGATCCAGGAGCAAGTGGAATTATTTAAACAATTTTTAATACGTAGACTATGTAGAATTACAGCCCTGTCAGTTAAAAAGAAACACAAAAACATGCCAAGCACTTTTCCAAATGCCCGCTCTGCCCATATAATGTGTATAGATTGTGTAAGAAAGACAAATTAAGTATTTTGCTAATTTATGGCATTACATTTATACTGTGATTATAGAAACTTAAAAATAACCACCTGCTTTTCCCAGCTGTGTCTGGAAACTTTTCATTGTTACAGGATAACAAGCTAAAATTCACCTATTACAGCACCTGCCTACTTTGTAAGGAAAATGAATTACCTGATTGCCTAGTCAGTAGGGTTACAGTTTGGTACCACAGTATGAAGTGTTTAAGCAGCTTATCATCCTTACACATGTAACTACCAACTACCAGATTTTCCATATTTTGGAAGCATTTCAAATGAAAAATAGCTTTTTGAGTTCAATTTTTCTCACACATGCTCCAGAGCAACACAATTGCATGTCTCGTTAATCTGTAAGGTAATTTCACCTGATTTACAGAAACAGAAAACTAAATGACTCTGGCAATGTTTTCTGGAATTCATGCAGAAAAATCTTACATCACCTAGAAAATGATGTTAAATTTCTTTGTTTCTACTCAGAGAGGGCCTAAGTGTTTTCTGTTTTGTAGGTAGAATATTATGTAAGAGTGTCCTTAATTGTTCTTAGTATACTCCTTTTCACCCACACACAATGCCACAATGCAACCCTTTGGTGCTTTAGGAGCATTAATGCACTATATGAAAGGAAGCCACTATTTCTTCACTCTCAAAATGTGGAATATGTTGATATATGTTGCAAATCTATCCTCAGTATTCCTCTTTCATTAACCTACAGAATAAAATATTAGTTCAAAATTCAATTTTGAAATGACCACATATTTGTATTGCAACATTAATACTCTCAAATGGTCTCTTAGGCTGAATAAAACTGAGCTAAACTGAGATTCTGGACTAAACTTCAGTTACTCTATGAACAGCATAACTTAATAATCAAAACATATTAAAAACCTTTTTTCCTTCTTCTTGAATGTTTAGAATTGTTTTCTTCTCCCAGGGAAGGACTCTGAAAAAGATGGCTTGAGACCAAGTCAGTAAGGCATATTTTGTGTTTCCTGGTAAATGAGTAATGGTGCATGCACTTCTGTATGCAAAAGACCTATATCTGTCTTGGCATTACCATTTATCTGGAAGAAAAAAATAAGGCTTATTCTTTGCTATGTTTATGACTTCTAGTGTGCTACTACCATATTATATGCCTTACACTTACATAAATAACAATATTACTTTTGCAACAGCACAGAGCTGTAACATCACCAAATATATTTACACTGATAGAACTGTTAATGGTAGTATTTTTTTTTTTTAAGAACATCTGCAAGAAATAAATATATTCTTCAATTTTATAAATCTATTTACTGATTTTGGTGATCAGTATCTGTTGACAATGAGCTTCTTCATTGACTAAATTTACACTTGCCTGGAAAGGTTAAGAGTTCCCATTTATACATTGAGCTCAAATGAATTATAGTTCAGTGTTCACAACATTTATTTATATTATGTAAACCACCCCCATGCCTATTTTTAACTGGCTAATCCTCCTTCTTATAACCTTGAAATTATGAAAGATTAAGCATTATGACATCCTCAAACTTCTGCTCTTGGAATAGGCTGGTACTCATACCATGACTGTAGTCTGAACAGTTGGGACAGAATTAGAGTTCTCCTAGAGCACACACTCCACTGCCTTGTGTTAAGAGCTACTCGTCCCTAATTTACATGACAGTAAGTATCACTTCCAGTGTAAAAGTGACAGAGAAGATGCTGGTAGCATGAGGTGGCTAACAGTTATTCTAAAAGAACTGAGCAACTAAGTGAATTAACATCTTTCTTCTCTTAGCAGTTCCACTGTTAGCACTGTGTTCAGCTATCTCTTCCAAGGAAATGCATAGTGCTGAGAGAATAAGACAATACTTAATAGTTCCAGTACTTATCATCAGTGTGTTTATGTAGAAGCCAGCATATTGCACAAAAAGGAACCATTCCCTGATTTTTTTCAGAATCTTTAAATATATTGTCCCTGGTTCTCCCTTTAAGTGGTTAAAGTTAGCCCTGAAACATTGACATATGTACACAGGTGTTATTTTTATAAGTGATTATTGGAAAAAAAAGCAGGGCCAAGAAATTAAGAAATGCAGTATAATATTTAAAAACAAATGTGAAGCAAAGAAGAAATTCAGGAGTAGAATTATGACAAGGAAGCAACAGTCCTGGCAGCACTTTTAGATGCTGATACATGGAAAATACTTAATACATGAAATGAATGTCCAATGAGTTTGTAGACAGACACTTATGGCTAACAGGAGATGTATAAGTGGAAAAAAAAAGGCAACATGAAAAAGGTAGTGTGACAGTAGGCTACAAGATGCAAAACAACAAAGCACATGCAGTCTGATATTTTGAAAGCAATTGGAAAATATCCTTTATCTTTACTGGTCTGAAAAAAGATGTAGCCTTGTACTAACATAGATATTAAAATGCACTTAGAAGTTTCAAACAACTTGGCATCTATAAACACTGGGAGGTAAGAGCTCTCTAATATATGTTCATAATGTTTTAAAATGTTGCATGAGTCTCATTTTCAGAAAAAGAAATATTCTATCTTCATAGAAAACAGCACTAGTGACCCACTGTTCTCAAACTATTTTCAGATGTTGATTAACACCATTGTTCTCTGAATTCTGTCGTTGCTTCTTAGTCTGCTATCAATTCTTGCCTTATAAGACCACTGCCTCAGAGCAGGGGTTGTGTTTGCTTGCATTTTAGCTAGGAAAATAATTCATGAGTAGACTTCTTTAGTCCTAGAACGATGCAAATACTCACAGTTCTTGATAGCCATAATTTTACAGTGCTGTATTTCTAATGCCATTAACAAAGAACTGTGAGACAAGAGGATGGACATAAAACTGGATGCTGGATGACAGCCAATAACAAGAGCTAAGGGACCAAGTACAATCTCTGAAGATGAAAAGGAGAAGGAATGTCAGCTGAAACAGCATCAGCTTGACTGACATCAGAGCTTTAAATCTCATTCTTTCCTGAAAATAAGGCATTTTCTGATAACCAGCCAAGCATACAGGAACCTCTCATCTACATATAATTGCAAAATTAGCTTTCACTGTTGCTTTTCTATTTTGTCAGAGACTCATAAAATTTAATTTTAAATAATGCCCAAAAGACATCCAGAGCAGAGCACTGCAGGTAGAGCCTCTCATTCTGCTGAAATACAGAAATGGTATTACATGATTACATAAATAGCATGGCTGTGCCATTGAACGAAAAATTGCCATGAGGGCTGCCTAATTTACTGATGTTGTCATCACCTTCACTAACCTTCCTCTTCTGTAATGGCACATATTAAGGATCAATGTTCTATATTATGGAAAGAGATCAAAAAGCTACATGTTCTGGTTCAGTATCCAACTGTAAGTCTCTCAACTCTATTATCACTTTTAATAATGAAATTACATACAAATTGTCTTTTAGTGCTTGGGCTTGTGAAATTGTCATCACTTTAAGTCCTTGGCATAAAACCTTCTCCAGTATCCATTCAGCTATGAGAGAAGAGGTCTTCCAGTAAAGAGAAAAAGAGGAAATTACACTGTAGCTGTTCAGGCTGATGAAATCAACCAGGAAAAGGCAGCAGATTTTAGGTTATCCTTTTGGATAATTCTTCCTCTGTGCTTTAATCTCACCATTCTCCCCAGAGACACTTTAGCCCTGCATGCTAAGGAAGGAACATTTGGATTTTCAGTCATCTTTCAGTTATTCAGAGTAATCCACATAAATTATAGCATGGAATAACACAAAGCCCACAGTGACTATCCAGCGAAGAAAAGTGTGTGATATTTGGACTGGACAGAACAAGTTGAGATGGTAAAGTCATACCTGTGCAGTACACTGAAGCATCACCTCCTCAAGACTTATTCAATACATAAAGCAAGTAAACAGGACTTAACTATTTTGGCTGTTCATTCGTTCCATTTGCAGCACTTGTGATAGGAAAATACTTGACAAGAATGGCATGTCCCATTTTACTTAAAAGGTCAACTGTTATCAGTTTTCATAGCACAGAAAAGCAAAGAGTTTTTGAGATGGATAAATATCAGAAATACAGCAGGTTTTCTTTTTCCTTTTCATAAATGGCCTTCTGGGAGTATATAAAACAACAGTGCTTCAAAGATTACGATAAAAGTAAAGATAACACAAATAGAAAGGGAGGAAAAAATATAACAATAGGGAAGTTTCTTTCTGAGTTATTATGCTGTCTGTTTTCCACACAGAGGCCACAAAGACAGATGAAAAATAGTTGGTCTGATTGTTATGTGTTTGAATGTTTTTTTCTTCCAGAACTACTTGGGGTGGAAAATGAACAAAAATCTGCAGAGCTGTGGGTACTCTCAGCCAAGAGCTTTCTTCCCGAGCAGACATGAACATTTACCTTGCACAGGATGCTTGGAGGGAAAAAAAACACAGGCTGAAGCTGAGCAGAGAGCCCTAATCCCTGTGGGTGCCTCTAGAAGCAGCAGGAGGGTCAGATCCCTCCAGGGAATTGCGCCTGACTAATCTCCTTCACTATGTGCAAGTGAGGCTGCCCAGTTCTTTTTACCTATATTTAGCCCTTGTAATATCACCCCATGTCCCCTCCATTTCCCAAAATGCCAGTAATACTCCCACAGTTCAGTCTGAGTTTGACTGAGTGGCCAGCACTTCCACAGTACTCACTGCCTTAAAGTATTTTAGCAAAGACATTTATTATCCAACTCAGTCAAAATTTGTCAGCCACATCTGAAAATGTCAGGTTACGATTCTATGAAAAGAGCCCTACTGTTGACTGCAGCTGTATGGCCTGAGACAAGGTCATACCACAGAAGAATATAGTATGTAAGTCTGTCACCTTATTGATATATTCAGCAACACCTTTGAAAAACAATGCATTAATCCTAAACCCTAGTATCCTCCCCTATCCAGTCTCCTTCCCTCCAAAATGAGGAGACTGGAAAAAAAGTACCCACTCTCTATACTAATAATAACATAAACCTCTTACATGGCTGCTTTAAAAACCCATCCTTCCTGTAAGTTCTCTTAAAACTTGTAGAAGTTGCAAATGATCTTAAATGACATAATTTTATAGGAAAAGCTTAAATTCACTTCATTCTTTTCACATCCTCTTCATTCTGTACTACTCCAGGACATAATAATGTAAATATTCACTTTTATGTACTTTTGTCCATGATTGAAAATTGAATCCAACAGGTTTATTTACCTTAAAACAGTCAGAGGATGCAGGTAAAATTGTGTTGGAAGGCAATGACTGAGAAATCTAGGAAACTATAGGCTCTTAGTTTACTTATTTAAAATTTTCTTGATTTTACAATCTAGAAAAGGCAGGTTAGGGGACTCACACTTTATTTTCTCTTACATTATAAATAAAAAACAACACTCAGGGCATCTCACGAGTTCAAAGCATTATTTTTGATAATTAATAGTGAGCCACTCAAAGTTACATACTAATTTCTTGGGTTTGTGCTCAGTCAAGTCTCTGGTTTTTATTTTCAGTCCTTCATATGTTAGTGAGATCTCATGGGAAGTGTTCAACTCAACAAAAAGCTTGAAACTTCCCTGTAACTATACCTAAATTTAGAGCCATTGGAAAAGGAGAGTTGGTTTGGATCCTAAAGAAAACTGTGAAGCCAGCTATCAATCAGCATCTCACATGGAGTTCAAAGACCTGTTTCACTTCTTCAGGTTTGTGTGTGGTTTCTTTTGTTTCTTTGGGTTTTTTCAACTTTTTAATAAGAAAAATTAAATTCTTACTGGGAAAGATTTTGTGTGATTATAATGTTTTTGATGAGACTGACAGTATTGCAGCAGAAAACAAATTAAAACAAATAATAATAAAAACACCCCAACCCATCAGACCAAAAAAGCTCAAACCCTGGATGTCTGATAGTTATGTAACAAAACCAAAAAAGTACCAACAAAATGCTTAAGTTCTACGTTTACTGCACCCTATTTTGCCAATGTGTACCCATGGAAACTTCAATTAGAAGACCATTTTCAACTTTTCAAATAGTCAAGATAATAGCATATTCAACAAAATTTTTCCTAATTTTATGTGCTTACATTTCAAATACTTTAAAACTGCTCTGTGCTATTTTTTTTTTTTTGCCCAAATAGATTCCATTACCATAATTTACAAGGAAAATATGGCGTAAGGCATTTTACAAAAATATATTACCAAGCAGTAGTAAACATTTTCCAGAAAACAGAAGCCAGCTATGCTTCAAGCTCAATGAGCATCACAGTTAACTGCCTCACCTCCTACATGGCATGTCTGGAAGAGAATAGTGCCTATCCAAACAATTTAATGCGTTAAACAGTTAAATGCTTCAGCCCTTCAAGTGAACATAACATATGCTGTGCTGACCGGCAGAGAATAATTCTATATGGTTCAGTCCACAATCTGATTACATGTTAAGCATCTCCCAAGAAGTGCTCGAAATTACATCCAAGATGATTAAAATTCATATCACAGAGAGGAAGGACCTAAATTTTAAAAGAAAAGAATAAAAAAAGGCACCAAACTTCTGTCACCTCTGACTCCTATTAGAGTGAAATTAATGGAACTCCTCCAGAGGTTTCTCCAGAGTCCTATGAGAAACAGGCTCTGCTGCCTTAATAAAAAAAAAAAAATACATATGCATTTAGGAAGATGAAGAAAGGATGTCCAGAAGGAAGGCTGCAGTGCACCTCAGGTATAGATGTGAAGCCTTGGTAAAAAAGTACATGAAAACACTGAAAAATTAAGGGAAGGACTTGTTCGACTTAGTTGAATAGGAATCCTACTACATTATTTACGAGGAATAGGTCTTTACCCTGCATGATCACGTAATTAAAATGTCAGCATGCAGACACCCAGGAGGACAGAACTAGTGCTGAACACGGAATTAACACTGGTATTTCACAACTCTTGTATGATTTGCCATGTAACCCTAACATCCCCCAAATGCTGCCTTCCAACCAGAATTGCCTAGGGCTTTGTAAAATTGAATAGGGCTGGGGAGAGAGTATTCCCCATTACAGCTCCATTTGCTTGAGTGCTTCTTTTTTATCTCACAGTCCTTAAAAGCTAGAGGAAGGTCCCTCCTTCCTGGGTGTGTAGTTAGATTGGCACCCTGCAAAACATCCTGAACATAAGGCAGTTCAGGACTGGCCTCCCCAGAAGCGGAGCACTCTGCAGAGTCTGGTTCCTGCTTCCACTTCATTTGATGAGAAAAATGAGTTATGAGAGCTTTCTGCTTGCTGCAGCTTCCTCACAAAGAGAAAAAAAAATTAAAAAAGGAAAAAAGCAGAAAAAATCTATCCTTCCTATCCAAATCTCAGTCTTCTCTGTCCCTACCTACCTGCAAAGGATTTGAAACAAGAGTAACAATGGTTTTAAGACGAGAAGAGGGGGAGGAATGTGGCTGCTGCTCACTTCAGAGTGGTGCTACACATAATATGCTAAGACACAGAAAGAAATTCACTTCTTCACCTTTTTGCTCCCCTGTGTGGGAATGTGGCTTTGGTCATGATTGCACCTCAGGAGCCACACAGTGAAAAGCCTCTACAGTGAGAAGGTTAGGAACTGGGCACATCTTATCTTACAAGAGGCTCAGCAAGGACTGTGTTTCCAGGAAGATGGGCTTCTTTTTGTA
Organism: Lonchura striata; assembly: GCF_050655825.1. Taxonomy (NCBI): domain Eukaryota; kingdom Metazoa; phylum Chordata; class Aves; order Passeriformes; family Estrildidae; genus Lonchura; species Lonchura striata. Next base: position 103,154,818 of record NC_140704.1, read on the forward strand.
AGTGAAATTTTTTATCTGCTTTTCCTACAAAATGGATTGCTGGTACAAATTCCTGAGCCAACAATTCATACTGCTGATACAAAAACAGGCTGGGCACAGAATGTTTCAGGAAAAAAAAAAAAAAGGTTGTGTTTTGGAAGATATCTGCTTGTGAATGCTAGGACTCTTGCAAAGGATGGGAAAGAGCAGACTGTGAAGATAAAAATAACCACATGCATGCAAATATCATTTACTACAGCACTACCACAGCATTTTTGGCCATAATATAGAAATCGACTGAATATGAGAATTACTATAGATCAAAACTAGTCTTCACTTGAGTATTGCAAGATGCTTCTTTTCCAGGAGAGAAATTCAAATTTGCAAGCCACACTTCTTTTTTTATCAGTGGGAAAGAATGCCAACTAGACCATTTCCAGAGCCACAAGAGAAACTCCAGCCTGGGGACAAATTTGCCTAAAAGACAAACCCACAAGGCAACAAGCAGCTGTGTGATATCAGATTGGATATTGCTGCATAATATAAAACTTTACCAAAACTTTCAAGACCACTGTAATGTCACCACAAGATGACGTTTCTGATTCTAGCACACCTTTCTTAATGGTTCAATTATGCAAAGTACCAATCCCAATTCAGAAAAGCACCTAAACACAATGATAGCTGTAATCATGAAAGCAGTTCCCTATTTAACTTGATTATTCAGTTGGCATGTAAATTCTAAGTGCTTAACTGCATTAACACAAACATCAAGGTTTTGTCTCAGTAGGATGAATTAAATAAGCTGAAATTCATTGCACTGGTATATTTGAAGCAGTGGATTTCAGATTACTTCATCTCTTTTTCTGTAAGTGTGCTGTTGTGCCAAAAAAAGCTGTCACTCCCTTGTTTTCTATGCATTTGCTGTATTTTAATGAGAAACTCTATTTATTGATTCTGATATTACCGAGAAAATGGGTTTTCCTTTCAAAAAGATGATTACACATAAATGTTACAGAGAAACACAAGAGGGGGTTTTGTTTTGTGGGCTTTTTTTTTTCCTCTGCATAATTGCTGAAGGCAGCGTATTACCCACTAGCACAAGGCAGTAAATGAGCTAAGTCCCGGATTCACAGCTGTGCTCAGTGTGCTCCATGTGCAGTGATGGGCACTCAGAAAGAGCCATTTGGGATGCCCTGATGTAAAAGGGCTGGCTCTCTGCTGGACCTGTGCCCATCACAGGCGAGGTAAAGCCACAAGGCTGTGCTATGCACAGAAGACAGTGAGGCCCCCAAGGTGCCAATCTGCCAGCCAGGCAATGTCAAAGAAAAAGCAGTAATGCAGACATGCCCTCCTTTTCACTCATCACACCCACAGATGCCTGATTCTTTCTCTTTTGTTTTCAGTAATGCTGAGATTTAGGGAGCAAACAACATGATATAGAACTTATTTTCTGGGACTAACTGTTAACTCTTAAAAAAGAATACTCATCGTTATCTTCCTCCGTTTTAAAGCCTCATATAAGTTATAAACATTTTCTTTCTATCAGTGGTGGCAAAACACTTTCATTACTGTCCTGTTAAACAAGCAGTACTAATATGTAGAGTTCTTCAAGAAAATTGCAACAGGAACCTTGCATTCTTATGAGAATGCAATGTGTTGCTGTTCTGGGCTAACAGAATTACCATTTTTTTATTGCATCATATAAACACATCAAAAAACAAGCATCTGCACCCTCCAAAGTTTATTTAAATCCCCTACCTTTCCTACATAGAGTGGGTCTGTACCCATGTATTCTTCCAGCACAAAGAACTGATTCCACACCCAGCTGCGTTTGGTTCTTGTCCTCCCTGATTGAAAATAGGGCTTTGACCTGGACCTTGTGATCTCTGCTTGATTCATCCCAGAAAGACACAGGAAAAGAGCTAGTATCTGAAGAAAATGGCAAAACTCCACTTTGCCCAGCTTCATCTTTTTTTTTTTTTTTTTTTTTTTCCCCTCGGTGAAAGAAAAAACCTTGACCAAAGCAGGCACAATTCCAGTTGTCTCAGTAGCTCTAGCTTTCGGCAGAGTGTCAGCTGGGAGTCCAGAGATAATAATCTGCAGAGTGGCTGGTTGGAAGATGTCACCACTGCTGAATAGCCTTCACCAAAGAAATGGTGTAATGGGTACCTATCCAGAAAAAAGACAAGAACTTTGTCAGAATTTTAGTTTTTTTTTTAGAGAATGCAAATTCTTTGCAGCTTTCACATCATGCATCAAAACTGTTTATTCATTACTTTTCTCCTCATCAAGACATAAATCTCTCAGAGTTTATAGCAAACTTCTTGGATGGCATTGCTACTGCTGATAAAACTGTATTTATAGCCATAAAGTTTTCTCCTAAATGTTCTCTTAATACACTGGTTTCTTCCAGTATAAATGCTAAAATTGTTCCTCTTTAAAATAATCAGAGTAGGTGTAGTTATTTACAGGTTTGATATTTTCTCTTTAGTCTGCTATGGTCTGCTTTACTTGCCATTACTGTGATATAATTACAAACCAGATAAAGGCAGCAAGTTGTAACAATGTAAGGGATATATCCCAGCTTAACTCTCTCCCATATAACTCAAAAGTGAAATGAAGGAATATAAGATGAATCAGAACAATTTGATTGATTCTTAGTCACAGTACACCAGATGCTATGATTTGTTCTGATCTGAACCTGACCCGGTAAAAAGCCCTGAGTCTCCCCACTCCATTTCACTGCATTCCTAAAGCAAATGTCAGACACTGTAAGAAATATGTTAGACTACTTTATATATTTATACCGAAATATGCCCAGAAAGTTCAGAAGATAATGTCATTTTGCATTTTCAAGGAAACCTTGATTTATTTACAAATGGTTTTCCAGAATTAACAAATGTAAATCAGTTTTTATTTTAAAATATAATCATTTAATAACTCATATGACTTATTAATAAAAAAATATTTTTTTAGGAAGACAGACTTCAATACTCAAAACTCTTTTCTCTTTTATGACTGTGAGCCTTCTCTGCCCATGTAAAAATGTATACTTAGTATAATGTTTTTAAAAGTATAAATTCTGTCAACCACAACCAAACATAGCTTCGTCTTTTGGAAGAATCACCAGATAAGCAAAGCTGTCTCTTATACAGACATCCTCCTTGTCCAAGTGAGCTATAAGGGAGACAAGAAGCATTTGCAAAGTGCCAAACATGAAGTGGAAATAAGAATGAAATTAAAATAGATAACGGCATTAATTTGGAGTGAACTGCTGCTACTTAGGAAGCCACAGAAGAAAGAAGATTTCATCCTTTATACTTTTAATTAATCTAAAAAGGCTAGACATTAAATTACATACACATTAAACACTCTGGACTGATTATCATAGTCCTACCCATTACTACTAAAACTGAGTGAAATGCAATATCCACTATCTGTTTTCAGTATGTCAGGCTCTTTCAGCTGCAGAATGCCTATGCATTGTGCTGCCAAAGGTACCTAGAGGGCAGAAACATGAAACAAATAAAAAGCTCTTCTGATTACAGACCGTGTTTAAAGCCTTTTATTGTAATCCCTTCTGTGGTACTGCCCTACACCAGAAAGGCTTTGCTTAGAGGCTGGTGGGATAAACCACAAACCCACTGAGCGTGTTTGCTAAGCAGCAGCAATTTGAAAGCTTCCAAATAGGAAAATCCAGTGTCTCCCTACAGGCAAAATGAAAAGAATAGGCAAGCCTTACCTAAAGACCCTAATTTTGAAAACATGATGCTACGGTTATAAAAGACATCACTCTAACATGGACCAAAATTCTTGCCACATCAGGATTAACAAGCAGGTTTCATCCTATTTAGAAGAGCCTAGTTTGAAATTATTAATCCCAACTAGTCATAACTCAATTTTGATCTGGCCCTTTGGGTAAATCATGACCATATGATAGTAATTACTGAGAGGGCTGCCAATGAGTGTTAAGGAAGTAGCTGTGCATTCCCTGTGATATGTTCACTTCCTACTGCTCTGTTCAACTATAGTGTTGTTCGTAGTAGAGGCTGTTTATGCATCCTTGATTTCCCTTAAGTTACATCATGTTAAAGACATCTGATATTGATAAACTGTCAGTTTATTTCAGAGAGGGAGCAGATTGTTATTTAACAGAGATAAAAATACAAAATGGATTTTCTTAAGAAATGTCAGTAAAACATTTACAATATGTTAAAGTCTTTTCACTAAGCAGTTTGAAATGCCTTGTTCTTGCTCAGAACAGACATTTCAAACCTAGAATTGCTCTAACCTTTATCTCGAACAGTGTTCTCTTATATCCTTTCTTTTACACCTGCAGGAAAGTATGAAAGCCACCATATGGAGTGCCATGGTCCCCAGCCACACGCCACAGCACAGAACTGAAAAATGCACCCAAAATACCAACTGAAAAACAGTCCATATGCTAGACAGCACAATCTGATGAAAAGCAGAATAGTCACACCTCCTGGAAAAAAAAAACGTTGTTTTGGTTTACTCATTCTCAAATACTTTCACCACACAGACTCCAAAATTCCAATTATTTTTATTCAGCTGTGTGGCAGCACTTTCTGCTCTGAAACACTCTTCCCTCCCTTTTTTTTTTTTTTCTTCTTCAGGGTAAGTATTCCTATTCCTCTTAAAGCCCCTTTTTTTAGGTTTTTTATTTATAGTTCTTCCAGCACACTGCCTTTTATATGTGATAACCTCCAAAAGCAGAAGTCTCTTGTATTTAAAATCATTTCTGTTTTGGGAATAATTCTTTATTAAATTGCATTTCATCACCTTTCTTACTGAGATGGATGGATGGATGGATGGATGGATGGATGGATGGATGGATGGATAGATAGAAAGATAGATAGATAAGATAGATAGATAGATAGATAGATAGATAGATAGATAGATAGATTAGATAGATAGATAGATAGATAGATAGATAGATAGATAGATAGATAGATATATAGATAGATAGATTAGATAGATAGATAGATAGATAGATAGATAGATAGATAGATAGATAGATAGAGAGATAGATAGATAGATAGATAAGATACATACATACATAGACACACATTTTATATAGATTTTTTGGATTAATTTTTCCAAGCATAACTAGCACTTCAACATCACCTGTTCTATGATGTCAATAAGTCCACAAGACCACATAAGCAGCATCACAGCATTCATAAAATTGAAAACTAAGAGGTATTGCTGGTGGTTTTTTCTTCATTAAGTCACAGCTTGAGTGTTCAGGGTTGCACTTGCAGCAGTGGATAAAACTAACACTGACAGTGACAGAGGTTATTCAGTACTCTGATTCCAGTGTCTTCACTGTCATCTGTGTTTGCTGACTTGAGTGTGATGGCAAAACTGACTTGCGACTACTTTGTACTTTTTGTTTAAAGATGCTCTTTTACAAAATACTATCTCTTTCTGCACAAACAAGATTCAGAATATACAAAACTGAGAAATATTTACACCTTTAATTGGTATCATTAACTACCCTAGAATTGCAAAGGTACCCTTTGCAATTTGTTTCTGATCTCCCAAATGCTACTCCCCTCCCCAGATAGGGGTAAACCAAATCATATCTCCCGATTCACAGTTTGCCAACCTAAAAAAGTAACTTAGGCCTTTAAAAATAAAATTGTCTGCTACTGTATATAAAGCATTAAGGTCTAGCTTTCACATCTCAACTTGTTTTCCCTTTTTGCTTTACATGTAGTCCTGGCAATTACAAATATGAATACTACAATATGGTGTGTAATTTCGAGCGTATGTTATGTGATCTGCACAAGGTAGCATGCAAGGTGCATGTCTTAACTGAGCAGTAACATGCTGTCCAAGTGAACAACCCTAAGAATAAAAAAAAAAACTCACAAAACCCAAAAAACCCATAAAAAATCCATTGGATTTCCAAACTCTCATGTTTATGTTGCTAAATAGCTGGCTGATACATAAAACCTTGGACTGAAGAATACACATTTGAAAAAAATATTAACCTTTTAATTAAATATACATAATCAATTTTACATTTTCCCCATCTGCTGTAAAAAATTTAATCTATATTTAAGCCACAGTGTACTGGTACACTACTAATCTGAAAAATGTTACTACTCTACTTTGCCAAAACAATCTGGTAATGTCAAAAAGACACTATTATGCACTGTCTCCAAGGGGCAATCTTGATTTGTTGAAAATATTCAGATCATGAATAAGATCCTCAACTTAAAGGAATAGTCCCCCTCACTGAAAGCAATTAAGGGTAATTTACACCCACTGAAAATCTCTCTGAATATTTTGCTTCACTCCATAATTTCTAAAACAACTCATCATAGTGTTCATTGTTTGCATGTCACAATGAGAACCAATAGATAAGGACAAGTTTTCAGTCTCAGAGATGTCATCCTGGAAGCTCTCCTTCCCCATATCTGAGATTTCCCCAGCCCTGTAGGGCAGTTTGCTGAATGCTCTTGAGATCATCTTTGCATCACCTAACCTTTGCAGCCAAAATGCAAATTCCTGCAGACTTCTGCTCACACATCGCTACCAGTGTCACAATGCCAGCTTAATCTATGAACCATATCATTTTCCTGTCAACCTCTTCAACCCAACAGAGGATTTTGTCCTTCAGCATATTTTGTCCCAAAGTGCTTCTAATGAGTAAAATGCTTCAGGAAGAAGTGGAAATCCAAACCCTTTTCCATTACTAAACTCCATCAGTCTGGATTGCATTACTCTAGTTTGAAATCTCACTATCAGCCACTCATAGAAGTTGTAACTGAAGAGTTTACCACTCCAATTTTATTGCCTTCTCTTCCCTCATCCTCCCTCCTGCCCCATTATTCTCTTTTCATCAGATTTCTTCAATTTTTGATACCATTGCAAAATTTACTGTGCAAATATGGACCTTACTGACTGAGCAGCCACCACCTGCTTGTAAATCTTGCATTAGCTTGGTCAACAATGCACAGTTATTCCATGGAGTTTTTTGGTATTTTCTCTACTTCAGTCATTCAGTAAAGTCAGAACCAGGGTGTTGAAATACTTCCAAGGGTGACTGTTGCCACTGGATCTTGAACCATGATCCCTTAAACAAAGTAGAACCAGCAGGTGAGCTGGACTGCTCTCACTGAAATATTTATGCTTTGACATTCAATTTTGCAATGCCCATTGGACAGGGTGCTACATTTAGTGGCAGAGAAACTTCCCCTTTGTTATAAACTTGCAGCTCCTCCATGTCACATATCCTAAATATTACAGGATACTCCTTCACATGATGTGGTACTTGAAACAAAAAGGTCTTGAGAAGATAACATGTCTAATTACAATGTCGATTACAATGTCTGGTTATCACTTTTTTTCAGAGAAAGAAAAAAAGAAAAGGAGGGTGCCTTGGAGCAAGTGAGGTGGAGACCCTGTGATGAAATGAAGCTCTGCAAGTCAAGGCAGTACGATGAAACCTATTAACTCCCTGTGCCAGATGACATTACAACTACAGACCACAACCTCCTGCCGCTAACTGGCCTAAATATTCACATGGGAGATCTGTAAATGTAGTGCACATCCTGCAGTCTGCATCTGGTTATCAAGCAAGAAACTATCATTGCTCCAAACATATGGCACTGTTACACTAAACTGGCTCCAATACCCTCTGACTCAGGTGAAAGAACCTGATGAGATGACAGAAAAACACTAAGCACACTGCAAAAAATTATATGGCTTTAAAAAATCATAAAGAAAACCAGGCAACAGCTTTTGGTCCTTTATACTGTTCTGCAGTTGATCATAATATTGCACGTGTCTAGAGTGCTAAATTGTTTGCATTCTTGGTAAGTTTTTCTTCCCCGTACAAACTTAGCAGAAGAAAGATCTTTTTCTTCTATCATTTTCACCATGTGAAAGGGTTTTATTGGTTTTTCACCTTGCTATGGTGAATTTAAATACCTAAGCTGCTGGGAAGGATTATGCTAATTTGATCAGTTATTGAAAAGAAACACCAGCAGTATTTTTGGATCTGGGACCAATCAAGGCAAATATTTAAATTTCCACAAGCTCAATTTTTGCAGCCTCATTTCAGCTAAAGAACGTCACATAATGCCTAGGGATGACTTTCTTGCAGAACTGCTGAATTCCCAGAGGAGGCACTCCTGCATCACTGCTTAGAGTTAAGCCTGGTTTGACAGGAAGAACTGAAGTAACCATCTATTTTATGCCCCCTTCCTCAGATAGAATTTAATGATTTTTATTGCCACAAGAAAACAATACCCAGTAGTAGCATGAAAGCGTACATGAAAAAGAAACGTGTGTGATAAACTAAAGGAAAAGGAATGGCTCAAGAAAGGCCTTCATTGAAGAACCGCTGAACAAATCAGATACTGAAGTCAATAGACTGAAAACACACACAAAAACTTACTAGACATCACTAGGACTAACTCCCAAGCAGTATATTCATCTGTAAACCACTTGAAGTTTAAAATATTTTCTATTTTCATCACACATCAGAGTCAATTTGTGAGTTGAATCCCTTTGAGAAAAGCTTAGTCAGGTTTATAGCAAAGTAGGAATATAAGTTGGACTAGAACAATAGGTCTTGCATTAGTAATGATTTTCTTCAGTCAAGTCTCTGACTGCTGAGGAAAGATAGAAAAATGTGGGCATGTGTACGTACACACAGTCATAAGTGAAAAGAATAGGCGAATATCTATGTGGATATTGTATCCATTCTTCTCATCAGAAAATTCACAGTTAATCCGCAGCTGTACATATGCTTTAAAATTACCCCTTTACATTAAAAAATAAGAATATTTTGCTACTAAATCAATAGCAAATAATCAATAGTGCCTTGCTATTAAATCAATGAAAGTAGACTTAGGAGAGTTGTGAGGCTGTCATCTGACTTTTAACACTATTCTAATGACCTACATTAGCCTTTAATTACAGTAAAGTCTCCCATTATAAGGGTGAAATGTTCCTTGATTAAAACTGCAATCTTTAATGGCTTTTTGCAAGAAAATAGGTGATATTACTGATGCTTGTATTTTCACTCACATTAACTGACACACATTTCTAACATGCAGTGGTAGCTCAGATTATTACCTTTGATATATTCTTAATATTCCTGGTAGTTTTAAATCTTTATTGAGTACTCAAACCCTTAATATTACTTAACTTAATAGTAAAAGCTGACAGAGTTAGGCCCTCCCTTACTGTGGATTTTACTGCAATTGTTTTTTGAATTTTACTTAGCCTTTCTTCATGACCCTGAAAAAAGCGTGTGTCTAGATGTCTAGATTAGATCCCCTGGTAGTTGCAGACAGAAAAGCTATAAAATTTTGTAAAAGGACTTAAAAATAATAGCACATTTGGTCTCTAGATAGTTCTTTTGGGTTTTTTAAGTGGGTTTTGTGTTCTTTTTTTCTCCCAAAGATGGTAACACACCCGTTGCACTGAACTAGCTCTGATGAGACACAATTACCATTTCCAAATATCCTCACCTCACTTCGACATCGTTAAAACTGTTATAATATTGCCGAGAAAAAATCAGCATCACTTTACAGCTGATCTTTATCTATTGACCTGTTGTACCTTCTGAAGCTACATAGTAAGCAAACTTAATTTAGTTATGCAACTTTCATGCTACTGGCCATCTGAACTGCTCTGCACCTGGGGTTATGTAGACCCACCTTTCTCAGAAACAAAGTACCTAGCTTTCATCAGTAACAATTCCCTGCAAACTCAAATAATGTATCACAGAAACAATTAGTAGATATAATAAAGATAGAAAAGTAAAGTCATGCATCAATACCAAAAAGAGAATGTTTCAGAAACTGGCATGCTCAAGAGTTTGGCTCTTTTATGTATTTATTTATTTGTCCTGGAAAAGCAATTTATTTTCTGCAAAGCTGCACAATCATCTATGTTTTAGCTGAAAAATTGCAAGTCAGTATGTCTTGTTAGAGAGACTATGAAGTATATTCTGCCCTTTCAAGTCTCTGGTTTGGCTTGAGCAAGTTATCTATCAGAACACAAGATTTTATCCTTGCAAGAGGGAAAGATGAAAGTATCAGCATTTCAATTCCCAGAATCAGAGCACATCACAATTATCCATCTCCCATCCTTTCCCACACCCCAGGCAAGGCATCGTTTGTAGAATCTTGGCTCACCTGAACTACTTCACCTTTTGAAAGCAGTATAAAGACTAAACTGTATCTCAAAAAGGGATATTTTTTGCCTCTATTAGCAATTACAAGTCTGAGGACCCAGATGATAACCTCTTGCTACTGGTGTACACAGCCCATCGTAGGAAAGCAGGACATGCCTGTGTGTGGATATGTGGATGGATTGGGGGACAGGGTGGAGGGGGAAGGGTCAGCATCAGCCAAGCACTGCAGAGCTAGCCTTACTAGCTGAATACTAATCAAAGAAACAGCTCCCCTAATTTCAACATTTGCAAACTCTAGAACATCCTTGACATAGAAGGACAAAAGCTCTGGGAAATAACTCAGGAAATTTCATTGTCTATGTAAAATTTTGCACTGTAGCATCACTGCCAGGCTTCAAGCCAAGCAAGACAGCCGCTTTGGCTTGGCAGAACGGACTGAGACTGTCAGGACTTTGGGCTGCCTATATTTTGCAGAAGTCTGTGGTCCTCCCTTCCCCCACCCCACTTCCCCACTTGTCCGTGAGACCGTGAGACTTCTCCAAAGAGTCAAGAGTGATGCTATTGTTCTCTTATTTCTCAGAAGGTGCACACGCGCCTATAATCCCGGTGCTCTCACTTTCCACCGTTTCCCCACCACACCAGGTGTTGTGTGCTCCCGCGGCCGGTCCCAGCCGCGCTGACCGGGCCGCCCCCAGCCCAGGGAACGCCAAACTTACGGCCTCGGCCGCGCCGCCCCCGGCGGCTCCGCAGAGCCGCGGCTCCGCTCCGGGCAGGAGCCGCTCCGGGGCGAGCGGGCGCGGAGCGGCAGCGCACAGCCCTTTCCTGCCCTGCTCCGGCCGCCCTCTGCCTACACAGGAGGGGAACGGAAAGGGGAAGGAAGGCGAGGAAAGGCACAGGTGCAGCCAGCACTTACCTGCTCTCCCTTTCCCTCGGCTGCCCAGCGCGGTGAGTATTTTAATTCCAAGGGCCGGCGGTGCCTCCGCGGGGAAGTGCCGGCGGGATGCTCCCGAGGTGGGGGGGGCTGCGGGCGGCGGGGCGCCCACCGGGCATGGGGGCTGCGCGCCCGCCCGCGCACTCGCCCGCACCCGCGGGGATGCGAGCGCTGCCGCTGCTCCGCTCCTCCTCCTCCACGGCACGGCGCGGCACTGCACAGGCAGCCGCTGGGCACACGATGGGAGAAGTGGGTGCCGGTGCCAAGCCCAGCTCCGACTGGGTGCGGATCGTGGCTGCGGGAGGAGGAGGAAGAGGAGGGAGGGAAGGAGCGGGGAGGGAGGGAGAAAGCAGAGGAGGTGGGAATGCTGCTCTGGGCAGGGGATATCACGGCTCGGTGGCTGGAGCCGGCTGCCAGCTCCGTCCGAGGGCGCGCGGAGGCGGCGCAGGGACTCTTTGTACCTCCCGAAGACCCAGCGGTGGCTATTGAAGCGGGATCCAGGGAGCAAGCAGCCTGCCCGGCCCCACTACTCCCCCCCGCCTCTTCTCCTCCTCCTCCTTGACAGGATATACAGATGGAGTCCTTTGGATAAAAATCAGAAGCCGGGCTAGGGGGTGGGGCGGGAACCAATCTCTCTCCCTATTTGCATTTGAAACAGGGAGTTGAAGGAGAGACTTCAAGATTTTTTTAATATATATATATATATATATAAAATTCTTTTTTTTTTTTTTTTTTTTTTTTTACTTCTCCCCCTTACAACCCACCACGCAATTTGTCCTACAAGCTGCGACTGAGCTTCCGAGGCATGAAGACGAAGTCGCAAAACTAAACCGAACTTGCGGAGTCCCGTGCTTTAAAGCTTTGCCCTTTCAGCCTGCCCAGCCTGCCACTTGTGAAACCCGCGCTCCCTGCCCCGGTCCGTCCTCCTGCCTGGCGTGGGGCAGCCGCGGGGCCGGGTCGGGGTCCCCTCTCCTGGTCCCCGGGCAGAGCACGGAGCCACCACCGACCTGCTCGGGGGATTTAAAAGCTCGCAGCCCTGCTGCCCTCTGTCTCCCTAGAGCTGCTGTCACGCCTCCCCGGCTACTGCGTGTAGCATACACAGCATAGACAGCACACTGTGTAAATCGCCGGGTGGCGGTGAGCGTAAAAAGTGAAAAACACATTGGATAACTAAACCAGGTGCTTTCCCAGAATAAAGGGTAGAGCGGAGTGTGCGCACCGGCAGCAGGAGAAGGCTGAGTGTCACGCTGGGGCTGGTGCCCTGCAGCGCCCACGCAGAGCCCAGCAACCCCGGAGCTGCTCGGGGCAGCCGCTCTGGGAAATCAGTACCTGCTTTGTTTGGACGTGGTCCGGCTGGGAAAGCGGCAGCACAAACTTTCTGCCTCATTTCAGCACTGCTGAAGCCGTTTGGGTCTGCAGCATGAAAGAGATCTACAAGGGAAACGTGATCAGCCAGGAGTCAGCACGCCTCCTGAGGAAAAAAAAAAAAAAAAAAAAAGCAGGCAGAGGTTCCAAATGTTGGCAGAGCTGCTGAACTGACATTTTTCACGGACAAAAATATTTTTAACATGTACTGTTTTTAGAACAATGGATTGTACCAAGGACAACTGTAAGAGATGCACCTTGGCCAATGTCTTTTGGTTTATATTTACCAGAAAAGCATTATCAATATGATATAAGCAAACTAATAATGTGAATATAGAATTACTTTTCATTCCTACTATGAAGTGTGTTGTCAACACCAATAAAATAATGTGTGGATAAAGTCACTTCAATAAAAAAAAAAAAAGAAACAAAACAATTGGTTTGGATCACAAATGTTTTTTAAAAATAATTTTAATTTCTGAATTAGTATATAGTCTTTGAATACACAAATGCAGCATGCACAACTATTTTAATAATTGTAATATGTAACTGCTGTGTGTTTCTTGTTTTTAAGTTTCACTTTCAGATGTGATTTCCAATGTCACACTTCTAATCAGAGGGAAGCAATTCAACATCATGGCATTTGTGAACTGAAGTAGTGGTTTAAAGAGAGCAACGAGAAGCAATCTGCATTCTCCAAGTTGTGGAGTGTCTGAGTGCATGGTTCCAACTTAATAAGATGTATTCAGGCAAGAAAATCCTGAAACATGATTGCATACAGTTGCTTAAGATTGTAATTAAGGATTCGCCTTTCCTTTGTTCTCCTTCCCCCAATCCCTAATTCATCTTTTACAAGTTAATCAAAATAAGACTCTCTACACTGATCCTTAGAGGACAAGGTTCAAGGACAGATTATCTTTTTTTTTATCATGAAATATCATAAATACCTCTGCTTTATCTTCTTTCAAATTCATTCAGAGATGCAACCATGAATTTTTTTTAATCACTTAATTCAGTAGCTATGACTTCAATGATGAAACAGAACAGTTCAAAACAGAGAAAAAAAAACTTTGTTTGCAAATAGGATGATATAAAAAAAATAATCTACAAGAAGTCATGAGCTTCATAAACTTCAGCAAATATCCTCAAACTTTTTATTTGCTCTTCAGGTTCAAAAGAGGGACTAAAAAGTTTTACAGTCGCTTAAAATAATTATAAAGGAAGGACTCTTTCTTATTAATTTTGATTCTGATCCAAATATTTCTAATAGAAAAATAGAATAGTCAATTATCACCCAATTAAAAAGCTTTCATGTGTAGCTTCACAAAGTATTTCATGACTTTCTTCCTAAGAGACCTCTCCCAAGAATATGCTTTATGTTTCAAAAATCTAGTCCCTCAAGCAAAACCTTTCATTAAGCTGTGTGTCAGTAAAAATATTTGAACTTATTTTTACTCTGTTGAAAATAGGATAGATATTTTTGCCTTATTATTTTTCTAAATGCTTATGTTGTCATATCAAAATAAAATGTATGAAACCCTTTGACTTTCATGGGAGTAAAACATTGACTCTAAGCAAAATATGTGACTAAGCAGACCAATTTAATTTCAATGCACAGGCAGAATAAAATATAAAGAAGCAATTATTCTTAGTCACTTTTGGCAATCTACCATTTTTAGTAACATAAGCAAATGTATATTTTTTAATACAATTTGTTCTTGACTGTCTTGATTGTGGGTTTTTGCCAATGAGTCAGTCCATTCCAAAGCATTGACTGGATCATTTTGGCAGGAATCCACACCTACAGCACCGTTGTATTTCTTTCTAATATATTCTGTAGTGCATTTAACCACCCTGAGAGGTACAGGTGTAGCACTTCCAGAGGAAAGTACAGTTTGTACTAACAAACCTCGGACCATGCTAGACTGTCTCTTAGGTAGGTACTGTAAAGAGCAACTGCCAACATCAAAACACATCGGGGCTGGCACCTTTCCCATCTTTTCACTTCTGGAACTATCAAGGATGCCTCTTCACATTACAAGTCACATTGCAGTTTTGTAGAATGGTTCCATAGGAAGATTTAGGATGACAAAACCTGAAACTGCATGTCCTGAAACATGCTCTTAAATGCTTCTCAGACAGTGAGAGCTTTGGTGGCCACTGCTGATGAAGGATTTTGACCAGAAACACAAAACAAATTGGTTTAATGGTTGTATTCAGTTCCCTGAGCCTCTGACTGTCTCTCTATACTGACATTTGTATCTGTACACTCATCACACACATTCTGAAAAAGAGCAGTGTCAGGTAACTGCTACCTGGGTCCTGGTAATTCACTGTGTGGGAAGAAGCAAGTTCCATTATGTGCTCAGCAATAGCTTGTGGAGTTCCTTCAATATGAAAATGTATTACTCTCAGAGGCAAAATGCTAACTTTTCCTTTTCTTAAAAATTTATGTGGGTATTGGTCTTTCATAAAGCAAGTAGTTGAACTTGCAGTTTAGTATCTTTTTTAAAGAAAAACATTTCTTAACACCATTAACACACGGTTTCCTTGTACAGGTATGAGTGCCTTTGTATGCTACTCTTAGCTAACCACCTCAGCTGTCCAGAAGTAGTACTTACAAGTGGCTATAATTCTGATGTAAGTATCTTACCTTCATCACAAGGGAATTCACTGTCCACTGCTGTGGTTACGCTAGGTCTGATTCCAGTCTAGAAGTGAGCAATGTTTTTCTTTAATCTTCTTTTTTCCTCATTTCTATAAATAGCACAAGGCAAAAAAATAAAGCCTATTGAAATTGAAGACACTCACGGCCTTTGACAAGATGTTTAACAGAAGGGTGTCTCTGTCTTTCTGTGTCCTCACAGTTATGGCCTATTTTCCTATTTAAACTTTGACATTTTTGAGACAACTTCAATGTTGTCTATATCCTAAGAGTGTTTTCCACCCAATGTAGAACCACAGGGGATGTGCCTAACAAGAACAAGTTCAACGACCTATTCTTTAGAATATATTTTGCAGAATATCCTCTAAAGATATGCCAGTCAAAATGATATAATAATATGAACTAAATTATAGTAAATAGTAGTGGTGATTAAATTGGGGAATTTATGAGGTCACTTTGTGCATCCACAACCACCCATTCTGCTTAGGAAGTGCTACCTTATCAATTAAACATTACCGTCATGGCTCCATCTGTCCCTCTTTGGCTCCTCTCTATCCTCCCTTGAGTTTTCACAATCTCTCGATGACATATTTGTTCCACATTTACTGGCAAATCTGAATGACTATATATTTGCAAGAGTGGTATTCTTCAAGAGTAAATCTAGTTAATCTAAGTCAATGTAACTGTAAGAGTAAAAAGAAGTCAAAGTTGCCTGAGGTAATAAAAATGAATGCAATTAAAAATGGAGTTGATGCTTTCAGGAAGAACAGAGAATAGCAACAAAGGGAGTTGTAGGAAGGGAACTTGTAAAGTTAAGAAGCTCTAAACTGAAAATAAGTTTGTTTAATCATAAGGAAGCTGCAAAATTAAAAGATTCTACTATTGAGTGTAAAAACAGCACTAAAAACAGCACATCAATAAACAAATTGAAAAACAAAAACATGTAAATTATTTTGAAAACGCCACAGGATGATGGCAAATGGCAGGTAGGCTGTCAGAAGACTGGAAAGGGAAATGGAGAATTTCATTATGGCCACACAGGAATGGGCTATTTGTACAAGCAAGGATAGATGGCTTTAAAAAGCACTAAGACCAGAATGGAGGCTGTGTGGCCAGGCTCCAGATAATATTCGTCATATTATAAGTGGATGTACCAAGTTAGCCAGCACTGAGGTACAATATAGAGTGACAAAGCTGGCAGTGTGGTGCAGTGAGAGCTCTGCAAGAAGTATGGATTACCCATAGAGGAATAAAACAGAAATCAGGAGCACACAAAGAAAGGTGCTGATAATAAAAGGATTAATATTATTTTAATATATTAGAATTAAATAAAAAGGGAGGGTGTGGCTAAGAATAAGAGATAGGAAATGAGATGAGAGGATTAAAAGGGAGACAGAATCAGTAAAAACTATTTTATTCTATTTTATTCAAGAATGTTGTCCAACCAAAAAATGATCAAAAATGTAGTCAGGGAAGGAGCAGAAGAGAATCCAGTTTCTGGATTCTCTGGATGGAGAAGAGCATGCAAAATGCCAACTACTTTTATATCCTTGGACCTGCACTGACATTAAAATGGTTCTAAGTTAAACAGTAACTCTCTTATCAGACATCATTTAACTCTTTTATGACCACCTCTTGATGAAAAAAATCATTCAAATTGTGTTCAAAAAAGTACATGAGTCTCAGATTTATGTGTCATGATGGAAAGATCCTGATGGTGGAGAAGAAGCATCACTCTCCCTAGAATCAGCACTCCTCTCTTTTTTTGAGGTATGCTGAAAAAAAAAAATAGGTTAGATGCCTTTCTGCTGTATATTAAGATAAGGTCTGCCAGGCATTCATACTGTGGTACAACTGATGCAATTTTTTTTCAGAGGAATTGTGATAAAGAATCACAATTTGTCTGATTCCATGAAAAGCTATACATAGGAAGTCCAATTGACTTCAGGCAGTTTTGCATGCTTCAGGGAGATTGCTACTGTGTAGCATCCATCAGAAAATCTGCAGCTAAGTTACTTGTGAAAAATGTCAGTATATACACAATTAATCCAGTAACTTCCCATACATAGCAGGATGTCTATCTTCAGGTCAGACCTTATAATCTTCATCAACTATACAAAATTAATATGAATAATTCCTCCACTGACCTCTAAACCCAAACCAGATGTCAGTGTTCCAATGTGATTTGTCAAGACAAGCTTGAACACTTGCACAAAAAAAAAAAAAAAAAAAAAAAAAATCAGCAATTACAGCTGCAATTTTAGAAGACTTTTCTGAATAAATGGCCTGAATTATGTATACTTCTGCATCATAACTGGTATTCAAGATGGTCATAGCCTTCTCTGTGTGAAAACTTAAGCCAAGTAAGCAACTTTTTTATTAATATTTGTAGATTTTTCCCCTGACCACAGCAAAAATTGGACACTCAGAAAAACCCTCCCAAAACTGAAGACAAAAAATAAAAAGGCAAAAAGTCCCTCACAACTCCAAAACACATTTTAAAAATGTGGAGTATTATAAGCGCACGAAACACTAAAAGCAAGGAGCATGCTGATGACCCTTCATTTTCCCCTTCAAACAATCCAACTTTTCATGTCTGGATGTCAAACAAAATGCTAATCTCCTCTACCTGAATATATATGTAGAAAGAATTCTACACCAGCATGTAACCAGTTGTATAGGAAGCAGATGGAAATGTCTTCTAAGTGAGTTAAAGAAAAAAATGTCTCTATCTTCATCATCCTGAACTGCCCACTCTCAAAATTACTTGGTGTGAGTGCTGAAGGAGACATAATTTCATATGTCAATTTTCCACCCAGCTAATGTATCCATCAAATTTTTTATTCCTTAGGAATGACAACTAAGACATTACTTTTATACTTAAAATGTTAAAAGCCTTATAAATCCCTTAATCCTATCCAGCTTCTACCTTTCCTTGGGATAGATTCTGCATTCATTAAAAGCAGTGGGAAAACATTGTTTAGTCAAGGAGACAAAAATAATTTTTATGAAAAACCTAAGTTATTGTTGGTTTGAAAACTAGCTCAGAATATGAAGCACAATATTTTGTACCATTCCTGCAGAAAGTGGTGGAAATCTTTACAAGCCCCAAATGGTGGAGATGAAGATACAAATCCCAAAGCATTACACCAATGGTTGTGCTGCAAGAACAAAACCAGAGCCTGATCAATCCTTATTTCCTTCTACTTCTACCCATGGCTATATGTATAAGGGAAAAAAAGGGCCCAGGGCAGATGAAAGAAAATAGCAGTTCTGTGGAACTTGCTTCCTCCCACACTTAGCAGGTTAATAATGCCCTCACACCACAAGTAATTCATTCAATCTCCTTCACTCTTTTATCATATTTCTTCCAATCTGGAGGAATTCTTTAGAGATATCAGCGCTGGTCACTGGGATGCTGTGCCCAGTCATTCAGTAACACTGACCTTGGTGTTCCCAACCCTGCAAGCATTCCTTTTTCAAAAGTACTGCTTTTGTTTTCCTCTGAGTCATATATAGATTGTCATATATATTTCTGTTGGGAACTTTCTGGGACAACAGATTTTTTAGGTCAGTCAAGGGACACAGAGCACAAGCACCTTTATCTCAATATGAAGTATTACCATACACATTTATACTAATAATTTACTACACACATGAGTATAATACACACAAGTCAGCTACTCTAAGACATCCCATGTCATGAAGCTTGTGCTCATCCATAGATATTCATCTTGCTGTGAATTTAATGAGCACGGCCTGATCAAAACAAAATTCAGTAAAACTAGAAGCTGCACAGTATTTTTCCTTAAGACTTCTAGCAATATCTTTTGTGTCTACAGACATGTACTTAAAACAAGCTTAATTGCAAATATATGTAATTGAATAACTCTTCTATACTTCCTCTGAGTAGCTTTTATTTAATTTACTGTGATTATCCTCAAAATAGGGGAAGGTTGATAAGAATGACTTCATATATGGGATGCAATATACATCCTCTGTTTCAAGGCAAACAAAAGAATAGGTGTCTTTTGAGCAGCAGACACCTGCAGGAGGATAATATACCCACTAGTTACTCAGCTGCTTCATCTGTCATTTTTATGAAGGCATGTCATGGATGGACAGAGCAAAATTGCCTGTGAAAAGCTATGTGAGGAAAAAAGGGAGAGAGAAACAGGTAACTGCCTCTTCCTAAGTGCTGGATTAAATTAATGTTTATGGGGGAGGTGGGGAGAGCACACAGGAAAACAAACATAAGAAATAACTTTGTAAAACATGTCTTTATATCAGTCATCTCAATAGAGCTAAAATGCTGCAGTTGCTCCACTGCTACTACTAGTTACTTTAAAAGATAAATTGATGTGGAAATTAGAAAGTAACAGATGTGAAGCCATCTTAAGTATAAATTCCTTCACACTTCTTATTAACTGTGGTTAAGATTTTAGTCATGAAACACCCTTTAGTTCAGACAATAAATACAAAGAAAGGAAAATTTAACTGTTCTTCAGTGTTGTAGGCCCACTGAGCTCTGTAATTTGCAAAAGATTTGTTTTCTGACACTTTCACCAGAAAAAGGGGGAGTGGGAGAGGGAGTAGAGAAGTATTTCTCCAAAAGCATTCTGACCCACAAAAAGACCCAACTGTATGTGTTGGGAAACATGTCCAAACACTTCTCTATTTAAGCCTTTCTTCTCTTTCAGTAAAGTGTCAGTAGCTCTTTGAATAGCTATTGGCCTTGGCCAAGACCCTAGTGAAAGGCAACAGATGTTGCTAAGATTGTACCCAGGCTATCCTCTATCCTGTTTCATTTCTGAAAGGGAAAAAGAGAGAAAGGGAGAAGAAAACTTGCATTAAATCACTGGACCATTTTGTACTTCAGCAAATCTGTTTGCACATGCTTGACTGGCCTCACCGAAAAGGCTGAGCCTTTTGCATTCAGCCTGAGGTCAGTCCTAATGCTCTGTTCAGTGGTCCACACTCTTTTCACTAGGAGCAGCTGCCTCTGATTGCTAGAACAAATTGAGGTGATTCAGGCCACCAGCAGGGCCACGGTGCAAGTGCTTTTCACCAGAAAGGGAGGGAAAGCCTTAGAACAGGACCAACTGGGGCTGTCCACAATAAACCGTAGGATTAATTTGATACAGTCAATATTAAGACATGCTCTTGCTGAAAAGTGGGCCACAGTGACATAAACTACAAGACAGTTGGACTGAAAGAAGAAGGAACAAAGTGGTGTTCAAACATTTATTAAGTTACACCTATTTATTTAATTGGGGAACATTTAAAATTGTAATACTGGCAGTTCGGGCTTGGGAATGACTTGCTGTTTAACCCCTGGCAGAATATTCTTGATGTAAGTGGGATTCAAGATCAGTTGCATAATCATCCCCCTCACAATATTGTTTGAAACATTGAATGCAAATTCTCTAAATTATTTCTGTGATCAGTTTAAAGAGACGAATAATTGACAGTACTATTTAATACCGTATTTATAAACATGTTTTGATGACTGGAAGTGGCTACATAGCTGTTATCAAAAAGAAAAAAAAAGAACGAAAAAAAATTTGGTATTTACTTATTTTAAAATTCTTTCCCATCTATGAAAAGAGATAATAGCACAGAGCAGGCACTACCAGGGAAAGGTGAAGGCAAAACCCTCTGCCGTTCCCTGGTGCAGGCAAGCTCCTGCGTTGCTTGCTTCAGTCCAAGCTATCAGATCACAATATTTTCTGCTGTGTGAAGGATCAGGCCAGCAGGTTTTGAGTCTGAGGCCAAGCAAAACAATACAGTACTGCATTAAGACACCAAGCACTTACCACTTCAAAAGGAAGCATGCTTTGATGCCTCTGAAAGGCAAGCAAAATCTCTACAGATAGGTAATTTTACCAGACTGGTCAAAAAAAAAAAAAAAAAAAAAAGAATGCTAATGTTAATTCATAAAACTGTGGATTTAAGATCAGGGGAAATTAGGAATTACAGCATTTAGTCTGGCTCTGCATGCAGATGTAATGGCTGGGTATAGCACTTGGCCTTTGAAGTAGACTTATCCAAGAGGTAGCTTAGTAAGCTGTAGAAGAAAGATCTTACTATTTACTTAATTAGCAGATATAGAAACAGAATTTAAGGGAAGATATATGCAAAACCCCTGCCTTCGAACTCAGAAAAATTGAGATGTAGAAAAGGTTCCAAATAGTATACTAGAATCTGTGACACAAGACAGCACAAATACAAAAATAAAATATAAAATAGCTTTAAACTACTTGATTTATGGACAAAAACTGAGGTACATCTCAATCTTCCTTTAGTAGCATTTCATCCTATTATTTTCCACTGTTGTCACACAGAAAAATAGAAAAAAAGAGAACTGCGTGTTCAAGGAAAAGTTTTGAAAGAAGATTAGGAGGAGTTGTATCTTCAACAGAAAAGTCACTTCTTTTATTTTCCTTAAAAATATTAACTAAGTAAATATATATATAATGAAATCTTCATGCCACTTCTTAAAACTTCCTTTTCTTTAAGGCATTGCATATAATGAGTGTATGAGCTTTGAATCAGAGCTGCATCTGAAAACTCATTCCCAATTGTAATATGCAGTTTTCAGCTAGGCAAGGGGTGGAATTGTGTGTTTCAGTGTCGCTTGACAACAAAGCCAGCTGAGACATTCCTCTCCTCCTTCCTTCCTACCCACGGTGCTGGCATTCACACATGTGATGTCACTCCAGCTGAACAGAGAGTAAGTCTACAAAATAGATCAGTTCTATTGTTCAAGTTAAATCAAGCAATAAAAAAACATAATTTTTCAATTATTTTTTTTTAACATGTATTACTTCCTTGATCAACTTCACAGCATGAATCCATATGTAGCTGTGCAGAACAAAGAGTAGGGACATGAGGGCAGAAGCAAGAAAATTAAACTTATATTTTCCATTTCCTTCAGAAACTTACCAAAGGTTTCTTCTTTGGGAAGCTTAATTTGAAATGTATTTGGGCATATCTGCTGTTTTATTGTCTGGATTAGATCTCATGCTTCTAGTTGGGTATATGCTCTTCTGGCCTTCTCTTCTGGTCTTTTTCCAAGCCTCTGCCAAGTCATAGTTTCCTGATGTACAGATATTGAATGAGAATGGGGAAGGAATTAAACCTTACCAAGGTTTTCAGTGCCAGATTCTGGAGATGGAAATGGACCCTTCTGGGATTAATCTGACAAGAAAGATCAGAGTCACTTCAGCATGCTTCTGCCTACACTTGCCAGATTTATACAGCATGTAAGCGGGAATGTATGACTGACAGTGTCAAACACTGCTGAGGAGAACAGTAGAAAGGGTATGGGCATCTGCCAGTTGTCATTCTCATGTGATACAGGCTTTAATAAGATAGGCACCAGGGTATAGAAATGGACTAGATTCATGTTTGATGGAAGCACATTCTCATTTGGGCTTCAACACAGTTTCTTCTTGTGTATAAAAGAAAATAAAATAATAGCAAGTATGCAAGAGTTTGTGTCCTTTCTGGACAGCATATTCTAATTTAAAAAAATAATATCAGTTCATTCATTTTGAGGGTACTGGCCTCAGTATTCAGGTATTCCCATTGTTTTGGTGACATACAAAAGAAGAGTTATATATACATGTGTGTGTGTGTATATATGCTTCAGCAGAATGTAGCCTAAACCCAAAATACTCAAGCCCTCAGAATTTAAGCAGATAAAGTAATAGAGAAAATAAATTTTAAAGACCTCCTCATTAGAGAGCATTCATGGATGGTTATTGCTATGCCATGTTTTAGTAAAGTTACCATTCATATCATATTAGTTGTGCTGCAGGCACTTTCAATACTGAAAGGAGCAGGCAAGAACCATACAGATCTAAGTCTGAGTTCCTGTATGTGGATGCCTCCTAATTGGTATAGCACTGACCCAAGGTCTATAAGAATCTCTGATGAGTACAACATGAAAAGGAAAAAAACTACAAAGCTTATTGTTATAGAGACTGTTACATTTTTAAAGGTTTGGTACTACTTGGGATAGTTAACAAAATACATAATAGAAGCAGGCAATATAACTGATTTAGAATTTCAAGTGCCTTTTGAAAGATTTCTTCTTTTGAGGATATTAAGCAATGAGAGGGGATGATGCACAGTCATGTCATGGATTAAAAAACTAATTAGGAGACAGAACACAGAGTAGAAATGTATTCCAGCTCACAACCCAGAAGTGAGTGATTGTTTTTACACAGCAGCGCCAGAGCAAATCTTATTTGCACAAAACTGCGCTCACTACTCTGTAAATTAAAGAAAATTAAAGAAATTAAAGAAAAAAATAAATCAAAACACTATTTCAAAACTTCTTTCCTTTTTCACTATAAGTGAAATAGAGTGATCTTCAATATCCAAAGGATACCATGAATTTTAGTTTTGTTCTTAAATAGTTACCTGGAAGAATAAAGTAAAAAGGAAATCTCAAGACTGGAATAGCATTTCTTTTTCTACCTGAAGCAAGCTGATGAAAACTGAAGGGAAGTGCTCAGCTCTGAACATCTTTCTGCAGAGAGCTATACTGGTGGTAGTAGGCATGCAAGATGAGGACGTGACTAATTTCTTGTTTACATGTGGTATCTTGGCATGTTGGCAAATCCAGGGTTATCAAGAAGACTAGACAGCAGCTCAGAAATTTCACCCACTATAGATCTACAGGAACACTTCAGGGCAAATTATGCCCATTTTATCCCTTTCTAGTCCTTCATGGTGCTCCCTTCAGAAATTATAATTTGCTAACCAGGACCTCTGGCACCCATTAGTATATGGCCATGCTGAAGGGATGGGAGATCCTTGTAATGCCATGGTGGATGCAGAGGATACCCCAGTGAGAACTCATTACCTCAGTTTAGTTCACAAGCCTCACTCTGTTTGGTCCTTGAGGCCACAAACTGCAGGTGAAACCTAATGAAATTAGGAGCCTAAGGTAAGGAACTTCTCAGCAAAGTAAGAAGCTTTTTACTGCACAGAGATCTGCTATCCTCCTCCTTTTTAAAACCGAACAGAACCTGATAAGAGATACAGTGAATGCAGACTGAAATGCTAACAACTTAGGATACTAAAATGCTAACAAATTAGGATACTAAATTAGGATTTAGTATCAACTTCAGGCATGTTTTCACTCATTCTGGCTTGTGCAGTATCATTTTATTCTCTTGGCAGTATCTTTAAGGTCTATCAAAAATTATCCAAATGAAAGACAAAACAAAAGATTATGAAGAGTTTTGATCTTGATTTAGTTTTAAACCCAGAATAAAGAAACTATTTATGGATGAGAGGATTAGTGTAAACACAAAGTTACGCTGCACTGTAATCCTCTGATAGAGAAATAAAACATCAGAGAAACAGAATCAGAACATGGATACAAAATAGTTGACTGAAAATGAGATAATGGATAACAGAGGTAATGAAAGTTTAAGGAGACAAAAAGGAGCTAAAGGTTGGAGTTTGTATGCACATGGCATTTTTATTTGAGAAACCCTTGCACATTTGTAAGAGTTAGGGCAGCCCACTAGTTCACTCAATTGCTTCCTTGTACAACTGCCAAAATCCCTTCTTCACCCACATCTACTTGGAGAACTTAGCTTTTTTTGCACACAATACATAAAGTACTATATTTTTGTACATAGAGACACATTGAAGTGCTTCATGATTCAGGGTTGAATCTCTGGTTGCAACCAAAAAAATATCAAAAGTGGAGGCAGATTATGTGATATGAAGTGCCTGTGGAGAGGGCTCCAGGACTTCAAAGCACCTGACACTGACCACTTTCTCAGATAGTGATTCTTCTCAGGATAGGCTTTGAATGCAAATCAATATCATAATTCTGGTGTAATAACAGAATAAGGTTATCACAGACCTAGACACAATTTTGCAGGAACACTTCTAAGCGTATATAGTGTAAACATAGAGTTTCCATCTTTACCTTTCTAGACCACTTCAATGATGTGCTTTTTGACACAAGTTTTACCCAAGATGGAAGGCTGTATCTGTTACTGAACAGTTTTAAATGATGCATTGTGAAAGTGGGAAACAGCTCAAGGAGTTGCATGATATTATGGTAAAAATAAGTCTGGTATTATGTAATTCCATGCTTTCTCAAAGCACTTTGCAAGCATGACCTAGTTAATACTTAATAAAGTATACATTAATTTTTTTATTTGTGAATTATCCTTAAATATTTTACTTGAACAGACAATAAAAAACTGCTAATAATTTCTTATAAAACCTTTTTAAAGTCTTCACCTTCTTTTTTAAGGGGATTAAATCACCAACATCTTAAAATAAAAGTATTTCACTGTTGTTGAATTTAAATATAGTTCTTACTTGGCAGGCAAAATGGTACCCTCACCAGTTCTAAAATCTGACAGTCACGTTATTTTAATTTTTTTTCTGTTGTATTTATCATATTTTGAGATTTGCCTAATCCATACTTATAGTTCCATATGTACGGTTTTGTTGTGTGTATGTGCATGTGTATAGATATATATATATATATAAATATAGATAGTTCCTTCTTTACTAGGTCAAAGATCTCACTGAAGTCAAAAATAATTTTATTAGCCATAGCGTGAAGACTTAGTATGCAGATTTCTCCCAAAGATGAAGTGTTTCATAAAGTAATATTCCTCAACTTCCCCAGGCTACATAGGCTTGAAAATGTCACTGAGTTGAATATTAAAAAACCCAATATCACAAAAAATCAAGAACAAGCTTCCTTCCATTCTAGAAGTTTTCATTAAAAAAAAAAAAAAAAAAAAACATAAGTAAAAAAACCCACAACAGTCTGTAGGATAATATGAGACTAAGTCATCCCAAGAGAACATACTTCTTAAAATACTTGAACTGTGGTTTTGGACCTCTTTTTGCTATTTTCAGTTCAGAGTAAAACACTATTCTCAGTTTGATTAGACTGAAAGTATAATTTAGATACTTTTCAATGAGGAGGCAATTACAAAGGGGATGTAACTATTTACCAGCTTAGAGACCTCCAAACAATTTTGTGCTCTTACCTAGAGTATACAAAAATGTTTGAATATTTTTTCAAATGACTAATTTATAGAGAAATTCCACTTTAAAAGGCAATTCCCCAAAAAAATTCCCACAGTACAAGGTATATGAAGTGTTAGTTAATTAATATATCAGTACTCTGGTGTAACAAAATAAAACTGATAAAATTTGTCACAGAATAACTGCAGAAGAAATTTGCTATAGATTCCCATCCAAATATATTTAGCCCTTAGCAGTAAAATTATTTGATCCAACAGCAGTCCTTATATTTTGGAAAAAAACCTATAGGAAATTAAGTGAAAAGAGCACTGTAATTTAACAGAATAAATCTATAAAAGATAAATAGGAATAAGTCATAGCTCAATTACGCTGCAGTCTGTTAAACATCTTAACATATAAACAATAAGCCATGAAAACCTGCATGTCTAATTACATAAATTTAAAGTGAATTTTGGGTTTCTTTTCCTAAAACTAAATTCTGAATTTAGCTTTGGTCACCCAAGTAATAGTTATGACATCCTGAAATCTTTATATAGAGAGAGTTTAGGAAAATTTATTTTTATGAAGTGGAGGAATAGAAAATATTTTTAGAGTTTTTTAATTTCAATTGTTGTTTTCAAGTTATAAAAATATTCCCCTTGAAAAACCCTAACAGTATTTTTCTAGTTGTTTTATATTCAGTAAATACAGCAGTCTTAACACAGAAAAGGACCCAAAAGAACCCAAAGACCCTAACTAAATTTATTCTTAAGAAATAATATGGCTACACAAAGCCACTTTGTCCCAAGCATGATCTGTAATTAAAGATATTATGTTTTTAACAATGCTTTTCAAAATAAAATATATTTTAAAAGAGCATTTATTATCAAATGAAAGGAAGAATTATGCAGAAAACCTGATGTCTGGTGAAGTTACTACTTTCTTAGAAGCATGACAGAGTTGAACTGTATATCAAATGTCCTGTATACTTTCAAAAATCACAATCATCTATCAGACACTGAAATGTATAAAAAACAATTAAAGCACTCATCTATTTTACTGTAATGTGGCATGAAGAAACCTTGAGGAAAAATACACAGTGCTCTCTTGAAGAAATAAAAGAATATTGTAATGAGGTATACAAACAGCCAAAAGAATTTTATGTTTATAAGAAGAAAAGTATTGACAAAGAAAGAAAGAAAGAAAGAAAGAAAGAAAGAAAGAAAGAAAGAAAGAAAGAAAGAAAAAAAAAGAAAGAAAGAAAGAAAGAAAAAGAAGGAAAAGGGGATCTGAAGGAAGGATTCTCTATTTATTATTTAGCAATAAAGTCCTTTAATATCTACAGTAAGTTTTTAATTCCCTGTGTACAAAGTGATAATCATAGTAAACTGTGAATACATAGACCTCTCAGCCTTATGGTTGGCTGGCATGACCATTACAGTGTTACAGCTGTAAAAACAGCCATGTGTGATTCAACCATGATTTCTAAAACTAATTTTAACAATATGAAACACTGTACTGATTTGTTAAACCTGAATCTAACTCTGTCTCTAGCAAAGCTGTTCACACTTAGATGAGCTTGTTGACAGAAAGAATGCCAATACTATGAGATTTACAGGTTCATGAAGATGAAGATGATACTTCATTTCTTAAAATAAAAATGCCTCACTCATTCTATATATCTAGGGAATACATTGCTATCAAATTCTGAAATACACATTGAAAATTAGGAGAGTAAGAATATGAAAAATTCAGTTAGTTGCTTGGTTCATCCCCAGTATTTCTGAGATGTAATCAGAAACCAAAATACAGAGTCACTTTTCAAGTCAATTTACTTAGTTTAGAAGAAAAATGCATCAAACTGATCTGCTTGGATGTTACAAGTTAAATCAATAACTCTACACTTTAGAATTAATGTAGATGCTGAATCAACACAAGGCCTATTAAAATAAGTGTAAAAAGGGTTAAATTGCAATACATTATAGGTATCTAAATGCATTCACTAGTCTGCACATACAACTTCTCAAATGAATGAGTGGCATGCAATTTGTTAAAATAATTCTGCAAATAATGCAAGTCCTCTGAAATCATTTTATTCTTAATTGTAGAGCATCTAAATTTAGACATTTAATGTTTCAATTTTTTTATATATTTTCAAATATTAGCCTCTCTTTCCTATCTAGAGACCCTCTACTTCGCTCTGGGTAGTTGTTCGTATAACTGATGAACAATCTCTCAAAACATAAAATGTTCTTCTGGGCAGAGATCCCAGGTAAGGAATCACAGGAACAGAAGAATCCAATGACTAATAGATCTGTGTTTCAAGTCATCCATAGGGTCAGTTGTCTGTGGCACAGCACTGAAGATTGATACCAATAAAATGTATTCTCCACTCAGCTCTCATTTGCTTGAGCCTGAGAATCAGGAATTCAGCTCCATAAATTTATTGAATCTCCTCTTTGGAAAGAATTACATAAGCTGCATTTAACCTGGCCTTGGTTTTCTTTAGAGATTGCTCAATAACAGATTTGCCCTTCACTTTTGCTTTGACCTCTATTTCATGTTTATTTGGGGGCATTCTGCTGACAAATTTGCAGCAACACTTTCTTTGCAGCAGCTTGCCCTGTAGCTGAACTCAGTAGAGAGAAAGTACAAGGTATAGGGCAGATATTCTTGCTCTTTTCAAGTGCATCTAAACAACTTTGAAATAGAATTAAAGTCCATGCCACAAGTTCTTGGGCACATTAACCAGGACCACCCTTGCTTATGTGAAATATAAATGGCAACAAAAAGAAATGGTAAAAAAGGGGAACACCATCCCCCAAAAAAACCCCAAAAAATAGAGTCACTAAAATCTCCCCAATAAATATTAGCTTGTGTAGAATATTACTTATCTTAGTTTTCACTATTCCATCAAAAGAGACATTGCATCACTGGGCACAAAGCAGGTGTATTGGGTTTGCATGGCCAGGTTTTGGTAGTGGGGGAGAGGGCTACAGGGTGGCATCTGTGAGAAGCTGCCAGAAGCTTCCTCCATCTCCAGCAGGGACAATGCCAGCTGGCTCCAGGATGAAAGTGCCACTGGCCAAAACTAGGGCAATTAGAAATGGAGGTAATGCCTCCATTATAACATTTTTAAGAAAAAGAAAATTAAAAAATATTGCACACATCTAACTGTGGCCAGAGAAGAATGGAGTAAGAATATATGAAAAGAAAAACTATGAAGACACCAAGGTCAGTAGAAAAGGAAGGGCAGGAGCTGAGATTTTCCTGCAGCCTGTGGGACAGATCATGGTAAAGCAGCTGAGCCCCTGCTGGCCATGGAGGAGCATGGGGATGCAGAGACTTGCCTGCAGCCCCTGGAGGACAGCCACGCTGGAGCAGTGGAAGCCCAAGGGGAGGCTGTGAGCCCATGTTGGAGCAGGGTCCTGGCAGGGTCCTGCAGACCTGTGGAGAGAAGAGCCCATACTGGAGCAGGTTTCCTGGTAGTAACAGTGATGCTGTGGGGGACCCAGGGCAGAGCAGCCTGTTCCTGAAGGACTGCACCTTGTGGAAGAGTCACTTACATTGAAGCAGTTCCTGGAGAACGGTTGCCCATGGGATAAACTCATGTTGGAAGCAATGGAGAACTAAATCCCATGGGAGGGGCCCCACACTCGAGCAGTGGAAATATTCCTTTCCCTGAGCAGAGGCAGAAACAACTGACTATAACCCCCATTTCCTGTCTCCCTGCACTGCCTGGGGAGGAGGGAGAGCTGGGAAGGAAGGTGGGGTGGGGGAAGGGTGTTTTTAAGGTCTTGTTTTACTTCTCATGATCCTGCTCTGATTTTGTTAGTAATAAATTCGATTAACATCTCTAATTCAGGTCTGTTTTGCACATTATGGTGTTAAGTGAGGGATTTCTCCTAGTTCTTGTCTCAATCTATAAACCCTCAGTTAAATTTCTTTCCCCTGCTCCAGTTAGAAAGGGGAATGATGGAGAAGCTTTGTGGGTGTCCAGCATTCATCCAGGGTGAGCCCTCTGCAGCAGGGAAAGCCCAGCTCTGTTTCAATAGTTACTTTAGACGTTGATCATCTTCCTCTGGTTTGTGATGCCTTCAGACCACTTTGGCTACTCATTTTTTGAAAGTTTTACCAAAGAAAAGTTTTAGGAAATAATATCTGAAGAAGACTGAGCAACGTTCTCCACATCATCAAAATCATATCAGTTTAACTGTGTGGGTCTAGGAGTGAGATATGGATGCAAACCTTTATTCCAGAGAAAGAATTTCAAAGTAGAAAATGTCCTCCATCAAAGGTGTTTTTTTTAGCAAGTTTGTTTTAAATCAAGAGTGTACCTGAGAGTTTGACATTTCTGGGCTGTCAAACGTTGTTTCACTCTTAAAAATATTTTCTATTGAATATGTGATTAACCCTAGAACTTTCATGCAGTGACTCTCTAAGTCATCTAAATAGCGAAAGGATAACTATCCTTTTTTCCACAAGTGTTCTTTTTGAAATAGAGTGGCCACAGGCTTGTCAAGAGACTCTCTTTAGGCATTTAACAAGACACTTGAAAATCAGTATTGCTTTAAAAACCCCATCAAGTCATGCTTAATATTAATGATGAATATTGCCATGATTTCTTTCAGTAATTCCTCCCACATAAAAATTTCTAGAATTCAATTAGTTGTACTTGAAAAACACAACTTTCTCAACTGAACTTGCTTGTCATATGTAGGACTATGTGAACTATTTTGTCACAAAGAATTGCTTTTCACAAGCCTGCTCTGAGTTGCAAAATTGTTTATAGACTTCAGAAAATAAAAAAACACGCTTTGTACTTGTGTGAAACTTTCTACCTGAGGCTCAGAAAGTGCTTTCTGATGCTTTTATTTCACAATCTTTGCAATACAGAATGACATCATTATGATCTTACAGATGGAGAAATTTAGGAAAAACATCTTTAAAAAAAACATCTGCTAGAAATCCTTAGCAGAAATATACACTGAGCAATGGAGTAGATTATCAATATACATATAAGCTAGGACCATGCAAGTAGATTTCCATGTAGTTATTCACAAAACGTACAGGTTTTTTTATGTTTGTCAGGAAAATTTATACATGTCTTTGAGCATAGGAAAAAAATACTTGTCTGATACATCCTGGACCCAGTGTTACAGCTAATACTACACAACATTTCTCTCTTCATCTTCCCAGAAGACAAGGCAGGATCCCAGGAGGGCCAGTGGGCATCTTCTGGGAGTTCCCTCTTACTTTTGATCCAAGAAATCTCTGGCTAGTGTGTTGGTTGCTTGCTTGCTGCATGTTGTCAAACAACAGTAACCTTATTGTTTAGAGCATGATGTGGTCAAGTTGTGCTGAACTTTAATAAAAAAACAGAGGAGGAAAATATATCTCAAACTGCATTTTCACTCATATTCAGAGGATTGCAATGATGAGCCAGAGCAGATCAGAGCAGGCTAACACATGTGACATAATCCAGACAATTTATCTAGTTGTGCAGCTTTAAGTGTAAGTTTGGACATTATTTTGAAACACATGTGTCCTACATCTATGGATTAACAGATTGTGAAAT
This sequence comes from Lonchura striata, assembly GCF_050655825.1. Classification (NCBI taxonomy): domain Eukaryota; kingdom Metazoa; phylum Chordata; class Aves; order Passeriformes; family Estrildidae; genus Lonchura; species Lonchura striata. Next base: position 103,186,541 of record NC_140704.1, read on the forward strand.
GTTTTTTTTTTTTTTTTTTTTTATTTTGCCTCAAGAAATAAAAATACTGCAGTGAAGGCATGCCAAAGGAGGGAACTTCATGCTAACATAGATTAGCAAAAGAAAAAAAAGATTTCAAACATTTTGGTGTCTATTCCATAAAATTCCAGTGAAGTCAATAACACTATTATGCTTTCATACCATCTAATTGAATCCAATGTTATTCTTGAATTTCTCTGGTATCACACCAAACAAAAGAAAGCTTAAAATATTGGCAGTGTTCTTTAAGAGAAGTATGTCACAATGTATTTTCCCTAATACAGCAAGGACTAATTCACATGCAAAGCACCAGCACGCTGTATTTCACATTCCCACTCAGAAATATACACATGTACTCACTCTCACAAGAGTATACAGTAGCTGCAGTCAGATTTATGTCTCTGTGGAGCAATTTGAAAGAGTGTGATCCAGAAACTAAGCTGAACATTAAGCCTGGAGGACCTGTTAAGCAACAAGGCTTTGCTGATTAAAACATGAACTTTATTTTAGTTTATTTAATTCATTTTGCATTCGGGTGGTTTATGTTAATTAACTCTTATTCAATTTTTATTAAATTTACTTTAGGCCTTAAATGAATATTTCAAGTTGCGACTGATAATTGTTTATTGACTATGGAACCCAAATTGAATTTATTGACACATTTAATTCTCGACACAATTATGGAAAATAAGAGTTTCTCTGTGGTCAAAGACAAGGATAGAAATTCAGGAGATATAAATATAAAAGGAAATCTGCAGTTTACTCTCTGCATAGTCTGGAAAGCTACAACTTCTTTAGACTGGGATGACGACTGATTTTTGTAAGTGTAGGAAGCCATAGGCTTTCAATGCTTGGAAGAAGATACTTTGGAAGACCTTGTAAGAGGATGCTCAAGGCAATAGTAGGCCCTCTAAATGAAATGATTTGAAAGACTCCACTTTGTACTGTAGGGGTGGATAGGGAGAGTTACCTGGAGGAAGACCCAAAACTTGTATTTCAATCTCCTCATTTGTATTTGGTCAGGGTTGCCTGCATGTTTGAAGTGCTTCAAATTCTCTAATGCCTTATGAAACAGATTCAGTTCTGGTACAAGCAGATACAGTTTGACTGGCAGTTGTACTACAACACTGGGTAATCTTTTAAGTAATAAGTACTATCAGTAATGACATTATTAAAAAGCATTACTATCTTAGCTTTGCAGAGCAAGGCAGAGTGGAAAGATGATCTTGTTACAGGACAGAAGTTATGAGTTTGATATCCAATATACAGGTTTATTATACACTTACTTAGCAAGCCAGGGGTAGTGTACTCACATTTCAGTAAATGCTCTTTCTGCAAAACTACATAAATTGTCTAGATTATTTTTTTTTTCTGTTTCTATGTTTAGCCCAGCCACAACAGGACAATTAAAAGGTATTCTGAGACATTAGCAGATGTTTTTTGTTTGCCCTGTTGATATCCCCTGAAACAGTCTAAGCAGTTTAAGTACTGTTATCTTTTACTATGCTTGCTTTCCCTCAAGTTATTTTTTAAAATGCAAAGCTGTTAACAGTGGACAATAAAATTCATTTATACACAGGCTAGGAACCTCAAGAAAGTGATGCACATTAGACCCTTTCACATCTGGAAATTTCTGCCAGGTAGTTCAGCTTTTCAGTGTCTTCTCTCTTAAAGCCACTTAAAGATAGTAACATCTGTTCTAATGATTTTTGCTGATTGGTATGCCTGATGAACAGGAAATGGGCTGAAATAAGCAGTTTGTTTGTAGGCCAAGCAATGCAAGTAGAAATAAGTCCAGGCAGTCAGCTACTCTAAAAAGAACCAGGTGAAACAGTCCTCTCCAGGGGCAGAAGGACTTGCAGCCCCAGCAGATGGCTGCTTTACTCACAGGAAGTAACTCTAATTGGGATGTTTGAAGGAAGATGTAAGGTCAATGAAAAATGGTGCCAGCCATTAAATGGCTGAGGAAGTATAATGGCTTTTATCACCTTGCTTCAGTCTTTTTGATAAAAAATAGATAGTGTTCTTTTCTCCCTGCAGAAATTGGTATTCTTCTGTCCACTGACCCTATGACGCACGTGATAACAGTTACCAAGTTAATAAATGTGAGAGGTCTTCTGGAGTTATAGATGGATACAGCTATGAAAATGTAGTAAGATGAACAGGAAACATTTTTTTTTTTTTATGGTCTTCTCTAAACAGAAAGGTCAATATTCTATCTTAGAGTTGGTACTTCAACACCTACATGCAGAGCAATTCTTTTGGCTAATTTAGAAAATGGCAGTAGTGTTAGAAAGACGAAAGGGATCCTTTTGTTAATTGTTTTCTGATCACTTTTCAGGAACACATCTGGGAAAAAGATTCTTAGAAAAGCCTGTAATACTTCCTCCGTTCTTCCTTATGTCTTCCATTTTAGGGGCTTGCTGAAGTCAAGCCAGTTTTCCTTCCTACAGAAAAACATGAAAAGGATAGCAGTGCTATGGGAAGAAACCTCTTCAAGGACCTTCAGCAGAGCAATTACATTATGGCAGAAAACAGATGGCAGATCTGAACACTGGTAAAAGGATGTACAAGAAGTTAATCTCACACACACTGATTTTTCCTTTTTTTTTTTTTCGCTCAGCTACTGGCTTCTCTCCTGTGTTTCTGGTACACTGGCTGAACATGGATGACTGATGACATGGATAACCTGAATTCCATTCCCTCATTAGTGTTGCTAACTTCAAGAGGAAAAAATGCTGGTTTGTGCTAAAATCATTTTAATAATTAAAAATTTGTAATTTTTAAAAATTATCTCAAGCTATTATGCTGAGAAGTGGGAAAAATGCAATCTGTTAAAATACTACACTCAGTGAAAACTAGTGCTAAAGTTAAATTCCTGCTTAACATTTTTATCTGATAAGGCTTTCTTCATCTGACTATGCTGCACAAAGGCAAAAGATAAACAGCATGTATTTTAGATGCTTGTAGTCCCCTGCAGAATAGGCCTTTGCCATTCTACAGTAGGGGTTTAGATGTTTATTTTGTGTGTGAGGGTAAATCCCCCCTGGAAAAAGCACTGGGGATGATGGAAGATTATAGTGTGCGATTTACTCACATCCATATCCTGAGACAAAATGCCTTGAAATGGTCTTCCATGCAATCTGATCTAAATATTAATGGAAGTAATAAAAGTAATGAAGGATGTGTACTGTTTCATATGTAAAAACTGATATTTCGCATATCTGAGAATCTACTGGCAAAAAATTCGTGTTTTGATTGCACTGCTTTTTCCGACAAATCATCCAAGGGTGTTTTGGTTGGGTTTTTTCTTCTGTTTTTAATGATGTGCACTTTTGCCCCACCCAGTGGCCTTTACCTAAATTGCCAGCTCTGCTTGTTTTTTGGAGGTGTTTTCTTCCCTCCACCCCAGCCTAAAGGGTGGATCTGCCACTGAAAACTGAACAAAAGCAGCATCTGTCCCCTGTTGCTGCCCTGAGTATATTAGGCTATCATTATCTGCAATGACACTACCATCTGTAATGTGCTCTGGGGCAAACACAGGCACTGCCAGTAGCTTCAGCACCACAGGCAGATGCTTCATCATGCAAGAAGATATATGAAGCCAAAATATGCTTTACATGAATTTGAGTACTTGAGAAGAGAGAGGGAAGGAGAGGGAAACAAGGAAATAAATGTTGTTCATGTGTCTGATCAACAAAGACAGAAACAAGGCAGCATAGGCTAGATCAGGTATATTACTCAGTCTAAATAAATAATAGGCATAAAAAAAGACTCATTTTATTGCACTAGGAAACCTGAGAGTCTATAACTTTTTATGGACTTTTATGTCTTCCCTCTGTTCTTAAAAAACTTACAAAATATTGGTTTCAAATTTAAGTAATAAATAGAAATTTGGGGTTTTTTCCCCTTAAAATTCCTGCTCTTATTTGTAGCAGAAAAAAACCCCCACATACACACATTGAGACAGAAAATAAAGACTAAGAAAGTAGTTTAGTTTTTCTTTCTTGTATATTTGTGGTTTTCTTCTCTCTAAATCTCAGAACTTTTATGTAGAACTCCTTCTCTCTGAACTAATGTCTCTGTCATCAAGTTCTCAAGGAAATAACTCTCTCCCTGGACCTCGTTGCCACATGCAAAGGCACAAGTGCAAAACAGAAAAATAAATCTTCAGAAGCCACAAGCATTCTGGCCAATCCTCTTTTATACTGTCTTTAAAGTTTGGAATGCAAAATCCTGTATTTGAACAAATCTCCTGATCTGTCCACCTGCAAGTTATACATTCAAAGAACACAGTTCTCTTCATCTAGTTATAAACTAGATGATTATTGAATATGTCCACTGTATGTCTATTACAATGCTTTCTGAGTCTCTTGGCCAAGACTTGACCTTCAGCAAAATCTATCCTGTATTCATACAGCAAAAGAGGCCCACTATCAATAAAAAAATTGTACTTTCCTTCCTGAATGTAATGCCTCTACAACAGCTACTTCAGTACTCTGTAAAGATGTTGACTACATTGATTTCCAGAAGTCCCCTAATACATGGGGAGCATCAGATCTGCATTTTGCTATCATTTTGTTCCTGCCTCTCTGTCTTCCTTCCTCCATGTGTGGTCTCGGGAATTTACTCTAGACATCCCAGAAATGGACTGCATTGCTGCAGGCAAAAATCCATCTCCTGAAATATGCAAAATACACACACTCTTACATGACCGTACACAGCACATATATAAATCAGAAGTGTTTTCCCCACTATTTCATCTGCTCCATAAAAAAAAAAAAGTCAGCATTAAGGCCTGCACTATGTTCACAGAAGTAGAGAAAATATTTTTTTATTAATGTGTTGAATTAACTAGCTTTAATGACAGTTAGGTACGGAAGAGAGGACTGTAATTATTCAGTGTTGAACAGAAAAAAACCCTGAAGGATTCTGGCTTCCTAATGCACAAATTGTTGTACGTCACCCTCCAGTCACTCTTTTATTGAACCACAAGGACACCGTCTCATTGCAGGATGGAAAGTATGAAATGTTACCTTTGTATGAGGTGGTCCAGAGCTGCCTCTATCAAGATTAAGTAGGTCATTTATAAGGGCCCGAGCACACACTGTATTTTGCAGTAGGAGTTTGGAGTTTAACAGACAAGAAACCGTCCAGGCAGCAGCAGTGATCACATTGTATACGAGACAATATTTTTATCAGAGACTCTGCTTCCAAATAAGAACAAAGTACTTTTAACATGTCTAGAGAGAAAATGGTGCTTTCACTATGCTTTTTCATATTGTAAGGGCTCTGTAGGTACTCTACACATCATCACAAGAAATCTATTTTCTGGGCATTTTTACAGGCGTGCTATAGTATTCCATATATTTTTGCTTCTTTTCTAAAAGGAGCCTAAGTAAAAATACAGTCCCAAAGAATTAAACCAATTAAAGCTATTCTAAACTTGCTACATTTGTCTAGGGGAAGTTTCAGGGGGGTTGTCAATTTTAATTAGAAATGGTAAATGATTTTGCACAACGCAGCAGATTATCAGGGCTACTTGTTAAATTATAAAAGGCTGGCTGAGCTTCAGAGTGAAGCTAGTGTCCAAATTAGCAAATCTGATAGTTTATAGTTTATGTTCACAAAAATAATTGCCCTTTCCTCCTTTCTTTTGCAGATTGTATTTTTTTTTTGTCTGAGAAAAAAATAATTATTGATCTCTAGCTAATTTCTGTGAATTAAATCTGTGTTCAAAATAATAAATCCAAGTAAAAATCCTTGCCCTTTCATAAGCCTTTTCTGTTTTTAACATTTCTAATTTTTTATTTTAAATCCATAATGCACCCTTTGCCAGAGTATAGCATTTTTTTCACCTCAGAAGGTAATTTATTGTGAATTCTGAAAGAAGTTGTGATAAAAAAAAAAAAATCTATACCTAAGAGGTGATATGCATGGATGGAAAGAGAGGGAGGAGAAGTCCATACCTTTTCTATTAGGGTTGTCTGTTCCAGCACTGAGGCAGAAGCCATGTCTTCCTTTACCAATGTGGCTTGAAGAAAACTAGCCTGGCACTGGACACACACAAAGTTGAAACTTGGTTTTCTGCATCCTCCCCCATCATCCTTGGATAATTTTCCAGTGTTGTTCAGACCTGACTTGTGGGACAATTCTAATTTTGCAGTAATGTGCTGATTTTCTTTCCTTTAGAGCTAACTCTGGAGACAATACAAAGTCTTTGTGAAAGTTAATCCAAAGAAAGTTAAGAATGAAATTCTCAAATTATAAATGTCTCAAATGCTAATCCATGATGCACCAGCCATTTAATAAAACTACTGGTGGTCACTGGAAGACAGTGCTTCTTTTAATCTTCAAGCATTACCTTATGCTCAAACACAGTCATGAAAACACTGGGTAGGAAGCAAACTATATTTTCAAGTAAAGCAAAATAGATTTCAGGAAAATCTATCAGAAATGTATGATCTGAAACTTGACTAGAAGTAGTTCTTAAGATGTTGTAAGCTGTTATAACTATCCAAAACCTTGGATTCATTAACTAATTTTTTGTTTATGAAACAAAGGTTTTCCAAGTTGCCTAATTGCATGTAGCCTCAAGCTCTATAGATAGTGCACTATTTAAAAAAAATAAATTAAAGAAGTTAACATAGTAACATCTGCACTCTGAAAAGACAAGTGAACCAATGACACTGACTAAAAAAAAAAAAAATTCTCAAGGATAAAATGTGAACAGAAGCAAAAATCCAATTTCTGTGTATCAAGTCCAGCCTCTCTACTGATTATCTGAGTTGCGTTGGCACCTAAAGGGCACAATAAGCCCAACAATGTACCAAGAGTACAGCTTCCCTCTTTGCAGTCATGTAGTCATATTCTATCTATCAAAAGATTAACAAGCAGGTGCTCTGCTGAGGTGAAATTATTCCCAGTACTTGTCAAGGGGGCCAGAGAAAGGTATGAAGAGGTATTTTTAATTTTCTCCCTGTTTTCCTCTATCCCTCCCTCCCTCCCTCCTTCCCACCTTCTTTTCTCCTACTTGCTCTCTTTCTCATACAGTGTGTTGACTGTCAAAACAGCATATCTGCACTAATATATTCCATCAAGAAATAATCTCTTGCAAAGTACCTTATTAAAGAGTAAACCCGTATAATGATTAATTTCATTAAGCAACATTCTTCCCTGAAGGCTCCTGTTTGTAATGAAATCTTCAGACAATCACTACCTAGGGAAGCAATATATCTGCTAATAGCATTGCAAAATAATTATCAAATGACAAAATATGACATACCAACCTTTTTAGGTGATTGAGTAATAATACTCTAAAGAACATCACCCCACCTCCTCACCCTCTTTTTTTTTTTTATCTACATGCAAGTCTTGCCTACATGCAAGTTTAAAATGAATACTGCAAAATGACCACTAACTTAACTAAAATTTTACAATTCTAAAACAATCTCAGTACAGCATACTGACATCACTCAGTACAAACACAGTGAACATTAGAGAATCCTTAATTTAAAATACTGCCACACACTGTATATTCCAGAACTGAGGATATTGAGAAGGGATACTTACTGTATCTCTATATGTCACAGTAATTTAATGAAATACTGAATGTTTTGTTTGCAGATTTTACCTAATGTAGGAAATAAGAAAACTGCCCAACACACACAAGAAATAGGATTTTTTAAAACCATAATTTAGAAACCTGATTAAAGCTCTTTGTGGAATCTGCAATAAGGAGCTTGTTTATACATATTTATTGAATGAAAACATTTCGATGTCAAGACTCAAGAAAGACTTATTTCAAATTAGAATAAGCTTCATTTAGGAGCAAGAGATTAAGTTTACAGTGGACAAAGTGTTTTTTTCTTTTTGCTACACAGACTGCTATCTTGTATTGACAATAAGCTATACTGAAGAGGCCTTGCTCTGAATGAATAAAGAATATCTCCATTGTGCACACATTCTTATGCTGAATATTTACATTTGCCTACAAGAGTTTAGACTCCAGTAAATAAGGATTATGTGGCGGATCTGCCCTTACAAAGGTTTGCTTACTGTGTGAAAAAGCTAGCTTCCTCTATTGCTCCCTTTATTGCTGATTTTCTTTTCATTTCTCAAGAACTTGGAGATAAAACATGTTTTGAGCCCTTTTTTGGTAAAGTTGCCTCATGTGCACAATTCACCCTGTATCTCAACCTCTGCATTTTGCTAGTTTGCTCTAATTTATTTAAATGTAAGCATCTTTCAGCACAGCTTTGTTCTGTTCTATAGTAAAATGATTGCAAAGATATTAAATTTTTAGAATAGTGTATTAGCTTGAACTACAGAATGGGCATTCTAGTAGAAAAAGTCTGATTATTCAGCAATGCAACTCATACTTCTAGTGTTCTGCACAGAATGGATGATGTAATCCCAATTTCCCTACTGTTCCAAGTATCTGAGCTAGGAGTTGAAGAAAAGGAAGACGATAAGCAGGAGTGAAGTGTGTCTATTGTGATGTGTTTTTTCCAATTATCTTGTTTCATGTTTCAAATAAAATTATCACCTTCAGGAAAGTATTGGTTTTCATTTTTTTTTTTCATGGCTTTGAGAAAACAGGATTTTTTTTCTTAGTAGATAGCAGTTTTTAGCATTTAAAAAGTTGCAAAATGTTTGCAATTGATTATTATATGCAACATAATTTATTCAGTAATTAAAATGCAGTAATTGCTATTATGAGTTCAATATTTGCTCACATTTGTTGCATGTTGATATCAGAGACAATTTGAAATTACACTTTCCTTAGCATGGGAAGGTATGGCCTCATTCATATCCCATGCAGAGCACTGCATTAACCACCACTGACACTCTCATTAACTCCTGGATCTTTAGAGCTATATTTGGTATGCTGTGTAGGATCATCTTTCATGTGTACTCTCACCATTCTGTGTAGATACATTCATCTTTTACCTTTCATTTCCCCTTTTTCATTATCTCCAAGTGATGGAGCTAAATGGAGGCCATTTCAATGAAGGATACAGTTATCACTCCTTAGAACTGCCTCAAGTACCTGAGATTTTCACATGATTTCTGTAATCCTTGGATGGATACAGAATGGATTTGTTTCCAGCTTCACACTCCTGCCATTGCAGCAGACAGAGTACTTAATTGCTGTGGTAATTTACTTCCTCACTTTTAGATATGCCAGAGTATTCCTGTCAAATTGTTAGTATTAAAACTAAAAATCTTGCTTAATCTGTTTCAGGAACTAGTTTCTGCTTTGAAATCTGTCTTGCATATGTCCTGCCCAGGGATTCAGAGGTCCGTCAGCTGCTGGTGATGACCACACTCCAGCCCAGGCCAGACCCCTGCAGTGGGAAGACTCTGGAATAGGCTGGACTTGCAGAACCCGCAGCAGCCCCAGGTTCTCTAGCACAGTGGGGCTGTGGGTTTGCTTGGGCGTCTATCAAAACTGCAGTGCAGCAGCATGGGGAAGGAGAAAATATGGCTTTACAAGCAAGTCTTTTCCTTAGCTTTCTAAGGAAACAGGTAGTTGACTTTTGTTAAAAGTGGGTATACTGAGTTTGCATGGCAAAGTTTTGGTAATGGCGGTGGGGTGCTACTACAGTGGTGGTTTCCATGGGAATTCTGCTAGAAGCTTCCCTCAAGCCAGACAGAGCCAATGCCAGCTGGATCCACCAACGATGGTAGCACCTGTGGGGTAACAGAGTTAAGGGGGAAGAAAAAAACACTTCAACAGTTCCATTCAGACAGGGGAGTGAGAATATGTGAGAGACATGAAGGCCACTGAAGAAGAAGAGGGGCTGTACCTTGAAAATAAAGCATTGGTGTAATTAATAATAAATATTGCAATTCTCTGCACTAAGCATGAAAGGAGAAACACAGGTCCCAGAATGAGAGTCCTGCTGCAAACTGCAGCACTCCACACACCAAACCCACTGTGACTGTGCTCTCCTTGCCCACTCACCCTCCTCTCTGCTCCATTAAATTCAATTTCAGCCTATTAAGCTCAAGAGTCAAGAAAAAGAACTTTAAAGAAAGTTACTTAATATTAATTTGAACTCTAAAGTATTCCAGTAAAGGGAAAAAAAATCAATGTTGTTAAGATGTACAATATTTTACATAATAAGGCTGGAGGAATAATGAAAAAAATTCAATATCTTATTCTGAAATCCTGTAAAATCTGTTAAATGAACTCTTTGGTAAATATATTCATAACTCTTCTAACCAAGCTCACAAAATAATGTATTACAGTTATTTTAAAATAATATATACAAAATATGAGAAAATATATTACATTTATAATTTGATGAACAATATAATGAGACATCAATAGAAGTGTGGTTCTTTTTGCACATTGAGAGTTATGGTATATGAATGGGTTATTACTAATTAGATTTCCATGGTTAATGTAAAGTTTATTCCTTTGCATACTACTAACTGCAATTTCATAACTGCTTGTTCTTTAAGTTATTTTAAAAGGAGAATAGTTATTTAATTTTCTTTGAACTTGGTAATATCTGACATCAAAATAAAAACATATCTTAGTAAACTCCATTTAAAGATGATAACTTTGGCCCATCAAAATGATTAAATTTTATTCTTCCTGCACCTTTTTTTTAAAAATTAAAACTTGCTCATGTGAAAGTTCACATAACTATAAGATATATGATTAAAGTATAATCAGGATTGGTTGGATCCTTTGAACTTGATATTAATGTGTCAAGACTGGTCCACTCCATGTTGGATACTGGGTTTTTTGATAAACTTAACACCTAGCAAGTGCTTTCATCATACAAATGTATGAGAAATTCAATAGCCAAATGATCCACTAAAGCATCCTCACTGCTTTCCATCACATTATACAAGGGAAAATTAGACTTATGAAGTATAGTGTAACTATTCTTGGATTCAGTGTGGTCAAGGGCAGAAACGGCTGAATGTTATCCAAAGAATTTGTGGTGGTGTTGTTCTCATCAACACATTTCCCAGACCCTTAAAGATTTCAGAATATCACTTAAAACTGGGAAATAATTCTAACTCTCTAAATCATGTACATGGTCAAATTGTATAGATTGGGGAAGACAGATTTGTTTCAGTAAACTCAAATGGAGTATTTATGGAATCATAGAATCATTTAGGTTGGAAAAGACCTATAAGATCAAGTCCAGTTGTGATGGACTTAATTCAGTGGACTAGGGCCTTTTTCTGTGTTACAAATAAATGGAAAAACAATCTTCCTCATTATTCTTGAAAGGGAAAGAAAAATGTTTTCCAAAACCATAGTTTTTCACACTACCTACCCATATCATGGATTAGTTGAGACAGTAATCCGAGCCTCTGGTTAGTTATTTGGCTAGTATTGTACTCTGTAGGACTGGATCTTTGTAATGCCAAGGTTACTGTAAAGCTGCCTGACAAGTAGGTTGTTTCCGATGTAAAATATTTGAGTTACAAAATCACTGTATTTTTTTTCAGTAATAGTTTCAACTTTTAGCAAATAGATACATTTCCCCCCTGGGAGGTGAAAACTCAGTACATTAAAAAAAAATAGTCATGTTACATGCTGGCCAAAAGTGCATCAAGGGGAAAAATCTTTGCTAATGAACCAAACCTACTGAGAGTAGTGGCATGAGGCTTCTGAATGCCCATGGGGCACTATTATCAGCAGATGTGAATAAAATGTTTCAGCTGAGTATTTCTGACATTCAGGTGTTTTGGGGTTTGTTGAACAGATGCAATTTTCTGCAGAGGGCAGACACATCTTTCTAATTTTTATTTTAGACAAAAATCTATTAAATATACCTTGAGAAAATATTTTCATGAGATATTTCTGTATAAGCATCTCTTTCTTCTACCCTGTCCCCTACCACGAAACCAAGAATTATTTCATTACTGTTGGATTTGTTTTGCTTCCTTGCTCGCAGAGAGACAGCATGTTTGAGAGAGAGCATCTCAACACAATATGCACTTTGATATTAACAAAAATAGTAAGAAAATAGAATAAAAACAAAAATAATTGCTTTTGCTGCATGACTGATTGCTTCCACAATACAATTAAGCAGAAGGGGAAAATTACTGCATTTTGCCAGTTAATTCAGAGTGTAGCACACCACCAGTTGAGAACTTAATTTTCTGACAAAACTAAAGGAGGTATATTAAAAAAATATCTTATCACCGGTAAAGGTCATCAATTGTTTCTAAGTATTGGGACCAACACTGCTTAATATCTTTGTCAGTGACATGAACAGTACCATAGAGTGCACCTTCAGCAAGTTTGCCAATGACACCAAACTGTGTGGTGCAGTTGGCATGCTGGAGGTAAGGGATGCCATCCAAAGGGAATTTGACAGTCTTGAGGTGGTATATGAGAAACTCATGAGGTTCAACAAGGCTGAGTGCAAGGTCCTACACACAGGTTAGGGCAAGCTCAAGCACAGATAGAGACTGGGAGGAGAATGACTTGATAGCAGCCCTGAGGAGAAGGACTTGAGGGTGTTGGCTGATGAGAAGCTCAGCATAACCCAGCAATGCTCACTTGCAGCCCAGACAGCTGGTCGTGTCCCAGGCTGCATCCAAAGCAGTGGGACAGCAGGGGAAGGGAGGGGGTTCTGCCCCTCTGCTCTGGCCTCATGAGACTGCCCCTGGAATGCTGCATCCAGCTCTGGGGTCCCCAGTGCAGGAAGGACATGGACCTGTTGGAATAAGTCCAGATAAGTGCCATGAAGCTGATCAAAGAGCTGGAGCACATCTTCCATGAAGAGAGGCTGAGACAGCTGTTTTCATCCTTTATCCTTCCAATACCTAAAAGGAGCCTGCAAGAAAGTTGAGAGTTTTATAAGAGCATGTAGTGTTAAGACATGGGGGTATGGCTTTAAACTGAAAGAAGGCAGATTTAGCCTAGATATTAGGAAGAAATTCAGTACTGTGTGTGTAGTGTGGCACTGGAACAGGTTGTTCAGAGAAGTTTATGGAAGCCCCATTCTTGGAAGTGTTCAAGGTCAGGCTGGATGGGGTTTTGAGCAACCTGCTGTAGTGGAAGTTATCCTTATCCATGGCAGGGACTGGAATTTGAACTAGATGATTTTCCCCACCCAAACCATTCTAAGATTCCACAGTTCTGCAAAAAAAGATTAAGCTACACCTTCTAAATCAGTGTAAGCCCACAAACAGATTGTTTTAACTAAAAGCATCCCTGTTTTGAATTGAAGGGCTTTACTTACAGAAAACAGTTTTTCCTTCAACAGATTTTTTTTCCTGCTAACTAAACCATCATTATATCATGCAGCAAAACATTATTTTTTTTAATTTTATGGAAGAATAGCTTTGACAGGTCTAAATATATAAGAGAAAAAAAGGTATTCGGTTTATAAAATAGGGAAACTCATCTGTATGAGTAAAAGCATATCTGTATTTTCATATCTTTAAATGTATAGTGGTATGTTGACACACATTTACTTTAATATACACGTGTAATGTCATTTGGCTTATGCCAAACTACTGTTACCCTTTAGGTGGCAAGTTTTAATCACCAAGAATGCAATCTTATTGAGGTGCGCTCTATAGAGATATTTAAAGGTTTTTTAACATATTTTTGAGGCAAAAAACAGCAGGAGATGATGGTGGTATTTTAACGGATTAGCACCAACATTTTAACTTCAGTTAATTTTCTTTTTTGACTTTATGTGATCTGTTTCAGTAGCACATGGCTAAGGTTTGTGCTGTCTGCAAGATGAGTAATTTTCCTTTTAGTTTTGTTTGCTTTAACTGTGTAGAAATTTATATATAACATGATATCTTACTTTAACAAACCTGTTTAATAGTAGTAGTAAAGGAATGAGAAATAATAATAACCATAATGATAGTAAATATTAAATCTTGCAAAATCTGCTTCCTCCAGGTGGCAGAGGTGAAATTAAATTTCTGTATGTTCAGAACAATAAGATTTTTGTGAATGTTCTGATATTTCTGTTTTCATATCTTATCCTCTTTTTTTTTTTTTATAAAAAATCAATTTTAAATCCATTCGCACTTACAAGTGAGGAAAACCATACACTTCTGCAGGTAAAGTCCCAGCTCTGCAAGAATGAGTGCATTGGAAAAAGTCTGAGACACTGAGTAGAGCAAATATGTAATTATTGCTTGGTTGAAAAAATTTATTTATGGTTAATGCATGCTTTTGAAAGCAAGTTTTGTGTGTTCATTTATTTATCCAATTTACAGTTACTTATAGCAGTCTGGCAGCAGATACTTGAGCAATTGATAAAGGCATTATAACTGGCTCACCTCCTCTGTCCGGTATTTCTTTTGATAAAGAATAAAATACTAATTCAACCTCAAAAATGTGCCTGTCTTCTATGTTTTCTGACAATAGAAACATTCCTCCAGTAACTAAGTCAGGCTCCAAGACTCTTAATAAGAAAATTACTCATAACACACTTTATTCTTAAACTACAATAACTAGTAATAAGTTAAATATTCTTTTCAATTCTTTCCGCTGATCCATTTGGAGACAAATTTTGAAAGTATATCTGCAGTCTGCTGTCTGAGGATTCTCATTACCACAGCAAGAGAAAAAAAAAATATTGCAGGATCTTAATCACTTCTCTTATATAGATTGTGAGAGAAATAGAACAAGAATAGAAAATGTATCCAGCTGTCTTCTCTCTGTTTTTTTTTTTTCTAATTTGTGCTTATTATCCAAAGAAAAAATGTCTAAGCTTTGACTGTGCATAAAAAATTCCCAAAAAGGTAGTTCTGTATAAAATATAAATCTCAGTGACAAAGAATTCTGATGTAGTTGCCAGATAAAAAAACTCCATTATTAAAATTCTGGGTCTTTTTAAAGCCAATGATATTCATAAAAGAATCAGTTGAAATTAAATACATTTTATTTTGAGAATTTATACAAAGACATCAGTGATTTCTCTAAAAATTTTCAATAAAAAGCTTAGGGCAATCCCTTCACTGTGGTCCAATACTCTGATTAATCAGACATGAGAAAAAAGTGACTTTACATTAAAAATTATGGAGCGTGATAGCAGCAGTCAAGTTGGGTGGGAAACTAAGCAAATAAGCTCAAGACATGCTAATTCATAATTATATGTGGATGTATGAATGTAGAAATGAACTACTACACACTTATGCACATGGGGTCAAACTGACAAAAGCAAATCTATGTAGCTGAGCAAGAGGTAAAGATAGATATAGATAAGGCATAGATAGGATAGAAATAGATGGGATGAATAAAGAATGCAACTTCTTGCAATAAATAACACTGAAAAATTACCATGAAATAATATATTTATCCATGCAGTGCTTTTCCCCTCTTTGTCAAATAAAATATATATGGAAATATGATATGTACTTAAAAGAATAGCCACTATAAATAATGATGCTTTTAAATATACTTTTGGGAGATGACTTGATGAATATATGTTTTCCCTGCAAAAAGGATAAATTAATACCACAGAACCAGCTTAACAAATATATGTTTTTAACATCAAACTGAGTACCTTCCTAAAAAAGAAAAAAAAAAAATAAAGCAAAACCAAAGAATGTTTAAAAGAAAAAGGGAAAAATATCTAAATCTTTCTTTTTATTTTGAGTATGGTTTTGTGTGTATTTTAAATAATTTAAGTCTACTAGCTTTTGCATTGTAACCCTGAATAACTGAATAACAGGAATCCCTCACTGAAGGCACATGGAAACATTAAAAAGCCTGAAAATTCCTTACCATTACTGGGAATATTTTTATTATTTCAGCATCTACCCCAGGTCTCATCCCTAAGGCACTTACATAGTAAATTATCATTAGACAGAGATGGAAATGACGTAACATACACCAGCAGAACGTATCAGCAATTTCCACACTGGGACCATGATTTTCTGCAGGATAGAAAAGGCTTAAGAAGACATTTGTACCTACATATCACACTGGTACTTCACAGCCCAAATATTCCCAATATGCACACACACAAAACCTCAGCAAAACCAGCAGCTCAGTGAGATTTAGATCTGAATTTTATCTAAGTCTACTACCTTTTGATCAAGAGTTTTGGTGTGGATCAGTCACTAAGACTGCTTAAAACACGCCTGTGCTTTGAAAGGTTTTTCTCGTAGCCAGACATAGGGGAATTCAGTGATTTTTAAATTTTTTTTTTGCAACTCTGTATGCATGCATATCAGTATCCATTCTGATTTTGCAAAAAGGACCACATTTTACAGTCTGAAAATGAACACAAAACTATTTGCATAACATCTGCACTGCTTGGAGGGTTGGAACACTACAGCAATTAGGTCCATGCTCTATTCACTTGAAATTCAGACTAGTACTATAGTTGAGATAATTTAATGTTTAGCTAAAGGAAAAGACATATTTTTATTTTCCCTTAATAATTAATGTTGTATTGGAAACCATCATATAAACTGTTTTAATTTTAAGCAGGTAGCTATAAAAATATTTCCATCTATATTTTTAAAGTGAAAGAAACTTTGAAGGATACTAATTTAATCTGTTTAATATGTGAGTGTTTTCATCTACAGTATCCGTTTTAATTTGACTGATTTTACACAGCTGTCATTCTACAGCCTATAATCTGTATGCATATGATATAAGCATAACCTTTAATGAACAAGATTCACAGGAAAAAGTTGCTAATATGATGCTAGCATAGCAGCACCTGCCAACACCTCTACAATTAAAGTCTGTGTCAGCATTTCAATTATAAAGCAACTTCTAATTTAGAGGATCATAACTTGACAGTAAAAATTCTTTCTGTGTTGCAAGTTGACATGCAAGGTCTCAGTTCAAAGCATTTTTATTAATACAGGTTTAAATTGGTTTAGATATTATGAAGTTATAGAAGATTACAGTGAAAAATGAAAACACACTGTGATGTTTTTTCATCACCACTGTAGCTCAAAGGCTTTGAAAGGGAAATCCACAAATATTACAGTTGTTTATGTGTAACTAGGATCAGTGACTCATTTTATTTTTTCTATTAATTTAGTTGTAAGGTCTAAATTTTAAAAGTCCAAAGTGTTGTTTGGGGGATGCATATTTATCATTAACATTAAGTATAATACATTAATTGTTTAAAATATTTATTTCTGTGTGCATCAGATCGCTGCTAAAGCAGACCATGGCAGTACATATGTGAACAGAGGTCTCTCCATAATGACATATCATTTACTAATAGCATTTCCATGAATTACAAATTTCCCAAGTGTGTATTGACACAATTGTTCCAGCTGAGAAATTACCATGTACTGTGTCAATAAGCTACTTATCATAGTTGCCTATTGCTTTGCACTGACACAGTATCTACTAACTACTGTTCAGAAATTGCACTATCTGTTGTGGAAAGGAAATAATTTTCAGTTTGTGACAGGGTTAGGATCCGCTGAGGGAGATAAATGACAAGGATTTCATTCTATTCTTAGATGGGTGGCTGCAAGACGCAAAAATGTCAATAACAACTAGATCATTTTTGTGACCTTGCTGAAAAATATTCCCCTCCACCCTATTTCTAGCCCTTTCATGCTGTTTTCAAAGCCCTAGAGGACTGAAAGCATTGTGAGTAGCTCCTAGAGTCCAACAGTTACATGAAATAGTGTGCAACCTTCGCATTGCATTCTTTTGTTGTCTGGTATGAAAGAGCATCTGAGCTTGACAGGGAATTGCCTCTAAGAAAGGTCAGAATACTGTGGGCAACCTGGGGTGCTGGAGGAAGGGTAGCTTGCAAGCCACAGCAGCAGGGGAAGAGTCTCAGTGGAAACCAACAGCCAGCTCATTGGGCCAGAGCTTGATATAGAGCTGCTCTTCATCTGGGGCACACTTCTACACAAACATGTCCATGTAGCAGAGACAACCCACACCTCCCTGCAAACGACTGTGAAGGCAAAAACACAGTTCCTGAAAATGTCTTCCAAGCAACGTGTTAGATCTATGCATTTCACAACCATATTAGCCCTCTTGTGGGCAGGGCAGCTCTTTCCTTGCTGGCACATTGCTACCAAACCTCTGTGTCATGGTTCCAGCAGGGCGTGTCAGAGCTCCAGGGTTGCAAGCAGAGGCAGCGACTTGCACTGCTGTGCCAGCAGCAGGTCCTGGGGATTTATAGGTCTCTAAATATGTTATGGTGTCTTGTACGAGTCCCTCTAAGTTCAAAAACAGTATCTGTAAACATAGTTTCCTACTAGGCAGTAATTAGTGGTTTGTAAATGCATTTGAACTTAATTTTAATAAAGTTATCACAAGTAAGGTAAACTGGCAGAACAAAGTTATGAAACAAAAGTAAAAAGGATGTACATGAATAAGATGAGCTTCTTTTCTAAGCCTTCACCTCCATGTACTGCTATCATATCTGAACTGTATTTAGCTGAAATTATGACAACCATACTAATACATGAATCATACATACTCCTGCATCACTCTTCAATGCTCTTTATCTTACAGGGGGCTTTTAACTGGCATCTGTTTTCTATTATTTCTAACAGTGACTTAAATCTGCCAGAAGTCTAGGTATCGTAGGTGCCCCTCACTGTAATTTAGTAATTTGGTAAAGTAAAACATAAGAAGTACACATGATAGTTCAGAAGTGCAGGATGTTATTTATACACAATTCAGCCAACACCATATCACACACTATTTCTTCTATTGGTTTGTTGTTTCCATTTAGAAGTCTTTGTAGCAACAATTAAAAAAAAAAAAAAAAAAAGGCCCTGTCCTCATCTTAAATGAAAGAACAAGATTTTACTTCAATCTTTCCAGAAGAGTATAGTTCTTACCTTCTTAATTAATTTTCTTGCTTCAACATAATAGCATGCTAATGGTGAGAAGACATGCTTGAAATAAATTTGAACTATTATAGTACTGTGCAAAGGTGTCCTAATCAAGACCCTTTCTAATGCATATAATGAAAATGTAAAATATTATTCATTAATTTATGGTTTGGGTATCTCATTTAAACTTGAAAATTTTTCTACCTTTCTTACAGATTATGACACTCAAACCTATCAGCAAGTCATAGTTCATCAGTATCTCATAAAGATTTTCTATACAGAACATTTGGACCTGTATTTCCTACAGACATTAAAAAAAAATTACTAGTTATCTGTATAATATATTAGAAAACAACTTTGCAGCACCCTCTAGTGACACATTATCAAATCAGAATGTTCTGGAAAATGAAGTGACCAGGGAGATAGGCTTGTTCATAAGAAAACAACATTTGACATTACCATGATGGTAGAAGGCATTCACTTTTACCAGTCCAATCTCATAAGGTAAACTACAAAGACCTTTCCTCTCCAAGGAACTTAAAAATGCAAAATGCATTTCTTGCCCTGAAATCATTCCAGTAAAGGAACTGGGTTTATTTGTGTTTGAAACCACTCTGGTAATATAAAATAATTTTATTTGTTTTTTTTTAGATATCTGTTATGAAGATAAATTGACACCTGCAGAATTCCTAAACCCCTTTTATTTCTTGTGACTTAGATCTGTCATTGTTCAGTTCTTCCTGTGTCAGTGTGATCCTACAGCATGAATATGTGACAGCAGACACCTGACAGATGAAAGATCTGCTTCGCTGCATGGGAGTATTTGAGCATGACTTCTGGAGTTTAGTAGAATTTGGCTTATAAGCATTTAAAGTCATCTAGAGATCAACTCATATCCTAAGTTTATAAATATTTTTTCTCCCCTTAAAACCACTGTAGTTCAGGTGCATGTGTATGAAAACCAAACCATGCATGTTTCTGAAAAATAGGTTTTATTACAGATTTATATCCAATATTGCAGTAATCCAGTTTAGGAAACAGTACACTTCTTAATTAAGGGCAAAGATTTTTGCAAGGTTTTGGTGGGTTTGTTATTGCAGTAATATCTGTGTTGCTATAAATTGAAATTATGCATGTGACAGACTCATCTCTTTAAAAGGAAAGATCTGGATACCATATTGTGAAATTCAAATTTTGGCTTATGGGGCTTTGCATTTTCTTTTCTCTCCAAGAAAAGAGCATTCACCTCTAATAAATTAATAAGGTGCATAATTTGTGTGGGTGGGTGGGTTTTTGCCTTCAGAATTAAGCTGCTTAGAAATATTGACACAGAACTTCTCATTCTGTTAAGTGATGCTTTGCCGGGAGGGCATGACACTTTTTTCTTTCCTAAATCTTGATATATAATACCCAAAGAGGTATAAAGGTATAATTTATGTATATGATGTAGCATAGATCTTAAGGAGTTGTGATATCTTGAGTTGTTTTGCTACATTTAGAAGTGTGTCCCTTTAGATCTAGGGGAAAGTTAGTAATGCACTTTTCTCAGAAAAAGAAACATTGCTACCTTCTTTCATTCTTACAGCTCTCTCCTCCAAAATAAGGGTTGTCATACTGTTATATAGTTATAAAAATATGGATAATATGAAATAAGCACAACTTTTTTTGGTGTTGATACACATTGTGAAACCCTAAGATCCTCTTGTCTTCTTTCATTTATTCATTAATACTGAATAAATTCATCTGTCTTTTTCCTTTCCCAATCTAATAATGAAAAATTTTAAGAAATATTTTCTTTGTAAAGGTTGCTTGAATTCAGCATTTCTTGCCTGACATGTATATTTACATACACCACATATATTATTTACATGAGGAATTATCAGGTAGAACAATGAATTGCAGATCTTAGAAAAAAATATTTTATGCATTATGTCCTGCACCCTCACACATACAGCTTGAAACCACCTGCAGTATTTATTGCTGGAATGTGTTTTCAAAGTATCCATACATAAATGATATATACAGAAAATTATTATTATCCTTTACAAAAAAAAAAAAAAAAAAAAAAATCGATGGTCTGAATCATTACAATGGTAGAGCAAATTTGCAGGAAAAAATATAAAAATAGCATTTCATAGAATAACAAAATAGTTTCTAGTACTATATACTATTGTACATAGTATGCAGTTAACTTTAGCTGTCTTGAGGAAAGATAACTAAATATAAAAGTATTATTTTTAATATATTTATCAAGAGAATAGAAAATAGTGGTATGCAGCATATATACATGTAGCAGCATATATATCGTGGTATGCAACATATATACATGTAGCAGCATATATATCTCTTCAAGGAAAAGAGCAACAGATTATATTTTCCCTTTGAGAACCTAGAAATAAAATAAAAGGCCCACCTAAATACTTGGCATTTCAGGTTTTGCTGCAAATACTAGACATTAGTCAGTGTTAGAGACTGGTTTCTGTACCCAAATGCAAACTTAAGGGCATTTACCATGTAAAATAACTTGATTTCTATAAAAACTTGGTTATGGAAATAGAAGTAAAAAGTATATGAAAATCAACTGTAAGTGTCTAATACAAGTCTCCGTTTCCTTTATGGTCCAATATGAGTGGTGCCTTTCATACCATGACCATACCAGACCATTACACATATCTACTTCTTTTATAGCTGACTCAGACTAAAATTCCTCTTTGCTTTTCCTATTCTGCAGTTCTCTCTCAACTAATTTCATCTAACTCCAACAGATGTGTATTCACATAATAAGCCACTGCAGAATCAGTCACATCATGTGGGTAGGAATGAAAGAGTGCATTAATCTTTAATTTTCTTTAGTGTACTGACAGACATAGTACCTTATTTATTCTGTAGAATCATTATTATATCACCACCTGTTTCTGTCAAAAAAAATATTTCTCTCTTCTGATAATTTACCTCAAAAAGTTTCTTTGCATCCATCTGCAGCTAAAATAAGAGGTAGAAAGAAAGGCATCCTATTCTATCTTTTTTATTCATTTCTTCCTCCATTGAAAGTATAGTTTTTATGGATGATTTGATAAATTTATTGATATATTGGATATTGGTTTAGTTTAATTTACCTAAAGAACCCTGAATAATTTTACAGGCACACATAGATTCAAATTTTGTTTTAAATGCGTCATCTGCAAAGAGTTCAGGGAATGTCAATTGATTCCATCGCAGGAATTTTGCAAAGATCAGATCTCCTCAAAGATCGTGTGAAAGATCATATAAGTTCCTTTGCTCACATTTAAGAATACAAGAGAAAGTGTACCATTTTGCATTAATTCAATGCTAATTCATTATTACAGATTCATTGACTCTTTCATTGCAATGCAAATGTCATGTCAAGACTGTATTTCTTCTCCTTTGAAAAGGATAAATTCAAATTTTATTTGCATATTGAGGGTGGAAGATTTCCTTCATGTTAAAACAGTATGTAAGTTTTCAGTAGCCAGAGGTAGGATTTCATAAATTATAAAGAGAAGTTGAACATATTTTATTCCATTTCACTTCATTTCTACCTTTGAAGAAATTGCAGAAGTCAATACACAACAAAATAAAGTGATAATGTTTGACCAATTTTTTCTTCCTAGCTAATAATTCAGTCAGTATTTTGTTAACTTAGTGTTGTGCCTTTCCCAAACACACTGTCAAATTTTTAAATTTCTTTAGAGTTTGTTTTTCTAAAGAAAGCTTTACATCATGGCTGATATTCTCTATTAAATAAAGTACTACTTTTATACACTGATCTGAAATTCCTAGGACTCACACACTGTGCCACACTTTCAGGAAATGCAAAAATGCTGTATTCTGTGTTGTGTTACAAGTCATACAGGTGTTATCATTTTCTTCAGCATGAGTCTGAATTTGTTGTTTGGGACATGATCTGACATATGAAAATATTTTTAGTTGTCTGGAGTAGAAAGGAGGACACTGGGAAAACACCAACCCATCATCCTGACCTCTGTCCCTGGAAAAATCATGGAACAGAAGAAGCTATGCTACGGCCCATGAGGGACAGGGAGATGATTCAAGACAGCCAGCATGGCTTCACCATGGGCAAGTCCTGGCTGATCAACCTAGTGTCCTTCTACAATGGAATGTCTGCATTGGTGGACAGGGAAAGGGCTGCAGATGTCATCTACCAAGGTCTGTAAGGCCTTTGTCATAGTAACAGTCTCTCCAAATTGGAGTGACATAGATTTGGTGAGTGAATAAGGAATTGGTAGGACAGCAGCATCCAGAGTAGAGTGGTTGATGGCTCAGTGTCCCAAGGAATATTGGTGACAAATTATACCACTCAGGAGTCTGGACTGGGACCAGTGCTATTCAAATAAAGCTATTCAATTAATCAGAGATGTAGACAAAGGGATTGAGGGCTTCCTCAATAACTTTGCAAACAATACCACACTAAATGATGCAGTTGACACACCTGAGGGATGGGATAAAAGGGACAAGCTATCCAGAGGGACAAGCTCAAGAAGGGAGCCCATGGGAATCTCATAAGGTTTAGACAAGTACAAGGTCCTGCACAAGGGTCCGGGCAACCTCCAGTATCAATACAGGCTGGGTTTTTGATCTGATGAACAGATCAAAAGCAGCCCTGCCAAAAAGCACTTGAGGGTGCTGGTGGAGGGGAGGATAGACATGGCAGTGTGAGCTTGGAGCCCAGAAAAGCAATTGCATCCAAAGCAGCATCTCCAGCAGGCAAGGGAGGGGATTCTGCCTATTCTTCTCTCATTACACCCCACCTGGAATGCTGTGTCCAGCTCTGAGATCCTCAGCGTGGGAAGGACACAGACCTAGTTTTGTTTCTAATTTAGATTTTTTTCTCAATTTCACATAGTGGTCAGTCAAACATTTTTTATGATCTTTGTGAGTCTATACTTTATTTCAGTGGTTAATAGCATTTTTTTTCATTTTATTTTCTCTTTTCATGTGATTAAGTCTTGATATAGTGAGTTTTGTGCCACTTCTCTTTTCCTCTCATATCACAGATTGAGACAATGGTAGAAGTTGTCAATAGTAGCAGATAATGTAATACCACATCTGATAAAGTTCTTTCCTATTTCTTTGTAGCTTTGTAGAATCTCCCTTCTCCTGGATAAAACCAGTGGGATTATTTATAAAGATAAAAAAATCACACTGTTTATAAAGAAGTAGAACTACATAGATTTATTTTATGCTTTTATTTTTATATAAAATTTGTGACAATATCAGATCCAACCACTTGCTGAACCCTGTTAGATATTGTATAACCAAACATGAATATATAGACATCTAAAGCATTTTTTTAAAATAGATAGTATGCTTGTTTTTATAAAGGTTTTATTGAAATCACAGAGGAGTTATTCTTGGCATAAATGCATGTAATTTACCCTTGTGTATCTAACTCTGGCACTAATTCAGACATAAGGAAAGTGCTGCTTAATTCTGTCCCGATGAATATCATAATGGTTTTTGCCATAACCATACAGAAAATGTTGCCTATTGTCTGCCTTATAGTGCAAACCCATCAGGTCCCCAGTACATCATGTCTTGTACCCAACAGAATATAGTTATGGCACCTGTCTTAGAAAAAGAAAAAGAATATGACGTGAATATGTTCCTTTATCATTCCTTAGTGGTTACACATCCAAAGTGCAAAAGCAATTAATTTCAGAGAACAATAAAAGAAAGTATGGAAAAATTTATTTTGACCACCAAAAAAATCCTGAAAGTGCTCCATGAGTAGGTTCTGTACAGTTCAGGAAAGAAAAGGGACATAGGCCTTCATCACTGATACAGGTGTCATACCTGCAGAAAGGTGCAGGTGATATGTGTGTCACCCATAGGCCACCTGATCAGCAAGAAAAAGTGGATGAGGCCTTCCAGAAAGTTTGCTTGTTACAGAACTGGGAAGAGTGGTTTTGAAACCAGAGGGTTGTTCTGCCCTCAAGAAAGACCTCTTCAGGCTAGAGAAATGAGCTGAAAGGGAAAATGTGAATTTCTGCAGCTGGGGAGGAACAACTCCATGCACCAGTATACATACTGGGAATCACCCAGCTGGAAAGCAGCTTTGCACTTGATGGACACCAAGCTGAATATCAGCTGGTATCATACCTTTGCAGTAAAGAAGTCTAAGGGTATCATGGGATATTTCAGGAGACATGTTGAGAAAGGTGATTCTTCATGTCTGCTTAGCACTGGTCAGGCCACACCCAGAGTGTTTCACAGTTTTGGGCTCCTCATTACACAAGAGTCTTGGACATACTGGAGAGAGTCTGGAAAAAGGCCACAAAGACTATGAGGGGACTGGAGAAAGACTGAGCGAATTGAGGCTGTTCAGCCTGGAGATGAGAAAGTTCAGGGGGAGCTCATTAATGTATTTAAATATCTGAGGGAAAGGTATAAAGAAGACCGAGCCAGCTTCTTTTCAATTTCTTTCCAATATGCTCAGCGGCAGGACCAGAGGTAATGGGTACACACTTGAACGCAGTAAGTTCTCTCTGAACATCAGCAAACACTTTTATAGTGTAAGGGTGACCAAGGCCTGGCAGAGATTGCCCAGGAAAATTGTGGAGTATCCATCCTTGGAGACATATAAGATTCAGATGGACATGGTCCAGGGCAACCAGCTCTGCTTGACCTGCTTTAGCAGGGAAGTTGTTTCAAATGACCTCCAGATACCCTTTTCCATTCTTGACCATTCTATGGTTTTCTGATTGCATGATCACTGCAAACAAGCATAAATCCTTCAGTGAGTCTATGAGCAATCAGAATCAAAACTACATCTTATTAATAAGACAAAAAAAAAATACTGAACAGATTGTAGTATTTGATAAGCCTGCCATTTATTTAGAATTACTGTATTACTTCAAGATGATAATATGACAAAAATAAAATGTGTAAAAATTATATACACTCACTCACCCTTTTAACTCTGTGAAATACATAATTTGTTAACTTCCCTTAAGTTTTGATTAATAATAGAGCTTCAAAAATATATTTTAGAGCTCTTTGATTTGAAGTGAAATCTGATGATAACATAAACTTTGCATTTAGAAGTACCGAATATTTAAATTAATGAAAAAAGTTATTTTATAAGCTATGAATGCAATATTTCCTTAATTTTATTTATGTTAACAAGACTATTATAACTGTCATGCTTTTTTTTTTTTGTTTCATATGGTCTTATTTATGGACTAGGAACACAGCATCCAAGGCATTTTGCAAACTTGCATCAAAAATCCCAGAGACCTTAAATTATTTTCCTTGTATTTGCTCTTCTTTGAAGTTCCATATTATGCCATTTTAGAAATATACATACTCAGGATTTTTTCATTAGTTATTTTTTGATTTAAACTCTGCAGAGAGTTTTGCTTCACCTTTCTTAGTTCACTGTTTTTTGGCTGACTTGTATTTTTATCTGCATCAAAGGGAGAGAAAAAGAAGAAATATGTTCCTACTGCTTCCATATAACTCATGCATAAGGAAAGGAAATACTTGAATAACAAGCATTCACAGCATCCTATTCTTCCACTGAATTGTTACTGATGCCTCCCCAAAGACTCTTTACTATGGTCTGATTTAAAATATACTTTGAAGCAGCTTCAAGCTTGTCTTGAACTAATTATCAAGTAACAACATATTACCACACCTGACAAGTTGCACCATTTCTAAGTAAACTAAGTCTCACTCTCCTGTTTTGTTTTGCATTTTGATGGTAAAACTAATCCTGACCTTAAGGTCAGGAATAAATCTATGTCTGACAGCTTGCTGAAGCAGCTTCTGGAAAGACACCTAGTCATTTATCATTTTCATAACTGATAAAAAACTCCTGTGAAACAATACCAATTAAAGGCAAGGAAATAAAATAGCGCAGTCAGAAAGCATTTTAGCATTTCAATGTAATTAAGAAATGAGGGGGGAAAGGTAAATACTAAGGGAAAATCTGAACCATTTGTCTGTACTTAGAGAAAGGTGAATTACCACCTTGTACAATGCAAAGATCAGTTTAGCACTGATGAGGTTCAGGTTAGCATGCCTATTGGTTTTAGTGGGGTTTCTACTTGAAGTAAGGCTTTACTAAGGAAGAATGAAGGTTGATAGCAACACACACCCAGTAAGGATTATATGAAAAAAACAACTTGTTCCTCACTCTCTCTGCTGTATGATCACATGCCTCATAGATTCTCCTTTTGGATAAATCCTACAGGATTTATCTTTTGGTGTTTTTAAGGAATATACTTTTTACTTTTCTTCCTGATGTTACTTTGTCTTCTGTTTGCAAATAGAAAAATAATTCTATCACCTATAAAGAAGCCCCTTTTTCTGTGAAGCTCCTTTTTCTGTTCACTTATTTGACATTATTTCATATTTGACTGACATAAGGTTTATTCACAGACTTTCAGGCGTGTGATTCTGACTACCAGATTTTTGGGGCACTAGTAATAATTGCAGGACAATTCAAAGCTGTGCTCCAATCAAACACATGAAAGTGTGTCTTTCATAGGTACTTCAGCAGTTTTATCATATCTGTAAAAGTCTGAGGCTAGATTTGATGCCGTTCAAGCACTCAAATTTATTTTAATCTTTACTTTTTCTTTCACAGTACATCATATACAGAAGTGTAAGGTGTCATTTAAACATTTGTCTCTCAAAACTTGTTCTTTATGAGGAGGTTACTATATTTCTCACTTAATTTTTCATTGTTTAAATTAATGGAACACAACATAAAAAGAGTATGAAAGTTTTAGAAGTTCCTAGCATGCTTAATGTGCTGAGTCAGACCATACTGATATAAGGGTAACAGAGCAGGGTGAAGAGATGGTCCCGATTACTTTCAACACAGGAGAATATCAGAAATTTTAATCAACATGAATGAAAATTCACTTTTTCTAGGCTTGTGCTTTCATTACTGGTGAAGAAATATTACCAGAAAGTAGAAAGAGTGTTGCTTTAGCTGTTTGCTTTAATAAAATGTGCCTTTGAGATTGTATTTCCCTAATTCTCACAGCTGGCATTAAAATGGATTTAGCTAGCTAGCTGGAGATTTAAAAGTATCCTTTCAAGTTCACCTTTAAGAAGCTATATTAGCTTTGCCTACTAGCCTGTTTAGTAATGCAGCATACAGCATACCTGGCTTTAGACAGGACTAGAGATCAAATCTAACCTCATAAATCTCCCAGTTCAT
Source organism: Lonchura striata (assembly GCF_050655825.1). Classification (NCBI taxonomy): domain Eukaryota; kingdom Metazoa; phylum Chordata; class Aves; order Passeriformes; family Estrildidae; genus Lonchura; species Lonchura striata. Next base: position 103,214,562 of record NC_140704.1, read on the forward strand.
GACTACAGGAAGCTGTCAAAAACTAGATGTTGTTTCATTCTCCAGGGGCTGCTGTACTGCTCTGGATCTCTCTTAAGTGCCCTCTAGTAGTTGATCACCAAAATGTGTAATAGCCTTGGGAAGGACTACACTACCCTTTTGACCCCAGAGGTAATATTTTGATAGGGCTTGACCTTAATAAGACTGCCAGCATAAAAGCCTAACAGAAAGAGCAAAGGAAAACCTTTTCTGAATAGCAAATAGCTGTAGAAAACATTTTCTGCACACTCCATAAATTATTACATTTACCTCTGGCAAGTACATTTAGAAAAAATCGTGTTCTGAATCACATTTCGGAGCACTCAGATTCAACACCAGTTTCTAACCTGAAAAGACTAGCTTTCAAACAAACGCTGGGCAAAATTCTATCACTTTCACTCAATTTAATCTTTATTTGACCAACAAATCCTATTGAATAATAACGTCTGGATTTCTCCCCCTTTCTCATTTAGTCTCTTACATTTATTCTACTGTTTAACTAATTTCATTCCAATTTAGGTCAAAGGATAAGGATTTCAGATGTCTTAGGATGACAGAGCGTAGAGTGGAAATCAGGGAGGAATCGGGAAAGGGGGTGTTGCATCATAATGAAAGAGAATAACCCTTGACAGTTTTTCTGACAAGATTCTGAATCAGTATTTGTAACCCTTGACCATTTTTAACCTCACTTGACCACTACAAATATAATTTGACAAATCACTTTCTTCTTCCAGTCCCTCTACAGCCATGTGTCACAGGTGATATATTTTTTCCTTTGAGCTTTACCACTAATACAGTTCCCTGCTGCACCTTGTTGGAAAATGGTGTCATTTGGGCCACTGGGTCTATAATGAGCTTAATTTCTGCAGGATGCCAGAGAAGTTAAATGGTTTACATAGTGTGAAGAAATAATTAAGCTGCCTAGAAGCTACCTGATGCATAGCAACATAATAGGCAAGAGGGAGACAGAAGCTTCAGAATGAGGTAGATTTGTTGTCCAGACAAGCAGTGTGGAGTGGCTGAAGTGATAATGAAGGGCATATTGACACATGATTTCACTGTAACAAAACTTTTTCAACTATCACGCTGCCATGCTGCTTCTTCAGTGCTGATTTTTTTTCAATATCACTGTTGTTTAAAAGCATTTGCATGTTTATAACTACATATTACTTCATGCAGATGTAGTTCAATTTCTTCTGTAAACTAAATGCAGATTTCACTTTAGATGGAAAAGTTCAAGAAAATTTCTCATGCTTTGTAACATGCTTCAGAGCCTTTGTCCTTGAAAGTCACTAAGCCACTTTCTGCAATTTCTCTTGCTGATTTAAGAGTAGTATTTTCTTCTTTCACTAAAAGCTATGATGCAAAAACCACAAAGATGAGCTCCCGTTACTTTGACAACTGTTAGCCTTCTTATGAGTAAGTTCCACATAAGTTTATATAACTGGTAGAAGACGAATCTAGATTTTGAAGAATTTCTAATTGTTAAAATCTCCAAAATTATTTTAGGAGGCTTAATATATTTTCTCCTCACTGGAAAAACAATACAGTGTTTAAATTGTTTACGGATTACATTAAAGCTCGTAAATGAATTCTGCTAATTTTCTAATGTTAAAGAATATTCAGACCATGTCATGCATATTTACATGTGACCCTTCAGATAAGAACTGTGTTTGTTCTGCTTATTGCTCATGAAAATTATAAGCAAAAGAATGGTGAAATGTCTGCATAATCCTTTTTGTGACTGAAGTGTAAATCTAGCTTTTCAGAATTTTTATTGATTCCGCTTCCATAATATGTGAGTGTTTCCCAGGCTAATTAGATTAGCATAGTAAGCTCCTAATGGAATCTTTAGCTCTGCTCACTCAGTCGTCTTGTGAAACTAATTGGAGAAGGTTTGTTTGTTTATGTTTTCTGGGAAAATGGTAGCTGTTATTTTGAATGTCATTCTAATTATGGTGGAAAAAAAATTGTCAGAATATATGGAGGTGTGGGCAGACTTTGAATTATTCTAGTCTTCCCTGAAAATTAATTGTACACCAAGATCTTTCTGCTATCCAATTGCCATAAATATATCTCCCTTGTACTATGGTCTGAGTTATCAACAGTGAAGATAGGATGATTCTTAATAAAGCCTCTGAAAGAGGAAGAAGATTTTGAAGTATTTTGGAAGCTAATTTCTATTCTAGAATAAGGCTTTGTTTTAACAGTGTCTTCAGACTAAGAAAACCATGCACAACTTCCCCTTTTTCATAATATTGACTGCATTCTAGAACATGGATCATTGTGCAGACATCCTCATCAGGGACAAAAAAAATTTTGGAAAACATTAAAGTAATGAAATAGGTTATTTATCAAATTTTTCAATAAGAAGGGAAAGTGATGAAACCTAGTTTCACACCTGTATGTGCACCTACACTCCCTACACAAGTGCTTCATTGTGAAATGTTCATCTGAGAAAAAATAGTTCTGACAGGTTCATTATGCACAGCAATCTGGATACTACCAAATGGAAGATTTGAGGCTGAGTTCTTCCTACTTTTTTTTTTCCTCATTAGATGTGCTAATTTAATTTTCTTATGCATATTTAATAAATATTTTATTGTCCATTATGGTCTTCTTGCTACACTTTCAAATCTAGAAAATAATGAAAGGACTTATAATTAATTCTGGAGAAAACTGGTTGACAGATAACGAAAAAGCCAAATGGGAATTGACAAAACTAGTACAAATACATAAAACTTATTACAAATACATTAAACAATACACAATTATATAAGACTTATTTTCATAGGGAATCACACAAAAAAACCCAAACTATTCCTACTCAAAGCTAATGCTATCTCATCATCCAAGCTTGATAACTACTGAAGCTCTGCATCTCTGATGAAAAGAGCTGCCACTTCCAGTGGAAGTATGTGACACTGCTTTGGAGAGAAGCACACACAGTCCCACACTGTGTGTGAGACACCTGCTCTTCACAGAAGAATTTTGCCTGAAATATACTGGCAATTTTGTACAGATAATTCTACAGCTAGAATCACTGACATATAGAACATAATCCATTTTAAAAATATATATTTTAAAGTGCTATGAATACTGTTCAAATGCAGATGAACAGCAAATGGAATAGCTTGCTGTTTCTCTAAAATCAGTCAGTAATAGGTGCTTATACCTATACAGCACATTTAGTGGTGACTAAGAAAATGGGTGTTATTATTTGATTTTACAGTTTAGAGAATTAAAACTCTCAGAAACTAAATGGGCTAAGTAATGACTATCTGAAGAGACACCAGGGAAGAGCTTGCATGTCCTCCTGGTCGCATTGTGTGTTCAGCAACACTGGGTGACTAAATTCTGTAATATCATCTGATCGTTTAGACTACTGAGGGAAAAAACTCTGCCCATTACCCCAGTAATCTTGTCTGGATGGACTTAACAAGAAAGAAGAAAAAATAGCCTCTCCCCTGTGGGAATAATCAGAATCAGCATCTGTGGTAGTTTTGACCACATCCAACCCACATCTAAAAAACATCTAAAATCATCAGTTCTTGCCACGCACCTGACCTCCTTAGAGCCCCATGGAGATGCCTCTGTCAGGTCTGAGAATAAGCTGATAAGCCAAAAAATAGCAAGAGAAACAAGAGAGAAGTAGCAAAGTCTATTCTGTGGGATGTGTCTTCGCATATGCTCAGGCATGTGTATGCCTGCATGTCTAGAGGTCGGTGTGTAAAACCTCACATGTGGATCTGAAGGGAACAAACATTGTGTAAGCCATCACTTGTCCTGATCAGTGATTCTTCCATGTTTCCATTATCCTTATCTGTCACTGTTGTGAATATTAATTTTATCTGTTATGTATTTAGATGTTGTGAGGGATTCCTTTTTCAGTTAGCATCTACAGAGCTACAGCATTGACTCATTTGTGTTGTATAAGGAGCTGAGATACTGTGGCTCATAAAAGTGCTAAGAAAACTCAACAGGTAGCAGGTCCCAAGGGCGAAAGAAGACTGAGGAAAATTTTTATGACTAGAAAATCACTGACAACCATATATGAGTCCAGAAGCAAATATTAACTTCAGGGTTATAACTGAGATTGGGAGAGTTATTTATAAGTATGTATCTATACTTCCATGTATGTCCGCGCCAATTTTTGCCTTTCCATCTATAAGAACCCTTAGAATTTAATATGGCATTTGCTATCTGAAATATTTGGCACTAAGATCTTCAGGGTGGCATATCTCTTGATGCCACCTTATGTCTATAAGAAACTTTAGACCTCCAAGTCAGATTTCTCCTTGTCATTACTACAACAAGAGAGGATGCTAGTTTGGGTTGTTTGGGGTTGTTGTTGTTGTTTGCTTTTGCTTTGTTTTTTTTTGTGTTATAGAAATAGGTCAAATTACAAACATTACTGATCTCTACAAATCTTCTTTCACTTGAAAATATACGAGGTTTTTTTATCTAATCAGAGCCATATAACTGTTAACCATAAGAAGTTGTTTTGAAATAATCTGTTTCAAGGAACTGAGAGTATTGAGACATTTTTCAGTTATGTGCTTTATACACATATTTTTAATATGATAAATTGTGATTAGTAAATTCCTCAGGTAATGATCAACCTTGAAGATTTCTCACTAGACCTGTCTGTGAAAGACTTTACTACAGATGGGGCTCTCTGAATCAAAAACATCTATTGCAAAAGCTACAGAAAAAAAATCTCATTAAACAAAAAAAGCCAAAAGTATTATATGAAGGGTCTCAGCAGCCTAGAAGCAAAGATGGTTCTTTTATCTCTCCTGGGATTTTGAGACAAATTAGGCAAATGATTATGTGATAATATGTATCAACAAGCAAGGGGGCATTAGGAAGAACTGAGATACTCAAAGAATGCAAATGTTTCTGAGCACAGCTAAAGAGAATTTTGCAAGCTTTATCATGTTTGCAAAAGGCAAAATTCAATATCAAGACATATGGAATAAAATTACACATGTAGTCATGGTGGCATATTATGAAGATATACTACCTATAAAGTGAGGTGAGACTGGGAGGTACCTAATGGCTTTAGCAGTCCTACAGAGTACCTAAATCATTACCCCTGGAAGGTGTTTATTTTTACAGAGCAAGAAGAGGTTGCATAGAGGTGTCTGAGGATGATAGAAAAACTTGCAGTAAGTGGAGAGGAAAGGATGTAATTACACATTCATCCACTGTATAATTTCAGTGTGTGTCAGCATCTTCGATGTTATGTGCAGCTCTGGTCTCTTCATCTCAAAAAGAATGTAGCAGAATAGGAAAAGGCTTAGAGACAGCAATGAAAAAAATAAAAATTGTGGAACAGCTCCTGAACAAGCAAAGATTGAATAGACTAAGTCTTGTCATCTAGGCAAAGAAATGACTGAGGTGTTGTATGATGGAGCTGTATAAATATTGTGATTGGCAGTGAGCCAGAAAAGAGAAAATAATTTTTCTTTCTGTCTTAGAAAAAGAATTTAAGGCCAAAATGAAACAAAAAAAAAAAGGCATTAAAAATATTCACACCATATATAGGTAGAAGTTTCACAACTAGCCACAGGATACTGTAGATGCCAGAAATTTGAGAAACAAAGAAAACTTGATCCTTTGGATCAGGAAAGCCAAGAGCTGTAGACTGCTGAGTAATTAAACAGGAAAATTATTTTTTTATATATCAGTCTTTCAGTTTTGTTCTTCTGTGGACAACTGGTGACGGTGAAAGCTGGAAACAGAACTCTGCATTTTTCTCACTGCCTCCATGCAGCCACTCTTACATGCTTGATTAGTTTGCACCCTTGCCTTTAGGTGATGAGACCTCACCTAAATGCAGAATTTCCTTCATCTAACAAATGCATCAAGCTAGGTAAAGATGCAGTCATTAATTACTTACCCTTCTGCTCTCCCCAGAAAGAGAAGTCCAATAATATTGGAAAATGCAGTTAAGTTTACTCATTTCTGACTTGACAATAAAATGATAATGTATAGTCCATAAAGATCAATGAGATGCCACAAACAATAAGATCATTTTAAAGGTATATAGAGCCAAATTTTACTTCACTCTACAGTCAGAATGATGCAGCAGAATGCAGCATGGAAAAAAAAAGCCTAGGGTTTTTTTCTATTATTACTTCACACACCACTAAATACATATTTATCAAAGGTTTTGTTTCCTAACCTCATGTTTTCTCTGCCAAGGATAAAGCATGCAGATGAAAAATATGTCATAGAAATTACAAATGGGTGTATAGGCTATGGGGAAATGATGTATGTAATGAATTAAATCTGCAGATTAGATAGAGAATACTAATGAGTTTAAACAATATCAGGCCAGGGTACTCAAATTCACCAGAATCACTGAGCCAGAGCAGGTTGTGTTCTCTCATTCTTTCTCTCTCTCTTTCTTCTTCCTCTGCAGCCTGAACAGATTAATTGCTGGTTCAGTGCAAGGTTAATAATCACTACCAACTGCCAGATTCACTTAAGAGTTTACAGAAGAGATATTAACAACACAGTGATATTGCAGAACTTGGATCTTCTGAGAAGTCATCTCTGCCAGAAAAAGAAAGAACTGAGACTCAGAGGGTTTTCACAAGCAGAAATAGGTATACCACAGCAATTTAGCTAGTTTACAAAAAAAAAAAAACAAAACAAAACAAAACAAAAAAACCCACAAAAACCAGCCAACCAAACAAAATAATATTAGTAATAACAAAAAAAAAAAAATTATGCCACTTCCTTGTCCTTACATAACTGAGAGCAAAAATAGGTTTAGAGAGAAAGGGGACTGGAAGGGTGACATACAGATTTAATTCTTTATTCTGAAATATTTTAGTGAAGTTATTAATATCCTGAAATATTTCCATTAAGGTATTAATATTGAGTGGCTAATTTTGTGAAGGTATATGAATTAGAAAAGTCATGGGATTCAAGCCACGGAAGTGTGCGTGTATGTGTCTGTGTGTTCAAATGGGGAACAGAAGAGTAAGGGCTATTATGGACTATTGAACAGAGAGGAAACATCCTAAAGAGTAGCACAGCAATAAATCAGGCATAAGATGCACTTTATAATAGAAAAAAAAAAATCTTAGGAAGTAATATAGCACATCCTTTAAAATAATTAATTTAGAATCTGACAATTCCAAGGATAACCTCCTGCAGTGATTAAGACATACCTGTGCTTCTTCCAGACACATATCAAGGAATCTGAAACAACTCTCTACAGGGGTAAACAAACAAACACATAAACCTTATTGTCTCATGGGTTCCTGTTTACAGAAACCACTGCTAGGGTGATGAAGGCTGGTACACCTTTGACTATAGCACCTTGATTGTCTGTCTGCAGTTTATTAAACGAAGAAGACAACATTCTTTACCCCATCCTGTAATTTCACATACCCACTTCCTTGACTTTCAGTGGGGAGGTGGCCACTTTACTGGCTCACTTGGGGAGAAAGTCATGTTGGTTCCTGCTGTGCCATTGCTCAGTGTTGCCTGCCTCGGCTGTTAGTGGCCATGGCTCCAGCACCAGTCTCTGCTCCTCTGTCCCATCTTCAGGAGGTTATCCTGTCTCTAGGAGCCTATCTTCAATCAGGAGCTTCATCTTTCTGAAACCAGATCTGCTTTTTGGGAACAGTCCATTTGGATACCCGTTCTTCAAGCCCCTGAAAGCCTGTCTTTTCACCTTAGTAGGCTAGGTGCAGAAGGGTAACATATGATGAGCCTTCAAATAGGCGATTCTGTCTTGTGCCTCTGTACGGTATAGCACTTTCTTTTTTTTTAAATCTGTCTGTTATCAAAATCTACCACCAGCCTGTCCTGGTCACAGAACTAGCAGGCTTTTGTCAGGAAATTCAAAAGTTCACTTTTTTTTGTTGGACTCCAGCACACATGCATTCAATTAGTAGTCACCTGTTAGCACTTATAATTTGTTGTGGTTTTTTTTCCTCTGAAGGCAAGTAGCACTATTCACATGAGGGAGACCAGGAAATACACATTATGTCCTACAGCAGCACTCCATGCTTACACACCACCACTGAAGACAGACCGTTTGCAGAAAACGCTCACCAACCCTTCTCTTATACTTTTATTTACTCACATTTTATCAAGACAACTTAAATCCTTCCTAAACTCATGCTCTTAGTTTCTTTAAGGAGAGAAAGCTTTACCAGTCTAAAAGCAGCCAGGTTTAGGCAGCTATAAGCTGAATAAAGCCCTTACTCTCATTCCAGCATAAAAGGGAACTGTGCTGCAAAAAGTTATCTCTTTAAATTACTTTAAAAGTACTCCTCAGCAATGCCTCAAGAGGCTTTATAGAGTCTCATTTCTCCCATACTTAGGACTATACCTAAAGGCAGCATTTAAGCCTGAATCAGGATTCAACTCAGAATTTAGTAAAAGGTACCTACTTGAAACATCTTTGACTGTCTCACAAGCAGAGTGACAAATACAGGTCTTTGTTCTTTTGCCTCATCACTGAGGCTTTCACTGACTGAAAGCCATCACTGAGTGACCAATGAGTCACTGTCTCAGTCAACATCACAGATTTTTTGTGCTTCAATTCCTTCTAACATTAGATGCAATGATGTGGAAAATAACTACCAAAAAAAAAAAATTAAAAGGTGACATTTTTCTTAAGTTATTTTCTTAAGTTTCTTCTAAAGCAGAATCTGGCTCAGAGAACAGGATCGTAACATTTGGCCTTTCAATGTTATGCTCTTCAATTCCTAATTTTTCAGCAAGGGATTTCTTTTTGCCCTAGAAATTTAAAATATAGTAAATGTGGAGATCAAATCATGCCATGTCCAGCTTCATAACTGTCTGCTGAAGTCTGATTCCAGAGAAATTATTTAATTTTTTTGCTGCTATATTAATATATTAATCAGAGAAAACAAATCAAAAAACGTAAAATTTTTCAAATTTATATTGTTTGACCATCTCCCTAGATAAGCATGCAACATACATGTATATAGCTTTACCTATTTGTTATTCAGTGACGTATTTTTATCAAACCACCATAGGCCACTATCCACAAGCAGTTAAAATACTTTCTGATAATCACCTCATCAAACACAGTTTCTTTCTGAGTTTCTAGCAGAATTTGCTTCCTAGATACAGTAGCTCTGAAACCTATACCTCATGAGAGTTGAGGTTTCATGAATGCAAAGCCATCGGTTGCTCCTACAGATACCATACCTCACTTTCCTCTGGGAAATACAGTCAGCCTTGACTGCTCTAATACAAACCAGAAGAAAATAGCAGATCTATCTTTGACATGTCACATGGGAAAAGACTGCTTTTCTGAAAAAACCTGCCTTTCTAACTCTGCTGTGTGACACATTGCTTCATTTCTATCCCTCTTTCAGTATAAAAGGGGGCATTTTGGAATTGTTCCAACAGGTGCTTTTTTGAGGCTGAAAATCCACTGTATCTCCATGAATAAGCAGTACCCATCTGTGGGGATGGACAAATAATACAAGCTTGCTTTTTCAATATTCAATGTCAATATTAAGCAGCAAAGGAAGCTGCTGTTCTTCTCTATTCTGATCAGAGTTAAACAGAAGTTTGGCACCAATTATTGAATTATTTCACAAAAAGTTAAGCATCCTACTGAGAAATCTAATTTAGGATTGAAATTGGCCTGGATCTCTACATGATCTATGGACACCACTAAACACCTTCAGCCCTCTAAGATTTTAACCAATTAAAAGATTAATCAGCACAAGCTGATTCATCTTTAATTGGTCATAGAGCATGCTTATTGTGGCTATGTTTCTTACTGAAGTATCTCAGGAGCATACAATTAAATCATAATTACAAAAAAATCAAGTCTGAATTCTATTTAAGCAGACACCTGACACTCATATAACTTTGGAATCTTTGACAAATTTTACCCTGTGATTTTTCTTTAGAAAATCCTTCCTCAGGATTTTTCATGTGACAGCAGATCTTGTCTTTTTATAATTTGCATTTCTTTATGAATACAATTAGCCTAAGAGATAAATCTGCAATTTCTTTCTTTTAAGTCTATTCTGTGTATTCTCGAGTTATAAATATCTATGTGAAAGACGCATTTACAGTGAGACCTGAATGAAATTAAGTTGAATTTCTAGAATGCTTGTCAAGGTAGCACTACTATCCTGTTCAATATATTTCCTTGGAAAGTAAATTTACATTTCCTAAGAAAACTGAAAAGATGAAAAATATTAAAAACCTATTTCCAATATATATTAAATAAAGACAGCAAGAAGAAATACTTGTTATACATTGTTTGTGTGTCTTGAATAATGCCTCATTTTTTCATATCTCAACCATTACTATTACATAACTTTTATTTACTGTTTTTGCAAATTTTTACTGGCAGAAATGCAAAGTTCAAAACTCAAAAAAGTTTTAACTTACATATTTCCTTTCTCTCTCCACATATTTGTAAAAATCACAAGGGAGTTAAACACCATTTTCTCTCTCATTTCATATCTTTTCTACCCAATGCTGGTGTTTAATACCTTGCATTTGCTCCAGGGTGAGTAAATGAACTATGATACATTGACTTGCAAAGACTTATTATGCCCAGAGCATGTAGAACTGTGTGAAGAAAAGGATACAAAGTTCTAAAATCATAATCCAATGCTATGATGTCATGCGGATTTCAGAATGCTTTCTCTATAACTTGTGGATTAATTTTTTTGTTTTATGAACAGTTTATCAGTAAAGTTAAAAAGACATGCTTCAATATAGATCTCTTTATATTTAAAATTATACATTAAGCATAAAGCAAAAAGAGCTTTTGTTCTGGAACCAATCATATTTGTTGCTTATATTGCTTTATTTTCTTATTCCTGAGTTTTTAATGTGTTGAATAGTGACGCTTTGAACACAATTGTTACAAAAAGTCATGAGTGCCTGCATTTACATGAGGAATTTGAACATAAACCAAGATACAATTTAGGCCTTGATTCTGCAAGCATTTATCCACAAGATGAATTAAGACATGTACATAAGACTGATTTGGCTGGCTGTTGACTTTACTGTAATCTCTTTGATTTTCCAAGCAATTTGCAAATTTCAGTCCCCAACACTGAAAACTGGGAATAGGACAGCCAGATGCAACATCAACCCATAAAAAGATGCACTTCATTTTTTATATTTTTGTACATATACATATACGTGTGTGTGTGCGCGTGTGTTTAAAATAAAGACCATTTGAGTTTTATCCTGATGAAACCTGAGCACCATAGATTGTCACAGGAAAATAATCAGTTATTTTCAAATCAGCTGGTGGTCTGGGTTTAGTAAATACCTCTTTTTTCTAATCGCTGCCATTGATCACTTATCTGACTGAGCAATCAATAATGAATGAAGAGAGATTTGTTAGGCTTTGATCAAGAAAGTGGAAAAAAACAGCCAACCAAACCTCAGCTGGTCAGGGAAAATGCTTATTTACCAATGATTGCAGTGAAAGTACTGTAAACACTTTCTTTAGTCATATTCTCAACAGGAAACTGAACTTCTGCTCTTGTTTTGAAGTAATTCTAATTTCCAAGTTCCAAAATATTATAACCAATAGCTGTTAAAATGTGAGAAAACTTAGAAACTTAGAGTTTCTATAATGGACCTCTTTGGTGGTGCCCTATTTGTACAGCTATGCCACTGTTGGAAAAAACCTGGAAGAGTCTGGTAGAATAGGGACTTCTAAATTCAGCTATCATACCCTCAAAAGTTTACTTTACATACTAATTCACTATGAGATTACTGTTAAAAATAAGATACCAGTTTTATTGTACAGCTTGGCTTTACATAGATGTGTTTACATGCCTCACTGATATTTAATAATTTAAAATATGGTCTGTAAAGTTAGACAAAAATATGGCACATCATTATTAGCAACAGTTTCGATTCTATTTAAAATGATCATAAAAATATCTTGCAAGCTCTCTCTTGTTTGAAGTTTTATGTGTTTGTATTTGTCACTGTCTTAGTCCTTCCTTGTTAACCCACCATATTAATCATTCAGTTTTTGTCAAGGATGAAGCCTGGTCTGCCACTTTTGAAGGTAATTTCCACCCAAATTACCTTTCTTTATGTGGAATTATGAGTGTGATCTTTTGTAGACAAATGGAATTGGCAGACTGTAGGCGGTGAGCAGCAGGCAAGAGACCCTGCTTCTACAACACATCTCCACAGAGTCAAGAGCACTCTGCATGTAGTTATAAATAATGCTGGTACAGCCTTGGAAAATATGCTCCATAGGTAGACAGCTTCAACAAGTGTGCTTAACACAGATTCTGCTAGGCATCACATGGTCTCTTGAACAAGGAAAAACAAAACAAAACAAATCAATATATCAAGGAACTTTATACTGTAAATTTCAGGTTCTCATTAACCTTTTCTGTTCCACCATGACAGAAAAAGGACACATTTAGCAAAAGGAAATGTCAATTCAATCTAAAATTAATCTGTTGCTGAAACCTAATTTAAGAACTCTGGCTCTCACTTAATCAAAACCCGTTTCTTTGAATGCATAGAGTCATAGAATAGTTTGGGTTTGAAAGTAACTTTTAGTCATCTAGTTCCATCCCTGCTGCCATGGATAGGAGCACCTTCCACTAGACCAGGTTTTCTAGAGTCCCATCCAGCCTGGTCTTAACCATCCAGCCTGGTCTTAAAACTTCCAGGGATGGTACATCTACAGCTTCTCTGGGCAAGCAGTTTCTCTGTACCAGTGTCTCACCACTCTCATGGTAAGGAATTTCATTTTTTTATATAATCTAAACCTCCTATCTTTCAGTTTAAAGCCATTCTCCCTCATACTACCACTACACACTCTTGTCAAAAGTCCTTTCCCAGCTTTTTATTTTGTCTCCTTTAGGTGCTGGAAGACTGCTATAAGGTGTTCCCAAACCTTCTATTCCCCATACTTGACAATCCCAACTCTCTCCGGCTGTATTCACAGGAGAGGTGCTCCAGCTGTCTGATCATCTTCTGTCTCTCCTCTGGATTCTGTCCACCTGGTCCATGCCCTTCATCTGTTGGGAGCCCCAGCGCTAGATGCATGTCTCAAGGTAGTGTGTCATGAGGGCAGAGTAGAGGGGCAGAATCACCTTCCTCAACCTGCTTTCGGCAGTTCTTTTGCTGCAGCCTAGAATACAATTGGTTTCTGGGCTTTGTGTACACATTGCCAGCTCCTGTTGAGTTTCTCATCAATCAACCCCTTCAAGTCCTTCTTCTCAGGGAGTCTGTCAATCCATTCTCCTCCCAGAATATACCTTTGCTTGGGATTTCCCCAACTAATGTGTTGGACCTTGGTCTTGGCTTTGTTGAACTCCAAGAGGTTCACACAGGCCCTCCTCTCAAGCCTGTCATGATCTCTGTGGATGACATCCCTCCACTCCAGCATGCTGGCAACACCACACAGCTTTGTTATCAGCAAATTTGCTGAGGATGCACTCTATCCCAGTGTCCATGTCACCAACAAATTTATTAAACTGTGCTAGTTCCAACATTAACCCTAGAGAAACAGGATTTGTCATTGACCTCCACTTAGACTTGGAATGCAACCTGTGAGTGTGACCATCCAGCCACTAAGTGGCTCATCTGTCACATCCATGTATCTCCAGATTGGAAACAAGGATATAATGTGCTTGAATAGAGGTATTTAAACTGATGCCTCAATGAAACTGGCTTACTGATTGGAGTGCCTAGAATTCTATCTCCAGGCTCTGGGCTTGTCCCACTGCCATTGGCATCCAAGTTGTAGGATTGGGATGGACTGAGGTTTCCCTCCTCCAGAAATTTTAAAGCCCTGTTCACGATCTGGCTAAGCACATTACTGAGGATGTTCTTCCCCTTCTCTTACAGACAGACCCTATCAGCCCTTAGAGGAGTAAGTTTCTCAAAGCAAGACTGTGGTCTAAGCAGCTGAATCCCTGGCTGTGGCACCATACAGGACCATAACAGTTTGTTGATTTCCCTGTACTTGCATACTCTGACTTTTCTTTACACATCAACATAATTTGAAAAACATGTTTTAAACTGAAGTGGTGGTGGGAGGTGTTTAGTGGGACCAAGAGGGGAAAGGACGGGTAAGAGTATATTTTCCATTTAACTTTGAACTAGTATGGTTTTATTACTTTAACTTAACTTTTTGGTTAATTATTCATCAAATAATGCAATACATATTTTAGTGTGTTTCGAGCAGAAATCTAGATTTCAAAATCACATTGAACCTTATATTCTGAATAATTATAAGTGCTTTCATCTGTGACACTTGAAAATGCTAATTTATTTAGAAGTTTCTGTTCAGAATTTATGTAGAACTAAGAACATCTAATAATAACCTGGTGGTTGGTAAATGAGCACTACTGTCCCAGTGACAAAACAACCGGATTTACTTGATAAAATAAAATTTAAAAAAATTAAGTTCAGCAATTCCTCCGTTGCCATCATCCACTCCTGAATGTGCTCCTGCAGAGTTTGTTATTGCAAAGCTTGGCAGATGTTGCTATACTGATTGCAAATTTCTTACTTATACCATGTAAAATGTACAATTTCAGGTCAGTTACTCAGATGTCAACTGAGCTAGATTTCTAAACATGTGCTTAACCTCAAAGTGACTTAGAACAATAAAATCGAGACTGCCATAAATAGCAACTAGAGGCGTAAAGGCACGTGAGTGAACTGGAGCCTTGGAAGGAGCCAGAATTCACCACAAGTAGCACAATATTTTAGGGCTTCTTAGGTGAATCTTGGCTGGGAGGCACATCTCCTGTGTAATTCTCCATAGGAATACAATTCTGCCTATGAATATGTACAAGCAAGTGATTAAACAGATTAGAGAAGCAAAACCAAACAACAGCCACTATTTCAACAATATTTGATGTCTGTGGATGGAGAATAGTCATTAAGTTGCTAATAAATAATGATCCAGTGATAACACACAGCTACACAATGTAAGGGAAAATGTACTATTCTTTGTTATATATATAGTTTCATCCACATGAATTTAGCACATTGTATTTCTCATCTATGATATATCTGTGATAAACAACCTTAGTACTGTCATCTGACAGAATTTTTTTTAAATTTATTTTTTTATTTACTTATTACCCTTCTGTAGCAGTTACTATGCTGGGACTTTTCTAAAAGATCACCATTCAAAATGACTAGAATGCAAGCAGTGTCTTCCATGTAATTGCAGTTTTCTAGCTCACTCTGTTAAATTTTTCAATTATATGTTTTCTTACTGCTATATTAAAAATGAGGCTCTTTCTTAGCACTAAATACTAAATGTTTGACATTTCTTTCATTTTGAATGAGGATGCATAGTTGACTTACTAGGCAACAATTTTTAGTCTATAAATATTTTTCATTCAAAAACATGAAAACCTTTGTCACAGTTTATTACCCTTTTGACAATACAGTGAAACATATTAAATGATAGTCCCTACATAAAATGCTCTGCAGTTTAGTGTAGTAAACTCTCCTGCTATGATGAAATTTCTAATGTCTCTGTACAAGCATGAGAAGAAGCTGATATTCCACCTCCTGACTTGCCACTATCATGCTATGTGTTTACACAAAAGTTTACAATATCTCCACAGCCTTTTAATAATAACACACTGTTATTTTTAAATAAATACACTAGCTGGTAAACCCACAATAAACATTCTGAATTAGCTTTTAGGTTTCAAAGCATATGCATGTGTGTTTATATGCTAAGTGTAAGAAGAGTAAATATAAGGATCTTTCCTTTATTATTCCTGTAAGTTATTCTTTGTGTATTTCTTTATATTTATTGCATACTATCATATTTTATTCTATTTTCTCTGCATTTTTTATGCTTAGACATAGAGGAATTAATAAACAACTACCAAACAGCAAAATAATGAATAGCACAGGATACATGGAATTTAGAATAATCTTGTAAAAGAACCATGCTATGCACATTGAACATATATTAAACATTTAACATAAAAACATAAATTTCAAAAGCTACAGGAAATCTTCTGTAAATATTATCAGCAAGTTAGTATATGGAGCCAGAAATTCAAATTTCATGAAGAAAATTATTCTCAGATATCTCCTGCAAGTCCTCATGATTTTCTTCCATTTCTCTTCCCAGCTATAATAGATTTGGCTTCCATCATTCATCCACAGTAAATGCAGTATTAGAAGATTGTCTGAGGTTAATGCTTCTCTTATTTAAAGCCTTTTACTCTGTTTTATTCGCTACATTCCCTTCAGAGCTCCATGAGTATGTGATAGTATCAGCTAACCATTTAAATGCTAGACATGAATACTTTAATTTTTTATGAATAATAATATTTCATTTAAGATAATAAAATATAAAAAATTTACATGTGCTATTAAATCTTTTAACACTGTTGCATTCATAAGCCTTATAGACTATTGGTATTCACTAAAAGCAACAAGCCTGGGATTATTCTCTGATCCTAAGACAAATGGCACAGACTAGCATCATCTGCAACACACAACATTCCCTATCGAGTCTCCACTGAACCCTATATATAATGTCCTTCGATCCCAGCATTTTCTTGTGTGTGTCCAATTCAAAACACATAAAATAAGTCAGTGGTTGTGTTGCATGGCTGCAGAACAATGTTTTCATAGCACTGAACAGAGAGGGTGAGTTATGTGTGATGAAGTATAACATCAAAGTGTCTGAGCAAGTAAAGTTTCCTGGGTAATGAAAGAACTTGGAGGAAAAATCACATATTTGTAGTGCTGGATGGTTCCCCTGAAAAATCTGCCATTTTCTTCTTTGGTACGAGTGTTGAGACTCAATCCTTTCTCAGCAATTTTATTTAAAACAAGCTTAAGGTACTAGGGGTTAAAACAAACATTCAATCAAAATAAAGGTTCTCAGAGAGCATCAACTTCTTCAACTCTACCCATCCAACCTAAAGTTACCCATCTTTCAAGAGAGCAAATTAGATGTAGAAAAGAGGAGAAAGAGAGAAATGCAAGAAATAGCTACATCCTTGGATCCTAGTGTGGTCTCAGATATCATAAAATCCAAGGACAGCAGAAATGTGACCATGTGCATCTTAGGACAATGGGTTTTGTGGGCTCTGGCCTCCTGTGACCAACCACACCCAGGCTGGAGTTTCCAGTCATCCCACTCTGGGGCTCAGATGGGGCAAAATCCTGTGGAGTTTGATTGTCAGAACCCTGGGGAGACCCACAACACTTGCAATAATGTTTAGTAATACTAAAAATTTCAAGTTTTATCTAGGAAAAAGATTCACACTTCTTTGTTCCACTGTCATTTTGGAAATGGAACGCTAGCTTTTCTCTTTGGTATTGTGGAGATCTTTGCACACAGCAGATTCAAACCAAATTATCTCAGAGTGTGCAGGTGATATTCCTGAAGCAGTCTGTAAATAGAAGTTCTCATACAGCTTCCAAAGTGTTTTACAGAGACGTGGAAAAGTTCAGAAGACATGTAGTGTCTTATAAACCCATTCTATTTCCTATCCATGATCTACTGCTACAATATTTTTCTTCTTTTTTAGTTTTTCTTCCAAGTGTCTTCTGTGTCATTCTCTGGTGTATCCTTGGAAGAGCACTGGGACCAGCTACCCCACTGAGAGCATCACTCTGATCCTCTGCAAAGAATTTAAAGGAAAATTATCTAAAGATCTGTGAAAGAGTTTGTCTCCAGATGGGATCAAACTCCAAAAAAGTTTATAAAATCCCAATTTACTATACTTACTTTAAGTGTACCTTCTGCAGTATTAGAAATCAAACTTCTTGGGGAAGTATTGCAAGGTTGGCAAGGATAATTTCCCATCGATAAATGATTTGGAAGAAGTTTAATACAGTATGAAGTAAACTTATGGAGCCGAATTAGTAAATCTCTCTTTCTTCATCTTGGATATTTTAGTGCAGCTTTTTTGTAGACATGACTCCAAATTAAGACTGACAAGAAACATTGGTGATTATAACTGGTGTTTTAATGTGTAATGGAGTCTTTGCACAGTGCATTCATTACAGCTTTTTCAAGGTCACCTTGAAAATTCATGCTTTTTGTTTGTAATTATTCAGATCACAATGACTACCATGCATATGCAACTAGAATTACTGGGAATAGAAGTTACATGCACATAATAAGAAGGAAGATGGCTGAAATGAGAATGAGGTCTTAGTCTGCACGTATACTGAGAATTACAGGTGTATCTTTGGACTGTTCCTTAAGTATTTCAAAGCATTTTGCACTTAAATAATTTAATTAACAATCCATTAAAACTAATATTACTATTCCTATTTGCTTGTATATAAAGAACATAAGTTCTACAGGAAGAGTGTCTTTTTTTTTCTCTGCAGCATTCCACTGGCCCTTCCTTTTCTGATCTGCCCAGTGGTGGGAGTCCCCAGAGTGTTTTTATATAGCCCAAGACCCAGCTATCCAGAGGTGTCCATTTCATTCCTACAACTTTGAATAGGATGTGTTCAAGCAGTTGCTTCATTTCTTACCATTTGCCATCATGGGACACTTTGTACAAAAGCTTACCCTAAGTTACCCTAAGTTACCCAGATATGTCTCTCCAGGTCTGGCATCTTCCTATTGTTGCCTCTGTGCTTTTCCCACAGTTTTCACAGTGGAATCTTGCCCAGTGTGCTAATTCCAAGCCTTTCACCTCCATGTAGGCCTGAAATTAATGCCTCCCTGTTTGCCATCTGTGCCTGTCATGGTAGTTTTTGAGACATTTTAGATGCATGCTTTAAGTCCTGACATATACAAATTCTTCCTAGAGTGACATCTGTCTTTAAAATATGAGGAAAAAAGATCCAACTTTCATGAGATCATTGCATTTTGATAGTGCTAATGTTTCTAAATCAATTTCCATATTTTCAGCTATTTATTTGGAAGATCAGGTAGTGTAATAATGTCACAAGAGTTTTGTAAATTGAAACTCCAAAAGGAATGCAAAGTAGTTAAGCTGTCAAAATTCCCAAACAAACCCAGACCTCACCATCATGATGTATTCCAGAAAAGGGGGGTAAAATCTTAAAAAAAATATGCATAGGATCCCCAAAATTCCATCCAAAATCAAGAGATTCATCAATTCAATATTTCTATCAACTGAACTGATTAGACAATTTATAAAAAGAAGCTAATAGCAAACCAATAAATTTTGCTCTGGGATCAGCTAGGCTAAACAGAAGCTCATCCACAGCAAATACACTACATAACAGATGTTAGATGTACATGTCAGAAAAAAAAAAAGTCCTATCAAAAAGTCCTTATGCAATCTCTAGAGTTTGTGGAAAGTTGTAATAAAATCCATTATCCACATATTTCATTCTTCACCTTTCTTATTTCCCTACATATCGTTTCCAGGTTTCCCTCACCGGCGTCCCTCTTCCTACCCAAAGACAAATCTGTAGCACTATTAACTGTCAGTTTTTCCTCTTTTGGTAAACTTATATCTAGCCATGAAAGTAGCAGTCTATATACACTTTCTGTTTCTGTTCATACATGTGCATTTACTTATGACCAAGACCATTTAATAAAACATAGTGTTTTTATATTTACTGAAAATAACTGTTTTAATAAGTAATTGCTCAGTAATATTTTTTATTCTGATTCAAACCTAGTATTTCTCTAAGAGCTTTTTTAGTTCATTTTTATTCTATTTCTGGTGCATTCTCTTTCAGGAGTTCCAAATGGGCATTGTTGAGGAGAAGTTTATTTGTCTGGTATCCTCATCATTTTTTACTGCTTTTGGAGCAGCAGATGGTGATTAGATAATTCTACAGGGCTACAAATTGTAACTAAGTTGACCTGAGGTATAAATATCAGTGTTTAAAATCACGTTTGAGCTGTCCACTCTTCCTAAATGTTTCAACAGCCAGAGTTTTCACAATATGCAATGGGTTGTTGATCATTTATTCTTCTTAATCCCAATCAATAAAGTCATTGAGCAATGGCCTTTGAAAATTGCTTTTCCAATGTTTATTTCATATTCAGACTAATAATCATCTGTTCATACAATTTTCAGTGTTTATCTGTAACATTGCCCTCGTAAAAATGATCTTATTGTCAGCTAATATTTATAATGCTTGTCCCATTTTAGTTTTTGCTCAGTATAGAACCTTTCCAGATTTTTGATAAATTTGGCCATGAGATTTATTTGCTAATAATTTTAATATACTATGTCTTGGCTTTTCTATGTAGTTACACAGTTATATTCAGATTAATTAAACATAGTTGTAAGATTCCTATTTGTATTTAAATATATGTATTTTTATATTTGTTCACTTATTATTTCAAAGCGCATTTCTTGGACTCATTTTAAAAACAAATACTTTAAAGAACGCTGTTCCATTTTGCCATTACTTTTGCCATCACCTGACAAAAATTCTGAGAGAGGAACAGCATTAAGCAGCATTTTTAGTGATAATTTCCATATTGGTTATATTGATGGTTAAGAAAGTGATTTTTTGTGGGAGATCCCTTACTCACAGTGCCAGGCTGCAAGGCTTTATATGTTCCTAATGTCATTCCATATAGCTGTGATTGCTACATGGGATCTGGCACTGCATGACATGGAAAAAAACCAATAACCAAAACTTAAATACTGTAATGATTAAGGCAATAGTTACACCTTACATTACACACTTTGACTTCAATGGTACATGCTCCACTTATGTTCAATTTACATGTCATCCTCTTATGGCATTCCCTTGTCTCTTTTCAGCTACTTGTATTTGGGGCTTTCAGGTCTTCCCACAGATAAAAGGAGTTTTTTCCATTACCTTAATGTCTGAAATGTCACTGCATTGGAAATTACTTTAAGAAAATTCAGTCCAGACTTTTCCTTTTATAAACAACTCTTTCAAAAGACTGGGAAGCTTTTGAAATTAAGAAAATAAATAAGTGTGTTGGAACTCAAAATGTCTCTCAGACATTCTTAGAGGTTCCAGGCCTTGGTCAGAAGCATTTTTAGACCCTGACAGGCAGCTAGAAACAGCTGTGATTTTGAGTTTGAGTCATGGAATGAGTTACCAACTTTGGAGGTGGAACAAGCAGTCACAAAAGGCTAGATAGTATAGTAAAATTAGTTACAAAACAGAGGGAAATTTTTTTTAGTATGGTTTTAGCACTTGTACAGGGGAGTTCTTACTTTGTACATGGGGGTCAGAAGTTCTAAGATGGAGGAAAGTGGGCTGATCCTGTTCTTCCTCCTTCTTCTTCCTTACCTCCATGTTCTTGGTGATGTTGGCACTCACAGATTGGTTTAGAGTAGAAAAGCACTTTGTAATATAGGTAGTAGGTATTGGGGGAGAACTATAAACATGTAATATGTAATATATCATATAAAAGATAGCAGCAGCCCTGAGCGGGGAGGGAGAAGAAGCAGACACCAGACAGTGAGGGTGTCAGGGTGTGTGTGTGTCTCTGCCTGGGCTGCTGACCAAGCAGCCACAGCCCGAGAAGACAATCTTTTAGATAACTGACAATAAACTGCCTTGAGACTGAACAACAAGAGCCTGCAGAGTTTTTCTTTGGAAGCACGGGTTGAAGGAGGAATTTCACCACCACATGGGACCCCAGAGCAAGCCTGGGGATCCCACAAAGTGAATGAAAAGAAGATGCTCAACTTTTATTTTTATTTTACAGTAGAGCAAAATTAAAACAACTAAAGAAGACAGACCAAAGGTTTCTGCACCTCACTTCAACCCTGCAGTTGTCTGCTTAAACTAGAGTACCCCTGCTCTTCACTGTCACAACTGTAGGACCCATCACTTCCCCTTGGCTATTTATATAGTTTATTAACCTTCCTTTCCCAAATATGTTCAGCAGCTCTCCAGGCAGCCTATCTCACCTGTTGACCACAAAATAACACCACATATTCATGAAAAATACACTGCTGCATTTGGGGACTTTAAAATTACAGTAAAATAAGCTAAAATTAAAAGTGGAAAGGATTTAGCTGAGCCTTGCAAAAAAATTCCTACAGTAAAATCCTTTATGCTTGGTGAGGGTTGCTAGGGAAAGCAGTAATGTGACACAATAAACAACAAAACAAAACACTAATAAGTGCGCAATGAACTACAAAGCTGTGTTGGCAGAAAAATAGACAAAGGGTTCATTTTTTCAAAATGCATAATGAATGAGCAGGATCATTCCCATTTTCAGATATAACATCAGAATCTTGGGCTTAATCTCCTGGTAAATTATTGAGGTTACAACAATCAAATCAAGTCAGCATTCCTTAAGATAAGCTAAAATGACAAATTAGTCTTTTTTTTCTTTCAGCATCTGTGATAGCATTAATCATGTAACTGTGGCTTATTTATGATCCTTTCTTTGATCTTCACAATGCATATCTACTGGGAGAGTTGAAAGCAATAAAGATAATTTTGATGTATTTTTGGAAGGTGTACTATTTTTATGTGAAAATGTAAAAAAAAACCTACAAAAGCATAGTGATATAATGTATGACTAATACTGAAAAAATACAATCCTTGCTTCCTTCCTAGGTAAGGGATTAGTTCAGAATTATCATTCAGGAACTTCTTAAGATTAGAGAGAGGTACTTAACATAATAAAAAACAGAAAATAGCAATATTACTAGAAATTACCATGTAATGAAGGGAGAAAAGAAAAAAGGAATAGAAAAACAAGAACATTGCATCATTTCCTAATTTAATAATAAAACACTAAAGTATAAAACTGTAGCTCACAAAGCACTAAATTTCTACAACAAAAAAAGGCTAAAATTATTCAGTGATTGAGTCTCAATGATTCTATAAAATGAAGTAAGGGCTTTGTTTAGTACACCAAACTGAAATTTCAGAAGTCTTTTTCCCAAGTCATAGAATACACACCGGGATAGTGAGTAGAAGGGATTTTCTTAATATCTATAATAAAGAAGGGAAACCTAAATTATAATCATTGTTCTGCTTCAGCGTCCCAAGCTGACTACAGAAAGGAAATGTACACAGTTACATTTCCGTCAATGATTCTCATTCTCTCTCTCTGTGGAAAATATTTTTAATTATTCATAAAAAAACTTCATCTGTAGGGGAAAAGATGGAAGATGGGGGGTTTTCTTACAACATTTCATTTTTGTATTTTAAAAGGAGGAAATATAGTGCTAAGCTTAAGTTTTTCAGTATTTCTGTAGCCAAGATTATAGCTACGATTATGCGTGTATATTCTCAGAGACTCAATTTACAAAGTAATGTAATCCAAGGTAATTTAATATATCTCAAAATAATGCATGATTTACTACCCCTAATGAATGCAGTACTCCAAGTCTTCTTCCATCTGGACATGTGTTATTCTTCAGTACTTTTGAGAACAATTTGGAGTTTTACTTTGATAACATGTGATATTCCATATAATTTTTAAAGAGATTTTTCATTTTGAAGAGCCCTTGATTAATGTCTTTGTTTGCCCAATTCCTTTTGCTGGCTCTTAATTGTTTCTTGTATTAACAGTTTTAATGAATTTAGAGCCAAAGTTTATTAAAAAGTAAATCTTTAATTCCACAGTAAAAGTTGTTGGACTCAGGGTTTTTCTAATCCCTTTAGCTGCTCAATTCCCAGGATTCATGGTTGACAGCAATTTTTTGGTCCTATTTCCTATGAGAAAATTCAAATTTCCCTCATTATGCCTAGCTAGGACCTTGAGTAAAGTGATAATAAAATATTTCACTGCTTATAGAACATTTCACACATCCAAAGCTTTAGGGAAATAGTAACTAATTAAATGAGTTGGACCTTCTTGTTGTTAACGCTGTTCACAGAGCATGCTCATTTCTGTCATAATTGGTCTTCCAGTGCTAATATAAAAATGTCATTCAATGCATTCTTTTGACACAACATTTCTTGATATAGATATGGTTGAGAAAGCCTTGAAGTTGACAGACTAAGGGAAAACTTAGGAAACCAGGAGTCTATTTCAAGAAGCTGTATCTAGTAATCTTACATTAGTTGTGGTTACAAAGGATACAAGAGTCTTGTACAGACATCTTAATAGGATCATAACAAAATACCCTGGTTTCAGCTGGGGTAGAGTTAATTTCTCAGTAGTTTTGCAGAGCTGTGTTTTGGATTCAGAATTAGAATGCTGTTGATAACACTCTGATGTTTTGGTTTTTTGCTAAGTTCTGTTTTGGCTAAGTCCAGGACTTCATAAATTCTTCTGCTCTGCCAGTGAAGAGGAACACAAAAGAAACTGGGAAGGAGCATATCTGGGACATGTGACCCAAACTGACCAAAAAGATATTACATACCATAGAACCTCATGCCCAGCATTTAAACTATGGGGACACATCCAGAAGGGGGACTGATCTGGACTTGGGAAGGAGGGTCTGGCATCGGGCACCATGTGGTAAGAGGTTGTAGTGCCTCACTTATTTTTTACTTCATTACCATAATTTTTATAATTTACTATTATTACCATACTTTAGTTTTGCTTATTAAACTGTTCTTACCTCAAAATCTCCAAGTTTTACTGATCCTCCCCCCAGTTCCAGTGGATTTGGTGGGAAGAAGTGGGTTGAGTAAGCAGCTGTGTGGTGCTTAATTTCCTGCTGGGTTTAAACTATCACTCAAAGATAGCAGCAAATAACATCCAAAGTATTTGCTGAAAATTTTGAAATCATTTTTTTTTCCCTATGAAATATCTACCTTGGAACTATCCTTAGTCAAACAAACAGTATGGTTTACAGGCTTGCTGGTAATTTACCATGCTGCTGAGAATAGTTGAAATGAAATGAACCTGACAAATTTCTCTCTTTTATATAAATTATTATCAATTCTTATTTATATCACATGACATTTTTTTTTCTTTTTTATTTCTTTTTTTTTTGTTTGTTTTGTTTTTAAGTAGAGTTTTGTCTTCACTCTGTCTATCCATGAGCTCTGGAAGACTATGTCCTAAGAGTCTATTTCTTCTACTATTCTTTTTGGGATGCTGAGACTGCACCTTCTCCAGCCTGATTCTGGTCTTGGCAGGCATAACTGAGCTACAAATATCCTAAGGTGGTTTGATGATGGGGAAAATAAAGTAGCTGAGTATCCATATTTAGCACAGTATCATGGGGGAAAGGGAAAAAAAAATAATTTCTTCTTATCATCTGTATTTGGCCACTTCAGAAAGCGTAGAGCACAGCATGAAATCTAGGCAGATCTGCAATACATTGAATACATCAGAGTTTTAAAACAGAGACAGAAATCAGCAGTTAAGATAATTGAACTATAGAAAGAGACAACAAAAATTTTAGTTAACCATAAAGTTACCATAGGATGTAGAAAGCACATTAATCTCTGCTTATTTTCTTGTAGACATTCTAATATCAGAACATCTCCTTCATGGTACACCCTTTGCTTACTCTTCAGACTGAGAATCCAAATACAACTGACTGCAAAAAATAGTTGTGAATCAGGTATTAAGGATGTTGATGGGATTAATTGCACCCCATATTTATTATCTGTTAGGTTTTTATCTATTATACATAGGTGTAATTAATCCCATTTCAAATAAAAGGATCACTACAGTCTTGACATATTAAAAAGCCGATTGTCCTAGTTGGAGCTAAAATGAATAATTCAGTTTTAGGGGTAAAGCACATGTGGCTATTATCTCAGAGTTCTGCCCAAACAGAGAGCCCAAAAACCAAGGTATTGTTTTGGAATACAAAAGAATAAAGAATTATTTTAAGAAAATTATAATGTATTTCACTAATGAGACACCTGGAGACTTATTTTCATTTGGGCTTCAATTATCAAGTACCTTCCAAATGCCTTCACAAACCTGAGGGATTTAAGGATCTGGATGCGGGTTCCACATTGGCATGTGATACTATTAGTGCCATTACACATTTGGATCAATATATATCAAACACTAGCAAAAGAAATAAAGTGGAAAAAATTACTGTGCTTCTGCATTTGCATAAGGAAAGGAAAAGGAGAATACAGATAATACATGAAAGCATATAAAAGGATGTTAAAATAGCAAAGTGAAGCTCATGAAATGGTTGCAAATTATTTTGTACACTTTTGTTGCTATGCATAAAAAGACATAAATTGTTACATTGAACCACTTCATTTTAAAATTATCAGCAAATGCTCAGAGTGGAAAATAACAACCTTACTAACAGAGATGGCAAATTTATAAGTCACTGTTGTTGAGGAAATCTTTGGACAACACACTTATAAGCATAATTATATTAACTACAACAGATCCACCTGTAGGTAGAATGATTGGACAACTACATATACATAATACTATTTTTTCAATCAAATATTGCTTCTACAATAACAAATATAGTTGTCTTTTAAATTGTCTAGCCAAACTGATTTCAAGTTGACTTTTCAAAACAAAACAAAACAAAAAAAAAAAAAAGAGAAAAAGAAAAGGCATTAAATTAAAAACAATAGAAATTAAACCACTATTAATGAAATGAAGGGTTTCCTGATAACATGAAAATCCTAAATATCATTTGAAGACATCTAAAAATAGATAAACTTTTGTCTGAGAAGAATGAGTCTTCCAAAGTTTCATGACACATCCAATTTTATGATTTTAACCAAAAGTATTTTTATTGTATTTTTAAACTACTTTTCTTTGTGAATTAATATTTTGGTTATTAACCAGGGACATGAGCATGAAAATGAAAATGTAATTATAGAGAACCAAGAAAAAATTATTTTCTTTCACACGGGATAGAAGTGTTCCAATTCTCTGGCTGGTATAGTCACATTATTCTCAGACTACTAAACTATACTTAAAAATAGAAAAACTACTGTGAAATTGAATTAAAATTGTATAGCTGTTTCAGCAGGCATTGAATTGCTAGCACAAAATTTCTACAGAAGTAAAAGTGTAGTAAAGAAAAACAATGGAGAACTTGTTCAAGAGATAGTAATGTTTTATTTGCAGAATTGATGCTTAAGGTTAGAAAATAAAACTGACTGATATTTTTAGGTCATTCAGAATTAAGGTCAGACATGACATAATTGCAACCTAATTCAAAAACTTATATCCATAGTTAGCAGATCTTATTAACAATTAGATAATTTCATCAGGTTCTTACATGCTGTTTAAACATTTGGCAAGAAACAATATTATTGGATATAGATGATCTATTTCATCATTCATATTCAAATTGCTGACAAATCTGCATCTTAACATGAGCAGTATTTGTCATTCTTTGATTCTTTATGTGATTCATAAGATCCTCATCTTCAAGCAGGAAAAATATTGAGAGATATGACCTTTCTTTAAAGCAGGTCAGCAGGTATAATTCTTCCTTGTTTAAACACTTCCAAAGAAAGGACATAATAGAAAGGCAGACTGTGAGTCAGAGGCACAGACTGCCTTGCCATTATTCAGAAACAACAAAATAGGATTTAAAAAGTGACAATGTCTTATGTTATAATGTAGGACTCCAGCAGCCACCAGACTAATGAAAGCAGCTATCCAGCCTTCAGTGGTCCATCTGCACACTTGCCACCAGTCTTGTGAGATTCTTATACCAATCAGGCATTACGTGTAAGTCTGTTCTGAAATATTTCTCCTCTTTCTGATCTCTGTTTATCCTATTTCCCAAAAGAAATGGCAAGTCCACACTCACTGAGTGTAATCCAGTGGTAGAAAACTTCTTACTTTAACATATGAAGTAACTGCCCTTGCATTATAAGTTATTAGTTATCGCGAATTTTGCTTTTGTAGGTGTAAGTCATAAAGGCCAAACTGTCCTATCTACTCTGCACACTGATACTGGGCTTTGGCAGTTCTTTCCAAGAGGTCCTCTTGAAACATTCCTCATCCTGGCCTCAGCCACATGTCCCCTGACTATCAAAAAGCTTCAGCATTTCCCTCCCTCTAACTCAAGGAAGTGTTTGCAGCCAACTGTGAGACCAAGACATCTGAGACACCCTATGTGTCCAGATGGCTCGCCAGTCAGACAGCTGATGTACTCAGCACATGGCCCCCTCCCTTCTCTTTCTTATTTCTTTTCCATAATTCTATTGCAAAATAAAGCAAGAGCAAATAGTAAGAAAAACAAAACAAACAAAATTCATTATCCCCCAAAACTGGGACTTTTTCTCCTTTTTTTTTTCAAACCTCCAACTCAGATTCAGAGCTGCAATGTAGAAAATTGCATAAAAAATAAACTCGTTTTTGCTGCTCTCTTACAGATACTCCCTCCTGACACAGTTTCTGCTCAGCACTAAGATCACCAGAAATGCCACCATACAAAAAAATACAAAGGCAGCAAGCTAATTTAGACATTTGGATATAATGAGATCTGGAATCAAGGTGACAATATTGAGAGTAATATGCTTTAGTTACATTGGCAGTATCTAATATGAATGTTTATTATTTCCTAGCAGGAATATGTCTATCATTTGAAGAAATGTATCTTTCAAGAAAAAAGATCCTTCAGAGTCATATATACCTAGTTAAAAAAACATATCCATAAAGGATTACATTGAATTATTTACAGTGGGCAGCAAATATAATAGTTAATTCTGATTAATTTTTCAATAATAAATAAACAGTACTAGATGATTTTCAAATACTGATAAAAATCAGCAATTTCACAGAATCAATTCTAGTTCTTACATCAATGTTGCAGAAATTGGTAATATATGAATAAAGGAAATATTACAGATATTCTCAGTTATATATATATATATATATACACACACACACACATATATATAATGCAATCTCCTATAGGAATTCATCTACTGTGTCAAAAATGTTTCTGTTCACACCATGAATACCATTCTTGCCCCCTGGGTTTACATTAGTGTTTGATTTATTTATATTTTTTTGTCTCTTTTAAATGCAGTGATTGAATCAGCTATTGAGACATTTCACAAAAAACAAATCACTTTTTGACTTTTTTAAAAGAAGTGAGCAGTCAGGAAATTGCCAGAGAAAAAGAGCACTCACTAGAGGATCTATGTTGGTCATGGGATAATTTCAATATAAATACAATTCCAGTTTCAAAGACATTAACAGCAAAGAGCTGTCTCATCAAACAATGCTAATCATCACATAAACTGAAAGCAGTCAAACAGCCTCTGGCTTGTGAAATGATACACATATACAGTTGTAGGAACATTTGGAGTAACAGCAACACATTTTAGAGGCAATTATTTTGAAGTTAGGAGTGAATGGCATCATGCCTTGTCACAAACATCAGTGGCAGCAATTCAAGATGCAGTTCAGAATAACTAATACAAATTTTGAACATCAGCTACATCCTTGTGACAAAGCTGAGTTATTCAAGTCATATAGCTGCATTCAAACCACAGCAATGTCTCAGGAACAAAGTTTTAATGCCAAGGTAAATGATGAATGTAGCTTTAGTAATATGACCAACAAACCTCAACCAACCCACAAATGCCTCCTGGATAACACTGTCCCTATTCCTCAAAATCTGCTTCAGTTAAACATGTAGTTTATATCTCTTTCTGTCCCAGGAACCACAGATATCAATAACAAATCTGTGTGATGGATTTTAAAGTGAAAGAAAGGATGCCTAAAGAAAGAACCTGGCTACTGCCCCTCATTTAACCTTTCTTAATTTGAAGCAGAGCAGCCTGTTTGTGAGGCACCACCCATGTTCAGATGAATAAGCTATTTTTGGTTTCCTCAGCTAAAGTTCTCCTGCATTCACTATAGGACAGGAGTAGTCATTACTGGTTAAATCAATGTTTCTCCGTCCAGCTTTCTATCAATCTGCACCCCAAAGAAAAAGTAAAAATCTTGAGAATACTTTGCTGGTATTTCACAGCAAAATTCGTGTGGCTATTTCCTGACAAATTGGGATACAACGCTGCAGAAGAAAGATATTGTAAACTACGACAAAGGGAAAAGTGACATCTCTGGCCAGCTGTTGTGCAACTGCAGTTAGCACAGCACAGTGACCAAGAAAACCAGTCTGTTAAGCAGACTTTGCTGGCTCAGCCACAGTACAATGACTATGTGGTCTCTGGGCCGTAAGGGTGCATGATAATGGCTTTCTGCATTAACAGAGCTTTCTGATAACTATCAAAAAACCCAAACCAAACTGGAAAAGATACCTCAACCTCTTTGTTTTATGTCGTGCAAATATGGTTAGACACTTGGCATCCACACAGATGGCTGCAACCCATAATTTCACGTGAGATACTGCAACTTATTTTGTCAAGAAACAATGTTTAGTGATTTTCAGCACAGGATACTGCATCTATGAAGGAGCACTAGTTTCTCATTTTCCACCCTTTAACACTGACTGTTTAGTATTTATTTAGCTCAGAAATAGCCTTAGGACTTGTGTCCCTGACCTGACACATATGTGACAGACTATCATACAGTAGGTTTTGACCTTTATAGGAAAAATACATTTACATCAATTTCTAATTCCTTTAAAGACATGATCACGATCTGCAATTAAAATGGATTGCATAAAAAAAAAATAGAAAGTACCAAGGGTATCATCTTTCAATAACTAGAAATACTTTAGGTAGAACCACATTATTTTGGTGTGAAAATGTCAAAATGGCCTCTGGAAACCAGTCAGGGTTCTCATTGTCAATGAAAGCAAATGACATACAAGGATATAGGCAGACTGACATGTTTCTTGCTTCAGATTCAGGAGACCACTTTGAAGTAGCTGCAGGTTAATTTCCAGGAGTACAGAACATCAGCAGAGGCTGTATTTTTTCAGCTTTCTTAAGATCATGACTAATGTGCTTGGGCAAGCCAAAGTCTGAATGAGCCAAAGCCGAGGCATTCCAAGCAGCTGCCATCTCTGAAACAAATAAGTGACTTGAAAAACTGTGAAAGGCTGAACATTTTGGTTATGTAGTAAGTAATGGTAAGCCTATGGTAATGCAGTTTGATCACTAAAACATATGTCTTGATTTTAAAAATATTATGCACTCTGGGCCTAGCTTTTTACTGAACACTTTATCAGCCATGGATAAGATTTAGTGTCCACAGCTGAACACAGAGTCTGAGTATGCAATTCATCAGGCCAAATGCAGGATTTTTCAGCTAAACTTATAGTCTAAAAAATTTCTACAGTCAGTGGAGAGAAGCGAGTTCAGGCCTGTATTGATGTCTGAAACAGATCTTCTAAATCATACTCTAAAATCACTGTTTACTTCTATTGAATATTAAAGTTACTTCCCAGGGAATTCCTGGGATGATGATTTCTACAAAGTAGACTTTTAATTTTACTTGAGGTGAAATGCAACCTTTCTGATAATTTCTGCTTAAAATTTCCCTTCTTTTAATTTTAAGGTTATAAGATACGATGGTGTTCTATGAAAACTTGCTTGTTTCCTTCCTGATTGCTAGACCTACATGAATAAAAGCAAAGCAAGAGAAAAAGAAAGATATAATCTTGGTGAAAAAAATTAAAATCCCAAGTCTGACAGCAGGATGTAATCACTTCTTTACAAAGTACATGAGGCAACGATGAGGAAAGTACTAAAAGTCAGAGGAAAATTAGCAGGCCAGATGGCTGGTGAAACAGTGACAAAATGACAGGAAAATGAAAAACCTAATAAAAATGAGCAAGTGACTATAGGAAGTGCATGAAAAGCATTAGAAATTAAATCATAAAAAACCAGAGAAAATAAAGAGCATCACTGGTGGATAAAGGAGACAGAAAAGAAGAAAACTTTGTATAGGGTAAGATCCAAGAGAGGTGATGTAGCAACAGATGTTTCCCTGTGGCAAACTGATGAAGAGCCACATGAGTAGGGTATAAAACTGCTAAATATCTATCTTGCTCACATCACTGGTATGAGATTTTTAGGCTTGTTTTGTAAGAGGGATCAAGGATTCCAAGAGACAAAGAGAAAAAATAGTGTGAACTACTGTAAATAGTAACAGTGGTAGTGATGATAACAGTATTCTAGCCTCTGCAGTGACTTTCATTATAGACTTCAAAGCACAATAGAAGCATTAATTAACCCTTATGTGTTGTCTCTGAGGTGAGGTTTTACATGCTGCTTTCAGATAAACAGACTGAGCATCTAAAATTTGACATAAACAAAATTATATCACAAATAATAAAAAAGACAGAAATAACTTCATTTTAAAAAAGTCTAGCTAACAGGAAATTCTTGTAAAATTCTACAGAGTTTTTCAAAAGGCTACAAAACCTGTTTGCAAGAGGATAATTTCCATTGTCATCAAAGTCAAAAAGGATTTTCGCCTGCCTGTAGTGTAGTGGAATAGAAAGATCCTGATGCATCTGACATACAATTTGGGCAACTGGGTTAAAGCTGTTGGAGTGTGAAATAGTGAAATGATACATTGCAAAGGGCATTTATTATAAATTTAGCATTTTGTCACAATAGTAATACTTCAGTCACGCATTTTGTTCTTTATTGGATGAGATATCATTATAAAATATGCTGAATGTGTACATTAAATGAATTTTAATATAGGACTTATACTGAATACAGAATAGAATATGAATCTGAGACATGACTGCTCACCACATAGGAGGAGATTAAAAGACCATACAAATACAAACCCATCAAAACCCAACTGAAAACTTTCTTACTAATTAAAGAACAATGCTTTAGGATGTAATTTCCCCTTTCAATCTGTTACACAACCTAAAAGGAAAAAAATATCTGGTTCAACTGATGACTGGAATCTTTATTTGTTCTCACACCAAAATATTCTTACTTTAAATCTGTAGACCTGTGAAATCCATGCAGACTCAATAATCTTTATCCTAAAGAAAAATATTTCATTATTTAGTTTTAAACAGTTCTGAATATCTGCAAAGACCAGAAATGTACTCAGTGTAAGAAAATATAGTGTATATAAAGTAATGTGCCATCATTACCAGACATAAAGACTCTGCAGATAAGCAAGCTGTCATTTGAAAGGGGGGTTTCATTGTATAGTTTTGAAATACATGTACCATAATAAATACAACAAAAAATACCTATCTGTTCAGGTGAGGAAAACAGGATAGAACTATAGAGCTATTCTGTGGCAAGTGCACAGATGAACTCTAAGCTGTGAAATGTTTGGCTCAAGATGGGCATTCAGCTGTCGCATTGCCCCATCAGAAGTGCAAGTTCAGCACTTCAGTGCAGAACACAACCTGAATGTGCTAATGGAGGGGTCTTACTAACAGTCAAATTGGAGCACATCAATGGTGGTTTAGAGTACTTTCTAAACACGGTTTATTCAAATTGAGGAGAGGTTTTATAGGAAACAGTTCAATACTATACAGTTTATTTATTTTTCTTAGGTTTTGTGGTTGTTTTGGGGGGTTTTCAGATCATTCAAGGTATAAATTTTCTGGGGTTTTGTCCAAAATTTCTCAATTATCCCCACGTTCTCTGCTTTCATTCCCTTTCCAGGTCTGTTTCAAAGCACATGACCTCATATATTCTGAATGAAATTAAGGTGCAAAATAGATTCCCAATATATCCCTAGTTGTCCTAAGATCATTCCCTGCAGGAAACAGAACAAAGTCCCAGGAAGGATCTGGGAACATTCAGTGCAGCTGTCAGGTCCTCTGCTCCACCTGCTGTCTTCTAAATGACACACTTTTGAGTACTGTCTGCTAGTTTGACAATACTACTGTGGGCAAAGCAGGAACTGAACTTGCTTAATTCCATCTTTGATTCAGAGATATGACACCTGCAAGTATTTTGTTGAAAACATAGGTCTATAATTTAGACAAAATAAAATTATAATGGAAGTATTTTCAAAATAAAAAGAGAAGACAAAATGTCACTGCTTATGGCTCTGAGAAAGAACACTTATTAGCCCTCTGATTCTTAGAGAGGAAAAAGTTGCATTTGGACTATGAACAATTGTGTTTATTTTCCAGTTGAATAGGATGCTAGTGAAATGGACACCAACATGATTCTTACATCATTTAAGGTCACAAAATAGAAACATCCCATTGCAAAGAGCAAACTGGCCACTGTTCTTACACTTAGGCTTATTACACTTAAAAATCAACAGTGCCTTTCTCCAGGCCTTTCAATTTATTTATACTATCTAAAGAACAACTTTTGGAATACCTTATCAAAGCGAGAAAGTCCAGTTACGTTACGGATGGAAGAAAATAGATGAAAATAAGAAAGACCTATTTGACACACGCTTACACAAAAAACCAAATTGGAACATTAGTGGATGAAGAGTAAGCAAATTTACTCTTTCTCCTTGAGAAAAGATTAGAGATTTTTCCAAATGTGTCTAGTATCAGAACATATTTGATAAATCTCATTGTTGTTGTTTACTCCATTTATTCCATTTGCTCTCTGCTCCATTGAGATATGGTTTAAGCATGAATTGGCATTCTACCTCATCTCTTTTAAATTTTACTTAGAATCAGTTTTGAAATTATTAAATAATAATAAAAGTTATACATGTGGCAGCTTGAAATGCTGTACACAGCTACGTCAAGAGGTGTTTTCAGAATGAAGTGTCAGAAATAGAAAGAAATAATAGGATGAATAATCACCTAATGAGAAATAAAACCTCACAAAATTAAAGTGCATACTGGCTTTCAATAGCTGCAAGTAGCACACACAATTGAAATTAAAGAAACAATTTCAATGTACAGATGAAAATGTCCTTGGGATAATGCTTAATATAAGCCAAGATAAATAGGACAATTTTATATGAATGAAAAATTTGCCCAAGAAAGTTGGTCTGGTAAAAGGGTAGTGTTTTGTGGATTATATGGCACCCTTCTGAAAAATATGTGAACAAACTGGAATCAAATGGAGTTTTTAAAACAAAAGAAAGAAAATGTACCTAGAGTTGGTCATAGTCAGCAAGACAAAATGAGAAGGGCTGGAAAGAAGCCAGAGGAGACTGACAACTGGCAAGTGGTAAGAATAGGTATGACTTCCTATGGAACATAGCATCAGGAACTTGGATGATCACAGACTCCTCAGATCTTGGTAAATTTACATCTTCCAGAAAGTCAGCTGGATTTAACAGCATGGCAACATCCTGCACAGTTGGGGGCAACAAAAAGAAATCTGAAGCTGGTGTTCCTTTCCTGCTGGGTTTTTACATCTCCAGTTGAGAGGCAGCAGGCAGCCTCAGCAGAGTACCTTTATGTGTGTACTTGTTTCATGTCAAAATAGGGAATAAACTGTTGGAGTAGTGCAGCAACAGAGAGGAAGCTTGAGGTTTTCTGAAGGAGGCTCACCAGCTGCACACATAAAAATGTTCTGCTGGGAAAACACAAAACTAATATTCCAAGGACATTTATGGGGAAACAGAAACAACATAATGAGCAAAGAATGGGCAAAACAAGCAGATAATGAGTTGATACTACCACAGTCATTACAGGAGAGTTGAGACACTGCACAAAATGCTGGGGAGAAGATAAATAAGGACATGTCATCAGGGACAAATCAAAAGCTTAATGATCTATAGGAATTTGAAAGTTTATTTCTGAAAGGGCATATTGGGCAGTTATAGGCCTGTCAACGAAGTAGGAAGGAAGAGAAGAAACCAACATGAAAGATTATCCATCTGAGAGCAAAAGAAAATGTACTTATTCCTCTGTCATTAAAGCCAGAAATTTTTCAGTTATTGAAAAATACTTGAATTGCTTTCTATTTTGTTGATTGCTTTGTGTACTTAAGTTCATTCTTAATGAGATTTTATTTCTACTTATTTTAGAATTTCCTAATACAATAGGCCTATAGACTCAGGAAATATATTCCAAGAAATACTTGTCCATCATATCCAAAGTAAGCATCAACTTAAGATACTGCATCCTTCCAAATACATCTTTATCTTCTCTTTATAGAATATTCCTTCTTGGAAGTTCTCACAAAAAAGTATTTCTAACAATAGGCTGGCATTTAAATTGTAAACAAGACAGTTTACATTGTCAGATGTGAAAGAGCCTGGTGAGAGACAGGCTTATGGTAATGAATGGTTGTGTGATGATTATTCTCCTGCACAGTGGGGGTGTAGGGAGGCAGAGATCTCTGAAGCTTGCTCTTGGGGAGAGAGGTTTATTGGAGGATTCAGGAATGCCCGAGCCTCGTGCTCTCAGGCGTAGCACGTGGCCGGGCTTTGGAGGACAGGGGAGGGGAGAAAGAAACGGAGGGTTTAGGAGAGGGGAAACCCCAGTGGGGGAGGAAGTCCAAGAGAGGAGGAGAGGGCCAAGAGTGGAGGAGAGGGCCAAGAGACCTCATGGCCCCTCGGAGCCCCCTTATCAGGGGCTCCCAGGTGGGCTGGGACAAGGCATGGGCCAATGGGGTTACAGACTCCGATGCTTCAGGGGCAGGTACAGAGGTGTGGGATGAGCCACAATCTTTTGGGGGGTAGGATGGAACAGTCCATTTCACTCCAGGATTCATCCAAGGGTAGAAGTGACATTCGGCTAGCTAAGATAACAATCATATCTATCTATCCTCTGCAACAAATGGTAGCTCCATCAAGATAGGTTCTTATTGCATTCAATTGAACTGAAAGAGAAAAAAAATTCATACCATTCTCAGAACATAAAATTTCGCAATAAGAGTGACTAGACCTGCATTTTTCCTTCTGTTTTCATGACTGAAAATTTCAAACACAGAGAAAAATATGAAGTTGGTTGAAGTTGTGTCTTCCAGTCTTGACATTGGTCTACCTTGAGCATTAGCTGCTAGTATTTTTAAATATTTGTAAAGTACAAAATTTCTTGAGTGAAATACATATGAAAAAGAGTAAATCTTAAAGGCATGTGTCAGGACAAGATCTTTGCAACTCAGAGAAAGGAATGGACTTTAAAAAGACTCCTCTAAGACATATTTTACATCTAATATCTACGCTACATCTTAAAGAGTGAGTGTAAACAGCAATTAAGTCATCAAGACCAGAAAAATGCAAGAGTTGAAGTTGATGCAATAATTAATTCATAATAAGTGTGCCCAGAAAGAAGGAGGCAGGGATATGACAGAACTTAGCATTTCCAGAAATAGAAAATAGTATCTGTTATCCTGTGCTAGAGGGGGTATAGTCAAAATGTCAACAGATGAGAAAGAATATATAGTATTCTGTGCCAGCATGGGCTTCCTATGGGTTCACTGCCTCCTTCAGGCATCTGCCTTCTCTGGTGTGGGGTTCTTCTTGGGCTCTGGGTGGATTTCTGCGCCTCCATGGACCTGGAAGGTCCTTCATGGGCTGCAGGGATGCAGGTTCTTCACCACAGTCTGCACCACAAGCTGTAGGGGAATCTCAGCTCCAGTGCCTGGAGCACCTCCTCCTCCTCCTTCTCCAGTGACCTTGTTGTCTGTCAGGTTTTTGCTCTCACTGATCTCTCTGACTAGAATTGTACAGTTTTCTGGTTTCGCCCAGTTCTTATATATGTTATCACAGAGGCATTACCACTGCCTTGGACAGCACTAGGTCCATCTTGGAGCTCACTGGCATGGGCCCTATCAAATATGAGGGAAGCTTCTGTGAGCATCTCACAGAAAAATCCCTGTAATCCCTCCATTACCAAAACCTTGTCACGCAAACTCAATATTTCTAATTATAACACACTTAATTTGTATTTTGTCATTAAACCAATTTTCCCACAACTTCTTCATTTTCTTGCTACCACTAAGAAATTAAAGAGCATTGCTTCATGCATAATGTCACTTGCATTTAGAAATACCAGAATTTACTAGATGTGATATATTTTGATTTTTAAAAGAATGCAGCAACCCAATGTATTTTCATTTCTCCCCAAAAAGCCCTGCCATTTGGTTGAGCTACACTACTTACCAGATTCCCATATCTATAAATTCTCATTCTATTGTAACAGGAAAAACCTCAAACCTTGTGAAATACTGAGCATCTTTCACCAGAGTTGTGTGAATTGAATAAGAAACTGAATGCATAAGTTCATCTTAAGTATATACAACTGGAAAAAAAATAAAAAAATGAGCAGTGGATGTTGCTACTCTCCAGATGTCTTGTTTTGGATCTCTGCTCTGAAAGATTCCCACAGGTATCACTTCAATTATATCACAAACTTGAAATCTTGCTCTATCAGCTCAAATTTAACTATCTGTATGAAATTTTATCAATTCACAATTTGGTAAGTTTCACTGCTATTCACCTTCTCTGAGTCTGGGTAGCAACACTGTGTGGATAGCCCTTCATTTTGTGCTTGTCTTCAAAGCTGTGGTTAATTCAAACTCATGTGGTAAGGATCAGAGCGTGTGTGGCCACACACTTCCTGATCTAGTCTGCCACTTCAGCAGGACTTCAGCAATACACAACAATGTTTGCCTACTTCTAAAGAATCAGACAAAAGCAAAAATTATGTTTAAAGGAAAATATGAGCAGGTTTTCTACCTATCAGCAGGTGTTTGGAAACAGCAGGACTTCCACATTTATTTTCCATAATTCCCATAATTACTGCCCCTGTACTTGCTGTAACGATGTCACAGTAGGTGGCAATTTGTGCATCTTAGTGCTGTGATGCTCCTTATTACAAGTACCATTTCAAGATAAGATCCAAGGGACCTACCACAACTCTCTACTTTCTTGTATATAGACAGCTTTCCTGGCTTACTTTCAGTACATAAGAAATATTTTAGTTAGAAGTATCTACCTAATATAAATTCTAACAACATTTGGACCCATGTACCATTCCTTTTGCATTCCTATGCAAACCATCCATGATTACGTTTAACAAAATTTCATTGCAATTTGTTCTAGAAATGTTTTTTTTTTTCCTCTCTGAAATACACATTTGAACTGAATTTAATGTTTCATGAAAGCTGCTGATGTGAAAGTCTTTGAACCTGAAGCTCTTCCTTTCCCACAGAACAGATTCTTTACTGCATAGAGAGATACTTTCAGCTCCCATCTTTTCTATACCTTTAAACTCTTCATGCTTCATCAGAGATTTAAGCATATATACAGGGGATTAAGTTAATTTTAGACCACAGAAGCATCTCAAATTATTAATGAATCACTTCTTAGTCTAAAGTGCATGACATTTAAAGAAATACCAATGATCACTTTTGGCTTTTTAATTGGAGTATTTTAAAATAGTATGATTCTTCAAGTTATGATAGACATTACTTAAGTGGTACTTTAGAATTTCTCCAGGAAAATCTATAGTAATAATATATGAAAACAGAAAAATAATTTTTCACTTAATTCTAGCTGTTGTAAAATAAAAAAATTAATTGAGAAAACAGACAATACTACATTTTTTAATCTCCTTCTTATCATCATGTTTCTTGTGCCCAGATTAAGAACTCTACATAGGCATGCTTTATCTGAAATATTTTTTTTTTTAATCTTGAAATTTTGTCAGAAATTCAGGTAGGACATATTTTGTACTGCCAGTGGCAGTCTTCTTCATTAGCTGGGTGAAGTAAAGAGGTGTAATAATT
This sequence comes from Lonchura striata, assembly GCF_050655825.1. NCBI lineage: Eukaryota > Metazoa > Chordata > Aves > Passeriformes > Estrildidae > Lonchura > Lonchura striata. The sequence goes on from NC_140704.1 coordinate 103,253,973, forward strand.
AATTAAATTTTGGTTTTTTTAGGGGTGTGTATATTTTTACTCCTTCTAGGAAATACTGAAGAAAGATGAACTGGAGAAAGAATACTGAAGGAACATTTAGATAAATGTGAGAAATTCACAGAGAACCATATTTACTAGCAATCAATTAAAATACACACAACTGATCAAATATGAAAGTCCATTCCAACTGCAAAATACTCTAGAAAATCAACTACATTTTTCATATCTTTACAAAAAACCTTCTTCAGACAAAAGCCCACCACTGGTATCAGTACCATCTCTTGTAAAATATGCATAGCTCTTCTCTCTTTTTCACTGTAGTTGTAAGTTAATTAAAGAATACCACATGTTTAAAGATCTTTTTTCACAGATATAATATTCTTGAAAATCAGAAACTAAGATGAAGACTAAATGAAAAAATAAATGTAGACGTGACAAATTAATACTAAAAGCAGATGCTAATATACTTGGGTTGTTTTATTTAATCTCTACATTTCACATTTAATTATGTTAGTGTAAAAAAATCACATCTCAATCCTTTTTCATACTTGTAGCAATATACAACATCATCTTTTCCTTTTTTGTTTTAAATGTCTGTAGGCCATTTCTTAATCATATTAACTATTCAAGATTAGATTTTAAATCTGGTTATCCTTTCTGTGCTTATAGAGTAACTGCTGCATAATTTCATCTAAATACCAATGTACATGCTATTTGGATAGTCTAATATATCATGGTACCTCTCTAGAAAGTACTCAGGGCAATAAATTAATTCTTATTTCCACTGCGTTCTATAATTAGCAATTATTGGCAAGGTGAATGTTTACAAACAGAGCTACGCATTTTCACACTGACATATGAAATCTTTGCAAATTCATAGCTAATAACAATGCAATGCACAATGCAAGTTAGAGGTGCTTCAAGGACATAAAGCACCTAGTAGTCTGCAATTCCTTGGTAGTATTTAAAATAGAGAGCTGACTGTACCACCTACAAAACCTATGTGTTTTAATCAGGAAACAATCACAACTAATAAATATAAATGGACTCAAATAGTGTTACCAGTAGGATGTGTTGTGTAATGCTGTGATAGCACAGCCAGAACCATGCATACACATTTTATGTAAACCACCGATGGGGCTGAGAAGCGTTGGTGAAGCTCAAGGGTGAGTACACCGAGAATCTGCAAGATAAAAAACAAGACAAGCAGAAGAGTCTGCCAATAGACAGGACCTCCTGCCAAATGCTCCAGGAGGATGAATGGGAAAATCCAAAGTAATATAAGTCCTGTTTGGTGAGAAAAGGTGTAACAAGAAGGCTAAAACACCAACAGTGATGAGGAAAGATGGAGAAGACATGAGTCTCCTCTCTGATTTGTCTCATCAAAGAGCTGGTCACCATGACCTTGGTAGCTCAGTATCACCAAGGAGCATGGCACTTGTGAAGTACACACCATCACCTCCAGAACACAGTGTGCTCACCACTAACTTCAAACACAGCTGTTAACTTACGTGAGTTCATAGCGGTAATGGTTATTAATGTGTAGGAGAAAACCATTAGCAAGCGATGTGTTGGTAACAAAGGAATAGATCTATTAAAGTTTTGTTCTTTATCAGTCTGCTAAACACTCCCATCAGAACCATCTCTAATCTCCCAAATTAAATACATGAACATATATTTAGCTGGAACAATATATGAAAATTTGTAATATATTGTTTTTTGTGCTGTCAAAAGAAGAAGCAAACTGTGGAGAAGATCAGACCCTCTAAAGAACAGATAAAACTCTTCCATTGTAAATAAAAGGTTTTCTTTAAGATTTGTTCAAGTAAAAAAGAAAGTTAACAAAGATTGGTAACATATTTGTATTGAGGTTTCTAAGGTAACTCTTGAGTCCTTCTCATTCATACACAGAGATAGTTCATGATTACATTATTGCTGATGAGGGAGATATGCTCTTGCTATGAGTAACTTGAAGATATAAGGTTCTTGTTGTATTGTGTCAGTTTTGAGAATTAATCCATTTCTATCCACTGGGATATCTTCAAAATTATCTCTGGTACCTCTGTCTATACTCATTTTTGTGTGTGAATGCCTCTGTTCTATGACACTCCAATCAGGAAATAAAGTGTGGGCCTTAAGTTTGTTTCAAGAGGAAAGGAAAAAAAGACTCAAAGTTTTACTTTACTACTTCTCTATAGTCATCCCAATTAAATATTTATATTTTTTATATAAAGAATAGAATTAGAATTTTCCAAGTAAATTAATAATTAATTGAATAACAGGTATCCTTGTAAGAACAAAAGTAATAGAGATTATTCTTTCTGGCTTTGTACACAAATAAATGCCTTGTAAATTTTAAAACTGAAAATTTACTTTTGCATATGTTCCAATCCTTTACATCACTAGCACTGAGAAAACAAGGTGACTTTCTAAGGGAGTAATGCATTCACCGTTCCTTTTCTCATTTTTGACCAGCAATCCAGTGTGCTTTTCTGAAAAGATGGAGACCAATGAGAAAGCTCTATTGATCCTCCTCCATCTCCCGCTCTGAGATAAATAATGCCTAAAGCAAAATGGCTTCAAAGAGACACAAAGATTTGAAGACAATTTAAATGAGAATATGTGTGTGAAGGGAAGAATTCCTCTACAAGAACCAAATGCAGACTATCAAATTTGACAAATTACAAAGATACTGTAAAAATTATGCTGTATAATGGTTACTGGAGTCCTCAGCAGTCCTTTTACACCCACCCAGTTTCATAAAGATAAATGTTGCTCAAAGACAATCCCCAGTATTCATAGGAAAGAAGTAAATTGCTAGAGACTGAGCCACAATTATGCATCATACAAAACTGGACAGTATCTATCTTGATCTTTCTCTTTTGTCTTGTTAATTTATGAGCCACTCTGGCAAATTGCCAGAAAACTTAAAACAGTAAATTCAAACACATACCCCCTCCCAATACACATTGTATGTTATAATTTCCCTTCTCTTCATTGCACTGCTTACATAATAATGTAATTAAGCAGTTTTCATTAGAACACTGGAAAATATGGGATCTAGACTTTGTTGACCTCCTTTAGCAGCTCTCACAAAGAACATATTTTACAAGCCATGGAATGAACTACTGGCCAGTGTGAATAAATTTGAAAAGAGCATACAAGAACCAGTAAGACAGTCTGTCAGCTTGGAAACTGGTTCTTTTCATGATGAATATTCAAAGCCACTGAGAAAATATTGTCAAGTTTGTCAGAGAGCAGTGTCTGATAAAGTCTTACAGAAGTCATATAAATACATAAAATGTAAATTATAAGTAATTGTATTTTTCTTGTTTTAGGAATTAACTTTCCTTATTGATTTAATGTCTATCTATCATCAGCTAATATTTCTGTTTCTGATAATTGCCAAGTAAATTATACGTTTATTACATTTCTCAGACTCAGTATTCTGTTGAAATTCTGTTTCGCTTATTTGAGTGAAACAGTTAACATTGTTAACAGAAAAATTTACTTGACTCTCACTGTATACTGCTGTAAATGAGCATGCAACATGCAAACCAAGTGAAAGGCAAACCTGTAACCTAATCCATGAATCAAGAGGGAAAGCATGGGGTAATCTGTATCTTCTCCAAGGTACTCATTTTGTGAAAAGTAAGAACACACTAGAGTAAATGAGAACAAGACTCATTCTATGTAGACAGAACTCATGTAATATACCTTTGGAGTTTAAGGGAAACATGATTAACAGAAGAAGACTAAGTATGATACTTATATATTCATGCATTCTTTTTAAATCATGCAATTCTGAATTGCTGAAGGGCTTTTTCATGTTACTTTGAGTAAAATAGCAGCTGTGACCGGCTATTCTTTTAACTTTATGTAATTTTTATTAGCTTGCATCCTTTGTGATTTCTGTACTCAGTAAAATAATGTCCTTGTCAGCACCTTTAGAAGGCATTGATACAAAAGAAAGAAATGCATTTCCTGTATTTACTGTGAATGAAACAGAATAACTGGTTCAAACTCAGTAACTGCTCTCTAATAAACCTGCCACTGTTAGAAGCAAAGAAAATACATTCCACATAAACCACTAATGATCACTTATATAAAAAGGTTAGTTTAAACCACATAATTTTTAATTTATGGCCAGACCAAAGTGACTTTCAGGTTCCTGTCTATCAATGTCCACTCTCAAAAGTGCATGAGAATTTTTATGATTGTAGGATATTGGTTTTCCAAATATCCTGTCTATGATAAAGCTGAGACATTTCCATATCTCATTCCAAGTTATTAATTATCTTTGCAGTAACAGCTAGATTTTACAGGTTTTGCCTGCAAAATATGTTTAATCCTCCTATCTGTATTCAGTTCATCTATCATTCCCAGATATGTGATAAATCTTAATCTTATGATGAACCTTGTCTTCCTGCCCTGAAAAATGGCCTTTGGGCTGTTTCTTCACCTGGTATAATTTTTGATTTTTAGATTGCACATCTGATTTTGTTTCATTTGTGGGTCTTAGTCCCAGACTAGATACAGGTCTACAGGATCTGAGATACATCTCAGGATCCTATCCAACCCAGTATCCAACAAATTTGAAAGTTCATGGCCATCTTACAAAGTCCTGCTTACTGAGAAAAGGAAAACTTCAGTCCTATTTTTAAAAAGGGAAGAAAAGAAAGACCCAGGGAGCTACAGACTGGTAAGCCTCAGCTCTGTGCTTGTGAAGATAACGGAGCAGATCCTCATGGAAACAATGTTAAGGCCTATCCAAGAAAAAGAAGTGACCCAAGATAGTTAGCATGACTTCACAAAAGAATCATTCCTGGCCGATCTGGTAGCTTTCTATGATAAAGTGACAGCAACATTCAACAAGGAAAGATCACTTGGTGTCATCTACTTAAATTTTGTAAGCCCTTTGAGATGATCCCACATGAAATCCTTATCTGCAAAGTTGAGACTCACGAATTTCAAGGGTGGACTATTCAGTGGATAAGGAATTGTCTGGATGGACACACAGCCAGACAACAGATAATTTTGGCCAATGGTTTCATGTCCAGGTGAAGCCTAGTGAGGAGTGGTGTCACTCAGGGGTCTCTGCTGGGACTTGTGCTCTTCAATATCTTCATCAGTAAAACACAGTGGGATCAAGTTTGCTGATGGCACCTCAGCAAGTTTGCAGATGGCACCAAGCTGAGCAGTGTTGTTGGCACAATAGAAGGATGGGATATCATCCGGGGGCACCTGGACAAGATTGAGAAGTGAACTTCATGAAGTTCAGCAAGTGCAAGGTGCTTATTGTGAGGTGCCAGACATGAGTAAAAACTGGGACAAAAACTCATTGAAAGAAGTCCTGAAGAGAAGAATTTGAGATTTTGATTTCTCATGAATAGAAAGCTGGATATAAGCCAACTATTTGTTCTTCCAGCCTGGAAAGCCAACAGCATCTGGGCATGATCAAAAGTAGCTTGGACAACAGGTCATGGGAGGTGATTCTCCCCTCACTCTGCTCTCATGAGACTCCAACTCTGATGAGAACTTCATCCAAGTTAGGGGTCCTCAACACAAGAAAGATGTGGACTTGTTGGAGGGGGGCCAGAGAGAGGCCACAAAAATTATTAGAGTGCTGGAGCACTTCTCTTTTGAAGACAGGCTGAGACAGCTGGAGTTGTTCAGACCTGGAGAAGAGAAGGCTGTCCACTGGGATAGATTTCATAGGATATTGAATAAGCTTTTGTAGTGGAAGGTGTCCTTGCCTACAGCTGGGAAGTTGGAACTTGATGATCTTTAAAGTCCTTCCAACCCAAACTACTCCATGATTATGTGATTCTAAAATGAGTTTCTGGAGCACATGTTTTGTAGAACATATTGTCTCTCCCTTCCCCCCTCCACCATCAAACAACATCATCGATAAAGGGTAGTAAATAATTTTATGAATGCAGACGCATGTATGCCAGGTAGGAAAATTTAAACTTGCTCCTACTGGAGTAGAATCCTGGGGGTATTTTTGCAACTAAATGTTGAATTCAGCCTTTAAACCACAATTTTTATTCTTGGGAAGTATCTTTCCCTAACAGTCTCTGACTTGAAAAAGTTATAGATTTTTTAGCTGGATATAATTTCTTTTAAGAGTGCTTTTTGATGCTTTATTGCCTGCAAAAGAAAGAACTGGAAATGTGATGCAAAGCAGATTACTTCTTTAAAAAAACTTATGCTGAGAGACTTCTTTCTCCCCTCCCTTTTGTTTTGCTTTCAGAAAACTGAAACACTATTGTTGTGTTTCTTCAGAGATGGTACCGTTGGTGAGAAAAGTGCAAAAAGATTTCACCATTTCCTTCAGAAAAATGCCCAGCTAGGGCAAAACATTCACTAGAAAACATGAAAACACTACCTTTGTCTTTAAAATTAAAAACAGTTCCTGTTTTCCTGAAGTGTTTTAAATAGATAATTTAGGCATAAGTTTACAATTATTTGTAGGATGACGATTTTTATCTCAATAATAGTTTGATATTGTGCAACTAACTAAAACTCCAACTGCATTAGAGATGCTAAAGAGTGAGCAGAGATTGGAAAAATAGATCACTTAGGTAACTCACAGCCATGTTAATGCCAGGATGTAATGCCAGGAGTCCTATATAAAGTTTCAGTACACTGATTAGTGAAAACCTTGTACCCTGCTGCTTTTAGTGTTCAATTATTTTTCAAACTCAAAAAATCATAGCAGAACGTGTTGTAATTAGACTAGTTATATTGTGTCAGCTTAAAAAAAAAAAAGATACAAAGAAAAAGAGGAGAACTCTAGATCAGTGTCAGTTGCAACAGTATCATAGGAGAAGGTTTTGCACTTTCAATCAGATATGTAAATGCAAGTATTAACACTGCAAATGAGACCCACAAAACCTCTTTTTCTTCCACTCCTTCTAGAGATGCACAAGCTACAAAATCAGTTGGTCTCAATTACCAACTTCCTGAGAAATAAAACAGGCCAGAAGAATTGTCATTAACTTAATTTTTCTGAAGGAAGTAAATGATAAAAATAGTCCAGATCAGAGCTGAAAATAAAGGCAAGCTCTGCTGTTGCTGAAAATAAAGGCTGTAGACTGGATTTGGGGGTCTCAGCCTTCTGTACATGCCTGTGTCTTTTCTGAAAGAGTAGAAAAGTTACAGAAGGGTACCCAGCATATAAAATATGTGTATATTTTACCTTCAGTCACTGAGCCAAAGACTCTTGACAGCAGCAGCTCTTTGCAAAATACCAATCTTTGGCCACCTATATATAATTATCAGGAAACAAATGCTTTACTATCCTTATCACCTTTAATGTTCCTCAGTGATACTGCAAGGCAGAAAGAAAGAAAATTTTAAAAAATCTTGTGTGAAAATATTTTTGCTAATTCACAGAGTTTCTTTATTTTTTTATCCTTTATCTTGTATATTATCTCATTTAATTAATGTTCTACTATTAAGTATTATGCTAGGCAAAGCCCTCATTATGCATTTTATACATTGAAAAAAATTAAAGAATAATGACAGGTATGATGATCTTGGCATAACCCAATATTAAATTACGTAAAGTAATTAAATTACTGAATTTCAGCAGCTGAACAATGTGTCATTGCAATATAAATTGACTGTGAAAATTCTAAATTCAAAGTCATGGAAAGAGGGAAAATATTTTTAAGGCTAGTTATATTTAATGGGAACTACCTGTAAAAATATGCCACAAATGTAAAAGCCATTAGGCTGCAAAAAGTTCAAGTGAGATTAGTTGTCATTAAAGTATCATCAGAAGCACAGATACAGAATCCTATACAAGAGGACTTGGTGATAGAGAATGGTTTTTCAGGATCAAAATTTCAAATTTAATCTTGATTCTTATCCTGTGCTGGTACTGAATTAGATTTATTGTCACCTGTTTCATTTATTTCCTAATAACAACAAGGTCTCGGCATCCATTCACACAGAGAAATTCCAGCCTCTGCTTGTCCACATGCCTCGGGAATTCAGCAAGTGAAATGTATCTCAGAGGAATGTTTGTAAGGTTTAAACACACCAATTTATGTATTTGATTATGAAACAGTGATGATTCAAGGCGGTCCTTAAACTCACCATTGCCAGTTCAGTAAATCTGGCTAAGAAATATAACAGTACCCTTTGATATTTTTCTTGACTGGTCACAGTAAATTTAAATAAACATATTTATTTATAAGGATGATAATGATCATTGCAGGCTTTCCTCAAAAGAAGGCATTGCATGTTTATATTTACTTATGAAGTAATTTGAAGGGCTTTTTTTTTTAAATTTCCTTAGTAACAACTTCTAAGTGAAAAAGTACAGATTTCTTGTAAAAACATCTTTTATTGAACATATGTTTTTCACTGATACTCTGCAGGGAACGTTTTTCTAAAAATCAAACCAAACACCCTTTGAGTAAATAGTCGGGAACACAAAAGCAAAACTGCCAGCTAACTTTCCATTTTTCTACATAGATGACATCTTCATAGGATGCTTTGGAAGACAGTTCTAGATCAGTTAATTTTGCTTTAGCTTTTTTATTTAACCTATAATATCAGTACTGCTTCATGCAAAAATTTTATTGTGAAGATTTGGATCTATATGCTTGGTCCCCAAACTGTAAACAATAAATCTCATTTCCTTCCATGTCTATTTTTTTTTTTTTTTTGGTTCATACATTACAGAAATTCTGTGGAGGACATCAGTGCATGATCTCTGAGAGAAATTGTTTGGATGGAAAATGTTAGGGCAAAAATGTCAGTGCCTTTAACTCTACTCATCCATATGCACTGATGCTACTCATGGGGCAGTGGGGAGTGCTACCACACTGACTTCATTAAACCCAAAAGAATATATATCAGTATTTCCAGACAGGCACATTAAACACCATTTCAACAATCTACTTGAGGTACCATGCAGAAGTTTTAGATAAAAATATTTGAGACAAACTGTAGTTCCTATCAACTGCAGCACTGGGACTTTTGGATATACAGCATACTTTGTCTCTGAAAGATTCTGAAGTGTGGAATTAGTAAGGTGATGATGGGTAAGGAAAGCAATGAAGAATTATTGTAAGACATGGGTTACATGTCAAACACAATTAGACATTAGTTGCTGTTCCTTCTTTTATGTCTGTACTATAGTGGAAACAATAGAGAAATTTGGAAACAGTATAAATAAATGGATACAATTATTTATAATAATTTAAATAATAATTTCTTAATTTAAGGACATGGTGATAAAAAGTTTGGGAATATTGGCATTTTCAGCCTTTTAAAGAAATGCTGGCTTCTATAATTTCTAGGACCTATCTGATAATATTGCAGTGTTCCTTTGCCTGCTCATGCAGATCATTTAGCTCAATAGCCTGGCTCTTTGTCTTTACTTTCACTCTGAACTGCCTTTGTATATTAAGAAAAATTCTTTTTTTCTACCTACTAGACATAATTTTAGGAGTAATGGACTTCCTTTTTAAGTTTATGAGATCTAAAAACATCTCTTCAGCCTACTTAGACAGAATCTCTCCCAGAGGTTGTTGCCCAAACTTCTCTTTTATGATTTTCACTTTTATAAGTCTCAGGTTCTAAGCCAAGTTTGACACTGACCAAAAGCACACACGAAGGGACTGGAGAAGGTGGAAAGGACAAATTTCAGAACAAAAGCAATTAAAAAGTGTGAAAATGAATGTGACAAAACAGTTTGAAGACTCTAGTGATGAAGATAAATTAAATGTTCTGGCATGGGATTTACCAAACGCACTTGGCAAAAATAGTGCTTGCCCTCTTCAAGGGTCATTTTAACAATATTTTCCTATTCTCTCTCCACAGGTAATTTTAACAATTATTTTCCTATTCTCTTACTCCTACTTTCAATTTAGGGCCTATACTACAGCCTTGTTAAAATGAGTGATCACTGCTTAAGAATGTCATGGTAAACACTTGCAAAAAAAAATATATAATGAAATATTCTTTCTGAGGTAAATTACTTCTAGGCTGTAACAACACAGAGAAAAAAAGACTAAGATTATTCTTTTCTCTTAATAGCCTTCATGTGGCAGAGGATTGCTCTTTTACACAGTCCCAGAAGATGACTTTAGACTTCAGGTTCTATTTCATATATTTCTCCAGTAAGATTTTATCAATTTGGAAATCATCAGTAGAGTCTCTGAAAAAAAAAAAAAAAAAAAAAAGTAAGAAGAGGAACAATGAGCTTGACCACAGGGCTACAAACAAAAAAATCCTATTTTTCACTGAATTTGCTGAAAATCCTTGAAAATGAATGTTTTTATGACAGTTACATAGGGCAGAAATGTGCAAAAAAGCTGTTTATTGTACCTATAATTATAATAATAAAGATAATAATGAAACTGAAATTATATCTGACGCCTGTACTATCAAAAAATCACCAGTTTAGCATATCAAAATAATTTGCAATCACATTTCTCTACCAATGATTTTTGCAAAATATGGATAAAATATTGATAAATGATATGTGCTATTCTGAATCTGTGGCGGCTCCCTGCCACAGCCCCAGGCAGGTGGGATGAGCCGGCACTGCCCGTGTGAGGCCGGGTGGCCACCACGAGAGGGGACACTCCAGGGGAACGGTGTCGGCCACCCTGGTGGTGCTGGGTGCTGCAGCATGGGTGCGCAGCTTTGGTAGCTCTGCACGCTGAGAGGAGGTGAAGGGATGAGAGAAGGACACTTGTCTGTGAGCCCAAAGAGTCTTTATTTCCCCAGCTGGGGCAAGAACAAAGGTGCTCTCTGAGTGGGTGCAGGAACAAATGTCGGGGAAAACAAAGATTACAGCAACTTAAATATGGGGTAGGAGGACAGGGGTGCAAACCTGTCTCACCCAGTGGGGGTACACTAGAGAGGGATGGCATCAACTATAAAAACCAATGATAACATAACAGGGGTGGGCACAAGGTCAGGGGACAAATAGAAAAGCTAAACTGGGGTGATGTATGCAGAACTTTATGGAAGAAACTGGGGTGGTTACAGGGTTGACAACCAAAAGGGGTAAACAAACTCTGGCTGATGGAACCAAATAAGGAGAAAACAGGGAGAGGTGAGAAGATTGGCAGATAATGGGGAAGCCAGGTGGCGGGAAATTCTGGGGTAAACAACTTGGACCAAACCAACTGTGAGGGCAAAAATGAGGGAGTACAAAGGATAACTAACATTAATAAAAGCAACTGACTAAATAAAACCACACCGCAACATGAATACTCTTATTTTGTTTTTATTTTTTATTGTAGAGATATTTTAAACATGTTAGAGTTCTGAATTACATTTAAATTCTTCATAATTATTGATATCTTAAGAAACAGAGATCCTCACGCATTTAGTTACTACAGATTTTGTTTTACTCAAACTAATTTTATTTCAAAAAGTACAAAACCAATGAAATGCAAGAAATTATTAATTTTAGAAAAGCAGCCTTGTTAAATCAACTTATCACACAATAACTCTTACTCGTTATATATGATCCTAGACTAGAACAAAAAGACTAGAACAAAAAAACTATATATTATTCATGAAAATCTTTAATGTATTCTATATAGAAGTAATAGTTGAGCTCTCAAAAACCTAGTCCATATTAAGTAACTAATAGAAAATACTAAGCAAAAATATCAATCAGAGTATTTTCATTTTTACTTAATGAAGCACAAAAAGATAATCTGAAGAAAAACAGAATAAGTTTAAAGATATACATTTTTGCATTAAAATGTTTATTGTGAAGATACAGAACTGGAGATGAGTTCACCTGTATAGTGATCCAGATTTAAATGTATTTAATCAGGGCTGGAATTATGATTATAGAAAAGCTTAAATTGTGAGCACTTTCAGTCAACAATAATTGAATGCAGCCACATGTGTATGGCAGGGATGAATGCCTGAAAATATTTAGCTTAATTTTATTTCTTAAACTAAAAATAGGGTCAAATTGACAACTTTGTACACCCCAAACAGTTTTTACCTCAATCTTCCACATTCTAATACTTTAAGGGAGTGAAAATATGATAATTAATTTAGTTGTATAAACTCACTAATGAGGAGTTGAGCCCTGAGATCTTAAACATGGTCATTCAAAGATTTTCAGCTGTGTTGCCTTTGAATCGTACTTTCCATTGGCACTTCTAGGATGACATAATATTCCTACAATGAGTTTTTATTGCATTCTCTGTTTAATTGCATTGTCTGTTGTTAGAACTGTTGCTTCTGAGGCAGGCAAGATGAAGAAGGCTCCTTTATGTTCTATCCTCATAGCTAAAGTGGTAAATACAGTAGTATTTGGAAAGCTTTGGTCTATTAACAACCATTGTATCTTTATGGATTTTTTATTTTTTCTGTCTATGCAAACTCATCTATGCTACATAAAACAAGACCTGATAAACTCACTAAATTAATTTTCCTATCTGGCACAAATACAAGAAACTCAATTAACCAACAAAAAAAAAACAACAAAGCCAAACCTCAAATGCCATATCCCACTTTAAAAAATTCAGGTTATACAATCATATATCATTTAACTCTACTATCTTAAGATTCTAGTTTTTTTGTAATACACTTGTTAACTATTAAACTTTCAGTTTCTGCCTTTGGAAAATCCATGGTCAATATTAAAACTAATCATATTGTTATAATGCAAAATGATGTTGCTGCATTAATTCCCAAAACAAATCCCTTCATATATAAATTTAGCAATATCATTTTAACCTGATGGATTTAAGGACTATTGAGCTTGTTTTAATAACCTTTTCTGAGGGTTTGTACTGGTGTTGCAGCATTGTTTTTCTTCTATCAATACACATTTTCTGACATAATAAAGGCATTTATAGACTGCAAATAAGTAGAAAAAAAGTTGAATAATTACACAATTATTTGAGCTGTGACACTTGTGTGTCATAATTTTGAGATTTGTTATGTACATTTCATAATTGCAGTAAAAATACTCAAAATAACTTTATAGATGGTTTGACCAGTATTTAAATTAGAAACTTTTGAGATTGGAGAAATAATTCAGGTCTTTCTCAGCATTGCAACTATTGATTCATTTATTTCACTGAAAATAAATAATATAATTGTTTTTATTTTTTTTAAAAAAGGATGAGAAAACTTTTTAAATTGGCAAAACTATTCTTATTTCTTATGGAAGTGAAACTGTGATACTTGTGTGGTGAAATTGTGCCAAATTTTTCAAAATCCTTTATTTTCTCTATTAAAATGCATTGTGAGTTTGCTACTGTTGTAAACGTGGAGAATTATGTCTACATGAAAAATATGTACCATTTTTCCTGCAAAGGAGAAATATATAGTTTGGTATTTACCATTTGTCAGGAAAAAAAAAAAAAAAAGCCATGGAGATTAGTTGCACAGGAAAAAAAAACTTTGAGAAAAAAAAGACCTTTGAGATTACAGTATGAAAATAGATCTTGGGAATCTAAACTTCCAACTACCCACAGCTCTTTTTAAAGCAAATGGCAAGCACATCTAAAGTTAGTATCCTTGGCTTTCCTTTTTAATGTTCATAATTTGTGTCTGTGCATAGCCTCAAGGTCCCTCCTACTGTAAGAATATCTTTATATTAGGTTAATCAATCAAATAAAATCTATTTGGTAAAAAACCCCACAAACAGTAAAAGAAATCCTCAAAACCCCCAAAAAAACCCCACCAATGAGGTAAAATTTCCATTTTTTTAGCTGGAAAGCATAGTGCTCTGCCTTGGGGTGGGTGATAAACTGAGAATTTATGGGTAAGGATTACATAGAGGATGGGTAATAATGGGATGTGTATGAGAGACACTGCAGAACCACATGCCACATGCTCAGGAAGAACAAGTGAGCGAGACCTAGAGGCAAATAAAAGCAGTTTTGTGTTTTCAGGTCCCTGTGCCTGAGGGGAACTTCAACAACTACATCTGTTGGAGGAACAGCATAGCATGATTTAAGCCATCCAGAGGGTTTTTGGAACACATCAGGGACAACTTTGTGATCCAAGTGATAGATGGGCCAAAAAAGAAGTGCTCTGAAGGTTGTCATGCTCACAAACAAGGAAGGGCTTGCTGGAAATGTGAAGGTTGATGGTAGACTTGACTACAGTGGCCATGAGATCACAGAGCTCAGATCCTGAGAGGGAGGAGCAGGGCAAAAAACAAGATCACAGTGCTGGGCTTCAGAAGGTCAGATTTTGGTCTCTTCAATGATCTGTTCAGTAGACTCCCATGGGATAAGACCCTGGAGTACCCTTGGTAGAAGAAAATCAGATGAGGGAATACTTCATCAAATTGAATGTATGTAAGTCTGTGGACTTTGCCAGGATGCATCCATGAGTCCTGAAGGAGCTGGAAAATGTAATTGTGAGGAAATTCTTGGCCATCCTTGAAAGATCATAGTTACTAGAAGAAGTACCTGAAGATGGGAGGAAATAAAATGTCACTCTGTCTTCAAGAAGGGTGAGAAGGAGCTTACCAGATTTACCTCAATGCCTGGGATGGTGATGGAATTACTAATCCCAGAGAAAAATTTCAATTAAAAGGAATACCAGAAAACAGTCACAAAAACTAAGCATTGATCTACCAAAGGGAAGTCATGCTTGACCAGCGTACTGATATCATTCCGTGATGAAATGACTGGCTTGATAGGTGAGGAGAGAGCATTGGACATAGTCTGCCTTGCCTTTCAGAAAGCCTTTGATATTTTCCCCCCATAAGATATTGATAGACAAACTGATAAAGTACACACTGGATGAGCAGGTAGCTAAGTGGGTTGAAAATTGGTCCCAGAAGGTCTTGTTCAGTGGCATAAGTCTAGCTGGAGGCCAATAACTAGTGATGTACCCCAGAGGTCAATACAGTGACTAACCCTTTTCAAGGTCCCCAAATAATGGTCTGGATGTTGGGACAGACTATGTACCCTCAGCAAGCCTACTGATGACACAAAATTTGGAGTGGTTGATGCAACACAGTGTAGTGCTGCCAACCAGAGGGACCTCCACAAGCTGGACAAATCAGCTGACAGGAACCTTGTGACATTCAACAAGGGAAATTGCTAAGTGCTGCACCTCGGAAGGAACAATTCCACACACCAGAAATATGCTGCAGATCCCCCATCTCAAAAGCAGTGTTGCAGAAAAGGACCTGGGTGTCTTTTTGAACACTAAACTGAACATGAGCCAGCCCTGTGCCCTTCCTCCAAAGGTGATTGTTATCCTGGTTTACTTTGGACACAATATTGGCAGTAGGATGTGATCCCTTCCTTCTACTCAATTCTAGTGAGGCCAAACCCACAGTGCTGGGTCTCATTCTGGGCTCTTTAGTACAAGAGAGACACAGACCAATTGCAGAGACTCCTGTGAGGGGTCAGGAAGATGATGAGGAGACAGGAGCATCTCTGATAAAACAAAAGGCTGAGAGAGCTGGGTCTGTTTAGTCTGGAGAAGTCTCAGGAGAGTGCAGATATTTGATATCTGCATATATATTATATATATATATATATATATACATATATATACACATATATAAAATACCTGAAGGGAGGCTGCAAAGAGGGCACAGGCATGTTCTTTGCAGTGGTGACTAGTGACAGGACCAGTCAATGGGCACACAGTGAAACACAGGAAATTTCCTCTGAATATCAGGAGATAATTTTTTATTATGAGCATGACCACACCCTGCCATATGTTGCCAGAGAAGTTGTGAAGTCTTGGAGCTATGCAAAAGTGGCTTAAACATCATCCTGCATAACTGGCTCTAGTGTCCCTGCTTGAAGACTAAGGTTGGACAAGATGACCTCTAGATGTTCTTTTCGATCTCAATGATTCTGTGATACTCTGTTTCTGAGGAAATAGATATTTTGCATCATGAAAGTGGCAAATAAATAAAGGATGTAATTCATGCTGTAGATCCAAACAAAATATTTCTTCCGTGGCACTGGAATTCACTCATTCAGGCGCATTTGCAAGGGATGCATATGTTTTTCCTGCGCTTTCTAACAAAGTAACTAATGTTTAGAAACAATTTCAGTGCCTGTTTCTCTCTCAATTTCACAATCTCATGTTACCCGCAGAATAGTCAGAGTAATGGTGTGTGCCCACCCAAGTAGCTGTTACACGTGATAGAGCCCTGCTTTCCTGGAAATGGCAAAACATCTGTCTGCCAAATGCAGGTAATGAATGGATCCCTTCTTTTGATCTGATTGCACGTGCATGTTTTCTTTCCCTATTAGGCTGTGTTTATCTCAACCCACAAGTTTACTCACTTCTGTACTTTCAGTTCTTTTCCCCATTCCATGGTGGGGCTTAGTTGTCTACCAAGCTAAACATACAGCTTCCCAAATTGCAGAAAGTGGCAGGACATCTGCAGAACAATGGGAAATAGTGAATTAATTTCTCTTTATGCTTTCCTTGTAATGTAATATATGTTTTTCTTGCTAAACTGGTTTTATCTTGACCCACAAGGGATATTTTTACATCTATTTTCCCCTGCCAATCCTGTTGAGAAGAAGGAGCGAATGTGATTGCATGGACATCTGGCAACTGACCAAGGCAAACTGCCACAAGAAATAATACCTCTTAGTCCCTGAAGGCATATTTTAAGGCAGACTTACTTTAGCCTCCCAAGATAATTGGGAGGTATTTCTCCATACCCCCTTCAAGCCATTTCTACACAACTGTGCAGTATGTTCTTATCGTTTCCCCAGAAATTTACCTGTTATGCAAGAACACGCTATTTCCCATATTAATCCTGTCACATGTACTAGCTTATTCACTACTCTATCATATTCCTCTTTAGCATGAAGAATTGTCTAAAATTTACAGCCACCTAAATAATTTCCTATAGCAGTAAGATCCTTTATTTTCCAAATTGAGACCCTTATTCTTTTAAAGCAGCTATTTTAAATACAAATTTTATTTCACTGTGCCATGAAGGATTTTTTTAAAAGTGTTCACTTCAAAACACATTTTAAGCTTGTATCATGTGGACTTAACTGTGATACAAAAAGGTTGCATAGTGCTGGTAGGCAAGATACATGATTTTACAACATCAAATTAGTAAGAATGTCAGGTCTGAAGAACTTCCTTACCTGTTGATCTCTAGGGTTATGTTCAAAAGAAATTTTTAATAAGCTGATCTCTGAAATACCATGACCAGGGGGCATATTTTCTTAAAGGATTAAGTTCTGATTGTTTCACTGAAAACATGAGGAAGAGATATGTGGAAAGGATAACATTAAAGATCTTTCTTTGACAATTATGTTATCTATAAATCAATAAAAGGTAACAGAGATAAAAAAAAATTGACCATTTTTCTTCCATAGCTCTCAAACTTAAAAAGGAAAACATTTTTCCTCATTATGTTCTCAAAATATGCCACAAGGCTCTTCAAAAGATTCTGCTATCGAGACCTCAAACTACAATATCAGAAAAACCATCCCTGAGGAAAAACTTTATTTTTGAGAAAGTATATGACTGAATGCCCTCCTCTTTATAGATAAAAGCTTGGCAGAAACTTTGGTGACTTCAGACTGAACAAAAGGGCAACTAAATTCTTTTTCTCCAGATATATTTGTTAACTACCTTTCACTCACAAAGTGCATTGCAATTGTCAAGTGGCCCTAGTCACACTGTTATGAACTCAAACTTTCATTACATCAAAATGTAAAAAGGTCACAAATGTCATGTGAAATCCTAGGAGGAGACCCAGCTCTTCACATTTGTCAATAATGAGTAGCTTCAGTCTGCATACTTTGTCTCAAATTGGAATTTTGTTTTCCATCTGTAGGGAAATGCAATAATCTGTCTACTAGATAGAGTGAATGATGTTTGAAAACCCTTTAGAAACCATTATAGCAGGACACCACTTCCTGCAAATCTTCATGTGATAGTGTATTTTATCAGACATTTCAGGGTTTAAATGTATGTAATGGAAGGGGAGATCTTTTATTTAACCTTGTACATAGCATACAGACTTTTGAATTATTGTAAATGAAGATTATAAAACAGCATTTCTTGGTTCATTTAAAGAAAGCACTATTGTTTCTCCATTAATAATCAACATCATTACTTCCATAAAAATCTGCAGCATACATAGAAAACATCAGTTCAAGTACAATCATCTTATTATTATTTTTATTCTTCTTTGAATTCTTCTTTCAGCTGTAAAGCTTTCATTAAGATCAAGAAATCCTGTTTTCATAGGAATTATAACTCAGTAAATTAGAGGTCAATATTTAGCCTTTTTTTTTGCCACGTTTTTATTCCATTTTTATTACATTTTTCCTCACAGCAACATTAAAATAAGCCTTACACAGCTTCCTTAATTACATAGCCACCTTATTTGTATAATACACAGTTAACATCACCACTTTTGTAGGGTACATTTAACAATAATAATATGAACCATTTGTTTTATATTAAGACTAAGAATTTGTATTCTTCCTGAGGCCATTCTCAAATTCCTCAAAATCTTCATATATCTTTCTAAGTTAAGCACATTTTCTCTCCTCCATCAGATACAAAATGCAGACACAAAAAAAAAATTAAATGCTTGCTATATAGAGGATCTTTTTATAAAATCAAGAAGGTTTATTGAAGGAAACTATTGGTTTGGGCTGTGGGGAATTTTGTCTGGTTGGTTTACATGTATCAAGATGTTGTCTGTGGAAAGTAGCATTTTAGAAAATGTTAGGAAAAAATATGCTAGAAAACTTGTAGCAAAGTAGAAATTTGTCTCACACACAAAATTTATAAAAATGTAATTTAGATCTTTCATAAGATTAATTTAGTACTTAAATAGAAAAGGAACTCTAAAAAGCTAGGTCATACATTGGGCTCCTAGATATATTTCAGGGAACTTCCTGCACCAAATAATATAAATTAATTTCATTCTATCTCTTGCTGGGCAGTTTGAGCATTTGTCTACTTTTTCTTCACCCAAACTGTTAATTTTTTTTTAATGAAAAATTCATCCTCAATAGCATTGGAAGACTAAATAAATAAAAGTGACATTCTAATCTTTGTATTGATTCATAGCATACTGAAGTATTCTTCATTAATGCGCTGAAATGAAATGTGTTATATGAACCTTACCAAACCTTAAACTGGTTTTGTGTCTCCTTAAGGACTTTTAGTTCAGAAGCTTAATGAGCATCCTTTACTTTCACCTGACTCCTTATATGTCACACATTTTTCATAATGAGCTGCAGCTAATCCAGAAGGGAGACCATGACAGAGTGTTGGAAATGAAGCCTGGCTTTCTAAAATATCACCATAAACATGCAAAACTTCATAAATAGCAAGTTTCCTCTACAGCACCATACACACAAATCTGTCCTACTTGAAACCAACAAATTTTCCCAATGCCTTCAGGAATTCCCAATTCCCAAGGCATTCCCAATTTCCCAGTGCCACCGTTCTTCAGAAAAATCTTGATCCTTTGAATAATTTTTGTCAAAAGAGGTTCTAATGACAACACTAAGCTTAGTGAGCTGCAACGAAAATATTGCATCTTGGTACCTTCATCACCATGTTTTAATGAGAAAATAGACTCCTGGTTGCTTACATGCAGCCTACAGAAATATCGAATTCAAGTATGTTTAACTGGGGAATGGAAAAAGTCCAACACATTATATATATTTAATACCAAATAGCTGATCCATTTAAAATCAAAATTATGTGGATTGTGTGAATTTAAATCTTCAAGATATACAACATTTAAGAGTGTGAATGGTAGCATGTGTCACTAATGTTTGATCCTTTAATGCAGCTTTCTGAGACCTGGTAAAATATGATGGAGGTTTTACAGATACCAAGCATAACATTACATTATTCATAAAATAAAAAATTAAAAAATTAAACATTACATTTATTTAATTTTATTTGAACAATAAAATAGAATTATCAAGGTTGAAAATGACCTCCAAGATCATCAAATCCAACCTTGACCAAATACTATCATGTCCACTAAACCATATCACAAAGTGCCACATCTGCTCATTTTTTTAACACTTGTGAAGATGGAAATGGTACTTTTCATGATATGCATAGGTAAAATTCCCTGGATCAACAATTAACCTAAAATTCTATATTTTACTGCAAAATATAATGACTCTTCTGTCACCATGCTAAGAGTATCAATGAGTAAGTTTTCAAATATTACTAATTAATTACTAATTAATACTAATTATTTACTAATTAGTACTATTACTAATTATTAATTATTTCAAATAATTACTTAAATCAGTTTCTTTTCTATCTCTTTCATAATATTTAGATAATTGAGATATTTCTTGCTATGAAATTGATCTTGACTGTATCTCTGAGGGAATATTTTAAACCCTATTTCTGTAGCAGTTAAAGAGCTAGTAGTGAGATATATAGGAGCAACAGTTATTCCAAGAATGCTTTTCTTAATGTAACTCTTTCAAATAACATCTGTTGCTGGAAAGAGGAATATGGTTTCATGGTTTGGTTGCATGGCTGAGAACAATTCTGTTTAATTGCATGCAAGATGGAAGTTGTTCTGCACTGGAAACTAAATTACTGCTCTATAATTTATCTGTACAGAAGACTTTTCCTTAGAGTGGTGACATAATTAAATAGCTAAAATTATTAAGTTACTTTGTCATGTGGAAATTTTGATACCTAAGTGAGTACACTACTCCTTTTTTTTTTTTTTCATTTTACAATGTTTCATAAGCAACAAAAGCTAAGTTTAAAAGGGTCATTTCTTACTTATATGATGTAACTATGATTGTTGAATATACAGAGTATTTTATGGCAGTAAAATTAAGGCTATCTAAAAACATTAAAACAAACTAACAGTATCCCACCTAATACTAAAGAATTGTGGTCTTAATTCAGTTCATGTCTAGGCTTGCATTTGATTTCAGCTGAAGTAATATTTGAGGGACATTTTCTTTCATTCCTCGATTGAAACACTGAACTTCCCTCTCAAGCTTTTTCATTCATCTTTATGGTCACCTAAAATGCCTAATCAAAGTGAATGCTTATTTGGGTCCGTTGTCATCTTCTTTCCCTTAAATAATATTTTTTTCATGTCTTTCAGGGTCTATGGGAAATGCCTATCCAGTATATCTGTTACATTGAACTGTTGGTTAAAATGAAGAACATGCAAAACTGTTATATCAGACATATAGCAAAATTTGTTACCATCATCTATTAGCCATGGGAAGTAAGTTTCTATGAAAGAAGTAACAAATAAAACTCTCTTGCGGGTTTAACACTACTTACACAATTTTGCAAAAGAAAACAGGGAAAAATTCAAACAAGATTATAATCTCAGATTTTTTTAACTTGATGATGTGCAGATTAAAATTAATGTAGTACAATTTCCATTTCCCAGAATAAGAATATATAGCAGGTAAGGAAGCTAAAATAGTAAGATCATACAGCAGGCAAAGAAGCTAAAAATTGTGAGCAGGGCAGGGGGTGAGAGAGGGAAGGTATTGTTACTTTTTATTTATTTATTCAATTGGTTTAAACTCAGAAGCTTTGAAAGACCTCTAGCATCAGAGGCAATCCAATGAACTTTAACATTGGTCAAAATATTTTATGTAGTTTTTTGAAATGTAATCAACGTTTCATAAATCCTATATGTCAATTAACCTTTCCCTATATGTGGTTCCTACTATTTTCTTGTGACCGAGTAAATGAGAGAAAATTAGAAAGCACGGATTGATACTATTCACTCATACCACTGGCATGTTACAGTCTTTACCTATGCCACTATGCTTTTGGTGCTTCCCAAGGGGTGGGAAAACAGCTCTTTGCAAATATTCCCCAGACCCTGCACACTCTCAAATAATGCCTTCCTCCTTTGGGAGAGAAAACCCAGCCAATGCCAGGCTAGGAAGCTTTCCAACAGCTTAAAAGTACAAATGACAGGTAGAAATATCTGATCTTAAATGAGGTATATTTCCCAGCACTGCCTAATTTATAGACAGGGAGCCCCAGAGTGTCTTTTGCAATTATTTAAGGGCAACAGGCTGGCTTCAAATATGGGACAGATTTGGCCCCTTAGGTACCCTCACCCATCTGCTTTTCTCCAAGTGAATCCTGGCCTACATCTAGGCAACAACTATTTATCATGTGCTACATCTGTCATATCACAAGGAAAAGATGACAATGAGACCCAAGGGACAGCACAGTGTGTGAAGCCAGTGGAAAGGTTACTGGGAACCACCTAGAGAAGGGGGATGTTTGCTTTCATTCCCAGGTGAAAAAAATATTCTTTTTTTTTTTTTCCTTTTTAATGTCTTTTGCAGAGCATTAGTGAAAATGGCACTCCTTGTTGTCAGTATCCAGAGTTTCATATCTGCATACAAGGTTTGAAAAGTATTTTATCACTGAAACAGTTAAAATGAAGTATGTTCCTATTTCTTAAAGCTAGATATAACTGTTAAAATGAAAATTACAAGACACTTTGCAGTGATAAATAATACATGACAAGGTGTGTGTTGCTGTGAGATAATACTCATCTCAGAGGCATGGTGACATATGCCTCGGAGGGTCTTAGTGCAATTATAAAATGGCTCAGAGTGAGATTTTTAAAAAGAAGATTCACATGTTCATAGCTGTCCAGAAGAGAAACATGACTAATTTGTTACTGTAATGATTACTGACAGATTTAGGAAGGGAAATAATAATGTTGGTTTAATATTGTTATAATTTTTGTAATTTTCTGACACAAGCATTACATTTATTGTTCTATGGGACTGGAATCCTGCCAAGGTCTCTGTTATGACAGTCTTAAGCAGCACTGTAGCTGGTATCATCAGTCTGTAGTGAAATATTTCCTACTAGCAAAAATATTGAATTAACTGATTCTGAATTTCTTCCAATTGGGCAGTCACAGTTTGATTATCATGTTTTCATCACTTTTGACTGAGCCCACACTTGACTCATGTTTTCACAAAGGTCAATGACAAGAGCCCCAAACTTGTGGGTATTGGTGTAGATGAGAAAGGGAGAATTTGTTCCTTGAAGCCTCTAATCTCCATTTAGAATAGTTAGGAGGTTAGGTTTGCCTCCTTGAAAAATATGTAAGCAAAACCAGGTGGAACAACATGGCACAGAACTAATCCTCCCTCCCCTCCTTCTCCTCTCTTTGCACCCCAGGGACCGCTGGGGAAATAAGGAGCCAGTGCTGAAAATCTGTTCCCACTGTGCTCTGGGAGTATTGCTGCAGTCACACCTCCAATTCTCAAATGAGCCCTCCAAACAGAGACACAACTGCTATATATCAGAATGCTAGATACAAAGTGCTGCACATATTAACAAGACTTTTTAATTATATTATCCAGCATGATTTCCTGTCTGTGTTCTAGGATGCCTCATTATGCATTCTTTTGCAGAATAAAAAAAAACTTTAAAAATTTATAGTTATAGAAGTGTAGATGTTTTTCACTTATTAAAAAACCCAAAACACTAAAAAAAAGACTGGAAGATAAATTACATAAAGAAAATAGATTCATTACCCCTCTCTTACATTTCTTCTGAGATGCTAAGATCTGCAATCCTTTCACCAAAGTTAGCATTTAGTTTTCTAGTGAAAGGAAGGGAAGAAAGAGATAAATACATCTTTGTGATATATTTACTAACTGTCTTAGCCCTTTCCAAGTTAACATTTTTAGAAGGAGTAGTTTTTAAATCTCTTTTTTTTTCTGGCAATGTTGACTTCAGGTAAACACATAAACTCCCACTAGCAATGATTGCTGCTTGTAGGGGTCTATAAAAACACAAAAGGTCACTGTACATAGAAAGCAGTTGGGACTGCGAGAGAACACACTGACATTTATAATATACCCAAAACAGAAACAGTTCCTATGGAGACTATGCATGTGTTTTAATAATGCAGAGTTATTTATAAAATTCTAATATGAACATTTATGTGAAATAAATATACTTATGGCTTGAATAAGAAAAAATCAAAGCCTGCTTAATATGCAACTATTATGCTGCACCAATCTCTTTCTATGTCTGCTGTGATGTAGCTGGTTTGATTATATTGGAAATATTTATTTTAATATCATCTTGTGTTTGTTGTTGGAGTACTCACACAATTAGACACCACATTCTCATATCTATTCCTTCTAGTCTTGTGGTCTCACATGCAAGGAACCTCTCTTTAATTATAAAATGGTGATCATTTTCAATAGAGTTCTCATTCCTCAAACCTAATATCCAGTCTCCTAGTGCCATGTGAAAGCAGAAGATATACTTAAACCCTTGGCATTTCCTTAGTCTGTCAACACCCCAGGAAAGCCAAGACCCTTGCTCCTGACCAGTGTGTCAGTGTCTTGTTATGGGGACCCTTCACTGAACAGCTCACAAGATTGGAGGGTGGTTTGACTGACTGTTCAGGATGACGTGCCAAACAGAGAGACCCCCTCCTGCATTTTCATACCTTTACCTGCTGCCAGCAGTGGCCAGTGCCCTTGAAGAAGTCACATTAACAGGTTACAGAGTAAACTAAAAACTAAACTCTTTATAAGTAAAATTGTGACAGGATAAAGTTCCAGGATTGCTGGGGATTTTATTAGCTATAAAGTAACTCTCTGTTTCCTTCTTTGAAAGGGTTTCAACAGAGCCTGGCTGAGCTTCCTCCAGTCTGCTCCACACTCTTTTTTGTCCTTAGATTGTATTATCTCTGGGAGGTTACATATGCTGATTGCCTTCCATTCAGGTAGCAGTAATCATATTTTCCCCTATAATTTCCATGCCATTATGTTTTTATCACCAGCTAACTTCCCACAATTATGATAATTTTCATTATTGCTTTACAAGTAAGAAACAAACTTCAGTTGTATAAGTAGTGGAATGTCCAGGAACAATTTCCTCAAGCAAGAAATAAAGATAACAGAAATGTTCTTATTGTCTCATGTAAGTTTGTTGAATTTCCAAGCAAGTATCCTAATATTCTGGATTTGCTCAGGACTAAGAGAAAGAGGTTCTGTTACTGGGCAAATACTCAGGCTATCTAACACTCAGTGTCATGAGGCGTGCAAGGGGAGTGGATCACTTATTATAGAAGGATGCAACAAGATCAATCTGTAAAGTTCTATCAGTTAGATGTCTTAACCTTCCAGGACTGTGTCTTATTTTAATAATATTTAAAAAGCACTTAATAGCCTTGATTTGCTTTTAGGAAAAAAAAAAAAAAACAACTCTCCTGAGCTTTAAGGTAAAACTTGAATCTTGAATGTAATAGAATTCATCTATTCTGAAAATTTGTCACTTGTAATTTCCTGGAGTTGCAAGATCTAGAAAATTTAAGCCATTTTTACTGTATAAAGGAGAAACTCTAGACTAATCTGTATTTAAAATTGTGGTACATCTGTCTGGGCTATACCTTTGTGAGTAGGATAGACCTAGAGATTTCCCCCAGCAGGTTCCTACTGTGCAAGGGCCAAATAAATGAATGCACTTGTGGTTAACATCTAGGATGGGTAACCAGGACAACCTAGGAACCTTCTTACAGTTCAGTCTTTTCTATGTAGGAGATGCTTTGAACAGAGTTTAAAATAATATGTAACAAATGTTCAGGCATATGCTGGAGTTGCCACATTGGACAGGGAGGCTGCTCAGTTATAGAAAATCACCAGAAGATCAGTTCAAGAAATCACACCTGATCCAGGCAAAAATGTCATATCAAAGACATGAAATGGGGACCCTCATTGTCATGTACATGATGAATGTTTCTCCTGTTTGAGAAATTTAGTTGCTTACATGAGCACATGCTTTTTTCATAGTCACTCTGTGAATGTCTATGCAATACAAATATATCATTAAACCTGAAATCTGTCTTGTGTTTTATTATTTCAGTGCACTCACCATAGATGTTTTGGAGAAATATTAAAGTTTTATATTCACATAAAATTGTTGTGAATAATAATAGCCTCATTGTTTTTCAATTTATATTTGTAGAATCTCCCTATTAAACACTAATGTAAAAACTTTTAATATTGAAAAGTGAGATTTCAAGAAATGAATACTGTTTCCATGTTGATTGCTGTAACAGTCGAGATATATATAAAGAGATATATCTCTTTATTTAATTCAGAGAAGAAGATCTCTTCAAAGTTTGAGCATCATGAAAGGTTAACTCAGGTAAAATTAACCTCTCTATATACTCCTATATCAAATTTAGGAATGGAGAGATGAAACAATGTAGGCTGTGCAAGATTTAGCCTATGTACTTACATATACATCTTAGCACTCCAAACCAGGAAGTTTTATGCACCATCATAAATCATGTTTGATGCAAACAAAAATTCTAAGCTTGCAAAAGCAGTGAGTTTACCAACTTGATCAATGTACCAATACTGAAGTAAACACATACAAATCAGCCTCTAAATCTTAACAGCGAAAAATGTTATATTAACCCAAATAGTGTTTCAGACATAAACTGTTTTTTTTTAGCCAGTACTGTAGTACTATATTTTGTGAAATGTTAGTTAAAAAAAAAAAACAAACAAAAAGATTGTTAAAGATATAACCTTGACTGCTCTGAAATCAATGTAGGTAAACCCATCTGTTATATACACACACCTTATGTTGAAAGAATGGCATGTTCAATTGGATAGTAAATCAGATATAAATCTATCTATTTTGAAAGCATGGTTCTGCCATATTTTACATGCCTAATGGATTTCATATGAACTAGGACAGAATTTCTGTTCGTTTAAGATGGATAATCCATGATATTGTTCAGAGTGTAGTAATAATTATAGTATATGAATGCTATAAAAGAATAAATAATAAATTAATGAATAAATATTTTGGTAATAAATCCCATGATCTTTCATTGTAAACTGAATGCTGAGTTTGCCCTGTATGGTTCCTTACAACTTGCTCAAAGTAGGTCAAGTACTTTAGGTCAAAATACCCTGCCAAAATCTAATCAGAAACTGTGTTTAAGTGCAGAAGATCTCAAAAGAGTGACCAGTGAGGAGTGCCATTGACAACAAGGTTACAAGACAGGAGTGATACTGCAGGTCTTGCTCCCTGTTATTACCAAGGTAATTTTCTTGAGTGTTTTTGTGATGCTCTTCTTTTTGTATCTACACAACTCAAGCTACACAACTCTGCTAAGTAACAGAATACTCAATTTCTCCCTCACCACACAGGTAACCTATATTTCTGCTGAAAACTTTTATTGTTTCTACTAGATTACTAGAAAAATAGATCTACATAATTCTAGGATTTATTTACAATTAACAGAAAACATCTATCATTTCAAAACAAGTCACATCACTCAATATCCATGAAGACAGAGTATATGTGATTGACACTTAAGTTTTAAACAAGCTTAAAAACAAGCTTTAAGATGAGTCATAAAACTATTATGAAAAGGTATTTGATGAAGTAAGAGATTTCAAAAGGTATTCTTAATATGTTTAATTTGAATCTTCTACCAGTAATCATAATTCAGAAAAGGAACACTGTTTTATCAAGTTTGTACCACCAGAAATAAGAGAAATGGAAAGTAAATTTTTTTTTTCTTCTCTATGCTTGATTTTTGACCACTGACCTATCAACATATATTGCTCTTGTCAGAGTAACAGATAAGCACAGGAAGCATCTGTAATTAAAAAGTTTGAGATACATCAGCTCTGCTGTTCCAGGAGACAATTTATTAATATAACTGCCAGTTTGTTACAGAGCTGGAATTGCAATGTAGCTGAAAAATTGATATCTTTACAAAATTTCATCTTAGAAAGAGCTGTTTAAAATGTAAAAATTTAAGTCATATGACTTTAATTAGCCACAAATTTGATCCCTCTATTTAACAGGTTAATTATATTAACAGAATTTATACCTTATTCAACTGATTTTTAAGAAACACTCTAATTCCAAATACTGTATCTGAAAAATTAGTCTAAAAGTACAACAAAATAAGCTTGTGAAATAAAAACTAGACAATAACTCACAATAACTAGAGAAGGCCATAAGGGTCACGTGCCACTTAAATTTTACATGTTAAATACAATCACACTCATTTGGAATTTTTTGTCAAAATAGACATACCTTTCAGATATATCAGTCTAGATGGACTTGACACTTAGGGACAATTAAAACTAACTTTCTTGGATGCTGGAATCTACATGGAGAAGGCAATCTTAGATACCAAAGCTTCTTATGGATGAACCATATGTACAGAGCTTAAAATTTCTTACTACTCACATTAATGTCTTATTTACTAACTTACCTAATTAATATGGAAAATTCTAATAAAGGCCATATTAGAATTGCTATACAAAAATTTTCTATTGACTCTGCCTTTTCTCTGGTGTTCTGCCCATCATTCCCTTACCCTCAGTGCACATTACAGTCTTCTTTCTCACCACTGGATCTGTTTAGGGCTATTTTTTAAT
Organism: Lonchura striata; assembly: GCF_050655825.1. NCBI lineage: Eukaryota > Metazoa > Chordata > Aves > Passeriformes > Estrildidae > Lonchura > Lonchura striata. The sequence goes on from NC_140704.1 coordinate 103,282,388, forward strand.
TTTTTCTTAGAAGTCTACATCCTTGTCATGGGCTACCAGACAGAGATTTATAATTCCACCTGTCCTCCAGTTTTATTTTATCATAAACCAAATGCTTATTAGAGGTATTTAGAGAGGTTCAGTAAAATCAGGTTAGAAAATAGCCACTTGATAACTTAACAACAGTTAAAAAAAATGAGATCCAGCTAAGGCAAAATAAGTACAGAAAATCCTTGAGACCTTGCAAGGCCAGATTAATAGACCCATAGCCTTCTGCTGGTAAGAGCAAAATCATATTTTCCTGGCTAGAGCAGCATGTTCTCTGTTGATGGCATAAGCTTAAGAGACTTATATTAAATTAATAATGATGCCAGATGCTACCGATTCCTCTGTGTGTAAGTGTCCTATCTCCTAAATGAAGATATTGGTACTGCCTTACCTCAGGTATTAAATATTAAAATAACATCATCTATGATAAGAGCCCTTAGGATATATTTCATAAATATCTGACTTAGGAAAGACAATCAACTAAAAGCAATGCACGCAAACAGAGTACTTTCAGGAGCACATCTCAGGAAGGATGACCTCTTTCAGAATGAACTCATCCTCCTGTGAAGGCAAGGGAGGAACAGAAAAGGGCACCTAGAGCAGCCCTAATAATGGAAGAACTGTCCTGTGAAAGGAGACTCACAAAACCAGGGCTCTGCAGAGTGGAGAATGGGGAGACAGAGGGGGCAGGATTTACTCAGACTTACAAAATCAGGGATATAGTGTATAATCTAGTGCTGCTTATTGCTAGGGTAGAGGTAATTTTCTTCATAGTAGCTGGTATGGGGCATTGTTTTGGATTTGTCCTGGACGTAGGTTTGATAATATAGAGATATTTTTGGTTTTGATGAGAAGGGCTTACAGAAAGACAAGGTATTTTCTGGTTTTTGTAGTGCCCCACTGGTGAGGAACCTAGGGTTGCATGGGAGGCATGACCAGGACAGGAGACCAAAACTGACTGGAGGGGTATTCCAGACCATATGGCATCATTCTTAGAATACAAAGTGTGAGGAAGAAGCACGAAGGGAGACACGTTTAGAGTGATAGTGTTTGTCTTCCCAGGTCATAGTTACCCGTGATGGAGCCCTGCTTTCCTGGGGATGGCTGAACATCTGCCTGCCCATGGGAAGCAGGGAATTAATTCCTTGTTTTGCTTTGCTTGTGTGCTTGGCTTTTGCTTTCCCTATTAAACTGTCCATATCTCAACCCATGAGATTTCCAGTTTTTACCCTTCCAGTTTTCTCCCCAGTCCTGCTGGTGGGGGAGAGAGCTGTGTGAGGCTTGGGTGATTGCTGGGTTAAACTCCAATAAATCTGAATTTATTGGGAGGAAGGATCGTTCTTCATATCCAAAACTGCAAGAACTAATAATCCCTTTAAAGGCTATTTGGAGATTAGTTTATGATTAATAAAAGTATTTCTTTACAAAGTAAGATATTTTTGGAAATCTATGCCACAGGAGACTGCAAAGGCACACATTTTCTTCAGATTCAAGAAAGTACTAGAGAAATATTTGGACAAGTGCCTTAAAAAGGCCAGGCTTGCATTTCCTTCCTAAATAGCATTTCCAATTGCAAGTGTCCAAGGTAGAATTCAGACAAGGCAGAGCAGTGGTTATGCTTTATATTCTTAGGTATTTTATTTGTAGGCAGGACTGTCTTTCTAAACTCTGCTTGTTTCACATCAAACTCCCCACTGAATTCCAAACATCTTTTTCATTTTGTCCTCTGGCTTGGGAAGCTATGACTGTGCCATCCTCAGACCAGTTCCTGAACTCCTTCAGGGCCCAGCCAAGTGAGTGTTTCCTGTGTGTATTTCATCATAAACATTTGTATCAAATCTTGAGCTCTGCATGTGTGACCACAACTGCTGAGTGTGAACTGCATGCATACAACTCTAGTGAAGCCAGCACTCAAATCTTCATCTTACAGTCTAACCTGGAAAGTGTAAAGACAAGATGAAAACAACTGCCATGGGTTCCCTTGAGGTTATAAGATCTATCTTTTAAGTTTTTCCCAGAACACTCAATTATTTTCAAAGAAAAGGTCTGAAATTTTAAAGCAAATGCAGCTGCATGATTCAATAAGAAATACTTAAATACTATGGCAGTTTAATGTCAGAGAAGTTACTGCAAATTGTCAGAGAAAAGAATTTATGAAAAGCAGAAGCTTTAAGTCAAATTATCCAGGCAGTTAATCTTACAAAAACTGTATCTTTAAACTCCACGTATGCACATCCTCTTGAAAGCCACAACTTAAGATGATTTTCAGCCAACCTTAGATTCTGAAGGCTCATGAGCCCTGGAAGATTATGTGACTGTTTGAAATTTAATTTTCCTGATGTTCTTGTCCTATTGGTTGGTCATAACACTACCACAATGCAAAGATAAGGAAAGCACTCAAATGCACAACAAACCAATTTAGCACAACTAATGATCACAATCTACCTCTAACCTTATCTGTGGAAAATCTTTCTCTTCAGAAATCACTGTTATTGTACCACTTCAGGCAAACAGTAGATCAAGCTACAGATTGTTTTTAGTCATGCTTTTGATCCACAAAACCTCTTCACAACAGTCTCTCTGTTGGGTTCATCGATTCAGTTGTAAAATCCTTCTATTATGGTGTAATGCATATGAAAATGGGACTAAGTTAAAGTGTACAATTCAGGAGTTCTCGGGAAAATAGTTACAGTATTCTATATACTACAGAGAGGAATCACTTAGTAGCCAAGTTGCATTTAAAATATGTGATAATAAAATTTAAACAACATAATTATAGGTTGATTCGCCATTGGATTTTGGTGGTTTGTTGAATCCTTTGATGGTTTGTACTTTGTGAGCTTTTAAACTTTATTAGTCACCTTCTGTTTGTAAAGAACTCAAATCAGGTCTATATCTGTTGTTTAACATGCTGTAGCTTTTTATGAATTTTCACAAAATCACATATACATTTTTTTCCCTGCATAGACAAGGTCATAACAAAGCATGTTGTTCTATACTACGATAGTGTCTCAAGACTAACAGTATCTGAAAAGAAGCTGTCTCTCAGTGTTGAATTGCATAATTTTTGTATTTTGTTCTACTGTCCACAGGGTTCTGTAGTGAAAAACCCTATCAACTGAGCACCCACCTCTATTTTTGTGCTTTTGAAAACCATGCATATATGATAATGTCCCTGTTTATGCTAATATTTTTCAGTCACATTTTAAAAGGCTTATGAAGTAGCATCAGAGCTTGTTCTCAAAACGTATTTCTTGTTTTATGCTCTAAATAACCTCCTCTGTCTGTTTCATGATACAGAATTGCAACTCCGGAAATGTCTGGTATTTACCTTCCATCAAGCCCTTTCTATTACTGAGCACTCTTGTGAGCTAGGGAAAAAAAGTTATCAGGTTCTTTTTTATTTTCTCCACAAGTACTTGCACATAAATGAGACTGGAACATTTTAGAAGACAGTAAATTATAATTGTATTTACCTTGTCTGACATTGCATCTCCTAAATGCATTTAGTTCTCTGAAGAAACAAAGTGGCTCCCTGGCCAGCAGGAAATCCAAGTCAGTTCTGGTAAGGAAAATCAAAACAATTATTTTTGTCTTGTTTTATATTAGCTTGAAACATAGATAGTAAGTTTTGGGTTGGATTAAAGCTTTATCAGAAGCATTCACTCTTATTTGCATGCTTCATTCACAAAACACATAAATTTGTATACTTCACTACATTAAGTAGAGTTAAAAATGTAAGGTGGTAAAAATATTTGCAGATTAGAAAAATATTCTGTTAAATATAGAAGGCTACTGTATTGCCATTTTAAAACTATTTTTTATTTATTTTCTATATACTATATATTTCCACATGTATAGTACAAGTTAAAAAAACCAGCAACTTGGCTATTAAATTATTACCTTGCTACACATGTATAGGTTTTTAAGGTTTCTGATCATCCTCTACTAAAATGTGATAGTATAACATCAAGGAAGATTGATGTTGAGCCTCCTTTTCTAAGACTTTTTTCTCCTTTCAGCCTAAATATCTGTATGCTACCTGGGTTTCTTACTCTCACCTTTCTTCTGAAATAGCTATGAGGTATAACTGTAGGGATGTATGAAATGACAAATTCCCATCCTTTTCAAGGTTAAGAATTTTTTTTTTTTTTTAATAATGGCTCAATGAGGCTACTCATACATACACCAGAAAACAGCAAAACTCTATTCCCCAAATACTTGCACACACCAATAATTTCAGTGAATTATTTTTCTCAAACCTGAGATGGATTTTTATTATTATTTGATATATCCAGTGGTAGCTGAGGAAATACAGGAATACTGTCTGAAACCGGAAGAAGGCATTTAGCTGATATACATTCTCAGCATTTTTCTTCTATCCATAAATTTACCGTCACACACAGATATATTCAGTGAAACATATTCAATTCCTGCAGCTTGAATAGTGACTAGAAAACACAATGGTCTTCAGTCTGAAAGTAGAGCTTCACTGCATTTTGTGATGTAGTGAATGCTTAGTATAGTGTAAATATCAGAGTGATTTAAACGTCAATTTTCTCTCCACCCTGCAGTTCAAAAAAGTCTTACTCCTTTCCCCCAGTTTTCTCCTAAGACAATAAAAGTAGTACAATACTTTTTTGGAAATGAGAAGATAGTTGCTGACACTTTGAATACAGAAATTAATTAGCATTTCCATAGCAGTGTAAATAGCAGTCCCTGGAGGCGTGCAGTGGAGATAATGAACATCAAGATTAACAGTACACATTACAGACATGAGTCTATTATTACACCTTAATAACATGCAAACGAACAGACTTCAAGTAGTCAAAAGATGCTGTGTAACAGCAGATTTCTTTAGGCTGTGAACCGGATAAGGCAAGTACAACACTTGTTCACATCACATAGGTAGACAGCACAGTTTTGCCTAGCAGACTATCTTGAAGGGGAAAGTTTCAAAAGACATGACTGGAAAGATATAATCCATAACCATAAATATTTCTCTATCATAACTAGACTTTCACCAGTCATTGCTTTTTTGTGACCATGTGACATATTGATTGAAAATAAGTGTCATTCTGCAGAAATCTGTGATGTTGTGGGATATCCAAATTAATAGCACAAATTCCAGGAAAAAAAAAAATCCATATTTTCTCATTACTATAATCTCACTGGGTGCTGGCTATGTTTCAAAGCCAGTCAAAACACTTCGTCCAAATAGGATTTTTCAAATTAACCTACTTTAGTTTATTCACAGCCTGATTAAACAGATAATTAAAAGTTACAGATGCATAGCAGTACTAAATTACTGTGTCTTAAGTACATTTGTGAGAAAGATTATTAGTCTTTGAGATGTTGGCAAGGACCCATGTGGTTAGGACGATGAAGATCCACCAAGGTTCAATATTTTGCTGCCTTCAACACATTTTTCCTGAATTTCTTTTCATTAATTTAAGCAACAGCAGGAAACCCACAGTACTTGTTAAACCACTATGAGGTTAGTAGGCTTTGGGTTTGAGTCATTGCTCACCACACTCTACCAATGAAAAGGTGTATATATCTCTACTCACAATATAGTATCTGCAGCTGAATAATTCTATTTAACTCTACAGGAAACTGACTTATCTTCAAAAATTTCCTACATTCTGCAGATACTTGTTAAGAAATAATGACAGAAATTGGCCTTTATTACTGTAGTTCAAAGACAAGACTCAGAGATAAAGTAGGTGACTCCAAATTTTCAGCTTCTGTGATGTTAGCCTACAGAAAAGGGAGATAATTGGGATCCACGGGATTCTACTTTCTGCAAAACAGTATCAGAGAAACTTTGGCACAGACACAGATTTGGATTGACACAAAAAGTAATGTGCTTACAATGCTTTTTAAAATTCATTTGGTACCAATTGCAGAGCAAAGATTTCTTCATGAATACTGTTTCTGAAACTACTGACTGACTTCCATATTTATTCTTTTGATTTCTGAAATCCTCAAACTGAGTGTTTGATTGCCTTATTTAACTTAGAAGATGTTTCTTTTTCTACCTGTTTTTCAAAAAACTTGTCAAGAATAGGAAATGCAGATATTTAAAGCATAAAATGATTGAATGAACAATCCAGAAGTTTGAAATATGGGTCTAGACAACACTTTGAAGTGGTAGGCAGAAAAACTGATTGAGAGTTATTTCCTTATTACTTGGACAGTTTTACATGCTTGTGAACTAAATTACAATTTTAGGTGTAAAAGTGTATAAAATAAGTGAAGAAACAGCTAATTAAAAAATCACATCTGTCAAAATATCAATTTCCTTTGCTTTGCAGTTTGCCAAAATACAATTCAGAAAGCAAGAAATCTTTTTGTGGAATTTCATGGTATGGAGAGCTTTATATTTCACATGTGAACTTTGTTTTACAGGAGGGCAAAAGAAAGTCTTGATAAAACTAATTAATCTGCAGTTATGGCTTTATGTAGCTCAATAGAAAGTACTAACAGCTGCCAAAGAGTGGCAGTGGTCTCTCTCCTTCTAATTTAGGGATCATGATCCCCTGTGTGGTGAAGGCCCACCCAGGCTGGGGTCTCAGGAGGTGATAAATGGCAGCCCTTGTAGGGAGCGGGGGGTGGGACGCAACTCCAAACCAAAAAACTCAATGAAAAACTCACACACATATAAAAATATCCCAAAGCAGAGCCAAGAGAGGGAGGAAGAATGCATCATGTTGAACCTCATATATATTTTTCAGAAGGAGATACTGAGGATGCTTATAACTTGGCAGAATACTGCCTCTCATTCATGAAAGAGAGAAAAAATGCCAGTCAAAACATGTGGAATGTGGACATACACCAGTGGAAAGGACAGGCTGGCAAATTTTTATTTAATCATTTTAACTGTGTTAATATTGGGGCTTTCCTTTTGTCATGTAACAATTCAGATGAGTGATGAGTCATTGGTTCCATATATATGGTATGCCCCTAGCAAACTTTTGAGTAACAAACATTGACATTGAGATGTGACTTGACATAAAGTATATTAAAATTAACCACAGTTTTCCATTGTCAAAATGGCACAGGATTTAGACATAAAAATTCCCTGTCATAAACCTAGATATAAAGGTCAAAATACTGAGAAGCTACCTATGTTTTTAAATGCTATACTTTGTGTCCGTTTTGTTTTCTTTTAAATAGATGAATTCTCAAACTATGGAAGCTGATCTTTTTCAAGCCACTGCACGTTGGCAAAACCACCTCTGAAATTAGAGAGCTTACTGAAGCTTTTAGTGAGCAGCAAGTTTTCTCTGCAAGTTAATGACCTACATTTTTACATACTATTGCATTTCAAGAGCCACTTTGTGTGTCTTTTCCTCTGAGTCGTCTCCGGTAAGCAAGCCAGGTCATATGCTCTGCTTGCAACATAGGGCAGAAAGCTTCTGACTTTCTTTGTGGGAGCAATATAGTGCAAAGTATTAATCAAAGACACGTTGGTTTATATCTGTTTTACCTCACGTTAGGATCTTGAGTCCAAAAGAATAGTAGATTGCTTTATTACTTTGACTGTGGTCAGAGACACAAAAGTAATTAATTTTAAAAAGAAAGAAACTGCTGATATAAGTCTATTTACAAATTGCTAAACTGTAAGTCAACAAAAAAAATCCATGAAATTCATTTTCTTGTCTTTCCTCCCTCTTTCTCGCACATCTAGCACTTGTTCACATATCTACCCTGGTTCTGTGAGGTTTCAGATACAGCAATAATCATGTGAGGGAACCTGCTTAACACTTAAAAAATCTAACTTTATTTGATAAGAAATTGCAAAAAGCCAAAGTGTCAGCAATTGTTTTTTGTGAAGCCCAGAGAGCTACTGGTCTTTATTAATGCTGCACTTTTTAACTATTCTCTTCTTCTTTACCAAGAAATTTTACAAGTCCGCAGAACTGTTCTTTAACACATAATGAAGAGGTCAGCTCACCTTCACTAACTGAACCACAAAAAAAACTAGGTACCATGCCTGTGGCATTTCCATTCACTCATATGAAGAATGCTGCCTTACAAATAGTGTGCTTTAAATTACATTTTCCCTGCTGTGAAGATCTGTGTACTTCTTCAGTGAAATACGTTTTCATTTGGAAGTTGTCAGTTTGTCAAAGGTGAAATTACTAGGCATTGTTCCAAAAGAAATCAATATATCATGTTTTGTTAGAAGGTGTTAGGAGGGAAATGCATGTTGGATTGGCAAGCATTTGTTTATGAAGATGTCAGAGATAAGGTAATTTCAAGTTGTTTTATTTATGCTATTTATTGAAGTCAAAGTGCTTCCCTAAAAGCAGAATATTTATCTGTGTTAATGTCCTAATACTTCAAAGGTAAGAAATAAAATAAATGCTTTCTTAATTGCCTCTTTAACATTCTACTGCATACATTTGGAAGCTGAATTGTGAGATTTAATAATTTCAAGTGATGAGGTTTACAGTGTTTCTGTAGTTGGAAACACAAATTCTCCAGGAAACCTGCACTAAGGATCTTGGACCCTAGATCTAGTGTTACCAGTACTAACCTTATTTCTGTCATTTCAGTCAAATCAGAGCAGCAATTGCCTTCTTTTGAGTTACGCTGTTGAATTGATTTATAAAACCTGGTCACAAAGCACTGAAGGAAGAGTGTCACAAAGGCAACAGCTTCATTGTGACAAATATATTTTTTTCAATACCTTTTCTTGTTCCCTTCTATAGCCCACAACACTGAATATAAAACTCATCCTAAACACAAATACACAAAAAGGATAGAAAAGAAAAAAACCATACATATTTCAATAAATCCAAAGTGGGCATGTTTAGATTAATATCCTGTATCAAGGGGATTAGCAAGTTATTCGTGCTTTGCTCTGGTGGGGTATCACACCTCTGCTTTTCAAGTCTTTCCTATTAACTATGGGCACCAGTGATTTAAATCTCCGCATCTTTTAAATGTTTCAGTGACCTGCAAAAAAGCCCCAAACAAGCAAACAAACAAAGAAATAAAAAAAGCCACATAACTGGAATTCAAGTTTAACACAAATTTCCAGTCCTGTATTTTGAATTTAATAGATCTATCACAAATTAAATAAGGGCATATGTTGGATGAGTTCTATGGCCAGACCCATTTCTCTTATCTGAATCCATCCATCCACATTGCTAAAAGGCCATGAAATGTCTTCTTTGATATTTTGGTATCACTGAGGTGTAAAATTTAACAGCAAAGCCAACAGCAGCTGAATTCTCTTTCTTCGGGGAAAAGGACAATATGCAAGATTTAAAGTCCAAGAGACAAGATATTAAAAAGTAGAAAATGGATGCTGAGAAAGAAATTCTGTCACAAAAATCCATTAGTGAAACATGCCAAAATTTAAAGGCTTCCCTTTCAACAAAATATGCTTTTGACAGTCTTCAAATTCCAAGTGTTCATTTCTTCTGAAAGAGACTATGCTTAATGCAAATGTGCTCAGTGCTCTCTACTTTAACTGAGCAAAACAGTCAAGAAGAGCATTGCAATTCAGATTCATTCACCACATCACCCATCACTTGCACACAGTAAGTGCTGAGGATGTCAGGATTGTCACAAGCAAATCTTTTTTGTCGTTCGTGGAAAACAAGTATTTAGAAAAGCAATAAAACTAACTTCAAGAGGCAGGATATCATAAATGTGCAATAACTTGTGATACTTGACTGGGTTGTTTTGATGCTTGCAGACAAGGATGAACAGAGAAGAGAAAGGGATGTACTAAGGCATGTAGGTTTAAGGTGTTCTTTATTACTGAAAAGTCCTGCTGTCTTTCCACCACTGACATTAGTACCAGCTCTTTTCTGGATCACCCAAACAACAAAAAACCAAACTAGAAACCTTCAAAACCAGACCATGACAAGGGTGAGTGACATTAAAACTATGAAATAAATAAATTACCTGGTGTTTTTTTTAAGATGGTAAAAAACCCTCTGTTGCTGGAGTCGCAAATAGAATTTTGTCCCTACAATCAGCATTCGCTGACTTAAGAGTACATTCATAAAATATCTGTTTTCCTTTTCCCTATAGCAGATTTGTTCTCTGATTCCAAAGCAGCAAATCACAGCCTTCAGAAAAAAAATTGCTAATAGCTTAGAAGGCTAATATTGGAGTAATTTTTCTTATCAATACATTCCCACAAATAATATCCATTAATTTCCTAGAGTAATCAATAGTATAGTTTCTACAGGTCAGTATGTCACTGTTCATTAGTCATGATGATGCGTTTTAGCAGTGATGCTAGAAGGCAGAAATTACACCCAGGACTGCACTATGAATGTCCTACCTGGTATGAATTAAAAGGTGGCATCTAAGTATGGGAGAAAAGGCAAACTCCCTGTGCCACTCCTGTGGCTTTATTTAATACACACAGATCTAAAAGGGCTTATTTGCTAACAAACTTACCAGTCTGTGAGTTAAAACATTCATTTTTAACCTTAATTCTTTATTTCCCATGTCAAAGAAGCCTTCATAATTTTTTACAAAGTAATCTCAGTTTGTGGTTTTTTACATGTAGTTGTAAACCTACTACAGTTTTTATATATTTTTCCTGGAAGATGAGAAAAGTGCATGTGAATTACATTATGTCACAGCATTGTTGGTACTCTGACAAAATCTTTTACATCAGGACGTAGATGGGTGATTTGCAGATCTCCACAGAGGCTTCTTTGATTGCAATGTATTTGTCATAACTTTTTTTCAATACAAAATACCAGACAGTTTATAGTTATGCTATAGACCTATGGTGGATTTTATCACATTCTCACAGAGACAGACTTGGGAGCCCTTGGACTTTAGTGGGGCATCAGACCACAGTAATTTTATACAAATTACTGAAACTCTTGATAAGTCTTTACCTTGCCCCATCTCTTGGCTTTTAATTGGTTATAATTTTTTTCTAAAGAGAATGAAAGATATTTATTGATCTTAATGATGGTTAAGTAAAAAACTGTGAGTACATAGTACTTTAATTCCAATCTTATTAAACTGAAAAATTAAAGTTCATGTAGTCATAATATATTTGAAAAATAAAAGAAAGAAAGGGGAAAAAATGAGAAATAAAATAAACAAACAAAAAAACCACCAAAAATAAACAAACATAAATCTGGCCCATAGGTAATTTAACATTAACAAATGAACAAGAGGAGAAGAAAAGCAAACAAGCAAGTAAATACATGAGTATTTTTTTGTTGCTTGACATTCATGCTTTATGTGCAAATCCAGATTAACTTTCTTGTATTAATTAAACCTCTGAGCCATGTAAACAGAAGTAAAGGTATTAGTTAAAATGTTTACAGAAATATGGCATATAAAATTTATCAAATATTTCTGACATATCTAAATAATACTCTCTGTAAGAAGCTGCCTCTAGTCAAGTTCAGCAAAACAATAAAAGTAATGCTTAATCCTGCTGAAGGAAACTAGCATGCATAAAATTAATAATTTGCATACTCTGCACAAATTTTTTCTCCTCCAACTTGTCTAAACAAAAGTGGTTTTACTACAGCAGCGTAACTTCTACCACCTCCTAATACCAGGTTTCAAAATACATATATATTTTTTAAATAATATGAGCTATTAAACAAATCCTAAAACCATTAAATTCTGCCATTTGAGTGTGTTACTTATTTTGAATTCTGTAAAATAATTTAACCAGCATATTTATCAGTATAACAAGGACAATTTCCATCTTCTGATCTATTATGGTTATTACATCTTCGTATTTCTCGAGATGAATGAGCTTAAATCCCTTCTATGCTTCAGGTAAATTAAAACACTTTAGGAAAACATCAGGTACTGCTGGTGTTCGACTCAGCAGGTGACATTTTTCTTTTTGTTTTTACTAATAAAATTCCAGAGCATGGCATTGAGAGGAAGCAGGCTGTTAAGTGAACTTTATTGTTCTCGCAAGATGAGCATAGCTGAGAATTCTACCACTCACAGCCATTAACAATTCCACAGCTGTGCTTTGGGAAAGCTGATGTCCTGGTCATATCTCATTTTCTCTACTTAATTTGTGGAAAAACATTTCTAGTCTGCCGGCTGGTTTTCTTTGTGTTATTGGAAGACATGCTGTTCTCTTGTTGCAGTGGTGGGTGAAGATTTTCAAGTCACCAAGGCTTGATGATCTCAGGGATCCCAGGGAGGTCTGGATGGGATACCTAGACCAAACTGGCCAGACAGGGGCTTCATCCCAGAAAAGACTGGGAAGCTGGAAGCCAGGTAAAGACTGTAGAAATGTCTGAACTGCATGCACCTATTCTAGAGGAACTCAAAGGACTGAGGATTTCAGGAGCACTTAAATCATAAATTATCAGTAAGGATGACACAGTTTTATGTGTCAAAATATTTTTACCTCTTCACTGTATATTGCAGTCTGTTGTAACCTAAAAAAGATGAAGAGGCACTTATCATACCTCTATTGCAGAGAAGTTCTGCTTTTTTTCACTGACATTTCAACACACTTAATTACAAATATTTCTTCCAAGGTGGTTTCATGTATACAATGTCTATTTCAAACACTGTTACTCTTTTGAAACTGGATTTTTTTTTATCTCAAATAGTAATTTCTTTCTTGACGGTTTCACAAATATTGTTACCAGTACTGATTTTATATTTATAATACCAATTTATTTTAAAAATACATTTTTTATAGTTAAAAACCATATGTTTACTTTATGTGACATATGAACTCATAAGCAACACTATGGTTTCTAAACATACAGCTCCACTAATTTTGTACCATTGTATTATTTGACAATGGTCCCAAAATTCTTGCAAGCTTTTAAATTTTGCATTAAATTGCAAAAAAACCCAGACAAACTATCCCAAACAACAGCAACAAGACAAAGTCTGTCACATCTTGTTCTGTTCATAAGGATCTAGTGATACAGAGAAGAGTAAGACTGTAGAACTTTAGTAATAATATGATTCCTTTCGCCCTTCATTAAGCCAAGCATCTTACTGCAGGGAGTAAAGCAGGGACTTTCAGACATTAAAAGACTTATTAACTCTGAATTTACTAGTAAGACTTTGGATCATTCAACTTGACATTTTTGTTTTCTCACTCATGGAACATCAGGTGCTGCAGTTTAATTTCAATGGAAATTTGAGTTGTCTCAGAGGGTCTTTCTTTTTATTTTTTGTATTTTTAGTAAAGTGAGTCTCTGGATGTTTCATTCTTTGAAGTTAAGAACTAGGCTTGTTAGGTATTGAAAACTTATGCTTACTACATATTTAGCTCACTACATATTTAGCTTTGTTCTAAAAATGACATATTCATGCATTTAAAAATATTAATATCTTTGTAATGAAAAAAAATACCAACCATGCAATATGTGTCTGTCTTAAGACTACAGAAAATGCTGATGTCAGAGTCAAAGCTAAGCCTAAAGTACCACCACATGTTTGAATCCTTATGCATGCCAAGCAAATGCACTGTCAACTCTCACTCACAAATCTTCATCTGTCCCTCTAGGTTTTTTCCAACTGAAATATAATCTCTGCTGCAAGAGTCCCACTAAGTCTTTTTTTTTTGGATGCAACAAAGATTTGCAGGTTTTATACAAGAAATCTTTATGCAAGACTTTTTCACCTCTTTTGCAAACAGTTTTGTGATGTTGTTATCATACTTTGATTTAAAATCTCATCTGGGTCCAATTCTTATCACTGCAAAGACTTTTAATATTGTGATTGAAGTTTTCACTAAACCATAAGCTGATATAAAATAGAGTGCCTTTCATATTAACTGGATTGCTATCTGTTTAAAATGTTTCTTATTCTTGTGAATGTCAGAGGTTTTTAATTTATAACTCATTTAGAAGATAATAAAGTTCCTGGTATGATCTTAATAGAAATATATGCTTGTTTTATAAAAATGGTTTTAAATAATTTTTGAAAAAAAAAACCTTTTTTATTGATGTTCTTAATATTTAGAACAATATTAAAGGATCCTATCCATCATTTGTTATTTGAACAAAAATCTGCTACAATGGAAAGCAAATATACACTGCAGAGTTATGCTGGTGAACAACTGGAGGCTAAAGTCACTTTCTAGGCATTGTTCTGGTAATTTGTTTCTGAAGAATATGCAAATAATCTTCCAATAGAGGATTCCTGTCCACAGCTCTTTCTTTCTAATTATCTGCCCAAGATGCAACAGAAATATTCCCATCAGTCTTTAGGGTATATCTGGTTAGGTATTTTTTATGCTGTGAATTATTCTGGTTTCACCTCAGTTCCACTACTGTGGAATACTCTTACAATAATCTCCCAACTATATCTGCTAGTTCTACAGAACCACCCACACTCTGAGCAAAGTTTCACTACAACATACCTTCTGTGCTTTTCTCACTTTGCTATTTTTGACTACATATTTTAGCATTTTACAGAGATATAAATCTCCAAACCTGTAGTGCAATCTTCACCCTAGCAAACTTTCTGATTTATAGTTTTTACTATTGAAGTGAATGAAAACTCAGTCTGAAAGAGGAGACGTACCTCTGTTACCTAAAATATATCCTGAAGTATTCTTTTTCACCTTTCAGATGAAATTAAATATACTTCAGGATATTGTGCCTACAGTGCAAAATAATTTGCAGGTATAAATTGCCTCAGACAAATAGTAAGAAAAGAAAGATGCAAGGTACATGATTTAATTAGCTGAAGTTTTATTCAAATCATGTGAAGACTATGCCATGGTAAATTCCACAGTATCAGTCCCTTTGATGAGAGACCTTGTTAAAAGCCTTTTGAAAATCCAGGTAGGTTTCTTTGTTGTCATCTACAGAAGTTTGCTGAGAGCTTGCTGAGAGCTCCCACATGTTTTTCAGTTTTTCCAGAGAGGCTTTTTTTCATTTATTCAAATATCACTGTTCACCTCTCATTACAAAGCAAGAGTAGCAAGTGATTTTGAATATCTGAGATAATCACTTTCAGAAGGTAATTACAAAGTTGTCTGTTTCCTGTGATTTACATGTCTTCTGGCTCTGTCTCCATTGGGGGCTCCATTCCAATATGCCAGAGGGATGTGATTGCAGTGCACAAAGGCAAGCTTCATAGCCAAGAATGCAGAGAGTGGATCTTCATTGTATTTCACTTTTTAATTTCTCAAACACAATCTATCTTATATTGGCAGTGACTGGAAAGATAATGTGCTTTGCCAATTTTTTTTCTTTATTCTTCATTTAAGAAAATATTTTATTCCTGAAAAATCTTTGCAGCTAAGAAGTAAATCCAGTGCGCTGTTTCTTTACAGAATTAATAAGTAAAACACATTTTATAGAACAATTATGCAAATAAGCCTCTCAGAGAATTATTTTAAGACATAGGCCTTTCTCAATATGACATATCACTTTTGTATCTGAATTCAGATTGCATTCAGTTGCTGTAGAAGTAGTATTAAATGGAACCTGAAACTTTTGTGCTACTCCTCTGAACCTACTCCAACAGGCCCAAGCTTTTCATGGGCTGGACATAGTACTCAAGGTGGAATCTCATGAAAGCAGAAAAGAGGGGCAGGATCATGTCTCAGGAACTTCTGGAAATCCTTCTTTTTATGTAACACAGGATGTGGTTGGCTTTCTGTTCTGCAGACACACAGGATCCCCAAGTGCTTTTCTTAGTTGTTTGCTCTTGGACATCAAAGCATTGGCAAACAGACACTTTGGCCATGGACTTTAGGCAACCCTTATTCATCTAACAGTCTGTCCATAAAACCTTTCTCTGCAGTTAGTGTCCAGGACATTGTAAGGAACTGGACCAAAGGCCATGCAGAAGTCCAGGTAGATTACATCGCCAGCTCTTCCCTTGACTGCTGGTTAAGCTAGCCTCTGCTTCCATACAAGGCTGCTGGGGTGCTCAGGTATGATTTGCCCTTTGTGAAGCTATGTTGGCTGTGCATATTCACCTCCCTGCCTTTCGTACTTTTTGGCACACCGTCCAGGAAAATCCCTTCTGTGATATTGCCAGGCACTTAGGTGAGGCTGACTGGTTGGTAGTTCCCAGGGTCCTTCTAATTAAGGATGGGTATGATATTCCCTTTTATCCAGTCACTGGTGATTTCACCTCACTTCCAGGGAGAGTGACCAAGAAACTACATCAACCAACCTCCTCAGAACCCCAAGTTGTACCTCATTGGATTCCTAAGGCTGTTTTAACCATTATTTTCTCTTATGATGGCTGTGACTTCATTCCTCTAGTCTTTGCCTTGAGGTTAAACATAACCGTGATGAATTATAATACAAAAGGTATAGTGATTGTTTGAAAGCAGTTCCAACAATCCATGCCCAAAAAATTGCACACAGGAAAAAGACGGAGTATCCTCTCTTTTATTCATCCCCACCTCAATAATGATAGCAATAACAATAGCAATAGCAACAGTCTCTACAGCAAAAAAGAAAATAGTTCACTTATTATAATAAAGTAAGTATTTTACAAAAAGAAATAACAGTAAAAGCATCACTAAGAGCATTTTTATTTTTTACCACATCTTACTGAAAGTGCATTTTCCAAAAATGTTGCAGAAATTCAAGTTAGGTTTACTCATTTCTGAAGAAAGAGAAGGTAAAGAGCAATAAAATTTACATGTCAACAAACTGAGTTTGAGGCAAGGATAACGTTTAAAGACGTATGGATAAACTTTTGTGCAATAATAATCTGAGGCAGATCACTAGGTGTTCAGTTCAATTCAGTACAATATTTTATGAAGTGTTGGAGAATTATCAGCTTTACATGAGCAGAAACAGAAATTAAATGCAGTCTTATAAAACATATCTATAATTCTCAGCTGAAAAATGCAAAAAAAATATGAAACAAAAAGTTGTGTCATTACTATCAAAAAGTTCTTTCAGTTGATACAAACTCTACATCTCTGCAAAGTTTGACAACAACAGCATATTGACAAAAATACTTGATCAATGCTTTCAAGGGCAAAATTAAAAGCATCCTTTCACCCAGGACAAAGATCAATGAAAGGTGTTCTTTGCATACATCAAAATGGAAGTACACAATACTTACTGCTGGCCTTCTCCATTGCTATCTTTCATCCTCTGTGTTGCTTCCCTGAGTAGGCCATTTGCAGTTGATAAACATTTGAAGTGGAAATAACACAGAAAGAGGAAAATAAATAACAGCTGCCACTGTGACAGTGTCTAGCTCAGAAAAACTGGATAAGATGTGCAAGATACCTCTGCATGATAGAGAGGCCATTACATATACATATTCACCAGGAAAGAGTGGCCATTGTTTCACATACCTAAATCTCACATAACTTAGCGCTCAATTTTTTATACTCTGTGCAAAGTTTATTTAGCAAGCAGAAAAACTTCTATACATTTAAAGGCAACAGAGATGAAAACTGAGACTGAGGTCATGGTTTTTCTTAACTTAGTGGGAATTTTG
Source organism: Lonchura striata (assembly GCF_050655825.1). Classification (NCBI taxonomy): domain Eukaryota; kingdom Metazoa; phylum Chordata; class Aves; order Passeriformes; family Estrildidae; genus Lonchura; species Lonchura striata. Next base: position 103,299,842 of record NC_140704.1, read on the forward strand.
CCTTTGACTTCAAAAAAGAGAGGATTTCACCCCAGCTGCTTATCAGTCCTTATCAGAAGTTATACAGATGGTCACTACCTGTAAGATTATATTGAAAATAAAAAAAAAAAACAACCTAGTCTAACTGTTACCTTATAAATTGTGCATAGCTTAAAATCAATTGTGATATACCCCTGTCTATAAGCAATCTGTTTTCAATTAGCATAGAGTCTTCTATTAGCAAGGAGAAAAGATTTTTGAGGTGTTTTATTAAAGAAATCTGGAACGCAGTTTTTGAAAAACAGAAATCTGACACTTGTCCAGTTCACTGTGTGCAGCCATATGAATTAACAAATGACACTAATGGAGGAACAAATTTCTAGTCACAATTATTTTTTGGAAAAAAAGCAAAATCAAATTGGAGCCATATGGACTTGCTTAATGAGAAATTATGGCATCTAATATACATCTCTGATTATCTGTGGCTTATGTGACCATTTTTGTTTTCATTCTAATGAATAAAAAAGAAATATATATGACATCCTCACCATCTGCATTGAGGACCATACTAGAAGTAGCACTCCAAACTTTCATAAGGGTTGTACTTCCTATGTAGCAGAGGTACAGTGATCATCTAACATTTCATCAAATACAGAAAAAGAACTGCAAGATACATAAGGATTTTTTTGTTGTTTTATGCAGGTGATGTGGAAATTCATCCTTTCATATTTTCCGTAATAGATTCTCATGGTGGCTTCTGAGGTGTGGTTTGAAAGAAGCATAATTTAAATAAGACTGGGGATGTTTATGATATCCTGCCATCACAGGGTGCACATGCACGGTATTTATAGTCACAACAAAGACACACCTTCTTCATCAGTTCTAATTTTGTTCTAATCCTAGGCAGCACTAGAGCAGTCTGCAGTGCCACCTCACTGGCTGTGACCAACTTGAATGTAAAATCTCTGGAGGCAGTGACAGATTTTAAGAACAAGTGGCAATCCACATAGTAGTATATAGTATAAAAGACCACTTACTACTGGTCACTGCTTCAGCAAGGTGTCCATGGCTATTATTCAAGTTAAGAGATAAAATTATATCCAACAATATTAGCAACCCATTTGAATTGCTTTAACTAAGCACTTGAATTCTGTTAGCACAGCTCGAAATGAGAAGCAAGTGTTTAATGCTTTGATCTTTAGCCTCGTGTGATGCAAATATAGGTGGTTCTCTCAGCTGGAGATTAGTCTACAGATCAGAGGAAAAGGGAAGTCCTTTTCAAAGGTCGTGGAACTAACTTGGTAAATCCAGAATCAGTTTCCAGCTTTGATTTCCTCTATGACTTTAAGCAAGTCTTTCAGGTGCAGTAGCACAAAAAGGATTTAAATACATAAAAAGAGTAAGGCCACTAATCTCTTTGTAGGTTTGAGTAAATGAGTTGTTCTATGTCTTTACCTCACAGGAGTAGCTGTGTATGATTAAAGAGCATATGAAAGAATTACAGGCTTACATACATCGATTGGAAACACAAAAACCTGCAAGAAATAATGAGAGATTGAGCTGCTCCTTCCTCCAACTTTGCTTTGCCTGTCTTCATTGTAAAGCACCTGCACACATTTTATTCACACTACAGCTTAAGCTAGAAATTTTGAGCCCATCACACCAACTGCAATAGAACAACAACTATTTCTGCCAATTCCTCCAATGACAAAGTATAACTTTTTGAAATCCTGAGATCTCATTTTTATTAAAAATTATAAATTTAAATTAATATGTAAATTATAAAGTATACATTTAAATTATAATTATAATTTAAAATTAATTGATCTAATGTCCTGCAAGATGTTATTTGGTCAACACTCAGCTACATGAATTGTGATAAAACTGAGTGTTAAAAGAAAGGCAATGAATGAGTGTAGAATGTCTCAGTCTTCTTAGCCCTACCAACATTACTGAGAACAATTTTTTTTTGACAACTGACTGGCTGTTTCCAAAAAGAGAACAAAGCAAGGTTCTACTAAATAGTGTAAATAAAAGTAGAAAAATCTACGTGTGAATCAATAACACATTCAGTGGAAAAAAATGGGAAACAATTGTGTTCCCAAAAGGAACCAAACATGCAATTAATATAAGAAGCTATACAAAAAAGTAAATGACATAGATGTATAATTCATTCACTAAGCAGACTATCCAGTTTTTCACCAAAAAAAAAAACCTGCAAAGTCATATCTTGCTGTCTTTTTTATAGTGTTTATGTTCTTGAAGTGAAGATTAGCTACTGGATTCCCTTCATATTCATAGAGTGAATAAATTAAATTACTGCCATTCAGCTGTTTTCATTTTTATTGATCCCTTCTCATTTTTTTATGCAACCAACTGTTTACCATACTGTTATAATGGAATAATATAACCTTACATTTAATTTTTATTATTACTACCTTTTTTAAAGCTCTGGATCATACAAGCTGAAAAAAACCCCCATGAATCAAAATCACATTAAAATATTCTGCTTTTTAGATACTGAATAGTAAGGAGCAAGTCCTAATTTTCAGCTATGTTTTATGTGCAAAACACCAAAGTTAAATTCATCCCCTGTGCAAACACGTTGGATAGAAGAATGAATTTGCCCTATTGATTTAAACAAAAAGGTTTAGTCTCTTGCAAAGATGCAAGACGTTTCTATCATTGCCCATAGCATGCATTTGCACTGTCAAACACAAAATAAAGTACATTCAGAATGCAAAAGTATGACCTCTTAAATGTGGCTTTTAAAAAATGTATTTAAAATGAATCATGGTGAAGACTTGCAAAGCCTTTAGTAGGAACTACAGCATGGAAAAAATACTAAAGAAAAATCCCTGGCACTTTTTGTAAACATCCATTGTGCATTACAAATACAAAAACCTAACTGCTTGTTCAATTCCCATTTATCAAGAAAGTTTTGCTCCTGGCTTAGCTGAGGTGTCATTTCCATCCAAATTAAAGAATTACAAGTTTACTTTTTCCAGCCTTAGGCTACCCTACATGTGTTCTAATGTCCCTTCTGCTTAATTCTCCTATCAGTCTTAGTCAGCCTAGGATAAGAAAGCCTGCAAGATTGGAGACAGAAACTTACAGGCAATATCAAGAAAATTGCACATTTTATAAATTACAAAACTATATTGAGGTAGTCTGCAACAAGAGCCTTTAATCTGCTTTTTTTGAGGGTGGGGGGGGGGGGGGTGTCCTCTTTTTCTGTCTCTGGTTAGCCTGTATGGATGTGCATTAAGAACTTTTTTAAGACTTATATTAAACAAAATGTTGAAAATTTCATATCTTTTGCAGAATCAGATTGTCTCAAGTTGGAAAGGACTGGTGGATCACCAAGCCACACTTTCTGCTCCTTGCAGGACTATGTAAAACTAAACCATATGACTAAGAGCATTGTCCAGACACTCCTTAATTTTGGATGGTTTTGGCACCATGACCACTTCCTGAGGGAGTCTGTTCCAGTGACTGACCACTCTATGAGTGAAGTACCATTGGCTGATGTTCAGGATAGCAAAACCACGAGAAATGAAGCAGTGAATTGTAACATAAGCTCAGGATGTTCAAACCTAATGTAATTACTGCAGAAGGGATGTAAATCATTGTTAAATCCTAATGGCCTTCAGCCATTAGAAGACCTAACTTACAGAGATTAAACTTGGTTACATGACATTATTACCAGGAAAAAGGCAATAGTTTCCCATGCAAACTATATGTGGCTAACATCTATGTGCTCAGCTGTCCGTGCCTTGGCAAAATTCTCATTCTAGCTTTAAGACATACACTTTTGAAATAATTTCAGAAATTATAGTGATTTCTGATCCTTTTATAATACCAGGTTGAAATGCTGGAATGAAACAACTTTTACTCAGGGCATCCCATGTATTTCTTTGTTGATTGGAGCATTTAGTGTAGGCAACCAAGATGACCTCCGTCTATCAGAAAAATTCTAAAAAGGGAGGAACCCAAGTGTTGTTATCTATGATAGGACAGCATTAGTAATTTGCAATATTAGTAAATGAAAAATAGTGAAAGATGATCCTCTGCTAGGACAAAGATAATGAATAGTTCAGCATACTGAGAAAACCCACTAAATTAAATGTTTAAAAATTGCTTATGCATTATGTGTCTTAATAAGCATTCTAATAGAATTCAAGTATGATAAATCTCCCTATCAGAGAGGCACATAGTAGGCCTATCTTGAAATGCAATCACAATGCTCTGTTTTGGCTTCAATGGATTTTGTAACCAAGTAATCTGATAACATGGGTGTTTAACTCCACTAGGTTAAGTTCCTGTATAATTTAACACAAAATAATCACCTTCTAAACTTTACAACAATGTCACTGCAATAAGTTTTGTACACTTTTTCCAAAGTTCAACAAAAATATTATAAATTCTCGTACCCATACATTTTAGGAAATCCTGTGCAAGTGCATTCTTTCAAATTCTGCTGGGATTTTTCTTGATAAAAATCAGCTAGGACTCAAGAATTTGTGACTTCTAAATCCAGGCTGTAATCCATTTTAATCTACCAAACCATACTGCTTGCATAACTAATCTTCCTGTCATTTATAACAACTGACTAATGAAAACTGAAGAGCAAATAGTCCCCAGGCAGATCAAGGATCTCAGCTGCATATTTCAGTAAGTGATGTGAGAGGGTCACTTTGGTATTAAACCAATTACTGAGCCCTGCATGTGGAGACACCAGTGAAATTTTATGTGAGTTTAGACAGTTCCATGTTATTTACTTCCCCAATGGCCAAATTTAGGAGTGAGTTGTAACAAAGGGAGTGATGGACGTCACCTTCAAAAGAGAAGCAACAATACCCTTCACTAATATAAATTAGTCAACAAAGAAAATTCAATGCTAAATCCAACAGTGATTTAACAAGATTCAATGGCAAAGTAGACCTGATTACTAACTGCAAAGGGGACAAGGTCAGACAAAGTTTATCAGGGAGACCCTGCCACTGAATCACAGGTTCAGAAAGGTCCCCCTTTTCAGACACGACTTTTAAGTGCAGCTGCAACCAATCCTGTTCACAGACTTGATAAATGTTTTATAGCTAAAGGATTATATGTGCTCAACCAATCCTTTATATGACTTAGCCAAGACTTCAAAGCTTAACATGCTATTAATCACTTACCAAGAGCCTTTTGTGCCAAGGAATCTCCCATCATCAAGTAGTAACTTTGTTACTGTTAGAGGGGAAATCCTTCATTCAGGCAGGAGAACTCAATGGGCCCTGGATTGCCCACTAGGTATGAAGTAAAATAATTGACTCACAGTCATATTTGCACACCAGAAACGTCTCTGGCTCACTGTTTCAGACAGCCCTTGGCAACCATGTTGCCATCCATCCCACAAAATCTGGATGAAGCTGTCACAGTGCTAGTGGTTATGTCTTAATGGGGGAAGTGGGGGAGCACACCACCAGAAATGTAAACTGTACTTGTGTTTGGTTCATGGAAGAAACAGTGGACTAAAGTGTCAATATACACCTCCCAGTCTTAAATACACTGCTGTCTTCTTTGGAGCATTTCTTTTTCCCTGTTAAGCACTGGATCATTTCTAAAAATAATATTTTCCTTCCTTCCTTCCTTCCTTCCTTCCTTCCTTCCTTCCTTCCTTCCTTCCTTCCTTCCTTCCTTCCTTCCTTCCTTCCTTCCTTCCTTCCTTCCTTCCTTCCTTCCTTCCTTCCTGCCTTCCTTCCTTCCCTCCCTCCCTCCCTCTCTCCTCCTAAAAATGTAATATGAACCCTAAACCTGGTTTCCTGGTTTCTGCTTCTTTCCAAACAGACACAGCCCAGAGACTAACATCAATGTGCATTGCATTTCTGTGAACTGATCACATCTTATATTGACATTCACTAAAAACTGTGGGAAAGAACTAGTCATAACTGAAATACTTTCTCTCTCATTATTTTAATGCATGAGATGTTGATAGATTGTCAATTATTATAAAGCCAAAAATAAGTTGCATCTGCATACAATATTCTTGTAAAATATGTAATCAAATGTGGTATAAGATGGAGTCTTCAGGATTAAAATTGCAAAAAAAGAGACTTGACTATTTTTTTATTTTAAATCCCTAACATTTTTACTTGAATGTGGCTCATTTAAGAGTTGAAGTATGTGCGAGTCTATAAAAATCACAGAGATAAAAGACAGGACCTAATTAGAAAAAGTCAGATACACTGGGGCTTTTTCCTTGATTTGCCCTCTGGTTTTTTTGTTCTGTTATTTGCACTGTTGACTCTTCTGCCTTCTCTAAAATGTGTGTCTTTCTTTAAGATTGATCATGGGATTGACTGACATGAAACTGTTGTTCCTACAAAAATCAGCATAGCCTGACAGAGCTGTACTCTGTTACATGCAGAAATTCAGCCTCTTCTACTGATTCTGCAGTGTTTCTCTATTAGGTAGGTAGGTAGCTGTAAGAAAGATGAGAAATTCACAATATTTGCTAGTTGTGAACAGGAATTTTATGCTGATTGTTACTTCCATTGTAATTTCAGGAATAATATTTAAATGTGTAAAAATGTATGATGAGGGACAAAGAGTCTCACTGAAATTCTTGCCTTATTTATAGCTCTCAGCCCTGCCATACTGTTGCTTAAGCATTTAAAATAACTCTACTTGCATACCCACTTGGCATCTCATTGTATATGACATCTCTGTAAAAAATAATCTTTAACTTTCTTTACACTTTGTTCAACAGATAATATTTTCTGCCCTTGAATAATCTTGGAGTAGTTCCAAAATTCAGTGCTGAAATATATGAAAATGCTTGTCCAGTTGTTCTTCACCTGCCAACCAGTAATTTTGATCATTGTCCAGAAGCTCTTGTTATATAAGAAATTTAATTCTTAAGAATAAGCTTTTTCTATTTAAGGGTTTATATAATGTCATAGTTTCTTCTGGATCATGTGTTTTCCAGTTTAAAATCCCTTGACTAGTGATTATTATTATTATTATTATTATTATTATTATTATTATTATTATTATTATTACTACTACTACTACTACTACTACTACTACTACTACTACTACTACTACTACTACTTTGGAAGTTTCATTGTTATTTTAGGACTTTCAAATTTTTCCTCAAAAACTACATTGTAATCTATTAATTAACTCACTCTATACTCTGACAAGATGCATTTTGATGTTAAAATATATGGTCAGGCTTGGTATATTACAGCTCAATTATTGTGTTGTGAAGAAACTTTAAATATTTTCATTCTTACCAAAAGGAAACTAATATTAAGGAATATGTTTTCTGGTTTTCTTGCAATGCTTCTCTTACTTCCTTTTTTCTTCTCTTTCTCCTATTTTCTTTTCTAGCAAATAACTTCTATTCCATTGACATACAGAGACTACAACTAATATTTAAAAGCATAACAATTTTTTTTTTTATCTTGAATTTATGCATTTTATTCCATGTCATTTTCTTTTGTGAACTGGTTTATTTTGGAACTCAGTAAGATTCTATCTTTGGCTCTCTAAAATCAGTTCTTTCACAGGATAATTGAACAGACAGTAATTTTTACAAAAATGAACAATAAAATATTCAAGGTTTTTGGTTTGTGGGACTCTTTTCTTAACTCTCATCTAATGTCTGTTTTCACTGAGAGTTTAATTTTTTCACCCAAAAAAGGTATGTAACCTATTAAAATCTGTTATTATTACTCATTATGTATTGTATTGATTTCAGACAGATTGTAAAAACTCCTGGGGTCAGTGTAAGCAACCCAACATAAAAATGGAACTCGTCTTTTTTTTTTCATATTAGAAACAAAATAAGAGATGACAAATAGAAGTAGACCATCATTATGTACAAAGTTCAAAACAGGCATCAAGCAGATAATATTCAAATGGAATAAAATGTTCTTTAACTTTCCAACGGTGAAATCATCATTCAGCTGGCCCCAGAAAATACTGAATAAAATACAGAGCCAGTCTTCTTTTTTTCTATTTTTCCTGGTGTCATAGGAGAGGGGAGTGAAAGGGAAGGTGGGAGTTTGGCTGCTGGCCAAAGTCAACTCACCAAAATATTTTAAAGACAATTTTTAGGAGTGTATCACAGCCTTCGGATGATCCTACCATAGAAGTATAATAAAATAAGACAAACAATTTCCTGAGATAGCTGAACTGATACCACTTGAAGAAATCAATTCCTTACGTAGCTGTAAGAGGACAACATCTTAGTGAGACAGAGCTTAAAAAATCTCTTTCTTCCAATTTTACGTCCCTGTCTTCTGTGTTCTTGATGTAATATCAGGAATAAAGCTGCAGTTCTATACTTAGATTTTTGTTTGAAGTTGCTTAAGGTTTCTTAAATCTTATTGTTTCTAAAAAACCTCATAAATCTGCAGATCTGGAAATCTCACTCTTGTGGGCATCTTCAGCAGAGAAGCTTGGTTTTGCTGGTTTTTGAAGGAGAAAGATAACTAGAAGTTTACCTGGATTAAAACCACTGAATTTGAGGCTATGTATAGAAGAGTCTCACTTTTTTGGATTTGCTTTCCTTCACAAAGACCCTGGGAACTTCTCTTGACAGAATTCTCATTCACTTCTCTAGTATAAGCTTGATATTGGATGTATATAAAAGGGTGTGTTCCATCTTTCAGTGCAATATTCTACTGTGATGCTAAACCATCCATTTTGATATGAAGGCTATGCCAGTTTGTTCCAGGAACTGCCTCTGGCCATTTTTTTTTTTTCCTGACCTGAAATCTTACTTTGACAGGTTTCCTATAATATGACCTGTTAGTTTTATCCTGTTTTCCTGCTATTACTGTCAAAGAAGTTGTTGCTGACTGAAGTTCTCTGAAACCCTCTAATGACAGAAAAAGCAGAAACAGTACATTGTGTGAAGCACTTGTGCAAAATTGTTGTAACCATTCACTTACACCGACATAAAAATGACTTGCTCACTCTCAGTGAAGTGATCATCAAGAATGTAGAAGTCAGTATTTTGCCTAGAAAAAGGCTTATGTGAGACAGAATTGGTATGAATAATTGTTCTCAAAAGCAAAGTAAACACAGGAAATTAATATCAAAATGTAAATCTAACAGGACATTTTACTTTTTGATGTTTCTTTAAAAACAATTTTTTTTCACTGATAGTTTTTGACCATCCTAGCACACAGTACACATAAAGACAGAAAGGACTTGTTCAAGGCCACAGAATTTGTCTACCTTCTTCATGTTGTCCACAATAATAGTTGTGGCAATAATTTTCCATAGTAATCATGATAGGTTTGATCTATCTTCCATGCCATAAAAAGGAGGCATGGAAGGAAATGAGGCACATACAAACTCCATCACAAGAGGATACAAGCTGGTCAGCATGCACTAACTGGCACTAGTGCTCCATCAGGTAGAGTTTTAGTTTCTTTCCCCCTCTGTGGGATCACAGCATTTCTTGAAAACATGCAATATTTAATTGAAAAAACCCAACAAGCTAGTAGTTAATTGTCTTCAGTATTCTTGCAAATATTATCATCAGCATCACAGAGCAGACTGGAAAAAAACCCCAAAACTTCGAAAGATGTTGTAAATATTAAAATTCAATCAAACCTCAACTCTTATTTGCAGAGATGGGAAAAAAAAAAACCAAAACAAAACAAAAATATTGACCCTTCCCTAGTATTATCCCTTAAATAAAAATAAAGGTATCTTAACTCCTAATAGAAAAACAAAAATCCTCAAAATGTTAATAGAATATCCCTGATAAATCAAACTGGGATATTACTGTTGCATTTGATTTAATTTATATGTTGACATGGTATGAATATATGACAGGACAATTTCTGCACCTATGAAATTCAGAAAGAGATTGAAAGTGCATAATTAATGAATGGTTTACTATGGTGTGTCTCGGGCATTAGGGTTCTTTTAAATTTGTTTTCACAGTCTAACTTGGTTAGAATTGACTATATCCTTTACTATCTGCTCTTTTTGTTTGGGTTTGGTTTCTTTATTTTATTTATCTACAGCACTCATATGTACAAATAATCCCATTTTTGTAATCACTTCTAGAGCCTGAAATTTCTAATCTCTGGACAGAATTAAAAAAACCTCCAAGTGTCAAAAATCTGTCTTATGCTCTCATTCTTTTTATTTTTTTTTTCTCTTCTCTCAGCCATTGTTTTCCTTAGCTTTAACTCTATTTCATTATTTAAAGCAAGTATGAGAAATTTTTACTACTGATAATAATACTTACTACACAATTAGGACTAGTACATTTGAATTATGTACAAACTATACAGTATGTAAAATATGTTGGAACATTAACATTTCTATTCTGCGGTATTTGATTAAGATAACAGTATATTAGATGGGCAGATAGATAAAAAGGTGAGAAAACAAGTTGATTCAAAGCATATTTCTTGACTCGTCCTGTTTACACTGACATTGCACATTTTTGTAATAACTATACCTTAAAATAAATATACCCACTGAGTCAAGGGTAGACAGGAGGAACAAACCTTGTTTTTGATTCATCCTATTTATATACTGCTACTATTGCACCACCCACTGCTGATGAATGTGCCCTTTCCCATCTTCCTTGGGTTGTTTTCATTGATCTCATCAGTAGTTGGTGTTAATCCATTAGCAGCAACATTTCAAGAAGTTAGACAAATTTTTGATTAGAATGCTTCCTTTAAAATCAAAATGGCTTTTCGCTGAAAAGTTGCAGGTGTGTGTAAGATAAGCACTTTATTAGCAGCTAGAGGAAAGTTAGTAGATAATTATTTCACCTGTAAAAACTATAGCAGGAGGACAATGCTTATGTGGATGTTTGCAAAATCTAGGTAAAAGAGTAATCAGCTGGACACATACAGTCTAATAAAAAATTCAAGAGAGTTACATGTAAGACTTTAGTGGTACAGTGAGGAAATCCAATCCAAGAACTGCCCAGATATAGTATTTAAACTCCACACATTGCTCTGATAATGACTGAAGCTTAAGTACCTATTTTATGGACTAAGCAATTTGCTAACTAAATTTTCACCTGATGATATATGTATGACAGATGGTAACCCATAGGACATAAATGGTGTCCTATATAAGGAACTGATTTAATTTTGAAAGTGATGTTGAGCCTGTGACCTCTCATTTGAGCCAAACCAGTGGTCAACAGACCCATGCTGACTTTGTGGATATTAAGTGGACAGCTACCAGCTACAGCAAGATGCAGTTGATGTATACAGTAATGCATCCAGGAGATACCTGGGAGGAAGCAGGTGCTCCTGTTGTTTCAGGCCATTACTTCCCAATGACACTACATTTTCCCCACACTGCTGGCTGCAACTTTATGTAAGAGCACAGCAGATGCTGTGACACTGCATCATGTGCAGGAGAAGCCATGCTTATGCCAGTCATTAACCTATACCCTCCTGTGAAATACACCACTTACCCTTCACAGATAACGAAGGAACGAGGAACACGCAACAAAGTAAAAATAATAGTTTGGTTCTGTACATGCACATGCAACAAAAAATGCAGGGTTAACTTGTTTCCTGAGTCTTGCCCACAGAATTGAGTCCAGATGACATCAGTTCTTCAGTTTACATAGAAAGAAAAGCAGGCTGTCCATGAGAATCAGAAGTGTGTCTTCCCCAGAATATGCCAAGATGTCCTGGAGAAAAAGAAATCACACCAAGCATAATGGGACAATATCTTGGTTAATTGTATGTCAAATTGTGTTGCAAATTGCATTCTACCCATTGTTGGATAATTCCCATCTTAGTAGTAGCAGTGTATCTTTTTTTTTAATTTCAAGGATCTATTTCATCTTTTCTGGTACTTTGAATCAGGCAGTGATAATTAGAAAAGACTGATTTTTTAAAAAAAATAAAGTTGAGGAATTCCAACTCAATTATAAGTTGACATTACATTCACAAATTCAGTCCAGAGTGTATGTGAGAAGGGACTGACCATCTGTTTTATTATTCATGCATATGTCTGCATAGATAAAAGATGTTCAGAAGTATTTAATGTATTAATCTGTTAAATAATGAATGTGTGGTTTTGCTCACTAAATTTTATGGATTACCTATTGATTTTAATTGTATTTTTATACTGTACAGAAGTTTGGAAAAATATAAGTATTTTTACTTTTGTTAAAATGAGACACATCTACTGTACATTTCCCCCACACTTAATTTTTTTGTGCTGGGTTTCATTCCATTAATGGCAGCAACATCTGCAAACATATTGCAGGTAGCTACTTTTTAAACTGCAAAATAATCTTTTCCTATATCAAAATCTCCTCTTCTGCATCAATGATGCAAATATTTTTCTGCTAACTGTCTCTGTGTTATAATTTGTGTGAATCTCTGGTCCAAATAAACAACTTCTCCTATAATTTTATTTTGTTAATTAATCTTTCCATAAATTTCATGATAGATAATTTACAGCTACCTGTTTTGAAAAGGGTCTGTGACTGGGGGAGGATTAACACAAAATTAAATACCTATTTTATGTGCTATTCATCCTCACCAATTACTCACTACTCACTACTAGGAAGGTAAAGTCCATAGCAGATAAATATAAAGGTATGTTTTATTTCCCTTCTTTCAGTCCTTCATGTACAACATTCTCTTTAACTTTTGTGGGTCACTCAGCTAACCTCCATCACATGGTGAGAAAGTGCTTATCAGTGTAGAACATGCACAAGGAATTATGTGGACATAGCATCTAGGAACAAATGGAAAATGACAGAGCTTGCAGGATGCCACAATACGCTAGGATTTAGCGCTAGGTTCAGTAAAAATGTGGAAAAAGACCCAAAAAATAACCTTAATTAGAAAAGTCAGGGTATGTCATTCTGGAGGACATAGATCTGCCTACATAAAGGAAGGACAACCAGAAAAACAATTTTCATAATACAATGAACCATGAGGAAATGCAGCTTTATGTTTGTGAAATTCAATCAAATAAATATTTAGGATTTTAAAAAATGTACATGCTGATGTTATCAAAAGATTAATATTTCACTCTTATTCACACTGGGAAATGAAGATGAATAAAAGTATTTAAAATTTCTTCTGGAAAATAATAATAATGCAAAAATTATGGTTTTGAAAAGAAAATTAATTTAACAGAAAACTCCAGAGGAATTGTGATAAAAACTTTCTTTAATATCATGTGTGTAAAGGAATTGAATGCTGCATGTAGCGGGTCTTTCTTATTTTTCCTCCATACACTATCGTGTGTAAACACTTTTCTACTCATTACAGAATAATTTTTCCAATAAATGTGTTGAAGTGAAAAACTCTAATCATTCATTTTGCATGTAATTTCAAATTTTTTTGCTAAGTTCTTAATGAACTTTTTGTGGCATAATTTTTTTTGTCCTCTAAGCCTCAATTCGGTGATTTTCCACACTGCATAAAAATAAATCTACATTAAAAATATTTAATAACTATTTCCTTGGGGAATACATTAAAAAATGTCATTAACAAAGCAACTATTCCTCTATTCTGTATATTTCTTAAGCCATCAAATATAAAATTAAGTTTTCTTAGTTTTGAACTCATTATTTTAAATCATATATATTTTCAGCTACAGTGCATTCTGTACATTTGAATATGTTGCGTTCAAATTAAATTTGTAACACTGCTTATGCCTTCAATATCTTTATTTGAATTCAGTAAATTCACATCAAAATAGATTTCAATGTGAATGCAATTATGTAAATAAAATATTTTTTCCAGTGTTTTAGGCATAATAGTGTGTGTAGCACTTCCAATTCCTTGACGCTTAAGAAATGGAAGATTTGAAGATAGATTTTAAAACTATTTCCTATTACAAGATTCATAAAGAATATTTGTTCTTGCAGTATCAACAACTCCATAAAATATAGCAAAATAGATTTTAATATTTTAGTAAGTCTTACCATTTTCTTAAAAGTGCATGTTGTCTTTTATTTAGAGAGAATTGTATTGTTCAATTTATAGAATTCAAAATATGAAGCAATCACCTGAAACACAGCATATGATGCTGAACTGAATACCTTGCCTCCTTATGATTTGCCAATATCTGTTTCTAGAGAAAATATAAATTATGATCATTAATTATCCACCAAATCTTTTGTGAAAACCTGCCTATCCATTAATGTACATTGCTGTGAACATTAGTGAATGTAAGAGTTATCTTCTTAATTTCAGCAATGAAGCAGAGAAGACTTTTTAATACTTCTTAAAAAGAGGCAACATAGTATTCACTAAGTATCTTCAAGAAACCAAAACTTTAATTAATTTAGTTTTGTTCAGAAGATAGATAATCTTCAATTTTCAATTCCTGATTATATTCAGTTTATATTTCAGTTTTTGGCAGGTATGGATAAGTATAATATGAACTCTAAGGCCAAATGACAAGTGTTGTACAGTTTTCCCTCCCAAGTCTGGGCTATGGGTGGTCGGAGTCAGCTCTGCTGCAGTGTGGGGGTGACATGTGACAATGTCTGGGAGCCACCTGCCCATTTACACCTCCAGTGCCCCAGGGTTGTGTCTGACCCTGGCTCTCAGCACTGTCCTGCCCTACTCTCCCTCCTTGGGAGCTGTGGGACCATGTCCTGTCTCTGTGATGTCCTTGTTCTGCCAGACATGCCATGACCCACAGCTCCTGGCTCTCCTCCCCCAAGGGGCCACGAGCCCTCCCTGCTCCCTGGCACATGCATCCCAGCAGGATTTTATCACAAATATTTAGTCCCACAGTGATGAGGTGCATGTGAGCATGTACGTAAGAAAAATGCAGAGCATGCCTGATCTGTGAAGTGCCTTATGATTATTTAAAGCACACTAGTGAAATCTGAGCCCTTTGATTACAATGTATTTCTTACATTTCAGTTAATCCTAATGCAATCTCAGTGCTGTATTGAAAATAATAAGGCAGGCACCAGATAGATATTCCCCCTCCATTATGTAACAATGAACTATTACCAAAAGTATGCTAACATTTCTATGGATTGAGACATCAGTGATAATAGGGAAAAAGACATTCTTGATAATGCATTCTGTAACTCAATAATATTTTTTCAATGGAAATAAGGGGCAATACGTTATCTGAAATAACAGAGCTTTTACATATTATTTCAGAATTATTCTCACAAAGCAGCAGTGCCTAATTTGCTGTCATAATTAATTGATCTATATGAACGTCTACTGATAATATTGTGCTTTTGCAGAAGCCACTTCAATTTCTTCTGTAATTCACATTTTTTAAAAGTGACTTAGAAGTTATTTTCTTAGAAATTCTGATGGAATTCAGAGAACACTGAGAATTTTCTCTTGAGAGAAAAAGAGAAAAACCTCTATCTAGTTATACAGATTCTATTTCCATCAATTCATGAGAAATAATTTCTCCATTAATTTTGTTAAACTCTTAAGTATTTATGTCTAGATTTGCAGTAGGGATGTTACTGTTGGAGACATGTGACAATAAAATTTTTCTATGGATACAATTCAGTGCAAAATAAACAGTACCTTGATGTTGCTTTATGTAGTCATCATGCCAGCACTCCAACTCATGCTAGGCGAGAGCTCTGTTTCATGCACCAGAACTTCAAAATTGCTATAGAAATTAGCCTCACATAAGCAAGGGCTAATTACTGAATATTTCCCTTCTCAATAAATTATGAGAGTTCTTTCAAATCAAGTATAAGCGTTCTGCAGGAAGCACAGCAGAAAGATAGAGTTTATTCCTTTTATAGGAACCGGAAATGTTCATGAACCATTTTTCCATATCCAGCAGGCTCCATAACCTTAATTTTCACTGTCTCGGTGAACAGAAATTCATTAAATTGCTCATTTCTCCAAGTAGTGACAACTGTAGTGCCAACAGTTGTCCCTAGATAATGTCAAAATATTGAAGAAATAAATTACACCAGTAAGCAAACAGCAAGGTTTGAAGATCATATGCCCCATGCAGCATTTTTAAAATAAATCACCATTTTCTCCTTCGAAAACAGGGTGTTCACATTTACTGTTTTTTTGCTTACATCTGCCAAAAGCACAATAGTTTCTAATGAGAATTTAATAAGTGAAAACAGAATAATATTTCCCATTTGTTAATAACAGGGAAGGCTAGTAAAATAATATGTTCAAGACAGACTGTGGCTTAGCAAAGCAGGTACCACCACTGAGTGCCAGCTCTGTAAGACACCAATGCCAATTTGTGGGAGGTAGTTTTTCAGTAGCAGCATCTGGCTTTTTGGCAGACTCTCCAGACTGTTTCACTGACAGCTTCCCTTCCTTCTAAGTTGGTCACTTGGCTATGACATTTCCTGGGTGAGTAGTCTGCTTTGTTACAAAAAGCAGTGTTTATATCACATCTTCTCCTGATTTTTAGCTCTTCTAATGTGATTTTTCACTGCATACCTCCTTGATAGCAACTTAGTCTGTATTACTGCTGGTATCAGCAGGATTAGTCAGAAGGTTGTCCTGAAGAGATTAGTCAGCATAGTGTCATCATTCCAGAAAACCATTTTTATAAAGGCAGATATTATATCAACAAAAGGGTTCTTTAGGGGTAGAGCTGTAGTGGATAAAGAGATATTTTCCAAATGAAAGAAAATTCTGAAACATCCACAGAGGTTGACATATTTTTTGCTTTTTGTTTTGTTTTGGGGTTTTTTTTTGCACATGGACTTGCACCTCTGTTGCAGCATTTTTCAGGGTAAGTGTATTGCTTCAGGGCTTCTACAAGCACACCCAAGAATTCGAACAGGTGCACTTAAAAATACTTTTAAACATAGAATAACACACAGTTTAAGGATAATACCGCTCTGAAGGAAACACTTGTTCATATAAGAATAAGAGAATATTGTACACTGTAGAAACACCTCTCTTAGATATCCCTGTTCACAATAAAGACACATATGAAGTACAAAGATTCAGTTATTTTAAGCCTCTGGTGCACATTTCTTCAGCTTCCAACAAACAAAACAAACATATAATAGTAAAATTTCATTAATTACTTTTATTCTGCTTTTAAATATTAGATAGATCCATTTCCAGATGAAACAGAAATAAAATTTGTTTTGAAAGAAATATACTTTTTTGAAAGCTTGGAATTATTTTTATTTGTTGAACTACTAGTTGCAGAACTTTATGAATTTTTTTTTTCAATTTAATAAAAAATTGCTTGCAAAAATATTTTACAATTATATTAAACATGCAAGCTGTTAAAGGACCTGGCTCTACAGTGTACTGGACCATCTTGTCTGGACTGTACATTTAACAAGAAAAGTTGGATTGGGTGATCTGTGGGGCTCCTTCCAAACTGGTATTCTCTGATTCTATGATTTTCCATAACAGTGCATCCATTAAATGTGTGTTGTCATATTTTAGCTTTTGACACTGTTTGTAAAAAAATTAGAGATAATGATAACTGAAATTTGTAACAGAGGATTTAATTCCACATTTATGCTTACACATGTAAATTTAGCAGGATATCAAAAATTGTGGTTTTTTTTTAATGCTAATGTGCACACAGTCTCAGTGCCACTATTATAAATAAGTGTTAAGATGCTTTGAAAAGCAGCCTTTTAAAATGCATGGCAAACCATTACATATTCCAACATACAATATTTTTTAAAAACAAAAAAAAAAATGTAGCAATTTTTAATCTTTACAGTTTTAATTTATCTTTATTATTAAATATAACATTTATTGTTTAAAATATATAATATTTTTAATACAGAAATTCTGTATTCTGTATTCTT
Source organism: Lonchura striata (assembly GCF_050655825.1). NCBI lineage: Eukaryota > Metazoa > Chordata > Aves > Passeriformes > Estrildidae > Lonchura > Lonchura striata. The sequence continues at coordinate 103,317,594 of NC_140704.1, forward strand.
TTTTTTCTGTAGCACAGAAAGACTAGACAGTTTTTCCACCTTACAAATTATAACAATGTATAAATCTGTAGTGCCTTAGGGCTCTTTCTTCAAGCAACTAATTTATGCAATTGCAGATTAGAAATACTTTATTCTTTTTATAATGACTGACAAGCTGTGGACTTTGTTCTGCAGAATATATTATAAAATCCTATGCTGTGAAATGCAATGGAGAAAATTTGATACTAGTAGTGCTTTATATATATATTTATAAATATAATTTACTCATGGACAGAGTAATTTTTGAGATTAAAAAAGGGGACTTATTCTCCATTTATTGTTGTCAGTCTTACATTGGATCAATGATGGAATGGAATTTGACATAAAATATGCCTAGGAAAATGTAATTTCATCTTAAGAGCCTAAACAGTGACAGAAAGGTATCTGTTTAAATATCTTGTAAATCTACACTAAAAGCAAGGACAAAAATTCTCTCCAAGGACAAAAAATTCCTACCAAAATAGAACATGCTTAGAGATCACAATACTTGAGCATGAATGTGCATCAGGGGATTATAAAGAAAAAAAAACCAAAACAGAATGATTTTCTCTAAAAAGAAATCTGTCATGTAAATATATTTATCATTATGATTGAGATTTTTAGTCTCTCTATAAGATTTCTGAAGATTTTCTGGGAGATAGGCAAAACAAATGTAACATAATTTGCATTCTGCAATTTTAAGGTAAACATGAGTATTCATCTGTGACCACTCAACCTGACATTCAAGAAGATGGAGAAATAGAAGCTTCACAACCATTTGGGATTTTACTTGTTGAAATCTTGAACAATAATGGAAAACAATAGAAGAAAATGAAACTGAGGACCAAAATATATTATTATTAGAGGACCAAAATACTCCAATGAGATTAAGGATCTCTGCTCCACTGTAAGTGATTCTGACTTAGCCACACACACTGCTTTGTATAGATCTGCATTCCCAGATGAAAAGTTCTTGGGTAGGAATTCCCTCTTCATTGAGTTGATAGGCAAAATATATATTGAATTGAATTAACAGTCTTATGACATTTTAAAATTAAAGATATAGATATAGACATAGATGATCTAGATCTATATCTTATATCTATAGATAGATATAGATTAGATATATATATAGATGATATAGCTAGATAAAAGAAATAAAAGTCTTAATTGTTGTGTCAGCTTGCATGACACAAAAGCATTATGTCTGGGATTTACCACAGGGTAGGTTATTTCTTGAGCCACTTTAAAGTATTGTCCCCAATACCTAAATATTCCAGCAAAGTTTATAAAAATTGTATCTATTCCTAAAATTACTTCAAATGTTCAAAGTTTAGATCAGAATACAGGTCATTTTTTCACGGAGGCGGTGTTCAAAGGTAGAAAGAAGTGAGCAGAGCCAGACAGTCATATACTCCTATATGGCTTTGTTGGCCCCACGTCGGGCCTCCCCCTGGGGGCTTCCTGGACAGAGGTAACCCTCATGGAGTAGTTTTGTGTCAAGAAGAGGAGATGCACACGCCTTTTCTGGTCTTCAGCTTCTTGTTTTATTGTTATCTTATCAAAACTTCAGCATGCAGTCTGCACCAGACCTTGCATGCAAGAAAACAGCAAAAAAATGGCTAGCAATTTCATGTTACAGGGCCTTTTAAGCCTAATCAAAAACTTGTTGCCCAATTAAGTAGTGACACCTAGATTATTTTCCCTTCTAACACAATAACTGACCCCTAACAACCCTCAATGTGGATTTTTCCACCCAATTATAAGATACCACCTAAACCCATGAAGAAGAAGGAAGAAGGAAGAAAGAGAAACATGAGACAACACCCTGTACCCTCCATCTTGTCCCCATCTACAATATACTAAAAATCCTAAAACCGAAATTTCTCATCCAAGTGACATACTATACTACTCTCTATAATCTGTTTCACACTTTTGTGGTCTCTAGTTTATCTTGAAGCTTTGGAAGCTTACTCCATGAATGAGGGTCAAAGTCAGTGCTTCCCTGGGAGTCAGAACCCCTCAGACCAGACAGAGAAATATTCTCATTGCCCTGGGTTTCCACACTTCTGGAGGCATGAGATGGTACAACATGAAGATAACTTGTCATTGTGGTTGGAAACAAGATTGTAAATGACATCACTATGTCTTCACAGTTTTCTGGTCAGTTTCAATCATGTAAAACCCTGAAAGTTAAATATAATATTACCTCTATTGTATAATTTAATCACTTTGTTTATAATCTCAGGAATACAGTTAAAGGGGGATACATGTGGAAGTGGGATCACAGTTCCGTGGGGCTCTCATACCTTTTCCCTTTTACACAAAGTAGCAATTCAGGGGAAGGGTTTATGGTGACATACAAACCTTTCAAATATTAGGTTAATTCAAAATGCTACTGCCTAACAAAATGCTGGTACTAACCATGCCACGGGATCTACTAAGCAAGAGTATCCTACAGTCTGTTCACCACAATCTCCTCATGGTCATAACAACTACTGAGTTAGAACAGTTTCTGTAACACCTCCCCAACCCTCCTCAGCTCTGCAGGAAAGCACTTCTGCTCAATTCTTACTGAGATGTGTTCCTGAGTCCTCCACATTTCAGACATTTTAGCCATTTTCCGCACATCTGAAAATTTAAAGGCCATATGATGAAGCAATTGAGGTCATACTGTTAAGTAGTGCCACTTCATGCAAATGTTGGAATTGGAACAGTTGTTCAGTGAGAAAATGAAATATCAGAAAGCTTCAGTGTTTTCATAATTTGCAAAGACTTTGTCATTTTACATTAAACAGGATAGGTTTTAAGGTATGGATAAGGTTAGGCCTAAGACTGCATTAGGAACATTCAGTAGAAGAACCTGTATTACCTACATCAGCAAAGTAATTTGTTTACCGTAGATAATATCGCTCATTGAACATATTTTTCATAAATTGTATTATACATCTCTAACTGAGTTTATAAATTGGCCAAAGGTATACCCTCTGAGATGAAAATTGGTGTGAATTCAAGAAAAATAATAAAACTAGATTATTTGCATACTTTTTTCCTAATAATGAACTGTACCAGCTCCAATCCAATAGAATCTTAGGAATTTGCCAATCAGGATCTTATAATACTATTATTGCATATTGTTGCTGAGATTCAGAATTGTAGTTCAGAGGATAGGATTTCTTAGGTGATGAAAAAGTTAAGAGATATGAAGCTCTCAAATTAGAACTGGAAATGTTGAGAAAAAGCTAGGAGAATTTTAAATGAGGAGCTTTGTTAAAATTGACTTTTCCATCCCTAGACCATATAAATCCTCTTGATCAATGCTGAAAAGACAAGCTGACAAGTTTGAGAACACATTAAAAACTCACCTTTCATTTGCCTACTCTGACTATGTCAATGAACCATCACCACACAGTGAAATTTATAATTTCCTAAAGACAGCTATTTTCTTTTTTTTTATGGTAGGAAAATAGAAATGGTATTTGAAGGTTTAAGCAGTTTAAAATGATAGTTAGAATTATTTTTCAATTTAAGGTCTTATCACAGCTAAGAATGGAATGAATAGATTTATTCTAAATTTCTTCAGAGAAGATTAAGAACTTGCATGAATTCCTTTGCTGTTCTACATTGTCAAAACAAAGAAGGTTGTCCTAGCATTAATGACTTTTAGAGACATTATTTAGTAACTCATAGTAGCACTGAGTTTATATTTCAAATTCCTAAGACTTTCAGAGAAAATATTTGGGTTTACTCCATTTGGGAAGTCATGGTCTGTCTGCAATTTGCTTTTATGCTTTGCTGAAACAAATAATAAAATGTAATTGGAAGTAAATTGCTATTTATGTTTTTTTTGTAACCAATATAGTTTTGAAATTCCACTTGAAGAAAGAAAATATTGTGTAGTCATTGTAATAGCATTCTAGGAGGCTCAACTCAGAATGTTTTGGATAATTCAGTGCACGAGAAGTCCTGTTATCAAAGTTTTTCTGAGAAACAAGTTTACAGGCTGTGTCTCATAGGTCCTCTGGTTCTACATTTTTACATTTTTTTCTCCCTTGGATTCAAGGCTGTGATCAGAGGTGTGTACCTTTGTGCAAAAATAATTTCTCCTCCATATCTGCACCTCTTCTCCTAAAGCCATACTCCTACACATGTCAGCCTGACAGACTGGCTTGCTTCAGTAGTGATAAAGCAAATGTTTCAACTCAAGGTATCTTACTACATCCTCAATGTTGCTGCCAGTATCAGCAACACCCATTAGATATAATATTTCATGTCATAAGAAATGATTGCAAAGGATTTTGCTCTGCTTCACTTGCTCTGAATTCTGAATGACCTAAATCCCTTTTACTCAGCTATCAAAAAAGAGACTGCCTTAATGAGAAAATGCCATTTTGTCATTTTTTTCTCTCCTTCTCATTGCAGAATAAATTTATAAATGTGATCTTCTAAACATCTACTGTGTGACCATTAATGGTTGATCTGCATTCTTAAGAATCTAGTAGCTACTAAATTTACCCTTCTGTCTAGTCATGGTTGGTAGTTTTAACTGCAGTGTTTTTTGTCAAAGGTGAAACAGGCAGATTAAGAACCTCTGAGATGAAACGCATGCCAAAGAATGCTACTGCAAAATTATATCCATAAGCAAATTTGCCTTTTATCTCATAATACATTTTGGACACAGCATGAGATGCCCAAATTGTAAGTTACCTGTTGGCAGAAGAGGAAGGTTAATTCAACATTTGTATGTTTCCTGTCCAAAACAGAGTCTGCATTTTCAACAGTTTTTATGAAACTTTATAAAGCATATTACTGTAATGTAATTGCTACTGTCATGCATTTGAACAACAAATGAATATCTGAAGTTTTATAGCTGCTTTGTTTCCTGTTAATCCCTCAATTTTGTTAGCCTTACTTCAGGTTTTCCCTTAGATGAAAGCAAAATTAGCAAATCCAGGATAATAGTAATAAAAGGACTGTGATATAGCTTTACTTACACTATTAAGGTGGGAAGTGTGCTTCAACACCTTATATTCCCATCTACTTGTATTTGCCCAAAAAAACTACAAACAAACAAAAACGCCAAATAACAAACAAAACCCAAACTAAACCAACCAAACAAACAAACAAATTGGCTTCTTAGTATAAATCACTCTTATTCCATGGATTTCAATTCAGCTGTGTCAGTTTATATCCACTGAATGTCAGGCCCAGTTTATTAATTGTTCACACAAAGTGAATTCTGCCGTTAATTAGTATGTTGATCTGAAAAAATTCCCCGTAACTTTTGCTTTATGCACTTAGTCTTTTTCTCTTCCTTTCAAACCATTTAAAATTATCTGCAACATGAAGTAACCTGGGTAAAAGGAGTAACCTGGGTTTTCTTTTTATTAAAGATATATGACAAAATAAACAAATAATTAATTCAGTTTTTAATATGACAAGCCTTAAAAATTGTCTGTAGCTGTAGAGGGAAGCAGATGGTTGTATATTAACTTTTGTTTATGGAAACCTGTGACTTAGTGCTCCAGGTTGAATAACAATTTTTATTTCCAAAAGGACAGAACAAACAAAACTCAGGCAGTATAAATCACTTCAGAAAACTACATAAGGATTGCAAACAACTTACCTGTTTCTCTTTATCTATTCTGATTTGAAAATTAATGAGATAATTCTGCTATCTTCCTTTTAGTAGTTATTAAATATATAAAAAATAGTACTTCAAAAAGAGCACAAGTGGATTTAAAAAAAAAAAAAAGACAGAAATTTTTGTCTTCTACCTGAGAAAAGCAGACATACTAATGTAGAGGTGCATTTTCTGATCTTATGGAGTTTAGCAGTACTAAGGGAACTATAGCCCACCCTATTAATGCATCAGGTGGAGTAGCCTGTCACCTAGGAAATGCTTCTAGGAATTTTAGAACAAAATCCTTGCCAGAATTTATATCTGTGTTGCCAAATTCCTAAATGATATATAAAAGTATTTCATATTACACTAGGCAGGTAGAAGACAGACTGAAGAACTACTAGCCAATTCAGTATAGAAGTAAAATAAGCAGCACAACTCATGAATCTCTGAAGATATGTGCTATAACACTGGAAATTCATCAGAGGAAGTCTAGTGAATGATCTGTAAACACATCAATGACAAAAAAAACGTGATACTTAACTAGTTTGGCTTCACCATACAACTTTTGAGACTTCAAAAGTAGATATAATTTTTCCTGGTTGTGTTTTCTTGCTTTTGATAGAATAAACCTGTGCTTGTACCTGAGGATGAGACTTTATTTTCAAGATAATTTAGTATGTCTATCTACTTAAATTTCATTCCAGTTTTTCACTCTTTATGCCTCTTTACTTAGAGGGCATCTCTCAGTTTTGTCTGGGGAGTTTAAAGGAGTGTATGAATCATGTAAAAGTAGAGGTAAACCTAAGTTGTACACAATCATGGAGCTAGGGATGAATGTAAATGATGATGCTTGTGCTCACATTTACTTGCTAGCCTTTCCAGTTAAAATATCAGCATAAATTTCTACTTCATTTTTGTATTTATTATTTTAAATAAATGTCCAGTTTGAAGAACATATGCTAAGTGATTGAGGTGTTTAATTTTTTGTGATAGAGAAAATGTGGCAGTGGGGTATTTTACAAGATACCAATGAACATCAATAGGATTATCTTAAAATACACTCATGGTTATTAAACATTAGAATCTTATTTTAAAATTTATCTTTTCATATTATTGTCTTTGTGTCCTAAAAAATACAATGTGCAATTACATATTTGATTTTTGAGTGAGAATATAATCTGGTATAGTTTCATTGGCACCATTTTTGAACATTGTGAGATGGTAAAAAACAGTTAGCTCTTCTCATATCTTGCTTCTGAAAAAAAGGGTTCATACATTACAAATATTTCTTATATCAATCTGTATTTGAAATGTACATGGAAACGTACACCAATGTACACCAAGGACTAAATTTAAATTATGAAATTCATAGAGATTAAGTGGATTAGAATAGCAGATCTAGTAGCAATAGTAGGAGACATTCTGCTCTACAAAGGAATGTCAGAATATATTAAGAAATTGTTCTATTTATTTGTCCAAGGAGTCAGCAAAACAATTGTTACTGCAGCATGTGTGGCATCAGGGACTTCATCAAAATGATGCTGTTTCTGCTGTTAATTTATGCTGATCAAGGTAATGAAAAGTACTGAAGGTAGAAAAGTGCTGAAGAATCATAAGCATCTTTTCTAATGCAGATCATATATAAATGAAGAAAATAAGGGAAAATTAGGAAAGCCAGCACATTTAGTGCCTTCATTGCACTTCAATATTCAAAACTCACAAGGTAATAAAGCCAAAACAAAAACAGTCAAAGAAATTACACTGAACAAAAGAATTGAATGAAGAAGGATGATACGTTCCAGTGAGAAAATTCTGCTTTCAAGTCATTGGAAGCAGGAAGAAATAGAAAGAAATCATTCACTAGTGTATAACTTGAACTAACAGCATGCAGTTCTAGTCTTGAAATTGGCGTAGCAAATAAAAAAAAAAAAAAAAAGAAGTCCATATATCATTGTTTCTAAGTAACAAAATATGACCATTTGAATGGTCATATTCTGCATTTGTTGTGTTCATGGGAACTATTATCAACACTGGTCTTTCTAATCTGAGCAAAATTTGAAGGTATTTTCCCTGCTCAGGTGAAACATATTGAAGGGATAGAACCAAATACAATGGCCAAAAATGCCACTGAACCAAACTGATTTTTGGTTCCACACCTACCATTCCTAACACAGTGTGATATCCACATTTTATATCTGCAAGTAAACTTGAACAAATAAAAAAATTAGCATCTTTGTGTTATTGAACTGGTAGAGCTCTCTGTAGATCCCATCTGGATATAAGGATAATGCAGAAATGAGTTACAGCACAGCACAAGTGCAGGAATGGGCAGCAGGAAGTGGGCATGGACTTACATAGAAACCTGCCCACGTAAGGGTGCACCCTGAAGCCTGGGTGGTACCCCCTGGACTCTGGGCATCTCATCAGCTGGACTGATGCAGCTGGATTGAAGGTGAAACCAGGACCTATATCCCCCAGTTGGATTTATACTTGAACCAGGACTGGTGATGACTTTCTAATTTTCCTCTCTTTTTCTCTTCTCCTTTCAGTTATTGGTTGGTTGGTTGGTTGGTTGGTTGGTTGGTTGGTTGTTTTTTGGGGGGTTTTTTTTGGTTGTTTTTTTTTTTCTTTTTTTGTTCTTTAACAAATTTCTACCTCTTAATTTCTTTCTTCCCTTTCTACCCCTTTATCCAAAACCCACTGCCATGTGATTATATAGTTGGTCAGGAACTACTAGATTTCCATGCAGTTTATAATTCGCTAATAATATTTTCTGATTATTTTCAGACCCTCTGACTTTTGTAGTTTCTTTTTACAAATGAGTATTTATGAATCATAGGTGTTTTATGCTATCACAGGCTAACATCAATTAAAGCATAATTTCCCTACCACCTTTTCATAGAAAACCCTGTGTTTTTCTGTTTATATTTGTTCTAATATTGTCTGCTAAATTTCCTTCCTCAAATTTCTTCATGCATGAATGAAAAACTACAGAATCACTTAAAAATATTTTTTTAAAAGTTACCATGGTGTTATGCATCAAGTTATTTGTTATTTTGCTAAAAAAACCACATATAATCCATCCCTTCCATAACTAAGTGTGCTGAAGTCTTTACTGACCCTATGGCAGGGATTGCCATGCAACTTATTTCAGCTCATTTTCAATTTGATAAAAACATCTTAAGTGATAGAAGTATTTTGACAGAAACAAGGGCAGAAAAAATAGAATCAAGTCCAAGTGACCTGGAGTAGTCAGAAAAATGCCATATTGTAAATGACCTTTCTCAGGTATTAAAAAGAAAAATTAGGGAACCTACAATTTTTTTCCTCTGCCAGAAGTGCATGTAAAATTGCTGATAGTGACATTTGTAGGATAAGTGCATTTGGCAGTGAATTTTGGAAATAGTGTTTCATTAAAGTTTAACGAGCACTATGCAGGAAGGCTGCAAATACTGCTCTGTGCTAATGTGTCACTGTAAAATTTGTCATGTGACAGACATCTCAAAGATAATGATGCTGAAAGATAAGGTTTCTTTCCTTTTTTTTTTTTTTTTTTGTCTAAAAATCTGGGGGCTAGATATAGACATCCCACTCTGTTCCCCCACTGCTTTTTCAGAACCAGCTTTCATTATGATAAGAAAGGGAAAGATTTTCATACCTTTATTAACTTTCCTTATCCTGTTAATAACCTCGAGTTCATACGTCAGTGAATGATGTATCTGTCTGCTGGATACTAATGTAGCTGATGCTTGATATAGCCAGTAATGCATTGCATTGTCACTGGAAAAGATTCATGCTACCAAAATATAAAAATTACATCCACGGGTCCCTTGTGTTTGCATTAAACTGAACCGGACAATACTTGAAAATCAATAGAAAGCTATGTTGGGAGTTCTGCATGTATTTTTGGAATTTGCTTTATAAGCTTTTGCTATTATTCAGTCAAGAGAGCTGGATTCAGAAGGTAACCTTCCTGCTGGTTTTTTATATCACTTTCAGAAAACAAAGTGTTGTCAATCTGTGGGATAATGGTTCATTGCAGCTATTTCAAAAGTAATATAGATTACTAGAAAGCAGAAGCAGCTGTCAGAAGGCCTGATCAGATAAATGGGATTCATTTATGCTCCATACACTGCTCTTTGTGAAACTACTCAGGAAAGAAATGTAGATTCTCTGGCACCTTAAGGTCATATCTGTGCTGTTCTCAAGAGGCAGGATGAGAGTCTGGATGTAACTTTACATGAATTAAGCACAGACATCTTGAGACCATCCTGACCCGTGTCCTGTAGCAGGTGCAGGAACTGAGTCAACAGGGGTATGCAATGACTGGGACTTCAGAAAAAAAAAAATATGGTTAATGAAGTTCTGTTACACAGAGCTTGCAAATTGATGACTTAGGCATTCGGGGTTTAATAATGATTTTAATAATTTAACCATGAATATTTTATAGCAATTAGGTTTTAACACTTCATATTTTTTAAAAATTAAACTTTGCAATTTTCAGTATTTTCTTACATCTTATTAAGCATTAATATTTGATTTGTTTAAGAGGCTTTTTCAGTAGGATTTGAAAGCTTTGAAACACATTAACAAGATTACTGTTTATTCTATAAAATGTATATTTTAATAACTGCCAGGTACAGATATTTTATTTCTGTAAAAGACATTAAAACATCACATTTTCCTCCAGCAAAATAGAAGCAGTATGAATGAAATCCACCTTGTAAGTCACTTAAGTGCTAGTCTAGATCCTTATAATGCACAAGGAATTTGCTGATCTTTGCTGCTGCATGGCAAGCACTTCGTTTCCACACATTGTACTTAAACAGGACACACGGATCTGTACACCAAATGAATACAAGCCAAGCATAAAGTGTGCTCAAACTGACCACTACTCCTTTTATGACAGTGTGATATATCTGAGCTTTTTAGTCAATATTGCTTGACCTGACTGAAAGGACTGAAGCATGACTGATACCACCATATAGAAATAGTCTCACACAAGGAGGCTTCCTGCAGTGTAAAGAAGCTTAGAGTTCATACAGAGCACTGTGTTTCCCTTCGTGCTGTTTCTTATCATCTTCATCAAACAAAGATAATTTTTTTTCAAACAAAGACAAAGATAATTTTTTCCAAACAAAGAAAGTGGGATTACTTGGGTTTATATGGTTGCTTTTCAGTCTTTTGGGGACAGTGTTAGCTAAAGAGATTTACTGTACTGAGGCTGCTACTGAGGGTTACTGAATGAAAAGTCTATATTGTATTTTTCTGTTCTTCATGTCCTGATTTATCATGAACATGGACTCTGGCAGTCTGTTTCTGTCCTTCCACAAAATACCATTTCTATCAATAAAGTTTTTCTTTCATGAAAGTTTACTTAAAGGTTGCAAGTATATTTGTTTGAATAGTTCCCAAAGCCTAACTGGGATCCTATGTTCTTTACATATGCTTACAAGGCTGTAAGCAATGCTCTCCATATTTCTGAGTAGCCCAATTCACTCTGCGGGAAACACCATTCCTATTGAATTGCAACTGTTGCTTAAATAACATTCACTTCCATATTTCTTCAGATTCATAAGAAACAGACATGTCATAGAATTTTAGTTATTTCTAGTTATTTCTGAAACCATAATAGAATTATCTCAGCAATTTGGAGAGGCCTTTCCGGAAACTTTAAAGAAAATATTTTATGGAGTCCATAGTGATTTACGTCCTCTTTAAGTTATTTAGCAGAGAAGAAGCTAGAGGGAAAGCAAAATTATAAGGCCTGGAAACACTTTGAGGTTTCATGACTATGGGCCCTGCAAAATCCTACTTGTATTCAAAGGTCTGATCTTTGGTCCATACTGGTATGTCTGGAAATAAAGCTTTGTCACAAGAGCCGTATCAGAGAAACACCATGTCTTGGAAACGATCTTGATAAACATTACAAATAACATGATACCAAGATCATACTGGGACAAGACCCTACATATCAACTTCAATGCTTTTCAACTGATTTCTTAAAGACCCCTCAATGCCATTTAAGATTCAGACACATGGTATACCTGTTTCCATAATGGTACTTCTGTCCCCTGTTTAGAGTCTATAAATTTTCAAATTTTTAGGTGACCAAATAGATTTATAATGGATGGAAATTATGTTCTGTTAATTAGGCATACAGTAATGCATGAACATCTAATAGATGAATTTGGATTCTACACAAAGAAACCAGGCACAAATTCTTCAGTATAATATATACACCTCATTAGAAGCCTTTGCAATATCCTGCCTAGAATGCAATATATGATTTTCTGATTTACTTGCCTTGATCTCTCTATGTGAAAATGTAGTTGAGGTAGAAATACCAAAACCACCATCAAATCTAAGAAAGTAATAATAATTTTTTTTTTCTTCTGATGGAATACACAAAACATCTTGAAAGTAAGATGTAAAACAACATGGAAGTTATAAACAGAGAGTATTAGCTAGCCAATATTTTCCAAAAGAATACCAGTTGTTGGACTAGTGGTAAGAATCCGACTAGTCACAGAGTCACTGGTTATTTTCTTGGGATGAAAGGTAAATGTGAATATGCTAACAAGGAACTGTATTACTTGATTATAGCTATAATCAGATTTTGAATAGATAGAAATAAAAATTATCAAAATGTTTTAGGACAAGGAAAATTAACTTGTTAACAGCTCCTGCTTAAGAGTTCCTTAGGATGTTTCTAATGCTGACATTGCAAGACAAGGATATTTATTCATACTATTTTAACCACTTCAGAGATGGAAAAAGGAACTTCTGTCAAAGAAATCACACTAACTTTAATATTTTTTTAGCTTTACATTGGATAAACTGAGAGCTTTTAAATACTTTAGTAACAGGAAAACATATGTCTGCCTATTAAATGAACAGTCCCCATATATATTATTATAAATCATTTATATGTTTTCATGCTTTATATCATCTGATATAACTCTGCATACTTCAACATTCTGTGTAACGGAAATTCCCCATGGATTTCTAGAAGAAGTGTTTAATGTAACTGAGAGCAGCAAATGGAGTCTCCTCTAGGCACTCTGGATTAAATGAAGCAGCAATGTTTTCCATGGGGGATTTTTTAACTCCAAACCTGAAAGCTTTACTACTATAAAAGAAATGTAATTAACAATGTATAGTTATAACTATACAGCACCTTGAGGGCTTCTGATGGCCAGACTGTGTTGTTACACCTCTTCTACACACAGCTAATGGTCGACTTGGAGGAACCAAAGACTGACATAACTGGCCAAGAAAGAATCCACTTTAGTTCATGTCACCAAACCTGAGAGAATAGAAGGAAGCAGTGTTTAAGGGACTGTCACCGCTCTTGCCAGATCTGAATATAGTAGATGACTTTGAAATCACTTCAATCCTTACATTCAGCTACAACTGAGCTGGTAGATCAAGGAAATAAAACCCTCTACACAGATAACTAGAGGTGTTTTTTTTTTCTTCTTATCAGAAATGAGGCAAAGGGGAGAGGGATTTTAAACTGCAGATGCTTAAGCAGCACTTTTTTTGACAGGGGGCCAACTGCAGTATTATCATGTAGCATAAAGAGATTTGTAGAAAGATAAAAAGGGTTATAAGTGGGTAGATTTAGGAAACAACTGAGTTCTAATTGCAGGATGACTACATTATTCTTGACATTACTAAAACCAAGATTTTTTTTTAAAAAAAGCTCACATTTTCCTCAATAAAGACATAAATACACTCTTCTAGATAATATTTGGAGTGCTCTTAATCCTGTCAAGAGCCTTCTCGCATTTATTATGTGTAATTTCATCATGGTCTTTGACAGAATATTTTGTTGAGAAAGACTTATACCTCTGACCTTGATGCAATACTAGTTTTCCTGTTTGTTAACTTCTCTTTGTGACAGATTTTGAAATCTGAGGCAAAAGGTTTTGATTAATTCAGTGATCTTTTCTTGCTGAGTTCTGAGCCTTGATCGACAGGTGAGTTACTTTGTGAAAAACACTTACATGAATTCTGGTTACCTTTATTGCAACCATCTGTTTTGACTCTGTACTAGGTGACTGAGCTTCATTCAGATCACAGAAGTCACAACGAAACTGATTCCCTAATGTGTGTCTATTAATTGAATTACTCTACCTAGCATATTGTGTCTGAGGTAGCCTTAATGCTACACGATTTTGGCTTTTCTAATGGTCATTATCAAGAAAAAAAGTTCATTTTAATTTATGGTGATAGTAAAGTAATAAAGAAATCCAGACAACCTGAAGGATTCCTTATCATCACGACACTGACATAGTGAGTACTTATGATGCCTGAAATCCCAAAGGAGGATCTGAGGTAGAAGTGTAGAGTGCATCCATTCAAAGAAAAAATATTGTCACCGACTTTGAATGGAATGGGAAGAAAAAAATATGGAGAGAGGGCTGAAGGAAGAAGACTTCCTAAACACAACATTTTCTTGATAGGCAAATTGATTACCTGCAAAGGAGCAACTACAGAATTTCCTGCAAGCTTGTGGAAGTATGGTCAAAAACCTGTGATTGCAAGAAGTTGTGCCAGTGTGAATTAGTGTAATAATTTAGCTTGGATGCAGAAGTGCTTCGAAATATGGTGCCTGACTGAGGAAAAAAAAAGTGCTACAATGTGCATTTCTGCACCTTATTTTTTAAGAATTCTAAAGTGCTGAATGATGACTAGAAGGCATGTTGTCACAAATACTTGTGCAAATTCAAAAGTGAATTTCAACTCCATGAAGTATTTTAAAAAAAGGAGATTAGGAAATTGAAGGTTTTGTTTGGGATTGCTATTAAAATTCAATCTCTGTGGGTTTCAGTATATCACTCTACTGCTAAATTATTTGCTATTTTTGCGGTCTGATTGACAGACAATTTCAGAGTAAGGGATGCAGGATTACATTAAAATAAACCAAAACTCTATATCTGACTGTGGTGTAGGTATTTGTATTTGCAGTCTGTAGTTTAGAATGTTTATCTTTTCATGAATGTGACTTAGTAGGAAATTAACTTTTCCTTTAGAGGCCAATTTTTGCACAATGTTTAAGCAAATAGGGCCTTTATTAATCGTCCCTTTCTCTGTAATATTCTGCTTTCAATTCAGTAAAATCCCTCTGTGCTTTCAGAATGCTGGAGATTAAGTAACTCTAGTCTTGAAAGTGAATTTTTTTTCTGATATTAGTGGAAAAGTGTTGCATGTTTCCAGGCACGCTGGTAATAAATACACCTCCATATTGATTTCTTTAGCATAGATATATGTGGTATGTTGGTGAATGGTCTTATTAATATTCATTAAATTCTAAATAGCTCTCTTTCTAATATATCTATTTAGGAAATGAATAATTCATGCATGTATAGGAAGCTCAGTGCTGTCACTTACAGCATAGACCTTTGCTGATCTGAGGAGGTGTTTGAACTGAAGGACACTCTAAGATGTGCAAAGCAATTGAAACATTGAGCGCTGCTCAGCTTCTTACCACCAAGGGCATTTTTTCATCTTGAAATTTCACTGACTCATCACTCTTCTTATAGCACACATTCTCAAATATGCTTTACAGGAATCACACATATAATTTGAATATAAATTCATACTTTGCAAAAGCTTAAACAGTTATGATATGTTCACCATATAAAAGATGTTTGGGCCATTTGGCAAGGCGTCTTACCCACATATGTGTTGGTAAAAAAAAAAAAAATAAGCAGGTCTGGTTTTGGAGAGAATGTAAGTTTCTGTCAGAGAGGGTTTGCATCATAGAAGACATTCATTTTAGTCCTACCTTGGGCTTTGTACGTCTCTTGCACTAGGTTCTCATTTCTCAGTATTCCAGAAATCCAAGTCTCACATTTAGTTGCTATGCCTAGAACACACAGCATATCTATTTGCTACTGGTATTTGCATCTATACAATCCATCCTTTTTTCATAGGATGGGCCAAACTTGTAGTTGGTTTCTGGCTATATTTGTAGTACAACTGATGCTCATGTGAGTGATTAAGTATATGTAGATTGTAGAATCATAAAATCATTAGGTTGGAAAAGATCTTTAAGATCATTGGGTCTAACCACTAACCCAGAACTACTATGTTCTCCAGTAAAACATGTCCCTAAGCACTATATCTACTCATATTTTAAATACTTCTAGGAATGGTGGCTCCAACACATCCCTAAGCAGCCTGTTCCTACCTGGGAGAAGGCACCAACCCTCACCTCACTGCAGCACCATATCAAGGAGTTGTGGAGAGCAATAAGGTCCCACTTGAGCCTCTTTTTAGTTGGGCTAAACAATCCCAACTCCCTCATCTGTTCCTTGTAAGACTTTTACTCCAGACCCTTCACCATCTTCACTGCCCTTCTCTGAACCTGCTCCAGCACCTCAGTGTCTTTCCAGTAGTGAGGGGCCAAAAACTGGATATAGAATTTGAGGTGCTGCCTCACCAGTGCTGAGTACTGGGGGACAATCACTGCCCTGGTCCTGCTGCCCACACCATTCCTGATACATATCAGGATGCCATTGGCCTGCTTGGCCACCTGGGCACAAGCTGGATCACATTTAGCCATCTGTTGGCCAGTATCCTCAGGTTCTTCTCTACCAGACACTCTTTCCTAGATCAACACTCTCAGGTGAGCCTAGTTATATCCATTTGCCCCTTCAAATTAGTTCCAATGAGCCATATTAATATCCCCCTCTTGAGACAGTTGCACCCCGTCTGTCACCAGCAGGACTATTGTAATGCAAACCAGCCCATAATAAAAAGACATTCAAATTATATGGAGTTATGATCAATTACACACTATTTGACTAATTATTTGTAAAGCAAAGGTGCTAAAAGCTGCTAATGCTTCTATGACAAAATTAAAATTATGTGATATATTGATATCTGACTTTGGAATAAATTTTGACTACTTCTTTGAGGTCTTCTTATACATTTTCTTTTTTTATTAAAAGCAACAGCCTCAATTAGGCTTCAAATTCTAAAGTGAAGAGTCCAATATAAATTATACAGAAAAGATAAATTTCCTGCTTTCTTTCTGTACTCAGAGTCAGCAAGGGTACAGTATGAAAAGGCAATAAAAAGGCCATGTCAAGAACACCTAAGGCACATAACAACCCTCTTACACAAGTTTGTAGAGAGTTTAAAGAGCTCTGTAATGTTTTTTTTCTTCACTTTCCTGTATTTTTTGTATTGATGTGCCTCTAGGACTTGTGTCCCTTTCTGATTAGCTTGAACATAAGACTTTATTTAAAATAAAATATTCCCCTACTTCCCCTTAAAGACTTAAAAGACAGATTACAGTTAGTAATGTCCAATTATCTGGATGGTAATGAAAATTACAGTGAGATTGAAGGAAGAAAGGAATGTTGTGTGGTCTGAACTGAGGAACACATTTAATATGACTCAAAAAAACCAACTCGACCTTTATTAAAAAGTGTTGAATTTTTTTTAAAACTTATGTTTGATATGGTGGAAGATCAGAATTCCACAAATATTGAGACTTAAAATGGAAAAAAACCAAGGTATACAAAAAAACATATCTTTATATTTTACACTGCTAAGGGAAGAAAGTAGCCATCAATGTGTGTGTTTGATACCTGGTCACTTTTCCTGTTCCTTTTTTTTTTTTTTTTTTTTTTAAGCAGTTACTTTTATGATAGCTCATGCAATGAAACAAAGTTTCATTGACTCTTGCCATACAGAATATTAGAAAATCTCTATGCCATGTGGATTTATCTATGCTCTTTCTTAAACATGGCTTGCTTACACACACAATCATAGTAGAAAAAGTTCTTCAATAGTTCTTCAATGCTTTTGAGCGTTCACGGAAAAACTTCAACTTCGTCATTTATGCTTAAGGTGAACAGAACTGATTTTCATGTTTAATGTGCAAGACTTCTATCCCAATTTCAAATGTTTGTAGTCTAGATGTGCCTTGAGAATAAATGAATTAAAAGAATAATGGTCATGTTTAAGTAAAAGAAGAGGACCGAATTCATAATAAGATAAAACTCAATTCATGTACACAGAACAAGAAAAATAATAGATTTCATTTCTTTATCTTTGAGAAGGAGAGAAAGAAGGAGAAAAGATCACTCCAGAATACCTCCAGCATTCTTGTATTTGTAGTTTCTACAAAAAGGTTTATTAATCAGCCCTTTGCAGACATATCCCTTAATTTGTCTCAAAACAGCCTGCTGCTATTTTGCAAAGAAAATCTTTCCTTGTGACATTAATGGTAGACTCAGAATGCCTCCAGCAGTCCTTACACAGATTTCCAGCTATATGTAGATATGCTTTATGTTATGGCCCAATGAACTTTTTCTCACAAGTTTATCCTGTTATTTATTTCATTTCTGTAATCTTTTTAAGAGTGAGACCAGGTATGGAAATTCACATGGAACCTCCATCATAAGGATCAGAAATTGAATTGAAAATCTTAAAGTTCTCCTGGGAAGCTGAAGTGCAAGATGATGTCCAGGAGTAACCTTTTTCCTAGATGAAGATAGAACAAGAGAATTTTTTTTTTTTTGAAACCACAAGAAGTTTGATAAAAATAGTGTGACAGTTCTGTCATGTTGCACAAAGAAACCACATTGCAGAAGGCACCCCTAGAAGAATTATATTAATTTGACTTTGGAATATCTATAGAAACTATTGCAATAATAACGCAATGTCAAATTATCCTGGGGGAATTTCTATTGCAACTCCACTGAAAACTTTTGTCAGATCATTAGAGGCTTTCAAAGAGAAGTCTGACCACTGTGTCTTATAACACAGTGCTGCAGAAAGCAAACTAGCTAGGCAAAGCCAGAGAAGTACTACAGAGGGAAACAGCTTCTGCTAGCCTCATCAGTAGTGCTTAATTGGTCATATGAGATAGAATCAAAGTGTTTGTTTCATTGTTGCTAATTGCCTCATTTCATAGACAGTCTGAGTTTTGCCCTCTTTCTGTTTTGATATAGCTGTATGTGTGTAATAGCTGGGTAAAATAGAAATACCTGGCTCTTCAGAGGTTATGGGAAAAAGAAAAAAGCCTGGGCAGTCAGTGTATTTCATTATTATTTTTTAGTTCTCAGTATATATTGTTCACTGGACAAGGTTCAGCACAAGATGCTGGCCTGTTGTGTAAAAGAGTGTGGTACCACATTATGACTAATGCATGGTGCAGCTTAGTCCATAATAATTTATTGCCGCAGATCAGCCTGGCCAGCTAGAAAGAAAAAAGAAAAAAAATTGCTTTGCAGTTTGCATTTATGGTATGCATTGCTAGGAGGCAGACAGGTGACTTTGAAAGACCCCAAATGCTGTGAGTCTGGTTTAGCTCTGACCCAGGGTCTCCACTATTCCTGCTGAGGACAGAAGTCTTACTGCACTATGAACACAAAACTTCTTGGTTTCTCGTCTTGAATTGCAAACTAAAACCAGGGAAAGAGCAAACAAGGGAGAGAGAGATTTCTTCCTGACCTATTGCTAAAAAAGTAGTGAATCTAATGCTTTCAGCTCACAGAGAGATGCCACAAAATTCGACAACTTATTTGCTGCTTACATCTTGTAGAAGCAATTTGCATTCTGTCATGTTCTCTCACACATGGTGTTCAAAACAATTAAAAGAAAATTGCACCCATTTTGCTCAGTGTAGCAGGCTGAAAATTTCAAAGATGAGAAGCACTTCTCAGCATGACTAAACTGTGAAGTGTTTTTGAAAATAAGGTTTTTAATGATAATTGACATTAAAACCTTTATTTTCTAATACATTTCACAGTTTGTGCTTGTCGAGAAGTCCATGTTTTCTTTGAAACTTTCTCCTTGCTACACTGAGCAGAAGTGATACATTCTCCTTAAAATGAAAACCAGTGATCCTCTTTTGTTGTTGTTTATGTATTGAAAAAAATTACTATCCAAGGCCTACAAGAAACTTTCTTAACTTTCCCCCCAGTGCCTCATATTAATATTCATCTGGGTAGCTGTAAAACACAGAGAACAAGTTTTATACAGACAGCAGTGCAACTCCTTTCAAGTACCTGAGAGAGGAAAATCCTTAGTCCATAAATATAACTTAGGTAGCACGTATAAAAATGCCATTCTTTTTCCTTCCTTTACCCAACAGCCTTCCCTCTTGGCAGTTCTGCGATCAGCACTGTACACTGACAACTGAATAAGTGAAAGATCAATGAAACAAAGAAATCTTATGGTTCAAGTTTTGCAAACAAGAGTACTGATTGGTGTGGGAGGAGGATTTGACAGTCAAAAGTGTCAGCTTGTGCAGGTGAACTGAGGTTCATGGATACAAAATTGTTTTAGCAACAAGGCTCATGATTAATGCCTTCTGTGTATAACCAGGTTTGATAGCACAAGGCAGAAATAAATTCCTATCATCAACAAAATTAAATAATTTTGCAGCAAAAAAAAAAAAATAGAGGAGAGGTGGAAAACTCTTTAGGCTTTTTAAATCATTGAATGATCTCAATGAATTGAGCAAATCCTTTTGGAATGAGAACACAGAAACAAGCATTCACATTCCTCAATAAGTTACCTTGAACAGGTGTTCATTTCTGAGAAGAAAAACTTAAAATAAAATTACTGGGTAAAATAATTTTGTTGCATATGGATGTTGTGACAACAGAGGGAGCAAACCTGAAATTTATGAATATTTTAAAAATTATCTTTTCGTAGTTGTGGAGGTCAAAGGTTCTGTTGCTCCACAAGACTGAAAATATCACTACAAACATATTTAACTAGTCAAAAGCAGTTAATTGTTGTTACATTTTCCTTTTTCTTTAGCCCCCTGCTTTCCATCTTCCTAATACATGTTAACAAAAGCATAAAGTGAGAGAACAAATATTACATCTCTAATCTGTACTCTTCTGCAGGACTTCAGTTGTAAATAAGGATTGAATCTTGATTTCTTCATAAAAGATGAATGGGTTTTTTTGTAAGTTTCTGTTTTAATCCTAATTATAGTTTTCTAATAGATAAGTGTCCTGCTTCTGCTATTTATCCAGTATATTAACTATAAGTGCTGAGGTTCCTGGAGGTTTTCTTTCCTTTATGTAAAACATTTTAATATTCTATTAGTAGTGTACAAGCCTATTGACATTATAGTTGAGAACTGAAAATTACTTTTTGGCTATTTCATTGAGTTCAAATACTGAAAATGGAAGATTACACTACATGGTCGATAAGCAAAGATTTTTCTTTAGTAAGGAAGGTAATGATATCGCTCGTCCATTTTAGATAGTAGGGGGAAAAAAATTCACCCTTTAGTCTATCATTGGTATATATGTGATGCATTTAGCCACAGCTTTAGTAATTTTCCAAGAGGCAATTAAGTCCATTCCCTTGCCGTGAAGAATATTGCCTATATCTGAGTCATTCTTTTAACTTCTGTCCAACTGTTTCACAAAACTTACATGGTTGGATTTTCTGGACTCTCCTAAGCAATCTTTTTCCAGGTTTGACTATCTCTTAAGGCTTTTTTGTGATTTCTGACCAAATCTCTTAACAACATCTTCTTTGAAAATATTTCTATCCTCTTTAAAGCAATTTTCGTGTGTTTGAATAGTCTTAAAAATTTTCTCTCCCAATTTTTCAGGATTAAATCAACTCAATTCATTACCTCTTTCTCCATAGAAAACTTTCACGTTCTCTTTACTTTTCAAACTCTCCTGTCTTTTCTGTGGATAAGCTGGAAAAAGTCAGCATCTTTTTCAAGTATGGGAACCTGGCTACATATACTGGACCAGCTTAAGACTCAGTATCTGTTATGTCCCTATGTTATAATGCTTTATTTTGTGCCTTAGCTTTTCTCAATTTTGTTTCTACATATTTACGTCATCCTTCTATTGTTCTGTATTGTAATGTAGCCTTGGTCCCTGCTGTGTGCATTTCATTAAAGGATGTAATGTTAATAAAGACCTCAAGAGTTTATTATTGGTCATTCCTTATCTTCATATTTATACATATTTATATACTTATATATATATTTATCTTCATACCAATATATATATATTGATATATAATTATAGATTCATTGTAAAGGGAAGTCACACTTTGATACTTGATAGCTGCTAGATGTTTGATTTACTTAATTATCTCTTAATAATATTGAGGTTAGAAATATTAGCTGCCCAGACGGAAACTAAGCTGCACACAGCCACACTTGCTAACTCTCCCCTGGTGGAAGAGAGAGAGAATCTGAAGAGTAAAACCGAGAAAACACATCAGTTGAGATGAAGACAGTTTAATAGAAAAAGTAAAGGCTGTGCAGACAAGGAAAGCAACACAAGGAATCTATTCACCAATTCCCATGGGCAGGCAGGTGTTCAGCCATCCACAGGAGAGCAGGGCTCCATCATGCATAGTGATGACTTGGGAAGACAAATGCCATCACTATGAATGTTTCCCCTGTCCTTCTTCTTCCCCTGTGTCTCAATACTGAGCCTGACACCATATCATATGGAATGTCCCTTTGTCACTTGGGGACTGCTGTTCTGTCTGTGTCCCGTCCCCTCCTAATTCTATGTGCCCCACTCCTCACTGGTGGGGTGGGATGAGACACAGAAAAGACCTTGACTCTGTGCAAGAACTGCTCTGTAGAAACAAAATTTTCCCTGTGCTGATAACATTGTTTTCAACAAAAATCAAAACCACAGCCCCATACCATCTACCATGAAGAAAATTATCTCTACTCCAGACAAAATAATAACAAATACAGATTATTGACATTTGGTTATTGTTTAATTTACTTTTGCACATGACAGAGGTTCTGCTTAATTTGTCAAACTAGTCAATGAAATTATGAAATATAATTAAAGAATTAAGACATAATATTATGTATTAAAAGATAAACCAGTCTTCAGATTTTTATTCTTTGTTCTTTTCATTGTTTCCTTGTAGCTCACTGGGATAAGAAAGATGGGAGCTTAACTGTATGGTTGACACCCATCCTAACTATTTGAGAGAAGAACTAGGGCCAGTTTTGTGCTCAGTAATTACTGTCTGTGTCCATATCCCTTGTTATTTTTTCAGTGTACTCAAGTATTTCTAATTTTACTACAGGGATGACTCCAGTGACAAAGAGGTGTGAATTCTGGAAAGATGTCTGTGTAACAGGATGTAATGACTCTGAAAAATGTGACATTTCAAACGTTACAGCCTGTGTGAAGCGGGCACTGAACAAGCAGGACTGTACACTCAATAAGCAGCTCCCCATCCCATCCCCATGCAAGGGGCATCTTCCTGTTAACAATGTTAAAAGAAATCTATAATATACATTTTCCGCATTGCCTTGGATCTAAATATTCCTGGAGTGTTAGTAAAAGATTTTTATTAAAGTGTAAGGTCTGAATTTAATCAGTCATACTTACTACGGACACACAGAGAATTTTGTTTATTTAGCATTATTCTAATATTGCTTAAACACTGAGCTTGAACTCAGATCACCTCTTATTTGTTCTGAAAACATAGCTAAGATTTTTTCTCATTTTTGCATAAGGCAAACACATGGAATTCAACTCCTGCTTTTGTGACTGTAATTATATAGGTTAATAGTGTATTTTTATAGGCCAACAAAGAAATTCTGTAGGGGACACTAAATGCTACAGAGAGTTTACAGTGATTTGAAAGGACTGCTTTTTATTTGCTTTACTTTTTAAAACATTTTCCAATTGAAAAGGTATTTTCCTAGAATTTTCAGAAAAGCCTCAGTCTTGATTAGATTATAGATAGTAGCTTGAAGCGAGAAATATCTTTCTTTTAGAAGAATATTAGCATTGTCTTACTCAAAGTGTAACTTTTGGAATCAAACAAGGTAATCTTTATGGATAAAAGTCATTACATCAAGTTTGTGCACTTTCTTGTTGACATACTCCAGAAATTCAAATGGATCTGCTCTTGATTTATTCCTCAAAAAAGGCAAAGTAAAATTGTGCCATATTTTTCATATTGTTTATGTTTATGAAAGAAAAATTAAGTCAGTTGGCATATATTTACTTAAAGATGCTCTTATAGAAAATGATTCCATGTGTGTGCTGTTTTTTGTTTTGCTGGAGGTTTTTACTGTTTTCTGTCTAAATCAGAAGCCAATTATGTTATTTACAAAAATTTTTGCAGGTTATGATACTACCCAAAATTAGGAAATAATAAACTTAAACTATCCAGTTTCTAGCAAGAGATAAATAAGACAAATAGATAAAGAAATAATTTTTGAAACCCACAGAAGAATATAAATTTTTTAGATGAATTATCAAAAGCAATTGACTGGAGTACAATGAATGCTTTTTACTGACCTATTATTTTTCTTCATGGTTACTAAATGCACACAGATATGAATCAAAACTCTTATAAACAAGAAGTTTTTCTCTCTACCTGTACACAGTGAACTCCCTTTACATCTCATTTTGTTCTCCCTCAGCATAAAATGATTGATTGATTGCTCACAGCTTGCACAGCTCCCTGCTGCCCTAGATCCATCTCTGCTCTTCACACTCCATACAGTTCCTGCATCATTGACTTTCTGCCAGCCATTTTGCTGCCAGTGCATGAGCTGACATTTAATGATCTTTAGACGCAGCAATGTCACATTTATCACTATTTATCAGTTGTGACAGACCTAAATTCGAATGCAAACATGAAATGCAGACTGAATCCAGTCCAAATAGTGATATGTTTTTGAGTGATGTCCATCAAGGCACGTTGAGAAAGAAGTGAAAAATTACCTGTTTCCTATATGTTGTAACTACAAATAGCAGGGGTTTAGGTCTACTCTAAAATATTTTTCCTTGCAGTTTTCAGGGAAGCCCCATTTGGTTTCTGAAATGTCATATCTGTTTGGATAATTAAATGATACTGAATCTTCAGTATTCCTAGATTTTGCATTTTCAATTTAATTGAATCCAAAGCTTTACAGGAGAAATCCCAGAAGCACGTAGATTACTATGATCACTCTACCTTTATCTGCCACAGAAGAAACTGCTTCTCCCTTCTAAATTTCAGCATTGCAATCCTGACTCAGCTACCTCTATTGCAAATGCCAAAGAATAGACAGATTTAGTCTACATTTATCCTTCTTCCTCCCTAGCTGGCATCTAAAAGTTTCCAGATGCAGATGCTCTCCCAAAGAACCTTGACATTTCTTTATATGTGGTACTGATCAGTGCCTTTTACTAACATACCTTTAGTAATTGGGCATTACTTTCTAGTTTTTATCATGCTCCTCAAGGAATAGATGCAGAATTCAGGGCCACAGATATGACTGTAAATATCTGTGTCCACTATTCAGAAATTAGAGGAGAAATAAGATAATTAAGCTATGGATTAAAAAAAAAAAAAATTACTTAGTGCAATTTCTTCTCTGTTTTCTTCTGCCCTGGAAAAGGTCAGCCATTGGAAATTTCTGAGGAAATTGTGATAATGGGGGCTTGTTCATGACCTAATGTGAGAGCTGCAGCCAGTAGCCCTGCTACATCTCAGCATATTTTATGGCTTGTGATATTATTAACCAGGACAACATTCTGATATGCATAGTTCACTGACTGAAATCTGTCTTCAGCAAGAGTTCTGTGGACTTGTCCTTAGTCTCTGATTCAGAAATGGCTCTAAGTGACAGTAAAACAGCTCTTTATAGAGTAGTCACGTCTTCAGAAATATTAATCACCATTGTGTGAGAGTCAGAATTTATGTTTTCCAAATGTATTTTGTAAAGTTTCTACAGAGCCCTAGGAATTTGCATTAGATCTCCAGCTTGCTGGTATAGTTAATGCATTGGCTGTTAGAAAGAACATTAATACCATATTTCAGCCAGGGTTTTCCTCAAGATGCCTATCATTACCATTGCAGAAGCACTGGCTAAAATAGTTTTCATTATACTCTTTATGTAAAATAAATCTATATTTAAATTTGTTTTTGTGTAGATATCAGAGCTGATGCATCCTGCACTTCAGAGAAATGGATGCTGCATGAGATCACTAATTCTATTTATAATATTTCAGCTAGAATATATCTAGAAGCTCTTCTTTTGTCAAAGGACAGGATACGATCAATTAATAATAAACTATTGTTTCATATATTTTGAGGGAGCTGTTTAATAAAAACACATTTTTAAAATGCATTAAAATTAAAATTCTTACCTGAAGAAAAAAGAATGTTTAAAGATTCGATTTGAAAGAAAAATTTCCCATAACTTTTTACCAAAGGTGCTTTGGTGAAGAGGGCTGGAAAGCTGAGTACAGTGGTATTCAGCCAACACAGAAAATGTTATGCCCCCTAGCACCTATATAGAGATCTGAGTAATGATTGTAGCATTATATACGTTGGAAATCTAAATTGTGTTATTTTATTATTGTTTACTACTACAGATCATCTTTAATAAGCTATTAATTAAACACATTCTGCGAGAAGCTGACTTAGTAAAAACACTCTTTCAGTGAATGGTAATATGAAAAAAAATCTATAGAAATTGCTAATGTAATTCTATGGGCCAGACATCAAAATAGGTGTTTGATGTAACAAATTCCTCCACACACACAATGCATGAGCATCCATGAGAAAAGCTCAGTGTTGAGCAGGAACTTGGGAATCCCTACTGACCCTGAATAGTATAGTTATGAAAGCATAATTTTAAAGCATTTCTTCCTTGTGGAGGTTTGTTTCAAATGCTTCCCCCTCACTGTATCAGCATCTTGCCCCACTTATCCCCTTGCTTCCTATTCCTATTACCTAGAACCTACTCACAGCTTTTTAGTTTTCATCCTTTCATCTTCATACTTACCACAGTATATCTTTCACCTAGTTCTTTCCTTAATTCTTTGTCTTGAAAGTTCTCAGAGGTAGGAAGAGCCTCTTGTGCAGTGAAAATCTGCAGTTTTCCTCCCAGTTGTTACATAGTGAGGTGGAGAATAAGGGGCACGTGTTTTCACAGGTCAGTCTTACTAACTGTTGTCACTGTCTCTAATCATTATCAACCCCTTAAAGTCCATAGCCAGTCTGGGTAGTAAACAATCAGTATTGGACTTCTGTATAGTTAATGGGTGTTAATCCTTGCTTTTCTGATGTGCTGGCAATTCCTATGGATTTATGCATTATACACCTGTGACTAGTTTACTACAAAAAACATTTGTTCTTGCATGGTTCAGTGCGGTGGTGTGTTTTTCTTTCATTTGATATTTGTTTAATATCTGTTTCCCCCCCCCAACCCCCCTTTCCCTGCCCCTTTCCCTAGAACCTTCCCTGTCATTCATTCTAGCCCCCTCCTCAGCTTCCAGATGTTAGTTCTGCCCTAAACTCCTCCCCTGCTATTCCCTCATTGGTTGCTGTTCCTACACCCGTCCTCCTGAGTTCTGTATAAAACCTTTGCCCCCCCGCCCGCCGGGGTCTTGGGGCTCATGGAATAAAACCATCTCGTTCACCCCCAAGTCCCGTGTCGCCTTCGTCTGTCCCCGCGCCACGAACTGAGCTGCAGAGCTTGCAGGGGGAAGCGGCCACCCGTTCTCTTCCCTCACCGCCCAGCACGGCACGGCTCGGGGTGCCGCGGCGAGGAGCGCATGCCGCGCCACAACAGTTCAGAAATGTAAGCTGTTGAAATTTATCAAGAAACAGGTGAGTTTTACACAAAGCATCACCTCTTAAGGAATCATTGCCCTCTGAAAAAATGTATTTGAGTTTTCTGGAGAATAGAAAAGCTATGAGTTGAACAACCAATTATAATTGAGTTCCTTTATTGTTTTAAGTTGGTTGGCACATCTGTAATAAAACCTTAGTTTTTTTCAAACCTCAATTTTTGACTTGAATATTTTCATATGTCTTGAAAAGCACTGCTTTTTCCCAATTCTTTACTTGGAAATCCCAGTGGTCAAATGATATTGACCACCTGTAGAACAGTTTTTAAGACCAGCAACTCACATAGGAATTAGAGAAATCAAACACGGATAGCTCTGCCCTGTCCTGAGAACTGCCAGGCTTTTTAAACTTATATTTTTTTCTTTGGCAATTTGATCTTTACCTTATTAACAACAAGAGAAAAAGTATTCTTTTCATAAACTTGTTTTGGAATGGCAAGCATTCCAAACACGACAAGATGTTCCCTTGTGCCATCAGAACAAAGTCTCAGAACTAAGCAGACATTAAAAGAAGCTTATTTTCCTCATGCTAGAAGTGGCATAGCTAGGTTAATTATTAATATGAGTATAAAAGTCTAACCCTGTACCCCAGTACAAGCTCAGCTGATGTTGCCCTTTCTGTCTGATTTTTCTTTACAAATCAGCCAGTAAAATTGTGTTTCATAGTCTCTTAATTAATTTTTTTCAGTGTGTGTTGCTACTGAATATTTGCTATTGTTCATTATTAAAACCACAAGTTGTGATACTGGATGATCCTCAAGTCCTGATGCTTAGAACAACTTCAAAGGCATGCTTCTAATATTTTCATTCAGTCTTCCTGTAGCGATACGAGTGTGTTGTAAGACCCCAGAAAAACAACTGTCCAAAGACAGTTACTGCAGAGCTCAGATTTAGCCATGCAGATCAGACTTACTGAAAGGTAACAGGGTCTCCTTTCCAGTACTTTTGAAGAAAATGTATCTGTAATGTAGAATCCATTTTAAAAGTATATATAAAGAAATACCTTTATAAAAAGCAAGCAGAAAATAATTCTAGAAAGAACTTCTGTAACCACTGCTCTAGCAGCCCTGATGGATTTTGGCTTTACCTACTTTTCTAAGTTTATAAATTAGAACTGGAGTGAGATATGATGCTGAGTTAAAGCTAGCTAGAGATGACAGCACTCATGAAAATTAATCATGACTTTTTTTCTTATAATGACAAAATCAGTAAAAAAATTCTTCTCCTAAACTGGAGAATTTTTTTACCCTCTGTGCTCTTTTAGTATATTACAGTATGATCCTTCTGGAAAGAAATTGGTTTAAAATGATGGGTTTGAGATTGGTCATGAACCAGTGAAAATTCTGCACTCTCTTCAAACTCCTGTATCTTCTCTCCCTGCTGTTCTCTGTTCTACCAGGTAAAATCACACACAAACACAAAAACCAAATTAAAAAAAATATAAACAACACAACACAAGCAAGATTTAACAATCAAGTTTGAATATTTATCCTCCCCATAAAATACGTGCTTGTTATTATATCACTGGGTTTTAAAGTGTAGATGCTAACAGTCACTAATGTCAAACCTATATAATGTCAATCTGGCCCCTGAAGTAGGACTGATGGGCTGTGATTTGGAGTGCTTCGGCTGCTATAAGATTGCTTAGGTTCACAGTGATTTACACTGGGGTATGCTCTAGAGATCTCCATTCTTACTTTCCCCTTTCTCTCAGGGCATGACATCCTGTTATACAACACCACTTCTGTTTTGGAAAGACAAATACATTGATCCACTGACCTAAAAACAGGAAGACATATTTCACTACCCAGGAGCATTCTAAAAAGTGATTATATATATATTATGGCAATGTAGCATTCTGTCTGAGGCATTTTGTCATTATTTAGTGAGATTTAAAATGTGTTTCTGTTGGTTTTCCAGGGTCACCCAGCTCATTTTTTTCAAGCTGGATTAAATCTTGTTGATTTTAACTGAAGTGTGTTTAGAATCGATGCACTTGGAGAATTTAAGTCACAGAATTTTTTTCTTACAAAAATGAGTAAACTATTTACTTAATTATATTCTTTGTTTTAAGACATTTAAAAATCATTTACAATGTGCTTTATAATTGGGGTGACTTGAGATAACCTTAAGAGATGACAGACAATTTCCAACTGCAAAGATACCAACCCCATCTTTCATTTTGAGTGCATTTGGAGGGATGCTTTTCCCCTCATTTATTATCCCTTAGGCAATAACCCTTCACCATCCTTACACATGCCAGATGTCTAAAGCCTCTCTACTAGATGTAAACATTTTCTGAAGACAAAAATCAACAGCTCATTACCATACCATGAACTTTAGTTAAAAGTAAAGTCTTAAAATCTGTACAAAGATTACTATATTCTGTTTCCTTCTGGAGAATGAGTGTGTATAAATTTCCTCTTTTTGTTTCATTTAAAATATTACATTTTAATTTTACACATTGGAAACACCTTTACATTGCTGAAATGAACTCTTAAATGTACATTGAATCCATATTTTTAATTATACTGGTGTTGAAATGTAGCTATATATGTAACCTATCTATATAGATGTATGCACAAATTATCTTTAATATTTGTTTTGTCTGGATAGTGTGAGGAAGATGAGAAAGAATAAGTTTGATGATGTAAACACCCTGATGTCTTTGGTCACTATATCACAAGAAAGGGCAAATCTGTATGTCACCATTTGATGACTCAAGTTACAACATGAGGCGGACCTTCAAAGTGGCTCAGGGAAATTTTGTGTGTTGGTTGCATTTGTTCTTTTGATCATTTAAGCCTGTATTTTTGGGGGAGTTAAATAAGTCTTGCAGCCAAGCTGCAATCCTGATTTGAAAAATTGTTTGGCCCTCAGCACCCACCTTTACTTTGAGGTAAAATCTCTCTGCATGGTCTCAGATTCAGCATTTGCCTATCCAAACACCCACAGAGGACACATGGTAAAAAATCTGGATTCACACACCAAAATGGGCAGTCCAGCATTGCCAAATCAATGCCTACTTCAAAGACCATCTCTCAATGTTCAAGGTTCACATTTTGACATCTTATCACGTTTTACATTTGATATCACTAAATGAAATATGCTAATAATGATCATTAATGAACATTAATAAGACATTATCCTAACATCTGGTGAGGACTGCTCCTGTAAAGTTTCAGAGGCAGGTTCCCATTACCCTTCATAAGCAGAAAAGTTTTTGATCCACTTCTGTTTTGTTTTTCTTAACTCTTTTCAGAATTATATAAGAGCTAAGCTGTTTATTTAAGAATAGTTCAAAGCTTGCTTTTTAATGTCAGTATCCTTCATGGAATTATTTTAAAATAGAAGATTGGCAATGCCTAGTTTGGGCACTGTTTGTAGCTCATCACTTCTGCAATGCTTTGATGCTTTCTTGGAATCAGAGTGCTGAAGATAAATGACTGAACAGCTAGCTAAGAAAGAACAAAATAAAGTTACATGGCTGACACTTGGCAAAATGCAAAAAATATCTTCAGGATGGCTACTACTGAAAGGGAAATTATATTAATTGGACAACTGGGAAAAAGGATGTTGAAGAATATGTTGTGCCTGTTGGCTCATAATTGTGTGGGTTATATGAATCTTTATTTCTTGAATCTGTGTTTCATGAGGTTTCAGGTTTTTTCTTTCTCAGCTTGCACATCTCTATTCTTATATTACTTGTGCAATCTACTTCTTCTGCAGTGGAAAACAGTGATTATTCTGGTTGAAAAGGGAGTAGATCACCTAATGCCCATACCTATACCTACACAAAAAAAAAAAAAAAAAAAAATTTAACAGGTTTTAAAGTTGCTACAAAGAGATGAAAACATATTTAACTTATATCTTTGGATTTGGTTTATTTTTTCTACTGGCTCCTCACATATCTGACCATGCAGGAGCATAGAACCATTTATCAGGTTTAAGTGCTTGCTCTATGCTGCCACTAGGGAATGTGCCCTGCAGGAGGAAAACCTTTTATTTGCAGGATCTGACTATAATATGCATCCCTAGTTGAAGCAGATCAGCTGCTCTGTTCTGCTTTGCTAAACACCAAGCTTGGGTAAGTGCACGTAACAGATCCAGCAGGGTTCCTCTGCAGAGGAAGCTTGTGGCTTCTTCTACAGGAGAAAGGTCTGTGATTTCACTATTTAAAAAACTTGAAGAAAAGCTGACAGCAGGGAAACTCCTGAAATACTTTTGTGAGTCTGCTACCAAACAAGATTTGATAGGTCTGAAGCTGTGCCCAGCTAGGAGGAAAGGGAATAGTGAGATGAACTGCAGTGCAGAGGGAAGGTTTGCTTATCACCCCTGCTGCTGGCAGGAGGATGTGAAAGGAAGAGGGGGTGAGAGAGATCATCAGGAATCTCCTGGCCATGTGGGAAGAAGGACTGGAGTTGCTGAGTCTATGACACCAGTCAGAGGGAGGGCAGAGATCTTGCTGACCTGTAGAGAAAACTGTATGGCAAACTCACACAATTAAGGCATGAAAATCATCCAGTGTCCACACATTTAAGAGAATAGAAAATGTAAGTGGTAAAGATAGTTTTCAACATACAGATTTATTTCAGGCCATTCCAGTTTTTTAGCTCCTGTTCGATCCTTCTCTCAAAGTATGTGAGGAGGTATGAACTTTTCCCTTTTTTTAGTTTTTTGGTTTTTTTGTTGTTTTTTTTTTTTTTTAAATGAGCAGTAAGAGTAATTTCTGCAACATTTCATAATGCTATCCCTTTTGTGGGGAAAAAAAAATCATTTGCATATTCAAACCTCTAAAATGTCATCTCTTCCTTACAGCACATCTAATCAATGTCACCTGCAGAACAGGATGCCCAAAGCTCCCGTAAGGGCCAAACTCTATTTGCCAGCTGGACAACCAAGTAATGCCCTTTATGACAGTATTCACAAGGTTCAGGACACAGTAGCTTTTTAATTATGAGACAACTTCAGTAAAGAAGTGCAGACAGGTCACGGATTGCACAGTGACAATGACAATTCAGCTGGAACAAACAGTAATCTCTAAGGTGCATTAGTTCCTGCCATTCTCAATGAAGTTCTTTACTCAAAGTAGAATAAACCATAACTTATTGCTCTGAGTAGAGGGCATTATATTCCCTGTCCTTGTGAAATGCAGTCACTTTTTTGTTCACTTGGTTCTTGTAGAGAATAAAAGAGGACACTGGATTTGTTCAGACATCCTTGCCATTCACAACTCGCAGCAAATATTAATATAAGGAACAGGGAAGAAGAATCACTGTGAGGCCAAAAGTAAATCATGAAACATACAGAAAATTAAATGGCAGAGGGAATAGGAAAGAGGAAGTAGTAAGAGTATAGGAGAGAGAAATAGATTATAGGATGAAAGAATATCATGAAGCAGAGGAGTTCGGGTGGCAGGAGATTTGTTAGAAGCAGTTTAAGAACACATGAATGAATAAGAGTAAAAATGAAGAAACTTTTCTGAATGCAAGATTACTTCTGAAACATTTGGTACAAAATATTTTATTAGAGTTTCTGTTCATTTATGAGACATCTTTTCATGCTAAATCTGCCAAATCCTTATATAGCATAAACCCAAAAGAGCTGGTCAAAGCACATGGAGAAGTGGAACATATTTCTGGCAAAGATTTTTTATGACCATAAGGCTCTCAGCTAAATATCTTTACATGAATTAGTGATGCAATATTATTACACTGGCTTTGACTTTAATTAGTTATATTGCCATAAGCTCTAAGAAAGTTTTAAAATGCCTTTTCAGAGGCAAGATTTTCAGAGAGGAGTCTCAGCTGCTATTAATATTGCAAAATTTCTCTGTGACACTAGAAAGTCACCCAACAACAGGTTTTTTAAACTTATGCTTGTGACTAATGATACAACTAATGTAATTTTTTAAGTGTCTATACATTTAATTTCCATTGCTTTATAATGATTGAAATATCTTTAAGAGTTACATGTCTTTCACTTGCTTCTGACAAATATCACATTTTCATTTTTAAGCACTGTTATATATTTAAAAATCTGTCTTTCTATGATACACTGTACTTTTTCTAAATGAGAAGAGTATCAGTTCTCTACCTATCATAGGTATTGAGCGATTCCAAAGAACTTGAGAACATATATTGTAAAGAGATTTTTATTAAGCAGGGTGCTTAAAGGCTGTTACAGTCTTCTCTAACAATTAACCTATATAAAAACTATGAAGAGATTTTTGCTTATTTATTTGTTTGAGAGCCATATTAGCTACTATCTAGCCAGCTCTACTGCTTATGGAGTTAATGACATAACTTTCTTTAGACTTCAGAAGGCACACTGGGAACACAAGCTACTTCCTACTTAATTATCAGTTTCATGCTGAGACAAAACAAAATTTCTTCAGGGCAAACATGAGGCTCAGACATTTTCTCCCATTCTCATCTGGTTTTCCTCAGTGGTACAATAGCATACTATCTATCCCTGCCACTCTCCCCTCTATTATTTCTTGGCTGGAATCCATTGAACTCTTTAAGATATTCACTCTGCCTCTCATTGACATCCTGATGATAACCTTGTCAGTGAATATTGACAGGCTCAACCACCATATATTAATTAGGAGTCACTAAATTAATCAAGCTTTTTTTTACTGTTCAAAAAGCCTCCTTTACAATGGGGAGAGCAAGACCACATTGCTTGCAATTGCTGGTGATGGTATTAACCTACTGTTTTCTACATAAAGACAGTGACATTAAATTTCCTGGCATTTATGCAGGCTGCAACATTGTACAGACATATTAATGTTTTCTGAAGCAACAGAAGCAGTAATACAGGGCATTCACAATCCTTATGAATCCTTATGGAGATGCCTTAAAAAAAATAAAATACATTATTTTGTCGTGATTTCCAAATTCAAGTATCCATTCATGTGCTGACTTCTTAAATAAGGTTAGTATATGTGCACTGGCATTCAGCCTGGGAGATAAGACACTCTGGTACCACCATTAACACTTGCCTGGGATCTCATCTAGATAAGGAAGCAAGATCAGACCTCAGCAGCAGCAGCAGGAGATAACTGGATAAAGTGGCTGACTGTCAATCACTCTGAAATTAGGTGATGGGTATGAATACACTTTAGCTAAATCAGCTCTGCTACACATTTGTTGAACCTTAATATCACCCCATGAAATGGAGGTTTCAGGTAGTTTAGTAATGAAACAGTGTAACATTTCAAAAGAAAATATTGACCTTGATGTTTCCATGGAATTCCAGAACTAAAATTGTGTTCTGCTAATTTAGGATTTTGCCTGTAGTTTGTTTTCCACAGGAATTACTCTTCATCTTTCTTATACTATCAAGGACATTTGACTGGTATACAAAAGTCATTTGTTTATATGTAATAAATGTATATAAAAATATTCCTATGTATTATGTATGTGAATACTACAGGACACATGAGGATGCTTTTCCATAGAAATGTGTTACATATAAATATAATCTTGCCTTCATCTTTACTTTTACAGCCAACAACTATGAATATGAGAATTACCCGAGAAAAGAAATTGTAATCTACCTAGCTTTATGTTTCCCCATCAAAATTCTTTAAATATTTGTCAAGTTACAGGAAAGTATCACATTTTTATTTTCTGTTGAAAATTATTTTGTACTGGGGAAACTAATTAGGCTAAAATAAGAATATATTTTCAAGATAAAAATAATGAGGTCAAAACAAATAAAACTTGCATAGTAAAACATAGATACAGAGTACAAATAAATTTGTGAGATAATAATTTCACATCCTCCAAGAGCCATTTAGCATCAGAAGGTTTAAAAAAAATATGTTTTTTTCTGGTTCTCAGACTAGATAAGTAAAATTAAAGCAATCTTGGACAAACATCAGAATTAAATTGCAATGTGTTTCACATTTCCCCCTTTTTCTGCCTTCCTCCATGGCAAAGTTTGGCAGTTCCATTATTATGGCAATCAGGTTGTCATGTTCTTGCATCATATATTGTCACCAAGAAAACTAATTTCAGACTCTCAGCATGTTTGCAACTCCTTAGAAATAATTCTTGCTTGTAATGATGAATGAATTGTAGAAATACAGAGACAGCCTATGGTCTAGAAACACTTGGCTAATGTTCAGGCTAGTTCCCTATGTTACCAGATATTCCTAGGTAGGAGAAACAATAATTTTTTACCCTTGTTGCCTCCCTCTCCACTTAAATGAGATGATAGATCCTACTGCAGATCTTCTCTAGATGTTATAAAGCTTCAATCAGGCTGAAAAATAGTTAGAGAAAATTGGAACAACTGTTTAATTATTTTATGATTACCCCAGTTTGATCTATAGTGCATTTCGCTTCAGTAGATTTATGAAACACAGACA
The DNA here is from genome assembly GCF_050655825.1 of Lonchura striata. Classification (NCBI taxonomy): domain Eukaryota; kingdom Metazoa; phylum Chordata; class Aves; order Passeriformes; family Estrildidae; genus Lonchura; species Lonchura striata. Next base: position 103,353,247 of record NC_140704.1, read on the forward strand.
AATCTGAGCATGACTTCAGTTTCTCATATACAAATATTTTAGGGAGAAGGATCATGATATTTGTCTAGAGTTTCTAAAATGCACTCAACAGTTGTTGGAGCCAAATATCTGACTCCCATTTCCTCCCCACCACCCACCCCCAAAAAGAAAAAGTAGCTTAAGTATGGGTTTGAGGCATAAAAAATGAAAATAAGCCATATCCCAATCTTTTTGTAATAAAAAGTATGAAAGGAACTCGCCTTGTATATTGTACGCCTCATCACCTAGTACAAACTTTACTCACATATTTCAAGTTGCATCTTTGTCTAAAAGGGAAGATATTTCAAGGTATTTGGACAAAACATGATAAAGACCATAGAAATTGATAAAGACGTGGAAATTATGTGCTTTTATGTGCTGAAATCAACAATTGAATGTCTTTTTTGTTGTGAGATAATAATTTTTTCTTTGGCAGAATTGTCTATTAGGTACATGAATGAGATGTAATACAACCATATCAATGTAGGGTGCATCTTTCACCCTATGAAAGCTTTCACTTTGCTTATATGAGAATGAAACCGGTATGTTTACCCAGAAGATCAGTGAAGTTGTACTCTCCATTCTTGATCTTGCTTCCAAATGCTGCTAATACACTTCCTGACACCACATTGCCCTGTTTATCTGCACTGTCACATTGCATTACAAATGCACACCTGTACAAGAAGAGATATATTACACAAACATATATAGGCATTTTTTTCCCCCCAAAGAATTGAAAAGCCAGAAGCTAAAGTACTCTTTCTGTCTTCTGGCTTGAGAAACCTCTCAGTAATAAAACCAGAATGATAAAAAGCATGAAACTGCGTTATTTTCCTCAAAGTCTGTAGAAAAAAAATCTCTCAAGAGACTCTTTTTTACATACATTTATTTATTCATTTTTTCTAAGTTTGCTCTCCATGTTATATTTTATTTCAAATTAAATGCATTGTACCACACCCTGGGAAAATTTAGGTGCAAAGATGTATTTCCATGTTAAGCATTTTAGCTTTCAGTTGAACTTCTAGATACCACTTTGTTTAAATAGCCATATAGCAAGACAAAATTGTTTTCATGTACATGTGAGTTGGTCCAGATGAAAGATGGAGTGGAAAGATACATAGTATTTAGATCCAGTATCTAAAGTAAACCACAACTGTAAGTTAAAATAATTTGTTATAAAAATTCTCCTCATGGAAAAATCAGTTCCTTCTGTTCTTACCACTGAAAAGAGATTAATTACTTGTCTTAAATGAGCTTTTTGAAAAATAGTAAGAGAAAGATTAAATTGTCTGAAGTTAAATTGTTAAAAGTTTTCTTTTTTTTTTTTTTTTTAAGAGGAAACAGAAACTGAAATTATATCCATAAACAGTTTTGTCTAAAATTAGGATTTGACATTTAATTGTTCTAAAACAGGAAAATTTTTTGCGTAGTCATGCTCCTCTAATGACAATTGGTGAAAACATTGAATGGTCAAGGGCACAAGAAATCAGCTTTTCTTCCTTTTTCTTCCTGTTTTGAAACAGCTTTTTAAAGCCTACATATGCATTCAGTAGGAGCCAAAAGGTTCAGGTAAAGGTACAAGAGGTCTGCATGCACAGAGCCATTTTCTGAACAAGAATATTAGATTGTAAGAAAAGTAAATACAGAATTCAATTCATTCTTCTTTTCTTGCTAATCACATCAAACGGAAAAAGACTCTGAAGGTTTTATTATCTAAGCTGGAGATTCTGCAAATACTTGACTTCAAAGAGTATCTTCATTCACAGAAGCAGCTTCACAGAGGTAGTTACTAAGCACACCTATAAAGTTATTATTGCAAATCATTTGTAGGATCAAGACCAAGAAAAGGTGAGCAGGGGGGAAAAAAAAAGCATCTGGACTTTTTATTTCTGTATTCCTCTGGTAAAAATTTATATGAGCTGCAATATACCAGAGAGCAAGCACTGGCTGTAGCTATATATTTATCATGCATAAAAGTGCTTGAACCTGACAGTCATGGAAGTCCTTTTCAGTGTCCCCAGCATCATTAACAGAAATGGGATGGTGACCATACAAGCAAATGCATCCAAAGAAAACTATGCTCATGCTATGGAGTCCTTTGCATCCTCCCTGCTGCTCTATTAGAAGATGCTGATGGTGGGTCAACATTGCAGTAAGGCATTCTGCAGCTCTTTGGCCTCCCATTTTTCTTTCTTTGAAACTACTGGGACTTTGTGTATAAATCAGAGCCACAAGTATAGAAACACAATGATGACTGTAAGAGAGTAATTTCTAGGTGTTGATGCTTCTAGAATTTCGTGTTTGCTTATCTGACCTCAGACATGATATTGACAGCAGGAAATTTTTTATATTCTTTTTTCTTACCCCTCAACTGATAGAACATTGGGTAGGTGTAACCTCTTTACAGATGTTTGTGTGGGTTTTTTTAATTGTTGGCATTTCTACTTTTGGTAGAAGAAAACATGGCATTTTTTTTTACATCTATAAAAACACAAACATATGCACTCTCATATAAATAAATTGTTTATCAGCTCATATTGACTTAATATTTTCCATTGTGAAAGAAGTGGTAAATAGGCTGTCATGGCAAAACACCAAAACATTATCATCAGCTCAAGTGCATGTACTCAGCAATTTAAGCTTGCAAACATGTTTCACTTTGTTTTTTGCTATCCCAAAGAAAATTATTATTCAGCTTTTTCAAGTTCTTCAGTTGATACATGAGGATATTTTCTAGCATCAGCTACATGAAAAATATAAATTCCTGTGAGAATTAAATAAAGTACATTTGGTTTAGTTGTCTGCCATTCTGGAGGCTAATGTAAATTCTACTTGCAATTTCAATTTGGTTTAAATCAAATGAAAATAAAATAACATTTTGCAGAAAACAATTTAAAATGTGATGAAGAATTTTTGGTAACATGAGTAATGACAGCTCAATTAGAAAGGGGAAAAGAAAGGAGTATTTGTGAGGAATAGTTTTTGGATTACAAGGAACACACACACACCTCCAAAACACAGGCAACAAAACATTTAAATAACCGAGAAATGATGTTCTGATAGAGTATAGAAGAGTCTTAGTTATGTTTGGCTTTCATGCTTCTCAGACATTTCTGAGAGACAAGTAAGTCATCACTAAAACTCGGGTTTGTTTATTTACCTGTTGGCAATGAAGCCTGACTTCAGTCAAATAATCCAGTAAGTACATATTGCAGAGCCAGTGATGCTTTTTCTTCTTTGTGCTAAGTTGTTGTTCTTCTGCAATGATCTGTTTTCAGACAGAGCAAACAAACTTTGGAATTCCAGTCTGTTGTGAGGCTTAAGTTATTTACAATGTCTCGTGCCAATTTCATCAAACTCATACAAAGTCTTATAGATTTTGGCACTTTGCTGATGTTTCAAATTTCTGGTTTCAATGGGTAATGTCAAGAATGAAGCTTAAAGAATTCCTTAGAAAAGGGAAGAGTAGCCTTGCTTTTAATGGAATTTCAATAGCTGTAAACCAGGATGAGAATCAGTATAATTCTCAAGACATTTGTTACAATCTATAAAGGAACCTCTTCTGCCTCACATACTGTTAAAAATATTATAAATTAATTAAGTTCTGAAAAACAGGTCAGGTATAGAGGTGTTGTTTATTTAAGTACTTGGCAAGTACTTCTGTGTTACCAGGAGAAAGAGCCCAAAGAGCATGAAAAGGGAGAGAGAATTGTTAATATCCTAATTGTATTTTGGAAAGAATGTACAAAATCATTCCAAAAGATATAAAGATATAATTTCACAACTAACAAGGACAGAAAATATGCTGGAACAAAGGGCCAATTATGAAAGTTGTCATAACTGCACATTCTGCATTAGTCTAGTGCTATGACCAGAGCACTCTGTGTAAGTTCAGTGGTATATATATACTGCTATTGGTCATTCTGAATATTAAAAAGTAGATAACAGATTAATTAATACAAGTATTATTTAGATTTCCTTACTAGTTATAAAACACATGGAATTTTTTTTAATCTATATGACAATTCTGCAGTTGTTTTTACTACTTATAACCCAAAACTTTAGCAGTGAATTTGTTTCTATGAATGTTATAGATTAGTTTGAGTTAGAAGGGACCTTTAAAGTTCATGTAGTCCAACCCCCCTACAAATGGGAAGGGACATATTCAACGAGGTCAGGTATCTGACCTTAAAAGTTTCCAGCGTTTTCCCAGTGAGGGACAATTACCACCTTTTTGGGAAACTGGTCTCTGTGTTTTAACACTGTCATTTTAAAAAAATTATTTGTTTCATCTAATCTAAATCCATTCTCTTTCAGTTTAAAACCATTGCCCTTTTGTCATAATGTTGTTATGTTAGTAATCTTAGAAAATATTAGGCAAATAGTAAAAAAATATGTTAACCACTTATGAAAATCATGGTCCCAAAATCCTTAATTTGAGCTAGCAAACACAAATGCAAAAAGCCAAGCCAAACAAGCAAAAAATCCCAAACAAAAGAAAAATAACAACACAACGCTAAAAAAAAGTTTAGAAAATCTTTTAAAAATTGAGAAAACAGTGCCAAACAAAAGAATCTCCACCGAGGTTAGAGTTGAAAGCTCATTTTCATATAATATTTCTTCTTTTAGATGAGGTGAAAAAAGAAATTAAGGCACATTCTTCTGACTAAAAGGGGGTCTTTTTAACAGTAGAAAATAGAAAATAATTTCTTTATACTGACAGCACAGGGACAGTCATCTCTGCCATAATGACTTTCCAGGGACAGAGCCCAGCAGGTGATTGTCAGGTGATTGTCACACTGCCAGAGACCCCCCAGTCGACTGCAATTTATACTAGATGAGGACTGGTCTCTGTGTTTCCTGTTGTCTATGTAAGAACTGAAGAAAATTAAGCACTTAAAATAGCTCACAATATTTCATGCATGTCCTCACAGTCCAATAAATTTGTTGAGTGTGATGTACAGCAGTCAATTCCTCTTTGACTTTGAGGGAATATATTTTACATATTAACTAGATGTAGAATCTAGGTTGTAATGTAAATAATTCCCAGCCTTTTCTGACAGTTGAACCTGAAAATGAAAGAGTTTTGTAAATATAGAGAAGAAGAAAAAATCAATTACTGTGATAAACCTTTAGATTTATGTTTCAATAGGTTTTCTGATAATGTATGAGTTTTAAAGAGTATTTGCTTAATACTGTATTAACTATTTCAATATTGTCTGAATATCTTTTCATTACTCTCATAAACCTCAGGGAAAGTTATCTGGCTAGTGAAAAAATCACTTATAATTAATTGATAAGCTAGTGGATGAAATGAAAACTCAAGGAAACAAGGGGAAGTTACTTTTTAACCTCACTGAAATTAAAGTTTCTGGGTTCTGCTTAAGTAGCCTACACACAGCTGAGGTGACAAGGTTCTTATCTCAGCATCCATTAAGTGAAATCTTGTTAGGAATTAGACTCTCTGAGATAAGTAAGTCAACCCAGAGACTCAAATATAGCTGAATATCAAATTCCAGTAATTTTGTTGAAACTGAGGTAACAGGAAATTTGGATCCTCACATCAAATTTGCCATCCTTAGAGAGAAATGGAAATACTTCTAGAAATCACCACTTCACGAATGTTGGGGTTTTTTTTTCTTCCTTATAAGGAAACCCACAGATGCAAAGGAGTAAGGAGGAAGGTGGAAAATCAAGTTTCTTCCAGTGAGTTATATGCTGTCTGAGTTATTCAATATTTACCTTTCAACAAAAAAAAAATGTAACTAAAATAAACACTTTGAACTGGGTTTAGAGCAAACACACTTTCCCACAGAGAGGGAAACAGCTCAAACCATGCAACAGGAACAAAGATTTCATCACCATTTACCTCAGAGAAGTTATCTCAGAACTGCTTAAAAGATTGTCTTTGTAGCTTGCCTCCTGGTATGTCTATCTTTTTTTATCAAGATGTCCTACTGTTAAGATCAGGTTACCATGACTACTGTGATGTTAAGGTTATGTGCAAAGTTTGTTGTTTTTTTTTTTTAAATCATTCTTACTATCAAAATAATTGTTTTCTGGAAGGAGAGTGAGGGAAAAAATGAAAGTGTTTAGGATGACTGTACTTTTTCTGCTTCAAGAAATCTAATGTTAGACCTTTTTGACCTAAGTCATCTGAAGTCACTTTGACTTTCATTATGTCCTGAATGTGGAAAACATCTTATATTTTTTATGTAAATCATATGAGGGAATTTGGGATCTGGATTAAGATGTGAAGAGGTGAAGTTTTCTTGTGAATGTCTGGGTTTTTTTGCTCTTGACAATGTTTTCTAAACAAATGTTTCCCTTTCCTCAGTCTCAGTTTGAAAAGTTAATTAAAATATGACTAGAGATGGACCTACAATAATAATCTACATCTAAACAAACTCAGACATTTTTGGAATTAATATCTACTCTTAAAGAATTTCACAGCTGTCTTTTATCCTTGTGAAGTTATTTAAAACCATCAAATGAGTTTTGAAAGAAGATTGGATGAGACTACCTCAGACCTTATGGCAATATAGATGCTACAAAAAACTTTGAGTGCAATTTTTGACCATGATCAACTTCACCTGGCTGGGAAGGAACTTGAAGGATTATGCACAAAGGTTCACTGAAAAGGACCAGTTTTTCCCCTGAACTTCAACACCCTGCATTTGTGCTGCTGGGAAGGCAGTAACACAGGCTGAGTAGATTTTTTGATAGGCTTCTACAATATAAGCTATAGTAGTGTATTTGTCAAGGAAGTGACTAGAACTGCCAAAAAAAAAAAAAAAAAAGGCTGAAAGGATGAATTTTTTTCTCAGATCAAGGAATAACATTGCAGCTCCATTTTCTTTCTTCACAGGTATAAAATTAGTTTTCTCAGAGGTTTCTGACAAAAGTATATTCCAGTGAGATGATTTGATTGAACAGAAAAATAGATGAGGAGTACTGGTACCCTTCAAAATGAAAATTTATGTACTAGAATATCTTGAAAAGTAAGCATATTTATATGAATTGCAGAAGCTTATGGAATGAAAGTGTTTCTGGTTCAAATATTTCAATGACATAATCCCACTGCTTGCAATAATAATCTAAGTACTGGCCATGAAATGTGCTGTCCCCTCTTTGATTTTCATATACAGTCCTGCATGGCCTTAATATAAATCCTTTACATTTGAAGTGCACAGTCCCATTCCTTTCATGTTGGAAGCAGATAGTCTATGCTACTATAAAATCACTAAAGTTAAACATTTTCTTATTAATAACTTCCTTATAAGTGACAGATCCTTAAACTCATGAAAAACTAAGCATTGCAACTAAATTTGCACTTACAGTCTTTGCAATATCTGTGACTAATGGTTTAATTTGTACTTCATTATAACAGTTCAATTTGAAAAATTTTAATAAATAATTAATATAGATTGTAATAAGCATACTGTGGAGTACAACTCATGTGCTTTAATTACATATAAGCTCAGCTGCAAAATGTGTTGCAACTGCTTATCAATCTGTTTTATAACCGAACTTTCTCTAGTCAGATGCTGTAATGTGCAATTAACCAGTGGTAATAACAATTGTTGAAAATTGATAACCTACTTAAAGATGTATTCTTAATATAAAGTGGGTCCAAGAGAACCTTTGTACTGAAAAAGCTGTTTTTAATAAACAAAATACAAATACTTTCCCAATTGGTATTATTATTGATATTACAATCTAAGGACAAATAAATGTTCAGACAAAATTTAATATACAGATTTTTATATTTTTGTTATAAATTAACATACTATTTTTCCATTCTCTTTTGCAACAAACATGCTGAGGTACAGATACAAAAGTTTGCTGATTTCAATGACAGTTTTTCACTTGATCAATATAATCATTTTCACACATAATGGGTCTGGTTGGAAGGGGTTGCAGTGGATCATCTGGTCCAAACTCCCTGCTAAAACAGGATCATCCCAGAGCACATTGCACAGGTTTGCATCCAGACAGACCTTGAGTACCTCCAGTGAGGGAGATTCCACCACCTCTCTGGGAAATCTGTTCTTGTACTCAGTCATTTTTGCAGACAAAGCAAATAACATTAGTTAATATACTTTTGGATATATAATCTTTCCAATATCTTGTGCCAGATCAGAATAAGGCTTAATGTTTTTGCCAAACTATAAGTTTTCCATACTGATAAAAATGGATTCTGTACCACTGGAGAAAAGATTTCTTGGACAGGTACGTGTCTACATCTTTCTGCCAAGCAGCAAAACAGTGATGACACAGAATTTATATAATATTTGAACAGTTTACAGCAAAATTATGTGAAGTCTAAGAGTCAGAAGTGGAGATTTTGTACTTTAAAGTGGCACTTGCTAATCCAACTTTACCTGTAAGAACAGAAATTATCATCTTTAAAAAATCTAGATGCTGTGCTTGGGAAATTCATTTTCGGGTCATATGTGAGTAGGATAGATTGAAATACACCTTGAGGAAATACAACCACTTTTTTATATTACCCTACTTTACCCTCTCTTCTGGACTATGTGACAGTGTAATCATCTTCAAGAAAGGTCGTATTTTTCAGTATCACTATGACAATTTACACCATTTTTGCTTGCATTTCTCAGGTATGGGTTTTATCACAAGCATTTTTACACAGTAAGCTGAAAAGAATGCAAGTGGTATTGTCTTATGTCAGAGGTGGGGATCTGTTAAAAACCTCATGCTTATACATGTTAAAAAAGTGGACATGCTTTCTATGAATGACTTATACCAAACATTCAGCTCTTTATTGAACAGTGATTGATATTTAATGTCTTTCTTAGTTAACTATAGTGACTCTTGATCACTGATCATGCCCACAGAAACAAATACCTATGATAAAAAAAGGCTGAAATTATGCTTATTTAAAGTTACATTTTTTCATCATAGATGTATTTAGTCAAAGAACAACTAGATAATGGTAGTAACATGTGTCATCTTTGTATGACATCCAGGAGAATGGTTTCAAATGCTTTATTGATGTGTATGAATTGCAGAGGTAATGCATGCTCCATGGAAGTTGTCAGTAGTCTAACACTACAGCATGTCACCAAATATAAAGACATGCAGTTTAATATGATGTGATATAAGTTTGCTCTTTTATCTGTTGCATTTTGATGCAATTGAAAATTAGCTTTCTTACAGGAGCAAAGATCTCTGCAAATACTGATGTTTGTTTAATGACTGTGGAGTCAGTCATTGACCAGTTTTAAATATGTAAATTGTTTGCAAGTCAGTAAGTTTTGAAGATGGATAATCAAAACTAACTGGAACCATTTTTCATACTGATCACTCCAAGAGTAAGCTTTGGGTTTTTTCTGTTGATTCATACTGTGAGCATCAATAGCAGTCATTATGATTAAGTTATTTCTAGGACTTTTACTGGTTTTTGATATTTCTTATGCTTAAAAAAAGGAATGCTTGTTTGGATTTTAATGCCATCAAAATCATAGAATCATGGAGTAGCTTGCATAGGAAGGTACCTTAAAGATCATCTAGTTCTGCCCCCTCTGGCATGGGTAGGGACACCTTCCACCAGCTCAGGTTGCACTGAGCCCCCTCCAACTAGGCTTTGGAGTTAGTATTGTCTTAAAAGCATTCGTCCTATACCTAGTAGAAAAAAGTCCATTTCAGCTTAAAGCGCCCTGTCTTTTAAAAACTTGAATTACTGTAGTGGATTGACCCTGGTTGGATACCAGGCATCCACCAATGCTGCTCTATCACTCCCCTCTGCAATGGGACAGGGTAGAGAAAATGAAATGAAAGGTTCATGGGTTGAGATAAAGACTGGGAGACATCCCTCATCAAATACCATCATGAGCAACGCAGATTTAGCTTAGGGATATTAACTGAATTTTTTACTAGCAAAATCAGACCAGAACAATCAGAAGCAAAATAAATATTAAAAACATCTTCCCCTCCAACCTCTCCTTCATTTCCAAGCTCTACATCCTCCATCCACAGCAGCACAGGATAATGGAAAATGCAGGTTATGGTCAGTTCATCCATCACATGTTGTCCCTGCTGCTGCTCAAGGAGAGGACTCTTTTTCCCAGCTCCAGGATGGGGTCCCTCCCACGGGAGACAATCCTCCATTAATTTCTCCATAGGAAACAGTTCTCCAAGAACTACTGGAATATGGGCCACTCTTCTATGGGGTGCAGCCCTTCAGACACAGTCTACTCCAGTGTGGGTCCCCCACAGGGTCACGTAGTCCTACCAGGAATCCTGCTCCAGCATGGGATCCTCTCTCCATGGGTCTGCAGGTCGCTGCCAGGAGCTTGCTCCAGCACGGGCCTCCCATGATTTCACAGCCTCTTCTCAGGCATCCACTTGCTCTGTTGTGGGTCTCCTCCGGGGCTGGAGGTGGATCTTGGCATTCCAGTGGTCCTCCATGGGCTGCAGGGGCACAGCTGCCTCACCATGGGCTGCACCATGGGCTGCAGGGGAACCTCTGTTCCAGTGCCTGGAGCACCTACTCACCCTCCTTCTCCAGTGACGTTGATGTCTGCAAGGTTGTTCCTCTCCCATATTCCTCTTCCATGTTCCTCTCCTCACCCAGCTCTTCTCTGGCCCCAGTTATATCTGTGCAATAACATTTTTTCTCTTCTTCTAAAATACGTTGTCACAGAGGAGTCACCCTCATTTCTAATGGGCCCAGCCTTGGGCAGCAGCACATCCATCTTGGAGCCTGATGGCACTAGCTCTGCTGGACAGGGAGGAAGCTTCTGGCAGCTTCTCACAGAAGCCATGCCTGTAGACCCCCAACTGCAAAAACCTGACCATGTAAACCAAATAAAATTACATAGACATGTTCCACTAAATATTTTGGGAGCAGGAGGAGTGTGTTTGGGTTCTTTTTAAAAACTTATGTGAAATGAAATAAATAATACATTGCAATATATTGCAATTGAAAGCCTTCTATTTTAAAATAAATCAGTCAGATATCCCTCACCACTAGCTTCTATAAAAGTAGGTGTTTTTACACTGAAATTCATCAGGGTCTGGGACATCTAATTTCTCTCTGCCTCTAAAAATAGCCTTACATTAACTTGAATTCATGTATAGCCTTCAGGCTTGATGAGATTGCACCTTTGTATACACTCAAAAGAAACCTAACTTTTATAGAATCTGCTGCAAACTGGCAAATAGTTTGATGGCCATGCCACTACAGTGGTTTCTGTTTGCAGAATGTACTTGTTTGCAGAATGTACTCTTCCCAGTAAACCAATAAATGAAATGTGTCATGATCTGAAGGTCTCTTAGATAACAGGGTGTAAAATTTTTTTTAAGCTTTCACATATTAAGAAAATCTAGCATACATCTAAAATAATGGTACATCATAATGGTACATAATAATGGACACCAAATAATGGTCATAAAGTCCAGGAGAAAAATGAGATGAGCCCTGTTTTAAAATCCTGGTGGTTAGTCATCTATGAGACAAACTTTAAATGTGAATAGAACAGTTATCTAGCTTTTATGCCAACTCATTTTTTATTTTTCCCTCATCCACTCAGTCTTTATGGTATTTGCAGATCTAATGCAAGTTCTGAATCTTGTACAGGACTGAGACATGTAATATACATGAGAGCAAAGTACTGTTCTCTTGAAAGGGAAATAAGGACCCACATAGTCTCATAATATTTTCACTAATCTAGATTAGTAGAGGTTTTGGATGGATGGGTTTCCTACATGAGTATTCAAGAATTTTCCTGAATAAAACTGTTGTGAAGATATTTCATGTTTAAAGCCAAAAAGTAATTTTTATTTGTCCTTAACTGAAAATCTGCTAATCAGAATTTTTAAAATCCGACCCCTCAAAATCAACCTAGAATCTAAATGTCATGGGTAATTAACACAAATAAATATCCTGACACAAGACAAGAAGTTATTTTAGCTATGCAAAAATGCACTTCAAGTTTTTTCCACCTGTTTTAACAGCTCTACAGGGGACTTATAATTTTGAAGAAAGAACTGAAACTAGTATAGGTCCTCCAGTAGTTTAATCAATGGAATTAGGTGGACTTCAGTTTAGCTAGTTTTGGTAAATTATGAAAGTATGCCCTAAAGAAACATAGAAAATAAAATTTATTACAGAGTCATCATTTTAACAGTCATGAAACAGCAAAGCAAAATTCAGTCTGTTTTATTTGGCTAGGAAAAGGTTACTAACATGACCTAGCTCTATGACATGCTATATCTGCCTTTGCTCAGCACTATAAAAACTGTAACAAACAGTATTGTGTTAATGTCTATTTCATTTGTGCTCCTTTAACTTGGCTTTAAAATTCAATCCAATATACCACTGGATCACTCTTATTTTCTTTCTCTCTTGCTTTCTCTCTCCCCCCTTTCTAAGGCAAAAAAATTTCTCATACTGTCTTGTAGATGAACAGCCCAACCACAAATATCAAATTATTTCAGACTTTCACACACTAGAGAAAGAGTTCAGAGGCATAAGATGTGCACAAAATTTTTCACTAACTGTTACAAAGCTGGAGGTGAGACTATTGTACCCATGGATTTTACATCTCTCTTCCCATTGTATTCGAAAGCCATCTGGCAGATTCATACAGCCTACACTTATGCTGCATCTAGTTCTTACATATGACTGATATACCTTCAGAAAGTCCTTCTTTGGTGCTCACTATCTCATGCAGGGAATCTGCATCTTTCTCTCAAAGCAGAAGTCTATTGGAGCTTTGGGCTCTGGCAAAGCACTCTGTAGCCATAGAGGCTGAATCTACCCCCAAAAAATTACAAACCTCAAACAAGTCTATTCCAAGTGCTTGAGTGATTCTAAATTGCAGGCAACAGATAGCTAGGAAATCCAATTTTTAGATAAGCAAAAGATGAATATTCATCAAAGGAGCTGCTGATTGAACAGGTTCTTAAATCAGTCCAACTCTTTTCAACCATTGCATTAAATCCCACTGATTCAGAATGTAAAAAGTAATTTCAAAAGTTCTGTTAGAAAATAATTTTATCTTCATGATTGGTTTAAAACCTGCTGCAAGACAATTTCAAATGTCAGAATGGCACTTGTGGAATAGCACAAGTGCAAGGTCGAAAGGATGATGAGCAAACAGCTATGTCAGTCATCACCTAGACCTACTTGAGTTTTACATTGCTAGGTAGAGTGCAAGTCATCAGTTCTTTGATTTAAATACTTTAGGATTACAGGTAATCCCTCTGAATTCAGCTTTAGCAACTCAAACTCATAGCACATCATGGGAAATATTTTCAAAAGTGCCTAAGATTAGTGTTTGTAGTCTGTTTTTAGTCTTCGATGGTTGTATGTATGTGTTTCTATGTTAGTGCATAAAACAGAGATGAATGTGTATGTTTGCCAATGCTTAATTTCCTATACCAATTGGTAGTCAATGCACAGCACTGTATTTCAGCTGAGAAGAACTGCTGCGGGAAGGAAAACGTGTTGACGGAGATAAACGAAAGGGTCAAAGTTCTGAGTCCAGGAATCAGTGATAGAGGTAATGATATCTGAGACAGATATCAATAATAAAGTCCAAGCTGTGTGACACGAAATAGAATGAGAAAACAACATACAGAGAGTGGGAAGCAACTCAAGATGGAGACTGGATGCTAGATGCTAAGGAAATCACTGTCTGCAAAAGAGTTATAATTTGCCTGTAATTCACGTAGGTGCATGAGAACTATTTTAAAATAAAATAGAAAATATAGGGTTTTTTTGTTTGAATTTTAACAAGTGTTTAATTAAGCAATAACAAAAAAAAAAAAAAGAATGTAAAAGCTTACACTCTTCAGCAATTTACAAAAGTAAAAAAAAAAAAAAAATAAGCCTGAGTAGACCAGTGACTTTGTGTTATAACTCTCACCTATAATGTGAAAAGCTCTGATTGTCTTCCCATTCTAAACATTTCAAAGTAGTTCTGGCCAGTATTTTCCCAATAGTCTTTCAAGCAGAAGTATAGGGTTTCTGACTGAAAGAAAAGGAATTCAGGTATGTACCTTACTCAAAATACTTATTTTGACTACTCTAGTGGATTTCAGGACATTTCAGTAAACTTTTCTGGGTTTACAGATGTAACTTCACAAATTTTGCAAGTTTTAGCACTTCATTTTATTTGCAAATGCCTATGAATTAAATAAATAACTAGGGGTTTTCTATTAGTTAATCATGTTTATTGTTTTCAGTGCAGGAAAAAATAAATACATAGTATATTTAGAAAAAATGTCTCTCATTACAAAACATAAGTGTCTACAAGCTGTTAGGATAGATCTTTACTTTTCATCTATTCATCTATACCCTTGCTACTCAAGGCAAGAGCACTGACTATCTCAGATAGTCTATTCCAGGATTTTTTTCATTTTCTTTGTGAAAGCCTTTGAAAAGTTTATTGCCTTTCTGTTTAAGAGGGAGGTTGTAGGGGATTAAATTTGAAACTTTAAAATCATTTGTCAAACATCTTTTTGTCTTTCCTACCTTAAAAGAGGATTGTTTTCATGTTAATTTCTGCTTTCAAAATGTAAGTAGTTGGAGAGTTGTTGTGGAGAGGACATATTTGGAATGGATAGAAGTGAACACTTTCCATCTCATACTCCTGTTGTGTAGCCTCACAGATCAATGGCGTTCTCTGAAACAAAGCAGCAGGAACCTGGTAGAATAATTTTACCTCATTTGAAAAAATCTCTAAGATTTTTGGAAGCAAGACTTGAAATGAGATGTTTCACTTCTTGTTCTATTATTTCATTTAAAGCATTTTTTTCCTTTTTTTTCTTCTTTTTATGCACACTATCATGCATTCCAATCATTCCAATGCACTGACTTCTAATACTTGTGTTATGTCAAATCATAACAAACATTACCTTCAAGAAAGTTAAGTTTCTTAGAGAAAAGGAAGAGCTTTACACAGAACCATAGAGTAATTAAGGTGGAAAAGACCTCCAAGACCATCAAGTCCAAACTTTGATTGCAAAGCACCTCACTGATTAACCATTGCACTAAGTGCTATGTTGTTTTTTGAGCACTTCCAGGAATTGTGATTTCACCACCTCCCTAGGCAGTGGGTTCCAATGCTTAAACACTTTTTCCATTAAGAAATTCTATCTAATGTCCAACCTGAACCTCTCCTGGTGCAGCTTGAGGCTATGTCCTCTCATTCTGTCACTTGTTTTCTGACATCCAGCTGGCTACAACCTCTGTTGCAGGTAGAATGGCACCTCCAGACAAAGTTTATTAGAGAAGCCCTCCTGTTCAGTCACAAGGTACAAAAAAGGTACCTCACTCTCTAGACTCCTCCTCAGAGTGAAGAGCCTGGGTATGCCTGGATCCAGTCCTAACCTCAGACTTTGTCAACACTTTTAGGTTTTACAACTTTATCCCACGGGTTTTAATTATGGCAAATCAGATATATTTACAAAAATTCACTTATTTATTATGATAAATGATTAGACAAAGAGAACTTAATCAGAATTATTTACTACACAACATAAAAGCTAAAGCTGCTATTATACTGTAAGACAAGATAGTGAACTATATCAGTGTAATATTAAAGCTACTATATTAAAGCTAACAAAAACAATTATTAGAGATTGATGTAACACATCCATACCAACTATCATGGAAAACTCTTTTTCTCTTAACTTTGAAGACTGTTCTTGATGGGCATCCCCCAAACCCAAGGAAGGAGTCTCCACACACACCCCAAGGAGAAATATGTTAGAAAAATCTACCCTGTGGAAAGTAGACTTTCAAAATGTAAAGGGGTTGACTGCCAGTCCTATGCCTTCAGGCCAGTTTAGCACCTTAGCTGCAAAATCTCTACCTCATCCTGTAGATGTTGATTTGAGGTTGATGTGCCAGATGGGTTTCAGTTTAATTCAACAGCAAAAACCAGCCCATGATGCCTTATTCAGCCTACCAGGGATGGCCTTACAAATAAGGTGTTGTTCGCGTTGAGTGACCACATTCCAAGTAGAGCATTCTGCTACAATTCCCTTTCAGGCAGTTATAGATAGTGAAAGGTGTATCCCCTGAGGCTTCTCTTCTCCCCCTCAACTGATGCCTCTGGACCTACCCAACAACATACAAATAAAATGAAACTTTTTCGTTCTTGCTTTTCAATTCTAGATGAACTAAAAATAAGCAGTTGCAATGCAAATAATCCTAACCTACAATTATCATGGCCACTCATGCTTTGGTTTCACTGCCAAACCTGCCACCAAGCCGACTTATAGATGAGGAGTGTGCTGACTTGTGGTGGAATAAAAATTAGCAGTAGACAGTGGCAAAATGTTCTCAAGAATGCACAACACAATTTTCAAATGAAATAGCTTGCCTTTTTCTATTTTTTGCTTCTTATTCCTTATCCGAAAGATAAATGACCTTGCTGTCAGAACAATGTAAAAAGAAAAATTAAATCAGTGGCATGCAGTACAGCTCTGTGTGCTCTGGCTCCTAATGCACTCAGACATAAAACTAGCTAACTTCAGAAAAATAACAAAACTGTGCTTTTTGTCTTCATTAACATTTTTAAATACAGCCTCACTTGAGAATAACAGCAGCTAGTGGAGAATAACTCACAAAATAAACACCTCTGATTTTTATCATTTACCCTTCAAGCAATTCAGTACCCACATTATTGGAAAGTGTGATACATTTTTTACTAGCTATAATCAGGCTAAGTAAACAAAATACTCTGCAGCCAAATTCAGCTATTAAGTATGGAGGGTATCTTATTTGGGTGATAAGGTGTTTAGAGGCCTTGTCATAAGCAGGACAGCTATTAGGAAAAGATATTCTTCCTCTGACAGATCCATTTAGAAAACCTGAATTCTGAAGACCTTAATAGTGTTGTATCTTCTATATTGTGTTTATATTCAGCAGTCTCATGAGAATTTAAATAAAAATTCACTACCTTGTATTGCAAGGTTAGGCAGTGAGTCAAGTTTTCAGTTAGACCTGCCTGGCACTTAAAAAGTGAATAGTTATATTTCTGTAATGTACATGCTGTAAGGCCCACTGTCCTCACAATTCTCCACTCAGTTTTTGTTTTTTTTTTTAATTATTCTCATTGTATAGAATAAGCATTGATTTTACCTTCATTTCGACAAAGCATACCTGATTGTAGGTGCTTTTGGCCACAAAAGAAAATTTAAAATTTTTATTTTCCAAAGGTAAGCAAATATTTATTTAGCTATATTTAAAAGTAGTGAAGAAGTAAAGAAAAAAACACCACATTCTTCAAAAAAAAGACAATTACTTATGCAAGTAAGTTAAATGCTCAATTATCAATCTCAGACAAATTAAGTTATTCAATTAATCATATGAGCACTACCTTTCAGAACATCTTGCTTATGAGATGTCCATATACTACAGTATTAGTTAATCAGATATGAGATAGGTAGCTGAAATAAGCATGACCAGGAGAGTGTTTCTAAAGTTTTGTAAAAGCTTTGTGTCCCTAGAACCCTATAAAATGTTTTGAATGGAATTTAATTCAATCTGCTGTGAGCTATTTCTTCCTGCTGAAAACTCTGCTCCTGCCTTCCCACTCCTTGCGTATTTACAGAGGCTTTTGCACTGCTTTTAAAGAAAACCTGACAATGACTTTCCAGATCACCTGTCAAACCACCAGAAAACTCTCCTCATTTTATTTCTTCCCTCTGGAAAAGCCTCAGAGAACAAATGGGCCTTGCAGCATGCCTGAGAAATCAGCAAGATTCAGGCTCCGATGAACCGAGGCAGGGAACAAATCCTGCAGTTAAGGACCCATCACTGATTATGCCCCGGCTCCAGCCCCTTGTGATTAAGGCAGGAGCCTGTTACCTTGAGCATGTTGGATGATCTCAACTGTCACGGTGTCATTTTTAAACACCCCAATGCACACTTCCCGGCACAGCTTGACAGGGACAGGTGTTACTGCTAAAAGTATTTGCATGCAGAAGGCTGTGCACGTAGCACTGATGCATTTGCAGCCTAATCCTCCAGGAATGGGAAAGGACAAACAATGAGCCTATTGTTTTAATGTAAGAACAATCAGACCTTTGTGGATCAAATTATTTCTCATCCATATGTTGGCATGTCTGTATTTGTTGCTACTATCTGCAAGTCTGTGCTGATGTTATTGCATGTTTATAGGCATTTGTATAACAGCATCAGAGCATTAGAGGGACACAGTTACTTAGAAAAGCTGAGCTAAACCTGCTAAAAACAGGTATCACTAAAAGTTGGCCAAAGTTGAACAGACCCACCCTGCAAATCTGCCTCTTTGTCAGGGAACAGCAATGATTAAGAGACTCCATCCTGTACTATGCAGTGCTCTGTGAAGACCAGGTCACCTAAAAACTGAAAAAAAGGGTTTGAGATTCCATATACAAATATAATCATTAGAATAAAAATGCTTCTATTTTAAAAAATAGAGCATTTATCATTAATGGTGGATCAACTGTTTATTGTGAAATTCCCATTTATTTCCAGAAATCTTGTGTCTAGTAAAATTTTATAACACCCCAGAATATTACTCTTTAAACAATTTAAAAGAAATATATTTGAATGTATTTTGTATTTGTTTATATTTGAAAACACTTATTTTGCATGCAGTTTTTCAGATGCATAATTGTCTACATGAATATTTGTCCACATCTTTGAATATAATTAGGAACAAATTTTCACATGTTGTCAAATTTCCAAAACAAGGTTGTTAGGCACTATACTAACCATACACTTAACAAGTAGCTCAATGGTTTCACTCTTCCTTTCCATTGTAGTACTCTGATAATCTGAAATTTTCCTCTAGTAATATTTCTGCCCACAATAGGATATTTGTATAATTTAAATAGTAAAATTATTAAACTGTATTTCTGAGAAATCAGGTCAAGTTGTTCAGCCTCAGGAGTCAAATTTCTGAGTTCAAGCCATTGCAGGGATAAAAATTTAAGTTCAGAGTCATATCTCATATTATTCCAAATATATAATCTTATAGAGAGTAGGTATAGTCCTGCCTAAAATAGTTCAATTTTGAAATAAATTATGTTAATTATTAATGTTCTTAAGCAGATGTTTTTACTCAGTTGACTATAGTCCAAAATGAACCTGTACTGAGACTGTAGAATTAGGTTACAGTGAAGGAAAAGCTTAGATGTGTGTCCTAATTAACTAGACATTGAAATGATGACTTTAGATAGCTTTAAAATGAAATAAAAATGAAGCATATATGCTTATAAGTGAATAAAACCCCAGGAACTTCATATACCCATATACAGCAGTTTTAATATATTCAGAGGAATATAAGGATGTTTGATACTAGTAAAAATTAGTAATACTTTTAAAATAAAATAAGGCTATGATTGTCACCATGTTTTAGATCCGCTCCTTTATTCTAGTAATACTTCCATAATTACTTGTGATTGTTCCTTACAAAAGATATCTATATTTTTCCCTAAGAAAATTAGAAGTTATAAAGATATGACTAAGAGTTATAGAATAGAGTACAGAGAAAATCTGCTGTCTGATTTAAATTCCTTATTATGATAATGATTAATATTTGTCACTTATGATGAATTAAATCTATCACAACAAGTGTTATAAACCTTCCTATAATTAGAATGAACCAAAATGTGTTAAAAACATGTTTCTTGATTATTATTCTTGATGATGAATATGATGCTCCAGAATGTGAGTCTTATGTTGTTTTACTATTGCTACAGATGCAATCTACAGAAGAATAAATCATCAAGAAATGTTTTATTCTAGTCAGTGTGAGAGAAACGACCAGTCTAATCCTAGTACTTTTAGCCTCTTTTCAATTTGTATAAATTAAATTTTCCTTGATGATCTTTTACTTACAATATTAGTTCTCAGTCCCATTAGTCCCCCTATAAAGTATTTCTCCATTTCCTCTCCAGAGGAAAGCGAAAAGGCTGTGAAGTAAATCCTTATATATTTGGAAAGAATAGCTAGGAAGAGATAAGAAAGAAAGGGAAGGCTTTAGTGTATTGGATGATAATTTGTAGCTTTGAGCTTTCAGCTGATGCTGTTGACTTGCCCTCTGTTGAATTCTTCGTCTGGCATTGAATACAACCAGATTCAGACAGGTGCTACATGACCCTGTGCTCTAAACACCCTCAATTTCAGAATTGAGCCATGTGGCTCAATGAAAACAAATGTGTTGTTTGTGTCAGAAATATTCACTGTGAAATATGGCCAGTTTTCACTAGAAAAATACTGATAAAGTAACTGAAAGGTCATGGGAAGTAGGTGGGTGTGGAGTATGTTTCTGAGTTTGCATATCATAGTACATACTCCTAATAAGATGTATGCTGTTTCCTGACAAAAGACAATGCTCAATGAAAAAACCAAAATAGATGAAGTAATAGCACTCTCTGGGAAGTAGCAAGGGATGATGAAGAACTCTATGAAATAAAAATGTAATAGAAAAGAGGAAATCACAGAGAAACATTATGAAGGATATCAAAGGTCAAAGCTAAATATGTTTCCACAGTGTGTGAAGGATTCTTAGAAACAAATTTGAAAAACTGGAAGATAGAATCAAATACAAGAAACATAATAATGCTTGTCTTTGAAAGCTGTTTCAAAGTGTGCTCTACTTAATTACTGAAAGATAGGATCATTTATAAATTACTAATTCCAAAAACAGATTAGATAAATTCTGGAGAAAAATTAACTGTAGTAAGTGATATGGAAGTTTTTGAAAGTTTTATCAAATCTTCCAAGATTTCAGGGAAAAAAAGTAGAGAAGGTAAACATGACAATAAAATTTCACTGAATACAATGTCTTAAATAAGGACTGCAGTTATGATGTATTTTTCTAGATAGTCATTTCAACAGGGAACCTTTTTACATCAGCCTCAGTGCTTTTTTTCTTTGCCTTTTTCTCTAGTTGTAAATCCATTAAGATAAGTTTGGCCTGAGAAACATTATCTTGCCTGGTTATTGATCTTCAAGCAAAATGACCAGCTCTGGAAGAAATTGAACCAGCTTTACATCATATGAGAACCTGAAGGCTTTACAGGATGATACTGTATATATTTTACTAATGTTGTATAATTTTTCAGGTTGTTTAATTTTAAATTGTTTTACTAACAATTGTTTTGTTTTTTTTTATAAAAAATCCATCAACAATAATAAGTGAGATTATTTTGACCCATTTTGACAAGTTTTAAAACTTATCTTCAGTATTTTCAAGTATTCTGTATGCAATGTTAATGTTACTAGGTTTTAAAATTTTTGTGACTAGTTGCATTCTGATTTGAAAAAATAGTTTATTGCATATTGTGGACAATGGAAAATTATGCTTTTTTCTGAAGCACATTCAGATACTTACTTCCTGGATCCACTGAAGTCTCTTTGTTTATCTGTTGTCTCATCTTCTGGCATTAGTACCTAGAAATATTTTGTATTTTCTGAAAAATGCTGTTTTACAAAGAGTGTGACAATAGCTTTTTCTACTGTGAATGCAATTAGTAGATCTAATTTGTACACGCTGTTCCTGAAGTAGCTAGCTCTTCCTGTCAAAACAGCTTGACAAGAGCAGTTGGTTTACATAGATATGTTGAAAAGAATGTCTAAAAACATCATCAAAAGGACAGAAATAGCCAATACCTGACTAGCTGGTTGTAGCAGCAATAGTGTCATCAAAGAAGAAGACTAAATAAATGATATAGGGATTAGAAATTTCATTCTGACAACAGAACAAGAGGGAAGTGAATTGCAGTAATCACGAAGTTCAGTGGGGTTTTGCTCCAAAATAGTAATTACTGAAATGTAATAGCTAAAATATGCAACTACCTCACCTAATTCAGGTAAATTGAAAATTAATCCTGTCAGTCTTGGAAAGAAATGTTACAGATTTAGCATTAACCTCAGGAAAGTATTTGTGTTGCATGGCATAGCTCAATAATTATAATTTTGGATTGTCACCATACCTTGGGAGATCTAGAATTAGGCATTTTTGTTCCTCCATGACAAGTGTAGCACTATACACCAGTGGAATAAATTAATGATGTGCAAAGTAGTTCAAGAACATTTCTCATTTTCTGTATATGTAAATCAAGAGCAACAAAGAATGATCCCAGAATGCCAAACCAGATATGATTAAGAGAAAAACATGGACTTAATGAGTCCAGTGGAATTTGCAACAGCTGTTTCACTTTCAGTGAGAGCTGATACATGTTCCTCACACCAGCTTTGCGGATGTACTTTCACTGCTTGAATGTACTCTTCCCTGTGGAAAAACACAAAATTGAAGTCTAGGTTTTCTTGGTCACCTTTCTGTAAAAGGAGCAGAAGTAGGAATCTGTTTGCTACTGCAGTATTGTTCTTAATTTATTGTCTGTGGTTTAGTATTTATCTAATTTAATGTGCAGGTTTTTATTTTGTGCAATTCTGCCCTGGCAGAGCTCTGCAGAGGCTGCTCTCCTTCCCGAGGGCATTGGAGTTCATAGAATTATAAAATAGTTTGGGTTAGAAGAGAGCTTAAAAATCATCTGCTTCCAACCCTACTGCAGTGGGCAGGGATACTTTCCACTAAAACAGGTTTTCCATAGCCCCATCCAACCTGGCTTGAACATTTCCAGGGATGGGGCAGCCACAGCAGAAAATAGAGCCCTTTCTCCTTGTCAGAAGATGAAAGGTGTAGTAACTATATCTAAAAACCGGTTTAAAAACTGTGAAACTTTTCAGTAATATACATTACTGAATAATATACATTACTGAGTAATATACATGAGAACATTATTCTTTGTAGCTTTTCTCCTGGGTCTTGAAGTAAATATGCCTTTAACCTCATGTAATGGGAACTCAAATAAATGGCCTTTGCATGTGACATAAAATATTAGGTAAAATTAAAAGAAACAAAACAACCCCCACCACTCCACCAAAAAAAAAAAAAAAGAAAAAGAAAAAGAAAAAAGAAGTAAAAAAAAAAAAAAAAGAAGAAAAAAAGGAAGAAGAAAAAGAAGAGTGAGAAGAAGAAGAGCAGAAGACAGAAACTGAAACTGTTTAGTATTTCATTCGCTGAAATTTCAAGGACATTTAAAGAAGATAAAAATTAATTAGGTAAATTAAAATGTGCCCCTTTTTTGCAGACAAAGGGGTTAATATCTTGGCAATTCTTTCACGTTTTCATGCAACTATCACTCACAATTAGCTGGGATGTATGCAAATATGTGTGTGTGCACTTCTACACTGTGTATATTCTGTAACAGCATGCTAGACCTGGAAAAAAAATATATGTTTTGCATCTTGAAAAGGCAAGATACTGAAAGTAGTTAAAATCAAATTTAAAATATACATTTTTTTTTTTTTAAAGCTACCTGAGAACATAATGCATTCTTCATATCCATTCTACTGCTGTTAATGTGGCTTTCCTACATGGACCTGAACACAGGCACCTACAGTGCAGGAAGGAGTTGCAGTGCTAGAGGTTGATGAGGCACCCTGGGGTTACACCAATGGATCCAGCCAAGTGCCTGCACTGCCCTACCAATGATAATAAGCAGAATAATTGAATCAGAAAGTTGCTTTGTCTTAAAAATACATTTGAAACAGAGCTGAGTTTAAAAACTCATTATTTTCTTTTATTGGAAGCAAAATATGTTTGCCTAACAGTGGGGGGGGGAAATTGTACACTATTGATACTAAGCTATATATTTGATAAAAAATATATTCCTTATATTTCTACATGTTTTCTTTCTTCTAAAATGACATTTTTCTTGATGTTTCTTTTTAAAATTAACTGACTTAATCATTTGTATTCAGAGCTGGCATAATTTTTTTCTGGTTCTAGGGTGTTTTTTAATAAAAATGGAATAGTACTCCACATGGAGAGATGGTTGAAATTACTCAAATTCACAATTCAGCTGTTCTGCTTCACATGCATTTTTAGTATCCAACAGTTAAGAAATTGTTGTTGACACTGGCCCATACTTTAAGTTCTGTACAGGGAACACTGAAGTCGCTGAAAATAAACTGCATCTGGTCTTTTGATAAACCCTTAGGAACTTGGATATGCTGCTTTCACTAAAGACGTCTTTGAGAAAGAGGATTGAACAAACACAGTGAAAATTGGAACAAAATAAATGCTCACTTAAGAATAGTGGAGTGTTCCCCCTTGAGGTGCAGCAGATGCAGTCATTCATATTCACTAATTTATATGTTGACGTAGAGTTGCTGATTGCCCAATGGAAATGAGAAAATAATTAGCTGTCTAAAGACTTTATATTTATTTACAATATTATAAACTATGATCACAGTAATAATTTATATGTAATACTAATTAAAAGATAGAAATAAGAAATAAGAAATAAGAAATAAGAAATAAGAAATAAGAAATAAGAAATAAGAAATAAGAGTTTATTTATTGTTTGCAAATTTGAGGAAAAATCCCCCAACCAAACCTTTTCACAAATTTCTTTTCATGGAATTTTTAATTTCCCTAAATTAGCTCCTGCTTTATTACTAAAATAATGATAGCCATCACAATCTGAGAATGTTTAGGAACAGTGGATAGAATGGTTTGCTAAAGAAAAATAGCATCTTTCTCTTAGTCTCAAATTAATGAGAATTTAATTTCTCTTGCACTTAAATGTATTCAAGCATGGGGTAGACTAAGCATAATACATACATCTAAGTGTTGGAAAAATAGTCATAGGAATAAACAGGTGACATTCTGGGCTAATTTACCAAAAGAAATAGAAGAGGAGCCCCATGTGACTACTGCTAGAATAGTTTCAGGTACAACATAGAATGATAGAACTGGAAAGATATTAAACAGAAGTATTGTCTTCCAGGTGCAAGGTTTCTAGATGAAAAGATTATTTCCAATCTCATTTCAATTGTAATTCAACTATTCCCAGTGAAAGATAAATTTTCACTAAAAGGTACCATGGCATTTTCATGGTTTTGGCCTGTTTTATCACCATGTGAATTAAGTGCCTGCAATATTCAGTTCTTTTTAGTACAGAGACATGCACGTGGAGTTCAGAAAACTTATAAGCCTCAGAAACACTCATTTGTTTTCAAAGGAAAAATCTCTAAACTCAAAAATTAAACAAAAAACCAAAAACCTGTTCCTGCTCCCTATTACATAACTTAATATTTAATTCTTTCTTAGTCTGTCTTATTAGAGAACTCATCTATTTTTGCCTTTGGTTCACACATCATATTGGAGAAGTCAGCATGTGTCATCCTGAGCTCATTTTCTACTTACTATTACAATTTCTTCTGTGATTTCATTCCATTATGAACTGTATATTACTGTAACAAACCAAGATGCTACATTCCTTTTCTGAAATAGTAATCTGTAGCAGAATTAATAACTAGTAATTACTCTGTTGCATTTCTTTTCTTTCCCAGAAATTCTATCAGATACTTAAAATGTCTCCCTATTTCAAGAAAAAGGACTTTAGAGGATTATGATATATTTTGAATAGCAAATTGTGAATTGTAATTATAAATAAAAAATCCCCTGTGGCAGCAGCTGAGGAGGACTTTTTTGTTTCCCTCAGCCAATTAAGGTTCTAAGCAAAATTCATTGAGACCATATTTTCCATTGCTTTATTTCTTTTTTACTTTGAGCCATAAACAATGCCCTTCTGGTCCGATGGCACCAACCTCTTTCACCTGCACTGCAGGTCAGGACTGCTGTGGCCCCAGTGGCCAGAAGTAGCCTGGCCAGACTGCAGCAGTGGAGCAGCATCAAGCCCTGGACATGCAGGGGATGGGCAAGTGTGGCATTGCCACCAGATGAAATTCCAGCCCCTGGCAGTGTATGTGTGTCATGAATGAGTGGGCTGAGTTGCTTAAAGGACCGCTGCCAGCTGCATCTGTCACAACATGTCACCCTGCTCCGAGCCACTTCGCCTGGTGATGGCAAGGAGGCGATTTTGCCAGATGCGTAGACCCTAACCCAGCCTTCTGCTAAATGTCTGTGGGCAAGGACCAGGTTTTTCCTTGTAATATTTGCTTTTCAACCTGCAAGTCAGGAACAGAAACACAGTTTCTGAGTTTATCCTTTAGTAAAAGTTCAATTTACACTTAATCTGCCTTACTCCCTCATTTTGCTGAGCTGTGAAGCTGCAAAATGAACCTTTACAACAGAAAGCTCACCTGATACAAACAGCATCTGTGCATCTGTGAGTTGAGAAATGTGTGAAATCACATTTGTAGTTTAGTGTCTTTTCCTCTCTGTTCAAGTTCAAGATTTTTATGAATTCTCCTTGTAAATCTTTCTCTGGTTTAGTGTTAATCCCACAGCTGGGAGACAATTAACTGTGGTCCTTTTTTATGCCACAGTTAGTGGTGAACAAATGTTGTAATTGTTGAACAGCAACAAAATTCTTGCAATGCTTTTTCTCACACTTCATTCAAACAAGATCTCAGTCTGGCCCAATGCACAACATTTTTATTTAATTTCGTCTGTCAGCAGCGAAGGGGAAATGATGAAAATGAGGATGTGAACTTCATGGTTTTCATTAAGCTGGATATTGTAGTCTTGTGCTTCCTCAGATCTTAAAATCTCAGAGCACCAACCAATGGTTGCATTACATTATTAATTTCCTTGTCTTTGTCCAAGGAGGTTTAAATCCACACCATGTACTGCCCAGGAATATGTAAAGTTCACTATAATTAAATGTAGATAGATTTTTGATGTTTCAGTTGCTCCTTTTCCATGTAGGCTTTGTAGATTTTTTGTTGTTTTTTTTTTTTGTTTGTTTGTTTGATTGTGATTATGTGTTTGTTTTTGTTTATTTGTTTTTATCTGTTTGTTTTTAATACAGTGACATGTTTGCAGATATACATATATTTTATGCCTAGGTTTTCAACCAAGAAGACAACAACATAATTAGAATTATTTATCTCTATTAACAATTCGATCAACAAGAAATATGTAAAATCTATAAATTTTAGAGGTTATGGTTTTGTGAGTTTTTATAAAATCTATAGTCCTTTGCTTATACTCAAAGTTACTAAGAATGTTATATTTCAGATCTCATAAAATGAAGGTTTTGTTCCTTATCCAGTCTGAGCAAAATTTGCAGGTTTTGGCTTATATTTTGACACTAGACATAGGAATCAATTTCTGCAAAATATATGCAGGAGTATTCCAAATTATTTCACTTAGTACACTGGGAAGGGTAGGAGGAAGTAATTATTTTTTTTTCTCAATTAAGACATGAGTCCTTAATTTCTTAAGGTGTTAAACCTTAAATTTATATCTCACAAATATAAACTGTGCTTTCAGACTATCCATTAATTTTGGATATGCTAATATGCTATTGCATAATCAGAAATTCAATACTTTTCAGAATCTTAATTATTTTTTCATCTATGCACTAAGAATAGATAAAAAAGTCTGAGACAGTGTTTTGTGCTAAGAAGGACTGAGTACTTAGCAATTATTGAATAGCAGTTGCTCTGAAACATTCTGAACCTCATCTTATTAAAAAGAGGAACTCCCTGGGAAGTCATAATATGATTAATTCCATAATAATTTAAAATAAACCCCCAGTTCTGTGATTGTCTCTCGCTCATAGTAACAAATCAAATTCTGACTTGCTATACTGTGGGATTTATCTGACTCCTTAGGTAATAATTGTTCCCTTGCTCGTCCTCCAGTTTCTCAAAGCCAAGCATGATGTAATAACAGCTAACTCTTTGTCGCTGGATCCATATGCTAGTTAAAATTTCAGTGTGCATTTCAGCACAATCTCTCAGCTGCTTAAGGAACCTGATGTGGTCTGGCAGCAGGTTCTGGTAGTTGACTTCTCTGAGAGGGTGTTGCAACCAGCCCTGAAGGTGAGGCTAACTGGGGTTCTTGTTGATAGGTTCCTTGCGGTGGATTAGAGTGAAATGACACAGAATGATCAGTGTTTATAAATAAATAAAAATAAAAATCCCACAAAAATATAATTATAAATATAGCTATAGATATAAATATTTAAGAAAAATTTGGTTGCAGTGAAAAGTGAGTATAACCATTTGGGTTGTTATCTATATGACAATAAAAAAATATGAAAATATCACTTAAGGAAATAGGTAAGGGGAAAAAAAGAAATAGAAAGAGGGGACAGGAGTAGATAGTGGAAAGTTATCAGCACCCATTGATCTGATGATGATATTTGATTGTTGCAATTTAGATGTCTGCTGGTGGAAGTGATGGTCGAAAGTCTTGATCCATAGGGTGTGGGGGAAGTCTGCAAAATAAAGAGCTTAAGAGGTTAATATATGTTCACATTCAGGTGGAAATGCCCTGCTACCTGCCCTAGAGGGGAGTTTAAATGCTGTGATTCACACCCAGTCCTCTGGTGGAAGGACTGGGTGTGATCCACAGCATTTAAACAGGGGGTGCTTCAGTGGTGGTTGATGGCTGTAGGTGCCACCTGTCTCATAACTAAGGGTGATATGCGTATGAGTAGTTGCTTCCCTCCACACAGTTAGCTGCAGTGGGAATTTTTGTCCGGACACATTAACCAGGATGTGCTGACCAGATCTCACCTCTGACAGGCCTAGAATAACTCCTCTCTTCTGAGCATATGTCAAATTCCTGCTGGGGTGTCTTCTCTTATGGCAACTTTCTTCTCTGGCCTTGACAGTATCTGAAACAGACAACCTTGCTCTCTAAGTCCTTGCAGAGGGATAATTTATTTATTCCCAAAAGCACATATTGTCTCTCAAAGTTCCTATTTAATGTATAGGTTGCCCTTCTGCAGTCCTGTCTTTTTTTAACCACATCCACATTTATATTAATTGTAAGAATTAGAGGTGGATTTAATACTGAAAAGTACAACACTCTTCCATGAAACTGTAGTATAGCCCAGCTTTGAGGAGCTGACACTGTCATAAACCAATAACATGCTAAAGAAAAGGTAGCAAGTTGCCCTAATGATCTTTATAGGTTCTCTGACATGTAGGTTATAACTAATTATTGCAGAGAACACATTACAAGTGAAGGGACAGAATTCATTGAAATGAATGTATTTGGGCATGTCACTGAATATTAACCTCAAAGAGGTGCAAAAACCTGCCATGTTACTGAGAGGTTAGGCAATAAAAGGGCAGATGGAACCTGAAGACAGTTAATGCAAAGTAATGCTCACAGGAGAAAATATTTCAGCTCTATATGGCAACACAGTGATAAATTCCAAATTAGTTATCCCCTCTCAGGAAACAGATATTGAAATATTTGTGAAAAAAGACAAAAATACACTTATCTTAGTCATAGAGTCAGCTCTGGTCCTGCAAAAGAAAGGATGAAATAAAAGTAGGAAATATACAGAAAATTATACAGAGTGGTCTGTGTAGCAACGAAACCGATAAGTTAAAAGCAATATGTTTGGAAAAGAGAGGAGTATTTTTCTGTATTTTGAAAGTTCAAGATGTCGACAATACTTACTGAAATAACAAGTCCTGTTAAACTAAGATTAAAAAATCCACACAATTTTCTTGCTTATTTTGTGGCAATGATTTCCACATTTTTTCTGAAAGGCTTCATGAAGAAACCTATTCAAGCATAGCTGTTGAACACTGTAGTCTGCATGGAACAACCAGTTCATGAACTTCTAATTGGCAAAATCTTTAAGGACAGTTCAAGGAGAATCACTGTGTCCTTGCTTTATTCATCAGCTCTGTCCTTGTGTGTTGGCTGCTGCAGGTAGATGGATTCCTGAATCTCACCAGTTCTGCAGGTCCTGTGAGTGGAGCTTATCCTAAGGAGATTTAAGAAAAAAAAAAAAGAAAAAAAAAACCAACAAGATATCATTTACTATATCAAGCATTACCAAACACACAAGAGCTTAACATTTATTTATATATGAATTAAAAATGTTGCACTGATGTGTTAGGGCAAGATTTGAAAGCATAGCACTGATAAATATTCAGGTGCACATAACTGAGTAGAGTGATTTGCTTCTTGCAATACTTTAATTTTGATATTTCTCAACTTAAACAAGGTCCCAGTAAGCAGCAGGCTGTATTGTACTTTAAATTCAAGAAAGATTCAAAGAGAGAGGGAAGATTGCCTGGAGCTCTGTAAGGTTTAATGCTCAGATTCAGACCATTTTGACTCGAGGGCTTTTGAAACCTACTGAAGGCCGTAGATGAATTGCAAAACAAGTAAAACAGAAAATTGATGTACAATTATGCATCTGCATTTATTGGATTTGAAATTGGCAGGGAACAAGTCCAGCTGAAGAGGCTGTAACAATCAGATGGCACATGAAATTTGGTTAGCTCAGCTTGGCAGAAAGAGTGAAGAATTACCTGTACATCCAGATTGGAATGTCTTGGATTAATGCTGTTTCCAAAATTCCTTTTTGTGTATATATCATAGAAACGTTTTAGAAATTGTGTTAATGATTTATATTTATGTTACACTGTCTGGATATTACTCACTTCTAAGGTGTCCTTGAAAAAAAAAAGTAAGCATTATTATGCATATGCTTTTTTGAATTAAATATTTTGTGCTGAGAATTGTGTACTTGTCAATTGTTGGGGGGTTTTTTGCTTGTTTGTTTGTTTGTTGTTGTTGGGGCTTGGGGTTTTTTGCCATTCTAAATTCATGGCTTTCTCTTTATTGGTGAAAGGTATTTCTGGTCTTCTGCTTCCTTGGGAGAATTCATCATGCAGAATAAATTATGTGGGTCCCTCAAATTAGATTGGGTTTATGCCCTACACTGGCAGCTAATTCATGAATTAGTCTGCTTAAAATGGACCTCATCAAATAAAATACCTTCAGGACAAAACAGGGCTGTAATCTCTAAGTATGCAAACCAAAATGCGCCTAGTGCATTCATCCGATAAACAGGCAGCTAATCTGCAGCTAAGATTAGGAAGTTTATAAAATCTATTTCAAAAAGTTTTAATTAAAATGGGTTCAATGAGCTGTGTCTTGAAATGATACTTCTATTTTCTTTTTACAGTATCATGGGATTATAGCTTGTATAAAAGCAGAGAATATACTGTGCAGACTTCAGAGCATACAGGACACTGACAGATGGACACACATTAAGTTTGAAACAAAAACAAACAAACAAACAAACAAACAAAAAAAAAAAAAAAAAAAAAACCACCAAAACAAACTAACCAACCAAACAAAAAACAAAAAACATGTGTTGCACTGACAAATTCCTAACCAAATTATGCATCAGTTTTACACACCAAAGATGTACTTATACAAAATTTTGGTTTCTTTAAATAAAAGCATTAGGAACTTAGGGTTCAAGTGAGTATAAGAACTATTATTTGCTAACTGGAGATAATTTGAGATCTGTTACTGGCTTTCTTTTGAAGTTTATGGGATTCATATTTCCTTCCAGAGTCTGATTTTTCATCAGTGAAATCAAAATATTAGTAAACAGTTGCTTCACAAGAATGTAATATGAGCTGCTGGCAACTGTTTAGTTCAGAGATTAGAAGATAATGGGTCAAATTTTCTCTTTTCTTTCACGTTTTTCATTGTAACTCTTCGGTGGTGAGTTGTTATTTTTAGAATTTAATCACTGAGGACCGAATTCCTAAGTTTTTTCTTCCTTTCTGTCCCAAAACAAAAGAGCTGTAGCAGATGAAATTAAATCCTATTGTTTACATGTCATCCTAGAGTAGCTGAGCAAGTAGAACAAGGTGGGATAGCTGAAAATTACTGAACTACAACTAAAGTTCGTAAGGATGGGCCTACTGAATATATTTATTAATAGTCTAGTTCTTCATCTAAAAGATAATAGCATATTAAATTCTTTACCAAAATTAAGATTATTTTTTACAATTTTAGAGAAATCATAATAAAACCATGATGATCCATCCAGATATATATTTAATAAATTTGAAAAAAATTCATAATTCTTTGGTGTTTTGTTCATACTGGAAAACACTGAAGCTTAGCTATAGATCTGCTTGGATTATATCTGCCACAGAAAATGCCCTTTATGCAAACTTTTTAATGGCAGAATGTGCTTATGCATTTTTTTATCCTCCATTGCTAAATAGCCTTTTAAATCTGCCTTTGGTAATAAAAATTTGGGGTTTTTTTCTGACAACCTCAGATCCTATTTTGAAATCAGCAAAACAGCTCATGTCTCCTGTCCTGCTGGCTTCATACTGTA
Source organism: Lonchura striata (assembly GCF_050655825.1). Lineage (NCBI taxonomy): Eukaryota > Metazoa > Chordata > Aves > Passeriformes > Estrildidae > Lonchura > Lonchura striata. The sequence continues at coordinate 103,385,407 of NC_140704.1, forward strand.
GTCCAACTTCCTTTCAACCCTACTGTCCCTAAAGGCCTGGAAAATATAAAATAAATCCTTCAGGGAATGGAATGAAATATGTTCAAAGAAAGAGATCTCAAACTTATAGGTAGCAAACTATAAATCCCTTGATACTTCCTCTCTCTTTTGTTTTACAGATGCTTGGGGACCTACACCTCTTTACATTAAATAAAAAAGGAAAAAAAAGAAAAGGAGATCTAATTACTTATAATGGAAAATCTTTCTTTCTACATGAAGTTTATTTTCTTTTAGAATATCTTGATATATTACCTTTAGAAACAATTCAAGGTTCATCCAGAGAAGCTGGTGCTTATATTTTTACTGGAACTAAATCAACTCTGGCAAGTGCTACTAAGACAGTTCAAGCAAGGGTGTATGCAATTTCTCCCTTTGTATCTGGAAAATGGTAAAGATGAAGTTTCCTTCTTCTGAAAAGTTTCTAAACTGATAGCTCAAAAATTATTTAAATGGTAATACAGAGCAGTTCCAGTTTGATCAGAAGATCACAATCCACAAGGTTCCCAGGTAGGATTTCCCATAATAACTGTAACTCAATAGAATTGTTGATAGGTCAATCACATTCTCGCCTGTATCATTCTGTGTATTTTTCTTTCTGACCAACAAGTGGTGAAGAGAGATTAATTTATAAGCCTCAGCCTCTCTCCCCAGTGGGCTGTCCTGACCTCCATGAAGGACTTGTTCCTGTAACCAGGTTGTGGAGCTGGTTTGGGATGAGCACCATGGGCTGAATGAATGACCCTGAGCTCAGGCCGGGTGCCGGCAGAAGGGAGCGTTAGCCTGAGGTGTGCATGCTGCTCCTGCTGAGAGCAGCACTAATGCGTGTGAGCCAGAGAGGGTTTTTGACCTGACACTCAAAATCCCTGCCTTACTCACCAGGACTGCTAGAAGGGGAGATTGATTTCTTGCTATGACTGACTGATGTGTTAAAAATGGCAAAGTATAGAAACTGTGCTTAGAAAGGGCTCCCTTTTCCGCAGTGCATTATTCACATAGAGACCCAGGTACAAACCTGGCTTTCAGAAGATCTTTCTGGAGGTCACACAAAATGTGGTAAAGCCCTAAAGGAAACAAATGAGAAAGGATTTAGTATTTAGCACTAATAACAGCAATTTTCTCACACAACCTGCTTATTTTGCAGGTTGACATTCAATGTGGGAATGTCTTTATTAGTAATCCATGCTAGGAACCTGTCTTGTCATCATCTAGTGACAACATTCCCCTCTACTCCTGTAATACCCATAAATATATAAGATGTTGAGAGAAAAGGAATGGATTAATCCATCCTGCTTGGATTTCCTATATAACATATTACACATTGCAAGAAAAAATGGATTAATTCATGTACTCAGATTCCTTCTGCAGAAACAGCAGGAAAGTTTCATTTTTTTCCCACTGAGCGATTTGTTCCTTCTTGACTCTCATCTACAGCTAGGCTATCAAGTTAAAGAAATATAAGATACTGCAAGAGAAAATATAAATCATCTATAAAAAATAATTTTAAATGTGCTATACATTACATTTGAATGTGATTATGAATCTACCTTCTTTTGACTTCTGTTATCTATATTCTTTGATATGTCTCAGGAATAAAAGCTGTAGCAGTCAGCAAAACTACAAAGGGAAAAAAATGACAAAAAGTTATACAAGTATACGTGCTGCTAGAAAGCAGACACTTTTGAAGCTGCCATGACATCTGAAAAGCCTTTAAGGTGTCAGAAAGTGTAAATTCACCGTTGTGTGTGTCTGTTTATATGCACTGTGTAGCTTACATTGCACTGAGTCTTTCATAAGTGATATAGTTGCTTACTTGGCAAACTGTCTCTCCTTCAACAAGTTAGAATGCAGCAGAGGGATAATCATAAGGCTTGGAAGGGTAAGTCTAGATTAGATGGAAGTGGTTTTTCCTCTGCAAGGTAAAGCTGTCATCATGGTTCAAATACTGGAACAGTACATATCTCTGAAAAGTTTGATTTGCTGAAAAATCTGTTAGAAAGTGTATGACTTCTTTTTATATTTCAATATTTTAAAGTAACCACAGAAGTAGTATTCTGATTTTCCCTTCTTTTCCTCTCCCTCACCCAGCCTCCTCCAAGGAGTATCCACACAGGATATGTCTAAAGTACTGCAACTGCATCTAATTGGTAACCTTATGTATTGGATTCAGTTGGTGGAGTCTTGGTCCTTAAAGAGTATTAAACATCTTAAACTTCTATACCATATCACATCTCAGTCACTTTAAGGTTTTGTCAGTTTCCTTGTGTGTTAAGGACAGGTAATATTAAAAAAATGAAATTGCCTGTAGTTCTATTCTATGTAGTCACAGACTTGTGGCATGTTTCTGTCAAGAGGCTCTTTGATAGTTTACACCTGGGTGTAATGTTGCAGTGCAAGAAAAATCAATGCCAGACATTTTGGTGTCTTCTTTGGACACAACAGCTTAAGATAAAACTTCCACAAATGACCTTTTCAGGGATGTCCTTAGTCAGTGACTCAAGATGTAGCAAGAGAAATCATCAAACAGATGATCTTAAGTCTCCCAAAGCACTAAGTGCTTTGCTCACAGGTAGCAAAGTGTTGTAAACTGGATTTAGTTCATCCTTGGTATTAGTTCCCTTCAATTTCACTGTGTAAAATATTATTGATGCTGCAAAAAAAAGCTTTTGATAAATATACCTAAAAAAGTCTAAATCAATAGTGCTCTCTCTCTTGCAGAAAGATACCTGGAAAACAGAATACAGAGAATCAATTGTCCTTTAGTGGTATGACATTTCTGATCTCCATCTTTCAAAATATGACAGAAGTACCATCAGCAGCTGCTTCTGACACCTGAGCTGCCAGGTAATCCATACTCATCTGGAATGTTCCAATTGCAAATTTGTTTGTGCATCTGCTGGAAAGGTTCACTGATGGATGAAAGAAAGAGATGGCACGAAGTTACATCCTGCCATGGACTGCATAACAAGGAGTGCGTGTCATTCGGTGAGAGAAACTGGAAAACTACACTCTTGTTCACTCATCCCCTGAGTCCTTCCCTCCCTCTCTAGGTAAATCTGATTCTGTAGAGATAATTCCAGTGTTGGGCTTTTTTTCCAATAGAGAATTACAGAGCTGCATGAAGTGCTACTCCCTGAGCATGCCAGCAAGCAGCAAGAATAAATAAAATCAAAGTAACTTTTTTAAATTCACACATTTTAGAAATATCACTAGAAAAGCCATGAGAGCAGATAGATAACAATTTTTGATAGCAAATACCCATCCAATAACCATCATCTTTTTATTAAGGGGGTGGGAATGTTGGGATAGGGTGGGGGGTTTTGTTTTGGGGGTTTTTGCCCTTTTCTTTTTTCGATATGAACATGGTACAGACAAACTAGCAGGATCATAATGTTGATCCTTTGTGGTTTTTTTCAATGTTTATCAGTGGTTCACAGCCAAGACTGTAACCTTGATGCAATTTTAGATAATTTCTAAGTAATGTGAAATACATTAAGTAATAAATACTTTTTTAAGCATATGGAAGACTAGAGAGACTTAAGGGTAAGTATTCATGGGAATAAAACAGCATGGATTTCATGTGAGACCTTCATTATTTTATAAGGCTAATTAAACCTATATGGACAAAACTATAGACAAGTTCTTAACGCATCTGTCAAACTCATTTCATTCAAAAAGAAAAAAATGGAAAAAACCTAGCTCATGGGTTTTGAAGTATAAATTGATCTTCATCTTTTGGTCAATGAATGAATGCATTTGAATTTTGTAGCATCTTGCTTGAAGATTCTCCTGTTTGCATGTACTGACCATGAAAGAGAAAAGGCATCACCAATCTCACAGGCAGCAAGTTTGGAATCAAACAGGCATAAGTATTTTCTTTCTGATCTTGCCTTAGACAGTAAAGATCATTCTATACTTAAATGATTTGATTAAGATTGGCCCTTTGGCAATATGATATGAAGAGATTATCTGGGATTTGCTTTGAGAGAGAAGATTGTCTAATGAGTAGGTTATTGAATGAATCACAGTAACATTTAGTACTGATAATGGATTAAACCCTGAGTTACCCAGATAAAGCAGAGACTCCAACTTCCACCTCAAGTAAATCTGTGTATGAATTTAATTTTCTGATATTTCCTGATGACATATATATTGATTTACTTTACAAAAAAAAAAAAAAACCAAAAAAAAAAAAAACAAACAAACAAAAAAAAAAACCACAAACCTCACTAAGACTAATTAAAGGTTCACAATATTTGCACCAAAAAATATGATATTTTCTCATTCAAACTCCATTCATAAATGGTAATTTATAGAGAGATATTTTGGAAGGTATAAAAGGTGCTACTCTTAAATTACTTCTGAGTTAATTTCTGTCATTACCTTTCAAAATAAGCACAAAGAAGTGCAATAAGCATATAATCTGCATTTAGTGGCAGGTGTTGTTCTGATAGAAACACAAACCTAAGGGTACATTGAATATTCTGCACTGAGGCTCTCTGTAAGCCACTCAGAGAAGTAGTTTGAAGGTCAGAAGTGTATTGCATGAAGGATTAACCCACATTCATAGGTAAAAGTGACAGTTGTTCCTGGCCTGCCCTAAATATAAGCACAGGTGGCCTAATTCAGAAACAGAAGGAAAAAACCCTTTTCTTTTACATTTCTTCTTTCAATATTTGCATGTGTTTCAGTCAATGTTTATGTCTTACTCCATAATTTTCTGTATGGCTGTGTTGAAAATAGTCCTTTTCTTGTGATATTTAAGAGAGAAAAAAAAAAATCTATGTTGGTGGTATATATTAACCTGCTGGATACATGTAGAAGCCTACTGAAAACAACTGGCATTATCTCTTTACGTTTAATATTTGGTTTTTTTCTATTTATTTTCTATTGTTATTTCTAAATATTAGTTTTTTCTATTTGTCTATGTTAGGTAGTTAATTAACTAAGGCCCAATGACAGACCATATTGAAAATCCAGAGTTACTGTCATTGAGCTTATGAAAAAAAAAACAACAAATTAAAATATGCCAACAGAGATTATCATTTTATTTTATTTCTATTTTAATATTATTAACTCATTTTAAAAAACAACAAACATAATTATCCAGTAAATTCTTTAATTTAGTATTAAAGTAATTAAACTGAACCTCAGTGACAGGCTGCATTATCTAGTTATTTGTCATTATCTAGTAATACCAACAACATACTGAAATTATCTATTTATACCTATAACAGAAACATACTCCATCTCTGAAAAAATTTCCTCCCAGAGCAACCCTTTAATTCTACATATTCTATCGGTATCCTAAAGGAAAACACATTTAATCTGTTTAGGGCTGGAGAAGCAGAAGGACACAAGTAAGATTTTCCCAGTAAGAGCAACAGGGTTGAGACAGCATCATCACAGACATTCTCTTGGACACCTCTTTGTCAGAAGAGCCTTTTCCTTTTTGTTGCTGAAATTGATGGAGGCATTGGAGGATTCATTTTCCAATGAACCCATTTAACACAAGCAAGAATCATACTGCACCTGTTATACATTTGCTGCTGTTATTTTCGTGGGGGTTTTTGGTTTTGGTTTTGTTTTTGTTTTGGGGGGGGGGGGGGGTTGGTGGTTTTTTTGTTTTGTTTTTTTGGAGTTTTTTGTGTTGGTTTTTGGGTTTTTGGTTTGGTTTGGTTTGGTGTTGGTTTTGTGTTTTGGTTTTGATTTTTGGCTTTTTTTGGGTTTTTTTGTTTTCTTGGGTTTTTGTTTGTTTGTTTGTTTGTTTTTTAACTGTAGCAGGTGAAAGTTGGAGATGCAAGAGCCTACGGTTCTTTTCTAATCTGGAGAACTCAATGTTGTCCTATGTCTACTGTCAAGAAGGTTTAACCCTCACATGAGTGGGACTGCAGATACTGCAGTCATTGTTTCTGTTAACAGTCTTACTCATTGGATTAGTTTGTAATTACATAGTATATGCTTCTTCCATAATAAAGATTTTGGGGCATCTTAAAAACTGAGTACATTTAGGTGTCTGAAGGACTTCTAACAGTTTCAAGCTTCATATTCTTTTACAAGTAGTCTTGCACCCATGAAATGATGAAACCTGTTATAAGCCACCTAGAGTATTCTGCTATCTTTCCACTCCATAGAATTTAACAAAGGCTAAAAGAAGGACAGTTTTAATATATTTCTACAGAATTACTCTTCAAATAATGTAGTATACAAATAATGTAAAGGAGAATAATTTTCTTTCTCTTGTTCCTAAACCCAACCTTAGAATTCTCTCTTCTATTCTACACACAGATACTTTCCTGGTATGTTTCAAAGACAGTAAAAAGAAAATAGAAAAATTATCACTTTCTATTAGATTCTTAACTTTTTTCTCATAAAATTAAAAAAATATGGCAAACAAATTAATTTCTAAAAAGAAGCTTTCTGAAGGAACACTAATGTTAACCAAAGCCCTGAGGATGAAACCCATCAAGCCATAAAGAATAAAAGTAGTCTTGCATTAAGACTGCCCTGGAGAAAAGATAAATTAATCAGATGCATTCTGAATTAGTCAGATTTTGGTGTTTGTTGAATTGGAGAAAATAAAGCAGATTGACTATTTGAGCATGTAGTATTTTCATTATAGGAGAATGGCAAAGTACACTTATATGATTTTAAGAAGGACAGAATTATCCTCTACAACCTCAGAAGACACAAAAGAGGACAGGTTGTCAATTTTCTTTTACCACCTGAAAAGAGCTGCTGAGGATGAGAGTGTTCTTAACTTTTAGTCCTCCTCCTATACACTACATACATTAGAGAGATATAACTAAAGTGCTCCTATGGGAAGGTTAACATTTACTTATTTATTATTTTGTGCTAAAAATATCAAGTAAATTGGTCCCTGGACCAAAAATGATTAAAGTTCACAAAAGTGGTAGTTCATGGGAGAGAAGTCATGAACAACTCTCTCAAAGATTTCCCTTTGTTTGAGTTGTGAAAAGCAATTTAGTGCATGGATAGATTTGTCTCAGTTTGGAGTGATCTTAATGTACATTTTTAGTTTAGCAGACATGAAATGAACAAAATAATACAAACCAGAAGGGGAAAAACTCCAGGGGTAAAATTTAGGTTTGATATTAGAAAATAACTTTTAGAAAATAACTAGAATAATCAACCTGAGAAAAATTAAAATTCTCCATCAATCACTATACATTGAGATTACACAGGAAAATTCTCATGAGCAGCCTTGGAGGGGAAACAGGTAAGATCAATTCTCAGCATGTTCCATAACTATTTTCTATAATCCTGAGTTAAAGACCAGTAGCCTGACCTCTCTTTTGTAGGTGCTTAACTTTCACTAGCCACAGATCTGTAAAGAGGCTTTGTGGAGAATGAACCTTCTATAGGGCAATGCAACATTTAAATCATTCTCAGGGGCCCAAGACCTTTATTCAATACTTAGCTATCTCAGAAGAAGCAAATTAAGAATATTCGGAAAGAGAATGCAGATATGTGATGCAAAAAAAAAGATGAGGTACAATGAGGAAAGTAGAAAAGAAACAGTGGTATCTTTAATTGTCTTTATATTTAAAGGTATTTAAAATGACATTTAAAGATATTTAAAGCTATTTAAAACACTCTGGTGGCAGAATTTGTTTTCTAATGTGTGTTTAAACAGTAATTCCTGGAAATTTCAGTTTGGCTCTTAACCTAAACTTTTTTATATAACCTAATAACCATGTTATAACAAGTTAAAAATAAAATGGACCTATAGTTTGGTTGAGAGGAAGCAGCTGTGTGGTGCTTGGTTCCTATATTGTAACTTTCGTTTTGATTGGCAAAAATGCATCCATATATTTTGTTCCAGGCTTAACATGATAAAAGTTTCTTTTTGCATCAGTGTATCTCATCTGAATATGTTCTTAGAAGAGTGTATATTTTCTCTAGTTTAATCTAGAAATTATTTTCCTGGATGAGACATTTCTCCCGGTAAAATATCAATTGTTGTCAAAATAAAAGGACAATTTACAAGTACATTTACTTCCAACTTCATATTCTTTAATGCTTCACTGTTTTAACTTTTCAGTTATGTCTCTGGAGCCCTCTTCCTTTGTAAATAATGGAAATGAAAAGTGCTACAAGATTTTGAACAAATTGAAATATTTCTTTTTTTAGTTTCTTCCTCCAATTTGCTAGCAAGTGAAGTGATGTTTCCATTAATTTCTTCCTTTCCCTAGGAGTCTTAAAGTGACAAATTATGAGAAGGATAGTCAACAATCTGCATGAATACTTGTGCCTTTGCCAAAAAGAGAAAAAATCATAAATTAACATGAAGATTTAAATGAAGATTTAAAGAAGAGGTATGAAGAGGTATGAAGTACATCTTTAAAGAAAAGGTATGAAGTATGATAGGGGGAAATTACTGCTTGGGCACTAGTAGCAGAGTATTTATTAAAGTGTTAATGGATAACCAGGTAGAAACTTGAATAGCAGCACATACTTGAATAGCTATAATTCCAGACAACAGCTAAACTCTTCACTTTTCATGTTTTTTCAACGCCCTTTCTTTGTTGCCATCTTTCATGTATCCTAGCTCACACAAGTTGCCCCAGAACAATTCAAAGTGATAATGATTTCTTCTTTTCTCTCCAAAAGTCTTTGTTTGCATTTGCAAAAAAAAAAAAAAATACTAATAAACAGATATGCCAATTTGCTCCCCTTAGCCTAGTAAAATTATTCCTGTGCAAATTGTGCTTCACCTCTCCAAATTTTTTTTTTCATAGTTAGTAATTTCATGTTAAAAATGTTTTTGGCTGTTGCAGTCTACTATCATTATCCAAAATGGAATCAGAGAATAGTTTAGGCTGGAAGGACACTTTAAGGTGCTCTAGTCCAACACCCCTGCAATGAGCAGGGACAACTTCAGGTAGATCAGGCTGCTCTCAGAATGAACTATCTGATTTTGTTTTGGTGACATAAAATGCAGCCGGAGAAAGAAAGACAACTTTCAACAAAAACTTTTCTACATCAGTACTAACACAAAGTCTACTTTCTCAAACTTTGCTTTAGATGACTGAAGGTATCAACAACCTGTGTTTGAAGTGACACTAAAACACTCCTGCTAAGTGCAGCAGGAGACAATATATTTAGGACTTCTGCATAATTTCCAGCAAACATTTCAGAATGACCATCACAGAAAATCTTATGATTCATTGCAGAATAAATGCTTGAAATACAACATCTTTAGAGGCATTTCTGTCATCCATTATTAATATTCTCCCACATAAAGAAGGTAGCACAGCTTGGCCATTCAATCTTTTTCTCGCACACTAATACTTTCAGCCTGAGTGAAAATTCACGCCGATGATGAAGACAGCCTTGATGCTGTTGGAGACATTGCCAGGCAGGAATAGGCTGAGGTGTCAGGCTATCTAATACAGCATCCTGGTTAGGTCTCTCTGGTTCCCCTCCTGTCGACATGATTGCTGTCTGTCCTTTGTAGGTTATAACAGCTTGAGACAACTTCTGACACATAAAACTTGCATTTCTAGTAGTTTGCATTTCATGTAGCTACTCCCACATAAAAACAAGAGCAAAGAAATTGCAAAATGCTTCCTATGTTGGTAGCACTTTGCAGGTTCTCTACCATATTTATGGCTTGTTTCTTTCCTTCCCTGTGAAAAATTTTGTATTCATTTTTCATTGATGTAATGGAAGAGAGTAAGTGCTTTGGATGACCCCAATTTTTACTTGACAATAAAAGAACATTTCTTTCATTTTCAAACACCTTGAGAGAAAACAACAAAATAGAAAGATGAGACTTGGATTAAGCTCCCCAGTTAGGATCAATCCAGCGTGTCCAGTCATTTAATTTAGCCAATAATTGCATGAATACAATACTCATGCAGGATAAGTAAGATAGACATTTTGTTCCTTGCTATTTTCAGACACCTGAACCTCCATTTTATATTTCCTAGTAAAACTAACTTCAAGGCTTTAAGTAATATTGCTGTGGGCTACTTTGTCTTCTCTGATAAATCTCTTTCAGTCTGTTTATATTGGATAAATGAATATAGCCAGGAACTAAAATTTTAAGCATTTACTTTACTGAATAGGATATTTGTATCCTTCCTCCTAATCCAGTAAGTAATTTCAGAATTCTTTTAAGAAATAGGAACAGAAAATATTGAAAACAAGCTTTCTCAAAGTAGCATGGAACACTCTTAAAAGTGAATTACATGTCTTCAAATATTTGTGCTATGTTGGCAAGGGAGGAAAGTGGCAAGTAACACCATGTTTTAGGTCTGTGAGCTTAGCTTATTTCCTATTTATTTCAGAGTACTGTTGCATCCAATCAAATTTTCAAGCTGCTTCAGTTCTTTAAAAAATCCATTTTTCAACCAACACACTTTCATCCCCATTTATGTCTTCATCCACCTATTGTGCCAAGTGTCATCAAATCTGGGGGAAAAAAACACCAACAATAAAACAACCCCTAACCTACAACAAAAATAACAAGGAAACAGAAGTGTTTCTGATTGAGACATTATTCTGTACTTTGCACATGAACTCTGCTTCCCCAGGTGAACAAAAATAAGGAGGAAGAATGATGCTGGGTGCTGTGGTTTGAATAGGTCACAATGAAATGGGTGAGGTGGACCAAGTAGAAAATTTGAGGTCAAAAAAGAGAATAATAATGTCTTTGGCATGAATGAGTGGAGAATAAAAATGTATTCATATGGGAAAATGAACAGCAATAATGAGGTTGCTACTAGGTGAACAGCACTATATTTTACTCCATAGTAAAAAGAGACTCTTCATGCAGAGTCACTGTTCCCTCAGTCCATTTTTCCTTTCCAAACTTCCTGATCCCCAGGGCAGGGACAACAAGGCAAAGCAAGGCAAGGCAAGTTGAGGAAGTGTATCTGTCAGACAAAAGGGCGACACAGTTTAATAACCTTACCAAGGGGATGTTTCTGTTGTATCTATGTGATGCTTAGATGACACCTTAGATTTTTTGGGACTATAGATGTCAAAAGACAGTTACTTCCTCCCCCCTCAATGAGGCAAAGAGGAGAATGATTTGTATTAGAGAGGTCCTTTTTATAGTGATCCTTGTCACTTTTATTTTTCGGGTGAAACATACATGCCAGTTCATAAGGTCAAGTTTATTGTGATTTCAAATATCTGGTTCTCACATACTTAGTGATAGTTTTCAAAATTTGTAGTAAAGATAACAATTCTTCAGATTTTTAGCCCTTATCCCATAGGACAATCATTAACATGACACCTTAAATATATTTCATAGCTACCTTTGTTCTACTTCCTCGTGAAGCCTAACAAACCAAGTATTATAAATGTTGCCTCTAAATCCAAGGCCATATTAACTACTTTATTCTCTTATGTGACATATTTGATGCAAATCCTGTTACAGGAAAGAGGGAACTATTACACAGAACTAAAAATTGAGTAAGTTTAAAAATCTTTATAATACTATCAAAACACAAGTTATTGTTAGTCCATCTATGACAGAACTACTACTTAAAGTACAAATTAATGCAGAAAAGCCTTATTAGAAATGTCCTTAGATACATTATAAAAGAATATTTAAGAGTCTTTCTCTTGTGTGATGTTCACCCTTTAATTTTTCCTGTGGGCCTCAAAACTGATGATGAAACCATCAGACTGAAATTCTTTCTCAGGAAGAAGTGGGGGAAGGTACTTGGTGGCTTTGGTGTAAGAGCTGTTGCTTTTTCCAACAAATTATTGTCATCCTGAGTTACTTATAGGTAGGAGTTTCCTCTTTCTTGGTCTTATGTCACTTTTAAGCCTTCTTTCAATATCACTGTGTTCTCATCAGTTTCCTTTTGTCAGGTTTTTTTTGTTGTCATTGTTATGAAGGGCTGCTGTTTTTCACCCTCTGCTTCCCAACCATTATCTGACAGGTGCTGAACTGGGACTCATAGGGAAAAGCTAAACCAACCAGTCCATGGGCACTGCTCCTGTCAACAGCTGATAACTCAGTCTGAGCCCAGCTGTGGCCAGCAAGCCAAAAAGAGCCCTGAGACACTGTGTGCTGCTGGGGCAGTGCAGAGCCTGCAGCCTTTCACTATTCACATCAAATTGTGTTTATTGGGTTACATTGTGAGCTCTTGATCAAGTATCACTTGAAAGAGAATTGACCAGCAGAAACCAGAACTGTGGCAAGCTGTAGCAAGACAGCCACTTCAGCACTTCTCCAGCCGAATTAAGTTCACGGAAGTAGCTGGGATTTTTATGGTTGTTGAATATTATGTTTCAGCTCCTCCTGTAAAGCTGACTGAAAATGTAGGTTAGCACTTTTGCTGTTGCTGACTTTTTTGGTCCTTGGGATTTTCTTGGTAGCACAATTTTTTCGTCTGCATTATGTCTGATAAGATAGAACAAGCGACGTCTAAGACAGGGGTCACGCTCTTCCGAGTTGCAACAGTTAATGTGAACTGTCAGCCTGCAGCTGTTATGTTAGCACTGCTTTTGGCAGAACAAATCTTCACTTAATGCATAGAGTATAAGGTTTTGAGAGGTTTAGAGGACAGCCAGTAGAGAATTTAAACTTATTTTACTTTCTACTTTGATTTTTTTATCTTAAGTGTCAGATTAATAAAGTTTTTTAAAGCATTGTGTATAAGGTGAACATTAAATAGCTGCTATTCTTCCTTTGAAAATGAGGATTTTTGGCTCCAATAATTATTTGGAAAGTAATTTAAATTTCCCTAGTGAATAGTTAATGTGAATTTATTTAAGCCTTCATGTTGGGTTTTGTCTTTTTCTTCCTCTTTTCCCCTTAAAAATATTTGAAAAGACTTCCCAGTGGCAACTGAGGTTGTTGAAGTTTGTAAAAAATTTATTTCTAAAGTTCCCAGGTAGTATATGTTCCTTGTTTTTTGCCTGGAATGTTTTCTGCACATTGGGGCAATAGAACCAGAAGTTTTAGAGAAGCTCCTTGAAATTGTTAAGTGATTCAGTGTCTTCCTTAGGAAGAGCAAACAAGAAAGAATAAAGCCTGTCTGCTCCTGACTCCAGCTTCAGAACAGGAAAATAAGTAAGCTTTTACCCCTGAATAAAGAAGGGTCAGGTTCTTTTCTGTGTGTCTATGGAAAATCTCAGACTGGTATTTCTGGACCAGAAGACAGCACTCCTTTACATCTCCAGCTATCCCCTCTGTAAACGAAACACTCTCTCAAAACAGACAGATTTTTTTCACCCCTAGTAAACACTTGAGTCTTATTTTGAGAACTACAATGTGTCATAAAAGACAACATTATCTTTTTCACAGAAATGAGAGCATCATGATCACTAGTTGTGATTTAGTTTTTAAACTTGGGCTACTATGTCTAGAAAGTAAGTGAAAAGTAAGAAAAACAAAACTGAGTATTTTATAAAAATTTGGTTTAAGTATTTGTGCTGGTGGGGCTTTTAAGATCTTAAATGTAGCTGTTAGGCTATATAAAAAACTTCTTTTTCCAGACTTTGTTCAGGCTATATTTTTATAAACTGAAAAAAAAAAAAAGAAAAAGAGATAGCAATATGAAGCATTTTGTGTCCAATTGCAGTCTACAGAGATCAAAGCTAGATGTCATGTCAACTTCTTAAATAAATGGGAGAGAAGAATTACTTGAAAGAAGAAACACTGTACCATAAAAACATATAAACAAAAACAGCTAATTATTGTAGATTCTAGAAAGCAAAAAATCGTTCAGAGGAAGATGCACATAAGACACTCAGAACTGCACAGGAGTCTACGAACAGCAATGACATAAAAGGAATCAGATGCAGAAATTAGATGGATGTTTATAAACAGAGAAAATTGGTTCAAACATATAGTACCGAGTCTTTTATAGTGATTCACATACTTAATGTTGGCTTTGTTCCTTCTGGGGTTTGAGGAAAATATATAAAACTCATTCTCTGCATTTTTAAACCCTAAGTTTTTGATCTGATTTTCTTTTCCCCATAAGATTTTGCACATACATTGTTGAAAAGAATCCATATAGACTTTTTAATCTTCCATATGTTTGGGGTTTTTTATTCTCACTGAGACATAATTTTCTGCATTATTTGTATTACTGCCTTTGGCCCTGATTTTCCTTTCACAGGAAACTTGTTTTCCTTTCACAGGTTAACCTAATTTTTCCTTAGGGCATTGAATTCTAGTTTACTGGCTTGGAGAGAAATGTGTAAACATTACAAAAGTATTTCACATGCAAGGAATTGTTTCCTTATGAACAGAAAAAACAAAAACTATATGATTATTACTAATTTAGATGTGTCTAAAATTAGTTAATGTTTTGTATAACTTTGTGGTCCTAACATTTTCTTTAAATGTAAGAAAACATTATTCAATATGACCTGCAGGTTTTTTCCTCCAGGAGTACCATTTTCTTCCCAGACCAAATGGGAAAATTTTAAAGGCATTTTCTCCAACATATCAGGAATAACAGGAGCTAGTTTTAAATATCAATCTCTTCCTAATATCAATTGTGTTTCTTACTGCAAGTAAATTAAAAACATGAAGGCCAGTGGCACTCTTAATTGTAAAATAACCTAGCATAAAAAGCAATACAAAAAGAAATCTATTCACTCTGGTCCAAGTTATCTTCATTCTGGTAACCAAAGAAGAAACCAAGTGGGCACATACCATGTTGATCCATCCAGAAAATATATTAATTTGACTGTATAACATTATAACTTTCTTTAATAGTATGTTTAGAACTCTGACATTACTAAAATTACTGTGTAAACTGCTTAAAGCCGGCATTTTCCCAAGGCTGGTCAGTAATTTCATGTAAAAATTGAGGTAGTGTCACTTCAGTTATATTTGATTGCAGTCACATAAGCTGGTATTTTGCTGAGAAATAAATAACGAGTGGTTCTTTGTCAAGAACATTAGTCTCTCGGCAAAACATAGCAATTTGAAAAAATTGGAGAGGAAATAAACTAACAGTTATCTAATCCACTGATTCAGAACTGCTCATTTTAATGTTTTTTGTCTTTTGTTCAATTTCGTTTTAAAAGCTCCATACAACATGGCTTCCGCCATTTCCATGGGGAGGCCATTCAATTTAGAAAAGAAATAATGACAGCTCTTATGTGTGTTCCTCCCGCCCCCAACCTTAATTTAGGCTCACAGAATGATCTGCTTCCTTTGGGCATATTTGCTCAAGGTGACATTGGAGAACAATGGAAAGTGAGCACATAGCTTCAGAATATTCAGGCTAAAAGCTCCACCCAAATCCACTGAAATTTAATGCAGTTACTGTCCTGCATGGAGTTAGTCTTGGGACGTGCATTTTAAAGTATATCCTTCTTGTAAAGGATCCTCACATTCACACATGTAGGACTTTCACCCCATAAATTAATAAAAATTTTTAAAATCCCAATTTTATTAATGTCTTTAATAACAGTCACAGAAGCTTAAGCTTGCAAGCTGCAATATCTGCATGCTGTGTTTTGCTGGGTTTGGATAATAGTATGTTAGACATACTGTTTCATCCTCTTCTTTTAGCTTGATTGTGCATAGGTTTTTTCCATTACTTTATTTCTAGTGGCAGCTCAGAGTTACTCTCTGACCTGTCCTGGTTGTCCTGCATTTCCTAGTTAGTCACACCTGCCATCTCCATGAAAATGACCCAGAAGATATCTTAGGCTTGGTCTGTTCCACTACATCAGCAGAACCCAGGGAATATTTTGGGGCCTGGTATTCAGTCATCCATAAGGCAAAATTTACAGAGCAGTCCCTGACTACCTCTGAAGACCATTCTCTACTCTTTCAATACCCATCATCTGCTGCTAAGGCTTTGACTTCTATTTCTATCAGTGCTGACAGCCTTTATTGCCTTCTCAAGGTGCACTGTAATGAATCCCTCTGTACATTTCCTCAGGCAGCCACTCACACTTGTGAATCTCACTGTGAGCCCCAGCCAAGCCTCCTCTCTGTTGTCGTCTGAATTTTTCAAATTTCTCCTCTGTGACATAGCCAGAGGAATAAAATAAAATAATAAAACAAAATACGATAGAACAAAGAGGAGATAGACTATTTTTGTGCTGAGATCATTGCACATCATGCTGGTCCCTGGTACATAATGCTTCCTTTTTTTCCCTTCTTAAAGCATCCATTTCATTTATTGTCTCTGCTCCAAAGGGTCATGGCTATCTCAGATAAAGGCTTTGCCTTACTATAAATAATAATCCAAGCTGATATGACCATGGATGACATGAGGGACTGTCACAACATTCTTAAACAGAAAAGTTGCGTTTATTTTATTTATTCATTAATTCTGCTAAAGGTACATACAAGGAGATAGAACAAAATAATATTTCAGAGACGGTCCTTGCATTTCCATATCTTGGCTGCTCAGTTATCTGAGGAATTAGGAATTAAATGTATATTTACATATACATGGGACTGACAACATGACAGGTGCCTAAAAATTCAAAAATGTTAGATTCAAATAGGTTTTATTTTCATTAGAGAGCATTGCATTTCAAGAATTCCATTTAAAATACTTACTTGTTATATCATAGGAATTACCAAGCTTCAACATTTTTAGAATGCCAAACCATCTAAATTTGGTATTATTAAAATGAAATAAACCTTGCTTATCAATTATAAATGACTAAAAGAAAATGAAAAAGAAACATAAAGAAAAGAAAAAAATAGTTTGTAAAATATCCAATTCAATATGATTTTTCCTGGTTTACTAACATTTCAAAATATTGATCTTTTCTTAATAAAAAATTGTCAAGATAGGGATGTTATCTAAATCATATGGGAAGGGAAAGAAAGGAAAACAAATTCTAAAAGAACCTAATACTATTTTTATAAAGAAACACTTTGTAGCACTTTCTCAAATTATTGAATGTTTCTTTCCATTTATATATTTATTTTTATTAGACAGAGATTTCATATTTTGTTGATATTATTATACATTCTCTTGTAACTATGTGGTTCAGTTAGTGAAAAAATATAGGGGAGACCCTGTAGGATCAAATGGAGAACAGGAAATGAAAGAGAAATCTGCAAATTCACTGTAATTCTTGAGAAATAAATGTATAGAAAGAATGTAAATTAGCTCCCATTAGCTAATCAGCAGAAAGGGATTTGCATAAAGGAGC
The DNA here is from genome assembly GCF_050655825.1 of Lonchura striata. Classification (NCBI taxonomy): domain Eukaryota; kingdom Metazoa; phylum Chordata; class Aves; order Passeriformes; family Estrildidae; genus Lonchura; species Lonchura striata. The sequence continues at coordinate 103,402,576 of NC_140704.1, forward strand.
AAAAAAAAAAATTATATGGTAGTCCTAAGTCTCCGTGCTTTATCTGTGTTCTGTGATTGGCTGAGTCAAATCATTATCAGTAGAATAATTAAAACCTACATGGCCTAAAGGGAACATTCAGACATTTAAGAAGATAGTAAATGTTCCTTATAATAAGTCAGAAAAATACATCCAATTAGTATATTAAAATATTATTCATCACTACAATATATTTTAATTAGTTGAACAGGTAAAATGTGCTTCAATCGTGTTTCAATATTTTATTCAGATATAGGTGTTTACAAAGTAATAACGTCTCAGTAAAGGAAGAGAAAATAAAGCCTCCATTCCAGCATATTTTGGAAAGCACTTTCTGTTAAATTCTTCCTCTTTTCCCCTCCTTTTTTTCTGGGAAAGGGTACCCAGAGCACCTGCCTGCTATTTCATCAGAGTGTTGTTTGACTGAATTCTATTTCTTAGACTTTTTAGAACAAATTTGAACTAAATAATCCAGTTCAGGAATCTTTTAATAGTAAAGCAGATATTCAGCATATAATTCCTTCTGAAGATGTGCTGAAGAGTACACAGTGTATTTCTGAATCCAACTACCTTTCGATGCCCACGCATGTGTCTGCAAGCATGAAGGCTACTGAAAAAATGATTGTGTTCCTGCTCACTGCAAATGTCATTGTTTAGGAATGGTATTCTTCAATTTGGTGCTCTCACTAAAACCACTGAAAACCATGCACCCCTCGTTCACTCCCCCTCCTCCTCACTCTCCACTAGGTTGTGCTGGGGAGGAGAATTGGAGGCAGAAAAAGGTAAAGATCATGGGTGGAAATAAGAAAAATTACTGGAAACAGCAATGAGATAAGAAAATGAACACTAATAGCAACTTTAGTAATAACAGAAGATTACAAGAAAGGGGAATAATTCACATGCTGTTCTGGTTTGAAAACAAAACTAGTGAGAGACTCCAAGTCAGAAAGAAAATTTATTAGGAAAAGGGGAAAAGAAAACAAAATACATGCAATAATACAAAAGAAAAACCACTGGCAGAGTCAGAATACAACCTGACACCCTTTTTGGTCAGGGTCTTGGTAGCCATCTTAATTGGAATGGCTGCAGTCTTCTTGGAAATCTAGCAGAAAAACTTGAGTCTGGTGTCTCAACAACCCAGATTATATCCAGTTAGGAATGCTTGGCTCCTCCCTCTGGGTGGAACATCTCACAGTGGTATACTGTAACTTTTATCAGTCATGCAGTGATATTCAATAGCCTTTGTACAGCAGATGTCTCCCCAGAGGGAGAATTGGTTGTGAAAGAGACATGGAAAACTGCCCAATTAACAACTGCCATACAGATGGCAAATGGAATACATCTTGCCTTTCAATCTGGGACACACTCAAATGGTCACCACTACACCCATCAGAGCCCAACAACACCCAACTACTGCCACACTAGACCGGGGAGGAATCCTTTTCCTTATTTTGGGAAAATTATATTAGGTGGTATAGAATAAGGTCTTAGTCATGCCCACTCCTGGTAACTGCAAAAATCAACTCTGTCCTGGCCAGAACCTTCATAGGAGGGTCTTTCAAATGCTAATTAGATTATATTAAAATGTTATTGATTTGGGAAGAGCATGTTATCTAGGGAAGGGGACACCAGTCAAGAAGCTACTTAATCAAACGTAGCTTTTAGCTATTGTGTGGTTTGTAGTTGCATTACAGGTATGTAACATGATTGTACCATTTCTAGACTAATCCAAGTGCATGTGGAGAATTGCCAGTTGTCTAGTTTTTTTGTTCTGTGCCTCTTCCCTGCTGTAAAATTTATAAATATATACATTATAAATATTGAGGTCTTTTACAAATAGTATCTATCATCTTGTATGTATAACTATACAACACGTTTGGAAGTAATAAATGATACTAAAAAGGTAAAATAAGAATTTAACCTGTTCTTTAACTTAAAATTTTATCACATAGAAAATACATTCCAAATCTGTGTATCAGCTATTACAGCAGGTTTTTTACAAAACTTTATCTATGCTCTGAAAGTCTATGTACAATGTCATGTGTGCATAGAGAATTTTAATCAGGAATGTATTTATGCTAATTTAAAATTGCCATTTTCAGCTAAATAGAAATCAATCTGCACCAGTGTTGCTATTGTGTGTGTCTGTCATATCACCCAGTGCTAGATCAAGTTGTGGTAAAGGCTAGACATGACCATGGGTTTGTGATTTATGCATATGTAGTATAAATGTGGGTAATTTCTACTTCAAACCAAGACTGATGGTTTGTGCTCAAAAAAGTAAAAAAATTATTAAATATAACTGCTCTAGCAAGGAATGTCCCTGTTCATGGCATGGGGGCTGGAACTAGAAGATCTCTAAGGTCCCTTCAAACCCACGTGATTCTACCATTTAATGATTTAGAAAAACAATATAAATTATAAGTCGTGTAAGATTTTTCCTGTGTGATGAAGCCATTTTTTTTCAATAGAAGCTGATTATATTGTAGGCTTCCAGATTTATTTTTGAAGTCCTTACCTTGTTTGAGAGATGTAAAAGCTCTAAGTTTGTTAGCAGTTACATATAAGGAAAAAGAATTTTGAACACAGGAGTCAAATTTTGTACTGATGGGAATGGCTGCAGTTCCATGGATTTTGATGAAGCTGATAACACAAACACCAGCTGGGAATTCATCTCAGATATTTAATGCCATTCTTGTTTAAAAGTCATAAAAAACCTTAATGTATGAACCGCAGAAGAAATAACATTTTTCAATAGCAAAAATATACTACTAAAATTGTTCTAAAACTGTAGTGCATTGACCATGGCTGACTGTCAGGTGCCAACTAGCTGCTTTCTCATTCCCCCTCCACAATGGGATAGGAGGAAAAATGAGATCAAAAAGCTCACGTGCTGAGATAAAGATAGGGAAATTCCATGCCAATTACAGTCAAGGGCAAAACAGACTGAACTTGAAAAGAACTAATTTAATTTATTGCCAATTAAAACAAGAGTATGAGAGTGAGAAACAGACAAAACCCCCACATCCTGCTTCATACCAGATTCAACTTTACTTCTTCAATCATGACTCCTTTACCTTCTCCCCTCATTCCACAGCAGTTTTCTGGGGAATGAGGGCTATGGTCAGTCCACAGCAGTTCCTCCTTCCTTCTCATGCTTTTCTTTCCCTGCACCAGTGTAAGTCTGCACAGGCTGCAGTTCTGCACAAACTGCTTCAGCATAGCTGCTCTCCACCAGGTACATGTCTTCACATGCCAGGTACGTGCTCCAGTGTGAGTCCCCCACAGGACACAGGACCCATCAGAAAACTCCTGTGAGATCTCCTCTTATGTGATCACATCTCCTGCCAGGACCCTGTTCCCAAGTGGACTCTGAGTGGGCTGCAGCTTCTATAAAGGGATGTTCATTTGTGGGTTCCTGCATAAATTGCCGTGGGAGGTCTGTTCCAGTGTGGTCCTCCATAAACTACAAGGGAACAACCTCTGTCACCATAATGTGCTCCATGGCCTGAAGGAGAATCTCTGCTCTGGCACTTGGAGCACTGCCTCCCCTTCCTTCTCCACTGACCTTAGTGTCTGAAGGGCTGTTTCACTTACATTTAATCTCTTTCATGTAACTCATGGCTGATGTGTAATGGTTTTTTACCCTTAAAACTATTTGCCCAGAGGTATCACTGTGTGAACTGAGGGGTTCCACTGAGCCCTGTGGTGAGTGTGTTGGAGATGACTGGAACTGGCTGGATTGGATATGGAGCAGCTCCTAGTCTTTTCTCAGAGACAGTCCTGCTGCACCACTGAACTGCCAACATTTGGACATGTGAAAAATGTAAAAAAGACTCCTGCCTTTCCTGCAGCATCCATTGCAAAAAAAAAAATCCCCAAACCATAAAAAAAACCCCAACCCTGAGTAACTAAATTCAGCTATAATTATTTTTCTGAAGTTGAAAATGTGAGTGATGCACATTTGCAAGTCAATGGGCTTATACATACTTGTAATTTTTGCTGGTGCAGACTTCATAACACAAAAAGTCTTTTGTATTTCTCTTTACCTAATAAAGCAGAGGCTTTTCTATAATTTCCTGAAATATAATTAAGGTAGTAAACACATCTCTTATTTACAGTAATTCTACTAGAAAGAGGAATCAGAAGAAAATCTATAGGGAGAAGAAATCATTATTAGGGAGGAGAACACAATTTCATAGAGAAGGTAAGAATCTATTTTACTAAAACATGGTGTTCTCAAAAGTATGTTCCCTGTAACTTGGTTCCCAAAGTTAAAATGTAGCAGGCACTTTGCATGGAGTTCTGATGACTGACAGGCTTTACATATTGTTTGAAAGTAAGCTTTTTGCCTTTATGCATAAAATTTCGGAGACAGACTTCCTCTTAATAATCAGAAACTGAATATGTTGCAGTTTAAAAATTAAAAATTAAATTTCTTTTGATTGATGTTGCTTTTAATTTAGTTAAAGCCATAAATCATCCTATGACTTTCTGTGAAGGATGTTGTATAAATGTTTTGTATTCATGACTGGGTCACAAAGTGACCCCCTGTCTTGGTCTCTTGGCTGCCCTTTTTTTCCACATGAAACATGATGTAATGAAATTGGTCCCAGAGTATACGTACAGTGAATACAGATGTCTTAGGACAGATTGTCAACTTATTACACTAAGCACAATATCCAGTATTATTCTTGATGTTCAGACATTACTGTGTTGCCATAGAGGAAATGGTACCAATAAATTTGTCCATGGCTACAATACCATGTAATTTGAATTTAAATCCTATGAGTGGGGAAAACATATGAAAATTGACCTAGAAAGGTGTACTCCTTCTTCAAAATGAAGACTCACACAAAGTCTTAGGACAGCCATATTTTTCTTTAGAAAACAAAAAACTGTAATAAAGCTCACAAGAAAGAAAACAGAGAAAAGGTAAATTCCAGCTCATCAGTATCAAGCACCTCTCAACAATGTCAAGAACTTTTCTTAAGAAGCTTAAATGTTCCATGGTCAGCTGTGTCAGTCAAGTTTAGCTTAAAGCACAGTAAGTATAAATAATTGGTAGCATTAGTTAAAAAATACCCTACACTGCACACATTTTTCTTATTGCAGTTTCATTTCCACATCTGTTCTATTATGGGTTTTCCCTGCATGGGTCTTCAACAACGTGGTTAAAGGTTTGTAAGAGACTGTTTTTTGAACCTATCTGTCTTTTTCTGCTTTTTAATCTCAGACACAGTTAATGTTAGGCTGAAAGTGTATTTTTGTCTTTACTCAGAAATGTGAGAGTAACCACATTAGATGTGATAGCTAGCATATCTACTCTGGTCTTGTCTCTCAGATAACAATTAGAGACAAAAAAAAACAAAGTAAGAAAAATAATAATCCAATTTTCTGAGCAATCACAATTGACCTGACCTTATAATGTTATAGTGTAATAAATTATTTTTAACACCAGGAAATTTGAGAACTGCAGTGTGCCTCAAAGGACAAGAAACACTCTCTTATCATACATACATACATATATATATATATATATAAAAGCTTTTGCAATATAAAATGAATGGTCATGTTGTATTTGTAAACATCCTTAACCTGTTTTTTAATAAAACATTCACTGTATACTATTGCTATAGAAAAAAGTTGAATGGACTAATGAAAATCTGATTCATTAACACAAAATAAAGATGAATTAAAAAGTCAGCTGAAAAATCAGCTTTGTCATCTTTTCATGGATGCAGATAATTACTTCCTTTCTTACTCATTGCTTTTTTTCCCAAATTCCAGAATCTCGCATTGCATTCTTGTCATGTAAGGGTCTCTGCAATAGAAAAAGTCAGATTACATTCTTCCTCTACCTCTAGAAGCAAGGAAATATAATAAGCTAAAGGGAAAAATAAAATGAGAATCACCCTGAGGATGGTCGAACACAAGGACACATGGCTCACTAAGGTTGTGGGTTCTGTCTTTAAAGATACTCACAGCTTGATGGAGCAAAGCCCTGAGCAACCTGACCTATCTGGACCTGCTTCGAGCAGGATGTTGGACCAGCTGATTTCCAGAGATGCTCTCCTGCCCAAATTATTATATAAATCAGTGATTTCGTATCTGGTCTCATGGCTCCATCCCTATTCTACATGAAAGCATGCAGGTCTTCTGTATATTTTTTATCAGAAGTTTCAGGTTGTATTTCTCAACTCTACTTGCTATTTCATCCCTACAGAGGATATTCAATAAATTTTTTAACTATATAAATTTCTATATTGGAAAATTTTTGTTTACTAAATAAGTATTAATGCCTAAACTATGCCTAAACTAGCCAGATACATTTGAAGTCTTTGCCAGATGGGGAGAAAATACTAAATTTCATATTGAAAAACTTTTCTTGAGTAACAAAAGATTAGGAAAAGAATGTATTCAGGGTACTGGACAAATAACTACCATAAATGTGTATTTAAAGTAAATTATTTGCTGAGGGTTTTTTTCATTTCAGTGTTCTTTTGCTATGGTCCCTTTCTTCACTCCCTTATTATGCCTCCCAGATAATTTCAGGGATGAAAACTTCTGGAAATCTATGTCTCTTCCAAGAGAACAATTCTAGTGTCATTGTCATTCTGTTCCCTAACAACAGTAGCTAGGAATATTACCTTTTGAAATAGGGTCATATTTACTCAAGAGCCAACATCAGATGGATCTTAGTCTTTTCCATAGTGTATAATTTCATACTTCTTTAAATGCAAAGTAACCTGGACTGAGAAATACATGAGGAATATTTCCCATCAACTCCTCTTTTAAATATTTAAAACAGAAAGAAAAAAAAACAAAACAAAACAAAACAAAACAAAACAAAACAAAACAAAACAAAACAAAAAAAGACAAATCAAAATGAAAAAGAAAAAGAAAAAAAAGGAATCTAACTTTTTCCTCTTCACATCTCAGTGATAATATCCACATTTTATATTCTATTAGGTAAGGCTGGAATTAAAAGGCAGCTAATTTGTATTTAGAGCTTCTTAAATTAACTATCATTGCACTTGTTCTTTTTTTATGTTAACTTCATCATTGTGTCTAATCTTCTGTATATTTATTCTGAGTCAACATTCTTTGTTCTTTGAATCTCTGTACACTCATCATTGTTTTAATATTTTTTTAGAAATTAAAGAGAAATGTGACAAAGGTATCTACAAAGCTTAATGGATATGATGGTCTGTTTAGCCTGATAATCCTTGCCAGTTGTCCTAGTCCCCCTTATAGAATTTTCTTTCTTCCTCTAACTATAATAAATAGAATGGCGGTTAGCTATGTTTTAGAACATGCATGTGATGCATTCTGTGAACCTTGAGATTATTTCAAGATTCTACTAGCTGAAAAATCTCCTATTTAAAAGGTTCTGCCCATTGGAAAGATATCAACAGTACTTATCTTTCAGTCTAGAATAAACTTTTAACGTATGTCCATTGCATCTTCTGAAGTATTCTGTACAGAGCTTCCAGGACTGTTTTCTACTTCCACTACATCGAGGATTTTTTACACTCCATAAAAGATTTACTTGCAGCTGTCCTCTTCAGGACCTGACTTACCATCTCCAGATGACCCGTGACTGATAAATTACTTATGAATCCTGCTAGCTGTCATGACTTATTAGTTTCCAAAGGCCCTTTTAGTCTCTTACCAAACACTTTCATGAAGACCCTGTTGTAGAACACTAAAAATAACCTATTGAAAATGCAGCTTTTGAGCTCCTTGCCACTTCATTTCTTAAATAAAAAGACTGCCTCTGAATTTCTGAAACACCCATATATTTACATGCTGCATATGTTACTGTATTACTTCAGCAAGACTTGAACAATGGATGGGAGAAAACAAGCTTTTTAGGAATTTCCTAAAATTTAGCTGGGGTCTTAACAGTCAATAGGAGATGTGAGGCAAGATCCATTTACTGTAGAGACAGTAAAGCAAAGTAGAGATAAATATACTCTGCTGAGTAAGATAGGTTCTCATAGTTTCTCAAGTTTCTCAAGGGTCCTGCTTCATCCCTGCTGCTTTTGCAAATGGCCAATTGAGTCATTAGCTTTCAACATTTCAGTGTCTTACAAATGTCCACCCGGACAAGACATGATGCTGTACCTACATTTCCCACATTCAGGCCATGCATTGTAGGCATAGTCTAAGATATTAGAGACACCCACACGGGACTGGCCAATAGGACACAGGATTTACAAGAGACCCATGCTTTTTTGGAACCGTAATGAGATGACAGGCTGAAATATTGTAAGGTATTTTGTGTGATTCTACTATTTTATATTTAAACAAGTCAAACACTAGTAGTTTCTTCTTTAAGCAATATTAACATAAAATCAGTAAAGTTCAAATATCTTCAGAGAGGTTTCATCAGAAGACACATACAATCTATTACTTTCTTGATTAAATTATTGTTTTAACATGTCAAATGCTATGACACTTCCTAAGAGGTCTTCACAACAACTGAAAAACAGCAACATAGGCCATCTTCAGATGAAAGAGCAGCTTGGATCACTCTCCTCTAATCTGACAATTCTTGACAATATCCACTATGAAGTCTCACAAAGGCCAAATATTCTTCTCTCCTGGAAAGCACTGGTGAGCACATGGGTCTGTTGAAGCTTCCCAAGACCAAGGATAAAGACTAGAAAGTGTGGGTAGGACTGATATTATTTTAAACATTTACGTGTATTTATGACAACTTTAAGTCTTGATTTTTGGAAAGTGGACTCAGTTATAATGGGAAACTTAATCTGAGGAATTGGGTAGCAGTCTACAAACTTTCTTAGAAGAATCACAGTCTGCTGAAGAATCTCTGTGCTGTCCCCAGCAGCTATACTCCTCTAAGAACCTTAGGTCTCTTTGTGATGATAAATCTGATAAATTTATGCTATGCTTGAACTTTGGTGTGCAAACACTACAAAAATAAAAAATCAGGATCTTACATTTTTCTGGAGTACCAAGGAAAAGAAAAATTAGAGCAGTTTAAATTTTATCAAAACTTTTAACAATTTTTGTTGCATTCTTATTTATTGACAAGATATTATATGCAGAAGTAGCTATAGCTGAAGCAAAGGTCATTATAGCCCACATGATGTTAACTTAGAAGCTGTGCTGGGTGTATCACTCAGTACCAATCCCATATGAGCTAGACAAAATATCTAGCTAAACATTTTCATTAGGGGCAATATTTGAATATCTACCTTTTTTAAAACCATTTAGAGTCAGATAAATGCTATGTAAAGACTGAACTCAGGTAGGTTCAAGATGCACAGACAATGAGATATTCAGCTTTGAATATTCTTAAGGCATGAGATTCTAAGTATAGAAACCTATATTCTTCTAAGTGCTGTGGGTTTCTCAAGGCCACTGTTCCATCCCATATGAACTTTTAATAGTATTTCCAACATCAAGAAAGTTACCAAAGCAAATATGGGAACTGAAATCTTCCTAGCTCTAATGCTTGTGAACTTCTTCCTATCACTCTTAAAAATGTACTGAAGTTATGAAAATAGATTCTTCTTAATAGGTCAAAATTTTTAATCTTTAATTTTTAATTACTTAATTGCTTAAGTCATTTTAGATCACTGAAGTCTAAATCTGTTTTAATTATGCATTCTAAATCACACCAATGCTGGTTTTCATTAACAAATGAAACACTGAAATAATTTTTTAGTAATATTTTTTAGTAGTTTCAGTTTCACTGAAAATCAAATATTTTTTAGTATTTATCTTTATTAAAAATAAAGTTAAGTTCAAAATAATTTTTTTACAAATCAGGTTTAGAAGGTTTATCCAGGAAAATTAAATTACTTAAAACTGAGACAATGATAATGAGTTGTAATTATGAAATCACTAAGCTACCTGAGAATTTTCCATTGTTCCATCTCTATGGTATTATTGCTGAAGAATTATATTAATAGCATGTCAAAACAAACCATTGTTCCTTAATCATATTTCCTCAATAGCTCATGAAAAACAAAATCTTCCCAATATTTTTCTTGAGCAATTGTTGTTTCTATTTGTTATTTACTAATGTCACTTATAATTTGATTAAAAACTAACATCACAAAAAAAAAAAAAAAAAAAAAAAAAAACACCATTTCCTTTAACTCTAGAGAAGAGGAAACTGGGGGGAGGCCTCATCACAGCCTACAACTTTGTCCCAAGAGCAGGCACTATTCTCTTCCCTGTGGTGAACAGTGTCAGGAGCTGTGGGAAGAGCATAAATCTGTATCAAGGGAAGTTTAGACTGGATGTTATTCTAGTTTGAAAGCAAAACCAGTGAGAGGCCCCAAGTCAGAAATACAATTTATTAGGAAAAGGGAAAAAGAAAACAAAATACATGCAGTAATACAAAATAAAAACCCTTGGTAAAGTCAGAATATAGCCTGACACCCTGTTGGTCAGGGTGTTGGTAGCCACCCACATTGGAATAGCTGCAGTCCTCCTGGAGTGGCAGGTGTGGTTCTGTTGGAGCAGTGATCCTGTAGAAGGGTGTATTCTTCCTCTGAAGATCCAGTGGGAAAACCTGGATCTTCAGAGAAACCTGGAGTATCTCTTGGCAATCCAGGAGAAAAGGCTGAGTCTGGTGTCCCAGAAACTCAGATTATATCCAGTTAGGAATGCTTGGCTCCTCCTTCTGGGCAAAGCATCTCACAATGGGAGCTGTAATTTTTATCTGTCATGAAGGACATTCACCAACCCATTAACAGCAGATGTCTCCCTGGAGGGAGAATTGGTTTGTGGAAGAGATGAAGAAAATTGCCCAATTAACAGAAGACAACTGTATGTTTTTAATTCTCATGAGTAATATCTTCCATGAAAATATATCTGCTTTTCATCTTCCTCAGCCACCGGATCTCACTCCAACTATCACAGAGAAACATCTGCCCTCCTAAAGCTAGTTAGGTTTGTATTAAGATTGAGACATGTACTACAATCATTAAAGGGTTAATAGGACAGAAAATATATAGAAAATGTATCAATAACTGAACCTTGCAGAAATAAAGTCAATACATTCCTCACAGTCACGGCCATTTGAAATTTTTTGCAGCCCTCAATAATAAATGCAATGCATGTCTATAGGATATTTACAACAGCTATTAATACTAAATCTAATTATAAAAGGGGAATTTTATTAAAAACATATCTGAAAGGCAAAACTTGCAGTTATGAAATTAAAGAGGAAAATATTTCTCAGTGTTTGAAGTGTTTTCTTCAACTATATACTTTCTTGAGGATGCTAAAATTGCATCTGCATCTGGACAATGCATTCTCTTAAGCTTCATTACCTTTTAAGTTCAACAAAGACTGTAAATTAACATCAGTAAATAGTCATGGCCTATTCATTTTCTTCTCATTCTGCTTAAATGCCATAAATAATATCATAATATGCAGTGCATTACAATCACATGCTAATTAAAAATAGATGGTCCTGTGGGGAACAAACCGTAAATTGTATTTCATTAAAACAAATATATAGGGAAAATGGTTAGAAATAAAATTCAACAGAGCTCAGCTCTAACATCTATCAATAATGTATTATAAAAAGTTGTCCTCCTGTCAATACAAGGATCCTTGAATTAGTTACTAAAGGCAGTCATCCAATAAACTCTGTCCTGTGATAACTTTCTAGGGATTTCCTCTTGCTAATTACTGCAAAGTATTTTGTTAAGTTACAAATTACTGTAATTTGTTCCATGACAAAGAACTCATTTTTATGAGTCAGGATGGGCCCAAAGGTCTCTTTGTGTATTCCTTTTGCAGGAATTTACTAGAAAATATAAGACTCTGAATAACAGAAGTAAAAATAACTCTGTTTCTAATTTTTTATATAACATGAATTTTCAGAATACAAATTGAAACTGTACATTTAATGGTAGTGGATTTCAAGTTAAAAAGTGCAGTCATTTCAGGAAAAGTTCTTCCTACCATAAGACTATTTCTGTGTTTCTAAATGAGTTTTAATTATATTTTGGATTAATCATAAAATTGGTGTTGAAAGAAGTGAACACTTTCCTTCCTTCTTAGCACATTAAAAAATAGTCATTATTATTGGTGAATTCTTCATTGCTTTAATTATACCACATGAGGTAGTTGAATAAGCCATGAGAAACACATGAAGTATTCCACCCATAGCAGATCCAGTAGGGTGGGGTTTTGGTTTTTTTTTTGTTTATTTGGGTTTTTTTTTTCCCTTTCCACCAAATCGGAGAATCAGTTATTTGCACATCATTAATCCCCACCATCATCTCTATCTCATGATGTTGGATTTACAGTAGACCTGTATTAGATTTGATTTCTCAAAGAATGGATTAGAACAGACCTCTTTCTAAGGATTAGGCTTGGCTTTCACAACAATTTCATAGAGAAATGTATTACACTTGCCCTACAAATTGTTTTTGCTTCAGATAATCAAGTGGCCTTCTTTATCCACATCACGTGGTTGACTTAAAGCTGTAAGAATTGAGAGACCCAATGTCCACCTTTTACTCAGGAAAAATATGCCCCACAATTACAATCCTGTGTATGGTAGCCACAGCTAAACAGACAATAGACTCGGTTTCTATGAATGGGATACTTTAAACCCTACAAAAGAGGCATGTGCCATCAAATAGCATCCTTATTTTGTCCTAGAATTTGTTTCTGAAGAAATGATAGGTGTGTTTCTAACAAAGAAAAAGAGAAGGAAAAAATAAAAGCTACAGCATAGCCTTGATGAAAAGCTCAGAGAAAGAAAACTTCAAAATAAATGCTGGCTAGGAGATCATAGCTTATGTTGTTTGATTTACCTCTTTTCAAGAAAAAAACCACTTTGTATAGGCTTTCACAATACATGGTTTTCATCAACTGTTATGTATGCAATAATTTTCTCTTAAAAATGGGATGTAAAGCTAGTAGTTATGCCTACTTAGCTTAAAAAGTGTACACAGGTACTTTCTGTTCTCTGCTATTTAGATATTAATTTTATTTTCTGCAGTGTTTGCACTATAAGGACATTACAATTTAATTCTAGTATTTGTATCTCTACAGCCAAAGAAGTTAAATTTTCTCTTTTCAAAAGGGAAAGAAAATGCTTATTACAAACTGATAATGAAATCTAAATTTAAAATTCCTTTTTTTTAATTTCAAGTTTTAATTAAAGAACACATTATTTTCAAATGAAAATAAATTATGTATAAACTTGATTGCAATGGATATTCTTCAGTCAGGTTTCCAAAATGTCAGATATCCAATGATAAACTCCAAGAAATGGGGTCATGGAGCTGTGGAGCATTTCAAGATCAAAGATAGAATTATTTTTAATAATATGTTGGTTTTAATTTCATTTTTGTCTTAATCATAATTCCAGATGGCATGACAAGTAACAAGAAGAAAAATAACCATTTTGCATAAGCTGACTGCCAAAAAGTGTATATTCTTCTAGGTTACAGCAGGGACTATTCTTAGCAGAAATGGAATTTAAGAATTCACAGGAAGTGAAAAGGCATTAATTTCCTTTGTAAATATATTAGTATTTAGTACTGGCTAACCTCAGAAGAGAGGTTTTCAAAGGCACAAACTGTCAGTGAGAAGCCCAAATCCCTTTCTTTGGAAGTCAGCTTCGGTTAGGCACCAAGCTGGTATTTATGCCTTTGAAAACCTTCCCCAGGTGCCAGATTGTGTAAGTTACTGAGCACCAACCAACAGGAGATGGGGCTGCTCAGGACTTCAAGGGATCAAGCACTCATTGTGTAGTACAGTATTCAACTCACATCAAAAGGAGCTCAGTTGCTGCTTAATTGGTATTGTTGCTATTGTTGCTTTAAGACAATGCTTTATTTTGGGAACATTGTATTTTGTCTTTGTACATGTTAGGTCTTATAACCTCACTTGGAGTTTTAGTCCCTGCACTTGCTGTGGTTTGACATGTCTTAACACGATGAAAGGTGTTTATTTTGTTAGCTAAAGTGGCTATATCTTCTGTTTCTTTTAGCTTTTTCTCATACATGTATATGAAAAATAGGACACAGAAGATTAAAAAATAAAACTATGCTGGCAGTTTTCTATTCAGAAGCTACTTCAGCATTATGTCAATAATGAAACTAATGTACAGTGTCAAGAGCTGTCACTCTCAAAAGGCAGAGTGTGCCTGATGTAGACAGCAGGGAATAATGGCACTTCAAAAACTGACAAAGAAAAAAACTACATTCATTATGTATATGCACTGATAAATATAAATTTGACTGGAAAAGAGAATTGGTTTTAAAAATGTAATGTTGCATCTTGTATGATATCCAGCTGGTAACTTAGGTCTTGTTTCAACAGAAAAAAGACTCCTGTGCTGAATTTTGAGCTTTTACTGAGTCCAGTCTTATTTGGCAAACCATATGCTTAAAAGTGAGTGGATTTGTAAGTATAAAGACGAAGGTACTAATTTGTAACTGCAGAAAAAGAAACAATGTGCAGAATCCTTTTCCAGAAGCCATATCAGAAGATATCACTCTCTAAGCTAATTTGTGCATTTCTAAGTATGTGAATTTGTCCCAGAGTCTAAGTCTTGGGGTTTCAGTATTTTGGGATGATGTCCTTCATCCTGATATTCCATGCTTTTCAAAATGTTTTAATGTCTGAAAATAAGAATTCCTGTTTTCCTTGTCCTTTTTGCTATGAATTCTTCAGCCCTATGAAGGCAACATACTATAGCATTTCCTTTCTCAGACCAGAACTATTTATGGAGTTGCCTGCTTGCCCATCATCCCCTGCTAAAAGCATCTGCATTATAAGGTTTCTTTCTTCATTTTTTTCATCACTGAAAAAAACAAAGAAAGAATTTTACAAGTCATGAACTTGTCCAGATTGGTGGGTGCTATCAGTGAGCGTAAACCAATTCTGTACAGTCAGGTGCCTATGTAGTCAGTATCAAGCATTTTCTCATCTTTTGTATAGAGTATGTCAAGACTTAACGCTCGGTTGCTTTAGGAAAAATCAAATAATATGTTCTTCCCTTCCCTAACCCCTGCTTGAGGAGAGGAGAAATTACGAGGTTTAGAAATAAGCATAGAGAATTTATTGCATTTGTTCCCAAAATATTGTCTCTTGTCCAAGTGGACCTCTGTTTACAATATCCCACTCAGATCTCACTTACTTTGTTGCATGTTTTGAAGGTCCATTACCAAATATTTCCGGGTTCACAGTTGAAATAAATTATGACTGTCTCATCAATATGTCAAATACAACCCTGAACACCATCAACCTAAATATGCTTCAATCAGAAATGAGGAATTATCATTCCAGGGGATCTAATTTTGAATACATTGCAGTTGCTTTGGTGGCAACTGACTCCTGCATGATCACGAAATATTACAATTCTCAGAGAAAACTAATGACAAAAACAGTAGGAAAGAGGAAAAGAGATACTGAAAAAAAAAAACTAAAAGCACTGTCTTTTGTTGTGTAGTTGTTAAAACTTCACATATCCCCTATTTAACAATAACGTGTGTCCATCATTCTAGGATTCTGTATCATTTTTTGCGATGTGCAACAGTGAACAGTAGCACACAGAACCATGAAAATCACACAAAAGCAATTTGAATTGGTGTAAGACTTCCCTGTCTCCTCCTTGTTCATTTAAGTATTTTACTTCCATTTTGACAATGAAAAGTGGCACAAATCATATGGTTAGAATTTGAATTTATTAGCACCATTTCACAATTTCATAACTGAATATAGAACACACTTTCATGATTCCAGCTATGTTCTGTTAAAAGTATTAAACTGCATCCTCCCTTACACATTGCTGAAAAAGACATCTCCATCATGACCATAACGTTCACTTACTATTTCTGATGCTATAAGTAGTACTGTAAAGATGGAGTTGCATTAAAGTCACAGAAAGCCATAAAATGAAGCACTTTATAAAATTTGTAGTTTCTAAGAATGTTAAATCTTCCTAAACTGAGTGTGCTGTGAGAACTCTGAAATGAAAAAAAATCTTGATTGCAAACTTATAAAGGGCATACCTGCAAAAGTAATCTTCCACTTTAACCCCTGCCATAAAATAATGATAGCTTTGATTTCTCTATGCAAATTTAAAATGTAGAGGGGGACAAAATGTCAGAATTAAATGAAGTTACTAACTTAATGTTTATAAAAAGGCTTTACTTAGAGCAGCAAGACTCAAGTAATCTATTTTTTCAAAGCTCTGTAAAGAAGGATTACCAACATATGCAAAAGAATAGTTGATACTGATGATGTATGCAAAATGTTAAATCTCATATTCATTTATTTAAAAAATTTTAGTATTTGGGCAAAAATAAGCCTTGCTTTTATACAATAACTGTTCAAAATCAATTTATCTCACCAATAATAGCTCACATATATAAATATTGAGAGCTTCAGGATATATTAATTTTAAAAAATAGTATTTTGGATTTTTTTCAATTTACTTATTGATTGAAAATTCTACATCAGGTGAAATTTGTACTTGCATGCAAAAAAAAAAAAAATATGTGTAAAATTTTTAAAAAAATAAATAAAATTTCCTAATGGGAGCACTAGTTTAACTGAAGCAAAAATATTCTATCATTTAAAGCCTATTTCAGTGTTTCTAAAAAAAAATTTATCTGAAAGTGTCTGGTATTTAATTTTGCTTTCAATTAAAAAGCATTGTTCCTGTTTTGCCATTAGAACACTTCTTATTGTTTTTGTTATAATATTTTATTATTATAATTAATGTAATTGATTTTTATTATTCATTCTATTAAAGTAACAAAAAATTATAAAAAATCAGTGAGTTCAGTAATTCTGAATTCCTGTTCAAAAGAAGATGTGCACTTTTTCTTGCAATTTTAGCTAAAAGCCAAATTTTAAGAGTTAAAATATCCAATGGAATGGAAATTCTGTCTTCATTTCTGTAGACACATTTATTTACCCAAATTACTACTATTTGGAATATTTTAGATGTTATAAGTGTTAGTCCAGTTTTGTTTCCCCATGCAACATTCTGGGACTTTTACAGAAGGCATTCCTCTTTCCCAGCAGACAGGAATGCCCAGGACAGGAAGTTCAGCTGGATCTGCCCCCACCCAGCCCTGCCAGGGGCATTGTATGAAGACCCTCTCTATGGCCTGAGAAAATGCCTGCAGTCTGTTGTACTTAGAAGCCACAGGTATGGATGGGTAGGAGTGCAGATTTGTGGACTTGTTAATTAATAACTGTCTTGACTGACTACTTTACACAAATATATGCTATTTCTTCCTTCTTTCAAAAGTGGTACTCCCTCCAAGTGACATTTCCTCTTTTTCATTTATTTAAAATGTTCGTAACCAGGTAATTTGTTAAAACACACCTTTGTCTTGCTGCTCACAAAAAATCTTGGCAGTAACTAGACAGCTGTGCCCACTGTTTATCACCACTGCTGCTTGTAATTTTCTAATTATTACCTTATGTTCCTCTCATCTGCTGCTGCCTTGTCCTCTGAAAGCACTATCATGACATCTTTTTGTAACAAAGTAAATTTGCTTACACAGACACACATGCACATTATTGTACTATGAATAGTTAATGCTGAAAACAAAGGTGTAAAGAAAAAAATAATAATAAAGGGAGAAACTTGTTGAGTGCTTTCTGCATTTCTCTAGGATTTTTCTGTCATGTAACAGACCTAGCTGAGGTATGGTAGCAGTAAACTTTGCTAAATCAAGATGTGGAGGAAGCTCCCTAGAATCCTAGAGAAGTGTGCAGTACTCTTACGTGGTATCTGTGCTAAGAATACTCTCTTCTGGCTGAGTTTATGAATAGAGTAATACTTCTCTTTTTCCACAGCAGAGCATGGAAGCCTAACAGGTCAGGTCAAGTAGAGCTTCTCCTAGAGTCGATCTCCTACAAAGTGGTTGGGTTACAGAACACCCAGCATGGTTTAACCCCAGCTGGAAACTAAGCTCCACCCAGGCATTCACTCACTGCCCCACACCACAGCAGAGGAGAGAATCAGAACAGTAAAAGTGAGAAAACTGCATGGAGATAAGGACAGTTTAATAGGGAAAGCAAAAGGTGTACACAGAGGCAAAGCAAAACAATTCATTCATCACTTCCCATCCTCAGGCAGCTCTTCAGCCATCCCTAGGAAAGCCAGGCTCCATCCTGTGTAATGGTGACTTGGAAAACATCATAATTCCAGCTATCTCCCCTTCCTTCTTCTTCCCACAGCTCTGCATGCTGAGTGTGATTCCATATGGTATGGAGTGTCTCCTGGGTCAGATGAGGTCAGTTGTCCCAGCTGTTCTGCTTCCCAGCTCCTTGTGCACCCTCTGCTTCCTCACTGGTGGGCTGGGCTGAGACACAGAAAAGGCCCTGACTCTGTGTAAGCTCTACTCATTGTTAGCAAAAACATTCCTGTGCTATCAAACCTGTTTTCAGCACAAATCAGAAACATGGCCCCATACTAGTTAATACAGGAAAAAATTAACACTGTCCCAGCCAAAAACAGCACAGTGTGCAATCTAGGAATTCCTTTATTCAAGTTATGCACATAAAGAAACTATCTACCAAAGTTTCCCAAATAAATGTGTTCTTAAGAGTGTGGCTTGAAAAACTTGAAGCATTGACTTTCACTGTTGTCTGGGATATTTTATTTTTTCTTACAAGGTGCAAATGGTTGGCAGCTCACTAAAAGCTGGATTGTACCAAAAAAAAAAAAAAGTGTCAAATAGCTAAAAAGTTTCTGTAGCTTTTGGTCAAACAAGCTGTTCTATTCTACCATTAAAATGAATGCTGTCAAATACTGAATAGCGTTTTGACAACAGTGTAATTTTCTTTCATCTTCTCTGATCATTTTGATGCCCAGATACATTTTGTTAAGACTTTTTTCTTTCTGTCTGTAAAAATCATACTATAATCTCCAAAGTATTTTCTAACACAGAATTGTTTTGAAAAATATCTTCCATTAGAAAAATAAATCCAGTCATCTACCTAATAAGTAAAGAGAGCAGAAGAATACTAAAGGGAAAACATATTTATGATGCTTAACTTTCATACTGGTTTATTTGTTTGAGTATTTTTATCATCACCACAAGCAAAACTGAATTAAATAAATGTTACAGAACTGATGAAGTGTATCAAATTCAGTCAGCAGAATAATTGTTAAAGAGCTTTGAAAACTGAGATGTTCTGATAGAGAGAAATATACAAAATTTCATTATTTGCATTGTATTAAAACACTTTGAATAAAATTTGACATAAAGGGTTTTCAAGTCATTGAAAGTAAAATGCCTAAACTAAATTGATATCTCCTATTCTCTTCTTAGATTCCCATTTTAGTTTATTTCCCTGTCTTTCCGCATGGAGATAAATAAATGATCCAACACTGTGAACATGGCTTACGTAAACCAAAAATTTCCAAATTATGATGATATACTTGCAACTTTTAAAAAATCATGATCTGCTTAAAAAAATTATCCTTTTATTATGCACTGCTTTTGTTATTGACAATGTAATTTTTCTGTGAACTTTGAAATAAACATAAAGTTTTTCTTAGTCTCATACCAAGATATTATCAGAAACTTATATTATGAGATATCCTGTATCTGTCATGTAATCTTAAAAAATTTATAGATAAGATTCAAATTTTATTGTTTGGGTTTTTTTCCTCAAAAAACATTTTTAAAAAATCAAAGTAAATTTGAAAGAAATGTCTTTAACTTGAAAATATTTCTGTTGACATTAATATTTTGCTTTTGGTGTTTTATGAAAAGGAAAGTCAAATGTTCAGGGTTTTTTCTAATTTCTCTCTCACACTGAACTTTATATTTATTGCCACGATTTAACCCCAGCCACCACACAGGCCCTCACTTACTCCGCCACCAGCAGAATCAGGGTTAGAACTGGAGGGGCAAAAGCTGGAAAACCCATGCATTGAGATAAAGACAGTTTAAGAGGGAAAAGTCATGCACATAAGTAAAGCAAAACAAGGAATTAATTCACGGCTTTCCATGGACAGGCAGGTGTTCAGCCATCTCCAGGAGAGCAGGGCGCTATCACGTGCAACAGTGACTTGAGGAGACAAACTCAATCACTCCAAACATTATGCTTTGCCCTTTGCTCCTTCTTCCCACACTTTATGTACTGACCATCATGCCATGTGGTCTGGAATATCCCTTTGGTCAGTTTGGGTCACCAGTCCCAGCTGTGTCTCCTCCCAACCTGCCATGCACCCCCAATGTCCTTCCAGCATGGCTACATGGAAAGCAGGAAAAGCCTTGCCTCTTTGTAAGCCCTGCTCAGCAGCAGCAAAAACATCTCTATATTAGCAACCCTGTGTTCATCACAAATCAAAACCACAGCCCCATACCAGGCACTGTGAAGAAAATTAACTCTACCCCAGCCAAAACCAGCAGATTTATTTTTCTAGCTGCCAATTTCAATCTAAATTAACAAATAATTTTGGTTGAACAAATCTGCTTGATAAATGAGTTATCCAGGAAATGAACAAAAAAATTTTCTACCTCTGTTATATTTTCCACATGTGCATCATGTACCTTTCTTTCAGAACCTGCATATGTCAAATGCATTTTCCTTACGAACAAATTATTCAGAGTTCCACCACCTTTATAAAATACACATTTCTCTCAATCATCTCTTCTGCCTCTCACATATTGAGTGAGAAGCATGCACACCTGCACTCAGACACAAAGTGAGACCTTTCTTTCATTCTTTGAGAACTTGTCACCAAATTGATTTTATCAAGGTACTTGATAATAACTTTCAAGCTATGATATATAACTCAGTGTGTTGGAACTGAAGCAGAATGCTGACAACCATCTATCTACCTTTGATTTCCAGAAGCTCTGTCAGAAAAGAAACTACTACAGAAGATAAACACATAAACTCAAATCTCTTTCATCATTCCTGTACTGAAAGTTGAAACAAAAGAACTTTTACTTCTAGACCAGGTATTTAGAAGTATTGCCTCCATGCAGAGACCAAATGATCACATTTACTGAGCCAGCTGCAGCCTTTTGAGAAAATTCTGAGCCAACATTGAAACAGACCAAACAGCTCTGCAGCATCATGTGGAAAATAGAAGAAAAGAACATTGCAAAGTACTGTACAATGTGTTCTTGTGCTTCTAATATCCAGCTGTTGCCTAAGCCTCAAGCTTTCTACACTGCATTTCTGTCTCAGACCAATTAATAAATGCTTTTGGTTGAGATGTTGAGATTACTGTACTGTACAAGGTTCTAGAGTAATAAACACTGATTTTCTGTTCTTCAGCTCTTAGGCTTACCACAAGCCTGCCTCTCTTCCCCCCTATCCCATCCTCAAAGAATGTTTGAGAGCTCCAAAAGTGGAGATTTTTCCTTCTTATACTTTCCATCCTTTCTTACCAAGAGAGCTGGAAACCTACAGCACCCTGAAAACATATGATGTAAACTTTACATCATGCACTATTCAGCACTTGGCTACTTGTCAGGCAGTAGTAGCCAACTGTTCACATCACTTTGCATCTTTCAGTATTTTTGAGGCACAGGACAGGGTAATGGCTTCATTCCAACCATCCAGGTTTTACACTCCTCCCCTTTAGTACTGCTGCAGTTCTGTTTTGCATTAATCACATGAGGGTTAATTGTAATTGTGAATTAAAAATGCTTGCAATGAAAATAAATCCAGGCAGGAGCAAAAGCTGTGTTCATTTTCATGAAGGTAAGAATGCAATAGGGATAAGAAAGAATTTCCTGGGGATTTACTTGGAAAAAGACTGTCAGTGCTTCACATGAAAGTTGTGTGTTTTAAAACTTAAGTGGAATTAAATACTCTTTTTTAAAGTACTCTTAGGGAGTGGCACAAAGATCCATAATAAATGATCTAGTTGAACTGAATTCCACTTCAACTTAATCAGTTCATTTTGAGCTTTTGCTGAAGGGACTGACTTTATTGTTGTCTACAAATGAGCCTTCTCTGTATATCTTCCTGCCTGAGGGACTTCTTCACCACCACTGCATAGTGACTGCACTGCAATCTGAGAAATTACTGCAAAGAAACTGTGGGAAAGTAAAGACAAAAAGAGAGGGAATGGCAAGGGAAAAAAAATCTTATAAGTAACAGGATTTCATGCCCCAGACACAGTAGGTCTGGAAAGGAAAGTAAGTTCCTTAGTAGTTTCAGGAGTTAGTTCCTTCTAAGTAGTTTCAGGACTTAGATCTCAAACCCTTGAGTGTTTAACTTCCTTTTCTTCTACAGATGTTCCACCCAACTTTTAGTCACAACATTTGTGCATGATTGGCAAGTATCTAGATTTCATGCAGAAAAGAGCATGAAAACAGTCAAACCAAAGATCTTTCCATTCAGTGTCCTGTCTTCAAGACTTTGTAATATTCTGGCACTCAATGCAAATCTTTTTTTATAGACTGTTTTCCCATTAATTACTCTTTATGAACCTGTGTAAATTCTTAGCATCCACAGCAGAATATAGCCAGGACATCTGCAGCCTGTTAATGCATTGCCTGAAGATCTACTAATTTGTTGTTTTTGTTGTTGGTTGCTTGGTGGTTTTAAGTGTGATGAATCTTTTTTCCCTTTTGCCTCAACAAATGCCCATTAATTCCTGTATTAACAGTGATAGGGATCAAGAAAGACTTCTCTTCCCTCTCCATGCCATTCCTCATTCTCAAAATACACTTTAATATGTCAAAGCATCCACAGAAATGTGCATTTCTAAATGGTAGTTTGGAAACACAGCTGTGAATTTTATATATGATGAATGTATGGACAAATATGATCACAGCATTAGTGGCCATTCCTAAAAACCTGGGCTTCAGAAGCAAACAGAAAGCAGATTGCAAACTGTTTTCTCATTAGTATATGCTACCATTAAAGCTTAATACATTGGTGTTAATCTCAAGTCACAAAGAAGCAAGGACTCAACATATGTTGCTACAATACTGCAATAAATATCAAATCCCCAGGGCTGAATTTATTGCATTTACAGATATGGTTTAAAAATATACAGAAGTTTATTTGTCTTATTTTGAAAAGTGGAGACAGGCCGTATGCAGTGCTATAATTCCCTGTATGACAGCTTTGTATAAGTTGATTCAGTTTGATTGATGAAAATTGATTTATTTTCCATGTTTTTTCAGAGAATTAGTTTCATAAAACTGATGCTCTCTGTTCAGTCCAGAAACACACCACTTATTGGGAGGAATTAGCTCCTTATTTCCCAAAGGAAAACACCTGCAGATAACATGATCTCAAAGCTTTTTGAAGAAAATAACAGAGTGCAGGTCAAGCAGCCCACCACTTCCTCTTCCCCAGAACTCCATGTGTTCAAGATCTCAAGGACTCACTGACAGTAATCATCAGTGAACAATGCAATACCATTTGAAAAATATCAAGGAAAATGTCTGGACAAAAGTGACAAAAATGTAAGATAAATAGCGTGGTTTTTTCTTATTTCATATCAAGAAGGATGTTTTGGGAATGAAGCTGACTGTACAGGAACATGTTTTGTAATATGTCACATCAAAAACAGTAAAATGTCAGGAAGAACGAAGAACTGCCAGAAAGCAGGGAAGTCCTATGTGCCAACTCCTGCTCCTAGAGCTGACACTTTTTCAAGTGATACACCAGATTAAAGGGAATAGAATGAATCTTGGGAGCAGATGCTAGAACCTAAATCCCCTGCTGTCAGCCGAGCATCATGATTTTTAGCTTATTCCATCAGACTCTTTCTTCTATTAAGGTCTCCTGCATAATTTAAATTTTTCATTATTTCTGCTGGAGAAGTAAAGAGCATTTTTTTCATCCATTTTGATTTTTACTTCTGTCCCCAGCCTTTCTCCAAAAGATCACATTCATACTTGTTCCCATACAGTCTACAAGGTAGCCTGGTCATAAATGGGAGGTATGCTCTTGAACCTTGTCCAATCAATCAGAATATTAAACCTCAGTGTCCTGGCTTCTGAGAAGTGGTTTTAACTGCATTATTCTAGTAATAAAGCATAAATAAACTAACTTTTGCCACCTCAGCTGGTTACATTTGTAAGAAAGTAAATATTTTCTTTGTTTTACTCATGCTCTGAGCATGCTTATAATATCAGAATCTCTTAAAGGTTTTGCTCTGTTCTGTTGAGGAGTTTTAGTCCAATTTCAGCAGCATGGCCACATGCTAACTGGGACTGTCTGGGCTTGCAAAGTTCAAAAAGATAGGTCCTGAAAATGTTTGTGTTGAAAGCAACCAGGCAACCTGAAGAAGTTCAAGGGAAGGGTAAACGTGAGTTTTCTGTAAAATTAGGTTTCTGGGAAGGTTTCTGATTTATGTCTTTTATGTTCAGAGTCATAACACTTAATGAAGTTCTGGTTTAATTTTCAAGGCTAAAAGGGGAACAAGTAAAGAGATGCCAGATTCTTGTTACTCTTCTGCACAAGGCAGAATACACGCTTAGAGGCAATAATCTCTTCTTTGCAATGACACTGAGCACTTATGATGTATGTGAACTTACCTGCCTGAGACCTTAGAGAGAAAAAAAAAATTACACTTTGAGTCCATAGTTATGAGATGCATATAAATTAAATTACTCCTGTTATTTGTTAAGAAAGAGTGATGCCATTTCTACTAGTATGCATGACATTTTGTATTATTTTTTTTTTTGTGTGAGGCAGCAGTATCCCTCAAGAACCAGATAGTATTTGTTTGCCTGTCTGCACTGTATAATACTGAACATGAAACGCTTTTCAGCATTCTTTTATGCCCAATATATTCATATAACCTATGCATATGACTGCAGAGCCAATCTTATGAGTCTTCCTAATACAGAGCAAAAACCCCTGTAAAAACTCATCTGGAATAAGAACTAAAATGCAGGCCTATTTTCCTAGCTTTTGGGAGAACTTTTTTGCATGATGCTTCACTTCTCCTGTCTTACTTCAATTATACAAAAAATTAAGGCACAAGGACAAAGCTGGGTCCTTTGCAAGTTAGAGCAAAGGGATTCTCACACTCAGAGCTATCCAAAGGGAGGTCCCAAACAGTCAGCAAGTTTGCAATGTCCATTCTTGTCCCAGTGGACAGGGGAGTGGCTGCAGGCGTGCAGGGCTGAAGGCAGCAGGAGGCAGCCGCAGAGAAACCGCACACAGGAAGGAGCCCGCCGCTGAAGTGCCTTGCTTGGACAAAGCCACTGCACAAGAGCTAATGAGAAACATGTTTAGAGATGTCATTCAGAATGCTCAAACCACAGCCACAAACCTCTGTTTTTCAGGATATTCAGATGCTGTTATATTCTTCCCCATCCTCTAAGGTGTATTTCAATGTGAAGCTCTGAATGTTAATATGGTCGTGTTCTAAGGGTGCCTGTGTTTGCAGGATTTGTGTTATGGTCAATTATAGGGACTCAAAATAAGGCATTTACTTCCTAGCTATTAAAATTATTATTAATTACAAAATATGTTGTTGAACTGTGATTGATAATCAGTAAAAATAAACTCTGTTGCATAGTTAATAACAATCTATTGAGATAAAATTGAATTTTTCATCTCCCCAATGCCTTCTAACTTTCTGTCTACTGAATGAATATATATAAATGCATTTTAATTTAGCTAGCCTTTAAAAATCATGCTCAAAACCATTGCCAGACAGGAGCAAAACTGCTAGCATGGTGTAGTAATTTTTGCAAATCTGTTTTACCAAATCTAATAATGCATGTGTCTGCTGATATTGAAGATTGAGAGCTACAATACCTTTACCGTCTGTTTTTGAGTAATTAGGCAAGTATTCATCCAAGAAAACCTACGTATGTGTTCTCTGCAACACATATTTCCACAGATGCTGTGGAAAACTCACAATACTAAGTCTCACAAGTCCAAACAGTTTTATCATTCAAAAATTAATTGAGCCATAAACAGAAAGTGGGGGAAAAAAATCATGGCGTACTTTTAGTAAGCAGAAAATTGGACGCAGTATTTTGGTTCTCCAAACAACATTCTGCTTTTAAGGCTTTGTGTCTGACTACCACATTTGCAATAAAGGGACCTGCTGTTAAAAGATACTGGGTTGCATTTTAAAATGCCCTGGTAAATGCTCACCAGATTCCCTTTGGACAGAGAGTCATTGACCATCTACATATTCTTCAGAGCTGGATTTTTGTTGTTGTTTTTTGTTTTGTTGGGTTTTTGTGTGTGTGTGTGTGTGTGTTTGGTTTTGTGTTGTTTTGGTTTGGGGTATTTTTTTGTTTTGTTGTTGTTGCTATTATTGTTGCTTTGTTTATTAAATTTTTCTTAGCATCTAGGTAATATACATGTTCTCCAGAAGATATTGTTTAAAAAATTTTTCTACAGAAGCATTATTGAAACAGATATCTTTCTAGCATGCCTATAGGCTATCCTGTTTCATCAACAGAAAGGTTTGTAGCAGAATACCTGTGGATTAGAGACTGGATGAAATTAAATGGATGAACACATCCTTCTTTCATTGTGGAAACAAGTGTAAATAACTGAATTTTGCAGGTCTCCAAAATACAGAAATTAAGTGAGTCACAGTTACATTCAGCTGACATTTTTAAGGGCCATTACAAAGCTGGTTATAAATCCTAGTTTGGATAGACTGTTCAAGACCAGCAGGCCAGGGCTATGAACCCTGAAATCATTGACAACATGAGTGTTCCTCAGACAGTGAGAAGCAGAGCTATAAAGTTGTAGATGGCTATGAAGGGTTTGTTTCTCTATTAATAGCATTATTGTTAATCTAACCTTAGAGAGTTGAATCACAGTCCTTCTTCACACATAGGAGTGATAATAGAATTATTAAAATAGAAAATAGTAAAAAGAAGGAATGGCTATAGAGAAAGAAACAGGAATGCCTATCAGAGTGACAAACTAGGAAAGTATTTTTCTAAACAACTTCTGCTGCTGTACCAGAATAAATGTTACTGACATGCTAAAGTTTAGCTGGAAGCATCAACCTTCAGAAAAAGCCAGAACATTTGAAAAAAGGTGTGCTAGGGTATAAAACACCCCAAACTCAAAAAAAAAAAAAAAAAAAAAAAAAAATTGAAACATACGAGTTCTAGCCAAGATGTTCCAAATGTAGGAAATAAAATATTCTTGATTACCTGAATACTCTAAATATTATAATTTGCAACCATTTTCAGGATGTTTTCTTAACAAAGAAAAAACACCAAATTGGTAAGACTTTATTGAATTTAATAATGTTTTTCATAAGGGAGGAAAACAGAGCAGGAAAGGCAAGCACAGAGTCCAAGCAGCTGTGTCTGTTTACTAGAAACAGCTTTCACTGAAAAACAATAAGATTTGCCATTCATTTGTTTACAGAGCAGTTATTCCAGGACACTCTTCACCTTTTTTAAATTCAAAATAGCTGAAATCTTTTTAGTTTCAGATTTATCCTCTTTTCTGACATTCAGGAATTACCAAGGTAGCACAAAATATCCTTCCTTTGGACTATTCCAGATATGGATAGGATAAAGAAAAAATATATCTGCTATCATACATTCTTTGGGTCCTAAGTCCAACTATGAGCTGTTGAGACATATCCTTTGCTAAATTCTACTTGGAATAAAGAGATGTTTTCCCCTTGTTTTACCTCTGGGTAGCTGCAGGGATCAATGCACTTGATTACAGTTTGTACATTCATATCACGGAACCCATTTTACGTTGTTAATAAGAACAGCCTGACATTAGCTCAAAGAGAAAAGCAATCACTTAAGCTCTTCCCATTTACTTAGTTTGTAAGTGCCAAATGTTATCTCCTGCACAGATATTCATAAGGAATGAGCCAAAAGGGACATGAAATTCTCTGAGTTTTCCTTTGCAAAGTTTTCTTCCGTCTTTTTCTCTGAAAGGCTTGTGAGCTGTAAATTGACCAGGTGACTGCCTCCTGCTTTTTGGTTTTTTTTCTGTTTTCTGTCCTCTTGTGACCCATCCTTGTACATCTTTGAAAGGGGTACTGAAAAACTTCAGCTAAGCCCCACCAACGAGCTGTGACTCCATGGGTGCTTGTATAGATGTAGTCGTACATGAAATGCACTTGTGTGAAATTACACATAGTTATCAAGTAATTAAGACCCTGATAAAGATTAAAGTATGTCAAAGCAGGCAGACAAGATGTTAGCAAGTTTCACAGAGATACTTTCTGACACAAAGGGGCTGGCACTATTTTTGTACTCGTCACTGAAACATGGGCCAGAGGACAGTGAAGTGCACCACATGCTCCTTACTGTGTGCTCAATGCATCCCCATGACTGACCCTAGGGCAGCTGTAATACAACAACCTACACACCCCACAGGCCCTTCCTGCACTTGATGTCAGGCCCCTTTGGGAAGGACCTTGGACAGATTTATCTGCCCTGTGTCATCCATGTCACATTGTCAGAAAGTGTTAGGGGATAAATGGCAAAGCATTCACACAGGCAGGAAAGGACATTCCTCACTGCCCAAAAAAACTAAAGGGAGAAGTGTATCTGGACCTTCAAAAATGCATCAGCTGGCACCTCTGTAGAAAAATCAGCTTAGCTATGGAAGCAAGTTTCAGCAGAACTTGCTCCAGTGCACTGACTGTGATAAATAAGTTGAAAGAATTGAAGAAAATCTTCAGTGAAAGACTGAGGATTAGCTAAGGGAAATATGCTTGCTTCTTGTTTTCTACATTTACTCTTTAGGTACATTGCACTGGGGGCAAAATAATAAATAAAATTTTGGTCTGGAAATACTTTGAATGTGTAGCAATAAGATAATACAATACAGTGCTAGGATACTTAATCTACTTTTTGTGAGGTAGATGTTAAGAAAGGTTACCCACAGAGGGGAAGAACTTGGTGAAACTAAACATGAAATGTAGGTTTTTTTGCTGTACACTGTTAAGATTGATTCTTACCCAAGCTAGCAATGTCCTCTCTATTGAAGTCTAATTGCAGGCTCACGTAAGTCATGGTAGCTGGTTTATTGTGCAACCATCCCTCAAGCTGCTGTTGCTGCCAACACAAGGAAAATGTGTTACAACTTTATTATATGGGGAAGCTGAGGTTCAGAGACAAGAGTGAAGGTAGGGAAGACCATCTGATTCTATGGAGAAAGAAGCACAGAAAGCATATCTGCATCTATATGAACTGTATATATATTGAACAGATATCAACTTTCCCGCAAGATAACAATAAGATTATGTACTTTAATGAAATGTGTTTATACATTGTACATGCACAGCAAACATTTATAATTTACCATTTAGTTTTGTACTATTTACGTTTTTCTTCCCAGATTAAATATGGGGTAGGAGAGTCACATTAGTCCTAAGAAAACATATGTGAAGTTTAATTTGAGAACTATCATGATAAAGTAGGGAACTAGAGAATATTTTTTGTCATTTGTGTAAATTATCTTCAATAAAAATGCAGGCCCATGCCTAATGCATTCATTGCATTTATGCATCTCACTTTTAGCATAAACGTAGTCTTCTTGTATGTTGTCAGTGCTGGTATTTTAGTGTTTTGGGGTGTTTTGGTCCCTCCTTCCCATCTGTACTGAAGCACTTCCCAGGACAATTCTGCCAGGAGGGCTGGAGAGCAGCTGTCTCCACAGTGCAAGCCAGGGGTTTGCCAACAGGGCATATTTCTGCAGGTTTCATTGGTTTTCCTCTCCCTCAGTTTTAGGTGTGATCTCATTTTTTTTAAATGCTAGGTGTAATTTAAACCACAACCAGGGGACTTCAGCTTTCCCCTGAGCAACTAAATAGTGTTTGCATTTTGTACACTGATAGTCTTCATGAAGGTATTATATGGAAGCTCACTTTCAAGCAACTAAAATGACAATATAAATTCAATGCTGCAGCAGTCATTTATCACTTTATGATAATGCCAGAATATACAAATGATAAGAGAGAAAGCTCAGGGAGAAACCTGAGGGGGGTTTATCATTTATTTATGTACTTATGTAATACGAGGGAGTAAGTGATGAAGGAGGAATACAAAGACATTTCATCTAGCATGTTGATTTAGTACTTCCCCCTCCCTGATCAATGACCTCTCTTATGTTTAGAAGAGGCTAAATACTCCAGAGAGAAATGTATGTGTGTGTCTTCTTTATTAAACCCTGTCAGAAAAAGAGGTAGACTCAGTTATATGTTTACAATTAACTCCCTGAATAAGGTATAATCATTAATTCTTTGGCTAATGTGTATGTTACCATAAATGACACTAAATTTAAAAGGGATATCTCTCACAGAGTACTGCAGCTGTAAACAAATATCAGTAAAAAAGGACTGAGGGGCACAAGAATGTGCAGGATCATGACCCAGGTGGAAACTGATGCATGATGAAATGAGATATAAAATGCTAACAATACAAAATGCTGAAGCACTAATCTGTTGGCAGGCATTGTAAAATATTTTTTTTCTCTTTTAAAAATATTATGCTAAAATAAGCCATTAATTTTGTTTACTCTTTATTCAATTTTAAACTATACATTCAAAACTCGGTAGAAACATATGTCATATTCACCTTTCAGCCAGGTATTGTCTAATTTCTAAACTCCATTTGTGACAGACTTACAATAATTTAATCATGGTGAGTTTCATATTGCTCTTGTTTCTTTTCAGCAGAATAAAAGAAAACTCTGCTTAAGGTAATGTAAAACATAACTGCTACATATATCATATTTGTCTTTGTAGGATGCTAGTTGCTAGCTGTACAGTTTATGGTGATAGCTTGTAGTGTACAAGATGTGTCATACATAAAGCCTTGTGAACATACATGCATTTCACCCCTACATGTAGCCTTTTGAAACATTAAATATTCAGGAAAGTGACAGCTGATGTCTTAGATAACACAGCTCAGGCTGAAAAAACTTCTTACTTTACTGAATATATGACTGTCTATAGTTAGTTTAGAAGGTAGCTGAGGATAGCAGAAATTATAGCATATCCCTATGACAAATCCAGCCTCACAGTGTTTCAAACCCAAAGCAACACCCACCTATCTGTCTGCTGCCATTTTAGTTGATAAGTAGAGTTGACACTGAAACAGATATATCAGGAGAAGAATATATTCGTTTTTTTGAATTACAACAAATTCTACTGTATGTGTTACAGTGGCCTTGTACACTTTGCAGTAAAGGAGTGATAAATAACTCAAACTGATCCCAGTCCTGTTAAGTGCAAGCAATAACTTGCAAATGCCAAATTGTCATCCCAGCTTGCTATTTTTACATGCTAGTTTTCAAATTGACTTTGGGAATACATAATTTGTGTGAATAAGCTGCTGATCTTCCTTCATTTTCTGAGCAAACACAGGGAGGTTGCCAGATCTTCGAACTTTGTGGGACTGCTGGTGCTGAGGCAGCTTAACAGAGGTGCTGATATGGTAGGATTTTGGACTGTATCAGTGACTATTTGGATTATATTGGGTGGAAGTGTGCTGATGTTGGGCACAGAGGGCAAGAGAGAGGACTTCTGGGGAAGGAGATTGGCACCATCCTGTGAGAAAAACAGCAGATTTCAGCCACTCCAACAGAGCCACCACAAGACACAGCTGAGCTCCTGAGACAACATGGTGGCAACCTCTGAGGAAGTGTATTTAAGAAAGAGCAAATTCCGAGCAGGGACTGTGAGAGAGGAGTAAGAAAATTGTCATTGAAACAGCCCTGCAGATGTCAAGTGAGTTGGTGAGGAGGAGGTGCTATAGGTACAGGAACAGAGATTCCCTGCAGTCTGTGGTGAAGACTATGGATACGCAGGCTGTCCCCTTGCAACTCACTGAGGTCCCCATTGGAATATACAACCACAGCCCATAGATGATCCTGGGTATATGCTGAAGGAAGATACAGGCTGTGGAGATCCCACAATGGAGCAGGCTCCAGGTGGAGCTCAGCCCATAGAGAGAAGCCCATACAGGAGAAATTTTCCTGATGATCTACAGCCAATGAAATACCCATGGTAGTGCAGTATGGTCCTGAAGGACTGTAACCCACAGAGAGAAGCCACGCTGAAAAAGCTTCTGAAGACTGCAATCAGGGAGGACCCATTTTTAACAGTTCATGAAGGAATAAATCCAGTGAGGGGACCTTGTCCAGTGGGAGGACAGTGCAGTCTGTCCCTGACAAACTGTGCCCAGTGGAAAGCACCCACACTCAAGCAGTATGTGGAGAACTGCAGATCCTGAGAAGGATTCATAGTGAATCAAGTGGCGAGGAGTAAGAGGGAACTATTACAGACTGACCACATATCCCTGTTCCCTTGTTCTGCTCAGACTGGGAGGAGGTAGAGGAGTTGGGAAGGAAGGAGGGACGTAATATGTGAGGAAGGAAGAATGGTGGGAAGGTGAGCTTTTAGTTTTTACTTTGTTGCTTCGTATTCTACTCTACTGCTAATTGGCAATAATTTAAATTAATCTCTCCTAGTCTGAGATGGCGATAACTGCCAATATCCTAGTCTTTATCTTGATCCACAAGCTTTTCATCTTGTTTCTCTCTTTGTGCTGTTGAGAAGGTGTAGTGAATGAGATGAAGTGAAAGAGAAGCTTGGTGGACATAAAGCCTACAGCCAAATTCAACCCACTGGAGGGATATTGCCAAGGTATTTGTATTAACTGCACTGTTTATTTATCAGTTTCCTTGTGGAAGATAGAATTGTTGTTACTAATGCTGTCATGGCTTCTACTATCTCATAAGACCCAAGGATTTTCAGACCTGCTCCTGAAATATAAAGACAAGCATATTCTGCCATGCTGCAGAAAGAGCAAATACTCTTCCTAGAAACAGCAGAATAGCTCAGCTGTAAAGTTTCAAGGAGAAGCATACCTAACACTATGTACACCTTGGCTGCATTTTCTTGTCTATAAAGACTGTTTCAGCTCCCTTTGAGGTAAAAACATTTGTTTACTCTTTCTTATGGTACAGGAAGAGATTAAGAGACTATATGTTTTATATACTTTTCATTAGTCTTCTTAGGGACTCCTAGTTCCCATTCAGAGAAGATATTTCTGACTATGAATATATTATAGACCTCAAGAGTATTTTCAATTTCCTGATTCCAGATATAAACGCTGGCTCCACCCCAAATCTATACCAATAAATGTCTACAAAAGCAGCAGCATTTCCTCATCTCATCCCATTCTCATTTGCACAGAAGCAAAGCACAAGCCCAGAGGGCAGATTATGTCAGGAACATGTGCTCAATCTTAGCACTTAAGCTTCCTGAAACATGAAGTTCCCTGAACATAACTGTACCAAGAAAATGTAGACAGTCCTAGGGACTTCGAGGCCAGTAAAATATTTAGAAAAATTTTAGGTTGCTCGTCCCACCAGTGGAATCATGCTCTGTGTTCTGCACACTGACATTCTCTGTACTGGGTATGAAAAAAGTTAGTTGCTCTACATAGGATGGGAATGGTACAGGGCTCAAGAGTGGTGCAAATGAACTTAGACACGAGGAAGATGTTGGCTAGGGCAAGATGTCATACTGGATTTGGGCAGGGTTCTAGGGGATTTGATATCAACAGCTTTAGACTTCCTAGTGAAAGTGGGTGATTGTCTCATTATTTTTTCAGTGAATAGAGATAATTTCTATCTTCACAATTATAGGAGGAAGGAGTGGATGTTGTGCTCCTCCCATATTACAGATTAACAATTTAAATATTTACTCAGGAAATGAGAGCAGATGATGCACAAGTATAGACACAGCTGCATGTTATGTGCAGTTTGCCAACAGCTCAAGACTGATGAGAGCAGCTGGTGAGCCCCAAACCCTCAACTCCAGGAAGACAGGGACATTCTGCGGCCTCTCAACTCCCTATCCTGGGATTTCCCCAACATGAGATGGCAAACTCAGCCAACTCTATCCTGTAGTGAAAGCACACTGGGTATCCATTACCATCCTCTGCCACTGACAACTCCTGCAAGGCCATCGTTCCAAAAGCAGGAGAAAACTGTGATGTGCCTGACAGCCAGATGAAGGTGTTATATATTCAGCTGGTGGGTTCAGGAAGACTGGCCATCAGGACACTCTTAGGAAAGCTCAAGAGGGAAAGATTCAGGGCTTCTTTTTTTGCTGAGAAAGTAGCTGGTGATCTTTTACTACTGTGCAAAAGGACTGTGACTTTACTGACTGAATTTTCAAGTCGCATTTTAAAGCATCAACAGTTTTTTGTGACAGTCTCAGAGAACACATGTAAGACTGAGATGCTTTGTGAGCTCAGAGGAAGGTTCTTAAAGTAAGAACCTTCACAGACATTAGAAAGAGCTGTCTAAGCAGCTCAGGATTGCAGGCCTAAGGGGAGCCAAAATGCCTGGGAAGATACTGAAAGTACAAGTGGCCATCTCTTGGTTCTTGGAAAGAGATACACTGCTTTTTTATGAATAAATGCATCAGCTATCCACAAACTAGATGGCATGACTCAAGTTTTCAGTCCCACAAAATAAATAAACAAACATTATGTGAAATTCTCTACAGCATTTTTCTATAGATGTGTTCAGCTCCTAAAAACATATAGAAGCCTTTTTGCATAATTTCTTGTAGCATCCTCAGAAACAGGCTTAATTTATTAATTTATCTCTTATCAGCATTTTCCTCAGATATAATGACAGGAATTGTTGCATTCATTTCTATTAAAGTAAGTTATTTTTAATGTCTGAATATATAAATAGTAATTTGTATTGTTTCAAATATGTCTTTTCTGCAAGATCATAAGAAGCTATATGAAAATATATGTTTATACCCATTCATTCTATCCCAGTGTCTCTGCAGAGATGCAAGAAAGCTCACACTTTGAAGAAACTAATCTCACAACAGCGGCTGTATGAGGAAATGGTAATTTGGCTGTGTAATCAAATTGCAATGCGTTCAGTTAGCAGATGTGAGCAAATAAAGAGAAAACCAAATTTAGATTTTCTGCCAATTGCTCTCTTATATGTGTGTTTGTTTTTGAGGACTCCCTATGATTTTTTCTAATTTGCTTGGTGGTGGTAACAGCTTCAGGTGGTTTTGCACAGCTTCTGGCTGCAGCACTGTGGTTTGCCAACAGATGGCATGATGCATTTCCATTATCCCATGTCTATCCAACAAGATGACTCTCTGCTCATCTCTGAAATAAACCCAAAACACCACCCTAGGCCTCAGCTCTGGAAAGATTTAAACATGTGTTTGAATTTGCATATGAGTACCACTAAATCTCATTTTTCCTGCTGCGTTTAAGGTTGTTTTTGGTTTTTTTTTTTTTTCCCTTTGGTAAGGAAGCAGCTGCCTGTAGCTATATAATGTCAAATTCTTTAGGTATATCATCAGTGGGGAAGAATATTCTTGATCTGCTATCATTAAACCTATTCAACACTGTGTTACCCAAAAAGCCAGCTAAATATGTTAATTTTCTTGTGAATATGGTCCCAGAAAAATAAGTCAAAGTATTACCTAGCTCTGCACTGCAAATATTCAGTGCAATATGTTTCTTGTATTTCTTTCTTTATTTCTAGCCTGCAAAGCTGAACTGTTGCATGAGAAAGGTGTTACATGAACTTATAGTGTGAAATAGGATGGAGAACTGTGTGAAATTCTGAAAATACAGTGAACACCAGTGCTGGACATGAGCAACTTATTTGCTATAGAGTTTGAGCATAGACTCTAACCATGAAAGTACAACAGATCCTTCTGTGCTTTGAAATTAGCAACTTAAGTTATGAAATCAACCATTCTTGCGCAAGGACTTTTTTCTGATGACACAGAAGAAGCCACTACATTACCTACATGCCCAGAAGAGCAGTAGGAGAAATGGAAACCATGTTAGGTGCTAATTTTGTATCTCAGTAGGATTTGGAGGTTAATCTTCAGTTTCAGTGTGTAGGTGGTAGAATATGTGTGAAATAGGGTACGTGCAATGAAATGCTTTACTGAACTGAAGAAATGTGTATAACATGCTAAATAAGACTAGTCCAGATCATATGCTGGAGGGTCAATGATTACATAGGCCAATGCTACTCAATTTTCATTTAAGGAAAAAAAAAAAAAACCTCATGAACTCTTCCCACTTTCTTCTATGCTTCTTCTTAATCACTTCAGCAGAAATGCTGATACATGAAGCTGAATATAAAGAATCTGTCTGATAGGTTGTCCAGCCTAAAGGCTCAACTACTAAACCTCCTGCCACCACTTCCCAGGAAAAGGAATTTGCTGTTGATACACAAGTGTTGCTCTTGATGACCTTATGTCTTACCATAGTCAACCACATATTGTGTGTTATGCTGATTTGCGACCTTGTTTGAAGACTTCAGCCTGTCATGGTTAAGACCATTTAAAGTATTCCACTTTGGTTTTGAAATGTCCTGTTTCTTTATCTTATCCCTTGCAGAAATTAAGTGTTGCATCAATAGAATTACCTTTACCAACAAAATCCATAACGTCATAAAAAATATTAAGTTAGTCAACAGTATTTTTTTTTGTCTAAACCCACACAGACTGCTAGTAACTGTATTGCCTTATTTCACATTCTCAAGTCCATTTCAGACACAGCATTATTTTCTTTAGGCTCAATACTGAGGTTGGCTTGGGTTATCAAGCAGAGAACTATAAAGGAAAACAGGTGAAGGCCTAAACATTCTTCACACCCTCCTCTCCACCAATTACTTAACTGGAAAATATCTAGAGATCTTGAATCACTTTCCATGTCAATCTGATTTGAAGTCTGGATTGCTCTTTGGTGAATGAATGAATTTTTGTGTTATTTTCATGTTCACTGCTCAGACTTCAGTCCCTTCACTAGTAAGTGTGGTTTTCTCAGGAGAAGAACACATTAATCCCTGGAGACATAAGAAATTAGGGGCATTTCCATTGTTTGGAGTACAGCAATTATGACCCTTAAGAGCTGGAAAAGGCTTTGTTCCTGAGGGAGGATATTCACTGGAAAGGATGGTGGGATATCCTTCATATCCTTTACCAAACATTAACATTCAACAATGATTTCTTTCTTACTTTTCTGCAGACATGAATGAAATGATGCTACTTTGAGGAAAGGGCAAGGAAAGAAATAATACAGGACTCTGCTCAATGAGATGGAGTCTATTAGAAGCAGAGAGATGTTGACAAATGCTTTGAAGATTACAGGAAGAAAGATGGTCACTTCTATGTTCTAACTGACAAAAACTTTGTTGAGATAACATTCTGATTCAATAACATTGCTTCTTTATCTAAAACTGCGCTTAAGGGCCAGTTTATTTTAGAAAAGGTACCTTGTCTAGCTGAAATTTACAGTTAGGTGATACTATGTTCCTTTACAAGGGGAGCTCTTTATTCAGCAGAGATTCAGTTCTGTGAAAGAGGTCATGTATATAAGCAAATTTGCCCTCATCATTCAAGTCCAAGAAGCCAGAGGGACTGAGCAACACAGAAAAATCTTTAAATGTTTACACAAAAAGGATAGGTAAAAAAAATAAGCAATTAACCAAATAAATAAATAAACAAAAAAAAAGAACCTTTTGGAGAAAATTTATGATTAAGCTTGATTTATGTAGAAGAGCAGAAGAGAAACAGTAAGGTTTGGATACTACAGATAAGGTTTGGAAACCATTTATGCTCATGTTTTCCAAACTCAGAATAATGTGCCAAACAACATACGAGCAGAAGACAGAAGACTACAGGATTCTAAACAGACATGAGCTGCTAAGGCTTTGCTTGGCAAAGTGGTAAAGCTTTGTGTGAATATACTAAGCTGGATGTCCTCACATCATGGATCAGAAGACATCTGATCTTTTTCAGACAGGACTGCTAGGTTCACGTGGAAAAAAAAAAAGATATCAGATGAAACATTTTACTTAGAGATAGATCTCTGGATTCTAGGAAAGACAACAAATAGTCAGATGGTATGGATTAGGTTTTGGACTGCAAGATTGCAGTATCACTTGATGCATTATTATCTATTCCAGATAAGGACTAAATAATATATAGGGTGTTCATGGAAAAGGGCCATATACTGTAAAAGTATCTCTCCCCTCTGTTAAGGGGATGAGACCCATCAATTTTCAAGTCAATTTACTAAGCCCTTTATAGATTTCATGGATGAGAAAAGGACTGAAATAATGTCATTTAAGAGACATTGTTACTGCATTATTACATAGAAACTGGTAGATTTTATAATTAAGGTATGCATTTTTGTAACAGCTTTTGTTAGCTCTTTATGATTATACATATTGTACATTGCTTATTTTTTTTTTTTTATTTTAAGGAAACGGAATATTCAAAATATCCATATAATAAAGCTCCTTGTTAAAGCCTCTTGAACTACTTATTTTTCATGACTCATTTTCTTGACTGTGAGCCTCCACAGATTCAGAGTCACCATGTTCATGTCTCCTCCTAGCTGATGTTCACCATGCTGTGCAAGACAGCAGGCTGCCTTGTTTCTCCAACAAAGGAGTTCCTATCAATACACAGTACACTTGTACTTCTGCACAGAACTAGTCACCATTCATTTTTGTTTATTCCTAATCTCTTTCCCTCTGATGTTTTGAAGTACTTTTACATCTCTACATCCACCAAAGCTTTAAAGCTGAGCAACTGACACACTTGCAGACAAATCGCTCAGAGGAAGCAGATACACATTTATTTTCTGAAGTGTCTCTAGGTGATTACGCTTAAGGCCAAATTCTGCTCCTGTGAGCAGAAGTCAATAAGAAGTATTTTGCCCACAGGAACTGTGGGAATCTCTCCTTTCTCATTCTGTCAGAAGGTCCTGAGGTACCAAGGCCACAGCTGCTGTCACAATGCTAAGCTTGAGGCAGTGTAGTTACATAAATTACAGCTTCTTATCCCTTATGTGCTTCTAAAGCAATAAATGCATTTTTCAAAAAAGCCACTGTATCCATCTTTTCCAGAGTTTTGTGTATTTAGATGCATCAGTCACTGTACACTTGTCCTGGAAGGCTGTTGCTTCCCAAATCACTGTGACCCAGTGGTCCTACTGGGTCATGTAGCCTTGTTTGTTCTGAGCGGGTGTGATTCTTCCTCTCACAAAATGAGCAGTTAATTTAAATGAGGGTGTGGACCTGAATTTCAGCAAATGCCACCAACCTCACAGGAAGATATAACCACCATCTAGATGTGGTAACCATGTGCTAAATACACATTCACCTCCAGGCTTTAAAAGAAAATAAAAATATATGTTGTGTGGATATAGATGCTTCAAAATGTCTTCACCTTATATGAAATCTCTGTGTTACTGTCAAGACTCTTTTTGATCACTCTTCTCTTAGAACTTGCTCTTCTGGAGTTGTTCCTGCCCAGAAGAACTGATATACAGTATTCCCACTTCAGATTCCCTTCCACGCTCCCATGCTTCCTTGAGATAAATTCCATCAAAGATTCTTCAAGATCATCTAGATAAATACTGGATTATAAAAGACATACACACTTGTATTGAACTTTTCAATTAATGAATTCATTTTAGTCCATTGCAAATTTGGGACTTCATTAAGGACAGTACAGAAGATGGTCATCATCACCAGTACTTAAAACTGCTATTTGGCTTTAAATCACTGTCTTCCCAAACCTCATGCCAGGGGCCTGAACATTCTCCGCCAGTGGAGTTCAGTTGGCTGCCAAGACCTGTCTTGGTGGGGATGACAAGAGAGCTGAGGGGAGGCTTCAGTTTCCAGCCACACAGTGAGCATTGCAGCCATGTCCATGCCTGGCCACGTACTCAGTCGATCCAGAACCCCAGCCTGCAGGTTTGACTCACCAGACTGCCCTGGATGATCCCTTACATCTGAGTTGCAGACATACTTAAAAAGAAGATGGATGTTCTTCTTTCCATAAGGAGCATTTATCAGATTTTCTTGGGCATATAATGGTTAAGTAATCAGCAACATTTTAATAGAGATATATCTAAATGTCCTTGATGTCTCCTTTGATAACCAGTCTCAGAAGGGAGATGATTGAATTGTTGTTATATATTTCCAGAGGCTCTGTTCATCTAAATCTCCAACTCAGTGGCGTTCTGATGGACATTTTCCTATTCAAAGTGGCTTTTACAAGCCACTTTGACATCAGACTTTCTGCTGAACTTCTATGCACAGGAATATTTAAGAAAGTCTGTTGGCAGTGACATATTCACCATATTGCAGTTGGTGTTGATCTCACAAATAATTTTGTTGTGCTTGCAGGGAAAGGGTAATGAAATGGTCAAAAACATATTCTCATAGAGACAGAAAGCTCAGCATAAAAATGCAGTTAGGGAGCAGAGCAAACAACGGAGTCGCTCTCAGCACAGAGATCGCAAAAGAACTAATTTTCCAGAATGCCATTCCAAACCTATGACCACAGCATTAGTAATGCTGCAAGAGTATGGACTGCACCTGAGCCCTATGCTCATTAACCTTTTGGGTTAATGTGCAGCTCACAAACATAAAGGGTTTGTGTGTGTGCTGTAGGCAAATGGAAGGGTAAAAAGCACGAGGAAAGGAAAGGAGGCGGAATAACTCAAGGAAAAGACAGAGTCCTTTTGGTTCTGGAAATGAACTGAGCATTGTTTTTCTCCCATGCAGAATAGTAAAAAAATAAATGGAGAAAAGCAGTCTAAGAGAAAAATGAATTCACATAGCTACGGCTTCTACTCTAACCTATATTTAGATGATCTATCAACCAGATAGTTCTCTGATAAGGAAACAGATAAACAGTAGAAATAATTGATCTCGGATTTGTCCAGATTCCAGGTCTGGCTGTCTATTTTCTCATCAATGTCCAAGGTAAAGTGACCAGATAGCTCAATAGGATTGTACAAGTACCAGTTTTTAATGGATTGGCACAATGTTCAGTGATTCAATTTTTTTTTTTTTTAAATTAAGATGCAGAGACATTCTATTGTTATTCTGCCAATGATCCACCCTTGGTACAAAAATGGCTGATTCACAGATTCGTCTGCTCCTCCTCCTCTGTATGTTATATCTACAGTAGATGATCAAATTCTCATTAACACAGAGGAAAGTACAACCTGGCACCTGCAAAGTGTTTTCAAATATCTCTGCTTAATGTCTCTTGGCAATGCTGGTTTATAACAAGAAGCCAAATAGTGGTGCAGCCAAGGATGCATTTCATGAGATCTCTATCTCCAGGCAATTTAACTTGGACACAACAGACTTGGAATGCAGCTTCACTTTTCTCTGCTGCCCTGTGCTTGCTCCCATTTCACCCACTTCAGCATCCTTTTTTTTCCTGTTCATCATGGACTCCCCTCACTGTTGCCTCTCAAACTCTCACTTTCATCTTCCAGAAGAGGCTGGGCCCTTTGTGAAGCTAATCTCACTGACTGAAAGAATAAGGTGACTGTTTCTGTTGTTGTTACATTTAAAGGACATACTCTGTTCCTGAAATTCATGCTGTTCAGGTAGGCATGATCAATAACCAAGATTTTATCTCTTGGTTAAACTTAATCAGGCACAGCAATTAGGGATATCAGGATTTTGATAAGTACATAGACAGAGGCCTTAATTGCCTATGGCCTTTTTTATTAAACTAAGATACACAGTACTGTTAGCTGTCTGGATCTAATGCATCCCACTATTTATAATATTTCATATATACAGGTTTTGGGGAGTTTTGGCAGTTTTAACAGTCTCTGGTGCTTTCACTTCCTGTTCTAGTCAATGAGTGGAAGATGCTATTTGATCACTTTCCAGTCAAGAAATGGCAGCATTCAAAAAAAGCGAGTTCTGCGCTGTGCTATCACTGCAGCTTTTATACCATACAAGTTAATCTTGTGAAGCATCTTGGAGGTTTTGATCAGTCTAAAATACACCACATTTGCTTGAAATAGGACTTTGAAATTTTATCTCTGAGTTCTAAATGAGATAGTAATAAAAGCTTCTCCAGCTTTTTAATAATGAATAGAGTTATGCCATTTTATGTGCATAGGAATACAGTAAATGAAATCAAAGCAGCATAGACATAACTCTTACATTTTCGAAACTGCTAAGACAGCTCTGTGTACACTCCAATATTTTTTGCTATACATACTTACTGCAGAAATATTGTATGCTATATTTCTGTTTTCAAACTGAGACTTTGCTGCTGCATTTACTGAACTCATACCTTATTAATGCTCCCATTCAATTTAGGATCAGAAAGGTCAATCCTGAAGCATTTGACAACTTTGGCAATGATTCATGTCTTTGATCTTATATTTTGTCATGTAATTAGTGCCAGTGAAGGTCCCATGAGTCGTTCCAGTTGCATACAAATGGAACAGGCACCTTGAATTTATTCAGTACAACCCAGGCTTGCCAAGCCTCAGCATCCCAGTTCTATCTACATGAATGCTTAGACTCCAGCTTTGTCTCTTAATTCATGTATCTGCCTATTGTAGTCTAGCATCTGGAAATATAAATGACCTTTTGGAGACAGAAGTATTGCTGCAGTTCATTGTTGACTTTCCATTGCTAGGTGGATATATAAACACAGAGTGATTTTTTCTTTGTAGCTACCTAATTAAAAAGAAAAACATTAATCTATCCAAAGCAAGTTAGCGTAAGTTACAGGTCAACAACATTTTTCTCTGCCCCTTGTAAGAATGATGATAGAAGGGATAATGCAGTATCTCAGCACCCTAACAGCCACTGGCTGAGCAGTCTGGTATCATTAGCAACACCAGTACCATATTTCATATCCCTTGCTGCTCTCTTCTCTTTGAAGGACTGAACACTTTCATCTGAGTGTACATAAATAGTAATAAATAGCAGACCAGATTTCTGCTCTGTGGACTTTTCTCTGATCTGTGCTGGTCCCTGGTCTGGGATGGCTGTCTCTACTCTTTACTGCATCTTTTTCCCCAGCACAGCAACAAGCAAAATTGGTGTTTCCCAGCCTGCCCCCACTGAGCAGGCTTGGGGCACCCACAGCAGGGAGGCTTGGAGGTGGCCAATATGAGGCTGCCTCTGAACCCCAGAGCACATTTCATCCCTAATAATAGTTTGTGCCTCAGCTACGTGAAAGCTTTATTTTGAGAAAGCTGCCACTTTTAGAAACAAAAGTGTTTTGCTCTGATTAGTTCGCATAAAAAATATTTTTATGTTAATATTCCTTGTGGAAAATGCTGCTGAGAAGGAAAAAAAAAATTCAGGTGAAATATCAATCCTTGGCAGATACTTGTTTTAATAGGTCTGGTTTTTGTTCCTTGTATTTTTTAACAAATTAGTACAATTTTCTAGGAATGTAAACCTTCATGTGAGAATTGTCATTTTGTTGAGAGCCTGATTTTCAAGAGAAGAATTTATAAAACATGTTTATTTATGCCTAACTTCAAAGTGGACTCTGTAATGTTCAAAAATCCCACAATTTTGCTATGAAAATTAAAGACAAACCTTTTTTTAGAATGTAAATTCCTGAAAAAGATGCTTTCATAATAATCTTGGATTCCAAGAGTGAGAGTGGAATAGGCTTGTACACAGTCAATAAATTTCTTGAAAATTCTTTAAAAAGTTCAAAATAATGGGTTTTGGTTGTTTGTTTTTCTGCAGTGTTCTTCTGGTTTTTTGGTTTGTTTTTTTTTGTTGTTGTTTTTTTTTTTTCTTTTTTTAATAATATATCTCACTTTATTAAACCTATCCTTATGGTAAGATGTAAGATCTGGTTTACATTTTTTGAAAGTTTAGTGCTGTTATGAGTCTATTTGTGAACATATGGCATGATTAAGTTTAATAAACTTAATAAGACTAAATAATAGATTTTAAGTATCTTAATATTAACAAAAGATCTAATAG
Source organism: Lonchura striata (assembly GCF_050655825.1). Lineage (NCBI taxonomy): Eukaryota > Metazoa > Chordata > Aves > Passeriformes > Estrildidae > Lonchura > Lonchura striata. The sequence continues at coordinate 103,446,334 of NC_140704.1, forward strand.
ATATTCCTCTTCTTTAGAAAGACAAGAAAATGAACTAGCCTTAAATGAAACATCTGGGCACTGTAGATATTCATGACGGTTTTGTGAGTGAACCAAAATCTTGATGTGGCCTTTTCCCTCCCTCTGTTACTGTTGCATTCAAAAAGAACCTGCCTACAATAAATTACTATTATTGCTGCTTTGCTCTTACATAAATCTTTTTCTCCAAGGTGCTCTTGATACCTTACTAGCTTACATGAATCAAACCTTTTGTGATCCCCAGGAGGTAAAAAACTACCCAAACACTTGAAACTCTGTCTGAAGAAAATATAGAAGATATTGCAATGACAGCAGTGTTTCTGACCTTATCACACATGGTTTTTGAAAAAGCTGTCATGCTTCAATTTAAAACCTGAAAAACACATTAACACACTGCAACCAAATATCAGTGAAGTAGAAATTGTGTGTATCACATTTTTCTAAGCAATTCAATAAAACATATCTTCTATATATTAATAATCTATGATAGCTTCAAGTGGATATACTCCATGCCCATCTCCTCTGATACACAACAGAGAAAATCATTCTTCCCAGATAATATTGTTATTCACTAACAACTGGTTTGAACTATCAGATTAATCAACAGACACTAGACAATAACTACTACATGTATTTTTACTTTACATCCCTGTTTATCCAAGTACTCAAGACACATATAAATAACATTTCATTCCAGAACTAAGTACATGATTAAATGCTTTGGTGAATGGAGATGGACTGCTGAAACAAGACACTGGGCAGTATTTCAGATCCTGATATCAATCAGTATCTTATCCTCCAAAGATCCAAATAGAGATATCTATTAACTTTATGGCATTTTGAACCAGTCTTATAATATGCAGATTTTTTCAGTATTTTTGAGTTATTTTAGTCAATTGAGAAAAAGACATCATATAGTGTGAAATTTCTGCCATAATATTAACAAACTAGTGGGCTTATCTTCCAGGATGCCACATTATTTAGTTGCTAACCCATTTTTTTTTTTTTTCCTGGAGTCTGTAGCAACCAGATGCTTTATGCTGCAGCCGGTCTTAGCCAGAAAATTAATTTTTGCTACTCAACACAGCAAAGAGAGTGAAATAAAGGAAATATGTCCTCTTAGAGAAAAAAAGCAGCATTCTTTTCCCTCCACACAGCTTTTTTATTTCAGTGAAAATATGCTGATCAAAGACATCCAATCCATCAACTTCACCAACACATAACATAAAGTTGTGACATCAACACTTGGGCAAAATTTCTCTACCTGCTACATACCTTAAAGCTATCAATGATATTAAATCTTATGAAGTTAAAGTTAAGTCTTTTCTGGTTGCCCTGGCCTGGAAGATTGTTTAAACTATCAACTCACATAGCTAAAAGAGGGAAATTCACTCATGTATCAATGAACAACAAACTTGCTAGCAGATTATGATTTTATTTATATCACAGAAACTTAAATCACATTAAAAAGAAAAGGGAGGGGGGGAGGAAATATAAGGATGGGCATAACCTTGGTTTTCCTTGAAATTCAATTCTGTTAAACACAAATCCTCAGATTACTTTTGCAGCTTTGAATATGTTACCAACCCTGTTTGTTCAATAAAGCACTGTTCACTATTTTATTTCTTTATAAAACAACAGATTATTTAGCCACCATCCCTAAATTATTAAATGAGTTATGAGAATAAAAATTTATTAAACATCTTGCAAATTCCTCAAAATGCTGTTTTCCTAACATATTTCTTTAGCAGTACAAAATCCAAATGTGACAAGGAATAAAGCTCTTTGATGTAAAGAGCTGGTCCTATAGGCAGATCCCCACTGGGCAGATGGTTATTTTTAATAGTCTGACCTAATTTCTTAGTAGTGAACCAGAGATAACACAAAGCCCTATGGTGAAACTGGTCTATTGTGTTGAGGTAACATTAAAGAACACTAGATATTCATAACAGCAACATTTTGTTCATCTGAGTCCAGTCTTAACAAAGCCCACAAACATTTACTGTCACAACAGTTAAGACTTCTGAAGATGAAAAGACTTATTATGATTGATCTATCACATGATATCAAGCCAAAACAGACATCTTTAGGAGCTGAGGTATGCCTTCAGAACATGTTTTCTCCATGATTACTGAGTTACTGCTGATTTCCTTTACAGCATTTTCTTGCCTTTTTTCTCTTTCCTTATAAACATCACAAAAACTGAAGGTGAGCAAATCACATTATCTCTTTCTGCCTTTCTCATCTTTCTCCCATTCTTACTACCTTGGTTCCTCTTCCAGGTTTCATTTCACCTTTCCAGAACTCCTAAGTTCTGAAGCTGACAATCAGTCTTAGTGAAAGGAAGAAATACAGACTCCAGTTTTCAAGGCCATAAAATCTATTTGTGTTTTTATTGCATTCAGTGATGTTCACTTTAGTTTGAACTAAAGTTGAGAGGAGAATATAGTTCACGCCAACAAACAGATGACAGGAAGCTGCTATTTCAATACAAAACAGCTGACATTCTGAAAAAAACGAAGCCCAACAAAACACAAACAAATGAACAAAATGGAGAAGAAATTTTATACACTACTAGTTATGTTAGTCCAATTTCAGCTCTGCATTCACCAGCTCTGCACAGTAGCAGATGGGAAATGCATTTGCAATGAAAACTAGCAAACTTTTCATCCTGAAATTAATTTAAAATTTGCCAAGGACAAAATCAATGATCTACAGCCAGCTGTGTGTTAGCTACAAAAAGAAGTTTATAGACCCTGTGCTCAAAAACAAGCAAGCTGCATCTACATCTTTGATAGAGCATAAGTACTGTTCTAACACACCATAGTGCTCTGTCAGAATAAGGGCTGTTTCACCCAAATAGATATATTTGTACAAACATTCCTGCTATAGGAAAATGCAATGTGTATTGCTCTGTTAGCCACAGACATAATACTCAGCATTCTACTTGTTTTGAAAGCGAAGCTAAAGCCTAGTGGTTTCCAACCTTATTTAGTAATGTTTTTGTAAATTGTTCAGAGAAAATAACATTCTAATCTCATTAAACCTGTTCAGTTACTATGACTGATCTTGCTAATATTCATCCTCAGTGCACCACACACAAAACTGAAATATTGGGTAAGACTTGCATATTCTCTAATGGCATGATACTCCATTGCTTTACAACAATATGAAAACAAGCCATGAGCAAATATAGTCAATGAGTTTCTCTCTTTTTATTGAGAACCCCACCATAAGGATTTGATACGTGTTCATCACGAATTGTAAGAGTGGAAGCAAACACTTTGTCTCCTTCAAAACGCCAGTTGTGCATCTTCCCTACGACACTTAAAAGAGAATATGCACTAAATGGCATGGAAATACAGCTCTCCTTATTGCATAGTGTTCAAGCCCTTGAAGATTTCTGCGGGCGTAGGCAGCGAGTAAAATTGTTTCCCCGTAAACAATGTCTTAGAGGTTTTCCTATGAGAAGTTAAGGGGCTTTATGTTAACAAGTACACTATAAGATAGTATTTTTGATATTAACAGAAAACAATCACTTGTTTCACTGTAAGAATTCTATCTGAAGAGATATCTCAAAAGGCTAGATGTTTTCAGGTGGACATAGGAGTCCATGTCATATTAAAAAATAAATTAGGCAAGGGATTGGAAGAAGGAAATGTCCCTAATCAGCATGGCACCTACCCCTGAGTGAACATTCGTTTTCATGTGTGTCTATTTCTATTCTCATTTCTATTTGTTTATTCCATCTTGATTATACTGTTTTATGGCCAGAAATTTTCCTCAATAAATATTTTAAGTAGTAGTGTCAAAGTGTCACTTTGACAAAGTTAAGCCCTTGTCAGTGTCAAAGGCTTAACTTAATATATATAAAACACCAATCTCATCTTTCAGTGCAATATATTGTCAATTTACTGTAATTTTAATACTGAAGTGACTCTTGAGAATCTCTCAGGCAAGAAATTCTAGAACAACACAAGTGGAAGGCAGTTAACAGATCTACAGCCTCATTTCTTCACAAAGTGGAAGGAATAGTCACCATGATTTGGTCTGCATGTAGAAGAGCATAAGCTTGTGGCAGCTGTTTCAGTGTCTCTTGGGGAATCTCTCATCCAGCCAGTTTTACTTCTTCCTAGCTATACTCCCAGACAAGCGTCTTTTGTACAACTGCACATGGATCAGTTGTATATACAGCATAAATCAAATATTTAATCTTTCTTAGGAGTAAATATTTTTTTGTAGTGATTAAGCAACATATGCCCAAATATATGTTTACACTTAAGCATATCCTCAAGGACCTTAAAAAAGTAGCATTGGTCATTCTACAAAGGCAGAAGCAATATTAGATAACAGATGTCAAAAAAAAAAAAAAAAAAAACATTCAACTGGGACGTGTTATACTAAATATACTATTACATGAATTGTTTTCCTATGCACAATTTTTTAAAACATTTCCTCTCAGAAATTAATGTGAATTGAAACAACAAAAGTCTGGGTTCCACAAACACTTGAATCTTTCTGTTATCATGTCAAATAAATGAAATGTGTTTGAATGATATATTTTCTGTTAATACTATAATTCATTCTTAAACCATGGGAGGTCTTCTCGATATCTAAATATAATTTGCTTTTAACAGCATGAGACTTTTCTTCCCCTTTGTGATTTTCCTTTATACATATTATTATTATTTGATTTATATAGCAATGCTCCCTATGTGCTCATGGTGCTTCAAAAAATTCAACAGAGTCAACCTAAAAGGCAAGAAACTTCACTATTTGTGAAAGTGCAATCTCTTAATGCACTTTCTAGAAACGGAGATGAATAACAGCAGGATTCCCCTGGGTGTAGATTTTTGAGGCAAAGGACACAAATGTTTTCATTTGCAGAACTCTTGGTCATCAAATCTCTCTGAGGACAATGTGAAATGCAAGCATTCAGCACAGTAAAAATCTACATCATATATATGCCAATAATCAGTAATGAGAGGAGGTGAAAAATTCTAACAAAGGATAGATAACACAAGAAAAAAAAACAAACATTGCAGAACAAAAATCACCCAAAAGAATGGACAATCTAGACAACCAGTGTTCTGCAAATCAAAGGAGCTGAGACCGGAAAGGGTGAAGGGTTTGGTCTGAACACAAGTCTTACTTTCAAGAATATCTTTTGGGGACTAACAGAAAAAATAAAAATGCTAGTCTCTAGCTAGTCCAAGAGATTAACAATATCAATCTGGGGCCAAATGGAGAATTTAAGACTTTCTCACAGAAATAGCTGCCTACTCTTTAAGTTCTATGTTGTGTTTTCCATGATAAAATGGAATATTTAAAATAGCACATTCCCAAATGAATTTGAAAGGAAAGCAAGAAGTCTTTTAGACTTCTTAATTAAAAAAGGTTGATGTTGTTATAAATACAGCACTGATTTGTCAATATGTCCTTTTAACTTAAAATATATTTTCCAAAAATTTCATGATGGAATCTTCGGTTCAAAGATAATTGGAAAGTTGATATCCACTAATGAAACTACAGACTTCAAGCAGATAACTCATTTTTACAGTAATGCATAAAGGCCATGTCATCTAGCCTGATAAACCACATCCTCACTTTTGACAATGCAGCAATTAGTTAACCAATTTATGTATTTTTGTTGTGTAAATCCTTTCCTGTCTTGCACCTAACTCCTGCCTTTAGCATATGCTTGGCTGCTCTGTTCAACTCTTAATTTGTAAATCCATCCTGTTTTCAAATCCTGGCCATAGTGGAATCTGGGTCAGACATAGTGGCTTTTATGCCACCAGTATAAAGATAAGAATAATCATTAATTATAGCTTTAATGAAGACATTTATTTGATATGTAAAGCTTGGCAAGATGGTACACTGTGAAGTATTTTTAATTCTCTGTTAACTGTTTTGATCTTTACTAGTCTATATGCTTTATCTACGTAAGTGGTGCTCCTGGAGCAGATTTTAAATGCCTAGCTTTCTAAGACAAGGTTATAAAATTTTGCATTCCCATAATGTATGCTCTTCTTTCCTTTTCATTTAAAAAAGAAGAGCTGAACCATGAAGCCCTGACTGTGATAAATGTTCCATGCTTATCAACACAAGAAAAAAACCGCAAAAAAAACTCTTAGTAAGAAATATATAAAGACAAATAACAAGTAATGACCGTTTGTCTTGACAGCAGGATAGCACAATATAAAACACATATTTGATATGTAAAACAGGAGTTCCTAACAATATGTTTTTGCATGGCCTGAAGCATTCTCTGTTTTCATCTCATCAAAATATTTTAAATACATATTGGATTCTATCTTGGAGTATTTTTTCATCCCTTTGCAATTTCTTGATATAATTTTTCTATTTCAACCAGGGTTCTGAAGAACCCATTCTGTTCCATCATATACAAACTGGTAACTTATATTATGCAGCAGATACTGAATAGGAATACTTGGTGAATGTGTCTGAAGAGCTTCTCAGAAATGTAAGGTACTCTGTTACTTTTTAAAGAGTTTTTTTTTTTTTTTCAGAAATAGCTGTTTTCTTGATTTCCAAATTTTTTAATCTTGTTCTTTTATTTTTCTTAAAGACATAAGATAAGGTTCCTCTTTCTGCAGTATTAAAATAGTTAGGAGGATAGTTTTTAAAAAAATTATTGTGCTTAACTAGATAGTGGGAGTGAGCAGCAGAGCAGGTAGATCACAAAAACCCCTATTCTCTCTCCCTATTTGATTTGTTTTCCTTAGAATGTTGGTGATGCAGACAGACTGCTTTTGATGATTTGAAATTTTCTGTCTCACACAATTTTCTCTCTAAACAATTGAAATACACACAGCTTTCACTGAAGTGACTATATTAAATATTCCAGTAATAAGATTATTGGCTGGATTTTAATTTACTTGTCAGTAGTAACATGATGGGACAGCTGCACAAATGATGGTCATAGACTGTTCTCTACCAAAGCCTATGCAGAAATTTATAATAAGCAAGGTGCCAGCTGAGTCACTCCCAAAGGCTTCCACTGATGCATATCCTCATCGTGCAGCAAACATCTCAAATACAGCTGCAATTGCTAACTTACAATGCAATCCTTATCAAGAGGAATCAGCCAGGCCACAAGAGAAGAGCAATGGTGAACAGGGAACCACTGACAAAGCTGTTTGGTTATCTCAAGGAAAGAAAGGAGCCCTTACTGTGTGGGAGAGAAAGCAGCATCTGTCAGGAGAAACTGGAAGGGATTGTTCTGATTTACAATAATTTTGTGTCCCAAAGACTGTTTTGGGGCTATCCAACAACCCTAACTAATGTGATGCTTGTGTGTATGGCTCTCAGCTCTGCAAAGCTCAGCCCAACCTGGATCACTAGTTGGCAATTTAGCTGTAATTTTTGCAAGCTTTATTTTTATTCCTTTTAGATGCAAGTCTCACTGAGAAGCACTTTATTAAAATAATCACCCTGCTTATTTAACAATTTGAAAATATTTCAGAAATAAGCAAATTATCCCAACTTTCCGCCCCTAAATTATATTTTTCTATAAGTTATCAATATTTCCTGCTGCTACATAAAAATTCAATCAAAAATATCAAAGAAAGGTGTCTGTTGGACATAGAACTGCACTGACAATCAGTTGTGTCTAGGTACATTGAATAAAGGGAGAGCAGAAAATGCCTGTTTCTGGCAGCAGCTGAGCTGAGTTTGAGCTTTCCCCTTCCCATCTTGAGTGAGACCCCACTTTTAAATCATGTATAAGAGCACACTTTTCACCCATAACTATTACTGCTGCAGGTAATTCAATTTCTTCTATGCAATATAATTATCACTGGAGGAAACAAGAGGGGAAAGGTATCATTCTATCTAATTTTCTATGGCTTCCTCATCCAGAACATACACCTTCCCATCCCCTAAGCACAATGCTGTACATTGTACTTTGTGCCACTGCACTGGTCACAGGACACAATAAGGCTCATTTTTTCATACCTCTCTCTCTTCTATAATCATGGTATATAAATCACAGCAGAGTTGCTAACAGTGTGTGACTGACAATCTTATTTGATAGACAACCTGTGATCCTTTCAGCCTTTTACTAATAAGCTCATTAGGATAGAAGGGATGAAAATACTTTCTAGGATATAGCAATGAACCTCAGCAAATTCAGTGCATGTCTGGCCATTCAAACTTTAGAGAATCAATCTTTCTTCAATCAAAACTTTGTCAGGTTCTGCTGAATGTCTTCTGAAGGTTACCCTGTTTTGGTTTGGGCTTTTTTTTTCTTCTCTCACTCTCTCTGCTTTAACCCTAAAATCCTTACAAAGTAATTTAGGTCAAGGTGAAACAGCTCTGAATGTATTTTCTTTTTTATTTTCCAAGTTTAGTTTTGGAAAACCTTTAAGAAGATTTTTGCTGCTTTTTAAGGCATGACCTTATTTTGGATGAACTTTTAAAAAGCATTAATTTTAAGAAAAGCCTTAAAATACCTGCAGCCTAGTGACATTGGCATTTAGACTGAGGTTTCCAAAATTCAAATGGAAAATACTTGATCAGTGACTGAATAAGCTACTTCATAGTTCCTTTTTGTATTCTGAGTGTGGTCAGATATGCACTGAATAAAAATCCTATTTGACACACAAGTACATTTTGAGGCCTTGATGATAATTTCTAATTTCTGAAAATAGCACTAAGATAATAAGTGATTCTGAAGAATTCTGTCTGTCACAAGAAGAAAAGGAGGTCAGCACATCAATACTGTTGTAAATATTTCAAAGGTGATCTCTTCCTGGATTAATCAGTATCTTAAATTACCAATATGACTGAAAACTTACTGACTGAGCAATACTTACATGACAGAAACCAAAAATATGTTCCAGGGAATATGGCAGGCTAGTTTGTAAGTAGATTTCTTCCTATGCCACAGGGAACTATATTGTTTAGCTGTATGGGGAGACTGCAGCTCATGGGACTGTAGTCTCTATTTCTTGTGCTAAAGAGCTGTGGTCATGCTTCTTCATATGGCTGAAAACTGTCTTACAAAGTCAAGAACTACATCAAATATTTGGTTGTTGTTAGCCAAAACACTGCCCATAGATGTAGGCCTCCTGCTCAATAAATCCAAATCACTGTAAAGGCATTGGAAAAATCTGTGCTTTTCTTCACTTTATTCTAGATCTATCTTTTAAAATTCATCTTTGCCTGATTCTCCTGTTTCATTCTCCTGTATTGTTTTTATTTTTGTCATCCTCCTTTTTTCTGCACTTTTAATTTTGGTTTTTTCCTTTCTACGGGTTCCATAAAAATAAAAGTTTCTCCTGGGAGAGGAGAATGTCTCTTCCTCGGCTTTCCTTTTTATTCTATTGCTGATGTTCTGCATCCTGAGCTTTCTTCTTATTACACACCCTTTCACTTCCTATAGCCATCTCAGGCTCCCGCTTGCATTAAAAATCCATTTACTCTTCCAACCCTCTTCCATCTGACACTGAAATTTCTCCTCTTTCAACCACAATGGTAGATACATGTCGTGGTGCCTTCCCAAATATCCGCTAGCCCGGTGTCCTTGGCACTGCGGGCAGCTGAGGCCACTCTTGTTGGCCACTGCAGGCACAAGCTATGGGGAGAGACGCGGAGTGACGTCGACAGAAGCAAAGGAGCCGTCCTTCTGGGGGAATCTATGATCCAAGTTCATTAGAAGTCCTTACAGACAACTGCAGCTCGAATGCAGATTTGCCCCAAAAGGCCCTGAGCACTGTGTGCCCAGCCTTTTAACTGGGGGTGGTAACAGAGGGAGGGAACAATGGTAAACCAATGGGAAACAACATGGGAGTGGTAACAGGAGTGACAAACAGGGGAGCTATCCAATGAGGTAGGAGGAAGGGAGGGGTTCCCAGGGACCAGCCTATCACCTGATGCCTTAGCTGGAAGCTTCTAGATGGAAGGGTGATGCCTCGGAGTGACAGACAGGCCCCAGGGTGGGATTGGGGAATGACTCAGCCGAAAGTTATATAACTTGGGTGGAAAAGGGATGATTGTCAGGAGGAGTGGGAGGAGAAGGACGAAGGACGGACCATTTTACACAAAGAGGGGGAGATGGAACAACCATAAATGGGGGGAACTTAAAACACACCCCAACAGATACATCTCAACAATGATTATGAGAGAGAAGCTGAAGGCTTTTTGTAACAAAACTACAAAGTCGTAGCAGGTTGATGTAAAGGAACAATAACATCAATAAGGAGCACTAACAAATCAATGTAGATAGTAAAAGCAAAGAATTAGACAACTGCCTGCCTCAGGCAGTACTTACAGATGCCAGGATTAGACTGTAACAACTTGATTGATGAGAGGGTTGTCTTTGTCATTCCTTTATCTTCTTTCTTCCACCCTCCCCCCTTTTTTTTTCTTCCTTTCAAATTCCTTCCCCACTTACCTTTCAGATTTCTCCTCCTTCAGAGGAAGACTCTGATAAGGGTCAATATCACAAAATGCTGTTTATTTCAACTATGTCACAAGAATACCATTACTTTGTACTAAAGGATAAGATAAATATGACCTACAATGGCATCAATTTTGAGATAGTTTGAGGCTGGGCACAGAAGTCCAGGGGATCAATGCAGAAGTCCTTTACTGTTATGGTCACCTAAACCCTGACAGCAAAATTGTCCACTTAAATCACCTAAGGCAGCTACATTCTGATCTCATTACGACCCTCTTTCCATGGAATCTTTGGTTATTTTGGAGAGATGTCCTCGACATCTCCTCTGCTGTTTCTGCCTGATGGACCACTAACTCTTCTTGGCACAGAGGTCCTGAGGTCCAGTTTTAGCATGGTCAGCATATGTCAGACACATTTTTCTATAGTCAGGCAGAGAGAGAGCAATAGGCTGGGTCTAGTTGCTCCAGTAGAACATGATTAACCACTGCCCATGCAAGAATAAGTGATGTCATCATTCTTTCATTTGCAATTTCACTTATGTCAAGAGGGAAATTCTCAAACATACCCACTTCCTCACATCACTCAGTCACTCAGCTGTGCAGCCAAAGGCAATCTCCTAATTCTTTGCTGACAAAGGGTAAAATTCAGATTATCCACTTTGATATCTAAAACGAAAAAGTCAGGGGACAAGCTAAGATGTTTGTGTTCTGTGCAAAGAGAGGGACTTTCAGGACAATTCTCCAGTGAGCATGAAGTACTGGAAAGCCTGCAGGCAACCACTAAGTATCACCACCTCAAATGCAAAAAAAAAAAAAAAAAGTGTACAGAGCCTTAGCCATTTAGTATCTTGGAGCGGCCTCACTTTGAATTCAGAGATGCTATACGGAATCCTGTGTGGTAGGGATCCCCCTACCACACAGGATTCCACATAGCATCTCTGAATTGCTAAATTACCGTGTCCTTTAGTTTGACACTGTTTAACACCTAAGATGGAGTAGCCAGCTCCATAATAATTTAGGTATTACCCTAATTGATCACTGGATCAGTTCATTGTAAGGCAAGCTAAAGGGATTCTCATCAATATGTCAGTAAAAGTTTACGTGTTTTCAGAAACTGCCTTAGATGCAAGACCCCCTCTTTGTCTGGTTGTTGCAGTGGATGTGCAAATTATTTGTTGGAGGTATAAAACCATTTTACAAAATGTCTACTTGTAATTAAATAAGAAGGGCATCTGCTAGGAGAGACTACAATATTTTCCCAGTCCAGTCAAGCTCTTACCTACAAGAGATGAATTTTTTTTTGCTAGGTGCATGAAACTGTTTACAATTGTGCCTCATTTTCGTTCTTATTTTAAAGCCTGCAAGTGAGGCACAATTAGATTTTGTTAATTACTAATAACAAGTATTCCCTTGACATGAAGATATTACACTGTGTCCTGTTTTGCTAAAATGTAAATTGGATTTTATTTTAAAATCTCTAATTAATCATGTAGTTTTAGAATGCAGTTGTGTCCTTCCCAATACAGTTGTGTATTTCCTTTTAACTTGCAACCTTATCATTAATGTATAATGCTAATTATGGTTACCTAAAATCTAGATATTGTAATTGGATGCACAAAGTGCAAATATGTTACTGATAAAATATCATACAGGTCAGGCAAAACCAATCTCATGCCAATTAATTAAAGCTCACAAATTGCAGGTAGAGAAAATAACTTGATTTAAATTATAAAACAGGAACAAAGACAAGAAACAGAAATAATCAGCAGGATCTATTACTGCATTTTGTCTCACTGAAACACAGACTAAAACAGTTAAAATAATCATCCCTCTTCCAAATGTTAAAGCACACCAAACAGAAGATACAATACCTGCTTACAGCAGTTAAGAAGCTCCTAATCTAATAGAAGGCTACTGGGATTCTTTACAGTTTGAAATGGTACTTTCCTCATTCGATGAATGACACAGCAATTAAAGAAGAGCTTGTCCTACTCCCACCCAAATTAATGGCAGAAGCATTTACAGACTGAAGAAGGTGTCCAGGAAAGCCAGAAGTCACTAACAAAATTTTTATCCCTGTAAGTCATACCATATTGTGGGTCTGGACATGAAAAAAGCTAGTTGAAAGTGTATGGATCAAAATAAATAGAAACAACAACATGGTGATGTGATGTGCTTCTTCTGGCTGTCTGATCCAGAAGAAGAAGTAGGAGACCTTCTACAAACTGCTGGAGTGAATCTCTCATTCACAAGTCCCAGTGATTATAGATTGGAAAGAAATAAACACAGATTGTGTGCACCTGACTGCCTGGAAAACAGCTTAATAGAAAAGGGTCTGCTGTCCTGGTGAACTGCAAGCTGACTGTGTGCAATGTGTCTTGCAGAAAAGATGACCCATAGTATGCTGAGCTGCATTAGGAAAAGCTTTGCAAGCAAGTTGAAGGAAGTCTACTAAGACCTAGTGAAAACTGTCTGGAGTGTTGGGTCCAGTTCTTGTCTCCCCAGTAAAAGAGACAGAGATACACAAAAATACTGCAGCAAATCCAACAAAATGGGCCACAAAGAAGATCAAGACCTTGGAGCATCACTCATATGAGAGTCTGAGAGAAACAGGGCTGTTCATCCTAGACAAGAGAAGGCTCAGGGGAATCTTATCAATGTATTTATATAAACTATACAAAGTTTAGTTTGTATACTGATGGGAGAAAATTAATAAGGATTGAGACTCTTGAGTGGTGTGCATTGAAAAGTCAAATGTTAAGGGGCACAGTTTGCAATATAAAAAAAACACTAAAATATAAGAAAGAGTCATTTTACTTTGGGAGTGGGCAAACACTAGAACAGGTTATCAATTTTTTGGAGTTTCCATCCATGGATATTTAAAATTCAGTTGGACATAGTACTGGGCAAACTGCTTTAGCTGACCCTCCCTGAGCAGCACTATTGGGCTTAACTGTCTCCAGGTGAGTCTTCCAGCCTCAGCATTTCTGTGATTATGATTCTGTGACAAGAGCTAAACCAGGAAATCATTGTGCCTTCTAGATTAGGACTTAGTTTCATATTGCGCTTGTAGTATACATCAAGAACAGACATTTGCTTTGATTAGCAAAGCTACTTTTTCAGGTTTGGGAGAAAAGTTTGCAAAATGAAACTAATTTGTATTCATACAGCGAGGGAACTGATCGTGTTAACAGCAGTCTCAAAACTGAAACTACTACTAACAGTGTAAACAAGCTACTAAAAATTAGACAAAAATGTCACTTGTAGGAATGTGGACCAGGTTTACATATTCACAACACACAATGAAACCATACAAATTTATGTAAACAACACATTCCTAGTTAGGCCATCTGGTCTGTATCTGCTGCCTCTGTGTTTGTTGACATGGGATACCAGCACATGGAAGACTGGCTGATATTTATAAAATATTTTTATCAAGTACAATCCTGCTATAATTAGAGCAACACGTAGTACATAGGGACAAATCACAGTCAAATCTGGCATTTCCTAATATTCACATTCTAATTATTAGAAATCTGATTTCATTATTTTTAAATAGTCACATTCTAATTATTGGAAATCTGATTTCATTATTTTTTAAATAGTCATGGATATTTTTCACATTTCAAACAGATACATTTCATGTTATATTATTGAGATTAATATGCATCTGAGTATTTTTTTCTTTATGGATCTTTTTATAGTAATATTGTATGGGGTGTTTCAGAAGAATTATGCAAAATTTGAATCAGAAAAGCTGAGATTAATTTCAACATCTATAAAGAGGTGTTTCCAAAATAAGTTCTCAAAATGCAGTCACCTACAGAATAGAAACACTTCTAAGAAAAGGAAGCAGAAACATAGCCATAACAAAGAATCACTGACAGTACAATAAGCACCTTGTGGAAATGATAAAGGCATATGGGATTCCATTACACAAGAAAAAGATCAGAGTTCTCTCCAGCTCTAATAATTCACACCACAGAAATTGACTTACGACTGATGCTGCAACATAGTAAGATAATAAATTTGCATTTTGTTTCAATAAGTGTTGGGGTTTTTTACCCCAGTAAAAATCTAAGTGTCTGAGATTAGTATATCTGCTAAAAACCGATTGGTACAGTAACTTGCCTCCAAAAGTAAATCCATCTATAAGTATTTTGAAAATAAAAATAACCTGAGGCAAACAGGAAACGTCTATTAAGATATGAAGCAGGATGCTTGATTCTGAATGAATGAATTCATAGAGAAAAGCATTTCAAAAGAGGGATATAAAATTAAACATTGCCAAATGTAGGCACCAACAATGTGATAAGATCATTGTTTTTTATAAGAAACCAAGCACTTTGGCCTTATTTTATCTTTGACACTATTAACAGTTAGAAGAAAAGTTTGGCCTGGTTGAACCTAAAAACATTTCTGATTTCAAGACTTGGCAGATTTAATAGTACACTTGAAAGGATCAATGATTTTTTGGATTGTCAGTCTGAACCAAAGGCCCCAATTTGATCTGCTCTAAGTCAATCCTCATTAAACATAGTGGAACAGCACCCATGTCCTCAATACTAAAGTGCCCAAAGCTACCTCTAAGTACTTTCTAATGTAAAGATGTTTGGGAGAGAGAATTTTCAAGGTCATTTGTGTTGATATTATTTTTTTGTTTTGTTTTGTTCAACACACTGAAGAAATAAGAGACAAGCACAAGATCAGTATATGTAGCAATAATACTGAGCTAATTTCCTGCTGGTTCAAGTGTAATGGACTCATCTGAAGTATAACATCAGGGAAATAGACTCATCTCTTTATAATCTGCAATCCCTGACCAAGGGAATTACATTTCTAAAATAATCTCATTGAAATAAAAGACTTCAGTAATGTTTTAAATTATGCACAAATTAAAGAAACATGGAGTTCATGCAGCATCACTAGTACTCTTGTTCTCAATGGGATCCCCTGTGACCAGGTGTTGTTTCAGCCCCAGTAATTCTTCCGGCACCATCAGTTTTCTGAGTTCATGAGAAGTGAAAACACAAGGGGTGAGTTAGGAACACGGGGACAGCCCTGCTCTGAGCTGTGCTTTAGCTGCCTTAAACGACAGCCATAACAATATACAAGCAGTTTAACACTGTCAGTGTGGGATTTGGGCAGCAGGTTTAGTTTACTGTTGACAAATATGGTACTTGAGTCTGAACCATTTGTCCTGGGATAAAACACAATATAAAAGGTTGTTGACTAGAAACCCTGAATAATTCATTGTCTATACTTTCTTCCCAGTAAACTAGTATGTTCCATTTTAGACCAAACTTCTTATGGCAGGATGATGTCATCTAGGATGATTGGAAAATTTTTTCTACTCTTTTAATTTGAATTGAGTTTTAAAGAGGACTTCAAAAGGGCAGAGCTAACAGGGATACTCTCTGATAATGGTCCTAGCAGTGTGAAATTCATGTAGATGGCCAAAGAAGTGAAATAAGCCTTGTTTTATGGCAAAGTAAAGAGACTAGAAATGCTTTGTGGTTTTTCTGTGTTCATTGCAGGCCTCATGAGGAAGAAATCACGTTATGTGAATGGAACAGAGCTCAGATGCTGTAGGAGGGCCTTTACCCTGGAGCAGTTACCCCTCTTTGTACCTAACCCATATATTTCATTGTGGATCTATCCCCATAGCCCAAAATGTGGCCATTTTTGAAAGACAGAGGAAATTTGTTAGTACTACAAATATTCAGACTAGATATTTGCAACAAGCAAAAAGGCATGTTTTTTATAAAATGCAGTGAGAGTGTTTTTATTTTTTTGCCTTGCAGAACAACCTTATAATTCAACAAGGATGTTAACAAAATAATTCAACAGGACTAAAGAAGTATAAGTATTCATTCAATGCTAAGCTCTCTTTCTATTCCTTTCCCTGTAAATCAACTCAAAGAAAAGAGTGATTATTTTCAAGTTTCTCTAGCTGACATAGCAGGCTAAGATAATATCTAACATAAAAGTAGTAAAAAAAATGTTGTCTTTGCATTTCAATATCCCTAATTATCTGACCTTTTCACGGAAAGTTACTAACACAAATATACATTTTCTGAGCATGGTTTTTGCAAGGTGGGCTTTTAAATTTTCTCAAATCAAGTAGCTACCTCTTTGAAGTAGCTATTTTACAACAGCTGCTGCTGACTGCAGTCCCTCTTGTTTTCACTGGAAATAATTTATAAGTTTGCACTTCATTTTCTCTCAATCTTTTTTGATTTCATTTTTTGTGATGGAACAATGGCTATGGAACTATGTGCTGATATCTCAGCATTCCAGTGTTTTTATCAGCTGCAGCTGAACAGTTAACAATATTTAGGGATGTTTTTCTTTGAGATTGCCTTTCTCTTGAGAAGCTTATATCTTAATATATGTCTTTTTGTCTTTATGTCTTGAATTTTCAGATATTAATTTTAGCACTGTGCTTGACCAAAGAAAATCAGTAGGCTTTAATATCTGCCTCGAGACAATAGCTGATATTAAATATTGTTGCCTAACATGCTGCATGACTCTGATAGCTACACAGTAAACTTGTGCACCTGCTTAAGAAAAGCAACTATATGGAATAATGTTGTCACCTACAATTATATCTGGGCTTTTGTTGTTTTTTTGTTTTTACATGTTTCATTAAAATGATATTCTGAAGGAGATTCAGGAGGCTGACAGTGCCAAGAACTTTCTCTAAAAGCGACACTGCATACAAATCTTAAAGGAAATTTAGAAGGCTCATCCACTGAAAAGTAGAAAAGCTTTAATTTACTTTCTAAAAATATCAGTAGTTAATTCTTTCTAAGATTCAACCCAACATTTCAATTACTCTAAAAGCTTAAGAACTTTAACCAAATAGCATACCAGTAATTCACAGGGATAGGCAGAAATTTGTTATTAAATCCCTTCTATAAGACATTTTTAACCTACTAGAGGTAAAATGAAATTACTGAAATTCTACTCCTTACAAAAAGTGGCAAATTATCCTTCTTAGTGTAATAAATGCAACCTGAAGTAATTAGTACTTTTTTCTTTAAAAACACCAAACATGATAGGTACACTGCAGTTTGATAGCTGCCCTCTAGTTTTGGGAACAAACCCATTTGACCATGGGTGCACTATCTGTCAGGCTGTGCCGATGGAAGAAGGCAGTGTTTCCTCAGACAGTAGATCTCCCAACCTTTAGCATGCCTTGTAGAGATGACAAATATGTGTGATTCCTGTGCAAATGCGGGGAGAAGCAGAATGCAATTAGCAGACATCCATAAAACACTCCAATGAAAGCCCCATTCTGCCCTTTCACACCTGTTGGACACAATTACACTGAAACTCATCTGCCACCAGAGTGCTGATCAAATGCACTGCCAAGGCTTAGAAAATGTGTTTCAGTTATCTCCACAAATGGGAGGAAGGCATCTGTGAAATGTTCAGCATCTGCTGCCTTCCAGAACAACAACTGGTTGCTTTATATTTTTCATAGACTTACTTTTTGCCCATATAATAATGTATGAAAGTCTAACCATGTATGAAAATATTTACCAGAGCACTGTGAATCTCTGAAGAAAAAATAGAGCTATTTCTGTGAGCCATAGTTTTGCAAGTAAACAAATATGAATTATAGCTTGCAAAATCACTCAGGTAATACAGCATTTCAGAGTCTCCATTCTAAAGATAGCATGTGGTCCCTAGTCCACATATATTTTATTCTAGTCACTGAATTCCATAAGAGAGTCACAGAATAAAAGTCTACCCCTAGCTAGGCTAGAATAAAAAGTGCTTCTGAAAGATGGCTAACCCTTCAGGAATTTCTGGTGGCCAGCATGCTGTGCAAAGTGTGACATGACTAAACCTGTCCCTCCTAGGCTAAATAGTCAGTTGAAGATGAGTGACTAAAATGGAAAGAAAAATTGTTCTCATTTATTCTTTAAACATCTCTGTGTATGTCCCTTATTTTTGACCTTGAATGTTTCTATTTATGTTTGCTTTCTATATCTTTCCATATTCTACATACTGTACTCCTGTTTATATGTTTTTATACACCTTACACAGTAAACATCTTTAATGATATTTCTTTTAAGAGAATACTGATTCTGAAATCTGTTATATTCTGGTCTTCAAGTTGAAAAATGGATATATTTAGACTTGTTTGTTATATCATATATGACATATTTGTAATTTTATAGCAACCATCATTTCAGACACCATTTGGAAGAATAAATATGATCTTTTCTTTTTCAAGTCAGAAAGGTAGTTCCCACAGCTGGGAGTTGCAACAAACCAATGTCTTCTGCATGTTGGGTACAGAAAGACACGCTAGACTTTTAACCATGAAAGAAAATGATAGTCAGAATAGAAAGTGGTGACAAAGATGATTACTACCGCTCAGAAAACAGGTGATGAAAGTTTCCTAGGGAAACCAAATAAAAACTTGCCTTCATTAGTATCAGTGGGAAAACTCCCTGAAGCCATAACACACATGGGATTTAATCTGTTGCCTCCTGCCTGAAACAGCTCTTTAGGTGCTCTCTAATTGTGCTCTCAGAAGGTCCTAAAGTTATTTCTGCTATCTCTATCCTCAGACACTGTAAGAAAAGCATTTGGCTCACAATGAGCAAAATCTCAACATTTTAGCCTATTGTGTATTTAAAACTTCACCTGGAGTGAACATCTGGGATTCTTAGCAACATTGTTTTAAAGATGTAGTAAAAGACCCAAAGCCCAGCATTTCAAGTTCCCTGCTTAACTTCCTCTACCCCTAGAAAATCTCACTTGTTTATAGCATGGCAATTTTTAAGCTAGATTTTCTTTCTTTCTTACTGACTATCAAATAAAAAGGCATTGTAAATTTTATTGTAGTGCTCCTAAACCTGACAGTGCAATATGTAAGGCACCCTCATAGTTCTCTACTTTATATATTATTTTTATGATGAGAATTAAGGGTTTTATGAGGCTGTAATTTCTGACATTATCGTCTTATCCTAGGAGCTCAGTGTTATTCCCAATACACAGAAGAGAAGCTAAAACTTTTCAAGGTCAACTGAATGTCTCAAATTATAAAGGAGAAAAGTGAAAAAATATCTTCATCCTCTGCCCTTGCTGAAAACATTTTCACCAAAAAATTGCAAACAAATACATGTGAGATTTAAATATTTAAACACTGTAAAGCTAAAAGAGCAGGAATGCTACTATACCTGCATAGCGCCTCTCTGAAGAGTCGGGTCAAAAAAGTTCATCTGCTTTGAGTGGTTGACAAAGACGGTCCTAAGAGACAGAGGGTCACCAAAGCACATAACCCCTGTGTATATGGAGTAGATTGTGCTCAGTAGACTGGAAGTCTCCACCATTCCCCTGGTGCTTAGATTCAATGCTTTAGCTCACAAAGCAATCTGTGCCCAAAATGTCATCTTCTCCCCACTTTTCCCTATGCTGCAGGATCCCCTATGAAGGCATATTCTCAATACAGAAATAATCTTCATTACAGAGATATTGTTATTGTCAGTTAGTCTGACCTAATGACAATGGCTTTACCACAAAATTACCATCAGTTCTGAAGTCTCATAAAGGTGCATTCATTTTGATTCATAGAACTCCCTTTATCTATAGTTTTTTATGTGCTGAATATTCAGACTGGTTAGATTGACTTCTTACAATCAACAAATTTTGTAATGTGCAACAGGATCTAGCAGAAATTGCCATTTCTTTTAATGAAGTCTGTATTTAAAAATATGTATATAAACCAAACAACCAAGCCCCAGACTCTGATCACCTGTTAATTCCATTAAAAAACATAATGATTTGCACAACATGGAATTTAGACAACTCAACTGATTCTTTCAGTTGCTCCAGGCTGCAGTACCTTTAACCACAAAAAAAAATCCAAGTTGCAATAATGAAGGGTCGTCTACATGTATGCATAAATAGAACAGAAGTTGTAATCAGCACAGTTTTCTCTCTTAATCTTGTGTTGAGGAAAAAAACATTGTATTAAAATGAAAAAGATGATATTTCAATCAGCAGACACTGATTCTGCTACCTTTATTCACCTTGGCAGCATTAACTAAGGAAACGAATCCTTACTAATAAGGACTAATGCTGGCTTTGGTAAAGCAGTAATTTTCATTTCAGGAACACAAAAGGCTTAGTACAACATCTGCTAAAATTAAGTTCTTCTAAGTTGTCAAAATCATGTTTGCTGACTTCCAATAGGTTTCTGTCTGTGCTTTGTTGGTTTGGCTTTGAAAGCATGCTAGCGCCTTTGAGGTAACTTGCAGTTATTTTTCACAGAACTTGTATCAAAATCATTACTTCTCATATCTCAGAAGATTAGTGTAATTAATTTCCCAAATTTTTCCTATAAATCTGTATCTAATTTGTGATTGTTTTCTTCAAACAGCAGAAAAACTAAAGCCAGGGAAGACAAGGGCATGCTGACAACCTAACTAGTGTGCTTCACCTCTGAGTTTTGACATGTATTAAAGCATGGACCACTTGCTCTTTTAGTGGCAGCTCTAATCTCTCTGGGCAAGGTCTCACACCTCCATTCTTCACAAAAGCTTGGTTATGATTTTCTTCCAGTGTAAATGAACCCTGTGACAAACTTCTCTATGCATACAAAGAAAAATGTAGCACAGAAACTGTCCCAGTGATACTTCTCCTTAGCACATAGACTTGCAGAAAGGAATAAGGTGATTTCTGCCCCGATCTTACATCCATGGAGGAGCCCTGTGAGCTGCCTGATATAGCTTGTCTGTGTCCCAGACAACCATAGATAAGTTTGTACACTGTAAAGGGATTCAGCACAGTAGGAAAAAGGCAAAACATTTTTTAACAGTACTATTCAATGAGGCAAGTTACAAAATTCTGCTTTGGTAAGAGGTATTATCAAACAAAACAATTGCAATACAAACCCCCTCCCACCACAGGGAGCTTTGCCTCTAAATGAGCATGTACAAGATAAAACTTAAACTAGGAGTTAACCATGGCTGTTCAATGGCAAAAACTTTTGGAAACCTTATGTGTACCACTAGCAGCAACATTTATTACTGAAAATCCTAGGTGTAAAGTCCCAGGACTAACACCTCCCCCCTTTTTTGCATCCCCAAGGTTTCCAGCCTAGAAATGAAAGCATCTGATTGGTTGTCCTTCCAAAAGGTGTAGCTATTTTTGCATGCAACCTGTATTTTCTTCATTGTTCATGACATATTAAAAATCAGGTTTTGTGGACTTTAATACTGCAGGGAACTACTGTACTGACAGTCATGGAGACTGTGATCCTATATTAATCTGATTTACATATTGTATAGTATTACCATGGGGCTTTATGAAATACTTCAGAGAAGAGAAATTACGGGATATTCATCTCAGTGAATATTGAGTTTTTGATTCAGTTTTTGAACCTGCAATCTCGGTCATCTCTGATGGCAACAGACCACCTACAACACAAAAACAGAGTTATTGCTGCAGTAAATATGACTCAGAGTTCTAATAATTTGAGTCAATATGTTTATGTTATTTTATTTTTAATGTGATAGATCTGTGTACAGTTTACCAAGGTCAGCAAACTGAATTGTTCAGCCTGGCCATTTATGCTGTCTTAATTGGTATTTTAATGCATGTATTATTGAAAATTTTCTATTAAGCTGTAGGTAACTCAAATTAATCAATTCCTCTCTAATAATAAATGCACAGGTAAGCAGAGATATTTAATGATTTTTTAAAATGAAAAGTGTTTTTTGTTTTCCATTATTACTTCTTGTAATAAAAGAATTAATCATCATATTCATCTTAAAATAGCATTTCTGAAATAAGGAAATTTTAGTGAACTTTAAAATAATTTTGATTATTAGAAATTTCCTACTATATTGAAAATTAAGGTATTTTCAAATTATTTTTATCTAGCTAGCTGTTACCATTTTATAAATGATCCCTCTTGTTCTGATGAGTATACAGGAAATCCTATCAACTACAAAAGCATTGTAGTAAACTTTATTTTTTAATGTGACTCAAAAGGGAGGAGTGTTTTACTTTTGTCTTTCGCCTTATTCTGGTATCTTGGGTGTCAATTTTTTCCATTATGTTCCAGAATGTAGTGTTTTTTTTCTGAAGTTATAAGATAATTATAAACACGGTATATGTCAGTCTTAAATATGAGATATAAGCTTGTAGATGTAATTGGAGCACCTGTTTTTATGACAAGTTTGTAAGTAACTGAATCATTTGTGAGCAGACCCAGGATTTCTCACAGAGGCCTCAGCTGTACCTGGGAGACAGGGTAAACAATAAGGAATCTGGAGTCTGGAATCTGTGCAAAATTCAATCTTCTGCCTTTCAGTTTACTCTTGGCACATCTGTCAGTGTAAAGCAATCTTAACAACAAAGTATTTTCCAGGCAGAACTGACATTTTTGACTGTGTGTTTATTATAGAACAAATTGATAAACTGGTCAGCCAAAATATTTGTGAATTACTGGCGTTTTTTTTTTCTATGCTTGTTAAAGTAATAATGAAAAAAAGCCTCAGCAAGTTCTGTAGTTTATTTAAACACTTTCTAATTAATGTATGTTCTTAATTTTAAATTAATGTAGCTATATTTTCTCCAAAAAATTTAAAAAGGAGAAAAGTCCATAGTGAATGTTACTAAATATTCTAGTCTTTTGAAGCAAATTCTTTTTTGTCCCAATATTTGCTGCACCAGGTTTGTGTTACTCCTTTTTCAGTTTAGCTCATTAATAGGAAGTCTGCCAGTGCAGCATCTATATATGATCTTTGTGATGAAAGATCTCATCTGCCAGGCAAAAAGATTTTGTGAAATTCAAATTTTATTTTTATGTTGATTTTTACAGTTTCTGTTCAAAAAATATGGCCGTAAAGAGTTACATTAGCAGACTTAGAAATCCTCCCTGGGGAGGATTAATCAAAATCTACATTGTAAGAAAATTAATTAATTAACTGGGGAGATGGCACTCAGAAAACCCTGAACTGGCCAAGTAAGGGTAAAAAGCCATATGGCTTTCATCTTCTTTCAGGTTACAGCTTGCCTGAATTTGAGATTGTTTTTATTTTAGTACAGGCTAAGTTCAAAATCTCTCATGGCAGAACGATATCTATTTATTTTGATACTACATGGCATAAACCAATAGGAGTTCAGAGGCAGTGAAGGTTCAGACACAAATCAAGCAATCTCTGTGTCCTTGAGGTTAAATGCAAGAACAGTCTGTTCTTAATGGCTCATAGAGATGCCACATAAGAGAGGTGCAGTAGTTTCTCTTTTATATTGTTGTATGAGTGCGATCTTCCTCGTGCTAAGTGCCATAGTTAACAGCTAACATTTATAACCAAACAGTTTATTCTGCAGCTGGAGAAGTAAATCCAGTCCAAAGTTAAAAAAGCTGGATTTGTGTTGAGAGTGCTTAGCCAAGCTTCACACTTCACTTGGAGAGGTCCTTAAATGAGAAGCTGCTCAGGTGCATATAAATATTTGCCTGCAGCAGCTGCTTTTCACTCTCAGGAGTGCAAGGTATGACTTATGCTTCCCCACATGTAGTGCATGTCACCTTTCCAAGCGTGTTTATAGTATCCTAGAGGAAAAGCTTAAAAATCTGCAAACCTCAGACCCCAGGAGTGCAGAATTTTTAAAGGTTAAGACAATGCTTATGTGTGGAAAGCCAAGCCAAAGCAAAATAAGCTTAATTCCTGTTTCATGGCTGAGCACTCAGAGACAGATTGCTACGACATGGAAGCAGATATTAGTGTGACGTTTTATGGGGACTACAACAAAAGTAGAGGTGATATAATAAGTTTCTCACATTTAGAAAATCCTCTGTAGAGAGCTTTCTAGTTCTGTTTTCTCACAAAAACACATGACAGATAAAATATACTGGCTTTGGTTGTTGCTCCATTCTCTCTCACTGAAATACCTTTCATGCTGTTCATTCAAGAGATTCTCTGCTTTAATTTCATAAATATTTTGATTGGTCTTTCTAAAGACAATATATAATATATACATTATAATTTTACATTCTATGTGTTTCTAAAAGAAGTAATTTTGGTCATAATCTAAAATGAATATTTGCTTTTTGACTGCAAACAGGATACTGTCGCTGATTTCTTTGTTTTGCTATGGTTTTTGACATTTCAAACTTTGAGAATATTTTTAGTTGGAAGAAGATAAGGGTTTTTTTATACTGATATGAAAGAATCACAAAATTCAAAAGTACCACTTGCTTGTAAAGAAATACAGCAAATGTGAACATGCAAGAAAGTCAATCTCCAAACACAGATAAGCTTATAGAATCCTCAGTTTTTTCAGCGCTAGAAACAGAAACACCCTGAGACCTATTTTAGGTAATTTGTTAAATGTTGTCACTTGTTCCAGCCATCCATAAAATATCCACCCATATGTGAATCCTTACATATTAATCGGATTGAATTATGCTGCCAGCTGTTACAACAGCCAGAAAAAACACCTGTCCCTTTTAATGACTACTATCAATAATCTCCCTTGCAGTGTTTCAACTAAAGTAAGAAAAGTAAGGTTTTTGTGATATTTTCAATTCTAGGTGAACTAGGAAGCAGAAAAAAAATCTTTGCAGAAACTTGTTCTCCTGGGTCTTTTAGTTGAGATTCCACAACTGAATAAGGTCTGATAAGTTCCAAGCAATGAAACCCCACACTTTTTAATAATAATGCCTTGTTAATTATCATTCAGTGTGTTAAAACCTCTTCATCTCACTCACCTCCACTAAATTAAAATAAGAAGCAAGACCTGTATGAATTGATTGAGCAGAAGCTATTTCAGCTCTAAGCATTTTTTGAGCGTTCTGTTCCCTGCTGTGATCATGCAAGGGGAAGGTGTAGGCTGTTTGAAGCTGCACTGATATTTTGTTTGTTATTTTTCTTTAGACCCCATTTACTCCTGGAACATTCCTGTGTAAAACTACCACTTTCCACTCAGCTGTTTCTTTCTGGTAGCACTTTATCTTTTAGTTTTTCTCCAAGCCTGTTAGTTTTGAACCTATTTGGACAGCCTCTTGGCTCTGCTAAGTAAACACTTAAGTGTGATTTGACAGCAGTGAGATCTCTGCTTTTTTTAAGATGTCAAGATCACACACAGCATTATTTCATTCATGTAACTAAGAAAGCACGTAAATAACAAGTATCCCTAGGACTTTTTCCTAGCAAAGAGGAGGAAGATAATAGTGACTTCAGACTTAATTACCTTAGATGATTTTCCACAATGATTTTTCTATTTTATAGAATAAGCTCTGTTGAAAGACATATGCTCCCTCTTCAAAAGAGACTCTAATGCCCTTAACTATGGATTTCTCCTTTCTTAGGTACCACTGCTCTCCTATTTTTTTTCTCTCACTAAACACATCTGTGCATCCATATTGTGTCAGGCTAAGATACAATTAATTTTCCCCATAGTAGCCCTTACAGTGCTGTGCTTTGTACCAATAGCTGAAAGGATGTTGATAAGACACCAGTATTTTGGCTACTATCAAGCAGTGCTGGAACACATCAGCATTGACTCTCCAACACTACACATACACACATCAGCAGGCTGGGGGTGGACAAGATTTTAGAAGGGAACAGGGCCAGGACAGCTGACTTAATCAAAGGGACATTCCATACCATATGGTGTCTGCTCAGCAATGAAAGCTAAGTGGAAGAAGGAGGAAGTAGGATTGGCATTAATTATTTAGGACTTTGGCTTTCAGGAGTAACTTCTGCATGGACACATCCCAGGATGTGGCTGGACCTCACCTGTGGCTAAAAAGTAGAAAACAAGATATTTTGGTTTTCTTTTCTATTTTGCAGGGCCTTTGTTTTTACTTTATGAAAATGCCTCTATCTTGACCCACAAGCTTTTTCTATCTTATTTTCTCCCTACCCCATCAGGTTGAAGAGAGGAGTGATGGAGCATCTCTGTGGCTGTCTGATGTCCAGCCAAGGCAAATTTACCACGTCCTCAAAATACAGTCCTAAGATTTTCCCATCTATTTTGTTCCTAGTACAATATTGCTTGCTCTTCCATGTTGCATCTGAATGGTCAGCATAGCCAACTTCCCTAGGAGATGCTGGTCTGTTATTGAGTCAGGAAATTTTTACCTCACAGCAGATCATTCAAATATATTCTCCTGGAAGCAGGAATTCCTGTACAAGAGATAGAATGCATTAGGCAACTGTCATAATCTTTTGTGTGTCTCTTTTGTCAGGACTCTTTCCGGCCTTGTGAAATAAAAACATAGTACTTCTAAAGCCCAAGAAATGGTTTTGTAAGAGTTTAGAATTTTCTTTGAGACATCCAGTTCTCATGAAGGTTTTAAAGGCTATTAATTAGTCATGTTTTTTGGTTTTTTGGGGTTTTTTGCCATTACATTATCAGCTTTTACTGTCATTAACTATCAGCTCAATACTGCTGTTTATGAGAATGTTTGTCTAATTTGCATATATTTTGAATAAATGTTTCTGCACACCAGAGAAATACTAACTCAATTCTCTTGCCTTGGGCAGACGTTATCTCAGAAATGAAACAATTAAAAATTAGCATATTTTCTAAGACTTTATTATTATACCAAAGGGCTTGCACTAAGGTATCTTTGTTGTGCTCATCACAGTATTGCTGAATGGTGCTCACACCCCACGTACTTAGATAAGCAAATAATTCACATTAGTACAGATGTAGAGACTTGCACAAAGGTCAATGTATATTTTGGTAATCAAACATTTATATTTTGCAACCCTCTGAAGAAACATATTTTTCTTCACTGGCAGCTAGCATTAATATTTATCTCAAAACATTGTCAAAATTGGAAAAGCAAGCCCAATAACATCTGTTAAGGAGTACATTGGCATGGGTTTTCCAACAAGGGAGATGTTAGCTCCCAAAGGATAAGCTAAAACTAGGAGGATATGTACTAAGTTGTTTTCTGTAGTACAAAATGTTGAGTGTTTTGTTAAATGACCTTTTGTTCAAAGGCTATGGCATACTTAGAACAATATAATGGAAATCAGGATTCTGACCTGGTTTTTGACAGCTATTCCCACAGAAATTTCCTCCCTTTCCTGTTCTCTTTACCTCACCAAATAACATTTCTCTACCTGTCTTACCTTAACAGATGTTCTTAAGGTCATTGATTATAGTAAACAAGTTTTCCTCTATCACTTTCCAGCAGAGTTCACAGAAATGTTAATTCTGAAGTCTACTTACAGTGTCAGTCACATATTACTATAAAGAATGTCTAAGAACATTGTTTTCTCAATGCTTTTTTGTACAGAGAATCTGTAGAATGGAGTTTAAAAAAATCATTTTGCTTGGTTATATTTCCATTTTTACAAAGTTAGCATAATTATTCATCTCTTTATCCCCAAATTATGAAACCAAATAATCATAGGATGGCTTGGGCTCAAAGGGACCTTGAAGATCATCTCATTCCAACCTGTATGCCTTGGACAAGATCATCTTTCACTAGATCATGTTCCTCAGAGCCCCATCCAGCCCAGTATTAAACATTTCCGGGGAAGGGGCACCCACAGCTTCACTAGGCAAATTGTTCCAGTGGCTCACCACCCTGACAGCAAAGAATTTCTTCCTAATATCTAATATAAACTTATCTCTTTCAGTTTGAAGCCATTCTCCCTTGTCCTGTAACTACATACTTTTGTAAACAGTGTTTCTCTGAAAAGAACAAAAGACTGGAGCAGGACTTTCTCCCTTTTTATAAAGGAAAAGTAACATTTTTCTGTATAGACACTTTATCATATTATCTTTACATTATAAATACATGCTTACAAAGGTAGAATGTTAATATTTAAGGATTATGAGAATATCCTAAAAAAAAACCAACACCAGAGTTTCTAAACCCACAGCAAAGCAGCCTCTTACTTTCAAAATAGAATCTCACAAGCTGTAAAAGTCCACTAAGAAAAGTTTCAGGGGTTTTATATTAGTTTCTTACCTCCTTTGCAGCCAGCCAATGAGGCTAAGAACACAGGGGATACAGTTCTGCCACAGAAAATGCTGTTGTTTAAGTAATGGACAAATACATGAAAGAGAAATACTAATACTAGCCTACCATTCTGCCATATACCTAGTGTGCAGTAGTAGGACATGGGGAAGTCTTTTTAAATCCACTGACAATCTTCTCATGTCACAAAGATAACTGAAGACTTATATTATTTAATTTTTAAATCTATTTATTATTTAGCTGGTGGAAGTGAAAATGCTACTGAAATTAACATCTATTTCAAGTCTTCACTTTTACGTTAGTATTTTAAAGCCATATTCTCATTATTATACATTAGAAGAGTAGGGAAACAGAAATGGGACAGAAAAAAATAAAAGCGAACAAGAGCTCACACTAAAATATATTTGCTTCATTATACAAGGAAATAAAATATGGCACATATTCATTAGAAAAGCACTTCACTATTTTTTCACTACTTTTCTATTATGAAAACTAGGTTGTTACAGCTTAAGTCTAAGGACAAAATTATTATGTTCACTGTTCTCTATCCTCTGTGGATATTTCACTAGTCAATAAATTCCACCTAAGCATCTTTTGCAAAGAGCATATTCAGCATTAGAAATTCTTTTAAAATAATATATCTTTTAAAATAAATTGTGATTAAAATTAGATCATTTTTAAAATGAGAAAATGAGAGAAACCATTTTGATTCTGATTAAGCAGTAGGTATTTTTTGGAAATCTGTATGATTTCAGGAACAGAAAATGTGCTAAGGTTTTGTGCTATGGTTTTCCTTTTTGCTGAGTACAAACAAGTTGTTAAACAAAATAGTAAGAGTAATTTATTATTTGGACCATACTAGGTGGAAGGAGGACTGCTCTGGGTTCTTTTTAACCAAGAGCATACATATAAATGTAATTTCTGAAATTTACTGTCATGTTCTCCCAGCTTTTTGTTGTGACAAGACTTTGGCCAGCTCTTTTGTTCCGTTTTCATTTCATTATCCATCTGTACATGTTTTCAGGATCAAAGCATTTCTTATATTTCAGGACACCTATAATCTCCAAATTGGCATTACATTAATCTTTAATCCATGAAGAGTCCACTACTAACCCAAGAAATAACATGAGGTAGAGTATCTACCAATCTGGCCTATCCTGAATGAATATCCATTTGTCTACAACAGCAACATGCCTGTGTCAATGACTTTGCAAATGGCTATGAATTGATACTGCTTTCAATTAGGGGAGTCCTGAGAGTGTTTTTTGTTTGTTTGTTTGTTTTCTTGGGTTTTGTTGTTTTTTGTTGTTGTTTGGGGTTTTTTTTTACTGAATACTTCTTCTGGAAAGACGGAAAACAAGCAGTGGTGAGGAGAGAGGATCTGGTAATGTTTTTGTTGCTTTTTCAAGCTCATGAAATTTTTGTAAACATAATTTGACATCTTGAAACTGAAGTCTTTCAAAAAAGACTTGGGTAGATATTTGGGGAAGGTTATCTGTGACAGAGAGCATGCAGAAAACTAAGACAAAAGGTATTATCAGGTATCACTCTACATTAAGACAGGAAAATAAATCAGTGAAATAATAGACCCTGAGTCTACTTCAGGAACACTAACATGATGAATAATTCAGCTGAGAAACCTGCAAGTTTCCATATGGTACATTTGGAAGCACACAGATAAGCTGCTTTGCTTGCTCCTCAGAAACTGATATGAAAACAGGTGATTTTGAGGTTTTGGAAAGAAATAGAAAGCATGATAGGATGTTCCATCTTTTAATTAGAAGGGCAGTATTCAGAAGCAGCATTTCTGACTTAAGCTGCTTTGGGTGACTTTCTCTGAGACAGCTAGAAATGCTCCTTGCCTTTCTTCAAGTATCTGAACATATTGTACCATATAAAAATGCAACTCAGTTGCTGCCATGTCAGATCCCTTTTGCTTCTTTAAGTCAATTATGTGTCAGGTAGAGGAGAGGGGAAGACTATTGTGCTGTAGATATTGCTTCTCTTATGTTGAAACTGCAACACAGTAGTTGCTTTTTCTTTTTAGTGAAAAAAAAAAAAAAAGGAAATTAAACAGTACCTCCATTAAGCCAAAAAGCAGATAGATGCTACTGAAATTATATTTACATTTGAATGAATATAAGAGCATAGCATTTTTTTTTCATTGGAGAGGTTTACCCATCAGGACTATTAGCACATCAGGGCTGATCAGTGTTAAGTATTCAATTTCTGTAGAACAGCATCTGATTGCTTCTTGAATGATCCTTTTGTTTTGCCTCAGCAATAGTGCCTGATAGGCCATTCCATATGTTTATTATGTGCTAAGTGAAAAAAAGTGTTGCTAACATCTGTTGGAAGTTAGCTTCTCTCTCTCATTTCAATTTATGTCTCTGAAATTCATACTGGGTGGGAAATAGTTATTTAGGCTGACATTTTGCACTCACACTTATTCAGTAAAGACCCACTAACCTTCACTCTGTCTCACATCATATTTATCTTCTGACCTACATCTTTTTTCTAATATACTTGCTGTTATGGAGCTAATACACAAATTTTGTCTACACAAGCATTATGAAAATAAATTTCAGGTAAATGCTATTGGCTTGATGATCTGCTGATGCAAATATTTTTTAACTGAAATTAATGGACCATGATGTTTTGCATTAGATGAAACTTGGGCTGAAAAAATAAAATACTACAAACCCATAGAAGTTTGAAAAATTAGAGTTTGAAATAACGCATCATCTGAAAAAGCTTAAAAAATCATATAGAAATCTGTGGTACAGTATGAATTAGGTCTGCAAGAAAAAAAGAAAAAAAATTAACTGAACTGAGCCAGATATGTGCAGGAAATACAACACAACAGAGAGGAAGGATTCCAAGAGGTTCCCAAAGTCTGTGGAAAAAAACCTCCTAGCACAACTGGTGAATCAGCCTGCCAGAGGACGTGCCCTGCTAGACCTGTTCACTGTGAATAAAAAAGGGTGAGTAGGTGATGTGGTGGTCAGTGGCTGTCTTGGCATGGCGACCAGGAAATGTGAATATTTTCTATACTGAGAGAAGTAGGACAGGCACCAGCAGAAGCTTCACCTTGGACTTATGGTGGGCAGAGTTCAGCTTGTTTAAAACATTGATTGACAGAGTCCCTTGGAAGTCAGTCCTCAGAGGTGAAGGAGTCCAGGAAAGCTGAATGTGCTGTATAAAGGAATAGTTAAATATTCAGAAGCAGACTCTCCCCACATGTAGCAAGCCAAGTTGTCAGAGAAAAGACTGGCCTGGCTAAACGGAGAACTTTGGCTGGAACTTATTGACTCTGGAATGAGGGTCAGGTAACTTGGGAGGACTTTAAGGATGTCACAAGCTCATGTAGGGAGAAGATTAGAAAGGCCAAATTCCAACTAGAACTTGATTTGGCCACTACAATTCAGGATTAAAAAAGTTTCTACACTGGCAAAAAAAGCAGAGTCAAGGACAATTTCCATAATTTGAATGTAGAGGGCAGTGGTAGTGACAGGGAATGGGGAAAAGACAGAGGTGCTTAATGCCTTCTTTGCGTCAGTGCCGCGCTCCCCATAACACAGCTCCACACCTCAGTCGTCAATATCAAAACCATTTATCCCCAGAATACCCAGTTATCTGAGATGGAGGTTTCACTAGCTTGATTTTGGTGATCTTAAAGGTCTCTTCTGACCTTGATGCTTTTATGATTTTATCTAGAACAGAAGAAACCATTTAAGATCTGCCTTGATTTCCTCTGTCTGAAAGCCAGAGCTGCATGATTCAGTGAGGCTGTTTGTTCCTGGTGAACGCTCAAATGATGTTTTCTCCTAGCACCCTCAGAAGTTACTGGTGTAGTTAGCAGCTGACATAACTTTCACTGCAAGTCTCAGACTCCTTTTTTCTGAAGCTAACAGAGTCTTAGCTATTGAGAAAAATCCTTCCTGATCTGAATCTGAAACCTGTTTTCTTTTTGTGACAGAATTCCTTTAAATAAAAGGATTAAAATCTGTGTAGTAATACCAAAATTTTTTTCCACAAGTGCTCCCAGTGTTCTGAAGACCATCTTGGCCCTGCACAGCATGCTGCACAATAAATACTTTCCCTGTAGAGGGTCTGTGCTTTGCTATAGTCAAGGAAAGGATTCCCAGCTCACCACAACATCTTTGCAATGAAAAGCAGGTTCACACTGATTTTCCAGACCTTAGTGGCCATGGGATACTGGAAAAGAGTAAAACCGGGTGATGAAAACAGGAAAAATTTTTTCACCAATTCTCTCAAGATGCTGTTTGTGCAGAAGTGGAGGAAGTTAAGTAGCAGGAAGAACAGCAAACACCTGCTGTTTCTCTGCCATGTACTTGGATGTGTGCTCTCACAGATGAATGTGTGTGTTCATGTCAGCATTTGTACTTTTGCAAAACATGCAAGCTTCAGTGAGCACTGATATCCCATTAGTCCAACAAAATTTTATGAGTCTGGGGGGCTTTGCTGGAAAACAAGCCTGCTTATCTTCTTGCTGATGGAGATATACTTATCTCAGCATGCAGTTCTGCATATGTATTTTCTAAACTCAACTGATTTTTGTTAGCTTCTGCTGTGTAATACTGATGTATTCTGGCCTAGAATGTCCACCTTTCCTTTTCTTAGATCCCTTTCATTAAATTCTAGAGTTCCTAACTAGCAAGAATATGGTCATGTTCCAGCATAGAGCTATCTCTGTGACTTCTTGAACCCAATTGGCATAGTGAACAAACAAGTCAAACCACTCATGTTTGATTTCTCACTTCAGTAAATTCAGTCTTGGATTTTAAGTCCTGTAATTTATTCTTCTCACATATCATAAGATGATGCTAAGTATTTAAACCTAAATTTTTGTCCCTCTGCCATTCATAATTTTTTTAATTAATTCCATTAAAAACTCTTATATTTTATCACTTTCACTGACCATAATAAATCTGAGGAACTGCGGAAGAGGTTTGGGTTAACCTATCTTAGTTCATAATTCATCATTCACATACCATTGTCCAAAGGTGTAGTTTGGATTAAGTTCTTTATCGCTTGGCCATTGGAACACACAAGAGTCTAAGAGATTGCTCTAATAATCCCCTTGTTAGTTGATAATAATATATTTTTCTACCACCACTTAACCTCTTTTGATGGGCACCTGTTCCATGAGTTGGGGTTCTCCCTGCTGCTTAGTTGCTGATACTGTTGATAGTTTGTAATGTATCAGGAGCCAGACTAGAGTGACACATTGGAAGACTGAAGGGTAATAGACAAGTTGCAGTTACGGGAATTGTGATTAGACATAAAGAAAAATTATATCTGAATAAGATGATAAAGCATTCTATTCCTGTAGAAACTCTGTTGTCTCTACGCAAAGGAAAAAGGTGTTCAAGGCTAGTGCCTATTTTTTAACTAAAACCTTTAGAAACCTAAATAATAGCATACAGTTGAAAACTGATTTATTTTATACATCTTAAAATGCAAACACTACCTGGAAAAATTGCCATATTTCAGCACCTCAGAAAAGATACAATTTGGATTGTGAGTTTTCTGTATGTGCTTTCTGTTAAGTGGACAAAAACATATATTTGCCATTACATAGAATAGTTGAAACGTAGAAAAATTGAGTCTAGAAGTCTTTGGAGATCATCTAGTCCAGTCCCCCGCTCAGAGGGGTTAACTAGAGCAGGTTGCTTGGCAGCATGTCCAGTTTGGGTTTGATCATCACAAGGACTCAGCAGCCTCTCTAGGGCAACATGTTCCAGTGTTTGACAACTCTCGCAGGAAAGAGTTCAACAGGAATTTCGTGTATTTATGCTTATGTTTACTGCCTCTTGTCCTTTCACTGGGCACAATTGAAATATTTTCTTCACTCTCTCCCATCAAGACTTTAAACACACTGATGAGATGTGTTTCCTCCCCTGAGCTCTATTTTCACCAGGCTTCACAGTTCCAGACCTCTCAGCCTCACCTCATGTGTCGGACATTCCAGCCACCTAACTGTCTTCATGACCCTAGAATTTCATTTATGTGCAGAGAAAAAATAGCCATTAATAATAAGACTTTAAAAGAAACAGTCTTTGTTACATTAATAGCTTTCCATCTAAAATGTAGAGAATGGCTTATGTATAAAAAGATTGAATAGACTATTTCAAAATAAGAAAAACAAAAGTAATCTTATAATTGTCATTTAATTTAAAAGATACTTGCATAAGACAATTTTCTACTCAGATGATTTTCTAATAAGTCTAATAAAACTATAGGCTTCCTTCTATTTCTCCCTTCAGTGAATATTATCCAATCACACAAACTTGCTATTGTATATATATATATACACAGACACATAATATTGTTAATTAAAGATGTCTTTTATCAAACTATCATTGAAGATGAATGATTCACTAATGAAAATGTTTCCTGTAATTGCAGAGGTATTTGATCAATTGTCCTCTCCCTGTTTGCACTGAAGTTTTAGAATACTGTCAGGTAAGAGAATCCATTTTGTTTTGTTTTCAATTGTATAACACAGTATGCTATACATTTAACATTTTTAGCTGCCTGCTATCAATACAAGGCAGTGATCCTTGTTTTCAGCTAGTAAAAATTTCATTTCTTAAAGTTGCTGCCTTAGCTGAAATAGCCCAAAAGATATAAAAGCTATCTCTGGGATGTGCAGACCTGTTGTAATTCAAGAATACACAGACTCCAGTAAGAGTCAGGACAATTCTTTATTTAATTATAGCAAGACACACTGACATTTCTTTTTTTTTTTTTTTAACCTAGGTCATAAGATTGCACTATTTGAAGTCCCCTTTGAATAATATTTTTTTTTTTTAGTGTTGAATAATGCCACATATTAACTGGTGCTAACATGAATGTGTAAGTTCTATGAAACACATTTTTAATCATTCTATGCCATATATGATCATCCACATGCTGTGCAAGTTCTCTAATTATGTATTTAACTTTTTGAGAGAATACATTGCACTATTATATGGTATAATGCCATGGTATTTTTTTGCAGCTATTACTGTCAAAGGAAGACCAGGATATTGTCAAATTTAAGTGACTGTCTAGACTTCCAAGGTTCAACTTGTTCCATGATAGAACAAATTTACTCTTTGAGCTTATATCTAACCCTTGTTTTTTCTTGATGCTCAGTCTGTCAGTCAAATATTATTTATCTAAGATAGGTAGCTCTACATTTACTAAAGAACAACCATTTTCCTATAAATATTATTTTCAAGCAAGAGAGAGGAAAAATTTAGGGATTCGTTCAGTTCAAAGCTCATTGTGCAAAATCTTTCAATTTAGCGTTGTAGCCCTGTGGATCTTGTGTTTTGATGTAGAGAGGACAAAAGAACAAAATAGGAGAAGGTTTTGATGGAATGAGGCTGTTGCACAGACCAGGTCAGCTGACAAATCTTCCCCAGAGATTATTTTGAATGCCTTCCTTCCTCTTCCTAAATACATCCCAGACACAGGTCAGGGTGCCACAGGTGTGGTGTCTGCATTAGTTATTCTGCATTAGACTTAAATGTGTTCCAGGGGATACTC
This sequence comes from Lonchura striata, assembly GCF_050655825.1. Taxonomy (NCBI): domain Eukaryota; kingdom Metazoa; phylum Chordata; class Aves; order Passeriformes; family Estrildidae; genus Lonchura; species Lonchura striata. Next base: position 103,482,314 of record NC_140704.1, read on the forward strand.
AACTGAGATGTGAAGGACATCTTATAGGTTCCTAGTTTAGAAAGTAATAGGATGAATCCTACTGAGGCAGATTTTCCCTTGGGTTTGTTTGTTTGTTTTTCCTGTTGTTTGCTTGTTTGTTTTTTTCTTTTTGTTTTGTTTTTTTGTTTTTAATTTTATTTCCCCAGGAGAAAAGGATGGGTTAACTCTACAATCCACATGCAGGAAAATTAAAACAGAGCTCTTCCCCTTTGGTGATCAGCTGAAATGAAGTATTTTCTACTGTTTGTAGCATGAATGAATAACCAAGCCATTATTTATGCCGTCTTTATTAACAGAAGGACTATATCTATGTTTTTTTCTTAGCTTCCAGAAAGGTTTTATTCCTCAAAGAATATCAGGAAGTAAAATCAGAAATAAGACTTTCTAGTTGCATAGCAAAAATGAAAAATATATTTCGATCAAGAATACATTTTACTAAGGTGTTATAAGATGAATATTTTTATATTGCAACCATATGGAGGAAAGCTAATAAAAAATGACAGCACTTTTTGATAGTCTTATAGGAGATCAAGTGGTTGGAAGGGTTGTGGTCTTGTTCTAATAAACATCGTAAATACTTTCATTAATTAAATAAAAATCAGTTTTAATTAATTCTACTTGACCATCAAGATTTTTAGTTTACATTTATTATAGAAATGTGAGTTAGAAAAGATCCTGACCTACTTCTTTAAAAGGTCCTATCCAGATCCCTAAGCAGGTTTTGCTGCAGTAGGCATAAATTCATTTTACATATACTTATCAATAAGAATGTGGGCCTGTAGAAGGAAGACTTGGTAGCAAGTCCTGGCCTCAAATAGTCCCAAACTCTGTGATTTCTGAACAATGTCAGAGTAAAGACAGCAAGGAAACAGCTCTGAGTGGAAAGTATAGAGAGTTTAAAAAGAATATAAGGCATTACTAGATAAGATTTAATCAAGGCACCTCTCTGAATCACTTGTTAAAAAGTGAAAGCAAGAAGAGAGAGAGAAGATAGTATTATTTCTGGTCTTATCTGGTTTCAATTCACTTAGTACTTTTAACAGTTTTCTGCTAGTAAGAGACAGCTAACCATAACACAGTATTGTCTAAAGGAAAAATAATTAATGAATAAAAGAGCATGGAGAAATTGAGATATCTTTGCTCTCTTGTTAGTGTGTAAAAGCAATAGGATCTATGAAGAAACAGAATGCCAGGCTAGTGTAGAAATAATGTTATCATCAGATTTAATTTTTTCAAAGTTTGGGGTGGGGAGGGAGGTTGTTGTTGTGGGTTGGTTGGTTTAGTTTGTTTCCTTTCATTTTCAAAGGAGACTAAGCAGGACAAAACAACGTGGCCCTGCCTGAACCATGGGCTGAGAACTTCTGGTGTAAAGCATGTATCTGTAATGCAGGACTAAACTATTTGAATTGGAAATTATTTCCTACAGTCTTTTCTTTGCAAAGTTAACCACTTTTTGAAGCTTTTTAAATATAGTTTCCAAATCCTATTTAATTCTTGTCTTTAATTTACAAAATGGATGGTATTTTTTGCCATGTCTACTTGTTTTAATGCCTTCTGTATAAAGATTTCCATTATAAATGACCATGTCAAAATTAACTTCTAATACAATGAACTTCTTTTCCTGTCTGCAATCGTATAGACCATCCACCCTCTCAATAAAAATCCCATTTATGTTTGTGCAGCATCTCTGTGGCAGTTACAAGAAAAGCTTCTTGGAAAGCACCTCAGCAGTTTATCCTCTATTTTCTTACTGTCTGTTTAATGAAGAGCTCCAGTCTTGCAAAAGCAGCTAGAAGAAAAAGCAGTCAAAAAACCACTTCTCTATCATCCTGAGACAGCCTATACGTGTATTTCAGGGATGGGGCTTGAGAAGAAAATCAAATAAATAACTACAAGAAAAACTATAACCAGCAAATAATTTTCATCAAGAGTGCAGGATCTGCAGATCTCCTCATTACTGTGTTTCAGCCATTATCTTTAATGACTACACCACAAACTTAGAAATAAGGCTAATAACAGCAATTTCTTGACTACTATTCAGAAGAACATGTAAATCTGTGTGATGCATAATATTTCAATGAATTCCCTTTTTTAAGTACATTCACTTCTGGACAAAATTGTATATAACTTAACATAACATTTCCAATGCCCTGCTGGAAGAATCACTTATTTTCACTTTTCTTCTCCATGTGAAAAGTCATTACTTTTGCAGAGAACAGTTGGCATTTTCACAGCAGTGACTATTTTTCGCTTGAGGAGAGTAGAAAAAAATCACTATATATTTTCTTTGTGTGGAAAGTATAAAAAATATGAAGCAGATCCAGTGGTTTCATTTTTCATAGAACCTGCAATAATGTGATTTTCACTGGTCTTCTCAAAAATTGCTTTGGCCAAACTTACTGTAAAATAGCTGTAAGACATTTCTAGTTTTATATCTGCACATTGTGGTAAAAACAGTTAAACTATCATTTCAAAAGGTCTTATTTTTGAATCATAATCATGTTTTAAAACAAAGATGTTTTCATTAACATGTTTATCACATATGTTTGTATTTCAAATATTTAAACTATCAAATCAGACACATCCAAAAAAGTACATTGCTATCAAAATTTGATCACACACACAAACATTGCAAGAAAATAAATAGTGCTCCCCTAGTTCAAATATAAGCGATGCCTATAAATATCAGCTTTCTCCAATGAAAGTTGTATCAAGGTTCTCTGTTTTGCAACATCAACATTAGTAGGATCTATGACTTCAGAAATTCAAGATTAGACCTCAAGTGTTATCTGGGCTCAGTGTCATTTTGTGAGTGCCAGTAGGTTGCAATAGGCCTTGCAAGTTATGTTTCTTCTATTAAAAAATGAATACCAAACTGCAGCAAGTGATTTTCAATTATTTACTTTCTGCTCAAATTAGGTGAATATACTCTTTCCATAACTCTCTTAGGAAAAGAGCAATATGAAAAACAGTCTTATTTCTAAATATTGAAATTGAAAATAGAAATCATATCAGTAGTCTGTATCCTTCTCTCTCAAGTATTCATTCTACATGATACAATTTTGACATCATTTTTTTATGTCATACCTTATTTGAGTCTACTGAACAAAAAAAATATTTCTGGCCTAAATTTGTCTCCTCCCAAAACTCTTCGAGAAGCTGGGGGGTGGAGGGAAGGGGTTGAGGTTTTGTTTTTTTTTACCCTATAAAAATGAACAATTGAGGGTAGGACAAATTTCCGTGACAAGTAGTTAAGAGTAACCATTTCATCACCATTTCATAAGAGGGGTATGTTTCTCACATTGGTAGCCATTTAGTTGCACTACTAATTTAGGTGTAACTTAACAGGCTGGGTTAATGCCACAGCAGCAGTTGCTCTTCTGAGCATAACTGGAGGGCAATGACTCACTTTTCTGTACTCAGATAATACCAAACTGGGGAAGATGTTCACTCCTTTGAAGTCAAGGAGACCCTCCAGAGAGACCTTGATAAATCAGAGGTCTGAGCAACCAGCAGCAGTATGAAGAGCCAGGTTCTGCACCTGGGATGGGCAGCTCTTGATGCATGTGCAGACTGGGAAATGAGATACTGCAAAGCAGTGCCACAGAAAGGGACCTGGGGGTCCTGTTGATGGCAAGTTGAACCTGAGTCAGCAGTGCCCTGGCAGCCAGGAGGGCCAAGCCTGTCCTGAGGTGCATCAGGTACAGCAGGGCAAGGGAGGGGATTGTCCTGCTCTGCTCTGAGCTGGGGCAGCCTCACCTCCAGTGCTGGGGGCAGGTTTGGGTGCCACAATGTAAAAAAGGTATAAAGCTATTAAAGAGCATCCAAAGGAGAGCTATAAATATGGTGGAGGGCTTTGAGGGGAAGCTGCATGAGGAGTGACTGAGGTCACTTGTTCTGTTCAGCCTGGAGAAGAGGAGATTGATGGGAGGCTGTTGCAGTCTACAACTTCCTTGTGAGCAGAAGAGGAAGGGCAGATGCTGATCTCTTCTCTGTGGTGACCAGTGACAGGACCCGAGGGAATGCTCTGAAGCTGTGCCAGAGGAGGTTTAGTTTGGATATTAGGGAAAGATTCTGCACCCAGAGAGTGATTGCGTGCTGGAACAGGCTCCCCAGGGAAGCACCAAGCTTGATGGAGTTCAAGAGTTGTACAATGTGTGACTCTTGGAGTGTCCTGCTCAGGACCAGGAGTTTGACTTTGATGATCCCTTCCAACTCGACAGATTGATGATTCTATGCTTCTATATTCCAGGATATGGATCAGCAGAAGATGGTTGGATTAAACTACTTACTACTACAATGTTGTCAATCTGATTCCAAGTGGATAAAAAAATAAATTGCTACACTACTAACTGACTGAAGGATGAAAATGGAGAGGAGCTGAATTAAGCCACCTTATCTTCTGGTCTTGCAATACATGAGTCAAGTGAAAGACATCTGTGACACAGAAGAGTGAAAGTTGAGAGATTCAGGTACTACTGAGGCTAGATGACACTACAGTTAGAACAAATTGGGTGCCTTGGTTCCACCAAGACACCTTAGAAATTGCAGTTTTTACAAGCAGGAATGCATTTGAGAATGTCACTTAGTCTTAAACGTTGCTTTGTGTATATATTATGATATATTCTTAGCTGAACAATGGACCAGTTATCTTGCAGGGCATCATCACCTTCACTGCACAAGGGAAAAATACATCACAAGCAAGAGAGTGGTACATGCTACTCTCTATCCAGGTCTTCCTTCTTTGCATCTTTCAATCTTCAAGCTAAATAATTTTGGAATAAGCTTTTTTTGTTTAAAAATTTTTAAAAATCTGAATAATTATGAATCTCATGCTCAGTTTTAACAAACATATTTTTAAAATGATAACATACAGATAGATAACAATTTTCTCCTTGATCAATCTAGTCCAGTATTTCAAATACTATTACTAATGAGCAGCATTTATCTGATAGTCTATTTAATTGTTTCTATTTCATACATCAGTAAAACTCTACTCAGCTGAAAAAGGTCATAACTTGAAAATGCAGTTCAGGAATATGTGTATCTTCTTATTTTCTTCTGCAAAACCTAACACAAATTATTTTAATTACTGATAAAAATATTTTCAGTGAAAGTTGAAAACAAGCTACAGAAATTGAAAGCTGTCTGGCTCATTTCCTTTGGTAGCCATGAATTTGATATAACTACCAGAACTTTCAAAGCTTTTTATAATGTTTATATAGAGGATACTTTTTTTTTTTCTAATAGAGGATATTTTTTTCTGCATATTTTGGTGGTGACTGTGACTTTTTAAATGCAGGAGATGTTGCATGGCCTCCAATATGTGATTATTTGTCTTAGCATGTAGTATTTTGTGTGTGGTGAACCCAGATAATGTCTTTAGAATATTATGGTTTCCATCAAAGCCTTGTTTGAAAAGCTTATGGTTTTCTGAATTATATGGTTAGTTGCAGTTGTCCACTTTTTTCATGGAAATATGTTGACACCCTAGATATATGTACTGCTTAACTCACATACTCATGTTTCTTACAGCCCTACAATATTTCATTGGTAGAATAATTGCATGTTCTTAACCCTGCTCCTTTAATTTCAAAGAATGGCATATCATCCTTGTGTCCTGGGTTGTGCTATAATCAGACTTTTTGGATATCTTTTTCTGAAAGAATACGGTGAGCAGCAAAAGCATTTTGTCTCTATTTGGTATACAGGAGCATGAAAAGATCCAAAGCAAAGCCATGGATATGATTAGTCCTCACTCCTCATCTCCCTCATGCTCTAACAAACAATAAGCATCCCTTATGCTTCTGGTGATTGGTCTACACTGGTAGAAATCCTATGTCATACATTTGGTGACACCAGACATGGAGTAAAGTGAGGTAATTTTTCTGCCATTGTTCACCTAACCATCTCAAAGCTTCCATGGAGAAGATAAAAAGTAACCAAATTATTCTCTGAAACCCAGAATATTTTCACAACACAAAATGTTTTCAGTTCTAATTCTAAAATCCAAACTGAAAACACTTGCAACCACTTTTGGAGAGAAAAATTCAATTTATGATTAATCAAAGGCTTAATTTTTATTTCTGCTCATATTTAATTTTGTTAGTATAATTAAATTTCCAAAGATAATTTGGATTTTTTATTCAAAGCCAGAATCATAGACCTACAAAATATGAAAATATTTCAAAAGTTCTAACTTTTATCCTTCTTCATAAAAAAAAAGTAAATAAGTAAATTCCTTCTTGCTAACTGCTTTTCATGAGTTTTCATTTCAAAGTTTTTTTTGAAGACAAAAAAAACATACTTAAGAAATCCCTAACCAATTCTACCTCAGATTTTCACACCTTCCCACATGTGATAATGGAAAAATAATATTAATATAGCAGGTATAAGACATAATCTAATGATTCCTGCTAAAATAAAGATAAACATGTTACATTTGAAAAAATACAGTGGCAGCAGTCCAAGTTTTGTTGGGGATTTCTCTGTAGATTGATTGCATGCTAGTTTACTGTTGTATGACACAAATTTAGGAACAATGACTAGCTATACCAGCTTTAATTATTATTTAAATCTATCTTTCTTACAGCATTAAACAAAGGTCCTTATTGTTGATGGTGGGTGTTCATCTGAGTAATGACTCATTTATCTAAGCAATATCTGGCCATGTTCACAAGACACTATAAAACAGCACAAAAGTTTCAAAGCAAGCCTCAAACAAAAGAAATTACAAGACATTTCACCCATTTTCTGCACTTATTTAAATTACTTCCTACTTTACTACAAATGTTATATTAAAATTTTATTGGGGAATTCCAGGTAGACTGGGATTGGTCCAGCTATTCAGGGTAGACAGTCAACAATAGTGGGAATGGCAAGAGAAAAATCCAGGAAATCAATAGCCATAATAATGAGATAGGCATTGTCCTTATTGAAATGCCCTGGGGAGGAGACTCAAAAGCAAATGGACCGGAACATATTCCCATATTTAGCGTTCCTAATTTTCTTCTTCCTTTAAACTAATTGTGCATAAATAAAGGAGCTGTTAACAGTAATTCTACTAAATCTCCCCTAAATAGTCATCATTGATTTGCATTATAGTATGAATCGATAACGAAAGGAAAAATAGAAAGTGTGGATAATAAAAAAATAACCCCAACCCTTCAGGCATTCTTTCATAAAATTGTGCCAAAATACCCACTGTCAGCAAGAACTTTGTATTTCAAATGCCCCCTATATTATATGGTAATTTCAGTATAGATTGAGTTTATTGCTAGGCTCAAGAATGTTCAAAAAAACTTCTGGTTTTCACTTATGCAATACCAGAGTCACGTGAAAAGGTGACCATGTATACAGAAATTACTTGTGAGTATATATAAAAATTAAGAATTTCAGTTCTATAGGAAAAAAGCACCACCCAAATAAAAAATAAATATTTGAAAATCCATTAGAAACAGCAAAGAAAAAAATAGAAATTTCATGCCTATGAAATAGTGTGAGAAAATGTGAGTTCCAGATTTTATACTCTTAAGACAGGGTAACTAAGATGAAGAAATATACATGAAGTATACATCTTGCTACAAAAACAATGTTTGTATACATATGCACAGATATAGATATATATTTGTATACACACCAGAATAGCTGACAACTCTTCTATAGTTAGAAGCTGGTGTATACTTCATTAGCTCTGCCAAGTGCAAGTAATTCATTATAAAAATGTTGCCTGCTCATTTCTCTCTTTGTCCTGAAATTGGTATTTCAGGATACAAAAACAGATACAGGATATAAAAATTAAATGGACTTTTTAGGGAAATGGCTCCTAGGATTTATAAAGGATGCTACCTATTTTGGGAGAAGCCTTAATTGACAAGAAAAGCACAGGTTTTCTAAGAGGTTTTCATTTAACTAACTGTGCAGGGAGGTCTTGCATAATAAAGAGAAGCACCTGTTAATCTCACTGTTCCCTTCTGCACCCCAAACACGCAGACCAGGTTCTCAGCTCATGCAAATTAGTGAAGCTTCATTGATTTTTCAGAGACCCTGAATGTCTGATGGCATTGTACTGCAGCCTGAGTAAAAGTGGAGCTATAGCCTTCCTGCTTTATGGGGAGCCAAAGTCTTCTCTGATATAAAAGTAGATTCCCCTCTGATTAGTTGATGGTACTGAAACCAAAGTCCTTTACACAGGGACAGAAATCCATGCCTTCTGCTGGCTTTTAATGTGTTTCACAGCGTTTCTGCAGGTGAAGACCTTATCCACTCCCAATCCCTAGGTTAACGCATTTTGAAGGTCTAGACCCCTCCTTGACTTCCCAAAGAATGAATGCAGCCAGGAAAACCATTTAGATTACTTAAAATTATTGTGGTTTAGAGTTAAAGGCATTTGAATTAAAAAAGAATAAATAAAATTTGCTGTTATCTGCAGTGCCTTTTCTAAAACTGTCTGTGCTTTCACTGATGCTTCATTTTAAATCAGTTTCAGTCTCTCTGCCTCCATTTGACTCAATCCTTCACCATTATTTTGGGTGGTAATGACTAGAAATATTTTTATACATATTGGGAGAGATATAATAATATTTTGAAGCTTTATAGAAAAGGAAATATCCTTATTTCTCCAGTTTTTGCTAGGCATCTCAATAGACACATTATCCTGCTCTTTCCAATAGGAATTGTCAGTATGCTTTCCTTATACCCTTTCCTCAAACATACAGGCTTCCAGGATGGGATTCCTATTATCTTGCTACCTAAAAGTAACCCTTTAGCCACCAAATGGAGCTGAATGCCTAAAACTCTGCTTCATTTTCAAAGGATAAAAGAATTGATAGCAATTAATCCTTGTCAGCAAATATTAAATCCTAAACAGGGTCTGAACTGTCACAAGAGAGATGTAATTTCCTACACATCCGGCAGGCTAGGACTGCCAAATCTTTCCTAAACACCAGCCCTGTGAAAACCAAAGGTTCTCTTAAGGAGAGAGTGGAGAAAACACAGTATAAACACCTTTATTCTTGATCATGGCCTACATATATGTAGTAAATTAAGGTATAACCTGACATTTTAAACTTCAGGCAAGTGTTCATTTTGTTCTCCACCTATCAGTGCCAGCAAATTTGTAGATTAATGGAACACATACCTTGCAGACTAACTGGCAGACATCCCTGCAATCTTGGGCTTGGCATGCAGTTATTAGACTTTGCAGGGTGCTGTAGTTTTATGTGTATGTATCTAAAATGGACTTTCACCATCTCTATTTACAGCTATTCATCTAAAATGCTCCAGGAGTCATTATTCCAAAAGGCAAACAGAAGCAATATTTACTTCACCTTACTTGACCAGGGCTAAAGAGATATTAACTTGATTATTTAACATATTTAACTTATTTCCTTTCTGTCAAGTTTTGAGTACATCAGAAGCAGCAAAATAAACACTCCACAATAAACTTTTGCTTGTGAAAAGGTCTTGCCAGTGCACAAGTTGCATGGCATACTTTAGGATACAGAAGCTGGAGGGAAAAATAAGACCCTGTTGAGATGATGAAAAACATCAAGACAAACATCAAAACATCTGCAGGCAGCAGATCAGAGACAGAATAAAGAGAGTAAAGCTGGGTTTGTGAGGTGAAAACATACTTGACATTGATCTTCTGCCAAAATGTTGATGTGGCATGGGATCAGTAGTGAACAAGGTCATGAAGCAACTGGAAGTTTATTGACATGAATATTAACCAGACAAGGACAACAGGTCTCTTTCATATCAATCATAAATTACTTTGAAAAATGCACGAATAAATAGCTCAGGAGGATGACAAAACAACATTTAACCTTTTAATTGCTGATTAGGGTTCACACCAAATATCAAATGCCATTACCATCAGAAATCTCTAGGAAGCCCTTTTGTGATTAATTTTGGTGATCTTAATCCAGATATACTGGATATATTTTCATATCATGAAAGCTACTTAACAAATTATCAAACCAGCCAACATTTACACTGAGTATTTATTCATTCCCAAAGAATTTCTGCAGAGATTCATACTGTATCTTTCCCTGTTTGTTCTACGTATTAATAACCCTGGTGATTGTTTGGATAAGACATAGCTGCAGGTGGAAACGGATGATATTGTAAACTACTGCCATGAAAAAGCACTGTGAATTCCCTTTGGCACCTAGGGGACATTAAAAAAAAAAAGAAAAAAAAAAGTAAAAAATAAAAGAAAGAAAAAATATCCTTAGCAGAACATTTTAAATACTATTCTGCAACTGCAAGTAACAGCTTCATGATTGTAAAGATCACATGCCAATCTCCTAGCTATCCCTCACAGCATCAATTTGACTTTTGTACAAAAAATTACATTAGTGGGACAAAAAATTCCAATGTTGCATTTGTGTTACCAAGCAGATATCATTATTAAACAGGTATAAGGATTTTAAAAGGACTTAATGCGGTGGTGTGTTTTTCTTTCATTTAATATTAGTTTAATATCTGTTTCCCCCCACCCCCAACCCCCCTTTCCCTGCCCCTTTCCCTAGAACCTTCCCTGTCATTCATTCTAGCCCCCTCCTCAGCTTCCAGATGTTAGTTCTGCCCTAAACTCCTCCCCTGCTATTCCCTTAGTGGTTACTGTTCCTACACCCCTCCTCCTGAGTTCTGTATAAAACCTCTGCTCCCGCCCCCGAGGGGGTCTTGGGGCTCACTGAATAAAACCATCCTGTTCACCCCCAAGTCCCGTGTCGCCTTCGTCTGTCCCCGCGTGCCACGAACTGAACTGCAGAGCTTGCAGGGGGAAGCGGCCGCCCGTTCTCTTCCCTCACCACCCAGCACGGCACGGCTCGGAGTGCCGCGGCGAGGAGCGCGTACCGTGCCACAACAACTTAAGCCACACAAAAGTATAAGTGCCTTTGAAAGTTTTTCAGACATAAGAGCGCCAGTAGACAATCAAGTCACTCAGTACTAAATCAGCATAAAAATATAATTAAACCAATATAAATTATTTTTCCCAGATATTTATTAAATCTTCCTCATCAGTCAAAGACCCTTGATGAGCTTCAAAAAGGCCTATTTTCAAATGTTAGTTTTGTAATAATGCCATTGATGAAAGAAAGGCAGATGATCAGTCTGCTAATTATGTTTATTTTTACAATGTAATTATATATTAGAGTTCTGTGTTGTATGAAATTTAAAAACAGTCAAGGAATTGCCATGGAAAAAAAAATAGATGTTTTGAACCAATACATTTCTTCATGCAAGAGAATTTAGTCTCAACAGCTCGTTTTACAGAATTGAGAGATCACAGAAAGGAGTGCTTCTTCTCTGATATCCAAACACACTGTTACATTATTGATTTCTTTGGCAACAAAGAAACTCAATGGCTTATAAGGTCACTTACAATGCTTTGCTTTTTGCAGAGATAACTGTTTTCTTCCTTCTTGAAAGCATCTGTGAGATCCAAAAACCTTACAGGAAATAAGCTGCCTGTTACACTTACAAGAATGTGGTCTCACAGAAATTCTCAAAAGGTTGAGGAGAAATGGAGTGTTGCATATATTCTTTCCTTTGTCATTACCACAACTTTAAACATTCCTGCCCAAGGAAAGTTTCCTTTATTATTAGTACAGATAACTAGAGGTTGTAGTTTGATTTGCTTTCTAATCCAATTTTTAATTAAAAGAAAATCTTTTGATGAGAGATCTTCTGTTTGCTTTCATCCTGGAATCTAGCATTTTGGAAAATATAAGGAATCACATATGCTACCAGCTTGCTGTTCTTTTATAGAGAGACTTTGTTGCCCGTGTGCACAAAATTCTGTCTCAGGGAAAACACATGAAATACTGGTTTTTAAGTAAATTTCTGGATGCCTATTTATTTACATAAATATGGTTTCTTCAGCTCTATATCCTAGAAATTTTAGCTATTTTAATATGGCAATGTTCCTTTATTCCGCTCTCAAAAATATCTATTTTAATCCAACTACCTAGTGACCTCCCTTTCCACCATCCACTTTTCATTTTCATTTCTGTCACAGAAACCTTTGACAAGACAAATTAATTTGTGCTTTTGGAGTCTTTGTTTATTTGCTTTTAGTGGATTACATTACTTTTGCTTGAGAGATACTGAATTGAGTATTGTGCTACATCAGGTCAACAGACACTCGTCCTTTTCTTATCAGTGTATGCTTCACATTCCCAAGTTATCTGAGAAAGTCTCCTCTAGCTTATTACTCTTCAATATTTACACCTTTCCAGTGCTATCAGGGTATCAGGAGCAAGAAAAAAAGTAGCATCTCAAATAACCAGCAGCTTTCACATGGAGAACTGAAATTATGGACAGTAAATGTGCATGCCTGTTTCGTCACTGAGGAAACTGTGAAGATGAGTGTATATTAAGGTGAGAATCACTGATGCCTGGCAGTGCTGAAGCCTCACTGAATGCCAAGAGAGATATTTTAGAGCTAAAACAAGTCAGAGGTGATAACAAATTGCACTCACTAGCTTTAGAAAGACTTCAAGCAGGTAAGTGCATGAAGAATTCTGCAATAGTAATGAAACTGTAAGGGAAATTGGTACAGTAATCAGTGACCCTAACATGTCAGATCTGCTACCTATTATTATATAAATATTCAATTCCTATTGTCCACATTTAATTGACCTGATGTCAGCTGAAAAACACCAGCTAGTACTTTTGGTTATTTCAGTGGAGGAGAGAATGCTCCTAAGATACAGACACAAGAACGACAAGCTCTACAGATAATATGAATAAAAGATGTACTGGTTCCTGTTCTGAGGTGAAAGAATCTTGAAAGAAATATTTTTTTCTTGTCAGAAAAACAGCTTTTTCTGAGCACTAAAATGTTCAAAAGAATCTCATCTTTTTGATTACTTACAGCATTTTGAAGGAACTGTTCCCACCTTTGTTAATCTATATGATTGACAAGGTCTACACTTGACTGAATTTTTTTCTTAATTAGACAAGTCTACTTTTCATTTTAAATTGTGAAACAAATCCACTGCCAGGTAAAAATTCCAATGTTGTCACTAGACCTGTGCTGCAGAAATTTAAAACTTTAGAAAAACATATGGGATTGAATCCCATTCTTTTGCTTAAAAAGACTTGAGATAAAAAATTTTAAATAAAATTTAATCCTAGAAGGACACTATTATACACATAAATTACTCTGGCAAAGGTGAATGAACAGTGAATCGGTAAGTACTTGTTTTGTTATAATTTGTTATAAATCAAAAGTATTTTCAGAACTACATAAAATAGTAGTAATTGATTCACATAATTGTGTTATGGTCTGGGTTGAAAGGGACCTCAAAGTTGATTTATTTCCGTGGACAGAGACACTTTTCACTATACCTGGTTGTTCAGAGCCGTTTGGATGCTCCCACTGATGGAGCACTCACAACTGCTCTGGGACACCTGTTCCGTTGACCCACCAACCTCATGGTAAGGAATTTCTTCATAATATTTATTCTAAACCTGTGCTCTTTCAGTTTAATTTCATCCCCCATCATCACTACGTGCCCTTGCAAAAAGCCTGTCTCCATTTTTCTTGCAGACTTCCTTCAGATACATGAAGGCCACAATTAGGTAACCTCAAAGCCTTTTCTTTTCCAGGCTGAACAGTCCAAATTCCTCATAGGAGAAGCTCTATCCCTCTCATCATCTTGTGTCTTCCTCTGATCTTGCTCAAACAAGTCAAAGTCTTCCTCTGCTGAGGACCTCAGCATGATGTCTCATGAAAATATTTCTGCTATTGCATTCATTTAAATGAATGATATTAGGAAATTGAATATTTAAATTATTTATATAGTACTTTTAGTACACTTTTTAAGTATGTAAATTCTTATTCAGTCACCTTGACTCTGAAAATCTGGACCTAGACTGCTGCAAAACTACCCAAACCAACAGATTCCTGCTTGATATTCAGGTTGCAACTGGCACATTTTTGGATGCATTTTATGACAAAGGCTAGCATAGGACAAAGGAGAACAAATATAAATGCATCATTTGTCAGGTATCATAGGAGGGGAGGAATTGCTCTCTTGCCATCATCTGTGTAAGGATCTCTCTCCATCTAGCACAGAGCAAGTACCTAATTCAGACTACTCAGTTCAGGGGTTCTTAATAAGTTAAATCTGCATTCAAGGATCTCCTTCCACAAATACAAAAGTCATGCTTAGCATCACAGCTGCATGACATTATATCTGCTGTTTCTTTAGCCTATCTCTGTTGAGACAGTTTAGACTTCCAAGACATGCTGCATCATGTTCTCAGCACTCTGCACCCACCTGGTGAGGACTCCTTTTGATGCTGTATTTTGCATCCTCTTCCCCTTTCAAAGTGGCACATTTTCAGCCTTTGCAAACTACAGTCTGGACTTGGGGGCCATTAAGCCCCTTTTAAATTCAAATCACTATGCCATTGGTTAATAAAAAATTGATGATACTTTGGTGCAGATCTCAGTCATAAGCTGCACCTTCATTGGCCACATAAACTGTGAGACTATTCAGTCTTGTTTTGGACAGTGAACATATTCTCTTTCCACCATCTTTCAATAACCTTGTGTTTTTAATATGTGTTGGGGAATATATTAATATTTCTATCTCTCATAGTCAGTTCCTTGATTTTAAAAGAAATTTGACAAGACACTGTATCCCCTAAAGTGCTATAATATTTCCTAAAATGCTACCCTCAGTTGTCTGAGGCTTGCTTGAACTGTTTTCTGCTGGCCTGAAGTCTCAGATGTAAATGGATATTTAACTGCATTTTCTGTTTTATATTTCTTTTTTCAGGTAGTTTTATTCCTTTCTTTTTGTTACTCAGATATCTTTCAGAAGCTGGGAGCCTGACAAATCATAGCCCACCAGTGACTGGACCTGTATACTGCTGAGAAGTTCCAAAACATCTCTGATGTGCCAGGTACTGCTCAGAGAGTGTCACCACCTAAGCTGGGGTTAAAGCCACAGGTGTTTCATTTCTGAGCAGATACAGGCAGTCTCCTCAGATACAGAGCAGATGCAATCTCATCGTGCTCTGGCTGCTGGCTGGCTGGCATGGCTAGCAGGGGCACTGAGCCTGCCACAGGGAACCTGGCATTAAGGTGACACAGCACACAGCTTTCTGCCACCCCAGAGCACCAGCAGAGCAGCTCTGCACAGAGCAAAAAGCAGTGTAGACATAACTCTAAGCCTGGAGTAAATCCAGAGGTGGAATAATCCTTAAAACTGCCCTTGCGATGTGTGGGCTGGTCACTCTGAAACCCCCCTGCTCCTTTCCCAAATCCTTCCATGTCTCCAAGCAGCAGCTTCCCTCACTAGCTTTTCAGTCTGTGCACAGCAGATCGCTTTCACAATGGCACTTGCTCACTCTTAATCCAACATGCCCTATTTATTCTTCGGACAACAAGCTCCTATGGCAAGACTATACTTCCTAATTCTGTACAGAATGGGGATTTTAATGATGGGGAACAAAATTGACCCCAAAAGAGCTGTTAGCCATAATGTCCTTTTGGAAGTGGTTATTTGTCATTCACAGTAACAGGTCTACACAATTAGCATGTGATCATCATGCATTTAAAAATAGCAATGAGGGAGGGGACACTCTCGCTCTGATGGAAATTGCTCCCACTTTGTAGGGTTTATTGTTGTCTTGATTGCAGAGATGTTACAGGCTGCTGCAAAGCTCCTGATGAATAACCCTTATTATGTATTACATGCCGCATGATTTATGCTGAACATGGCACCTTATGATCTGTATTTCCACCATCCTCTCATAATGCTTTTGTGACTTAGCTCAGCTTGTCCTATCTTTAACCTTTGTATTCAAAACATATTTACAAATATGCATATTTTACACATCCATATGACATTCTGCCCTGTCGCCTGCTGACTTCACCTTCAAACACTACTGGAAACTGCACAGATTTTAATGAAAACTTGCTTTTAGTTTTTCTTTCAGTGTGGACCAAGAATAAAGACAAAAAAGACCCCAAACCTATCATAGCATTGTTCCTCATGAATTCCTTTAATACAAAAGATGAGGAAAACAAGAGAAATGGGGCAAACCCATTGTCATTGCAGTTTAAAGCAAAATAATTTCCACTAGTCCTCCCATAATTACAGTGGGAGGAAAGGCTAATGCATATTAAAACAGAGTGCTTCTTTCAGAAAAGATCATTTAGCTGTACTGATGAGCAAAAAGAGAACTAGTAATGTATTGACAATTCCTTTGGCTATCGTTGTTTACATATATTTTGCAATAGGATTGCACTTTGGTGAATGCCAGCAAAAAGAGAATGTGCCTTTATGTTTAAGACTGTGCGTTTGTTTGAAGATTCATTTTAAAGTTAACTTCAAATTCTTCTTAGCTTTCTAAATCATCTAACTGTTTAAGATCTTTCCTTTTGTAGGGCATTTGCAATTAGACTGATGCAAAGTGCTACAGACAAGGCAGGTATTGGTATTTTAAGCAGTAGTTTCACAGCATCCAGCTGATGATCTCTTTTTCTCCCCCCGAATGTCTCCCAAAGAACATTATACTATTATCATTTGGATATATTTGCAGTTTTGTGGCCAGAATTGCCTTGGGTAGGATAATTAAGTATAGTAAATATATATGTAAGTCTCTCTGCAAAGCCCACTTGCTTTTAAGCCTGTTTCTGCCTTAATGGGATTCATTGCTTCCCTAAGCAGCCCTTGTAATTTTCAGCAAGGTCCTTTAACTCATTTAATGTTCAACATTTGTTCATGCCTAATTTGTCTGAGCCAGGCCATGTTTGTGTTTTCCTTGAGTTGCAGAAAGGTTGATTGTGAGGGTGGAACTGCCTGCCTCCAGTGAATATATTTCTTTCCGAATTACAGTAATTACTGCAGGTTTCATTTGGTTGGTGCTCCCCTCTGTGCCCCTCCTTGACAAGGTTAACAAGCAGAAGGTAACTGAACATCAAAAGATAAGTGTCTGATTGCACGGGCAGTTGTTGACAGTACCATTTCTCTGGTGATGGTGATAACATTCTCTACTGGATTCTTCTGCAAAGGCACGTAGGAATTACATTTGCAACCCTAAGGATAACTGTAGATGTCAACAGATCTGCATTACACCCAGCTTGAATCCTGAAGAACATGCTGCCTCTGCTGAACAAAGAAAATAGAGATAATTAGAGGTTTGGAAGGGGAAGGTGTTCTCTAATCCCCCATCTCATCTTAAAAAAAAAAATAATTAAGGTAGCCAACTTTTAAGGAAAGGTAATAAGGTCCAATAAATTCTTTGTATTGACTTTGAACAGCAGAATAGAATCTTTCTTGCCTCCCTTTTTGTCTCTCTAAATCTGTGTACAAAGACGTGCATCTGTGTATTTAAATATGTGTCACCGGGAATATATATGTAACTATGTCTAGATATATGTATATATGATATTCCTCTCTCCCTTTCTCTCAGTATATTTATAGGAATATAGAAAACAGAAAGGTTTCAACTCTGATTTGCCTTTAGAAATACAGAACTGCATTAGAAATATGATTTTCCCTGAAATATCCTAAAATTAACTCCCTTGTAAAGTATTTACATCTGTCCCTGGCCATCTCAAGCTGCAATTGGTAACCTCAGAGTCTTAAATGTAAAATTATGAAAGAAAATCTACCTTTCAGTTGTTTTCTCCCAGTGACAACTGCATAATAAGGGAACAGATATTTTAGTTTTAACAGTTTTGCTTTGAAGCACTTCCCTCTTGAAATTTCTCTTACAGTAAATTACAATATCACCAGGCAATTCAGTCCTTAATGAACTGAAAGACTTAATATAAAAATATGTTTTCCAATAAACCAAGATTTATATTTAAGATTTTTATAAACATCAGGTATCTCAGAATTCTCTATTAATTACCTCAAAGATTTCAACTAACCCGTTCTAATTCCCAACACCTGACATTTATAATAGCTGCATTTAATTTATTTTTCTAAGGGATCAGGTCACCTCTCAGTCACAACCATAATAAGTCAGACTTTTAGAATTATTATTATTCAGATGTGCATTGTTTATGCAACTGTGGGAAGGCATGTTTCTCATATATGAGTTATATGGTGGAAATCCTCAGACATGCAAATGGCTTATTTGTAGTACTCCTATTATGAAAATAAAAATCACAGAAGCTTATCAGTAACTTAGAAGTTGGTTTCCAATCTGATCTCATTTGCTTATGTTTTGCAGAAAGTTAATTCCAATGATTTCTAAAAAGTAACATTTGACTTACCTTAGTGTGAGGTATAGGACATTCCTTGGCTTAAACAGATACTGACTTTCAAAGAAGTTGCATTTTTCACATTTTAGAATAAGTAAGGGAATGGTAACCCTTTTCTGTGACAAAAGATTAGAAGAATTTGGTTTGTTTCAGTCTAGCTCAATGTATGTATAAATACAGATATTTCTCCTTGAGCTGGCCCAGTGTAGGACTTATCAGGGAAAAAAAAAATCAGGCCCAATGGTTCTTAGAGAATTAGATTAAATAAGAACAAGTGATTTGAGCACAAGCTAGAGCAGTAGGTCATAATTTATAAAGGAAGAAATCTTTTTGTGCTTCCCCAAAACACTCTGAGGTCAGAATGATCCCTTCCACACATATTTTTGACCCATTAAAGAATATAGACAGACATGAACAAATATTTTCTGCTTCAAGAAGAAAGAAGAAAGAAAGAAAAAAAAATGCTATTAGACTTTTAAAATATTTGCATAGGCACATTTGGCTTGTTTATGAAATGTTTCCAGGTTTAGGTAGCACAATTGTTGATTCTTTATGAGGTAAGTCAGAGGCGGGTTTCATCCCACAGGTTTATACACAAGGTGCAGACTTCTGTACCACAAAACCCTTGTCCTATTCTATTCTGTCCTGACAGGCATGGAATCCAACCACAGCAGAAAGAAAACCTGATGCCCAAAGCTCTGAAAGCAATGCCTGTGGCATGTGGTGTAGCCACTGTTTGAAGAGCCCCTAGAAACAGGTGCTAACAGGTTTGAACAGCCTCACTGAGGATGGACATCATTTCACAGCAAGGAGGACACCATTTCACTTGGGAGGAATGGACATTCAAACTATTTGCCTGGGAAAATTAATGCAGTCCCCAGTCAGAGGACCAAAGGTAAAAGCCATATCGCCTTTTTGTTGTCTGTGAAATGAGGTCAACGCAAGCAGGAAGGCAATTCAGAGAAACTAAAGATGCCTAATTTATATGCCTGAAGCAGACAGTTGTGAACATCCCCTGTGGAGAGCAACAAGAATGTGTCAATGCTATTCCACAGTAAAAGGATTGTTAACTGCAGAGTTCCAATGTAAAGAAAAAAAAAAAAAACTTAATGAAGAAACTCCCTATTGAAAAATGAAGAATTGCTTTTTTCTATCAACAGGTAAATTTTATTTTTTCTGATAATGCAATAGATGCATTGGAAGAAGCTAACATAGTGTACTATTCAGTTAAGCTCACAAAATTAAGAGCAAAACTTGTCACCTGTCTTTTAAAGTGTAAAAGAAATTCATACAAATTCCCTCCCAAAAGACCAAAACTGGCTATGTTTTGATAATGAGACAAAATTAGAGTAAAGCAACAAATTGTGAAACATGTGCTGCAAAAAAGAACAAATTCTTCAATATCTACAACCTTTTACACAAGGAAACAGAAGAGTATATTCTTGTGGGAGGTGAGAACATTTATTTTAAATCACAATATTCTGTTTGAAATCATTACTTGAGAAGACAGAAGGTGGGGGAGAACAACCCTAATGAAAAGTGTTGGCTGTAGATCTCTGAGACACATTCTCTTGGAGTCAGACTCCCATTTTCCTGTGAGCACTTGTACTGCCAAAAAATAGATATACAATTTTATCAATATGTATTTTATCCCACATCATTTGGCTTAAGACTGTACTCTTCATATAGTACAGTATTACTGACACACAAAAGACTTTTCACATCAGGGGGCTGCCTTATATGATTTACATGTAGATTACTAGCCAGAGCTATACATGCTGCCAAGCTAGTTTCATTCCAGATGAAGAAGAATATTTCTCAGACTTTATCTCAAACTTCAATGGGTTTTCATTTTTGTAAGAGGTCAGGTTTGATATGTTCTGCTTATAAGTATATTTAAACCCAGCTAGAGCTCTACACAGGCTCCTCTAACATCCCGAAGAAAGGGTCATGAATGTATGGACTAAGATTGAGAACAACTGATGTTTTTACCCTTGCCTCAGGCCAGTTGATTTGGGTTCCACAGAAGATTCAGCTGGTTGAAATAAGCAGAAAACTACTGTGTTTCCTGGAACAGTAAATAATGTATTACTTATCTGTGCTAGTGAGTGATTCTTTGAACAAGTATTTTACTGACAGTGTTAGGGGAACCTTGATGACATTCTCACTTCATTTCAGATTAAACTCCAATGAAGTTCCATTTTATCCAGAACTTGCTGACAATTCACTTTCTGCACATACTGACCTACATTTTCACGTCACAAAATCTCTCAAATTTTTCTGGATTATCTGCCCTACCCCTTGGAAAATAATCAGTTGCTTCATTCACAATAGCACTTAGTGGTTTAATTTCTGCTTATACAAATGTATCCCTGTGATGGTGACAGGAGCATTAAATAAAAAAGATCAAATCCTATGAAAAAGACACTACCCACATGTTGTTTACCTAGTAACTGAATACTCAAATCAATAAATCTACCTATCCTTCCATGCCTTTCCATTCCCTTCTCTGCTTTTCCCTTCCCCCACCTCCGACTTGCCTACTATCTTTGCACAAAATCTAAAATTTAGTCCATTTTATTTCAAGTCTCTGTGTATTTGTGCTTAGGAAAATTCAGTGATGTACAATACCACTTAATGGCCTCTGAAAACAAGCCATAGGCCTTGACCCCTGCAAACTACTTGTCTCCCAACACAACACTGCACACATCCAAGTGTTTATTCTGTGAGAAGACAGCTTTGAGTGCTGCTCACAACCCATACTCCACGTCTCGAGTGATTTCATCACTCAGAGTGGAAAGATGTTATCTTCTGATGGGGTCTGAAGTCAAAGATTTTTAAGTGCTCGAACACATTTAGAGAGGGATGTAGAAGCATTGCAGCAGCAGGCTCATCAACCCACATGGCCCATTGTGAAAGTGTTTTGGCCTGAAGAGTCCAGGGGTCTCAGTGGGTGAACTGTTAAGCAGTGGCATGTAGCAAGTGGTCTCTCTTGTGCTCAGTGAGCATCCAAAAAGATGCTGGGAGAGGTGGGTGCAAAAGCCCATTTAAAAACCTGAAATCTGACATATGTGGAGAAAATCTAGTGCATATGCTTCTCTCTGGTTTTATTACCTGCAAAACCAGGCCCCATTAGAGATGACATATGGAAAAAGAACATAGTTATCTTTCCTATTAATTATCCCTTCCTTTCTGAGTCAGCACATTTGATCTCATCTGTTAGACAGCCAGTATGTAGAGACAACATCTATAGACAATGGAAGCTGCTCTTTCTCTCTCTTTCTAGATATGCTTATGTTCTGGAAGGGCAGAAATAGCTCAACTGAAAAAAATTCTCTCTGTTAAGTATGCACAGTCTTTAAAATAATGGGGAAGAATCAGCTTAAAAATGAGTCTGCTAAAAACTGCTAAGAAATAGTAACCTTTAAGAATGTAGACCTGTTGCTGGTATTAACTCAAATGCCATCTGAATTCTTAATCCACTTATATAAGCATACATCCAAATCTGCAGAAAAATTAAATGCACTTCCGTATACATGCACAGTACATGCCAGTGGAATGGAAATTATATGTGCAAGGATATGGAAATATCCCACAAATAAAATAATCAGAAGATAAATACTTCAGATAAACTCATTGCATCTTCACAGTGGAATTTTGCTGTCCTTGTCTACTGCAAGTGACAGTCGGAAAAGATTGAATTGATCAGCTGCAGACCTGGTCCCAGCAGCTCTAGTGTCACGACATTAGAGTAGACAGGGAGGGCAGAGGATCTCAGCAGTTCCTATCCTCTCAGGGACACCTTCCTCTGTGTTAGTAACACTGAACTCCCTGGTCTCCAGCCAGTAAAGACAGACTTCATAGTAGCCTTGCTTCTTTCTGCTTAATAAAATCATAGACTGAAAAGACCTTATCTTTACTGAAGTAAAAGTGATATGTTATTGCCTTCCTTGTTTTAACAGAGCATTACAAATCTGAGAAATAATTCCATCTTGCTTTTCCATTAAACAAATGAGTAGTCTTAGAGCTTAGATTCCTGTGGTGAAGCTGTAAGAGTCCCTACCATATTTTCGAAAAATGACTTTGTTCAGGTGTCTTATTATAAATATCTACCTGTTTTTCCAGTGAAGAGGCAGTTAAAATTTTAGTGAAGTGGTTGCAGGTTCAGAAGACACAGAAACCATTAGGCACTTTATTCATAAATTTAACAGAAACAAGGAAGAGATAGGGTGGTGATGGAACTTCACATATACCTTATTTAGTGTTGCAGATGATAGATAAATATGATTGTTCATAAATAATACAGCTACGATGAGAACAGTTCTCCCAGCTAGCCGGATGACACCCCTGCCTTTGGATGAGTCCTGGGGTGAAATGGGCTGTTCCATCCCACACCGCAAAACATGTATGCCTCATCCCACACCTCTGTACCTTCCCCTAAAACATCAGTGTCTGTAACCCCATTGGATATGCCTTATCCCAACCCACCTCAAAGCTCTCCTGATAAGGGGGCTTCGAGGGGCCATGCGCTCTCTTGGAACTTCCTCCCCTCCTGGAACCTCATCCCCCCCCTTGGAGCTTCCCCTCTCCTAGAGCATCCTTTTGTCTCTCCCTTCCCTCACCCTCTCAGGCGTCGCCACGTGCTGCACCTGGGAGCACGAGGCAGAACCTTCTGCACCCCCAATAAACCTCTTTCCCCAAGAGCAAACTTCAGAGATCTCTGCCTCCATTCATCCACACCGTGCTGGAGCATGGTATTTTCCTCAATTTAGGGCTTGTTCTAATGGCATAAACTTATCTAAAAGAGTTTCAAGACTAGCCTGATTCAGTGCATCCAGTGTAACCTGTCTTCCCAGATTGGGGAAATGTTTTGATGTCAGCATGAGTAGTTTCCCAGAAAAACCTGCAAACAAATGATGATGATGTTTCTATGAACCATCTCCCTGAGCACAACGGAATACATAATCCTTGCTCAGAGCCTAGGGGCCCCCTTCACTCCTTCCTCTCCTTCACTTACACAAGAAAGCTTGAAGGATGCAAAATAAGTTGCAGACACAGTTCTGCACTGATTCTAGTATGTCCCCATTGTAAATCAGAGAAGTTTGGATTGTTTTGGGAAATAAGTCAATACTATGTTCAATTTTGTGAAATACTATGCTAATAGCTCCTTCTCATCTTGAAGTGGCAGGCCAGTGTGTATTTATTTATCCTCAGGGGTCTGTGCTAAGTAAATCTGGCTTACATTTCATTACTGTTTGCTGGCCTTTCTGTTGCTGTTTACCCTCACATTTGAAAGAACCTGACAACTGAAAAGTTGGATTTGCAAATGGATGAATGCTATGTCCCACAAAGATAACTGAAGAAATCAATGACAGTAGGATCTCCCCCTGAGAGCTACATCATGAGCTTCATAAGGGCTGTTTCACAAGATTTATTTCTGCATCGTCTATAATAACTGTGCTCTGCTGGTTATTGCTTCTCCACTCAAGGTGTTTTGATTTTTAAACTAAATTAAAAAAAAAAAAAATGACACTGAACTTTCTTGCAGTTGGAGATTAAGCAAACTTCTGTAAATTATAAACAATAAGTTGAGTAACCTGTGAATTGTAAAACATGTCCTTGTTTTAGGAGACAATACCAAGTGACAGACTACAAGTGTCATTATAACTTTGAGGGAAAAAAAAATCATTTTATTACTTTCTCATCATATCTGAGAACTGGAAATAAAACCTGATAAGAACTCTATTTCAGGTCTTTCATAAGCACCAAAAAGGATTGTTTAAAATAAGTTATAGTGAGTTCAGATGTGCTATTTGTTGAGCATTTTTCTATATTTGGTAGCATTTCACCTCAGAGTCTGTGTTCTGCGAAAAAATATGCCCATATCAGGTGTGAAGAAAAGAAGTATATTAAAAACTAATGGATATCAAACATACTTGTTGATAACTCACTATCTGTTCAAAAGGACAATATATTAAGGCCTTCTTCAGATATGAAAAAAAAAAAAAATGTCTGTAACCTCCCCCCCTCTCCTCAGCTCAGGAGTAGAAGCAAAAAGAACATGTGAACACCAGCACCAGTGGAGGACTGCTAGCTCAAACTGTCTGTGAAATAACAAGTGTTAACGTGTTTACCACTTGCAATCACTGCTATTGTATGCCCTGGGGTACTTATTATACAACATGGAGTAAAGAATGAGTTAAATCTCTGGTCACCAAGCCACTTCTTCCTTGTTTCATTGATCCCTGTAATTCTTTTCCATGCTCAGCATAAACATATGCATAGATATATGTTTCTGTGTTGATGTGTCAGAATAAAAAAATCCTGATTTAAAGGTGCTTGAAGAGGCAGGTTTATATGCAGATCTGATCAAGCATGCAAAACACAAATGAGATGATGTTTCTAAACCATAAATGCAACTGCTTCTGGCAGTCATAAAAGCTTAAAAATTTCCTTCTAAAGCTTAAAATTATCATTCTGTCCTTATTTACTCTAATATAAAACAGAGTAGCATGTAAATACTTTAATGATTGGGCTTTCAGGAAGAAAATTAATTCAAAATACTATTCAACAGCTACAGTTTGCCTCTAGAGGAAGGATATAGGAGAGAATGAATCAAATTGAACACCTGGATAGGGAACTTCTTATTCAGACTTTGTTCCTTATTTGATCATTGTTGATAATACTTTGAAAAGTTATCTAATAGTTAGGCTATGTTAGTGTTTGTAGTCAAACTCAATAGTTTTGCTAAGGGTCAGAATCTAAAGACTGATATACATATTCAAAAATTAGGCTGTGCTGCAAAAAAATAAAATAGTGCCATTTCAGTAAGAAAAAAAAAATTACATATTGCAGAGCTTTTCTTTCCTGATACTCCTGTTTATACAGAAAGTAAAGGGAAAAGTTACATTTGAATGATAAAACTTTATAAACTGATTTTGCTCCATGCTAGTTAAATCTTTTTCAGAATCTAGCTGTAGTGGCAGGAAGCTGTTTCGTTTTTTACAACCTTAGCTATATAGCTGTGAGATGAAGCTAGAAAGGAAAACAAGTGAATCTTTTTTGAGATAATTCTCCTCTGCATTGGAATCTTTGTTTGTTATGAATGCCTGGTGAATTTAGAAATGTCTTTGTCTTTCCCATGTTCTCTGTTAACAGCTTTCAGTGCATTGAAGCATATATCACTTGGCAATGGTCTTTCTGAAGGAAGGAAAAAAACCCTCATTTATGCTGTTTTATACTCCCTTACATTATGGACTTAATTTTAACCAGTTAACTTAAGGGTTTTATACATTTCCTTTTCTATATAATTGAGCAAATGTTTGTTTGTCAAGCACAACAAACATCTTAAGGCCTCTGTGCAGAAATATTTCTATTATTACAAATATTAAGTATTAGTAAATAATTCTAAAGCTCTCTTTCTTTCTTCCCCCCACGCCTGCAGTAGATGGGCATGTGTGTGATAAGTGTACTAATGGTATACAAATCCTGACGGAAAGCAGATTTTTATCTTGATCCAATAAACTTTTTTGTCAGTCATTAATAAATAGGATACTGCAGTAATTTTCACTAATTTATATTCAGAATAAGAGTACAGAGAGTAAAAAATTGTATTTGTTATCTCACTTTTGTGACTTATTCTGCCAGGGGGTCTAGATCCAAATTTTCTAAACTTGGCAGCTCTCTATATCTATTTAACAAATTGCTAGTCCATGTCATTTTTCAGGACATCCATTGCATATTTCTTAACTTCAAAATGACACAGCTGACACACTAGTTTTTTTTAAATAATGCATAGAAAAATAAGAGTGCATGTGTCCAAATGCTAGAAGAATTGAGCAAAGATTTCTTTCAAAACCAAACTCCAGGTTTAGTTTGTATGTCTACAGATTTCAAGCATTCTTCCATACCACACTGAATGACCTTGACAAAAGGAGTCTCACTTAAAACTCACTGGTCATCCAAAAGAGCATTTATTAAAATTTCATTTGGAATTTTGCCTTGGAAGTTGTTCCTATGGATATACCTATTTCTCAGTTCTGGTTGCCTCGCTGAGGCAATGAAACAATCACATAAATATAATATTCTACCATTGACTATTATCATACTACTTACTATACAAGTAGTGTAGTATTAGTATATGGTTTAATGTCACTGGCTAGTGACTCGTCAAAAACTTGTTGCTCTGAGAGAGTGGGTTAATATTAATGGTGGTATATTTCACTGTACTGACCCTTAGTCCTCAAAGTTTAACACTGCATCTGTCACATTTTTTTATATACACTGTTCATTATCCTTAAACTAAATTATACAAAGCTGTAAAGTCTGCTTGCCCTGCCCTGTTGTCTGTATTGCAGTGGCTACTTTGCCAGCTCACTCACAGAACATGGCTAACTGTGTGCCCTCCCAAAAGTTTGCCAGCTGAGCCGGAGGGTTGATGAGGTTGTAGCCATTTACCTTGGATCTCTGCAGATCTGCTGCCTTCAGAGCTTCTCCTTGTTGCAGTGGCTGGTGTCATTTTGCCCCTTGTCCTTGATCCATACTCTGTTGTTCTCACCAACAAAAGGAATATCATAGAATCATGGCTTATCCTGAGTTGGAAGAGACTCACAAGGATCACTGGTGTTCAGCTCCTTGCCCTGCCCAGGACCACCCTGAGAACCACACCACACAGTATCACTGCCACAGGGTGCTTCAGCACACAAGGTGGTTTACAAACAGGCTAAAAGAAGAAGAAAGGTCTGGCAGTGCCTAAGAAGGGGAGGTTATATATTTCTGTTTCTAGAACCTTTTCTAACCATATTATGTCACTGAGCCTTAATCTAACAGCTGACCCTTGTTGCTCTCCTTTCATTTTCTCTATACATTTGTTTTTTCTCTTCTCCACAAAAACAGTATTTGCAAGTTGTGACCATTACTCATATCTAGGAATCTGACCATTCAGTCACGCCATAGAAAAAT
The DNA here is from genome assembly GCF_050655825.1 of Lonchura striata. Classification (NCBI taxonomy): domain Eukaryota; kingdom Metazoa; phylum Chordata; class Aves; order Passeriformes; family Estrildidae; genus Lonchura; species Lonchura striata. The sequence continues at coordinate 103,509,540 of NC_140704.1, forward strand.
GCAACTCTGCTGAACTGCCTGGTAGAACCAGTCCGGTCTATTTTTCATCTCAAATATACCATATTCTGCCTGTCTTGGATTCTTCTTTTTCTTTCTCTCATCTCTTGCTTCTGATCAAGCATGGAATTGGATTTTTACAGATCTTACTTTTTGCATATAAGGCTGCATCTGACCAGTTCCATGAAGTTGTTGTGTCCTCATATAGAGCTCTGCTTCTGAGCCTGAGATTGAATTGTATTAGTTTGATAAGCACTGCTATATCTTACATCTGATTTCAAAATGACTTACCACTGTGCCTCAGAACAGTCTGCAAGGGAATACATGTGATATCTGGATCTTTTGATCCTTCTCCAAAAATGAAAGGGGAGGAAGCAATAACACATAATTTTCTGAATATTCTTCTGTTTAATATAATTCAATTTAATTTGCTTTTAAAACAGCATTCAGCATTTTGCATAGTAGGTATGAAAATATGACATCAAATTTAGCAGTAATGATATCTCAAAAACTGCTTAGAAGTTCACTAATAATTAGACTGTCTTTTCCATTGCTCAGTTGAAAAAAAAGGGAAGATTCAGCCTGTGTGTCAACAAAGAGGAAGGTAAAGACTGTTTACCCAGTTCTCAGGGATTAAGTAAATGGGAGGTGGAAAATGGGCAAAGATCACCAGATACTATAGCCCTGTTCTTTCTCCTGCTTTTTCTGTTCAAGGTGACTGGCACAGAGAGCTGCTTCACAAAGGAAACAGTGAAGAGAACTAGAGCGTGAGGTACATTCTGATATATATTTTTTTTCCCACTTCCTAGGGTACAGAAACTGAGCTTCAACCTTTTGATAACTTGGTAGAAGAAAAAGAATCCAGAAAAGATTGTTTAGAAATTCCCCTTAATGTGAGTTAGAGAGATTCAATGTTCTAAATCACGCCTCTCTCTGCAAATTGTGTGAATGAAAAACTGAAGTGACCCCAGAGCACAGAGAACATAACTACCTGAAGCACCTGTGGACATGGATGTGATGCATAAGAATATAATTTAAAACTTTTGTTATTCAAGGAGTGACTCTTTCAAAAGTTTACATATGTAGATTTTCAGAAAGGCTTATAACTTTCAATAAGACCTCTGTAACACAGCTCTAATTAAGAGTGACAGTTCGGTGTTGTTACTTATAAAGAGACATTTTTGTGAAATAACCTAAAAAATAAATACTGATACAAAACCAATATTTTCCTTCCCACCTGGACTTAGCTCAAACTAAATATGTTACTTTTAAAGAGGAAGATAGTTCCACAAGTAGGGGAAAAAAAAAAAAAAAAAAAAAGGGAGAAAGATACCCTTCATTCATTCAATGACCATTAAAAGAACAAACTTATGAATATCAGAGGACTGTGAGACTTCAGTAGAAAAGACAACTATCAGATGAAAGTACTCTAAGTAAAGATGAATTTCCAGGATGACCTCTAAGCACAGATTAGGCATATTAATATAGTGTCATATCTGCCATCTTCATTATCTTTGGTCTTCATGACCCTTTAGTTGTATTTCAGGATTTAAAGTCAAGTTTCAGCTGCCAGTCAAGAGGCAGAGTTTAACAGATACTGAAATGTTAGAAAATATGGGAACCATATGCTAGAAAGTTACCTAGTCTTCAGAGAGAGAGAGTAGAGCTAAATCCAGGAAAAAAAATCCAAATAAAAAAAAAAAACAAAATCAGAATTATGTTTAATCTGCAAAAGGCCAACTAAATTGATATTACTTGGTTAAAAAAAATCCAATTATTACAGTCAGAGATGAAAAGGAGAACTAAATATAAAATGTTTTATAGCTGTACCTCATAAGTCAGTGTTAAAATCAAAATGGGACTGTTGAATAAAAAATAAAAAGCTAGGCAGATTTTGCATGTTAAGTCAAAAGTAAAATGGAGCAGGTAAGACAATGCAAATGGAGCAAGCATAAATTATTGCAGAATTATAGTTCTATCAAATAATGAAGTAAAGGCACAAGGGGCTAATGTAAGTATAATAAAGGGTAAGAATTATGGCAAATAATGCACATTAACAGATCTGTATTAGATTATTTAACTTGTCAAAAAATATGCAAATTAACTCAAAAACTAAGTAGCAGGAAAAAATTCTGTCACAAAGAACACAAATCCCATTCAGGAAAAATGTAACAAAAAGGATATAAAAGTATAAAAAGATCTCATTAAGGGAAATGTTAATTAATCTCAAATTAATTTCAACTTTAAAAATAGCAAAATAAGACCTATATTCTTATATGTAATCAATAGAAAATATGTAATGTATTTTTTTCTTCTCTGGAACTTTTGAAGTTACAACTGTACTCTCCAAAATGTAGAATGCATCAGATTTAAGCATGAAAACAGCTGAGCTCAGACTAAATATTAAAACTGTCATGTTTTACAACAAGCTATAATTGCTTGAATTCAGCCAGAAGTAGTTGCCGATAATTTTTCAGATATCACCAGCACATTTGTTTTGCTATTATTTCCCCAATAAATTTGTCTCCTTTTTTACACTTGGACAGACTAGTTTCTTCCTGAAAGAAATATTTTCAAAAAGCAGTAAAAGAGTACTTCTGCCTCAAAAATATTCAGTGCTCAACAGTCAGTTCATGAAATGACTGGGTTTCGACAGTAGAACTGGAAGATTATCTGTGGACTTGACAAAGAGGAAGAAAGAGGGAGAGAGAATAAAGAACCAGGAAAAGGATGACAAGGAAAAAGTGCTTACCCTCCCTTTCCAAAAATCCTGCTGCCTTAACAGCAAAGGCAGCCTGTTGCAGCAACAATAAGAGAAGACCTGAGAACATTTCTTAGTTATGCACTCGAAGCATCTTCCTGTCCTACATTTCTTCAAGTCCAGTGCTGTTTCCTGCCCTGGATCACGTGCTCTGTCATCCATTAATCAGAAGACCTGTTTTTATTCAATGTAACTTTCTGCATATTACCTAAACATTGATAGGAATAGGGTCTCCATCACCTTTTTTGCACCAAGTGCCAACTACTGCACAGAAACAGCAGCCCACTTTTTTCAAGGCGAATGTTCATAAAAATTGGAAGGTTCAACACACAGAAACCTAGGGCAGGAATCTCCTCAGACTTTTCACCTAGAAGGACAAGGAGGTGTGAACCTCTTGGAAAACAAGGCTTCTTCTCGTCTCCTGATCTTGCAAAAAATTAAAATAATCTAAATGCAGCATATATGTCCTGTGATCCAAGACATGTGGGTTATTTGAACTCTTTCAGCATGGCACAACAGTGCACAAGGATGTTGGAAGGTCAGAGGACTGCTGCAGAAATAAATGGACAATTCAAGAGAGTAGAAGAAGAAAAAATGTTCTCTACCCATGCCTTTTCCTTAAGCTTAGGTAGCTATGAAAGTCCGATTAATTAAAAGCTTTGGCACATATGTACAATTAAAATGCATTATCATTTTTTTTTTTGGAGATAAGAGAAGGAGAGGAAGAAACAAGATTTCTGAGATATATATGTCTGCTGCTGGTAGATTTCTTGGCCAAAAGAGTCTCAATTCTATAGAATAGAGAAGTATCTCCAGACTTGGAATTCTGCCTGTGCATATTCACACAAACCACTTTGCTTTCATATTCATGGAAAAACTTGAGATGAGGTAATTATGATATTTTGGATCAAATTTTTGTATGTTAACCTCCAAAAAAAACCCAAGATCAAATTCTTTTTTTAACTCGACTATTTTGCCAATTCCTTAAAAAAGTTGACCGTGCATGCATACATCTTGTATGAGACATTTGTTCGTGCTTGTGATTTTTTGCATTATTCAGCATTTTCTCCTGAAAATGCTTACAAAATGCTTACAAAATGCAACAGGTCTGATCTTCACTTTTCTTTTAAAGGGTTTCTGCTTCTCCCTAACTTCTGCCTGAATTATGAGGGTCAGCCTACTAGGTTCACTGAACAAGCTTTGCAAAAATTCCACAAGCAGATAATAAATGGGGTTGTAATAATGTTTTTTCATTAGATACATCGAATAATACAGATTTTGATTCACAGGCTTAACATATTTTAAAGTGATGTCTTTTTAGTGCCACTATGAAGAATGTGTGTTTATGGCAGGGACCATTCTTGTAGTATAATAAAAAATGCAATATTATATAAAATCAGATCTAGTAATATTTCAAATACAGAATAATGACAACCTTGTTTACAAGCTGCTGGGGTGGGTAAGAGTAATTCAGGTGACCTGCTTTCTCTAGACACATGCATGGGTTACAATGCACTAGTTAGAGAAGCAAATGAGTCTCAATCTTTTCTTCTACTATTTGCAGATAGAGAGGTATTTAAACTAGATTCTGAAAACAGTAGTGGAAAACTCTTGCCTGGGTTGTAATCATAACACATGCCTCTAAAGTAAACCTACATTAGCACAATTCAATGTGGTAATTAAGATAGAAAAAGACAGTACTAAGCTGCATGGCCTATCAGATTCCTTGGGGAGAAAAAAAAGGACTGACGTGACTTGAAATGTGTCCAAAGGGTTTAGTTAGCCTCCAATTAGCTGCAAACTTCCTCTATTAAAATGCATAACAAATACCAGACTACATGTCCCTGAACCCTTCATTATTTAAGTCCTAATTTCAGATGGTTCTTTTATTATACCATATATCCCAAAAGCTAGCATTGACTTTTAATTACACTATACAATCATTGCTGTTAGGTGATAAGTTGGAAGGACAGAAGACTCCAGGGCACCTCTGGGTGAACCACAAGAGCTCAGCTCTTAACCAAAAGCAAACAACAGAACAAAGGCAAACATTCTAGGAACAATCTACAATAAAATGAAGGCCAAATGGTCATTTCTCCTTAACCTTGCGTTTTATACTTGCCATGAATTTGAGAGTTTATTTAGGCAGAAAGACAGAAGTATAGGAACTGAGAAGGTGAAGTGGAACAGAATATGAATTGTACTTAACTCCTGGCATTCCCTCAACTTCAAAAAGGACATATGCATTTATTTTTCCCCCTCATTACTGTTATTGACCTGTTATAAAAAGGTCTTGTTGGGGATTGTTTGCTGAAGATTTCCATACTGTGTCAATATAATTAGTATATTGGGGGTTGGGAGCTAGTGCATTAGGTAGATTTTAACTCCTGTCTTTGTGTGTATTTTGATGCAGTTTAGTGTCTCCTGGCCATTGTCCATTGTAATTTTGTCTGTGTGAGACTTTGAAGGTGGACAGAAATAGTTGATTAGATTTTGAAATTCAGAGATGCTCATATGTCCTTGAGATTGCTGGGTGATGGTAACTGCTTGCCAAATTAAAAGGACATAAAACCATCAGTGAAAAAGCCACAGTAGAAAAGAGCACAGAGCAAAAACAGAGATGGGCGTGGCTGCCACCCTTCTAAAAGGGAGAGGTTTGCCATGAGGAAAAGCAGAGCTGGGCATTATAAGTACATAAGCAGTATTACACTGCCACATTTTTTAAATTTATTTTATGTCTGCATTTATAGGAAAAAATATGGGATAGAAGATATTCTTTATCTTTTGAGCTTGTTTTTCTTTTTTTTTTTTTGCATAGGGAAACCATAACAGAGCAGCTAGTATAAAGTCATAGTGTCATGGAATCATGGAATCACAGATTCATAGATTGGCTTGAGTTGGAAGTGACCATAAAGATCACCTCACTCCAACCCCCCATCATGGGAAGGGACATCTTTCACTAGACCAGGTCCTTCAGAGCCCCATCCAGCCTGGCTTTAAACATTTACAGGGACAGGGCAACCGTCTGTGCCCCTGCCTTACCACACTCATAGTAAGGGACTTCTTCTTAGTAGCCAATCTAAACCTACTGTCCTTCAGTTTTAACTTATTTACCCTTGTCCTGTCATGATATGATCTTGTAAATAGTCTCTCTCCATCTTTGCTGTAGGCAGACTTCAGGTACTGGGAGGCCACAATTAGGTCACTCTGAAACCTCTTTTCCAGACTGAACAATTCCAATTCTCTCATAATTTCCTCACAGGTGACATGCTCCACCCGTTTAATCATCTTGGTGGCCTTCCTCTGGACTCTCTCCAATGGGTCAATGGCCAAATGTCCACCATGGCAATCTGGGTGCATAGTATTCAGCTGAAGTGTATAAAATGAAATAACTCTCTTTTTTCTTGTCTCTCAGTATAATTGTGACATCTTCACTGCATGAGGAAGCCACACAAGTAGAAATTATGTAGAAAACAGACTTTTTATTACATTTACACATGCTTGGTGGATTTGTGCAGAATGATCTTCGTAATTATATATAAATATCTTCTCAAAATCAGGTACATCTTGCTTAAACGCAAAAATCATGCAAACAATCTTTTTTTTCTTAGATGTTTTCAAAATAAAATTCACATTTTCTATGAAAAATTAATGTTGTTTTCTGCTATGGCTTCTCTTTCCTCATTTTAAGATGGCCACAGCTGAGAAGTTCAGAATCTAAACTTCTGGTGCAGCCTTCAAAGAATTTTTTCATCACACTTTGCTTAACAATTTCCTGAGAAATTTAGTTCTGTTGGGATTCAGTCATGAAGGACACATTTTAAAAAGCTTCATAGCAAACACTAATTTATCAAGGTAAAAGAAGCCTGAAAATGTAATAAGAAACAGTCAGTACAATGGTAGTTTAAAGGATGTTCAAATTTCAATTCAGTACAGCTACAGCTAAGTGCAGGTTCTACTCCTGTGCTGAATTTGGCCATGAAACATGCGATAAAAATAGAAGGGTCAGAGGAAGCTATAAAGCAACAACATGAGATCATTCAAAGCTTATGCAGCCCTTTAGAAGTCCTAGTCTGAAATGTCTAATCATGCGAAATCATTACCATTTCGGGCATTTTTTGAATACTCAGAGGTAATGAAATGTCAGATGCAAGCTTAAAAAGGTGATGCCAAGTTAAGGTGCAGGAAGTTACTAAGAGAGTGAAGAGCTGAATAAATACCACTATACATTGCTGAAATATAATTACTCATGTTTTTTAAGGTTAACATTCTCCCTTCCAGATAAGCTGCACAGGAATGAGTTGAACTTAAGCCTACTGTAAAAGTCAATCACTGAATAATATTGCTCTTCTTATAGTGGAAATTCAGTATTAAATGTTTATTAATCACTCCATTAGCCCAGAGCAGACAGGTAAAAATCAACAGAATGTATACACCACTGCCTTCTGTTTGCCAGTTAACAATTCAATTGTAAGTGATCTATTAGTAGAGAGAAAAGTATTTTTTCAGAACTGCTTAAAACAATGTATCTAGGCCAAACTTTGGGAGATAGACATTAATCAGAAGTATGAAGAGAGTGATCTCTTTAAAGCCCTGCAGAACGAGCTTTCCCACAAATAAACTGGCTTTGGCCATGCAGACAGGGAAAGTAGTGCTGGCTGAACTGGCCCTCAAAGCCACATTGTCTTCTGTTAGTAGTATTGCTGATTAAATTAATCTGAAGTTCAAGGCAAGAAATTTTTTTGTTTGAAATAATTCAGAGTGCAAAACACCAACAGAGCAGTTGGAAGAGTTGCTCACCTGACTTGGCTTGATAGAGCCAGACTGCATTATCAGATGCATGGAGCAGCCTTTCAAATATTCAGAGTTCAACCTATAAACCCATCTAATCTTATATTCAGTTGTGTCACAAACAATTGATTGGTGAATCTGATTGAAAAACAAGCTTGTATCTTCAGCTAGGTGAAGATACTCCTAGCCTCTGCTTTTGAAAGATTTTCTCTACAAGCCTGACTTGAATTTTTTTTTTAATTTTTCACCCAATAAATTATTATGTATAATTAATTAATAATTAGAAGCCCTAAATTCAGTATAAAACAAACGTTCTTATACCATACAATTTCTTATTAGGTTTTTTCATCATTTAGATCTATCCTGTGCTTCATAACTGATGTTCGCATTCTTCACATAATTAATCATAGAGATGGAAAGAAAAGAAAGGAGAAAAAAAGAAAAATAAGAGGTTCTAAGAGCTTAACATAAGTTCCTGGAGCTCCCTAATCCTTCATCCAAGCATAAGCTTTTTGATAAAATAAGCTATAAAGAGCTATGAAAGGTAACTTTGTACTTGTCCTTATAGGTATTCCACTAAATGAATAATGCAGTGGACAATTCCTAACAGCAATTCCTGATGTCTGAAGTCTTCTCTCCTCGTGTCCAGGTATGAAGTTTTGCTGGCACTTTTTCTCCTGTCACCTGAGATCTCTTTGTGGTTGCTCTGGCCAAGATGGCCTCTCCACTCTCCAGACATGGATTCCTCTCTGATAAGAAGCAACAAATCAAAGAGGGCATCTTCCCTTGTTGACTCCCTCAGTACTTCTATTGCTGAATTATTTGTTCCAGGTTCTTCTGAGGAATTAACTAGAGTGGTTGCCAATTTTGACCTTTTTTTTAGTCCTAATTCCATGACCCCTTCAAAGTAAGATGTGATGTTTGCATTCTAGCATCCTATGATTTTTCAAAAATAATCAGAAAAGTTTCTGAGATTTCTTCAATTGAACAGCAGAGCTTGGAGAAATAAAAAATCTGAAACATCTGAAAAAAATTAGGAAATGGATATGAAAATTAATATAAAGAGTTAATGCAGTATCCTCCTAAAGCAGGACATTCTGGCAGGTGTAAAGTTCTAATTAACAATCACAATTTTAAATTTCAACTGTTATAAATTTCAAGTATTTACTAAAGTGCTTTATAAAGAGTTTAAAATGCCAATGGAAAGAGCATTTTGCTCTCCCTTAGGCATTTCCCATGGTGCAAGGGCATATACATAAAAGCAGAGATGGAAAACAACAGCTTTGCTTTTACAAAGTTTAAGAACATAAGTATACAATTACATTTTTAATAAATACGTTATGTATTTTAACTGTTTATGGTTAATAACCTAGAGTTTCTGTTTATCAGCAGAAAGTTGGTTGAAAAATGAAATCCTTTTCCTTAATTTGGAAATATTTCCACATCATTTTATTCCTTAGATAGTTCTATTACTCATCTTTCTGAACCTTAGAAATAAATCTGAGAAGTGAATACATTCAATCTTCATTCAGCAGAAATGAACACATTTCAGCGAGTTTTCTTGTTTATTGACCACCTAGTAATATGAGTGCAGCTAATGGTCCTTCAAAACTATTTTGTGCTTAGTGATTAGCCAGTTTTGCTAACACAACAGGAAAGACTTTCAAGGTGGCTGGATTTTCAAGTTTTAGATTATTGCTGCTGTTGAATACTGGACTCCTTTTATGCATCTCAAGCTGGACATGCAAGAATTGACTTGACAATTTTGTTTTATGCTATCTGATTTTAAACTGAAAGAGGACAATTGTGAATGCAAATGCCAACCAATGGGGTGCCGACCTCATGAGGGTGGTATGATTGGTAACTAACACAATTTCTCCCATCTGCATCAGCTTTGTGTACCACACAGCTGAAATAGGTCAATCTTGGAATGCAATTTAAAAGTTTCCTCCATAAGGTAATCATATTAGCATATTTATTTGCTGCTGTGTTTTCCCTGCCTCATTTGCCTAACTCACATCTATTGCAGCTGGTGATGCTAGGGGAAAAAAAGGTGCGAAAAAAAGGAACCAAAGGGGACAAAGCAGGAAAACAACCACTATGACATTTTTGTTTTCTTTTATCAAACCTTTTATATTGGGAGTCAATATATATTTTGCTGAATGAATTTTGGTGTAATTTGATGCATCCATAATCCCAGCACACTTATCTGAATAGGTAGGTATTACAGACTAGAAAACTGATTATTTTCTGTTTAGCCAAGTGAACCACCAAAAGAAGAATAATTCTACAACCTTAAAGGCAATGGTCTGAAGAAAAACAAACAGCAGAAAGTAATCATGGAAGGGGCAAAAGGAGATCAGACATGCTGCTAAGAAGGAAACAGCCTTCAATTAAATAGCTATTAATTGGTAATGAATGCCAAATAACATTAAATAAGCATCTAACAGAATATTAATCACATACTTAAGGGCTAATTGCAGTATATTAACAATTAATGGCCCTTTAAGAAACTAGATATAATATGGGATGGAGTAAGTGTTAATTGAAAGCTATTTTAGGAAGTTTATTTTGCTTTTCTTAATTGGACAGTGACACAATCTATTGTTACTGAGCCCTTCTGTCCTTATGCTTTCAAGTTTGCCATTGCTTCTATGCTACAGAATGCAGCAGCAGAATTCAACCAGTTGCTCCAAGACAAAAAAAGCAAGTGTTTTTCCTATATATGGCCTGCTATAATCCTTATGGACAGCACATGTGCTTCTTGTCCAATAACTTTAGTTCACTCTACAGGATAATGACAGTTTAAGAGTTACTCTATGCTTAAACCTGTCTTCTAGTAATTATTCACCAGAGCTACATCATTCCCCAAGAAGTTACTGAAACTGGAATGCACTTGCAATAACCTGCAAGCCTTGCTTTTGATCAAAAACACTAAAAGAAGAAAATAACAGAAAATGAAAAAAAAATACAAAAAGGAAAAAACAGTAAAACAGTGTTTAAAGCAAAGCCATGAAAAGAATGGAGGAGAAAGTGTAGAAGAAACAAAATGGGGATTTAATAAAAATAAAGTACATGAAGCAATATTTCAGTTTTCTCTACAAAGTTAATGAGACCCAAGTCAGAAATTTTCTCCTGTCAAGACATAAAATTTGGTGCAGAATTTTCAGAAGTATTTCCTCTCAGACCAGGATGTCACAAACACAAACAGTTCTCAATGTGATGCCACTCCAGGGGGTTGTGTCACATCCAGGGTGACAGACTGGTGCTGCCAACATAGGAAGTTGCCTCATTTATCCCCTTGGACCTTTTTTTCTCATTCTTTCACTATGCATTTCTGTGCACCAGCAAAATCGTTCATGTAATTAGGGAACTGAACAGATTGGACACCTGATCCAGATCAAACAGCGTGAGAGGAAAATTAGTTCTAACTCAGGTCATTCCCCCAGTGAAATTCAAAAACTCCCAAAGGTTTTTCATCTAATGTGGCATGACAAGATATTTTTTAGGGGCAGACTGAAGCTCAGGCTTCAGGTTAGACATCCTGTGTTTCACACTTACTGCAAAGAAATAGTTGGTAAATGCCAGCTGTCTGGGGCAGGGCAGGGCACTGCCTCACCCAGGACAACCTGGGCTGCCCTACCTCTCACCAGTTGCACATGAGCAGGCATTCCAAACACTCAAAAAAAGGCTAGAGACACTAAACTTACCCAGTTTCTGACACAGCAGGAACTTAGGTTCTCATCCATGTGAGGAATTTTTGTTTCTCTGTTTTATTCTGATGTCTGTCACATTTTTACTTCAGTAAAGAAGATAAACTTCTGGCTGAAAAGTCCTGCCAATGATGCTTAACTGCAGCATAGTGGTTCCATAAAGCCAGCAGTGGTGAATAATTCCATACAACTACAAAAAATGTCAGGGTCAAGCAGGGTGCAAATTCATAAATGTCCTCCAGATCAATGTAAATTTTATTCTGCCAGGATTGCTTGTGACCCCAAACAGTCTGCCTCACTGCTGAACTGAAGCTGTTCTTTGTACCATTTCTAAAAAATTTTTAATAGAACTGCTTCATCATTTTTCTCGCTCAAAGTCTGATTTTTGCTATGTTCTAATTTTCATATTTTTGCTGCTCACAGTAGAATAGGAACTCGTGACAAGTGGCATGGTTTGAAGACTCTAGCAACTGCAATATCCAGAGTAATTTTTGTTAAACCTCTTGTTGTGGTTTAGAAATGGAATTCTCCAAATTAGTACTCCCACTAAAAAGACCACACAACATTCCCATCCCTTTTTCAATGGGTGTCACAAAAGGCAAAGATAACAATTGAGATAACAATTAACTGGAAACAGCAATGGGATAAGACAATTAAAAGAAATAATAGTAATAACGAAAGATATAAAACTGTTTGCACAGAATCATCCCAACAATAAAAAACTACTGGACTACTCTACCCACAAATTACCAAACTGTAAAGAATGCTCTTCTCTTGGGAAGCAAGAGAGTTCCTTTCCACATCAAATAATTGTAGGGTCTTGGCCATGCCCTCTCCCAGCTATTGCAAAAGGTTTACAGTGCTCCAAGCTCTGTATCTCCAACACTGGCGTCACTTCTTGCGCTGAAAATAGATTTAAGGACAGAAGGCCTCCAAATGCACTGACTTTCAGGGTGTGATCTTAATGACTATTTATTGTGACAGCCTAATTAAGAATAAAAAATAAGCTATTTTCCAACAAAGAAATACATAAGCATTAACTTCACCTTATTCTCCAGACCGAGATTTCTATATTGCAAAAAATCCCAGCAGTGCCCTTTGATATTTAGAGATGATTAGTCCAGCTGCAGACAGCTGCACCTCACAAATCTACTCAACATTTAGCACTGGCACAGCCTGTGTAAACTGAGTAGGGAGCTTCACAGCCCTCTGCAAGCCAAGCTTTAGCCAGCAGAGATTCAGTAGCAGCCCCAATGAGAGAGCAGATGGACAATGAGGGCTCTGAGCCTTCACTAGGACTGCTTAAGCCCAAAGACAGTTTTAGACAGCTGCACCTGACCTGCCTACCCTTTTCCATATGAAATCTACTCACATCCCTTGTGTTTGCTGCCTGGACAAGGATTATTTCTTCTCTCATGGGAACTATCTGATATTCTTTTGTTCCCATCCAATTTATTCTCTTCCTTCATTCAGTCAAGACTAGGTATTTTCCTCATCAGTACCCTTTAGAAGACAGGGAGGAGGAGAGACTCCAACAGGGAGGAGAGCCATTGCTTAGAGTCCCTGAAACCAGGGTTTTCCAGGAAAGTAAATCCCATTCCATGGGTTGAAATTGAAAGATTGTATAATAGAACTATGAGGATATCCTATATTCTCTGTGTATTTTGAGGAAATGCACCATTTTCAGATTCTTTGGACAGTAAAATCTGAAAAATATTTTCTGTCAAAAATCTGAAATTTTAAAACTCTAGTTTTAAAAGCATTTATGTCTGCTTAAATGTGAAAAACATAGTCAAAAAGACTGCAGTAGACATGTTTATTGACTTGTTTACAGGCATTATCCTGTAAAACATGAATAAAGGCCATTTTCCTGAGGTCTTTTTTTGACAACTTGAGTAATTGGTTGAGGATTTTCACAGAAAATGCAATGGGAAGTTCTCTTCACCTACATATGGAAAACACTCTGAACCAAGTAATTGGATTATGATTCAGTCATGAACAGAAAACAGACTTACTTGGTTTTCTGATATACCCTCAGTAGTGAAGCACCTCAGTCACATCACAGTCCAACCTTACAGTGCCTATAGAATATCAGGAGACATGTACTGTCTGAGGAATCATGCTTCAGCATTATCGGTTTTCTATTCCACTTGTCTCTTTTACATTTTGCAGTAATATATCACAGGCTTATGTATTAAAAAAGTCTCCAAGGACATTTTATTCTCTAAGGAAACTGCAAGATGTTTAAAGCTTTTGCCTACAAATTTAAATATACTATGTTCAGATAATAACAAAGGAAATGTCTCTTCTTATAGGACTTCTGCTGCTGTTGTTAAATGTTGTAGAGAGAATATTAGGATAAAGGGATGTGGTTCTAAGTGTCCTTGAAAATAAACCCTAAAACTGTACAACCCTCATTAAAAACAACTAGGATTATCAAGCTTAGTGCTATCAGAAACAAATCAAGAGGATTAATACTGATTTATCATTAGCATCTTCCATTTAAAAAAATAGACAAGAAGTGCCTTCAAACACAAAATGTCATTTTAGTGTCAAACTCTGATGGGACAGAGAACTTCTAGACACAAATATATCTTGATTTTATATATATATATAAAGTTTTTATGTATGACTTTTATGATTTTGACTGACCTCTTTTTACTTATTTACTCAGCACTGACTGTATCCTTGACTTTGCACAACATGCAGATATCAAAACAATCCATTCCCTACAGGCTTTACAATTTAGAAGACAAACATGAATTATGAGACCCACTAGGAAACCCAGAGGATAAGTACTCTGTAAATGATAGTTTTTTTCTTTGTATTGTTGATTTTGCTTTTTATTGTGTTCCCAACACAGAGATCCAAAACACTAAAAGTCTGTAGAGTCCTATAAAAGGACAAGAAATATTAGATGTGACTTGTTTTGAATACAGAGGGTGAAGTTCCTCATCAGTCCTGCACCACGATTTTCACAAGAAAGATAAAAGTTAATAATGATGTCTGTTTTATTTGCAAGATGAGCATTTTGTACAATTTCAGCAGCAATATAAATTTTATTTGCTGGGAAAAGAAAAAAATTATTTTGCAAAATCTTATTGACAGTTACAGGCCAACTGATATGTTCTATCATGTGGGAATTTTATCTGCCACAGAGAGAGAGGACTGAGATAGGGAACGTTGAGCAAAACTTGGTGCTAAGAAATTGCCATATAAGTTTCAACAATAATTGTGAATAATTTTGCTTGCCCCAGTTATTTTTTGCAAAAGAAATGTTACATACATTTTCTTTCACATTTTTTTTTGTTGCTGACAATTGCCAAAGATTCCATTGTCCATTTGTCTCTCTCATCTTTTTTTTACAATGAGTGACATTTCAGTTGCCAAATCATGTGCTCCCAAACTACAATTTGCAAATGCAAATGAAGTAACAAATTATACTAGCAAAATACCTGATTGTGCACACTCTGGACATAAATATGGATTTGTTTGTACATTTTAACTAACTTTATTATCCAATTCTGTTAAGCTCTAACTAGATAATCACAGAAATTACATTGAAATCAAAGGGAAGACTATAATTCACTGAGGTGGAATGCCATGTACTTTATCTGATAACTATACTTTTGAATATTATGTCTGCATCTGGTTCCATCTCCTAAGACTTATCACATCTGTCTTTTTGTCCATGCGAATATTCTCTCTGTTTCCTCTAGACAAGATGATTTCTTTCTCCCCCATGTTCCTGCACTCCAGCTATTTCTCTAATCTATTTTTAGAAATTCCATTTAGTAAGGAGAAATTTAAGTGAACTTTTATATTAAAGTAGATCTTGGACTGTAAATCTTTTTGTTAAAATGATAATGACTAAAGATAAACTACAAATTAGTGGCAATGTAAATTTTACCTATGCACACTAGAAAAAGCATCTGTCTTTCTATTGGAAACAAATCTACAGTCAATCAGCATTACCAGCCAGGTGCTAGGCAAAGAAACCCACATGAAAACATGCAGATTTTCAAGAGAATTCCTCCTTTTCTGCTTCTTCATTACTCTGAAGGAAAGGTAGAAATCTGATGCAAACATTATATATGCAGAGCTGCAAATGTTTTACAGGCATGGAATCTTATTTTGCTTTAGAACTTCAAGGCATTATTCAACCTACATGTTTTCAGACTACAGCAAGGTGCTCTAAATGAAAATTTTCTCTCTTGACTCACCACATAGACTCTGCAGACTTCATCAGAAAATTATGTTACTGAGTCTCAAAAACATTCTTAAAAATTTTACAGGTGTGCATTTGTCCCAGGTGGGCCTGGGACAAATGAAATACCCATTTAAATAGAAAAGGGGAGGAGAGCAGTCCTATGTCATAGTGCCTTACCTTCAAAATAAGCTGTTGGTGACATTAAAATTTTAGTAGAAAAGATTTAGGGGCAAACCTGTAACTGATGTCATTCATTTCCTATGAAACTTTGATGAAAGCTTCCTTAAGGCAAAAACTTGACTCTTTTCCTGTTATGGATGTAAGCAAGAAGAGAAAAAGTACACACATACAGAGACATATTTATGAAATGTATTTAATTGTAGTAAGCTACAGAAAGAAATTGGGTCTGAAGATTCAAAAGATTCAACATTTCCTGTGATCAGCTAAATTTAATAGGACTGACCAGATGCTTAATAATAAATTAAGGCCTTCTCATGGGACTTGAAGTGATATTTTATCCAAATACATGTGCTTATTCTTTCTGAACAATAAGAAGTGCTGAGAGGAACTAAACATATCTACTGTTAAACTTGATTGGAGCCTAAGCCATTTCAAAGGTGATACAAAAAAGGAAGATATAAATGGATAACAGAACAGCAGTCATTGAAAAACATCAATTCACCCAATCAGAACAAACTGTGTATACTCTGCTGACCTACATTTATGACTTCTGTCTTCATTTTCCTAACATTTAACTTGGAATACCAAAAAGAGCTTGAAAATGCAGGCACTTTGCTCTCTGTTGCCATTTTTCCACCAATTTTTGAGATTTATTAAGAGCTCTCTGAGGACAGTTCCTTGGCAATAATATTAGCAAGCAAAACACCAGAAAACTCAAGACTTTATTTGCTTTTGTTTTAATGTAATTTTAAAGAAAAAATCAGATATGACTGGATAATTAAATACCATTTTTAATCTGAAGAAAGATATGAAGTTACAGTCTTTTCTTTTACTAGAGACATTCCATAAGCAATGAGCTCAGGCATAGATGTATGTCACACTAGCATTATATGTTACCTATCTAAATGTATAAGTTCATCCCACAGCAGGCATGAGGTAACCTACTGTCACTGAGATGCAGCCAAAACAAAGGCATGACACTTCTAAAAGTCCACAAAATAGGATATAATTAATACTAACTTGACTTGAACATGAATATAAGCATTCTAATATGGTGTAACTAAAAACTGTGTATAAGTGTTTTGTAACACTGTGAATAGTCTATTAACTCGTACCTGAGCAATGTGAGCACCAAAAGAGAAAATAAAGGTTAGTAGAGTTGAACATAGAAAAGGTTCAAGGGACAAAAAGTTGCCACAGTAACAGACAAAAATACATGGCACTACAAATAGGCAGGCATCCTGCTGAATGCACAAGAGAGGTGGCTGGGAAGACAGATGAAAAGGAGATAAGAATTATCAAAGCCATAGCTAGATGTATAAAAGCATCAGGCCTAAGTGAGAAAACTAACTAAATAAACAAGAATCACAATGGCCATCAGTTCTAACTACACAGTATCAGATCTCCATATTCAAATATAATTTAGTACATAAAAGTGTTAAGATCAACAGTACTTTAAATATACTGGAGAAGATTACAAATAGGCAAGAACTAATCATTTGCAGATACTGTGCAAGTGATTGGACTAGTAAAGTTTAAAACTTTAAGCTGTCCTGTTTAGTCTGTCTTCTAAAACTATCCCCCACAGAGATGTCTGAGTTCCTGCATACATATACATATACATATACATATACATATACATATACATACACTTAACAGCAGCAGCGATAAGTTGGATTTCACTCAAGTGCTTTTTGGGAGTATGCAAAGTGTTTCTCCTTGCCCACCATGTGCAAATTTTGCAGGGGAATACTCTGTTTATTGTATGTACTAGAGAAAGTGTGAAGCAACACTTCATATGAGTGAGGACTAGGGAATTCTTGCAACGTGGTGACATGCCTCTTAGAGCATTAAAATTCATGAAAAATAACGTAAAAAATATCCCCTCCGTTTCTGCTAAAACAATGTAATCCTACATATAAAATTACAATCCTGTCTCTTTCTTCCCTAACTATGTAATTTCTGACTCTTCCTTCCCTCCATAGGGGAGACCTGGACAGAATTTTGCCCTATATTTACAGAAATTGCTCATTAAAATACAGACAGCATGGCTAGGAACCTTCCAGCTTCCCATTTCAGTGGGGAAAAAAACAGACTTAGCCTTGAGAAGATAAATAGATGGAGACTTTTTTTCCCTTCATGGCTGGAGAAGACAGGTGGATTCTTATTTATACAGCCTTTGAGATGTTTTTTGATTATATACTCTATGATCTGGATTATGATGACAGCATACTTCACAGTTACTGAAGGAAACCTAACAATAAACTGTAGCAAGCACAGGAAGAAATGCACAAGCACACAGAGACAAATTGAATTGTTGGTGCAATTCCACTCACTTCACTGGGACTACACCAGGAGAAGAAATCGTCCCTCAGCATTATTTAAGGTTCAAAGAGTACATTTAAAAGACAATAAATGGATAATGCCCAACTTGGTCACTTTATAACCAAGTTTTCCTCTCTCATGGGGGATGATCCAGAGTAAGCAAAGTGTTATAACCTTTCATTTTTCATTGGTACTAATGTATATCTATGTACTCAAAGTACTCTATATGGGAAAGTCAATAAGTGCAATGCTTAGTTATAAATGTTTACAATTTTCTTCTTTGTTGCTACCATGTGCTAATAAAAACACCTCCTCAAGAAATTGAGGTTACACTTACAAAAGGAAAACCCTTAATTGTTTCAAATACAAAAGTATGTGTAACAAATATAGTTTCGTATTTTTAAATATTAGGACATACATGTTTTTTGGAAAAATTAAGACTGACACAAAGAAAGGACAGTTGAGCTTCACTTTTTCATTGCCTTTTGAAAGGTGTTAGAATGAGGATTGTGTGTTTAAAGCTGAGAGAAAAAGTTGGCCTGAATTTCATTTTCCCTTTGAATCAGTGATTTATGTGTGCAACAAAGCAAGTAGTAAATGTGAATGAATTTAATTGGTTATTCTGCCCTCTGTCTCAAAAAACCTTTCTTGCTGATGAAATATCTCAAAAGCTAAATAACCCAGTGTCACCATATTTTATGTGAAATGACAGGTTTCATATTTCAGTTGAAAAGCAAGACAACAGGATACGCATTTACAATGTGACAAAGAATTCTTCTGACTTATGTATATGTTCCTTTTTTAACTTAGTCAATTCACCATTGTACAGGCAGGTGATATGCTATACCAGAGAGAAATAAGTAATTCACTCTATCTCTTTCCCCAGGTGATTTCTTTCAGTTTGTAGATTTTCGGTAAAAGCTTTTAATATTTGGGTAAATATATGGCTTAGTGTTTATAAGTGAAGTGTAAACAAGGGAAAAAATGTGGACTGATTTAATAAAAACTAAAATTCCTATAGTTACAATTTTGATCCCATAATTTGTAAAAAAAATCATTACTCATCATCCCATTTAAGAACCTGCAATTTTAAATCCATTCACAATAATTCTATCTTTAGCACCAAAACTTTCCCCTGAAAAAAATCATTTATCTTGTAGAAAAGACAATGTCTGTGTTCCCATCCTGACTTTGAAGTACAGCTTCATCCAGATACTTGCTAATGGAGTGGGAATATCCAGGACTAGTTTTAGGCCATGGAGACACTGTGAAGTAATCTTGTAGAGTAAAGATTGACTAGGATAAGGCTGCTGATTTCTCTACTCAGTGTAAAGACTGTTCCTAATGAAGGCTTTGTTTTCACAGTAAAGGCTCATTGTTTTGGGTTTTTTTTTTCATCTTTCCACATGTTAACTAGTAATATCTCTATATATCATGCCCCTCTCTCAGACTGGAAAGTACACTTTTGTAAGGTGTATGACAAACAGTTGTGTTTGAAAATTTGACCATTGCAAAAATGTGTCCCATTGCCAAAATAAAAAGTAGTTCAATTTTTGTTCTTGCTCATAGATTAAAAAAGTCTACCGTAAATGAGAAATAATCATCCACAAAGAAATTTTACCCCCGGTGACATCTTAGATTAATTCTTGGCTTGGTGAAGTAAATATCTTCTTCAATATTTATAATGAAAATAATACAGCTTCTGGTTGCTGGTAAAAATTTGCAATGATGTGAAAATACATGGAATATTAAATAATGAGGGGACGAGCTCTTGGTCTAATATGTGAATTCCTTTGAATAACTGAAGCTCTAATGTGGACAGATACAAGTTCAGACACCAGCAAACAAAAATGTAGGCCATAATTGTAAGAGCTTGATTCTGGACTGCAGTGACATGGAGAGGGAATTAAGGATCAAAATACTTAACAGAATGAAGAATGAAATAATTTAACTAAAAGCATAAGCATCATCTTGGGATATGGAAGAAAGGAAATCAGAAAGATGATAAAGGAGTCTGCTTCAAAAGTGACATCAACTGAAATATACTATTATGGATCAGTTCTACAGAGTTAAGGTATTTTCTCTTCAAAGAAAAGCTCAAAGTGTTGCCAAGAGTTTTACATTATAATCTTGAAAAAATATTACACAAACAGAAACCGCAAACTTATTTTAAAGCACTCCCAGTGAACATCAGAGTTGGTATAATCAATTAGTCAGTCAACGTGACTAAGTCCCAGTCTACAGGAAGATTTGTGAGGAAGTGAATTAGATTTAATGGCCAGTACAAGGAAAAAGATAATCTTGTGGTTGAGGTCTGTAATAAGAACTTTGAGACATCAGTACATTTAATTGCTAAAAAAAAGATACCTGGAGATATGCTGAAAATCTTGAGTTGACAGAAGCCTCAAAGAGGGTGGATGTAATTCTAAAGACCCAGTTCAATGGGCTCAAACATTTGAGAAACCTGGTCTGGTGGAAGGTGTCCTCAGCCATGGCAAGAAGGCTGGAACAAGATGATATTTAAAGTCCCTTACAACTCAAACCATTTTATGATTCTATAATTTTAGAATGTATATTGTAGATATGTAGAGTAGAGGCCTGAAACATTTTGATATTTGGTTCTACAGAATGGAAGTTACGTTAATCAAATAAAAGAGTCTGTATTAACCTTAAAAATAATTATGCGGATGTACTTGAGTCTCTGGGATGTAGTTTAAGATTTTTCTCCAAGAGTGTGAAAAATCTATCAAACAACAAGGCGATTCCTTCAGGAGATCCCAGCACACAGTTAATGTTTTCATGGAAATTCAAAGTAGCACAACTGAAGTGTCTTATAGTCTCTGATCCAAACCAAAGGAAAGTAAGACCTGTGAGGTTGTTGGAGAGAAGTCTATTTGACAGATAAAAAAGGAAGATCACAGGAAATTGTTGTTGGGCTTCCGAATTTAACTGCTGTCCTCCTACACTTACAAAAGTTGCATCCTACATCTGCTATACCATTCTATTTCTGATTATGAAACTTTTCCAGCCCACCATAGACTCTTGTTAACAGTTAATTTATCTCTAAAGACTGAAGTTTCAAAAGTAGTTTAAATGGAGCTTTGTATGCCAGATTTTCATTAGTATGAGAACTACTAATACAGGTTGAAATAGCCTATATATTTTTAGCATTATGTTATGGTTTGACACTGGCACAACGCCAGTGCTCCCATGAAAATGCAATCTCTCCCTTGAATGCTGTGAAGTGGAATCGAGAACAGAGCAAAGCAGGCCCAAGTTAATAACAGGAAAAAAACTTTATTAAGCTACAAAAGAAAAAAAAAGGAAAAAGGAAAAAAAAAAAAGCACACAAAGATCAAAATGAAAACCTTGCAAAACATTCCTCCTCCCACCACCCAACTCCAACAAACCACAGTGAGACACAATCTGGACCCCAACCAGGTTTCCACCCTCCAGACAATCGATACTCAGCCCTTCGAGGGAACAGGAGTCTCTCCTGTGCCACAGACCCCCCAAAGAAACACAGATGGGACATCCTGTGTTTCCATGTCACACATGGCACCGCCCGGAGAAAAGTTTGCCATGGTGACCCTTCTCCTTTCCATGCACAGTGCTCTCACCACCAATGCATGGATGGACAGACTGCTTTTAGAATTTTTCCTTTCAAGGATGCCCTGCCAAGAGGGGAGAAAACAACAGTTCAGTTTTTTCATTGTTTGAGACCACAGTCCCCCCCATTTTTCCATTTCCCCTGTGGCCAAGGGTCCAAGAACAGAGATCTTCTTCTCTTCTCCTTCTTTTGAGGACAGGGGCACCACCACAAACCCCCTAACCTTTTCTCCGTTCACTCCACTTTTTTCTTTTCCCAGCTGAAGCAGGTCTCTTGACTCACTGGCATCCTCCCAAAATACAGTCTCTCTTGGAGAAGAAGATTGGTTCAGTTTGTGGCCAACATGGAAAAGTCCAGCCAAAAGCCACTCCTTGTCCCCCTCCCATCTAGAATTCCTCCTTCTAACATCCCAGGGTCCAAGGTGTCCCTCTTCCTCTCTTACAAACCGAGGAGGGGAAAGAAAAATTCACAAAGCTTTCATTTCTCAAGGAAGGGTTAAAAGTCCGAACTCCCCAGGGATGGCTCAATGCCCGGACATCCAGCAACTCCCACACGACTGGGCACCTTGCACCCCCCCACCCCCATCCCCCCCCCACCCGCCGCTCTTCCACTGCTGCTGTCTCTTTCTTTCTCTCTCCCTCTCGGGAGAGAAACTCTGGTTGGGGGGGGGGGGGGACGGAGACATCCCAGATTTTCTCCACCCTTCCATCTGCAGGGGCCGGCCCGGTTCCAGTCCCACCACCCTTGGGCCGACCTCAGTCAGGCCATGGGGCTTCCCCTCCCCACCCAGCTCGTTGCTGGGCAGGGGAGGTCTGCACTGCACGCTGACCGGAACCAAAGAGAGCGAGTTCCCCTGGGAATTCTGCTTTTAACCCCTCTGTGTTCTCAGCAGCGTGTCCACCTTCAATTGGTCAATATCCAAATTGACCTCTTCCTTCCGGAAAAATTCTTTTTCCGTGTCAAACCACGACACATTATAAACAAAATTTCTGATCAATTATGTCTTTCTTTTATCTATCAGCATTTTTAACTGAACTTGTTATTCATAATATGCAGTTTTTCTTGTGGAGTAGCCACAGGATCCAAGTTTGTCCTCCATTAGTAATGCCTTATTGAGGGCTGCACCATTTCATCCACATAAACTTGGATATTGTGTGGTTCATATTCACATTGTTTAGGACTTCCCAAATAGCCTGCAGCTTGCCAAATTGCCAAATTTCCTCCAATCGTTCAATCAAAACCTTAGTAATTTTTTTACTATTCTGGTTTCTCTCTCTTTTCCCACTTATGAGTGAGTATACTAGGACAGAATTCTTCCTGCCCATTCCCTGTCATATCAATATTCTTTATGACTCTGCAAGCCCTTTCTTAGTAATGAGCTAAAGCTGCACCTTGAAAGGGCAGATGTGTAATTACTAGGGCACCTGAAATCCAATGGAAACTCTTCTGCCTCTTTCATTTGGGAGGCGAAATAACCAAAGCCAACATCATCACTCATGCGCAATCAGTGACTCAATTTTCTCAATACTTGTGTGTTGAGATAATTAATTTGTCAATAGACTTTAGCTTACTTTTGTGAAAGGACACATTGGATTACCAGTTTGCAGTACTGAGAAAAAGAGGAACTGGTAGCTTTTCCTGCTAGACTTCTTTGGATCAGCATTGCAATTATGTTTAGGATTTAGAACATGCAATTTCACTTCCATGTTTAAAAATCAGACTTGGCCCACTACAGAGTGAGGCCTTTAACACTTAATGAAAGGATATGAAAGAGCATTCTTTTGTATAACAGAAGATAATACTTATGAACAATCATTTCCTTTCTAAGTCTATAAAACCTTTAAATAATGTGCTAAAAATAGCTCTGCTGTGCAATATTATGTGTGTAGTAATTATCATGAAGGAATTTTATTATATTCATTCATATTAATGGAGCAGTTTTCATTTATAGGTTTGTAAACATTTCAAACTCTATTACCTGGCAGCATTATTTCATTCTGTTGACAGAATATATTGTCTTTTGTTTTATAGCCAAAATTGAGTGCAGAGAGCAAAGAAGCCCATAGCAGACAAAATATTCAGTCTTGGTTATAAAACTAGACTTGAACACTTGTAGTATAGATGCAGATTCTTCTCAAAGGTCAATGCAATGGACCCAAAATTTGCTTGTCATCCTCAGCCATCAGCTGAATCCATCCTTCTTTGAATGCTGGGAGTTCATCACTATAGAAACCACTTACTAAACTGTAAAAGTTGAGAACTGAATTGTCTATCTGGAGAATTTATTTAATTGCAAATAGAGACCTTTAAAAACCTAGCTCACTACTAGAATTATACTAAATCTCCTGTGGATACTCAAAAAAGTGAAAATATTATGTAGGAAAAGTATAACTGAGAAGAATGAAGAAGGGTGAAGGAGGTCATTTTTCATGATGGGTCAAAAACTAGGTTTATTTATGTTCTACAGTGGATTGAATTCCAGAACATCAGCAAAAAGTGCAAAAGTGACTCAGAATTGCTCAGGTCTGTTAAGATCCTTGCTGTGGCAGCACAGCTGCAGCAAAATTAATCTTGTTACAATGCTTCATGACTTGAAGTAAAGTTTCACAATGTGTTTATGAACATTTAGGTGATAATGATTTTCTGTTATCAATTTCTTTTTCTAGTACATCTGTTGAAGTAAAAAAACAAAACAGAATAAAACAAAAACAGAGGAATGAAACTAAACTAGAAAATGTTAGTAGACCTGGAAATAACTTTGTGTCAGACCCCTGTGCTTTCATGGCACAGAAAATGTCTGTTAGCTTTAATAATAACTGTTAGCTTCAATAATAAGTGAAAGTTTATATTTTTAAATAACATGAACATAAATTTTGGGAGAGAGCTATTTCTTGCCTTATTTAGGGTGGCCAAGTGCTTCAAACGTGTCCCATTAATTTCAGTCAGAGTTCTACCTATTAAGTACTTATTCCAATATGACCAGAATGTCATGTGGTCTGAATAGTGTTTTCAGATGTGTGATAATTCTACCACACTGGCTTGAATATTTTATAGCATGATTTCAGCACCTTCTAATGGATTAATACAATGGATATTGTATTAATGGCATATTAATCAGGAAGTTTCTAAAATCAAACTGAAAAAAGCAGCTTGTCAGATAATGGTGCTGGATACATTTCCCTGAAATTAATAGGCAGAAATAGAATCAGCTGCAGGAGGAACCTGACATACACTACCAGTTAAGCAGTAAGAAGAGAATGGACTAATAAGAAGTACAACATGAATGTGGAGATGACAACAGATGCCTTTGTTCAGGAGAAAGAAACAAAAGGACTCATACTGAAGAGCAAGGGAAGGAGAAAAAAGCCAGGATAGTTATGAAGGTATGCTGCTGAAATAAGAGACAGAAGAGTGGAGCAGGAGGGAGACAAACTGTGTCTACTGTATACAAATGCCAATCTCTCATTTGGCACTTCAAATGTATGGAAAATGCTCTTCAAAAGAGATCAGCCCAATAACTAAGCAGCAGGTGCATTCTTCTGCTGAAAGAAAACATTTTACAATGGAGACATCAGATTGTTCTAGAGACAGGGGACATTTCTTGTTTAGATAAGCAGCTGTTCCTTGTGTTAGAGAGCTCTTCTATGAGGTCAGTCAACAGGAGGGGTGAGACCACTAGACAGACTGGTAAGATGAGGTCCCTGGGGGAAAAAAAATAGACAATCCTCCTGTTTAAATAAAGCTGTGTTTACACTTTGTTGGTGTAAAAGCAATAGTGGTTTGGTTGTCAGATGTGTGTGTGTGTTTGTGTGTGTGTATATATATATACACACACCTACATAGCTCATTTTTCCCCTAGAATATTAATATTCATCTTAGATGATTTATCCAGAGTTAATTGTGCAAATATTTTTTACAGACAGAGTCATCCTGTCTGTATCTATAGGAAACTACCACCTTTTAGAAAATAACCTTTTTGTAGGGAAGCACTCAAACCTCCTTCTGTAACACTCTTGCTATTTCCTAGGATCTAAGGGAAATTCCCTCATACAGAATGATGGAAAGGTAGTATACCGACAAGCTAAGTCTTCTTCCTTGATGTAGAAATCCTACTAGTAAGGAAAAAGCCTCTAAAACCTTTCCTGGGAGCTGTATTTCTAAGGAGCAGAGGGAGGAGGGTTTGGTGAGCTGAGAATAGCCTGCAGCAGAGCACTTACCCTACCACTTGCTCATTCCCTTCTCCTGCAGGACAGACAGAAAATAGAAGACAAGAAGACTTGTGCATAGACAAGAGAGTTAAATAGATGAGTTAAAGGTGGTAGGCACAAGCAAAAAGAAATGAAGAATTAACTCCTTCCCACCACCAGGGCCTCAGCATGCATCATGATCAACGGGAAAAATAAGTGTCGTGACCATGAATGATGTCACTTCCTTCTCCTTTCTCCCATAGGGGTCAGAATGGGTAAAACCAAAATTCCTTGTTGTTGTCCAAGCATAGCTCAGCAATAGGCAAACACCTATTGGTGTGCTATCAAGACTGTCTTAGCCCCAAATGCAAAGCACACCACATATTTGCTGCTGTGAGGGAAAAGAATCCTGTCCTAAACAGATCCAGCAGCAAGGGCAAAGACCAAGAACACTGTGAAGATGTACCATTCTTAACATCACCTGCTGTATGTCTGACACTCTGCCAACTACTGTAACTGATGTTCACACCAAGGACTTCCATTCTGTGCAACACAGAAACCCTTTTCCCATTCTGCTCAAATAGCTTCCTAATGGAAACTTAATCCAGAGATTTCTCATCCCTCAACTTTCAAAATACTTTTTCTAGTGGCAGAGCATCTCTGAGGGGTTTCCTTTGCCCACAACAGGAAGGGGAGTGGGGCTAAGGAGCAGTTCATCATTATTTAGATTAAAAAATGTCACTTCTTAACAGCTAAATATTATATCTGAGGCAAAGAATGGATTTTTTTAAAGTGGACTCTGTTCTAACAAAAATATTTATATCCTTCATCCCTTCAATGTCACTCAACAAAAGCAAACTAAATAGCTTTCTATTTTCCTCTCACTACTTTCTAACCTGGTCCTTAATTATGTGAAAATCACTGAAGTCACATGAGTCTGTGTACTGAGCTTTCATTAACTTTTTTCAAGTTTGCCAGTGTTTGACAATTGATCCCCAAACAATTACACTGGCTTTCAGTGTAATTACCACTTTCAGCTTGCTCTTACAGATACTTAGTATACCACTTAAATCTCCCAGGTGCATGTTTTTTGGAGTTATTCAGAAGGTCATTACTTAAGATCACACTTAATCTTCCAATTATTTGTTCCCAAAAGGAAAGTACTAGGGATCAAGAAGTACAGCATATGAATGCAATCCCTGTTGAGTTTCCATTTTTCTACAACTTTAGTATTTATTAGGAGCTCTTTCTTTAAGCCAGAAATTTACATAATATCTTTCATGAATAAATAACCCTCTCTTGTGAATCCTGAAGTACTTCCACTTTCTTTTCTTTCCAGAATAATTCAGGCCAAACTGGTGGAGAGTAGAATTTATATATTTACCCAGATGTTTTATTGTTATTATTGTTATCATTTTTTTCCTCTACAAAGGGCAAGAAATTGATAATTTTTTTCTGCGTGAGAAGCCATTTAGTCAGGATAGATCCCCTGAATTGCAGTTTTCAGTCAATCCAATAGAAAATGGTTGTTACTTAAACCAGCTTTCTACTGAACCACATGGCACAAGAATAATTCTGCTTCATGCATCCTAGTGTTGATAGGAAAAAATATTATTTATGTCTCAGTTACTGAATAACAATAGCTAAAAACATAACATCCTGAAAGAAATTGAACAGGCACTTCTCACAATAAGAATTTATTTACCTTTTGGACAATTGCTGTCTCTATGTAGTTGAAACAGCGAAGTACTATATATGGAGGAGTGGAAAAGGGAAGAGAGGATCCTCAAGGCAAGGCAATCAAATCCTGATTATCTGCTGGAGAGGTAAATGCTCCTAGTGGTATTCTGCACCAGACTGCATTTATTCTCTGATATATAAAAGGGGTGACTTCTGTGATACAGGAAAAAGGATGGCTTTTTTCAGGACTGGTTCCCTTTAGTACTATAGTAGTGGGTTTGTTTTTTTGGTTTTTTTTGTTTTTGTTTTTTTTTACAGTACTTGCCCTTTTCTTACAGCTTATGTTTAAGGTAATTTAATAAAAGCTCTTAAAAATATAATGACCCTAACAAGAGATAGACAAATTGCTCACTCTTTGATGCCTCTGAATATGAATTTCCAACATCCCATTTTGCCCAAGACAGAATTATATATTTATCCTATTTTAACAGTGGACATCAGGTTGGTTGTTTTTCTTTTTTTTTTGGGGTGGGGGGGGTTTATTTGGTTTTTCTGTGTGTGTGTGTCGGTGATGTCTGTTTGGTCTGTTAAAAACTTTTATTCTCTTTCCCACAGACTTAATGTACAGTTGCAAAAGTAACATCTCCTAAGCAGTAAAACAAAGAGGGGAAATAAGGTGGTTGCCGCGCTCCCGCCCCAAATCCCTTTTCTCTCAGCCCCGGCTAGCTCTTGTGGGGCGAGGGCGGGCGATGGAGGCACCCTCTGCCGCTCCCAGCTGGGCTTTGGAGAGTGCCTTTGTGGGTTCCGGGCAGCGCTAGCAAGCCTCGCGGTGGTAAATGAAGAGCGGATCCTGCTGGGGGCTAAGTCCGAGTTTATTGTAGCCCAACGGGGCCAAATATCCTAGAACGGTGCCAGCCAACAGGAACAAGCACAAGGTGCTTGCACTGGCTTATAAACTGTAAGGGAGGGGTATCCAACGACCAATGGGGATAGGGATAGGGGGTGGCTCCGGGATGGGGGGATATGGTGGGGTCCAAT
This sequence comes from Lonchura striata, assembly GCF_050655825.1. Classification (NCBI taxonomy): domain Eukaryota; kingdom Metazoa; phylum Chordata; class Aves; order Passeriformes; family Estrildidae; genus Lonchura; species Lonchura striata. The sequence goes on from NC_140704.1 coordinate 103,538,032, forward strand.
GGGGGAAGGATATGGGGGGAGCCCCAGGTCCTCGCCCAATCACCCGGTGCCCTGAGTAGAAGCTTCTGGATGGATGGGAAGGGGCACCGAGTGATAGACAAGGCACCCGGGGGGGGTAAAATGCCTCTTTCAGGGTGATGGATAGATACTGGGAAGGCGGGAAGGGAGGACAAGGCGGGAAAACTGGGGATAAACCAAGTTGCACACGGGGGTACAAAGGAATAAACCAATACATAATACAGGCATAATAAAACATACAAATAACGCAACTCCACATCGGGGGTTTGACCAAATTCCCCAGAAATGTATTTTGTTTTTCCAGAATGACAGCCACTTGGTAATAATTTCAAAAGCATCTCAAGACAACTTCCCTATACAGTTATCTTACCAATCTTAGAAGCGTGTTATTCAGTTCTGTAGTTGTTCTTTTGATCTGTGTCCTGGTATAATTTCTTAAAATTTCTTAAGCTGTGAAGTAGCTCATCTTGACCTATCCTTTAATTGTACCCCCCCGCCCCTGTTCTTCTTGCCATCTATCCTTTATTTAAAACCTCTTCTTTATATTGCAAGTCTTCTAGTTACTGTGAAACACAAAATTCATTACTACTGAGAAGTTCTAATTGACCTACGTTCACGTTTGACATATACAAATCTTCTTTTGATCCAGACAATTGAGCTCTACATTCTGTAATCTTTGTTTTCTCATGCTTTAACTACACCATGCAAGATCCATTTCCATCTTAATACACACATGCCTATTCTATGTTTTACATACTTTTGAAGCTTATATTACAGCTGATTACTTATCCATTTGTCTGAAACCCCTTTGACTCAAGTAACTCAAACTCCAAAGTTATTGGCATATGTCCAAATATGTAGAGACACCTCATGTTAGAAGAGACACAGCCTACATGTTTCTTCTCAGAGGACAGAGAGAAAAAAATCCCTTTCCCTCCTCCCTTGAAATGAGATAAGATTAAGTAAAATATTTTGAGGGTGTTGCCCACACCTATACCAGTCCAGCCTCCAACCGTTGTGGTTACATGGAAAAAAATTAACGCTGTCCTCGGCAGAAACCAGGACACAGGGTAAGTAATGGTCAAATAAAATCCAAAAACTCATTCTCTAGGTCCATCAGAGATGGAAGTTGGTAGAAAAAATTATTTTTTTTCTCTTAAGGAAACCAATATAAAGAATCCTTGGAGTAGATATTATTACATTAGATTTGCTTTCAAAGAAAGTAAAAGCATGCAAAGACAAGGTAAAAAATTATCTTTGTAGTAGCGTACAGAATGCACTGAAATATAATAGGATTCTCAAATTCCTGTTAACAAACTTGTATCTAGGCTGTGGCCTACAATCAAAGTATAAGGGCTTTTGGGATTTGTCCTGCTTTCAGGAAAAAAAAAGGTGTTTAAGTAGTAAAGGCTTCCCTCTGTTAGATAAGGCATTGCACTGCTCGCATACTATCTATACACAGGTATCAGATCTTACTATCCTATAAGACATTCTAGAAAAAGCATTTCTTGACTGTATTTATTTCCCATACAAATGTTCTTCATTGCAAAAATTAAGCTATCTACAAGCATACTCAGCTAGGTGTTAAGATATCCCTCAGATTCCTTTGTGCTAAATTAATAGATTGATAATGTAATGGTATTCAAACAAGCTGATTTTTTAAATTCCTTGGAAAAATACTGTTTTATAAGTCTCATTATTGCATGTTTGTGCAAAAAACATTTTTTAAGAGTGTGTCAGTAGAGGAAAAAATTATTGAGAAACAGACAAGCAAAACATCTTTGTCCATTTTCCAGAAGACAAGAAGGATGAGTAAGGAATAGTGAATTGGGAAGCCAAAAATCTCCATTCCTTTGAACCAAGCATAAGATTGACATATTTCTTTAGAATTATTAGAACATTAATTTCATATGTGAATTTCAAGATTAACCCTGAGTGATTTTACTCAGTTCTGCAAAGGTAGGACAAGTAAAAATCAAGACTCCTTTTATCCTCTCACACACTGAATTTTTCCAGCTTTTCCATTTAAGATTGTTTCAGAAGGGCCTATAAGTAAACAATGAAATTGTAGCAAATTTGATATATCTGTATTTTGATAGTATCATTATAACTGCAGCTTCATCCTTTCCATTTAAGTTTTCCAACTTCTTGTCCTGTTTTACAATGCTCTCTCCTGATTAGTCAGATGAATATGACTGAAGAAGTAAATATAGTTGTTCATGATAGCATGCAAACAAAGGAAGATTGTGGCCTAGAATAATAGAGTTAATGTAGTTCTTGTAATTTTGTAATTGGGTGTGTACAAAATATACAGAAAAAGATATATAGTAGCCTGCCGCAGATCTTCTTTCCAATAATAAGTTACCTTTCTACATTAGGAAATATTCTCAGTAACTGAGATGAAACCACAGAAAAACTTTGGCATTCTTTTTGCTTTAGCTTGAGTTTGTTGTGTGGATTATGACATTCATCCTTCCTTTGATACTATGGTTTCCATTTATTCAATATGTATGTCTTGAACGTAAATGTAGAAGAGGAAGAAAGAAGAGAATGAAGAAAGAAAAGAATGAGGAAGGTGTAAAGCCTGAACAGCATCCAAAAAATTACACTCTAATTTGGCAAATACTTAAGTATAGGTCTACCAGGGACCTTCTTTTCTTTTTTTTTGGCTTTTATCAGTAGTTTTGGATGGGTTTTTTTCTTTGTTATCCAGGTGTGGGTTCTTTGCTAGTAATTCTAAATTTCCAAGCAATACATGGTACTCTGTCTTTTTTCTGCTATCCCATGCCTTGGCTACCCATGTATATACATTATAATGAGAGGATGTCTTTCTTGACCCAGAAGATGCCATTACCATTAAGAAACTATGTGAAGTATCATTAAGAGCCAGCAGACATAAATCCCCACTGATCTCCGGCTGGCTTTGATTCCCAGTGTTCCACTGACTTTGCTTTTACCAGCATTCTGTCTGTCAGATTTTTTCTATTATATATACACTTTGAAGATGAAATACATGTCTTAGATTTGAATGTAGAAAGATCAAACTGTACAACCAGGATTGCATTCAGTCCACCTGCAAGTGAGGCTGGGACTTCACATAAAACTTTAAGTCATCCTCTTGAAGTTGAGCAGAAATGTTCAGCAAAAGTAATGAGAGTAGACTGCATCAATAGATATTTCCCTAAGAACTGACTTTGAAAACAAAAGAGGAAGGTTGTTTTTCCTGTTTGCTTTCTTCTAAAAAGTTTTCCTGAGAAGAGTGGCAAGTGTCACAGAAGGGAACAAGCAAGGACAAAAGTTGCTGCTGCAGCTGCTGCAAAGAGTATCAGGACCACCAGTTTCAGCTGGAGTGACAGAATGAGATCTAGTAAACAAAGAGACAAATGCTGGGAGGTAAATCCCCAGCAAGGTCAGGTGGCTTATATCCTCTCTAAGAACTTGCAGGCATCTAAATATTTTGTTCCTTTTACATCTGAGTTTGCCTGCAAAGCTCTGAATCTTAGGAGGATTTAGCAGTGATTAAGGCAAGGATAACAAGCCTCTAAACAAAATGCAAACCAAGCAATTTCCAGCTTAAACACCATTGTAGTCTTTACCTAAAGTCTTTCTTTAGAGATAAACATGGGGTTTTTTTGAACAAACTTAAATAAATTTTGATCTAGTCTACAAGCTTCTTAGCTATAGAAAAATTTGTGTTCAGAAAGAAGACTAAATAAAAAGCTGAGAATTTACTAAAATAGGGTATGAAAGAAAATAATCATATTGGGCTATTTGGAGGGAAAACAACATACAGAAATATTCTTATTGAAAAAATAATTAGGCATGTCTTTAACTGAGACAACAGCTGACAGAAATAAAGTTGACGTATGAAGAAATTATAAAAAATTATTTTATGTATACTTTACTCTTATGAATTTATAGCACAACAGCTCAGCAGTAGAATTTGCTTAATGTATGTGCCTCTAGGCACTCAAAATAATTTCTCAACTATTATATCAAAAACTTTTGTTTCTGACTAATTTAATTGAATACAGAGAGAAAAATCTCGACCTTAAAGATGTGTCAGCAGGAAAAAAATCTAATAGATATTGTTGATTTTTCTTTTTATGGATTATAGTACTAAAGAAATGTCTGACATATAAATAATCAATATGGTTGATTGGCAGACAGAGCTCCCTGTAGTATGCCAGAAACATATTTGTTGTCCCTATGGTCCAAGACTGTGCATTTAGATTTCTGATTTAGCAGAAACAGGCATACATTTCAATGCTGCTTAAATCACAAGCCAAACAGACTGTACATATCAAAAGGCTTATGGGAATGCTGTTTGGCTTGCTTTGCTTTGCTCCCCACAAAACAAGGACTAAGTTGCAATTAAAATACTCATTCCTCTTAGTCTTGTTTCAGGAGGTTTTATAAGAAACAAGGAAAAGTAAAAACACTTTGACATGACAAGGATGGTGCTCAAAAAGAGATGTGATGCACACATATAAGAAACCCTAAGTTTCCTCTGTAGGGTTATTTTTCAAGGCTATGGAATCTTTATTTTGGTCTTAAAATCCCACTTACAAACAACTTGAACTTGGTCCTTGGTTCTTAACATGAAAGCTTGTAAGAAGTTTTATACAACTGCAAAATTTGCAAGTGTTCCCTAAATGACCATGATTCAAAAAAAAAGTTAGATGATGATTGAGGTTTTTTAGTCTTTAATATTAATTTTTTTTAAAACTTGATTGATTGATTATCATTTTTAAAATCTGCTAGTGGTATAAAGCTTGCAACATTCTCTTTTGCCTTTGAGTTCCAAAATAAAGCTTAACTTAATCTCTGCTGGAACACTCACACCTTGGCCTAACAGTGACAATTATTCCAACTCTGAGACAGAGTAGGGAGCAGCTCATGGAAGAGAAGCAATCTCAGAAAGAGGTTAGCTACAGTTAATTTGAATTTTTTATATTTAAATGTCTAATTAGTATTAAAAATCACAGATTAACTAACTTCCCTCATCAGCATAAGAATTACATGAGGAGTTTCAGTTTGTAAAATTCATCAGGCCGTCAAGGTTTTCAAGATTTCTGAGTTGCAATCATAAGAGTAACAGAAGACAATAATTTTGACATAACACACACTTCTGATGAGTGAAAGATTTCACATGCAAAATATTTCATAAAGTAAGAAAAAATTATCTTTATGCTCATGCTAGAAAGCCCTACAACAAAATAGGATTAAGCTCTTCTTCAGGAAGGGAAAACACTGTCCAATGGTAATGGTTTAACTGTCCTGGCCCTCTCATCCTAATCCTGTTGCATTATCAGCCATAGGTGTGTTTTCAAGTTATACTGAAGTTCCTCTTTAACTAACAAAACATTATTCTCCATATTCCAGTACCAAGTCCTGTGTTTGCCTATGGTTTCATTCATTCTCTGTCTGCAATCTATATAAATCAAATATGGCTCTTTTGTCTCTTCACTTTGTTTAGTTTTAAATGAACTGTTTGATACAAATAATGACAGGAGGAATTATTAAAAAATCTTATTTGAAGTGTCTTCAACTGAAACTTGAATAAAATTGTAGTAGTTGCATAAAATACTTTTGAGTGATATTTTAAAAAAAACATCCTTTTGCCTTTATTTTGCAGCTCTTTTTTTTCTGTGATAACTTATTATACTAGAAGTTTTGTAAGTTATTATTTTCAAAAAGTGCATACAGAGGTACATAATAAAACTCCATTCTGGATTTACTTTAAAATGGCATTCTTTAAAAAATGTTTAGAATGTTGGAGAAAAGAAACAGATTTTTTTGGGTTCCTTTCCCCCTCTTTTATCAATTTGGATAAGTTATTTACAATGTTACTGAACCAAGAAATTATATCTATTCTGGGAAGATCTGGATTGCCCATTAATTTAAAAAAACAAAACAAAACAAAACAAAAAAAAACCCCAAGCTAAATAACTAAACAAAACCTGAAACTAAATTACTAAATAATTTAATATATAAATATTAATTTTTTAAGTTTTTCCTTTACCGAAATGACATGATAAGCAATCCAGGTTAATATAACATTCATACTTAAAAACATGTACTATATATGTTGGTTATTGACATTATTAATTTTAAATTCAGCTTATGTATCTAAAGCAGATGTTTCCAAATGTACTTCACTAACTGTATTTCTTTTCTCATTTTCATTTTCCTCTCCCCACATGTACAGGCAGAGGAAAATGAATGCTGCTAATCTGAATGTTTGCTTAGTAAGTTAGTAGTATATGAGAAAGCCTGTGAAGGAATTACATGGTGGCACCAGTTATACAGTCCTAAAAATATGAGTATTTCAGCACAAAAATATGAGTATTTCAGCACAAAATGCTGACATACTTGTGATAAATCTTGCAAGAACCTGTTTGATTCCTTAGAGTAAGCATAAAGCAAAATCAAATTCAAGAATTTTAACCTGGCAGCATGCCTTAAAAATATGAGCTTCATAGTAGCATACATGTCCAATAATATGCATCCATATTCATGGCATATGGAATGCAATTGTGAAAAATATGTAAGTCATGCTATTGGTCTTGACTCTTTGTCTGATTAAAAGTTGTAGGGTCTGACCACAATTTTCATACGAAGGTCAAAAAATTGTCAACTAGACACAACACTGATTCTGGCTGAAGAGAACAGAGTTCATGGTGATAGGGATCCCTAGTACATTACCATTACTTTTTTCTGCAAGGAAAACTGAATCCTTAATAATCAAAGTACATGTTCTTCAGCTAAATTAACTGTTTCGGGTCATTGTGTGAAAAAAAAAAAAAAGAAAAAAATAATTGAAAGTTCCTCAGTGTGAAACAAAACCACATTGAAGAAGACTGGATTTCTAAAAGCAACAGAGTCACAGAATCGCATACATTGGAAAAGATCTCTGAGACCATCAAGTCCCCCATCCTTGACCAACCACCACCTTGTCAAGTAGACCATGGCACTCAGTGCCACATCCAATCATTTCTTAAACACCTTCAGGGATAGTGACTCCACCACCTCTGTGGGCAGTCAGTTCCAATATTTAGAAACCATTTCCATGTAGAAATTCTTTCTGATGTCCAGCCTGAATACCCTCTTGTGTAGCCTGAGGCAGTGTCCTCTTGTCTTTGCCACCTGGGAGAAGAAGCCAGCCTTTCCTGGAGATGTAGGGAGTGATAAGGTTACCCTGGAGCCTCCTCCAGGGTATACAGCCCCAGCTTCCTCAGCTACTCCTCATATAACACCCTCCAGACCTTTCACAAGCTTTGTTGCCCTTCTCTGGACATGCTCCAGCATTTCAGTGCTTTTTTTGTAGCACCCAGAACTAGATACAGTACTTGAGGTGCAGCCTCAGCAGTGCAAATAGTTATTGTAGTTATAACTGTTCCAACACAGCAGCAGAAATGAGTGTAAATGCCACATATTATAGACGTAGCAGTGCCAACAGCTGTTATTAGGACTGCATTCAGAATTGTATTGCAAATTAAATGTTTTCACTTACTCAGTGTTTTCTGAAGCATTCATTCATCAGTCTATTCTCTTTTTGCCAGCAGAACAAAGCCAAAACCTACTACTGTGAAAGTGTCCTCAAGAAACTGGTCTCAAAGGAGTTAGTAGAGTTCACTTTCCTCTTAGAAAAATTATTATGCCCCATTTCTAAAAACCTCAGCACAAAAGTGAGTAAGAGAACTGAAATTTCAAGGGAATTTTTAAGAAGTAAATTTCACTGTGGATATTCATTTTGTGCTTGGCCAAATTTAAGAGATCTAAATATATGTTTCATGTATTTTTATTGAATGAATTTTTTAACATGAATAGAGAATATTTGCACTTGGGAATGGAACTTAAAAGAAAAAAAAAAAAAAGAAAAATAAATTTTCCTAAGCTTCTGTCTCAGACTTCTTCCAAAGTGGAAAATTATTTTCTAAGAAAAGCAATGAAGCGTGTTTGTATGTTCTTCTAAAGCCAAAGGCAGCAACAAATACAAATCAAATAGAAGTCCTTGGAAATATGTCCTTTTCTTTATTGCTCTTTAGAAATTGATTGCTCTACCAGCTATATATGACAAGGTGGGTAACTACAAATGTATTTAGATTTGATTATTTATGGAGTTTATAAAAAATAGGACAGTGGTTGGCAAGATTGATCCAGTTCAAAACAAATTCCAGCACCAAAATGCAATAAATCAAAGACAGACATAATATTGCATATTTCTTTAGAACTGGCGGCATTTTGCTCAAAAATCTCATACATTTGCAACATGATTTGTGGATTTGTACATATTTTAAATATATATCTAATAACTGTACACATACAACATTGACTAGATCTAAAATATTCAGACTCCACATATACTTTTTTTTTTTGCATATTTTAAAATTTTAAGACATTTCTACAGATTGTACTAAAATAAATAATAAGATTTGGTAGGTCTACCTACAGAAAATATTAAAGGATGCAAGGCCCAGTACCTCTACCACTTATTCTGATAGAAAGAATCTATGCTCACTTACTTAGGTAAAATTTAAAATAATTCTAATTGTCATCTGTTTTACTAAAATCTGTTTCTATTTATAGGAAAGTATTATTTGTCTGTGCCAGCAATGCTGTCAGGACTCCAAAGTGTAAATTTCATCTGAGAAAACTTGTAATTACTGGCATGTTAATGCAATTAATTAAAATCTTAAGTTTTAATTAAGATATTCTTTAGTATTTTTTACTGGGCACAGTGTTACAAATGTATGTTAGCTTCTGGAAAAAAAGACTCTCAAGTTTTATTCTTCTAATTAATGTTAATTAAGAAAACTATTCACACACTATTAATTTTGGCTTATTATAAGGCCAAACTGTTTAGAGATTAAAAAAATGTACACATTTACTTATTATATTCTTGCATCATTTGATTTGGTTATTTAATTTTTGTTGTGTTGTTTTCAGCACCATACCACAATGGAAAATATATTAAAGTAAATAACTGCTATATTAAAAAAACCTACAATTATTCATAAGGTATTCTTTGAATAAAAATAAATTACTTGTGAAAGTAGGTAAAATATTATTATTATTGCTGTGAAGAAAACCTCTCAGCCTTTATAAATAGTGCACCTTTATATTGTTTTTAATGATAACTTGCTTAAGTGAGCAGAGACAGAGCACATTTTGAAGTGGAAAACCATAACTTGGAATGTTTGCACAACAGAAGATATTACTGATGTAAAAAAGATGCCTTTCATTTTAATAATAATGTCTTATGATACAGTGCATGTCAAAAAATACAATTCATCATCTCAGAGAGAAATTTGCCTTTCTACACCTTATCAACTACATGATTACTTCAAGCAAGTAACTTCTACCCAAAAGTAATATATTAAGTCCCATTAATATAATAAAGAGCAACTTCTTCCCCAGGAAAATTAATAAATATTAAATGTTCAACCACTTGTACAAATAAAATATTTTTATCCTTCTCGATATATTTAACATTGGAATAACACAAATTCAAAACAATTATGTATTTGTAGAGTCCAACATATTTCTACAGTCAATAAAAGCTGTGTGCTAGCATAGTAGTGAATTTCTATCTTATTGATAAAATTTCTGTTGTAAAAATGGAATAACTTGCAGTGTGGAGTGAAAATTAATTTGCACCTCAACAGTAAGTGAAGACAAAATTATCCACATGCCAAGTAAGAAACTGCTTTAAAACAGATCATTAAAACTGAATGAAAAGTGTTAGCTGTCCTTAAAACCAAATTTACACTTTGTTTTCATGGATGAGTGAAGACATTGAGGTTATTCAGCCTATATTTTAAGGTCCCCTATATAAATCTTCATCATTCTTCCAGACATCTCACCATTCATGCAATAAACAAAGTTCATAATAAGAATTTATTTCCATATGCATCTACACACCATGTACATACGGGTGCTATTTCTTTTTGCTTAGAGAAAGCTCCTTTACCAGTAATTGTCCTCAACTTTGATAATTCTGTCATACTTTTGATATGTATTGGTCATTCAAAGGAATCTTGTAAGAATTGATAATTTCAGATCTTGTCTTTTCAAAACATTATTTGAAAGATTATTTATGGCCATGAAATTGCTATAACAAAAGCTTACCAAGTTGTTAAATTTTCATCTCCAAGCTCTATGCCCACAAACTCAGTAATTCTATACCTCAAAGGCAAAAATCAAGCACAACTTTTAAGCATTTAGGTAAATATATTTCAGTGATCTGTGAGGTATTGATATTACTTTGAAAATTATGATGGAAGCAGCTGACTTTGATACATCTCTTTTTTCCCTCCTGACAGGTAGAACTGATGCCAAGTGTGTCTGTATCTTCTCAGTTACTAGGAGTACTGCATAAACTTAAATTTGTGAAAAGGTACTGCTTTAATTAATGTCACTTCTTTTAATTACCTCTTAAACTGTAGCAGATACACCTTTTTTGTTACTTAAAAAAACATCATTTGCAAGTTCAAACTACCGATCCTCTTTGTAACTCATTTGTCAGTTAGTGAATTGAGCGTATTCATCCTTTCAAAACTGCATAACCAGTTTGCTCCAGTTGGCATCCTAACATTTCCTGGGTCTAAATGAAGAATCAGAAGCCCCAAACTGGGCCAGTTTCCCAGTTCCATGTAGAAGATCAAATTTTTCAGTACCACAGGTATTACCATGACAGCTTTTAGTCTGGGCTGCCCCCCAGTTATGGATGTAGGCATCCTGAGTTCTGCAACACTTTGACACAAACGCTAGCAGAGCATCAGTCAGCTTCATGTCACAACCTTGCCTCTATTCTGATGTGTAGAGCATCAAAACAGAGAAGAATCCATTTTGTAAGAAATTGTCAGACCTCAGAAAGACCTGGGAGACTTGTAAAAGGGCAGCAAGTTGGCAGATTTCTCCAGTGACAGATCCTCACAAAGACAAAGCCAGACACAGCCTGAGGATAAATCAGAAGGTCTGCAACAGACAGAAGCTCTTCCCCTACTTCTAGAGACCTCATGTTTCATGTACACATTAGAAACAGCGAATGCCAAGTGCTTTACTAGTCCCAGTGGTGATAGAATGAATGGGCAATACAAATAAGAAAAAATACCACTATTTGAGCTAAGTACATTATTTGATGGCCACATGGCTGCATTCATTTTAAACTTCTTTTAATGGTGTTTAACTCTGCTCATCATTTTTCTATTAAAAAGTTTAAATGAGGGGAATAGCAGTTTCTTTGCCCAGATGGCTAGACTTTAAACCAGGCAGATGGAGGACAGCAAATCCTGCCTGGATTTCTGACAGATTTCTGGAGTCCACTGGCTTGGGAAAATTGTGCCAGACAGGCTATGCTCCCTCGTCATGTTTCTCCAGGGTAAGCAGCCACCATGCCATCCCTAGGTTCAATCCAAACTTCAAAGATTTCAGGAATCCCCATACTAACCAAAATTTAGTTGTCACCTCCAGAGCCTGAATCCCTACAATTAGCTGACTTGGGATGAGTTCCCAAGGATATTGACTTTTAGGTGACTGTCTTATGGAAAACTTGAGTGTTTTGTACGTTCCAGTCACCTTCCTAGTGATGCTGTTCTGCAGCTGTTCTCCCTGATAGTGTCACTGAGCATCTACAAAGACCTTGTGAATATGCTTTGCTTCTGAAACCGCTATTTGTACCTTGAATCTCAGTCTTAATGTATTCTATTTAGCTGTGATACTCAGTGGTGCATTTCAGCCATGCCTTTGGCTCAGTGATAATAAATCCCCATTGTTAGATGGAAGCATATTTGTCTGTGTAAAAACAGTAGGGAAGAGGTGTTCTATAGCTGCTGCTACACTCCTACATTATCAGTAAAATGACACCAACTCTCCACAGTAAGAGCTATTATTCCTATGAGGCCTAGAACTATCAACTGTTTGGGTTTTTTAAAAACAGCACACACATATATATATACCTGATAAATATATTCATACAAACATATGTGTAAAGGGAGGCTATATATCTAGTGGGAGAGGTAGAGGGACAGAGAATATATGCCACAAGAGGATTATTGTATATGTTGAAAAATAACACAAGATCTTTGTCAAGCTACACTGGCAGAGTTTAAGGGATTCATAAATTAAACCAAACCAAATTCTTATACTAGAGAAAATGTTTGAAAATGATACCGAGGCAGGAAAATGTGACATATTTGGGATGTTTCTTTTGAATTTTCAGGAGCTATTTTTAGAAAACAATTAAGGATAGTTAGAGCATAATCCACCACTGGATAGGAATAGGCTAGGCCAGATACAGAAAGGTAAGGTTTGACATGTATTTTCCCTCCAAATGCAGTCCAGTTCCTGCAGCATTTTGAAACATACCTGACAATGCTCAGAAGCAAGGGTTGGGAGGCTCCTTGCAGAGAACCTTTCCCATTCAGAGCACAGGAGAACTAAGGAGCATGAGAAGATGCCTCAAACATTTTGTTTGCTTTGTCAGGCACACAGCAACTGCTCTGTGCAGATAGTTTTGACACCACCATTCACCTCTGCACTCTTGACATGAGAAAGGCACTGTCAGAGCCCCATGGAGGCCCACCAAGGCTCCGTCAGAACAGAGCCAGAGCCCATCCCACCACTCAGCCAGGATCAGGGCAATGGAACAGGGCAGCCCCAGCCCCAGGCACTGAGCACCTCCCTTGGAAGGTTCTGGGGTCCTGGGACATGGACTGGGTGTGGGGAGCCACAGGGATGGGCAGGGACATGCAGGACAGGCAGGACCTCAGTGACACAGCAGTAAGGAGTTTAAAGAATTTGTCATTATGGTGACAGAGTTGGGGAATTGTTGATGAAAGGTGGTTTAATGTTTTATTCATTCAGTTTTATTTTTCCTACTTTCATGTGTTAGTGGTAAACAGTAGATGCTAACCCTCTTACCACTGACATATTTTTTTTTTTTTCAGCAGACAGTTGTATAAGTCTATAAAAACCTAGGTGAGCCTAAGAAAATTGTAAAGGTGCTTCAGCAAAGGTCACTGTTTTCCTGCAGATTCAGACATGGACAGAGAGAGCTTCATACATAATCTGCTTGTGCACCCTTTACTGTCAGAGCAGAAAGGAGGGAGAAAAAAATCCAAACCGCTCTCAGGAAGAAGATAATTTCCTGACACTAAAGGTATTATCCATTATGGGTTATGAATTAGGTTTTGTGAATTGCCCTCATCAGCATGTTACAAATAGCCAAATAGCAGCACTAACTGCTATCCAAAAACCTGCTAATCATCCTGGGGAAAAAAATATTCTATCCATGGCTTGCTAAGCTGAGAAGTAATGTTTATTGATAGGCCAAGTATCTTCCAAAGTAGCTCAAGCAACTTTAAAGAAAAAAACCCAAACAACTAAAAATGGCAATTTGAGAGTAATTGTTGGGAGATAATTAAGTTGGTAAGATAATTATAAAATCATAGAAAATATGTAAAAACAGATCAAAACTGTGAATTCTTAATGTAGCTTTGTAGCAACATCACTTTTAGATGGATTCTTGTTGTTTTAAAAAGCGTAAGAATTAGAGCTTTGACCACATTTTTACAGAATTTATGGGGTGATTGTCTATCCTAAAGTGATCAACCAGTACTGTGGGGTGAAAGAGATGTTTCAGATACCAAAAACTGGTGCAATAGGAAAATTGAAGTCCTGATAAGGATATTTTTTTTTTTTTAAAAAGGATAAAGGACAAAATCCAAAAGTCTGATGCTATAAAGAGGAACTGCTGCAAAGCATCTGGTGAAATACTAGCACTTAACAGCAAAAAGGTAAAGAGCAGAAGGTCATTAGAAAATAAAATATATTGGATATTTGTATGTTCCCTGTCTCTCTTCCCCATATATTAGCTTTATCTTATTTGCTTACAACCAGTTTGGTTTTTCTTCCTGAGAAAACTTAGCTTTGAACTTTGAAACTCTGACCTGGGATGAAAATTTTCTTCAGAAAGTTACTTGGAACAAGAAATAAGCATTTGGATTTGGACAGTATCTACAGTTAAAAAATAGTATCATCCACAATTTAGATGGTAAATTATGAAAAATACATATTTCAGTGAGGCTTAAATAATATTGGTTTTGTTTTTTGCTTAAGCTCCTACCACCAAATCAGACCAAAATATGTGTCCATTTTCTTTTTGAAATATAAAATAAATCTATTTCTGCCCACAAAATATTTTATTTTTCTCAGTCAGTGTTTTCAAATGGAAAACATGTTTTTTAGAAATATTTCTGAGCAGAAGGCATGCTGCATGAGAGACAAGAATTAGATTCAGTCTTGATTTCATTTCTTGCATTCAAAGGGTAAAACTGTCATTGTCCACACAGATAGCAATAGGACTATCCTCAATATTCACCTTAGATATGGGTGTGAAAAATTATATAAACTGATATTACATGTTAATTTAAAGGATTTTCTACTCCTGTGGTCTTCAAGCCAAGATCTCTGAGTCCTCGGTGGATACTGAACATAATTTGAAATTTCTTCAACAAATAGATGAGAAGAATAAATCTGCAGTTAATGGATTTACATTTATTGTATAAGAAACTCACCAGACTCAAAAAAATTTTAGGCATTCACAAATTTAAAAGCAGCTGAAACCTACTATCTGTGTTATGTCACAGAAAGGCATCGAGATGTCTTTCATAGAGAAGCGTAGGATAGCAGCATATACACAGACCACATTATATATGATAATATCCCAGTGAGGAGTATTTTTCCATAGTGGTTTCATACATTATGGTAAAAGATTCTCACAATCATGGTCCTCTATACATGAGATAGTTTAGCAAATTAGTTCCATGTACTTATACACTTATACACGGTGATCAGTATAAAAGAAAATGGAAAACCAAAAAAATTAGCAACAAAAGTACATTTCAAATTCCATAAATATATGGTCAAAACATGGTACATTCCTGACCAATTAACTACCAAAATACACAGTATTTTGTATTAGCTAGCTACAGTAATGCTCTTGCTGAATAGAAGTTCTTGCCTTTATACAGTAGAGAATAATTTGCTTTATATAGCACAGAATAATCTAATCAATTTTATACTAGAAATGGAGGAAAATACAGGATATAAATAACAGATGTAACAAAACTCAAGATTGCCACCAGCAAGAAAACAATATATTCCTTTATACATCTCTATGAAGCCAGCCAAAGTGCCAAAAAAGATACTGTTTGTGGAGTTATGTCCTGACTCAGATGAAAAGTTGCTTATATGGAGCTACATGACTGTTAACTTAAAAAGGGTTGCGCACATGAATTAGCAGAGTATGACTGGTCCACAGCACAGCTGGAAGATAATTCATCCCTCAGGAAAAAAGTCCTGATAACTTCAGCTTCTTACTGAAAAGCTCTCTCTGCTGTCTTTTGTCTTCTTGTCTGGCCTGCAGGAATAAGTGATTTTTAATTTGGGGAAGGTGGGAGTAGGCTATATAAAACACTCAGCATTCCTTTACTGCATAGCATTAACAGGTTTATAATCTATAATTCATTTAATCTATATTTCATTTTCTAAAGGCATTAGACCAGTGTTTAGATCAAAAGCATATTGTGCACTACTACTTACTAACTCTGTATAGGCGGTGGTATAGGAGCATCTTGGCCTGTGCCTATCCTAAAATCATGTCCTTCATTGCATGGCAGTTGTGGGAAGAGACTGTCCTAAATTCACACAGAACAGATTGAAGGGCTTTCTAAGTCTAGACTAAACCCATGCAGTCATCAAGAGTTTTGATAAGCCAAACCATTGAATCTTGTCTCATCTACTCCTTGTTCCGTATTAGATCAGGTCTTGGCAAGTATCCTGGATCAACAACAAATTCCCATATGGATTTCTGATTCTGCTTTCTGAAATTTAGCAGTTTGGACTGGAAATCAGATGACTTTTACTGAATCTGGTCATATTTCTTCCTTCTATGAGTATTCTACCCATCTTTTCCTTGTGCTGTGCCCACACCACCTGCTAATCCATCTGGTCTGTTCCTGTGTCTGTTGCCTATATCCCAGCTTTACTTGCCTAGCATTCAATAACTCCTTATCTGTGACTGCTGCTTTCAACCTGCCAATCCTGCAAACGCCTGACTTGTTCTTCTTCTCCTCATCATAGTTCTTCTCTGTTTAAGATGGGGTCAGTAAGGCCGAGTTAGCTAATATTCTGATATTCAAATGGCTCACCCATGTCATTCCCTTTGTGAGACTGAAACCAAAAACACAGCAGAGATTTTCCACATTCTTCTGCTGGACTCTACAAGATGTCTATATGCTCCCTTACCACCTATCTCTTTCCTTCTAAAAACAGAAAAATACTTTGCACACTTCATTTCCTCCTGCCTAAAACTGCAGGTACTCTGTCAGCCTCTTCATGCTAGATTCTCTGTAAGCTCCATACTCTTCTTCTGTCCTAGGCCACTATATTTCCTTTCACCAATCCTTATTCATTCCTCTAATAGATTTCTTCTCTCCATCCTATGCATTTGACAGAAACCATAGTTCCCTAATATGTCTGTATATTTTCTATGCATTACACCGTCCCCTCTTTTTTGTTGTTTGTTGACTCCTAAGATTTTCCACTTCCTTTTATTCTGCTTCAAACACAGCTTAACAGACTCAGAATGGATGAGGTTTGAAGGGTCGTCTTGAGAACTATTTTGCCCCTTTACTTGATCCTACTGCCCAAGAGAGATCTGCTAAATCAGGCTACCCTCTTGTACTGGAGAGCCCAGAACTGGACCCAGCACTCCAGACATTGCTCCACCAGAGCTGAGCAGACTGCAAAGATCATCTCCCTCAACCTGCTGGCAGTGGTCTTCCTACTACATCCCAGGATTCTGGTGGCCATCACTGTGAGCACACATTGATGGCTCAAGTTCAGCTTGACCACCGATACTCTCAGGTTTTTCTGAAAAGCTGCTTGTCAGCTAACCAGCCCTCAGCATCTGCTGGTCCATGGAGTATTCTCCCCACATCAAAGAGTCTCATTTCATCTCATTTCATGTCTCTGTATGCCACATTGTCTTCCAGTGTTATAAGAGAAACAATAAATGTGTTGTCAGTGTCAACTAGGCATGGACACAAGGAGATACAGGTATGCTGGAAACTATTGTTGCTAGATCTAGAATTCATCAGGCACTATGGCAGCTGAGCTAAGACAAAAGGGTCTCTCAATTCCCTCCTGTTTTTCCAGATCTTTCAGGCTATACACACTGATGTAATTATTTGCCTGCAATGTTGCAATCTCTCCGAAGTTATAGTTGAAAGTAGTAACTTGAAGATATGACAGAATTGCCAAGACAGATCACAAGGTAGTTTGAGGTCTTGTGCCACAGACTGTCCTTAGCTTGTGAGATGCCTTTCTGACATAGTAATTCCACTAAGAGTTTCACTGTGACATTGTTACTGCAGAGCTATTTGGAACCTGGCAATAACAGTATTATTTTCTTGGCAAGTGGTCAGAAGAACAATTCAGAACAATTTATTAGAAAATGCGTGTAGAGATGAGACAGAGGTCACTGAACTACAAAGTCACCATCTTGCTTCTAAATACATTTGCATGTTTCCATCATCCAAATTCATCTTCTGAAAGGTAGTCTGTAATTTCTTAGCTTGACTTTTTTCCACGTACCAATACTAAACATGATACCAGCTATCAGATATCTATGCTGAAAGCATAAACAAAACCACAAAAAGAACCATATGTTCCTCATTTTCTAGCTGTTATCTCAACATTTGCAGCTTTTGCAGGGCTGAACTCCAAGCGTGGGAACATAGTCTTCCTTCATTCCAATGGATTTCATATGTACCTTGACAATAGTTTGCTTTCACATGTAGATTCTCCTTTATGTGTTTCCAGCTATTAAGCGCCAAATATAAAGAGAAAGCTGAAAAATTTATGATCATCAAGAGTGAAACTAGTCACAAGCAGAACAAACATGTATATGTTTGTGAGTGTATCTATATATTTGTGTGCATGTGTGTGTACTCCTAAAATGCTGGAAGCAATAATGAGTTTAATTTGGACTGAGTAAAAGTTTTTTTTAATATCTCAAGGGATGATGCCACTTGTTCTGTATTTTCATTGCTAGCTCTCCATTTTCCAGTTTTCTTTTTCAATGAGCAAGTAAAGTGTTCAAGTTCAGCAGTGGTAGGTGCTACGCAGATGACAACCCTGGATACTCCTAAAAGGTCTGTGAGGGTTATGTAATACAGCAGCAAATAAAAGTACTAGCATGTGGGAACTCAAAATGTCTCCCAGACATTTTTAGATGTTCCAGGCCTTGGTCAGAAGCATTCTAGACCCTGGCAGACAACTGAAAAACAACTGTGATTTTGAGTTTGAGCCATGGAATGAATTACCAACTTTGGAGGTAAAACAAGCAGTCACAAAAGGTTAGATAGTATAGTAAAAGTAGTTACAAAGTAGAGGGGAAATTTTTTAGTATTGTACAGGGGGGTTTTAACACATGTACAGGGGGGTTTTCACTTTTTACATGGGGTCAGAAGTTCTAAGATGGAGGAAAGTGGGCTGAACCTGTTCTTCCTCCTTCTTCTTCCTTACCTCCATGTTCTTGGTGATGTTGGCACTCACAGATTGGTTTAGAGTAGAAAAACACTTGGCAACGTAGGTAGTAGGTATAGGGGAATAATTGTAAACATTTTATACGTAATATATCTTATAAAAGATAGCAGCAGCCCTGGGCGGGGAGAGAGATGAAGAAGACAGCAGATAGAGAGGATGTCAGGGTGTGTGTGTGCCTCTACCCAGGCCGCTGATCAAATAGCCGCAGTCCAAGAACATAATCTGTTAGATAACTAGCAATAAACTGCCTTGAGACCGAACAGCTAAGCCTGCGGAGTTTTTGTTTGGAAGCATGGGTTGGAGGAGGAATTTCACCACCACATGAGGACCCAAAGCAAGGCTGGGGTTCTCACACCAGCAGTTTTCAAGGGTGTATGTAAAAAGCCACCATGTAAATATGTCATATAATCTCTTACATTTCTCAACCTGTTTAGCTTGGATCCTCATTCAACATTGTAAAATGATCTATATACACAGATACTCATGTTAAACTATTGAGACCTACTCTTTCCCCAGAAACAGTCAGATTATTCTGCATGAGTAGAGCCACAGCAACCATCATTTAGATACACGAGGAGACCAGTCTTTCTGTTCCCAGTGTGTATCACAATATAACTTCAATTTCTTGCCTGATGTTTTGTACCTCAGCTGGTACTTGGCAGCTGCAAGGGTCATAAGCTGAGCTGCAAAAATATGATTCCAGATAATATTCCTCCAACAGCTCTTTCTTCTCCAGCAGCTTCTCTTTTTGGAAAAGCCACAAAAGGGAATACAACTAATATTTGAAAACTGTGATAAATACCCATAGCTATCAAAAGATTAAGTTTCTATACAGGCTATGTTGGATTAAAAGCACTGGTAATACAAGAACTTCCTGATTTTTCTAAAAAATAAGAAAAAGAGAAATCTCAAAACACAGACACAAACTCGCTGTCAAAAATTAAATTCCAAGTGAAATTAGAAAGGCTGTGGAATTGGCCAGTCAGTCTTTTGAGAACTGGCTTGAAGTGAAACAACCAATAAAAGTCAGGAACCAGAGAGAAGGAGCACAAAAGGCCACATGCATACATGAGAGCAGTGAATGGGAAAATAATGAGACACAACCTTGGAAAGAGGTTCAAGAGAAGGCCTTTGGGTCAGGATCTGAAATACCATCAGCAATGAAGGCAAGAAAATAGTCATCATCTATGGTATGTTTTGTATTTATGTCAGCAGGACTTTGTATATTCTTTGTAAATATGCTGAGTAACCTTAAGACTCCTGGCTCAGTTATCTAGATGGGTACCTCTTGGCAACTATTTTATGCCTCTGTTAAAGAAACTGTTATAGAACCACAATTAAATTTAAGATACAAAGCAGGTGGTACTAATTTCAATGTAGCTTAAAACAAGGAAGTAAAACCAAGGGCAAAACAATACATTATTTCTCTTCTAAGAAAACACAACAATGTTTGATCTTCAGGATTGCAGTCATTAGAACATAAAAGGTCGACATGATATCATACACAAATGGTTTAACAAAAGTAGTGTTGAGTATGTGAAATTTCTTTTTATTATTATGGTAGATTAACACTTGCTGTATTTGTTTAAGTTTTTTAGAAAGTGACTGAGTGAGGTGAAATATATAGATAGAAGACCTTTGGTCTTCTCACGAAAGCTTATTATGCCACAGTTACCTCTTAGAAGTCTGGGTGACTCTGATTCATGCAACAATTTTTCAAAAGCAGCAAAATTATTTCCTGATTACATGTGACAGAAATACATGCCCTTTTTCCAAAAATTTGGGGTGCTCAAACATTTGAGTTTGCTTCTGGTGGATTCCTATACCACCAAACTCTTTAAATAAAAACAGTCATATCGCAATATTCTATTTTAGATGAAAAGCCACATACTTTAATAATACTCTTCCTTTTAAGCTGAAAATGAATAAAAATTTCAGTATATAACTCTATGTGTTTTGAAATATTTTTTCTTTATTTCACAGTATTTGGATTTTCTTACTTTACTTCTCCAAAGCATAATAATGCTCTTCTGTTTTTGCATGAGAATACAGTTCCATTATTTTAAAAGGTCAAAGTTTGCTTCTCTCCATTTATCCTAAATACACTCCTGTTAAAGTGATTCTTTAATAAGATACTTATTTTACAGCTCTAGGAAAAGGGCACTTCTGCCTTAATTAAAATATTATACATGGAACTGCCAGCTTTGTTTCAGTCTGACTGTTTTATTGAGTCTGACAGTTAACCTAAATCTTCATCTATAGGTGATAAATTCCTCCTAAGTTCACAAAAAACAAGACAATAAGAAACAAACCTCTAGACTGTGATTCATTTTCAATCTATTAATGAGGATGCACTTTAAGATTTGAATGCCACTAGCTGTTCAGAGAATCTTAGAATTTATGTAATGTGTTTGTTTATCTTGATCATGATGGACTCAACTATTCCATTACATGTGGAAACTCAGAAATAATTCCTTCTGACTACTCTCTTCTGAAAGAGGAAGAAAGGAAAAAGAAATTGTGGGACATTGAGTATAGGAGAGGGAAAGAGAAGCACCTGCAGAAAATACTAATAGACTGACAATGCCCACTCCCCATGTTGCATAATCCAAATGCAAAGAGTGAGAAATGAAGAGAGATAATATGTCACTTTGGAGACTTCATTGAATATATGAGAAATTTTGTCAATCTGAATTAAGTATCTTAGCATATCACCTAATGTCTTTAGAAGCAAAATGAGGATCGACATTCCTGTCTAAAACAAGCCAATTAGTCAGTTAACCTTGTAAATCAGTTTCTTTTGTAACCTGGAGTAGGCAGTCCTCAAATTAACAGAATTAAGGATAGCTCCACAAGGTACAATAGCTTTGATTTTCAAGGAACAAAAGGTACAACTTGAAATCCAGTTCGGTCTGTTTAAACTCACAAATCCAAACCACATTCATATCCCACAAACTTCCTTTATTGATTTCATTATCCCTGTGGAAAAAACAACAAAGCAACTCAAAAACCTGAAAATAAGATATGTGCCCTTGTGGTGGGTTGATCTTGTCTGGCTACCAGACTCTCACTTAGTTGGTCTTTCCCTCCTCCTTCTCATCAGGATAGGGGGATACAATAAGATGGGAAAGCTTATGGGTTGATATGCAGCAAAAGCCGCATGTGGATGAAAAGCACAAAGAGGAATTAATTCACTATTTCCCACCAGCAGGCAGATGCCTAGACACTTCTTGAAAAGCAGGTCTTCATCACTCATAGAGGTTGTTTGGGAAGACAAATGTCTTAGGAATGAATGCCCCCACCTCCTTCTTGTTTCTTCCATCTCTAGCTGGTGAGTATGGAGTCCTATGATATTGGATAGCACTTTGTTCAGCTGGGTCAGCTGAACCAGCTCTCTCGCCTCCACATCTCTTGCCCACCTCCAGCCTACTGGCTTTTGGGAAAAGGAGAGGTTTGGAGAGATAGCCTTGATGTTGTGGAAGCACTGATCAGTGCAGGTAAAACACTGTTATCAGAGTTTTAGCCACAAGTGTGGATCACAGCACTGTATGGGCTGTTTTAACAAAAGTTTATTCCATCCCCATCCATGGCAGCTTTGAAATTTCTTTTTCCTTCCTTCCTTCCTTCCTGCCTGCCTGCCTGCCTGCCTTCCTGCCTTCCTTCCTTCTTTCCTTCCTGCCTTCCTGCCTTCCCTCCTGCCTTCCTACTTTCTGCTATGACCCCTTCAGGGTGACTTTTTTCCAATTTTTTCCAAAGTAATAATATTTTGTCATTTTAATGTTTTTCCTGAGCTTCAGTAGATCTGACTAAAATAAATTAGATTGAAAATATTAGCCTCAGTGGTGTCTGAATATGGTCTTTTCATCCTCCCTGTTAAGTCTAATATTTTTAAAATTACAAATCAGACTTTTATTTTAATTAGAAATTCTACAGGATTACAAAGAATGAGCATGAATATTGAAAAGCATTCTATATTAGCAGATGGTATTGCCTTTGCAAGTCCATCTATGGTTTAAAACAATATTATTAATATACAAAGAATTTCTATGACTGGGCTCCAAAATTTGCCATTTTCCACCAAGAAATACTGAAGCATTGAACCATGTCAACAGATGAAACTTCTGTTATAATTTAAAAGTACTCTGAATTCTCCAAAATTAATTATGATTTAAATCATATTTAGAGTGAGAGTGTTGAAATGTACTATGGTTATAATTTGATTAATCAAACTAATGATACATACTTCCTGCTTCACCAGTACAGCTAAGTTGCTATGTATACTTAAAATAACCTGGAAATCATGCAGGGGCAAGACAGTTTGATGAGATGGGATACTTTTTAATCATAGCTGGGGCTTTGTTGTATTCTCATTAAATATGTGTGTGATCTTACACACAAAGAGATGAAAGTATTCACTACCTTTGTATCAAAGGAAAGAATAAGAATAACCAAGAGCAAGACATCATCTCAGCAGATGAAGTACTGAGAAGACCTAAATCCATCCACTATTTGCAAACACAAATGGGAAAAGTAAAACTCATTGAAGATATAGGTTCATTAGAATAAATACTTTCTTTCAGAAAGCATTTCAGAGACTGCTGACTGACAAGGTTCTAAGTTCCATATGGAGCAACAATAAATATCCATGTCAACCTCTTTTTTCTTGTATCAATAAAAGAATGACAATGACACATCACCAAAAACATTAACTTTAACAGGTTTCATTAGCAATGACACCTTGCCTTTCTTGGGACTTACCCAATATTGTATAATGTTTTGCTTTATAAACACTGACAGGGTGGGAAAATAGAACCAATAGGCCATAGAAGAAAACACTGGTTTCAGTTACATCATAAAGATTTCTTCTTCACTGCGTAGGTGACTACAGCTACAAATTTACAGATCAATGAAAATGGAGAAGAAAACCTGCAATCTCCATATAAAATCCATACTTTACTGATGTTCATCTTAAGATTTTCCCAGTCCTGGAAGCTGATAGTGTGATAAGTTTTCTCTCATATATCTGTGGAACTTGGATCACAGGTGACTTTTGACTCAATCTCCCATCCATAATGAAAACTTGAATATACATCTTCTATGTAATCTCTAAGTATTAATTGTAACCACACAAAAATCTACTACTGTGAAGTTAGCATTTTTTGGAGTAGAACACCTAGCTCTCATTCAACAGCACTATATTCCCAGAATTTAATATTTCACAATTAGCAAAGCAGGAATAAAACACTTCAGAGTTTTTAATATGTCTTTCAATATAAATCCTTTTCTTACAATCATTGGTATAGAATAAAATTACATATGGTAACAGAATATTTAAGGAACACATTTGAGGAAATGTTCATTTCCAAGTATCTTGAAGAATACTAATTATGCAACATCACAGTCAAATAATTCTATGGAAAATGAGATGTAAAAACACTGTGGGAAGTTCTCAGTAAGCAAGGAACCATATAAAACTTTTTATTGTTTTGACCACTCAAAATGAAAAAAAATGTATTCTACAGAAGTGTTTTAGTAAATCTGGGATAACCAATTTCTGTCAGAAAGGCTTCTGAAGGTAACATCTTAAAAGTAGGTGAAAATAAAGTTTAGGCCATCTTTTCTGCCCGTTCTAAAAGTCTCTCCTACTTCACTCGTCCCAGTTCCTCCAGTCCACCACTCTTCATGCTAGTGGTTAATTTCATGGGAGGAAATAAAAGGACTCAGATTGGCCTCCCACATACCTTCAGAATTTAAAAAATAAGACAGCAGCAGTGCTGTGAGGAGATAATTGGATTAATGTCTTCAAAGAACAAATTGGTGACACTTGTTTCTGCTTCCTACTTTTGCCAGTCAGCAGTGCTGTCCAAGCACACAGATGACCAAAGAAAGAAAGAAACAAAAAAACCTCATTTCCTCATTTGATGGTAATAACCAAATCAATGTTGATGTCACTTTCTAACTTCATTCTTTGTCACTGTATTTCTCTCCATAAACTCTGTCCATTTGATAACTACTGATATTTTCATTTTCCAAATACAGGAACATGACCTGGAAGTTAAAAGAGTTTCAGAAGTTTTCACTACTGTCTCAAAGTTATATCCAGGACTAAAACAAACAGATTATTTAACATATTTGCATTATTTCAAAACATAAGCCTACATGATACATAACCAAGAGTAGAATAAAAAGCTGCCTTCTCCAAAACCCATTTAATATTTTTTTTAATAGTGGAGTAGGGAGATTTTCAGTTGACTAAGAGGGGTGAGATCTGGTAAAGTGGAGAGAAAGGAACACCACTAAATAAAGTATATAATACGGAAATTAAATCTAACCAGTATTAAAATCACTAAAGCCTGAAACTAAACTTGAAACACATTTCTGTGTTTCACATATTCAACACTGAAGGTATAATCTGAAATTGTACAATAGACATCCAGTAAAGAATCAAAGTTGTCCAAGCAGCAAAATGGCAGCTTGGGAACAAAAAGTATTTTTTCTTACTGCTTTTTATTAGCAAATTCATTCAAATGCAGGTACTAAAAATAATGGCTACACAGAGGATTCAACTCTGGGATAAGGAAAATTTACTTTTTTTCAGCTAAATACAACATCACATATTTTCCTGTTAGAGCTGATAGACTAATACCTGCTCAAAGTTGCAGTCATTTGCCTTATGATGAATGAGTTACTGGACTCCATGTAACTCATATTGATGGGAATCAATACAAGGAGACCATCACCACAGCTGCTGGTAATTAGCAGATTAATGATAACATAAAGAAAGAGAAAGCAATGTGAAGGATTTGTGTCACTGTGGTACCTTCTATAAATGTAGATAGACAAGTGGCTACCTTTTTATTACCCAGATAAGAGGAATAATTTAAGAAATTGAAAGAATAACAATCCTGCCATATAACATACTTTGTGTGCATTCAAATGCTATCTAAAGTAAAATCTTGTCACTCAGGCTCTGTCTTCATAAATCATTGATAGATGATAGCAAATGTCCTCAGGACTCAACATCTGAAGTGATTAATTTCTTCAACCTTGACTTATAAGGCGATTTGCTGTAATTATGCTGAATACATGACTTTGTCAAGCCTGAAACACTGGTATATATATCATATATGTAGGTCCCAGTTATCCCCTTTTGCACCAATTTGGAGGCAGTGAAAAATTTGTGAGAAAAAATGGAAAGCAGGGATGACCTCTTAGGGATTATGAAGCTGGAACAACAATCAGTTTGTGTACAACTCTTTCCAGAACTCCCTAATGCAGTCTGAAGACACTGAGGATTCAACTGCTCATTTTTACCTTTCTTCTTTTCCACCAATTTATTTTAAAAAAAATCTTATCAATTTTCTTTCCCAACTAGTCTGTGTTGAATATTCAAAAACTCTCTGCAACTCTCTTTGTCTGGAAAGAGTTCTCAACAACTTTCAGACCCCTTCATCCTCACACACAAATGCATGTATATATACATTATATACGTGAGTGGCCCAATTTAACTCTTGGCCAGAGTCCTAACAACTGACAAGAGACTAGATTTCCAATGGCAGATTCCCTACAGCAGTCTTCATGATATTCTGAATTAGGTCACCACACTCAGGATCCACACTCTTCTCCCAGCTCCAATACTGGTTTCTAGTACAATGAGCGACTTAATCTCCCCATTTCTCAGTTCTCATATTTAGATAGCCATACACTCTTTTGTTTGGGTCATTCAAATTTAGACTGCAAAGTGTTAAGGCACGAATACAACACATTCAGCATAACTAGACTTTTATGTCAGCTAAGGCCTTCAGGTGCTTCTGCAGAAAGATGAAAGAAAAAAAAGTTAATCTCAGTGTGAGTTGATTCTCTCAGTATAGTATGCAGAAAATTCTGAAAGTTTAATAATCTTCATATTTTCACTAGAAGACAATGCTATGTCTTTTGAGCTGGATGATAAATTTTAAATAAGATGAGAAACAACAGGACAAAAGGTAAGAGGTAAAAGCCTAGGTTTAAGATGTAACCTGCTGACTGTCAGCATTTTAAGCCATTCCTTCCATTATTTCCAAACTCATTAGTGATTATCCTGACTTATGTAGCTGTAATTAATATTTGTTTCCTGCAGTCTTTTCTGCTTGATTCACTGTAGGTCCCTCTCTCCCATATTCTGTAATCTAGTTAAGATGTTTGGCTGAGGTGAAGTGAAGGCTCCAGCTTGTTTTCAATGACAAACTTCCCTTTATAGCTGATTCATTGTAGGGAGAGAAGTGCTAGCTGGGGTAATAAGGAGTTATGAGGATTTTAATTGCTGAACAATTATTACTAGCATAGCTGGCAAAATATAACTCCGAAGGATTTTCGAGAAACATTAAAAGTCTATGTGCAAAAGTGGCCAATATTTAGTGTGTTACGCTCTACAAAATTATTTTCATACTAAAATAATTAAAAGGCACTTTGGGGTATGGATGAAAACCTTATAAACAAAATTAATTGCCACTTGCTTTAACTGCTGAATTTAAAAAATCCAGCATAACAAACAAAATCCCTTATACTTGATTGAATACATTGTCATTTTGTATAACTTAGAATTATTGAAGTAATAAACTTGAAATGGGGAATTAGCTGATGTTTATTGCACTTTTACTGTCTTGTTCACAAGAGATTTTTTAGACATACATTTTAAAAATATAATGTAGTTAATAACTGCTAGATTTTTGTTACCCTTGTAAATTTTGGTAATTAAAATTTGTGTCCTGAAATGTAAAATAATTCCTTTGCAATGCAGAAAGAATTTCCATATAAACTGTAATGAATCACATTTATATCATGTAGCTGTTTTCCAGAAGAAAATTTGGGATTACAGAGGAAGAAAACACACATGCTGAACTATATAGTTTACAAAAAGTAAAAGAAGGAATAAACTTTTCTGTGGTTGTAACCACATATAATCCACTTTGATGTCAAATTTATATGCAGAGATTTACAATTAAAAATTATTGTCAATTAAGTGCAAACAAACTCTCTCTATCAAAAATTACAATGAGATCTACATCCAGACCCTCTCCTATGATTCTAAAAGGCTGTTTAGGTCAATAAGGACCTGCCTTCTGGTGAATCCACCCTGGCTTAATGGAAATCACACATCTTCTTATTCTCAGAACTGTAGCTGTTATGCACTTTACTGCGAAGGAAATCACTTACATGATACCATCAGACTTTAAGTCTGGTACTTAAAGTCTGCTTTAGTGGCTTAATACTCTTTCTGTCTACGTAACTATCAGTTTTGTTCTTAAGTTCCTTTAACGCAGGCCCAGTTATGCAGGAGCTCACAATCCCTGTTCGCTGGGAGTCATTACAGGCCAAAATGATCCTAAATTTTAGTTGAATCTATTTAATATTCTAGATATTTGTAAAAAAGAATAAATAGAAGTAGTGGCTTAAAAATACCTTTTGGACACTGAGTTCTGTTCTGCCTTGTGCTTCTGTTTGGCAAGTGAGTATAGAAAGAGAGAAGCCATTTCCTAAACAATATAGGGCAGCAATAACAGAAAGATATCTTATTTAATGTCATATTGTCAGTTTTTATCAAGTAGTTCAGAACTGACCTGAAGAAGTGATAGTCAGACTGTTTCCTGCAGTTTCTTGTGCTTGTGTATCTTTTTTTGGCAACAGCACAGTGAGATACTTGTCCATGGAACAAGTATTTACCTCTTTAGTGACAACACAAAGCTTTTCCTTTTCATTTTTTACAGTATCATATCTGATTGCTGAGAACTGGATTATAATAGAACATAAACTACTAAATTCTTTCTGGTTTGATTCTGATGTTTTTGGCTTTGGTCAGAACTGGTACATGAGTTTTTGTGTGTTTTGTCAACCAAAAGAAAAACAAATGGGTTTCAGCTGGATGCTGCAGCAACTATTTTGTACTAAGGTTATAGAATAGATCTCAGAGGCAGTTGAGCAAGGTACTGCCAAGGCTTTAAGATTAAATTTGGTATTGAATATGATTCCGCTGTTAAAAAATTTAACATTGGGCATAACACAATCAAAAGTCCTTAAACACATTAGTAATTACACTGATGGACTGCAGAGCTCTTCTTGGCAGATACAAAGTATAAAAAGTACACTCAAATGGTATCATTTGAGTTTAAAATAACAGAAATTGATCAGTTATCAAGCATCACCAAAAAGAAAAATCAGATTCCTCATATTAAACTTTAGTACAGGACTCTATAACCTCATGGATTTCCTAGTTGTAATACATTGACATAGATTCAATGGAGTTTAAAAATATCGCCATTTGATAGACAATGATCAGATAAAGAATTTCACAAGAATCCTGCTCTAAGCTTCAGATGTTGTTTTGTTTAATAGTTCAGTGTGACTTACATCACCTGTTTCATCCTTTTGCTTTCCATAGCTCAAGGTATGATCATTACCTCCCTGCACAGGTTCCTTCTGGTAGCAAGTGTTCAATGAGTCTTATCGTCGTACTCATCATCAGATCCCTGACATGAAGTCCAACTGATGACTAATTATTAGTGGCACTCCCCAGGCATTGATTCAGAGATTAGTAAGGTTTAACACCTCTATCAATGTCCTGCATGATGAAATGGCATGCACTCCCAGCAAGGTCACAGATGACAGCAAGCTGGGGTGGACACGGCCCATAGGTTAGAGGACAGGGCTATTATTGAGGTGGACATTAGGAGGCTGGGAAAAAAACTTAGGTAGGTCAACAAAGGTAAGTGTAAAGTCCAGCATTTCTGATGGAAAGGTCAAATCTGTAAGTAGCACATCACTGTAGCAAAGGCAGCCACCCTGCATCTTGGGCTGTGTTGACTAGAGCATAGCCATTAAAGGAAGCTGTTCCTCATCTCTCCTTAGTAATTGTGAGATTCCATCTGGACTACCATGTCCAGCTTTGGCCTCCCCAGGACAGCAAGGAAACTGATATCCTGGAATGAGGCCAGGAACAAGCAAAGATGATTGGTG
This sequence comes from Lonchura striata, assembly GCF_050655825.1. NCBI lineage: Eukaryota > Metazoa > Chordata > Aves > Passeriformes > Estrildidae > Lonchura > Lonchura striata. The sequence goes on from NC_140704.1 coordinate 103,567,660, forward strand.
AGCTGGAGTACATGGTGTGCAAGGATGCATTGAAATAATCCAGTTTGTTCAGTCCAGAGAAAAGAAGGCCAAGAAAAGCAACTAGCTTGACATCCCCAATTATGTTATTTGATTACTTCTAGTTTTCAGTTCCTCTAGGAATTCCTGAGGCAAAACTATCACTGAAAAAAAAATGCCAAAGGAAAATAAAAACATCCAATGAAAAACAAAAAGAGCCCAATAAGGTTGGGAGAATTTTTGTTTTAAATTTTTTGATCTAAAAGCATTAGAGAAATTCAATTGGCCCATTAGTGATTAGATTTGAAGGGGAAATTCAATTTTTACAGTAGAAAAGAAGTAAACTTAATTTTTTCACTAAGATTATATTTTTCCTTTTCTCTTCCATATGGACAAACTCAGACTGACACCTTAATGGCATTGCTCTTACGTGTTTCTCCTTTGATAATTTTGTGACTGTGATTCCTGAGGTGACCAGGTTAGTTCCCCTGTAATATTTGCCCACGATTCTTTGCCTTGACTTGCAAACTTCATTAACATAGCTGGTTTTATATGCAAAAGTTCTAAACCTCAATCTTCATGAAACTTTATTATTCATGAGACTGGAACAAGTAATATATGTCAGCCACCCAATTAGTCTCCTTTAATGCACTTTTCAACTGCAATGATGTTGAAACAGCTCATTGCAGAGTTAATGGAGCTGAGTGCAGCAAGCAGGCACACACAACTTGAAAAGGAGTCTCTCCTCCAAAAGTTAATTTCTCCATGTGGAGCTTTTTTCCTGTATATTACGATTTGTTCCTCCTAATCTAGCTGGAAAATTCCTTAATAATTCTTCTCTCATTTATTAAAATTTGTCAGTGTAAATATTATCTAAAAGCCCCAGTTGCAATAAGAAATCTGAAGTAACTGAATACTCACATAAACTTTTGACATACCAAAGGGTTAAATGTTTGAATAGATCCAAAACATCAGTACCATGATAAAGTTAGTTCTTAAGAAGCCTTAAGAAACTCCGGTATTTAATTTTTTATACTGGTAGACTAGCTCATAAGACAAGAAATCTCACTTTTATGACATGTTTCTTCTTTTTCTCTAATCTGACATCCTTTATCACTCAAAACTGGTCCAATTAATTGATGAAATATCAAAATGAAAGAGATTTTCACATCAGCAACACAGTAAATGAAGATTCAAAGGGTCTCAGCAGCATTATAGTCAAAACAAAAGTATTCTCAAATTATTGGTTAGAAGAAATTAGGAGTGATGATCACTTAGTAGAGTAAGAACTTTTTCTCTTTTTGATAAATAATTAACAGAGAAAACAGAGACACAGAGATGCACAGAGACAGAAGAAAAGCTGAAACAACTTTTAATCTTGTAAAAATACTTCTGTAGATAAATATCGAATTGAAGTCACATCATGTTTTTTCTAAGATAGAAGAGCCTTGGAATTTCCTCAGGAAAATACAGACTTCTCATCAAAACAGCAATGATATTTTCCAAACTGACAGCTGGGCTGTGTGATTTACAGAATCACAGAATCACAGAATGAATAAGCTGGAAGAGACTTTCAAGATTGAGTCCAACCCATGTCCTAACTAAACCATGACATCGAGTGCCACATCCAACATTTTTTTTTAAACAGACCTCTTCTTCCTGGTTGGATGGGCAATAACAGACTCCCAGTAGGATGTCAGCCGTGTTGGCCTTCCCTTTAAGTCTTCTTCATTAGTCAACTTCATTGTCATTAGTTTCAATACCCATGGCATCAAAAGCCTCCCTAATATAAAGAGCCACTCCTCCACCTCTTCTCCCTTTCCTGTCTCTGAAGATCTTGTAGCCATCCAGTGCAGCACTCCAGCCATGTAAGTCATCGCACCACATTTCCATGATGACAACTACATCACAGCTTTGCTGCTGCACCATGGCCTCCAGCTCTTCCTGTTTGTTACCCATGCTGCATGCATTGGTATACATGCACCTCAGCTGGGCTACAGATTTCTCCCCTAACTCAGGCTTACCACTCTTGAGCCTGCTTCCAGACAGCCCAGCTGCATCCCCTTTCCCCTTCAAACCTAGTTTAAAGCCCTCTCAATGAATTCTGCCAGCTCATGAACTAAAATCCTTCTGCCCTTAACAGAGAGATGTTAAGATGGAACCCATCCAGTTCCAGCAGGCCAGATGCTGAAAAATTTACCCCATGATCAAAGAACCTAAAATTCTGCTGATGACACCAACCCTCTAGCTACTTGATAATGTGAACTCTCCTATTCCTTCCATAATTTATCTCTGCCACCAAAGAGACTGAGCAGAACACTACTTGTGTTCCTGCCCTATCAACCACTCAATCCAGAACCCTGAAGTCACTTTTAATTGCCCTGATGCCTCTCTTTTCAATCCCATCACTGCCAGCCTGGAGTATCAGCAGTGGGTAATAATCAGAGAGCTGAATCAACCCAGGAAGTCTCTCAGCAATATCCTGTACCCCAGGGAGGCAGCAGACCTCCCTGTGGGATGGGTCTGGTCGACATATGGGGCCCTCTGATCCTCCCAGAAGGGAGTCGCCCACTGAGTTCACTCGTGCTTGTAAAATTATTTAAGGTACTGGCATACTATAAAAATATTGTCTCCCAGTCTTGTAATCTGTATTTTCATATGCTATTGTTATTCAAAGTTTCATGAAATAAAAGAAAATAAGATAAAATCTTGTTACTTTTTTGTTTGTTTTTTTGGGTTTGTTTTTTTTTTTTTTTTTTTTGTAATTGACTCTTATTTCAAATTAAATGCTTGGTATTTATACTTAATGAGGAAGAAAAACTGTAAATCTCCATCCGTGTGGCTAAATTTAAAATAAATTAATATTTTGATTGAAGTGACCACATTTTTTCTTTAAGTTTTGAAATGTTTTTATCTTTTAATATATGACTGAGCTGTAGTTCCAGAGCTGCAGAGGACAAAATGGTTCCAATTAGAACCAGAATCTCTCTCTTTTGTTCTCATATACTGATTAACTGCTTAGAACCACCCTTCATCCCAGACCCAGGGGGAGGTAGATAGCAAAATGTCCTAGAAGCTACATTATCTTAGGCTAACAGTGATCTTTTACAGATAATTTCCTGTCCATCTTTCAAACTGCTGAGTGGGAAATGGGAAAATTGGGTAACTTGATCTTAGAAAAGTCAGTGGATGTTTTAACTGGAGTTGCTGTCTTCCAGGTGTACCAGAAATCAATAGATCTTTTATTTTTGTAGGCTATGATCCATCTCACTTTGCTTTAACAGTTTAAGCAATTAATCCCAACAAATTGCCCCAGGTTCCTTTGCAATCTGGTGAAAGACAGATCCAAAACCTGATTCACACCATTTTAAGATTTTCATTAAAGACAAGTGGGATGAATCTTCTTTTAGAGATGCTTTTGTTTCACTATGGACAAGACACATACAATTAGCTTATAATAGATGCTTAACTCTTTATAAGGCTGAAGTTGGGATGAGAATGCCCTCCCTTCATAAGTATATGTTGTCTGACTTCCATCGCACTTTACCTGTAACATGCTCCTTTGCAGGTTTCAGATGCAAACCCTGATTCCTTGAATTATTTTGTTTATATCAAGTCCTTGCAAATTTGGCAATTTTCCATAGACTTTTCAATTGTCAATGTGGTGCAATAAAATAAGATTGAGGAAAAACTCATCAAATTTCTACTTCAGATGGGTTCAGTTGGATTTCATGGTTTACTTTGTTCTTGTGGGCAGACACAACTTGATGCTTCCACAGGAAGCAATGGGTTTCTAATACAGAAAACTGTTGAAAAAATTACTACAAGAAAACATAAAATTCTTCATAGCATGTGGCTGAAATAATTGCCACAAAGCTTTGTTCTGCTACCCACTTATTTTTGTATTTCAGATTAATTGAGGGTCCCACTGACTTACATTGAATTTTATGCAGACACTGGGGCATTAAAGAAAACAGTGTTATTAATGTGGTCTTACATATTAATATTAATGATTTCCCTAATGAGTGAGATGGGTAGATTGGACTTCTTTAATATAAAATTACATCTTTTGTGTGGTAGGCTGACCCTAAACAGCAGCCAACTCATCCTCTTGCCCAATGTCCTGTGGGATGAGGAAGATATAGAAGGAAAATAAGACTCATGGATCTAAATAATGACAATTTAATAAACAAAGCAGAAAGACAAGTACATTCACTGCTTCCAATCTGCAGGCAAGTATCAGACCATTCCCTGAAAAACAGAATCTCAACAGGTGTAACAGGAAGATAAACACCATAACCACCAGCATCCTCTCCTTTCCTCCTCTTCCCCACATATTCTATCACCAAGTGCAACATCTTATGGTATGGGGTACCCCTTTGGTCACCTGGGGTCAGCTGTCCCTGCTGTGTCCCCTCCTGATCTTTTGCCCACTCCCAGCCTAGTCTCTTTGGAGAGCAAGAGAAAAAGCCTTGATGCTGTGCCAGCACTGATCAGCAATAACCAAAACACTGCTATGTTATCAAGTCTGTTTTAGACCCAAATGTAAATCGCAGCACCATATGGACTGCTATGAAAGAAATTAACTCCTTCCCAGCCAGCCTCAGCACATTGTGAAATGAAGAACAGTTGGAACTATTATACAAAATTTGTTTCTTAAAGATAGCATTCTGATTCTTTCATAAATCAGGTGGAACAGAGAGTTCTTTCACATCCTTTCCTCTGTCTATAATGGTACATTTTTCCTGCATTTAGACCAACTTATACTTTATATGACTTTGATAAAAAGCTTATTTATAATTTGTTCCTTATTTCTTCTAGTGCTAGCTCTTTACTGGTATGTACTATCTTATTTATAACAGGGAGTTCAAGAATCAAAATATATCCTTTGTAAGCTTTTTAACAATATTTTCTCTAGAATAGTCATATCTTGTTTTGCTGGAAATTTCTATTGATAACAGACACTCAAAGTAAAAATTGGTATTTTGCCTTTAGTGTCAAGTGTTTAAGTGCTTCCTTCTTTAGAACTGCCAAATCGCCAGTGTGGGAACTGAAATGTTGGTCCGTTTGTATCATGAAAATACTATTTTTTTCATTGTGTATTTTTGGTTTTGGAGGAAAAAAATGGCATTTTAATACACGAACTGTACTGATTCAAATATATCTGTCAATCAAAAATGAGAGAGAGGTATGAAAGTTACACCAAAACATTTTGATGAATTCTTGTTCTGACTGAAAACACATATATATATTTAAATCATTTTGGAAGAAAAGTGCAGAAGAAAAACAAAGAAGAAAAGTAATTTGATACAAATCTTTATTCAGTGTAAAGGGATTGACTGAGTTTACTTCATTGATTTGAAACATCATAAATGAAAACTCTGGACAACAGGATTCTCTTTAAATGTTCTTTTTGTATGAAATTTGCATTTGTATTTACATTGCCAGGATTCAGAGAAAAAAGAAGAGATAAAAGATGATTTAAATTTGTCAAAATCCTCACAATAGGATTCTAGGGCTCAGTGATGGTGAAGTAGTTCTGTCAAATGAAGAAGACAGAAAAGATATATTCACTAATTAAAAAAATTCTTTGTGAAATACCAAAGAAATTAATCTTATGCTTTGTTAAAGTCCTAGTCTGTGTCCCAAAAATGACTGGTGGTGTTTTTATAGATTTCTCCGCTATCTTGGTTTAAACTGTATCTCTTTTGGGGCTTCCCCATGATTAAAAGCACATAACTCATTAAGGGTTCTACCCTGCACCCTTCTTTCTGTGCATGCCAAATCAGCAGAATTCTCATTCATCTGAGACTTCTGGAATAGACCTAAGAACTTCACCAACTACTAATGTCAGTAGACTAATTAGAAGGACATTTTATCTCTCAGTGAATTTATTTAAAGAAACTGGTCCTTTTTTTCTTTGTGCACTATCTGCAAACTTTCCACAAACACACAGTCATCCCCAAAATTTCTCTGGAAAATAATGTTGAATTTCCACAAGAAATTTATGGATTTTCATTTCATAAGGGGTTTCAGAGTAAAATTCAAACAGAAAAGAAAGTTTATATGCCAAATATAGATACTATAAAGAGGCTCCTTAGAGTTCTGTAACATTTTTTTCATCATAATCTCTTTTACAGTGGTGATCATAGTGAGCATTTAAAAAAAACAGTGCTGATTAAATTATCAACATTTTACATTTGAATGAAGAATCCATTTGGATAGCCAATGCTTCAGCCAATGCTTCTGCTGACAAGAATTTTTATCTGAAAATTTGTTTGGCTGAATACCACACTATTCTTTATCTCATAATTTTTTTGTCTGAATACCACACTATTCTTTGTGATAAGAAGCTTAAGGTACTAAACATTTCACTTTGATGGTAAAAATGAAGAGGAAGGACCTAGATAAATATTCCTGCTGTCCCTGGAATTCAAGGAAACTATGGCTACCTGTGTCAGTCCTTTGTAGCTTATATAATATGGGAATGGCCTTGCTAGGAAATTTGAAGTAGATCACAAAGGAAAAAAACTATTCAAATGTGACCTGTGTGAGTTCTAGAACAGAGCCTGCACTGTAGAGTCTGAGTATATAAACAGGCTTTATTTACAGCACATCTGACTATTTCTTTGCCATATATTGTATGTTGAGGTGATAATTAAATAAACCTTTCCTTCAGTTGTGGAAACATTATCACTTGAGCTCTGCATGGGCAATAAAATACAAAATATCAAATTCTATTTCAAGGTCTATGTTTGAAGTAAGCCTCCAGTGTTTGAACAAACACACAATTGAAGCTCAAGTGTTTGAACATAGCTTTGCAGAGACCAGAACAGGTTCGCAAAAACATTCCTTTTAAAACTGACTTTTGAATTGGAAAAAATATTCACAAGTATTATTGGTTGCCCATCTTGACCTGTTTCCTGCCCTGTCTAGTACACTGTAAGGTGTTTGCATTCCAGATTTTGATTTAAGAAATGCTATTTGTTCTTACTGTATGGTGGCAGGCACAGTTGGCATAAGAATACATAGGCACAGTCGTAAGAATTGTAGATTGAAACTCTAAACATCTTCTGAGATATACTTTTTAGACTAGAGGTGAGCAGGTAAGAGGCAAAGCATTCAGAAAGCAGCCTACACTCTGTTAACCATAGCACAATTTAGCTATAATCTTAGAAGGATGACTCATTCTGCCAATAGTGCCATATAAAAAAAATGACCTCTACTTCATAAAGTAGCATTTCAGTTTAAGTGGACAATTCAGTTTTACATTTTTATTTTTAATACTGAACTGGCTGTACAATATAGCTCCATAAAAAACCATATATAACACAGCAGCAATTTTCTAAAAATAATGTGAGGAATTTATGAGAAAGGATATTAAGCTTCAAGCACATCCAATAGGCAATATTGTGAGGCATCTCATGTGGCTTTTCTATACGATCTGGAACTTGAATAAGAATGGTCTAATTTAATAATCTAACTCAAAGAGTTACAGGGCACAAGAATCTGATTAAGAAAATTTACTTTGCAGAATGAGATGCTCTGCAGCAGTAGAATTTTCTGAAGGTTGTGTTAATCATACATGAAAAATCAACAAAGAGAAGATGGAAATATGTAGTTTAACAAAGGATACTTTCATTAGATAATCAGTAAAAGAAGTAGTGCTAGATAACTCAAATAATTCAGAATCAAATAAACAGCTCCAAAATGTGAATCAAATGCCAGACCTGACCTTAATACAAATTTTCTTGTATCAGCGTGGAAAATAGATTGAAAGTAAAGTGGTAAAGTGCTCATTATCCATGATATTTCTGAGTTCTTGGGCACTTAGATTTTTTCATAATATAGCTAAAAAAATTACTGTTCAGTACTTTCAGGCTTTTATTTTTTTTCTCTTACAAGTTCAGCCACAGCAGTCTGCCATTTTATTAGTGGTTACTTAGACCCAAGAGACCCGTTGCGACACCCAATTTGCTTTGGGTTTGAGTAGTGTTGTGACACCAAGCAACCATCAAGTCATTCTCTCACTCTCTCCCTCAGCAGAATATGGAGAAAATAAAATTTTAAAACTTGTGGATCAAGATAAAGGCAGTTTAATAATGCAAAATCAAAGCTTATGTATGGAAACAAAGGAATACAAGATTTTTTATCTACTTCCCCATCAGCAGACAATGTCTGGCTGTTTTCCAGGAAGCAGTGCTTCTGCACATATGGTGATTGCATTGAAGACAAACATCGTAAACAAAAAATGCCTCTGCAGCAGCACAGGGGGAAGGCAAATGGTGCTGTGGCCGGTTCATCACACAGTCTCTGCCTCTCCTTCCTCCTCAGAGGAAGGACTCCTCTCACTCTTCCCTCGCTCCACTGTGGGGTCCCTCCCATGGGAGACAGTCCTCCACCAACTTCTGCAATGGGAGTCCTTCCAAATAGCTGCAGTTCATCACTGAATTCTCCAGTTGAAGTCTCTTCCCCAGGTTCATCAAACCTACTACACTCTGGGCTCTTTTTTCCATAAGTCCACAGGTCCTGCTAGGAGCCTGATTCAGCATGGGCTTCCTACAGGTTCATAGCATCCTTTGGACATGAATCTGCTCCAGCATGGGTCTTCCATGGTATGTATGTGGTCTCTGCTTCACCATGGGACTCTATGAGCTGCAGAGGCACAGCTGCCTCACCACAGCCTGAACCAAAGGCTGCAGGGGAAGCTCAGCTCCAGCACCAGGAACACCTCCTCCTTCTCCTGCTCAACTGACCTTATTGTCTGCAGGGCTGTTTCTCTTGCATATTTTTATTTCTCTCTCCATCTGCACAATGCAGATTTTACCCCCCCCTTCTTAACTTTTTTTTCCCAGATGTTCTACCACCATTGCTGATGGACTTGGCCTTGGCCAGTAGTGGATCCATCTTGGAGCGGGCAGGCATTGGCTCTGTCAGACATGGGGGGAGCTTCTGGCAACTTCCCACAGAAGCCAGCCCTGTAGCCCCCTCGTAGCAAAACCTTGCCACATAAACCCAATATATGTAGCTCTTTAGCTGGTTTGATTTAACTCTTTTCATACAGGAATGTGATATTAGAGTAACTTTTTAAATATTTTTTCAGATTAATTTTCAAATTCTTCAAGTTCTTAGTTACTTGCTAAAAAGAGTAGCTCCAATCAGCAGGAGACATCTATAGATTAATCTCTGCAAAATCCCATCCATCCAGAGTTACAGGTTCATGTCGCTACATTTTCAAGGATTTAATGTTTCTCTTAGGGTATTCACTATCCACAGGAGGCCTCCGGGAATGCCTACAACATGGTGAGCAGCTGGGCCACCATGGACAACACACAAAGAGGCAGGGGAGTAATGACAGCACTGAAGCCAAGCTCCTTAGCTCTGCTTGGCATTCCTGGTGTTATGCAGTTCTGAAGCAGGACAGAAAAGCCTTTCTGTCTAGAATGAGCAGCCTGAAAGCAGATTTTAACCTCTATTTTGGCAGAGACAGAAGTGACACACTGGCAGATTTCTCATTACACTCATCTTGTGATGTTCCACACTTGGTGTTCAGAGTAGTACTGGCATGCCTAAGTGAGGGAAGCAAATCACAGGGGACAAGGCTAGCTGTAAAATGGAAGAGCACACAGGAGAGCAGCAACAGGAATTTCAAATTTCCCTTTGTTTTTTTTTTTTTTAATTCTGTAACCTTTGTTCATATCTCTACCTGTGCCTTCTTTTATTCTTGAGTACAAGCATTGTTGCTTTGCTTTGCTGCAAGAGTAATGGCAATTGGCTCCTGTTAGAAATAGGTTCAGAAGTTCAAGTCTTCAGAGCTCTCGCTAACTTCAGGCGCTGCACAGAATATTAAGATGGAACAATATGTCTCCTGTGTTATGCTTCTCCAGGCTTCAAACTCAAATTGAGTCACTAAATAATTTTGCTACACAGAAAACAAGAACCAGACAAGATATAACTCTGTATTAAGGCTGGTTTTGGGTTCAAATATTTTCTACCTTCAGGTAAGAAAATGTGGAAGGTAATGAATGGAAATTAGGCCAAGATGATCTCTGATGACCAAATATTTGCATTTATCTCATTTATCTCCTCCCTATGGTGGTACCCTGATTTTTGAGGAAGCAAAGGTCTATCCTTCAATATAGAAGATCTAGAGTATAACTATTTCCAAGTCCTTGACTCTGCAAGTTGCTGAGGTATTTCTACACAGTACATCCACTATAGCTTTCACACAACACAAGTTCAGACACCCTTTAAACACACTGGTATGTCCAGGCAATTATCCTCACTGAAGTAAATGACAAGGCTGTTACTCACTGTGCACGACCCCAGAGAAACAATTAGAATATCTTGATAAAAACCAGGTTTTAGGCACTTTGATAAAATTTCTGAAGCTATGTGGGGTAGACTAAAGAGCATAGCCCAACAAGACAGTGAGGCTCCCTTATGTGTTCTGTCCTCTTCCTTTTTTTCAGTTTTCAGCTCTGCCTCAATCTAAGTCCCTAAACAAACTGAAGGAAAAGCATAAAAAGATAATTTCCTGCCAGCCTAGTGAGCTGAACCAGGTCATCATGAGGCACAAGTAGTGCCAGAGTTGTCTTGTAGGACAAACTCTTGGGCCAGCTGTGAATGAAAATAAAATGGTCTCAGGAGGACTCAGGGAACAGCAACCACATCAAGGCATACACATAGTCCAAAACCAAACCTATCTGTGCTTTTTTTGGGTACATATACAAACACATATTCCTACAACAGTTTCCTTTTTGTTCAAACAATATTCAAATGTATGCAGTTTACTCCATGTTAAAAAGCAGAAAATTTATAATGTATTTTATTTAAGTGAGAATTGCCTGTCTTCCTGGATGACCTGGTCATTTGATCTGTAAAGCAATGATTTTCCTTAATCTACAGAAGAGAACTAACAGATATTAGGAAAGGTTTTATATTACACTTTTCCTCTGGGTACAGTGTCTCCCTCAAAAAAAAAGGCAAAAGTGAGAGTACATGAAAGACTTAAAAACCAGGATTTGTTTTTATATGTACTTACAATAAATGGAGCACTGGATTGATTTATTGCATACCTGCCTCATACCAGTGCAGATACAAATGAAAGATAATATTTGTATTGGTAATCTTGATAACCTTCTCTGTATGGACAGACGTTCTGCTTCTTTACAAAACAAAACAAAACACAAAAACAAAAGAAAAACCATAAAACCAACTGACAAAAAAACCAACCAACCAACCAGACAAAAAAAAAAAAAAACAAACAACAAAAAAACCACAAACCAAAACAACCCCAAGCAACCACAAAAAAACAACCAACCAAAAGAAAAAACCCAATCTGCACTTTTTTACAGAGAATTTTGTGACTCTTCTTCCCTGTGTTTTGGTATGTGAATGCACACTGATTTTTGATAACTGAGATTTTATTGTGCAAGAATACAGCAGAGCTACTATTACGTAGTAAGAGTGATTCAGATATTATGTGTATTAGTCTGGATGTAGCCTCTCTCTGGAAGTTTCAGCACTGATTAGATATTTTGTTAAAGGAGTAAGGAAGGACAAAAAGTTAACTCCTACCATGTCCTTTCCTTGTCAATCATGTAAAAAAAAATTAATGCAAGTTAGAGTTTCTTGTTACATACAAGAAATAGGAAAATCAGTGTTTTTTCCTCTTTGTAATGTAAAGTGTCCTAAGTAATGCCACTTAGAAAATCACACAATCTTTTAATATAAAATAATGAAGAGATTGAAGGGGTTACTCTATTTTACTGAAAAATATTGAGCTCTCTAGTTCTGATGTTATATTCAGATATTAATGAAAAATTCTAGTTTATAATAAACTAGAACTATTTTTAGGTAGATTAGGAGGCATTATGATGCTGAAACTTAGGAAAGCTGCTCCCACAGTATGTTTAGAATTATAGGCTTATACAGCTTTTCATGTGTATGTGCCTGTGCTTTGTTTATGTACCTACATACGTATATTATAATATAAACAAATTCTGTGATAGCTCTGACTTTTGTTGCATTCTTCCTGATCTATCTGTGTCAGACATAATGTCTATCTTATACCACTAATCTGTCAAGTGTTTAAGTTAATTCTTGAAGACACAGAACAACTGTTCATAAATCTAAAATGTCACAGAGGATGCTAACTTATGGTAAATGCTTATTCTATTAATTAAAATTTCACTTTTTACCTCAGAAATGCAAAGCAGACCAATATTGGATAGGCATAACTTATATAGGCACACATTTGCCTCCATATCCATGCATCACATTTTGTATTATTTAACACCAGTCTGGTCCTGCTGTTTTATTGCCCAATTGGCTAGGATGACATATGACCATAAGAATAGATAGAGGCTTACATTTGCTTTTGTTCTCGCATTACAGAGCTCAGAAGAAAACTGGCAACCAGAAGCTTGTTATCTAGAATTACAAGGCACACATTGCTACCATGGTAATGTTTTAAAAAATTAAGTGTTCTCAGTAGGTGTTCAGTGCCTCCATATTTCAATTAGTACACACTTACTGCATGCCTACAATTCTTATAGACTGTATATTGGAATACATTATTTGGATGTGCATTATGCATATTTGAATGTCTACACATTCTCACAGCCAAAGTTTCTTACACAGTATTTTGTGAACATATTAAAAAGGAAGAAAGAAATCTTGGATGATAGGAGAGAGAAGGCAAGAACTGAGGGATAAGGGATGTAGAAAAGTGATGGATCACTTTCCTGATCCCAAGGCTACTGTACTCAGGGCTGCTCCTGAGGTATAAATGAGATTTTTCAAACTCTTGCTGTGTGCTGGCATACTTAAAAGGCAAAGTTACAGGAAGAATTCCCTGTAGCAGACAGTAAAGTTTGTGTTCCCAAGATTTCTAGCATCCCTTGAATAGTCTTCAGTAATCTAAATGTCACAGCAGACTACTGAAAAAGACTACTACACAGTGGGGACTTAATTTCCCAGTTCCAAACATGCCAAATGTAATGATATCAGTCAGCATTGCCACATAAAGAAACTACATCTCAACAGATGGATTTTCTGACCAAATATTGCCTTGATTTTCACAGTGGAAAAAAGAGCTACAGAATTTGGATCTGTTTTCTTTCATGATTTCACATATATTGTGTTCCCAAACTAAGAGAAAAAAATTATAAATGGCATTTTCATATAAATAAATGTATGTAGATATGTGTATGTGTGTGTGCATGTACATTTGCACACATTTATAACTACATAAATAAAAATTAGATCAATTGGTCATGTATGCATTATATATATACATCTGATTAAATAGAAAACATTTTTTTCAAGGTGATGGAGCTTTTTCCAGTTCCATCAAATTCAACTTGAGCTATGAATGTTAAGTACTTCTGAAGTCTGAAACATTGTTATTTAAGTGACTACAAATTGCAAAGAGCTATCATGTTTGAATATACAGGCCACAGTGTTTAGGGATTAATCAGCTTTCTGCTACCAAATATAGAAGAGAGGAAGAGAGGAAGACAATACAGTAGCCAAGAATCTGAAACCTGACTTTCAGAAAAGAAGCTAACTCATTAGATCTTTAACATATGAGATATTGCACAAAAGCATTGGCCTTCCTTAATAGGCAGTTTATGAATAAAAAAGAACAGAAAATCTATATTATATCCTACAAGGTCATCACAATGGCCACTTTTTCTCTTTATAAAGCACACAAAACAAACAACAAACCCTTCATTATTCATCACTTTGTCTGTAGAGGCATTTGTCTCATCATGCTGTATTTTGTGCAAACACAGGTTAGTACAGCAAGTTCAACCTCTTTCATTTATTCTCCACATTTTTGGGAAGATATCTCTGGACCATAAGTCCTTGAATTAGAAATATATGGCTAGGCTAAACATTTCTGGCAGGGTCATGAAGAGCCTGTCCATTCAGCCATGACCAGACAATCAGGGTCTTTGATCAAGGGGCTTTGCAGGACTGGGACAGATCTAGAGCTACTCTATTGGAGCAGACTTATTTCTCCAGTAATTGCAACAGATCTGGAGCTACTTCTTTGGAGCAGACTTTTTCACCAGCACAACCCTCTGTGTAGTAGCACCCTTTGTCAGGTCTCAGCACGTTCAAAATGCTGAGAGGCCCTTCTGGCCTGGCTTACTTATTGGTACTGAAGGCAGAGGTGGGGCCAGTTGGCCACCCTTAGGGGTCATCCGATCATCAACAATTGTTAGAAAGCTGCTGATGAATTATGGAGTTAAATTTCTGCTGATAGAAGAGCTACTGAACTTGCAAGACATCCTAGGAGAACTGTGCACTATAATAAAACATTTTTCTTTCAAAAGCAAAATTTCCTAAAGCAGTACTACTTAAATAGGATGTCCACTTTTTGAGCCACTGTCAGTTTAATGAAAACATTTTTCACAAAGTTATTTGTTGTTTAAATGATATTTGAAAAACCACTAGGAATACAATAGGTATACCAAAACCTACTGTAACTTGATTGGGATTAATGCATAACTCAAAATTCAGTGGAAAATTTTAAACTTCCTGAGTAAGAGCAAAAAAACCCAATACCTTAATGCCAGAAATCACTAAGGAAACCATTGGATCCCCACAAACCTTTGTTGCTTAAAATTTTTAGGGTCAATGTAAACTCCTTACAAGCAAAGGGCGCTGTAGCTTAAAGTAGTTTTGCTCTTTTACAAGCTGTCTCCTCTTTACTGCTCTGTGATTTCAAATTTTACTATGTCTATATATGTTTTCAGACAGCTCCTGTACACCTTTCAAAATTGTACATTTATTTGTGTTTAGCAAATGAGACATATGAAATGCAAGAGGAGGATGTGCAAATCTGAAAGCAGAAAATATAACCTTTAACATGCAAGGAGGTAGCTACCATTGCTAATTACAAACTTTCTTCAGTCTTGAAAATTAGAGAAGAAAAAAATCCTGTATTTTTTCTTTTATTTTTGCCTTTGTCCTTTTGTGTTATTGCTTTCATTTTATGTGGACTATGCTTTTCCTAAAAACTGACTTTAACCTTGATTTTATTGGTCCTTTGGAGGAATAAACATTAAATGAGTGTTCAGAAAAATGAGAAAAATTGAATCCTTTGTCCACAGGGGAAAAAACCAAACAAAAACCCATCACATTACTTCAGTTGTTTCTTCACTTTAAGCACCTGTAGTAGGTGAAGGGCTTTCACTCACACAACCTTTCTGGCCTTTACAGGGAAAGGAATATATGTTACATAAAAGTCAGTTGCTTTTTCTATTAAGAATACAGAAAGTGTTAGTTTATCATCAGATCTGGCATTTATTGCTGTATTCCTGAGTGGCAGTATAGGTTATTTGCATTCCTCAAACCATACTTGGGTGCAGATCCTGTGGCCTCAAGTCTGGAAAAAGAGAAAGCTGGGGAAAAAAATCATCCAATCATCCAGTAAAGTGAATTCTGTCCATTCTCAGTTTTTAGCCAACAGGCCTTGGTTTACCTCTGTGCATAAGAATTTTTCCACAGAATGAAAAAGATTTTTCTGCTCTCACCCTTGAACAGAAATATTTTCTGCCACATCATGGCAGAAAATATTTCCCAGTTCCTGAAGAAAGTTAGAGCTGCATCAACCCTCCTGGAACACAATAGGCAGTTTCCAACAGATATTATAATTTCCAGAGCAGTATGGTGCTTTTTACATCTGTTTCCACCCAGTCCACACTAGACTCAAGGCAGACTTCAGTAACAGAAAATATGACTTCCAGAAAAACTAAAGATTATGTTCTTAATTAGAGAGATGAAAATGAAGAGATCTTAAAAGGACTTGAAGAGAACAAGAGGACTTGGTTTGTACATATGTACTTGGCACGTATATGCATGTGCATACACACAGATAGGCAAACATATATAACATCAAACAACTTTTGTAACATCAGGCATATTTTGGCCAGTGATGCAAAGAAATTCAGCTAACAATATTAAGCACTGAATGTGACTTCTTGTCCTTACCACATACCAAGAAGATTTATCTCTTTTTAGTACTGTAATGTTCTGTTTGCACTCTTCAATAGCCTTTAATTTTTCTTAGAATTAAGGCTGGTGCCTTAGTGGACTCTTTGGAGACCATGAGAAAGAAACAGGTTTAAAGTAGTTTTTCTCTACTAAACCTACTAAAGTAGGTTTCCAGGGAATGACACATTAATATATGTTTAGAGATTGAAAATGTGTTGCAAAATATCCAGCATACAAAAATATCCATATTTATGTTATAAGTGTAATATATTGTCTGTCCTTTCAGACAATAAAATCTAGTATATGAAACTCTCCTTGATAAACATAGCACTGACTACATGCAGAGATCACTGAAATTATACTTTGAAAAAAATGGAGTTTTCAATTTTTAGGAATTAGGTTAAATAATAAGAAATTTCATTACAACTAGATCTTCTGGAATTCATCACATAAACTTGCCTGTTTATTTTCAATACATAATTTTAAATTAAAATTTAACACTATATATTTTGATGCATGCATATTAACTGGTTGCTGACTTTGCTTTGTAAAGAGATAGTCTCTCATTCTTTGCAAAAGTCCTCATGGTGTACAACAGGTATTTTAGAACTTGGTTCCATTTCCAAATACAACAGACGGCTGCAATTAAACTAGCCAAGGTCTCCACAGTACCAATATTAGCTATTTTGTTTAGCAGATGTCTGAACTCCTCAGTTTTGCTAAAACAAAGATATGCAATATACTCAAAGTGATAAAAGTTTGAGGACATGCCACATATACTTCTCAGATTATCAAGGCAAGGATTAGAGATACTCATTCACAACAGATACTATTCAGTTCTACACCCATTATTCATGGGTGTTTTTTCATTTATCCTTAAATGTAAAATATTCTGTTCTCATTTCGCTTTGACTAGCTCAGTTCTTTGACTGTCTGTGCTTGCAACTGAGTTTGAAAGGGATTAGGGAAGAATTACAGAAGATTGCTACCTCACAGATAGTTTAGCCATTTAAAAATGTATCATTCTTGAGTGGCTACAGGGAATATGCTATAGCTAGCACACTTGTTTCTGAAAATCTGATATTTTTCAAATGACCTCTTCATTATACATATACTAACACACATAAATCCATGGATTCTGCTGGAATGAAGCCATGGTTGCTGAGAGAGCTGGCAGATATTGTTAAGCCACTCTCCATTATATTTGAAAAATCACAGAGAATAGGCAAAAATGTTCAAAGACTAGAGGAAGGCCAGTGTTACTCCCATCTTCAAAAACAGTCTCCTTTCTGAAGTTGTTTCTTTTCTTTTGCTGTTTCTTCTTGTAGTTTCTTGGCCCACACAGGAAACTACAGTCCAAACAGACACACCTCTATCACTGGAAAGAAAATTTTGGAGGACATCTCAAAGGAAAGAAAAGAAAATATCATCAGGATAAGTCAACTTGGATTCACCAAAAGTAAATCATACCTGACCATTCATAGACTTCTGTAACGGCATGGCAGGATGGGTTGAAGAGGGGAGAGCAGAGGATGTTGTGTACCTACACTGACTCCCATAACATCCTCGTTGCTAAGTTCAGGACATTTGTTGAATGAGTGGACAGTGGGGTGGATCAAGAACTGAATGGTACCCTCTGGAAGAGCCCAGAGGGTAGCAATCAGTGGAGCAGAACCCAGTTGGAGGCCTGCAGTCAGTGATATTCCCCAGGGATCAATACTGGGTCCAGTCTTATTGACCTTGCTTATTAATGAAGTAGGCAAAGGGATCTAATACACCCTAAGCAAGTTTGATGATTATACGAAACTGGGGGGAGTAGCTGATACACCTGAAGGCTCTGTTGCCATTAATTGGGACCTGAAAAGGCTGGAGAATTTAGCAGAGAGGAGCTTAATCAGGTTCAACAAGGGCAAGTGCAGCATCCTGCACCTGGGGAGGAATAATTGCAAGTACCAGCACAGGCTGGAGCTCATGTTCCAGAGAGCAGCTCTGCAGAGAAGGACCTGGGAGTCCTTGTGGGTGAGAAGCAGGACATGAGCCAATAGTGCCCTTGTGGCCAGGAGGGTCAATGAGATCCTGGGGTGCATCGAGAAGAGTATGGCCTGAAGGTCAACAAGGTGCTCCTTCCTCTCTATTCAGCCCTAGTGAGCTGGAGTGTTGTGCTCAGTTTTCGTCTCCACAGTTCAAAGTAGAAAAGGAGCTACTGGAGAGGGGTCAGTGGGGGTCCACAAAGATGGTTAGGGATGTAGAGCATCTCTCTTATGCAGAGAGACTGTGGGAGCTGGACAAGATTAATCTAGAAAAGACTGAAAGGAGATTTTACCAATACATACAAATATCTCAAAGAAGAGTAACGAGAGAATGGTGCCAATATTTTTTTCAGTGCTGTCAAGTGACAAGACATGCATTAATGGTCATAAATTAAAACAGAGAAATTCCACCTCAATATGAAGAACTTCTTTACAGAGCAATGCAAGTGGCTGCCCAGGGGTCATGGAGTGTCCCTCTCTGGGGATGTTGAAAACCCACCTGAACCCATTCTTGTGTTATCTGCCTTGGCTGAGGGGTTGTACAAGATGGTTTTCAGAGGTCTCTGCCAACCCAAATGATTCTGTGATTCTCTGATTCATCCACACCCACATTAGAAATCAGTGGACCTTCTTAAAGCTTTCTATATTTGTTTAAAATTGTTAGACTATAATTATCAGGAGAATATATGCTGAAGTTTCTCAGATAAATTTTACTTTTCCTACTGTTTATATACACCATTTTATTCACCCCTTTTTATACCAGTAAGGTTCAATGTCACATGAAACATCAGCATAACAATGTTGTAATATCTGCCACAAGCCATGCTTATTTTACAACTGGGAAATGTACAAGTCATCAGGGTAATTAAGACTGAATGGAAAAAAAAAAACCAGAGTCACTTAATCTGCACTTATGTCCCTGCATATCAAATGCAATTGAAGAAGTAGAATTAGAAACCAGTGTATAATATGTATTCTTCTTAAGCTGAAAATCAGAGGGGAATTTCTACAAGTCTGAAGGACAATGGATTTGCAAACATTTTCAAATCTGGTGAATTGTATTTCCAGCACCTGACTTCAAGGACTGTACACAACTAGTCATCTCCTAAAGGTTGTTCTCTACTGATAAGGCCAAGTGTGTCAACAGATTATATAAAATTGAAAGTAATTAGAGGTCACTTCCTTCCCTCTTTCCCATGCTTTTGGAATGAAGTATCTCATTCTGGAGGGCAAAATTCTAGAAGTATTCGTGTATCACATTTGACCTTATATAAAATAGAAAAGTCTTGCATGAAAGTTATACTAAAACATATAATCTTCTGTATCTGGTGCTGATCAAAGACGCAAAATCCAGTTCAGGGAACAGTGTTGATCACATTTATCATGCTGTCTTCATGTTTCCCTTACACTTCTACAGTAATAGACCTTCTGGTTTTTTCTGATATGTGTGTGAAACCTTCCTCTGTATAATAAGAAAGGCAAGCACAGAACTTTTCCTTATGTCTCTGTCTTATAAAAAAAATTACTTATTTCATTTTGCAGCAGCACTAACTGATAATTCTGGAGCAGATGCAGGTGTCTGTAAATCTAAAGATTTGTATAGTTTTTACTTGTAAATATAATACGTAGAGTAAGTTGGAGGCATATTAACCTGCTTGATCATTTCAATGAAAAGTTAATAAGACCTTTAAACAAATTCACTGCTTACATTTTAGTCTCCATCTCTTCTTCAGTGCAAGATAGACAAAATGCCCTCCAACTATTTACAAATTAGGACATATCCCAGATTTGCTGAATTCAGAGGTTTGGCTCACTTCTAGT
Organism: Lonchura striata; assembly: GCF_050655825.1. Classification (NCBI taxonomy): domain Eukaryota; kingdom Metazoa; phylum Chordata; class Aves; order Passeriformes; family Estrildidae; genus Lonchura; species Lonchura striata. The sequence continues at coordinate 103,587,519 of NC_140704.1, forward strand.
TACTGCAGCAAGATACTGTACATTATACTAAGATGCAGTAATTCAAAAAGAGTGTAAAAATATTCTGTATTTCCCATTATACCAAAGAGTTGAGTTTCATCACATAAAAATATTGCTTGCCTGCTTCTCATAAAGCAGCTGAGTTTTTTATAATAAAGAGGTAATAACTTCATCTAAGCAGGTATCATTTTTCTCTGTAGATTGCTCTGATAGTAAGGCAGACCTAATGCACAACATTCAAAAGGGCATTTAGGAATATTGGTTACAACTTATGTTTCTTTCCTGCACTAACTTGAAGAAATGAAGTGCCATTATTACTCCAGAAAAGATCATGTTATTTCACCTTCACACCTTTTGTGTGACCTTCTGAGATAGCTTGTTTCAAGCTGTCCACCAGTCTGACCTAACCCAGCATACAGAATTCCCAGGCTGGTAGGAACATAGACCCTGTTTTTATTTTCCAGTGACATTCAAATGCTACTAAAATCCCCTTCTAAATGACAAGAGGGAATAAAGTTGCAGTGCTTTTCACAGGCTATGTTGCTACTACCTCAGACAAGGCAAAATGCTCATTTATTTATATATTATTTATAAGAAACATGCAGTATATGTCAAGAATTTATGCCCTGGATAGAAAGAATCCCTTACATGGCATTACAAAATTTATCACTACAGAGGTTTCATATCTGCCTCTGAAACATCTGTTGTTGGCTACTATAGGATACCAGTATAGATTGATGATTAGTCTAATCCCACGTGACATTTTCTCTCTTTGAATTATGCTGATGCATTTGCCTAAATGTAACTTTTTACCATTAGAGGAAATGTAGAGCATATTGGCTGTGGAACCCCAAGGTGAACATGTTTCATGCACTTTGGATTGGAAGAGGACATTCCAGTTCAAATGACCTAGCTCTTTCTTTAGGATTTTTTTCTGAAAAACTCAGGAATTACAGAACTCCTTGGCATTCAGAGGTCTTTCATGTGAATTGGTCCTTTCCAGTTCAATGCTTCACAAAATGATTGTCTTTCACGGTTCTACTCTCCATCTTTGGAAACTGGCCTTAGCAGCAGTTCATCTCTCTCAGACACTTCAGGGACATCAATCAGAAAGAAGGTCACGCCCAGACTCTCTTCTGAAAGTGTGGATCCACTGAGGTACACATTAAAGTAAAGCTGGAAGTTCTTTCAAATTACAGTGCATTAGTCTGGGCACCTAAGGAAAGTATTGCCAACATTAGGCAGTTAACTTGACTTCTGGAGTTACAGCACAGTTAGAAATCTTCAGAAACAATTTAGGTTTGATGCCACCAGAGGAACCCCTTCCTTCCCACTACCCAGTCAAGGAGACTGACAATTCTCTGCTAAGTTACTTCCAAGTTGCTCTAAGGTCATTCTATTTGAACAGTCTCCTGACTGTTCAAATGATAACTTGAGATTAAAAAAGGAGAGCGAACTGAAACATTAGAAATGCTTGACCCTGGAATAAAGTAAAACCAGATGGCTTTTGCACCACTTAGCTTCAAGATGTAGTTTCTTTTCCACTGTATGGTTGGGCTTTTTTCCTTTGACTTATTATGAGTGCTTCTTCCTAGTTCCTTTTAGTTTGCAATATTAATTCATACCAATTTGTGTACATTTCAAATATTCTAATTTTGTTTTGATATCCTTGATAATTGTTCTATCCTAATGTATATATATAGTTATAAACAGTACAACATCAATGGCTGGAAATAAACAATTAGACACCCATACTCTTAAACAATTTCTGATTTAGAAAGTGTTTCCTTTTGTTAGTGTTTCTTTTTCAGGAGGTTCATTGTTCCCTGGTTTTCAATATGCAATCAGAAAGGCATGCTTAAAAGATGTCGTGACTAAGGCTTAACCGCAGTGTTTTAATGCCAGCTTCCACTCTCATTTGTATAATTTCCTGATATCCAGTCAAAGAAAGAAAATTGTATTATGATTCTTGATTTCTGATTCTGAATGATCTCCTCCAAGTGTAATACTCAGTTTAATGTACAGCACCCATGAAAGCATAGTACATAATGAGAATGTTCTGTGTATTGTTATTCCACAAATGATTACTTCTTTGATCAGAGAATAGCAATGCCAACCTGTTTAAACCTGTTGTCAATACGAATAAACAAGCTCAAAGTTCTTGTCTGAGAGTGACAGCACAAAGCAGTCTGCAATTAAGCCGGTATGTTTAGAAGACAAAGCAGGGAATAGTGAAAGGTTAACTTCTAACCTTTGGTAATATGACACAGTGTTGTTTTGGTAAAATCATGCAACTGAATTCAAATCTGGCTTTTCATTGCACAAAAACTATATTCAGTGTAGATTTGATGCATCCCTAAAAACTGTGAGACATTCTGGCTGTTAGGAGACAATTTTCTTCAGATTTATGTTTTTAATCCAATTTAAAGCTAACTCCAGAAATGTTGGATTTTAAATTACAAGAAATAGCAGAGCTCAGCTAATCTTTCATCAGTTCTAAAGCTTTCAAGTGACTGTACAAAATTCAGTTCATGTTTTTCCAGTCCAGTAAATTTATGTAATGCATCTTGTAAAATTAAAAGCATCATCCTCATTATTTTTTTTTTTTTAATAAATCAAGATCTTGATGTGTTCTAAAAGAGAAAGAAAAGGCACCAGGGCCAGCAGCAGCAACTTTTGGATGACCTAAGATGATATATCAAGACGGTTTCTCACATCCTCTGTTTGGAACCATATTGTTCAGGCAGGCTGTTCTCACTGTGCAAAACCACTTCTAATACATCTTGGAAATAAATGGCTGGAATTAATCCTTGCTCCAGTGGTCTGAATATGTGGATGGATGAGCACCTAGGAAAGAGTTCTTTCAGAGGAGTTCACTCTGCACCTGGAAGTCCCTGTCTCTCTGCTGACAACTGTCAACTGGCCTTGTGTTTAATCCTAATCATAATTTACAACTAAGGATTTACTCCTACTGGGGAGTCATTGGGATAGTTTATGGTGCCATTATGAGGCATTTTGAACTAATCCAACTGACTAATCCAGTCTCATTACAGTTGATTTCAAGCCCATAATTTGCTAGTTCCTGATAAGGGCAAAAAGCCACTGACTTCAATCATTCTGGCTCAGTCACAGAGTCTAATGTCCCTAATCACAGAGCCTTTGGCCCTAATCTACTGCTGGTGACTCTGTCTTCCCTTTTGGCATCCACATCACCTAATACTTGTCTTTGCTGAGATTCTTTCTTCTAAATTTATGGGCTAGGGACACTTATGCTTTCCTGACCTTAAATCCCAAATGATTATACTTTATAAAAACCTATTAAGCTCTCAAATAAACAAGTCAAATACCTGCCCAATGCTATATCTTCTCAGCTTTCTCTTTGTCTCTTTAGTTTCTTCTACTTAAAGATTTATATGGCAATCATGCTTATTTTGTGCCATTCTATATTTAATTATTTGAGTTTTAAAAAGCATAATATATGCTTAGTGAAGGATGAGCAATCCTCTACAACATCTAAGCAAGAAAACTGATTTCATAATCCTTTCTGATTTAAATTTCTAGGAAATAAGAATAAAAATCATAATGAGGCACTCATAACCTGTAAACCATAAGCAAACCTTAAACACTCAATGAACTGTTTCTCACAGTAGGTGGATAATTATGCATGTAGTCTGTTTTGCATTTACTGAAGCCACTGGAAGGATCACATGGGCCTACTAACATATAGCAAATATATGTATTTATGTATTTCTATGAATCCTCTCTCATCAGAGATTTAACCACAGCCTTTAAACATTTATTCCAAGAGTTCATTCCATCGCAGTAAAATTTTGCCTTTATTCTATTTCTTTATTTCCAAACATCTGATATTTTCATATTTTGTCTGCTATATCAGAGTCTTCTGCTTATCTTATATCTGTTCTTCATATGCTCTGTGACTATCAGTTCCAATTCTTCTCTGTGATATTCTAGATGCCCAGGACACCATATTGTACTGCTATGTCTTTTCCAAATCATTTATACCTCTGGTCTGAAACCCCTCCAGATTTTAAGTTAGTTTCTGAATTGTATATCTGAGAAGAGTTTTCAGTAATGCTAAATAATAAATCTATACTGATCTTCCAAGAATCTCACTTTTAAACTCACCAGGGATAATTTTGGGTAATATCTAGGTACTGTAAACTGAGGCTAATTGGAGATAACTGCTTTTGCTTTACCATATTCTATAAATCCAGTCCTACTTAAACTATTGGATTAGTTTACACAGAATCAATATGAGAATTATATAGCTAATGGAGTCATCACATTTCTATATTTTAAAATTAAAGCACTGCATTTTTTCTCATTTTTTCTTTTTTTAAATTACCTTTCAGTCGTCTGGGATTTCCTAATTGTTTTAAGTTGTATTAGAAATCAACACTGAGATACTAGGAAGATTCTTACTCTTTTAATTTTCCACCTTTGGGACAGGGGGTTGCTCATATCTGTTGTTTTAAAACTAACCTGCTATAGGAGCTGCAGCTTCTGATTTACTGTTAGTGTGAAAAGTATTTCATCAGCAGCCTTGGAAATGACTGTGTTTATTTCATTTTTTCAAATAGAGAGCAGAAATATTTATTCAATAGAAAAGGGAAATATGTATTATTTATGATATATCATTTCAATCTAGTGAGGGAAAAGTTATTAGGATTTCTTTTCTTCTCAGTGTAGGTAAAAAACTCTCTTATATGGTAGGTTCTGAGGTTTTCCTTTTGTCTTTTTGCTTCTTTATCAGTTTTTCACCATTCTTTGTTTCCAATTTATATTCATAGTTAGTAGTCATCCTATTTTGCTATTTGTGACAGAGACATAGAATCTTAAGATAATTTCGGTGGGAAGGAACCATAAACATCATCTAGTACCAGCTCCTACCCCTGCCATGGACTGGGATACGTTCCACTAGACTAAGCTTGCTCAAAGCTCTATCTGACTTGACCTTGAACACTTTCAGGGGTGAGACATTCACAACTTCTGTGGGCAAACTGTTTCAGTGTCCCACCACCTTCACAGTAACAATTTTTTCCCTAATATCTAATCTAAATCTACTCTCTTTCAGACTGAAGCCATTTTCTCTTGTCCTGTCACTACACACCCTTGTAAAAAGTCCCTCTATAAGTCTCTTATATGTCCATTTAAGGACTACAAAAAATTTTATCATTAATCTTTGCACATACTCCCACACCCCTCAAAAGTGATCTTTCAAGTCTTGCTGGATCAACTTAGGAGAACCAACACTGACTCTTTTAGGGAGACAGGAGGCAAAAAAGGGTCAGAAACTAGAGATCTCCCCTACACTTATCCTTCTCAAGTTACATCTGCACAAAAATCTGTGCAAAAAGGGGAAAAGTTGCTTTGTACTTTTTTTTTATTTTTCTATATTAAATGACACCATGAAAGATTCAGGATCCCAAATCCATTGTTGTAGTAGTTTTACAAAAACATGCAATTTCAGTGCACAGGAGATCAAATCGGGGTGGTAGAATTAGCCTCTCAGGAAAAATTCAATTTAATCCAGCTGGAACAAAAAGGTTTTATAAGACACTCCCAAAGTTTTAGAGGGTTTTCCAGACCTGTGTATGGAGCAGTGCAAGCAGAATTTCATACTTTTCATTCATCCAACACATCTGTCACCATCAGAAATTCCAGGCCAAGCATTCAAAAGGAGTTTGAGATGCTTTTACATTTTCTCTGCCAGCTGCTACTTGTTTCATGCTACTCAAGCTCCACTGAATTTTTCCAAAATGAGTTTTTTGCCCCATTCTTTCTTCAATAAGACAGACATAAGAAAATGCTGGAACTACAGACCCCCCACACAAAACACACACAACATAGTACAGGATAGAGAAGAAAAATAACTCACATATGTTTGCTAGCCTTGGCCAAAAGACCAAGACAAGTTCTCCTGATTTTAGAGTTTTAGTATATTTCGTACACTTCCTATGCATTTAACACATGTACCTTGCTACTATTTAGTTATTCATAATTTTTAACCACAGGACAATAAATCTTGCTATTTACAGGCAAGTAATACATCCACATTAACACAAATACCCTTTTTGGTAGGGATTTTGTTTGGTTGGGGTTTTTTGTTTTAGTTAGTTAGTTTGTTGTTTTTTTATATATTTACATAAAGCATCCAGGCTTCAGTGTGTGTTATAATATACAGAAAAGCTTTTTCATTCAGAAGTTCTTTCACTCTTTGCCTCTTTCTTCTATTCAAGCTTTGACAATCTGCCTTATTGCCCACCCACTTCTCTCTCTCCTACGCTGCCAAACACTCCAAGTTTCCCTATCCCAGGATATCTGTTCCAGCACTAGCCTCTCTTCTTCATATAGGGACCCATTCTACTCTTACACCAGTGCAATGTGGATTTATCTCAGAGAGGTAACAGCTGGTAATTTTTCCAGCAGTTTCTGAAAGTACAAAACTTTAGAGGACAATATATTTCTATATTACACAGGACACTTCAGAACATATTGATTATAGAAATTGTTTCTCTTTGTACAGGGAAAGCTGCAGTTCCATTTAGTTTACAATGCATTTGTTTTCCCAGTTTTGGCTCAGAAAATACCATAGAACAGGTGTGATGACAATGTCTGTATGGCACATACCACATTACTCTGATAGAAGGCAATTCTTATCAAAAAGTGAACCAGATTTATGAACAATTTTAGGAGAATAACATAAAGGATCCTGCATAGATGATAACTCCAGTTCCAGTTGTTTACCATATGCTGTCACATCTGGAATGATGGCCTTTTCCCTGCCAATGTGCCCTGCACACATTTTGTAAAACACTGGGACTGTTACCCTCTACAAGAAAGGTCTCAACTGTAAGCAGGAGGCTTCAGCAATTTTTCATCTTTTTATATGCTACCTTTTGTTTCTCCATTTACTCTTTCAGTGCTTATAATCCCCAAGTAATGTTTGCTCCACTTGCTTGTCTGACCTGGAGGCTCAGAACTCCAGAATTACAGCTCTCATCTGCCCTTCTTTGACACAATTCTTTATGGTTTTCACCTCAACGCCCATGTAAGACTGATATTGACTATAACTGAGACATGTCAGGGCTCTGCTGCAGTCTGCACACCACGAAGAGCCAGACTGGTGGATGAAAGTTTGGCTTTTTCTTTGTGCCTTCCTTCTCAATACATCAGATTTGGGAAAATCTAGTTAAATCTATCAGTTCACATTTCTACTGATAAATAATTTAGATCAGAACTCTTCTCAGATCTGTGACGTTGTACTAATTAAAGCTTTCAGCTTACATATGGATTTGTATAAAGGGCTTAATTGTTCATGCATAAAAAAGTATAAGAGGCTGTGGTTGCTGATACACATACAAGCATTTATTGATTAGTTTCCTTATCAGAAATTTCTTTGTCCAGATGCAATTTCTGATTATACCCAACACTTTTTAATTATTTAAATGCCTTCTTTAGCAATGCTGACAGTGTTCAGAAAGCTCTGTGGTGTAAGAATTTAACCATCTGCTTCTTCAGTAACACAGTTTGATGATAATGTGTAATGCTAACAAAACAGACAGGTATTTAAGGAACTAATGATCCTGTTCTCATGTAGGACACTGTAGTTTGTAGCCATCACTGACTATCATCCTACCTTGATTATTTTTTTTCAAACATTCAGCTGTTCAAGAAATATTGAACAGAGACTAAAAACTGATTCAGAAATAGCTGCACTTTAAAACATCTCAATTCTCTTCACCTTTTAACCATACAGTTTTTCCTAAATGTACAGTCATTCTGTTGGGTATTCTAACCACATCCATCAGTCTAGTAGCTTCCATTAAAGGTAAAAATAACTCCAAGTTTGTGGTTTTCTTCCTCAGACTCCACTATCAGTAAAATTGGGTTGGCATTTCCTACTATCTGCTTCTAGAACACTTTTGAAATAATTTTAAAGGCATACAAAAAAAAAAAAAATAAACCTTTTTTATAAGCCACTGCTGAGAAGATATTTGTTTAGGAAAGTTTTTCTAGTGGTTAATACAGGATGAGTCAATTAAACAAAAATATGTTTAAATTTTCTTCTCTTAAAATAAAGAAGGAATTTTGATATAACATAATTGCTGTAAAATTTGTGGGATTCAAAAGACCACAAAATACAATAATTTTTCATGGAACAAAGATATTATGTATTTCACTGCCCCACTTCAGCTGTATTTGACATAAAGAAAAATTTATCCCTTATATAATTAGCAATAGTTGGAAATGGGGAATTTTTTAATTCAGAAAAATTTAGTTATCAGGAAATAACAAAATTAAGATTATAATTCAGGTGATAATGTTTTCACAGACTATTTTGAACAGGTTTTTTTTACCATTATTATATTCAGCTACTATTTATTTTGTATACATTTTTTTAAGAGTTAGTTCTAAATATAACAAGAAAATGTAAATATTTTTCATAGAAGTACAAATTACCTTTTCATTACAGGCTGTGATAATAACTGCAATTTTCTTTCACGTCAAACCTGCAAAATATATAAAAATATTTCCATGGACTAGGATGGCTTTCCTGCAAAGAGTGGAGAATTTAACAATGCACACCATAGAACCCAAATTTACAAAAGGATTCTAAACAGGACAAAAAATTTACTTGTATTTGTATTCCTACAGTATTCAGGGGGTTAGCATGTTTAAAGTCACTGCTTCAGTGCTTTGCTGAATTAAGCTTCAGATAGAGTAAAATGATACTTTAAGTTCAGCCTTGAACATAGAGAGGAACATAATATCACATATCCAAGTGCTTTGGGAAGAAAAAAAAAAGTAAAAGAAAAAACTGAGAAGGGAGCCATCTGCTAAGTACTTCAAAAAGTTAGTCTAACTGAGAAGTTAGGCTGTCCCTGCCCCAAAAAGCATGTAATATAAATAAGCAAGACAGAAAACTATTGAAAAAGAATTACTCACACAAGCTGAAAGAACAGACATAGTTGGCAAGCACTGTATCAGTACCATATTTTGTTTAAAGAAGTTTCATTTTCTTTTTGTCTTATGATGGATATTGCTTATCAGAGTAGCAAAGGGCAAAGGACAAAGATAAGAGAAAATAAGAGGTACAGACCACCAAGAAAGATGAAGGCAGTAAGAATGAAGGGACAGGATCTGGCTGATGTTTAGCAAAGCCTGTAATCAGCACAGGAAAGTGAGCATATAGCAGTAGAACTGTGGAAATATATTAGATGTTCCTAATTCTTCCCTTTCCAGTTCATCTGCATGACAGGTTGTTTTGGGGTTTTTTCTCTTCTTTCCCTCAAGATTGCAAGAGTAAGGAAAGAAAAAGAAATGCATAAAAGAACATATCTTGAAAAGTGCAGTTCTGCAACTGGAAGTGCTCAATTTTTTCACTTCCTAGGTTTATTCAGGATACAAATGTCCAGCATGTACACCTGAGGATGAGAAAAAGAAGGGGAAAGGGAAAGGGAAAGGGAAAGGGAAAGGGAAAGGGAAAGGGAAAGGGAAAGGGAAAGGGAAAGGGAAAGGGAAAGGGGATACTTTATTGGAAGTTTCTAATTTAAACCCAGGTACATCAACTTTTATTTTAAGAGTATTTATCATGAGGGCAAATATTCTCCAGTGAAACAATATAAAAAAGTGCCAAAGTTTTTATTGTCTTACTTCCACTCTTTCTAAAGTAGACAGTGTTAAATACATATATGAAGGGGAGAGTCTAAAAAGGGCAGATACCTACTTATTCCCCCATGCTTGTGTAAAGTAAACAGAAGGAATTTATTCAAACATAACTGGATCCAAATATTGTGTAAACTTAAGTTCTGGATCCAACCCCTATTCTTCAGGGACAGCAATAGGTTTTCTAAGAAAAATGTAGTTGCACAGAGTTTTTTCACTTGAGTGCTGACTCAGTGATAACTTATGGGACTCAGTTAATTTCAGATAGAAATGTGGAATGCTCTTGGTATAATATTGTTCATTTACAAAAGTTGTAGATGAAGTTTGGTTTTCTTGATTACAGCAGAAATCAAGCAGTTTCATATACAGCTCTACAATAAATTAAATATTTGAGAAATTGTTTCTCTCTTCGTTAAAAACAACTTTCATAACTCTGTCTTCTGCCATTCCCACAGTAATTCACATGCTCCAATAAAATATGCTTTTAAAGATTTGATTTTATCTGAGTTATGCCTGCACAGGCCCAGCCATTTGTTTTAATACATCCAGTGGCAATCATTTACCACCTACTGATATTATATTAGATAAGGGTACTTAAACAGTTCTGCCTTCAGTCCCAAAAGGTTGAATGAGTGGGATGCATTCTCACATTAACAAGGTCTGTGATCCCTTCAGGACCAATGATTCCTTTCTGTAGCAGTGTGATATTCTGTTGTGATAGACACTACAGTATAAAAGAATGCCCAAAACCTGATAGATCGTCACCATTTAAAATCTAGCACAGGAACACAGCCCTTCTTCTCTCTAGTAATCTGTAATCACACTTCTTCCATATCCTTTACTCTAAATCAGCTTCTATTCATCAGACTTTTAACATGTTCTGTTAGATGAACTATGTTCAAGCTCTCTGTATCTTTTCTTTAATCTTTTCTTTCATCTTGCTCTATAAAAGGAGAAAAACAACAAAATATGCTGTTGCTCTGAAAATAAGCACAGGTGGATCTGAAGAGGACTGTTTGCTTCTCACCTGCCAACACAGAATTCCTAATTGGATGCCTTGCTGTGACAAAAGACCATTTGGGAACAAACAATAACACTGCACTTCAGTTTTCCCATGAAGGTAAATTTTGTAATGATGTCCTAGAAATAAGGTACTCTCAGAGTTTCTATTTATATCCCCATTTGAAGAGAAAAGTATTTCAAATTATGTGGTGCCTAGGGACCTGGCTGAGAGGTGGACTTGGCAGTGTTTGGTTAATGGTTGGATTTGATGATCTTAAGGGTCTTTTCCAAGCTAAATGGTTCTATGATTCTATGAGTTAAGAAGAAAAGTTAAAACCATAAAAGCAGTACTGCACTGAAATATTTTCCTATATATCCTTGGATCTTTTCCCAGTTCAATGACAACAAAAGATAAAAATTAACATAGCTGAGAAATGGGGTTACTACTAAATACTGTTTATTTTCATGAATATTGGGACAAAGCAGAAATTAAAAGTGTTGCAGAGAATACAGTATATCAGTAAAATATGAAACAAGGTATTACATGAATTACAATATAGCTGAAAGAGATAAGGTATTTTGAATTTTTAAGCAATTACTTAGCAAAGCAATAAAGGCAGCTAATAGATACTGTGAGAAAGTACTAATAGGAAGTAAATGGGGCAATGGCATACATTGCCCCTTCCTACCTCTTTTTCAAGTGTTTCAACATAAACTCATTCTAGTTAAAATAGAAGTCTGCAGCTGCGATCCGCTTTACAAGCACAATGCTAAATTAAGAATGATTTCAGAAATAGAAAGAGCAAGTAATGTCCAAATGTGTTGTCCCAGAAATTGTCAGTCATATTCACTTCATTCTCATGTTATGATGCCTTATTTTCAGGCATTCTTTTTTTCTCTTCCCAGTCATTTGGTCTAAATTTGCTTCATTTTTTCAAAGATCTCCTAAGTGGCAATGTTTTCCTAAACTAGGAACTAGCTTTTCAAACTCAGTGTAAGGCTTTCTTCTGTATGCATTCCTAAAAATAGAGGTGTGAGGTGTTTGGTTCATACAAGCACCACTAAAAGCTCTGCTTTGTGACTCAAAAATATGATGCAGGGCAAAGCTCAATCCAGAATTCCTGTTCTCCTTTCTGTCTTAGTGATATTACCAGGAACAACTTGAGCCAACTTTGTAGACCCTCATATTTAAGAAGTGTATATATCTGGAGCACTTCTCATAGTCCATGACTTCTCTTTTAGGAAACAGATCCCAAGCCTTGGGTTCTCAACAATACTAGTTTCTCAAATGATAACAGGTCCTGGATGTTTCACATAAAACCAGCTAAACTGGAAAAGGCTAATGGCTCTGCGTTTGAGCAGCAGGTCTTCATCTTCCTGATGACATCCTGCTGTCTGTGTTTGGACACCAGAGGCTTAGCCTGGAGAGCTTCAGAGCTGCCAGCACAGTTGGACTGTGTGTGGGTGTTGCAATAGTCGAGGCTTGAGAGGCTCTTCTCATTCACACACCAACCAAGTGTTGTTCATCTGGAGTGACAGCCAGGCATTGATCCCTGCTGTCTCTGTTTCTGCCAGATAAAATATCACTTTTAAACAAGTCTGTTCAGTGGGGAGCAAAGCATTCTCCTCTATGTCTTGAAATACATGTCCTGGACTGGGCAGGGAAACTTTAGAAATCTTAGTTTAGAAATTTCAGTTTAGAAATATTTTCTTCAGTCATAGCCTAAGAGACACAGCACTGGGCAAACTATAACTGGGCAACCTCTAGAGAATAAAATTAAAAGGATAGATAGGACAGATCATGGTGGGGCTATTGGAAATTACATAAAAGTAATTGGAAATACTGAGATCAGTATTTTATCAGTCTATACTGATTATGCTTTTAGTGAAAGTATTGCAGGTTTGATGAATGTCTTGAGCAAATGTTCTTAACATTTTGTGAAATATTCTGTTCCTTTCACTGTTCTTTCCAGCAAAAGTTTTGAAACTTCAAAGGGAATGCAAGTTATTCCACAGTTTGGGGAGGAGAAATAGAACAGAAATTCACAGTTTCAGTGTTGGCAGGTGGCATATCAGGAGTTGCACTGTGCAAGCAGAGGAGGGTTAGAATCCTGTTTTAAAGTAATTCTGTCCATGCACCTTCATCCACAGCAACTGCAGCTCTTTGTGTGAATACTTGAGTCTGTGGACATGGCTTTCGGTACTTTTCCAGGTGCAATATCCCAGGAAATGCTCAGAAGAGAAAATATTATGCTTCAGAGAACTCTAAGGCGCTTCTATGGCTCATCAGGAGGAAATTTCTTCCCTCCTCTTATTAATACTGCAACATGGGGTAAATCAAGAGTTGCTCTGGCTCCCACCTGCCCCAGTGACCCCACACCATGTGGGCCTGTTCAGAGCCTCCTATGACCTTCTGCCTGGAAAAGCAAGCCTTGTGTGTGGTGTCAGAGGGCACCAAAGAATCTTTATCTCATAACTCCTGTAACCAGTTTCCCAGAGCCAGGATGCTGACTAGATTAAAGTGAGCAGAAAGAGAGTATTCTTCAAAATGTGTTCCGTGCCTTATTCCAGATAGATATAAATTATTATAATTACATGGCTCTCTAGCTGAACATGAAGCTAAAGCAATAGTAATGAATAAAGATCCCTAGATTATACTCTTTAGCCTTTGTCCATAATAAAGCTCTGGCTAACAGGTCCATTTGAAGCAGGTCTCTGGGGACACTGAAACAAATGCTTTCATTACACCATAGAAGCCTCAGCAAAGAGCAGGGAAATAAAGTAAATCTACTGTGGATGCTAGTGCCATTAGAACATTACCCAAGGAAATTAGACACATTAATGAGGAAAAGCACGAGACCAGGACAAACCCCCCACAAAATTAACAGTACACATTTTAACCACTGTGACAAAAGTTTATTTTCTCTTATTTCCTGAGTTCAGAAGAATTGTCATCAGCCACAAGCACCTGGAGTTTAGATTACTATGTGCTAAATTATGTTTATGTACTTGTAAAACGGTGCTACATTGCTACCAGTCTTAAAAAGCATCTTTTCTAAGAGTTACTTACTATGTGTGAAACAAACCTTTCACAATAAAATCTGTATACCTGAGAAATACCTCTTTTTTAAAAAGAGCTCTTTCTGAGGGACATAATTAGAGGAGGGCAAAGCATAGAGATGCTTTACCTAATTCCATATAATCTTGCAAAATTTGTTTTAAAAATGTTAATATCCATCCATAGTTTTGTATAGGTTCCTAAGCTACAATTCCTCCACGCCAGAGAAACAGATGAGAGGAAGCTGGCAGCAACTTGAAATGGCAGTCTTACCCATTCCCCTCTACTGATGCAGGATGTACTCACAGTATAGATAGATTATCCCTGGCATGATTTGCTCATCTTCCTTTTCCTTATGAGAGGTTAAATGGCAAGGCTTTTTGCTAAAATGTATTAAAAAAAATAATAGTCTCCATAGCAAAAAATATAAAATCAAATCCCATTCACTGTACCTTGAAGTGGTAATTTTGAATCTGAATGCTGTATCAATTACAACAAATACATATTAAATTTGTTAAGAAATTAAACATATAAATATGCATAATAATATATTACATTAGCATTTAAAATATTAGAGTTTCTCCCTTCTCCATGTCATACTGCCTGTGTCCATAGCATTTCAAAAAAATGCAACAACTTTCCAAAGTATATTGAAGACACATATTTACAAAGCCCATCTTAGGGTGCTGTCAGATTTCATGACTTCACCAAAACATTGCTCATCTAAAATAAAGTTGGTTTATTTTCTAATAGTAGGCATTTATAGACATTGTATTGTTCTGAAAATTACTTTAGATACAGCATAAAAATAATTCCACTTTTATCAACCTCTATCTAGCACTAGTATAATAGCATTGTTTTCATGTTATAGTGAAGGTTGTATTAGTCCTACACCATAAACTCCTATTTCTCTGGATTATATAACCATGATTTATGGTTCAAACTAAAATTTTCTACTAAAAGTCAAAGTTATACAGTTCACAAAAGTCTGACAATATCCACAGTACTTACTACTTTTATTCTGGATGCAAAAATAAAGTCTGTTTAGGCACAAATTTGTGTGTGTATATAATGCCTGTAAATACATAATATAGGCACATATATACTAAAGTTTAAAGTCCATTTTTAGGCACACAGAAACACAGCCTTCCCATGTATGAATACACATATGCATATATATGTATATATATGCAATTCAAAAAATTCCAAAATATTGTATTCACTTTCTTCTCTTTGCTTGTATTATTTTGCACTCTCAATAATGCCAAAGCAGTATTCTTAGCAGAGGAGTAATCTCTAGCCACAGTCAGCTCTGAGACTTTTGCCAGCTCTGCTTCTGTGACAGAGCAGGGAGAGGAGCCAAACAGGGAGAAGAGGCCGAGTGTGATAAAAGCTATTAATGGAAATTATCATCTCAAAAATTGCCCTCAGAAAAACTTACATTGTGCTAAAGATTCAGAGATACGAGCCTGGCTGCTGTCACTGCCCCCATTTTGCAGCACACAGACATGAAGATGAGTAAACCATCACTATGACCATAAGTTTTCAGCTGCATTCAGATATCCTCCCTAACAAAATGCTTCAGTATTAGTGTTTCTAGGAGGTGAACCATTTTTCCTCAATCTCTTATTTAGTATTTTTTTCCTAGTGAACAAGATGTGGAAATGTGTTCACCTGACAGAATTAAATTCTCTGAAGTTGCAGCATGTAAAATGCTGTATTCATTCCTCTGCCTTCCTTAACATGATGCAAAAACAAGTAGTTAATTTGCTTAGGGCTTACAGAATCACACATTATTTTTTTTTTAATTAATCAACATTTCTTTCATGTTTTTCAACAAAATTATTTATTGCATGTTTTTGTGTATTATATATAGTCTGACTTATGGGAGTGGTTAGGTGTTTTTTTCTGATTATGCATTTATTGCAGTAGTCCATACTTGGATCTATTTAGACCAAGTTATCTTCATTACAAAGTGAATATGGTTTTGTTTATCAAAAATTAGAATTGTATCATCCTTCAGACTTTTACCCCAAAGGGTGTCCTTTAATTGGAACTGTTGAAGAATATGGTCTTATTTTTTAAAGCTTCTAGAACAGGGAGACCATATGGACAATCTTCACACTTACATTACTTGTAACATTCTTTTATCTTGTTCACTTCCATATCCTTGACACCCTTTCAATGCACAGCTTCTTAGTATTCCCTTTAAGAGATGAAGAATAATTATCCAAGAAGTTTAAAAGTGAATTTGAATTGTACAGAATTGTACAGAATTTTGAATTGTACAGAACATTTTGGTCTTGCTTACACTTGCAGCTAAAGTAGTCATCACCGTTTTCATTCAGCTGTTCCTGGCCCACAACAGCAGTAATTGGTTGTTTTACCAGTAAAAGCACAAATTCAGGAAACCACAAATCCCTCACAGGAACGGTCTTCACACCTATTAATATTGTACTATAATATAAAGTTATTAACCCTATTTTTCCCTAAGTGGGAAATGCAATTTATTTGATTGTATTTGTACAGTAAATATCGTGAACACCTGTAATGTCGTTTGTTCCTTCAAAACCAAGCACTAGTGGAGGAAAACTCAGCTGACAAAAAATGTGACAGAACTAGTGACTTTGTGCAGTTACACCAGCTGCTCCAAACTTTCTTATAATCAAAGACAGATGAAACTGTTCTGTTCTTTTTCTTACACCAAAGCTAAACTTGAAAGAGTGTTTTGAATTTTTTCAATTTGAATCCAAAAGTTTTCACTTGCAATTAAGCTGAAAAGAGAATTGTATTGAAAAAAGCATTGCTTCTCTCAGAGATGTTATATTCTTTGGGCGTTAAATATCTTATTGCAAGTGAGTCCTTCCAAAACAGAGTTTCTTATACTGTTTATGTCAGATTTATCTTCCTTTTGATTCATAACCCCTCTATTAACCTTTTCTCTGGGGCTCTAGGTCTCCATGTAGGACAAATATAACCATTAATAATTGTATTAATCTTTGCTCACTGGTTAACAGACTTGGCCAAAACAAACTTCATCTTACATTTTTATATTTTTAGACTGCAAAGATTATTATTGCTACTTATTCATGTTCCTAATTAAGAAATTTGAAATTAAGGGCAATATTCTTTTTTTTATATATAATTAAAACAGTATTTCACAGAATGGTGCCTGAATTTCCTTATCTCACTCTGTGCCAATTAACTTGGCCCAATTTGCTTGCTGAAGTGGCTAGGCCAATTTAATTAGCCTGACTTCACTGTCTGATTCTGTATCTGAGTATTACAGAGTTAGTATTTAGCTCCATGGAGTGACCATAATGAATCTGTATGTATTTGGGGAGTAATTGCTTTAGTAATGAGAAAGGAGAAAACAGTCCATATCAGTATGTCACTTTCTAAGCAGGCTTTCCTCTGTGAGGTCAGTTTAATAAAAGAGCCCTCAGTCACTGTGCATCTTTAGGTCCCACTAGTGTTTCTGGGATTTATGTGAGAAAAAAAGTGACACAGCCACAGGTGTTGTACCTCATAAAACCAAATCAAGGTTTTAAGACTAATGTATAAAGCATTAATAAAACTGCTTAAAAGCTCAGGTAAATATATTCAGTAGGTTTTATTTTTTTTTTAGCTTTACAAACTATTCCAAGAGCAGAGGAAAAGCATTCCCAAAACCTCTTGAATTAGGAGGTGAGGCATAGTACCTATTTAGTTTGCTTCATCTTCCAAGTACTTTATAAATACTTAATTCTGCAGAATATTCTTCTGATATGTAATACTGTTATTACTGTTTTTATTATCTATATCCTATTGATATATTTACTTAATTTCTCCAAAATGCAAAATTAAAGAAGATATTTGGTGAATTTGTACAAGAGAGTTGTGCCATAACTTATACTGGTACAGGTTAGATCTGTAATCTGGAGATAAAAGAGATGTTATTTCAAAATTTTCCTTACCAGGTGGGGTATGCTAACACTTTCAGGAATTCATCGCCATATCACCTGAGGGTGTAACCAAGAGAAAGGCAAGGAAGTAAAAGTAACATATTTCTGAAATCAGAAATAGAGGGAGACAATTATTTTCTCAGCATAAAGGTTAACGTCTTGCCCAGTCATATTATATTCAATTTAAGGCAAATGACACAGGAGTGTAGCATTTCAAGCATCTTCCTCTACTATGTGGACAAAGAAAACTAAGACAAAAATCTAGTTTGAAAGGACATATTGATATCATAGGAAAATTTGATAGCAGAAGTGAATATAGAGTTCAAATTCTCCAAGTGAATCATAGAATCATAGAATCAATCACAGAGTCACAGAAAGGCTGGGGTTGGAAGGGACCTTAAAGACCATCTGGTTCCAATCTCCCTGCCATGGACAGGGACACCTTTCCATAGATTTCTCAGATCCCCATCCAACCTGTTCTTAAACACTTGTAGGAATGAAGCATTTACAGCATCCCTGTGCAGCCTATTCCAGTGTCTCACCTCCCTCACAGTAAATAATTTCTAATAATATCTAATCTAAACCTACTCTTTCTCAATTTGAAGTAATTCCCCCCTTTTTTTATCACTACATGCTCTAGTAAACTCTCATCTACCCTGCTCAGTCACCAGAAATCACTGAACTCTAATCTCCAGGGTGCACGTTAGATCTGTACACACTTGGATTTGGCAAACCTTTACTTAAGCTAACGACTTACTTATGCTACAAATGGACCTACAATATTATTATTTGCCTCCTTTGCAGGGAGATCCTGCTCACTGTGGAGCAGTGGTGGTGATACTAAGCAGTTATGCACACTTGTGCAGGCAAAGCCTATATTTAATGTACATAAGAATTGTTTTCTGAGATATATATAAACTCAAAGAAAAAAAGGAAGATATTAAGGCAGTGAGGATCATAGAATGAAATTTATATTAGTGGAAATGAGAGGGATAGCCCAAGATTAGAGAGAGGCAAGGTTGCGCAGTCCCATCCTGATCACATCACAGAGCTGCTTGATAGCAATATTGCCCAGAAGTGCACCATTCAATTCCATTTGCATTGCCACTCCTACAGGTGGGAGCAGTAGGACATCTCAAATGTCATAGGTGTTTTCAGGATTTAGTAGAGCCTGAACACAAGTAAGGTTAGTCAGTGGATACCAGCAGTGCAGTAAAAGCATTATCTTTCCTTTGGAGTATGTCCTTTGGAGTGAATTTCTTTTAGGCATGAAGGACTGCCACTTACATAAACCTCTCTTTATTTGCAGTGTGAATTAAAGCTGAGGTGTGGCACTTAAACTTCTGTTCAGCCTTTTGACAGGCAAGCTAACCTGATATGGGATTTTTTAATCTTTTGGTCAAATTCATCTTCAAAAAATCTATTTCCCACTCTGCATTACATGACCACACAGGCAGCAGTGAAGAAGCCACAGAGAAGTGAACCAAGGTCCCTTCAAGACGCAGTTCAGGAACAGCACCAAAATTCCAAAGCAAGATTCAAGATGCCTGCCGTTATGAAGGAGAAAACAGAAGTGATGTAAAATTAGTGTGGGCTGAAATCCAAAACTGACCTGAACATGGCCTTGAAAATTGTAAGATGCAGACTGTGAAATGGAATTTTAAAAGTATAATAATTATCTTCTGCATTATTCTATATTTGTAGCTCTTTTAAGAATGACTGAATACAAAACCTTGGCACATGCACATTATATAACTGGGGTAAAACACCATTTTTCTCAAGGCAAGTAGAACTCTTCCAGGGTACTATTGTTCAAAAATGGCCAAAAGTTTGCCCTTGATAAGAGAACAGCAGTGTACATTTATATATGAAAAACCATGGCTGAGTGGCAATCTAGACACTCACACCTGGGTAATATGCGAGTAATGGAACCAAAAAGTTCTAATAGTCCATTTCTTTATATTTCGATTAACATGGATTTGAGTTATTTGTCAAATGAGATCAGGAAAACTTGCTTTTTCCTGGCAGCTTTACAACATCCTATTATTGAATCTGAGGAGATAGAGATGACAGAAGTGTTTACAAAACTAAACCACTTAAATTTATTAATTACTACATTTATTCATTAAAAAATTTGCAATATTAAACATTGTTAAGATGGAAAAAAAAACACTAAACAACACATACCATCATCTTAGCTGGTAAAACACATTGGGAATCCAGAAGAAGCCCTGAGGTTTCATTTTGTAAAACCACAGCAATCACTTACTGCTGGTGTTTTGCATCTTATTTCTGCCAGACTAGTCTATTTGTATGGACTGTGTAGTTTGATATACATGATTAAATAATTAAGTGACAGAGAGGCTAAAATACTTGTCATCAGTAATTGCTGATTATTTTCCAAAATTTTTCAATTTTATTATTTAGTCAAACATCTGGTTATGGCTTTACAATTCTAATGTTAAATATTCTATAAAAACAGCATGTTTTTTTACTTCTGCCCTATGTCATATGGTTATTTTATCAAATTATTTCTGCTCATAGCTCTAGAACTTATTGAATTGTGTTGACTTTGATTTGATTAGTTTATAAATATATTACAAAAAGCAAACATTGTTATTTTCCTTAGTACTGCTCTCTTTCTCTATTTGCCAAGTGTTGCATGTAAATCAGGCCTTCTTTTGCCTTTTGGTAACAACATGAAAAGGAAAATGCTCAACTGAATTAACATGCATTAAGAGTCATAAATAGCTCACTGGCTGGGGAGAGTTGTGGTTTGGTCTGGGTCATGTGGTCATTCTACACAGGTGGCTAGAAAATGATCCTGATTATTTCTGCACACAATTGCAAATTCTTGTTCACTGAAAACAGAGGTATACTTTTATAAGCATGTATTTAAAGATGGGCCAGCACATCTATGGTTGAATAAATATTTGCATTGGGAAGCTACAAAGCAGCAGCTCAGGCAAAATGGGAAGAAATTTTAGGAGTAGAAAGAAGCAAAACAGTTCTTGTATTTATGAGAAAAACAATCACTGCACTGTTTTTCAAGCCCAAATATTAGCAAAATTATTTTACAAAGAACACACTGTAACTCAGGCTAACAGCAATCATGAACAATCTCCTCAGTCATGCAAAACTAAAAAATAATATTTTCCTATGCTAATTTTCTTAATATGAAACTGCCTGGAGATAATTTTTTATTTCAGTCTGGAAGAGGAGTAAAGAATTCCCTGTATGCCACACACAACTGCCTTCAGAGTAAATTAATCTTACAAAATCTTTCATGGTTAGTTCAGCAAAATCCAGTTTCTCACTAGAGTCACTGCATTCTCATCTCTTCACCATTTCAAGAAACCTTTTACAGACAGGATTTTAATGGGGTTGATCCAAAACACAGTTGCTTCTTGCCTTTGGCTATCTTGCCCTACATTTTACTTTAGGTGCTGTCTAGTGCTTTGGACCATTACTGTAGAAACCAGTTGTATTTTCAGCAGATTTTTCACTTAACAATCGCAAGGCTGATGGTCCAAACTTAAAACTAGCAGATGAATGAAACTGAAAATTTATCTCACACCAAGAGCTAGAGTTACTTAAGGTGAAATATTTCATTAACCTTTCCCAAGTCAGGAACAGTAGCAGAATGACTGTGAGCATATTAAACTGGATTTTGCTTAAAATTCTAACATACCTATTCCATAACCTTTTGGCAATTTCCCTAGGAGAAGGTCTGAGTAAACTTGCAAAGATTTACTCTTCACCAATCTTCTACCACATTAGCTATCTCTGCCTTAGAAAATATCCCTTTTTAAAAGACAAACACTTAAGAAAATTTATTGGGAATTCACATTGAGTCTGACTCAGTAAAGTTGATTTAGGCATTTCTTAAATTTCTTTGCTTCATCTGGGAAGTCAGCAGGGGCAGAGGATTTCATATTTAGATTATATTAAAGCATGTGGTATTCAAAGACATTTTTAATCTAGTTTATCCCAAAGTACCAAATCAGTACCCTGAAAGTTTTTCAGCAGAATCAGGATGTTGATGGTATTGGTGGTATTTCAACAGATGGGCCAGTGTTCAAAGAAGATTAAAATGCTGTTTCGAGAAAGAGAAGCAAAATATCTGTCACTTTATTCACAGCCGTTCTTTTTTTTTTTTTATCTTTCCTGAGATTAGGCTGTTGAGAAAGCAATGGAGATTTTCTGACTTCTCCCCTATCTGTTGGTCTTCAAGTCAGAGTTCAGAATAAAGAATAGTAGATCATTGCAAATGACTGGTTTATTTGACTGCTGTGTGTGTTTATGTTATGCAGGAATTTCACCTTGCAGAGTGTGATTTTCCTTGGAAGGCTCCTCTACCTCATCTCTCCCAATATTCCAAGCTAGGACTATAATCATGAAAGATTCTAAGTTATATGATGATTTTAAATGACTCAACATTTGGTGCTTGTGACACATCTCTTATCTACAAGAGAGCAGTACCTGAGTCTCTCCATGAAATTCAAACACAAAGCTCCTATTTGCTTCACTGCAAAAGCAAAGCCTCTGATCTTCTATAATAATTAATTTTAAATTCAGTGTTAGCTGAAAATTGGGAGCTATGAAGACATGTCAAAGAAAAGAAACCCAGGAAATCAACACAGACTAATATGATAATATCAGTGTAATATAGCTGAACTCACCCCCAATTATCTTGGCGGATGCAACCTGGAAGTACAGCAGTCTCCCTTTAGACAGCAGGACTGATTGACAACTCTTTTTTTTTAACCAGAGAGTCAGAGGGATCCCCTGTGCATAGGTTCTGCAATATGTGATCCTCATATACAGTTTCCAGCTCTCAGTATAGTTCCATGTGTCCCTGTCACTGAGTCGCAATAACAGTTATCAACTGAAAAGTACCTCAGATTTAATTATTACTTTCCACTTATGCTTCCATGGAACAAAAGATAAAACGTATGCTGAATTGAGAAATATTTGGAATGTATGTCTTATAAACTGAGTCTTTTCCTTAGACACCAATTTAATTACTGATTTTAATATCATTAACACAGGTCGTGAGTTGGCAAAAACTCTTCCAGGTATGAGTTCTTTCCTGGCATGAACTCTTTAATAGAAGGGCTAAATTTATATACTGTAGTAGTGATCAGGAGAAAGCAATAACAAATCATTGACACATAAATGGTGGGGGCTTTGTAAATTTAGCTTAAATCACTTCATTACACCTACAGAACATATACCATACACCTACAGAACATATACCACTGAGCTAATAATGCATAGCACTAATTTTCAAATTTTAATGAAGATTTGAAGCTATCATTTCTATCTGTAGTGTTCTTGTAAAAGTTATGTAAAAGCATAGTATTCACAGTTTATATTCTAAAGAAAAGCTGTCTGGATGCTGAAAACTTGTCGATCATTTTTCAGATGTATCCAATAGATTTCTTGCTGCAAGGTTCTTTCCTAGCTATGAACAAAAATAGAACAAACAAAAAGTGTGAATGTTTTAATAAAGGGATATTTTCTCACTTTCCAGAAAGTTATTAATTCCTTATAAACCTCAGGTTGTGTCTATTTCAAATACAGTCCAGGGTTGTTTTAACCAAAATTTAGTGAGATTTCCATGCCAGACAAAAATTCTCAGTGTCATTTCAAACCTGCTTAATTCCACATTAACTGTCTGCTTCTGTATTTTTTCTCTAAACAAAGTTCTTAGTAACATCAAAATGTGTGCAAATGGGCAAATAAGCAGGAAATGTGGTAATTATTTGATGGGTGCTACAATAATCTATTTTAAAGTAATTTTAGTGTTTGGTGAGCAATTAATTTAATTACAAGGAAACAATTTACAGATCTATTGGAGATTCTACCATTTTGTACATTAAGGCTGTTCCTTATTCATTGCAATGTTTTGTTTATTGTTGCAACACTAAAAGATAAATCAGAGAATGTTGTACAGTTTTTTAGGTTATTTTGACAATTCAACATTTGTATTGACTTTTCTTTGTCTGGAAATTTGACATGCATCTAGCAAGCTGTAGTCCTGCAAAATGTCATTTCTACATGAATGACCTTCCTGGAAATAACTAAATGCATTGAAGTTAACACAGAAAGAGTTTTGTTAACAATTATTTAATTGTTTTTAAATATTATACAATTGGAAACAAATTAATGCTGCTCACATCAGACCTCAATGAATTTTCTTACAATACATCTGGAATTGAACTGAATTATCATCAGAGCAGTTTGCAGAAAAATTCTTATCCTCCCTCTCTTCAGGAATGCTATTCCTCCTTTCTATCTCTGAATCCTTTCAAGGCCAGAATTGAAATATTGCACCCATATCCACATGGTCAGCTCAATTGCTACAGCAAGTGTTGTTTAGTGAAGCAGGTCCCCAGAAGATCCCAGAGAAGATTGTCTTTCAAAAGAGCATAATTTCCTAATGACATTTGTTATTTTTAGAATCTCTTTAAAATTAAGTACATGCAAATTTTATATTTTTAAGTTGCAACATAATGTTCACAACATCAGGATATTCTGACAGTTATTGGAATGAAATTAAATATATACATATTTAATTTTGCTGAGGATTGAAATTTCACATTTGAGTCAGAAAAAAATGGAGTGTTTTGTGTGAAACTGCATTTTCTGTAGAAGTATTTGGGTTGAGAATTGAAAACATGACTTGTCAAGTTGTATACAGTTAACCAGTGTTGAGTCACTGAGCTGGAAAAAATGTTCTGTGGTGTTTGTACTTGACTTTTTCTTCATGATTGCATCAATGAACAATAGTTTTAGTGATGTGGATTTTATAGCATGCAAAGACCTCCAGTCAGGGGGAGAATAAACCAAGTGCAAGGCACTGAACGCTATCACAAGAACAACTACATTAGGGAAGGGTGAAGTTCCATTTCATCATCTGTGCTATAGGGATTACCATCCTTCTTCAGCAATTATCCCTTCAAGAGAGTGACCATGTGGTGCTGAACTGTAACCTGACTTCTGTATTTAGAACTGAGTCTATTAAATGCCATGAAAAGCTCATATCCAAGGAGAAATGAACTGGAAATAACCTGAAGCAACAAAGAGCTTCTTAACAGTATTCTGCTGAGAAGGTCACCAATTTCAGCACTTAGAGGCTTTTTCTCTGTAATGCTGATCAGGACAGCACAACTGCTTTGACCGGGGTGGAGAGCAGAGACAAAAAAAAAAAAAAAATTACTCTCTCAATTTCTCTCCAGCTAAAAAAGTCCAAGAAAGCAAAAAAAAAGGTTTGGGTGTTTTGTTTCCATTTTTGCTTTTTAGGGTTATTTTAATTATTACAAAATGTCTTGAAACTATTTTTGCAGTAGGAAAAAAAGCATTGCTTTATCTTGGAATATTTTCTGGTTTATCCCATACCTATTTTCCCATGTTAATTAGTATACAAGCAACACAACATGCTAGGAAATAGTTATATTTCGAAAATGCTCTGCACTTGAAGAATTGTAAATTATAGTACCTTGGAGCTTCATTACCCTTTTCTTAGGACTATTTTTTGGGAAATAAATTCACACCACTAAAGACATAGCTCTCTTGTTTAGAAGAGCAATAGAAAGTGCAATTTTCAGCCATATTTTAATAAATCTCTAGCTGTGATAGTTTTTTTAATGGAAATCTTGTGAAGTATTATTATTTTAAGTTTTGTGATAGTGGTTACTGAAATTAAGATCTGTTCAATGAAAAGCACATGTTGGACACTGTGATTATGCTAAAAAAGCAAATAAATGAGCTGCATGTTTTTAATAACTCTTTTCCTAACCTTTTAATTGTTCATCAGATTTTAAGTATCTGAAGAAGGCATGGCTACTACTGGCTACAATGCCTAGGAGCATAGTATAGATTGTAGTGGATAGTCCTGAGATAAATTGCACTTAAGGATCTTAAAAGAATTAATGGATCAAAACTGTAATTCAACCATAGTCCAAACATATGCCTATGCTTGTGCCTATTCATATATGTGACAAAAAACTTCATTGGAGTTGAAAATGTATTTTCTGCAGGTACTTGGGATTCACAGAAACTTTCCAGCCTCCATGAATGTTCTCTGATAAAAAATATTTCTAGAAAACATTTAAAAAGTGAATATACATACATAAAGAAAGAAAGCAAAATAATACATAAAAGTAATACATAAAAATCAGCAACAGGCTACAGCCTGTTCATCAGCCCTGGATGAGTTGCTGGAACTGTTTGATAGCCACCACGAAAGTTCTGAGAGAATCACAGCACACCAGAAATGAGCTATTTAAAAAATATGCATTCAGCATTCATTCATGTTTTTAACTGTCTAAAGCCACTTTATGTTGCCCATATCTCTGTCTTATATCCATAACTGCCTGACTCAAGACAAACACTAACACTGATGGGGTCTTATGAATAAATATTTGTACCTATGTTAAACAGATTATATTTTAGGAAAATATAAATTCTGAGACATCATAGCATTTTTGAGGAAACAAAACTCCCATCAAAAACTGAACCCAACCAAACTAAACCGACAAACAAACAAAAAAAAATGCCCCAAAACCTCCCAAACTTACAAAACCAAACTTAATTACAAAAACCCATAGATCTTTCATGAACAGCCTACTTAGACTGATTCACATGGTGATGAATTTATGTATTTAAAATAATAAGGCCAACACTGAATAATGACATCAACTTTTATATGAGTCAGAAATCAGTGCAGTGCTGCCATGCCCCATTGTTCTTTTAGTATACTGTGACTTTATCTCAACACACTATAAATTAAACAGACTGACACTTCCAGGACACATTAATGAAGGGGAGCACAGCAGCCTAAAATCACTTTTTTTTCTTCTTCTGCTGCTGCTATGTTTTAAGCATGTGACAACGCAGCCATGGAAAGGAGTGAAATTAGAAAAGGGATGGGATTAGTGGAGGTCTGATCAAAGGCAGTGGCAGCTTGGCAAGGATGTATTTCAAATGTTTCCCATGCAGTCCGTTCCCATAATTTACAGTAATCTAAGTATCAAAATGAAGTTTTATCAGGCTGATATAGTTCTAGAGAAGACAAAGGACAGAGGGTTGAAGGGAAAACAAAAGCCAGGGAAAAAACCTGAAAAGACTTCAAACCCAACCCAACCAAAAGACGCTAAACAAATAACAAATCGTGTTACTCTGAAAAGTGAGAATGAAACTTGATTTCCTACAGTCTGGATCCTTTTCCTGAACATCCTTTTCCCCGTAATAACCCCTACTGTGTCCTGACTCAGAAAGAGACACAATGCTGTTACTGTGCTGTTACTAGACAAGACTGGGTGAGCAGCTTTTGACAGAGCATGCCACAGAGGAGTTCTGCATTCCTTTCCCTCAGCAGAGACTCTCATTTGTGTCTCTTCTCCTGCAGACAGCAGACAATCAGGCCTGAAGTATGTAGCAGTGCTATTACCTTTGAGACATCTCTATTTATTTCAAATGTTACGTTAGTCATTTCATTAGAGGCTACTGGAGAGAGATATTAATGTGCATCTAGCAAGACTGCACAAGACCACATTGTGACACACTTAAAAACCAAACCAATATGTAGACAGAGAAGATTAAATAACAGTTGTACTGTAAAATACACATTTTCAAGTCCCCTTTAGGTAGAAAGTCACACCACAAATTCTTTTGCCCCAGATTATGTGTCTGAGTTTGGTTAGAATAACTGCAAAAACACCCCGGAGCAAGCAACTGGAAAGTTATGAAGCAAATCCCCTCATCCCTTACCTTCCTGACCCACTAGAGTGTCAATGCTAGCCAGATTCCAGATGTCAGTAGAAATGGGGAAGCCAAAGGGATTTGGCAGAACAGTACAGAAATTATATCAGGCAATTCCCATGTCTTCAAGCTGATCTGCAGAACAATCTTATAAGGTTATAAACACGACTCACGGCTGTTCTTCAACACAGTAGGTGTAGGCACACTCCTGTTTGCACATTTAAAGAATTATTGTGAAACCAATGCTTCTCTGTATATCATCTTATATCTCTGGAAGCTAATTCAGATATTGTTTCCTATACATTGAAAGAACAGTATTGTGGTGGTCCAAACTGCACAGTTAATGACATATTTGTTCTATATGCCATATTTTTATAATTAACAGTTTGTCATAATTTTTGTGTACAAGATGCTTTTAATTGATGCCTACCTAAAACAATTATCTCTCTTTCCCCAATATGGACAACTTGACTTGTAGAAAACATACATGAATAATGTGATGTAAATGAACAGCAGGCACTCACTGACCCATGAACACAGCAAGTAGATCCAGGTTATCTGATGGGATTAAACCAATGCATTTTAATAGCTCTAGATTCTGTCGAGCTCTGAGAAGGCCAGATATGAAAGAGGAAGAGAATGCCAATAATGTATTTTGAGAAGGGTTTTTTTTTGTTGCATTTAGAGTAACAAATAGGCAAAAAACCCACCAAAAACCCAAAAAATGTTAAAAGCCAAATCAAAAAGAGAGAAAAAGAGAGAAAAGAAAGAAAGAAAGAAAGAAAGAAAGAAAGAAAGAAAGAAAGAAAGAAAGAAAGAAAGAGAGAAAGGAAAGAAAGAAAGAAAGAAAGAAAGAAAGAAAGAAAGAAAGAAAGAAAGAAAGAAAGAAAGAAAGAAAAGAAAGAAAGAAAGAAAGAAAGAAAGAAAGAAAGAAAGAAAGAAAGAAAGAAAGAAAGAAAAGAAAGAAAGAGCCCCAATACAAAACCACAACAAAAGAAAAGGGTCTTCCTCAGTTCCTTTCTTTCTTTATTCTCTTTCTAGTAGAACTTAACAAAATTATTTCCTATACCTAAGTTGCTAAAAGTCAGCATACCATCTTGGTTTTTAGTCTAGGCAAACTGAAAAATTCAAAACAAGTTTACTGTATACTCCAATTGACTGTTATTTTTATGTGTGTGCATATATACATATATGTATGCATATGTAAAGGATTAGGTATATAGCCTACTAATAGAATCTATTGGTTTGAGATGAAGCAATAGGGATCCATGTCTTTGTTTTTCCTGACTAGAAAGTGAAAAATTAATGTCTTTATTTAGCATCCTACTTATTCTGAAATTTGAAAAAAATATCATTAATAACAATCATTACTAATAGGCTATGTGGCATCTAGACACCCAGAATTCAGTCTTCTTATGCTCAGCATTCCATAAACATAATGATAAATTACAGCTGCCCCATCCCATTACTAAATAACAGCTGAGAAAAAGGAACATCCAAAAGATGGAGACTATGCATATATAATATATATATGCATGCATTTATACATCATCTATACAAATTATTTCCACGTATTAAATTCATTTACATACAATAATATTAGACTACCTAACTTATTGTTAAATATAATGATCTAAGTAAGCCCTGAATAATTGAAAAGATGCTTTTACTTCACTAAGTTTTGTATTGAGAGGCTGGAGAATTGATGAGTCCATAGTGGGGACAAGATCAGTTTTACAGGCAGGTGTGTGGTGGAATTGTGCCTTGTTAGGCCAGTGGCCTTTGTTAAGCACACATAGCAGAAGCTGTTGAAAATATCCACCTTAGTCTGTGGTATTTAAAAAGGAACAAGGTCATAAATTCTTCCATATCCCACGTTAACAAGTTTGCACATATAGTAAGACTAAGAATACAGCTATTTATAGGAAGCACTAAAAATCCAATTTCATAAATTAGATGTGGTTCATTTCTTATAAACCTTGCTTTTTGTAGACATTTTAACAAATAAGCATTGCAATCATAAAGCCTCCTTTATTCACAAGGAAGGAAGAGATGTTAGCTTTATTCCTGTTAAGAGTAACTTTTGATGCTAAAAACACCCATAAATACAAGGAATAAGTTAGGACAAGAAACTTGAAGGATCTCTACATCTAACCTGTTCCTTGGGATTTGAATTCATTAAATGGATCCAAATATTTTGAATAACTGTATTTTTTTTGCATAATAATTTAATTTTGATATGCAAAGCATAAAATACAATGAAATAATGACAAAACTGCTCAGAAATTCTTAATATATCTGCATTTTCAGAAGACATATACAGAAACAGAAAAGTTAAGAAAAACCAGAGAGAGAAAAGAAAAACTTCATGATAAAATATCATTTTACCCTCTATGTTTGTACAGAGTATAAGATAACTACATAGAGCTACACAGTGTGGGAAGATCAAGCAGACTTGTATAGAGGGTGTGTTCTGGAAACACCCATTGCATGTCAGACTTGCTCCAAAAGTCCATCGAGAGATCCAGCCCCTCAAGTGATATTTAAAGACTTCCAACATCTGGATTTCATTAGTCCTTAGCTAAAGCACCATTTCCTCAGCCTTGCCAACCATAGAATATATCCAGGGAGATGGACATACAAAACTCTAAATACCTGGGAGGCTCTAAGATGGGAAGCAAAGATGTCTATGGAATATAAAATTCATTATCATGCAAAGGTGATCTGAAGTTTTCTAAACAGTATTTTTTGCTTCCTAATCTTCATGTAAGCCATGCTTTGATGTCCATGTCCTCTGGTCTTGGCAATTGAGCACAGAGATGAGGACCATAATGTAAAACCAGAATAGGGAAAATTAATGAGAGTTTGTGTGTCTTTACATTACCAACATGTCATCTAGAAAGTGATATAACTCCTCTGGATTAATGCTTGAGTCAGTGTCAACTCAAGACAAAAATTATTTGTTTCAGCTCTGAAAGCACACTGGGAGCACATTACATAGGGGAAAAATAAATGGAATATTAATACAACCTACTTCAGATTAATATCCTGGTCACACAGACAAAATAAAACTTGTAGATGTTATATGGAAATATAGTCTGGAAACTTGCTATCATTAATATTTGTAATGAATATTGCCTCAACCAACCTCAATAATCCTGTTAACAGTTTACAATATATTTAAGATAACTCTGTTTGTAGTTGTGGGGGTTATACATTTTTAAATGTGTCTAAGCAACTGCTCTCAATTAATATAAGATTTCTTGTAATGTCGTACCATGTATCTATTGAAAAAAGATTTTGTAGTACTATATGTGCAAGGTGGCATCACTTATGCTTACCAAGTCTTTATATAGACAGTTCAACTTCAGTAATATATATAGCTCAAGGCAATTCTTCCAGATATACTCTTCCAGCTTCTTTGATGGAGTGAGTTATTTTTGTTTAGAAGCTGATTTAGGAATATTTCTTATTTCTCCCAATACTAGGAGACAATAACTTAGAAAAGGATTAAGTTTGGGAGAGTCATTGCCTTCTTTCATTTTTTTCCTCTTTTTCCTTTTCTTTTTTTTTTTTTAATATAAATGTTGCTTTATAGTTGGCAACTTTTTCCTTACCAATTACTTGCATTGACTTTTTGCATAATTGTCACCTGCCTTGTCCTTTCACTTAGCAATTCACTTTGGGTTGTTGTAGTCCAGCTGTGAACCTGCAGCAATTTCAAAGTGACAGAATGATGGAAGCTCACACTTCAGCGAAATCCTTTTATGATTCCTAATAAGTGGGGATTCTTTCCTCAGTGAACATTATTTTAACTTCATAGTTCAAAAAGTAATATATAAGGTTGAGTCGACTGGCAAATTAAGGTTTTGTTTTCCTTCTATACTGAAAAAGATTCTTAGAACTCAGAAAAAACCTGAAAGAGAATAATAAATGTATTTTAAATGTTAAAAGTCTGAAGTAAGATTTTATGGCTGTTGCTTAAAAGCCAAACAACAAAAATTATTATCAGCTGGGTTTTCAAAGATGCATTTATTCACTCTGTTGATGGTAATAGAAATATATCTGAGCATCACCTCCTGAAGTTTCCTATGTTATCTCCAGTTTAACCAACAGATCCTAGACATTACATGTGCTAAAAAAAAGATTTGGACAATGTTTTAAAGCATGTAGGAAGGCAGTACTTACTTTTGCCTTTCAATTATTTTTTCAAGGAATGTAAACATTTTTTGCTACTGCACAAAAAATCATTTCAAAAGAGGAACTGTAGTAAACAATAATTTTCCACCAGGCAACTTCATGTTATAATTAAATATCTTTCTGAGAGGTAATGTGGCAAAGACAAGTCACAAGGAATGGGGAACAGAGGCGAACTTAAATGTGTTCAGATAAATTTCTGAAGAACAAAAGCAAAGAGACATGGCAGAGTCTATTTGTTCTGCTCAAAGTATCTCAATAAACCTTGGACTTAAAGAAGTCTACAAAGACTTAAGTAATCTAACAATACTATATTAGCAGAAACATTTTTGAGGTTCTGAGAAGATGCATCAACAGAAATAAATCAAGCCTTGAGAAAGGGATGAACAAAACCACTAAAAGTTGCAGTTTGGACTTTGGGCCACCCAATCCACTTCCTTTTTGTGCGTGTGTGAGTGTGTGCGTGTGTGTGCGTGTGTGTGTACCTCCGTAACAGGCCCTCACGTGTCCATCTGCTGAGCCATCATGTGAATCCCAGTGTGATGGCCCACCAAAGAACAACACAGAGCCCATGGGTGCTGGATGCCAACCCAACAACTCAAACCAGTGGTTTTTACTGGACAAGCAAAAGCATAAACACCACAGAGGTGGATCTGCCTTGAGAAGACTCATGGGTGGCAGTGGGTCGATTTGACACAGGGATGACCAAGCAGTATCCCAGTTCATCCAGGCTCCTTTACATGATACTGTATGAACAGCGCTTCTGGAACACCTGCCTGGCTCCCTACCAGGGCCCAGCCTCCACATCTTCATGACTGGACAATAAACAACTATAAACAACAGTCAATTGAAACATAGAGTCAACCTGTACTCAATTTGCCTAGAATGGAAACCAAGATGAGATTTTGGGTATTGCTAACAGTCAATTTTTTTTTTGAAAATTCTGATACAAAGGAAGAACTGTGCACTCTCTGGGAAACCAGAATTTGTTTCATAATCCTTTAAGAGGTGTTAAGGGAAGTATGAAAGCAATGCTAAAAAGACAGCAAGAACAAAAATATTCAACCAGAGTAAAGAAGCTACAGGAAAAGTTATTATTGAATAAATCTACTCTATTGAGCAGCAATAACTTTGCAGTGTGTGTGCTTTCTGAGATTGAGAGCAACAGATAAGAACAGAAGAGGCAGGATATAAATGAGAGAACAAGTAACACAGCACATCCAGACTAAATAATTCCTCTGTTGTTTTCATGACAAAACTACTGCATACCTCTGGAGGAATATGTTACAGACATTGCAGTGAACTGTCCGGCAAGCCTGTGATTTCTTACCAGCAATTTGCATTATTTGCCTTGGCAGCAAAAGGGATGGCTACAGAGTCATTGTCCTTCAAGCTCTGTTATAGAGTCTAAGTGGCATGGAAGACCCCAATAGACATTCCCATTGATAGATTTTGGCAAAGTATGGGGCCTTTGCTTTCCATGAATTCTACTCCCTTTCCCTTTTTTCTCCTTTGGTCACTGTCAGAATAAGATTCTACAATAATCTCTTTGATTAAATCTAATCTATTTTGACTTGATTTGCTATTTAAATTGAAATAGGTGCACCTATTTATAGTACAAAATAACAAAGAGGAACGCTGTGAACTTCAATGGTTAGGTAGAAGAAACTGATAGCCACTCTATTAAATATTTACTTTTCTTTACCCAGGTTCAAACACCAAATGATTCCTTGGCTTTGATAGACTTTGACCAGTGTGAGAGAGATCAGAATTCACTCCACAGTTCATATAGGCACAAGAAGTTTTCTTGGTAAATAGCCTTGGCAATTTTTTCATTTATTTTAATTATCAGAAATGGGTATTATGTTTAATGTTCCATAAATACATTTTAATAAATGTAATATGGCATAATCCATTTGCATAAGAAAATAATTTATAAAATAATTTCAATGTACAGCTACTTGCTTTTGCCTGGTGTTTCTCTCTTGCTTTCTCTCTCTCTCGCTCACACATGCATACACGTACGTACATTCTCACACTCTTCTATATTCTAATTTAACTAGTTTAATGGCTTTCTCATTCTGGTGACAGTACCAACCATTTATGGTTTTAATGCAATGTAGAGACATAAATAAAATTTTCTACCAGTGTTTGAAGTAATTTGAGAAATTACAATGCATTTTTGCACTGTAAAGCATAAAGAACACTACCATAAACAGCAACATTTTTATAATTCATCCTAATTAAAAAACCTCAGTCTGGCTTTAAATTTAATTAGAATGAACCTTCTATAGGAGACACACTGGAAGCCAAGTAATTTGCATGTTTGCAGATGATATATTGTGTGAAGACAGGCTTAGTGCCAAAAAAATTATCTAAGAAGTCTTTGTATGATAAAGACATTTTAGGTAGCAATGCAAACTACTGATTGATGGATCCTGAATTCTTGGAACCCCATTCTGTAGATTTAAAGTCACATAGATGTATTTCCTCTCTGATTTACTTCTAAGCAGATGGTTTCAACGTCATAACATTTTATACAAATAAGCTCAAATGGCTACCACATTGTCATTTTTCAAAAATATATCTGAACATCATGTCTATTGGAATTCCCTAATTCTCTTAAAAGGATTTACATTTAAGTGCTAAAACACTTGAGTGTGGGTATAAATAAAACTGGTTTATATCATGATATAAATACAGAGGAAGACAAAATAGTACATTTCTTATTTTCTATGTAATTCCATTTCTTTTCTTCCCACACAACATGAAGCACTAAAACTATAACAGAGCTTTAAATTTGTGTACCTGAACACTAAATGCTTTTTTGGCACAGCACCTTAGCTATGTAAGAAGATGACAAAGATATGTTAACCTGCCCTGTAGAGCAGGGGAGGAGTTTAACAAATGTACATGCAACAAAGCACAGGCAGGTTATTGCTAGCTCATGTAGTACCTCTGCTTTCTTTCTAACTCTATCCTGGATCTGATAGTAGTAACTCTTTAGAAATATTGATTTTTTTTTTTTATTTTTATTTTTTTTACAGAAATCCTGAAACTGTTTCATTTGAAAAGCAGTAAAGAATTTAAGCCCTGTATTTAATGTTAGATGAATTGGTGAACAATAAGAAGAATATTAGCATAGTACTCATAGTTTTGCTCAGAGAAGATGAAGAATTTCACCTACCCATAACCCTCTGTGGCTGGCTTGGGATACTCCTGTAAACTATTAATATTTCTAGGGATTTTTTGCGAAGTTTTACATGAACCATTTTACCTACACCAAAGAAAATGCTGCCTCTCAAATGTCTTGTGTAGGGCTAGAGTGCCCCAATGATTTTCAAAATTAATTTGAATACTTGAAGACAGAGCAGTTGATTGCCCTATGCTCATCTACAGATTGATTGCCTGTATCTCTTGAGGTCTACATAAACCTCTCAATTTTTAATACAAAGAACTGCAACATTATTCTTGTGCCTGTCTCTGTGTCTCTAATTTTGAAAGGACAGTTAATGTTGCAGGAGTTACAGAAGAACTTCCATCTTTTACAGAGGACACCTATCAGTACCAAGTTATTTGGAGTACTAAGTAACTTTTATTTTATGATTTCTATCAAAGATAAATTACGGCCTTATCATATGCATGTAAAGTTAATTATAATAATCCATTGTATTAAATTGTCTTCAGAAGTGACTCATCCTGTTGTCACTAAGAGAAAAAAATGGTGCATATTTACCTGCATGTTCCTCCTTTTGTCAGAACTTTGTTATTTTGGGCATGTTGGGATGTGTGTTAATGAGTCCTGATTAGTTTTAGTAGACAATTTATCTTTTATTTCTGCATGTTTCCAGACACTTCTCATAATCACTTCTCATTTATTAATCTGGAGGGAGACTTGACTACTAAGCAAACTTTGGGAAGAGAGCAATGTCTTAGAGGCATTAACCTTTATGTGTTATTGCTAATGTTGTCAATCCACCACTATTTCCCCCTGCAGCCTAAGTCTGTCTCTTACAATTTCTGTCACCTGGACATAGAGTAGGACTGATTTTATGTGCTTGTGGTATCAGCCACAGATTTTTGTGACAATGATGAATCTTTATTCTTTTAGACATATCTAACCTTTTAATAAGCACTTTAATAGCATATTGTGAATGCACTAGTCAGTTTTCAATAGACCTTAGAATATTTCAGAAATCTTCAACAAATTCAGCTCATATTACTTTCTGGCATCAGCTGATGTTAGCAGTGATAACAGTACAGTGCTCTAATTTATTCTGTCAAAATGCTTCTTGAAATATTACATATTACTTCGGGCTCAGAACAAATAAACGGCTTATGACAATTACAATAAAAGACTTCAAGTTCCTTCTCCCAAAACTTTTCCTAGTTTCATTCAATGATCTAAATTTTAAATGTACTGGCATCCAGCCCTCCACTGATGAATGTCCCATAACAGAGATACAGTACAGCCAGTTTGCTCCTGGTCTGCTGTCCTAACTCCAGGAATAGTGTTACTTTCTAACACAGACTGGCACAGATGGAGGGTAGCTCATTATAATACCTTCCTCCATGATCTAGTATGCTATCTGAAACATTCTATAAGTCAATTTTTTTGTAATTCAAAACTGAGTGGGATTTTGCAGATGAGTTCATAAACTGGGCTTGTGTTTCAAGGTGCCTATATCTCCTCTGGAAAACTTGGCTGTAAATACAAACCAGTTGACCTTGAGGGTATCACACCCTGTCACGTCACATTACACCTCCAAAAGGCAGGACTTCCACTGTAGGACAAAGTCATGTGAAAGATGCTGGATGCCTTTGGGTGTCCCAGCAGATAGTTGCAGAAGGTGTGAGTATCCACAGTGGCTGGTAAGTAAATTGCAGAGTGCTCACTAATGCCCATAAACTTTGTTGTGTCCAGGAACAATGAATTAAGGCAATGGATCACATTCTCAGATCCAGCCATTTAAATGGATGTCTTGCACAACAGCCTGTGGCAGGCCAGTCATTTACCTTCCTGTGGGCCTATTGTGCAAATTCTGTCTAAAAGATAATGTGCAAAGGTATGACCTGTCCTGGTAACCACATAAATTTCTGAAAATTTCCAAACAACTAAGTTGTATAAATAAAACAAATAGATGTCCAATAGTTTCAGCAAGGACTATGATCATGTCATCTTACAGCTTACCTAAACAACCCTTTTCCTGCATCCCTTCTTTCATGCATAATACAAGCAATATTTCTAGTCCACGGAAGCTGTAATTTCCTGGCACACATAATAACAGTACACAGTGAAAATGAGTCAAGCCTGATGCCTTTTTCTGTAAATTAGTCAGTTATAATACACTCTCACAGCTCTATTAGAGCAGCAGACCCGGAGGCAGATTCTTGACCCTGGTTTTATCATTTATGAGCAGTTTAACTTCAGTTGACTTCAGCTGATGCCAATAAGGCAGAAATAGAGTGTTATAATGTTTTTATTTTTATATAAAATATATATATTTAAAATGTCACAATGTTTATGGTTAGTTTGGGATCTTAAAAAAATTATGTTAGAACATTCTATTCAAAATATTTCAGGGTGTAGTGCTTCTAATTGCCTCTAATGATGACACGAGTTCTGAATAAATACAGTTTTGAAGATTTCTACATTTGTATAAATGTCTAGTGGATAAGATGATTTTTAGAGTAGAGAAGGCTTATTTCAGTAATGCTCTAGTTATGACCTAAACCTAAGAATATCCCCTATGCTAGCCTTT
Organism: Lonchura striata; assembly: GCF_050655825.1. Classification (NCBI taxonomy): domain Eukaryota; kingdom Metazoa; phylum Chordata; class Aves; order Passeriformes; family Estrildidae; genus Lonchura; species Lonchura striata. Next base: position 103,624,940 of record NC_140704.1, read on the forward strand.
TTGTTGTTCTCACAATAGTTGACTCTGGATTATGGCTGCAGCTCCCTGCTGTGGGGCATTCAAAACTTTATATGCCTTATTTAGGTACAACTTATCTCAGTTTATCTGAGATAAATTGTGCACTGGCTGCACACATTTGCTTCTCGTACATAATATTATGTTCAGGGATGAGCCACCAAATACAAATCTGAAATCTTTGGGCCTTGTAAGCCTCTGCTTCATGGGCGAAGATTCAGCTGCTATCTCAGTCACCAAATCCTGACGGGTCTAACTGACAAGGATACAACAACCATGACTATGGCCATCATTTTTATTCTCCTGTCACTTAAATACAGAGAAAAGGGTGGGATTTCATCTAATGTCATTCCTGTATTCCTCCGTGTATTTCAGTATAGATGTAATGTATGTCATTGTTACAAATTTAGTCATTCCCTTAATGCTAATGGAAAAGTTGAGTTCAACTGTCAGAAAATCCAGATTTATTTTATATCCATTCCTCAGCTGGTGCAAAATTGCATTACATTAAGGCAATTTATAGCTTGTGAAGAACAGCTCCCTCTCCCAGTATGAGGATTGGGACACTTTTCTGGAATTTCTTTCAGATATAAATATTTGACTGAGATTATGAAACAAAAGACCCATAGTTATTTACATAAATTATAATAAGCTTAAAGCTTATTAAATACTTATACCTGTTACAATAACTCAGGAAAAAAAATCCAAATGTTCCTGGAAGTAGATGCTTTTTCTGTGATATTTAAATGAATGGGTGGTGCATTTTGGCCATGAACAACATGAAAGTGTGCTATTCATGTTCTGGGATTAGTGCTCTTTTATTGCTGAAGTTAATCATCATGCAATCATATGAAGAAAGTTGTTAGTTTTTTCAGGGGAAGAAGGAAAATCCCTGGTGTTGCTATTCATGTCTGAAGTAAAATAAAATCTCCCTGAGAAAGAGAAGAAATCTTTTTATTTTCATGTCTCATGGGAAGGTCTATGCACATAACCCAAGGCAATTTCATTGCACCTTTGGCAGACAATGGAGAATTAAAAATGCTCTGTCACACTCATTAGATTTCTTCAGTGTGAACTTACAGTGCAGTTATACTAATAGAAGGTAAAATATACAATTAATAATGAGAAAGGGAGTCTCTAGTAGCTTTGGTTTCCCATGCCATTTGAATTATTCATTGGAAATTATTACAGAGTGGCCCAGATGAAAAAAAATATGTCCCCCAAATCCTAAAATCTCCAATATCAGCAACAAAAAGCCATTTGTTATTTCTTCATAAGGGGGTAGTGACAGTGAGAATCCACTAACTAGTAAGATGATTTTCCATTCAAAGCTAATTCACTGGTCTGATAAAAGGAATCTCCTTTCTTATTTTGTACTTAAATTAAATGTCCTGGTGTTACAGAATTGAAAAGAAGTACATCAGATTGTATGAATTATTCACAGGGAGCTGTGGTGATAAAGAAAGCAGTAGTCACAATGAACAGAAATACTATTAATTCCTTTTCAGGCCAACATGTAGAAAATGTATATAACAGTAAAAGGAAATACAGAGGCTATGGTAAATCATATCAAAAGCCTGTCTGCAATCTGTTATTCACAATATAGGCTTCCCCCCTCCAGCTTTTTTCTCATTGACTGAAATTGGACACTATTGCACCATGTTCCAACATTAAAACAATGTTTGACCTCTGTGAAACAATTTCTTTTCAAGAATCCACAGTTTCCACTTGGGCGTAGCATTTGGGTTATTTTCCATTGCCAGCCCCCAAACTTTTCATTAAGTGTCTGACAGAGCTGTTGTCAGTGGTGGAAACAACCTCTATCTCAGGATGGCCTTGTCAGGACTCGTTCCAGGCATCCAAAAATGATCTCTCACCCCATCTGCTCTGAGCTCAACTGTCTTGGGGCTCACTCAGTTCTGTTCCCAGCCTCCTGCTTTCAGATGTTACCTGGGCATCCCTCTCTTCTGCATCAACCTGCTCATGGTTCAGTGGGGAGGATCAGTGACCAAAAGATGATGACTGAGTGCTTTCTACAGCATAATTCCAGCCATAAATACCAAATTACAGACACTTTGTTATTCCTTCATTTTCTGTTCTGTATGTTGTATGCCTATAAACATCACTGCTGAGTTCAGTGCTCCACAGAAGGAGAATAAACACCAAAATGGTTTACAATGCAAAAACTTCCATGTCACCTCTCTTAGAGAAGAAAGAGTCGTCTATGAATTGCTTTGGACTTTAAATAGCAAACTGGTGATACAAATGGATCTGAGATGGGAACAAAGATTGTGGCTGTTCTTGAGGTGTTGATAAGACAGTAAGTAGATAACATGAAACAAACGCTCAAAGAAACATGAGATAAAAAGATTCACACTAATTAACAATGCTACTGATATACCTTTTCCCAGACGTGTGCCAGATGTATTGATGTTGTGTGCAAAAGCACAGGTTTCACAGGCTGCCTTTTCACTTCAGTACATGTTCATTTTTACAGTGCTCTTTATTACTTATTTTCAGAAGAAACAGTACCAATAATATTAGTTAAAATGGTGAAGAAGGAGTGCAGGAGGAAAGTAAGAACTGGGCTATCAGTTTTTGTACATCAAGATAAAGACTCGTGAGTTAAAAAGATGGAAAAGTTTCAGAAAGATTTAAAGATGCAAGATCCCCATGGCAAAAATGTCTCATGCATTCCACAACACAAGAGGAAGCCAAAGACAGTAGAAGGGTAAGAGTACAAAAACATTCTATTAGGTAGAGTGATAGCATGTGAGTAAAAAGCATGAATCTGAAGGAATTCAGCTAAGTGTAGAGCTTGGTCTTGCACAGCTAGAGACAACTGGGCCTAAATCAGGACCTTGTTTTGCTTACATTGCTGACATATTTTCTCATTTCAATGAAAATATGTTTCAGGCTTATGATTATTTTATGTATGTCAGATTTGCATACTCAAGCAAAATGGGTTTTATTACCCATTTGCATACTGAAGGTATTCTGGAAAATCTCCTAAAGGATTGGTGCAGCTGACTGAAAAGCAGAATATTCATGCTGTGAAGAGTGTCAGCATTAAAGCAGAAAAATGTTGTATTTTCCGAATCAAAAAGAAAAGTAGAGTGTTCAATACTGCAAATTTGCGGGAGGTATTCTGCCACCACAGCTTAAAATGTATCTTAGCTAGAGGAAAATTCTTTTCTATCCAGTGTCCCTTTTGAATAAGCATAGCTTTATTCACTGTCTTTCCTATTTCTCTGCAGCTAAGGTTTTGGTCATTTACTGCTCCAGGGCCATTTATTTAGCCTTTGCATTTTGAAATCAAAAGGGTCTTTCTATGTCTTCAAACTTCTCTACTTAAGGAACATGAATTTCAAAGTTATTTCAAATAGTAGGGCTTGGAGTCACTTAGGCCAATTAGAAAATATTGCCTTAATCAAATTTGCACACTGATTAACCACCTTTCTTTCCACAGAGAAGACTGTGACATTCTGTTCCAACAAAAGCAGCAGAGCTATTTCTTTGAGGTGGAATTTGTCTTTCAAAACTTCATCAGAATTTGAGCTGAGTGGCATTTTGTATATGCAGGAAAATGGCCTTTCTTTTAAGGCATTCTGCAATGCAGAAAGAGGTTGTGGGTTTGGGTTTTTTTATAGTAACCATTTCTGTGGTTTGAGAAACAAATTTTGTTTCTCAAGGTGTATAGAAATTTTCCATTTTTATAACATTCAGAAACCTGAGATTTAAACTACAGAAGCTTTGAACTTGAGTCTGTAGACCAGCTCTGATTTTGCCGTTCCTATATGCACATTCTAGATGATGTGCATATGTGCATATGTGCAGACTTACTATAGATGAAATGCAAAAAACGAGCTTAAATTGAGCTATCTTAAACTTCCAGCTCACTACTCTTTTGCCTCACACAGAACACAACTTAATGTCTAGGTTTTAAATGTCTATCTATTTTTTCTGAATTACTGTTGGGAGAAGTCTGGATGTAAATTTTTTATGCTTTTATTTGCATCCAGAAAATATCTCAGAAACTGGCTGGATGATGAAAAAACTTAATACGGAAAACTTGTTTTCTGTTGAATTTCTCTCAACTCATCTTGAGATAAGGAAATGTAAATACAACCAATATAAAGAGCATGATAACATTACCATAATTTGGAAGTCAAGTTTATCAGTAAAAAGGGAAAGCAAATTGGATGTAATCAGAAGAGTCTAGACTAGAGAGAATGTTACAACCTCATCAGCCCCTGCCAGTTGATGTGCCAATTATGCCATGAACACTTATTGTTGGCTATCATAGCCTGAATCTGTAACAGGCATCTGCACAAGCATTTAAAATAATTTTTTCAGCTATTAGAATATAGAGAAATTGAGATTTCCACAAGCAAATGAGTATTTGAACATTTTCCATAACTATTTCTATTACACTTCCTTCTTGCCACCTGCATTAAACATCTATTTAGACTATTTTAGCCTGATGCTTTTTTCTCCTTCCTGAAGGAAGAAAACAACTTAGATTTACAACATAGTGTTTCATTACATGACTTTAAAGAAAAATAAATTACAGAAGTGTCATATCATGTAACAGCATAATAAACCACTGGTAAATTATTAAGTGCTGGGTAGCAGATTTTGTCATTCTTTATTAAGTATTAAGTGTCTATTCTAACCCTTGTCAGGGATTTTGTATTTTGTTCTTTGTTTATAATGGTGCTTCATTTACTAAGAACTTCTCTGTGGCTGAGATTTTAGAGTCTGCCAGCTAGACAGATGCTGCTCTTCTGCATCTGCATGTTGTCACAGCATCACTACATAATCCTGTGCCTCTGAAAGCCATAAGTAAGTGATTAGGAAGACAAGGGTCAGGATCTACGCCCTTTTGAACCCACATTGCAGCACTTAATGGGGGCTCCTAATATTGCTCTTTCCTCTAATATTGCTCTTTCTTCTGCATTTCCAATGATATGAAAGCTCTCTTTAGATTATGTCACACATTCACTCTCCTCCCCACCCACCCTTCTCCCTTCCCTCCTCCCCTACTGCTTGGCTCATCATCTAACATAACGTAATTCAGTGTGAAATAGCACGGTGTCAGAAAACCAAAAGGGAGCATTTTCTCCACATCAGATATTTGTTATCAATTCGAGAAAAGAAACCAATTCCAAATGTATGTCAAAGAATCCTCATTTATTGTGCCAAAGCTATTTTATTTTCACGTGTGTTGAATAATAAGAATGTAAATTGGCCCTTGGTAGTGAGGGTTTTTTATTTCACATAGAAGCATCAATGCTGCTTTAATCCTGCTTAATTAGGACCAATTTAGCATGCAAAGGATAGAAAATATTGTGAACATGTATTTACCAGTTAGTATACTTCTTGACCATGCACTGAACAGATAAGCTGTCATTATGAAGTGAAAAAAGCTGTGTGCATACAAATGACATTGTATTAACAATCATCTAGCAATATTGTACAAAATAAAGATGTACAGAAATTCAGATTTTAAAAATCTATTTTCAAGTTATTTGTAACTCATGAGTATTTTGTTTTTCTTTTTCTGAAATGAATTGTCCCACAGCCATATAGTATTTTTAAGCAGCTAAAATTCTAATACTGATAAGTCCTTTAAGAATGTCATGCTTATGTGATATCAGAGGACATCATTTAATGTCTTAATAACAAAATTTATTTGACATATTAATAATAATTATTTTGAATCTACTTATTTTTCCATTCACAAAATACTTGGTTAATTTGCTGATTGGCACCCTATAGTCCATTATCATTGAAAGTAATAAAAAAGCTTGGAAACTTACAACAAATGCTTATGATGTAGAAAAGTGATAAATAGAAAACAATTTAGATGAAGCAGCAAGACAATAATTCATTTTTATTATTATTACAATCAACTTAATTACTGTTTCATTTTAATCTACTTTTCATCAGACTTAATCACAAAAAGTTTTTCCAGATGACTAAAAACATTATTCCTTACAGAACCTGAAGGAAATTGCCTTACCACACTGATGATAGGAAATTTGAGCTTCTTCAACATTCTTTATTGACTTCTCAACAGCTTTGTCTCTCTCCCATCCTGTTACCAACACAAGTCAGTCTTACATTTCTTTGTAAGTTTCTAGATGGGCCATGTTTAGAGACATGCATCAGACATAGTGATAAGGGGACATTTCAGTAATTTATAATTGTTATCACATATATAAGTGAAAGAACATCCCAAAAAGCCAGATATAATCTAAGTGATTTCAGCAAATGTTAAGGTTATGATTTTCTTGGCAAGATCTAAACTTGCCATGTAGTTTAAACAGTGGTATCAGTCACAGAATCACAGAATAAACAGATTGATGCAACCCTCAAGTATCAAGTCCATCTCTTGGCCCTCCACAGCAGCATCCCCAAGAGTCACAGCATGTGCCCTAGAGTAGCCAAATGTTTCTTGAACTCTGTCAAGAAGAGATAGAGTGCTGGGACAATTCTAAATGCCTACTTAAATCCACAGTAGTTACAGGAGGGTGTGAAGAACCTTCATGCTTCTAGATTTTCCACTAATAAGCACAGAATATGGTGAGATGCTGTAGTTCATTTGTCCAGCCAGTGAGCTGTGGTGCCTTAGGTGTGCAGGCCAGTAAGAAGGCAACAGGGAATGAGGAACATTTGTGAGGGAGTATTTTTCACATCATTGCCCCAGTCAGCTGCTCTGGTTTGAATCACCTAAATACTACCTGTGGCTAAGCTACAGCTGGAGTGACAGGGTAAGCCATCAGTGCAGGAGAAATTCACCCAAGGGGAGGCAAGATTTAGGAGATATGTTGGTTTAGGGAATAAGGACCACACCTTGAATATCTCTTAATTGGGATGCTCTCATATGTAACAAACTTGTTCCCAAAATCCTTGCGCCTGCAGATGAATCCAGATGATGCAGAAAGCTCTTTTGGAAAGCACTTCCATAAATTCTTCAATTTTTGTGGTCCTTGGACTGTGTAAATGCCAGAAAGAGGCCAGGGAGAGCCTGAACTATACCTGGTGCTAGGACTGTGCTGTCACCTATTGATAAAGAGGCTGGAGCCCCTGTGCCCAGAATATGCCCCAACTCTGCTGAGGGAGCTGGGGTAGGCTAGGACACATTTAGTCTGCAGTGCCCTTCCAAAAAGACCATATTGAGCATACATTTTGGGAACTGGCAGTAAAATATTTTAAGCAAACTGTTTGGCTTATGTGACTGTATGAAGCACATGAACACTTTGAATAGTTGCATCTCTTTAAATACCACTTAATTTACACTGAATGATTTCAGTGAATGCTCTTCCTGGCAAAAGAGTGGAAATAAAGAAAAGAATTAGTAAGACAAATAAATTTTGTTCTAATAAGGTTTTTCTGCTACATTCTTCATCCCAGAAAGCAAGTGTTAAAATATGTGATGAGAATCAAACACAAACTTCATTTTTTTTCTACTGGAAGAAACAGTAGGGAGTTTTTGGTTTATTTATACACTAGCTCTTGGATTTTACTTAACTGCATGTGATTTTATTTAACATTCTATTTAAAATATACATCTATGTATCCGTTTTATGCACCTTTTTTTATTGGCACTAAAATTGTGTCTTGAATTATTCTAAAATTCACTGTAAGAATTGAGAATCTACCTGGCTCCAGTGATATCTGTGCTGGACTAGAAAGTTATTTTTCAATCCACCACCCATTTGTATGATATGTTTTATCTACAAAAAACAGGAAGTGGCTGTTTCGGGGAAGTGCTTTTTTTGGTTTTGGGGGGGTTTTTTTGTGTTTTTTTTTTTACTTTAGAGCATTTCTGAGATGTAAGAGACACCTAAAAGTGTTCTCATTTGGTTGCTGAAGGCAGCTGAAAAATCAGTTCATCTAAGTGCTGGAAAAAGCATACTCTGATTTACTGATGCAGGCACTACCTAATTGCATGAGCAAAGCAAGCAGGAACTGGCCAGGCACTTTTATGGCATCTCTCTATCATGGTATTCAATACCTTTCATGGAGTTATTAAGCATACAGAAGATGAAAGGGAAATGCCTGCAGTTTTGCTTAGAGTATATCTAAAATGTTATATATATATATGTATGTGTATATATATCTGCTACCACACAAAGAATATTTTAAATTTCCTAGACTTGATTCACCCTGCTTCAATGACTTGGAATATCTCCTTCAGTAACTCACAACTAATGTGGTTCTTATTTGTTTTAGTGCTCTGTGATACTCACTGAAATAAATACCCAATCACTTTAACAGTCTCCTAACTGTGAGTGCCTACTGCAAGAGCTATTATTTTATAATCTCTAATTCCCAACTTTCAGATACCTTGAAGATACAGAATCGAGAGAGAAGTGAACTGTATTGAATGGCAAAAGACAGATGGGCACGGTAGGCAAACCCAAGAAAGGGTAGCTCTAGGCACCTTTCATCAAAGAGAGACTGTCATTGGAACAATTTAGTCATCCATTCAGTGCAACCTATTTTAACACTTGGCTTGAAGTCTGTGGGATCTTATACACACTTGTAGCTCAGTGTTGCTAATGAGGTACTTACTGCTTTTTTACCTGGGGCTTTATTCTCTAAAAGAGATGCCTCTACCGTTTTCCTTGCAGAGTAACAAAAGAATTGCTATTGGCAGCAATTAAGAGGTTTGAATACCATTTACATTTCGTTATCTACCAGGTCAGTCAGACACTTGCACAAGACAGTTTAAATTGAAATACTACTTTGATTCATTTTTTTTAAAGCATATTAACTTCAATCAGAAAATAGATGACACCTGAAGTCACATCTCGCCTCTGGTCTCATAATGGAATTCAGTGTTTCATCTTCTTCTGTTAGTTTAGACTAAAATTTTTTTCTCTGTGTAGACTTTATCCTTTTCATGAGTCTTTTGTGCAGCTCTGACCACATGTGAGCTGTATGATGGGGAGTAAGCCAGTAGCCACTCTGTGTAGGTGCCTGGCAGCCTGGATAACTCCTTTACTCTTCCCTCCACGCCTTCACAGAGGAAGTGTCTGCTAAAACAGTGCTCTGAGATACTCTAAATCATCAACTCCTAGGAGCTTCAAGGACAGAACTTTAAATTCAGCCTCAGGATAATCAGGGAACAGGACCCAAGCACACAGACAGACTGCTATCGAAGGATCTGTCACTTAACTGTTCTCGGCTCTCACTGTGTAAGCAGACATGCTGAGCTAGGATTAGATACTGCAATCCCCTTCTGATAATATATTTTGGATGAGCACAGCACCATTCAGTGGTCAAGACCCAAACCCCTCTATCTTTTTAAAAGGACGCATTGCATTGATCAGCCTCTGAATGAGGATGAGCATTTGCAATAAACATGTTCAACACCGGCTGTTGAATCGGACCCCAGCTGCAAGGAATAGGCTTATCACACAGTTTAAATCTAGTGTCCTCCAAAATCATCCACAGAGCCAGCCTGCAGGCTTGTGAGGGCACCCCCACCGAGAGTGCCAGGGAAGAAGCTTCTTCTCTATGACACCAGCACACCAGAATCTAGACTTTAGTGCTACTGGGACAAAAGCAAGATGTGAGGAGGACAAAAGAACATTACAGTTCTGCTGCCAAGTTCAGTTGTTCTACACTAATTATGATACAACTGCATGCCTTTTGACACCTTGGAATATTGCAGTTTTCTTCTTCCTGAGATCATCATGTACAACTGTGATGAAAATAACGGGAAAGTGATAAAGAAAATGCAAATAAATTCAGATATCTTATTTGAACAGCAAGAGAAAAAAAAATGTGTGAATGTCTTTATCCTGCAAGTGAAATCTGTCATGCTATTCAGGCCACTTCATGTAAGTTCAAAAGAACCATTGTGATATGGAAACAAAATTGGTAGATGATTAAATCAATTCCAAAAAAAAAAAAAAAAAAAAACAACCAAAAAAAACTGTCCTGAGACTCTAGAAGTTGCTGTTTGGTTAGTTTTTTATTGTTTCTTTTTTCCTGATTAGAATGGGGTGTTCATCCAGCAGAGGTGGGAGGCATCAGAAGAATTCACTGATCCTCTAGTATGCTGCAATGTTGTAACCTCAAATGATACATAAGGCTTAATATAAACTCATTTATTTTCAGACAATTATTTCAGTTCAGGTTATTTTATTAATATATAAGGGGGGGAAGCACAGATTTATATAAAATATAATTATTTTTTTTTTTTATTTATAGACAGCAATAAAATTATAAAATGGTTGAGCAGTTTTCAGGGTGAGGATGAACAGCACATAGCTCTATATATATAATAAATACAACCAGTATATAGTCTTATATAGGTTTTACTTTTATAATACATATATTAACTACAGCTTTATGTACTAATAGAAAGCTATGTGCATATAGTTTTCCATTCATAGTTCAGTACACACTGCTCTTTCTTACATACTAAAGGAAAGGTGGCCGCATTCACAAAAGCTTTTTTATACAGAGACCTTGAGAGCAGCCTAAATGACAGAATGGTTAAACACAGATGCCTGCCAGTTCTTTATCTTCTTTATCACTAACATTGTTTCTTTCACAGTAAAGATACAAAAGGAGAAAATGTACTATAAATAAGATGTGAAGCTAAAGATAAGACATACTATCACTTCCCTACTATATATGTCAGCTTGACTTTGAGTAACTCAAGATAGATGTCTCCAGATATTACATAGACATAATTTTTGACTACATGCAAAAGGGATTCAGAAGCGGATATTATTAAGGACGAAGTTAGAAATCTAACTGACTATTCACATGCAAAAAAATTTCCAGCATTCTCTGTGTCCATCAGGATGTATGAGCATCCAGCTGGATTGTAACAGAGCTCTAGACAGTTAAAATAGAAGGGGGCATTGTTGTTCAAAGTCTTGACCCTGCTCACTGCTCACACAAGATACCAGTTTTAATAATAGGAAATAGGACATGTGCCTGGAAACCATAATTTAGGAGAAATGCAGACTTCCTTTTTTGCAAATAATTGAGTGGACAATTGGTATAAAAATCTTCTTGCTGAAGCATGTCTTCCATCCAATGGAAGACTGGGATGTCTTTTGGGAGAACAGAGCAAAGTAGGAAGTCCTAATAAGCGCTGAGCATGGGCCTGGAAAGCTGAGGAAATATAAAGGAAGGGAAATCAAGAAAGGGGCTGGTAAAAAGCACAGATAGAAAAAAGAAAGCAGGAAGGAGTACTAACAAATCGGAAGGCATGGAGCAGTTGGGCAAAGCTGACAGGCGAGAGAGGAAGTCTCACACTTGGTGGGGAGGATGTGAGGAAAACTGCAGGAGTTAGCCCAGGGCTTTACTGAAGAGGGATGGTTTCAGTAAGATGCCTAAATATGTATGTGCCTGGGTATGTGTCAGGGTGGGTATCTAGACACAAAGACAAAAATACCAGGGAGCTGAGCTTGGATATAAGGTGTTTGAGATGAAGAACAAAGAAGAAGGATCAGATTATTTCTGGCCTCTGCATAAGGGAAAATAAGTCAAGCTGATTGAAAAACTGTGTCGACAGGGTGTTCAGGCATTTCAATCATGAAGATACATAATTATCACAACATCCAGATATTATATGTTCCTACTTATCCCTCTGGACTTCTTTGTTTGAAGAAATGTGCCTAAGGTTCACAACTGTAATTTTCTGCACTTTTCTGAGCTAAATCTCTGAACCATTTCTGAACTTTGGAATGGAACTTTTAGAATAAAATTTTATCTTTTCAGAGCAAACTTTACACTTTGAGACTCTGCTTGAATAAGAAAAATATTTCCTATGAACATTTACTTTCTCCCTTGAAGTCTAACTTCAACTCAAAACACATCTGTTTCAAAGATAAATCAAAGATGATGCAGCAGCTTGTGTTCAAATGAAAACACACATATACTTTTTTCAGCCCAGACTTAAGGATCTTTAGGGTTTTAAGGCCTTAGTATTTAAAATAACTTCAAGACTGTGATATGTACAGGCAAACCTTATGGTGTTTTGGTTCTCTATACTTTTGGTGGGTTGGGGGGTGTGGGTTTCTTTTTTTTACCTAGACTTTTAGCTCAGCTGTAGCATATTCATTTCAGTAAACCTGTTCTAAGTAAGTTGGATTTTTAAAGGAGACAAAGACCTTGGGAAAGCCAAGTTAGGGATGTTTGAACTTGAGTGGTCACTAGTAGCCAGGCAAGTCATGTTGTGCATGGAGCTTTGACTAAAGCCTGCTGATAAGATCAAAGCTGTGAAATACTTGCGTGAAGGCTTCAAGAGACTAAAATTGGAAAGGTTTATGACCTTAACACTGGGGGTGTCCACGTCAAGAAATGTAGTTAAAGATACTTATTTCTCGCCCCAAAGGTAACTATTTGTAACTCTAGTGAGTGAAAGAAGGGGTCAGCATGTGGAAATTAGAAACAATAAATTATAGTTAATATCTCAGGAAATACAGGACTAGGGAATAGTGTTGAAGAACAGTGTAAGAGTCAAACTGGGAAAAAACCCGAGTGTCATTATTCCTGTAAGTACTGCTGCTCACACATTGCTGTGTGCTGTAGGCAAGCTGGAAACTTGCAAGTCTGGTTTCTCCAAATACGTTTTTTAGCTATGACTTCTTTTCAGAAGCAAGTTGAGGTTGCTATAATTTAGGATTTCAACTTGAAAACTTGAGTACGATTTACTTATTTTATTATAAACAAGTAAAAAAAAAAAAAAAGGAAAAACAAACAAAAACAACCAGAAAACTTTTCCACTAAGCCCACAACTCCCTAGCACAGCCATGACACCAAGATCCCAAATACATTAAATACACTGAAGTATAGAAGTATAGACTGGATACACTGGAAAGTTTTGCCTCTATGCAGTGGGTTGTCAGACTAGGACCAGTTGAGGATGTAATGATCAACTGGGTGTAATGCAAACCCCTCTGCAGAGCAGTCATGTTACAGCACAGTGAAATCCTGAAGTTGGGAATACCATTTGAAAGCATTTTGACTCTGTTTGTGATCTGATCAGTTTTAGTGAGTTTCTGACAAACACAAGCACAAAAAGCCACTCACAACTCAGTGAGTGTTAGCTAAACATTCCAAAATGCAAAGGAGACAGCTCTCTATTGAGACAATTTAAGGCCTGGAGGTTCATCTGTATGCTTTCAGGATGGAATTTAAACAGTACATAAAATTTGTGCTGGGTTTTTTTCACACAGCACATTTTCACACAGTTATTTCAACTATGCAATGATTCATGTACACCAGTTCTAGCAGCGGGCTGGTCTAAATGACACTATTTATCTCACTTAATCAGGAAACCCACCTGACCCAAGTGCTCCATTAAAACAGCTGGAGATTTTGAGTAATTAGTACCTCATAAAGAATAGCTGTCAAGCAAGTTAGAGAGCATTTTTGCAGCAGCCAGGCAGTATTCTGCACTCATTATCAAATCCAAGAAAATGTTTGTCCATTCATAGATGTTTTTCAGAGAGAAAAAGCAGTACAGCTCAGTGATAAGTGCATGAGAATGTTCATTTAATAGCTCGACATTGCAAAAGATGCACATTTCTCTAGCTCATTTCATCCACAAATGTTTCACCATTGGCCTACCTAGACTTTAAACAACAAATTCACAGTATCTGAAATGTCATTAAATCAGTGGTAACCCACTTTGACTCTGCTTATGTCTTATTTTTTCCTGAGATGATTCAGAGTCTGAGAGCAACCTTCACTTTAATGTTTGTTTTTTATACACACAGAATCTCAGTCCTTAAATCTCCCTTCTGGGTCTTGAAATTTCCCTGGTAACAAATATTTCCATCTGTTATAAAAAAATACAGCCTGTGTTTTTGGAAGTAGAAAGAGAACATGGATCCATCCTTAGTGAAGTGTTTGATCTGCGGCTCTTAATGTAATAACCCAGTCAATTGGAACTCTTGCTTTTGAAAATGTAAATAAGATCACCAGCACCTGAAATAAATTCCTTGAGCCCTTCAGTATTTTAAAGGAGTCACCTTCTTTCAAGGATTTTGATTGAAATTCATGCAGCAGTATGTGAATTCAAAGCCCAAGCTTGTTCAGTGAAAAGTAAAAGCATGAGCCCCTCTTCAATTTTTGCCTTCATCTCTTTCCACCCTTTTTCTTTCTGCCTCACTCTATGAACACCTTTCTATTATAATAAACCACAAATATCTCTCACAATACTGCACAGAGCAAGATGACAACTTATTTCCCCTCTAAATACTCAAATAAAACAGCCAGAATATTTACCTACTGAGCATTTGTTAAGGAAAAAAAAAGAGTGTGGAATGGAAGGCTTGTGAACAAGCTAAACTTGAAATCATTAATTCCTTTTAGAAATTACAAAAAATCAATATTTCATCCTGTATTTCAAGCATTATTGAATCCATGTACTTTAAACCTGCACAATGGCTCCAAAATTAAGGGGTTAATTTTCACTGTGAAAATTGTGTATTTTCATTTTTCTTTTCATAACAATATATTTTTCCTCTTCTCTTATCAAACCTCAAGCTTTCAAGAAAAAAAGGGGTTTTGTGATTAACAATATATTAGCTAAAATGCACAAAATAAGATACAATTTGAACTTAATTCATCAAGTAGCTAAATTTGGGAAAAAATGCAACAAAATATTCAGAGCAAAATTCAAAGGGAAATTGCTTCTTTTTTTGACCTGAATAGCTTATGATTTTCTTAAGCTATAGGAGATTGACTCTGAATTCTTGACTTCTGCATGAGAGAATTTGAACTGTAATCTCTAACCTCCACCAAGAAAGGCCTAAATATATCCAGTGCCACTCAGAGGCATAACATAATTTTCCCCACCCCTTCTTACTTATGCCCCTGTACATGGCTTCATTTTCTGCTTGTGGGAATTCACCTGAAGTTCATCAGTTGTACCATAATGGAGGAGTCATTATGACTGAAGTCTGTATTACATATTCACTGATCATCAAAGCTAGTGAGTTGAAATATGTACTTCACTGAGAAATATTTTTCTGCTTAAGAAAGCACTTCTTTTTATAGTTCACTAAGTTTATTCTTTTCACATGCTCCCTTTGCATGTACCTCAGCTTGGCAACTTGATGGTGATCTTCAGTAATGATATTCACTTGCTTAAAATTTCCTCAAGCAATAAATTTATTCACTGGCTTTTAAGCTCTGAAAAAACAAAAAAAAACCAAAACAAACAAACAAACAAAAAAAAAAACACCAAAAAAAAAACCAAAAACAAAAAAAACCCCACCAAGTTAAAAAAAAATAAAAGCAGCACTGCAGTATCTCTTATTGGGCAGTACTGGCAAGAAATATATGTCTTGCTCACAAGGAATGAAAATTCATAGTGTTTCTGAAGAGAATCACTAAACTGATGTTCATTGAATTTATTGCTAGCAAAATCAGAGCAGGATAATGAGAAGTAAAATAACATTTTAAAAACACCTTTCCTCCACCCCTTCCTCCTTCCCTGCTCTACCTCCAACCCCAGAGCTGCAGGGAGATGAGGAATGGGGGTTATGGTCACTCACTTTTGCTCAGGGAGAGGAGTCCTTCCCCTGTTCCACCATGGGTTCTCTCACACAGGAGATAATTCTCCACAAACTTCTGCAATGTGACACCATCCCACAAGAGACAGTTCTCTACAAACTTCTACACTGTGAGACCATCCCACAGGCAACAGTTTTCCATAAATTTCTGCAATGTGGGTCACTCCTCCGTGGGGTGTGGTCCTTCAGGAACAACCTGCTCTGGAATGGGTATCCGCCATGGGCTGCAGGGGGATCTCTGCATCCCTGTGATCCTCCCTGGGCTGCAGGGGCACAGCTGCTTCACCATGGTCTGCACCATGGCATGCTGGAGAATCTCAGCACCTCCTTCCCCACCCCTTCTTAAGTGACCCTGGTGTCTGCAGGGTCATTCCTCTCACATGTTGTCACCCTGCTCTTCTCTAGCTTCAATTATATCTGCACAATAACAATTTTTTCCCTTCTTCTTTTTAAATATGTTATTACCAAGGTGTTACCATAATTTCTGACTGCTCTAGCCTTGACCATGGAATGTCCATCTTGGAGCCAGCTGGCACTGGCTCTGCTGGACATGAAGGAAGCTTCTGGCACCTTCTCACAGAAGCCACACCTGTAAATCTCCCACTACCAAAACCAGGCCATGCAAACCCAATACATTCCATCCCTTGCCTCTGTGAATAATGTATTTAAGAATTATCATTCAAAGGATTCCATCAAGTTCTGGCTTTGTGGGGCTGTATTGTAAAACCTATTTAGCACAGAACAGTTATCACATTGCATATCTACACACTATATTTTCAACCTGCTTACCCAGGCAGGATGCATTAAGGTGGTTGTGAATTTCTAAGCTGAATTATTCCTCTTCAGCAGTATAGTTTACATTGCTCTCTAATAATTTGGGCTGGATGTCAAGAAAATAGAGGCAGAGCAATAGTAAAAGCCATGTTACTACAGAGCTCAGTATCATTATCTATTCAGTAATCTTACAAGTTTGTTTTCTCTACTTTTATGCTTACCCTATATCTTTTCCATCTAAAAACAGAGAAATCTTTCATTTTCCTTACCTTCATTGCGTTATTCTATTTAAGTACAGCAGCAGAAAAGAATTGGAATAATTCCTGCTGCTGTGGCTCTGTGTCCTTCTCCTAATGAGAATTTTAAGTTGGAATTTAGGAACATAGTAAAAAAAAAAAAACACAATGAGAAATCCTACTGACTGAGCAAGTTGACATGAGTAGATATTACTGTGAGTACAAAAATAGTTCCTTTAGCAGGGCTTTTCTTAATGGCCAAGATTTTACATACCATTTAAGCCATTGTTCCATTTTGAAGTTCAATTAAGCAAAAGTTTTCACATCTTTAGTCATATATGTGAGATCAGACTAACACGCCGTTCTGTTTGCAGCTTTTGTTGATAAAGAATTGAGCAGGGTCCAGCAGTTTCACAATGTAATAGCATGTTTTATCACTTGAACTAATTAGAATGTATTTTGTCAGTATTGAAGTATTTGTTCATTGTGTTAAACATCATATCGATTACAAGACTGCACATCTCATGCAAAAGACTTTTAATACTTTGATCCTTTCAGACTCAAACAGACTTATTCTTTTTTTCTTTAGCCATGCTCTGTTGAATCTCATACCAATCCCCTCTCTCATCTCACAGTTCAATTTAGGACCTTTAGATGCCTCAATTTAGACTTTTTCTTTTTCACCAAAGCCAAATATTTGACTGAAAAGGCCCTCTGAAAACGTGGATCACAATAAAAACTTTATTACTGTTCACACAGAGTAGTGCCACAATGACAATATGAGCACTCTTTTAGCTGAATTAATCTATTCTGGTTTGCAGCTGAACACAATCAGCAAACCCCAGAGAGTCTGCAATTCTTCTTGTTCCACAGAGGAGATGCTGTACTGAGATACTAGACTGGAATGGTAATAATAATAATAATAATGATTTTTTTTAACGGTCCTAAAATACTTTGACACTCTGAAGCAATGTCTCAGCTTCCTTAAAGTTCTTTGTACTGTGCAGAGAGTTTAAAGTTCTGCTGTAGCAATACCAGCTCTGGCTTCCAAGACACCACTGCATGCATAATGTGGCAGTCATCTGAAAGCAGCAGAGCAGGTAGGGGTATTACTTTGGTTTTGTATTGTTGTTTATTTGCATAATTTGGAGTCAAAGTCCTTTCTCTCCTACTGCATTCAATATACATCGTTCTTTTTCTAATAAACTGTGCAGCAGCATGTAGGTACTGGCAGATTGCAAAATGCAAAGAAGTTTAGATTAGTCCCTACAAAAGAAACGAAGAGAAAGGGGGAAAAAAGCACAGAAAACACAGCATTGTTTTTCTATTAGTTTGCCAGATGTGATAACTTAAATAAGAGCTGAAACAGAGGATTTCATTGTTCTTCAAGCTTCAGTGATCTATTGTTGGTCTCTTTTTCTTCCCTTGATTGTCTTCTTTTTAAGTTTTTCTTTAAACTTTAAAGACTTTAGTCCTTGAAAAGCTATCTCAATGCTGCTTTGTGTGAAACGGTAGGTGACAGAAAGAGATGGGAGAGGGGGGAAGGTGAAGAGAGCTCTAGCAATCATAGTAATTCTGCACACATGAGGCTTAGTGAAACTCCATTTCAAATATTGATAAAAATCAAAATTTCTGAGAAACTGAACAACAGATGTTAAAACATAGAGAAATACATTTTCAAGGAAATGAGTCTGTATTTTACAATCAAGCACAGAATTCTGGTATTTAAAAACTTAAGGCAAGACATGGTCTTTCTGAAACAGGCACATCTCTCACCACAAACAGATAATCACCTCACTTTCCTTTAAAATACCTCTCCAAAAGACCAATTCACTTACATAAAACATAAGTCTGCACTTTGGGGTATATTTATAAGCACTGATGGTTCAAAAGCAGGAACATAAACCAAGGCCTTTTTTAAGAATTCTCCTACCAACTGCCTTTGCAGTAGTCCAGTACAGTATTTTACTAGAAAAACATTCACTATAGAGTTCCAAGGTCAGTTCTTATCTCCTGATATAATGTCAAATATCCAATAACATTTCCAGCTATCTAGGGACAAAACACAAAGTTAACATAAAAAATTAATAAATCACTGTCCTAACTGAAAAAAAGTGAACCTTTCATCTACAATGCTACTTACCCTTGGGCAACTAACTTAGAGCAACTCTTAATTAAAAGCCTTTTTTTTGGTGGTTTTTTTTTTGTTGTTTTTTTAATGGAGGAGCTTAGTAGAAATACTTCATTTAAAACAGAAGACAGAAAACAGAAACACATAATGCATTTTAAAAAGCAGACTTTCTTGGAATACACTGGCTACTAAGACAGAGGACTTAAATTTCTGCTCCCACGCCACAACTTTTTATTGACTTATGTATTCGGAGTTGTTATAGTATATTGCACACAACACTGGAATAACATAAGGAAACCACAATTAAAACCATAAATTTTCTCATAGAACAAAGTACCTTTTTTAAGGAATTATTATTATTTTCTGGAGCATTAAGAGACCAGTATTCTGGATCTGGAAGGCACTGCATTTATTTTGGTGAAAAGTACTAGTTTTCCAAAACCTCACAAATATTCCCCTGTGAATCTGCAATGTTGTGGTCAATGTCAATGTCATGTAATTCAAGGTTAAAAACTACATTTTCAAAATAATCACACTGAAGTTTATCTGTGTTTAGAGCTGTAAAAGTAATTTAGAAATACTCAGCTTCTTTTGCCACATGAAGTTTAGGTGGGGATTCAGGAGCAGGGTTAAGAATCAAGATAATCTTCCTCTTGATACAAATTCCTTATTTTTTTCCCCTGAATAAAGTGGCAAGGCTATACAATATCTCATTAAAGATACGAAGGTATCTGATCTCAGATTAAGTAACTAGAGCTTGTTGGGCATTTTTCTAGCACAATGCCTTTTCACTTGAAAATTACATGAAAACCAGAAATTATCAGAAGTGCATACTTCCATGCATACATGCTCCCCCGGATGGAAAAAGAAAGTATTAAGAAAGTACTTTCTTAGTACTAAGAAAGTAGAAGGAAAGCAAGAAATATCTGCAGGACTTGAGCTAACTCCACATAGGAAGTGTGTTTAAAATTTGGAAAATTTAATCAGAACAGCAACTTCAGCTTCCTCCTTCAAATTTTTAGGTTATATCTGCATGGAGACGATCAGTGTTTCTCTCTGTCTCCCTCTGGTCAGAGGTTTTTCATATTATATAAAACATTATAACTGCATTTGCACAGAAAGAGACATGGAAAGGGAGAGTAACTTCAGTCTAATGATTAGTTATGCTAGAGAAAAACATAAAAATCTCTCTACCAAAGAATATGCATTATCTACCTAAAATGAAATTACTCCAACAGGAGATAGGGAAAGTGTCTCATGCTGGAATAAGTATCCCAGTTATCCCAGTCATCCAGGAATTCACATCATTGATGTGAATGAATTCCAATTTAAGTAGTCCTCATCTAATATTCCCAGGTGGAATTTTTCTTATGTGTCACTGAGAGCTCCTACATTGCCTCAGATATTCAGGATATGAATTTGGTATTTTTGTAGCTTTTGCTTTGATGGGACATGATTTGATCTTATTTCAGAATGACATATATTCTTAAACCTTAAAAAAAAGAAAAAATTCAGGATTGAAGATGGAGCTTTATTCATGCTAACAATATTAAAACTGCAGCTTTGATCAAATTCTATGCTTACTCAAGGCTGATTTACTGATAACTAGCCAGGGCAAGAGTCACCAATTTTGCTTTGTTTGACTATTTCTTTTATCATACTAATTTTCTCTTACTAACTCTTGTGTTTACTCAGTGCCTTCTGAAATTCGGTGAATCAATTGGCTTCTGTAAGTAGAATTAAATCACTTGTAGTGTTTTCATTAAAAATTCCACTCATTTCTTTTTTGTCCAACAAGAATCACTTTTTTACTTAATTAGCAAAGACAAAACTGTTAGTCTGCAAAAAAATTTTAAGAAGTTCAAAAGTTATAAGACATTCTCCAGTTAAAGAAAAAGCTGTTCAGATTAAAATTCTTTCAAAAATACATCTGACTTGAACTTTGACTGTTTAAAAATCATTCAGTTGATGTTTCAGCTATTTCCTTATTACACCACTGACTTAAATAATATTCTGCAAATATAACTACAAATCACATTTGGCTTGAGGCATATAGATCAGTAAGAGATCATTATTTTCAATGAAAGTTTTAGTATTTTATTTTTATTAACCTATTCCAAAAGCTAAATATTCAAGAGACTTCAATATTAGGTATTTAATTCTACTGCTAAGTAGGAGTCTTTAAATGACAACATTCAGCTGTGTGAGATATTCCTTTCATATTGGTCTGCTTGTGTTTTGAATCGTGGTGGACCATCTGCCAGCTGGGAAATCCCACTCCTGTTTGCAGCAGCACTGCAAATTCTATTAGTGCTTATGAAATAAAACAACTTGATTTAGGAAGCACAGTGAAAGTCTTGTGCAACAATTCCAAATTACTAAAATTAATAAATCAAGCAGTACAAGGCATTTTTATATCTATCTCCAAAAATCACAGAAGACTTTTTTAGAATTAATTACATTTTAAAGTGTATCTGTGAAGCTGTTATGTATATTGCACCCCTCACTAGTGGTGGATGTGAGACTCAGATCATACATGCAGAATTATTATTTTCATTTCCTTCTTGACAGGAAACCTTTCCAGCCTAAAATGTCATTTTCTTACCTTGTGGTGCGTTTCCTGGGATGCCACCATAGGAAGAACTTTACAGGATCAAGCAAATCTCAATATTTAGGACTCTAAAGGAAAATTCTTATCAGCTTATTAGCTAGGGTTCTCACACTAATGTAGAATATCTCTCTCTTTGCAGGAAAATCCACTGAGTCTCATTTAACAAGCACACTTTCACAACTCTTGTAGCTGGTCACACAGGCTTGATGGGCATTGAATTTCTGTTGCATCTTAAAAAGTTACCACTTAGGAAACTAGGTATTGATCATGAAACAATACTTCTAACAATAAATTAACAATTAACAAACCTCTCCTTTACAAAAAGCCTACTAAACTCCAAATAAACTACAAAGCCTAAACAAACAACATCCTGTATAATTCTGCCAGTTGAATAGTATTTATCTCTATGGTAAAAGATGATTACATGAGAGACCTGAATTAAAAAACAAATGAAACTTGCTTGGGTTTACAAATAGAATAAATTTATTTTACACTAATTTTTAAAAAAGTAATGCCTCCCAAGTGGCAGTAACATTCTCATTTCTCAGTGTATTCAAAATTATAGCACTTACTGTAATTCTGTAATACATTACATGTGTATATTTCACATATCTTACATTTAATTATGGTAAATTTAAAAGGATAATTATTGCCATTTGTCTCTCTAGGCCGCACATAAAATTTAGTCTTTATAATGGAAAATGGAAGAGAATTAATGCAAATATTAGATTTTAGGATGGCAGACTATTCTTATAGATGGATAAACAATGTGTCCTCATAATAGTGGCCTTTTGTGAAAGACTCATTTTGCTTTTTGTAAAATCATTTCATGTTATTTTCCCATAGATAAAAAATTTATCAAGTTTTTATATTTTACTTAAAAAGGGAACTTCCCTGTCTACAAACTTCAGCTTTTAGTTGATTTTATTTAAAAATAGTCATTACAAAAGTAAATGCAATGCCAATTTGGACATGTTTAAAATCAAAGACCATTATAAAGTGTCACGTCTCATTTTGTATTTTGAAATTTTTACTTGATTAACTTCATTGCTCTAAAGCTTGCTTGTTCTATTATTTAGAAAATTCATTTAATACAGAAGTAGATTGGGAACAATGGGTAACATATGCATGACAGCTATATTTTGGCATGCCATGGATAAAATTTGCATAAGTGTGGGAGTTAGCAAAGTCATGCAGCAAACCAAAACTAAATAAATGTAATCTTTAAATACAAAGCTCTATATAAACTATTAATATAAGAAATATGAGAAATGGAATTTTGACATTTATTACTTAAAGGCTTCTGATTGAAGTATTCTTGAATTCTTTCCCTACCATACACTTGCAAAATACAGCTGTACAACTTTACTGCAAAGCTTTTAATGATGGACAGATAGAGAATATTTTTACCACAGTAATCCCAAATTACTGAAAGCTCTTCTAATGATGTAATACAGATTTGAGGGGGTAATTTAAAATCTCCTGACCTGTTAATGACTGTTCTCAAGAAAAGCTTCTTCAACAAGAGACAGAATGACAGGAGTGATTGCCCATTTTGAATTAATATTAAGGATTGACTCTTTTTAATTCTTTCAGAAGAATCTCAAAGGGAAAGATCAGATAAGCTCCCACAATCTTCACTGCTCTGCCCCACCAACTCACTGCAAAGTACGATGCCACTGCCAAGGAAAACAGCACAGCAGCAACATGTTGCTGAGTTGTATACCCTTGTTGGAGCCATTTGAGACATAATTCTCAAAATAAGTTTTGGAAATTAGGATAGCTCAGAAAAATTCACAACAGGATGCAAAACTACAGTATTTGTCTAATCTACCTAGAACTAGATAAACTTTTCATTACTTATGGCACGGGTTTACCTGAATCTACTTCATAAGGTGAGGAATAAACAGACTCATCAGAAATGATGCTCATTTTACACTAATGGTACTAAATTGAATGCAATCAAGGTACAGAAATTTAGTAAAATACCAATTAGGGTATGAAATAGATGTGCTGGCTCAGTGTGGTTAGTGTACTCTTTTCAACCACACAAACATGAACTTTTAGCTCACTTTGGGAACATCCTGTACACTGCAGCAAAGAAAAAAAAAAAGAGTGAACTTAAAAGTGAGTTTTACTTCTCTGGTCCAGAGAGTGTCCTCTTTAACCCAAGTACACATTTGGGGCAGAGAAAAATCTTCAATAAAATCACAAATCCAAAAGAGGGATAGAACATGTAACAGATTTTGAGAAATACTAGAGAGAAACAAGATTTACTATGATGCTTCAAGCATTTCCCAATTTAGAAATATTCACACATGTTCTTTTTTTTACTGAAATTGTCATTTTGGTTTAATTAAACTCACCTGAATGATAAATTAAATGCTAGAGGAAATGTGAGATTACTCATCCTGACACTCTCTTATAGCTTTTGCTGAAGACTGATATTTATCAAATTAGTATTTAAACTGAGTACAGAGGGAGGAGGGAAATGTCTGACTTTCTCAAGAAATCATAGATTTAATAAACTTTAAATATGCCAAAATAGAATCCTTATTTAAATTCACTTGTTCCTCCTACAGTGATGTGGCTTTTGATACATAAAATTGACATTTCTTTGTTTCTAGTACTTTCCCAATGTCTCTTCTTTAAAAATTAGCCTTTCCCTCTAGTAAAGATATTTATTAAGCTTGAAACATCATGTCTTTTTGAACAGAGGTGACAGTTTACTGAGACTTTTATGCCTCCATGGGGCAATAGTGTCAAAGCGCTGTTGGCAGGATGGTTGTAGGGGTGATTCCTGTGAGAAGAGGCTGCCACAAACTGCACACAGCCAGTCCCAGAGAGCTCCATGTAGTTCCAGCTGGCTCCAATGCAGCCACTACTGGGCATAGCTTGGCACTCAGACAACTCTGGGAAGAGTATTTAAGCAAGTGCAAAACACAGCCTAGGGGCGGTGAGGGTGATGGATGAGAACAACCCCCATGAGATAAACAGCCCCGCAGACACTGAGGTGAGAGCAGGGTGAGGAGGTGCTCCAGGTACTGGAGTAGGGACTTCTCCACAGCCTGAGGTGACTCTAGCTGAAAAAGTGCAAGGAGGAAGGAGCAGCAGTGAGGAACCATTCTGGACTGTCCACAGACCCCCATTCCCCATCCCAACCGTGCTACCCTAGAGTGAGAAGTAGAGGAGTAGGAATGAAGGAGTTTGAGCCTTGGAAAATGGGGAGGGAAGAAGTTTTTTAATTTCTTTTTGATTCTTACTATCTAAAACTATTTTATTTAGCAATAAACTAAATTTATCCTCCCCGTGCCTAGCCTCTTTTAGCCTTGACTGTACTCGGTAAGGGATCATTATCTTGACCCATGAGCTTTTTCATCTTGTTTTCCCTCTTCATTCTCTTGAGAAAGGAGACTGGGAGACTATCTTGGATGAATTTCTGGCAGCCAACCAAGGTCAACCCAACTCAGTAACTAAGTTGCATAGCCTATTTTTGAAAACTATGATCTTTTATCTGTCTTAGTAAAATATGCTAGGAGTAAGAAGGGTAGAGTGAAGCAGTTACAGCTGCTGAGTAACATGCCAGTGCAGCACTTGGCTGGGTAAGTTAAAAGTTGCTTCTCAGCCATTTAATTTGTCATACACATAATTACTGGTCACAGCTTTTAATTAGAGTACTGCATGCCAGCTATGCCACGAGTGTTTCTTTTATTTACAATGTAGGCTGAATATTGCTGACCAACTAAGCAGCCATATATATTTGATGAACATGCTCATGAAAATTTACTGCATTCTGCTGATGCAAAACTTTTAAATGGAATTCCAGAAAATACTGTCAGAATCTGTTAATCAAAAATTCTCAGAAAAACAGCTGGGAAAAAAAATTAAGACAGGCAAAGCTAGGATTTTCTCCCTACACTTGTTCTGGAGTATTGCAGAAATATTTTTGCTAACATAAATACAGGTAATAAAGAGATAACCACCTTTCCATTTGGGAAAAATCAATAACCTGTAACAGGTTAAACTAAGGTTACTCAAGAAGAATCTCAGTCAGAACTGAGAATTGTATCATTGGTTTTTCTCTTGGATTCTAAGTGTGTTATTCTGTGATATAATGTTAAATCCATATTTTGAAAAGCATGAAAATTATTTTCTGTACACAGTTTTGCCCAGTCTTTCATGAGAATGCTTTGCAAGAAGATTATTAGGAGGATGGCAGCCCAGTGAAAAAAAATGCTGATTGGCTGACCTTGTAATGTAGTAGGATAAAAGCTGATATCCAAGTTATTGCTTCAGAATTTTATATCACTGGTGATGCAGATGCCAAAGGGCCAAATGGAAAACAGGCTTAGAAAATACACTTCTGTCTTCAGAAACCTATGGACAGTTAAGCAGTTTTGTCAATATTTATGCTGGTACTCAGCTGTATTAGAATATTACAGTTGGAAAGGAACTACAATGGTTATGTAGTCCAAATATATATTCTCAAAATAGCCTTCCAGAAGAATTGTTTCTTATTCCCAGGTTCTGCTTTGTATGCCTGAATCATACTGATGAATGTTCAACTTTAAGTTTCAAATAAAGGGTTAAGATATATCTATATTTGCATCTGGGGAAAAGTGGCAAGTACTTTAGTATCTTCACTTGGTATCTTTGTCATCAAAGTAAAGTTTGAAATAAATTGATCAGTATTTGTCACATTAAAGTAATGTGTTCTCCCTCTATCATTTTCCCCCAAAAGCACGAAACTTGAAACAGATGTCCTGATTCTTTATTTTGAATCAGAACTTCTCACTTCTATCGACCATGTCATCTTAGAAAGTTCCAACACAGGTTTTGCGTGGGCAGCTCTTGCATTTAGACATATAACCAGAATTCATGAAGCCAGTATTCTCATTTACTTAACAAAAGACACAGCCAAGAATCCATCAATATCGTATGTATGACAGGCAGCTTTGAGCCATTCCATGCCTAGATATTTGCTTTGACATTTCCTAATAAAAATCTTTCCCACAAAAACTCTATGACATTTAAGAGGCTGACGCTCAGAATTTTTTGCCAGGCCAACAAAACATTATGCTACAAGTATAGTCCCAATTCCTGACAAAAGTAAACTATGCTTTTGGCTCCATCATCCTCCCACATGCAAAAATATCATTTGTTTATACTCAGATGATTTTGCTGGTATACAGCAACCCCAGGGCAGCAGCTTAGATTCAGTTCAACCATTTGGATTAAGCCAACTCCTGAATGGACTAAACTACTAAAAACATAAAGTAAGCATTGCTACAGTTACATATATGTTCTTTTCAGGGGAGGCTCACTGTCCTGCTTAGGGTTTTTTTTCACAGTCCTAGGGGACGTAAGTAAATAAGTGACATTTTTAGCCCTTATTGCAGCCTTGTGGCTGAATAGATAAAGAAGGTTCCTTTGTCTTATTTGAAACTAGTAGTGTTTCATCATCTTGTCCCTTCAATTTGCTTCAAAAGCAGGAGTACACTAAGGTGGAAGAAATAGTTAAACTCCAAGATAGCTTGGAGATTAATATCTGTCCCCTTGTATTGGCACTGCTATAATTCTTGGAGTTCTCTCTTTGAGATATTCTTCCCAGTGCACAACCAGCTCCGGCCAGAAAATTACCACTTGGGCACGTCTTCAGATTTCTTAGTGTACTTTTGAAGAGTAGAAACAAAACAAAAGCATGAGAGAGCCAAACATATTTTAAGTCATTTGGGAATTTGAGGCAGTGTTTATGCTACTAGGGGAACTCTTAGCTAGTTTTATTTGCTGACAAGTACCATTTCCTTCAGGGCAGAGGAGTGGATGTTCATGCTTGTAATCAGCTTTCACTAGCTTCTGCACAGCTGGTAAAACACATGGACTACAGGGGAGACTACAGCAGTCACATGGACACAAAAGTGACCAAAATGAGTATGCACTTGCATTCTTATGAGAAAATTAGGGAGCTGTGTTGTGGTTCAGTATTGAATGTGGCGCAGGACAGCGGGAGAGGAAAAGCAATGAGTGGGAACATGAAGAAGAATAGGGATTTTTTTTGTGCTAGGAGCAGTGTAAAAAGAGAATGAAAGATTCATTAGAGAGGGGAGGAAAGAGTTAGAAATCACATTCAGATAAAATGGAGTATAAAAACATACAAAATAGATGAGATAGAATGAGCAGCTCTTCTCTTGCTTCTCCAGCTGTCAAACCCTTTTTTTGCATCTCTTCCTGACACACACAAAAATCACTGTCTATGATCCTTTCTCCCCTCAGGACAAGAGCCTAGCTTTTGTCCATGAAAATCTGATTGCTCTCTAAGCCTCTTTCTTTTGTTATTGAACAAATAATGTCTTGAACTATTAAATGGCTGTAAAACCTTTCCAGAGTCTCTCTCTTGGGCATCTTCATGTTTCAAAAAGACACTTCTTCTTGTGTGCATACAAATTCACTTAACAGACTGTCAGACCTAAGGCTATGCAATGCTTTTGTTTGGTTGCTACTATTGCACCTGACACAGTGAAAACCTAATTTGGATCTTCATCCACTTACTCTTCAGAAAGCTTTTATCATAGCAACATTTCTGCTGTAGTAAAGGTTTACTTTCTTTAAAAAAAATAGGACCATTCTAAGAGTGCTAAATTTAAAAAAAAACCTAATTCATTGACATTTTCTGTCTCACTGGGGACTACTGGAGACAGAGGTTCCAGAGACAGATCCCTGGCAAAATAACAAGGGATTTCATAAAACCAAAGCCAAAAAAGATTTACATATGTAAATTAGTTTTATAATCACTTCTAGCCTACTCTCAGGTCCCTAATATGTAGGCATGCATTTAGCCATTAGCTCTTTGGGGAGGTAATACTTCTGGTGAAATATTATTGACCTCTCACAGTTTGAATCTACTGACTTGCTTACAGTCATGTAATGAGCCAAAGAATAAAAATGTTTATATGAACAGGGCTCTGCAATCTGAAGGGCCCAAGAGAAGAGACTGAAGGCCACAGAAAGAAATTAGGCGCTATGTCCAGGGATAGGGAGTTCAGAAGACAAAAGTTAAAATAAAATATTTGTATATAAAATATTATAACATGAGATAAAAAATTAGTGACATAGATGTCAAAACCAGAAAAAATTATCATCATCATCTAAGCTGACCTATCAAATAACAAGGGTTATAGGATTTACTAGAAGCAATTGTTACAGAATTTAAAAAGAGTGGTGAAAAAATGATGCTGCTCCTTAATTAAAATTTCCACAGAAAACCAAACACAATTTCATCACTGTACTCACTAGTGTGATGTTAGACATCGGAGCCTTATTCTATCACTCTAAATTTGTCTTGCTTCATCTTCCAGCCATTGAATTTTGTTACACTTTTGTCTACTATATTAGAGAACCCTTGATCAAAGTTTTGTTTGCCAGGAGATACTTCCAAGATGCACGACAGTCATTCACCCACACATGCAAGCATGTACACCATCCGACTTAAATTTATCTCTTTTATGTCTTTGATAAACAGATTAAAACCCTCAAGGGGTCCTGTTTCCAAATCTCTTAATCATTCTCCTTTATTTTCTACAAAACTTTCTCCAATTTCAACTACATCCAAGA
The DNA here is from genome assembly GCF_050655825.1 of Lonchura striata. Taxonomy (NCBI): domain Eukaryota; kingdom Metazoa; phylum Chordata; class Aves; order Passeriformes; family Estrildidae; genus Lonchura; species Lonchura striata. The sequence goes on from NC_140704.1 coordinate 103,653,881, forward strand.
GCACTGCATTCCATATGGGTGCTGGCACCTATAGTAAGACCATATTGCCCCTTAATTTTAAAGATTTCCCTCTTTATACTTCTAACTCTCTCTTTTGGAAACTCACATTTAGCTCATTATCCACTGTGAACATTCAAATTCATTTCAAAGTTGTTGTTTGCCAGGCTAAAATTTCCCAGCTTGTCAGCAGAGTCTGCAAGTATTTGCCTTTAAACACATTAAAGTACCATACACAAAAATCAAGATTGCCCTCACATTTTGGGAATATGCAAGATGATACTTCACAAGTACTGCATTCTTAATAATGTCTTCATTATTTATTCCTTTTTATATTTTAATTTTTACCCATAAGTTTCTTCTCTACCATAGTTATTGAAAATCAATGAAAAAATCTTTCTTGAACTGGAGAAACCACAAGCAAAAGAGAATAGCATGCATTTTCTTTATCCCCATTACAAGGCTGATTATTATTCATATCTTTATGAAAAAAAAAAATGTGCTGGATTTTACCTAAAAGGCTGAGAACTGAAGCATTACATATGTGTTACAATCACATGTCCAGAAAAATGAGATACAGCTGGTATCTGGTGAAAGGCCGAATAAAGGCCCAGCCCACAGACTTTCCACAACAATATTTAGTTCTTAAATCCTATTGAGGAACCTTTTTCCACCTTCTCCTCTTCAAAGATCTATCTGGCTAAATCTAGGAATTATTGTCCAATTATGCAGAATGCAAAAGCAATATTTTGTTCTATTGTATATTTGAATCTGCTTTTCTGTTTTAGACTCAAAATCTTGCTGTGTGTAAAAGGGAATAAAAACAAACATACCTAGGCTAAAATGCTAGTGTGCAATGAGAACAATCTGTTTTAGCAGATTTAACAGCATGGTTTAATTAAAACAGAAAATTCTAATAATATAATTTAAATTGAAAAAATCAAAACAAGACAAACAAAAAACCCACCATATAAACAAAAAGCCACAAAACCACAAAGAAATGAAACAAACAAAACCCTACCTTTCCAGGTGTTTATTTTTGTAGTGTGGAGCTCACCCTTCTTGTATCCTTTTCCATCTCAAGGGTGATGGTTTCAGTATTCCTATAGAAAGTACGGGAGAATAGGAGGGTATAGCAATAAGCACCTGAGGTCTTGGCTGGAAGCAATATCAAGATCATGACAAGGAATTTTTCTCCTTGATCTTCCACCTAGGGCTACTTTTATTTTTTTTATTTTTTCCCTCATAGCCCCCATTTCCCTCTCAGAGGCTCTCATCGAAAGCCACAGCGTGGCACAAAAGCCTCCCCCAGCCTCAGCTCTGCACCTGGGCTGCTTAGTGTCACCTGCTGACTCCTGCCTCGGTCAGGACAGTGCCACTGCAGGTCATAAGAAAATCTAAGACTGGAGTGCCTACAGGTACTACTCCTTTCAGCAGCTGTCAAACCAGACTGAATCCAGCTGCAGCCACAGCAAACCTAGAGGAGCCCTAAGACCAGGTCAACACAAGGACTGCAACTTTTTGCTAGTCATGGCAGAAATCACATTTGCTGGGCTACAATTACTTGCTGCCTCTGAGAGCAGATTGCATCTTCTATTCATTGTAAAATTTAGATTGTGTCTGACCCATTTGTAGATGTGTTGTGGTTTCATCAGGAGGGGTGTGCAGTATACCCAGAACCAATTGTGCCAGGGGTGGAAACACAGCCCTGTCACCCTGATTCTTAAGACTTCCTAAAGCCTTCTGAGGTTACATTCTTTTGGACAACTTTCCCACACAATTTCTGTAAACAACATATTGTTTACATTCTTTTATGGGGGTGGAGAACACTTGATGTACTAGTGGTTTGTCCAATGTCTTTGGAGAGGTGGCCCATTCACTCTCCAATCCAATGTCACCTTTGAGAAAGTATAATAGACGGAGTCGGATAATAAACTTTCTTCTTTACCTTGCAAATAGCAGGTGGCTCGCGTCGTGCTTTCACGTGTCCTATAGCGACACAGCCCCAAGTTAGGCTCCAATGAAAGCTGTCCTGGCTTAGGAGAGCTCAATCACAAACCACTCTGCCCCTCCCCAAGTCTCTGGTGGGAGACTCCACAGCCAGAGCTCACAGGTTGAGATAAGAACAATTTCCTGGAAACAGAAATTAGAAAAGATAAACAAACAGTAGCTGCAATACCAGCAACAAAAATGTATAAAAGAGGGCATTTTTACAAGCAAAAATGCTCACAAGCCCTAGTCACTGAAAACTAGTGGTGGACAGACCCTCCCTGGGGTCTGTTTCACACTTTTTTCTCCAACTGTGAGCCACCCCCACCTTCTTGGAAGAAGAATCCCATACTTCCACCTCTGAGTAGTGAGATGAGCTTGTATAGGATAACAATCCAGACAAGCCCACATGGCTTCAGGCTCCACCCCCTCACAGGTTCTGCAAGAAAAATCAACTCCATCCTGGCCAAAAACCTGGACGAGATATTACCACAATCTGTGTAAATAATAACCTTTGGAAAATGTATATGCTTTCCTAAGAATTGGCTGTGATGTTGAGGGCAAAGGAAAAGGAAATAAATACTGATTAATCTGACACCAAACAAAAGCAGCATATAGCACTCAAAAATGTGTGATATGATAAGAAAGCCATAGGATCTTCTCACCAAATATATTTGGGAGAGAAAGTTCTCCACAAGAAAAGCTATAAACTAACACATGTCCCTTTTATTTCTGCCATATTGTAGCTGAAAGGAGATCCAATATGCTTCAGTTGAATAAGGAGGTTTAAACTTGAAGAGTGAAACATCAGAAATCAAAAATTATCTAAACACAGTAAAACTAACAGCCTTAAACTTACTTAAGTTAGATAAAATTGTGTATCCTTTAGTTATCAAGGTATCCAGAATGTTGACCTTATTTTTAATAAATATATAAATCTTTTGTTAAAATTCAAACTTTCTATGATGTAATACTTTTAATATGTATATTCAATTTGTAAATAAATATTTCAGACCAGCTGGCTCTTTCCATTTTAAACTTGCAGGAAGGCATTCATTTCTCCAGACCTTCCAGCTGTATTTGTTGTTCCAGTAAATGATGCCATCTCTTTCTATGGAGCTTATCTTGCTTGTGTCCTTAAAATACCTCAGCTATAATAAAACTGCCATTACATTATGATAGATTTTTTTTCACTGCTTGTGTCAGTGTCCTTATTTTTTTCTTTTAAAATAAAGGGAAGATAGACCAAGGGCAAAGAACTTTTAATCCTAAACTGGGAACTCCAGCCAGTACAACAGACAAACAAGGCAAATGTTTTTAGCTGGTTCAGGGAGAACACAAAACACAGAAGCCTACTTAATGCTCAGCAAACTGAGGGTGCAGTCTTTGATTAATTTCAGCTAATGTAAATTTACCCCAACTATACACTCAGTTATTTCTACTGTGGGCTAGTCTACCCTATTTATAGAGGAATGAGAAGAAAATTGTATTTCTTTCAGAGCATGCTGAAGTTGTGGCACTTTTCAGACTGTGTATTTAGTCAATATGAGGTACAGCTGAGGACTGAGAGAAAGCACTAGTGCATTCCCCATTTATCTGATGGCTTTATAAACCTCTAAATAAAGCAATTTGCATCTGAGTTGTTTTATAAAAGCTATTCATGTAGATATAAAGAAACACTATTTTTTGGCATTGCATCTGTTCACAAACAAAAACTTTTCTGTTACTTTACAATTCTTGATGTGTAAGATTTCACCTTGAAGACCTTAAATAGCTCAGATCTTAGAAATTATTCTCTTTTTTTCCTATATCTGTTATAACAGCTGAGCTTGTCCAAGGCAAGCTTGCTAACAGTCTTGAAAATCACAAAAGAACTGGAACAATTCCTTTCCTCTATGGAGTCACAAAATTCCAAAGCCATAGGCCTTCTGGCTTTCAGAGGTGGGAGAATCATTTAAAGAAGAAAGCAGCTGATGCATCTCACTCATCGTGACTTCTCTTTGCATGTGCCACCTCACCTTTTACTTGTGATAATGTGACATCTTTCTGGCAACTGCAGCAAAGGAAACAAATATGAATGTATTTGTGTATTTTTAGTTGTCTAGAATGCAATGATTGTGCTGTCACTTTTGTGCCGCATTTTGTCTCCCACGCCCATCTGTTCTGTTCCTCTTCTGCATCCTCTACATCTTCTTTGTCACCTGATTTTCTCACTACCTCTTCCCTTCAGAGAACCAGGGACAAGGAGATTGTCATCTGACCCATGAATTCTTCACAGACCACTATCAATTTGTGTACAGAACCAGCCTGGGGACTGTAGTTTTCTCTCTAATTCCCCAGGTTATCTCAGAATTTACTAATTTAATCTCAGAGGTTTTAGCAGCATTTTAATTTGCTTCCGGACAAATATATTTGGTTCACAAATCTGTAGCACTTGTGCTGAGAATCTGTTGAATTGTTTATGTCCACGTCATGCATTCACCCATGAACACCATCAAAGGAAAAAGGCTCAGGCCTCAGTTTGGTAAGAGATTCCAGACCAGAGGAAAGTAACACTGTTAATGTATTGTGGTATTCTTTTTTCTTCTTTCAAGGAATTTTGACTGGAATCCTGAACCAAGGCTGGTAAACCAGGTGTTCTGCAAATATCTGAATTTTAGATATTTTTATTTCTTATATATTAATCACAGACTAATATCAGTCTGACACAGTCTCACAACTCTTATTAGTTTGCAGGTGTAAAATAATCACCTTGACTATCCAATAACAAAACAACCTATGTCACTGATTTTTCTGGTAGAAAATCGAATGATCTCCAATGAGACTAACTATGCAAGCAATGATATCATGCACTTTTTAAACATTTTCTCCCCCTAAGAGCTCAGGCATTTAACTATTTGTTCCTTAACATCTTGGTTGGTAAAATTTAAAATATTTGCTCTAACCAATTAAATTCAAATATTTTTTAGTCTGTTTTCTCACCTTTGTAAGGATTTAAGGAGTAGTATTGGTGATGTGTACTTGGATAATAACTGGAATTTGATGTGACAATAACTCAAACATTGTGTCTCAGGCAAAAATTTTTGAGTAATTTCTCATTATAAGATTAATCAGCACTGAATATTACATGCAAGAAGAGGGGAAAGCAGGATAGAAAGATGACTTAATTCATGCACAGAGAGCAATAGCAGAAAGTACTGACTCTTTTTGCTTTCTGCTGAGAAGCAACTTTATATAAAGTGAGAACCACTCCTTAGACCATTGTGCCTTCTTAGGTGTGTGCACAAATGCACGTATTTTGCTGCATATGTGTATGCCTACATAAGTCACTGTGCAAAAAACACCATTACAAGTAAAAACACCATTACAAGTATGTCTGCCCATTTCTTTCCCTATATCCTTATTTCTGATACAAGGCCCTCAGAAAATCCTTGAGTGGCTAATTTGAAAGACTGGATTCCTCCTTTACACTGAGCTACCTGCGCAGTTTGGTGTATGAGAATATCGCTCTTGAGGCCTGTTTCTCTTTTGTAACAGATAAAGGAAAAATGAGTCTTATTAATCCTGCAGAAATTTTGCACCAGAAGCATTTTCATGCTAGGTGAGATCATACAAAATAGGACTTAAAGACAGGACTGCTAATTTGGTTGCCAATGCAGAAAGGTCTTTCTTGAACCTAGTGAACCTCTTTTTGAAGAATGGGCTATCAGTTCTGCCATGATTTCACACTCTCTTGGTTTTCTTTTTTTTTTCCTGAAGAAAACCAGCAGATTCATCTTACTATCATTACTCACCCATTATACTACATGTTTACACCTCCATCTCAGCAGAACAGGAGTATTATTTTCTCGGGTGTGTAAGCCCAGAACTGTGTCCTTAAAAAATAATTAGAATTATAAAACAAACAACCCAAAACATTGTGAAGCTGGTACACTGAAAGCAGAATAGAAACAATAACTGACTTACAGGGCTTCAGCTGTAATGACGAGTTTTTTCTTTACCCTTGTGTCTCTTTGCAGATAATAGGTTTTTAAGAACTCCAGTTTTTCACTTATACTTCCTAGGAAATTTGTCCAGCGGGCCACAGTGTTCAAGGCTACACTTTGCTGGAGTAAATATATAAAAGAAAAAGCATCTTTAAAAAGATGTATTGTGTGCAGTATTTAAGAGGAAAATGGTTTGCCTTTAAAAAGGCATTCCAGTTCTATCTACAATTGTTTATGAGACTACACTTGCAAGTGAGCCAAGGGGCTGAAAGTCCAAAGGACCTCAATTTATTGAAGGAGTTCTTTTACCAAGGGAAGGACATTATTAAATTTACAACTGAGCACACTATTTCATAGATTTCTGTAAGACTGTGCAATGTACAGATTACCAGCCAAGTGTGCAGCAAAATGGCAGGAGGCTCTACCCACTCCAGCAAAATTAGGGGTTGCATTGAAAATAGTTTTAAGGGAATGTGTTTACTTGTTTCCTTTTTGCAATCAGCTAAAACTGTGGGAAAGAAAAAATTGTGTGGATTTTTTTTTTCTTACATATCAGGTCTGTATTTTAGCAAGAGATAAGAAAATATGTATGTTTGCTTCACTGTTTTAGCCCAGCTCTTTTTTGTCTGGCCTTGGGGAATAAGAAAGAGGATCTACTTTTGACAGTAAGATTAGTGTGTTCTTTTGTTGTGCTCTATGTTCTTGCATATTTAAACTTGAAGCCTAAGTGATTGACAAAGAGAAAGGAATCCAAGATCTAGTTACAAAATAAAATATTTCAAGCAGAAATTATTAGCCCAGGGCAGTTTTAAAATATGCTTCAGTAACTAGAAGAAAAATATACAATTCCTTTGGCTATCATTCACTTCTATTTTTCCCAGAAACTTGGCAACACAAGGTATTTTTTTATTTAGTAGTGGTGGTCTTTGAATTTACTTTGGTCAGCTTTCTGAAAGTGTTTTACAGAGCGAGTTGTAAACTAAATTAGTAGTAGAAATGAAATTGCAAATATACTTCAACAGATCTTCAGGTTATCAATATTACAGAGAGCTGTATGATATTCTGCTTGTTTTAAAACTCATTAACCTATTGATTTTTGGTCTGAATGACTCAATCACATCACTGAATTGATTTTATTACATAATTTATATAGAATTCAGTGTCCTTTTTTAAGAACATTTTGGTGAAGCTTACCAGAGGATTCTGGTAATGTAATATATTTATAATTGAAGAATGCACTTTTCCTAAGCACAATCTGGACATAGAGGGAATAATTTTACATCTAGTAATTTCTCTTAAAGTTGATTCAAGTTGCAAAGTCAGTATTAAGATCCATGCCACGGGAAAATCCTCAAATATGTATCAAACAGACTTTTGCATCATATCTGAAGTCAAAAGTGTCCTAGGAGAGTTTCCTGTAGAAGAGTCAGGTTTCTGGGGGGAATGGATCATCACTTAAAACAAGAAAATTGCTTTCTTCTAGTAATATACATGTGCATTTTTGTGATACAAGATACACTTTCACATATGTGTGGGAGTATATATATACATATATATATATATAAACTCACTGGAGAAGCAAATTCTGTGGGGAGTCAGGAGCATACAAGGGCCATGTAAAGATGAGCTCTCAATAAATCAGAACCCACTTCAGTTATGCTATCAGCAGAGTGCTTGTGCAGATAGCCAGAGGTCACTGCTATCCACCAGCACTGGAACTACTGAAGAGATAGTTCATCTAATACAGGCACTTCCTCCTTACCCTTCCCAGGACAATGCCAGTATTTCTGACCCAAAAGTAGCCCTCATTTTATTCTATCTAAAACATTTTACCAGAGGAAACTTTTCTTACTGTGGCTGTTCACTTTGGAAGCCTATCAGATGATGTATCACCACATCTCAAAATTCAGGTTCAGAAGCTGTTTTTTGGAGTGCACCTGAATTGTAAAAAGTTTTCTTTCTGGCAGAATAGGGATGTCAAGAAAGAAAGATAGCTGAAATGTGTTACACTGACACAGCAGTGTAATACATGTATTTAAAGTTGACTGGAGATTATGGGTTGTCTTTTTGTTAAGGCAATGAGTGCCAGCATAAAATTTACAGCAAAACGGTATAACCTGGTTTGTACAGCCATTCTGTATCTTAGATTCAACGGCTACATATCAGGGATGGTGTTTTCTCTGTACTTTTTTGCCATGTTCCTTACAAAATTGAGACTTCTGTTACCCTACACTAAGTGCATATGTTTATGTGAGTCCATCCAGAAGCTTTTAAATTAGTTGGCCATATTTACACACTTTTTTCCAGAGGGGAAGATGTGCCATGGATGACTCACTTCTACCAAAGGTGTAGATATTGAGATAGTGGAGAGAGGTTCTTGGTGCCCATGTTAAGGAAAAGATAAAGTATGAATTCAACCCTGATTTGATTTGCACTCGGGAGAGATGCTATAACTATATCTAAGTAAGATAAAACTTCTGTCATTTGCTTCTTCTTAGACAAAACTAGACACCACTCAAATACAGGTATCCATAGGAAACACACTCTATTCTTGTCACAGAACATTTTCTTTTACACTCACTGGTAAATTTGCAGAGGTTTGAGGAGTAAATATGTTTCAGTGCCTTCCATTCTGCAAAAACAGGATCTGAAATACAAAATTTTCCTATCATGTGACAAAGGAAATGGAAATTACTCCTCTCAGACTGCAGATTAACAATATGTGTATTAGACCAAGTTGTCAGCAGTGCCTTAGGTCTTCATAGAAATCCCAAGTAGGATTAAAATAAGAATTTAAGCAATCAGGTTTTTCTAACTATATGCAAGGGTCATGCACTCAAGGCATGGTCACAAGAGTAAGATGGCTGAATAGGTAGACTGTCAAACCAAAGCCATTTTTTGGTGGTCTCTGTCTTCCAGACATGACAATTCCAAACGGCCCTGGATTTTAGGGGTGGCAGTAGGACAAACCAATGCTCTAGCAGTCCTTCTCCAGTCAATATACCTCCAAGGGCTGACAGAGATATTGTTCATGTTTTTTTTCGCTTTTATACTTTGTGCTGTGAATTCTAAACAGAAACATGAGTAGAGAAGTACCCCACTCTTTAGTTTGTCAGTTACATTTTCACACTTGGAGAGTACTATGACAAGTTTGTACTTTGGCATGAAAGTACCAGGACCACAAAATTTACTATAAATATATTTGGTTAAAGCTCTTTGCTGTTGATACACAAAAAGGAAAAGAAAAAAAAAAAAAAAAGCAAGTCTCCTGTGAATTTCTGGAGTTTATTTTCCCTTCTATTTTCACAGGCATGCATTTGAAAGTTCAAACTATCACTGAATGTAGTCAAACAGTCAAGGCGTGTGTCTAACATTACACAGCTCAAATTTGATACTTTTGAGTAACTTGGGGCTCTAATTATATACTGACCTAAATTTTTCAAAAGTGATTTTAATGTTTCTCCTGGAATGCGCAATCTGAGTCTGTTTGAAGACGCCAAATCTTTATAGGTTTAAAATGCCTTTTGTATGTAATTATACAGAAATTTCTAAGAAAAGATGAATTAGGAGGATTAAGGATTTACTCAGTCCTGCCATTCTGAAATTTTTAATGGTTGGAAGTCATCCTAATTTCTTATAAATATCATTTGGAGAAAAGTTCTAGAAGAAGTCCTGCACCAAAGTCAATAATTAGGCTGAACTGCCAAGACAAGAAAACATCTATGATTTTAAGGTGCTGAGAATGACATAAAACAGAAATGATACAATGTTTCATGATTTTCCAACCAAATGAATTCTACAAATCTGTATAGGGGAAAGGACTATAACTAACTCCCAAATAAATATTGATTAATTATCTTTAAAAACCTGCAAGCTCAAAATTAAATTACTTCACTTGACTTTTCTTCTCCTGTGATAATTGTAATTGTAAATATGACATCCTGTATTTATTGTGTTCCAAATCTTAGTAAAGTATGGGTTTCCAATTTTTTTTTTCTCTGCTCAAATTACACAAAAGCTATTTGAATTACATCTTAAAACCAAAAAACACACCTTCAGCCTGAAAAAGAGAGTTTTATATTCTAACATAACTTACAAAAAGATAAGAGTATTTGGGGGAAAGTATAACTATGATGAAATTCAGATGTTCAACTTATGCCTCTTTAATATTTACCCATTTTTATCTTATTTCTCCAGGGAAAAAAAAAAAGGAAAGGATACTTCATCAGCCCCTTTGTGGTCCTCTACTCAGCAGATAAATTAAATGGTGCATGTTAGCTGATATTATTTATTCAAATACATGTCTACCATGTTATTTGATCTTGGTATAATGTAATCACTTCTGATTAAAGATATTGCTATCATCTGTTACGCTTGTAATTAATTAATCACCATTTAATTCAATTTCTATTATAATACATTAGATGCTATCATGTGATACATTGTTGTGCCATTTCCTATTAAATGGATTTGGTGTTAGGAGCTAAAAGTTAACCTTGAAGAATCCCACCATTGGAAGTTTTCTCTAAAGAGTTTTAATTCTCTACAGAGTTGTGCTACAGATAATTCAATCTGTTCATGTTTATGATATTGTTTCATGTGGAAGATTTTCTAATTCACTTTCTGTAAAGAAGATTTGAAGTTGGCAAGAGTCTTCTTACTGATTTCAGTAGAGCTTGGGTATTCCTCATCCAGTTTACAGGTATTCACAAGAATATGTGTAGCCAGGCAAAACTGTCTGTCAGCTTACAGGACTCCATAATGTTACATGTACTGACAGAATTGTTTGTGAGATCTGAGGTTCAGCAAATACCAAAGTAATTAAAAAGCACTATTAATAGCCTCTCTTGATTTTGCCTTTTTCCTTCATGTTGTTATTTTTCTGGGTTTCTTTTTAGTGCAAATCCTCCGTATTGTACTTTTATTTAATAATACTAATTTTCATCTGGTTATATTTCACAGATACCTCTGTATCCATCATCTACACAGGAATTTTGGGCGTTTTGTGCATGAGTAGCTATTTCTTATTTTTCTTTTGGCCTCTTTGAGGGAAAAAACAACCAAACAATTTTTGGATGATGTGTATGACAATTTCTTCATGTATTTAGATTGTAAAAGAGATCACTGAATTGTTTGGATTGGAAGGGACCTTAAAGATCTTCTAGTTCCAACTTCTGCATACTTATTTGAAGACTGTACTGTAATATATAGGTAATTCTTAATTAAACCACTAAAAGATGCTTTTTCCTACTAGAAAAACTATTTTGTCAACTGAGTTATAGAAGGGGATGTCACCAAGAGGGCACCTCCTAAGTGCCTGTTTTACATTATTTATTTTCAAAAAAATACCTGATCTACATTAACAAACAGAGATTGTCTCTGTCCTGATAATGACTGCCTTTAGTAATAGTACAGCATTAGAAACAGAGGATATATAAATTATCTTCTGGAAAATTATGTATTTGTAAACTGAACTCCGAATTTGTAAACTGAACTGAAACAAGTGAAAGAAAAGCAAGTGGTTTTCTGGAGAGATAAATTTGTTTCTAGGTGTATATATAACAAGGAAGCATATTTCATATGCACACACACCAGAATGAATTCTTATGTCCTTTGATATTTCATAGCATCATATGGCTACTCACATAACAATTCCTATGCAAGATGGTAACTAAACTTCTTGCTATAATATTGTTTAATTCAGTATAATATTAAAAAAAATGTCAGTTTCTTTAACTGCATGTATGCAATGTATTACATTTTATTAAACTATATTGAGAATACTGGAAATAGATTACAATGGAGTTACATCCCTTAATAGATTTAAAATATTTAATTTCTTTTTAGAGTAAATATGATATCCTGGTCAGTGCTTGGATGTGCTAATTTTAAAGCATCTGCTTATATCCTCTGAAGCCAGTGCAATGTCTGCCTCAGCACTGCCCTCTAAACGAGCCAAAATTTAGTCTTTTCCAGACTCAGGCTCAGCTGTCATGAAATAACAATCCTGATCATCTCAGACAGACAGCTTGTTGAACTAACTTTTTTTTTGCTAAATTTTGACTAAATCTCAATAAATACTGCCTAGATGTAATTTGGAAGAGTTATTTATATTTTGTTACAGTTCTGAAGATTGGTAACAAATAGAATCATTTTCTGGCAGATTAGTAACGTACATAGGCTTTATCAATATTATATATTTCTTTTCCAGCAATGGAAGAGAAACACACTTGTGTTTCTTTACTTATACACTTACAACATGTAGCTCTAGGAAGCTGTTAACTAAACACTTTACTGTGTCAACTTTCTGGCAGGGGGGTTTTAAAAATTCCAAGATATTCTCATGTCATCACTTCAGACTAAAGTGCTTGAAAACTATTAATTCTTTACCTATGGTATGGACTACTTTATTTTTGTTGATAAGCTATCTAAAAACAAATTCATTATTTCACACAAGCAGTAGAGTATAAATTTTAAAAACATATGCAAAACTTCAAGATAATGTGATTCTAACACTTGTGCTTATCAGTCCTCCCATTCACAACCATGCATAATTCCCAAGGACAATAAAGGGTACTGGATATGTGTTAACCAAAGGGATATAATGTCCATGACTGTATTGAGCCTTAAAAATGAAGTCTTGAGTATTCCACTACTGTATAAAGCTTCATACACAAATTCAGTTTCAGAACAAAGCACAAAACATGGGGTTATCATGGACATATGGCTACTTTACACAACTGTGGCTATGTAAAAAAAAGCACCACAGTAAGTAAAAATTCTATTATATTATGTAACTTTAATTTCTGAAACAGGTTGAAATATTTAAAATAAATATGATAATTACACTGACAGCTTAACAGACCTATAAATCCACATACAAGTCATCACACTTCAGCATCATTTGGATCTTACCCAGCAAGTATCAAGCATTGCACTTGGAATACTCTGGGGAGCTGTGCTAAAGAAATCATAACAAAACATTAAGTGTCAGAAGAAAAATTGACATGCTGCTAATACAGCAAGAATTTGGTCTTCTTTCCTCTAGTTTTAATTCCCAGGATGTTTTATCTTTACACTTACCTATTAAGTTTAGCATAGATTTTCTCCAGTGTATTATAGATATATTTATTATATTAAAAATTGGTGGCTGCTGTTATAATAAAAATGGTTTACTCTACTGCGCTAGTTACAACCCAGTGACAAATACAGAGAATGTAAGTGTGCCCATCTTCTGCTCCTTACTTGAGCAGAAAAGGACATGGGGATGCAATAAAAAAGCATTCATCTATTTTTGGCATAATTCTTTAACATTTCAAGGAGCTGAGAAATCAGGACCTACTATCATCTACAGCTCATGGCTGGTGCCAAGACTTGGCCAAAAATGAATACAAAAATTAAAATAACTGATAACTGCAAAATATTCTTTATTGCTGTATCAATAATTTGGCTTAAGCCAAGGAGCCTGTGTGTTGCACTAATCTGAGCCACAGAAAAAAACATTACTGTATTAGAGAGCTTCTTTTTAAATCAAGCCATGTGGTGAAACTGTCTACCAACCACGAACAGGGTTAAGTACTGCAGGGCAGTTCAGGCTCAGAAAACAGAGAAGTTATCCTCGTTCTCCATTCCCAGCAGCATTACCTACCTGTCTGCCAGGCTTGCTTTTCCCCTCCAAAGACAAGCACCAGCACCCTGCACCTCTTCTTCCAGAGGAACCAGCTGGATCCAGGTGAAGCCTAAAAAGGGGAATCAGTCATTTGGAGCAGAAGAACTGGAAAGGAGACAAAAGCAATGCCTTTCAGACACAAAATTGTAGAAAAATACCAAGCTGAAATGTCTTATCATGAGGGTTAGGGTTAGGGTTAGGGTTAGGGTTAGGCAATTATGCCTTCATAATTGTCCATGCGGGAGAATTTTTAATAAACTTTCAATTAATTTTTAAAGCTGAATAATTGTTGGAAGGAATTTGATACAAATATCCTTTTTCATAATAAAATATTATGAAATTAATATTATTTGGTATTATTTACTTAATAGGTGAACTTAAACACATATGAATTAGCATCTTCCCTTCTCCAAACGTGCCTATCTGTGGCTTCAATGATATGGACATTTTTTATTTACTGTGTCTCACTTCTCTATCAGTAGGTCTCTGTAACAAATTCCAGCCCACAACCAGAGACAATGAGGATGTTTTTCTGGCATGAGAATCAAACTGAGTAGATCCTCCTATAAAAATAGGGCACTATCATATATTTGCAGCCTGAAATACACTGATCAAGGACCAATATTCTTCAGGAATCACCTGTGCAGGTACAGGTAGGTATATAGCTCCTCAAAAGGGTGCAGTAAATCTGATAACAAAATTATTACATATTCTTATCCCACATAATCTTCTTCAGCCTTTACAGGAGTAATAAATATAATTACACAGGTCTCTATCTAAATACATTCTGAAAATACTATGAAAAAGTAATTCAATTGAGTTAACAGAATCCACATAAAAGAAGAAAACTTCACACTCTCATAGAAACCAGATATTTTATTAATACATTTATATACTGCATTTAATACATTACATTATGTAAAAATCTTGTCAATCCAAATAGGTTTAATAATTAAATAAACCATTTCATGTCCCTGTAATATCTCTAGCCTATTATTAATAAGATAAAGCCTGCAATTTTTGACATCTTTGTTAATCTTCCTTCTGGGATCATACTTGCCATATACTATATGTTGTGCATTAAGTTCATCTTTTACTTATTTTTAGGTATTTGCTATTGCTTTCCTTATAAGAACCTTTAGAGGTTTTTATAAGGAAAGCAAGACCAAATTGCTAAACCTAAAAATTGCTATACCTCACCTGGCAAAGAAAACTGAAAGGCACATTTAATCCATCAGAAGAACCTAACAGTTTTAACAAAGCTTTCAACATCATTGGGGTGCTGGAAATAGGGAAAGAAGAACTGAACAAGTGGGTCTAACACTCCTCAGATAAATGTCGTGCTTTCCCACTGATGCAGAGTGAGAGGCACATTCCCTTCCATCTACCATAAGGAAGCTTGACAGATGCATAAATCTAGCAAACCCACAGCAAGTTATAGAAGCAATCATGCAGACCCAAGAGCATCTGCTGGATTTTAGCTTTTCTGAGCAAGGCCCTTCCCACCATTTAAGACTTGCTACAACCCAGTTCCACATTATCCTTTTAAACAAGCTTGATTTTGCCCTGGACTAGACCTAGTGTGTAATGAGCAAATACATCACTATACAATCCCCTTAATACTCCCAAAAGTGTTTTATTAACCACAAAATTTTATTACCAGTCCTATACAATATATCCTATACATTTCCGCTGTGGAGAGTAGTCCATGAATATTAATTTTTTTAAGTACTTTGGCATTTAGGTTATTTTTCAAACAAAACTGTTTCTCAGTTGTTCAGAGACATTACTGTTTGCACCCTAATGCAGGTCCTGATGACAAACAGCAGTTTGTAAGATGGCACCCAATTCACATTGCTCTTTCTCCAAAAATATTTATAATTCCTAGTTCGTATGCTTTCCTAACACTTGTTGTATGTATACATGTCTATGCTTTCAAAATTCACTTTTCACTATTGCTCTTGTTTTTCAGAAAAGTATTTAATTGTAATTATTATTGCTTAATAATATCTTTTAGTTTAAAAAATACTTCCTTGGGTCAAGTTAGTAGCAGAAGGCCTATAGCATATCTGATGTGTGGGTAGAAACACATATGCAGCAGCATGAGAAAGTGAATATGCACAGACTGACCCACAAAGTCTTAACACGTAGCCCTGGTAAATTGAAGTTTAGGGACTTTCAGAGCAACAAGTTTCATGTGAAAGTTTCTTCTCAGTGTCCTTCCGTACCCATATCTTTCATGATCTCTCTGACCTCTTTTTGCACTATCCTCTTGAGTTCTGAGTTCTGAGGCTTAATTACACTTACTGTGGAATAACACTTTTCTCTGGTTTACACCAGCTGGCTGATCTTTCATTTTCTATTCTTACATACTTCAATTTCTCCTTTTATAGAAGCAGCATCATTCCCAGGATCAAGGACCTTGAATCAGCTATTATTTCCTTGTCATTGTACTGTTTACTGCATGATTTAACAGAGTATACTCAGTTACAGTTTTACTAGATTCTGGAGGAATTGTTAAAAAAGTATGATAGAGTTAGAATGGATGCAGTGTCAAAAACACAAATGTTGCATGGATTAGATTAATACCACAACTAGTTTTACTTTTGGTTTTTGTATTTTGTTCTTTTTCTTTGTACCCCTCCATCTTGGAAAAAAAAAAAAAGAAGGACTTTTGCTTGTTCAAAAGAAAATGTCTACTCATGCAACATACAGACTTAGGTCCCATTAAAAAAACCTCCCCCAAAAAATGAGGATAAACTTTATTTTCTCTTTCTATTCCTTTCTTAGAGGCCTACTTACCACTCAAAAAACCCCCCTAAACTAAAACCAAAATCAAATTAACCAAGCAATTTTCTGGTGATACCACGTATAAATTTAACACAGCATGAGGAACTGTATTGATCCCAATTTTTTCACAATAGATTCCTTTCATTCTATTTATATGTAGATGATAGGTGAGGAAAAATATTTTATCAATAGAAAAGTGTGCATGATTTTCCTTTTGCAAGTTATGTGCCAGCTTGTCATCTGCTAGCTTCCATTACAGAAGAAAATATGGTTGATCTGAAAAAAAGTTAAAAAAAGTTTTCAGAGCATAGCTAGTTACTTTTCCTGCCATTAACCCATCTTCAACTTCATCCTCATCAGAAGCTTTCCATAAATTTATATATCACTTCTTCCCTGTTCTTTCTTGCAGAGTTTTTCTAACCAAAACACTTAATATTTCAACTGAGAATAGATGTGCTGACTTGAGAGGTCTTCTTCAGTATCAAGACTCTTGTGTTCTCATAACAGAATATCCTATTTTCTGTTAGTAGACAAACATTTAGAGAAGCTACAGCCTCTTTGATCCATGACTTTCTGCTTTTGCATATGTAGCACTAAATATATTGGCTTTTATTGCCAGCATGTCACATTACACTGCATATCTAATATGTTGCTCCCAGAAACTCTTCCAATGTTACTGCTGCTGCGGATTTTCCCTCATTGATTCACACTGCTCTAGGTTTAATGTATTAGTATGCTTTTGTGAGTAGTGGCTTGCTTTGTTATTTCCTGCCACATTTCTCCCTAGGGCTTTTGCATTATGTTTCTGTCCTCAATAGTATTTGTGACTCCTCCTAATTTAGTATTTGTGCATTTCATTAACATGCTGTTTATTCTTTCTTCCAGATTGCTAATGAAGATGTTAAATAGGAGCAATCCTGAATCTGCACCCTTCATTACCCTACTAGATATTTTTCCCCTAGTCACTCTCATAATCTTTTGTTTATAGTCTTTCAGCCAGTTTTAACCCACATGCTTCTATAAAATCCATTGCAATTCATTTTCCACTTATAGCTGTAAAAAAACACTGCAGGGAAAATTTCAAGAACATATGGATGCAACCTTGATCCTCTGAAAGTCATAAGGATTGCTGAAAAAAAATAAAATCCCATAGGTAAACATGGATTTTCTGTATATCACTTATATGTCAAGGAATAGAAGATTTTAAGAATCAAAATGAAGTTGGTGTTTGAAACTGTGTATTGATCCTGCTGTATTCCTCCTGTATGTACAGTTATAGTCAAAGTTATTATTTATATATTTTCTGAATTGTATGACAAAAGCTCCATCTTCAATGCAGTAGATTTCTTATATATTCACATGCAAAGACCTAAAATAATATTTTCTATTTAAATTTTAGTCATTACCACATATGGTAGGTCCATAGCTAGATATCAATTTGTTAAAAACAGTATTTAGCTTTACTATTTTATAGAAGCATAATGCATTAAAAATTATCTTGTTTCTTTTTTAGCTAATACTTTGCCATTTGGAATTATGCAAGCTAGGTAAAAGAAACAGATGTACTGTGGCTTGAAACTCTGTGAGAAGATTCTCATTCAGAGTACAATTCACATCCCAGATTGAAACAAACTTAATTGTGCTCACTGGGGTAAATTGTTCCTTTGTTTACAGTGCAGTGCCCTCATTGATTTCAAGCTCAATATAACAGTTATGTTTAGGCTTGTGTACAATTCTGAGATGTACAGGATCTTTTATGAAAGTAGAGAACTTCAAATTTATAAGACATTGAAGCTGGACTTGAAAAGGAATTTTTTTTTTTAAGACAGTCTTTTAGCTTTACATGATTGTTTCTGTCAGTTAAGCAGTCCATATCTATTAAAAATTCCAGCTTAAAACAGCTTTTTTTTTGGCACTTCAAAAGGTCATATATTAAAGAACTAATTGTTGCAGCTTTTAGATGTTACAGTTGGCTTTTCTCCTATATTGATTTTTTTTTCCTTCTGAATACAGAAGAATAATTTCTTCTGAATACAGAGAATAATTCTGTTCATTCTGTTACAGCTTTTTTCTGGTTGCACAAGTTCAGTTGACATAGACATTACTTAATCTTAGGTTGAAGGA
Organism: Lonchura striata; assembly: GCF_050655825.1. Lineage (NCBI taxonomy): Eukaryota > Metazoa > Chordata > Aves > Passeriformes > Estrildidae > Lonchura > Lonchura striata. The sequence continues at coordinate 103,672,436 of NC_140704.1, forward strand.
CTTTCCTCAGGACTTCTACTGGTTTTTCTTCACAGTATCACTTTCCTCTCAGACTGTCATTTAGCTCTTAGAGTCTCTCTGCTGAAGTCACTGTGGCAGACGTGTCACATTAGCAGCTCAGTACACATCTAGCTTTGAACTGCAGACAGAGCTAGCAAGAAGAGCGAAATGCTGTCCTTGCTGATGTCCACACTGACATGGCTAACCAGTCAACACAGCTAACATAGAGGTCCTGTATTTCTGTAAGGCATTTTAAAGTCACAGAGGTGTTAGCTGAACTTCAGAGAGGAAATCAGGTTACTGCAGTTGTCAGTCTTGTTACCAAATCATCTGGTAGATCCTAATTTGATTTCTAACTTGGCCCGTTACATCCTTGAGCAGCCCATGGAAACAAGGATAATAATTTATTGTGACACAGTTCTTATTGCTTTCAGTGCTAGAGAGCTTCCCTAATAACTGAACACATACTTCTGTGTCTTTCCAGGTTGCAGTCTAAACTCCACAGACACCAGGAAGCCCCAGATTTGTGGCAGAGGCTCTATTTCTCCTGCACAAAATGAAAGCCTCCTCCAATCTTGAGTCTTTCACCTGCTTAGACTCTAAACTATTCATGGCAAGGATTGTACTTTTCACTGCAGTGACTGTTCTCTGTTCTCAGATCTCTTGCCCTTACCATGATACAAATAAGAATACCAAAATACCTTGGTGATCCTTCTTATCATATTTGAGAGGTTATCATATTTGAGTGGTAGAATCACTGGAACAATGTCCAAAACATGAGATATGATCATCCCAGCACAGACCACACATAAATTTTCTGTATGCATTATCAATTTTTTTGTTGTTATTACTATTGAGTTTTTAACAGAGGAGTTTACAGAGGCATTTTAGTTCTCACGCTTGGTTCCAAAATAATTTCCTTTTTGTTCTGATCAAATGCACAGACTTAGTTTCACTCCAAATACTCCAGTTCCCGAGTATGGCAGTTCTCCCTCTGACTGCATCCTCTGTGGAACACGTCTCTGTCCTTCCTCCCAGCTGACAGCTGCAGTGAATTCACAGTGTCTGAAGTTGTCCTCCTGTTGAAGTCCATGGAGGCACAGCACCCTGCTGTCACTGCAGGGGTGAGAAGCCAGCAGCTAGCCGTGCTCCACAGCCCAGCAGGGAGCAGGCTGGCTTGTGCTCTTTGCCCATCCTTTTTCCACACCAGCTGTTTTGGGCCAGTGCTAGAGGGAGAACATGTTGCAGTCTTCCAGCAGGTACTGTCACTGTTGCATATGGCCCTTTGGAGGCTGAATCCCTTTGGGACTTGCCACAGATGTAAGTCCCTTCTGCACCATCTCTTTCAATGTATTGGTCGCACTAAAAAGGTTACAGCCTGGCTCCAAGTGCAGAAGGCCATGAGGATATATGTCTAGAGCAAATATAACTCCAGGTTCATAAAAAATACCTTGCAATGGAAAGTATGTTAATAATATTCTAAATATATTTTTTGTTTCAAACAGAGAGGTTTATTTAAGTCTTAAGAGGGGAACATTATACTAACCTGGCAATACTCTATCATAATGGAATGGCATAAGACTCAATTCTACACTATTATGTATAGGTGCACACATAGAGACATATTGTATACTTATTCACACATCTGCATATAATTGTAAGTGCACATGTGTATGGAAAATTTGTGATTTAGGTCTCTGCTAGACTGGGAATCTCCCTAACACATTCTATCTCACAATGCATCCATGAACTATAGAGTCATTCTCTGAAATAATCTGCCTTGGATGCGCTACTTCCAGTAATAATTGCCAGGCAGATGGTGGTGGTAAATTAGGCAATATTATTGGTAATAAAGTTAGAAGCTTCAGATTTTCTGAATGGCATATTCATGTAAAGACTTTCCTAAACAACATCTTTAATCACAAGACCATCATCCAATTTCATCTTTCCTCCATTTTCTGGAACATTTCACTAGTATTTGTTCTGTCTTGTTCTGTCTTTTTCTAGTGATTGCTGTCGTTGTGTTGTTTTTAAATACCACCTACTTCCCAATAATTACTCTGCTTACTTATTATCACCAGGTCTCTCATCAATTGCTATCAATACCTATGCTTTAGAAAGGGATTGCACATAAAGTTCCAGACTTTAACACAACACAGTATAAAAACATTTGTAAAATAATGTAGGCAGAAATGCTTCTGGTTGCTATTACTTCCACTGCAAATAATGCCATCTGCTTATCATTATGCCCCAGTGCATGCTATCTTACATGTGGACAGAACTTGTAATGTGTTTCTGTCTCTGTAGGAAACAGCTTGAAAACTACATCCTGGAATAATGTCATGAAGAATACCCTCTTGGCTCTTTCCAATTAATTTCTCAGCAACAATTTACAATAGAAAGCTGTAGTTAAAAGGCAACAAATACTGACTTGACCTTTCAAATTGAAATTCCCATATTTTAGTTTTTTCTGTGAGAGAGTTTTCACACAAATAAAGCATGAGCAGTAGCCAGCAATAAACCCAGAAGTTTCTGAAAAGAACAGGAAATCTATGAGGAAATGCTAACAAGTTTGCACATTTAATGTTAGTATGAATAGCAGGTCACAAATCTGCAAAAGTGTCACACATTTAGATGTTGCTTTGTCTGTTATTGTTCTTTAACTGCCATGCAGACTGTGAATTAAATCTCACAGGATTTTATGTTTCCATGCTTAGGAATGTTTCATTCAATTTGTTATTCCAGTTCAATTATCTTAGTATTATGTAGTATTCAAAATACCTTAATGTGTGTGTGTGTGTTTTATGGCTAAACAGTCCATAAATTTGGAATGTTTATGAACTTTTGGATCTGTTCTTTCCATGCCAGTGTTGTGTTCTGGCATTTTAACAGCAGAGCTTCAACTTCTATATGAAATTCCTGTTGCAAAAGACCCAGGAAAAGAGACGGGTCTTATTAAAACATTTTCAGGAGACAGAATGCCTTTAAAATAAACAAAGAGGTTGAGTTTTTCCCAGTTTTTTTATGGAAAAAAAATAGAGCTTGAATGAAAAGGAGGGAATGGAAAAAATGAGGGTGGACAACTTTCCTAACAATCTACTGTCCTTGTTTCCCAACAATTATATTTCACATTTACAGACTCACTGTGCAGCTGACAGTGGTCATTTCTCACAAAACTGTGAAAAAAATTTGCTTTATCTGCTCAGGCAAGATGAAAGGTGTACAAGGAACTTAGATTAAATACTGAACTCCAGAGGTCTGTCTTTGCTTTCTCTGTGAAACTTCCAATTTGATTCCACTTGAGATGAAGCAATGGTCAATGGTTCCTGGCAAACATTCATCACAGGCTTCAGAATGACTCGGACATTTCTCATATGGAGTATTTTATATTTAGAATGTCAGAAAACAGTCTGGAAATTTTTCTGCAGGCAACAAACAGCCTGTTCTGTATGTCTCTCTAATTTAGAATTTAAAACATTTGAATTTTATAAGCTCAGTAGTTTTGACGTGATGAAAATATACAAATTGTTTCTTCTTCAATAAAAAAGTTTCTCCAGTCTTATAGAGTTTCTGACCTATATTGTCTCTTTGCTTCTGATGTGCTTTAAACAGTGCAATGACTTTTTCATGTCTTAACTAGGCACTAAGCAGTGATTTTTTTATTAAACAGTACGATGAGACTTTTGTCTAGCTGTAAATGCAATGAATCTTTACCCCATATTCCTTTCACCCACAATAATTGGGTTTTACTAAATGAAATCTTTTTGAATATGTAAATGATCTATTTCTATCAAAATTAAATTGAACTAAAACTGAGTTTAATTAGCTCATATTCTGGAATGTAGCAAAATAGCTTTTCAGTATGTGAAAAATCTGATGTATTCAAATAGTTTTGTTTTCAAAAATGGGCAATTTGTAGACAGAATTCAAGTCACATCTGGACCAGCTGTTCAGATCACAGCTCTGCTCACTCAAAATCACAAGAACACCAAAGTCAGACTTCTCTCTGCAAAGGAGCTTCCGTGTTCATTCGTAATACAGTGGACTGCTAAACCATGCCTGTGACTCCTGGTTGCATTCTTAAAAAAGAAAACCCACAGGGATGCAAGCAGCTCTCTCTAACTGATTTGTTTTAGGCAAACTGGAGCATTTCCATGCTATCTGAGCTGAGCAGGATACTGTGGACAGTGACAGAAGGAAAAGATTGTCAAATATTTGCAAATATTTGCACCTGAAGTCTTCCAGCGGTCATTCAGTTACTAAAGGTGTGTCTACAGAGACAAGTGTGCCTGAGCTGCTCATGCTTGTAGCTGAGTCCAGCCCAGCCTGGATGCCTCAGAGGTGGTGCAGGACACTGGTCAATCTGACGGAGAAACCTCGGCAGAGGTTATTTCCTAAGTCGGAGCTCTGAGCAGCACGCTACCAGCTACAGCTTCCACACCTGTCTCACGTCCAGTAAGCTCTGAGCAGGGACACCCAGCTGCCCATACCCATCCACTTATGTCACACGCAGAAGGCACACACATCTTGACAATGTAATAAAACGGTGTCATTGTGGGATTAGCGACTGTCTGTCTTTGAAAATAAGCTCCCTTGGCTTTGCTTCAGAATTAACACAGCAGCAGGGAGCCTTTGCACTGCCACAGGGTTGATAAGCACAATTGCATGCCACTGGCATGACCTACTTACTAAATGGACAATACACAAACACAAGCACTCCCACTTCATTTGCACTTTGTGAAAGTAATTAAGGCAATGTATATAAATGCAGGCTAAAGATTTAGTCACCCTAAAGATATAATAAGGGTCTGTAACAACAGATATCTTTGAAAAGAAGTGAGGATCTACAAAGCATTGATGATATTTTTTAGGAGTCTAAATATATATTAAGGAGACTTTGATCATACACAGTCATTATCTTTACTTAGCTTTCATTACAAGCAATAAAAGCAGTGCTGAGGAACTAAAGAGAAGGTATTTTCCTCTCCTTTCAGACTGACTGGAAGTTTGACTGAAGTCAAACTTCCTTCAGTGACTGGGAGGGATAAGTTGGAGCCATGTCCCCATCTCCTTCCTGCACAGTGTGAACCACCTCCACATGGTCTCCACTGCACCAGAACTATTAATATTAATAAGCTGAAGCATATTAAAACATGAGCACCTCCTAAAGACTTATAATCCTGAGATCTCTTGCTCCTTGGCAAGAGATCTGATCAAACATCAATACAATTTTGAATCTACAAATACATAGGCTGCCTGTAAGGACACAAAAAATGGTGTTAATAACAACAATAATATGGAAACAAGAAGCCTGCATTCCACTTCAGAAATATGTGTCATATGTAGGATAAAATAAAAAGATAAAAAAAATCTTTATTATAGTAACCGTAATATTTCTTTGATTTTAAATGTAAATATCAGAAAGAAGAAAAAATTGTTTTAGCATAATTTAAAAGCTTTTCTGATAACGATCAATTCTATAAAACAGAGCTAACTCACCCAGTACCAATAATAAAAATAAATAGGCAGAGTCTGTCAAAATGAGATCACCCCTTGCTGTGTCACAGGAAGGCTTTTAGTGATACTGTTGAAAGTGTACTCAGAATAGAAGCTTTCAAATAAAGAAACAGAATTTATTAAGTGTTCAGTGAGAATTTTGTCTCTCAAAGGCCTTGTGCATTGCTATTTATATTCATGGATTTGAGGTATTATATCATCTGGGGCTCGCTTCAAATAATTAACTTCATCCTACCTGTTTGTTGAATTTCATATTTCACCTTGTCTTTCAGAACACAAACCCAATGAAACAGGTCCTGTCATATTAATACATTTGTTTAGTACATACTTCCCAAGGGTCCTTTATTGAAAGTCATGTAAGCAACAGTGATTTGCATTGCATTTTCTGATACTCAAATCCAAGACTGTTCCCTAGCAAACCTGGAACTAAATTACTAAGACTACAGAGAGAGAAACAAGATACTAATACCTATCCGAACCACAAAAAAAAAAACAAAAGTCACATCCCTGTTGGAGTGAAGGAACTCTGCTTTTCACAAGGAGCACTCTCCCTTTTACAGGAAACAATTTACCAATCACATTGAAGCATTTTCAATGGCAAAGCAAACACGATCAAACACCAGAAATCCTTAATCTTAGTAGAAAATCTGAAGCCCTTAGGCAAAAGTAGTTAAAAAGAACAGTTCCCTTGGATGGTGGTGTGCAGGCATTTAGGGAGCCACCCAGACACAGAGGAAGGTTTTTCTACAAACTAACCTTAGTCTAGGGTGGCCACTGTCTTTCCATGGACTCCATCTGCAGTCAGCAGAGAAGAGAGAGATTCCCTCAAAATGGCAAACAAGAGCCAGAGCCAAATTTAACTTCTCTGAATTGCTCTCCTGAGGGATTTTTTCTCTTCTCAATGACATTAGAGCTTTTAGAGGCATTTTATTAGCCCCAGGTAAAAGGAGAATACTCAACTGAACAAGAAGCAATGGGACAATAAATTTGGAGTTTTGTTTCCCTCATTTGATGCCTTTGTTAATTCTGTTAAACAACATAAGCAGGAAACAAGAGGAGTAGCTTAAGTCTGCAGTACACTTGTAATTTTCCATTCTAAAACCTGTTCTATTTTCCTCAACCTGTAAGAATTGGGGTTTTTTCATTTGTTGTGGAAATCAGAATTTTAAATAAGCCTTTACTTCTTTTGGTATATCAAAATTAATAAAAGGATAGAATGGTCTTATTTAAAAGAATACAACTTTATACTAGACACTTAAAATGTTAAATGATCTCTTAAAATTCTTTAGCTTATTTCTAGTTCATTAAATGAACCCTAATTTCCTGCAAATAGCAACCCAACATGACACAGTATGCACTGCTGCAGGAATCCCTCTTGTATTCAAGGCACCAGATAGATTAGTCAGTTGTACTTCAGGACCAAAAAGATTGTTTCCTAACTGAGAAGCCAGACTCAGACAAATGAGACTGCTTAAAAATCTTCTGATGCCCTTTGCAGATAGCAGCAAACAGTAGATATTTGAAAAGTGGGGAGTCTGCAGGTGAAAAAGAACCTCCTAATGAGACTTGCCATCCTGTAACAAGAAAGCCATTTCTGATTAAACCATTCTTCTTTGCTCTAAATAGAATGGCTTGAATTTCCTACATACAAGGTATACTTTACTTATCAATATGCATGGATTCATTTGCATAACTCCTATTAAAACTAATGGAAGTTAAATGCATCAGTTCCTGACTATTACTATTAAAACACACCTGACTTGTAGCCATGATTAGCATTAACATTAGACTTGCTTCATTGTCTTCAGCAGTCAATTGTTAGTAATTTTAAATGTCAATAATAATTTTTCACCTTCTCTAAAAGACAGCTGTTAGGAGACAGGGAGTTTTCATACCTCAACAAGTCATAAAGCAGAACTAGTCCTGAACACTGTCTGCTACAGCAGAGAGACCTGGGATGTCTCTCTTCAAAACATGGGATGCTGTAATGTTGATGAGCAGTTTATCAAAAGTATGTGAGCATTTCCAGGAGCAGGGTGATTGGAGGTGGGACTGGAATATGTGTATGTCTTCATGAGATGAAAATTTTCATGGATTAGTAAAAGAAGGGTGTTTAGAAACTTTAGGTGCTTATTAATATTTTAGAAGTGACTAATATTGTGATTCATCTATTCTCCAGTTAATCACATTTTGTCAATAAATTAATAAACTGCTTCAAACCTGATTTGATTTAAACTGCATGAGTTGAGAAGGATTTTCCCTTTAACCATAAATAGTGGATAAATATACCAAAGTGAGTCATGGACTCAGTTTAACAACCAGGTCAAATCACACTGATTACTCTGAGTATTCAGTTTGTGATCCATTCTAAGGAAGAAGTGTGTTCAACCTGAGCAATGTTAACACTGAGAGATAATTGGAGGTCAGAGGTTTTGCCACCACACACCCAAAACTTGTCCTTTTCACCTTTGATTGGAGGGTGCAAATGTGACCTCAACTAAGCACACACTGCTTTTGCATATGGCCATTTCTTTGAGTCATTAGCCTTTAATATTTGGGTCTCTCACATCTTTTTTGACCTGCTGGCCACACTCTTATGTACCTCAGGATGCCATTGCTCTACTGGACACAAGGTCACAATGCCAGCTCATGGTCAACTGGTCATCCCCCAAAATTCAGAGCTTCTCTCTAGAAGCTGAGCCCCAACCTGTGCTGGCACTTGGGTTATTCCTCCTCAGGTGCAGGACCCTGAACCTGCCCTTTTTGAACCTCATTAGGATTCTCTTCAGTGTCTGTTCCATTGTAAAATTATTTTGTTTCCTTACAAATTCAAGCATGTGCATCACCTGCTTCTGAGATTTTGCAAAGCACATGACTTCTTAAAAAAAAAAAAATCAGTCATTAAGAAAGACTTTTTTCTTTAAATGAAATGTATTAGAAGTTACAAAGGGAAAACATAATTTTTATTATCTTTTAGCTGTAGCCCAGAGACAGATTTTTCTCTTCATAAAGTAGAAAATTGAATTATTCTGAGCACTTTCTCTTTCCTTCTCTTTCCTCTCAACTTTCAACAAGCAATGGAGCAATCATTTAAAAAACCTGCAGTCTACAAAGATGAAAAAGAAAGATGTTGTGTAAAACTAAGAGGAAGGTTTAATAAAAACATTGCTTATACCTTTTTCTTTTTTCTCTTTTTTTTTCTTTCAAGCCAGAGACACTCATCCAGTAATAGAATCTGGAAACAAAACACAAATCCAATCCAAGAGGCAGAAATTGTAGTGATGTTAAAGTCTGATGTTCATGATGCCTCTCAGTTAGTGAATGGCAGCAGAGCAGTGGCAACTACACAGCAAGAAATATCATACAAGGAACTATTTTTTAGTGAAAGGCTTCTTCAGTGTGTGATATATAAATATAACTTTAAGCGCCCTCGTTTGGAATAAATATTTAAACATTCTATTAAAAAAAAAGGAAAAGAAATACACATTGAGGCCCCATTACCATGATTTGTTTTTAAAGCTAAGATTATGTATCACTAAGCTGGCAAAATGCAACCCTGAGAAAATGTTGCTGGGGCGATTCTGTCCTCTTCTGCTTTCTCTTCTTTTTATGTAGCACTGCTTTTTAACTCTTGACATTTTCTGTCAGCTCTGATTCTTAGCAAATACATACATAGTCACATTTGAAAAAAAAGGCATATTGGTGCATAAGATGCAAGTGATAGAGGGATGAAATTCTGTGTTGTTCAAATCCCCATAACTTAATTGCTTTCGACAGAATTTCATCACTTTGCCCCTGCTAAAAATCTGGCCTCACAGTTTTAATAAAGTGGAGTCAGAGCAAAAAAATTCTGAGAAAGAATAAAAAAAGTTGTACTGGAGCAGCCTCAGCAATAGTTACCATAACCTTAAATGAAAAGGAACTTGATTCTCTCATTTACTGAAAGTGAGGGAGGAGGGAAGGGAGGAGGAGCAAGGGATGTGCTTTCTGTATCTATAGGAAGGGTAGTTCAGTGTACAGGCAGACGCTGTTATTTCCACACTCCTGGACTCAGCCCTGCTTTGTGCTGCAGAAATGTAGCATAGTAAGTAAATTTGTGCATCAAACCTAAAATTTAGCCAAAATTTATCCTCTAATCTTAGTTACCTACTCCCTCTTCTGTCCTTCTAGCCCCATTCTCTGGCACCCAGCTTCCCTATGCAGCAGCTGGGCAGAGGCAGGACTCGCACCCCAAGCAGCCAAGACAACAGAGCAGCAAACCTGTTCTGCTCTTTTCTGGCCTCCAAAGGGATGCCACTCTGCACTGTGATCAGAGCATTCAACCCTTCCTAAGACAGATTTTCTTTTTCCTAATTCTTTTCTCTTAAAATACAGGTAGCAGAAGAAAAATACAACCCCAGGTCGCACGACACAGTCACATGGAGGAAATATTTAGTGCATTTCTTTTTATGTCCTGAAACTGGGAGACTTGATTTCATTCTGTTTGTATTTGTATTTTTTCTTACCAGTAGATCCAGATATCTATTTTTGAAGATGCAACAGGGAAAAATCAGAGCTCATGTCCAATAGTTCTTCAGATAAGGATGTGCTAAAGTGCAGAAAGAAAACCTAGTGAGTCACCAGTCTAGAAAACAGAAATAGTGTGAAGAAATAATTGAAGGGCATCAGGATCACAGGATGGGATCTTCTTTTTATCCACTGAGTGTCTACAAACAGTCATGTAAAATTTGTGCCTCCTATAGATATTACAATGTATTTTTGACCATTTTGTGAAGCTATCTGCCCTGTTAGCTAAATTCCAAACATCTTTGCACACAACTTTAAATGAGCCTAAATCAGTTTAAGTGAAAAGCCTGAAAAGCTTTTGATCAGTTCAGTATATGAGTTGCAAAGATGACATTAGGCTCCTTCCTTCAAAGCCTTAATTTGATATGTTACAGGTACCACAGAGAAATCAGCAATTAAAACTAAAGCTGATACCTTCAATATGAGAGGGGAGAAAACCTAAATACCGTCTGAACTGCACTGTTTTCTTGAAAATGAAAAATAAGACACTGCAGGTTTGCTTTCTTTGCTCTTTGAAGTTGTGTATCTTCTTTAAAAAATTAGAAAACCTCCCATTATCCTCTGAACAAAAGTGAGTACTGGCCTCAAATCCACTTTATTTTCCTGAGAGCAGATATGATTATACGGATAAATCCAGTTGTGAACTTAATAAGCTTTGGCAGAAAAGGGACTGAAGGAAGGTGAGTAACAGAACAAACCAAGAAAAATACCCAAATTAACCTTCAACCCTTTCAGTGACATCTAAAGATGCTAAAGGAAGGTTTGTGAGTTAATTTCTCAAGGATGTAGATCTCTATTAGTGTAAGCAGCAAGTGGAAAATTACAAAGTAATATAAAATATACTGTGGAGTGAACATTTTGGAGAACATTTCATAGAAACTCTTTTTTGACCTCTCTTTAAGCCATAGTTTGTAGTTCAGCTATTTTGTTATCTACTTTGAGAAGCATATGTTCTGTGGAGCCCACTGGACTGAAATAAGTTGAGCAAAGTGGGAATCAGCTTGTCCATTCCCAAAAGTCATTTTAAGGGGATGTTACTGTGGAAAAAATTGGCCTAACCACATTAACACCCACATTCCTAGAATATTGAGGGACAAAGTCCAAAAGAAGTGTAAGGTAGAAAACAGGAGAGAAACATGACATCTAGAAAAATGCAGTCTTTTCTGTGCTTCTCAGAGGGTACTTAATGGCCAGAAATTACTCTTTGGGCCACTGCTGTTCTAAAATAATGAATGTTCTCACTTATAGGATAATTTCATCTATTGTTTCTGATTGGATTGTAATTCAAAGAGAGATTACTTAAGGTACCTCATTATTTGGTGATGCTGTCTATCTCCAATTAGCCATGCTCATCTTTGGAAATAGACACTACCATTTACCAGCAGCAGTTTGGGGAATATTTGCATTATAATGTTTCTCACATATACTGTATGCAATCATTGTCAAAATAGCCAGGAGGAAAAATATACATTAACTTAGTAAAATAATCTATTAAAAAATGGTGTACTCTGTCTGCTTGCCAACTGCTTTATACCCACCGGTACTTGTTTTGAATGCTATAAACAAAATAATATCAGTGCAGAGCAGATAGAAGTATGGAGAAGGCAGAAATCAGTGTCATCAGAGCTTACAGTAGGTTTTTCTTTCATTACAATTATGAGTTGGGGAATCACACTTTATCTGAGCAGGTCTGGGGCAAAGGGTTAGGGAAAGATCCAACCATGATGGAAAGCATTCAGTATGTTCACCTGGAGATAATTCACAGCAGCAACCCTAGTGAGAAAACCAAAAGACAAAAGACAGGTGGGGAAAAAAACAACCCTTAAGCAGGTTGCAAAGCCTTTGATTGCCATTGCCTGAGGTGCCTTTGCAGAGTGGGCTCTTCCCAGCAAGGTTACTCTGCCTCTTTCTGGATTCATGAGTTTGCATGGTCACCTCCTGGTGTAAGGACCAAAGGAGGCCTGGCAGCTGGGAGCATCACAAGGGAGCAAGAGGAGGAAATAAACAATTCTAGGGATTTACTGTTGTCATTAGTCTGAGCTTGTAGGGACTGAGGGCATCACCTCTCCAGCCTTTCACTCAGCAGAGGCTGACACCAGATCTGTCAGACCTGCCATGGCAACAGTCCCATCTGACAGCTCTGGACCACTGGGACACGCTGTGCAGTCGAAGTGAGATCATAGAGAAATAAGTAGGTTTTAGGCTTTGTTTTCTTCCACAGATATGTGCCAGGCTTCCAGGTCCCAGACTATTGCAATAATAGGAAGGAACTTTGTGAGGATGGTGAGGTGAAGGTGCAATTGTCCTTTTCCTACAGTTAATCCACCTGTATCAGTACTGTCTTCCATCCTCTTCCAATGAGCATCTGCAGTGTCAGCAGGTGCCTCTATGGTAATGGGTTCAATTTCCAGTGGCTGTGCCTTTGAACTGCTTGCTTTCTTCTGTGTTAAGGTGATTATTGTTGCCATAGCTACCACAGACCGCTATGAAACCTTTGAAGAATGTAACCATATCAAGCCAAGGTGCTCCCATCACATGCTCAATATATACAGAAATTCCATGAGTGTTCCCACAGGGTTTCACTAGCCAGGTTCTTTCCCCAGGGAAGCATAACCCTGGCAAATAAGGGATATATGAGCATGAATAGAGCTGTGTGTTTTTCCAAAGATCATTGGAGTTTCCCCTGCTTCCTTTCTCACAATGTGTGCCAAGGACACATCAGAAATGTGCATCAGCTGAGTGGTTGACCTGGATTTCCCAAGCACTTAAGTGATGTTCTCTGCTTTTACTAAGCAATTTGCTTGTGCTGCAATCAGTGCTGAGCTTAGGGCCATTTTTCTCTGGTTTCTGTTGCAGCTTTGCACCAATCTTCATTGAGGCTTCTTGGGCAACAGTGACAACAAAACCTACTTGGAGCACTTGATTTGTCAGTGGGTTGAACATTTTGTTCTAATGCCATTCCTATGATGTGTGACACGGGGACACAACAAAGAAACAGGGGAGGTTGTAGGTAAATAATCAGTCCATCTTTGTCCCAGAAAGAAACAAATAACTTTCAACAAACTGAGTAAAAAAACAATCCCTCATGTTATCATCTCTGTCTCTATCACTCATTTGATCCAAATCAACACCTCTACAGGGGTTCTACCATATGCTTGCAAATGTGCTGGAATTTTGTATTAAAAGCTATCATCTCTATTGACAAAATCATGTAATAACATAACAAGAAGCTCATGAATTTGTGAAGCTCAGAAATCATCACAATGTAAGACACTACTGCATCTATATTTATAAGCACTCAAACCACTCTTGCCAGTATGCTTCCACTCTTGCTTCAACCACCTCTTCCCTGGAGAGGCAGCTCTTCCCTCTCTTGCATCAATTTCACAAGCTGTAAATAATGGGAATTACATTTCTTCCCCATTGCAGTAAAGGTCTTAAAGAGCTACAAAAGAAAAATTTGTATTAATGGAGGCTGTTACTTCCATATGAAAATATTAAAATAAATTGCTCCTTATTTATGCGGGTTCCATTTCTTGTCAAAACCCCAAATTTTTGCATCCCACATAATATTGTGTCCTGGTTTGGAAATTATATCTTTTATATGATATATTTTCCACTGAAGAAGCCATAAACCCTAATTGATTCCTGGCTCCAGTGAATAAAATCAGGTTGGGTCAGTGTAGGAAACAATAAGAGTGTAGTGTAGTTGAGATCAATACAGCTTGCTTCTGAGATCCACAACCAATCTTTCTGCTACATACACTGATAAATAGACAGCACTGCCCCTCAGCTACACACCATTAGCTATGCTTTTCCTCAAAGTGTCAGAAAGTAAGTGGTATACCTAGCATTAGATCAAAAACAACAAGAAGGTTTTGTCATTCTGCTGGGGACACTTGGCTGGCATCTGCAGCAGTTGTAAATGCTATTAGTAGCTCATTTATCTTGATTATTATTCTTCACACAAGTCAGCATGGCTTTGCAAGTATTTGTAAAAGCAGCAACAAGATGAATTTTAAATTTCAAATGTTCCACTCTCAAAAAATAAAACAGCTTGAAAAGAAATTAGATTTACTGCAAACAAAATAAATATACTAAAGTAACAACACTGAGGTTAAAGTATTATAGTATGACATCAAAATCCTGAACTGTGCTTTCAAAAACATAGTAAAGTATATTTTCAGATGTTAATCTTTTAAAACTACATTGGCATTTTTCCTACAAAAAAAAGTGGGAGTGAAATAACCAAGTTACAGATACTGCGTTCTTTTTTTAGATTTCTAAAATCTTCTCAAGGCATCTAAGGCATAGTCATTAGCTTCACAATAAGATAACTGAAAAGAAATTCAGTTCACCTTCATAAAATAAGAAAAAGAGTTCAAAGATCAGAAATGTAATGGCAAGTCCTTCAAAGGACGCATATATGAGGCTGTATATACCGATAGCTTACTAGAGACTTGGCTTCCCCTCCTTTTCCCATTCTCTCTTTGATCTCAAGCTAAACATCAGAACCCAGCTTTTAAAAAGACTTCAAGTGCCTTTCATATTCTCTCAGCTGCCTGAGGAGCAACAACTCCCGCATCTTACATGAAAGAATTTATTTCTCCCTAAAAATAACTTTAGTTTCAAATGCCCCCTGCAAAGAGGTTGAAATAATTTATCCTCGACTCTGTGAAGACAAAAGAAGAAAATTGCATGGGTAAGCCTTTACCTACAGCAGGGAAAAAGGCAGAGAAGTCATTACAGATCTGGCTGGAGCAGTAATGGAATATTTCCTGCTTGTCACTTCTGTAAGAAGGAAGCACAGTTCAGATGTGGCAACCTTTGGGCCCCTCGCACACAGATCATTAACATCAGCCATGCTGGCTGAGTTGTTATTAGGTATAATCTAGAAATTCTTACCCTTCAGGTGTTTTCTGGGTTTCCCCCTCCCTTACTTCCTATAAATGTTGAGAGCTCTGGGACTTTTTGATCATTTAAACTATTAATTATCTTTGCTTCTCAGCTAACATTGCTCTGGATCAGGTACACAGCATAAATTTTGCTTTCAATATTAATTTAACAGGCAAGGTCTAGAGGTTCCACTGCTCACAGACAAACTCTGCTCATTCTTTTTTTTGTCATGTCACTAGTCAGGATAGGGAACACCTACAGGAAACACCGACAGTGATGAACAAACCTCCAAGCCCAAATTCAGATCAATTACCCTGTCAAGGTTTGTGACCTCATGTGCAATAGAGCTGCTTTTTGGATTTCAGGACTGTTAGATGCATGAGAGATTTCACCATTTATATGTGGCCTGGTAGACTAAGAAAATACCATCTCTCCCATTACTTATATATTCCATTACATCAGAATGTCTGGTGACAACCACATAAAAAGTACTGGCATTACAGGCAGTACAGAGCTTTCAATTGCAGTTTCAGAGCTTTTGGTATATTTTACCTCAAAAGGTCTCTTCATTTAGAAATCAATAGGCTTTTGTGCAGAGGCCTGAGTGTCTTGATGCTGTGAAATTTCTTGCTAAATAGCAAGCAATAAGACAAAACTCATAAACAGTTACATTATGCAATTTTTAAATATTTAAAACTGAGAGAGATCCAGATTTTGTCATGATTGATGCTGCAAATATGAGGATATGCAAAATGTTTTGACATTTCTAGCTTAAGCTCCATTACATATCCTGTGTGCTTTCTCTCAGAGGTGCATTTTGGCATGAAAGGTTCTCTTCCCAGCCAGGAGCCAGATGGACCACTCCATGAGCCTTCACACTGTAAATAAAGTTTGGCCCTGAAAACACTAATGATTTGTAATAGGGACGCTGTTGCAGGAACAGATAATATTTAAAAAAAAAAAAGGTAAACATTAGTTTTAAGCTGTGATTTTATTAGAAGCTTAGGTTGTCCTTTTACTTGCACATGAAAAATATTTTACATGAGCAGGTAATATGGTTTACATGCGCCACTACCAGACTCTGTGTCTGAGGACTTGCTAAACTCTTGTCGGTGTAGCAGCACAGAGAGCAGGTTTACATGTGAGAAAAAGCTCACTTGGAAACTCACACTAGCTGGGCCTGGCTTGATCTTGGCCTTCTTGTAGCACAAGCATGAAACATCTGCACTGCTAAAGGAAGCACAAGGTCCAGCCCAAGGCACATCCCAGAGTGGAAAGGAAGTGAAACCTTCTAGGCTCTAGATTTTGTGCCAACTGACCTACCTGGCACAATTTTGAATGTTAGCAGTAGACTATGACTGCTTGTCTAAGACTGAAGAGTAGAACAGATTGGTACCACAGAGAAGTGGGGATTAGGAGGACCTCAAACAACCTTTGGGTAGCATTATCTTGACTGTGATTCATGCACCTACAGAGACCCAGAAAGAAACAGAAGATTGTAACTTTCTTCCCCCTATTGCAAATTTAAGACAGTGACTCCAACCCAATCTTAAAGTTCACTTGAGCCTGACAAGAAAGCTGCCACAAGTTTATCTGTAGCATTTAAGATTCTCAGATTTTATTACTTTCATCTGTAACAGATGTAAAGAGCGGACAATGCTAAAACTGCTACACAATCTAATTCAGCATAAGTAGCTTGCTGTCAAAATGTAGCTTTGATATTCAGAAAAAAATTCAGTATTCTTATCTTTTTTTAGCATTTATGAGGAATTTTTAGACATGCAGGTCCCACATAATGAAAAATATAATTAATAATACCTTTTCTTAAGTATAGGGAGGCAATCTTTAACAACAAATGTTCCAAACTCACACTCATTACCGAAACTTCACTATCTGTCTAGTAATTGATTTTGCAATGTGATCATAAAAGATTACATGCTTTAAAGGTTCCCATGCTTTAAAGATGAGCATTCTACTTTACCAGACAAGAACTTGTTCAAGAAGGTCTTCATTAGTTACATGCAATATGTTTATGATGGATTCCATGTAGCATGGACATATGCACAGTAGCAAATTGTCTTGATACTGGTGGCTTTGACAATAATTTTAACAAAATCAGAAAACTGTTTACAGTACTCAAATGCTGGTGTTTTTTTTTCCTTTTAATTACTTCAGCTTCCCATTTCTTCTAAAAATAATGGGATGCTTAAAGCATAAATATAGAGGTTTTAATGTGTCTCTCACTGCTGTTCAGAATAAAATTCTTTCACAGAGTCCTACAGCCAATTTCAGACCTATGAGGAAGCAACTCAATACCACTAAAGCCAACTGCATGACCACATTGGGAGTGGATATAGCCCTTCTAGATGAACACTGGGGATCTTCTGGAAAGATGGTTAACTTGTGAAAACTGCCTCCTCATTAAGCAGATAACTGCGACATCAGTAGCTGATTTGCCCAGGTCCTCCCACAAAGGAGATCTGTGAGGAAGGACAAGGGGAGGAGATCGCCTCAGCTCAGGCAGCAGGCTGCAGTGAGCACAGTCCTTGCTGTGTTTGATCCTTCCTTTTTTATAAACCCTCTCTAAGCTATGTTAACCTGGAGCTGAACAGAGAGGCTATGGCCCCTGCAGAGTCCCAGCACTTCAGCCTTTTGGTATTGGTCAGCTGGTGGACTGCAAGCATTCAGGTGAGTCACAGGGATGGCTGGAAGGACCAAACTATGGTCTACTCAGGAAGAATAGGCAGCCCCTTTCCTACAGGTCCCTCCTTTTTTCTCCCTGCAATTCCCATGCCATTATGGTACCAAAACATGTGAGAATTTCAAGTCACTGGTGACGGTATCATGCCAAACTTGAATACCTGAATAATAGATTCTTCCATTAAGAATCAATATTCAATATCACTAGGGTGTTTTCTTCATAGCAACTCCTGGATTTTTAAGAGAGAATTTGCCTGAGTGATTACTTCTGTGTTTGTCATTAGCACCGGAATGAAATAACATCCAATTTTGCAAAGAGGTAGCAGTTTCTTCAGATGCATCATCTTCCATAGGTAATGATCAGTTGGAACTAAGGACTGGCTTCAAACCAATTTCTGAGGTGTAAAAAGGATGCACAAATAATTGTACGAGAAGTGGACTGAAAAGCAAACTACTTCTCAGGTATCTAGAGATGGAGTCTAGTGGAGAATTCAAGTGCCAAAGTGACTAAGGCTGCAAACAACCTGTCTCAGGGAAAAAAAGGTCTGTTGGAGTGATGAAAGCAAACCTAGAACATGAAACAATCCTGGAAGTAGCCTAAAGAAAATACTCTGACCTAGAAAACACTCAAAGCAGAACTGCATTTTTTTCTCACTGTAGGCTTGGACAGAACCCAAATTTTTTCTGTCATTTTGAAGTGAGATGGGGAAAAATGCATGGCAGCAAAAAACAAAGGCTCTTCCCTATTCAGATTTGAAGTTAATTTGGAGAAAAAGTACTTTCAGCTGACAAAACCATTGTATCTGTCTGGCAGATACAACTGCTACCTTTCCTGGTAGTTGAACATTTCTAAGAGAAACGAACACTCTCTTTTGAGGACTGGAAGTTTACAAATATCAGTGGTATATATACAAATCTCGTTTTCAGGCTGCTTGGGAGCTGTAAGCGTTCCAGATACTATTAGTACTTGTGGTGTGACAACTTTGCTCTCAAACACTCAAACATGCCCAAATATCCATGAAGACATGGTACGTACTGGGAGTAGTGATGTAAACATGAACAGAAGCCTCTGGGGTTTATTTGTTTTTGCACATATCAAGTAACTCATAATATTTGATATTTAGTTTCCCTTCTTCCCACCCCTTTCTTTGAAAGACTGCAAGGAATTTAATATTTCATCAACAAACTCAACAGTTTTAAAACCACAACTTGATCTATATCCTGAATACATTGCATGTTACTGTAATGGTCTTAGCAAATGAGAGCTTTCCTCATGGCAAGAAAATTTTGGGAGCTCCTTTGCATACTACATATTTATCATCTGTCTCTCATTTCTCTGATAACCAATACTAGTGACTGAAAGTGGGAGAGGTGGTAACAGCCTCTTTGGGAGTTACTGTGGTATAGTTTTAGGTAATTTTTCTCTCTCCAGAAGCCTGTCTTGAGGACTGATAATGCTCTGCTTTCTCCTTCTCTTTTAATCTAATAGATGGAGCAAATACCTAGGTGTTAGATTATTTTCTTGGATTCTTAAATGGGGATGAATCCTTTACCTAAAAATTTCACACTACTAGCTGAATTTTGATAAATCTTTCCCTGCTCCCAAAAAAATAACAGCTTTTTCCATCTGAAAATGTTTAAAAATTTTGACCTGTCTAGCAGTGAAAGATCATGATTTCTGGCATAATTGTTCTATTATCCACCACCTTTTCCTATGAAATACTGTCTTTGTATAATGTGGAATCCTTGGATAATGTGGGTGAAATGTCTGCTCCTGGAACTACAAATTAAGTAAGTCCTGGTCCCAGTTGCTAGACAAGGTACAAATACACCTGTTTTTTATTGTTATCATTTCTCAATATCTGATCTATAAGTTGTTCTTATTGTCTGCACTATATCATAGTAGTGAACGTGGACACTTTTTCTCTAGCCACTTTGGAAAAAGTCAATGCTTAGTTAGAAGCCTTACATTGCTACAACGAGGAAAGTATGGTGAGATAAGAGTAGAAGTGCATCTGGATAAATCTATCACAATTCAGTGACAAGGAGGAGCATAACAGGATATTAAACCCTGTAAAGCAAGGCTGCTGGGATGTTGGCTTTCCAGTTTAGATGACCAGTCTTTAAAGTGGAAAAGCAAGTTTCAAGCTGATAAAATCCAGCCCAAAATCATGGTCAGACCAAAGTATTCAATGCATCTGAGCAAGCAGATAAATACCACTTGAGAAGTGACAACTTCCAAGAGCACATTCTTCTCAGAGGACTTTGCTGATCAGTTCAAATGATGGTCTGCCTAATATAGTAGCTTCATTACTGTCTCCAAAACCAACAAGTTCAACTTATTTATTTGGTCTGAACTTCCTTTACACTTAAGAAGATTTCCAGATCATGGATAGGCAATATGTGTATGTCCAAAGCAAAGCAAATAGTACTATTATGCAAATGCTAGAGCAGCTTCCTGGGCCACTCGACCCTGTGGCCTTTGGCAGCTAACTGCAGGCATAAAGAACAAGAAAATTCCAAACATAAGTCTGAAATTATCCAAAAACATAATACCTTAAAAAAACCCTAGCCTCATAAGTTTATTTTGCATGAAATTCAGATGTGTAGGTAGAAGAGATTATTTGAAGCCTGCATTGTGAGCTGTATGAGTTCCAGTTATGATGAATCATCTCTGTGTGTCGTGGCATTTATAAACATACTGTTTCTGTCACTTTCAAACTAATACTAATATTTTATAATTGTTTCTGTGCTTTTAGCCCACAGCAAACATTAAGCAGTTTGTTTAACCTTCTTTTGTGAGAGCTGTGTAAATCTTTTTATCTTGTGTATGCCTTGAATGAGAATAAGTGTAGACAGTTAACACCATGTCTACACCATACTGCACAGTCAACATGCAGTAGCCAGTTAGAACTTTGATACCATGACATTGTGTTTCAGTTCTTCTAGATTAATAGTTTGGAATAAATTGTTGTAAAATCCACTGAAGAGCTCTCCAATGAAATAAAATGGAAAAAAAAAAAATACTAAGAGACCATTTCTACTTAGAAAATCATAGAGACAGGAAAAAAGGTATCCTATTTTTACAAAAAAAAAAATACAATGCTTTGTAGATAATCAACACCAGGAA
This sequence comes from Lonchura striata, assembly GCF_050655825.1. Lineage (NCBI taxonomy): Eukaryota > Metazoa > Chordata > Aves > Passeriformes > Estrildidae > Lonchura > Lonchura striata. The sequence goes on from NC_140704.1 coordinate 103,693,245, forward strand.
CTGGCACCTCTTTGAACTTCTGACTTTAAGCCTCAGGTTGAATTGGAGACAAATGATTGTGTTGACTAAGCAGTCACTATACCTAGGTGAACGTCTGCATCCAGTGTGTGCTTGTCCTACTTAAAGCTGTCAGTCCTAAAGAAGATGGATGATTAGCCTACCCTGTTTATATTTCACCATTAAAGGCACAAAAGGAATACACATTAATCACTGACCTGATACAAAGTCTGGCATTGCACCCTGAAAGAGAAAATCATTATTTTAATTGGAACTAATGGCTTGTGGCCATGATAACTCATGGCAAGGCACAATATTAATGTCACTTTGTCTGGTGGAAGAATATCTTATGCCCACTTACAATCTGCCACAGTGTCAGCTTGTGTCTGTCTTCAGGCCTGATGCACAAAAAAGGCATTGCTGCCTTCTATCCCTAAAAGAGCAATTTGAAGTTCTTTACCTAATGTCACCTGAAAGTGACAAACCCAAGTACATGCCAGGATTACTCTTGTCAATGCTTAATCAGGAGCTGATAATTACATCCATGCATTTATTCCTCTTTTGTATTTTCTTCCAAGTGTGTTAGTAGCAAGAATAAGCCGATGGATGTTTCACCCAAGAAAATGTGCCACAAAGAGCAAAAAGGGAGGAAACTAATTTTACTCCTTCCACTGAGTTAAGTGTAATGGGTGGTGTTGTCTAATAAATAACACTAGCATACCCAAAGATACCAAACACTGATTATACTCAGAGAAAGGCAATCTTCTAAAAAATTTGGAAGTTGTTAGTGTTTATGGATTTTTTTTGTTGTTTCCAGAACTTACAGAGCTCTAAAACAAAGATTTTTATAACCCCCAACATCTACAATTGTTTATTACACTAAGAACTAGAATCTGAACTGACGTCAGATCTGGAATCTTTATTGTTAGTTCTTTGAGATAGGAGAGGGTGGTGAATGTGGTATTTATTTTGTAGTCTTGAGAGAAGAAGTGAGGATGTGAGGAATAATATCTTGAAGCCATAGCAAAACAGTCTGTGAATAGTGATGTTGGGTCTGACCTAATTCCCTTCAAATTCCTCCTTCATCAGTTCAGGCTTCATGATGAGAGCACCTAAATCATAATAGTACAGTGCCACTTAGCAGTAGTGTATGGATGAGTCTTCTCCCTAGTGCTGCTTCAACTCCTTCAAGCTCCTCCTCTTTTTTTAACAAATCTTAGAGCCATATCATAGGCCTAAGATTAAGCAATTAGTTTAAAATTCACTGTTCTACAGGATCCTTTTGGAATTAGTTTCAATTCTAAGCACCTTAAATGCACAATTAGTGTATTAATCATAAAATCTAAATTTTTTCTTCAGCCCTTTACCTAAACAATTGCCAAATGTGGAGTTATACCTGCAAAGATATCAAAACCTCACAAAATTTCTGAACTGTATTACAATATAGATCTTTTTCCACTAGTAAAACAAAAGTTTAATCTCCAAGGTAGCACCTAATAAACTTTATCAACTTTTACTGATAACAGAATTTAAAAAGGATATTTCACATCACAATTTCAAAATTACTAACTTCTTAATATTACGTTGTAAAACAACATTTATATCTCATCATAAATCCCAGCACTTTTTTCTTCAAACTTTTCTATTGACACTTTGAAATCAATGATCTGTGTCTCATCATAATTTAACATATCATATTATCCTGCATTCATCCTGATCAATGTCAAATTAATCATTATGATTGGCTTTGATTCACATTTTTCTTTTTTATTTCAAAATGCAATAGTGATATTTCTCTTGTGCCTTGAAAACAAAATTTCCATATCCTCCATCTGGGATGATTTCCAAATTAAATCCATTTTTTCTCCTTTCTGGCTTGTGAAAACAAATCTCCATATGTATTGTTTTATTTGTACACACATGACCAGTTATTCTAATGGGAATTGAGAATTGTATTTAAGATAGTGCAACAATGTAAAATTTCTGTAATCCTAATCCCAAGTGGTGCTGGGAGGTTTTTTTTTGTTTAGTTTTTTGTTTTGTTTTTTTTTTTATCTTAAAAATGAAAGGTCCATCCTAAATTTATTTTCTGGTAGTGAGCCAGGACATGCAAAATGTGGTCTCTAACTCAAAGGACACATTGACTTCAACGAGGCATTTAAAGATTATCCTCTCTAGAAAGTCCTTAGGCTTTAAGTGTTCCCAAGTAACACCTTTTCATAGTAGGTGACCAGCTTATTATTCTTAGCACTTCCTGTTCCCAAGTGTCCTACAAAGAATTTACTTCTGAAACTGGGTCTCCTTGATCTTATACCACTTGAACAGTCATATATGACCCAGGAATATGACCAGAGGCAGCGGGAGAAGAAATTCCATATATCAAATTCACACAGTAGTCTGAAAAATGACTCTATAGACCACTTGCAGCAGAAATTACAATAGATCTTGTAAATATTTCTCTAGTGTATAATTCTCTGCTTAGGCAAGTTTTCACTGTGGATCGAATTGTGGTCCATGAGAGGGCATTATTACTAAACAAAAAATAAACCTTAAAAAATTATGATGCTTTGTGAAATACTAGAGACATGGGGGAAGTTATTGACTATTCTAAAATGAATGCAGGAACAGTCTGCGCTATATTCATTCACCTTCCCAGAGATCATTGTAGGATGACAGCTTTGCTAACAGGGCATTTCTAGGCAGAAGCATGGTCTGCCCTAATAGAGACATTATGAAAATAAATGGTTCTCTTTATCCCCTCTCTACTGAAATGAAGCTGTATTTTGAGATAGTCTGCAGTGGTACATATGGTCTTCTTCTTGATTTGTTTCAAAGACAAATAACTCCGAGAAGTTCCATTTAAAAAGTAATAAAGATCATACTAGCCTTAAATCTAGTGTATGCTAAGCTAACTGTTCTAAAGAAAATTTATGAGGGAAGTTATTTTTTTCTGTCCTATTTTATAGCTGAATAAATTAGGGTGAAGTCTGATTTTTTAAAAAGCTTGAAAATCATCATTCATTTTCTTAGAATGTGAAAGGCATATACAAGATTCTGAAAGCTGTGATACTCCAGTAATGTTTAATTTTGACAACTGTTTAAAAAAAGTAGAATTGGGGAGATTATTCCTATGGAAAAGTTAAATTCAAGAGCACATGGCCTTTTTCTCTACTTTATACACTAAAATTCACGTGTGGGTACATTTTTCTCTGTGCTGTCTGGCAAAAACAGTTGTGTCTTCTGGAGCTCTGAAAGACACCCTTTAAAATTATGGAAATGAAATCACACAGCCCTAAACCAGTCAATTGTTTCCTACTTTCCTGTCAGCCATGGCTCTTGTTCTGTAGCTGCATGGTCCGTTCATGCTGCAGCTGCTTTTCAGCCTCAAACCAAAAGAGCTGGACAACATCATTAATTAGCATGGCAAGAATGTATATTCCCTCTTTTGGAGAAAGGGCCAGTCCAAGAATTCATGCATGTTGTAAGATATGTATTACCACTCTGCCTTCTAAACGTATTCTGCTGAATGCTGCAGAAATAATAGAACATAAGTACAGGGGGCTAGTCCTGATGGAAGAGATTTTTGAAATAGCCAAAAGATGTGAAGGATTATCAAGCAGGAATCCATAAACCAATCATTATGTGTCATGATTTGACACTGGCCCAACACCAGGCATCCAAGAGAGTTGCTCGCTCCCCCTCCCCTGACACAACTGGCAGAGAAAGGAAAAGGGAAAAAGTTAATGAAGGGTTGGTGAGTTGAGATAAGAAAACACTTCCCACCAACAGTACCAACAGGGAGACAGGGCATGAGGGTTTGGTCAGTCCATCACAGAGGTTTCCTTCCACTGCTCCAGGAGAGGAATCCTTCCCCTGCTGCACCGTGGGGTCCCTCCCATGGCAGACAGTGCTCCGGGAACTTCCCCAGTGTGGGTCCACTCTCAGGAGCAGCAGTCCTGCCACACCTGCTGCAATGTGAGTCTCTGACACAGGCAGACAGTCCTCCCAAAACTGCTGTGACGTGTCTCTCTCCTTCCATGGGATGCAGTTCTCCAAGGACAGGGAGCTCCAGCCTGGGAGCAGGGCCTCTCTCTCCACCAGGTCTCCCGCTGGATCCCAGCCTCCTCCAGGCATCCACCTGCTCCAGCGTGGGCACTTCCTCCACGGGCTGAGGGTGGATCTCTGCATCCCCCGTGGATCCCACAGGCTGAGGGTGGATCTCTGCATCCCCCATGTATCCCCAAGGGTGCAGGGGCACAGCTGCTTCACCATGGTCTCACCACAGCCTGCAGAGGAATCAGCTCCAGTATCTGGAGCACCTCCTGCCCCTCCTTCTCCACTGACCTTGGTGTCTCCATGTTCTTTGCCTCACATGTCCTCACCTCCTCCTCTTCCCTGGCTAGAAGCAAAAACCTGTGTCCTTGTTTCGATTTTCTTCTTAAATATGTAATCACAGAGGCTTTAAATATCCAAAAGATGTGAAGGGTCAGAGGGTTGCTGGCCACAGCAACACAAAGTGATTGAGTTTAAAAACCTTGTTGAAAACCTCTCTCATTGGCCTAGATTTGCCCAGCAGCATGTCCATCTTCAGAGCCATCAGCCATTGGCTCTGCTGGACACAGTGGGAAGCTTCCAGAAGCTTCTTACAGGAGCCATCTTTGTGGCCCCCTGCTGCCAAAAACCTGACCATGCAAAACCAATACAGTATGAAACATTATTTACTTCACTATTAAATATGGCTATTAAATATGGCTTAGATTACTGTTTAATTTACTAGTGAATGGAGGGAGGACCTGTCAGGAGCAGAGATGAGGTGTTGACATCAGAATGACAAGAATGCCAGTGAATTTTGGGGGAAAAATGTACAGTCACAGATTTGACCAGTATTGTTGTGTCAACTTTGAGGTGACTTTACAAGTGACAATTTCACATTTGGTTCAGTTCAGTCACTGGCTAAGCATCTTGAGAGGGTATGAAACAAAAGACAGCAGTATGCTATTTTGAGAGTGCTGTACAGTAAAATGGTCATACCAGCTAGACTGTAATTTGAAAAGCTTGTAAAGAGAAGATCTGAGTGGGTCAGCAACAAAACTGATGGTGCCCTAAACTGCTGATTCCTAAATTAAAAATATCCTAGATGTAAAAAGGCAGCTTTAGGACACTGAATAAGGAACTGCTCTCTCCAATATGATGCTCTCATAAAACAAAGTAATCTTTGTGATCTTAAACTTCTAATTTCATCCATGTTCTGGTAATCTCTAGGGCAGAAATTAATGGACTTTACCATTATTATCCCAAATCTCCAAACTGTCTTAATGATTTGGTATTCTAATCAAGACACCAATCCATATGTTTAATAGTTCCTGCTCTTCCAATTCACTAAGTTATATATAAAGAAAGGGTACGATATAAACAGAGAAGACAAATAACTAATTCCCATATAACAGTGTAACATTTTTAAAACCAATGAGGTTGCAATGAGGAGACTAAAAATCTAATTGGTCATACATATAGAAGGTAATTCAAAACTTGGATAATTCCTATTTTGTTTATGTTTTCCTCTTTCTTTTACCAATAATTCTTTTTTTTTTTTCTAATGTGAGGGAGAGCAAAGGAGATAAAGACCAGAAATACATGCACCAGGATGAAATATCTTAGACAGTTGTTTATACCAGTTCTGCTACTCCTGGTAACAGAAAAAAATGTTTTCATTTAGATTCTTCATTTCCTCATTCTGAACAGTTTTGTTTGTTGGAATTTAATGCTACTGCTCATTAATCCACCTCTTTATTTTTATAACTGGAATGATAATAGCTAGCTCAGATTCTGCCCCCTTCTTTGTTGGAGTTAAATTCTTTCAGTCAATTCAACCATATGGTACCAACTGCAAGATGCTTTGACTCTTCTTAGGAAGAAGTTTAGTCTCTCTGTCTTTGGGCATTTCAGTAAGCTTCCTCAGTTACAATCACAGCAATGCAGATTCAGGTGCAATAACTTTTCATTAACAAATACTGAGGGAAATGGGAAGTGGGCAACATGGATTCACTTACAAATGTTCTCAGCACTTTGCAGTAGTGCAAGGAGGCATTTCTGGAGATATGGAGCCTTCAAGAGCGCTCTCTTCACTGTTAGACAACAGTACACTGGCATCCTGTTTGGCATTTGCAACATCTTGATTATTCAACAGAATAATTCATTAGAATATGCAGAGTGGAAATCAAAAATGCCCCAAAATAAGAATATGAATTGCAAGAAAAAATAAACTGAAAGTGTTTTAGAAGTGTGTATGAGGAGCCAGAGCAAAGTGTTCAAAATTTTTAAAAATTCAAACCAAAAGTACAGAATTGCCATATTAATATGACATTTTTAACTGCACCTAAGTATGCAGCTTGGAGAAATTTAACTGAATTTATTTTGGGCTGTTTAGACATAGTAAGCTGCTTCCTGTGTTTTCTTACTATGAGGAGGAAAAGGGAGGGAGAATGCCCAATATTGATGCCTGTTTAAAACTTCCTCAGTAGATAAAAATTAATGCTCTGGGCTGTAAAAGCTGTCTATAGGATAAAAAAAGATTAGCTATGGAAATGCAGGAAAACATAGAATTTTCTCTGCATGGTAAACTACATTGTACTGAATCAAGGGGTTTGATACAAAATTTCTGATATTGGGGGGAAAATAAAGCAAATTATTTATCTGACTGTTCACAGCTAATCTTAATTAAAACCTGAATATTTCTTATATCAATTTCTTTTTTTTTCCCCAATTTCTTATTTTTTTTCTTATTTCTCTTCAAGAAATGCTATTCTTTGGCTTGGAGTAAAATAATAAAGTTTCATCTAATGTCAGAGACTTTGCCATCACCAAAGATAATGATTTGTTTGCCCAAGGGGAGAATTTGAATGAATTGCAAGTAATACAAAGAATTATTTCTAATTTATTTTTTCCCTTCTCTATGGCATTTATTTAACTGCAATCAGATGTAGTTTTAGCTCTAGGGGTCTGAACTTAAGAACAGGAACTCTTTTAACCCCCAGTTGTCCCTAGAAAGTTCCTCTTTTAAAGAAACTTTCTCTATATTTGATGTGTTCCTCAAGGCTTGCAGCTTCATTTACACCCACTGGAAAGAAAAAAAAAAAAAAAAAAAAAAAAAAAAAAAAAGAACAAGCTTTCACTGGTGCTTTCAAAATTTCTGTTTAACCATGCCAGGATTATCAATATCCATCAGTCAGAGTGGAAATTTAGCTTTTAAAAGTACTCTAATTGTTCAAAATTAAATATACTTTTCACATAAAATTTAAAAGTCAGGGTGCTGGAAAAATATAATGAATAAAATAACATAGGAAATCAAACAAGTATGTCATCAAAGCAAACATGTCTCCAGTTCAAATACTGCTGTTTTAATACTTCATGACAATGTAATTGTTTTCTAATATAATAAAATTAAACTGCTGCCTATAAGACATTTTCTGGTTTAGAAAGGGTTCTTTGACAAATTTTTAAAGAAGAAGAACAAAGAGTTGCCATGTCACTGCACATATACAAGCCTTCTTGCCTGAAATAGAGAAGATTGCTAAAGTTTTCAATACCAGCAAATGACATACCATTAAAAATACTGGGTTGATTTTCCAACTCTTATGCTTTCTAACTCTCGCCCATTTATTTTGCCTCACTACAAAATAAAATGCTTTGAATCCACTGACTTGTTTCAGCATTTCAGGCTCCATGGATGTTTCTTTAGAAGGTTCTAAAGAACAGTGATGGGGGCAAACTTGTGCAAAAAGAAAATAGATCTCAGATGTCAGAAGCTGCAACCATTAAAACATGTTCAGGGAACAGGTGGCATTTGCAAAATAAGCTTTTTCATTGTAGAACAGCAAGACCTTCCACAAGTGCCTGTCTATTTATTAGGGCCTGTTGCAACAGGACAAAGGATAATGGTTTCAAACTAAGAGAGTGTTGATTCAGACTAGGTATAAGGATGATTTTTTTTTTTTTCAATGAGGGTGGTGAAACACTGGAATAGGTTGCCCAAATAAATGAGAAATGCCCAGTTCCTGGAAGCATTCAAGGTCAGAGTGCTTGTGGCTCTCAGCAACCTGATCTAGTTGAAGATGGAAGGAGAATTGGACCAGATGAACTTTTAAGCTCCCCTCCAACACAAACTGTGAATCTGTGATATCAGCTAGAAAAAGAATCAGTGCCACAGCTCTGTAGTCCCAGATCTATAAGACAAGCATAAGCCCATGGAAAAGGTTAGCTCCTCTTGGTGGCCTGTGAATATGTTGGGATTTTGCCTTTGGAAAAGTGTAAGCAAGGCAGAAGAGGAACAAGGAGTGGAGGGCTAGGGGTTGGGTTTCAAATGAATAAAGCTAGCTTAATTATTGCTTCTCTATCTTTCTCAAAGCGCAGAGCACAAATTCCTCTTTAGCTTTGAAGATCGACATGGGCTTTGGGTATTTGACTTGTTCTCTTGAAAAAAAAGGGGTGATTTAACAAGGGTGAGAGATTTGGGAAGCCAGGGATTGAACTCTTGTACTCTTAAACTGTCAGTTTCACTGAAGAAAACTGAGGAAATATCAGTACTGCCTCAGCAAACCAATTAAGACCCTGAATCTGGTTGACAAAAGTCCTTAACATATGCAGCCCTTTTAACACACTGTGCATTCATCAGTATTATGGGGAGGGATGGAGAAAATGGCAGCAAAATGTCAGCCATAGTAACACCTTCTAGAGCTCTCACTTCTAGGAACAGCTAAAAATGGAGGAGTCTGGGAAACAGCAGTAGTGATGAAAAGGCTTTGAGTGAAAACTTCTAACATACTGTAACATTTTAATGCAACTATAAGCAGAAAATAACATTTTTTTCTCACTCACCAAAGTAACACCTCTCTTTGTCAATGGAATAGTTGATACATCAGTTAAAATAAAATGTAAATTGAATTTTCCATCTGGCCACTCTTACACCCAATAATTCAAGCCAAATAATGTGTTGCCTTTAAGGAAATCATTCTACTAAACAAGACTGTACACACTAACTATTTTTTCTTTTTCTCATAGCTCAGCTTAAAACTCAAGATAATTATTAACCTTATGGAACAAAGCTGAAGGCAACTCTGGTTTTAGCCAAACTTTTTTCCACCTTTGTTTTAGACTCCCTGTGAAAGTAATATGGTTATTTTCCTCTCAGTGTAGGCAGTTACTGAAAATTAAATCAAATAAATTTAAATGTGTCTTTTTAGACAAATTCATTATTCTTTCATTTAGGTATCAACATTGTTATGCAATTCTAAAATTATTCTTGAATTAAATAAATTTATGCAAACTTAACATCATATTTCATCAGCTTTTTTCCTGTTTTTCTTGTTTGGTTGGTTTGGGTTTTTTTATTTTTCATTAGTGGATTGTGGTTTGGTGGTTTTTTTGTTGAGTTTTTGTAGGTTTTTTGTAAGCAGCTAGTATTTTTAAATTTTATAAATTCCACATAGATTTTCCTGTATTTTTGTCACTTTTACCTGGGGAGTGAAAATTTATCCTACTACATTTTGATGGACAAGGCAATCCACTTTGTTGTCTAACCCTGATATCAAAGTGACAGAAGATTCTGCAGTCTAACACCTGGAGAAATTTTCATTACTTCTACAAGATTTAGATAACACTTCCATTAACAATGCTTAGATCAATGTTTCAAAACATACAGTTCTAAAATTTGCCTTTGGCTCCTATGTGTATTTTTGAAGACAAACACTTCAGATGAATAAATGTAATGTGAGCAAGAGCTTACCTTTTAGAGGAGGGACTTTTGATGTCTAAACAAGACATTTGTTAATGATGCATCAATAACAATTTTCACGTTGTTCATTATACAGAAGGCATTTATTTTGTAATCAGGTGAAGGGATTTTATTTCTGAACAAAAACCTCTCCCACCCAGAAAATCAAACCTATACAGATAAAATATCAGCTTAAAGTTAAAACAAAATGCAAAAATTATTTTTGCAGTTTCACTTCATAAGTGATTGGTTAAATGCTGTGTCATTTTTTAAAAGGCATGGCTAGAAAAGAAATTATACTTTGAAATGCAATGTGACATACCTTGCTGATGTGCCAAAACCAAGAAAAATAAACTGATTAAATATCTGAGTCTGTCCTAGTGGACTTCACAATTTCTCTGAATTGTGGGGATTCTTACAGGAAAAGAGAGAGGGATTGGATTTTCTGAGTTTCAAGAATGTAACACTCCCAAAGTAGACAAAAGAGTTAAAAACAACCCAACCTTATATTTGCATACCTGTCACTCTTCCCAAGACTGTTTTTTAGCAGTCCTCAACAACGATCATAGATGACATTAGGGAAGAATACATCAATACACAGTCTTTCATTGGATTATACATCTCAGTTACTATAAATATATTACAGAATGGGTATTGCTGTAAATCAGACTTAGGGAAGACGATGTGAACTGAAGGTGGAGACAAGAGAAGAGTACAACAAGGTACAAGTTATCCAGCTATTCCCTTTCAGAAAAACGTGCTAACTGTAATGTGTCACGTTATATTCTTTCTTCAGATGTCTGAATTTTTCATTATGTGTGGGTGTATTGAGTCCTCATGTGCTCAGTAAAATGTTTATCTGTTCTGAGCAGGGAATTGATAAACACTGTGACTAACAAATCCCACCTAATTTTACTTATTGTTTTATTACAGAACAGAATGTACTGCTGCAGAAAAAAAAATCAGATGCTAGACACCTCCAGTGATTTAAAAAAATTTGCCCAAGGTCATCATGCCTAATATTCTGAGCAACTATTTATCACTCATTTATGTAATTATATGGAGGCAACATGTGTGTTTCTAAACTTTCAGTATGAAGAGAAAAGGAAAGGTTAACTAACAGTTATGTCAGTCTGCTCCAGATAAAGTTGTGAAAAGCATCCAGTTGTGCAACTATTGTTGCAAATACTAACTAAGCTTATTCTGCTCAGTTCCCATGTGAGAAGATCTGGAATCTCAAGTCCAAAAATCACTGCTTATATTGACTTCCAGTAATGGTAGCAGTATTAGCAGAGAGATGAAAACTCCCTGTGTCTGATATTAAATCAAAGCTAACATCTCCTACTATTCAAAGAACAGTTTGTTCACAAGAAACATCCCATTCTTCCTTGGCTCACCCCTTTTTGGCACATGGATGAGGACAGCATTCAAACATGAATTTTTAGCATCATTTTAAGTTTTGCACCTTTCAGTACCAACTGAGTACAAGTAAACCATGAATTTCAGCAGTCTTCCTGACATGAAACATCTCTAATAAGCCACAGTATTGAAATATTCGGAAAATTGAATATGACACTAGTCACCAAAAGACCTTTGATTTTCTCTACTGGAACACCAACTAGCACACAGCAGCTTTTGAGATGAAAAGTGTGAATTGCTAGAGTTTAACCTCGGAACAAAAGGTCTGCACAACAACCTGCACAACATATTGTTGCATAGTGGGATTCTGCCTTCACTTGATTCAGCAAGTCTTAGTATTACAGATCTGGCTGAATATTGCTTCAGGGCTGCTCCCCTAACTCAGAAGTTGTTGCCCATTTTCTCCTGGGAAAAATCTGCCTTTTTACCTCTGAGGGCTACCTACCTACCTTCCCCCTGCTCCTTACTGAAGCCCTTCAGTTTATTGTATTCAGTCTCTATCTTGCTGTCTTTCTCATTCTCTTTAGAGAGCAGAATAAAGTTAGCAGAAATCAGGTTTCTGCTTCAACATGTTCGGCTGTTTTTGTGAGACCTACTTTCTCTCTGTGAGAGCTGCACCTGGCTCATGCAGCAAGCAGAATGAGGCAAAAAGGCAATCCTTCCACAGCTCTGTTTTCTCACAGGACACAGTACCCACATATCAAGCTGCAGACTGATGTGGTATCAGAGTTATTTACCATTTAATCTTAATCATTAAATGAACGCCCTTATCTTGTATCATCTTCCTCCCTAGCTGAAAACTATTCTCTTCTGTCACACAGAAACATAAGAAGAATATTTTCTTTTCAATCCTGAGAAGAGAGACAGGACTTAATTTAAAACTTAGAGTGGTATGTGTTGCCCTTTGAGCAGGTTGCAGCAGGAGTACATTGAGGCTGTAGATACACGAGTAATTGAGAAACTTTCAGGTTTGGTATGCACTCTCACAGAGAAACAGTAAGCTAGTCTCCTTAACCACCATTTATGTGACTTCCCCACTGGTAAATTTAATATAAATAAATATATACTATCTCTCAAATATTAGGCCTTTCTTTGAGGACTAAAAAGCCTGCCTACAAAATGTAACTCTGAAGTAGAATGTAGGAAGCACCACCACCACCTTTGATTTTGTTTAGTAACCTAATGCCATACAACTAAACAGGTTATGCAGTACATTGTAAAAGGAGCTAATGCTGCCTTAGAATCCCTTGAGTATTTTTTAAGAGACACCAAGTAAAATAATGCTGCTGCAAAGCCCCAGGCATACTATATCATGAGTCTGACACTACTTTAATAATGTATAATACAAACATGGTTTTGGTCCAGCAGGATCAATGGGGGGAGATATTTTATTAAGTGAGAAAAAGAAGATCTAGAGGAAAGTCAGAGTGAGAAGAAAAGCTATTGCAAAATTCATGTTTTCGAAATTAGGATATGTCCAAACTATAATTTTCCCTGAATTGTTCAAACCCGAAATCAATTTATCTTAACTTTTGTGCTTTATACAATGCTTTTGGTTTCATTGTCTTAAAAAGAAAACAAAAATAACAACTTGTGGTTCATTTCTTTAAGAAAGTTCAGGGAGTTTTAAATATGGGAAAGGCTAGATTCTGTACATTCAGTTATCCTTGAAAATGATTCCTTTTTATTCATATACAAGAAATATAGTAATGGTAATGGTAATATTATAGTATAGTATAGTGGTATAGTAATGGTCAGTAACCATTTTAAAGAAACAGTTTTAAAAAATGCATATTAAGACCATACATAACCTGCAATTAAAGGAGATATCATTTACATCTTCTTTATGGTATACTTAATTGGTACCCAGATGCTCTGTAACTATTAATATCCTTTATTTTTCCAACTGAAGACTTAAGATGCTTGATCCCAAAGTAAATATGGCTGCCTTTCCTCTCTGAAACATGACACAACACAAGAATCCTACAGCAGTTTTCTTCTAGAATCAGTTAAACATTTCCATTTTAAGATCCCACTCTTTTGGGCTGCCATTGTGAAGGAGATTACTTATGAACAAATCTGTTATAAACAGTGTTTCAAAACTGTTTGTGGAGCTGAGCCCAAGTTCCATCACTGTTGTGACAGAACTGCACTGAAGTCAGTGCTGTGTCACTTCCACCTGCTGCAGATATGCTCTGAAGTTGACAAGTTCCGTATCTTCAAGCTGAATTTATACACTTTATATGTCAGATGCAGTGCACTTTAGCTTCTTTGAGAAACAAAGCTGCAGGAAAGAGAAATGGTGATGCTTATTTAAAAAGAGTGAGCATCCAAGAGAAAGAGAAAGAAAAGAAACAGAGATATACAAAAGTCAAATATACTTTGGACCTTTTAAAGTAATGGGGAAAAAATGAATTGCACTTTTCTCTAGCCTCGTACTGTGTGGTGAAAGACACAAGCTGGATGTGGTAAAATAAAGAGATGGAGGGGATTCTTTTCAAATTTAAGCTTGATATGTTCTCTCAAACCTTCAAACTCTGATGATTATGCAAAAGTGAGACAGGTCTCTTTGTGGTCCAGTAATACCATTCCATAAAAACACTACAAAATATTATCTGACACTTCATTAGTTTGCTTCACTAGCTTCCCTGGAAATCACTTAGCAACAGAACTCCTGAAACACACACATGCATGTCATTAAATTAAGAGAAATGGCTTTCAGCTCTAAGAAGGTCATCAAAATTGTAATTAAAGTGAAATGCATTACTATGTTGAGCTCATTTGTAATTAAAAAACAGATTTATGAAAGATGTAGCTATTCATCTCAAACATTTTTTTTATAACTGTCTTCCCATTTTCAATTATCTCAAAGAAGATTTGGAAACAAAGAAGCATTAAAGAGTAAAGTAAGCAATTATGAGGAAAACTGCTACATGGAAAAATACAGATATTAACATTGTTTAATTCAAAGAAATAACAACAAATACATACCATCAATGATATACTGCAAGCTAATAAGGAACATTTCGAGTTCCACATTTGAAAGATGTCATTCTCAAAAGAAGCTTTCACTTCTTTACATAACAATGAAAAAAACTGCATGAATAAGAGTTCTATTTGGAAAAAAACTTCAGACTAATAAATATAAAATGTATTATGAATTTGGGAAGTTAACTTGGTTTTACTACCTCCATCCTTCCAATTCTACCCATGAACACATTATCAATTTCAAGTCTCTCATTTAGGAAGACAGAAAATAGGGTTTTATCACTGTGTTTCAATACTTTCAATTTTACGCCCTAACCAGTGAAAGCAGTGCCTTTTCTTAGCAATGTTAATTATATGGAATATTTGAAAAAGGAAAGTTGACATTTGTCCTCTGAGCTTTTGGTAATCTAATCATTTGTTTTACAAACAGGAAACACAAGTACAGTTTTGTTTCCTTTCCATTTTACCTCATGGAATGCATGAGCTGAGCCAGATCCCATCAGATGGAGGTGAGAGGTAAATTTCTGTTCATTTTTGTGATAGATCTGGCCCAGTGATTATTTTCTTCCATTGCTGGTAGAAGGCTACCGGTCTCAGGTCTCATCCAGACTGGCACAGGCTGACCTGGATTTAGCTTGTTACAATTGTGTGGTGAAATCACTCCAGATATGGTACCTTAAAAGTACCTTGTGCAGCAATAGTCCCACAGACCTAGGGAATCACTGCATGGAAAACAACAGCTCTTTCTGTCAGAAATAGCTGGGGATCAATGGAAAGGAAAATATTCTGAGGAAGCTTGCAGAAACAAACCTGAGACCAAAAGGAAAGAAGGTCCACCACAAACATTATGCTCTCTCCTCCAAAGTGCCCAGGTTGCTGATGACTTATTATCACTACCTGCACTGTGGCAGCTGAGAATGGCTCAGCTCTTGGCCATAGGACTCAGAAGGACATTGGAAAGGTGAAGATTGCAAGAGACAAATGGGTGGGATAGAAATTGTTTGTAAAGAAATTTTAACTATTATTAATTACACTTTTCTGTACTGCTTTGGATTATTAGACTGAAAAAAAAAATTATTGCAACTAAAAATAAATTATTAGTTCTCTATTTGATACATTCTTTATTTTCCAGAGCAAGATTTTTATTTAGATCATTATTATCTACTGAATTCTACATTACATTTTTTTTGTTGCATGTATAAAATCATAAAATTTCAACTCAAATTTATGTAAAAGGGCTTAGAAGTATCCAGGCATCCTTTCAAAGAAAATTCTCTTATTTTATTTCCATTATTTCATTATTTCAAATAATGCCCAAATATCCATATTTTTTCTCTGCCGAAGGTATTTCCATCTGTCAGCACTGCTGTACCTGATAAGGATACACAGACTAGTTCAGGAAAACCAAAGAGGTGAGTAATTACTATCTCTTTTGATGAAACACTTGGAGTCATGCAAACCTTTTCTCAACTTCAAAATCACAGTATGGGTCTGGTTAACTGGTTCACTAAGGTAATATGATTAAAGTGGTGTAACAGAATTGCCTCTCTGGTGGTGTATCTGCATTTTAAGTAAATGTTCAGGAAGTGTGACCTTTTTTCTCAGAAAAATCCTTGCTTTACTCATTCTTTTTATAAATTCATAGTTTTACTTTATTTGGATCAACTGCTTGACCAGTAGGTGTGACTTACTAATCAGAAAATCTTGATCATTAATGTTTACTGTGATGTTTCTTTCCAGTTTTTCTGCAATCCTTAGCAGTGCAGAGAACATCAAGAGTAGCCAAGCAGTTTGTATCCAAGGCATCACTCTGCAACAGTAGGATTTGCAAAAAACCTTTTTTTTTTCTGCAGCAAGGAAGAATTGAATTAATGCAGAAGCCCCATTATCTTAGATTTAATTTTTAATTTTTTTTTTTTTTTTGCATTGACAATAGAGCAGTTAATGCTGTAGTAAGATCAATATGTTTGGGCTTCTTTGAATTTTTGCAACTTTCATTATGTTGTCCAAGATGTTTATTGCCTGCACTACAGTGTCTAGATTGTACTTTTGGATACTTGTGCATCTTCT
Organism: Lonchura striata; assembly: GCF_050655825.1. Taxonomy (NCBI): domain Eukaryota; kingdom Metazoa; phylum Chordata; class Aves; order Passeriformes; family Estrildidae; genus Lonchura; species Lonchura striata. The sequence goes on from NC_140704.1 coordinate 103,709,488, forward strand.
TTGTGTGCTTGAAAGCATTTTATAAGATATAGGGCCATTAATATGTAGTTTTTGTTCCAGAGAAACATTTTGGACACTCAAAATTAGAATTATCTGAAGTAGATACAAACTAGAGAACCATAATACTTTTGTAACTACAGAATAGTCATGCTTATAATGCTCTGGGCTGAAAAATATAGCTGTGCATGATAGCATCCACTCCACAGTATTTAGTATTAATGTCATAATTAATCAACAACTCAAGTAAACGATACCAATATTAAGGAATTACTGTAATACTAATTTAATCAGATTATTCTTACTTTCTAAATCATTATGAACTATTCTTAGCATGGATAATACATAAAGGGTAATTTAATTATGGCATTTCTAATTGCACTTTCTTTTCCAAAATAGTGAATTTGGGAAGAGATCTTGTACAAATTAAATTATTCAAATAGCAGAAGTATTTCTGTACCTACTGGCCATGTTTTAAAAGATAGTAATATTTCCATTATTTTTTGTATTATTTTAAAAAAATAGTTATTTTATTTAGAGATTTCTTTTATTACTATCATTTCCCTAACAGCATTTTGCAGACTTCTGTTTCATTTTAGCTGAAGCCTGCACTTTAACCACAAGGCTTGTGATTAAAAGTATCCACTATTATTGTTTTCACAAATACTTTCTGTTTTCTCATTCCCATTATGTGGAACACAAGGAGGGAAAATAATCAAACATTTACTTAAATAAAAGTTTTACATGCCAGTTTTTGTTGAAAATTTTTAACAACTTCTATTCTTAAATGCAGAGTAAAAGTATTAAAGTTCATGTATTTTGTGCAACTTCTTTTGCATTGCATTTAGTACACAGTGTTCTGTGTACTAAAAATAAGAGGATTCATTTTTAGAACCTATTAAAATTGCAGTTCTAGTCTATAAAGGAACTAGCAAAAAAATAGCATCAGAGGAATAAAGTTTACAAGCGTCTAGTAAATCTGAGCTGGAAATCAAAGTTTAAAGGAGGGAGAAAGGGAAGAATCTGTTCAATTGACAGACTTATTTGTCTTCAGAAATGAACTTATGTGCTTAGTGAAGGATCAGATCTTGTTTAGATATTTTTATTTTCATTCCAAGGATTATTATCTACTCCTTCAACTGACAGTCATCACCTGTCATCCTTTAAATGATCTCTTTTCTTTCAAAGAGACTCGCAGCTTCAAACCAGCCACATGAATGCACAGTGCCTGGCACAAAGTCTATCTACCATCAAACTACCATCATCAGTTGCTTCTAGCTCAGACTATTCATCTTGCTACCAGCCACCCAAATTCCATTTTAAGCTGTGATATGTGTCAAGAAGAAATAAACTAAAGCATCAGAAGTCAAAAAATGGAAATGCTATATATAAATCTAGGGACTTAGATGGTGTTGCTCAAAGTCAGTCAAGTTAATCCTTTCTGTTTCATAAAACCTTTATGCTTAAACACACACACACAGATACACATTACACTCCATTGGTCTTGACTTTGGCTTTGCTTAATCTCAGTTATGCCTTCTTTAAGTTCAACATGAAGACTGGGGAGTTTTTTCATCTATTGAAAGTCTTCAAGTTTCATGTGGATATCACATTGCTAAGAAGCTTCATCTATATAAATCTATCAGCCATTTTGATGTTATAACTATATGCCTTTTATTAGGATGAGAGATTGATGCACTTGCAGCATGCCTTGATCAATTTTTGTAAAACAGCTAAACACAAGAAGTTGACAAAATTAAGAGTGTTCTTTGAGTGGAAATAACTAACAGTGTGTCTGTAATTGAATACAGATTTTCAGTCGTCCTGAATTTATCTTGATGAGAAATATCTCTAAGGATGATTTTTAATTTCTTTAGGGGAAAAAAGGACTCACCTGAAAAACAAGTGTTAAGTGGTTGCTCCGGAAAATATTGTCTTCAAGTGCTTATACTGCCTCTTGGTAATGTTTCCAAATGAAGTGTCCTCCTAAATATATAAAAAATCTCTGAAGCATCTTCTTATCCAATTACACCTCTCTTAGTTCTCCTGACTGGGCATGAGAAACTGTCTGTTGAAGGAAAATAGCCTTTTCAAGCAAACTACACTGAAAAATCAACTTCAGGTGGTTCTGGGGTGATATTTGTAGCATTTCAGGTTGTTTCTTCTCCTGCCCCCATGTTTTCTAGAGCACAGCATTCAGAATAAAAGAAAACTAACTAATGTCAGTTTTTTTAACTGAAGACTGTTCACAAGTATGAAAATAGCTGTTCAGTTGGTGCCCCAGTTTTCTGCAGAGAATACAGCTGATAAACCCTGCTGGAACATATTGATTTGTTCAAGAGGCCTCATGGGCTGTAGGTAACTAATCTACGATGGAAGCAGTAATTACAAACTATTAGATTTCACATTGGAAATTACTGAAGAGGAAGTAAAGTTAAAGGCAGAGCTAGGAGTGGGGCTGCTCAGGTAGCACCTTCAGGGACCTGAAGATTGTTAAAGCCAAATTACCATGACCATTTCAGAGGAAAAATAAAAGCTTAATCTAGCAGGGTGGTATCTAATTGCACCTTCTACATCGTGAATTTGACAGAAACACAAAATCATTGCTTCTTGGAATTAGATAAAGTTAAAGGCAGGGATGATGATGGAAAGCCTGAGAGCTCTGACTGCTCAGCCTAGAGAAGGCCCCACAAGAGTGGCTATTTTTCCAATGTACAGAAATACCTGAAGAGAGAGTGGAAGGATGGTGTCAAGGTCTTTTCAGTGGTGCCAGCAAAAATTATCTAGCTTCTTGTATAGCCCATAAATAATTCACAAGTATTCTGATACTTCTGGGTGCCCTAATGAAAATAGTCTTTTTACCTACTGCTTGGTTCAGTTGAGTACTGTCATATGATTATACAAGACAAGTGAAGTAAAGTTTAAATAAAGCCTTATCCTTCATAACAAAATGAGCTCTTAAAACACCGTGAGATTTTGTTCACCTTCATGCTTCCCACACATTTCCTACTCCTTCTAAAAATGTAACTGATGTTTCGGTCCTCACACGCAAAGTTCTGGTTGCTTCTTTCAGCCTTTTTATTAAGATAATATGTAAAATAAGTACTATTAGTTTATAAAGAATGTTACCAGAAAACTACACTTGTATACACACACATATATGGTGATATAAAGCAATAATAATGTTGTGAAAGAGAGCTCAAATATAGAAGCAAGCAGAACATTTGATATCATCTCGTGAAATTTTTTGTGGCAGATTAAGCTAACTGCCTGTGGATAGAAACACTATCTGAACTGAAAACTGCTTGAAACAGTGGGAATTCATTAACTGTGGTGATTAATTAACAGTGGACTGAGTTAGGAGGGCTGGAGGCCTTCAAACTGCCAGTGAGGTTTGATAAATAAGCTGAAAAGCAGGGCAAAGCTCCTGACTATGGACTTGTTTTGGACTATGAAATTATAAAAATCCGAGATAGTGAATGCAAATATGAAGTAGGAAAAAATAATAATCTGAAATGTATCCTTTGACTTCCAGTTCTGTTATTGCTACATCTTCATTTGCACTCCAGAATAAAATCACATTTTATATAGATTTGGAATTAAGGTACTAAACAAAATTTTAAAAATATAACAACTAAATGGACAGCCTGAAGCAAGCAGGAAGATAGGAACAGCGTTTTTTGCACATATGATGCATCAAGAAATATAGCAAGGTGGCTAAGGGTAGAATAGTTGCCACCTGTACTACTTTACCAGGTGAGGATAAGACAGTCTTCACTGTCATTTGCCTGCATAAACAAGTACAGCTTTAGCAACAAATCAACAACTTTTTCCCTCTGCAGAATGTGACTCCCGGTGTCATTCATATACTGCTGCACTGAAATAGACCACACATAAAGTGTCTGTGCTGCAGAATTTTTTTTTTAATGTGCTTTATGTTTGATGACAGGAATATAAGTTTCAAATTATTCTTTGGCTTTAGTGCTTTCTCTCCTGGTCACTGTCTTTTGAGATAGTACTTTAAAATCATCATATTATGTTGTATTTCTGTATGACTGCTACTAGCAAATTGTGTTTCTTGACCAATCCTACCCCCTCCCCCGCCCTTTCCTGCTTTCAACATTCATTAAACATAATAAAAAATCAGGTGTCAGATTCAAGGAGTTGTTACAGCACCACTTGAACTTGTTATGTATGATACATGCCAAGTGCAGAGAGAACAGACTTGCTGCATAGTAATTTTTAGATGATTTCTCAAAAAAATCTTGTTCATGTGGCCCAAATACACTCATGATAAAATAGATGTCTAAGAACACATTAGCAGAGTGTCAGGATATTACATTTAAAATGTCATTGTCTTCAATCACTTTAAAAAAATGTTTAGGCATTCTAAATAACAGGCTTGACTAATGATGGCATCAAAAGAGGTTTCTGCATTTTCTGCTCAGAGTGCTGACTTCTTACAAGACTGCCAGCTAAAATATATTTCAAACAAACAAATATATTTCAATTGCTCACCTTAGAAGAAAGCTTTATTGTGGGTGTGCCAGACTTTCTGCAATCATTAAATTGCTTGTACTTGGTAGAAGAGTAGAATTCACAAGAACTGAGGTGGAAACAGGGAGTTTTATGAATAACTCACCTGTGAAGTGTGTATTTGGCCTTTTTTTATTTAAAGGCAAGTAACTGCAAATTATGTTTAAACAGTAAGCCCCAGCTGATCTCAAATTTTTATTACAAAAGTTTCCAGAGATCTACCATCCCTGATCCTTCAACATCTTTTACCAAGGTGGACTGGAAACTAATGAAGCCACCCAAAGTCTATCAGGCTTTGGATTTTAAATGAGATATTTTCTGTTCCTACCCTTTGTCAACATTGAACTGGAAGGAGAAATTCATTATGGAGCGACAATTTTAGTTCTTCTGTTAGTAACAACTTCTGTGTAAGATTACAGTCTATGGCATTCAAAATTAAAAACTTCAGTTGCATCTCTTGAAATTCAACCAGATTATGTCACTGCATCGTTCTTGCCTTCATTTCGACATACAAGGATTACTATAAGTTTTCTTACTATTTTAGTCCCATTGCAACTTTAACTCCAAACTCTTTTATTGCATACTTTAAATCTTAATTTGTTGCACTTTAAAATAATTCATAAAGATCATTAAGATAATTTCCCTCACTAGATTTTACTTCCAGTTTGTTCTGTTTTAAAGAGGATCATATGTATTTTTAAAAGCTTTTTTATTCTGCTGATTAGTGATTCTGGCTTTTTCTGGTCCCGGTAAAGTCTGTTACTATAGGTGGAATAAATATTCTCTGTCTTTCAAAGATGATATCTTGAAACCATCTCTATACTTCTAGATTTAAGCAAGGCATTTCAGGATAACCTCAGGATATTGAGTCACTGACAATAAAATGTCCACTGAAAACCAGTGGATCTTGAGATTATAAAATTGATGCCACAAGATGTTACAGCTATCTGAAGCACAAATAGACTCAAAAGAAAAGGGTATTGATTTATAGAACAGGCCTGTAGAAAAGGTCAATACTTACCAGTTTTAACCTTCATGCATTTCTAATTGCACACCTGCTTTCTTTCCATTGAGCATTGTTTCAATTATTTAAAATAGCTGAAGTGAAATAAGGTGTCTGTATAAACTATATAAATAAGAGGACCTTGAAAAATATCACCTGTACTTCATATTGTTAGGCTGTCAACCATGTCAAGTTTCCTGAATTAGTCATGTAATAAATGTGACTGTGTGTACCATACCATACAGTTTTATTATTCTTTGGCTCTTGTTGGCAATATTTGTTCCAGCAGTTGCAACAGAGGTCAGGACAGTGACAAACAGGACAGTGGAAATCTGCACATAAATGGACTAAAACTTTACAAGGATCCTTCAAGCATGAAATAGCATTTGAGAGAGAAAAATAAATATTTCCTGTAGGGGATATGTTCCTTCATACTGAAGTAGGAACTGTCATGTCATGAAATAAAGTCTATAAATATACCTTTTTTTGCATATTTTCAGTGTGGAAAATAAGTTCCAGGATAGTCCCTCCTGTTAGTTCTCCTTATGTGTTGCCAGTAGGCAGAGTGGAATATTTGACTGCTGGATTGCATATGTACCATAAAATTGTCATGTTGTCAGATAATGAGTTACAGTCATTCAGGTCTTAGTCTATGCTTTTTGTATTATAATATAATTGTGCTTGAACAGAGGAAGTTTGTATGTCAATGGAAGATAAGAAGACCTGAGCTAAGTATAAAAAAGTTTGTGTTAACTCACAGAAAAATATGTAGAAGTGCAATAAGTACAGAAGAGTTATAAAGAAGTCATATTTCTCCGTGTGGTTTAAGTTCTATAATCTAAATCAATATTATGAGGACAAGCCTTGAGGAAGCACCAAAGGACTCAATTTTGGAACATGAATGTTGGCCAGCATTTGATACAAACTTGGTAGGGAAAGCTCCTGTGTTAGTTAATATATCCAAGTTAGGGAGCACTGAATCTCTAACACAACCATCATGAATTACACAAGGATGTAAAAATTTAAAAAGAATGTGCTTTTCCCCTTTCAGTACTAATGCCTATTTAAAGTTCCTTAAGGACTCAGAAACAATAAGGAGCTTTTAGCCTGGTTGGTTACAGAAGAAACCACCAGAGACATTTTAAATCGCATGACAAAACTATGTACTTTATTTAGTTCTAAACACAGAATAAGTCTCATAGCAATCCAATCAGATCTACATTTGGATAAGCATCCTAAGTTGTCCTTTCTCAGAAATTTGCTGCAGTTTTTGAGCTACAGTACTCACCTGTCTAAAAATATGATAGCTGCATTGTGATGGGGGGGAGTGGGAAATAAAAGGAAAATGCTAAAAATGTATGAGGACTGAACTTTCAGAAGCTATTCTTGCAGAAGAAGGCTAGTGTATATTATTGGTATGTTCATATGAGAAAGCTTTTTCTTGCTGAAATAACTCTGAGGCTAATGTACAAAAAAAACAGTCTCTGAGAGAATAAGGGTATCATTTTTCCCAAGTACTTACTTCAAGGCAAATAAAAAACAAAACAAAAACAAAAACAAAAACAAACAGCCAGTACAACAGAGGTAGTCCACATACAAAAGAACTGGAATAAAATCTCAGTTGTGTGGACACAAAAATTGAAGATCTTACTGGCTTCACTGGAACCACCATTTGTCCATGGAGTATTTTAGAACTTTCTCTTTTTCTCCACTTAGACCTAAGACTCACAGGGTCCTGACACCATCCAAAGACGTGCACATGTAATTAGCATCATCTTAAGCAAAAAACATTGTGGATATCTGAGATGTCAGTGCCAGTCTCTATGTGTGGGATTAAAGAAAAAAACTTAGGTTACAACCCTGAGCCTGGGAGATTTTCTTTGATTTCCTTTCACATTCATGAACTGATCAAATCTACCACAGCTAGCATGAGAAATTTCACGAGCTTCTTTGCAGGCAAAATGTACTTTGCTATATTTAATGTCATTCCCAGCTGCAACATAAAATTGATGATATGTGTCCTGGAAAGAGAACTGAGTAAAGGCAACCATGGACTCCTTTCTGTGGAGACTCCTTTCTTATGTCTTCCCCATGAGCATATAATAGTTATGTGGTATAGTAAGTGTTTATTTGGTTTATTTATTTTTTTAATAAAATTAATAATTTACAACTCATTTCTCCTAAACTTGTGTAAATAATCAGGAGGCAATTTAAAAAGAGTGTTCTTTGATGATGTATATTGTTATATGTACAATACTTGTCATTTTAGTTTGAAAATGATAAATTGTTGAAACATTTCTCACAGGTCATGTAGTTGTTTTATGTGTCAGTGAGACAGGAGTTTTATTTGTTGACTGTATCTCTAAAAGAAGAATAACCCTAAAAAACTCAACACATTCAATTTGTGTTATTCATCCTCATCCCTAAAAAGAAGAGGGGAAAAAAAAACTTAACAAACAAATATAAGGAAATAATAAATATAAGGAAAATGTACTAATCATGTCCTCATGAAACAAATATACAAAAGACTCCTGAAACTATAATGTTTGATTTTCACTTAAGTTATGAGTTTGAGGGAATTTCCCTCTGTATATGACAGGCAATATAAAGTTTATAATATAATTTTAAGATGATCAGAACTAACAATCATCCATATTCACCCTTTCAGATAAAGAAGAAAATGAAAAATCAGGTGTTCTGTAAAAGGTCTGTTATCAGGTTATTTAGTAGTCACAACCTGGTAGCTGATTGATAAAGATAACTATTGAACTATTTTGACCCCAGCTACTTCAGTGGAAAAATGAGTTGCAGTTAATGTATTTGCATATGTGATAAATTGGGATAATGAGTCATTGCATGTGAAATGAGTAACAATAAGGAAAGAGATAATGTTTGAAAACTTGCAGGGACACATTTATATCTGGAAGAGCTAAAAGATTAATGATTATGGTCGACTTCAGGTCCCCATCTTGTTTTTTTAATAAGGCCTTTTGGAGGTTTTGGATAGAATATATAGATATTATATATTTTTATGGGCATATGTGCATCTCTCACTCTTTCCCTCTGTATTAACATCTAAACCTCTGTAAACCAATCTTTGAGTGCTATTTGCTGTGCTGGAATTGAAGATTGTTTGAATGTTGTAACATTTTATTTATTTTTAAAATGAGGAAATACCTTTTTTCCCCCAACAACTAGAGCAGCTCCCATTCTGAGCACCTCGCCAGCCGCTTCTTACCTTTTCCTGGCACTTGGGAACTCTATCAGTTCTCTAAACTTTTCTCTTGTGGTACATTCACTTCATCCTACCCTTGTTATATGTCTTGACTGCACAGAGAAAATCTTGATGCAACTGCAAAAGATAAATTGTACATTATAAGAGGACTTTTGGGGACTGTAGTTTATTTAGGTGCATGAAATGAAGCAAACTAAACCACCACGAGCATGTTTAGAATTGTGTAATTGTTATCAGAGAAAAAACAGCTTGTAGAACAACCACAACAGCTCTGCCAATTATTTTTTTTATCATGTTTGTACATAATACAATGCAATGTTGCATGTTTTTTACGAAGCATATAGAAATTTCTATGATAATTATCCAAGAATTTAATGGTATATCATTTTATGGTATATCAGGTGCAAGGGCACTAAGTTGAATGCTTGTGGGCTATTAATGAAGCAAAGTTTCAATTAGATTTAGCTAAGGAACTGGTTTTTACAAGCATCATAGTTTTCAATGTATCCAGTTTTTGAAAAGAGAAAATAAGGTAACAACATATGAATATCAGGGAAAGATGAGTGGAAATCAGTACACAAAACAAACAAATAAAAAAGGCATTTCAGTTTGTCTCAGTTTAATTTTATTTTGCCTTGATTTAATTTTTTTAAAGGTAAAATTTTAAAGCAAAAAAATTTTCTTTTATTCACTATTTTCCACTTCAGGGCATGTAACGTGTGGACTCAATTGTTCAGTTCTTCACAAATAAAGAATTTTAAGTTCTGATAAAATGATGTTTTGTATAAGGGCTGGAGAAAAGAGCTTGCAGGAAAGCCTCTTGAAGTATAACACATGGAATAAGATGGTCACTTTGCAACATACACAAAATTTAGGTTTCTTTATCTTTTTCAGTACAAGTGGAAGAAGGATTGCATAATCCATGAAGCAGATACTGTGCAGTTAAGATATCTACCAAAGTCCAATTAATGAATGCAGAGAATTGAACATGCAAATGAGCACTGTAAGTACAGCCTTAAGCACAAAACCCCCCATCAGGCCTTAAGCCCTATTTACCATTCATGTCCTACATAGTTCACATAGGGCCATATCCTAAAGTCTTTATCTGGCAAAAATCTCATTGCCTAGAAGTCAACAAGGGTTTTGCCAATTTGCTCAATAGGGAATAATTTCTTTGGTAAGTTTGAAGCGTATCTGACTACTGTACAAGCGACAATCTATAAAGATGCTTCATTATTTGCAACTGTTTCTTTTTTCCATGTCTTCTTCTTTCTGGAATATATTATCTTTGATAAATACTATATAAATACTATATCCTTTGCTGCCATGTGCTATACATGAAGCATAAATAAAAAGCAACCCAAACCTGAAAGCAGGGTTTACAAAGGTATAGAGACCGCTGGTCTGTAACCTAGTTGCATTAAGCCAAAAGTAAACTTGAGGTGAAGAATTCCTTCAATTCTCAAAAGATCAACTCAGCACACTTATTTCAGTCTAAACCAGAAATGTCAGAGAGGTAAGACTTTAAACAGTGATTTATTCTTGCCTTTGATATTTGAGGTACAAGATTATATTGGGAAATAAAAAAAAACTTGTGAGATATTGAGGGTGGCACTGAATGATACTTTGTTTACAAGAAGATGGAGTGAACAAAATTTTTCCAATATCTAGATTTGATGGAAAGCCTTTAAAAAATAGAATTACATTTTTTCTTACTTGTTTTGTGTATGTTTTTGAGTGTATTTGCATTTAATACTGATTTAAACACATTACTGCAATATCTTTAGTGTACTGGCTGTTGGAGAGTTTCTTTAAGCATCTGCATGTTTAAAATTTGTATCTGTTACATGAAACCTTTAAACACATGTTGAAAGGGCCTGTAATCTCACAGGTTCTACACATCTTTTCAGTTTGTACCCTCCTAATTATTTTTTCCATATTTACTGAGGGCCTGTAACCAAGATTAAAATGAATGTACAACCTGCTCTACATCCTAGTCTCCTCTCCTAACATGTTCCGTGACATTACAGAAAAAGGTAACTGGATGAATGTATAAATCCAAAATGTGGAAAAGGTCTTTAACCTAGAAAATATATGCAATTCAACTGATATTTAAAAGGAAGCTTATGAGTTTCTGTGAGATTCTGTGCTTACCCTTGTGCAGTAATTTTCATTTGTACTACTGAAAATCCAGGTTGATTTCCTGGATGGTTGAAAAGCCAAGGAACTCTATCTCTGCTTAGGCTCAATGATTTATGGATGATATGCTAGCTCTTTTTCCTCTTTTTCTGTCCACCAACCTAACGTCACAGCAGCTCACAAGCTGCAGTGTCACTAAGACAGTTGTTATTACTCTTTTTTAAGCCCAGCAGTTGCACTTGCTCTCAATTCTTTAAAACAGTCAATCGTGACAGTAACTATGATGTATACTTTCCCTTTGTACAGGAGACAGAATTCTGCAGCACTGTTCATCTATCTGGTTCCCTTGTAGGCTTTTCACCTGCTGCTGTAATTTATTTTTCAGAAGAATACCTCTTGAGAGTAAACACGGATATAGGAATATTGTATTGTATATGTGCACTGGTGTGTGTGCCCAGTTTCCTCTTTATACAACTTTGCTCTGTGCCTGAGGCTTTTTCCTCAATTTATTGCATATATCTGCCCTTTTCCATCCCACTCCATTCTATAGGTTAGCCTAATCCAGACACTTTTTAATGACACTCCATTATGGCACTTTACAACACTGCATAGATGGCCAAATTTAAATATAATGGGTTCAAAAATCCTTATTGTCAAGGATATTATATCATCTGATTTTTTCCAATTTTTCTTACTGTTCTGTTTAAACTCTAAGTATATGTGAGTTAAAACATTTATCTTCTAGACCTTTCCAGCTTTGTTACAGCATTATTTTTATTGTGACAGTTTGTGGAGAGTGAAAATTTTCAGGGTTATTATTTTGACTCTTTTTGTGTTTTTATAAGCTGGAAACTTTTGTGTGTAACATTATCAGAAACTAGTAATGGAGAATAAAGGTTATCTAAGTAAGACCAGAATTATTCAATTTGCATTTGAATGTTTATGTTTCTCTGCCACCAGATAAATCAAAACTTTTACAGCAATTTTGCCATATTAAGGTGTTGGACAGAAACAAAAACTGATTATCACAGTTTAAAAGTATCCAGAGGGAACAGAGCCTGTTCTTTTCTCTATCTCACCTTATCCTGGAGAAGGCATTGCTGATGGAAAGGCAGAAGATTCCTCCCTTCTCTTCTCCTCTAAGTCAGTTGCAGACCTTGATAGCAGGACTGCCAATTGCTCAGTAAATCAGAGTGGAAATGGAAAGTCCTGCATTTCTGTGGAAGTTCTGTCTTGAACTTCTCTGTGATTGTTTCAATACTATTTCTCTCTAATTCTGAATTTTAGCTTCAATTTCCTCATTTAGTTTTTCAAATTTATGGTGGTTAGCCTTGGCTAACAAGCCACCTCCCACTGAGCTGCTCACTTACCCCCGGAGCGGGGCAAGACAAAATGAGAAAAAGAAAGCTCATGGGTCAAGACAGGAAGAGCACTTGCTAATTGCTACTGTGAGTGAAACCAACTTTATGTAAGGAAAATTAGCATTAATTTATATTCAATTTAACGAGATGCAGATAGTAAGAAATTAAGACAAACACTAATGTCTCCCCTCCTGCCTCTCCCAGGCTCAAGTGCACTCTTTCATCCCTGTATCCTCCCCAGCAGTGCAGGGAGGATAGGGGCAGGAGGCTCTCTGGTCAGCACATAATTGTTGCTGCCCTCCCTGTTCCTTCTTCCTTCCATACTTTCCCTCTTTTCCAGCATGACATCTTCATGGATTGCAGTTCCTTCAGGGAAAGCCCATCTTGTCTGGAATGACTCTGTCCAAGGGCTGCAATGGGGATATCTGCTGTGGAACCTGGAGTACCAACTCCTTCTCCTTCTCTGACTTTCCTGTTCACATTGCTGTTTCTCACTGGTTTCATCCCTTCTCCTCTGTGCCAGTGCCATCCTTTGCCTTTAATTAGGTACATTTTCTGAGTCACCACCACCTCAGCTGCAAGGCCCAGCTGTGTCCTGCACTGGGTCTTTTGGAAACAGCTGCAGCTGATCATGTTCAGCATAGGGTAGCTCTGGTCTCTCCTCTCAGAGGGCACCCTGCACCCCCCTGGGAAGCACCTGGGCAGCTGCAGTCTGTACAAGGATTTACTCATCTGCTCTCCTGGAATATCTTCATAATCTGTTTGATATTCAAGCACACTGCATAAATTAAAAAGTAGAAAGCTTACATACAAACAATTTAAACACAAAAACAGAAACATTGGGTTTTCCTTATGGAAAAAAGAATTCATGTCTGTAACATGGATACCAGGCTGTATGTAGATCCCTGTAGGAACTCAAGCATACAATGTGAATTGGTTGCTTGGGGATAGAAACTCAGAGAGCTGGGATGCACTCTGAGGGTGTCTTACCAGGCTGTCTTGCCAGGTGATGTAGGAGAGGGATTCAATGTGCACAGGTCCATGCTCCACATCCTTTCTTGCCAGTCAGAATCTTTCTTTTCAAAGCAGACAGCTACTACATAAGTATTTAAGGCTTTCCAGTGCTGAAAAAGAATACAATTTGACATTTCAGTTTTCAGCTCCACTTCTGAATGGGATTTTTTTTTATTCCTGATTCATGGCATTCTTTAACTTTTCACCTGTTTATCTAGAACAGCTTACAGTTCTTGAGCCAGTGGGATAATTTAGGGGCAGAGTAAAATGGTGAGATAACACAAAGGGAAGAGAAGATAAGAACGCAGTACATGACAGGTCATCTCACCCTGTTGGAAGTGTAGACAGAACCATAGCTCTTCTCAGTGTCTGGAAAGTCTGCTATGTAGACTTCTCTGCTCTCCAGAGAAGACCTCTCCTTTCTCTCTCTGCTCTCCTTCCTGTGGCCCACGAGCCCCGCTCCAATTATGAAGAAGTCACTGCTGTCCTCCATCACAATACTTTTTGTGTTCTTCAGTGTTAGCTGTACTAAAAAGGTCATTCTGCCTTACAAATGATTCCTTCACAGGACACAATTTGGCAAAGAAAACAAAAGGACATGTTTATCATTTAAGAAGTGCTCTTACCTAGGTTACAAAATGTATAGACTTTGAACCTCCTAACAGCTTTCAGTTTTTGAATTTCTTTTTAGAGATGATGTGGAAAATTTCAGCTTTTTCACAATTGTATATAACAACAAATATTTTTTTCCCCCAATAACTTCTTTTTTAGAATATTGGTTTTTTTCTACAGTGCCCTGAATATTTTTCCTGAAAATATTAGTGAGACACAGCTGAGTTTCAGTCAAGCTTGCAGCTTTTTCATTTTGGTCATGAAAAAGTATTACTTTCCAGTGGAACTGGCTCTGATACTCCCAGGTTTCTTTGTAACCTTTGTAACCTTCAAAGTGAAAAACCCAACTTATTTGTTTTGGGTGCTTTTATCTCACAAGCAATTCTGTCTTTTCAAAGTAAATGAATGTTTAGTTACTGCTTTAGTTTTTACCCACATTCTCAGCAGTTTTCTCTTAGTATAGAGTTCTACATTACAGTAAGACACTCAACTCTTACTTTGTTTATAACTCTGTGCTGAGATGTATGCTATTCTCATAGGGAAAACTTTTGTTAGCTTTCCTATAAAATATCACAAAAACATTAATACATTTGTTTTATATGGAATTTTTCAGCTTGTCAACCTCTAAAAAAATTATTTGGGTGTTTGTAAAGAGAGCATGATTCGCAGGGAATGGCTCTTAAAGTCTGTGAAATAATTTAAATAGCTTAAAGACCTCCTACAGTTCTTGTTTTATTTGTGAACTGTATGATACATTATGTTCACTTGAACCAAATTTACATTGTTGTTTTACTCAGCAGACACACAGGGCATAAAAACTAATAACAATTTTTTCTGTCTAATGTGCTTTACATGAAGACATTGCTTTAAATTGTCTACATGTACCTTGTTATGATCTGAGCTTTTTAATTCATGGTGGAATTACAAATAAAACCAGCAGGAATCATAAACAGAAAAAAAATACCTGTTTTGTGTATTTGTGAAAATAAAAGCTTTTTCTGATAGTGAAATTGCTTTAGAAGCATGTGTATTTCATTGTAGCTATTCTAATTTCTTTCCTCTATCACTTTTTTTTTAGTATAATCTTCTCTGTGCAATATTTGACTTATAAGTCTCTTTTTTTCTGATTTTTTTTCATACTTTAAACATTCTACCATCTCTAGCTGGTTTAAAAGGGACAAAGAAATGTAGTTATATCTGTGCTACCTGGGAATCTCCCCAGGTATTGTTTTTCTTGTACAATTGTGAAATCCAGATTTTTATCTTTTCCTTTTTTATCATAAGTATCTTTCCTTTCTGCTACATGGATTTATCATGCTTTTTAATATTTTGTTCTCTATTCTTAATATATTTCATATTATGCAAACTGTGCCTTATGAATATTATCTTGTCTCCCTAAAATTTGATGCTGTTGCTCTACAATTGCATGAATCAAATCTTCACCAACTTTTGTCTCATTAATCACATATATTTATTTTCTTGGGGATATATCCAAATATATGTCTGGCCTGCTTGATCGCTCAGCAGATTTGAAAAGAAATAGCTCCATTTTACCTCCAGAAATAACTTTCCATGGTCATTTCACAATTTCTTTTCTAGTCTGCGCCAGGATAATTGAAGTCTTCATGATTAATGATGTGCCTCTTTAAGAGAGACTGTTATGGATACAAACTTTTCCTGACGTGTCTCTTTTCACACTGGTTTGCACATTTTTTATCTATTTCCTTATAACATAGTTTGTACCTTCTCTGTCAAACATTTCCATCTAGACTGCTCCCATTCTGCTAAGCCATTCTGCATGCAGAATATCACTTCTCTGATCTTAAAGATATATTGTCCTTTACTGCATATACTCTCCTGTTACTATGGTGTTTTCATAACTTAGATTTCTGAGCCAGCTCTCAGTTAACCTACAGTAATTAAGTTATTTTTGTCTAAACACATATGGTTTCAATTCAGCAATCTTCTGTCTTTATAAAATGTGAAATAATTCATGTATAACAAAGACTTTCTTGGTTCACTTTTCTGAAGAAAATCTTCTTATCACTTCCACTTCACTATTTTAAACAGTCTGCACTATAGTGCATTCTGACCTTCTAGAATAATTTGTTCTCCTTTTATTGTAACAGTGAGTCATGAAGTTGTTAGCGCAAGGACATTCACGTACAGGTTGGGATCATCGTAGCTTCAAGGGACTCAGCAGCTTGAAAATCTTACAGAGCGAGGCACTGACAGATGATCAGTGTGATCCTTGACTAGAGAGGAGGCATTCAGGATCTGGGATGGAATTCAAGGAACAGAGTCTAGATAGAAAAGCAAAACATAATTTTGTGGGAAAGGCAGATGTTAAATCTTTTTATAGACTAATCATCTAGGATCAGTAGTAGCTTTAGATAAATAAAATCATAAAATAGAGTTATTGAATGGCTTGAGTTGGAAGAGACCTTAAAGATCATCTAGATCCAAATCCCCTATCATGGATAGGGATGCCTTCCAATAGAACAGGTTTCCTAGAGCCCCATCTAACCTAGCTTTCTCCTTCCAGGATGGGGAATAATAATTAGAAATCTTAAAACAAAGTGTATTTTAAGTAAAAGGCTTGGGAATTTGTTGTTATTCTTGTTTTGTTCTCTACCTGATGATTGCATCTTACCCCCTCTCTCACCCCTCACACACTCCCCATTCTTTTAGCCATCTCTTCTTTCAGACAAAAGAAATAAAAGGAAAAAAAAGTACAACATGCCTTTTGTTGTTATCTCATTTTTTCATCAGCCATATTTCTTTTTACAGTTCTTAGCAAAAGTCAGGAATAAAAGTGACATTTCTTACACCAAAAAATAAAATGGTGTGACATAATGCAGACATTAAGGGCATGAGAAGATGACAAGGAGGATAATAAGTAGATAGAGAGGGACCAAGTTCAAAACTCATGTGTTGCCTCCTGAGGCTGTTATTTTTAATTGACTAAGCTTTTGGAGTAATCAGTTGCTAATAAAATCTAGTATTTCATCACTAAACCTTGCCTTTAATTTGCAATTAATCTGTGAGTACCGTTGCCCTTTCATCAGTAACTATAGAAAATAGTGGTGAAAACATCATTAAAGTCTGTAGTATTTTTCCCACTCTGAATACCTCTTTACAGCTCTGAACTTCCTCTACCTTATACTATAAATAAATTTGCATACTCTTTCCTTGAAGGCTTCTAGCCTCAGCCCTTAGGTAAATAAATAAAGAAACCACTATCCTATTGCCCATGCCCTTTCAACAGAACACACTGTCTATTAAGATGAGCCATTCCTTTATCGCTGAATGGCCATATTCACCAGTCCATGAATTTGTAATTTAGCATGTTTACTGCAGTCCTGGGATGTGTACTGCTTAAAATGTTCACTGGGGACTTTGTCATTTAGCTGTGTCATATTATTATACTGTGTAATGAAACATAACCACATAATGCATGTAAATAACAAAGTGTCAGCTCCCTGCCAAAATATAAAGGGAATATAAAATGTGCCTTCTATTACAATCCCAGATAAAACAGCATAGCAATCTTCTAGAGAAATTAAAAAGTTAACTTGGTAAAACTATTACTCTTCCTTTTCAGTTAAATACAATGAAAAGGAATAGGCTCTTCATTTTGTAATATTTCCCAATATTTCTTCCCTACTATGTTTCTAATTCATGATTTTTATTTTTAGTATGGTCCTGGAATAACTCTTTCAGCTGTTAAGTACACACTCCTATACATATCCATCTTCTTGGCTTCTTCCCTGCAGCTGTCCTCTTTTTGTCTCCCTTTACTGCAATCTTCATAACAAATATTTGGTATTTCCTTTCTTTTCCACTTGCCTTTAGCTTGCCCTTACTACTTAGAATGAGCTAGGCTAAAAAAGAAAATCTGGCCCAAATATACACATGTACACAGTAGCAATTCATTTCCAGATGAAATTCCAGTTCTCAAAATTCTGAGTTTGAGAAATTTCTCATTCATTTGTCCCCACTTTTTTAGTTCTATGTCTTTCTCTCTTTTGTAGATTGCCTCATATTGCATATGGAAGCTCTCTACAGTGCTCATAAACGAGCATACACAAAACTGTGGTAAATTACCACTTCATACACACACACACACAAAAATTACAATAATTAAGAGGAAGAATAAAGGTCTATCATATAATCATTTGGGCAAACATATTTAAAAGCCAATATACAAAACTAATGCACATGGCAAATATGCTGAAGGAAAGCAGAGCAGAACACAAACATGCTTGAAGTGATATTAGACACATTAGAAACAGCAGTAAACACAGCTTTTGAGATGGGGCAGAAAGTGAAACACTCTCTAACAAGCAGTTCCAGAAGAAATCTAACAAGTATGAAGAATGTTATTTTTAAACAAACTTGAAATGAGAAGAAGAGATAGAAAAGATGAGATGATTTCCTATTTGCAAGGTTTTATGGGGAAAAAATAAAAAGGAACAGCACTGTCCTTTTGACTGAAAATTATACTTTTTAAAAACCCATTTTTGTCTTAAGTTTTTTACTTAATGTCTCAAGCACAGAATGCCATATGATATATTTTAATATTGGATCAAATTTTTAAAAGCCACCACATTTTCTTCTACTTTGTTTATTTCTTTTTTGGTTGCCAAGAAAATCTGCATGTCTCTGCTTAAGCTGAGAATCATTTTTTATGTTGTATGTTCAAATACTCACATCAGAGTGGTCATAAACTGTCCATATGATATTCTACATCTTTCCACACCACCTCAGTCTGGAAGCCTAAAATGTGGTTATCAGAAAAGCAGAGCTTTGACTTCCTCTACATGTTTAGATTGTGCAGGTGTTAAAAACAAAATAAGTCTGAAGCCTAAAACCCAGCCATAAAATCCTATACTGACTTGGTTTTAGAAATTATGTTCCATGCAAAACCTTGCTGTCCAGGCAGATGCTAATTATTTGAATAACAGTTTCTGTTATTTGGTCTCCTCAGTCATACATCTGTTCACAAAGGAAAGAAATGAAATAATCAAACACAGACTTCATACATGGAAAAACTGCAACTAATGCCAGTCCAGCTTTACTCAGTTGTAAATAGTAATAATTTTTTCCTCATAGCATGATACCAGTAGAAATGGGCAAAGAAAGAGAGGGGGGGAAAAAACCCTCTGAGTAAAATTAAGCATATAAATTCAAGAATCTTAGCACAGAAAATTGTTGATCCAAAGAGACAAAATTCATTGACAATCTGCTCAGCTCTCATCAGAATGACAGTATATCTTTTATGAATTGAATGAATTGTCTAATACGATGAAGTGCCTCAAAAACATTCTGAACAAGTGAATAATCTTAATCTAGATGTATTTTTATCTGTCCATTTTCTTCTTTCCTGCTTTGATATTTTATCTACTTGTAGTCAAACAAATTCAATCTGTCCAGTAATATAATCTGCTCAATAATCTGTCCAATGAATTAAAACTTTCCATTCATAGATTATTTGGAAGAAGAACTGCACTTTAATATAAAATATAGCCAGACATATGTATTCATATATTTTTTTTTAAACATATCTGTGATCTCTAAATGCATTTAACAGGCAGCCTCATTAAGTTAGGGATGCAACTCAACATCTATTATTTAGGCTGATAGCAAACAGTACATGTCCCAACACAGTGTTTTAGAGCACAGGAAATATCATTTAATAGCAACCCTGACACTGCAACAATTACCCAGACACTGTTCAGCCTGGTGAAATCACGTAAGTCAAATGGAGATAAGAACTCAGAATTAAATATGGGCTATCTTGTATTTTCATAGATTTTCATACATTTATCATCTACTTTTGAGGACTTAGCTAGTTAAACCTTTCACTGGAAGCAATTTGAAAGCTGACCTTTGCCTATGAACTGTCTGTGAAAATTGCAGCTGTAGTTTCACACTGAAACGTTGCCTCAGAAGTTTTCAGGCAGGAGCAGTTCAGTATATGGATTGCTCTCAGGTTTAGCTGTCTCTTGTGGTCATGAACTCCAGTTACTCCAGCATGCAGCGGGTCACCTGTAAAATGTAAGTCTCTTCCCCCTCTCTTTATCAGTAGCTGAGTCTGAAGCAGGGAGAGACTTCATTTCTCTCTGGGAAGAGGTTGAACTGCTGGAAGAGAACTAGCCAGAAGGATTCTGGGAGCTGGCACTCTCACTTTTTCCAAACTGGATGAACAAATACAGCACTGCTCATCCTTGACAGTGCCAGCACTTTACAAGGGACTTACAAGAATCTCATCCATGTAGCAGCAAGCCCAAGCTCCTCTCACTGGTGTCTGTCCTAAGTACTCTGCTCGGGCTGAAAGATGAACAATTTCATGCACTTGCTCCAGCAACTGACTGCTGCGGTTCAGTGGAGTGAAGAAATAAAGACCACAAACACAACACTATGATGCTAGGCCAACCAGCAGATGCTCAAAGTGTCCTTGGTAAATTTTAAAAGTCACCAGAGGATCATAAAGGAGATATCTTCTGGGGACTTGAGGTGGAGCAGTTTCTACTGGGTGATGATATGGCATCACCTTTATTTTCAGATGATTACACAGTATTAACTGACAGGTTCTCATCACTTTGGGGCTGTGAAGATGCAAGAGTGTGGATCTCCACAAATAAACAGGTTTTACCTCAGAGAGTGTCTAAATAAGGGAAAAGAAATTGGGTAACAGGAGTGACAGGCTGGAGCCTAAAAGCCTACAATTTTCTGGCAGTATAAAAGGGGTAGAATTCAGGGAGTGGAACTAGAGACACCCATGAGACACCCTCTGGAGCACCAAAGGAAAAACAGGGTTAGTTCAGGCAGAAACAAGGCATAATCACTTTGTCTGCAGGCAGGCAGGCATCCCACTGTGCCCAGGATAGAAAAGTGACAATTTTCAATAAAAGAATATGCTACCATCTTCCTTTACAAATTATTTCACTTAATTTATCCTTCTGTGAGGTCTACCACAGGCTTGGAGAACAGTAGCCTCGATAATACTTGTGATTGTTCTTCAACAAGCAGAAAGAGAAAAAAAAAATGAAGCACTTAGTCCATACCTTTGTCTGTGGCATTTTAGAGTGGTTTGGGCTTTTTTTTCCCCCTCTAACACTTGGTTACTCACAGTTTATTTAATCAATTATGGGAAAAAGGCAATTTCAGTTGCTTCACAATTACAATTTCAAACTACTTCTTTTTATATACCCAATATTCAGTTTTTCCCCCTGAAGAACATTTCTGCCATTAGAGGAGTCCACTACTCCTCTTAAAGCAAAATTCTTTTCCATATAAGTAGAAAAATAAATTTGCGCAAAAGATTCTGTAATTGAGATTAAAATTCTGTTTAATAAGTGAAGTTTTGATTGATAATTCCAGTGTCTGTGAATATTCACTGAAAGTGAATATAAAAAAAAGGTCATGGACTAATCTGCATTGATTCACATACAGGTAGGTGCATATTGGCATTAAAAATATTTACAGTACATATCCATATTTCTGCATACGTGGGTCTGGAGCAGAACAGATTTATTTACACCACAAAAAATAAAGTGCCCTTCCATCGAGCACATATCTCAATGACTAAAGTGTTCAAAGTTGTGGCAAATGAAGCTTCAAAACCATGTTGTTAAAAATATATCTTAAAATACAGTACTGACAAACATAAACTAAAGCAAAGTCTGATAATCTGCCACTTTGCTTCAAGCTGTCCTCCTAATGAGCTTTGAAATATAATCAATACTATTGATTTGGAGGTGATTTTCATAGGCATAAGGGCCAGTTAAATAAAAGTTGGAGGGGAAAAAATTGTTTGTGATTTTCCAGTTAGTTTTGCTATGAATATGTTCATACTTTCTAGCTTCAATCTAATAAAAATTTCTAACACAGATCATTATTTGCTGGTTGAAAGTAATATCCAGAAAAAATACTAACTAATAATAAATTTTCTGCTCTCCCATAGTCCACAACCTGCATTAAAACTCCTCACTGTCTGATATTTGCAATAAAGTCCTGAATAAGTGTTTTCAGTTGTCAAAGAATTATAGACTGAATTAGGTTCAAGACAAATAATGAGTAAAAGCATAGCTTTGCTTTATCTAAGCCAGGTCTAGCTGTTCTGATGCATGCACTCTATTTTTCACTTGGGGATAGATTGTCACAGCCCTTTTTGTTCTCTCCTGCTGGGTATAACTACCTCTGTGCAATCTGAAGGAAGAAAATGCACTTAAGAAAGGAAGAGTTTCCCAGATACACTGGAAATTCCACCCTCAGGCTCAGGGCTAAAATGTCAGCTACTGATGTGCTGCCTCTGAAACATTTTTTTCTGTAATTATGCCTGTAATATGCCACCTATTTCTAATTTAAAAATTCCAGGCCACAATGCATACAACACATCAAAAAATGTTGCAACTGTAGATCTAGGAAAAATGTGAAAAGTAGCTTCTACCTGCTGGACTAATAATGGGGTAAGCTCTTCTCATTTCTTCTTGATCCACCTCAGGGTTTCCTGGCTAGGGATGGAAGGATAATTAAAATGTACCAGCACGGAGGGCAAGAAGGCAGGGAATAGAGGTGAGCTACAGCACTGATGATGGGACACTGCCACACTGTACGTTCCTTGTAAGGGCAAATTACCAATTAATAACTCCTTCTCCAGTGATCCACTAAAACTATTTGATATTTCCTTCTTTCACTGTCTCTCTAAGCAAACATATAGTGGGAGATAAAAGCAAAATTCCCTGCTTTGCTCTAGTCTCTAATCCTTCAGGGAGAGACCTCAGGCTGACAGAAACATTAGTTTGCAGGTGATTTCTTTTTCTGTGGCTTCAGGAAAAAACCACTTACCATTCCAATCACCTTATATTCCATTCCTGTAAAGAAACCATAGTAAGAAAAGCAGAGTTATCAAAAGGCTGTCTAGAAAAGTCCTCCACTTTCAATGAATGTCTACATCTGCTGGTTTTTGTAAACAAAAATAAAAATAGTTGCTTTGGAAACCCAGTTATGAAAACACTTCTGTTCTCAGTCATCTATCTTGGCTTGTCTGGGATTTGTTTTGTTTTTAATTCAGTAGATCCTGACTACATATCCCCACCTGTAGTTCTAATCAGTGGTTACAAATATTGCAATTAGCTGCTGTGGAAATGATTATGTTGTCACAAACAGAGGATTAGAACTTCATATGAGAAAAAATAATCAAGAACAGATGAATGCCTGAGAAAAAAATTAAGATCTGGGTCTCATGCTAAGATTCTTAATAACAAATTAGAAACTGAATAGGAACAAAGAGGAAAACAGAAAAGTATTACTACTTGCCTTTAATGCAATTTCCCCCCAATGGTTATTAAAATCCATTGATTGTGAAATGTCTGTTCTCAAGGAAAGATTTAAACTGATTAAAATGCACAGTGTATTGGGGATTAAGCCTTTATCCCATGACAAAGTTCCTCTCAATGAAAACATAAATGACTGGATTCTGAAATTCTCAGAAAAGGATTTACTTTCAAAAAGAAAACTGTTTAATTTTGTCTACATCAATGCAAGAGATAAGGGACCTGCTCTCCTTTACAGTTCTTGGCCAGAAACAATGTAAAAACTACTCTTCCCTAAAAGCTGTGATTCCCACATTTTTCTAGATTCAAACCCTGCTCTTGGAGGGCGGACAAGCCTTCATATTGGTGCGAAGGCTTCATCCCGTTGTGTTCTCAAGAACCAGCTACAGCCTATCAGTGCTCCTCGTATCATGAGCACTACCTGCACTATTGATTCTGAGCAAAAACAACATTCTCCTGTCCAAGATAAATTTGAGTTATTCCTCAAAAGAATTGTGATAGTATTTCCAGTTAGAAATCATTCTGATTATATGAAAAATATTTTCTGAAAGTATTCATTTTCAAGATGACCCATTCTTTTATTTGTGTCAATGAAATTTCATTAATGCACTAGCAAAATTACAAGAAATTCAGTTGTTTTTGTTGTCTAATGCATGCCAGAGAAGCAAAGATGATTGTTATCCCTGGCAGACACTTAGCAGCAAAATAGCTGGTTCAATACATCATTCTGCATTCGAAGATGTGAAGATCATATTGCTTTAGGCTCACCTTGATAATAGTTCTCATTATTTCCTTTAAGGTACCCCACTTGTTGATGCTAGACCTCGGTGTACACATATTTGTCTCAGATCAGATAAGGCCTTTTTATCAGATCACAGACAATAGGTGCTTCTAGTATCTTGATCTATTGATTTTTTGTCAAAATCCCCTGCTTCTTTGGAAAGCATGTTTGTCCAATGCTCATAATCCTTAGAGTACAAAGCTTACAATATATTTAAAATAAATACATAAATTTCCTTAAAAGAGGAAAAATCTCCCAATTTATTGGAGCGCACTGGCATTTTATACTTCTCAATAAATAGGAAACAGTTTTTGCTATGTTGTATTAGTACAATCCATTACACACTTTGGAGATATTCTCAGCTACATTTTGTTACTCCTTTGTTGTGTTTCAGCTCTCTTCTACCAGTTCTTTCAGGTTATTCTGACTCAGTGTCTGTTGCCTCATACCTTTGAGACTCTGGGTGGGCATGCCTTTAATAAAAGAGCATATTAATCTCTCCTGATACTATTCAAATTTTGTTTTCTAGTGTGTTATTTGAATGTGTATCTTATTAACACGTTCCTTTAACAGAAATAGACACATACAATAAACAGAAATATTCATCTGTTTAATAGTATCTGTGCTTTTCTCCTGCCACTCCTGATTGGATGAGCTTAGTAGCACTTTTTTTACTGCCTGCTAATGTTCAACTTAGAATTAAGGAATGCCTCATTGTAACCTCTTATTCTTTTGTGAAAACATTGTCCATTCTGCTATGTGAACTCACCTCATTCTACTAGGTCTTTGGGTACATTGCACATACTCGGTCATTGCTTAGATATTCCTTTCACCAGATCTTAGCACCTCCTCCCGTTTCTCCAGATTGCAGATCTAATTTTTCAGCCTCGATTCCACACTCAAGGCTTGTATTTTCCCATATCGGAAAAAAAAAAAAAAAAAAAAAAAAAAAAAAAAAAAAGTCTTCTCATCCATTTAATGTTCCCGTAGAATGCAAGAAACTTCAAACATTCCTAGCAGTTTTACAGTCAATCTATTCTACATGAGTTAAGTGGAAGCTATTAAACACATCAAGAGCTTCAGAACTAGCTATTGTTAGAAAGAAGACTATCTTTCTGAAACTGTGCCTTTTCCTGACATCCCTTGCTAGTAAAGGCAGAGTGAAGTGCTGTTTAAAACTCTTCTATTTCCAGGGAGTTTCAACCGTCATGTAGCTTTTAACTGCCTGTTTTTCCACTGAAGGTCCTTTCTTTGCTGCTCCTTTTCCTCTGTTACTGTGCAATATCTATTGATCATTCAATGCTTCAGTGCTGTTTGCACCATAGGTGCTTCTCACTGCCTCTGTTCAAAGCAGCCTGGCAAGCCTGGACAACCCAGGGAGAGCCTAAGGTGTGACTTCATTCCAACTGCATGTCAAAACCATAAGAGTCATCTTTGGTCTGACCAGCTCCTCCAAACCCTGCGTCCATCTCTCGGAGAGAACAAAAGGATGTTTCTGACAACAATATAAGAACAGAGTTACCACATATTTTCCCTTGAAGTATCCCCTTTGCCTCCAAATTTTTTTTGCAGCTCAAGTAATTCCTGATCATATATACATTTAGAAATAGCATATATTCCTTTTCCATTACTTTCACCAGCTTTTCTGGGATATTTGTAAGTTTAAATAATTACAGAAAATTCTGGCAAGGAGTACCACAACTAAACTATTGCAGCATGTTCAACTCATGTATATTCTGGCTACTTTTGACCCTTTCCTCCCCTGGTCTCCAATAAAGAAAGCTGCAGAAAGCAAAAATTTCGAATCCCTAACTACCCAAATCTGCTTTTACCATGCCTACTCTCTTTTTTTTTTTTTTCAAACAGAAGGTTTCTCTTTTATTTTCTTGTTTCTCACATGGATGTTGAGCTTTGATAATTCTTGTTGCCTTTCCTCAAACTATTTTCAACTATATGCTCTCTGAGATGGAGAGGACCAGAACTGCACAACTACCACTTCATGACCAGTGGCTGTTCCACTGGGTCACTCCTTGAATTTTTGTTTCCAATTAGGCTTGACAGTGCTCCCAAGGCACCCAATTCTGACTCTGTCAGAACTGGCCAGCTCATATAGGCACAGTCCCAAACAACACAATATAGCGCACTCAGTGTCGGCTTTAGATTGGCAGCACAATTCTGCTGCCTAAAACCTGGATAAGAAATTTCAGGAAAAAATGCAATCAGAGCAAAGAGATTTAAAATTTGGGGTGTTGAGAGCATTACCCTACACCTGGGAAGTATTTTTCTCCTTTTTGCAAGCTTTTACCTGCAGAGTTGTAGTAAGCAGAGAAAAAGGAACAACACTAGCAGCCTCCACAGAGGACACACTACTGCCTCCATCAGTTATGTGTATTTGTTCTGTGTTCAGGTTTGGATTGGACTCTCCATACTGTACTAATGCACTGAGATCACCCAAAAATACAGTGCCTTTGCAGTGGCAGTTCCAGTCTTCTGCATTTGCCTCTCTATTTTTTTTTGTGTGTGTGTGTTCTCACTTGTTTTCTTCTTGTACCTCAGGTATTTTTTGCTGTTTCTTTACAAATTATTAATGTTTTTGCAAGGCACAATAACTTTTGGATTTGTGGAGACCTTTTTCTGATAAGTGAGACAGCACTGGACTCCATGGTGGACTCTATAATCTCTCTACTGTTATATTTATAATAATAAATATTTTTGTGCTATATTAATCTTCTCTTAGAAAGCTATTGCAAAAAGCAAAGACTCCTGCTTGAATAAGACTCTAATGCTATCAGCCATTCAAAGATAAAAAGTCAATATTTATTGCAATTTTCAGCAGCAACACTAAGCTATAACTAGAGCTGTAACATGACATGGGAAGCCATCTGAAGCCATTGTCAACCAGAAATTTGGATAATAGAAAATTACTGTAATTACTGGCCGTTTTGTTTTAAAATATCAATTTTATTTAGCAAGTTGGCATGGCCTCCTTCTATTGATGACTATATGATGTTAAAATTAAGTTAATTTTCCTTATTTACATTTTGTATTTTTCTAAAAAAAAAGTCAACAAATTGAACAACCCTATCACTTCACTATTAACAGATAATTCTGAAATTATTTTAGCTGGAGTAGAGTTAATTTTCCTCAGAGTGGCTAGTGTGGGGCTATATTTTGGATTTGTGATGAATGCAGGGTTGATAATATAGAGATGTTTTTGATTTTGCTGAGCAGGGCTTATACAGAGCCAAGGACTTTTCTGCTTTCCATACAGCCATGCTGGCAAGGACATTGGGAGTGCTTGGGAGGTCAGGAGGAGACACAGCTGGGACAGGTAACCCAAACCAACTAAAGGGATATTCCAGACCCTATGACATCATAGTATAACATGTCGGGAAAGAAGTAGAAATTTGAGGATGTTTTGTGTGACAGATTTGTCTTTATAAGTCACCATTACCTGTGATGGAGCCCTGCTGTCCCAGAGGTGGCTGAACACCTGACTGCCCATGGGAGGTGATGAATTAATTCCTTGTTTTGCTTTGCTTGTCCGCTCAGCTTTTGCTTTCCCTTTTCACACCTTGGGTTTTCCAGTTTTTACCCTTCTAATTCTGTCTCAAATCCCCCTGGTAGAGAAGTGAGCAAGTGGCTGTGTGGGGCTTGGCTGCTGTCCAGGGTTTAGACACAGCAATTTGTATCAAGCTCATACAGTCATAACACTTCAAGCATGCATCAGAAAGATATGCTTTTGCAAATCCTAAGAATTTCTTTTAGGCTTTGTTGAGGTATCATCTTCCTCATTTTCAGGTTGTTGCAGGATTACATTTGACAATGACTTTTAATTGTGATATATCTATTGAAATTATGTACACTCTCTCTCTTACCTCTTTTCTGCTATGGCCTGACCTTCCACATCTGAAACTTCCCCTAGAAGTGTATTCTACAGCATCTTTCTTAGAGATTCCAAAATATTTTATAAATATTAAATCATAAGCTAATTCCAGACACTTTAAGAAACTGAAGAGTATTTATGAGCAATTCTGTCTCCTAAACTCCACTGCATAAATCAGAAAACCAATATGATATAGCAAATACCACATGAGAAGACAGGGACTAAAACATTCTGCCTCTGAATATAGCTGCAAGAAGAATATAAATCAACAGTACATTAAAAATTGTATTTTCCCTGATGTAGGGTCCTTATGAGACCTTGGGTGAATAAGCAACTTGACTTGGAGCCTTTATTCCAGAAGTCAGTGCTTGTTACAGATACATCAGATGACAGGCTCGGTGTTGAACAAAGACAGGGGTAACTGCACAGCAGCCAGCACAGTCACTAGCAGTATTTTGGGTTTCCTTGGAGTTTGCCAGCCAAGCACTCAACCTGCCTACCAGAGCATGTAAAATCTAGAGAGATCAGAGCATGAGATGGTATTGCTGGAGGCTATAAAAAGCAGGCTGCATTTTTGTCATGTCTTTGAAAGGTTTCTCAAAACGCAGGTTTGTCACAAACATTGTCCTGCAGCTTGTGGCTATCAAATACAAAATCTGAAAATACAGCTGGGATTGCAGCTTTCTATCATTAAACTATTGATTTCTTTTTTTTTATGTTAAAAAAAAAAAGTGCATGTAGAGGTTCAACATGTGGCCCTCTTATCATTGTCATTTCCATATCATTTTTGAAATTCCTTATAACTCTGGATTTGAATTTAAGGAGAAAAAATGTATATAGAAGGCTACTAACAGCCCACTGTCAGGGCCACTGTCACACATTAAGTACTTTAGGTTGTGGACTGTTCCTAGTGGCAGGGCCCACACAGGATCTTTCTTTCCTGCCATTAATTAATGCCACTAATCAATGCCATTAATACCTTCCATCCCTGCTGCAACAGTGGTAGCAGGCTAACACCAAGACACACTTTCCTGCCTCTGGCCTTTTCTCTTGTTTTAGAGATCTATAATGTAATATTAGAAAAAAAAAATTGACAGATAAAGATCTTAATGGGTCAAACTTCCTTAAGCCCACTACAAGGAAAGAAAAATTTTGCCTTTAAAAAATGAAAAAAAAACAAACAACTGTGCTCCTTTGATACCATTCTGCCTTCCATCTGATCACTGTCCCATGGGAGATGAAGTAGCTAAACGCTGCATGAACCTGTCTCTGCAGCTCATTCCTCTCTGGGCATTTTCAAATTTACTCCACAGTATCTTTTGGTCAGTCCTTAAAAAACCTTCAAGAAATACCGTATTGCTTTTTATTCAAAAATCATTCAGATAAGGGGACCAGAAGCCTGGTTTCTTTCTATCTATAACAAGTTTTTTTGTACAATCTTAATTTATTTTGAAGAAATAACAGCTATGAAAATGGTTGTATTATAAAAAACATAAGATCCACTGAATAACAGCCTGAGAATTTTATGGTTTATTAAGATAGAATTTGAAACAGCTCTCATTTATGTGAAGATCTTCTTACCCTTCCTATACATGACTAAGAATTGGGTTTGATACAGTTTCTGTCCTGCCATGTGATGTTGAAATCATTACACACTCATTGCCACTATCTCTTAATGACAAGAAACAGTTTCAGTATGTCACAGTAAGCATGTAAAAATTGAGGTGGCTGCCCAAAATATTTAACACCTTTAATGTTCCAACTTGCCAAATAATTTTGACAAAATGAGTTTTCTCCTAAAGCATTTCTTAACTAAGCCCAACTGGAAAGTGGTGTGAAGTACTCATTGTTTTTTTATATACATATCCACAATTAAGTACAGAGTAGATTAGAGAGTAATCATAAGTCGCAGGGGTAAAGATGGAGAAGTAGTGATGCTTTATCCTGAAGAAAGTGCTCAGCATGATAGAAATAAGCATTTACCATTTTGATGAAATATTAAGTACATTATTAGGAAAGCCTATTATTCACCTGCTAAAAAAAAAAAAAAAAAAAAGTGATGACACTCTAAATTTATGACACAGAACATAAACAAATAAAAAGGCCACCTAAGGTTTTCTGTATCATACCTTAACTGTGAATTGTGAGGTTTAGGATTTTTTTTTTTTAATTTTTTTAATGAGGCAGATGAATCTTGGCCCTCATTACTTCCATTACTGCATTCACACATAGATAGACCATACTTGTATAATCATGTCTATTTTATATAAAAGCCACTTTTACATTTCTCTTCCTCCCAAGACTAATAGGTGAACAGCAGGGACTATATTTCTCCAAGCAAGCATTGGGGGAGGCAGGGTTGTTCATTGAAGTTTAAATCTCTACTTGCATTCCCAGACTGCTACATCTCTAGTATTTGGGGATTTTTCAGCTTTACCAGCAGTAATTTGTAGAAGCTCAGTGTATAAACTCTTTCTTTCCTCGATCCTTTTTAAAGTGTCCTTTTGCTTCCTTTCCTCTATTCTTCTTGCCCATGGTAGCATGAAAGTATTTGAAGATGATGAAGTGAAATGTTTGATCTTTTTTGCAATGTTTCTGCCTGGACCGAGTGCATTATCTTGTGTGTCACTAGATAATACCTGGGGGGAAAAAAGGCCCTGAAAATATAAAAATAATCATATATGAAAAAGATTTCATTTTGCTCCATTGCTTCTGAACAAATTTAAACAGCTGCTGACAGCTCAAGAAAACTTTGAAAAATGTTCTTTTTAGAAACTATTGTAATATATCACATTTTCTGTATATTTCACTTCTCTGATTCTCTCTTTCTCAAGACATTTGCATGAGAATGAGATCCTTCTTTCCAGTATTTTGCTGACTCTGGCTGTCTTACAGATTTGGTTCAGGTTGCTTGGACAAGACTTCTGGCAGTGCTTGTGTCTTTTCAACAGCAGCAAAACTTCTGGATAGTCAAAGAGGTCAGGGAGGAGGAAGTTTACGTCTTGTTCCTGCAGTCAGTGAAGTGCAGAGACCACTGCAGTTCCCAGAAGCAGAATAACACTTATGAACTGGACCTGGCTGTCTGGACTCCTCACAGTTTGATGGAGGCAAGCTCCTCCCAAGTCCTTGTGGGGCTCACTTCTGTAGAGCACCCCGTAAGCCCCCAGGCTAATGCAGCATAGCAGTTGCTCTCCTAGTTAATTCCTAGTATGCTGATTAGCTCTTGTAGGTCTGGGCTCATGCAAGACTGAGCACTGCCTTTAAATAAAATAAAACAAAGTGAACTTCCCACTGTCAAGTGCTGAAATACCTGATGTGCATGGAAAGTTCTACCTTAACTTCATTTGTTTTTTGCCTCTCTATACTTACTGGTTGATAACCAAAAGGCCTGAGAAACCTTAAGAAAGGCTGCTCCCTTGTGGTTTTTTGAGCTAGGCAAGAATGAGAACTTCTCATAAAATCTGATATTATGCAAGTTCTTAGTTGAAGTTGTTAATCCCAGAAAAAGCATTGATGATAAATGCATTATGGAAGTCAGTAATATTCACGTGGTCCCAGGTATCCAAATATTTTAGCAGTTCTCCAAGGATTAAAACATTGAACAAATGGTTAAGTCAGTTATCTAAACTGCACAGCATCTGCTCAAGCAAAATGGAGCCCCTGAACCTTCTCACATTTTCCATCTCCAGGGACAAACTTCCCCGTGATTCAGGGGACATTCCTAGAAAGCAGCTACTAGGCCCTGGGCCCACAGTCCAGGCCACAGGAAGGGTAAATTCACAGAGCTTCCATATACCAGGAATCTCAGGAACAAGCTGGAGCCTCAAGCTCTGTTTGGCTGTCAGAGAGTCAGGCTGGACATCACAGCAAAAATGAGGGGAAAAGCATCCATGTAAGGATAGAGGTTTGGGAAGAGTGGGACCTGATCAGGTTCAACAAAGGGATGTTTCGGGGTCCTGGAGAAAATAATCCAACCCAACAGTACAGGTTAGGGGCTCATCTGCTGGAAAGGAGCTCTGCAGAGAAGGACCTGGGAGTCCTGGTAGACAACAAGCTGTCCATGGGCCAGCAGTGGCCCTTGTGGCATCCTGGGCTGTACAGAGAAGAGCACTGCTACCATGTAGTAAGAGGTGATCTGGCCTCTTCACTCAGGCCTGGCAAAGCCAAATCTGGAGTGGTGTGCCCAATTCTGGGCTCCTCAGTACAATAAAGACATGCGGCAAGCCCAGTGGAGGGCTACAAAGATGATCAGGGGGCTGGGTCAACTCTCTTATGAAGAGAGACTGAGGGAGCTGGGCTCTTTAGCCTGAAGAGATGGCTTATCAATGCATCAGGAGGATATTATCAGTGCATTCAAACCTCTTAAGAGCAGGTGTCAAGAGGATGGGGATGGGCTCTTTTCAGTTCACACAGCAACAGGACAAAGGACAAAGGACACAAACTGAAGAATATGAAGGGTGAACACTTCAAGGGTGACACAGGATGGGAACAGGCAGCCCAGAGGTTGTGGAGTCTCTTGCTCTGGACTTATTCATAACCCATGTAGATGTGAACCTGTGAAACCTGCTCCAGGTGAACCTGCTTTAGAAATGGGGTAGACTAGATTATATCCAGAGGTCCCTTCCAACCCCAAGCATTCTGTGATTCTGTGCAACACTTCCAGAGGTGGAGAACTGAAGCCCCCACTCTGAAAACAAGGAACAACCAAAAGAGGAAAGAAATTGAATGCTCTGAAATTACTACCATTTTTGATTAATGTCCTAAGCCCACCAAATTAATTTAGCAAAATATGCTTTCCACATGCATTAGCAAGTCAATGGCATTTATCCATGCAGATCTACAAACTAAGTTGTGTAGACTGTGTGAATGTGTTAAAACTAATAAGCATACCTGAATTAAATAAACAGTTGGAAACTGCAAGCTTGGGGACTTTGTAATACCATATGGAGTCTTTCAGATGTAAATTACCAGCTGAAATTCAGCCTGGGTCAGTAAAAATCCAAATTGTTGCATTCTAATAATTGTTCAGTGGTCTATATGAAATTAGTTGATTGACATGTGTACAAATTACAAACACAATTGCTGCTAATAGAGCCTCTCAGAGAGACTAGAAATTTCATGGGCATGGAAAATGAACTGGCAATTTATCCTCAAGGTGAACTCTTCAAGTCAGGAAGAGGCACCTGGGGGAGTTGTGTTAGTGCTACTTTTCATGCTCAGACTGTTCTGCTTAATTATTATCATTTATTATTTGTACAATCTTCTATTGCTGTATCACCTTTAAGCTGAAATCTTAGATCATGCACTTTGCCAGGAATGACAAACGCACAGTTCCAGCATCAAATGATTTGCACTTAAAGGTCCATCTATAAACTACTCTGAAAATGTAGCCAGATCCCTTAGTACAAAGTAAGGCGGATAGAAGATGTAGGAAATGAGTTTAAGAACTGTCTAAACTTTACAAAAAGGTCATATCAAGGAATTAATTTTCTACTGTGGCAGTCTTCTACTTTTACAGAGCTCTAATATGCATGTCAGAAAAGTGTAAGATACACTTTATATTACATCTGTGACTTTCAGAAGTTACTTTCTAATATGGCAAAACTATTTTGGAAAAGAAATTTCAGATTTCTGATATCAAGCTGGCTGGTAGGAAGATATCTAGAGGGAGATATCTAGTTGTTCCTGTGAGGAACAACTGAGGGATCTAGGGTTTATTAGCCTGGAGAAGAGGAGGCTCAGGTGTGACCTTTTCACTCTCTATGTCTGCTTGAAATGAGGTTTTAGAAAGGGAGGGGACTCTTGTCCCAGATAAGAAGTAACAGAACAAAAGGACATGGCCTCAAACTATGCCAGGAAAGGTTCAGGCTGGACATTAGGATAAATTTCTTCATAGAAAGGGCTTCAATGTCAAGAAAGCATTGGAAGGGACTGCCCAGGGACATGGTAGAGTCGGCATTCCTGGAGATGTTTAAGGAAAAAAAGATTGGGTGTGGCACTTAGTGCTCTGGTCTAGCTGACAGGGTGATTGATCAAAGATTGGACTCAATGATCTTGGAGGTCTTTTCCAACTTAATTTATTCTGTTATTCTGAGAAAAACAGGGAAAGAGATTTTCAGTATATATGATCATAAACATACACGTTTAGAAACCTTTTGCATATCAATAAACTGAAAAACTTATGCTTAAATTGGATTACATCAAGAATTTCATTGACATAGTAGATGTGATGGGTTTTAATAGAGATTAAAACATTGCATCAATTATTTCTCTTCTTTTTTCTCAATTCTGTTTTATTTTTAATTTAATACAAGATTCAAAAACTGCTAAGAAATTAATTTTTTTTCTATATCTCTGTTTTACATATTCTTGTGGGGACAAAAAAAAAAAAAAAAAAAAAAAAGGCAAAAAGCATCCCGTATTGGTTTCATGCTTATATTGTCATGTCCCTTATAAATCTGATAAAATTTTCACAAAGATAACTTCATCCAGTGGGTGATGCAGAGCCAGGATCACCTGTCATGGGACAGATGTTACCTCCCTCACTGCACAAGAGAGTGTGCTTATTGCTTCATCCCACAGCTCTAACTCCCTTAGCTCTTTTGTCAGATTCACCCCAGGGACCATAGTCGTTACTGGTACAAAACAAAGAAAGGAAAAAGAGAGGTTGGTATATAATTTTTCCTCAGAACTATCACCTTGGTGAGATGCTGTTGAAACACAAATTAACTTCAGTCCTGACAGAGCACTGGGCCTTTCTGCAACATTAGATCTACCACCATCTTTGGAATACCTTACACATCTGACAGAGATGAAAACACTTAGATGAGTGGAAGATGAATGCCCACACTGAAGCTGGCAGCATATGAAAGCCTGTCTTCCCAAGAACTGATGGCATTAACTGAAAGGGAGTCAGGACTCTGGCTTTGCCTCTCAGTGGGAAGACATTGCTTAAGCAACGGTGAAATATTGCTGGTCAAAGGAAGCGTGATGCCTGCCAAAGCACTCATGTCATATTCTGCTTCACACCAAAGCATAAAGCTCAAACCATTTCCTCTCTGTCTATACCAGGGTTATTAAATCACTTAAAAGCTTGCATGTCCTTCAGATGCATGTGGCTTCTTTATCGAACACTGCCTTATTTAATAACATTTTGATTTGCCCCAAATATACCTTCCCATTTTTTGCACATATGGTTTTGACCAGTCAGCTTTCAATCTTTCATAAAGCTTGGAAGAGAGATACTCTGTAGCATGGCTTTAGCAGGTTAATTTAAAGTCTTTATTTCTGCTGTCCCATTTTCTTTCATTTCTGGCATTTTAACTAGGTTTCTATGTAGAATTATATAAATTAGAATTCCATTTGCCAATACATTATATTTATCTGGAATTTAATCTCAGTTTAGTCTAAAAAATTTTTAAAACCAACACATATACCATGGGTGATCCTATAATTTATGTTTGTGTAACAGAATTGTTAGGAAAAAAATTCTAATTAGTGACAAAAGGATATGTTACTCTGGAGGTATGCTAATCATCCAGAATTTCTGCTGAAAGTAGCACAAAACCAAAATGTAAATGCTGGCTTTAAGACTAAAAAATGACATCTTACATTTATAAAAAGCATAACCAGAAAATATTCAATATTTTCACTAATATATGGTGGGCTGGGGAGAGACACCAAGGCCAGAACCATCAATAAAAGTTGAATGGGTTTTACTCTTACTATTTCCGTAAAAGAATATTTAGAGGAAGCATAAATATTTTTCTCCTTTTAAAAGTGGTTACAGACAATGCATTTTTAAATAGGTACAATCTGTTTTATGGCATATGAATGCTTTTTATTATATTATTCCAAATGCATATTGCACATCTTGCAATGGAAAACTTATCATGAGAATTATTTACCTAAAAGTAAAGATTTGGCTAGGATATGTATGTCCCCACACAGAAAGGTGTATAAGCATACATTATCAAGGACCCCTTTATCTTGCATAAAGTTAGATATAAAGCTATGATGATCAACCAAGTCTTGACTTTTGCTCAAGTCTTGATTTTCTGGGTAGTAATTTTAGAAGGTTTTTACTCTATATCAGAGATTTCCCCAAGTAATGTTTTTGGGAAAAATAGGCAGCAAAGGAATACTGAGATCTAACTTGCTACATCCATTCCATGTTTCCCCTAATGCCTCAAAAAATATTTCTGAATACAAGTTTTGTGGAAGCAGGTCTGTTATATTCTGTGTGGAATCCTGTGCTCTAGCTTTGAATGCACTGAACAGAACCTAAAGAGCAGGTATGACAAGCACTTTTCTCTAGCTGTACTGAAAAGCATTTTTGCCCTCAATAAAACCATGTAAATAATGAAAGTCTTCACAATAATACTAAATAAACAAACAAATAAATAAATAAAACCCCACACATAATTTCCCCTTTCATTTGCTTTTTCTTTAGATGCCTTCTACCAAAGGCAGTTCTTATTAGGTTTCCCTCTGACAAGAGAAAAATAGAACATAAAACTGGAAATTTCAGGTTTGACTTTATTGCACTCTTATAACTTAGGGCTTCTGTCATATAAGAAGCTGAAATTTTCTATTTATTCCATAAAAGAAATGTATTTGCTTTAAGATGTATTCTCATATTTTATATTTCCTGGCTCATAAGCCACCCCAAATACTTGAAGATGAAAACATAAACTGAAGTACTGAACGAGGTCATTCCTCTGGTAGTCTTATCAAATCCAGATCATGTGGAGAAACTATTGTATCAAGAGGTAGAAATAAAATTTTTTAAAAGGAAATTTTTTACCATTTTTCTCTTAGTAATCTTTATTTTGCTTTGTTTCAAAGCAATAAGGCCAATGTTGCTCCAGAGAAGGAAAAAAAGTCTTCAGAAAAAATGGGTCTGAATTTAACAAAAAAAAATCAAAGCTAACATGCTTTGGGGCTTGGTGGGCAGGGGGTGCATTATTATTTTAGACTCTGTTCTTTGCTCTGCTGCTATTCCCTAAAAGTACATTTTGTGGGTGGACCCGGCAAAACTGTGTGTTCAGATTTTTTATGGTTCCAACTGGCTGGGGTGTACCTGTTTGCAGAAATGTTCAGGTCAAACACTCTCCATGAAGTGCTACCAAACCAGCCGTGTCTGATGTCAGGAAAGATGTGCAAGCTTTCTTCAACAAGTGGCCATGGTATAAGACATTCCGAGGGATGATTTCAGCAGCAGCAGGGACAGTCAAATTGGAGAGTGTCAAAAGCATGTAAGTTCCTTCTTTGATAGACTCCTCTGCCAAAACAGCTTGGAAGGAAAACCTCATTTGGATGTTCTGGTGACAATAGCAATAACTTAAGGAACAGTGGTGAAAACCAGTTCTCTTCTTGGCCTATAGGACCATGAATAGATCAGAAAGACCTGATCTGCACAGGGTTGTGAGTGCCTAACTTCCACTTAAATAGTTGTATGTCTTAT
The DNA here is from genome assembly GCF_050655825.1 of Lonchura striata. Taxonomy (NCBI): domain Eukaryota; kingdom Metazoa; phylum Chordata; class Aves; order Passeriformes; family Estrildidae; genus Lonchura; species Lonchura striata. The sequence goes on from NC_140704.1 coordinate 103,746,859, forward strand.
GCTCCTTTGTGGAGTTAAGTCTTTCTTTTTCACATCTCAAGGTGTATCTACATCACAGGTTAGAATTAAGACCAATCCAATTAAATTCAGGAGCTAAAGCACATAAGAAACCTGGACACTTCATACCAAATATCAATATCATGAGTAACAGAATAATTTTCTAGCCAGGCATCTCAAAGTACTTGCACTGGGACAGGCCAATTAGCTCTACATTGTATTTCTTGTTAGGGTACAATTAAATCAGTGCTAACTTAGGAGTCTTGGAACTCCATATATATGGTCCATATATATTGTGTGTGTGACCTTTCCTATCCTTCATATAGATCCAGATTATTTATCTGTTTCACAAGGCCATTGTGAGAATGAGGTATACTGATAATAGTGAAGAACTGGATGGCTATGATTTTAAGACTGAACTAATAACTTTCATCAATTTAAAAATTATTATAAAGTGAAAGTATTGGATAAGCTCTACAAAATGATGTTGTGAAGCTGAACGGTGACAATACTGATTGATAAAAGAGCTCCAGGATTAAGCTTGCTAAAAGGAAAAAATCTTTAGAAAAAGAGTTAGGAAAAATCTTCAGAAAAAATCCTGGTAACACATTATAATTTTGTTAGATTTATTCCCTTTGCAGACTGTTTCTATTTAGCAGGTTCAACAAGGAGTATACAAAAAATGAAGCTTTCTTTAAACTTACGTGGCAGGATGAAAAACCCAGTGTAATTCTCACCCACATGTCTCCTCAGGATTTCTTTCTTAGATTAAGTTCTTCAGTCGTAAAATCAAAATTTGTTTAGCACTACTTCCAAATGTATTTGTCATTTTTGGTATTAAGGGTTTTGCCTACCTGGTGAGGGAGTTTTTGCTTGTTTTGTTTTTAGGATTTTTTTTAATGAACATGGAGAGGAATTGGTTTTAAAACAGAAATTCTGAATTAATTCAGGAGTACCAGACATTGCGCAATTGGCAGTGTTTAAGGAAGCACACTGCTGTGCTGAATTCAGGCCTTGACAAATGCATGGAACAAAGATAATATAATAATATTCAGAGATTTTCATCCAAGGACCACAGAGCTTTAATAGAAGTGTGTAAGTTGGTAATAAGATTTCTGGTTTACATCAGAAGAAACTGGGCCTAGATATTTGACCTTTTTATATTCACACAGAGCATGTTTCCTGCAGCTATTGCCAGAGTCACCTACCTACTGCTCTGAAGTAGACCAGAGCATTGCCTGGAGCTAAAAAATCCATCCTAATGAGAAATAACATGGTTCTGACTTTGTTTGAGAAAGGAATCTGAAAGTCCTTAGCCTTTGGGACAGAGCCTATACAAGTATACCCCAGGTTTAAGTTGGGTTTTATGTTTGCTGTATGGCAAGTGGTTTGGGAGCTAAAGATTGGCAAAACTGTCACAAATCATGGAAAATCCCTGGTAACCAGACCAGACCTCACTGTCAGTGTCGTGAGACCCTGGGTGCCAGCTAACTCCTACCCCACAGCTGTAGATCTGTAGTTTTGTGCCTCCATTACAGAACATAGGACTGACTCCCGGGGAATCCTGTCTCTAATATCTTGAAAGAGCACTGAATCTAAATGTCAAGGACATCTTGAGTTAAAGTAACAGGTATTATGCAATGCAATCTTTCTGTAAATTTTCACGTAGTTTTTTTATCTTTGTTCTCACCCTGAAAAATGTTGACCAAAATAACTTAGCACACACGTGGATGCTCATAAAATTGATGTGCAGGAAGGATAAGTCTCAACAGAAACCTGAAAGATAGGCATACTGGTTATACCTGCTGACTTTTCCAAAAGATTTGCTGATTCTTTCAGTCTTTATCAAAGAATCAGCCAAGTGTTTCTAAAATGTTTGATTAGCAAGGGTTCTTAGTGTGGAGACAATTAGACACTGGCCTATCTGTTAAAATAATGAGATTTGATGAGAAAAGTTAGATAATTCTATCCCAGCAGAGGGCTATAACAATCAGTTTTTGGAGAGATAAGATTATTTCAGAAGAGGGTTGTCTGAAGTTTATGGAAGATACAGAAAGGGAGACGTATGCAGTAAGTTTCATTCTGCACTGAAGATATCTTCCAAGAAAAATTATTGTGGGAAAAAACCTTTTACTTTCTGAGTGCAATTTATGCCTTGCAAAGTCTGTGAACCACTTAAACCAATTTCTGGGATCAAGTAAAATGCTTTATAAAGCCTGTATATAACTATGAGAATTTCCTGACATATTTGTATTCTTAATATATTCTGTATGCTGCTAAGATCCCAGGCTGGGATTTTCTAGGCAGTCTAAAGGAATTATGCTCCACACTGTTTTGAAAATCCTATCATCAGGTGACTGTACTAAAATTGCCTATTCATATTACTGGTAAATATGTAATATTTTTAAATAGCTCAGTTCTGTTTCAATATGAATTATTTTTAGGGTCTTTTGGCAAACTAAAGAAAATTACAAAGAAACCAAACAAAAGTGTTTGTGATCAGTGTGTAACCATAATGGAAAGAACAATGCCTGGCAACTTTGAAAGATGACACAGGTTTAAGTGACTTGTATTTACACCTCTGCCATCCAGAATGCAAAGGGCCATCAAGTCCCTTCAGAACTGGACAAGAAAGAAAAATAGTGTGCCTCTGCAACCCCTGTGATAAGAGGAAAAAAGAAAGATTGGCTTTTAAATCCTCTTTCATGGTTCACATATAATATAGGAAATCCTTGCTGATATACAGAGTCAACTTTGTTTTCTGGTTTTATTGCATTATATATCCAGACAAGGAAATAGCAGTAATATTTCTATTCTGAAAAGTCTTTGCTTTAGACTTGTTCCTGTCTATCAGAACCGTGTTTCTACTTGATTAAACAGAATCAGGACCAGCAGTTCACATCTGCTCCTTTTTACACAGAGTTGTCCTGTGTGCTTTACTTTCCTCATTCTTCTGAAAGAGCAGAATTATAATTCTCTATTTAACAAAGATTTTTTTTTGTGTAAAAAGAAGATATGTTACCTCGTCTACCTATTTGCAGCTTATGATAATTCAGGGAGATGATCTCAATTTTAGTGTATCTCACACCATAAACTGAAAAATTTATATTGTATGGGGAATAAACTCCTCAAGAATTTTTTTAATGTTTGAGGTGTGTGCTCTGGCACAGCAGCGCTGTCACAAAATTGATCTGTAAAGCACAGACACAAGAATCGCTATTGTGAACTTTACCTCAGTAACCTACACTCCTTTATTTAACCAGCCTGAAGTAACATGGTCACTCAGACAACATCAGTTCCTAATTTATCACAGATTTTAGGACTGCAGATCACCTTACAGTCCCCAAAACTCCTGCTGCAAGCAGCTGTTTCCTCTGCACAGATTTTCAAAGCAAAGGCAGAATATCAGCTGAGTAGTTTCCTGCCTCATCCTGCTGGAATTGATGAACAAACAATTAGATTTTCCAGCTCATAGATGATTTAAAGCATTAAGTGATACATGAAATGGTACATTGAATCCCCTTCCTGTAACTTGTATGTCACAAAACGTATCAGTGTCTAAACTATATTGTCCACACACATAACGCACTTGAGAACACAAACTCATTTTAAATCTAGAAATCCCTTTGAAGTACACCTTGAGTCACTTTAAATATGCTTGTTTAGCAAAATTAATCCTGTGGTAAGTTATAGATTCTACATTTCTGATTTTTTTTTTTTAGTATGACATAGCTTCATAGCTTAAAATATAAATACCCAACACATGCTGGATGCTGGCAGCAATCAGATTTCTGTCACACACATGGTCATGCACACAGCTCCTTTCCTAATAATATGTACAACAATTCATCTAGTGACAGTATTTTAAAGGCAGCTTTTGATTAGAAATAAGGAATACCTTGCTAACAGTCAGCTTTCCTTACAGGAAGGAGAGTTTGGTAAGAAAAAGCTCAGCTCTATAAAAAATTCCTTGTGACATTTCTCAGAAGCTGAAGTGCAGTTTAGAGCATTGTACTTTATAGTGCATGGCAGAAAGATCAAATGCTTGTACATTGGCTGCATGACCAATTTACCACATTTTAATATTTGTAAAAGCTATCACCTACTCAAATATTATGTACTTTTAAAAATGTTACAACTCCTTTTTCATTTGCATAAAAAGTGGCCAGTTGAGACATAATGGGATTGATTTAAGAAGAAAGAATGAGTTTGCTTTCTTTGTGTATGGTACATACACAGTGGCTAATGGAGGGTTGTATAAAGATACTCCACCATGTTCATAACCCAAATCAGTAACCAAGGCCATTCTTGTATGAGATAGTATAGCCTAGCACATGTGCTGAAATAGCTACAGCTTGGTTGTCCAAATAATATAGCTTTCCTTTTAGAGTTTTGTGAATGGAAGCGAGCAAAAAACCTTCAGCTGGAGTCAAAGATATGTCAAAATTATGGTCTTGATACTCTAGCCTAAACAGAGCCATGTGTAACCAACAACAACAGAATAAACACAATATATGTCACAAAAGCACTTGCAGTGGCACAGACACAGGTCAGCAATGCTCACATGACAAATTAATCTTGATGATCAGATGGACAGCTTGATTCAATTGGTGTGTATGATTGACACATTAGACCATGGGTGTGCCTTGTGTAACCTACCTGTCTGGACAGGGGCAAAAATAACATTCTTAATAGGTGAACCTGAAATAGATGCAAAAAATGAACTTTCAAAACTCTTTTGATAAAGAAAGCTAACCATAAATAGCACTCAAATCTGAAGTAAACAAAGGAATCGTATTTTTTTTCCATTTTCACAAGCTTATACTTCCCTCAAACATGTTTCCATAGATGGTCATTATAGTGTACTATGGTTAAGGAATGGCGTTCCTCAATTTACTGCTCCCACTGGAACACACCAGGCTGCGTGCTGCTCTCTCATTGCCTCCCCACACCCCTTCACCTGCAGCAAGATGGAGAGGAGAACTGGAGTCACAAAATAGATTATGTGTTGCAATAAGAACAATTTACTAAAAACAGGAATGAATTAAGAAAATGAACAGTAACAATATTAATAACAAAGTGTAAAAGGCAGGCAAAAAATTCCCACACAATGCTTCCTATGTGGAACCTGTCACCACACAACCACGTGCTCTGCCATCAGCCCACACTGGTAGGGAGACACCCTCTATCTGTTCATGCTGCATGGTGTGAGGTAGGATAGAATAACCACAGGGTCCTGGCCATGCCCCTCTTGGCTGCTGCAAAAATCAACCCTGTCCTGGTCAGAGCAAGGGTATAGTACCTGCTGATGATTTACCACAATTCAAATATACTTCATTTAGTGCACCTGATGCTCTTGGAATATTAATAGAGGGGAAATATTTAGGAGTTGCATTACCTTTCCTTAAAAAAAGAGAATAAGCCAATATAAACTATTCAGAGTTCAAACTGTATTTTATCTAGTTTTGCAGGACCTTTCAGATATATTCCTCTGCACTTGTGCTAAACTTGTTCTTTAATTTGTTTTCTGCTTTCTTCCCCTTCATTCAGTTCCTATTGCTCAACCTTGTCTGCTATCTACTGGTAGATACTAGATGTTCAGCTTTTGATAATCTTAGAGTTGCTAATGTTCAACTTTTGCTTAGCTCTTGTCAGCTGGTCAGTTGGACAGCAACTCTTCAGCTTTGTTTTGTTGAAGCAGGAGGATGATTTTAGGCCATCACTTAAACTCTTTCATGTCTTTAAAATAATTTCTGCCACCTAAATAAGGGAAATTTTATTCCCATTGTAATGCAGTTATAGCATTGCAGATAAAAGTGTATTAATAACATTTATCTTTGGAGAGTCTGAAAGTGATGTAATATGGAATTAGACACTGATGAGAACAATGTTGCTTCCTGTTTCTACTTGATGCTAAGGAAAGCGCTCCTGAATTAAGTATGACTGTAACCATGCAAAATACTGAACTCCACCAGACATATGCTGAACACAGAAGATTGCTTCCATCTTCTCTACAGAGCATTCTAGAAGAAAAACCAATGGGTTCAGTTATATCACTTACTCTTCACTGCCCTTTTGGAAAGGGAAGCAAAATGGCTGCACCAAATAAGGCAAACAAACCCTAGCTTCTAGTTGCTGCTTGCTGACCAACCTCATGTAAGGATCACAAGCACTGGTGAGACTTCATTTCTTACAACCATTTTTTACCAGGAGAGTCTGTCAGGACACCTGTTGGAAACTGCAAAGAGAAACTTGAATCCTTTTTATTTTATTTTGTGGAGCTTCAGTAATCACTCAGAACAGAATTTTCATAAAAGACAGTCTACTGGGACAAACACTCTTCTAACTTTGGAGGAGATAGGAGTATTTTATTGCTTTACTTTCACTTTATTTTTCTGCAGAGTGATATTCCTGAGAAACAACTAAATATTTCAAATTATCAGTCTTAAGAAGTATGAGATTGAACAGAGCAGGAGATAGTATAGCCAGTGGATGATCATTAACTGCAAAGGTGTGATAAATACACAGCCATTTGTTCTTAACAGTTTTCAAATATGGTCTTTATTTTGCTTTTTCCACAGACTTTTGTACTTCTTCAGAGAAACCAAGGTGCATACCTGTGGTATTCACTCATACTTTCAAAACATTTTTCTGGGCAAAAAAAGGAGCTATAACTTATATGGAGAGTCAAAATGTATTGTTAGTTTAATTGGAGTCTTAACAACCTAATCAAACACAATAAACAGTTATTATTGCAGTTGTAATTAAACTAAAAGTCATAGTCTGAATTACCTAATTATTACTGGAAAAAAATCCTTTATCATACTGCAACACATTTTGAACATGTAAGTACCTTTCCTCTGTGTTAATTTTCCAGTGCCCCACTGGCTTACACAAAAAGAATCAGGGAGAGAGGTACAATGATTCCTCAGCATGCCAACCTCTGATAGGATGATTGTGGAAACAATCCACAGTTATGGATTGAGGTTAACTCTGTTCTCAATATTCCATCCACTTGTCACTAAGTTCTTTACATTATCTACTAGAATGCACTCTCTCACACTTTCTTCCTTGATTCTGAATTCCCCATTATACCTGTTTTTCTGTCCTTTTGCTAACAGATTTACCTGTCTCTCAGGGTTGCATCCCTTTAATAAGCAGCAACTGACCATGAAGATTTATTGGTTTTCACAGTCTAAAGCCTCTGTATCCTCCTATGCCTATGCTGTCTCACAACCCATTTTTATTCCAGTGTCATAAAGAATTCAGTCTGCATAGAATTGCTGGTTATTGCAACTCTCAATTAGCATTATGCACTGTGCTGTGCAAAAGTGAAAAACTAAGGCAAATTTAGGCAGTAGGCACCTGATTGGTAGACAATTGTTATGATACCTAAAGCAAGATAAAAATAAGCTCAGGTCAAAGGAAGCCCCTACAAGTCCTGAAGCACTGCACTATTAGGTCAGTACAAAAGCTGTGTCTTCTTGCAGGTGTATTTGTTGGACTGCAGCACTGAGCTAGTGACAAACTGACAAATCATCTGCCTTTCCCTTAAACCCCCAGGCCAGAGAACTCAAAAGCCTTTCTAGGTCTGAGATTACAGATCCTTGCAAAACCTGAACCTGTGGCTGGGAGCAAGTTTATAAAACTTTTGTTGGCCTAGAAAAATTATTTCTATCTCAGTCAGTACCTTTGTGCTACTCAGCCATGATATTTTAAAGTAATTTCAAATAGCAAGCAAACATGGCTTTTGCTGTTTCTTATTCTTGCTTTCACTTTATGTATTCAAACATTGAAGCTGATGAGGAACTGCATTGAATGCTGCAGTAATATTTGTAGCGAGGTTTGGTAGTGACACTATAAATAGCCTGCAAAAAATGTCTTCATGGGATGGGGATGGACAGGGCGGGTGGTATTTTCTGTGAACCTGAAGTTTCCCAAGGTGAAGATTTTCTATTAAAACTCTGAAAGCAATGTTTCCAGACATTACTTTCTTGACTACTTTTGGCCTCTTGACAATGTAACATTATCCTGGGATTCATTCTTGTCTTAACAACCTTGGTGAAAGTCATTTATCTATATTTGTTACATATCTCTATGACCTACATTTATCAAGTATAGAATTCCAAGAGATCATGCAGACAATCTGAAGGGAGAAAGATTTGTTTCATCTATTCATTTTTAGCTATGGATAATGAATGAATAATCTTTTTTTAATAGTCCTGAATTAAAGATTTTAACCAATTTCAAAGCCTCAAACAATGCAGTTGTTTCCTGGGACAAAATTTTGTTTTTCAGGTTCGTCCGTATAGACAAGCCTGCAGGGCTGGCTCCACAGAACAATAATCCGTTCGTTCTGTATGGCAAGATGCCCTGGTCTGCAGCCCTCTAATTTATTGTTAGATGAAGAGTGTAATCAGACTGCTCCTCTGATGTTTCTTTGGTGATGCCCTCTGATCCCATTCCCTAGTCATACAGCTAACACCTCTGGTGTTATTGTGGCCATCTGACACACTGGCCTAATCAATAACCAGAGCTCTATGGTGAGTTTCTGCAGCCTCCTTTGTGAGGAAACATCTAATTATAAGCAACACTACTCACACTGCCCTCTTAAAACACTGGCCCAAAGTATGTGAGAAAAAAAAATCTATTTTCTAGCACAGCTATGTCTTACCTTTATGGGCGTACACCAAAGAGGAACAGAAAACACATAGCACATAATTTTGCATTTTTATTATAAGGTTGAAACTAAACACTAGGAAACCTTGTCAGTGCCTGCTAAGCTGATTCCAATTAAAGCTTCTGGCAGAGTTCCAGCTGTTTTACTACCTCAAATAGCACTGAACATAACAAGGTTTATGAAGCATTCAAAAGTCAAATACCCTATTAACATAAACATGTAGTGAAATCAACTCTTCTACAATTTTCAGCTTTCTTTCTTTCTTTCATTTACGTTGGACTAATCTAAGATGATGTCTGTTTTCTTTGTTGCATCTCCCTTTTTTCTGCTTGCTGAAATGCAAAACAAGATTTAGTATTTGAACGGTGCCTGATTTGCTTGAGAACTTACTCCCTTTGGCAATTTTATTACAACGCTTTTAATCCCACTCTGTTTCATTAGCAGTATGCTGAAGGTTTGTTTCCTACTCTTAACTCCAAAACAGCAAGTGGTATATTCCATTCTGGACTGTTTGGGAAGATTTCTGAAAACCTGGATGCTAACACCAACACTTAAATGATAATTGCTTGATTCAATTCAGTTACAATTAATAAGCATGAATAAAAAGGAAGAGCAGCATACTACTCAAGACTATTTCCTGATAGAGTTTTGTCACTGTTAAACACTAAGTCATTCCTGTTTAAACTGAATGAAAATTAGCCATATCCCTTCTTGTGTCTTCAGCAGGGTGAATGCCTGCTGTATTCAAAAATATTTAGTGCCTTTTTCCAGGATGCTGATTAAAGCAGTGGACAGAGAGTAATAAATAGAGTGTAATTGAATAATGCTGATCCCTTTATAAATAGATATATATTTAAAACAATTATAGGCATCTGATAGTAGAATGCATTCCATTGTATGCAACCCACAGCAAACCCACTTATAATTATATTGCCATCAAAGAAATTTTGAATAAGAAGAAATAGAAATATGCAATCATCACAAATCTGGTCTTGGCCACTATCTTATACTTCATAAATATGGTGACTTAAGATAAATCTTTATGATGTTATTTGTTAACTCACACCATTTTATTTATTTTGTGATTCAGTATCTGATAATTCAGCTTCACATTCTCAAGATGTAAATTAAATTCTATAAGTATATCATATTCCTGCTATTCCAGATCCACAAGATTTACAGAACATTAAAAAAAAAAAAATCTTGGAGCCAGAAGTATTTTCTTTCTTCATATGCAGCCTGACCCAAAGACAATGGCAGTTTACTAAATGGCTGATTTCCACAAGCTCCAGATCAGCTCCATAATGGATTAGATGCAAATTATTTTTCTTTTTTTTAGCTGAAATAAGCATTGTTAAACAAGGATAGTTTCCTAATACATAATAAAAACCACTCTAGAATGTGTTTTTTTAAATGGGAAAATCAATCCACTACTCTGAAGACAGACAAACTGTTTTATTTTACTTTTCAGTTTTGTATTTTAAGGACATTTTATTTTAGGAATTTCTGAACTACTTGTCATGTAATGTGTCATCATCAACTCAGTCCTTAACAAGCTGAAATCTAAATAAGTCCAGCAGAGCTTAAAAATATTTCAAATTTCTGTTAGTTTGAGAAGGATATTTCTGTACATTATGTGTTATACTTACATTTTCAAAATGCTCTATTCTTTTAATATTTCTTTTCACAACAATGATTTTTAGGGACAACCTGGTTGCAAATTAGAAAATAGAATAATATTTAAAAGTCATTTTGGCTTTTAAACCAGTTCAAGATTGAGGAAGAAAAGTATTTGCAAGACTTGAAAATACTTGAAATCAAGATCTAATGCTTTGTACCGCTTGATATTCTTTAGTACTCTGAAACACAAATCTTAAATTCCTTTGTATTGTATGACCTTGGGAAAAACAATTTAAATTATTATTTTTATTAATCAATATAATTTGGCTTTAGCTTAATAAGAACTTTCCGAGTCACACTTGAAATTCATGGTGATCCTCTTTGATACAGATAAGTGGGTTTTAAAATTCCTAATCTTTCAATTTCTGCATTATTTAATCTCTTTTTAAGGTTTAATATTACTCTAAAATGTGTTGGTGTAAAGTGTTGCATATCATTCTGAGAGAAAAAATGTGATTCAAAGTAAATAGCATAATAGACTGTTTCAAGATTCAGGAAGCACTGAGAACCTGAGTTTTCTTTAACTATTGGAGTCATTTGTTATGAGATTATAGTTCACTGTGCAAGAGTTTCCCTGCTGCCTTCTCTTTTTTTCCTTTTTCCTTGATGGCAGCCTTCAAGGTGATTTCTTTTTTAAGGATATATTTAATGCAAGCCACTCCAGTTTGTATTCAGGATATAAGAAAGAAAAGCTTGTCAAATCCTACTGGGAAGCTCTATAGTACAACAGATTACTGCAAATCTACCCACTTTTCCTTTTTGAGACTACCATACAGTGTTTCACACAAAAGGTTAAATCACTAAAACATATCTTGTGATTTAAGAGCCTTGACAGTAGAAAGACTGCATCAGTTAGGAGAGGAAATGTTTTAGCTAAAATTCCAAGTAAATGCCAAAACAAACACAAATATATTGTTGTTTCAATTTTGGATTAAAATATCTTGTCTTTAAAATGTTCCCCAACAGTCTTTTAAGAATATCTTTCTTTTCCAAAAGTGCAAGTTCCTCTTTGATGTGCACCCTCATTTTGAACAAATTTTTTCTTAATTTGATCCAAATTTGTAAATGTACCATTTTAGATTCATTCTTTGCTCCTGAACACTGCATTTATCATTGATTTTTATTCACATCTGCTTAGCTGCTCAGCCTACTAACCTAATGCTTGGCTTATTTCCAGACACTAGGATGGATATAGAAGAAAACCCCAAAAAAGATTGTCAGAAAAGAGCAGCAGGATGTTTGTTAATTTTGAGTTCTGTATATGAAGCCTGATTAGGCATGACTAGCTTGAAGTTAAATGTTGGTGATTTACAGAGGAACACAGGGAGAACAATATTCTCAACTTTTTTTTCTTTTCTGAATGATAAAGATTCTCAAAAGGCTCCTCTCAAGTTTTGTTGGATATGTTTCTTAGTGAGACTACTGATAAGGTGAGGTGTGTCATTTTAAGATTAATAGATACAGGATGCATGAGATGCAACATTCAGAGCATGAAGAATCATTAACTAGCAACGATGTCTGAGGGATGTTCCTGCATTTCAAATGCTTCACTGCTTCATTGAGTAGTGAGCACAGCAATTCACTCTGAGGCAGATGTTATGCCCGCACACATTGCAAATGCAAACAATTATCCCCAAAGCGTGCAGAGAAAAATCAGACAAAATATGTAATAAATTTGAAGGAAGGAGGAAAAAAAAAATCCCAAGAAAAAAATCCAAAACCAAACCCCCCCAAAAAACCCCAACCTCTTTAGAATTAGAAACTTTATGAATATTGTAATTGTTACATTACATAATTATGTGTATGATAAACATGTCACTCAGATTCAGTATTTGGCCAAGAAATGATCTTCTGGTTTGAAGGATTTCAGGATAAGAGATATTTTCAGCTGAATCTATAGCTAATTTGTAAATTGCTGATTATGTTAAGAATGGTTTATATGTGACTTCATAGCTCTATAATTATCTGTTGGTCACCACTGAAATTGTTCTGAACTACTTGACACAGCTATAGAAGAATATAGGAATAAATAGATTCGTTAGTTTGACTGGCATGGAAGTTCATAAGCTAGAAACATCACAACGTATCTCATAAGCCAAAAGTTCTCAAATATTAATGCAAAAAATTTCCAATTCTAATAAGGAGAATTATGAGAGAGAAGGATAATAGCAGGATAGATTTTTGTGGGAAGAGGGAAGTCAGGCAGGAGTTTAGCTTTCTTCTGTTTTCCCAAAATCCATCACTATGGTTCTGTTCTGTTCAGCCAGGGTGCTAAGTGCCATAGTACTACAAGCTCTGCCAATTGTTACAACTATTGACAATAAAATAATGAGATCAGGAGCTAAGTGCAAGTTACTGCATTTGCTGCAGTGCATCTTGTCTTTATAACTATTTTCATCCAGGATAGTGTGAACATATATTTCAGATTTGTTCCTGTGATGCTCAAAGACATTGTCTATAGGTTGAACAGGAAAAAAAGATAATCAAGTGTCAAGCTGTGTAATCAAGAAAAGAGACATGGTGCAAAAACTAATGTAGTTACAAGTGTAAGGATTTAAATTTGTGCCGATATGACATCTTAGGTGTTTGCACCACCTTAAACAATGCATTGAATCTCAGAGGGATTCAACACAGGAATCTTTTCACCCAATATAAAATTGCAGTGACTTCAAGGGGTGAGATGGTATCTTTTTGTAACGTATACTGAGAATAAGTAAAGGAGAGAAATTAAGCAAATGAAAAAGATAAAACATCTTCTCACCCTACCCAGGAGGAAAAAGCATGCTTTGCTTCTGCAGCAGACTGGATTTACACACCAAGAGGACTCCCTGGTCTGCCTCCACAGCCTATCCCTGGTACCCTACAAAGGCTGTACACTGCTCTTACTACAGACATGGCAGTTAATTTCCAGGGAAGGAGATGGGAATGGAGAGAAAAGGACAACTCATGAATCAGAAAAGACATCTCTGAAAGCATTTAGAGAAACAGAAGTTTTGCTCTGTTATTAAGGGAAAACCCAAATCTGAAAATAATATTAAAACAAAAGGGGAAGACGTTCTGTGAAGGGGAAGATGTTCTGGCCTGAGAGCTCACCTTTTCTCTCTAGACATTTGATATGTCACTAATCATTTTTCTAACACTGAATATAGTCAGACATGTTAAAGAAAGGAATTCCACAGGTCTGTAAAATCTTCAGTGCTGCCAACAGGTACCACTGAGTAGTAGGCTGAAAATTCCTTTTCTCAGTATCTTCAGTCCCACAGAAATACATTGCATTATTTAATGAAAAATCAGACTTTGTGTCTTTCCTGGTTCTGATTATCAAAGACATTTCCTGTACAGGTCAAAGCTCTCTGTGAGTCTCATGATGACATGGCAAAAAGCTGGGATGTGTGTAACAGATAAGGATAAGTGAGCCTAGCATTTGTTTTAAACCACATTTTTTTTCACTTTGAGAATACACTAAACAGTCCTGGGAAGGGCCTCACAATAAAAGGGGCCTTCAGACTTGCAGAAACTCCTCTGTTGTGTCACAGCCTAGACTCACTCTGCTGTTAAATAAAGTTGGCATTTTAGTTCTAGATGTACCTCCAGTGAAGTCTTCTTTTCCCAAGCTTACCAAGTAGGAACAGCCTGTGACTATTTACTCCTGCCCAAACCAGCAGCTAAGTATTGTTTCAGAAAAGTCTTCTCAGACTGCTTCATTAATTGCTGCTGTGCACTCTCAGGACAGAGGCTACACTTAACCTTGAAAATGGTTGTTTACTTTCACAAATTAATTTCAAGCATGGTATCTTAGATCAAGGCTCCCCGGAACACTGCAATGATGTCTCTCAAATACCTGCACAGATGCAGAGTTATATTCTCTTTTCCTCTGAAAATACTGGGTCACTGAATTTTACTATTCAGCTCTTCCTGAAATGTCCAGAACTCTAATAAAGGTTATCTCCATTTCTCTGGGTCCTATCCTATTTTTATGATTTTATCACTAAAGATATCATTGTAATGGATTTGCATTGTTAGTCAGGGTGACTACTACAGGGGTGACTACTACACTACAAGGGCGACTTCTGAGACAAGCTACCAGAAATTTCCTCCATATCCAGCACAGGCAATGCCAGGCAGCTTCAAGACTGATGGGCTGGCCAAGGCTGGGTCAATTAGAAGTGGTGGCAACACCTCTGTGATATTTAAGAAAAAGTAGTAATTGAGCAGATGCATTTGCAGCCAGGGAAGAGTGGGGTGAGAATGTGTGAGAGAAGCAGCCCTGCAGACTCCAGGGTCAATGGGGAAGGAGAGGGAGAAGCTGCTCCTGGAGCCAGAGCTGAGATTGCCCTGCAGCCCATGGTGCAGCCCACAGTGAAGCAGCCGTGCCCCTGCAGCCCATGGAGGACCACAGGATATGCAGAAATCCACCTGCAGCCTGTGGAGCAGCCTCACGTTGGAGCAGGGGAAAGCAGGCGGTGACCTGTGGAAGGCCTGTGCTGGATCAGTCTCTCAGCATGGACCTGCAGACCTGTGGAGAGGGAATCCCATGCTGGAGCAGGTTTCCTGGTAGGACTTGCAAGCCTGTAGGGAGATGCACACTGGAGAAGGCTTTGCCTGAAGGGCTGCACCCCACGGAAGAGTGACTCACATTGTGAAGAACTGTTGCCCATGGGATGTACTCATGCTGGAGAAGTTGATGGAGATCTGTGTCTCATGGGAGATACCCCATGCTGGAGCAGGGGAACAGCTGCTCTTCCCAAGCAGGAGCGACCTGTGATGAACTGGCCATAACCCTCATTGCCTGTGTCCCTGCACCACTGAGGAGGAGGTAGACCTTGGAAGGAGGGAGAGGTGAGGGGAAATGTTTTTAGATTTGCTTTGCTTCCCATTATCCTGCTCTGATTTTGTTAGTTATAAATTCAATTAATATCCCTAAGTTGAGTCAGTTTTGCCAGCAGCAGTATTTGATGAGAGATCTCTCCCAGTCCCTATCTCAGCCCATGAACCTTTTGTTACATTTTCTCTCCTGTATCCACTGGAGGAGTGGAATGATAGAGCAGTTTTTGTGGGGCATTCAGTCAAGGTCAGGCTGCAGCCTTACTAGACTAAAAGGAAATATGCTTACTTCTTTATAAAATCCTAGGTCAAAAATACTGTGAAAAATGCATAGTATCAAAAAAGCAAGAAAATCACTTTTAATACAAGATGTTTTCCCTTCTTCTCAAACATTTGACAACTATAGATGCTTACCTGACCCATATAACTAAAACCCTACAAATGCCTTATATTGTTAGTCTGCCTTCCCTGAAAAAAAAACCCAGATCTTATTGATCCAGACCTTATTCAGTAAGCAGGTTTTTTTGCTTCTCTTAGACTGTTCACTGTCCTCTCCATTTTAAAAATGTTAATGTTCTTCTGGCAGAAAAAAATATTATTGCCTGTACTTGATCACTAGACTACTAAGTGATAAAATATCTTTTCAGATCTGGGGGGAAACATGCCAATTTCAGTATGGGACCTTATGAAATAACAAATCATATTTTTCCCACTCATACATAGCAGAAATGTGTTTTTATATAGACACTCATTTATCATAAGGCTTTAATTTTTTTAAGCATATTTGCATGGGTTCAATTAATTAATAAATAGAGTTTCAGAGTCTGGCAATAAAAGCACCATGGGTGAGTTACCAGTTCAGAGGACAGATATAACTCAGAGACCACGATCCAAGTTCTGTAAGACTGACATAAATATTATGAGCTATTCTAGGTGATCCATCTTGTTCTGTATGCCTAAGGGTTTTTTCCCTTGGAAACACTTGTAAAAGACTCACTCTCGTTGCAATATAGCCAACTTTCAGTCCTCAAAATCTGCATAAAATAAAGTTATTATTGAGGTTTAAGTAATGCTTGCTGGTGAACACCAGCAATGCAAAATATTATTACTGTTTGGTATTATCTAAGTCATAATACTGACATCTGTGGAAGCTCAGGTTTACATTTATCATGCAGAATCACCCTTCTGTGTATGTTAAAGCATTGTAGTGCTAAATATTAGGTAAAAATAAGGTTTGACACTGTGCTAAATGCCTTGAAAACTAAAGTTCAGAATTTTCAGTATAGAAGTATCTTTTGAAGGGGTAGCACAGCTATCCTGTGAATTTCTTTTTCATGGTCTAATAGGGTGAAATCACATTTTGCAATGCTTCAGTGTCATATTGAATGGGGCATTGTCTCAGTTGTACCTGGCATTATGGAACAGTGCTGTAAAGGAAATACATTGACACACAGAGATTCTACACCACCCTAGCTAGTTATCGTCAATACTTAATCATGGGTAATACCAAATATAACAGATTTGGCTGGCTTCTAAAAAAAAAAAAGTGGAAAACACTCCTAGGTGACTCATAACTGGTTGAAGAGGTGCATCTGAACATCTGCTGTGCTGTTTCTAGAAGGAATTGCATCAGAACTGAGCAATCCTAGTTTTTGATTATGGAAGGTTCAGAAAAGACCAAAACTCTGATGTCTGTCCCTTTGACATAAAGTGTGAGCACCATCTTCTCCCTTTCTCTGCACGACTCTGCGGGAACAGCATGTTGTGCTCACAAATGGCACTTGAAGAAAATATCCTACCAAGTTAATGCATGGAAGACATTTCTAACTGACTATTTAATTTCTTTTTCAAGAGGTTTTAGGTGGTGTTTACATAGGGTGTGAGGAGGGGAGGTGTGGAAATAAGGAAGTGTGAAGAAGAGAAAGATACATGCACACATACACATGATGTTTTGGTCATATCCATAGGAGTGGCAGAACACTTCTGGAAATCATCCTCTAATCATCCCAGAGACAAAACTGTCTGGTGAGAGCTTCTGCAAAAGCAAGATACTCAGAAACATTACAAAATTAATTAAAAAGTGTCTAATAAACTGTTGTTATTGGTCTTCCATTAATTCCACATTTCCTTTGGTAAGAGAGAAAAGTCAGGTTACTTAGTTTAATTTTTTCACTTTTCCCAGGAAAATTGGTCTCAAATCATCTGATCAACGCTACAAAATCAGACACCTGTAAAAACAATTGTATAATTATAATTTTATTTCACACTGCTCTTCACTGGAGGTAGGAAATACCAAATATAAAAAAAATTGGAGTGATATTAAGAATACCTTCATGATTTTATAATTTGAATGTCTTGCTCGGGTAAGGACTCATCAAAATATTTCCGTCATTTCTTTTTCAAAACCATAAACAATAATATCTAGTCCAGAAAATATGTAGCTGCAGATAATATGTCACTGCAGATTGATAACAGATTTTTTTTATTTTACTTTATTCCTTCATGTCATATTTCACAAGTTATATTAGTCAAAAAAATGCTCATACTTTTTGGCATCTATTTTCTTTCAAAAATCTTTCTGGATCACAGAGAATGTGAAGGACAATCATGGTGAAAGGTGAAAGAAATGAGTCCTTAAAGCTCCTATCACTTCAGAAAGATGACAGAAAGTAACAGTAAAAATTTTCCATATAGATAAAAGATACTGATTGTAGGAATTTGCCTCCCCAAAAGAGAGACTACAAGTTTCATCCTAACATCACGGCATGTTTTAATATCAGTTGGCCTCAATATATATAGACTGTTATCTCCTGCTTGTGAAATTCAAGTTTGTCTTCTATGCTGGAGAAGGCAAACTGGTAAATGTACTGCTTTAATTAAAGTATCCCTTGTGTATTTAAATAAAAAAGGCTGGAAGCAGGTTTAACTAAGAATTACTAAAAATTGCTCTGTGCTTTGGATATTGTTTCCTCTTCAAACATGTACTTCTGTATTTGTGTTTGCCTTTTTTTCTCAATCTATGCACAGAGGAGAAAAATATATTGTAAATGTAAATTGATTTGTAAATCAGAGAAAACTGCAGTTGTGTCTAACATGTAAATCGCATTTTTTTCATTCATATTATGAAAATTAATTCCTTGGATTATTTTGCTTTCAAACAATTTGTCCTGTGTACCAATTTTATCTTAAAACATTAAGAAGACATCCAAATGTAAGATGGAACCTTCTGATGTCATTAGAAAAAATTATTAATAATTCATCTTAGAGAATTTTAAGATATAATTTTTTAGATAGCACTAAAACCACAACTGTAATGTTCAAGATTAAACATGCTTCATGAAATTTTAGGCCTGGAAATACTGTCAGTGAAAGGACTTATAAGTCTCAAGTAGCCTCTGTAAAGGTCAATTAGAATAGGAAAAAGAATTGATAGAGAAGATCTGAAACATGAGAAACTTAGGAAGTGAGCTAAAGAAATTTATGTTAATTGTGTTTTCCATAGCCCAGTTCAATAATAAGCTTATTCATAATTCAGAACAAGTTGACTGGTGCTGGAATACCACCTGAGTAAAACACCTCTATATTCTGAAAGAGAACATGATTCTGTGTCCCTGGTGTATTTCTTCATTTATAAGCTGTCTGAATTGAAAAGGCAGATGTTTTATTCTGGGAATTGACTGCAAGGGTGATTGCTTTCAGGTGAAACACTTAATAAATTAAAATTTAGGGAGTAAGATAACCCTACTTAGGGAGAAGAGCTGAAATAAGTAACTGTGAAAAGAAAAAAAAAAAAAAGCCTGGTGGTTTGTGTTACATTTCTGTGCCTAATTAGATAATTAGAAGGTGGAGACTAGAGGGCCTAATATTGATTATTTTTCTGAAAACAGCTTTGCTGGGAACAAGGACACAAATAGGAACTGAAAGCATTTTGGTGTGCAATCTATAATGGTCACCTTTAAGAGTTTTATGGTTGCTTTAGATAACAAAACAATGCTCTCTCTAGATTTCCAATGCACTTTAGAGATTAGTGCAAATACAAAATTGACTGTAGTTAGATATCACTGAAAATGAAAAGTTTTTGAGGATGATCTTCAGTAAAACTTCAGCAGTCAGCAGATGTTATTTTGTCTTCAACATAAGAAAAGCCTACAAAAGAGAATATTTAAAAATTACCCTCAGGCAATTGATTGAGCCAAGTGTTTTATAGTGAATTCAAATAAGAAATACATAAATGTTTTCAGCCTTGGTTCAGTTTATTCAGGTAGACTTCGCACACACATTCCTTGTTGGGTTGTTCGGAGGTTTTTTGGAGCAGGCAAAAAGGGTTTTTTCGGAGCAGGCAAAAGGGCTTTTTTTCACAGATATTTCAAAACATTCATTCACAAGTGTCTTTATATGTGTTTTAGACCAAATAAACTTTTGGAAGTTAAATAAATTTTCATTTCAGGGCACAAAACCATCACTTGCTGTGATCCAAAACAAATTAGGCAACTGAGGAGAATTGGTGCTTCACCCTGCAAAAAGAGAGGGTGCTGTGATTCTTCTGAACATTCTCCTGAACCAAAAATTTCACAAGAACTGAGCTGTAAATTTGAACAAATAAAATGTCTGTACACATTAATTAGATTTCATATTATGTACCAAAGTTCAGTCATACAGTACAAGTAGTGTTTCAAGGGATCTTGTGTTGGCTACTGTAGCAAAGAATGCAACACCCGAGCATTAGGATACAGGTACTCTTATAACTGACCTGCCAGGGTATGAAAGTGGAAAAAGAGAGAGCTTTTAGTAAACTCATAATAACAAAATAAGAGCATTCTTCATGCAATTTTCTCTTTTTTTACCATGTTCTTTTTCAAAATCACTGGAATTTACAGTTATCTTCTCTGGATACAATTGCTCATCTTTCTAGGTTGGTTTTGGGTTTGTTTTTTCTTTTTTTTTCCCAGTACTCTAAAAATACATAAAAACCACATAAAGTCATATTTTTTCTGATATAGGAAAACATTATACATATGTTTTCTATGCTTCATTTAAAAACTGACTATTAATCCTGAGCACTCCTGTAATTAGATTAGACTATTTTGGGAATGATTGGTGGTGATGGTATTGTTGTTGTTGCTGCTGTTGTTGTTGCTGCTGTTGTTGTTTTATATCTACAAAATTGTATAGCCTTCCTTTTTGTCAAGCTACTTTGGAAATACCAAATGGGACAGAGTGGAAGGCAAAATTTGATTGACAAAACTACCCATTCTCTCTTTAGTTAGAAATAAGTCTATGAA
Source organism: Lonchura striata (assembly GCF_050655825.1). Lineage (NCBI taxonomy): Eukaryota > Metazoa > Chordata > Aves > Passeriformes > Estrildidae > Lonchura > Lonchura striata. Next base: position 103,767,322 of record NC_140704.1, read on the forward strand.
AAATTCATGGAAGAAAAAAGGCTACTCTGGTACTCAGAAGTATATTTCTTTTCCTCAATTTATTCCTGCTGTAGATAGAAGCTATTCATATATTGACAAACTTCCCGCAACTTGAAAAGCTAATACTATTGTAGAATTGAATTTAGAATTGCAGCCTTCAAATATTTCTCTCCCTTACTTTTAACTTTAATAAACCCACAGGGACTGTTTTATTTGAAGGACTTCCAACCAAAATTTCCTGCTTAATTTTTAACTTCCACTGAACCAGAGACCTCTAGTAGATTAAAAACTACTTACATTTGTCAAAATAAAGCATCCTTCTATGCACCTCTTTTGCTTTATAGTTATACATACCATAACTAGATACAATTAAAATTAATCTCCTTATAACAATTATCTACTTTTGCCAATTTCTTTTGCTTAAAAAACTTCTGAGGTGTTTTAGGCAATAGAAATTGCCAGCTAGTGTATTTAGGAAAGGCATCACTGGGTGTAGACTTCCCATCATATTTTGTCACTGAAGAGATTTTATGCAAAAAAAGCTTGGGCAACTCAGAAATAGAGCGCTCACAAATTACAGCTTTCCTCAAAAATTATATGTATGAGATGATAGTTAAGGAAATATTTTTCTCCTCTAATTTACAATAAAGCAACCATTTGTTACTAAAATTTATTTATCTCATATTACACTTTCCTACCAAAATTCCTCCATTCTAGTCCCCCCACCCCCTCCAAATTTTTCTGGTATGCTAATTGAAAATAATCCTTGTTGGGTGTTTTATTTTGGTTTGGTTTGGTTTGGTTTGTTTTGTTTTGTTTTGTTTTGTTTTGTTTTCCAAGGAAGTGACAAGACATCATTGCCTGTTCAGAGAAACAATCTCATAAATAATTAATTATCATCTTGAATTAAGTACAGGAAGAGTTCCCATGATTTTACAGAAATTTCACCCTAGAAATGCAACAACCTGACTGGTGAAGAACAGAGCAACCTGTAGCCTATGTACCACAGACATAGTACATTAAATAAGATTACAAGGTTAATCTGGAGGTTCTCTGGTCTAGTTCCCAACTCTAAGCAGGGATAAATATGAAATGAGATATGCATTTCAAAACTTTGCTTCAACTTTAAAATTATAAACCCCCCACAATTTTTAAACAGACAAAAGAGAATGCATTCCACAGTTTTCTCCAGAACTAAGGGAGCCTTGCTTTTCTGCCTTTCATATCTTTCACTGATGACTCTAGAAGCTTTCCTTTATTTGGCTGGTGACAAAATGCATTTATCAATTTTAATATGATGACTTTTAAAAGATAGGATTTAGTATTTTTAGCATTTTTGTATATTATAGTATTTTTGCTCTATGTATTATACTATTTACTATAAAAAAATCAAACCTTTTTTGATTTGAACTTTAAAATTTCATTGTCTTTCCACTTTGATATACTTTCAATATGTCTTAACAATGGCTCAACACTTATTCACAAACCACTTTCCATTAAACTACTGATATTAAAATTAAATTAAAATAAAGACAGTACTGAAACTGTTTCACTGGAGACTTATTCAGTTTTGTGTGTACAAGTGGGATCACACAGACTAGTAAATAAAGTTTATGATATTTGTACCAGTCATGGATCATGTTCATCATGTCCAGTTTAGTAAAAAAATTAGTTAGGACACCTTGAGTCTTAAATAAAAATTCTTTCTGTAAATTACTAGAAATGTATTGTTCATGAACTTTTACTCAGCTACTGTTTCAAAAACTAATTAAAATATATTCTTGAATTATCTTAAACATATGAAGAAGAATTTAAATAATCAATAATTTTACATAGTGTGTTTCTTTTATTTCTTATACAGATCAATGTAAAGTTTCTATAATTTTAAGTAAATGGTACTCTTGGGATGAATGGATATGACATTAATCTTAACTTAGATAAAATTCATTAAAAATTCTGACTTCCTTTCATCCCGGATCATAACCATATGCAAAACTAAATTTCCGCAATATGATACATTTAATCATTTCTGAATCAATTTAAACTGCTTATTGTGCTTATAAAACTTGTGAATAAGATCAAGCCTGAAGTACCTGTATTGTGAATGACAACGTCAGAAATTGAAATAAGGCTTTATGAAAGAAGGAATGGTCTAGTGTCTGATGGACTTTGATGAAAGTGGTAACATGCAATTTTGACTAGTAGAGGGGAAATCAATTAAATGTCAAATGACTATAAACCTAAGGAAAAAAAGTGCATAGCTCTAGAGTAGAGCCCAGAATTAATAAAGATCAGCCACGTGACTGCTGCAAGACAGTAGAGGAAACATAACTTGCAGATGTTTCATATCAGTCAGACAGCCTAGACAAATAAATTACTCAACCTTTTACATATATATAAATAGATATGTTTTTAATTAGTCAATATCAATGTCAGTATAAAGACTTCAGCTTGAATAGTCTACACAAAAAAAAAGTCATAATAGTTCTTTAGGTCTTTGGCGTTTTATAAGTTAGTAAAAAAATGCAATGGTCACTTATTCCTTTGTATGGACAGAGGGGGACTAAATGCTCTCTTTTAATCTTTTTTAAAAATCGTTGCAAATACCCTGTCTCACATCCACCTAAAATATTCCTACAACTCTCCTAAGGCAGAATTGTGTGATACTTAACAATTGGAAAGCAGAGGTCACTTTATAGACAGCAGCCTTCCTTTATGTCCATTCAGTTTTTTTTCACTGTTCTACAACCATTGGGGTTTGCAATAAGTGAAATCTTCCAGAAGTCTATCTGATCTGTGCAACTTGAATTCAGCTTGAGCAATATTCTAAGTCATCTACCATGGCTGTCTTTATCACAGTTGATCTTATGTATAAGATTTTAGAAGTTCTCCTGAAAATTATTTGACATTTTCCCAACTACTTCTTTAAAAGCTATTTTTTTTAAGGTTTCATTAGATGCAAGACACTGGGATCATTTTAAATTCACAGCCTTCCCATGAAAGAGAGACTCAATTAAACCTGAGTCTCTGTATGTTAAATGGAATACCTTGAATCCCCTAATCAATTATTTAAATCATAACCTTATGTCCTTCTTTGCTTCTATTTACTCCTATTTAGTTTTTCTTTCTTTATTGTTTCATTCTAAGTGCTGTGTGTGTGACATTTATCTCACATTTATTCACAAAGTGCTTAAAGTTCATTATTGACTATGCATAATCAATGTATGCTAATTCTCTTTTCTTCTGTTTCTGTCATTATTGCATTTTAAATTACACAAACAAGAGCTCAACATCTCCAAGCTAAGGCTTTAGGAAAACACATCATCTTAGAAAAAAGTCAGGCCTCCTTAATGTATGCTCTTTCCTCAGCAAATAAAAAATGGAAACAGGCTAGAGTGTTTGTTAAAGACAACATTATTCTTCCAGATCTGCATGGCTGATCTTAACTCCATTACCCTGCTCACTTTTTCTGCACAGATGTCTGAGCGTGAAGGATATACAAAACAGAATATCAAAGGTGAGATCTGCTTGGTAGGATCTGAACGAAGAGTATTGCTTTAAAGCGATTGTCCAAAGCTTCAAGATCCAAACACAAAATAAAGCTCCATTTTAAGTAAGCCAGGAAAACAATTCCTACTTATAGCTTACCAAAATCAACCTTTAACACATTCTTCTGTATTCTGAGCAAGTGGGAAATTCTTCAATATTCCTTAAGAGCATATAGGCCTTTTTATTTTCCTACACTCAAGTTCGGCCACCCAAATCTAAACGAACCAGCTGTAAAGTTTTTTGCTATCAGAACCAGTTCTGAAAAAAGGCCAAGAATAACCAAGTGCTGCTTCAAATTATTACCTTGTCTCACTAAACACAAATGGTAGATTCATCACAGCCACCCATCACAGCATCTTAAAATCTCAACTAAGATTCAGAAGTCCTGTAGTTTCTGTAACACCACCATTCAATGTCTTTTGAAATTTCAGCATGCTGTTATCCCTTTTGTAGCCATATGCAGAAGGAAAACCTAAACATTTGATTCTCATGAATGTCTGCAGAGGGAGAGCAGCTGTAGGCAGAGAAGGCTGATCAGCCATGATGCTGTGACATCTCTCTACAGTGGTGATTGAGGAGCTGAAGAGTCAGAATATGGACTACAAAGCAAAGACACCCGATCACAAATTATGTTTTGACTGAAGGGATTTAAGTTCAGAAATGCCCAGATGATGATGACATATGTCACATATCACACTTGCTGGTAAAGAATTCTATTGTATGGCTCGCATGGGACAAATAATACAAAGGAAGGTCTTGAAAAGAGAAATTTCCCCTCAGAAATGTCAGTGTCTATAGCTCCTATTTCAATATACATCAAAAGCTGAAATCTTGGCAGTTTTTTCATGAACTGCAGTTTTTTCATGAACTATGATAGATCTTCTACCTGTCTATTGCCTTAAAATATGTCAAAAAAGCAATTAGTCCTCTATTTAGACTTGTAATTTTAGGATCCATTCCTTAAGTACGTGATACCAGCTTTTTAGTGTGGTGGAGAAGTAGATAAATGAGAATTCATAGTACCCCCACAACATGATGACTTGGGCTTTGTTCTGTAAACTGAAAGTACTCCTTTTCCCCCCATTCATCTGCATTATCAGTACAAAATGGGAAAAGTTCTTTTAACAGCGTCATCAGCCATACATTCAATCACTTTCTCAGTATTATTCACAGGTACCACTAAAACACATTTTCAAAGGAAAATGGGATAGCAAACTGGGATATTGCAGCTATAAGTCTGATGAATGCTGACCCCAAAATTAATGGAATTCATGGAAAAGCAATCTGCAATCTTTATTAGTTATGCAGGGAAAGGGAAAAAAAATTAGGCATGATTATTGTGTGTGTGTGTTATTGACAGATGCTGGAATCTCTGGTATTGATGATTCCGAGATTGTAAAAAGTCTCTTTCTGCCCCGTTGCCAAAGAAGAAGTCATAATTCATCTGTGCTGGTTTTCAAGGTTGTTTATTCTTGCTTATCTCTAACATGTTCTGCTGCCCTGCCGCAGCTCTGTCCTGCAGGGCAGCGTGTGGGCTCTGCCCTCAGTGGGATGTTACAAACATTAAATACCAGAAACTACGTGTGCTATATTTACAATAATGTGCCAATATCTATCATCTACGTTGAACAGCGTGTCCCCAGCCTAAACCAACAGAAAAATGCCAACACTACAGTGGAACATGGAGGGCATGAAGAAGAAGAAAAAGGACAAGACACACCCAATGTCCTCCATCTTGTCCCCTCTGAACCCCTAATCTAGAATCCTAAAATTTTACTTTTGCACCCATGCCACACTTAATTATTACTCACATCAAACACTCAGAGCTTGTAAATCATCCTGTAAGATTGAAAACTCTTTTCCATGGACAGAGATCAGAGACAGTGTCTCTCAGGGCTCTGTACAGGGGGGTACCTGACCCCCTGCCAGGGTCCCAGGCCCTCCAGGACAGCCAGAGGGAAGCCCTGGATTCCCACAGACAGAGTTAATTTTCAAGTCTCTCTTTTGGGGATTGATTTCCACTGAAAAATGAAAATCCATGTCTCCAAGGACTGTAGAGATATTAAACTTGAAAAACTAACCTACTGCCTTCCAAAAAATGAAACAAGTGAAAAAATCTCATCAGATCAGATTCTGTTCCCTTGTGAATATACAAGAAAGGCATAAAAATTGTAAATATAGAACTCAGTTTTACTGACATACTGACCATGCTGCTTCTGCCAATCCCATACTAGAAGAACAGATGTGGTAGCAGATAAGAAGCAAAATATGTTCCACTAAATAAAATGTCATAATCATATGCAGGCCTCAAAATTAACTGCTTTTTCATGTCAATTTTAGTTGTCAAAATCTTCTGACATTACCTTTGTGATAATTGTTTTAAACTAACTGAATAAAAAAGCACAGCTTTTTGTTCTTAAAAGAATGTGTCACAATACCTAATTCTGATATTGGACTTAGCTTGAATAAAGAATTTTAACTTAAAAGAAGTGTAAAGTATACGCAAAGTAGAGACAAGATTACCTCTCCATTACAAATTGTATTGTGTTTGTATATAATACAATCTAATTTATAAAGTCCCTTGTCACTGAAGCTTATCAAGGCACTTCACACCCTGAAAGGAATTATACATCAGCTCAGTAAAAAGCCATCTTAAAAAGAGTCTTTAATCTTATTTTAAAACATTTAACAAGGGAATGAAATAAATGGCTTGTAATACACTCAGACCCAGAAGTCTTGTATATATTTATCTTTTGAATACAGAATTCTCAAAAAGGGCGAATGCAGTAGAGCAACTTCAGTATCACAGTATTTGTTCAAGGTCTCTGCTGAATATCATTAATTAGTCCCTCTTTCCTTTCTGTTGACCTTCTCTTCATTTATCTCTACATAAGGTCAAAGACTGACATCCCAGAGCAGACTAAAGCCCTTTTAGTTCTTCCTGGAGTAAATCCCAAGTCTGTCATCATCACTGTCTGCATCCTCCAAGCTCTATCAACCTTATTTCAGAAGGGACAACCTAATGTGCAGAATGGATTGTGGGTAATCCTATGTTCAAGATGTATTTAGTTATTAGTCCTTGCTAGGCTACTGAACAGTATGCCAGTCATGCCACATGTTTTTGTTGAGTCTTACTACCTGGGAATCAAACAGACCACACAAGTAAAATCTTGGTTCAAGTAAAATTCATCTTCTTTTGCCTGAGTGTTCCAGTTACTCTTTACTGAGTGACTCTTATTACTGATATTCTGCTTTTTACAATGCATGTTTACTTGGCAGTGGAGTGTGAGATTCACACAAAAGTTTGGAGGCAAGCACAGTCCAGCCACACTACCTGCACCTGTTTAGTGAACAGTGTTCCACTGCACTTCCCTGTGAGGAAAAGGGGTTGAAGCTCTGTTCCACACTGCCATGGCTAAAACCTGAGTATGTGAATGAGCCTGTCTGAGGTGATCCGCAGTAGCACTGCACCATACTGCAGTCTGCCAAGCTGATAAGCCCACAGTCTTGACTGCCATCCACCCACACATCTTTGCCTACCTCCTGTTGGCAGTAAATAGTAATATAGACTGTTGTGAAGTGTCCATCAAAATCACTTTAAAAAACCGGTTCCATATGTTCCATTCTCTTTTTATGGCTAACTGAGACATTCTTTCTTGCAAGGACCTAAAAGTAAGAGTAGTGAAATTCTACATTAAGACAAAAAGCTTTTATGCTAAAGAAATCTGAACTCATGCTTCGGAGAGCCTAAAGAAACTGGGTACTTTAACAAATGTCCAGGTACATGTGCAAGCTCCTAATGTCCTTGCAGAAGATTTATATCTGCTGAGAAGTGCTAGATCACAGAGGTAAATCTGTCTGAGGGTAGCTCTGGCCATGCAACACATTGCAGCACCAGTTTTTTCCTAGTAGCTGGAAAATCAGGGACATTACATAGCACATAGCACTAGGGTAGAGATGTTTGACTGGACCCACACATCATCTGTACTATAACTACCTCACCAGTGCAGTGCTGTGCACAGTCTGTGAGCCAGCACTGAAACACCCTTCATAGCTTTACAACAAGATTTTTAACATGGCAGTGATCCATGTGCCTTAGGCACAGTGAAAAACTGGTATAAGAACAGTTTCTGTGGCTCTGTGCCTTTGTTACATGTCAGCCTCTGGTGATAAATTTCAGGGATGAAGCAACACTTGCAGGGTCTCTTTTACAGGGAGGGAATGAGCCTTCTGAATCCAGAGATGATGGACATTTCAAATTGTGTAGCAGTTCTCAAACATTTTCCTCCACCGCACACAGAAAAACTTCATCAGGCTGGTTTTTCTCTCTTACGCGAAACCCATCATTTCAGGATCAAACCCTTCTAGTAGCACAGGAAAACAACTCATGAACAACTCCCTCCTGACAGCACAGGGAGAAAAGAAGTGGGAATCAGTTATCTGTCATACGCAGTCACTATTTAGCAGCTCTGTTCCCATCACAACCGAGCCCGGTGAGCCGTATTTAAAAAACCTCTTGTGTTTTAAAATTTTTATCCTCGGTCAATATCTAACATTTTCATCCATTTTTTTTGCATAGCTTTTCATTCTTATCTCCATTTGGTTCAAACTTGCTGTATCTTTTCCACACTCATCCCTTTTGGTTTTCTTTCTTCATCTTATTCTGCAATTCCTTGCATTTTTAGGTCTTGCTGTTGTCATTGTCTGTAGAGTTGCTGATGCTCGACTTTTCCCTTAATTTGAGATGAATAGAGTAAAATTAGTTATGTTCGATGTTGAACATATGCACACAATAAACACCCAACTTTTAGAAGATGTCATGGAAGCATCTGCTATGTTATATTTTTATGATGCGTATAAAACAGAAATAATTGGTATTTACTTTTTATTTTCATCTTCAGATGTCATTTCTGCCCACCCCCTCTTTTCCCACTTAAAAATGTAGCACTACATTAAAGTTAAATTGACATTAAAAAAAGTCAATTTAAAAGCTTTTTTTTAAACTCATGAAATTAAAACATTCCCAAAGTAAAAATAATCTTAACTACTACAAAGTTTTATGCCCTCTCTTGCACTCTACACTCATTATCGACTACAGCTTAAAATCTATGATCATTAAGGTCTTTACTACCTGTTGGTGTGCATGCAAGTGAAAAGCTTTTGTGTCTGACTACTTAAACTGAACTGACATAGCTAATAAAACAGGCATTGAAAACTCGGTAAAGGGTTTTTTGGCACCCCAAGAAGTGAGTGGGATCATAACATCATTAAAATACATAGAAGGCAACTCTGAGTCAGCAAGGCAGCTACACTACTTGGTAACTGTCACTTGATTACTCTTGAAAGCCGATAAAAATCAGAAATAGTGATTGCCCACCACAGGCATGAGATATCTGGCTGCTTCAGAAACATAATCACTGGGTTGCAGGAGGTCCAATCAACAGCTACCTATAGTCTCTGTGATAGCTGTTAAAAAACGTGTTAATGAAATATTCATGCAAATAACTGTCAGAGGCACAAAGCATCTAACCAACTCCTTTTTAGTAATGAATACTTTATTGGACCATTCCATTCCAACTTATTTTCCTACAAAAGCAATGTAGGTTCAGTAGCTGATTCTTCCTAGATGCTGTGAGCAGCAACTCAATGAAAATATCATTGTTGAGTCAAACTCCTAAGGAAGTAAGGATCAGGTGTTGGAGCCTGTTGTGCCTGGATAAGATGGCACAATTTAGTGCCCTGGATGCAATTCACATTTTAGAGGTAGTTCCTTTTGTTTAAAATATATTGGCAAGGTTTTCATTCCGGAAAGGCAAGAAATTAGATATATGTGTGGTTCATTCTTGCTCCTACTTTGATGGCTCAGGAAAATACCAGGAAGGAAGGATTTTGCTTAGCAAAGGCATTAGACTGACCCCAAACAACTACCTCTAAGTCTTAGAAAGTTGTTTAATCTCTGTGCATCTCACTTCAGGACAATAAAGAATACAATAATTCATATCTGCTTTACCTACAGACTGAATTAACATTCATTAATATAAAATGAATTTGTATATATATTTTGCAAAGTACATTAAGTATTTGTGAAACATATATACACAAATTTAAGCAACACAGTAGTGTCTAATTATGAGACTTCAGCTGGCATGACACTAGACAAAAAGTATAAAAGCCTCCAGATTTTTACTAAGAAACTCAAAAAATAGGCTGCTATTTGAAAAATACAAGCCCTAATCAGTTTAACTAGGACAGAGAATGTTTTGTGGAGAACAATCAAAATCTTTGCTTATATTGCATTGCATATGAACCTTTATGCCATTTTGCTTTGATTAGAACATCAAACTTATTATCTTTAAAGCCTGAAGTGATCACTGCCTTGATAGAAAGTATTTAATTTTCAACTGCTTTTTGAATTCCATTCACCAATTCATTTCCATTAAAACTTTTAGTGTATTAAATGAGGCAATGTGGAAAATATTTTTAAAACCAGGAATATTCTGGATAAAATGTCCAATGATTATATCAAGTATGGTTTCAAATATACCTCTTGACTCATGATTTAACCACCCACAATTCTACTGTCATTTCAATTGATTCATCTGCTACCCAAAAGAAAATCTAAGATTCCCTTAGAGGGAATATATCTTAAAATATAAAATACCAACTTAGCTGATAAGAAGTAAAAGACAGATCCAAGAAATAAATTCAGAGGCTCCAATCAAAATTTGCAACCTTGATTAAAACAGCATGCTCAGCTACTGCCTGCTCTAGAGACATAGACATCTGATAGATACTCACCATTAAAAGTTATTGGGCTACCTAGAGCCACCTAGAGTTGTTCCCGGGAGTGTTTCAAGTCACTGCAACCATTAATCACAGGATCCCAGTCCAGGAGGTGGCTGGCAGCCAGGATGCAGTAGATCTCTGCTAGCCACATCAGAGCTACTGCAAATGCACCACAAAGGATCTCCAAAGAGCTAGACTTTTTAAACATTTGCAGAGCAGACTAGGATGAACCTGAGATCATGACCAAGACCTCACTCTACATCAGGGTTGCAGCCGGAGCAGACTGACTGCAGCAATGACACGGAGCTGCTGCAGACATTCATGCAGGGAGCCCAGGCACCCTGGCACTCCTCTGACTCTGCCACGCTTAAGCAGTAGCTGTGCTGGGGAGCTCAGAGCAAGTCTCACACTCCATATTTCAAGATTCACAGATGAAGTAGCAATGAACTCCTCTTCTGCTCAGGAATCTGCTTGACGTGATGAGCCTGCTCTGAAAATATTTACCACAGTTTATTGAGTGAGCATCATATACAACACAGAAAACAGCCACAGGTGGCACTTCAGCTCTCCACCATAAGCTAGTGTTTTGTTCCATAGTGAGGATGGGTTGGTAAAATTCTCTGCTTTTTCCAAATCAGTTGTCTTCCCTCCCTGGTGAATTCCTAAAAGCTAGTTATATAGATTTATGTTTATTAATATACTTACCTCAATCGCTCCCTTTTCTCTTTCAGAGGACTCTGAATTATTAGTGTGCCAAAACGTAATTCCATGAGGAGAAGCTGGTCTCATCTACATCCAAACAGCTGCCAAAATAGAAGCTGTACCCTTCCCAAGGATTTGTGAGTTTGACTGTCCTCAGGCAAATAAGGAGTATCAATTTTCCGTATTCTATTTGAGTAATGTAAAGAGTTGGTACACCAGCTAATAAAAGAGCCTTCACCGTTATAATTACCTCTTTGGGCACGCGTGCCATCCAATTAAAAAAAAATTTATAAAGATGAAAAACGAGTTCCAGACTAAATCCCAAGAGCTGTAATTCAGAAGATCCCTGCTGGCCTGCCAATAGTTTTAGCTTATGTTCTGAAAGCTCCTGTTTGTCAGAAGACATGGATTAACAGGCAAAGCTGCAGCATCCAAGGGCACTGAAGACACCAGGTTTTTCTCTTGGTGTCCTGCAACCAACAAAGATAAATTCAGGTGCTTGTGCACTTACTTCTGTTCCAAAGCAGACATATGTCCTGTCTCTAGTCTTCAATCCTGATCTGTGTTTATATCGGGAGCTAGTCTGAGCAATTTAAAAAAGCTCTTTGTCCAATTAGCTCTCTTTTATATACTTAATCATTTGAAAAACTTATTTGGAGTCAGAATTCTCAACACTGTCCAGAAAAAAAAAACCTCAATATCAATGGTAATATGATAATATTAATAAAATAATTACCATGTTTAGGCTTAAAACAAAGCACCATAAAAGAGTCAAATAATTATTGCTAATTAAAAAATTGTGTTCAACCTGCCTTTTTTCCAGATGTGTAAGAACCCATCATCTGACTTCATAATGATTAAATTACAAAAAATATTTTCAAATAATAAATTAAATAACAGGGCATAAAATACTGGAAGCAATGTAAGAGCAGTTAATTATGTCGTACAATATATTATATGGTTGTAAAGCAGTCAGGGCCAAGGGATAACATGAATGGAGATTCAGTATTTTATTACCTTCAGTATTTACACTGTCAGCACAGTAGCCTGAAAAGGTCCAGTTTGTAGAGAGGAAATTTTATGTCAGGATAACCATGGATTGTGGAAGTAACCTCTGTCCACAGCATGAGATGGGGATGCAGAACTATGCTGTTTGTGCAACATAGGCTCTAAAAAATTATCTTTTTAGTTCCTTTTAGAACCAAGTAATCATAACTTCACAATTTTCTGGGCATTCTAGGAGCTTAGGGCATCTGACATACAGTTCGTATGCGACATGTACTGTCACAAGTCATTCTGAGATGAATAATAGATTTTATGTATTTGAGATTAGCTATGTGGCAAATGTGGAAGTGTTATTTTTCTGATATGTCTCTGTAGAATTAAACTAGTTGTCAGTCAAGTCCCAAACATCTTTTTTACTTAAACCAAAATAACATATTTCAAATAAATATAGATATAAATATTGAAACAGACAACAACAACAATAAAAAAGGGGGGGTTTGTTTGCTTCATCTATTCTAAAATGCATTCTGGACGTTTTCATAAATTACTAATTTGGAAAAAGAAATAACCATGCAAGATACATAAATGAATACGAGATTATTTTTCAGCAGTCTGTCCATCAGCTGTAGTTACTTTGGAGATATTAAACTTGGTGGGGGGGTGGAGGGGGCAGATAGGAGGCCTTGTATCCACTGAGCTAATCAAGTACCTTTGAAGTGTTTTCATTCAAGCTGAAAGGGGTCTGTGACCACCCACTTGTCTTGTAAGAGGCATTTAATGGAAGAGGTTAAAGGAAGGGAAAGATCTAGATATATCTAGAGGGCAACAGATTTCTCCCTGATTGACTGCTTAGAAACAAAGCTCATTGCAAGAGGAAAGTAGGGAGCACCAAAGAAAATGCCAGTATGTTTGCCAACATGCCAATGTTTGATTACTGCCAACACAACATATGCTTTTTGTGATTTGTATTTATTTCCTCCTTAGAAGCAGCCTCTTCTAACACAAAATTACCAGGTTTCACTGAAAATTATTGTTGCAATATTCTTTTCTACTGTGTTGCTGGTCAGTATTAAATAAGGTTTTACTTTATTTTAAAACGTTGAAATATATTTATAATATGTTGGTGCTAGAGTAGTGAAACAACACAATATTGTTGCTGTAAACCTCATCTTCCCCTTCCAAGCTGTTTCTAAAATTAGTTTATGCAGTCTCTAAAACAGCATGAGTCTTCTGCTTGCTCTGCCACAGTTTGTAGGATAGCTAAAAACAACACAGCAGGATGCTGCAGCCTCTGTGGAGTCATCACACCAAGCTTCAGGCACCAAGAAAAAGATGATACAGCACCAGATTTAGGCTACATGAACATGCATAAACCTGTGCATTTGTCCCCCCATTTCTTTGGGACATTTCTTTCTCAAAGGGGAGAACCCACCCTCAGCACCCTGGAATGGGTTGGGTTTTATTCAAGAAGTCCATCTGGCCTGCATTTAGGTTTAGATCTTGTGTTTGAAAATACATACACTGGAAATATACAAGAGGAGATAAGCTTTTCTGCTCTTTCTGTTTTTTACACAGACATCATCTGATACTTGGCTAATGTAAATACATGTGACTGTGAGTAGGAAAGGAAATAGCTCTGGTTTCATTGGTCTCAATTCACCCATTTCTCTGTGATTTAATCAAACACCTTCAGCCTTTTCATGCCCTCAGTCAAAGGGTAAGCACAAAATTATGAATAAGAAGGAAAAGTGACTGAAAAATATTGACCATTTTACAAGTCTTACAAGCAAGGGAGCAGTATTCCCACGGGAATTCCCTTCCCCAAAATGATACCTAAGGCACAGTAAACTGCTCACTGACACCTTGTCATGGGTTGGCAGTGGCGCAGTGCCAGTGCACCCATGAAAATGTATTTTTCTATATATGACTACTGTATGGCTACTCTCAAATGGCTACTCTGAGATGTGACCAGAGACAGAGCAGAGCAGTCTCAAGATTAGAAATGAAGAAAAAAAACTTTATTAATCTACACTATAATAAAAGGAACACACAAGAAACAGAATTAAAGCCTTCTAAAAGATTCCTCCTCCTCCCACCCAATTTCCACCAAAGCACATTGAGACAAAACCTTGGACTCTCGATCACGTTACCACCCCTGAGATAATCAATTCTCAGTTCATCAAGGGGGAGAGGAGTCTTTCTTGTACCATGGTCTTCCATAGCAAACACAGTTGAAACCTCTGATGTTTCAGTGTCACACATGGCACTTCCCAGAGAAAATCTGCCATCGTGACATCTTCCATCCATGTACCATGCTCTCACCACCACGCATGGACCAAAATTGCTTACAGGGCTCCTTTTAAGGATGCTTTGACAAGTACCAAAAAACAAGTTTCTAATTTTGAGACAACAGTCCCCCCCCCATTTTATCCTCCCCTGGGGCCGAGGGTCTTGAGAACAGAAATCTTCTTCCCTGAAGACAGAGAGCACCACCACAGCCTCTTCATCTTCCTCTGTTTTCTCCACTCCTGCACTGGCAGTCACTGCAGCAGGTTGCTCTCTTGGCTCAAACCATTGCATCCTCCTAAATGCAGTCTCTGTGTTACAGGAAAAGTGGTTCAGTCTATGGCTACACAAGAAAAAATCCAGCCAAAAGCCTCTCCATCACCTCCTCCCACCTAGGATTCTTTCCCATCTTCTTCTGCCATCTCGGGCCCCAAGGTAGTCTCTCTTCTCTTTCAGATCAAGGAGGATTAATGTTTCACAAAGCTTTCATTGTGCAAGAAGGGCTTAAAATATCAGCCTTTGAAACTCTTCTTCCCTCATGAGGACTGAAATCTCACAGTAGGTTTCCCAGGACTCCCAGGGCTGGGCACCTTCCCCTACCCCTTCCCTTTCTCCTCTGCCACTGGCGTACTGCCGGCACATGATATCAAATTTCCAGGTGGCACAGGCTCATTCTCTCTCTGAGGAGGGCTGCCTGGGACATCTCAGTGTTTCTCCACCGTTCCATCCTGCAGGGGCCAGCCCAGTTCCATTCCCTTCACCTCCTTCTCTGCCTGGGACTCCTGGCTTGCCTCTCCCAGGCCTCATGGCTTCCCCTTCCCCACCCAGCCCAGACCTCCTCGGGCAGGGGATGTCTGAACTCTTCACTGCTGCTAACAAAAAAGAGAATTCCCTTGGGCGTTCCCTGCGTTCTCAGAGGCGTGTCCAATGCCTTCAGTGGTTACACCAGATGTCAATATTCAAATCTGACCGCTGATTGTTTTGACTATAACTTCCCAAGAAAAACTCACTTCCTTGTCACTTCTTCCGACACACCTGCTTTCTCAGAGGAGGTCAGTTTAATGACAGCTCTATATGGTCATTACCACACAACCTCTGGTTGTCATAAGGGCTTCCAAAGTACTAGTTCCACAAGTCATAAGTTCTTGTATTTTCTCTGCTAATAGCCTTGGCAAATTAGATGAAATTAAATCAGAGTGACAGCATAAAAATGGAAGAAAATTAATTGGTAAATTCACCTGGACATTATCCGGTTTCACCTCATCCTGGAATATCCTTTGTCAAAAAAAAAAAAAAAGAAAACAACAAAACAAAAACCACAAAGAAAGCATGTGTCTCTTGTTTCTGCTGGAACTGTCTTTTGCTGTAACATCAATGGACAGCCTAGTAATGCACATTTCTTTCAGCTGAGACAAAAGAACACCACATGCTAAAACAGCAATTTGCCATGCATTGATATTTGCTAAATTTTTTGACATCATTTCATCCATTATTGTGGAGATGGTTTGTGACAAATACCATGTATGTGACCTTCATGTCTCTGTTTTGTGTCCTTAAGCATTTTGATCATCTACTGAATATTAACATCAATTTAATTCAGTTGTTACTTTTTTCTCTCTTGAAGTTAATGAACTTTGTTTCTTAAGCTGTACGTCAATTTTCTGTGTGTGACACAGCAGTTTGGTACCATAAAAAGTATCTGTCTCTCTGGAACCCTATGGCAGAGTTGGATTTTAATGCTCTGCAACCATGGTTACACTCACTGTGCTTTCCTGAATTTCACGTAATTGAGAAACTGGCTTAACAGTGCTGCAGCAAGAAAGGCTATTCACTCACCTGATCCTTCTATGTGGTAGTCCTTTCTTTTAGCTATTTGTTCTAAACAGCTCGAACCTTGAAACAGATCCAGAACATTTCTGTGATTATGGAATATATATTTCCTTTAATTAGAATTAGAGGGAAACAAAAGTTCATTCCTAAGTGTGCATTTCTGTTTGGGGCTAATTTAAGTTTAATTTCTGTGATACTTTCACATTATATTTGTACCAGAAACATGTTTGGTTTTTTTTATTCACTGGCTCATATAGCATAAGAATGCATATTTAGAATAGGAAATATCATAATAATTCAGCAAGAAAAGCAGAAAAAGAAACCAAGGGGAGTACTTAACCCCCAGTCAGAAATAGTGGTTGCAAACCTTCCATTTGCTTTTAAGGCTCGTAAAGCTGTAACAGGCCAGAGGGAAAAATGGAAAATTATAGGCACAGATGGTCTGAGGCTGAGAGAAGTAAAGGTAACTGAGGAAACTCTTTTCAGAAACTGAAACAATATAATTTATGTTCTGGCTTTGCTTGGCTCTGGGCAGTTAAGCACAGCTGACTTTGAAAACTGGCTTGTTTTGAAATTGTGTGTGTTAAGAGCAGATTTACCTTTACAGTATTTTATCCTTACAATTCTTAATTGCAGCTCATTATTTTCAGCTGCATTATCACAACTAAATTTCAAGCTTGAAGTGCCGAATATCTTTTTCAGGCATTTTTAATTTTTATTAACAAAGGATAATTGTACACTTTCATATTAATCCCTGAAAAATGTACAGAGAGTTTTCAGAAATGGTGATATTTTGGCAAGTAAAATAGAGAATATTAAATACATAAGTCAATACATAGTATGCTTAAGAGTTGAGGAAGATAAAATTGTTGCTAAATAGTTCCAGCACATTCTAAAAAGAAAATAATTAAAGAGTTTAGGAAAAAAAATGTCTAGCATTGTCTTAATGGGAATTTTCATATGACAGAAGTCTTTGGATGTGTATCAAAGCCCCTGAGGCTTTGACAGGTATTTAATCTATGTATTGGAATGTGGGGTGGTTTTCTTTGCACATAAGCAAGTAATATCTCTCAGATTGCTGGAATTATGACATGCAAGACCCAAAAATCAATCCCAATTGCTGGAAAAAATAGATGTGTACCAATGTGTATGGTATTGATGTGAACACACGTATATCCACACCTTGTAGACAAAGTAAGGATTTTGGATAAAGAAAGTATCCTTGAGTACTTCCATACCCAAACTCTTGTTATGGATAACTGGCAACAGATCCTACTGTATGAAGACAAGCATTAATTATTGCCCTGAATTAAATATGAACAATGTAATTAGGAGGTTATAAACAATTATTAGTTCAGTTACAAGTCAACATAGCCATGTCCAAATTAATAATAAAAAAACAAACCCTCATTAGTAAGAAATTTTAAATGGTTATTAAAAAAACTTTCACCAGTCCCTCCTCCTTTTCTCAGCTGTGATGCTCACCCTTCCAGGGTTCTTTTGGGTCACAAGGTTGATAGTTCAGTCTTTCCCAAAAACACTAGGAAGAGGGATTTGCTGCAAGTTTGTCAGCATTCTAGAATTTTTGCTGAAGGTTGACAGTGTCTGTGATGGGGTTTTCTTCATCTCCGGTCTTGGGATCTCCTTGGGTTTATTGTCAAATTTTTATTTTTTTTTTTTAATTGTAGTCCCAGCTTCCCTCTGAGGCCAGCGAGTGGTAAAATTGCCTGCTCCAGCCCTAGGTGCCCTCAAGGGCTGCTGTTTCATCCACTGACTTCCTGCCTTTGTCAGAATGGTGCTATATCAGGGATCTCAGGGTGAAGTTAAAACTGAGGAGCTACAGCCACTGCCCTCTTATCAGCTCCCAAACCAGGCTGAACACAGCTTTGGACACAGCAAACGTGGATAAGCTGCAGAGTTGGAGCAGTACAGAGCCCATTACCTGTTACAACTCATGACAAATTTGTATTTCCTGGGCTACAATAGCCATGATGGTGTGATTAGAGGCAACTGCTGCTGCAGAATGTGCTATTAGATACCACCACTTCTCCAAGGTGCTCCACCAGATGTAAATGCTCTGCCCAGTGCTGGTATAACAGCAGCAGGGGCTGAGCCAAGCCACAGGAAGTGGCATCCTGGCAAGAACCAGGCAAAGGGAACCAAGCAGGATATTGCTGGTACTTAGCTGGGAGAAGGGCTACAATAAAAGCAATCTGAAATGAAAGGTACAGATTTATACTTGGGGAGATGGGGATGAGGCACTAATAAGACTGTAGATGCTTTATTAAGTTATTTTCACAGAATCACAGAATATGCTGAGTTGGAAGGGAACCACAGTGATCATCAAGTCCAGCTCCTGGCCCTGCACAGGACTCCCAGGAGTCACATCATGTGCCTGGGAGCGCTATCCAAGCGTTCCTTGAGCTTTGTCAGGCTTGGTGCTGTTATCACTTCCCTGGGGAGCCTGATCCAGTGCCCAGCCACCCTCTCAGTGAAAAAACAATTCATAATATCCAACCTAAACCTCTCTGACACAACTTCAGGCCATTCCCTCGGGTCCTGTCACTGATCACCACAGAGAAGGGATCAGTGCCTGCCCCTCCTCTTCCCCTCATGAGGAAGTTGTAACTGCAATGAGATCTGTCCTGTCTCCTCCAGGCTGAACAGATCAAGTGACCTCAGCCACTCCTCATGCAGCTTCTCCTCACAGCCCTTCACCATCTTTGTTGCCCTTCTTTGGGCACTCTCCAACAGCTTAATATCTTTTGTTGTATTGTGGTGCCCAAAACTACAGATGGTGCAACAATGTTCATCACAGGGTAGCACCAAATAGTTGTTCTGAGTATTGACCACTGAAGCCTGTGCAGCCCCAGTGTTTGTCTAATTTGTACTGTAATTCACAGAACAATATTATCACCATGATTATGACTTCAGAATGTTTCTATGACCTTTATGAAAAGGAAAATCTGAAGAAAATTGTTCTGTGTTTATTAGATTGTAAATCATAAAATTATGTGAGGAAACTTTGATCTTGGAATGCTACATTTAAGTGAAAGCATGTAATGCTACCATTTCACAGATCATGCCTGTTTCTGCTAATGAGATTTTGAGTGCTGATGCTTTCAGATACTTCTTCTGTCACAGAAAGAGTGATGCAACACTTAGGCATGTAAAACAACTTGGGTACTAACTAGAAATCCAGTCACTAAAATAATGAGAACATCTGTTCAACATCTGTTGTTTAACTTAATTTACTAGACCTGTGTACAGGAAAAAACAGTTCTCATTACTGGTCCATTGACAAATAAAGTAATGAGAAACTGATCGAAATTATTAACAACTCCATTTCAGCCTAGTGCATGAGCTTATAACTTTAGTCTGGCATGAATAATTCTAATTCTGAATTTGATCATAAAAGTTACTACTCTTCAGCTGCTTTTGCTATCGCCACTTTGTATACAAGAAGCAAGTAAAAAAATGTTAAACATGTTTGAAGTGAACAATCATTCTATTTTAATTTTGTTACCACTGTAACTACTTGAGTTCAGAATGAAATATTTTCTTTTTATTTCTCACATGATTCTGTGGAAAATAATGTAATATTATGGAACCCAGACTGGTGCTAAAGTTGCCATTTCATCTAACTTACAGTTCTATCGATATTTATAAAAATCTAAGGGGTTTTTTTTAATCCATTCTATCCACTGTAATGTAATTTTTTTAAGTATGCAAGCACCATATTATCTCCCTTAACATATTAAAAGTAAACCATATAAAATATGAGATTAAATTATACCTCTCTTTTAGCTGTGTAAATATTTATAAGCTTTACATGAATCATAACAGTTGTTGCTAATGTAGTTATTGATTAGTAAATCTCGTGTGAAAAAGTTGCATTAGTCTTGCATTAAAACACTCTGAAATGGATCTTGTATCACATTTTATCACTTTTTTTTTCTCTAATGGGAGTATTTTAGAAAGCATTTAAATTCATAACTAATTTCTCAAAGTTTTTTAATCACTGACTTTTCTGTTATGGAAATAATTCATAACTGAATCATATTTACTGGGAAATAATGGATTCCTCCTACTAGAAAAGTTTTAACTTAAGCCCTCCACAGGGGCCCAGATCCAAAGGAAACTTATTCTGCTGAGGTTTTTGTTCACTTAAGAAGAGGCATCATTTATGGGGCAGGAGGAAGAGGAGGTTTAGATAACAGAAATGCACACAGTAAGTAATCCTGGGAGTGCCTCCTTTTCCTTAACAAGACTTCCCACATACTTGTTGAGAAATTGTGCAATCTAAGGACAAATTAGACCTCACACAAATGATGGAAACATCTAATTTCATTTAAGCATGTCATTTAGGAAGCTTGATGAAAGTGTAAGAAATCCAACAGGTTCCAGCTCAAGAATGTGTGGGAAAAGCAAATAACTTTTACCACATCTCATCCATCTAGTGAGCAAAATTCACTGGATTCCACTAAGTCCAAGTTCAGTATATAGCAGAATACAAGCTCAGTACAAAACAGTGCTTAGCACTGCACTTTATTGTGCAGATGAGCCCAGATACACAATCATATGTCAGCCGATTTCCAGGTATTTCTTATGTGCTTGGATCTTTTTCCTTTTTCATTAAAAACTAATCTAAGCCAAATTGCTGATACTGGACATGGGTTGAGCACATTCAAACCAGAAAGTGCTACGGCTCACCTGATAAACTCACAATGCTGTTGTAATTTGGTTTTGTATTTCAGGCCGCTTCACAGTGTTGTTGACATACCAGCACACAAAATAAGCCAGATCAATTTAGCTGAATATTTTGCAGGGAAGCAAAGCATTAGCTCCCATCTGTTTCCCTTTCTCAGTGTTGCTCTTCTCTGGCACTCTGACCCAGAACAGCAGCCACAGAGGAGCAGGAGGAGCTGCTGTGCCACACTAGGCATGTGAGTGGTGTCAGCTCCAGGACATCAAGGAAAGGAGGGGTAACCCCAGGCTCTCTCCCTGGCTTGTGCCTGGACTAGGAAGGCACCATATGACTGGTGAAGGGGCACACACACCCCTGCCATATGGCTTGGCACAGTACATAGAGAGACATCAGGGCTTCTGTTCAGGCCAGGACTGCACCTATCTCTGGATTTTCCTCTGAATTTATTCTGAAAAAAAAAAGAAAGAGAGGATATGGGTCTTCAAGTTCTGGAAGCTGTGAGAAAATTGTTCATTGAGTTATGTGTAATTAAGGTTCAATCTAATCACAGAAACAAGACTCTACAGCACCTGCTGCATGTTATGCCCAGCCCCAGGTTCATGTAATAATTCACACACTTCACAAAAAACTTGTAAAGTGAGGGAGACAAATTCATACAAAAGAGATGAATTTTTTCAAACCATCATCTACGAAAAGAGCTTGATCTGCTTTTACAAAGGCAGCAAGACTTTATTCCTACACCTGCCTGTAATACCGATTCCTGACATAACCACAGTGAATTTCTACATTTCAGATTATTTTTGGTTTCTCTGAGGCAGATGGAGTTTGCCTTTCACATGACGTCCTGGGGGTGAAGGTTCAGTAAGGATGAACTATGCAATCTGCTTCACTATAACACATGACATACTGTTGATCAAAGAAGAACGTGTTAGGGACCAGATGTTGCAAGTAGTAATAACATGTCCCAAGCCTTGCTTTCACCTAATTCATGGCATGGTAGACCTAAAAATACCTGGAAGATGTAATCAATAGGGAAAAACGTAAGTGAATACCACAGAAGAAATATCTCAGTTAATTTTCTTCTCTTTATTAATTTTTCCCTTCCCTATTTAAACATTCTGCTGTATTTCCCTCTTGTGTTTAATTTTCTTCATCATATTTTTATCCCATTAGGATATTTAACTTAAAATTGGATTGATAATTGCCTTTAATTTATTCCTCTCTTTTAAAATGCATAGGTCCACTTTTTCCCCAAGGGGTACAAGACTACTGAGGATTATTTCAAATCCTAAGGGAGTAGAGAATATTGCAATTAGTCTAACACTCCCTTTGACTCAGTGTGGTTGTTGAATTCTATTTATTCTGTAGGCTTTTAATGTAGAATAGCCATTGGAACAGTTATGCTACCATGTTTTGAATCTGCTGAGGGACTCTAGGGTTTAAGAGATGGGAGAAAAAAACAGATATTTTTTTCATTTGTGTATTATACATGGGTTTCTTATGGGATGTGGTATAATTTGATCTTCGTGTCACACTTTTCCATCTACCAAATGAATTAGTATGAAACATCAGCAGAATATGATTGAACAATGTCATGGTTTTTTTACAAAAAAGAGCTTTCCATCCATACCAGAAGGATATTCGGTCTGCAAGTTGTCTAAGACAAGCCTCTGACTTATTTTTTTCCTTGTGCTTTCTCTTTTCTTGTGTCCTGCCAAGAAACAGTCCAGATAAATAGGTTAATCTTTAAAAAAACAAATAAACAAGCAAGGAAAAAATATTATCTATGATAAAAGCTATGAGGATTGTTTAGACTAAAGAAGAAAAGGCTAATGGGAGAGTATGTTGAGAAGAGCGCACATTAATCTTTTCTCCATGTCACTACTGAATAGAATAAGAGGCAATGGATTTATATTTCCACAAGAAAGATGGGGGTTAGTCATTTAAAAAAAGACTAATAAAAAGGACAATGAATGCTGGATTATTGTGGAGCCTTGAAGTTAAATTATAGACAAATGTCTGTCATAGATATTAACACTTTGGAGGACAGATTTATGGCCAAACTGATCTCTTGACTTCTCCATTTGCCAACACATTTTCTAAAACTTCTTTCTTTTCCTGAATCTTTTTCTCTCCTGTCTTATCTCTAAGAGGACAAAGTGACTGTTTCTGAAAAAGCACTATGGCTGACAGAACACCACAGGTGGGACTATGTATGTATCACTATATATGCCACTGAAGTGCAATTAATTGATGTATTGCATCCTTTTACAGATATTTTATTGCATTCTTACCCAGTACTTGCTAACATTAAAAAAAATATTAGAAAAGACCATGTCTTACTAGTTCTGTTCATCAAATCATTGCATTTGTCTGGAATATAATATGAACTTCTATTATGTGTTTTTATCCAAACCATAAAGTCATCTCATATTTTATGGTCACAATCTGTCAACAGTATTCTATCCCATTAGGGATTCAGTATAACTGGGAATTCTTTTCTTTATTCTTTCTGTGATTTTTTTTTCCTCCAAAATAGATGAGAATCTTGGCCTTAAGATGGAATCCAGTTTGTCTTTCTTGTTTTCACAGTCTTTTCGCAAACTTCACCTGCAACTGAAAGAGTACCAACAGTCTGCCCCCCCTGCCCCAAACCAGAACTTTCCTCTCTAAGCTGTAAGACAGACTTGTCCCTAAGCTGTATCAAGTTATGCTTGCAAATAATTTGAATTTTTAACAGGACAGTTTAAAATGCTGTAGCAAGAAACACTTCCACTTTTTCACTGTGAACTTTTAAGGGCATATACAGATTCAGAGGTGAAGCTAGATTCTCTGCTGGTTGCTTGCAATCATTCTGGAATCTGGCATAAAACCCCTAGCAGTCAACTGTTATGCTGTGCACAGCAGTTGAAACACATCCTTTGCTTGGTGAGGGACACTGGGAAGAGAGGAATTAGTGCAGCAACATCTTTTTCCAGTGTAGCTATGGGGACTATTGGCTTTTCAGAGTTGAATCATTCATTATACAGCGCTTGCTGAACCCATTCCCAGTGGGGGTTACTGCTTGCAAACTGCTTTGGAGAATCTAAGTAAATCAAATAACGTGTTAATGAGCATGGTATAAATAGATAAATAGATTCGGCTGCTGAATGTCTTTGTAATTTGTGAAAAGTAATGGTCTTCTGAAGCTTTTGAGGTTAATGAAAATAAATATTGTGTGCTTAACATATCATTGAAGAAGGTAGTTCATATTAGTATCAACTTTAAGTTCAAAACATATTTGTCCAAGAAAAATATGAAAGGTATACCATATGGGCATTTTCTGAACTCAGTGGGGGAAAGCATTGGAAGGTTTAACCCCTTTACCTTGGCATATTTATATAAAGCTAAAATAAGCTTCCAAGTAGAGCCTTAATAAAATGGAATACTTGTACCTCAGAAAAATAATACTGTAATCCATCACCTACTTTCCTTCCTCTTAATTCATGTAAGTAGTTTTTTCCTTTTTAGTTTAGTAGCATAATAATATGGTATTTGTTATTCTGGCTTTGTTGGTCTGAGTAACAACATTTAATATTTGACTTTATTTTCTGTTCCAATGTCCCTGCTGAGGTTTGTGATAGAGAAGAAATTATCCTTTACCTCTGCACAGCAGATTTGCCTTAGTTTGGACTTCTCATACTCATACACATTCCTAAAAAGAATTCTTTCTTATCTGTGAATTACACAGTTTGAGTTCACTCTCTTAATGAGTTTAGTAATACTAATTCACCTGCTTAAACTATAACTGTGATTATGGCCCACATTGCATAAAAATAAGGCAGAAAGAGTAGGATGGTGGCTTATTCAGTGACATTAACAGAAATCAATCTTGTTTACCAGTTTAGATCTCAGTAGTTCATTGTCCCCATATTCCCCCAGCCAGGTAGTATGAATACTCAGGAGGAAGTAGCTTTCTTTGCTGCAAAACTTCCACCCTCTAAACCATTTCAGTACCTCACTGCACTGGAAGCCAGAAAGTTTTTCATTATTCTTCACATGAAACTTTCCCTCTAAAAGTTAAGCTTCCTACTCACTAACCTATTCATTAGGTTCTCTTCCAGTTCAGCATCACAGCTAGCTAGAGAATTTCCATTAAAACCCAATTTTGCCCACAAGATTAGAAAATTGATCATCAACATTTTTCATATAAATTTCAGCTATCAGCATGCTCTAGGACCATTTCCAGAAGCCTGTGAAAATGTTTAATAACTAACTGACATTAAACAATATGCAAAAATATCTTAATAATCTAGCATTGCATTTAATTGAATATTTTAATAAAAACTTAATTAAGGTTCCCACATTTGTACTTGGGGGCTATCCTGAACTCAATACCATTCAAATCCCATTAGTGCTAATGGCTTAATGCAATATGTGGAGAATATAAAACACATAAAATTTACTTTTAATAAGTCATTCATCCTACATTAAATATAAAACTATTATTAAAAACACATTAAAGAGGATTAACCACTAGTATTACAAGAAATGTTTTTAATAATCAGTTTATATTTATTTAGTTTATACTACTGTCTAATCATTACACAATTATGGTTTTATAATTCCCCTCTAAATCTTAGGCAAATGAAATGTCTATCTGGAAACATTAATTTAAAAAGTTACCAAAAATCATATTTTAATGTCATTGGCTGGATTTTTTAATTTTCTTGTCTTTTTTTCTTTTTCCTTTTTTTTTTTTTTTTGAGGGAGAGAGAGGCAAAAGTCTTACTGTCAGAATATTCAAGCAAAGAAATTTTAATTTAGAGAAACAAGATAGCAAGTACACACTAGATGATCAGAAGAAGCAGGTGTTTTTTTAATGCAAAGAAGTCTGTATTTAAGTGAAAACAATCTGTCTTCTTAACATAAGATTTTAACAAATAAAGATTAATTAGCAGATAGTTATCAGGGAAAGGGAAAGGGGATGACAAACTGGACAGAATGCAGGTAGGGAATGTGTCAGACAGCTGAGTTTTGGACATGGAAAACTTTTCAAGTCCTCAAAAATAAAATAGAAATATTGAATTTAGAATGTTTCTATTTAATGTCTTTGAAAGGATGGTGGAAAAACAGAAAAAGAAGAGTATTATTAGAGAAGAGGGACTTATCATGGACCAACTATGGATCATTTCCATTTGTCACACTTCTGTTCTAAAACCTTTTTAGAGTGTCTTCTAATCACTTCTTTAATTTCTTCATATTGTCCCACACAAAACCATATATTGCCACATCTTTCCTTTTGATAGACAAAACTGAACTTACCTCTTAGGAATTAAAACAGCTTCTCTGGCAAAGGCAAGTAAATAGTGACTGATAAAAGGCCAAATGAAAAATTGTGAAAAAACATAGTTTAAAGTGCCATAAAACACATCCCTGTATTTTGGGTATCTTGAACATTTTGATGAGTGTTACATGATATAATAGACATGGGGAACCTGTAGTCAATACAACCCCAAACTAAATGTAGAGGGCTACACTCCACCATGGAATATGCTACTGCACACAGGACTAGTCAGAGCTAATGGAAACACCTATATATTGCTTTATAATTATCCTTGCAAATCCACTCCCACTAAGTGACGGAAAAGCTCTGAGAATAGCTTAGAGATATGTATTGAAACAATTTATATGGTATGCAGACTCTGACCTTAAGTCTAATGAAGCCAATGCTCATCTCTTCATTGACATGGGAAGGGTATGAGTCACGAATAATGCCATATGCCTGGAGTGTATTAATCCCTTTAATGAGCTATGTTTGTACTTAAAAGAAGAAAGAAAAAATTAAAAATAAAAGAGAGGGTCATCTTTGACTTTGCAATCCTTTGATTTCACCAGTTTCTGTCCTAATATTAAAGTTATTTAAACATTTTAATTGCTTACATTGCAAACACATAAGGCCTTGAAATACAGAATATTAATGAGACTTCTTATCATTTGGCCACAACATCTTATGAAATCTATGTGATTTAGCTGCATTTGGAGAGAGATTACCTGTTAAGCTTCAAGATAATTCAAAGTTGCTCCTTTTACTTGTTTTATTTATGTGAAATTCTAGACACCTCCTCAAAAAAGATAGAAAGATCCATTTTCAATCCAAGAATTATATCTGAATCTCAAATCATTGAAACATACTTGTTTTCACTTTGAAATATGAATATTACTTCAACTACATTGTATTTTTTTTAAATAATAAATACTATGAGATTGTTGTGGTTCTTTCTTAGACAATCCGTATCATTCACCTCAGTAATGCTGCTTTTTTGTTTCATGGTACCATCTTCCTCTTTGTGATGGTCAGACCCTCATGGAGTTCTTTATGCAATTAACTATTGAAAAGACATTTTGCATCAAAATTTCACTTGATTTCAGATTATTTTTCTGCTGAAGTATCAAACATAGCTGAGCGTTAAATCAGTTTAGATGGAGCTACGTATACTAAATGTTAAGCATGAAATTTTGTGTGTAAAACACCAAATTGTGAACAATTCAAAAAGAATTTGAAAATAAAACCTCGACATTGGACTCTCTCGTGTATGAGTGGAAGACACAGGAAAAGGAAGGAAGAACAGTGTTCGGGAAGGCACCCACAGTCACTTATCTCTATCCTTTTATGAAGCAGCAATTCAGAGGCACTCCCTTATTCACTAATGCCCACTCATGAGATCCTCTACTTAGTTCTAAGAGATTTTTCTCCTTTCCTTCTGGTTGATGTTGGTCCACTGTGACTCAGAAGAGATGGAAATCCTTTGACACATAAAACAAATATCCAAAAAAGATGACAGAATTCAAAATGCTTAATGTCTTTTAGTTGTCTTCTCTGTTAAAAATTTTCACTTTAATATAGTCAATTATAAGCAAAGAATAAAATATAATAAAAATAATAATTTTAAAAAAGAAAATGCTATGGAATAATATGTTAAGTGTTTTCCAATCCACAGAGTCTGCTAAAATTTACTCGTAGGTAAAAAATGTGCCTGAGGCAACCTCTACACTTTTACCGTGGTTTTTAGAACTAGCACAGGGAATGTGAAAGCTTTCAAATAAATGCCAGTCTTTAAAGAAAGCAAAAGAGGGCATCACACCCAGGTCTATGAGGGTCAGTGGCTCTGTGGAGCCAGGGTCCATGGGGGCGATCCATAGTTCCATCAAGGAAGAGGCCCATCCCACCTCCCCAGGTGGAAGCAGGGAAGACAGGGGGCACTGGGGCAGCCTGAACCCTGGGCATCCAGCATCTCCCTGGGGACAGGAGCAGGCCGGTGGCAGGGACATGGGAATGCAGGCTGGTCTAGATCAGCAGAGCCCATGTCCCGGCAGGGCAGGGCTGTGGGAGCTGGACAAGTGCCATCCTGGGGTGCCACTGGGGCAGAGGCTGGTGGCTGGGGGGGCTGAGATGGGGTCCTGAGCCCTGGGTGAGATTAGAGAGTCTCACAGCTGGGCAGGGCCAGTCAGGGCTGGAGTAGCCCTCAAGGACACAACACATTAAATAGCCTCTTCAAGGAGACCCCAGACACCATTTTGCAAACCACTGTCTTAAGTCAGGCAAAAACAGCCAAGCCTGAACAACTGGAGCATGTAAGCCAAAAGAGGTGGATAAAAACCTTGAAGACACAATTTTCAGTTGTTCAAGAGCTGTTTTATGAGGATAAGCTAGCACATGAAACCATAAAATAGCAAATACACTGATTAAACATGGAGAAGAGACTATAGAGGAATGTATTAAAATGTAACAAAAGTGATCTTCAGATACAGCAGAAATGGTCTGGAAAATACAGGTTGTACTGAAAAGAATATGTTCAGTGTACAACACTGAAACTATGATGTGCTTGTTACTGCAAAACATAGATATACATCATTCTAGGCTTTATAAAATATTTTAGTCCATGAGACTCCTCAAATTATTGTTTATGTCATATTCAGAATATACTATATTCACTGAAGTTATATATTTAGCTTAGGTAGAGCCTTCAAGACCAACCAAGGAAAGCCTAGCTCAAAGCAACATTCTCTCTGATTTTAGGATTCTGGGATTTGCTAAAGAAGCCAAAATTTTTCCACCAAGTAGCAACTCTGCATTCTGATCATTTGGTGTCCTGTTGTAGATTCACAGGTTCCCTGGAAGGCATAAGTTTTGTAGGAACATTTGTGCAGCTGCTGGTAGAAGTCTGGAAATGTGCATTTAAGACTGGGCATGGAGGGGGAAGGTGAAAGGCAAAATTAAGCATGGTAAATAAAGGGCATGTCACCTCAGTACTGTAAATCCACTAAGTTATCAAAAAAGGCAAATAAAAACAGCTTTCTTCATGGGTAAGAAGTGACACAATTTATCTCCCAAAGACCAGTCTGACAGTCCAATCATGAAATCTTCCATACATTTATGTAGGAACCTTACGTACACATGTGTACTCTGACCCATGAAGAACTGGACTGAAGATGATCTATTGCAATTCTAGAAGAGATATAGTAATGCAATGAAAGATGGAGAACATGCTAAAAAAATACCATGAGTTCAGTTTTTGCATGCATCATATAATTTCAGTATTTTATTTTCTTGTCTTTCTTGTAAGAAAAGACCTGATGTTCCCTCTGCTTGTAGAATCACATTTTCCACTGACATGGTCAGATTTTTGTGGGAGAATTGGTGAGATAAAACTACTGCAAATTGGAAGATAAAAGATAGTAAATATTCGTTATTACTTGTTAATTGGTAGACACACAAGGAGGATGTTAAAAAGGATGGCTTGTGAATACAAGTTTTTTTTTGGTTTTGGCACAAATGTTCTGGCTGCTGGTTGTTGAAAGATGTCATTCTTCTGCCACTCAGATGGGTATGCCAATACTAAGGGTCTTTTTGATGAGCTGGAACAAGGCTGTAGTGGTTTGTCTGCCACATGCTGGCTTCTTCTCTTCATGATTTTTAAATTCTCTCTTATTTGGCCCTGATATTATATGTAAGTCTAATGAACTTCCATCCAGATCTCTACAGAATGTAAGTGGGTCTGACAGCTTTATACTGCTTATGTGGATAAAAAAACTCCTAAGCATGAAGACAAATTGAAATATTATGAATATAAACAAACAGTTTGCCAGCTACTAGCTAGAAGAACTAGTCATGGTTGAGAATTATAATTTAAAACCAGGCGCAGAAAACAAAAGGCTTTTGGGGAAAAGTGTGCAGGAAAATCCTGTATAAAATTAAGGAAGTTTTTCCTTTAAGCATGCCAAGAAACTAATTAAAATAGAAATTGCAGGCCAACAGTGGAATGAGTCTGAAAGGAAAGTTAATATAGGAAACACATTCAAGAGGATTAACCTCTTGAGTGCTATATATCACAGGCCAATATCTGGGTCGTATATTGGTTCTAACAAAAGATGGATCTATTTTTCATTTCATAGCTCTGTTAAGTGTTGTTTAATAAAACTCCTTTGCAGAATCAAATTATGTTAAACCACTTGGATTTTATAAAAAAGAAAAAATTCTGTGACATTTCATTATGTTTTTAATGAATTGATAAGCAAATATGAATGGCATCTAAAGAAAGATAGAAGATGTAATTGTTTAGAATTTCTTGGTCGTTTTTGTAATGCATTCCATATTCTAGTCAGAAATGGCAGAATTCTTCTGAGCTGTTCACAAAAAAAAAGTGGAGTTGTATGAATATGCATTTTCTGTGTAATGTTCACTCATTAATTCTAAGTTTGTAATAGAAAAGTTCTGGACTTTATTGGTGGTGACCAGATTTTATAGGAATCTTCTCTTGAATTAAAGGACATTTGAGGCTCCTACTTTTTTCTTAACATCTCCATTTATCTACTTCTCCAAAGAGAGAAACAAGAAAGTGTCATGTAAAAGGTTGTGCTCAAAAGATTTCTGTTTCTAGTCCCAAGAATGGCCTTTTTTATTATCTGGAACTAACAGAATTTCCATATTTTGTTTTATTAAAAGCTTTTTCCATGCTTGGTTTCAATAAAGTGGCTTTCCTTTGAGTGCAATTTCATCATCTCACACTGTATCTCCCCACAAATTATTTTGGGTGTCCTACATTCCACAACAGCAGTGATGGGAAGGGCTGCCCTCAAGCCCCTGGGTAAAGCCACACTGCTGAGATGTGAAATATAAATTTCAGGTTCTTGCTCTGCCTTCTACCAGACAGGAACTAGACCCACTGTTTCTCACATCTCACAGAAATATCTTACCCACCAGACTTTCAGCTATGTTGGATGTAGTTTGCTCTCAAAATAACATAAAATGACTGGTTTAATGATACTTTTTTATAGTGTAAAAATAATTATTGCAAAGATGTTTTATAAAGACAACTTTATGTGAAGACTTCTAGTCCCTCACTCAGCTGTTGTCTGATAGCATCAACATTATGCTTCTCCTGAATAGAGAGGAAATTATTTAGTTCATCTGTCAGAAAATACAAACAATCCTCCTTCTTTCTTAAGCACTTGCTCTGTGGGGCAAGGAAGAACAGGACTTTGTCACATTAAACCACAAATACATAAACTGTATGAAATCCAGACATTTGTTCATCATCTATCTCCCTGCCTCCCTTGCTGTTGCATACCTGGCTAAGCCACTTTCCAGTCTTGGGTCACAGCAGTATCCTCCATGCAGCCATTCAAAGTGCTGTGCAGAGATAAATGCCTGCCAGCATCACTGTCCACTTGTTGGTTCTAGATGTTCACAGCCACAGAATTTAAAAAGTGAGCAACCTTCCCTGCCAGTTGTCTTGATTCCATGGCAGCCATGCTAAGCATCTGTTAGTGTTTTCATTGTAAACTCTTGTTTTCAAGAGTTTAGGGTTTGGCATAAATTGTTATTTTATCAGAAAAATAGAAGATGTGGATCTTTCTCTTTTCAGCTGCTTAAAAGAAAATAGGAAAGTCCTCCAACATTCAATGCAAAACAAAACAAAACAAAAAAAATTAAAATTATTAGAGGTTGCCATGGAAGCCTGAATGACACTTCAGTGCCAGTTCCTACCCTTCTGATATCTCAAGAAGGGAAAATTAGGTACACGAGTGATTTAGTGACAGGATACAGCAGTTCAGCTGCTGACCTCGTTTCTGCTTTTATCTGATGCTGTGGCAGCAGATAAAAATTGCACTTCTAAAATGCAGAAAGCTGTGCACACTGGTGAGTGAGAGAGGTAATCAAAGTAACAGGTGATGGATAAAGATGGAAGTGGAAAATGAATGAAGGAGAAGAAGGTATCACATGTTAGGTATAAAGGCAGCAAGGCAGAAGAGCTGAACCAGAGGGAAGTGACTATAGATGAGTTGGATTGATTGTTGAATTGTTACCAATAAGAAAAAAAATTGATATTGTCAGCAGTGACAGATAATGGTACTAAAAGAGGATCATGGAACACATTACCAGAATTTCATTTTTGGCCATGATAGTTGGACATTTTCCTTAGGGACATAAGTTAGAGAAAAGGAATGACATTTTAGAGTCAATGAAAGAAAGCAGGAATCAGTAAAGTAGCTTTTACTATCACTGAAGCAAGGCTGGTTTTATTCTTTTCTTCACACTGCAATCCTAAAAAATCCGTGATTTTGAGGATAATAAACTTGAGAAAGGACACTGTGAGGGCCATACTATCCTGATAGGCAAATCAAGGAAATTGTTGACTGTTGACTTGAACAGAATAAGAAGGACTAGGAAAACAATAAGCACTTTTGAAAATCAGATTAGTCTAATAAACTGAAGGATTTTATGTCTTGAGGTTGTGTGGAATGACTTCTCCAGTCATTTCTAGACATCACTACCTCACCTCATTTCTATCACACAGAATAAACAGATTAAAATCTTATTTATTTGCCTGTGGATAATTCTTTGGCTCAGAAAATGAAGGATGTCCAACCAAATTGAAGCACACTATCTCTCTCTTTATTCTGCTTTTAGGACTTGGGCCAAAGCTGGCATTTTGTCAAGATCGATGTCTCACATGTGCCAGGGATATCTGACCTCTTTAGTCACATATTAACTCTGTTCCATCACTGTCAATCATGAGTCTTCAATTGCAGCATAGCAAGTATCAAGAGAACTGTCTATATTCATGATAAAACAGCTTTGTGGTGAAAAGAACAAGGCTGTGAAAAGTCTCACATTATGCCTCAGAGGCACACTAAGACCAGAAGAGCAGAAATAGTCACAGGGTTCAGCTTTAACTATGCCAAAAAATAAATGGTTCCGCAAGAAAAAATTGTTCAGCAAGACAAATAAAAATGCATAAATATCTGAAGGGAGATACAAAGACAGGCTCCTTGTAATGATACCCAATGGCAGGAAAGATGAAATGGGCACAACCTGAAAATAGGAGGCTGCTTCTGAATATGAGGAAACAATTTTTTAGGGTGATTAAGCAGTGGCATAAATTGTCTAGAGATATTGCAGAGTTGAATATATTCAGGTTGAATATATTCAAAAGCTATCTGAACACGATACTGGTCAACCAGCTGTGAGTGCCCCAGACTGAACAGGCTTTGAACATGATGACCTCCAGAAGTCCCTTTCAGCTTCAGCTGTTCTGTAGTTCTGTAATTCTGTAAGAAAATATTAGTTGTTTTGTGCTAGGTTTGATAAACAGCCTAAAATTCTCGTGACAAGATGTTCAGTAGTCCTAAATGGAGAGCTATTGGCAAAATCCCTAATCACTGTAGAGTTTCACAATAACTCTAAGGATGCCAGAAGCCAGCCTAAGCTGTGAACAAAAGAAGCATCTCCAACTTCAGGCACTTGTTCCCATCTTCACACCTCTCCCTTGTGTGCCCACAAAGCATCCATGCAGCGCTGCAGTCAGGAAGAGCATGGACATACTTTTAGAAAAATTATTCTTTTGGCAGCAGCAGTTTCCAACACAAAATAAGAGTTCTGAGAAAGTTTTTGACAGGATTAAGGGCAGAAGAATATCTTTCTACTTTCAGTGTGAAGTCATTTCTAAGTCATTCCTCAATTACCTTCAAGAGTTCGGATCAGCTTACAAATCAGTACCTGCCGGCAGCGCTCCATTGTAGCTGTTAATTCATGCTTTCGCATCTGTTACATTAGCATGCCAAAAGAATTTACAAACTCCTTGAAATTTCCTTCAGTATAGTCTGAGCATAATTAAGAGATCAAAATTTAATTTTTGTATTTTCTTAACCAAATCTATTCAAATATGCCCTATGCACTAGCCCCCTTGGAATATTAGGTGTAGAACAAGGTCAGAACTTTTACAACCAAACATTTTTGAGTGACATATAAACAAAGAAAGGTTGGAACCTTTTCTTTCTTTTAAAACATGAAAAGCCCAAATGTTTCTAAGCAATTTAACATCCACTGGGCCATGCTGCCACCTGTCAATCTAGTAACCCCTTCTTAAATTTATAAGGACACCCAAAGAATAGTTGAGTTAAAAATATCCTTCATCTAACTATATTTCATTCTAATTAAAAGCATGTAGTCTAAACTTCATTAAAGACGAAAAAAACCCTTAGAATAAGGTCCTGAATAGACAGCAAGGCTGACTGTGCTGTCTAGGTGCACATTTATAAGCGCTTTCATTACGTGGGGATCAAATCCTTTCGTTAAATATTCTCATTTAAAACCAATTTGCATAAATAAGGGCTCATTTCTCAAAGAGCGCACTCATTCAAAGAAAATTAGATTTCACTTGGAAACACACACACAACTCCAAATTTCTCATCATGTTCTCAGGCTGTGTGAAACAGAATAATTTCCCAGTCTGCTATAGCAGTTCTGAAGCATGTTTTTCCCATTCTCTGTTCGATCCAACAAAGCTGCACCAGAACCTCTCTGAGCACACCAGGAGGTGATTCCACTTCCTGTATCAAAGCAAGACCTTGTCAGGCACCTACCTCTTCCTTGCTTTGATTTCAAAGGAAAGATGCACATTTGCTGTTCAGAGGGAAAATGTGAAATGCCCCAGTCAGGTCCCTCATGATGAAGCAATCTGGATTTCCAGTTGTTCTGACACATGTGCTCCATCTCAGTGTGTACATGGACAGTGTCAAGGAAAGCCTACATCTCCATCCAGATTGAAATCATCATTTTGGAGATGGACAGAGTCCCTCTGTTTCCTTTCTCACTTTCATTCATCAGCTTCTGCCCAAACTTCCAAACTGTGTATTGGAAAGTTGCTCTGTTCACCTTCTTAAGCCTTCCTAATTGTTCTCCCAGTTTTTTAAAGATGCCCAGGGCTATCAAAAAAGAATTTACCTGGAGTTTTTGGCATCAGGGGAAAATATTAAGTAAATGGTTTGCAAGAATTTATTGTTTATTCATACTTGTTCTATTCAGAATTTTTTAGAGTCCCTAAAGCTTACTCATCTCTCCTTATCAGGAGCCAGGTCTGTCACTGACTCTTTCCAAAACAGTCTCCTCCAAGCTCAGTAATGGCCATTACAGTCAGGGTAATTCAGAGATACTCCCTGACTGCAACAAGGGGCTGAGATGGCATTTTTACATTTGACTATAATGACTATGTGGACCTGGGGAAGTCACAGATTTCCCAGCTACAACTGCTACTGTATTAAGCAAAGAACCCCATAACCAAATCAGCATTATAGGCAACATTTAGAGTACCACTTTAACACTTTAGAAGGGGCTTTGTTGCATGGGATTAATTTTTCAGGAGTAGGCGTAAGCTTCAGCCTGATTTCTGGTTGGTGTTAATGTTTGTTTTGCTTTTGAGCTGAAACCATTCAGCTACTGCTGCAAATATGCAAATGAAACATCACATTTTGATCCATTTTTAAAATAATGGTTGCAACAATTTATTTTGAAGAAGTCCAGGATTTCTGTGATTTGAAAGGCTTCATGTTTGGCAAAGAATTAATTGCAGAAAAAATCACGTAGATTTGGAGAGTTTACAAGCCTCCAGATTAGTATCTGTTTAAGTACAGTACAAAATTACCAAGTTTTGGCAGCTGAATACTCTTAAGGTTTCACTTTCACAGCATATCCTCTGTCCTTCACTGCCTCCTACATGCTACTTTTATAATGACTAAAATATCTGTGTAACGACTATACCATCTCTATAATGGACATAAATATATTTTGGCCAATATTTGTCCTAAAATTTTTTCTTAAACCACTTTCTAGTTTTGGAAATTAAATGTTATGAAAATCTGAAACCATGAACAGATAAACTTTTTCTCATGTTGGCATAACTCTTCCCTGCTAACAAATCTAGTTTTTCAGTATGTTGGGAAAGTTCCAAAAAAATTATATTCTAGTGTTGATTTCCATTTTATGTTTTGACAAAGTTTAAAATGCACGATATGAAACATATCAAATTGGCTGAATAGCTGATTGACTGGGTGATGGGACTTGTTTGTTTGTTTAAATTTAAATATACAACATGGCCCAGGCTTCTGAAATTTGGTGACAAGGGTTCATAGGTTCAGTTATGTTTCATATTGAGCATGAAATTCATGTTAGCAGAAACATGGGAACCTCTACCATCTATTAGGTTTACTTTGTATACTATGATTAAAATATATTAAAGAAATCAGGAAATAGAAACACTGTGATATCAACTATGTAATCTACATAACTACAGTTACAATCCTTTTAAACAATGTTTTCCACTTCATGAGATGTTTGTTATAATCTAAATATCTAATTATGACATTAAAATTACTTTCTTATCTATATCACAACATATTAGTCATATTAGCAGTACATGTTATAGACCTACGTCTGATTTAAAATGTTTTATTTGCAGTAATTTTCATCGAGTGCAATTCTTGCCCTGCTTTTCCTTAACTAATTTGCTTGCTTCTGTTTACTAACTGAATAATTGTCAGAGTATAATTAACACAGATGTCGCATGAGTTTAGTTTTCAGGTTCAGGTTAAATTTATACTACTGCATATGGAAGGGTCTAATTAGATTTCCATCTGAAATGGTGAAGGAGTTACTACATTTTGAGAAAAATCTTTTTCACAGACTTCTATCTTACTCAGTGGTACTATAATGTTTTCATTCATTGGCAGTTTCAAAAATAAGACTTTTGTATTAAGCACATCAGTTTACCCACATCAGTGTTGACTGAGACAGGAATGTTTGTAAATTTGATACTAAGCCTTCCAGTAATTCCAAGGTATTCTGAATTCTGAAAGATAAAGTTTTATACTGGGCCAACAGTTACCAAGATCCTAAATATTCCAACTGTCTGCAGCTCTGAAATCCAAATTTATTCTTATTCCAGTGATTTCATTTCCAGTTATTTACTTTCCATTTACTCATTTCTCCATTGGTGATACTTGCAAACCTGGAAGTACTGAAACATAGGATTGAAAATACTTGGCAACAAGATGGAGTTGTTTGTTAGCAATAATCTTGAAATATTTATGTGTCTGTATACTGCTGTGAAAAAACAAGACGTGTACCAAGTGCAACTTTGATACTTTATCAAACCAGTTATGATGAATTAGGTATGGTTCTAGTGATAACCTTCAACTGTGATATTTTACATTGATGCCAACAAAGTGGATCATGTGGAATAGAGAACATAAAATGGTGGCAGAGTCAGATAGCTCTATGAAAAATGTCATTGTGCACATCTTTAACAAGAAATTACTTCAAACAGTGAGAATGAAAGTCATAGTGATAAGTTTTGATATAGAATACTAATGAAAGAAAATTTATTTATCTCAGTAGAAAATAAGAAGTTACTGGGTCAGGGCAATTACTAATGCTTTTCCTTAATATAGGTTGATAATGTACCCCTTCCCTCTTCATGCTTTTTCATTATTGAGTAATTCCAATAAAATATTAAAATGCTGATTAGGTTCTGTAATCCAAATTACTAAATGTGAGCTAAAGAGCCATTCACAGATCTAGTCTACCAAGCAATGTTTTAATTCTAAATTGCCACTTCAAATTTATAAGCAGAGATATTAAGTACGTTGTTCACATTAATTCTGATTTATAATGTAAAATAATAACTAAATGACAGAAATTGATTATTTTATATACTTTTTATTGAAGGAAAACTCCACTGTATCTTGCTGAGAGCAACAGACATTGCAATAACATCAATGTTGCAATTGAGTCTTCAAGCTCTATTGTCTTTCCTTGTCAACATTTCCCTACAGAATAACAAGTATCAGGTACTTTTACTCAAGCAAAATACATACTGAAATAATAGCATTGTTTTGATTGAGAGTCCAAACCAAATAAACTGTCTCTCTATCACAGTTCTTCAGTAAGTGAATAGCTGGTCTCACACATTTAAGAAAAAGAGATTCTTTATACATGACTAGGAAATTAGTGGAGCAGCTAATTACCTACATCCAAACAAATGTATGACAAGACAGAATTCCTCAACACTGTCTCAGTACTCACAACCATCCATTTCAAGCCCACATGAACTTTACTACATAGTGAAATCTGTGTATGGAAATCCA
Organism: Lonchura striata; assembly: GCF_050655825.1. Taxonomy (NCBI): domain Eukaryota; kingdom Metazoa; phylum Chordata; class Aves; order Passeriformes; family Estrildidae; genus Lonchura; species Lonchura striata. The sequence goes on from NC_140704.1 coordinate 103,805,654, forward strand.
TTACTCTAAAACCATTACTCTAAAATTGTGCAAAGGGAATATTTCCTTTACTATTTTTATGAGTGGCTTTCAAATGCAACTATATCTCAGAAATTTAGATCCTCTTTCAAAGAAAACATACAAACCAAGGCAATTTATTGAATAAGTGGGTATGTGTTCTGTTACATCATTCTTTCCCAGTATGTTTGGTTTTTTCCTTTTCAGTCTGTTTCACTGTTCTGGATGTTTTGTTTACAATGCTATGATTGCTGTCACTTATCAATGTGACAATGGTTCTTTACTTACCAAGAATGAGCCTCTTAAAACTGTTTTTAAGAGTTTTTTCCAGTAATCAACTGGAGGTCTCTTTGTTTTCTTTACTTAAAGTGCAAAATGTTTCAAGAAAGGCTTTTTGGCTAGTTAGAGCAGATGCACCATGTGGATTTTTCTATTGAAATTTTCTGTCTGGAGCCTTCAGTGTAACCTCTGGACACCATAGTCATGCAAATAAATGTTATTTAAAGCATTGTACCAGGAATGTCTGTGTATGTGGTGGTGAGCCATAGAAGCTGGGTACTTTTGTACAACTTTTTTTGCTAAATTTCTAAACTTCTAGCAAGTAAACATGAAAAGGCAATTGTATTTTAACTGTTCTCAGCAGAGCTTGTTTGGTGACAAAACATCCCCTTTTTAGTAGTGCAAGGTATTTACCTAACTACACCATTATTCTGTGGTCAGAAACTTCTATTGAGAAGAAATGAAACATGGAAGAGACATAGGAATATTTATAATGCCTAAATTTGCAGTGCCATTACTGTCCATAAAAACCACAAGTACAGAACTGATTTGTGCTCTCACTGACTCCCAAAGGTATCTATAACAGGTAATGTACATCTGTTAAACCTTTCCCAAATAAATGCAAGACTTTTCATTCGATCCTTCAAGATCAAGGCACCCTAAATTTCAAAATTTTTGATTCCTGGAAGTCTTGCCTTGCACCTTCTGTATGTACTGAACACTTACATTTCTGCCTCCATGCCACTTGTTTTATACAGTTTTATTGACTTGTTCACATTCACAGAGGTGTTAAAATTTCCCCATTTTGTAAAGAGCTGTTATAGTGCAGCAATAGAAATGGGAAAAAAGGATCTCTCATGCCTGTGTTGTTTTTTTTTTTCCTTGATACCAATTAATTAGAACCAAAGAGTTCAGAAGAAATGTTTAGAGCTGAAGATATCAAAATTATCTCATCAGTGGAAAGCTGGATCTTTTTGGTTAGTAGTTTCTAATTTACACTGTAGCAGATGGATGGTGTTGAAGGTCACAATTACTGTGTGAGGCCAGCTTTTCTGTAAAGTTTGAACTCCATGTAGATTACACTCATTGATAGAGAATGCTTGTAGTAAAAAACCTTTTGTTCTTTTTTTAAATCTTTATTTCATGTTGGTAAATTACATCTCTGTGATGAAACAAAATCAGATTTCTGGCTTGCCTCCATTTCATTCTTCATATTGATTCTGGAGCTATCTAATTAGACTGAAGAATTTTGTAAATATCTAAGAAAAAGGGGTTTGTTACTTACTGAATTGTAAGAAAACTCTGGACTGAGAATTTTTTAGACATTCAGCCTAATAAAATTAAAAACTGAATGCAACTTCATATTTAACTAATAGATGAAAAACATTTTCTTTCAAGGCAAGCAAAAGCCAGGTCAATTAACTTTTAAAATAGAGCTAGACAAAAGTTTCAGAAATGCTCAACTCACTAAAGTGACAAGTGCAAATTTTGTTTAAAATCACTGAAATCAGTGCTTGTTGCAGAGGAGCCCTTTAGCAAAAATTGTGGGTGCATGTTTTCACAGAATCATCAACTGAAAACAATTGCTGTTTCATGATCTTTCTGAAAACTAAATTGTAAGGTAGAATACTCTACCTTCAGCAAGAGAAGAACTGCTTTTTATATTGTGGGATAAAAGCATGCAGATGTATATGCATCACACAACACTTAATGAAAAAATATACAGGCAAACTTCCTTTCTGCTATTTTTTTTGTGCAGCTGTATTCCAACATTCATGAGACAGACCCCTGAATTAAAATATTTTAAAAACCCAAAAAACAAACAAACAAACAAAAAAACCAAACCAAAAACAAACAAACACAAAATAACCTTCTCAAAACCCTTTAATTTGAAAATTCAGGACCAAATTACTTGGGTAATGTTTTGTACAATTAGTGACTTGAAAGTGACATTAAGTTGCTATTAGGACCATCAAGCAAATGAGCAATAGAATTTTCTTCTGTGGTCTTTCCAGTCTAACTTGGGCTATGAAGATGACTGAAAATATTTCTGTCTGAAGAATATTCAATAATTTTTTTTTTGTAAGGAAGTAGGTTAATTTTCTAGCCAATATCTCTGGATATAGTGGTCCATGTCCCATTACTGAGCTTGAAATTAAATTGCCCCCTGAATATTCCTGTCTTTTTATTACTACCTGTCTACATCTGGTTATCTTTTTTAAACTAACTCCTCTCTTGAAGTCTAGAAAACTCTAGAGCTGTGCTACTGATAGAGACAAAATAATTAATTCTGGGACCCTTTCAACAAGGTAGGTGCAATCAGATGAAAAGTAGACTTTGGGAACAAGTGCAAATATATCAAAAGGGCTGCAACTGAACCCTCACCAACATTTGGAAAAAAAAAAAATTGCAAAGATTGCTGCATGCTTTTTTGATCTAACATAGACACTTAAAAAGACTGAGGCTTGATTCTCTGAAAAATCCTTTTATTTCCTAGGCATTGACTTTGATCAAGGCAGTATAAAACAAGCTCATTTTTTTCAACAATCTGTTATTTTTTAGTGCATTGCTAAGTTTTTTGCAAGAGTATCATATATTTGCAGATGTCACCAAGCTGCAGTGAGGCAGAGAATGTGGCACTGTGAGGAATGATTCTCAGCCACTTTTCTCACATCTTTAAATGTATGGAAGGGGGACAGGTACACGTATGTTTTAGAAGGTGGAGCTGCCCATTGACATGTATACACATGATTAAGAGAGTCAAGGCAAAGACAGAAATACACACTCCATTCCTAGTGACAGCCAAGTATGACACATTTGATATGTCACCATTGGATTCAACGGGACCTCCATTAGTGTGTAGTACCCAATCACATGGGAGGTGTTATTATGTCTCATCTGTTCAGAACTACCTGCGAATAATGATGCTTTTCCTAGTTTGTTTTCCTCACTATCTGTACCCTTTGCAAGTCTTGTTTGAGCAGCCTTCAGCTTCCTTCTTGGCTTCCTCCCACCTGTGTGTCCCATAGCACTGCAGAAATGGCCTCCTGCTGCTTCTCTGCTGGAGCCTTGCACACCAGCTCAGGATACTTCAAGAATTAACCTTGAGCATGCCACCGTGGCTCATCCAGCTCCTGCTTAGACACAACGTGTTTGCATTAGAGATTCCTTCCTTTCACCATAGTTTCTTTGCTTTTATAACATCATTAGCAGTGTCAACCATGTTCTGATAAAAACCAATTCCATTTCTCTTCATATGATGAAATGAAGTAGTTAGTAATGGCAATGACAGTAAATAAAAAGCTATTTTTCATTTATGTGAGTAGCAGTTTAACTTTTAATTTTTGTTGTCCATATTAGTGCTTTTTTTCACTTCTTTGTGATTAGCTGATCCATGGGATATTTTAAGTAAAAATTGTGCCAAAGCTAAAATATATATGTTTTAGGGTATACGTGGTGACATTTTAAGAAAAGAAGCTTAACTCATCTGTGCAATTTGTGTAACTGCATGTGCATGCATTTTCTAAAGATTAGTGAAAATTACCAATGATGTGTAATCATTTAAGGAGCAGTATTAGGAACTAATACTGGATTAGTGTTCATAACTGTGATAGTGGCCTAGACAGCTTGCAAATTTGATCAGAAAAAAAAAAAATGTAGGCATACTTGACATCTGCTTTTCAACTATGAGAATTTTATTCAGATACATTGCTCAAAAAATACAAAAAATAATTACTGCAACAGAACCCAGACTGGAACACTGCAATTGGCAAAACTTTTATACATATCTATGCAAATGAAATATGCCACATATTTGTGGTGAATGTGAATTCACAAATAAGTTTTTAAAAACTGAACTTTCTCATTATAAATATTGGATATAAAAATTAGATTTCAGGCTGGGATCTGGGAGATATATTCCCTGATTGTGTAAGACCATAGTATGCACTGGATTTTCACCCAAAGATTTATGAGAATATGCAGGTCTGTCAGCCAGAGTGTAACTGAGGCAGGTCAGTTTATCCCAGCAATCAGGGCATGACAGGGACAACAACTCACACTGTTAAGAATTTCTGTCCCACCACAAACAGAGAACCATATGAGGCACCTTTCTGTTTGATGCTATACCACATCTATATGTTGTGGAAGTAGTAAAATCTTATATATCCTGTGCCATATACAGTTTTGCAAACAGTTTCCAAGCCTTTCTTCATGGAAAATTCTGAGGTGGTTAATATGGCCCTCGGGTAGTAAATTCCACAGTTACTTACATAATTATAGGAACTCCCTGTGTCACGTGCTTTTGATAATATGAGCTATAAAACGAGCCACATAATCAATATATGGATTTAACATATTCTATTCAGATATGGACTTTGCAAGGAAAAAAACACCACCACCAAATTTTCATATATTTACATTTGCTGCAGACAGGTTTCTGTATAATCAAAATCCTAATGTAAGAACAGAATTGTTCCAGAATGCTCCCTGAATTCTTTTAGTGCTACTGGGAGTACGAGGAATAATGTTCTCAGGAACTTTGGTTGTCTGTCATGCCTGTCATGTTCCAGAATCCTGTATCCTGGCAAAGAAAAGCAGCCAAGGCATATAAATGCCAGGTAGCTGCTTAGAACCCTGCTTCTCCAAGCATTGGCCTGGGATGAGTGAGAACACTGTGCTATCAAAGATTACTCAAACCAAGTAGAAAAGGGAGTGAGTTGGACTTCATACAACACAGGCTTTCAAAAACATTGGACTTCCCTACTCCCACCTGCACTATAATGAGCCATCCTTCAAAAAGGGAAATCCTTTTAAAATGAGTACTACTCCGGTCATGGAATTTTTCTAGTTTTTTCCTATTTACAGCTTAACCTCTATTTGTTTCCTTTTTTTCTTTCTTCCCCCACACCATCCCACCCCTCTCAGATTCAGAGTAAATATCAAGCATAAATGAGTAAACTGTTTCTTCTTTTAGCATAGTATAAGCAAGCTGGAGCCTAAGAGGGATTACGGAGTTAAAAAGCAAGAGCAGGAGAAAACACAAAAATTATGTAGTAATAGATGTGGAAGAAAGAATAGGGATTTGAACAGAGACAGAGGAGCAATGAAGCAGTGAGATATAAGAAGGCCATTCCAGATGGCAGAAGCAGCAGTTGGGAAGGCTCTGGCACCAACAGTGGCAAGATTGCGGGCAGGGACAGTGAAGAACCAGGCGCTCTGCAGAGAGAGGAGGGAGAGAGAAATACAAGGTCAGGGAAGTAGTCTGGCTCAGCTGCATGGAAAATTTTAAAACTCAGGCTGATGATACTCTGTCACTGAATCTTGTGCTGCTGATATACACCTCTGCAGAAGTGTTTTAAATGGCAACTGTGAGGTACTAATCATTCACCACTATGGTCAGCACCTGCCCTGGTCAGTAGATGATGAGCAGGGCAGCAGTCATTCAAAACTCAGAGATGCTGTTGGAGAAGGTCCTTGAGGAAGCAATCTGCTTGCTATGTTTGTGAGTGGAATGGAACAAAATATCTAGATTTAAGAGGTTTACTTAGATTTTTGAAGATAGCAATTGCCTTTTCAGCTTTGAAATTTGCTCTCATATAAACCAATTCCACAAGAATGCTATTGTGTTACACAGGTGATGGGACCATACCCTCTGGTAAGGTCTGTAAGGTCATTTCCTCTTATTTGCTGTAAAAATACCATGTCTTAACTTTAAAAGAAAGCCCTTTTTTGTTATTTTTCTATAGCTCAGGCAAGTGTAAAAGGCTTTTCAAATGTGCATGCAAGACGTTTCCTTATGTGAATTAAACAAGTGGTATATTGTTCACAAACTCTGGAAAAAATCTTTCTCAAATGTCTGTGAAGGATTTTATGACGATAGTTCATTATCTGCAGCACAGTTTTGCATATATTAATCTACAGTCTCTGACTGCTTCACTCATGGCTCTTGCCAGAATAACACCAGAGACCTTTCAATGGAATCTGGGGTCAGGCTCTGCTGGGATTTTCATTTCTCCACTGCTGACTTGGGAAGCTGTGGATCTGGATCTGGGCACCCAACACATACAAACAGCACCATTATGAGCTATCCCCTCCTAGCTGAAATAAAGGAGCTCTGAGTGTGCTGGTCAAATGCCAAAACCACAAATGTGGTGAGGTTCTGTCCTGTGCTGTAAGCCCTGTGAGGCAGATGTCAGGTAGGGATGCGTGCAAGCAGATGATCCTTCCATCTCCTGACAACACAGACCTGGGACTGAGACTTAGCCTCAAGTGCTACAGTCTCAAAGTGTTTAAAGTTAACATCAGAATGCAGTCAGTGCTATACTAGTTGGACCGCTATGTTCATAGATTGTACTGTCCTCTTTATCTGACAGTGCCTAATAGAAGGCTCAGAAAATTCACTTTGCAGTTAAACACCTGGGAAATAAGACAACAAGTTGAAAAATTCCTAAATGCCTAAATTCCTTTTAAATTTGGGCATCTTATTGGGTATCTGAAACTCCCGATTTTTTGGAGGAAGTGCCCTACAACACTCCAGATGCTGCAAGCTTTCCCCTTGATTTAAACAAGAGTTGGAGCAAGTGATTAATCTTTTTCGTCACATTTTGAGATACTCTTGTTTGCACATCTGTCTAATCACATTGCATAAAATGCTTAAGAACACAGAAAACAGAGGGAAGGAAAGGTTGGATATGTTGATTGGGTACTTAATTACATTTAACTGTTGAGAAATTATTTCTCATAAGGTAAGTTTTTGCATGCGGTATTTTTAGTGTGCTGTTAGGGAAGATCCAAGTTGACCTGGACTCTGGAAAGTGGCTATCACTTACTCAAACAGCAGTTCTGCTTTTTGTCACAACTAAGAGTCATCCAAAAGTTTCAGTCTGATTTGTGATGTCAATTCTGGTTTTTATACTAAGAAAACTCATTAAAGAGAGAGAACACTGTCCTGTGCTTATGTATCCCATAGGAATATACAAACATGTTAGAAGTGGTATACAAAGGAATAGGGAAAGCTATTATTTGGTGCCTCATAATTTTCTTTTGGTTTAAACTACAGTTTAGTATAAGTGTAACATGAATTTGCACTTCTATGTGTATGCAATAGGAAATTTTATAACATATGAGGACCAAATTTCTTCTTGAAGGTTACTGATGTAGTTCAATTGCCAGTCCTGATGATGGGTTTGGGTATTCATGTCCACAAGAACTGGATTTACTCTTTGACTTCACTAGTCCAAAATAGTCTTACCCTTCTTCATATGAAAACTATAGGATAAATAGCATCAGATTTTCCCTCATCTCCCAGAGAATCAATTATGCAGCATAGGGCACCACCCAGCACAAGACATGGCCAGTAATGACTACTGTGCACCATTCATTTCATACTTTCATTCAATTCCCTTTGCCACTGTAACTTAATTAATTTCACCCTATCTTGTTAATCTTCAGATAACATCTTGATATGGACTAGAGTACAGCTTCATCATGTTCATGTTCAGGATTTGTTCTAAGTGCCTCTTTGTGAACAGTTTTTGTCTTTTCCCTCCCTGGAAGTTTATGCAAATAGATGTTTAGTTGACTGAATTCACAATTACTAATGCCATGTCTATAATATTAGCTTGTGAAAAAATGCATTCATACTTCCTTAAAATATGATGTTAAGCCTACTCTTGTTTTTTTCTCTCATTTTGAATTTGACTTATTTCGCCAGGGTGCTGTACCACTGGCTTCAGACAGTAATTCAGTGCCTGCATGGCTTGAGAGGGTTTGGAGAAATGTTGTTGTCTAACAGTGCTCTCTACTGATGAAGAGTAGAAAAAACCTTTCATTTTTATGCTTTTCTACATGCTCTTAATTTCTCTCAGAAGCTGTGAAATTGAGGTAAAAGAAGTATTTTAAATATTGTGAAAAAGTAACAATTTCAAGCTGATTCATAAAATTTAGATTTGCCTTCATTTAATTATATGCTTTCATTTAATTAATGACTGGTTTATCCGCATCTTATGCTTGTGCAATTGCAATAGTCACAGTAATATATCAAAATATTTTGATATTTCTAAGCAGGACCTGGGTACTTGGGAAGAACAGAATCCCCACAGTCTGTTTTTCCTAAATGCTTGCAGCCTTCTAGCCAACATGTTCCCACCATTTTAAAGTTTACAGCAGAGATAAATCAAATATTAGCATGCTCACTTTGCAGAGAAATCTACCACAGCAGACACAAAAAATTACCTCTGCTGAAAGCTGTGAAAGTGACTCTGTTAATTTTCCAAATCCTTAGTGTATTTCAACTATGTGAAGTCTTCAAGATTAGGCACAGTATTTGGCTTTAAGTAATCTAATGAATTTAATATTAAGTCAAATTACAAGAACTGTTTCCATAAAATATTGTTTGGGCCTTTTATTATATAAAAGGATATTGTAAGAAGTTTGAGAAAGACTTGACCAAGGCCTGTAGTGACAGGAAAAGGGGCCATGGTCTTTAACTGAAAGATATCAGATTTAGATTGCACATAAGGTAGGTTAAAGTGGTAAGACAGTGGAACAGATTGCCCATGGAAGTTTCTGATTCCCCATCACTGGTCAGGTTGGATGGGCCTTTGAGAAACAAGGCTTAGTGAGAAATCACTAGGTCTAGAGAAAGAGGGGCTAGGTGATGTTTAGAGGTCCCTTTCAACCCAATTTTTTTGTCATTCTATGAACAGGAAGAGTGAGACAGAGGCAAAAAGTGGGACATCCAATATTAATACATGAAATCGCAGTCTTTGGGTCTATTGATAAAGGAGACACAAGAGACTCCAAGTCACACTGGCTCAGATGCCCAGCACTCAGAGGCTTACTCCATCAAGCCCAAGCTGGTCGCTATTACTGGGAGGGAGGAAGGGAGGGAGATGCACCAGCCTGTCCAATGCTCCACAGAGCCACTGGAGATCCCTCTGGCTTGGTATGCATTCTCCCTGTTGCATTAATAGCATGTGGGGCTTTCTCTTTCCTGCTACTGCTTTTTGTTGCTTTATGTCAGAAGGATAATTGTGTGTCTGCCCATTGCATACTAAACTTGCTTAGCCATTTTCTGAGAGCCTTTAAGCCATCCTCTGTAAGGTTATATGTAAATCAATTGGCAATGTGGGGCCACAGCAGTAACAATAATATTCAGTCATATTTCTCCAGTTGCTGGTCCTTTTAATGTCTGATTATGAAACAACATAATAATAACTTTACAGTCTTCAGCAAACCACACTGAAATTGAGTGTGAAGACAAAAAGCAGCACAGCACAAGCCCTGCCTTATTTGCAGTACCAATGCTGTCTGACTGTGTTTCATAAGTATTCCTTTGCATTGATTTTTGTAGTTTTAATTTATTTCTCTATTTAAGTCAATATAGTAAAAAGAACAGCTGGATCATAACCTCTTTCCTTGAGTAAACTACAATCACAACAATACTGAGACTTCTCCTCCCTCCTCTTTTCATTTCTAGCAATGAATTTAGTCTCAAACACACAAATTCCCTGGTCCATTTGGAATTCATGTGACATTTTGCATGAAAAACACTGTGAAATGCTGTTTTCTCTACTCCTGTGCTATAAATTATTCATCTTTTTTGATTTATCAGACAGCTTTTTCTTGTAGATAAGAAGTCACCTCTCATTTGCTCCACAGATCACATAGCCTAAACAATAGAAAACGGCTTGAATCCAGCAGAAAAAAAGGAGACCTGAGTATCTGTAGTTTGTGTTAGGATTATTAAAAGAAAATGCTGTGGCTCCAAACCTGCTTACCTTTGAATGAATTTGTTTATGCGTGAACTAGGTTATCCAGAGTGCAATAAAAATGCAGGTGGTACAAAAGTAGATGTCCATTTTGAAGGGTTGTAAAGGGATTTATAGAAATTACTGGGGGAATACCTGTGGTCTGAGCCTTATAAAGGGGTCTAGAAGTATGTATATTAAGATAAATAATGAGAGGAGAGCATTATTAATTCTTGGCAGTTTTTCTTGGAAGAAGTTTCAGATTTTTTTGTTGTTTTATTTTTGTAGGACATTCTATATAACACGAAGTGGTGACCTTGCTAAAAGAATCACACAAGTGACTGGGGATCTGTTGTGGAAGGATTGTCATGGTTGAACACTCAGTTCTGCCTCAGACAGTCCCTCGGTCACGCATTGCTTTCCCTGTTCCTCCACTCTTTCCCACATTTCTACTGTCAGTTTCTGTCTGAGACATGGCACAGGGCCAGCTGCACTGTTAGCCTAAAGCAATACCATCATGTTTCAGGTTTTGCATTTCTTGAGATTTGAAACAAATACTAAATTTTTACATGCGTGGAGAATTCTGACAGCTTCTGACAGATGTTTTGGTGTTTCTCTTCATAATCCCGTTAACGCAAAATTTCCTGCTGGCCTTCAATTTCTCACCCAGCAGTGTCTATGACAGCAAGTCAAAGTGGCCCCTGATCCCTGGCCTTGGAGGCAAACAGGAGTTCAGGAAAATAAATTCTCTTGCCCCAATCAGAATAGTTTGGCCTTGTTAATACAAATAATTCCCTGCATTGCCAGGGAAGGCATTAATGGATTTAAGTCAAACCTGGATTGTTGTTGACCCATATTAAAGCTGTGCTTTGATGATATTTAGCTTACTGACATAGATGTACACCAGTGGCTCCAGCAAACAGAAGCCCAAAGGTTTCATCATCTGGAGAAATATATTTTGTATGCTGAACTGAGAAAGAAATTGAGGCTGGTTTGCTAAGGAAATAATACATGGAAATAACATCACATGTAAAAAACCATAGAGGCTGTGTACTTTCTCCACACCTTTCACTGAATATTTATGATATGTTGATAAAATGAAGAGAGTAATATGCCCTTGAAGTGCTCCATTTTTTTGTCTCAACTCAAAAGCTGTTGCTGCAGCTGTTGCATTTTACAATAGTATCATAGAATCACAGAATCATAGAATGGTTTGCTTACAAGCAGCCTTAAAGGACATCACATTCCAAACCCCATCCACTGGGCAGAGACATCTTTCACTAGACCGGGTTACTCAAAGCTCCAACCTGGATTTGAACACTTCCAGTGATGGGGCCTCTGCAACTTCTCTGGGCAGCCTGTTCCAGAATCTCACCACCCTCACAGTTCCAGTGTCACACCACCTTCACCCTCACATTTTTACTTCTATCTAACATAGATTTACTGTCTTTCAATTTAAAGCCATTTTGCTTTGTTTTATCAATACAGCCCCTTGTTAAAAGTCCTTCTGCAGCTCTCTTGTAGGTACTGAAAGACTGCAAAAGTTCACCCCAGATCTTTCTCTTTTCCAGGTTGAACAATTTCAATTCTCTCAGCCTTTCCTCATAGAAGAGGTGCTCCAGTCTTCTGATCATCTTCATGGCCTTCCTTCATACTTGCTCCTACAAGTCCTAATAGATTTTACTGTCTATGGCTTGATGAGAGGCTGTGGTTTCTGTCACTCGAAACAGCAAAGGACCCTCAAGCTTCTGTCAATTTCCATAACAATTTCCTTTTGAGTACAGAAAAGATTAAACCTCATGGAACGTGTTTTAGGAGACCACTCGAAAGTGAAAAACTACATAGTTCAAGGTGCTGGTGACAGCAGCTAAGCAAAATATTTTTAATCTGAAAAGGAATATATATTTCTATTCCTTTCCCCAACAGTTGCTTTATTCACATTGGTGAATTACTGAGGCAAATAAATCTTTCTTCCATTTTTAAAAAACACCAAATCTGTTTGTTGTGTGATTCAGTGGAGGAGGGATATGTCATCATGTACGCATCACATGGACAGGCTAATGACTTCCAAGACAAGACACAGGCAAGAACTCAGATACAGCATACTTTGATCAGTGGCAATGACTGGTTATCCAAAATTAGCATGTGAAGAAGTGATTTTTAGCCAAGAATTTTACGTATTTTTCTCAATTTTTACACACAAACAGTGAAATCAAGAACCTGCAAGACAAAAGCTTGACATTTAAAGTTCTTATTGCACTTTCTTTTTTTCCCATGGGCATTACATGGGGCTTACACAGGCAAACTTCGCAGTGGGCAGTGGGTTTAGTATGAGCTCCCAGTTTAACTGAACTTGCAAATGCATACACAGGAGAGAGATATTAATTCAGCACAGACAACAGTGCAATCAGGTCTTTTGTATCAATACTAACTTTTTCTCACTAAAAGAGTTATGTAACATCATAGGTAGAAGTATTTGCACAGCTGCCTTCAGATATACCATTTTTAATCCTCTTTCTCATTACTTATAATTGCTAAATTTTAATTCCTCAATGCAGATATTTTCCATGCCATGTGTTTGCCTAAGGATATATTTTTAATTGATCTTAAAAGTAGATTAAAGCAGAGTTTTGGTTTTAAAAACTTGGCTGTTTTTGAGAATGAATCACAAGCAAAATATGTTTTGCTCACATTAAGATGCCTGAAGTTCCAGCACCTCTGCATTTGAGCTGCTGACTCAGAAAACGTTGCAATGGAATCTACTCAGAGATGCATTATTTTCTGCAAAATATTATCTGCAAGCTTTCCACAAAATCAGCAGCCCAGGAGTTATATTTTTATATAATTTTATCTACTAAATAAGTTACATGTTATGTCTTTGGGAGGTTAACATGGCTAAGCTTTTTCTTTAGCGTTTCCTGTCTGGAGACAAGGAGAGCTGATGAGAGATATTCTGATCTGTGGATCTCTACAGCTCCCAGGAGTAACAAGAATTCACAAAGATGGCTGACTCTTGTTCTCTAAGTAACAGCCTTAGTGAAAGGCACCAGAATAAGATCATGAGGCTGTTATAAGGATAATGGAAACATCAGAAAGGCAGAAGCAAGGAAAAACATAGACATATAAAATTGGACAGTGGCAGAATGATAAAAAGTAGTGATAAGAGTAAAGATATCAAGCCTTTGGGATGTGCTGAAGAAAGTAGCCCACGCATTGAATGCAATTAGGTAACCAACTTGCAATTTTACCAGTTTATTGCCTCACCCATTTATTCCCTGATGAAATGAAGTCTTACACAACAAGCAGCATACAAAGCTGTGAAAATATTTCATATGTCTATGTTAACAGGCTAAAATAAACTCATCTGTGTAAGCTTAATTCTACACTTGCCAAATCCACAGTTTATCCCTTAATGTGGTTTTAAACACAGAGATATTGTTTTGGGAGTTAAAGACTCCCAAAGTTCAGACAGAATGGTGAGGGTGCTAATGGTTTGTAGGCAGTTAGTTAAACCTAGTATACAATAAATATTTGCAGAGCATGCTGTGCTAGTTAGTCAGTAGCAGTTGGGCACTATGGCAGTTTTCACAGAGTTCCTAGATCCTAAGAAGTATTTTAAACAGATGAGTCCATCCCAGCTCTTAACCTTTTGAATGACCATGGAAATAGACTGCCAGAGACTGATGAGGGGCAGCAAAGTTTAAATGTCATAATCAGTGACTGTATCAATATGGCTGGGGTTTCACATTCAGTGTTATATAGACCAGAACATTTAGATTGTCGCTTTGTTTATTTTCTTAGTGCACCATGTATTCAAAAGCAGAGCTGCATGTGGCAGCTGGCTGTGCTAGTTCCAGCTGGTGATACTGTGGGCAGGCAAAGGAGAATCAGAATTGCAGCACCAAGTCTGAACAACACTGCATGCCAGGTTGCTGAGGCAGGAACATAAAACTGATTGCCACTGTATTTCAGTATCTCGGCTTTTCCTCTCCACATGTTCCTCCTCTGAGTGACAGGGGAAAATGTTTAGTGCAGTGTTTGGTTTCTCTTCTGAGACTGGAAAAGAGGGACAATCTCAGAAAAGAAACAGCCATTGGACTGATTTTTGAAAGTTATGGGTAATTGAATTTGAGTCTGTTCAATTAGAACTAAAAGTTAGAAATAAACGTTTTAAAATTGAGTCAAAATTCACCTACACAAAATACTTTAGGGCAATTTATAAAAGAAGAATATTTGTTGATTTTACATATCCAGCTGTTAGCATCTTGACATTGTTACTTTAGCAGAACAAAGAAATTATTTCCTTGGATTTCTGAGGCATTGGTATTTCTCTTATTAGTAAAAGGCATGTGGAATTAGTAAGAATCATCAAAGTTTTTGGAAGAGAAAAAGATTGGCATCAGCATAATTTCTTCACTTACTCAGAAAAAAACACATTTAAAATTAAACTATATTGTTTCATTTAAAATGCACAGATATTTCATTTTTGTATCATAAGAAATATATTGAGAAATCTTAAAAAGTACTTATATGTATTACAAAGATTTCAGCAGGAATCATTATTGTGCATAAGATAAAAACACAAAAATAAATCTTCTGCATACCTCACAGCTAAGGCATTTCAATTACAACCAAATCTATTAAGTCAAACAATCTCTCTGATCTTTTTTCCACATGACCTATTATTTGTATCACCTAATCCCACATTAATATTTTAATACACTTTGTATGTTAATGTAAAGTCAGCATGTTAGTGTAAAGTCAGCAGCAGGGTCCAATCCAGGGGTTTATGGGATTTTTCCTCTTTATTGCTGTACTTTTATTTCCTATGTGAAAAATAATCACTATTTTAAAAATGCTATACACATTTTTCCATAGTACCTTAGTCCAGAATTACCTAATGCTACTGACATTATTGACCCAGGACCCCAGCCTGCCAGTCTGAGGTGACTGCTGGTGAAGATTTCCCCATGTCTGAGGTCTTCAGAGGTGCATAGAACAGATGTTGCAAGGTGCAGAATGTATTAAACAGGTGATTCTCTGCTTCCCAAGCCCATCAGGGACACCCTTAGACCAAAACATAAAGCAGGATGGCTCCAGAGTTCCATAATATACACCAGGAGTCAACACAGGTCAGTGGACAGCACACAGTGCAAAGAGCACAACTGTGCTTTTAAGGGCCTTTGTTCCCCTGCTTTATGTCCACTCCAACTATAAAAGCAGCAGTTGAGCAAAGGCTCGATTTTATGCAGCCATATAACATCCAGAAGAATAAATGCCCTTGTTCTGCCCTTTTAACACCCATGAAGAATTCATTTCATTAAGTCTACCAGACATTATTTGGTGTAAAATGAAAGATCTTTTTAGGTCTGATCAGAAAAATGTTAGTAACCTATTCTTGGCAGAAAAACACTGTTATAGTTGTACCATGACTACATATAATTTTTAAGCAAAATTTCTGTCTTACAAAATTAAATTCATACAAAATAGAGTACCTATTATTTAAGAAAACCATAAAAGAAATAATATTTCATTATATACTTGTTTCTTTCCTTTTTTTTTTTGTTCTCAAATAGTCATGCTTTCCAGTGCAACAGAAAAAGGTTGTTCTTTGACATTAAAAAGAAGAATAAATATTTTGCCTACCCAGCATGACAGCCTTCCTAAGATAAGGTAGATATTCTAAGAGCAGATATTCAATATTTCAGAAAATCAATCCTTTAAAGACATTAAGCAGCATCTCACAACTCTGAGGTCTCTGCAAAACATCCAAAGACAAATGAGTGTCTGCAGAAAGATAAATGAGGCTGCAAATTATTTGAGATTTTTGCAAATCGAAATTATATTTATTACTGTTTGAAGAAAGAAGATCCATATGCAGTGAATTCTTGATTTCCTGGTAAATTAGAATCATATAGCCATGGGATATTCTGAGCTATAAAGTACCCACAAGGATCACCAAGTTCAACTCCTGACTCCACAAAGGGCAACCTAGAGATTAAATAATATGCTTAAGAGCATTTTCCAAACACTTTCTGAACAGCAGCAAGTTTAAGGCTTAGGACCACTTGTTCCAGTGCTTAAACACCCTCTCAGTGAAGAACCTTTTCCTAATATCCAATCTGAACCCCTGACATAACTCTATTCCATTCTCTGATATCAGCAGACATCATAAAGAAGAGATCATAAAATCATAGGATCGTCAAAAGCTTTGAGTTGGAAGGGGCCATTAAAGGTCATCTGATCCAATCCCCCTGCAATGAGCAGGGACATCTTCAGTGAGATCAGGTTGTTCAGAGTCTCACCCTAGCTGACCTTGAATGTTTCCAGGGACAGGGCATCTTCCACCTCTCTGGGCAACATGTTCCAGTGTTTCAACACTCTCATCATAAAAAAAAATTTCCTTCCTTACATCTAGTCTAAATCTACCGTGTTTTAGTTTAAAACTATTGCCCTTTGCACTAGTGTCACAGGCCCTATTAAAATGTCTGACCCAATATTTCTCCTAAGTGCCCTTTAAGTATTGAAAGGCGACAATCAGGTCACACTGATTTTCTTCTCCAGGCTGAACAACCTCAACTCTCATAGTCACAAGAGGGGTGCTCCAGCCCTCCAATCTTCTTTGAGGCCCACCTCCGGACTCACCACTGATTCCAGGTCCTTCTTATGTTGGGGGCCCAGAGCAGCACTCCAGGTGGGGTGTCATGAGAGAGGAGTAGAGGTGGAGAATAACCTCCCCAACTTGCTGGCCATACTTTTTTCTGTACAGCTCAGGATGCTGTTGGCTTTCTGGTCTGCACATTGCCAACTCATGGTCAATCTTGCATCCACCAGTATCTCCAGCATTTCCCTCTGCTATCCCCCTCATGCAGAAGCTGTAGACAGCCATGAGATCCCCTCTCAGCCTCCTCTTTCCTAAGCTGAACAAACCAAGTATCCTCAGCCGCTCCTATTAAGTCCTGTCATCTAGTTCTTTAAATATTTTTCAAGCTTTCTTTTGGACATATTCTAATTTTTCTGCATCTTTCTTTTATTGTGGAAGGCTAAACAGCGCACAGGTGAGGCTGCACCAACAATGAGCACAGTAAGCCAATGACTGCTTTTGATCTGTGATCAAAATGTTTACAGCACCCCACACAAGGGTTGGCTCTTTTAGCTGCCAGGTCAAATTGCTGAAACATATTAAACTTACCTTCAACCAAAACCCCCAGATCCCTGTTAGCAGGGCTGCAGTGCACCCTCATGTCCCCCAGTCTACATGTACACCCACCAGATTGCACTGCTCCAGACACGAAATCAAGAATTTGTCCTAGTTAAATTCACACAGTTGGTGATTGCCCAGTGCTCTAATCTATCAAGATCTAACTGTAAAGCATCTCTAATCTGTCAAGATCTATCTTAAAGCCTCTATAGCCTCTAGGGAATAAATATGTCCTCCTAATTTAGTATCACCAGAAAATGTGCTGAGTGTACGCTCAACACCTCTCTCTGGGTCACTGATAAAAACATTGAAGAGAATGAGATCTCAGACTGAGCCCTGGTGAACGAGCACCACAAGTGACTGGACACCAGTCAGGTGTTAACTCAGAGACTACAACTCCTTGGGAACTGAGCCACCACCACATTGTGTACATGTGCAGTTTCACGCTGGACATTTTGTTCAGGTGGATGCTGCGAGCAAAAGCTTTGCTAAAATGTGCTGCTCTTTATATGAGAGTGTCTGTAGTGTTTTGAGTGAAAAAATACTATATATAATATGATTTTCATAAGAAACTCCAATGGATAAATAAAGTTTTAAATATAAAACAGTACATCTTTTTCAGTGGGGTAGAAAAATAGGGAATCTTTTCTTTACAGTATTATGAGGTATTGTCCTGTTTATGCCCTTTTCACTGGAATACTACAGAGACCACAGTTTATCCAAGTAATTGTTCTTTCAGATGAATTTCTAGAGTTTCAAACATTGTCTAGGGGCTTGTGGGAGAGCTCTTTTAAGGAGTGCAGTAATCCAGACTATTTTTTTCTAAGGCAAATATATGCCATTCAGTCAGTGGATAAGAGAGACTTTAAATGGATTCAGTCTTCCTATTACTGCAGCAGTGAAATGTAAATATCAGGAGAAATTGATTTGGAAACATGATTTAATTCATCCTGTATTTAAGACATCCAGGTGTGAAATGTGTAAGAGTGCTTTATGGTTAATGATGTCACTGCAGTATAGGAATCTCCTCAGCAGGAAAAAGGTTATTCTGTTTTATTTCTTCAGATAAAACCTGTCCAAAGACTCCAGACAGGGAAGAGTTTAAATGGAGCCAGGGAGAAATATAAGTAGAGTATTTTACAGCAAATAAAAAGAATCTGTAGTCATTCTATGAGGAAATAAAATCCCTCTTCACTGCAGCTCTACTCTTTACAGAAGGGGGGTTGGTTTTAATTTTAAGTGCTTCTAAGAATTATTACCATTATCAACATCATTATAATTATTATCAATAATATCATTATTTTCTTTTCTACCATATTTTTTTATCTCAGTATCTGCCATTAAAATGAAAAACTCTTCTGGCTCAAAGCCATTTTTCCCACTCATCACTGGCTGTGTTGCACAATGTTTCCCTTGCTTAATTTTTCTCCCGGTCCCCAGCAACTGGACTTCATGTTTCCTGTAGGCAAAATATGCCTAATGCACCTGTGAAGTTTCAGTTTGTTTTTTTAATTCTATGCTGTGAAGCTCCTTACAGACAAATTGCTCCTCTGGGGAATATTTTAACAATTAGTAATAAAGCTTTTTTACATCTGTGGGCCCTTATTTTACTTTAATAAAAATTAGCAAGCACCAGTCTTGTTCTATAAGCTTCTACTGCAGTGTCTGTACACACAGTCACAGTCACATGAAAGTTTCACATGGAGGGGGAGTAAAAATGTACAACTTGTACAGCTGACCCACTACCAAGATATTATGACACAACAAGAAACCCTCTTCTTCTTGTGTCATATGATATGGTTAGTAATATGGAAGGTGATATGGTTAGTCCTGGACCACAGAACAGAAAGACCTTCCTCTTTATAGCCTTGCATAACTGGTAGAAGGGAAATTTGCCTTCATGGATGCTCTATTGATAACTGTACTTTGAATCACACAATGCAATTGTCTTCATGACTCAGCACAGGATTTGAGATGATGAACTCTGATTCATTAAGTGTATTTTCCAGAATGAGCTGTGGGGGAAAAAAAAAGTTCCCTGATTTGGCTGAGCATATTTGTATGTCCTGGTTTAAAAATACTACATCCCACTAAGATGCCCAGCTATTTAGATCTGGGCTTTTTTCCTTCTAGGAGACTGCACACCTAATTAAAAACTGTCAAAGTATTTTGTGTTTTAAAACAGATGTAGGTTTGAATGAACTTGATATATTGAGTAGTTCCTATTCTTACACTTGTTCGGAAACCATGTCAACTTGCTGAAGGACTTTCATAAAATAACTTGGAAGATACATCAAGTTGGTTGTTAAATTGTATTTTCTATTTCCAAGCCATTCTTTAATGTTATATATTCTTCAGATCCTACCAAACTATAACTTTCCAAAAAGGCATGAACTTTCTAAGTAAACAACATACAAATAGGGTTTCAAAACAAAATTAATTTGATTACAGCTTGCTTTATCTGAACTTATTCTGGAAGCCTCTGCTCCCAGTAATGTTAGAGGACATGCTTTACAGTTGCTAATAGGTTTGCATCAGAAAAATAGACACAATAAGAGGCAGGGCAAATTTCTTAATAAAATAGCAAGGTTGTGATCTAAGGGTATTCTCAGTCACAGTTGAATTATACTTGAAAGTGGTTACCTGCAACATTATCATAAAAGAAGTCAGAGATTCAGTGAATCCAATGGTGTAGGAAATTTTCATTCTAGGTTAATCAGCAAGGTGGCCTGACTATTACCTTAAGAAAGATTTGGGAATCTAGCAAAAGTAACATCTATAGTGATATTTTCTATGGGGAAAATATCTTGATTGTATTTCTGTACTTTAGTCCTTTGATTCCAGGTCAGCTGACCAGTCTGTACAGCACTGTGGTGTCATTATCATCTGGGAAAAATTCCATGTTCTTGTGAAAGCTTCAAATTTCATAAACAAATGCCTTGGTATTAAGCTAAAATGCCTGTTGTTTAACTATGAGTTTTTAGATTACAAGAGATTAGATATAAACAATATATTAATAAATACATTTTATCAATACATAGTCAGGAGGGGACTGGAGCATAGATTTGTGCAGGTCAAGGCTGACAGCAGTCCAGCTGCTATGAAACTTGCAATGGGAATGGTGAATGCCTTACCACTGGGATGGCCCCTGCATAGATGATGGCACAGCAAGCAGCAGCTCCAGTGACAGGCAGAAACTGAGCTTGAAATTGCACCCTTCAGCACTCCTCTTTCCAGGCACTGCATTTGCTCTGCCAATAACAAGGTTCATATTGAGTCAATTTAGTCAATTCAGTTTTTCTTCATGGATCCTATGTATTCAATACATGAGTAATGTCTTCTGACATCACCTACCTGTGCAGTTCTTTCCTCTCACAAGTTATATATTGCACTTCCAAATATTTGTACCAAGCCAGGGTCCTGGGAATTAAGATGAGCAACTATTGACTCATTCTTTTGAGAGGACTGCAAAACCCCTCTTTCCTACAGAGTGAGTTCCTGACCCTTGACATCAGAGCAACGTATAAAAGTGCTGATAAACTGCATTGACTTGTGAAGCAATCAGGTCCATCCTCTTGCTGCTGCAGATTTGAACAGAAGAACTATTACCTTTCAGATTGGCAATCTTAACTCTTCTACCACAGCTTGATATCTTGTTTTTCTACATCTACCAAGAGAGATGAAAAGAGATATTTAAAATCTAAATGTTTACAGTGGTATTGCAGTATTACTAAACAGTGAGAGAGAAAGCATTTGAAAATAAAACACATTTGAAAAACTGAGAGGTAGGTTGCCCCATTTTCAAGATGCATAAGACTGGGTTTACAACAGAAATATGTGAATGACAATTTGCTATGATACTAGACAAACCTATGGTGCCAAAGCTTTCTGAGTGCAATGTGCAGTTTTTGTCCTGGCATCACTAAAGTGATCTAGCAGAATGAACAAAAAACAGGGCAACAAATAAAACCAGAGCTAGGAAAAAAACTTTCATACAAGGAGGAGCCTAATAAAATAGGTTTCTTATCAGAAAAAGGACAGCTGAAGCCATATGTGGCAGGAATCTGCAAAACTGTGAGTTGTAAGGGAAAAAAAGATAACTCATTATACTTTCCAGATCAGGATATAACTAGGGACAGGGTGCCCCTGCCCACTTCCGGCAGAAGGATTGAAATAGATGATCTTTAAGGTTCCTTCCAACACAAACCTTTATATGATTCTATGATTCAAGGAAAAAGTAAAAGCAACAAGAAACAAGCTGCACATTCAAGTCAACATCCAAAAAGAAGAAACTTCTTTGTGTGTGGGGGGTATCAGCTGCAGAGCTCCTTGCCATGGGTGCTGTGACTGCATTATTTGCAGCAGAAGGTGTAGAGTTACAAGGAAACTACACCAAAAAGCCATTAATAAAGAAAAAAAAAAAAACAAAAAAGAAAAAGAAAAAGAAAAAGAAAAAGAAAAAGAAAAAGAAAAAGAAAAAGAAAAAGAAAAAGAAAAAGAAAAAGAAAAAGAAAAAGAAAAAGAAAAAGAAAAAGAAAAAGAAAAAGAAAAAGAAAAAGAAAAAGAAAAAGAAAAAGAAAAAGAAAAAGAAAAAGAAAAAGAAAAAGAAAGAAAAAGAAAAAGAAAAAGAAAAAGAAAAAGAAAAAGAAAAAGAAAAAGAAAAAGAAAAAGAAAAAGAAAAAGAAAAAGAAAAAGAAAAAGAAAAAGAAAAAGAAAAAGAAAAAGAAAAAGAAAAAGAAAAAGAAAAAGAAAAAGAAAAATAAATTTTTTTCTTTTTTTTTTTTAAAGCATGGTCATCCTCTCAGGACATGTGTAGGAAATCTGTTATGTGTGGTTTATTGGAGCTTCTCCTGGCAATGTCCAGGCATTTTTCAACTTTGCGACTGTAGGACATGGGACTAAAGCAAGGTAGACTAGTTCTTCAGTCCAATATGATCATTCCTACTTTCTTATGTTTAATTACAGAAGTAAATTTAAGTAGTTGAAATTTTATCCATACTACTTACACTTCAAGCGTACTTAAACACATTTTGCATGGGAATTCTATGTCAGCATAGGGAGAGGATAATGCTCCAAAGTGGGACAGCAATGAACTCTATGTAACAAGGATTGTCAATTGTATTCATGCATGTTTCTCTAAGTCAGTGGCACCACTTCTGTATAAAAGTAAAAAGTAAAGTTATTTTAAAATATTGAAAAATAAAAATTTTCTCATTAAAAAAAATGTCATAGCAACCAAATATATTGTCCCTAATTAGCTGACTGGCAATAAGAGAGCTTAATGATATTTATAAAAGTCTTTCTCATTAAATGCCTGGCATTGCTGAAAAGGCAAAAAGAATCTATTGTCAATAAAGCAGGAAAATGTCAAACATGATTTAAAGCAAACTGGTCAAAAACTGGTCACAGGAAAACAAATTATTACTTAACAGGTTATAAAAATCTTACAGCT
Source organism: Lonchura striata (assembly GCF_050655825.1). Classification (NCBI taxonomy): domain Eukaryota; kingdom Metazoa; phylum Chordata; class Aves; order Passeriformes; family Estrildidae; genus Lonchura; species Lonchura striata. The sequence goes on from NC_140704.1 coordinate 103,828,335, forward strand.
CATACCCACACCTGATTAAAAAACTATTTATCAGAATTAAGAGTGTCAGGCTTTTTCTGTATCAATATTTATGCCTGTGCTGAGCAGCAGATGCAAATGGGATGGAAATATAAAAATTTAATTTATTGAGCATGTCTATATCTTTAGATGTGACAAAATAGAGTTTGTTTACAATTGCCTTTACAATTACTTATATGTCTTTCTCCACTCACTGTTTAAAAAACCCTAAGGCTGTCCAAAACCAGTGTAGAATGTTCTTCACTTCAGTCAATGAGCTTTAACAGAAACCAATGCATTTTAACTGAATTTTTGTTTATCTCAAGCTGCACATTTTAATGAAATCAATACATTCTTGCTGAAAGCCTCATGAATCCATTGGAAAGAATACATTTTTTACTGAAACCAATATACAGTTTTATAATGTCTGTATGTTTTAGCGAAAGCATTGCAATACATTTTAGCTGAAACCAATACATTTCTCCAGGGCTGATACCAAAGAAACCTTATTTTACAGTGAAACCAATGCATTCTTTCTGAAACTAATATTCCATATTCCTGAGCCAACATTGTCAGGCTAAATGAAAGCTATGTTTTATTTTACTAAAGAAATTACACTTTCAATGGAATCTTAACACAAGAAGTTTTGCAAAGCTTATATTTTAGTATGTGCATAAAATAAGAAGCAGATCATAAGAAGTCATTCTGAGATAGATCTATCTTCTTAGGGATTTTTTTTATTCATTCTATCAAATGAGTTACGATATAGATAGTTGCATTCTCATTAGACTTTCACTAAATCTTTTTTTCACTTTATATGCAAACTGACTTAAAATAAGTCAATATTACGGGTGATTTACACTTCAGAGCAGAGGAATAGAACAGTGGTTAATGATTTTATTGTAGACTAGATGTGATTTATTATGCAAGAATTTTTGGTAAGAATTGCTTTCAGTACATCAGCTTTGGTATTTTTCTCAACATTATGACTAAAGACGTGCTGATCTACATTACTTAGAAATGTTTTGAGTAGTCTGGTACATGAAGCTAATGATTTGTTATCCTTCTAAGTGTTTTAGTCAACGCAATTAATGTGAATTAGAAGGCTCCATCTGAATTTCAAAGATCTGAAGAAATGTATAATCTGATTAAAATTTAGATACCATTTTTCTTTCTTTATCTTTACAGTATAAATATATAAAGTAGACTGAGCAAGAAAACAATCAATACTGTGAATTCCAATAAAAGTATTTTGACTTTACCTGATACAGAAGAGAACCACAAACACAAAGCCATTAAACAAAAAGGACCAATTTTTTGCCATTACTGTTCTCACCACAGGCACATCATAATATTATCTTCAGTTAAACCAAATATACCATCATTTCCTAGTGAAAATCCAAATGCAATGAAACTATAAAGGAATTTGCCATATTTAATTAAACTGAAAGATTAGTTGCGAAACTGCAACACATTACAAGCTAGAAGCCCAGATGCTAGACCTGATAATTTGCAAACTGAAGAGTGCCAAGAGTTTCCCCAACTCCCACAGAAAATGTGTTGAAATTATTCAGTCTTTATTAGCTAAAAGATGTAATTGATTGCCTTAAGGTGACCTTGATGAAGTAATTATTAGGGCTTTGTGTATTACAGCATCCACTTCTTACCCCACAGTTCATGGGCTCCTTGATGAAAGACCAAAGATACTAGCAAGCAACATGGAGCACTCCAAATTCATCAGCTCCAGTTCTGCATTCCTCTCTGTGTAGATGGGATCCTGATATTCCAGGCACTAATGAAGCCATAGCCTTGCCATTGCAAAGTTTGCTTTGCCAAGCTTGCTGGTTTGCAGAGCTGACCTACTTACAAACCATATGAAAACAAAATGGTCATTTTATCTCTGAAGTTATGCCTAATGACATCTTTCAAAAATTCTTTCTCTACTAATGATGCTTGAGAAATAATGAATTAAATGCAAATGCAATGGAAAGTCAAAGGAAAAATGCAATTTTGAGGAAAATATATAGTCCAATTAAAATTATTAGCATAGAAAAGGGTAGTCTATATTGCTAGTGCAGCTGCTTGCTCACTGAATGGTTTTCTTCATGTACAATAGGTTGCCTTGGGGGTGATTGATCCATTTCCAGAAAGATAATCTTTGCATTCCAAAGAATCTAAAAGACAAAGTGTAACAAGACCATGCACTCTACTAGTATTGGATTTTACTTCTCATTATTTAGGCCCCTCTAGCAATTCTCCCTTAATAAGTTCCTATAGTGCTTTGCCAGACTCCTTTTTACTATAACATATTTTATTCTTTCAAATTTGTATGGTCCATTCATCTTGACATGATTTCTACCCCACATCTTTCTAATTACTGCTCTTGCTGGCATACCTTTTTTTGCAAGCATTTTAAAATACATGCCATTATGATATTTATTTCAGAATCCCACACAATAAGGAAGGATGTTAGTTGCTCAATTTTCTCCTTTTCAATGTCATTATTAAAACATACTTGAATTTAAAAAGGATTTAAAATTTTGGACCTTTCAACAGGAATAACCATACACCAGACACTTAAATGTAGCTGAACTAAAACCAAAGCAGAAAAGTACTCCATTGGAAACTCAGGTACCAATTGTGAATTTTCATGATAACAGACACAAACAAGTTTTAAATTCATGCTTCATTTTAAAGGCATGTAGTAGAAATCACTGGAAATTTGGAGTCTGGTTTTCATAATCACATTATGTGCATGTTACCATGAATGTTTTGTAGTGCTAACATTCAAACAAGACTCAAAGTCTTGTCCACACAGGATGTACAGACACTTCATGTCACAGTTTTCTATTCTCATTTTAATAATCTTAACAAAATCATGAAGGTATAGAAAAAAGTTGAAAGATTCATTTTGATCTTTGGGGACTTGCCTTTGGATAATTATATGCCAAGCATATTGTGCATAACAGCAGGAGCATTAGAAGTGACTTGATCAGAGTCCTTAAAAGTCAAGTAAGGGAATGGGTTTATGGGGGAGGAATCTTGCAAACCAAGAACAAAGGAGAGTCAAATGTGTGAAAATGACATTAAGCATGAAATTAGGGCCAGAAGGAATATTCCTGTGAAATGTAATTAATGACTGAAACAGGAATTAATTAATTAATTCAAGAATCCAAATCTGTGTGTTTTGAAATCTTTCATCCTGCAACAAAGTTAGTATTCTAGCTTGACAGTGAGAATGGAAGTGATGAAAATATTTATGTTTTCAGATCTCAGACTATTTTATATAGAAGTTCAGTTTAACAGACACACTAGTTTCTCCCATTGGTCATAAAAACAACATAATCCACATTATTCCATAAAATGCACTCACTGAGATTTATAATCAAACACTATTAATATTTGGACAAGAAAACACCATAGAACAATCTTTAAGATGTGGCTGGATATAATAAAGCAAGAGGGAAATCCAGTATCCACATTGTCTGCTTCATGTTGCGTTCAAATTAACATTTCAGTTCGAAAAAGTTTTTCTGAATTTACTTTTAAGACTAAATTAAATTTTATTTTAAAGTATGGTTGTCATTTGGTATTGTGCTTCTGAAGTTAATAAGAGGAAAAACAGAAGTAAAATATGCAGGAAACCATCCCTACCTTATTCCACATAGGATTCAACTGACCTTGTCCATCAGCATCTTATTACAGTTACAACCTTAGCTCCTTAAGCATGTTTTTTCAGACTCTGCTTCTCTACACATCACTACTGACTTCCCTGTTATTACTTACAATATCTTCACCATTTGTTGCCCACAAAGATTCTTCTTCTGAAAGCAAATTATTTTTTGAGATGGAAATTTAACTACTCTCTCCTTTGCATTTGTTTTTCACAAACTGTCATGGCATTCTGATCCAAAGGAAAATATACTTTATTCCTACATATTTCATGACTAGTTCATGACTAGCTCAAAGCTAAAAGAAAGACTTCCTGGGAAAAACTAGCAACCAATAAGTGTAAAAATAGCATCAGCAACTGTCATCATCTTGTCCTCTTCTATATCAGCCAATATCACACCCCTTTCCTTCATCAGTTGCCATATTTTTGCCATAGGTAGCCTCTAAAAAACTATCCCCTTTTTTTTTTTGCCTTCAAAAACTCCTTCCTAGCTCACAAAATATTTGTTAAGTAATAACTCCATCACTAAGTATTATCTCTACTGCTAGGTTGCTTTGCAGAGATTGGATTCAAGGCAGATCATGTGGTGCAAAATGCATGGATAACAAAAGTGAAGGAAATAGTGATAACTCTAGGTGCACTTGTGAAAGGTTTCTGCAAGGATAAATACATCATATGGTTATGACCAACCAAAGTCATATAAATAAATCCAATGCGACATGCTAGAAAATCTGTTTTAGAATTGCTGCTCATAGATTACTCCTTTATGAAGCATTAAGATTTGACAGTTGTCTGGCAGAGAAAAAACCAAAACAGCATGGGTAAATGTAAAACTACCTAAAGCACTGCTAACACAGATTTTGAGATTTAAATGAACTACTTCCTCTAATAATGATGCACTGAGCTTTATTAAAAATGCTGAGTATTTCATATCCCACAGAGTCCTTTCTATTGAAGCACTAGCACTGTAAGAACTCTCTCCTGCTGTCAAAGAAATTGCTTCAAATACTCAGCATGTTCACTTGGGGATGCTCATGCAAAGGTATGTCTTTAGTTGCTCTGGTAAGTCAGAACAGCCTTTGTCAGTAATTAAAATTCTATTAAAGGTGAACGCAACTCTTCTTAAAATCAGTGAAAATATTTACCTCACTTCAGAAAGTCCCATATCTCACTGTAAGTGATTTACAGTATCTTCTTTCTCTTAATTTCTGTAGGATGGTCCATAGAGGAAAACAAAGTCACATAGTATCATATTCCATGTGGTACATGGAGAATGCTCTGACATTTCCTGTTCACAGAAGTTGTCTCTGGTTGAAATTCACTTTTCAGTTATTTGGTCCCTGTATAATGTCATCTGTGCACATCTAAGACTCAGAAAAATTTGCTACCTAGGGAAGCTTGGTGACAAACAAATCAATGGTTTCCATTTTGCTCTTGGCATACCTGACAGAGTACGTGACTGCTGGATGTCAGATTCTTTTTAGACTGGATTTATTGATCAAGTCTGTCCAAAAACATTTAAAGCCTTCCCTTCTGTTTTGAAGAATATAGAAAATGCTTTGCTGCTCAAGGTTTCATGGAAGCTGAGTTATCTGTTTTCACTTTTATTAGTACACTTACTAGGTAGCCTGTATGGCAATCGTGTGTTTTCTTCCTTTCAGCCAGTTTCTGTCAAATAACCTTTCTTTTACCCATCCCCGTTAAATATTATGACATAGGGTTGGCAAAATGTTTTGAACAAGGTAATTGTGGTGGCTATTAATAATCATCTTTCTAATATGTCCTGAAGAACTAAGAATATTTGTTCTGAGAACAAAGGAATGGACCAACAATCCTTGATTTGCCCCTTTTCATGTTCATTCACAGATTTTCAGGATAAAATCGTAAGCTTTTTCTCACTAGAAAGCAGAATCTGGAATGTTTTTGGCATCCCCGCCCTCTGGCAATTCCATTTTCTGTCAGATGTGTTTCCTACCCAATTCTGTTATTCTTTAAATTCATGGTAAGCTGAAGCGTGTCAGTCAGTCCTGCATCGACACTCCGCTCGTCATGGGATTCCATGCAGGGATCTGAGCCTATAGCAAACATCTGTATCTTTTTTGCTTTGCCTGCCTCACTTGGTAGTTCACAAAATGATCTAAATTTCCAGTAACTGGTTCTATTCCCACATGTACATAATCAATCGGACCCTGAAGAACAACATGCATTGTTTAACACAGTCAATCCACTCATGCTGGTGTGTGGCCTCAGATTTTCTGGGTCAGCACAATCCCTCCTTCACAAGAGTGAGGGATGGCATTTAAGCACTTGAATTCTCAGTCTTTAGCATATTGTGTGCCTGTCCTTATTGTTCTGTAAGTTGTTGCCGTCTTAACAGCTTCTGTCAAAGGTGAATTCAAACAGTTCTAGGGCATGATTTATTTCCAGAAGCACCTACAAGTCTGCTGTGTGTTGAAGACTCATACAGACTGTTTGTGAATCAGAACAGCTGGGTCATTCCTTGGTGTCATCTAGACTGAAACTAAATTCTAAATTTTGTAAATCCTTCAGCAACAAAAGCTTTTCCCTTTTGTAATGTATCTCTGGGAACCAACACTGTTTTTTCTCAAACCTTTGTAGAATTATGATTTTCTGACTTTCCACAGAAAGCATGTCAGTTATGTACCAGGACAAACAGATTCTGTGTTAGAGTCACATGAATGCTTACAAAATAGTGCAGTTTACTTGGCCTCGCTCTTCTTTTAGTGATTCCAACAGAATTTTCATTTGAAAAGTAAATACAAAAATAATAACTAGAAAGGGAATAATGCATGTTGCAGTTCAGCCCTACTGTGATGGCTCTGTTATGGTTGTGGACCTTGTCCTGTAGTAGAAATGGAAGTCAGGGATACCTGTGAAAGTGGAAAATATTGAATCCATTTGGAAGCGCCATCAGCAAACAAAATCTACCACTCACCTACGTGCTTTTGCATTGTAACACGATACTGAAAGCCTTGAAAGACCTCCCCACTTCCTCTTCCATCAATCCATTAGTTCAGCTGTGAGAGGAAGGACATAGTAAGTGAACTAATATTCACGTGACCTTGTTGCTACCAGAAAGAGATTAAGTAGATTTCACACAATTTGGAGTGCAAAGAAAGGGATATTGCATTCACCTTGTGTATGTTATTTATTTTTACAGTGCAAATAGAGATGCTGAGGTGTTCTGGGTGACAGTTTTAAAGGTAGATACACCCTCATCTTGGGACATAAGCAGTCTGAAAGCTGCCCTGATACACAGAATTCATCCCTGAACAAAACTACCAATCCTGAAAATGCTCATCTGTGTCAATACCTCTCCATTTCACATTGACCCATTTTCTGATGCAGCTGAAAATGGGGGAATCCGAAGTTAAACTTCATGTTATTCTTTGAGCTTTCTACTCATAGCTGAATAATTTTCCCTAAGCAACATTGATTATGAAATCAAAAACACATATGAATATATAAGATGTCTGTGATACTGCCTCCCAAAATCCAGATTTATTTATCTGAATTCCTAGGACTGGTCTTCTATGTTATCACATGATACAGGAAAAAATAATATGTAAAGATATGGAGTCTGACACTTTTTGAATGTTTAATTTTACTGGGATTAGAAAGTTATGTAGAACACAGCAATGTTATTAAATTAATGCACAATTATATTGGGTTATATAATAATAGTACTTTTTAAAGTATATTTTATTTATTTTATAAAATACAAACCCATGTATTAACATAGATTATTTATTTTTGACTACAAAAGCCCACAACTTTTTTACCAAAGGAATATTTTATGTGTCCTATGTGTATGTATTATACTGTATCTTTATTCCATTTTTCTGCCAGCCCTATTTCAAACTCTGTATTTGCTTTTTACTGTCTACTTCACTTTTCTATTTTTGCTTGCTAACTAAATTTATTCCTACTGCCCGTTGACCATTTTGATTTTTTAGCCTCTCTTTATTGAAATGAGAGTCAAGTGATAAACTCTGAGCTTCAATTGAAACTATTATGCTGAAAGGAGCTTGAAATTGGATAGAATTAGTTTATTCATTCAGCATTGCAAAAGGGAGAATTCTAGTAATTTCTGAGCACTTCCAATTTCCATTTACTTCAGAGCAAATTTCACATATTCAGCATGTACTCAGTGCTAGAGTTGCTTAGGAACTTCTCTGGGAAACATCTTCCTTGTCTGTGAGCAGAATTATTGCTGTCCAGATCTGGATAATAATTATTTCAGTGACTGCAACCATACAAATGGAGAAAAGAACAGCATTAGCCTACGACTGATGAGCAGATAGAAAATAGATAGGAAGTCTAGAATTATAGTCTTCTTATATATTCTATTCTCTATATTACAGTTTTCTTATATATTCTAAAATAATTTATGCATTAGAACAATGTTTGTATAGACCTCTTGGTGTCCAGGCCTATACAAGCTGTGGGCAGTACTGTTGTGGAGGAGAATGTGCAGCATGCCGAGCATCCAAATAGAGCCATAGGAATGTATCCTATTAACTGAACACTTGGTTCAACTAGTGCTTGGTGCCTTAGAATATGCCTAGCTGGGAGGTAAAATTTACAGCAGCCTAAAAGTTCAGGTAAAATATGAATAAGGGGGGGTTCATGTTGTATATGTAAAAAAACTGATAAAGCTTATGACAAGAGATAGCTATACTGTGCATCCTGGTGCTGCAAGCTGCTGGGAAATTCCACCTTCTGTCCTACTTGGTGTCCTGCATGCAATGTTGTATCACCTACAGTATTGTCTGAATTAAAGTTTCACAGTTCATATGTTCACAGAATATGCTGAATTGGAAGGCAGCTCCAAAGATCATCAAGTCCAGCTCCTGGCCCCTGCAAAGGACAGCCCCAGGAATCATACCTGTGCCTGAGACTGTTGTCCAAACACTTCTTTATCTCTCTCAGGCTTGGTGCTGTGGCCACTTCCACTCAGTTCAGACACAATTCTAGTTTTACAGTGTGGCAACTTCTGAGAAAAGACAACTTCTTATTAGCAAGCATGTTTTTCATACATGATAATATTCCTTTAAAATCACACCTCAACCTGAGCTGCCAAATTCCTTTTCAGACCCCTAAATAAATGAACAAATGTTCAGAACTAACACACTGCAAGTCAGCCTCATCATTCTTGTTAGAAACAAAGGAAATTTGAACACAGAATATTATTTTTATGCCTGAATAGGGAAACAGGATTTCAAATTTTTCAAAACTTTTTCTTGTACCTTGCTTCATTTACCCTTATAGTTTTTAATTTCATGTTGCTAGAGGCATTGACTCTTCTGGTCATGTACTCTTTCCTTTTCATTCTGCAGTAGGATGATAGTAAATTTTTATATGGCATACTGCAGCGATCAGACTTACTCTGCTGGTTATTGCAAATTTCCTTATCAAAAGAAATTTTAATCATAAAAAGCACCTTTCAAATTACTTCTGATGGTGTCTTTATAGTGCTCCAAATCCAGTGTCCCTGTACTTCCAGTATTTTTAATGGGACGAAAAAATAGATGGTGATTGCTTAACAACAGGTCTCTAAATATTTTAACTGAATTTATAATTTTTTTGTGATGTTAGTTCAGCAAGATTTCTTGAAGAGCTGCACAGCACAGGTACAGACCAATGGTGACATCAAGTGGTGATTTACATTTTGACTATGTTTGAGAATAATCACTGGTTTGGTGTCAACAACCAGCAGAGAGGCATTCCAAACTTTCTTTTCTTTCTTTTATTTTTTTTCTTTTAACTTTCTGCTTTATCTGACATGCTTTTTATTTTCAGTTCTGCATTATCCTGCAGAAAGCACAAAATACCATCCCAAATGATGGCTGCATATGTCTCCAAAGATCACAGGTTAGGGTTTGCTGAGGTCATCAATATTATGGCAGAGAAATGCTAATACTAAATACTAACTCAATGCTAATAAACTAAAAACTAATGTTCAGCTAGGTATTTCACTTCTAATATGTGAAAGCCTCTCCTTCATTCAGGATCTGAATAAAATGTGAACCCTGAAGGATAGGCTTCTGTTTTCTGCAGACTTCAGCAGTATACTGCTCCTCAGTAGGCACTAAGGACAACCTATTTCTTTTTAATTTGATCCAATATCAAATACATGTCTTGAGTCTTTCCATTTTAAAGACTACATCAAGGGTTTTTTTTCATTGGTCTTATGAGTTCTCACTAAATGATAACTCTGTTACCAGAAAGTCAGCACATTTAAATTAGCAAAATATTTTTCAGGTGTTTTGGTGTTGTAAGTAGCAAATTGGATGCTGTCAGAGTTGTAGGGCACAGAAAGAAACAGCAACCAGAGCCTGCAAACACAGGAGTATAGCAATTGCATAGCTTAGGCTCCAGGAGCCAGATGACCTGTACATCCTTCTGCTCACAGAGCAGATGTGATTCTGTGCTCCTCTGCATCCTCTCAACAGTTCTTTGCCATGGGCCCTATCCTTATGGTGACATGCCATAACAGGCTTTTTTCCCTATAAAATGTCAAAGAGAATCACAACTTTCCCTATCTAATGCTTGGGAATTCACTCTGCGCTGCATAACTAGGCTTGAAATCAGCTACAGTGCTAAGCATCTCCATCTGTAATCATCTTTTGAGAAAGAACATAACACAGGTTTTGTTTTGGTTTTTTATCTCAGTCCAGACTTTTAAGAAGCTTCCACTGCTAGGATGTCAGAATGATTGTGAAAGTATATACAGAAAGCAAAAGGACAGTTTCTTCTCCTTTAAATTGGTGGATTATCTGACCCATTTCAGTGCATTGCTAGTGCATGATTAGTGTCTAAAAGTGGAGTTCCAAATTAGTTTCTCCTCCAGGCTGAACTGTTATAATGTGGAGGTCAGACTACTGGAGCGCTGGATCTCTGGAGCAGGTGGAACATACAGGGAGAGAAATATTTCTAGCAGGGTTAAATCAGGTGGTTAAAAGGGATCTGGCATAAACTCCAAAAACCTATTTATAACATTACATCCAGGAGAGATTCCTGTGGAAGCTAGAGAAGATAACTGACTTCCCTGTGCCAAACTTCTGAGTCTTCATTACCTCTTTTGGCAACAGAAAATGGGAATTTAATGATAGAATAAATTTATCCCATGCAAAATGAAAACAAAAAAACCCACGTATCTTTCAAGTCTGTCTCCCATGTTGAAACTGGGACTTAAGTAATACCCAAACCCACCTTTGCACCATTTCTCTGGCCACTGTGAATGATTCACCAGAGTATATGAAGTCCTAGAGAAGATGGTACACAAGCAAAGCACATCACCATCTTTAGCCTAGATTTTTAGAGGCTTTCTATGTCATTCAATGTGATAGGAAAAGGCACCACAGAGGCAGGGCAGCATTCCTTACTGAGTCCTGGAGATACAACTTTCTTTGTCCTAATTAGAAGGACCTTGACATATCACCTGGGGGGGGGAAGGGGGAGGGGGGTAGATGAGCAAGAAAGCAGAAGCAAGTTCAGCTCTTTCATAAGTACATTTTAAATATTTCTGCATAATCTTAAAAAGTGGTATAGTAAAGTAAGTCTGGAAAATTTTGTGAAATTTTCAAACCATGTTCTTTCACATTTATTTAATGCATAAGTTATGTTTATAGTGATGTTTATATGTGTTTCTATGTTTAATTCCATTGTAAGTCATCACTTGTTCTGCTTGTTTTTTCCAATAACCTTGCCACTAATTTTCTTAACATCATTTGTAGACTCATGTTAGAGCTGCTGAACATGTCAGAGCAGCAGCAGGACTTGCTTTTTAAAGCAAGATTTGCTTTTTAAAGATCTGCTTGTGGCAATATGTCATTTTTACTTGAAAAGACTTTCTGGTACAGAGTTGAAGCCATCCTAGATATTCTGGAGGGTTAAATGTTACAGGGGCTAATACCCCGGGAGCTGTTTAAAAACAATAACTGTTAACAATGCACCAAGAGCAAAAACTGTTATAATATAAGACAAATCAGAATGCAGACTAAGGGCACGAGTGAATGAAGGTTTCTGAACTGGAATCTAGGTAATCAGTTCTTGGTTTGGAATTTATGCTTATGATGCGCATCCTTAGTTTTATTTCTTTCCACAAGAGGGCAACAGTGAACTATTAATATATTTTTCCCTTCATTTAAGAGTATTTAGACGATCATAACATTATTTTTCTTTAGAAAAAAATCAGATCTGACACTACTATAATTCAAAAATTCTTTCTGAAACTAAAAAAGTATGTCTTTAATAAAATCTTTCAGAAAGAAAGGAGGGGCTTTTTTCCATATAAAGGGGGGAAAAATCAGTATATTTCCTCCTGAGATGCTGAAAGTTAGAATTACATCAATGGCTAAAGAGCTGCACTCCTATTTCTATCATCTGTGGACTTTTGTCATAATTTATGCTGTGCTAGATGTTAAGTTTTTGTTGTTTTATGTTCACCATTACTTAATTCTCATGTTTAGATTTTTTTCTTTATCCTAAGCAAGATTTTCATTTTTTTCCATCCAGGTATTTTCCATTTGAATTTCAATAGCCCACTTCTATTTATTTTTTCCTTGTCTCAATGTATTTGCTATATATATATTTATATATTTATTTATTTATTTATTTATTTATTTTCTTCTTCTTCTTTTTCCCATGGTGTATCCCACCAAGCACTTGCTATGTGTGCATTAGAAACTTGTTGATTTAATGCTTTATTTTATTTTATCACAAAAGTGGAAATTTTCAGATCAAAAAGGGTTAGAAACTTTGGCCACCCACAATAATATTTCTGTGTTTGCTGCTGAATCTAGATAACTTTTTGTTTGTGATTAACAGCAAAAAAGGGAAAACACAGCTGTAGTTTTCAGTTCTTGCCCACATAAGATGACCAACATTATTTTCTGGAGTAAGAACATAATTTCTGTATACATCAATCCAAAAATATTTGAATATTTGAAGGGATTTTTTGTAATAACTCTGAAACTGAAACTGTAACTAAGTTACTGAAAGTTTTATCCCAATAGAATTTGCCTAAGTAACATCTGAAGATGATGTATCCCGAATCACAGCAAAAATGCTTTTTTTCTATTGAAAAGCTTGATATAAAAGAAAACAATGATGAAGTGGAGCATTGTTGTTTTGCCTGATAAATGGTAAGCAGGACCGTCCTGAATTTTGTGTAGTTAAGAAAACAATTAAGTTTTTTCCTGCTGTGTTTTTTAAAGCTAGTTTCCATATAAAATCTTGTATATGTTTTGGTGAAGTCAATTGTACATGGAAATTTGGATTGTACGTTGGATTAACAGGAGTAGCTTATGCCTAAAAATGTACAGGACTTGTTCCAACATCTGCAGTATATGTCAGTTCTTCCCTCTCCCAACACAGCTCAGTTCTCCATTGCACTGAAAAGCAAGGAACTAACCCTAAACCAAAGCCATCAAATATTAAATCAGTCATTGAAGTCTAAGCTGAAACATCTGAATGTGTTTTCTTACTACATCCAAAGTGTGAACAGCCATTAAACATAGGACATCATTTATATGCAAAAAATCAAGCGTCTTGCCCAAGATGGTTTTTCTGAGATTTCAGAGCTTTGCAGGCTTGGATTGCCTAACCATTCTGTCAAGCACTTATCAGAAGACAGAGCAATCACATTCTAATATGCAGGCTACAGTCATGTAATAACAAGGCTTCCAAATTTTAGGGATGGGGAAGGAGATGAGAAGATAAAAGGGAAGTATCTCAGAAGTATGAAGGGACTTTGGTACTAGAAGAATCCTTAGGACAAAAAGTTTGAAGAGATGAAGCTCGCTAATGGGAGTTCTTGGTGACCTCTGGAAGAACTAAAGCTCTTGAAGGGTGCAGCAGGAGAAGTGAGCAGCTCTGGGCCCTGTGGAGGAGAGGGAACATGATGTTAAAGTGTAGGGTCACAGTAAGAGGGATTCTGACGTGAAGGACCCTCTTGTAGGTCCTTCAGCTCCCCTTCAGATATCTTGCTAGCGCTACAAGCTGTCATGAGAATGTACACACTTCAGAGCTTGTGAGAGAGGAGAGAGATGAGCCAAGGTGACTGACATTTGACATTAGATGACAAAGACTTTTAGATTACTTATAAAGAGACAGTGTGTGGAAAATCAATAGAACCAAGAGAAGCATGTTGCAGAGATGAAACATTTCAGTTTAGACATGGAGACAAGATATTTGAACTGGTATAGTGCCATATAAAAAAGCCAACCTTAGAGCAGAATGCCTCTTACTTCATTTTAGGACTCTGCTTTCATGACATGAAAGAAACAAGCAAGGGCATGACTTTGGCACTCAAAGAAAATGGTCAGGCAAGTTGAATTTATCTGGACATTTCCAACATTGGCAGCTGGGTGTACAGAAGCCTTTGGTGATCCCCTGTATGAAAATGATGTTATATCTGATGAGAAATACAAATTCAGCCCAAGAATAATGGATAAGGGAAGGCCCAACAATTTTGGTATATGGCTACAAATGTCTAAAAGAGGAAAAGAAGAGATCAATGGAAACCTAATTGAAAACATCTATGTAAATCATTACATAAACAAAAAAGTAATGAGGGAGTTTATAAACATCTCAGAATAAGTAAAAACTAAAAATCAAGAGAAGGATGTACGTATATTGGGTAATGGAAGAAATTCTGATTTAAAGAAAGCAACAACGAACTTTTAAAAGATGAATTTCCTTTATTTTAACTGAAATAGACTTTGACTGTTACTGCATAAAATTAGCTGCAAGAGTTGTCTGGACAGCAGGCAATTTCATCAACAAAAAATTAAATTATTCTACGGAAAAATGCCCAGAAGCTAAAATACTGTCATAAGGAAACACCACTCCCTTTACCCCTATGTATATTTCAGGTACTTTATATTCCATTTCTCTTTTGGTCAATTCTGCCTCTCAGAATATACTCCCAAGGAGAGCATAGTCTTCTCCGCTGATGAAAAAAATCAAAATATTACACAATTACCTGGCCAAAACACTTCATATTGAAAGATAACCTAGTCAAAATGCCTGTGCTAAAGAGGAGACTTGGGAACAACCTAACTTAAATAAATCTTGAATCAATGCATTTCAATTTTAATTAAAAAATATTCCATTTAAAGACTTTCAGTGATAAAAAAAACTATCGCAGAAGAAAGAGATGTATTCCACAAAGAAACACTAACTGAAAAAGTATATATTCAAGTAGTATCAAAGGGGGGAAAATCCATTAAACTTTTAAGTTTTTTAGACTTTATCCATTGTATGGAATGTTCTATTCACATTTTCATTATTAAAGTAACAAACTTTGTGTTCAAGTTAAGGTCTGAACAGATGTAACACAGAGAACAAAGCACACATTCACAAGAAACACAGATTTTAATCTCTTCAGGGGACAAAATTAATATAGTGGGAATTTAAAATGAAGTAAATAGCAAGAGTTAGATTAAAAGTGCATTAAAATATATTCAGTCTCCTGTATGATGTGATGCATCATGATATACATATCCAAGAGATTTCTCATACGGATAAAGATAATTATTTTTGTGTAGATTCAGATAGTGTATTTCTTCTTTTTTTTCCTTCATTGTACCATTTCCCATTTTTTTATTTATCTTAATCTTGCTGTTGTTTTGTGGGTTCATTTTTTGGGGTTTTTTGGGGATTTTTAGATTGATGAGTAATACATTAAACAAAAGTAATCCTCTCTTTTACATTATTTTCCCAAAACAAGTACCATTTCTTATTAGAAAACTTCGACTAAATACTCACATTTAAACTAGCTGTTGGATGAACACACTTGAAATTATGCCACTTATATTTGATTCCAATGATACTGAAGCTGGGCTAGTTTCATGTAAATTAATTATTTTCTATGTTGTCTGTATTTCTGCTCTTCCCTTAATTTACTCTTCATCTGTGAGTTAAAACAAATTTAGAAGAAAAATGACACCTGAACTTGAAAAGGACTAATCTAGATTTTGGCATAGGCTAAGAATTTTAATGAAAAGTATCACCAAAAAAATGGCAACTAAAGACTTGCAAAGCTAATAGAGAGCACCTGCAAGGTCAGATATGTTATCTGCAATTTCTGGCAGTTGAAAAGTTGTCATATAACAGGTATTTGTGAAATAGGTCACAATGGAAAAACTTGTTTGTATACTGTCATACCTGTGCATAATTTCTACAGGATTAATAGATAAGGCAGATACAGAACTGGAAAAAAATTTGTCTCTTGGAGAACTTTGTACGATGGAATTAACTATTTCTGGTGGAAGAAAGGCCCCTACAGTAGAAGCAGCCATTGAGATACATAGGAAATAAGTGCATTATCCATTAAACTACATTTACACTATTATACCAGGGTGTCTTAATGTGTGTAAACAGTTTAGATGAAACAGCAAAGAACTGCTTATTTTCATATTTGAGGAGCAGACATCAGTCATTAGATAAGCAGTATTAAATAGAAACCTAAATGGTCAGAGACCAGAAGAGGCTTTTTCCACCTAACAAATAGAACCTGCAAGAAACTGTGACTCTCTGTAAAGATATCAGAAAATGAAAAGTGGTTTATATTCAAGACAATGCTACTACAGGAGCAAGGTAGCTTAGAGTGGTGATTGTACACTTTTATTTATCCAGGCCTTCTGCTTTTGAGCTGAGAAATGCTCAGGAACAGAAAGCACAATGAGGATGAAAACATGTGAGCTGTTTTAAAACAATCACCAAAAAACCCCAAGATCACCTTCAACAGCAAAGAAATGGACCACGTGTCCCAGGTGACTGACATCAGCCTGACATTCTCTTGTCTTGCATTCTGTAACTGCCAGTTGCCAAGGGTCCTTGGAAACCCTATCTTGTACTGTCAAGTAAAATCCTGAACTGTATGAATAAAACAACTGATCTAGAGATAGTGGCAATTATTATGCTAATTAGAAGTGAAAGGAATTATGAAAGTGGTTAGACAAACATTATGTCATGAGTGAATCATTTACCAGTGTAATATCTGGTTTAAATTGCCTGCTATTTTTCATATAAATGTAATAAAATATGATGGGTTATGTGTTCTCCATCAAAAAATGGGGGTTTATTACCCCTTCCTCTGGTTATACATGACACATAGGCCTCTAAATGAGCCAACGAAGATTTAAAATACAAATTTCAGCAAAAATGGACTTTCAACATCATTCACCTAAACTGTGTTTCAAAATGTTGGAAAAACATGGTCACAGGATGTCCTGGTTTAGGGCAAATTTGGGAGAAAACCTCCAAAAGGGTCCCCTCAAGAAAGCAAACCCACATGGCCCCTCCCTGCAACTGGTTTGGGAAAAATTTCCTCGGAGAGAAGTGGGAAAAACCCGTTTATTTAACAGGCAAAGAGCTCCCTAGCACACAAAATGAAGAGAAATGAAGAGATGCCAAATTCAGCAGGTCTCTCCGGTGGGTGGTCGCTCAGCTGTCGGCCCCTCCGGCGCTGGGAAAGGCTGCTGCCCGCAGTGGGCTCTGCTGGGCCACAAAGCACGAGCTTCGGCGTTTGCCCAGGTCCCAGTCTGGAGCAGGATCAAACAGATCCAAGAAAAGGGAAAGAAAACCAGTCCAGGGGAAAACTGGGACTGCCTCAGCTAGCTAAACTAACTAAAAAGTGAAGGAGCACTCTGTTCTGCTCCGTCCGTGCCTGGACAACACAGTCCAGCAGACTGGAGGAGTGCAGGCTGATAACCAACCCTGTGCTTCTTCTTCTCCCTACCTTCGCTCTCAGAGCCAGTCTTGAAAGCAGAGAATATAATATCCAGCATAAACAGAACAGACAACTGGGGATACAAGCATCATAAAGCCACCCTAGGACAAAGGAAAAGTATTATAATACTTAAAATGTAATCTGGTAGTTACAAGCCCACTTTTTGAAATTAAAGATTATTTCTATTCGTGTTGAATAAACCTGAATTCAAATGAACAGTCAATAAGTATCCTGACCATCAGAGAATATCATCTTATATCCACTCCAGATACCCACCAGGAAAAAGATCCAGCCATAAATGAAATATGCTCAACATGACTCCCAGATACTGAAGCCAGCTGGCACAGACTGGGAGAAAAACAGGGTTTCTAGCCTAAGTATTCCTGGGATTCATTGGCATGCAAAAATGGTTGGCATAGACCATGAAAGCTGCACAGAACATTGTTACCACCCTACAGGTGATCATGATCACACAGGAGTAGCCAGCAAGGTTTCTGGACATTTTAATTTACCAGTATAAATGCAGCAGTGGGAGGCCAGGGCATGTTCAACACAGTGTTTCAGAAAGGTGATTTGGGCAAATGCTAGTGGACTATTATGGCAGAGGAAAGTCTACCCCTTTTCCAATTGCAAATTCTAAAGCATGTAAATAGTGACCACCAAAGCAAAAGGAGGGTTTTTTTAAATGTATTTTCCTTGTTCTACCTTAGAACATTAAAAAAATCCTAAAAAACAGAAAATGGGCATTTAGAGGAGTGTGAATCATACTACAAGTTCTATGAAGCAAATGTCTCATGATGTGTTAGTTTGGAGGTATGTATTAGTTTCATTTAGAAAATACATGAGTCAAAGTATGCAGACCAATTATTTTAAATGCAGCTTTGAATTTTTCAGTATGAAGGCCAAACTGAATCCTAAAGTCTACTCAAAAATACCAAATTATCTGAATACCAATCCAGGAAATTAACACAGGCTAGAGACACATCTTCATTAAATCCATGTAATTCTTCTGATTTCAAAGACTAGACTCATAGAAGTAAACTTGATTGTCTTTTCTCTTTTAATAACTGCAATCATCTCAAAGAAAACGAAAATTAAACAGAAGTGACAAGGATAATGCTGAGAAAAGAAATTATAAATTTTAGCATCTTTGAGATTGTCATGGAGCAAGTTTTTGTTTTGATTTCTGTATCTGCTATTCAAAGCAGAGAAGAACAGTTTCAGACCCTTTTGAATCCCATGAATTGCTGTCTTTATTTTTGTTCATTAAATTTGATCATTAAGTTTGTTCATTTAAATTTTAAATCATTAAAATTCTTCTTCCATCACAGTAATATAGGTCAAGAGCAAATCCATTGAATTCAGCATTTTCACTACATTCAGAGGCTCCAAAAATAAAAAAGGAAAAAGAGATAGGTTCAATTCACTGGATAAAACCAAAAGACACATGATGTTATGTCTATTTCTGTTCTCAATTTGATGAGAAATAACATGTAAATCTAGATTATAGATTTAATTATAAATATTTTAAAGATAGGCAATATTTAAAGAATGCAAATAGATATACTAGTTTTAAAAATGGCATTGAATCTTAATAAATATGCTAATCCTAATTAAATTGGCTTAAGACAAAGTTCTCTAGATTAGTGCTTAAAGGGAGTTAGTCTTCCTATGAAATAATAGATTGAATCTTCAAGGAGCAATCTTGATTAAAGAAAATCTGATTATCTTATGAAGGTCTTTTTAAAAAGTTATATAACAGACTTCAGATAACCATTTGGGATAATGCAAAAAGGGACCTAAGCTTCCCAGTTTTTGGTCTCCATAAAAACTTGACCAAACTTCAAAGCCCCTTATCCCAGTAAAGTTCCCATGTTCTGTGCTTTCTCATAAATTGGTTGGTAACTCATGTCCTAAATAAAAGAAAGATCAGTAAGGTATGACAATCACAACATATTGACAAGTAAAGTAATCTCATCTAATTGGTACCATTATCAAAGACAGCTTCCAATTAAAAGACAACCACAAAATAAATCAATAAAAAACAGGATAATGGCCAAATGTGCTGAAAACACATTTATTAGCCATTTTTTATATGTGGGACTGGGATCAACTTGCTTTAAAATTTCTTTTCTTTTTGCTCCAATTTTTCTAGAGTTTGCTGCATTTTCAGATAAATAAAAGAGCAAGATTTCAGCTTCTTTATAAATCCTAAAGGAGCAGTGTGGTACATTTAAATCTGAGGAAAATATTCACCTCTAATAAACAATTTTTCCCCTGTTCTTATTTATTCTAATTATGTGAAATTCTAGCAGATACACCTAAGTAAAACCTGATTGGCATGTTTATAGCAAAAATTCCGCATCTGTGCTCAAATTAGATATCATTTAATTTTGCTGGTTGTCAGCACATCAGCAATTATACCTTCATCAGCCAGCTCCTAAAAGCAGAGGGAATCGTCTTGGCTTTCTTATTAAGTCTGAGAAAGAGAATACAAATAGATAAAATTAAACACATCCACAGTTTTTACAGTGTGAATCATCCTGTTGAAGACACCTCATCTCATTAATTAGAGGTTTTCGTGCCTATCTTTTGGACAGTAAACAATGTAAAATGTATCACATTCCTATTCAACCATGATGTGTTTGTACCAGAATAAATTGCAGAATCCAGGACAGTCCAATTCACACAGGTGCGTTGTAACTGTTACCATAATCAGAAGAGTGAAGGAAAAAGCAAGGGAGCTTCCCGGAAAGAGAGTTTGGTTAACCTTCCATTTTACTGCAGCACTCACTGCCTCTGCTTCAACTGCAAAATACCATCTTTGTGCAACTCAGCAAAGGTTAGCTCAGACAGTACTTCGATTATTGTAGCATCTGTCCCTGAAAGGCAGACACACACCATCTATACCAGAAGGGCTTCCCAGAAAATGTACAAGACAGCATCTTTAAACTCATTAAAGGAAACCAATTAGAGCCCAAAGGGTCAGAAAAGTAATCATTTTGTGTCTGATTCAATACCCTAGAGGTTGGATACAGGAGCCTGCCAAAGCAGAACAGTAGGGATATTATTCAGAGACAGCACACTTACCTATGCCTTAAAAAATGTAAATATATACATATAAATTCCAGTGTTTTGCAAGATGAAATCTTTTTCTCTTCCCCAAAAGTAAAATTAATTCTTTACTTTAGCTTGCTACCTAGAGGTTTCATTTCATGGGCATTCTTTGCAGTATGCTAAAAGCAATGGCATAATAAAAACAACCTTTATGAGAAATAAATTAGAAACAAAAATGTCAAAATCTTGTGAAATAACATTTTTGTAGTATTAACAACTGGTTACTGCAACTAGTTTGCAATTAAGGGAAGTTATCCACTATGAGTTAAAATCTTTTAATATAGCCTTCCCCCAGCAGTGCTCATTCCAAGATATAGCCACTGGAATCCCTGAGACCTGATATGATGGCAAGATAAGATTAGGTGACCTGAACACATTAAAAGCCTTATCTGTCCAGTTATAGAAACAGCTTTTTAATGTCACATAATTATTGCTATTTCCCTTCTTTCTGTAACAAGCATCTGACATAGGGAGTAGGAAAACAGGCATTCAAATTTTAAAACAGTAGTTTTTACTATGGAACTTACTCGCTGCTGAGGAAAGACACTTTTGGCAGAAGACAAAAGCCAGATATTAGTGCTACCTGCTGTTAAATTGCATATCCAATAAAGGACTTAGGAATTTAGAAGAAAGAAGAACTGGCTCCCACCGCAGAAAGCAGAGGCCTGTATGAGGATGATGAGCATAAAGAACTCCCTGTGAAAACACCAGCAGCCAAGAGCTTCAGCAGGAGATGGGAACACAAGTGGCACCTGGATCAAAGTGCACAACACAGAAGGAGCAGAACATTGTCTGTGGGAATTGATGTTGACCAGCCAACTTCTCTGTAAGAAACTGGGTGATTAAAATCAGATTATTTTAATCTACTTAACCCTAATGAAACATTACTTTCTGTAATGTCTGTAAATTCCATCTTCACTACTGCTGAGTATGTTCTGTGCCTTTGCCACACTGACTGGACACCACTTGAACCTCTGAGTCAGAACTGATTGGTAATTTTCAGAAGCAGAAGCAAGAAAAATATTAAAAAGTGAGTGTAATTCCTTTGCAAACAAGTTTTTGAGTACTTTGTATTACCCATAACACCAAAAATTACCCTAGCACTATGCTGTGATTGGGTGAAGGAGAAAGGAATGCACTAAGGACACAGAAACAGACTGTCACAGAAAAAGGGTAAGAAAATATATAGTAGGTAAGGAAGGTGCTGTTTAAATTTTGTTTGCCAAGAAAAGCATAAATGCTGTTAACAGGAAGGCTTTCATCAATATAAGGATTACAAAATCTTTATAATACCCAGAAGAACTCTGAGTAAATAGAATCAGGTAATTCCAGCTACACTAAGATCTGAAAAGGTGGTGAATAAGTCAGAAAAGATTCTGAGATGGAGACAGCTCCTGGGATATGGATCATCTGCTTCAGGATGCTCACTATGATATGGAGGTGAGTTTCTCTTGTTCAATTATGTAGTAGTTATGTAGTATAATTTATATGTGAGAGAGCAAGGGTTTTATTTTTAAAATACTGATGATGAGATAAAACATAGGCTTTTGCATAAAAGTGTTTACTCTGTGGAGGAATCTGACCTAGAAGAGATGGATTTTGGCTGCTCATTGGATACAAGATATAGATTGGAAGAGCTGAACTTCTAGACATCACAGGAGATCTCACCTCTGCATAATATAAATGAATTGACTGGAGGTGAATGATTGACACCTCACAGATAATAAAATAGAATCTGAGATGTGGAGACATTGTGCCATTAGTAAATCTGCTTTAAAAAGCATGAAGACTGCTGACAAGAGTGCTTCTGGTGCTGCAGATCTGTTCAATCCAATAAAAATACAGTAATCTGTGTTGGCTGTGTGTCTGACAGCTATTCTTGAGCAAAGTAATCTGAGTAGGTTTATGAGCCTCTGCCTGAAAGTCTGTGAAAGACAAAAGAAAAATTGGCTCACTGACAGGAGGAAAATAACAGTGGGTCACAATCTTGAAAAATATCCAGAAGTTCCAACTTAGGAAAAGGAAAAATTGTACTTCATTTTCTAAGCAGCACTCACCTCTACCTCCTTGTGGCAGAATACAAAAGAATAAGAACAGACTTTGACACACTTAAAAAGGGACCTGAATCAGTAAAAATGCAGATTTCGAGCAGTTGCTTTCATGAAACTTTGAATGTTGATGCATTCCCACAAGACCCTTACCTGGGAAGGCACCTCCTAAGGACTCAGGCAATCTAACTTACTCCATTTCGGATTCTATTGCAGAGAGATTGTAAGGGTCTTTTCTTAAACAAACATTACTCCATGTCAGGAAGCCTTCCACTTGGCTTGTAATCATTAGTGAGGGGGAAGATAGTGCCTTAATTTAGTCCAAATATTGGATGTGAAACAAGAGACAATGAGAGTAATTGAGTGGTAAAAGCAAGAAATAAAGCTTTGACAGCAAGAGGATGTTGAAGTGATGAGGAAAGCCTTGAGGAAATTTTAAGACATTTACAGTGAGAAAAGAAAGATTTTGCCAGTAGGGTATTTGGTAGCCTTACATTGTACAAAAAAAGCTGAAAATATGGAGTTAGCTGAGAACATAAACTGCTTCTCCCCAGAGGAGACTAAAATCTGTGAGCTCAGGTGTCTAAGAGAATTATGAGCTTATGAGCTCCCAATACACTGCATTTCAGTAACATAAAAAACTTAATTTCCTCAGACCTCTTGTGAACTCTGACTTCTACTTACACCTCTTGAGGTATAAATAGCTCACATTAACATTTGGAAATTACTGTGTTACATGTGACTTGTATGCATCCTCCAGTGCTGGGCAGCACTTTTAGAGGAGAGGGCCTCTGTTACAGAAAACTTTTAAATAACCTTTGTGGAAGACATTTTTTTTTTCTTAGTATGTATAGAAAGTTTCTGCTTTCCATAGAAAATCTGATTTATAGCACTGTTTAGTGTAAACTAGATTTGTGCAAGCTAGATTTTTTTCAGAATGAAAACTGAAATACATTAACCAGAAAATATTTTTCTCGTTGATGTCTTGGAGTGGCTACCTAGAAGAGAGGCTACACTCAAGATGGACAATGGTCTCGAGTTTTTCAAACAGATATAAGTTTGGTCCATTTGCATATCAGGGGTTAATTCTCCAATTACAGCTTCAGGTTATGAAGCCATATGCCCCCAGTTCCCACCCCAGTTCACTTTTTTTAATACTTTTTGGGGCCTGAGGCTGCAGCATGTCCTTGGGTTCCAGGCACAGAGGAATTATTTTGTCTGACCAAAGACTGAAGACAGTAGTAAACACTTTATATGAAGTTTAGAGTTATGCACTAATGCAGCACAAGATTTGAAAAATATAAAGGATAAATCTTAAGACATCATCACAACTAACAGAACTGCATTTCCTTATGTGCCCAGCCTCTGTGGATAGACTGGCTCCTATGAGTTGCAAAATGCACTTCAGTAAGATTTGTTTAGGCAGAGGCCTAACAAGGATGATAAGATCTGCATGCATAGCCTTCTTTGCTCCAAAATTCTCTAGTATTTAGATTTTCATCCTATATGGGACATAATACTTATTTTTTCTGACCCTCTTATCTTCATCTCTGCCTTGTCATAAGACACATTTTCTTTTAGCACTTTATATTTGTCTTGTAGGATTTGCTTCTTTTGGAACCATATTAACTTGTTCTTGTCACCTATTTGTGGTTAAAATTAAGACAAAGAATTTGGTAAGCTTGTACTTCCTTCTTTTTAGAGAAATCCTGGTAGATGTGGTGTTTATATTAACTAAGAAAATAGACAATTTTCCTTCATTTCATCTATACTACACAGTCAAAATAAGCCCAGCATGATTTCTCATCTCTAGACTAGCTGACCCCAATCTATTCTATATCTCACAGAGAAGTATTATCAGAGCTCAAATAATTTACATTTTAATCCATTCTATTAGAACCATATTTTCTTTTTCCTTTTTTATAAGGCAGTGATGTTTACAAAGCATAAAAACTGTGCTGGAGGCAGTGCAAGTAAAAGGCCATGGCTTGCTACTGAGCTGACAGAGCAGGATCTCAGGACATGTCTTGGCCTGACCTGATTAAATATCTGTCTGCTAGTGAGTGGGCTGTTGCCCTGTTGTTTTAGTGCAAACCCTGAAAATGCCATTTTGGGTAAAAAAGCCAGCTGAGGAAAGGAATCAGCAGGTGACCAAGAGCAGCCTCTTGAGAAGGGCTACGGCTGCTAGAAAAGAAAACATATAAACCACTGCAAGTGTAATGATAGTATTTCAGCTTCTTCTTGTCCACTTTAAACTTGCTTGAAGTTATTCTTAACATGTGTAAAGAGTTAGAATATAGCTGCCTGCCTCAAACACTGTCAGGGCCACAGAAGAAATTTGCTTTTCTAGGTGTCCAGAGGGCCTGGAAATCACTGAGTCCCTGTCCAAAGTGCAGAGGATTGTTCCTAGAGTCAGTGGTCAGCCTCAAAAGATTGTAAGGCTGACTATCCTGCTTTACCTGGGACTAGGGATATATTTATGTGGTGACTGAAAAAAAAATAGAATTACTTTAAGTAATTTTGTATTTTCACTGTGTAGCAGAGATTTGAGTATGCATTCAAACAAATGAAAGACTTATTTAGGACATTGGTCATCTAACTCATGATCCTTAGAAATTCCTGACAGACTGCTTTGTTCTTTCCACTGGTTTAGAGAAGCAAAGAACACACCACTTAATGGATTTATCTCCCTTCTCTCTTTCAAAGCTGTTTTGCACAGCAAACCCCATTGATCTGTGTCCTAACCATATGAACATCATCTACAAAAAAGACTGAGAAAAGAAACATCATAGTGCTTTTGAAATTCAGCTGCAGCTTAAGAAAATGTGTGGAATACCAGAAAGAAATTAACCAAGCTAATGTTCTGAGAAATACTCTGATTTCTAGATTTTTTTTCTTCAGGCTAGGTATCATTTTTAAAAAAATATTTCTTCCATCTGATTTCTCCTGCCTGAGCCTGAAATTTTTGAAGTTTTTGTTTTCACCTAAAATGTCCTCACCCCCTTTTGCAGGAAATTTTGGATTATTTTAATCATCTCTAGATCAGTGGTAGGCCATATTACCCACCTCACTTTTCTTCCTCACAGAAACAGCTCACAGAAGATATCATAATTCCTACTGCACCCTACAGGGAGAAAATATTCTCTCCACAAGGAAATCTCTTTTTTAAAGTTGAAATCTGGTTTGTTTATAATGCAGAGAGAATAGTAGTGAATGTCAAGAGGAGAGCAAGTACCTGTGTATGTGTGTTTTCTACTGCATGAACAGCAATCTAAAGAAACAGGGGAGTAAACTATGCATTGAGATGAGATATGTGGGAAATTGTAAGATTTGAGAGATATTGACTTTTTCAGCCACAGTATATGAAAAAGCAGGGAGGGAAAATAAGTGTTTTCTCTGACAGAAAGAAGAACTCTCAGAAGAATTCATTAAAACTGTATAAAACTCACTTGCTCATTACTGTACCCTCCCATTTGCCAGTTTCTGGGAATATAAGAACATATTTAGACTTCTGAGAACCTCAATTTGCTAATTCAAAGCTATAAGGGAAAATACAGCTCTTTGTTGGAGGACCAATCTTGAAACCGCCTACCATCTGTGTCCTAGGTTTTTGTGAGTTATCATGTTTAACTGTAATATGTACAGCTAAGCATTTAAATAGCATCTAACAAGAGGATAGGAACTGCATGCTATTATTAGGTGAAAGGTTTCTTCTTGAAAATAACAAAAATTACAGACATTAGTTCAGAAGACCTTTGAAAGGGAAAAAGGAGTTATACTAATATTATTATACATTATTATATTTTCATTATATTTTGATGAATAAATGATATGTAATTTATGAACTTTATTATAATTTATTAAGAAATCACTATCCTCACATACCCTGTTTACCTGCTCTGAATTATGATAATTGGTCAGAATTTTCTTTATATATCCCAGTACATGATTTTGCAGACCTTGTGCCACCCTGGCAGTAGAGTTCATCCTGGTTCACCATGGCCTCAGCCTGCTTTGCCAGGTGTCAAGAGGAGCAGTGCCTGTGGCCTGTCCAGTTTTAGCTTCATCCTGTGACCTCCAGTGCAGCACTGGCCCCACTGACCAGCTGGGGACTCAGCAGGTGACAAACAGCAGCCCTTGAGGGCAGCTGGGGCTGGGCCAGGCAAATCTGCCACTCTGGGTTCAGCTGGGAGCCCCTCAGAGGCAAAAAGAGGCTGTGAGGGGGGAAAAAAAGGTAAAACAAGAAAACAACAAAGCAACACAAAAATAGCTCCAGGTAGACACAAGAATATAAACAATTTGTAATCCTCCCCATTTCCTCTTGAAGGGACTCAATTGTCTCATCCTAGTGGCACACAGGAAGGGTAAGCATCACACCAGGGTAAAGGGTGAGATAGCAATAAGCTTTCCAGAACACTAGTTCTGAAGTTTTTGTTGATTAGGCTTTGTATTTTTTTTATATTGTAAAACCATTAATATTGACTGATAACAGCAATTTGCTGTCCTTTGATTAGATTACTAATAGTTCAAATAAATTAAAAATAAAGACTTGAATACACATACATGCCATGTTCTATTTTGAAAGTATTTTAAATGTAGCACTATCCTTTCACTCTTTATTATACTTCCATATTTTTTCGCATACTTTGGGTTTTTTTATAATTGAAATTATTTTACAAATAATGAGTTCATTCAATTGTTTTTTGCAAAAAAATCATGCACAACAAGATCGGGACATGAGATGCTGTAGAATCCTATTTATCAGTGTACAGGATCCAGTTCTATTATAGAGCTCTGAGGGACACTGTAAGTTGCACTATCTATAGAATATAACAGATGGCAGTGAGTTCTTTCATCAAGTAATCATCACTTAAAATGTATTCTGTAAAACATACATCCCAGAGGGCCCCTGGCTCTGTTCAGAACTCTGATGCTGCCACAGCACAATGATGCAAAACAACCCAGACAAAAATCAAGTACTACACGTAACTGCTTACCCTGTGCAATCACTGTACCTATCAAGTGCTGAACTGTACTTAAAAAGCACTAAGCTGTATTTTGTATCTCCTGTTAAGAAAGAGAACAGAAAGGGAATAAAAAAAAAATTATGCTGGTCAAAAGTGAAGCTAGCAGAACTCATTTATAAAGCAATGGAACATTCCTCACCTCTCTGATGGACAGCAGCTTCTAAAGAGAACCTTTGCGTTAAAATGGCAAGAAATTCTGGTCTTCATCTGCATTCTCTTCAAATTCATCTAGCTGACAATTTATGTTCATTTCCTGCTCCTGTACTTAACTATATTCTATTGAGTACCTTGATGAATAGAAATGGTGTTTTCAAAACAACAACAAAAACAAAGAGATGAATGAGCCAACAATTGGCTGATTGGCAAAGAAATTACCAATTTTTTTTAAATATTGAAATCTGAGTTGTGGCATACATCACATTGATCCATAATGACTGCAGGGGAAAACAAATTTTAATTATAAGTAATGGCAGCTTAGACACTGCAGAGATTTACTTTTGTTTTGCTTCATATTCTTGTTTGTGTACTAAAATGAACCAGCTTATGAATGACAACCCACTTAGACCCAAAGGTTTTAAATAATTGCTACTGCCTCCTCTATGTCTCTGTTTAATATTTGCAAGATCAAATAATAGTCATAATACTAATCTTTTTACATAGATCTGAAAAACTTCATACATTACCTTTTTGTTGTTTTTATTCTCTTTTTACTTGAAAAGCATTAACTTTATCCTCTGCTTCCGAGTTAGGAAGTCATTTCCACCCTGGTTCCTTTCTTTTGGCATTGCCAAATGAATATCCCAACTTTATTCTCAAACTGAGCTTCAGAGCAAGACAATTTAGATCCCTATTGAAACTCAGAGTGTAGCAAATGTGTTTCCCTTTGTCTATGGCAATAGGTGCAGAATGTTTATATCACACAGAATTTGTGTTCTCACATGGTCTGTTGTACATGTAAGCTGTTATGATTATGCTTCCATAAATGAAAGAAGTTATCTGGTGATCAATCACAACATAGCAGGCAAGCACAGTAGCATGTGTCATCAGATGCACAGAAGGGGACTGGAAATGGATGAAGGCAGCAAGAATCCACTGCCATGGAGGTGATGCCCCACAGGGCACAGTGCCCATCTTCCACATGACCAAATCCCCCAACACAGCAGAGGCTTCAACCCAGAGCAAGATCTGCAGGTTTGCAGGTCAGCACCTCCTCAGACAGGAGGTCTCAGCCTCAGGGAGGTCATCTTTACAGCCATGAGCTCCTCTTTGAAGATGGCAGACTACTAGAAACAGATGGTATCCACCTGGAAAAGCGGAGAAAGGACACTTTTGCCAACAGGCTGGCCAAGCTGGTAAGGAGACATTTAAACAAGGAATGATGGGAGAGGGAGATCATGATTACAAAGAAGACAGTAGACAGAGTCAGAAAACTAAGGATTAAGGACAATGGGAATAAGAGAGAGCTCAGGAGTGGTCAAAGAGGGGGTGAAGGAGCACCAGCCTCTAATGTATGTATGGAAGGGAAGACAAGCAGGGAAAGGGCACAAGGGAGAATGTTGGCCCCTAGGAGCAGGAGCAGCTTGGATATGTTCAGCTACTGAACATGACGGAGAGAAGTCTGGGTGAGAGCTTGCAGGTCAGGATCAGCAGAGAGGCCAGGAAAGGTGTCTTTAAAGTGTCAATTTTTCACAAACCACCCAATCTGGAAGACAAAGTTGTTGACATCCTCTTTAAAAAGTTCATGAAAATCACTGCATGACAGAATCTGGTTCTTGCTGGGGTCTGCCAGATCCTGAAAGGACAACACCAAACGGGACCCAAACCATCAAAGGTGTCTGGTAGGTGTTAGGAATAACTTCTTGATGCAGAGTTTTCACATATTTTATGGAGTGAGTCCTCCTAAAGTACATTTCTGTGCATGAGGAGAAGAAAGTGACTGGGAATAGTCAGCAGAGATTGGCATAGGTAAATCATATCATGGACCATTCTCTTAAGACTTGGACTCAATGATCCTTGTGGGTTCCTTCCAGCTCAGAATGTTCTGATTCTGTGATGCCTGACCAACTGGGGAAGAGTAGTGGATGGCTTTTACTTAGCATGGTTTTTAGCAATTTCGTATATACAAGTTGGGAACTTATGGTATGGATGAGGATGAGGTGGACAAGCAAATTGGTGAAAAACTGTCTAGATACATTTGAGAGTAGAGATCTGTGAGCACTGCTCAGTAACATAGAGAACCACAGAGATCTTTGATGGGAACTTTCCTTTATGACAAATTTATCAATGATCTAAAGAAGCCAACAGAGCACACTATCCTTGGCATTGCAAGTGCCAAAAACTGGATTGGGGCAGGGGAAAGCAGTCAATATATTCAGGGAAAGAGCTGCCATTCAGAGACCTAGGTGAGCTGAATGAAGGAGACAGCAGGAACCATAAGGAACTGAACAGGACATGTAACAAGTCCAGAACTAAGGCTGGAGGAACTTCTGAATTTACACAGTCCAGAGGCAGACAGATCAGGGAAGAACAGATCTGCTGGATCTGCTGCTGTCAGGCTCCTCACAGTAGTGAGGAGGATGGGAGGATGGGAGAAAACAGAAATTATTTGAAAGAAGTGAGGTTTAGGCTGGAGATAAGGCAAACTTTCTCTGTGAGGACAGACAGGCATTGGCTTATGTTGTTGGGAAGACTGCAGTTGGGCTGTGGATGTTTTCAGTACCTAAATAAACAAAGCCTTATGCTTTGGACTCGGGACCCCCAGAGGGCCCTTCCTACCTGAATTTCCCTACAATTTTATTATCCCCTGAAGATCATGTCCTACTTGGATGCAAAGGTTTTGCAAATACCTCATTCATGTTGCTACATTTTATGTGACATCTTGGGTTGTCTCTGCTGTTTTCAGGTGTTTTCATGGATGATTAATGGTTTTAGGTGCTCTTTCTGGCAGTGTAAGAGCACTGTGCTATGTTACAAAGTTGTCAAGAGAAAGAAAGCAGCAACTACTCAATAGCACCTTCTGCCCTGGACGGCCTTCCTGCCAGCCTGGCTGTTGTACCACAATCACTTCCATCCACTTCACCTGTTTCTTTAGCCCTGCCCTCCTACGTTTCCAGCAAGTGTACCACCTAGAAATGAACTGAGTTTTTCCTTCATCTATGAACCACCTAGGAGAGGGCAACACATCAGTATTTCTACTTTGCTTTTAAGGAATTTTTTTGTCTAGTATTTCTTAACAAGGATATTTATGAATCTGCTCACCAGGAGGCCCTTCTGGCTTGATGCATTCCCTCTGAACAGGTTTTTGGCCTGTCAATGACTCATCCTTCATCTGTTTGGTCAGGGTAGCAGAAAAAAACATAACATCCAGTCACTCTTTTCTCTTAAGATTTTCATCCTCAAAATGTTTGATTAGAAGGAAATCTGGACAGAAAGCTTTTGAAAATATTAATAAGCCAAGGAATGTTTCCTGAGAGAAAACTGCAATAAAAGAATGGCATGAAAGTCAGCAAGTAGTATCTTTTCTTTAAAGAAATTTTCTTTTGGGAGAAAAAGTCTCTCTCTTATCAAATAAACACTTAAATACAGCTACTTTCTGTAATAGCAATTGTTTGTTTTAATTTGCTGGTTATCTGCACAACTCCAGCTATGTCTTCCAGCTGTATCAATAACAAGAAATAACAAAGTGCTAATCCAGCTGCAGCCAGGGACAGGAGAACATAAAGACAATATCTGATGGCTAAGGTCAGCTCTCAGAGGTAGCTGCTAGTGCAAGCACTTTACAAAATTGCTTGCAAGATCTCTCTCAGAGAATGGATGTCAGGGATGTCAGAAAGGGTAACTTCAGAATGTCTATAGGAAGCAGCACAGTGGCTGAGGTGGGAGGAGGCACCCGAGGAGCACAGCAGGATATCACTCAGCTGCCAGGCTGCTGCAGGCTCCCCTGCAAAGCATTTGAGAAGCTGTGTGGAGGAAGCCTGCCTGGGCCAGGCTTCGAGTGTATCTTGTTTAAAACTCTTTTTCAATCATCAAACAGTAGGAAAGAGAGGAGGCTTAGCAAGTTTTAAAGGATCCTCTAGCTAGATTGGGGAAAGGATTATACAGCATCTTGTTTATGAGAGAGAGCTCAGTGGTCCTTTTATCCTTTGCTCCCCTTCAGCGCATGTCTCATATCCCTTTGCCCAGCACCAATGATTTTTCACAGAAATAACATTTGTTTTATAAAATGAACAGCTGGAATACATGTGATTAAGCTCATTTGTGACATAAGAATTCATGGATGAAAACTTTAGTGGATAATTGCTATTGATTTTGGTCTCCCTTGGCAATGCTGTAATGCAAAACCAAGCTTTATACAAATGTTTCCCCTGTATTTTCCTTTCCCCCCACCCTCTCGGTTTTTAAACTCTTCAAACATTGATACCAACCTGCAGGATTTCCTGTAGGCTCAGCAAGTGTGCAGCATACAATTTCGAAGCCACACAGTATGGGTTTCAGTAAGTACCACATGGATACATGCTGACATGTGAGTATCTCCTAATGCTGGCACAAAGGTAGGCATCTGTAAAATCACAGCCTTATAATCCCATTTTTCCATACTCTCCTTGAACAGTGACATTCCTCTCTCTATAGATCAGAACCATATGTAAGAAATTAAGTACAAAATCATTACAATCTGATGCTAATACCATTTTTTTCCAATCCTTGAAAATATTTCCAGTGGTGTCCACAGTCTGGCAGATCCTCAGTTGCAGAGAAAAGACAGGCAGGTAGACAGGCACTCTGCCATAGTTGCACTGCACACCTCCAGCAAGAAATTTTCTCCAATGATGGAAGGGTAGGTGATAGCAGAAGGCATCACTGTGATGTCTTTGTCTTTCCACATTCACCTGTGAAGAGCTTGACCCAACTGAACCCCCAAAAAAGCATTGCCTAATTTCAAGGCAAAGGTATCACTACTCTTTTCTCTTCACTTCCAGAAAATTATTCTGCTGTTCTTTCCCAGCTTCTGCTTGAAACAATGGGTGAATGATACTGCCCAGTCCTGAAGAGAAAAAGAATAAAACCTACCACATAAGCTCTCTTTAAAAGTGAGTCTGTTTACATAAAGACCTGCTCCGTAGCAACTGCAAAATTGCACTTGTTCTAATGCAATTTTGTAGCTTCAATGTAATTTTTTTTCTCCTCAATGCTGGGATTTAAGAATCTTATTCCTAAAATAATGCAACAGTAACAAATAAACATTGTTCTGGTTTTGGCTGAGTTAGAGTTATTTCCTTCACAGTAGCTGGTATGAGAGCTTGCTTTGGATTTCTGCTGAATACAGTGTTGATAATTCAGGGATGTTTTTGCTACTGCCAAGCAGGACTAACACGGAGCCAAGGCCCTTTTTGCTTCTCATCCACCCCACCAGCAGGCATGTTTAGGGTGCACAAGAAGCTGGGAGAGGACACAGCCAGGACAGCAGACCCCAGATGACCCAAGAACAGTCCATACCATGTAGCATCAGGCTCAGCATATGAATAGCAGGGGAGAAAGAAGGAAGGGAGAACATTTAGAGTGATAACATCCCCCAAGTCACTATTCTGCATGACAGGGCTCTTCTGTCCTGAGGATGGCTGAATACCTGTATGCCAACAGGAAGAGGTGAAATAATTCCTTGTTTTGCTTTGCTTAGGTGTGTGGCTTTTGCTTTCTCCATTAAAAGGTCTTTCTCCTATGAGTTTTCTCACTTTCACTCTTCCAGTTCTCTCCCATCCTGCTTCAGGGGCTGTCAGTGAGTAGTTGAGTGGGGCTTGGTTGCCAGCTGGGTTTGAACCACAGAGACACATAATTTTTCCTTCTATTTTGAAACAAAACAGAAAATTCTGGAAATTCTATGTCATTTTTCAGGCTATTGATCAAAAATCTTGCTGCCAAGAACGGCAGCCAGATTGACACTTTCCTGTCTCTCTTTGAGGAAAAGCTGAAGGTCTTTTGATTTTTCACTCAGATGACTGAAAAATAGAAGTACAATTCTGAAGTGACCGTGCATGCATGCAGGAGTTTTGTCTTCTGTGGTTACAGAATATATTTTCTGAATATATTTTTCTTCTTCTCCTGAAATATTGCTTCAGATCTATAGGAAAGTTACTTTGGCCATTAATCATCATCCATTAAAGGATCTGAAGAAGATGTCAGATAGAGTCAGCATCTCCAGGCAGTCCTGACAGCTCCACAGTACATGGAATGTGCTCCACATTTCCATGCATGCACACAAAAATGCCAAAGTTTTAGCCACAAGACCATGAATAGATATGTTAAATTGTTCATTGTTCTCAACTCCTTTTCTTGAGAGAAGTTCCTTTTCTCTTGAATTAGTGAATACCTTTTCCCTTTGCCCTAAATATCCTTTCCTTTGACAGTGCAATAATGGAAAATTTACTGCATCAATCAAGAAATATTAGCAAATTATTCTATATTCTTCCCCATATAGTGCTTCACCTAGAAAATTCATATCCAGGTACCTATAATAATTTACTGTAGAAATGCTGTCGAGTGTCTAAAATCTAACTATGCTCCTCAATAGCCCAGATGGCACAAGTTTTTTTCCAAATAAGTCATTTATATGAAAACATATAAGTATCTGGAATAACAATATGATACACAATAGATAGAATTGCTGTACCTGAGAAAGTAATAGAATATCTAATAGGGTGCGCTTTCTACAGGTTTCTTGCTAGTAAATATGTTTTTCTCAAATTGAAACTGTTTAGCTTTCTCATTGTTTTACCAAAGTGTTCATATTTTTTAATTCAAATATTTTCTTTTGGAAAAAAAAAAAAATGTGACTGCATTTAGGAAGTGCTTCTAAGTCAAATTACCTAATATTTACCAAGGAAGTGAAGCTCTTATTTAAAGTTCCACTATTCACTGCTGCATATTTCCTGAACCTTTGATAATCTCCTGCTTTCCTAATCCAACCTCTTTTGAAGCTCAGAGAGAGTACTTACTGACTGGAATGAATGAGACTGTATTTTTTCTTTTATATATCCTACTAATTTAGATTCTTTCTTTAGGTACTGGCACAATTTTAATTATTTTATTTTTCTCCTAAAATCTTTCCCAGTAAATTTTCTTTCTCTCTCTGTCTTCAAACACACAAACACTTACCCATCATCTTCTATACTCCCCTGGTTCTCATTTTGACTTGGAAATTTTTTACGAGTCAAGCACTCTTACTGCTGATATGCAGCACAGATATCAAATAATTATTGTACTGCTTTTTTCAACAACACAAATAATTTTAATGTTGACTTTTTACGATCATTTCTTTTCTTTTGTATTTCAGGAAGAAGATACTTTATCTTAAATATACAAATGCTCTTGCATCTCAGGCTCTTTCATCTTCAGTGATCCCATCTTTTAAGGATCAGGTTGTACATTGATTAACATTAAAGTTAAAAACAACAAATTAATACATAATAAGGGACAAAAAAAGGGATTAAAACATTAGTCCCCACCAGCAAGAGGAAGTCATGTATTAAGTATCCATAGTTATTCTCAATTATTCTCAATTGCTCGAAAATGTGATTAATTAAATAATCCGAAAATTGATTTCTCATCTTAAGATGAAGTGAGGCCATGTGCTATCATGGCATGATGAAATCATAGTGGAGCTGGGTTTTGTCAAATTCCTTCCTTACACCATGTCACAGAAGTGGGATGTGACACTTCATGCTCTGGTCTGACAAGGGGGTGCTTGGTTTAAGGTTGGAAATCTCATTCGTAAATGTCTTTTCCAACCTAAATGTTCCTCTTATGATTCTGTGATGATTCTGCAAGTCTGTGACAATGTGAATGCCAAATTTCTTACCTACACGAACCTGTCACAATCTTCTAGCACAATGTGAACATATTTGCTTCCACAGGCTTCTCAAACTGCCTTGTTATTTTTTTTTAGGCACATTTATAAAAGACAACTTGGATGACATAAAAATAAAACCATGATAATTCCTTACCTGAGATATTATTTCCCAAATTATTTCCCAAATAAAAGCCTTATTAAAATGAAAAACATATAACAATGTCTAGAATGTCCAACAGTAACAGACCCTGCAAAACTATATGGCAAAATAAAATTAATGAATTGGCAAAACAAAAAATATCATCACAGAACAGAAGATTCTACTCTGCTTCTTTCTGAATGTCACATCTACCTAACATACATACATTGGTCCTTGTATAGCAGAATTTGGGTGGAGTTCAAATCCACAGATCATTGACAGTGAAACTACAAATACTTTCTCATGAGAAATGCAAGATTTCTTTTTGGCTGGAGGAAGGGAGAATGTCAACATAATTTATATGGAAAAAATTTTTGAAAATTTTGTGAAAAATTTCTCCAAAACTTACCTGAAAATATAGGAAGGAGCTTCAGCATAACACAAGAAGCTGTAGCTCATGGACACATTATGTTTGAAGGGTAATTCCTGGTGTTCAAGCACTACACTGGAAAACTGTTTACTGGACAGCTGTGCTTAAACTATGAAGGTGGTCATGCTTCAGATCTGTAGCAAATAGGAATATTGGATATTTGTTCACTAAGACAAACAATCATTCCTCTAACAATGAGAGTACAGGTAGTTAATATTCTCTGCCTTCATCCCCTACCCTCAAGGCAAGGCTTCCAGTCTTTGAAATTGCTTTCACAGTAGCTTGGGGTTTTTGTTGGTTTGCTTTTTATTTTGGTTTTAAATTATTCCTTGAAGGTCTAACCTCAGAAACTAACAAATATATCCCTTTAGGTATTTATTTACAATTTTTCCAAATGTGTGGTTTTGATTTAATACTGCTAGGCAAATATCAAAAGGTTATGAAAGTTCAAGCTAGTTTTATTAATGCATTACAGCCCAAACTCAGTGCATTCCAGATCTTCTTAGCAGTTTGGGGTTCTTTTTCAGTTTGTTTTTTGGGAGACTGGGATTTGTTTTGTTTTGTTTTGCTTAGTATGAGAGGGGTTTTTTGGAGGGAAGTAAAGATTGCCACATACACCCATACCCCAGAGACTCTAAAGGAGTACTGTCTACAGGAATATTAAGTCTTGAGAGTGGATAATCAGACTGGTTGTTCAACCAGTCTTCAAAAAACAGACAAAAACTAAAATGATAGAGTGAATAAAGATCATCATGTGCTCTGTTTCACAGACTAGGATTGTAGTATTCTCAGGAGAACTATTGGATGATGACTTATATTGGCTTACTTGTAGTTAAGGTAAGTGGCATTTGGGTTTTTTGCCTTAGGTTTGGGATAGGGCAGTTGTTTGGGTTGGTTTGGGTTTTTAAAGACATAATACAAGAATATGACAAATAAATAAGTCTTCACATTCTGAAGAAAGAGAAACCATACCATGACAGGGCATTTTTCTTTAGAAAATAGAGACATGGAAGTAATTATTTAAAATAACTACAGAACTGGGAATAGTGCCTTGGAAAGAAACCTTAGCAGCCATTTAAAATTGAGAAGTTGTCATTGGTTGCTGGTGATGACAGACAAGTTGTAGAAACAGTGTAAACCCTATTGGCTGTTAATCTTCCACAAACCATTTAACAGGAAAATCAACAGAAGGAAGAGGGCTTAGAATGACAAGCTGGGAAGTGGTAAGTCCACCTTGCATACAATTATTTTCTGCTACCCACTTGTAAAGCACAAGACTTCCAAGAACTGCAGAAAGACAACCTTCAGAATACTTTGTGTGTACAATGAATCCTGAAGCAACCACAAAGCAAAAAATACTATAGTTTCTTCTTAAGATAGCTTTATACAAAAATAAATTGTTTTAGAAGTCTGAAGTACACTTACGACACAGAAAAAAAAGCTTTATAATTTTTAAGATTATGGTTTAAGAGTCAGCTCTCATGTGAATGTTGGGTAACCACTTTAGGCAATGCATATTACCTGAGGTTGAAAGTGGTAAAATATCACCTTTTCTGCTTTGCAAAAACTCTTTGCAGTTCAGTGAATGAGCACCCTGCTCTTCAAAGCCAGGAAAATATTGGACCCTTTGAATCCATAGATTACTATTATCCCTAGCCACTTGTAAAACTGAAAGCTGTAGCTTGTACTCAAAGAAACACAAATACTGGAGTCCAAACAGAAAATATCAGCTTCCCAAAGGTCTTGCCTGTACTGAAATTTCCCTCTGCCAAGCCCTAGATAAGTCAGACAAAACATATGAACATGATCTAATACTTTGAACTGACTTTGTTGCCTCCTAAAAAAGATTTCTATAGCCATGAGCTATTTTTCCCTCAAGACATCAATAGGAAGAAACTACAGTTTCACAGATAATGCTACTTCTAATTGGTTGAGCTATTTAAAAAGAGAACCAAACTAATAACCTGTCCTTAAATGTCTTCTCTCTGTTATTACGTATGTAATAACAGCCTGGGAAAGAGCTCCATTGCAGATGTATAAATATCTCATTAATATACATAGACATTTTGATATTATTGATTTGTTATAGTTTCTAATCTCTGCCCTAACAGCTTTATCACTCACTAACTAAGAAGAAAAATACACTTAGAAATACTGGGAAGACAGTAAAAATGGTTTTCATTTCATTTTGTTGGGGCTTTTGTTTTTTGTCTTTTTAATGTTTATCTTCTTCCTTGACATGAAGAAATGTTGATATTTAAAGAGGAACTGCAATACCTAGGAGAATATTCCACCTAAATATTTAAAGTTATGTAGAATTTGTCAATAAGTATTTCAACACTGTACTAACACAGTTATATTCAGAACACAGTGGTGGGAGAGGGAGCTATCCATCAGTCCATTATAAACTTGATAAGCATAGGCTATGAGTTTGAGGGACATGAAGCTGGTGGTGCCTGAGAACATTGTTTTTAGGAGACACTTCCAAAAAGTCTGAGGGGAGGATGAGATGAAGACTGTGTTTCTGTGCCAGTACACTATATTTAGCAAGTGTGCCTTCAGTACTAATTTGCACATACCCCTGGGAAAAACATCCCAGAGAACCCTGACACTGCAATGCAAGTGCCAGAACACCCAGCAGCTCCTGGCTTGAGAATATGCATCCAGACAGGTACAAAACCTCCTCTACCACCATACTCTCCCTTCTCTCCTTATTATACAGAATGTACTCTATCCATGGAACAATATGAACTTATTCCTGTGTAAGTACCTTGAAGAAGGAAGTCACTAAGAAGGAAGTAAAGCAGTCAGAAACAATGATAGCAAAAATGATATATTGGAACAAAGGAGACAGAGGTGACTAGACCTACAACAAATGAAGGAGTCACAGGAGTAGGAGGGATCTTGAAAGAAGGAAATTAAATTTTGATACAATTTCAGATTTTTATGTGTTCCAGATGGCTCAGGTGCCTTGCAAACACAAAAGCTTCTCAGGGCTGTACAGTTAGATCACTGTACACCTAGAGTCCTAAGGACATTATTCCTACTTCTTAATGGATATACAATTATACATATATAAGTGTATAATTTCTGAGCCACTATTGAGTGAATTAAATGGTATTATATTTGAAAAATTATGTATATAAATTAACTTATTACAGTACTCTAAAAATAAATAGATCAGTGATTTAGTTTTTTGGAAAACCATACATTAAGAAGTAGAAATTTTTACTTAATTACTCCTGTGTTTCTCTGTATCTCTTCGTATCATCTCCTATTCTGGAAGTTACAATGCTGTGGAAGCTACTTTTTTTTTTACAACTAGAAAACTATTTATCTCAAGGTACAAGAAGCTGTGAATTTAAACAAAATTTTGCAAACATTACCAAAGCATCTGACACCAAATGTATTTAGCAAACTAAAAATATATTTATATATGTTTTTATGAATGTATGTGGATGACGTAACAGATTGAAACGCATGGGAAAGATCATTTTAAAGGAAGAAATTATTAGTAGGCAGAAGTGGAAATATTTGAAGTAACCCTTATAATGCAGAACTTAGGGTATTCATGTGGAAAGATAAAAAATCATATTTATTATCTTAATCAAAGTTAATAATGGAGGGCACATGTTCAGGTATTCCTTCTTCCATACAATTTCCATGATCCCTTGGTATTTGTAGAAAGATAATGTTTTGTCCTTTTTTTCATTGTCATCTCACTGAAATTCCCATTAAGATTCCAGCCCTTCATATTTAACTTCTCTTGATTTTAGTTTTAAAGAGTGTTTTGGTACACTTTGCTTTGAGCCAATTAAGAGACAAATATGTTGTATTCCCACAAATCTAAGGTGCATCCCCACTAACTTTTTGACTACAAAGTATTACAGAACTGTATACAAACACCCTCACTTCAAACTTAGATCTTTCCCATTGTTGAGAACTTGCACTCCAGGGAATTCAAGAGAAGATGCATGGAGACCATATCCACATCCAGATGAGATATCAAGTATGGGAGCTATAAAGTATTAAACCTGCAGAAAGATCCAGATAGATGGCCCCAAAACAGCAGAAATGGCAAAAGTTCTACTGAAGTCATTGCAGGGTTGTGAGGGGTGTTATTTTAGAGCATTTGCTCTCCATGTCCAGAACAGGTTGCCCCTGTGGTCTGGAAGGGGAGAAGGGAACTGAAGGTGCAGCAGTCATATCCACCTTCTTGGGTGTAGTCTCCTGTCACCAGCACTGGGGTTTTTAAGTGCTCAGAACTGGAGGATGACATTCTTGTACATTTTATCTATAGTGGTTTAAAAGACTAGTGGGAAACCTTAACATCTAGTGATTTGTCAAGCTGACAGCAATTACCTCTGGATGAGCAAAAGCTACATGATGCAAGTTGTAAGTATGAGATGTGATTCTTATTCTGCTTCGTTCCATATTCAAGCAAAATATTAAACTGTTCAGTGAAAAGACTGGGTAAACAGCTTTATTTCCATTACAGCAAAGGTGTTCACATGAAAATATTCTGAAGTTTGTTAGTTTCTGTCACCCAGAAAAAAACCAAGTGAAACTCAGATTCAGTTAGCACAGTAAAAGCTTTTATCTTCTCTCATTCTGGACAGTTACTCTGGCAGCCTCACTCAAAAGAGGGAAAAGGCATATTTTTCAGAAGAATACATTTCCATATTCTATGCTTCAAATGCAAGCTGGTGCTTTTGAAGAACCTATCTTTAGGTTCCTATCTCTATAACTTTTCCTACTAAGAGACAGTGAGAAGCACTGCACTTTCTTTTACAGCATTTTGAATATAGATGTCTCACCTGGTATTTTAACAGCAAAAGGATATACCCTTCCCCTTGGCTTTAAATGTTTCCAGTTTTCATTAAAACATAGGTTGAAACATAGGTTTTCAATTTCACTACTCTGTGATCCTTCTCCAACTTAATTTTGGAAATTTCAGTAACTTAGGAAATAACATTCATGTATGGCTTTGAAGTTTTGGTATATTAATAATGACTGAAACCCCCTGAATGTTGTTGTTCAGTGACCTGTGTGAAATACAGATGGATGGTGTCAAAGGAGCTTCCTGACAGGCAAGCTGCTGTCAGTGCTGTTGCTAATTGGTAATGTTACCATCATTCACAGCAGAAATCAAGAACTCAGTATACAGAGATGTGCTATTTTTGGACAGTTTACCTACAAAACTCTATATCCAGTGGCAGCTGAACAACAGCAACTGTAAAAGGAATTTTTTTTCTATATCTATTTTCTTTCAAGAAGGTGTGTGTGCACTGGGTTCATCTAGGATAGGCTTAATTTCTTCTCAGTAGCTCTTAGAGGGCTGTGTTGTGGATTCAGAATGAGAATGGTGTTGATAACATGCTGATGTTTTGTGCTTTGCTGCATTTTGCTTATCCCTAGTGAAGAACTTTGTGTGTGTCGTGCTCTGCCAGTGAGAACTTTCATAAAAGAAACAGAGGGCACACAGCTGGGACAGGTGACCCAAACTGCCCTCAGGGATATTCCACAGCCTAGAATATCATGTCCAGTGTGTAGACTGGGAAAATTACTCATAAGAGGGGGAAGATCTGAGTTTGGGAGCAAAGTCTGGCATTGGTCAGGAGGTGGTGAGCAATTGTGTCATGCATCACTGTTTTGTTTGTGGGATTCTTTTTATTTCCCTTTTCATTATTATTACTACTATTATTGTGTTTTAATCTGTTTTTAATTCTTAAACTGCTTTTTTCTTAACCTACAAATTTGACTTTTGATTCTCTTCCCCATTCCATGGAGACAGGCATAGAGATGAGCATGCAGCTACATGGTGCTTATTTGCCATCTCAGCTTAAATCACAAGAGCATGTTAGCTTAATGGCTGGAATCAGTAATCTCAGAAGTCATTTCCAGCCTTAATGGATTTATTATTTCTCCCTGAAGTGAAAGAGAGAACTAAAGTTGCAGTTTCCCTAGGTAGAGAAACCCCAATTTTTACTCTTTTTTTGCCACTTTTGTCATTGTTGAGTGGAATCAACAGAGGAGGCTCCACCTGAAGACAAAGAATTTGTTCTTGACTTTCAGCAAACACCAGGCTATCTTGTAAAGAGGAACATCACTTCTCTTTTACAGCTTAGTTGTTAAGAAGCCTTGAATCTAGCAATATTGACAATTAGCTTTTCTACTCTGGAGTGTTTTTAAAGTATATCTGCTTTTGTGAAATGTGATGTGGTTTCTCAAGGACTGCTTTACAACAGTCCCCTGCTTTTTGTAACTCACAAATAATTATTAACCTGAGAAGAAGTCAGTTACTAGCCCCCAGTCTCATGAATACAATTTTGGTAATACATCCCAAGATGCAACTAGTCTTTTTTTGCTGCAAAGGCACCCTGCTTACTCATGGTCAACTTGACTGCAATGCCATCCAGATGTTTTTCTACAAAGACCTTAGATATCTGAGGGCAGATCAGATTAGGAAAAAAACTGAGGCAAAAAACCCACTAAGTAACCCAGTCTTCCCTATGACTTATGTCCTTGGACCCTCTATCTCATTGAGCAATGGGCTCATTTTCTTTGGTCTTTCTTTTGCTGCCAATGCACTTGGAGAAACACTTCTTTATTATACTTCACATCCCTACTAGCCTCAATTCCAGATGAACTTTAGCTTTCCTAACTTTGTCCCTGTACATTCAAGCACTGTCACTAAATTCCTCCCTCCTTCCACCTTCTGTACACTTCATGTTCCATCTGTGCTCTGAAGTTGTTCTCATTTTATCCATGCTGGCTTCTGCTGTACTCACCTGACTCTCTGAAGATCAATCAGCTCTCTTAGGCTCCTTTGTTAATGCACCAGACTGCAAATTTCTGTTCCATTTTAACCACAATAAAAAGTGAGTTAAAAATTTTTCCTTTCTTTATAATTGTAGGAATAAAAGGACACGTATACAATGTTTCCTGTCTTGCTACTTGTCAGTGCCTCCTGGCATTTATAGGTGTTGTTAAAAATCTTGGGTTTGTTAGTAGTGCCATTTTCAAAAATATTGGTCTTAAGTTTGATTAAGATGACCTTGATCTTGAATACTGCAGTTAGAGATAGTCCTTGAGGTGACTCCAGAAGTTCTTGATCAATTATCCTTTGGCAGAGAGTAATGAGTGGGGTTTCTGCAGTTTAAGGTTTAGAAAGTTAGGAATTAAGGATAAGGTGGGCTTTACTCCATCTCTTGAAGAAAACAAGGACCTTCAAATTCTTCTACTAGAATATTTTTTTTATGTTGCAATGCATACCCTGCTTGGGAACTGCCTACGCATGAAGACCATGCAAGGATGATTTTCTTTGCAGTAATGAGGTAATCAAGGCTGAGTTTCCATTTGATATTCAATCCCAGTCACACTCTTTTGATTAACAGGACTTGGGCCAGACAACATTTATCCTATTATTTT
Source organism: Lonchura striata (assembly GCF_050655825.1). NCBI lineage: Eukaryota > Metazoa > Chordata > Aves > Passeriformes > Estrildidae > Lonchura > Lonchura striata. Next base: position 103,871,802 of record NC_140704.1, read on the forward strand.
CTGGTTTGTTCCATGTCCTAAGATTCTGTTGCCACTATCAGTGTAGTTCTTGGATAAGAAGTGGGAAAGGAGGAATGGAAAGAAGATTACAGAATTTATAAGCAAGGTTGCACCATGCACTGTGGAGAATAGATACATGTAAAAAGGTTGGTCATGTCTGATTTTGTTTCAAGGGCTTTCATCCACAACTGTAAAACATTCCAACCAAAACCAACCAAAACCAAGTTCTTAGAATCAAAGTAATAAATTCATAGCTGACTTCTGGTTTTATTAAGGGGGCAACAGTGGTGTAGAAAGATTGCAGAGGATAAAAAAAATTAAGAGAAAAACACTGATGATAAAATAATTTATAAAAGCATAAAGTAGCAAGACTAAGACTGATGTACGTGGATAAAATCTACATTTTAAGTACAAAAGGAGAAAAAAAACAGTGAAATATTGCACTTGAATGGGGGAGGGGAAAAAGCTTTAGAACAAAGAGTGAAGCTTTAAAAACTGGCTTAATATATATATTGTTTTAAAATGTTTGTTTGAAACCATCTCTGAGAAATGGACACTGTGCAGGGGAGAGAGAAGGAACTTTGGAAAAATTGCCTGAGGGAGGAGAAGCAGAAAGCCCAGCTCCACCATGGGAGAGATTTACATCATATGACATTATTGGTCCTTGTCTTGTTTTAGAAAAGACAAATAATGCTAAAGATATTTTGTCAGGTCCCTGAGACAGCAGGGATTTGGCTACAACAAAAGTTCATTTGAATTCCTTTTTCATTAAGGAGGAGAAAAGGACACCAAATTTATTCTATATAAAATGAACCAGAACAGCCCATAAAGAAACCACAGGAAAAAAAGAATCTGAATAGTATCTTTCCACAGTCAGGTTCAGAGGATATGACAAGTGTTGTGTCTCCTGCTTTTGAGATCATGCTGCAAGGAAAGAACTATATTGGCAAACATTTGCCAATAAAGGCATTGCATGGTGACCAGGACAGACTTTGTAGGGATCTTCACCTGCAGCCAGAAGTTTTAATTAACAGACAGCTTTAATTAAATTTGAATATATCTGTGAATAAAATCTCTATCTATTCTACTGGCTCACTTGTACACTATATTAATTAAAAATGTATATATTTATTGAATGTCCATCATAAGTTTATCACTCATATTTGGGTGGTTTTGATTTTTAAACTGAGGCATCTGTGCAGGCTTTTTTTCCATCCCAGCTCAGTGAATCTAATGCTACATATGTACAGCACACCATGTTGGAAGATGTGGGTGGAAGATTCAGCAATCATTTTGCTAACAAAGATGTGTTTTTGAAGGAAGTAGATGCACTCTCACTTTGTCCATTCCTCAAAACTTTCCTCTTCTGTGCTCTAAATGTCAGGATTTGTACTAGTGAAAGGAATTGCACTGCAAGACTTATGATGATTTCTTTGGTTAGTAGACAGATCCAACAAAATTTTCACCAGCTGGAATGGGAGATAATTCTGTCTATTTTCACTCCTGCTTTATAATGAATCTATACAATATAAACCAGGATTTTTGCCATATTAATTCTAAACATTAAATACAAAACAGCCCTGATGTGTTTGCTATTGAGGGCATAATTGCCTAATCAGTGGTTCCACTCCTATTTGTCTTTCAGTATAACAGAGCAAATTCATACTTATGTAAAAGGACAAATGAAAGAGGAATATTTATTTGCCTGAACACTTGTAGCACAGGTACATTATAGTAACTTCATGTAACTATTCCGAATGAAAACCAGCATAAAGGGAATGGAGATATGAGTGTACTAAAAAGGACTGAAGAAAATAAAATCTGTAGGCTTTTTTCACCCTTAAAACTTGCACTTAATACAAACTGTATTTTTATATATATTCTAAACACATAGTTGATTACACATAGTTTTGCAGTCCTCTCAAATAAGTCTTCAGGAACTTCAGTGAAGGGAGAAAAATTGAAATATGTCTATTTTTGTAACAGTTTAGAGACAACATATATGTACATCACTTTTTTAATATTTTAACTTACATGAAGAAATTTCAAGCTATAAATTTTCAAATACTCTAATAAATTTTCAATTACTCTGTCCTTACTTTCAGTGTGCAAGTCACCACACTAAAACCCGCAGGTGTTAAATATTCATCAAAGTGTCTACAGGGGTAAGAATTTAAATCTCACCTGGGAGCTAGAGCAACCTCATCAGAAAATAGCATTAGTTTCAAAGCAAAATGTGGAAAGGATGCTCAGCACCTTGGCATTTTGATACTTACCATATCAAGGAGGCTTCTTTTTAATCAAAAACAGCTATTGCCTTGAGGATAGTGCTGCCCATCTGCACCAGAACTTAATGAACCTTAGTAAAATCTTTCTAATCCTTGTCTTCCTCTTGGACTAAACACAGGAAATGCACACACTGGCATGAAGACCAGCACCACAATATATCAGTAAATACACACCAGAAAAGGCAGATTACTGTGTCTGTGCATAGTCCTGAGTGGTGATTCCCTTATCTCTAAGTCACAGAGACAGGCATGTGGCAACTTGAGCATGACTAGAAATGCAGAGGACAGAGTTAGAGTCCCAAAACTGCAGCACTCCTGAGAGTTCATTTGTAAGGTGAGCAGTGAGAATTTGATGTGTCCCTGTGTCCATCAGCCTCTGCATTTGTGATTAATTTGAATCCTTCTATGTTTAAAATCAAGTTTAATAAGCGTGAAAGGAATATGTAGGAGAAAACATGCAGTCTTTCTTAAAATAATATCAATTTTACCTTTTCCATATGTAAATTGCTCCAGTGTCGCAATTCCAAGACCAAGGAAGAAATGCCAAAAAATACAATACTGAATTGTGAAGCAGGTACCCATGTGAGCTGTAGATTAATTTAAGCCATGTAGGATTTAATTTGTCTCTGTGAAATTGTATGGTTTTCTCCAAGAATCTCTGCTGCCCAATTTTTGGAAAGGCAAAGCATGGTATACTCTTGAAAAACATCTTTTTGACATGCCAGTTCCAACTACATTTATTGAAGTCAATGTTCTCCTGCCATTCTAACAGGGCCAAATTTTATCTAAGGTACACTATTAAAACCAATTTCCTTTCACAAGAGCCCTTGTCATCATTCTAACCCTCATCATGTAGTTGTGAAAGTTAATTTGTGAGGCAGAGAATCATCAGGCCAACTGAATTTTAGTAAAGAGGGCTATTAGCCTGTCAACAAAGCTGACATTTTTATGAGGCACTATGTACATGATTACATCCAGCTAGTGTGAAAACAGCAAATATAGATAAGTACAAAAAGAGTTTGTTTGCTCCACAAGGTCTATAAGAATTTCTTAAAAGTTTCTGTTTTCTATCAGCACAGAACTTTGACCTTAGGAAAGCTGTAGAACACAGATAAGCAAGCCTGGTGAAACCTGGAAAGAGGTCTTCCCTCTTCCAATATCAAATTCCAAATGGCTTTTGCAGTCGTCCTTGGTCATCATCCAAGACCTTTTCTATTGCACATGGACATGGATTAGTATAAAACGGCTGAAGCAAGAACCAATATTCAGACCTCCAAAATGCTGAATGAGCACTTCAGTCACCAGAAAATTCCATAATCTGTCAGACCTATAAATACTTGCCTGACAGAGTTCAAATGAAGAAAATGCTTCGCTGAAAAATTATCCAAATTACTTTAAATGTGGAAAATATTTAAAAAATTTATTCTTTCCTGAAGGAGTTTGGGGTGAAAGTACATTTTCATAAATACACTCTATTTCTCCTGCTTTTTATTTCAGTACCTGTGAAGATGAGGTAGCCTCCAAACTGTTTTCATCCCTGACAAAATGTGCAGAAATGCTGTACCCCATGTTTGGTCTGTTGATGGAAACTGGTAGGATTTTGTAACTGGGCACTTAGACATCCACCATTCATGTGCAAAAGTGGGAATTCAAAGTAGCACAAACTGGGATAGCCAGGGGCTATTCCTCAGGTAGCTTGGAAAGACAATGTGACCAAGATAAACACCGAGGCACTAGAAGAGAAATAAGGACCTCACAAGCCAACCACAAGTACCATTTGGTAATTTCTATGTGTAGATATTTCAGCTGGTACATAAATACCTTTTATTGTATGAATGTAACAGAGATTATTTCAGTTATCCAAAATGTGACCTAAATACATTGGTCATAAACCCATAGGAATTACAAATTTGCTACCCTTTCAGTTGGTGAGAAATGTTATGATTTATTTATTAAGAACATAAAGATGAAATTACTTTTTTTTCCCCATTGGTTAAATCAAAAGAAAAACCTATTATATGCCAAAATGCCATATATTTCCTTTTTTTTTTTTTTTTTTTTTTGGGTAAGAATTAGCTGTTTCTACAAACAACAATGTTATTAGTGGCAGAAAAATAAGGGGCAAACATACTTTATTTGATAATAATTCAACTAATTTCTGAGGAACAGAATTTTTCCCAAGTAAATACTCTGCTAAACTTTTATTCTTTTCTTTTTACCTTCTGTAAATCTGTGTCAAGGCAGAAATGTAAAAAGAATCTCCATTACTGATATGTTTGCCTCCTGCAATTTGTGCCATGTTTGTGTAATGCAGGAAAACTTCCTTTCACTCTAGTTTTGACTGAAACCAAATAAAAAAAAATGAAAATTTGAATTTTTCTTTTCAGCATGGCTAATACTCTTCAGGAAACTGGCTCTCTTTTTTTGACTTGATGTACTCTACATGAAAATAATCTTTGTTTTCAAAATGTCAGCCTGTGATATTTCAAATTAAGACTTTCCTATCTTTAAAAACTGATGCCCTCTCTTCTCTTCATTTACAAAGTCATATTTTCTGTTAAAAATTCTTCCGTCTTGTGTTTGGCGTTAACAAGGTGATGACTTCTTTTCATGCAAGAAAAAATGAAATCAAAAAGTGCATTTTATTTAGAAATATTCCATGGAAATAATTCATATTTTTCAGGAAAGAGTCATTACCACAAAAAAAAAAAAAAAAAAAAAAATTATATTGTGTAAATGTCTTTTATTACTTTTTTATAACATTAATTATGATGAAGGCTGTCCAAAATGTTACCATACTGCAGGGGACATTATAACAGAACTCATCATTTCTAGTTTTGTATATTTCACTTGGTTTTGCTATTCTCTGTGGTACTACCACCTGACAGAGAGGCTACTTTGGAAACTGGCATACAAATATATTAATATCATAATAGAAGAATGGGGAAGAAAGTGGTCTTTTTGTAAGCTCCCTTTTTTTTTTTTTTTTTTTTTTTGTGTGTGTGTTTGGGGTTTTGGTTGGTTGATTGGTTGGTTGGTTGGTTGGTTGGTTTTTGGTTTTTTTCCCCCTTTTTGGAAGAGGAATGTATGCCTGCAGGAATGCACATATTTAGAGGTAGAGCAGCTTTGGGGCTGCATTCAGTCACACACTGCTCTTTAATAATGAGGGTAAGGCTGCAGGGAGCTCAGTGTGTTTGATTCTGGTCTGCCAGCACCAGACCTCCTGCTAATATCTTGCATGATCACTATCAATAATCTCTGTTTCAAATCCACCCAAATATTATTGCATTATTTTTTAAAATTAGTTTCCATATGATTTATGGAGCAACTGTAATGACATTGAGAAACTGGTGGAAAAAACATATGACAGAAAACCTATCCTAATACTGCAATTGCAAAACATTCATATCTGCAACAATTTTTTGCCATCCTATAAAATTGGGTTTTTTTGAGGAAGTTATGAGAATGTTTACTTCTATAAAAATAAAAATAAGCAATTCAAGTCCTCAAAAAAAGTTTTTTACTGAGCTTTGTGTAGCTTGTAACCATATCATTTAATAATATCTTAAGTGTCAACTTTCCTCCTTCACTCCAAATAGACACAAACATTTCCTTCCTTTTCTGCTAGCCTTCATCTGATGAAGCTAAAATTTTTGAACAAAATCAAATTTTGGACCTTCTCCTGAGGGGTGGTCTGAATAAAGTATATTTTGTTTTCAGGGCACCAGCCTCAAAATAATGTTGCTTTCAATCCTTTGGGATCAGTTTTCAACGTACCATTCAGCTTCTCTCTCCTAACAATTTCCTCTGTCAGGACTGATCTTTTCAGTAGTCCAGGGGACTGCAGCTGTGAATAGAGATTGATGACTGGTGAGGGCAAAGTTGTTCATCATGGGTCTGGCACTACAAGAAGTTTTTAAGGTAAAGATGGGTTTACTATGTACAGAGACTTAAATTCCTCAGTATTGGTGATGATGTGTTCCAGACTCCTGTGAACCGAATCAGACAGGAGGGGAGTTATCTACTTCAAATGGATGAAAAATGTTGCTTTGAGACACTTGCTCTGGTCCCAAAGGCTACCTCAGTCGGAGAGCTCTGACTTTTCTAGCCATGAAGTAGACTTTGTAACTCAATTGCCTCTCATATTTCTTTTAATCAGACAAGAAAGCAAGTGGCAAAACAGTCTTAGACCAGGCTTGAAGGAGAGGCTGTTATGTTTGTTGCCTTCTCATGAGCAGCATGACCCATCATCCTGCCCCTCCATCACCAAGCTCCTGAAGAGTTGACAGATTTCCTGCTGGTTGTCATGTCTAATCATTGTGGTCAATTAGGGAGAGGGTATAGTCAGGGACTTACAGCAAAAAAAAAAAAAAAATTACTATTTTATTCTTGTGAGAGGTACAATATTTGGCAGAGAAAAACAGAAACTGTTTTGTGCAGCTAAAAATTATCACTATTTCAAGCCCTGTGATTACCACTGTTTTAACACCTGCAAGGTTCTAATTCTTTTTTCTTTATGGCCACTTTTGACTCATGTCCCATTACCCAAAATAATAAAGTCCAGTTACAGCAATACTTAGCATCTTCCTGAAAGCTATAGCAGGATGGTGGAGGGAGAAGAACATATTTTTGTCCAACTTACTACTAGACTGCCCATTTTGGTTATTATCAACTGCTTAAATGACTTTCCCTTAGGTGTTCTAAAGGCACAGAATCATGTTTTATAATATTCCTATCCCTCAGATAATGTTTTTAAAAAATGCCAGTGGAATCCTTCCTACCTCCCATCCTTAGCAGTACAACTCCCATGCTGATGTTATAGACAGCTTCCATGAATTAATGATAAATAAATGACAAAAATGGTAAAAAGTTATTCAAATCTGAGTAAAGCTCATTTGTAGGGATTCCATATCATAACACACTAGGAAGTGTTCTGTCTTCTAGTTGTGATTGCATGAAGATTACAATTGTAAAATATAAATTCACTGAAATATAATCTTCTTTAAAACTTAGAAACAAATAATAAATTGTATTGATTTATCTCCTTTCAATTGATTTATTTCAATTTACCATTAACCCTTTGCACTCAGGTTTGTAATAATATTAACAATGAAAATGTAGCTCTTACAAGGCTTTTTTGTAGTGATATTACCAGAGATACTATACTTGAATCTGGTAGGACACAATAGGACCAGAAGATCTTTTTGGATTCTGAAGTAGAAACATTTCTACAATGAATCTTTTTTTTTATTAAGTCTGAATTTACAATTCCAATTAATTTCATTATATTCTGGGGAATAGTCAGGCCTCTGTTAAGGATCCAGATGCTATGAAATATACTTGAGTAATTTTTTAGTGCTTCTGTGAGTGAAAGCAGTGACTGTAGAGTTGAAATTAAAATTATCTGATCCACACTATTAGGGCAGCTTTCTGATCTATTGGAAAAAATATATAAAAAAAAAATTAGTCTCATTAAAGACTTCCTTGTTAAAGACTTTCTTGATTGAAAGCCAGGACAGAAAAAGCAGAAATTAACACTAAACTATTGCAAGACAAATTATTTATGTTCAAAATCCTTTTTCTACACTCAGAAAATCTGTCTTTCCTGTCACCATCATATTTCATCAAATATTACTCTTTCTTGACAAGACCCTAGTCTGGACCATGGGCCCAAAATCTGCCTATACAGGCCCAGTTCTTGGAGCCAGCTGTCTGCATCCCTGTCTGTCTGAGTGAGATGATGTGTGATTTCAGACAGATTCTGCAGTTCTTGCCCACCTTCAGCACAGTTTCTGAAGACTTTTGGGATTACCACTAGGCTGTACCATAAACATGCTAGTTACTGATCAAAGTTCTACAAAAAATTCCTAAAGACATCAGATTTAACCCATAATGAAATCACCTTAAAATTAAAAAAATAAACTGATGTCCTTGAGTGCATTTGCAACTGCATTGCAGTTCATTATGCCCAAACTCCTTTATAAATATTAATTAAAGCTAAAATTCTGCTGATAACAAAGCATATCCTGAGCTCTAGAGAGCTGCCATTGTGCCAAACCCTTACAATTTGAATGCAAGTTTGGCATATTCTAAATTACATTATATAAATAATGTAAAATTATATAAAATGTAAATTTATCTATATAGACTACACATGTACCTATTAAAAAATAGATAAAATGTAAAGAATATAACATGATGATAATTTACTAAAATTCACCTTTTTTCTTGCCTTCTTAGCAACCCACGCAGTGAGTGAATCAGCTTGGTTTGGGGAGAGAGGTGAGCCTCAGAAGTGCAAAGTGAAAAGGAGGAAGGCTGCAACTTCATCTTGCAGAGCCACCTAGCACTAGACTGGCTCCATGCCTCAGCAAGCCACCACTTCAGACAGGAGCAGCAGAGCCTACCATGAAAGTTCATTCATGACTGCAATCATTATTGTAATATGTGAAATAAACAAGTTATATTCATAGCCACAATAATTACATGTTGATAATTATGGAATTAAATATAATTTAAGGACAAAAAATTATCATACAAACTGAAGGGATCTTTCCTTTATCTTGTTATTATAGTGCTTTCTTGCCCTACAAAGTGTTTTCAGTTCTGGAGTTATATATTAATTCAAAGGACAAACTGCTTGCAGAGGGGATTATTGAGCTTTTTTTTTTTTATCCCTATGGTTATTTTAGTGTTAACATAGATATTAGTAAGATTTATTACCAAGAGAGTATATTGCACCTCTTTCCCATATTTTGGAGGACACCAAAAAAGTTTCACAGTAGTTGTATTATTCTTTGCAGCACTCACACTAAGCTGATAGAAGAGTTATATTTTGCAGATTCCACATTTCATATTTTCAGCCACTAAGCATTTATATTTTGCTTGAAACTGCAGCCAGGCTTTCTCAGTGGCTTTGCTACTACTACAATTAAATACTGGGGCTCTCCTAAGGCAAAGGCTATTCATTCTCAGCTTCAACTATCACTGCCAGCAAAGGCTGTATCCAGAGCTCAAATCAACAATCCCAAAATCGCAACACTTTGTGAACACCAGTGCTGGCCCCAGCTGGTTTACAGCACAAGCATTTAAATAGAACAGGTGTCTTATTTTTCTATGAAATAGCCCTGACAATGAACACTTCCAGATGAGTATTGCATTTCAGAGAGCTGGAACTAAACTGGCTAGTGATGTTCAGCAGCTCTTTGAAGCCTGCTCTTGCAGCCACGGGGACCTTGAGCATCACTGTCAGAAGCAATGACAGCAGTGCTGAGCTACCATTTTTCCCCAGCACAGACAATGTTTTTCTTGCTCCCTTTTCTAAGTCAAACTACCATCTAGTCTAAATTGTTGCTTATTGGTTTTTTGTTTAATAATTTTTCCTTCCTGCCCTTCTTCTATTCCATTTGTTTGTTTGTTTCTTTTAAGAATATGTTAAATGTAGTCCCAAGAAAATAAGGAAACAACATACATTTCAATGCTTTTCCAAATGAAAATTCCCATGTCCTGAAATACCAGTCTGCGGAAAATAATTGCAATGCTAGAACTTTGAGCCAAAGAGGCAATATAGTTACCAAATGTTTACAAAACAGAATGATTCAACTTCAACTTTGTAAATAATTAGTAAAAAAAATTATCTTGAATGTTACATAGCTTCCGACCTGAGAGAAAGCTAGCTAAGAAAGTAATGTTGTCAAATTCTATTGAAATATACTGAGAACTTCAGGGAAAATAATGGAACCTGTGAAATCAAAGGAAAATTGTTAAATGTTGTGACATTTCCTCATCTTTGTAAAAAATATAAATAAGTAATTAATAATTAATATCAATAATTAATAATATTAATTAATAATAAATAATTAATAATTAATTAATAATTGTCAGGAAATTTGCAGTTGTGTTCTTGCTCTTTGGGGATTTGGGTGCTGCCATATGATAGTAAATTATTTAAGGCTGGGAATGTCTCTTCATCCTTAGCCCACTATCAAACTTTCAAAACAATAAATATTCTAAGGAAGAAGCACTGTTAACTGAGTTATATTTAGATAGTCCCCAAATTTAAAAAAAAAAAAAAAAAAGAAAAATTTAGAAGGAAATGTGAACTTCTCTTCTTCTGATTTAGAATGAGAAATAAACAGTAAGGGTGTTGTAACCATTTCTGGCAGTTTTCTTGTGAGAATCTTCCTCCTCAAATTGTAATGACAAAAACAACAGAAAGAATCCATGGGCAGACCCTGTTGTTGCAGAGCTTTTCACACATAAGTTTCAACATTATAGCTCTACAAACTTTCAAAGATTTTCCATCTAAAAAGAGTTCATTAACATGTTAATTAGTCATTATTTTAATTAAACATAAAAATTAAATTAACTGCATTTTACTGACAGCAACTGTAGCCACACCAAGGAAATACTGATTTCACAGCTGTCATATTGGTTTCCTAAATATTTCATTTATCATACTTTGCCTCTTTCCCTTCTTTATTCTGTAGGCAAAAAAATAACAGACAGAAAAAGCCATGTAGATTTCTTTCAAAAAGGAAAGGGTCTCACAGTGATGCATCATTCAAACATACTCAGCAGGAGGCTGAAGTGCCTTTGATGTTATGTGGCAGCTGAAATATATTAAAGGAGATATTGTAGTTGTCAAAGATGAATTCTAGTTTTCTACAGACAACTGCAAAATACCTCTGTTCCACTGTTGTGTGACATTTTCTGCCAGGAATACATGAAAGACCCTCCCTTATTTCAGTGTACAAAATCACTTGGCTTGTAGACAAAGATATAATCTGTTGATCCTTTTTTAATTAACATATCTTTTATTTTTGTTTTAGTTCTATCTTAAGTAGCATAAACTTTACTCCCTGAATCTGTGATCCTTCATGTCTCTTCTGCATAGGCTCACTTTTCTTGGAACATCTCTAGCTCTTTGGCTACTTTTTCCCTTCTTCATTCAATGGCTTAGATAAGGGAGACATCATTTTGTAATATGAGGCATTATCTCTCTCTCTCTTTCTTATGCCTATCCATGTATTTTTTTCAGACATAGATTTGACTGACATCAGGTAATTCAGCACTATAATGCCCAAATTTTGTTCATTAACTAGATTTACATCAAGTGATTCTGCTCTCATATTCATTTCACTATGCTACCTTAAAAAAAATTGATAGCCCAGAATTATTACTGAATATTTATTTTTTGAACTTTTCATAGCCACTACTAAATATTTTCTTGCTTATGAGACTCCTCTTTCAAGGCATATTTACATGCACATTTTGTAATGATATCATGAAGATAGGTGCTATCTTTAAATGTAATGGTTTTGAAATCAGAAGTAATTTTGCCATGGCAGAACTGAGACCAGCATAAGTTAATTTGTAGCGTCAAAAAACATGATGATATTCCAGTCTGCTGTGACAAGGTTGTTTCAGACTATAAAAAGTTCCCTTTTTTAAATAATGCATTTGTGCATACAAAAAAGCTGACATGGAATCACCTTGACAAAACTCTGCTATAGCAGGGTTTAATCATAAATGTTCCTGTAACCTCTTTGTAGCAAAAAAAAAAAATAAGCATGTTCATAATTGCTATGGCATTATTTAATAAAGCCATTACAAATCTGCTAAGTATTGCAGACCAAAGAACATCCACCTATATGCAATAGTATTAATGACACACTTGAATTATAAGACTTTATGTGCTTAGTGCAATGTATTTTCCTGCATAGCAATACTTGTCTCAGCTGGGGTAATTCACTCCATAGGGTCTGGAGCTGTGCTGTGGATTTGTATTGAACACAGGGCTGATAATACAGAGATGTTTTTCTTGCTGCTGAGCATAGCTTGAACACAGCCAAGGCCTTTTCTGCTTTCTGTACTGCCATGCAGGTGAGAAAGTTGAGGGTATGTGAGGATAGGTGAGCTGAACTGACTGAAGGGATATTCCAGACCAAGTGGCATCATGTTCAGTTTAGAAAGTGGGAGAAGAGGGAGGAAGCAGGGAGGAACATTGGGATGGTGGAGTCCCAAGTAACCATTACATGTGATGGGGCCCTGCTCTCCTGGAGATGACTGAACACATAGGAAGCAGCAAATTCATTCTATGTTTGTTTTCCTTGAACATATATCTTCTGCTTTGCCTAATGAACTGTCTTGATCTCAACCCACAAGTTTTTTACTTGTTACTCTTCCAATTCTCTCCCCTGGAGAGAATTGGAAGAGTAACAAGTAGATTAAATTAAATCAGTCTCACTAATGGGGGAATGAGTGGGGGTCTGTGTGGGACTCAGATCCCAGCTGGGGTTAAACCACAGCAATAGCAAATACACTTACAGTATTTTTGCCCTGCATACACACACACACATTTGAAATATTACAAGTCCAAACTACATAAAGAATATTGGTAAAGTGACACGGAGTGGTCAAGAGAATTGTCTGAACCTTTCTGTTTGGAAAAATATTCCAAAAATATAAGGGGGGAAATAATGCCCTAGGTTCTAGCTTTTATATTTTTCAGATTATGTACTACTGCTTTAGTGTGTAGTTTTGAGCTTCATATTAAGGGATTGTAAGCTCTCTTCACAGACTAAGTAGACAAAACAATTCCTTCTCTAGCTGGGGACCAAGCACAACCAATTGAAATCTCAGTCCCAAGAGCATAAACAATGGTGGAATGAAGAGAGAAAAACAAGGATGGGACTTCATAATCTAAAACTACATTTGGACAATTAACTCCAATAAGCTAGTGGACCAGAACTTATAAAAGTGTGAGACCTCGTGACCATTCATCCATTTATGCAACCATTTTGGATTCATCTTGGATGTAGCCCTGGTTGGACTCTTGTACTGCCAAGGTTTATCCATTGAGGCCTTTTAATAAATACCTACTTTATTCTTTAACTCCATCTAGCCTCTGTTCTGTGGATGTGACAACCTGGTCAGAGAGCGATAAAACTAGACAAGTTTTCCTAAAATTGTCCTGAGAGACTTTAGGGAATTGAAGATAAACAATGATAGCTTATTATTATAAACAACCTGCAGGTGTTGTTTTTCTACTCTCTGTTTTCTTGTTTTTCTCAAAGATTGTTTATATGAAGGGCATCTTGTTAATTAGCCAATCAGGTAAAGTGTATTAACTAAATGACCAATCAAATCTACCTCAATCAGAACAGCTTATAAAAAGGAGCAGTTTCAAATACATGTGTGTGTTATTACAAAAATATGGTGCGTTATGCCAATCAGCCTTCTGATGAGTCTGTGTCATTTCTTACTCAACAGCGACACTGGGTCAGCCTTCACAAGGCATCTCTTGTCTTCTCCCATGTTATTTCCTATGAGGAAGAGGTCGACTCCTAACTCAGTGATTAAGGCTCATTGATCAGAGACTAATGTTAGCATGAAAACACAAGTGGGATCAAAGTCAGTTCTGTGAAAGACAGCTAAAATGCCAGCTGCCTCCTCAAAAAAATCCAGCAGACCCTCAAGCAATTCTTCACCATCCAAGGGACATCTGGGCTTCTCCAAGCAGTCCTTTATCCATTTGCAAGGACAGACAGATTATAGCTTCCAGGCTCATCAGGCTAGGTCCCAAGCAGCACCAAAAGAAAGACATCTCTGGCAAATGAAGAAAGAGGGCATGATATTTCATGCTTGGCATATCTTGCAAACACTGATTTCCTTTTGAACACATTTTTGAGTGAATCCCTTTCAACTTGAATTTCAAAATTAGTAGTTAGTGTACTCACCAACTCCTGATGACAAATATTTTATTAGAATGTTCTAATTTATAGCTTCTTCCTGAGGTTTCTATATCCACTTTTCAAGAATTGTGTAAGGTTAGTGTGGATACTAAAACACTATGTTTAGAAAGGTATGCTTTAACAAGAAAAATGTAACTGACAACTCATTGTCTTAAAAACAAAGATGGGATATTACAATGTTAGCTCTCAAGTGAAAAATTATCCATTCAAATTTTTAAAGCATTTTCTTAACCTCAGCTTGGACCTGGAAAAATGAACAATTAGACATGCTCCATAATATAGTAAACCACTTGCAGCATGATGTCTATTTAATTAAATAAATAAAAATTAACAATTTACTAATAAAAATTTTTAGAACTAAAACTCCTAGGCTTGTTTGTTGAAAATAATTATCATTTTAAAGTATTAATAAAAATTTTACCCGATGGACCGAATTTCTTTCCCTCATGATAAAGATTTACTTTATGTACACCATTACAGAGACTAAATCATGTGATGTAACAATGCTGCAACTATGAGAGTCCAGACATGTCTAAAGATTATTTAAATTATTTGTTGGAAGGTTTTGGTCTGGAATCTGTATGCCAGAAAAGAATAATATGTTTACATTCTAGTAAATTACTCCTACCTTGTTTAGGCAATCTCTGAGCTGTGTCCATGTCCAAAAATCTCCCCCTGGGTAAGCTGGACCACTGTGTTGGGATAAGTGCTCTTACAGACATCAGCTTTGCAGACACTGACCAGAGGATGCTGGTGGGCCCAGGACAACTGGTAAGACACATCTGTGGTGCTGGATCTAGTTATAGGCTCCCCAGAACAAAAGAGATGTGGGAAGAGTCCAGTTCATTGGAAAGCCCAGGGCCACAAAGGGGCCACAAAGACGGGTAAGGTAAGAGTTTGGAGCATGCCTCGTTTGAGGAGAAGCTGAGAGTGCTAGAACTGCTTAGATTACAGAAGAGAAGTCTCAGGGACATCTTATCGTATGTAGAAATACATATGGGGATGGGAGGAAGAAATGGTAGGGAACAAAGCAATTAGGGAATAAGCTGTGCTTCTCTCAATGGCTGGCAGCTCTGGAACCAATACAGATTGTTCTATTAACGCTTGCAATTTTCAAGGCGTGATAAGCATAATTTAACTCCAGAGATTTAGGCACCAATTACAGTACAAGACTAGATATACCACCTTTCTGTGAAGATTCTCCTATCTGAATTCAAGTAGAAAGCACAGTATCTTAGAGAGTAATCTTGAAAAGCTGCTAGGGAGCCAGTTCCAACTCCTTTAAAAGAAGTTGATATCAAGCTAAACCACCCATGTAATTTAAACTTGGTAGATTTGGATGCAGTGGAAAATTACTCATTCCCTTGTGTAAGCAAGTCTTTTTATCCAGGACTAGAATATTAAAATCAGAGCTTATCATACAGCTGTGAACTCTACAGAACATTTCTGTTCTGCATGTAAATGTAGAGAAGAATAAAAGTCTGTTAAGGGACCAGACGATGAGAAAAGATCAAGAGAGACAAAAGGAAAGAAATTGATAAAGAAAATATGAGAAGTGGCAGCAGGTCAAAATATAATTAAAAAAAAAAAAATTAAAGAAAAAGATGTAAAGGGGAAAGTAGGCCCATTGCCCATTGGAGATTTAAACTATTTAGATAAGAAAAAAAATATAGGAAATTCTTCTAGTACACCAAAGTCATGAAGCAGACAGGAGTAGAAGAAGTGATGAAACTCTATAATCAAATAAGAAGACCTTTAGTTAGAAAGAAAACTTGAAGAAGAAACAAAAGGCATGTACAAGATTTCACTCCAAGAAGCAAAGTAGATAGTACTCTGGAATTTTCTGCATATTCACATCTGCAGTAGGGCTTCTTTGTTTGAAGCCCTATTGTAGGGTGTGGACAATAAAGAGGATAACTGTCCCTGGAAGGTGTCAAGGACAAAAATGCTGCATCACTAAAAATATTGAATGTATTAGCACATGAGTTTCCAAATGGCTGAGATATGGCAGCTCCCATCAGTGACATTTGTAGATGGCAGACCCCACAGAGAAAGTTGAAATCCCGCTGAACTAGAAAACCTTCATTTAAGATGCTCAGTAAACCTCTAACACATAGACCCCATTCTTACACACACCACTTACCCTTCCTACCCATCACATTCCACTTGTGCTGTACCAGATCGGGTCTACACATGTTGTGAAACATCTAGGTTAAAACTGATCCAGACATATTTTTTAAGGGAAATTCTAGTGTTTTGCCTGTGCCAGAACAAGGAAAGAAACCAGAGGAGTGGTAGACATAAAAGGTAGATGGAACACCATCTTCTTGAAATGCTGGTTTTTAAGGTGCATGCCTTAAATGCACCATGTTGGATGCAGCTGGCACTGCAAAGGGCACACAGGTGTAACTGGAAGGTGTAACTCTGATGTTTCTGAAAAGGGCTGAAAAGATCTTTCAGTTCACTGATGGGGATGGAAGAAACAGATCATACTCCAAAAATTCTATTTCTGTCTCAGTTTCTGCTATCTAATCCAACTATTTTCTTTGCACTAATTGAGTACTCAGAGATCGCCAAATGCGTAGAAAATGTTTTGAATACAGTTTGACTCTTCTGAGCTGAGTGCTCAATCCCTGAGTGAGAAGTCTAATTCAACAGAAGAGATTAGAGCAGGACCACCTTTTCCAATTACTTGTAGATGACTTTGCCATTTTCTGGAAGTTTATCCCAACTTTAAAACATTTCTTCTTACCATCCAAACAAATGCTATTCATGCTAAATAGCTACAGAGTACAAATTGTGTCTATACTTACAAAATGTAACTCCAGTGCAAGCTAATACTTCTTGGACAATGCCTGTCTGTGGCGAGTACCATTATCAGAAAGAGCAAGTCAAAGACTTTCACAAAAATAAGATGAAAAGTAGTGCACTTGAACTGAAGTAGTAAAGTGCTCTTGAAGATAATATAATCAGCTTTAAGGATCCAGAACAAACTATTAGGAAATTATGACCATGAGCATGTTTCCAAAGGTGTCTGCTTTAACAGTGGGAAGGTGCTCTGCTTCCCGGGGACGCATAATACCCATGGCAGATGCCTACAAGTTTTCAACCCCTTTTGTTCTGTTATTCTACCATTATGATGCATAAAAAAGACAATCCAAATGTTCAAAAGTCATGCAACTGCCATGCCATAGAGCACAAAGCTCCTTTTCAGTCCTGGAAAAGAGTTTACTCCAAAACAATTGACCTGAAAAGTGTTCTTGTTTTGGAACAGCGTGTTTCAATTATGTTCTCTTTCCCTGAAAATGTGCTAACAAATTTTTGTGTGCTACTCTAATTGCATCTCAGAGAGTCAGCCACCTGTAATGCTTTCAGCATGTTTGAAATATTTATCTGAGGAATTAATTCTCTCTTCTAGTGATTCTGAAGTCCTACATCCTTTCTGAAACACCACCACACAGGGTGTTCACACGTATGGCCTCCAGGTTTTACAGCCCTGGTGCATCATCTGGCTCTTTTCACCTGAATTCCTTACACTAAGGAAGGGGAACTCTCAAAAGCCAGCAAGTCAAGGTGCCTAAAAACATAAAAGGTGCTCCTGTTTCCCTACATGTTGCAGTAACTCAGAAAAAAAGGCACAGCGATGCTGAATGCATCAGTGCTGGTGTCAAATTTGATAGATAACAAACTGCATAGGTTAATTTGTGTGAGTCAAACCAATTATTTTCAGACATCAAGCAGCACTGCCAAATGAATGGTAACATCCAGTTACCTTTAGTCCAGTTTTCAAGGTTTTCTATACAACTGTGACAACATAATGCTTCCTCAGTCTCTTGTGGGGAAGGTTTGATTTGGGATTGTTTCATTTTAATTTTTTTTTTTTAATAGCAGGTTATAATTAAAAACAAGAGCTAGGAAAGTAGCCAGTAAGCCATATTGTATGTCTCTGTCACAGAAGAAGAAGAGAATACTGTTTGAAAATAGGAGTGCAGACAGGAATAAATGCTTCCCCAGTGATAATTCTATGACAATTATCAAATCTTCCCCAGTGTATGCACATGCTTATGTACATATGCACTAAAATCTCATTCACATCTGTAGACAAGTGAGTTTTATTTTTTATAGCATGGTCACATATTCTGAACAAGGTCATAGAGAGAGAGCCATAGTCATGTCAAGTGAAATTTAAACAAAATCTTCTTGGTTTTGGAGGAGTGTCCTTAGCAGACAACTGAAAAAATGAGATTTTTTCTATTTTATCTTTGCATATTGAGGGGGAGGGAGCAGGGAATGAGGGCAGGAGGAGGGAATGTAGAATGTGGAAAGGTGTAGAAGGCTCTGGGTCAACTAGGAGTAAACACTTCATAAAATAATCTTTATTCAGATATGTCACTAAAGGGAACTGTACATCCTAAAGGATGAACAATTGCACTGCTTCTGCAAACATCTGCATTTGCAGCTGAGAAAACACTGCATAATTTAGGTCTTATTTGTCATATCACCAAATGCCTCAGGGTTTTTCCTCACTGCATCATTCCCATTGCTGCTGCAAAATCAAGAACCTTAATTGCTCTTCCTGATAAGTCTGAAGGGTCATTTTTTGCCTCCTTTCATTATATCTATTTTATTAATTCTAGCTGAAAAAATTGTTAGTATCCATTAACTATTTTAAGTATAAGCTATTTTGTTCAATACTTTTTCCATTTTATCTTCTCTTACAGAGTACTTGTAGAGAATTCTGATTAAAATCATTCCTATTGGGCTATTTCAAGTAAGAAATGAGGAAATTACAGCTTGCAGGTAAACCCACTGGCTGATTTCTTTGTCATAGGGGATGAGACCATTCATATGGGCACAATTTGACCTGAAAAAAACTAAAACAGGTGTTTCATAGAGCATGCAAAAAATAAACCAAATCTTTTTGGGTGTGAAAATTCAATGACCATTCTAAACCCCACCATCTGGCACTGTAGTGTCTCAATTATTTCCTTAGTAGTTTCCTGTTAGCAAATGTATTAAGATTTTTTAAATTTAAAAAAAAAATAAAAAGAAAGAGAATGAGAATTTCGCAGAAAACTTTCTAAAAAAGATTACTTCTAAAGCCTGTTTCAGCAATGGTGCATATATACAGATGTGTACATGTATAAGAATATATAAGAATTTTAAATCTTTAAAACGAAGGAGTTTTTAAATTATATGAAAATCTCCTTATCATAAAACCTCATTGTCAAGTAAATCTCCTCAGCAATAATAACTCAATGGAAAATTGCATAGAGTGATTATCATATTTTTCTTTATTTTAATAAAGCATTAATGCTAGTTATTGTACCATCCTAGCTAGCATTTCTTTTAACAAAACTTCTCAAGATTTGCAGGCTATAATAAACAGGCATAGAGCAGATAGACATGATTTTTTTTCCAGCAGCGCATGAAGACTCAGACTAACAGGAAGGCAATTTAGGGATTAGATCTTAGCACCACACTTTCAGTGACTGATTAGTCATACATGACTTTTCTGCTGACCTTTACTATCTCTTGCCTCCTTCTGGAGTCTTTAGTCTTGATCCTAATTTCCCTAATTTTCTTTTAAGTGGAGTCTAAACATTCAAAGATATTATTTCCACATAGACCTAAAATCTAGACCTGAGTCTGCCCAACAGGCAACAAATCATCCCTGACCTGAGCATAGCTTCTTAAAGCAGGAGTTGTACATGCTTTTCAGCAAACTTTCCATGGACCTTACTGGCTAGGACTGGACAAGAGACAGTGTGCCAGGAGAATGGCCATGTCAAATCAATACTGATTTAAAATATCCCTTTAGAAACGTTTATTAAGGCATTTTTTACATTATGCTGCTATCAAATTTCAATATTTTTTCACTTTCACAAGGAAAAATAATACCCATCTTTCTCTGGGGCCGAATTACATTTTAGAGTTGGAATCAAGCCCTTCAGATAGGACAACTACAAGTATCTTATGCATTCAAACACATTTTAATAAAAGCCATGACTGCTTAATGATATTTAATAGCCTTTATTTAACATCTAATCTGTGTTGTTTCTGAAAAAAATCTCTCTTCAATAGGCACTTATTATCCACACAATGTTATGCCATAAAATATGCAAAGCTGGTAACTGCATACCATCATCAATTAACTTTATTTTTCATTTTGTCAAAGGAGAGGAGCTTTCTCTTGGCAGCTCTTTTATTACATACTACACATTCAAAAGTAAAGAGTGGCTCTCACAGAATAATTTTCTGTTGCTAATGTGTCTGTAGATTTTTCCAAGCAGCGAGACTGTAGGAGACTATGATTTATCACTCTTTCAACTATATCTCAGTAGGACTTCCAAATGAGACAGACACACAGCACAGTATCTTCCAAAATACATATTATAAAAAGCTAATTTTTAAAATTAATTGTAAATCTTGCATGAGAGATTTTCCTTGTTCCTTCCCTCACAATGGCATTTTAAATAATTTTCCTATTATAAATGTGTTTACATATGGTATTCTCATTTTCTGTTTTTTCACTGCAATCTCTCAGGGACAGAGATAATTTACATCTGTGCTCCACAGGATCCCAACCACACTGTTCACACATAACAAACAGCACCATGCCAGCTGTTTGCCTGTGCTGTAATGGGAGGTAATTGCACTGTGATCATTCTGTTCTGTAAGTTTTCATTTGCACATTTCAAGGGCAAGCTTGAACTAGATCTGGATGGGTGTATTTCTGAGTCCAAGGTGCTCCTACACAACTTAATTTCAAGAATAAACATAAAATTCCTAAACATTTTTAAATTTTAGTTTTTAAATGGCTATCAGAGTCCAATTCCAAAACAGGTACTCTAGGTTTAGATTCTGCAATGCTCTTTCCTGTCACATTGAGAGATACTTACTTTTTACAATTATTGGTAAAAGACAAGAATAACACAATTTTTAAAATGTCTAGCTGACCATTCTTTTAATGAAATCAGCCTATATAGCTGTAGAGAAAGGATGACAGTGACACATAAAAGAGAGTCAGTGTATCTGAAAATTAAGACTTATTTACCAAAAGTGTGGATGAACAAGAAGGAAAGGGCACTCAAGAGAGGCTGTTGCAACACTGGCAAGAGCCATATCTGGTTACTCCAGACTCAGATTCAGCAGTTTTGACCAGGAAAATGCACAAGGTATATAAATGGAGAATACTTCACTTTCACACCAGGACAGCCTCTGTCAACACATCGGCTATAGCAATTAAATTTCTCATTTCTCAGCAAAGTAAAACACAAACTAGCTTCTCTTTGGAAGCCAGGCCTTTTGCACATGCAAGAGTAGCACCCTGATAGCCCATAGCACAAGGCAGTGATTGCAAGACAGAATAAACACTGACAAAGTAGAGAAAATGACAATTTTTCAACAGAAAAGTCAGCCTTGTATAAAAACATGCTTCCTGCCCGTGATTCAGAAAATCTTGAGAAATAGATGACTTTCACTGAGGTCTTTACACCTGAAAATGTTCCAATTCTCA
The DNA here is from genome assembly GCF_050655825.1 of Lonchura striata. Lineage (NCBI taxonomy): Eukaryota > Metazoa > Chordata > Aves > Passeriformes > Estrildidae > Lonchura > Lonchura striata. Next base: position 103,893,365 of record NC_140704.1, read on the forward strand.
TTTGTCATTTTTATATTGAAGTAATGTAGGAAAAGCATGCAGAGACTGAGAATAATGAAAGAGCTCCACATCCCATTAGCAATAATTGAAAGTTGTCCTGTGTGTCCTGAACAGCTTAAGTCAATATTGATATCTCCTGACTCATCACAGTACAGTCAGTCCTCACATCCTTTCACCAAACAACCCAGTATTGGCAGGCACTCCACACATGTCATGTTGCAGAGATGTGCTGTTTCCTCTATACTTAACTATTTTGTTAAACCCAAACTGATGCTACTTTTCAAGTTTTTAAAGGAAGAAGGCTACTATATTTCTTAATTTCTGAAGTTAATTTAACTATTTTACTTTCAAGGTATATGTCATGTTCTTGTTGTCCCAATCAGCAACGCAGTTCAATTCTCATTATTGCATGTGTGGAATGTTAATTTTCTTAGAAAGATCAAAACAATCAGTGATTGTTAAGAGAGCTATTGCAATGCATTGCAAATTGTCTTTTGAAAAGGTCCACCTCAATAATTCTTTATTCATCCATGGACAACAGCATTGACATTTGAGGGTTCTTCATTGTGTCTTACTCCATCTACTACAATTAGAGGGGAGGTATCAGATACTGGAGAGGTACTGATTAATTAGTGCTTTCAATTCACCTCTATGATATTCTGACTAGATTGAGACTACAAAGATCCAGTCTTGCTTTAGAGGCATGCCTTTATATTTATTTCAATGCACCTTTTTGACTTTATTTCTAATTTCTTCCAAACAAGCACACTGCTGTATTGCCAAGAAATTCACATAGGCCTTCTGCTTTGCACAAATACTTATTCATCACTGGAGGATGGCAGAATTTCAACCTTCTTTTAGTTTCAGTTCAAAATTCCATCTTATTAAACTGTAAATGTTCTTCCCACTGTAAGATTTAACAGAAAGATTCATTAGTTTCTTTCTCTTTTTTCACCAGCTCTGTTGAGGTGAGATTTTGAGATCCTTATTTTGGCTTTTTTCAGTGAATGCTAACTGAACTCCATCAATAAGAAGAGACCACAGGATTACATCTGATCCTGTATACAGTCTAGTTCCATCTGTGTCATCTGTAGCATTGCCAGTTTTGCTCTTTGGGCAAAATTATTTGAGCTGACATTCTGAAATTTTGTGCAGTCTATGTCTTCTTTCCAAAGAGCTAAGGCTTTGCAGTATCTTGTCATCCTCAATTTATTCCTGAAACTGAGTTTGGTTCTTGAGTAAACTATAGTACTCTAAGATTTCTAACATCAAGTACTCTGGTATTATGTATATTAACATGTAAAATGTTACAGAAATTGCTGCTGGAGAGAGTATCAAATGGCTGCTGTCCTTGTGTTCTTGTGATCCACAGCAGCAAGACTGAGCTGGTGAGTCCATAGAGAAAAGGTGAATACATGTTTCTGCAATATCCAGAGGCAGAAAGATTATGCTTTGATCAGAAAAATGTCTTTCATAATCAAAGACTGAAAACTCTTTGAGGTACTGAGGTACTTTTGGGTACAGAAATCGGACCCAACAGTGTTCATCAAACTAAACTAAAACATGCGACAGAATTGAGATTCTGAGAAAAATTAAATGAAGACCATATTCAAATCAACTATAGTCACACACAAAGATTTTCTAATAAACATCTACAAAGATCAGATTCACAGAATCCTCTATGCTGCTGCTTATCCACATCTTCACCAAATGATGGTCTTGTTATATCTGGAGATGGTCAATATAAGCTGAATTTGTAGCACACAAACAAGACAAATAAATATTTCTGTAGAAGGCAATAAGGAATGAAATGTTTACAGAGACCCACACAAAGGTGTACAGAAATAAGGTTTTAAAGAGGAGAAGTTCTTTAAAGAAGAACTTTAAAGAGAAGTTCTTTAAAGAAGGCTGGTAGATAATATTGATGGAAATTTTTCCCAAACTGCAACTTATGAAGTAACCATAACTTCATGGGATCAGTGTTGTCTTTTTTTATCATGGATGAAAACACAGGTCCTGGTCTCTGAAGTGTTTGATTTATTGATATAACACATTTGAGAAGGCTATTCTCTCTCCATTAAAATTGATTGAATCTGAAAAATGTATTTTAGCTACTCAAGATTTTTACTTGTATAGCAAGCATAAATACCACTTTGGTAATTAAGTTCACCTTGATTTAATTCTATCTGCAACAAAGGCTCTTAACAAGAATTTTCTATGTAACGATGTGTTTTCCACATGATCTGTAATGAAAACCTGTCCACATGTTTTCTCCTAGTAAGCAAACTGCAGTCTGGATAATTCCTCTTTCCACACAACTACACCTAACAAAGATGCCAAAAAACAGTGCATTCTGCAAAAAACAAGCTCTGTCCATGCAGCAGATAATTTGACTTCATTAACATATTATTAGCTTGTAAAGATTAATTTATAAAAACTAGCATAACACCAAGATATTTCAAGTGCAGAGATAAGCAGCTGGGAGGGAAAGCACCCTTTGGGTGCAGTAGTTTCTTAGTTTTAATCTTAAATTCTGTTTGTATCTAGAGATCTATGAACTTCTGCTAGACACATAAAAGACATAAAATGGCAAATTGGGTTCCAAGTTTTAGCAGTTTTCATTGTGAGCTTAATAAATAAAAATTAAATTTATGAGCATAGATTTTTTTTCTCTTAACCTTTCCATTTATCATACTTGGAAAATATCCAAGGCCAAATTACACAGCAACACAGATAATCTGTTGTGGCAAAAGTAATCTGTGTCTGACAGTCTGTAAACATTAATATATCCAACAGAATAACTATACGAGTTGCTGATGGTTGTTCCTCTTCAGTACCATTGACAGGGAATTATACTGAAGACCAAAGTGTGCTTAATCTATAAAAAGAGCTAGAGGAATATTTTTAAAGTACTCTGATACATATGCAGTTCTTGACAGAAGAAGCAAAGAAATTGCTCTCCCCCTGCTCTTGAAACACAGCCTAAGGAATCTGAAAATAGAAATCTGGAGGAAGATGCACACTGAGGTGTAGGCTACTGCCCCAGAAAGGTTTAGCTCTAGTAACACTTCTACAGTGGAATTCCCAGGTGGGAAGGATGTACCTGAGGCCTGGGAGGCTCTTGCACTCTCTCTGGAAGGGACAATAATATTGACAGAGCACCAGTTCAAACATTAATCTGTAAAAGCCTGGTCCTCATAGACGAAGATATTGCAAAGGTCTTTTCTAAATAAAAGTGAGGAATTCTTTAGTTAGCCTTGACAGCTAGAAAAAAGCATGTAATATAAAAACACTGTGTCTGCTTTTCACAGCTCAGGAAGTTCAGTGGGAACACTTTTGAATACAAATGGGCAATAAACTACCAATTATGAAAAGAACCCAATTAGCTTGTTCTTGAACACTGAATATTTACTTTGCATAAATATGCCTTATTATGCACTTGAAGAATGAAGAAAATCTAAATTTGGAGATCAGAGGAGGGACAATTTTCTTCTTACTTTCAAAAACAAAGCCAAAATGCTTTCAGGTAGCACTGGCTCACTGTGATCGGGGAAAAAAAAAAAAAAAAAAAAGAAAAAGAAATGAGAAAAAAAGTGAGGTGCAGTTAACACACTGGAGGTAAGGGATGTCCTTCACAGGGACTTTGCCAAACTGGAGAAGTGGAACTCTGACAATCTTATATGGTTCAACAAAGCAAAGTGCAAGTTACTGAACCATGGTCGTGGCAGTGCCAGCACACCTACAGGTTGGGTGGGAAAAGGTTGAGAGCAGCCCTGCAGAGAAAGACTTGGATGTGAAGAAAAACTCAACATAAGTCAGCTCACAGCCCAGAAAGTCAATGAAATACTGAGTTGTATCAACAGGAGCGTGGCCAGTGGGTCACAGGAGGTAATTCAGCCTCTCATCTTTGCTCTTGTGAGACCCAACCTGGAGTGCTGCATCCAGCTCTGGGACCCCCAACCTAAGAAGGAGATGGAACTGTTGAAGCAAATCAGGAGGAGGGCCACAAAATTAATAAGAGGACAGGAGCACCTCTCCTGTAAAGACTGGCTGTGAAAATTGGGGCTCTTCAGCCTGGAGAAGAAGAGGTTGCATGAAGACCTCATAGCAACCTTCCAGTATGTGAAGGAGACTACAGTGAAGCCAGAGAGGGACCTTTTATCAGGAACAGTAGTGATAGGACAAGGAGTAACAGCTTCAAACTGAAAGAGAGGAAATTTAAGTTAGCTATTAGGAAGAAATTCTTTACTGTGAGGGGGCTTAGACACAGGAACAATTTGCCCAGAGAAGCTGTGGATGCCCTGAACCTGTCAGTGTTCAAGGTAAGGCTGGATAATGCCTTGAGCAACCTGGTCTATTGTGAGGTGCCCCTGCCAGTGGCAGTGGGGGTTGGGTCTAGATGATCTTTAAGGTGCCTTCCAACCCTTAGCATTCTAAAAGTGGAAAGATAACAGTAAAACACTGTTAGAAGTGCATATCCTGGCAAGAACTGCAAGGCAAAAGAGTGCTACACTAAAAACACACTTTTCAATGACTGTATATTCCATTTTCCTATTAGAAAAAGTTTCCCTGCTTTAAATTCAGGTTTGGCATTGAGAGCGAAACCTAGTTATTGTTGCTTCTTGGTAGACATGCAGACCTGGGAACAGAGCTGGTATCCTAATTGTCATGTTGAATTTAGTGTTTTTCTTCCAGGTATCTTCCATGTTAGATGAAAACTAAAGTATTATGTTAAGCTACTTTGAATATTCCTTTTTGTGGTGTATAGTTTTGCACACATACATGATAAATCTTTTTTCTCATGCAGTTTACCTGCAATATTTCTGTTCTCATCAGAGTTTCCTGTCTCTTCAGACCCACTTCTTCTTTAACACAGTGTCTTGAATAAGCTTTCTATGAACACTTTTTTTCATATCCTCTCTTTACATTTGTTTGAGAGGGCTTTCAATTCTGTTTTACTTAATTCACATTTTGAAATCTGCCGTAAGTAACTGGAATATAAGAGAGTGAAATTAGGAACTCACAATTTGTTTGCTTGCTGGGCCACCAATATTATTGTGACTGTCCATTTTCATGCTCACTTCATAGGGGAAATAGAGACTATTTGCTCAGCTCACCAATGCTACTGAGCCAGCAACCATTCAAAGCTCAATACTGTTTGCACACAAAAAAAAGTAGCAGAATCACTTAACAACTTAAAGGAAAAAAGAAAAAAGTTTTTTAACATCTGACATCTTCAGTGAGAGAAAAGGGATGTCATGTTTATCGCAGCTTTAGATGTCCCTCTGTAATTTTTTTCTAAGTGAATCCTCAAATATCCTGACCTCTCTATTTTTAGGATTATTTCTATGCTTAAACAATCTGGTTTTCAGTCTCCAGAGGACTGGTTAAGCTTGTTTAATTCTTTTATGACTTAATTAAGTTAGCATTAGGAACAGCATAAAATAATGTGGTTATTTAATTTCTTTAAAATATTCATAAGAAGAAGCTGATACTTTTTCCATTTTTTGATTTGACATTTATAAATGTAATATCTGAGCTAAACTTTCAAAATTAGCTCTGAAATTAATGGCAATAAATCTTAATTTCTTCCTGGGTCTGTTTTCCATAGAGTGGGAGAATTCATACAAGAGCGCTGAGTCAAATTCTTCTCTTCCTAAATGAATCTGTTCACCTCCAAATGGTTTGTTGTGGTGCAAACTGACAGTAACAGGCATGAAAGTTATGAGAGCAATACAGGTAAAAAATTACAAAATAAATAGAAAATATCAGAATCAATACATATTTTCCCTTGCATTGAAACGATTATTTTGCAGGATGAAGATTTTTTTATTTCTTCTGAAATAATTTTTTCAAATTCTAATGTGTCTACATTATGTTCTCTCTTAGCCAAAAGTGTTGTAACTTGATAGACTAATTAGAAAAATACTTCCAAATTAATTCATTTTTAAAATACCTTGTAACAATTAAAGGCATAAGGAAGAAAATATAAAGGGGTATATAGCAGTGGGAACAGGATGAGAAGCATCATAAAGGATGTAATAGCTGTAACTTCAAATAAATATTCTCCTGGAGAGTAAAGAATTGTTCAAACAACCTGACAGATGAGGCAGTAGGGTTTTCAGTAAGCAAGGAAATATACTCTCATCTCTATATGCAGTGTTCTACCTATCTGATCACTCTGCTGCCATTTTTCAGCACTTTTTACCATAGTGATTCAAGTCTACAAGGGGAGACACTGGTAAACACCAGTTCTCTGTGCTGGCTTTTCTCACATCAAGGGCAGTGTTCAATGAAAGCAGCACACAGGCAACAACCAGAAACATCATGCCCAACCACGAGGCAGGACAGATCCTGAAGCTGCCCTTGTACTGTAATAAGAGGCAGTTAGGCATTCAGGATGCCAGTGCTCCATACCATGAAGCCATGCCCATGGGAAAAGTCAAAAGCCAGTTTCTGCTAACGTTTCTTGCACAGTCTGCTCACATCATTGTTCAGGTGGGCACTTGCAAAACTAAATCATCAAGCTAGATTCTGCATCAGCAAGTTGAGCTGCCATGTTCTCACACAGATAATGCATATCTTTTCCTGTGGACAATATCAGAGAGAAAGCAGAAATAATCAGAGACACTCTGGCCTCAGCCAAGTGCCCTTACCTGCCAGGGTGCCAGAAAAGGTGCCAAACCAGTCAGCTCAGTCTGAAGAAATCCTACTAAAGAAGCTCTACAGGTTCAACAAGTCCAATAGCACAACTGCAGATACCCTGGAAACTGCATAAAGCTTGTAGCATTGACAAATTTGCATGCACCTTTCAGGTAATTTCTTGCATTATTTTTATGAACATGTATTCTTAAATTCCATTTCCACTAGACAACTGATTTATTTAATGACTTCCTTATCTCAGTTAATGGATTTGTCCCACTGTGTGTTCTTGGAAACTAAGCTGCTAAAAATTTTAACTGTAAAGGTTTCTGTCATCTTTGGCATGTCCTTATTAATAAGATTCGTAAGGCTAAAACAAAAAGAGTTTACTGACCTTTAAAAGAGTTTAGGTTTCACCTTTATTAATTTCTTGTTAATGTATTGCACATAGCTTATCTTGCTACACTAGCCACCTCCCTGCATGTCTAAGTTTTTCTGTTAAAACTGTGAAATCTGGGGTTGCCTGGTACAGATTCAAGAAATGACACAATACATGTGTTATTTAAAAAGTGATGGTATATAATCTTGATCTTTTTGACCTATTAACATTTTGCATTACCAGGAGAGTGTCTGACCTTTGAATTTATTATGAAGTATAAAGTCAGATATTCAAAGAGATAAATCGTTCTTCTAATATTCAGCCATTTCTAATAGAGAAAATTAGTCTGTGCTGTAGAAAATTAAAAAATATTGTATTGTTTAGATTACAGAGGAGATATAGAAGGAGCAATGATAAAGCTACACCAGATAACAATAGAACCATTAAGGCAAGTCAGAACTTTCTTCACTTAACAGAGAACCAGGAAAAAATCCTGAAGTACATAGCTGAATATATTTTTCTGCCCTATGTAGTTTAGTTAAACATGACAAAATGAGACACTTAGAGGCAAAATAAGAATATGAAATTGCACATAGTTTGTGAGCTTGACTCAACTTTTGCATCAAAAGTGATTACAAATATTTTTTTATTACAAAGTTTGAGCCATTGCTCTAGTTTCAAAATCCTGCTTTAACCTCTTTTTAATTCTTCTGTATCAGAAATCAAGTAAACATTTCTACCTTTCCCAAGCTAGTGACAAAAACTGTTGAGAGCAAGATTCCATATAATTGGGCATTTAGAGAAGAAGACTGTTATGTACTATGGTGAAAATTTTATTATTGACCTCTGTCATGGACAGAAGTAGATGTCTTTTATCTACATTTTTACTTCACAAGACTTCAGTATAGAACATTCCACTTGGAATTCACCAAACAGTTATATCAGAATATAAAATATTACTCACTAAACAGGATTAGATAATGGAGACCAAGTATACAGTGTTTGCTCTTATATTGGAGATTACAACAGTAATGGTAGTGGGGTACTGCTTCAAAGCCAGCCAAGAAAATACTCAGCTCCTATGCGTTGTCTAAGCATCTTTCACCATAGAGATTGATATAATTTCAGTCTCCAAGGAGTTAGCAAAATCTTTAAAACATTGTGTTCCATTGAATGAACTTACAGAACTGTTGATGTCCATGAAGCAGGACAGATTCCAACTCTCACGGAAAGAAAAGACACGAGGGGGAAAGAAAAGCAGACTCATTGCTTTTAGCTCAGATGCTTACTGACTACAACTGCAATTATTAAAAAATATTTAACCTTTTTACAGCTACATTTTTTAGAAAGAACTGAATTCCATTCCATACTGCAACTTAAACACCTCCCAGATAATGAAAAAGGCAATTTCTATCAGTTTACTTGTTTGATTGCAATTAGCAGAGGCAAAGGATTCTCAACACAATTTATGACTTATGTAGGCTTTTCTTAAGACACCCCAGGAAGTCAGTAATATGCAATTTATATGGAACAAATATAGGAGGTGCAAAATTAATCCTGTAAAGAGAAACCCATATGAAGATTGTCAGCTAAATTGCACCTTTCTGCATGCTGCTACCTTGAGACTGGTATTTTACATGCAAAAACTCACACTGCTGCTCAGCTGACCAGACCTGAAGAATCAAGAGTGCCACAGTTACAGAGCTCAAAACTGAGAGAGAGTTCATGAAACCTGACACTCAAATTTAAGAGACCTGGCAGATTCATGGGCTCTGGACCTTTATCAGAAGCAGACAAGCAAATGCAGAGTAGGAAGGGAATTAAACAGGAGTGCTAGTGCAGTAAGTGCCTTTAAATTACTTCCATAAAACAGAAGCAATACAATTATTAAGTCTAAAATATACTTCGATATGCATAAGGAAAGGAGGGCAAGAAACCTCTTCAGATGCTACAACTGAGACATCTCTGTCTTAATTATTTTTTCAGTGTCTGGTACAGTTTGGACTGTGCAAAGCCACACTCTCTCAAACCTTCCCAAGGTTTGTGAGTGGTCACAAACATCTGCCAGCCAATCACCCCAGTTTGCAGAGTTAGGAAGTTTAATTAGTAGCATTAGCTGATTTCAGTCATTCTACTCCAGTCAGCATTTGGGTCGAGAGCAGTTGCACACCTCTTTAATTTGCTGTCATGGTCACTGCCTGATGGACTCAGGGAAGACTCTGAGGATGATCTTCATTTACACCATATGGTAAATCCAGAATGGGGATTTGAGCTGCAACATATTTTAGGGCCTGGGAGATGGGGTCTCTGGTGGGACTGCTGGAGCTGGCTGAAGATGCAGGGACAGCCTTGGGCTCCCCTCACAGAGGCTGCCCTGCAGTAACAGCAGCACCCCTTACTCTGTCCTCCTCTGCTACTCCTCCCCACATGGACTTAGAGACCCTCAGGCATAGTTAAACTAAGAATAAGTAATCCTTTAAATCATTTTTGTTACCAAAAGACTGAGCGCATGCAGAGAACTTTCCATAACTTTTTACTCTACTGATTTTACTTTTTCTTCAATAGACTAAAGACATTCCTGAAATGCAACTGGTACTCCATTTTTTGCAGTTATCTGATGGCTACAAGGAAAAGCTCTGATGTTTTGGGAAGTGGGATGTTCCCATTTGGGGGAAATTTAAGCAATTTCTGTCATCCCAGGTGGACTCCTTGCTGTCTTCTGCTCAGACTTTCCAGTGGCACCAGATACTTTGGGTCTCCTAAACCAGTGCAACCCATTGATTTTTTGTTTCATTTAAAAAACTAATTTTCCTATCACTTTCTTATAGAGCAGTAAATCCTTCCTGAGATACTAAATTAATGTTAAGAATAGCATTAGGCATAGGAATCACCTGGGCCAGCTGCCACTGCCTGAGCAAACACTGAATAAACATTTATGTGTTCTATTGTTTTCAGGGCGGACAATCAGCCTGAGGAACTGCAAGCTCTTCATAGAAAATACAAAGTTTGAGTCAGTCTGAAAGTTCACCTTTAGTATTTACAATAGCATGCATTTCTACAATCTTAGTGAGAGAAAGGAAGATAACATGATGTATTTTTAATATTATAATAAAAAGCAGGATGCATGTTTGCTTTAAATGCAATGAAAAAGCATTGTATTTCAGACTTTCTGCACTGCATAAGAATGTAAGCTGAAATAAAGCCTAAGCTTTATTTTATTTTTAAAATTAGACAAGCTGGTAGTAGAAATTAAGTTATGGTAGAGAAAATAATATTAATATTTGACTAATGTTTTAAGAGAAATGGAAAAATTTGCTTTAATTATCTGTACATACAAATGAATACAGAATTTAAAAATACTTTGTTAAGGGGAGAAAAAAGTAGAATGATACTTCAGGCTCATCAATTGCACTGCTTAAAATTGATTTATGGAACAAGAAAATGTGAACAAGATAAATTGGGAAGATTTTTTTTTTTACCAAAACATCTATTTTTTAAAGATTTGTCTTAAAACAGCAGAATGTAGAACATACTGGTCATCAGACTTAACTTTATAGCCTGGCAAGTACAGCTTTGCCATTTCTAATAAGGATCCATATGCTCTGGAGTTACCTGATCCTTCAAGGTCTCAGAACTTGTTTGGGCTGGTCTTGGCTTGAGAACCTTTAGTTTGTTTAACTGCAACAGCAATTTTCTATCGGTCAAATAATTTGCTTAAATTTGGATTAGTTTTGGTTTGCTTGACAGCCATAAGAATCCAGGACTGGGCCCATGCAGAACACAATGTGCAGGGGCAGAGCACAGGCACATCTGGCGGCAGCAGGGCTCAGACTGCAAACACAAATCACAGTGGTCACACCACAGAGCAGGAGGGCAGCCAGGGAATTTGTCACAGCTAAATGGTTTCAGAGACAAGCAGGAGAATGAGAGAAAGTACATTAACTGGGAAACAGTGAACAAAGAGCGTGTGAGGTGCCACTCTTAAGGGAAAAAAAACAAACTCAGACAAGCAGATTAGATGCTGAGGAGAAAGACAAACAAGACATGAGTATCCACCAACCCTTTGAAGATGCCAGTACACTGCCAGTTCAGTGTGAAGCATCCCTCCTGGTCTTCCCAGGAAAGTCAGAAATACCAGCTTTCACACAGGATCAGAGCAACACTGAAAGATCAGCTTTGCCATCAGCTGAAGAAAAGGTGTTGATGATCAGGTGTTCTGGAATAACATTTTGCATTGTATTACTAATGATACGCTTTTAGATTAATTAGGGCTATCATTGCAGCTGGACTCAGGACAACTCATTGTTCTATTTTCATTATACATTTAGCAATAATGTCTCAACTTCATAAACAAGGTTTGATGCCTTTTGTCTGTACCATGATTTTGAGAGTAATAGTATCAAAACCGATTTGGATGAATAGTGGTTTGGAAAATGAAAATGAATAGTGGGTTTTGAAAAATTAAAAAAACTGTAAAATTGACTGTGAAAATTGTGGAAAATCTAAAAAGAGCTTAAAAAGACATAGTTTAGATATGTCAAAAATAATTTCCACTGTTTTTCCGGAAAGGGCTAGGAGGTGTAACAGGAAATCAGGTGTAAACATCAAAGTGACAACCAGATCATATTCATTAAAAAGAAAATATAACAGAAAATCTTTAATGCTGTTGGCAAGAAACAAAGGCTAGAAGTCATACAATTGACAGGACTAGGTGTTCTTATATGAAAAAGAATGAAGAGTGAAAAATTCACCAATTTAAAGAGCTACTATGTTTTCCACATTTTGTTGCCCATGTTATGAATGCCAAGAGTATCTCAAAAACAATAAATTGTGGAATATAGCAAGTCATCCTATACATATAGAAAAATTACTTTTAAATGGCTCTTTTATGAAATCTGCCAAATGGACTGAATACCAATTTGGAACTGCAAGCACATACTGATTCTGCAGTAAATCAGTGAATCATTTAAGTAGAAAGGCTTCAGGGACTATGAATGTAGTGAGTTTTTGTTTACATTTTAACCAATGAACAAAGAGAGGAAAATAGTATGTTTATGTAAATGAAAAGAAAAAGAAATAAAATAAACCAGTGTTTATTTGTAATATTACATAAAAATCTCATGCAGCATAATCTTTGTACTTCTATGGCTGATCCAAAAATATTTGAAGACAAGTGGAATACCTACAGTGGGCAGTCAGTCTGTCCAGTGCCAGTGATGTGACTACTAACTATCCATTCCCAGGCTTTTGTCTTGGGATTTTCCTCAAATTTCTCATTATGGCCCTGGAACACTGTTTTGAGACCACCTGAAAAGCTGGAACTTCCAACAGTAAATGGGTCCTCCTAGATAGTGTTGCCAAATCCACAGGGTTCAGGACACAGTAAGAGTGGGCAAGGCCATAGACCCATCCCACATGGCTGCACTGGTTACTGGATTTAGTCTGCATTCTCTTCTCTTAAAAATTAATTAAAAATTAGTTATGAAATGAAGTAAAGCATGACTTGGCTTATTCCAGGTTTCAGTGGCATGAGAAATACTGTCTTCAGAGATTTATCCTTTAACAATCAGTGTGTTTGAATGAACATCATAATTCTTCTTTTCCATAGGGCTTACCTTCTGTAACATATTTTCTTTGGTAACTGAGAGGGATTTTTGGAGAAAAGAGATTTTTTGGATATGTTTTTGTCAGAATACTTTTAATAAACATTGTTTTAACTGAGAAATATTTAATAACTTCCTCATTTCTATGGAATTAGCAAATTGTTACAGAAGGAGGTAGGGTAGACTTCTACTCGTTACAATTGCATGATTGGCAATATGCATGTTGATATAATTACTCTTTCAAAACTACTTATTTAAGGGTGGGTAAATATTTGTCTGGGGAAATTTCCCTTTATCTGTTTAGAGAAGAACCAGATTAAGTACTTGGCTCTTTGACTTTACCCCTACCCCAGCTGATCACAGGAAGTGCAGTTGACTTGATAGACATTTTTAGACCCAATATTTGAATCATTAAAATGATTGAATACTTAAGATTAGATTCAAATTTAAAATAGGAATTCAAACAGAAGCATTAGCGGTTTAATACAAAATTAGATTCTTTTAATTCAACTATACAGTATGTTTCTGTCCCATGTTGGCATAGTAACAAAGACATGAATAAAATTTTTAAAAATAGAATTTTCAATAATTGCCACCCACCATAAGTTGGTTTAAGGTAGGAACTATTGTAAAGAATTACTTGTATCCTGCTAGCATGGGATGAATTTATGAAATGCTATATTCTGTACCAATGTCAACATGGAAAGAAGATGCTGTGACTTTCATTTGAAATGAGGTAGGTTAACAAAGGAGCAAAAGTTAATGAAAATAATAAGGTTTTGAGACCTTAATTAAGAGATAGAGTATATGGATGACTGCACAGAAGGTAAATTATAAAGTGATAGGGAACAGAAATGCAACTTCAGCTCAATACACAAAAGAATATCTAAAAGAGTAACCATCACCTCTTGTTCAGGTCCACTAACAAGAACTGTATTGCTGACAACAGTAAAAAGCCTGAAGTGAAGATCCTGGAGCATAAAAGGGATAATTTCAGACTAGAAATAAATTAAAGAAAGACATGATCCACTCACATAGTCCGTATTAAAAGAACAGAAAATTCATACCATGCTAGCAGGATACAAGTAATTTTTCACTATGCAAGTCAGAAACTCTCCTTCCAACAGCACTGTGAAGAAAATGAACATCACTCAACCCAATAATAATCAAGCAAATAATTAAAACCACTGCAAATAATCAAGCACCCACATATGGCTGGCATAGTAGTTTCCTTCTGTGTGCCCCAGCTACCCAGCATCTGTGTGTCACACAGAAAAAATACCCAAATAATCCAATGAGAGCATCTTTTTTCTAGAGTTCTGTTATATCAGGCTTCTGTCTTTGCCTTTCCCATGACAACAACTACCAAAAGTGAATGAGATTTCATTGAAAACTCAGTGTAATTGTTGCTCTACATAACTCATGCACTGCTAGTCAGCAGCAATGTTCTCCTGCATACAGATGAAGTATACAATAATTTTATTTCATCCTCTGGTTTTAGTTTCCAAAGTTTCTGCTTTCAGAGCATGAAGCTGAATATGCTCTTGGTGTTCCATAGTCACAGACCCTCACTAGCTGTTTACACCTGTACCTCTTATAATATTCATTTTCACTAAATATTGCTAGATATAAGCACACTTTTTTCCTTTTTTTATATGTTATTTTTACTATAGCTATTCAACACATATAGCTTTACCTGTTTTTGCAGAGTTACTGTTGTAGAGCACCCGTTGTTGGGAATGATGTTAGGAAAATTTCCCTTGGATTTTAAGGGAATAGGCATGCACTTTTAGTGAGACTACAGAAAAGGGATTTAGTAATTATATATTACTCTGGGTATGGGGGTGTGTTTTGATTTGGAAGTTGGTGAACTCAGTTGAGCAATTCTGCACAAAAGAAGGCAAAAATTGCTATGATTCATAGTGCATTATAAAGCAAAGGGTTTTGATAGCATAATGTGTTGTTTTGTCCCATTACCCCACATGTTTATTTTAAAAAAGAGCATTTCTACTTCTAAGGTTAAGCTTCCATGTCAGCTAATAATGTCTTAGGTTTTTGGTTTTTGTTTTGGTATTTTGTTTGGATTTTTTTTTTGCAAGAGATATATTTCTTCTTTATACTTCAATTTTGCAATAAATATGGAACATAACAAATGATTTGCTGTTCTTGATTCTGAAGTATCTCTAAGAGTCTTAACAGTCTTTGTACAAGCAGGGGGGGAAGTGATCATTTTCCTTTTACTGAAATTTGGTTCAACAGTTATCAGCTTGCTCCTCAGTTTAGCACACAAGTTCCACATTGGAACACGATTTCTTAGTGAATAACCTTCAGACGCCTTGGGGTGTGCCACCAAAACAAATAGGCCAACTCATGTCTCCAACTCAGGTGACTTAGATACAAAAAAAAAAAAAAGCAGGAATAGTTGAGGGTGGTGAACGGAACAATTAGCAGAAACTGAAAGACAGGAGGTTCCCTCTGAAGATCAGGGAACATTTTCTACTATGTAGAGAGCTGCTAATGAAACACTTTTTAAACAATCTCTGATACCTATAGATAACACATCATATAGGAAAGTCATACTCAGCCTAAAACATCAGCCCCTTCATTAATACTCTCTTTATATACATGACTAAAAATGAAGCTTTAGTAAACTTATAGAAACTTAGTAAAGTTTCTTAAAGCAACACATAAATATTTTGAGCAAGATCTTGATAAAGATGGGAAAAATTGAGCATTAAAAGTTTGCTGCTATCAGATTGGATGAATGAGCCCAGAAGAGCAAGTCTGAGTGATGTCTGTATCACCCAAAAATATAAGAGGAGATTCAAGTAAATGCACTTCTGTAATTCTACCAGAAGAGACCAGCCAGATACCCTGTGTAAGGATATGCAAAATTCTGCTCCCTAACAAACAAGAACCACAACAATTTTCTCCAGGCCACCTTTCTGCTGCAAATTATTTGTCCACAGTTTTCCTGCCTGAGGCTTTAAATCTGCTGTGTTGTAGAGCAGAGTGATCTAAAATTTCCTGGTTCTACTACAATATTTAATAGACAATATTTATTTTTAATTAAGTATTATTTTCTTGGGAGCTTCAGGTTGCTTATTGCATCTGTTCATGAAATCAAAATATCCATCAAGTAAAACATAAGAAACAATAAAATTGCCTATGTACTTCTGTGAAGTGTGCCATATAATTAAAAAGGGGAGAAGCTGTTTGGAAAAGATTGCTGAGATAAATCCCTCAGATAAAGGAAGTAGTTGGCTTTGCTGGTTCTCCAAACATACTTACAATGATTTTGAAAAAAAACATTGGCATCTGAACAGTCTCATTATGTGTCAGATAGATTACAGGATCTTTCTTTGAACAGATAAACTTTTAAAATTTATTCTGTAGTTAATCACACTAAAACTGGAAAGCATCATTTAGAACTGATGAAATAGTATCAGAGGGAAATTTTCTTTCCTGAAGCAAAGTCCTGCGAGATCCAACCATTTTCTTTCACAGAAAAAGGTGTCTCATCACATTTCTAGGACCTTTTGTTTTATTCTGTGAACAGCCTCCAGACCAAATGCTGTGAGGTAGTAGCATAGATAATTTCAGAAGCAACTTTACATAAGTTTCAGAAGCAATTTTACATTTAAAAGAAGTGACAAAAGCTCTATAAGGCTGACGCCTTCAGTGCAGCACTGTTATGGGGATGTGTTTGGGGAAAATCAACAAACAAACAAAAACACACCAAAAAAATAAATTGAATGTTTCCATTTACTTTCAAAGCAGGAGACTTACCTAGATCCAGGTGAAAATAGGATTTGACACTACCTGTAGGATCATATTTCACAGAATATGCTGGTCGCTAAAGACTTGCTAAGCCACACTTGCCCAGAACAGAAGTGCCAAAGACCTTCACCAGCACTCCAAGAACAAGCTGGGGACCCCAGAATGGGCACCACATCACCACAGTGCTGACATCAGACAGTCCTGCTGCTGGCACAGACACAGCTTGGTCAGTCTGGAAAGCTTTGTTCTCCCATATTCTCACATGTATTTGTATGTTTCTATTCCACTGGATCAAGTAACTGATTACAATTCATTTATATTGATTAGAAGAAAATAAATACCAAAAAAAAAAGTCTAACACACAACAAAAAAAAGCCTCACCAGATTCTTCAGCCTTTTCTTTATCTCCATTGCTATCCAACATGCTTGCACTTGGGTTTTTTTCAGCAACTCTCCTTCTGCAATTGCTGTTGATGCCAATGCTGGACAGTTGCAAGATATATGTGAAATAAAGCAGTTTCCAGGAAAATTTCAGACATCTTTGTAAACTACTACTTCACTATGCTTATCACTAGTTTCATTTAAAATTGATAGTACAATAAAAAGCCCAGATCCATAATCTGGTTTCATGTCCCACATGTATATCCCCCTGCAATATTTCTAGCTGTCTCTGAATAACACTCAGAAAAGATAAGCAGATTTTTTTGCTAGTTCTAGCTAAAGAGAATATACTCAAAAATTAATCCCATGGAGGATGCTGATTTATATTTCTGCCATAGCTGAAGCACAGAAAAGAATTTGCTTTCTAGGGGATTTTTTCTGTTGGGTTGGTCTTGGGTTTTTTTTAAATAATAGATATAGATTTCATTTTTTATGTGTGAAATCATCTCAGATGCAATTTTTGCAGAATTTGTTTAGAAAGTTTCAATGTGATGTAAATTGCTGTTTAAATCACAGAACCTTTGTATGGAAGAGATGTGTTAATGTCTGTGTTGATGAGGAGAAAACAAGTGTCTGATGAACATTTGATTCAATATTAATAAGAGCAGTCTGTAGCTATGTCTCTTAAAGAGAGAGGAACTGATTTCACTGATGTGCTGAGCACTGTAAAAAATTATACCAGTACTCCATTCCACAAGATTTCTGATTGAATAAAGCACTGCTCTTTTGAATAACACCAATCAAAACCACAAAGTTTTGCTGCTAAATGTTTGTGAATGTAAATTAGGGGGGAGCATCCTTTGTAGCCACAAAGTGTACCTAACAATTTAAGTCAGTCTAATAGGTAATTTAAATGTCCTGCAGTAAAAACTGCTTTAATGGGTACCAATTAGTTCAGTCAAACTATAAAATCAGATAGTTTATAATATAGGTAAGCTTTGAACTGGGTTCTTTAAAGGTAAATTTAAAATAAGAAAACACAAAACAAAGAGGAGAGAGACTAATGGAAAAGTCCTATGATTTTTGTTCAGAATTAAATAAACAATTTAATTATATAGTCCCTCACATAGAAATAAAATAGATGAGTTCAAAAAAAAAAAAAAACCACCAAAAAACCACAACCAGCAGTGAAAGCAGGAATAAGATGTGTGCAAGCCTATTCAAGAGATAAGGAGCAATTAACCCAGCCAAAATGCATGCAACTGCCAGGGAGACACTGTATAAGCCTCAGGATAGGAGGGCTTTAGCTGCTAAAGGCTTCTCAATCTGGAGGATTGGCATTTCTGTATAGGCAATGTGTCTGCACTTCCAATCATCCAGAGTCTGACAGAGGCTCAAACAGCTCATTTGATTCACTGGGTGGGCTTCAGCATCCTGGTACATGCAAACAGCCTGACCGTGGGTGCTCTCTGCCATCTGGGACCCCACATTCACACACAGCACCTGATGGCTGGAGGATATGGCAGGTATGACACATGAACTGCTTCTTTTTGGAGTTGCAGCTGGGCACCTGAAAGGATATCTTGCACAACTACCTAGAATAATATTAGACATCTCTGTTATGCAACTGGTTCACCTTTTCCCCTTCCCCAGCTCCAGACTGAGAATGACTTTGCCAAACGAGCAATCTGATATATTAAGGGCTATTCTCAAAAGAGATGGCAGAGAAACTGGTATTTTATGAGTTAAAAATCATGCTACTTGTTCATTCCTAATGATTAGTCTCCAGGAACTTCTTCATAAAAATTAAGGCACAACAGCCACTCTCTAACAAATGTGGTATTTTCTCTCTCTTACATCTACCTGTGCCTGGTAGGATAATAATGAACATTTCAGACTTGAAGCAGTGTAAGATGTCTTAAGGAAAAATTCTTCCAAGTCAATTGACAGTTTCTGACTCCTCAAGCTGGGAACAGCTGGAAAATGACAACCAGCTAGACCTTGTCATAAAAGCAATGATATTAAAGCTCAGGTTTATTCTTGAGGGAGTGAAAACAGTGCCTAGAAACTTGGGCTATCATATTAACCAACTGTCTTTTCCATTTTTTGTGCCTGACAAGCTGAGGGGATAAGATTGTCATTTGAAACAATAAGCAAAAAAGGAGGATTTTAAATCATATCAAAAAGTCTTGCTTAGTTTGTCCTTTCTGGATAGGCAGTTCACATCACTGCATTATCACTGCATTCATTCCCAGCAGCACTTAATCAGCAATTTGTGGAATTAAAAATTTGGAAATGATTGTAAGGTTTTCAGAGACACTACCTAATACAATTAGATTATCTCTGTGTGCTATTCTGTGCCCTGAAATTTAAGAAGGCTGTTCAGATAGTTTAATCCATCCAGAGGAGGCCAACAAGGTTGGTGAAAGGGCTGGAAGGCAGGGCCTGGGAGGAGTGGCTAGGGACTTTTGGCTTGTCTAGTTTGGAGAAAGTGAGGGTCAGGGAAGATCTCACTGCAATCTGTAGCTTCCTGAGAAGTGAAGAGGGAGGTACTGAGCTCTTCTTGGTATTCTGTGATAAGACACATGGAAATGGTTCAAAGCTGCTCTGGGGAAGGCATAGACTGGAGATTAGGAACCATTTCTTTATGCTGTCAAACACTGGTGCCTGGTTAAACACCCTAGAGAAGTGAGCCTGTCAGTGTTTAAGAGACATTTGGGGATGCCTTTAAAAATATTCTTTAAATTTTGGTCACCCCTGAAAGTGGTCAGACAGGATGATTGCTGCCGGCCCCTTCCAGCTGAAATCTCCTGTTCTATTCTAGGGATTCAGCTGCCTCATCCAGCCTTGGGTGCAGTGACAACTGATCATAGCAGGGATCTCCAGCAACCTGTGGAGAAGTTGTTGGCAGTTCAGCTGATCAGCAGCAAAGTTCAGGGTCAACTGAAGCAACAAAGCCAGGCATGGTTCACATGGGACATAGGAGACTCTCTGCCACATATGAACAACAATTTGGAAACTGGTTAGACTTTTTTATATCCTATGCTGGATTTTGTCTAAGCCTCTCCTGTCAGCATCTTCATTCCACTTCATACAAGTAAATCCCATACCCAGAGAAAGCCACATAGCCAAGGGGGTGACCACTCATCTGAGAGCATGCAATATCTCAGCCCCTGTTTGCACTGCTGTACCGCACTGGCAGCTCAGCATCGCTCAATGGCAGTGGCTGCTGTCAGATCACCTGCTGCCTTTCACTGATGAGCTAAAGATTTATGGCTCACTACAAAACAGCATTGCAAGCTGTGCTTTAATGACTTATTTGAAACCACTTTTTTGTTAGATGTATGATTAAAAGCAATAAAGAAGTTTGTAATATTTTTTCTCTCCTCAATGCATTATTTTTTTAAATGTTAGCATTTAAATGGAATTAACTTCAAAGCTAATACATTACTGAGGTAAATACAGTTTGTAATTTCTGAACTCTGCTATTGTTTCTACTATTAAGGAACTAGTTTTCTGCATGGTTACATATATAAAAACAACCATTTCAGTTGCTTTTCTGTGACATTAAAATTAATTTTAGCTGGAAATCTCATAGTGTGTCACAGTAAGGATTATATCTCATCCTAAAAGAATAAGCTTGTGTATGTGCCTAAACATTCTTCTTTACCCTAAAAAATGTCAGCATCTATTTAATTGGGTAAATAATGTTATGAGGGAAGTTCATGTATCTATATTCTTTACTATGATTTAGTGGTAGTAATCATATTGGCTAAAATCAAAATCTATACAACTAGCTGTCAATACCTGCACACTGGTTATTACCATTCTGTAGTTAATCAAACTAACAAAAAAGTGTTTTTAAAGAAGATTAAACAAGCAGTTATTTATAAATTTGCTGGTGCTGCCTTTTGCTTCATATACTTAGTCTCAACTTAGTTCACAGTCAGAAAACAATAAACTCAAAAAATATTTACCACTTTACCATGAGAATACACTTATTTACTTACCATACTGTATTTCATCACTTCATGAACAGGATTGAAGCATTGTTTGAAGCTAGTTCTCAAGGCAGTTAAGCACCACTGTATCCCTTGCTTGAACTTTTGATCCTATACATTATAAATATCTCTAAACTGGAGCAGCCAAACAGTGCTACAGGTCAGCCAGAGAAGTTGTAAAGTTTCCATGCTCAGATCTATTCAAAACTCTGCTGGACGCAGCCTTGAGCACTGCAGGTTGCAATATGAAACCAGATTTACATTGACCCTGCTTTGAGCAAGGGGCTAATTCAGATGACCTTCACTGCTTCCTGCTAGAAAAAGTCATTATATTTCTGGGAAAAAAAATTGGATTGTTGGTCTGTCTTCCTATTTTATTTTTAATTTGCCTAATAATTTTTTTCATTTCTAATTGTATTTTTTCTTTTTTTTTTTCACTTCTAAATATATACTTGCTCTCTCAAATAAAGATCAGGCCTCTGTTTTCTTGCTTCAGTGTATGGGTTTCTGTCCAAGGAATAGTACTGTGTTAAATCTCATAGAAACTGATAATTTTGCTCCAAGTAGTTGCTATTCTTATTACATCTGACTTTGAATTATGGCTTTGAACTAGTGATCAAGTCATAGCTGATTTGATTTGCATAACCTGCAGGAAATAGTTCTGGAATTTTCCTGAAGGAAAAAAAAAGGAAAAAAGGGGGGAAAAGAGAAAAAGGGGCAGAACATCACAGAAGGAGAGGTATACAGATTTTTTTATCACTAATTCTGATGTTAGCATAAATTGTCACAACAGAGCACTGCATTCTTCAGGACTTCACAAACCCTGATTCTAATGTTTAACCTAGTTTTTACCCATTGCAGTTTAACATTAAAACCTCTCTTCTACTTACTTGAGTCATAATCAGAGATAATTCATTCTGGTGTTACTGATGAAAATTGTGGGCAAGCACCTCAACTCTATGATTATGTTGTTAGTCAGAACACCTTCTCATTTTTTGATCTTACTACACTAATTACAATCTTCAAGTGCTTCATGGGGCTTGATGCTCTCCTATGATCTTTGAGACATTACTTATTTAGCCTTGAAACATAGTTTTAAAATGAATAATGGATTCTTTCTGGTGTCAAAGCCACATGAACCATTGTAAACAAGGAGATAATGATTTTTTTTACTGTATAATAATGTTTTGCAGGGAAAAAAAAAAAACAAAAGGAGAAAAAAAAAGACAACAAAAGAAACCTTAAGTGCAGTACTGCTCGTACAGGACAGGATATAATTTACTCTGATACATTTAGTAATCATTGTCATTTGAACATATATTTTATCATCATACTGCTTAGCAGGCAGAAGATAAAACACTTGTTTTCCATTTACCTTCCTATAAACTCATGACAGATACAAATCCATTCACAAACTGAGATTAATAGGCTCAATTTAATTTTTTGCACCATTAAGGGACAGATAAATTATACATCATCTGTTGCTCCTTCAAAGTCCCTTCTTACAGTGTCATGGTTTAGGCAGCACCAATATTATCAGAATGAATGCTCACATATTGCTTAGTCCTGTAATCATCAGAGCTCCTATAAGGTGATTTGAGCAATGTGAATCAACAGCACTTCACAAGAGCAGAAATCCATTTCTCTCACATTTTTCTCAGTGTTGTCTCTCTCAGCTGCTGCACAGTATTCTTTGCCCTTTCTCAAATATGTTTTCACAGCAATGTCACCAGTGTGGACTCAACCTTGGCCAGCCATGACCTGGTTTAGAGTCATCTGGAATTGACTGTCCAACCTGGGGGCAGACAGTTCCTTTTCTCTTCTAAGACTAAAACTTTGGCTCTTAAACCCAATATAGCACCACATAAGATACAACTATACAGTGCAACTTCTGGCTCAGACCCTTAATTTGGAAATCTCAAAATGCTTGTATTGTGCTTGTTCCCTTTTCTCATGCTCATGACCTTGTTGCCCAAGTCCCACATCCATACCTGCTTCCAATGCACAAAATCGGGGTGCCTCTCAACCCAGAACATAATGACAAACCATGACAGGTTTTCTGGCACCCCAATATACACCCCATGCACAAACTGGAAAATCATCCATAGAAGGGTGATCTGGGAGACTTCACAGAGCAGAGTCCTATGAGCTCATAGCCTTTTTCATGAAGGAATCCTATTACTCCTAGTCTTGCCATGAATAGAGGCAAATCTTAGCACAGACATATATCAAGTACATCAGGTACAACTCTTCTTCCCTCAAGATGTTTGACATTTCAGCTGCATTTCCCCTCTTTAACTCTTCTTCCAGCCACACCAAGTAACAGGTTGTCCTTGTCACATTTATCTATTTACAGCTCTTCATGCATGTTCTTCTCCAGACACAGCATCACCAAAGAGCATCCACCAGTTCCTTGTAATTCCTATGGAATACTTTCTTTCCCTATAGCTCAAAAATTATCATTTGAGGCTTAATTCTTTCCTGTTGTTATTCTTTGCTCTGTGTCATAAACTATGCTGCTTCCTACAACATGGATGAAAACCTTCTCATAAGGGTTTCTTACAAGCTTTTCTCACCACACGGATCAAACATACACAGGAAAATCAAGCTAAAATCAATTTAGGATGATATACACAAAGGTCCAAGACATAAAAGGGAACAAAAAAGACCCTCTTGTTCAGTAACGAGGTTCAGAGGTGACCCCCTCTGCTCTCTGAGCTCCGCAGGAAGCTTAGGTGTGGCTAGATCCAGTCTTAGTCTCAGATTGGACAATTGTTTATAACTAAAGGAATTAACTGTGTGGGTTTCATTAGTATTAATTTAGCAAGATCTCAACAATTTAATGAGAATTTGTTGTGAATAAGAGGTCTCTTGACTTTGGGTGACGAAGAATCTCTCAGTATCAGATAAGGAATCTCAGGCCTTGAGAAGTGTCCCAGCTCAAGGGGAGAGTCACTGGCATGCAGTCCAGTTGCAATTTACAAAGAACTCAAACTGGACTCATCCAAAGATCTGTTGTTAGTAGAAAGCTGCCCCTGCTTTGAGGAGCAAACTTGAGAGGCTTCATGGCCAACAGGGAGATCACGGCCATGCAGCCACATTGCCTGGCAGGGGGAGCTCAAAGAAGTCTCACTTGGGCTGCCACATTCATGGGATATGAATGTGACCTAACTACTCTTGGCTCACAGTCAAATTGCATACCAAGGAAAGTGTGCACATGATACTTGTCTTGGTTTGAAAACGCAGGTGTCTGCTAAGGAAAGCAGGAGCCTCTCCTGAAATGGAAAATGTAAACCCCCTCCCTCCTAATTATTATAATTTTGAAATTAAGGGGCTCTCAGGCAAAGATATGGGAGTAGGAATAACAGTTCTTTATTAGAAAAAGTAAAAAAAAAAATAAAAATGCAGAGTGAGAATATGCCGTGACACTCTGTGGGTCAGGGTGTTGGTAGCAGTCCAGTTAAATGGTGTCTGCAGTCCTCCTGGAGTAACAAATGTGGCTCCGTTGAAGCGTTGATCCTGTAGAAGTGTGGAGTTTTCTTGTGAAGGTTCAGTGGTGGTGTAGATGGGCCTGGTCTCCCTCTGGGGATCCAGTGGAAAAGGAAGCTGCTCCGTTGGGAATCCAGGCTGACTGTGGTGTTCCAAATCTCAGATTATATCCAGGTAGGAATGCTTGGCTCCTCCCCCTGGCCAGAGCATCTCACAATGGGATGATGTAATTTTTATCAGTCACACAGTGACATTCAATGGCCCATTAACAGAAGATATCTCCCCAGAGGGCAGATGGGTCCTGGAAGAGATAAAGTAAACTGCCCCACCTGGTTTATCAGGTGGCCCAATTAACAGAAGATAACTGCCCCAGCTCTAACAGAGGGCAATAGAATACACATCCCCAGACACATCTTGCATTTACAACTTAAGACAATACTCCTTGTGTCCACAGTTTTCTCTGTTCCTTCATTAGTGAGTCTTGGTAAAACTATCCACTATTCCTGTGTTAATCTCACAGTTGACATTCCAAGATCACATGCATCAATGCTCATTGAGTGACTTTGCCGCTTTGTGGACTTTCTTAGGGAATTCTTGAGCTGTGTCCTAGGCCTTTACCTCCTTTGGACCCTCTCCCAAATTATTGCTGGTTTGGTTAAGGGCATCAGGTGCATCCATCATCCCAGCTTGTCCACACACACACACACACACATAGATAACATCAAATGTCAGATGACACATCTCCAGAATGATGAAATGTGAGTTGACTTCTCCAGAATGGATGGAGGATGTCTGCTGTGTTGGATGGTTTGGTTTTCCACAATTTTTTTGTCATCCCTGAGCATAAACTGCTTTCTGGGACTGTTATTTTTGTGATTGTGTACCAGTGTGGACATACCAACCATCCCTTAAGATCACTTGCTCTCTTCTGTTGTAGATTTTTCAGTGGTAATGTTTTCATTCATAGCAGTCAAATCCCTTCTGTCAGTGAAATGTCAAATATTTTGTTATTTGAGACAAAAAAAATTGTTAATATGTGACTTCCTGGTGTACTGTCCTTGATTTCCTTCTGCTGCAGGGGAGTGAACTTAATATATGTTTAAGTTGTAGTCTTTTTTGTTACTGTGTTTCTAAACTGTCTCTAATATCCCTGGACAATTAAATGAAAGGGATTGCAGAGGCAAAATGGCTAAAAATAGTGTGTGGTCTTCAATTATTTACCTACAATTGCAACAGTATTATATGTCAGAAGAGCCTGTCCCACACAAAAAATAGGATCAGGAAAAGGCTGACCAAAAACTCTCAAATGATACCTTGAGTCCCTCAAAAGCAAAATAATTGTTTATTGTTTACCTTTACTTTCTTTTTCATTTTTCTCTTATGAAAGTGAAAAGTAGGCAGTTAGTATGAAAAAGTAATTGTTCTGTTAGAAAAATTCTGTCAAAACACAATTTTCATTTTCAAGCCATGCTATTTTTATACCACTCTGACTTTGATAGCAACAAAGGAAATTTAATTCACATATGAGAAAACACTCGAGGTTGTGACACACCAAAATAAAGGGGTTTGATAAGAGGTTGGAAAAGTAACCTGTGTAAATCAGAATAGGTCTTTCTGCCTTGGGACCGGGGTACAGAGGAGTTAGCTCTATTTTCTGAGGGTTTTTTGTAATTTTACTGGAGCTAGCCAAGCCAACTATCAGTGCAACTCAGTAGTAATTATTCTACTAATTCAGCAGAGCCCACAAAATATGTCTGTGAAAGGTCTGATGCTATAGCTGTTTAATAACAGATTTATAATCTGTCACTCGTAATAGAATACAGAATTAATTCCGTGTGAAAGCAAATGATAGAACATTTACACAAACCAAAGTCTGCAATTATCTAATTATATTAATTAGCTAGAGGTTTGTTCTTTTTCCTATTTTACTATTGTGACACTACCTCAAAGAAGTTTGTTCTTCCTTTTTGAGCTATATATATATATATGTTTAAAATGGCACTTATGAAATATCAAACCTTGATTACCAGATTTAAGAGAAGTTAGGAAAAGGGTTGTTTTTTCATTACACTTCTTGTGTATCTCAGCTATCCTAAACTGATGTGCCATAATTATACTTTTTAAAAAATGTTCTATATATTAAGTAATAGCCTATAACATTGATTAAAAGCAATTCATTTACCAGGTTTCAACAAGAATTGCAAACACACACAGAGGAAGCAACAGTCTTCTCTTTGCACATTCTAGTTGGAGTTTGTTTGTGCTCCACAGCTGCATCCTTTGAGTCCAGCAGGATCTGTTCTATGTAAAATTGCATATATAAAAAGTATAAAACTCAAAAACCACCAGCAATTCCCAACTACTTAGAGATTTGAGTTGTGTGTAGGTTGCTGGTTTTGTTTTTTGTTTGTTTGTTTTTTTA
The DNA here is from genome assembly GCF_050655825.1 of Lonchura striata. NCBI lineage: Eukaryota > Metazoa > Chordata > Aves > Passeriformes > Estrildidae > Lonchura > Lonchura striata. The sequence continues at coordinate 103,920,062 of NC_140704.1, forward strand.
ATCAAGCCTGGGCATCCTACAACATAGGCTTTAGCCTATCAAGGGGGAAAGAATCTTGATGCAGGAATCATGGTGAATATATCTGAACAGCCTCTTACAGACAGACACAGGCCAGCTCTGACTGTTCTTCAATTCAATCATGTGTAAATCAATGCCAAACTGAAGATATTAGCTTGGATTCTGCATCCATCTAAATCTATCCCTTTTGCTTCTAATCACAAAGTAGATATGAATGCAGAGAGAGGGTAAGCCTGTTTCTGCCTGCAATCATATCTCATGTACCAGCTACAGCCTGATACAGGAGGCCACATATTTTTTGTATGCCTCTCCCTGCAACAGAAAGTAATCAAAGAGGTTGTCTCTTTAATGAGTACATAAATCCACTTAAACACAAGGGTTTGATTAACCAAATGCAGCAATTCAAAGACATAATCTAGCAGAGAAGTTCTGACATCTGTAAAAAAAATCTGGTTGGCAAAGAAGCAAAAATTAGTGGAAGGGGAAGAAAACTAGTGTTATCAGCAACCACTTCCAACATAGTAATTTAGTTCTTCTCCTTGCTACAGCACAGAAAAAATTCCCCAGCTCTCCATATCTGAGTAAAAACACATGAAATGCACCTCTCTTTTCCTTCTGAATCTCCCAGAGTTCATCTGCTCAGTTTTCCATTAATAGTACTGTGACTTTATCCTATAGAGTAATTAATAATCAATCCCAGGAAGGGTTAGTGGTAGTTTACTTCTAGTAGAAATGTTTAACTACCAGAAAGCTAGAAAATTCTTTTCACACATCACATGCTCCAGACAGAAATATCAATTCATGGCAGAATGAAGCCATTGCACTCCACTATCAGTTTCAACCCAGCCTCATGTCGGTTCACATGTCATGCTGCCACACTGCTCAAGAGACACTTTAGAGACTGCAAAGTGAAAATAAGACATTCAGTACAAAATTGATGTACAAGTGTTCATTAAAGCTACCATGTAAAAAGTCTAAAATGGTTACATATTTCAAATTAGAATATTAGGTAACTGTATTTTTTGTAAAAGGATACTTTATTATAACTAGGAAAAAAAGATAAATCTACTTTTAGAGTTCTGTAAAGACTATTTAAATTCCACTGGACTGGAAATGTCTAGAATATTTTTAAGTGACTATTCATATAATTTGGAAACCTTTACCTAAAGCAGAGTTCTAGGGAAAAAGCAGAGAAATAATTAGCCTTAATAATTAAAGTGAAATGTATAAAAGTATGTGGCTCCTAGACTTTTCCACTGCAAAGCGAGACCTTCTTGTTCTGTGTCACATAAGGATTTGCTTCTGGAGAAATGCTCATTGCAAAATGCCCAGAGAGCACTCTGACAACAGACTTTGTGTCAAGTGGGATGCACTCAGGTTCTCATTTCCATTAAAATCAGTGCCTAAACACCTCTGAGAATATTATGTTTATGGTTAATATCACTGATCAGTACAACAGCTAATAATTATGCCATGTCGAAGGGCCATGCATTCTGGCACCCTGTACAACTCAAGCCATAGATTTATATTATTGTTACTTTACCCTTCACACATCATACCTCTTGTCAACTGTAAAAAAGAAAATGAGAATCTGAATGCATTCATCTTCAGCTTTGGACCTCTGTCTTTTGATCAAATGTTTAAAACACTTTGCTTTGAAACTGCTACTTGTGTGCCTGAAATATGTATTCAAATCACCCCTGATCTCTCTCTCCTGTAGCCTGGATAAAAGAGCTAGAATCTAGTGTTTCATTCTGATATTTGCTCAATTCTTTGTAAAGAGTCTAAAGTTAAAGAATATTTTTTACATATCCCTAGATATTGCATATTTTGTCAAATATTTGACAAACAGAGCAGTTTGGAAAATGGTGCCTATTGGTTGCACTGTGTGCCAAATTGTTAAAACAATAAATGGCCAATAATTACCATCTGTGGGTTTCCTGAGCAATCTTTGCATCACTGCTTGTGTTCTGAACATTATTTTATGCAACAACCTAATGGTTCCTAGTGGATAGTCTGCATTTATGGCAATACTTATCTCCCCATTTTTCAGTTTAGTAGCAGTGATGCCTTGGAGTTTATATTCAACAGTTTTTTATTACCAAATCCATAAAGCAAAGACAACTTATTTTGCTTTTGTTCAATATTTTGAATGTCAAATAATGCCCTTCACAATGCTGCTTTACAAAGTGGACAGGTTTATAAACAGAAAAGGAAAAAGGTATTATCTACAGGAATCTTTTTTTTAAGACATTTCATTTTCTTAGCAGAATGACCAGATATTTCACTTCTTTTTTCAAATTTTTGTTGTTGAACATCTTGTATTTCTTCACCTGGTGCAAAATTCTCTTAGTGGAAAAATAAAATAGCTCCTTCACTCCAGGTTTAGCAAGACTCCTGTACCAAAATTACACTCAGGTGTATTTATAGCTTTGTGTAGCATTTGCAGAAACATGAATCTCTCATGAATGGCAAAATGCACTCATTCTCTTTTTTGCCATATCATTATCCTAAAATGTGGTCATTTTAATTAAAATTAAATCAAAGTTTGGGTTTAAACAACATTTTGATTAATTAAACACTGTTCCTTATTGTTGCATTTTGACATTTCTCTCTTTAGCCTTGCAGTCCATAAGCAAATTAGTATGGAAGAATAATCCTTAATAACTCTAAGTTGAAATAACATTCATAATCAGTACACTGGATGTGTCAAACTGTACACATTTTTGTTGTAGTTCTTGTTCATTTTTTTCAATTTCTGAACTATTCAACTGTTCAGTTTTAATATAATAATGCACTGTCTTTCTGAATAAAACACAAGCTATTTTGAGCCCTGCTGAGAGCCAATACAGCTCTTTAGCAACCCTGGGATAAGATGAAAAGTTAAAGCACACATAATTTGCTGAAGAAAAGCATTTTCTGAATAAAATGGTGAAGGAGATAGCTCTTTTTATTACAAAACATCAAAGATCAAACTTGAATGGCGAAGTATAGGAGTTCTGTGTTAATTATATGTGATTGCTACAGATGTTTTCACTCTTCTGCTTCTTGAATGTGTTTAGAATTGTTAATATTTTAGCTATTTCACATAATAAACTTGATGGGAAAAATACTTTCGCAACTGATTTTTTTTTAAGTGTTTGATTCAACAACTTTAAGATCACGTCTGACCTGTGCCAATACCTCCCTGACCATAGCAAATCCATTTCACAAGCACATTCTGTGTTCACATTGCATACAAATTGTAACACTATTAATGGACTGTGGAGAAAATCCCAACTGCTTGTGCTCCTTTAGGGTGATTCAGTTACACTGCCCATTGGTGGGAAAAAGATGGATGCTGAGAACAGTCTGGCCCCTCTTCTAGGCCATTTACTCAACTTGGTGGACAAAAACAGAGCAAGAAACCATCTCCTCTTCTTCTATTACATATCAATGGTAAGCCTGTTAAAATGTAGCAGAAATTAAAAAGTTGAATTCTTTTTGATCACAAACTGTCCCCAGCTGTGGGTGCAGGAAGTCTTTAGGTCTTGTCTCTTAGAGAATGGGTATGACAGATTGTTCTGTGAAGCAAGGTGTCTTCAGAATTTGGCTTCTCCTGATTCACAGAAAGTTCAAGAAGACTAGGGGGAGGGAAGAAGGAAATTCCAAGTTGGGAGTCATTGTTTCTGGAAACACTGTGAGGGTTCAGCATATATGGAGTTTGGAGCACATTTCAGGGCAGGTCTGTAAGAGCAGTTTCTTTCTGGCTCTGCTTGCAGGCTGCCTTGGAGCACAACCAGCCACTTAGCAGGAATTGTGCAAGCTGTCATGGTTTTGTTCAAAAACCATTCTTTGAGACCTTCTTATTAATTGCAGTGATATTTTGTTTTAAAGGGTCTTCACTTCACTGTAGTTTGTAACTAGTTAAAAACATGTAATGGCCCAGGATATTTTTCTATTTGCCATCTATAAGTGGTTTAGTGTTAAAAACTCATTCCATGTAACAACCAGATTAAAAGTCAAGAATCCCCACATATCCACATTTCCAGTGTTTGCTTTCTTTGTGTTTTTTTAATTACATTTAGAATGCAGTTCCAAGGGCTGATGAGAGACCATAAACAACAATATTCATTCAACCTTGACATTCTTGTATTTAAATTGAAGCAAGCCCATGGGCAACAAAATACAACAATACCACCAAATGACATCAAAGAAAAGTGGCTGTTAGTTAGGGGATTACAAGACAGGAAGGTGGATCCCTTGAGAAAATATATAAAAATTTTTAAATGGAGAGGGAAAGACAGAGACTCTCCCTTTTTCTATTTTTTTTCCACTTAGCCTAAACTCCACTTGAGAAGATTAGTACAAGAACAAAAATATTCATTTTACCAATGCAAACATGTTCAATTTTTTGCTCCAAGTCTCAGTACCCATGTATGGCTGAGAATGACAAATGAACAATATAAGAGGCTTTTCAATTACACATAATAGTTAACCAAACAGTGTCTGGGGGAAATATGTTTCATGGGAATAATAAGCAGGTAGATACAAACTAGATTGAGAATTAAAACCAAGTCTTTGTTGATTTTCTGTCACACTAAACATATGAAGCATTCAATAAAAGCATGCTATAGATTAATTAATAGTCAGAGGAAAAAACCTACAAGTGTCTGAAGAAATAGGTTTTTTCCTTAATTTCCACCAAAAAAAAAACTGAAACAAAAGCTGAATATCAATGTCTTAAAAGAGAAAAAGCAATAGACAAATCTGTTGCATTGATTATCTCTGTTCTTTGCATGCCAAAATTTGTCAGTATTTATTTTAGACAGCAACCACTTCACACTAAACAGAATATGAAAGTACACTAACAGTATTTTTAAAAATTACATGATTCATAAACCTAGGAATTAAATATGAGAAAAATAAGATGTAAAAAAGTGTCCAAACTAAAAAAGAGCACCAACAGTTGTGAATGCATTTAGAGACTGCCCAGATAAATTTTTAAAAATCCATTTTGACAATGTGTTTGTCTTTATCAAGTAGTGATATGTGATGGTCATCAGAAAAAGTAAATTAACAGATTTCAGAAATTTCACCTGTCTGCCTTTTGAGGCTTAAGTGATATAAAAATTGTAAAACTTGAGCTGTCTTTGACATTCCAGTTAACCCTCCTCCACCTACACATTCACTACAAGAGAAGGTCATATCTTAAATTCCATTATTCCCTTCTCCAAAATTGTTCCTCCCACTCAAGCTTAACTCCACTATCAAACATAAAGATAAATCAGAACTTCAGAGAACAAAATGTGGTAGAGGTGGTCAGGTTAACTGCACCTACAATCCTAGAGTTGTAGGGATGCTCTTTCAGCCTGCTGCAAGGCCCTCTGCACAAAAGGAAACAAGGAAAATAAAAGGAGTTCTTCAACCTGCTTTATCAAAGGATTGCTCCTTCCCCACTCCTGCTCAGAACAAACTGCTGCTCTTGCCCTCAGACAGTCCCACTGAGCACCCTGGGGCTCAAGATTTTTCTGAGATTGAAGTAAGAAAGAAAAGCTGAAACAACAGAAATACTCAGTCTCTGAATCTTCTGACAGAAATTTCAATAAATGGACAAATTATTTTACTGCCCTGAAATTGTAGAGTTTTCTTGATAATATTCATCCCTGTCATTACACTTACTCCTTTCCATATTTTCATTTGTTAGTTTTATTTAGCATAAAATGCATTAATATTTCTTCTCCTACCTAGAGAGAAAACACAAATGTATAAAACTTTATTTAGAAATTCAGATTTCTTCAGAGATTCTTTATAAAGGAGAAATAAAAAGTCAAATGTAGTATTACATTTCAAATCAAGAAACTTCTTATGCTGCATTTTATTTATTTCACTATGCAAATTCTTGAGACCTTAATGAGCTTTTTTAAAAATTAACTCCACTAACTAAACACTGAATATCTGCTTGTTAATGGCTAACTAGAAATACTAGTCAAGAGACTATAACGTCACAAGAAACTTAATTTTGCTGTCCTTAAGATGACACATTTTTGCAATTAGGCAATAAAACATCTTCCCAATTAGATAGGGAATGGTAAGAGAAGCAAATCATCCCAAGGGACATGAATTTCAGATCCAAAGCTGCCTGATGTATGCCAGAGTCTTCCATCAGCAATTCTTGTCATAAACCAGGCTCAAAGGAGAAGAGGGAAGAGCTCCTGCCTTGTGGGGGGTTCTGGAGGAGAACACAAAGTTTTGGATATTTCCCTTCTAAGGTATTGGCTCCTCCTGAATGTTGAAAGACTAGAGCTTTCCAAAAAAAAGTGAATTTATATCTGTCCTGGAGGCTTTATTGGTTATAAATACATATAAAACCATATTTTTTTTACCATAGTTACAGATACGTTTTTAACAAATATAATGACCCAAATCTACAGATATATGCTGTCATTTTTCTAAATGTAATGAAAAATTAATTATATGTTTATCTTTGAACGCAATTGTATTAATTAAAATAGCTTTCACTGAAAACTACATTAAGAGAAATTAACATTAATATATAATTAACATTATTTTGTTGCTAGTAGTGAAAAAGCAAAATTAGTAAGAAAAAGCAAAAAAAAATTCAGGAGCTTAAATAAATTGGAGATAATCACAGAAATAAAGTTCTTCATAGAAATAAATTTATAAATTGAGGAGAGTCACAATATTTGATTTTTGAAAGTGAAAATAATTAAATACTATTTTTTATCATGGATAATCAAATTAACAAATGTTGATTCATTTAGGTTTTCTAGGTTCTAGGTTTTCTATGGCTAGAATGGTTTCTATGGTTAGAATATCCTCCAAAAGTTCCACAAAGAGGAAACACAAGGAAAGCAAATTAATTAGGAAACAAAAACTTTTTTAAAAAAATCCTTTAAAAATCATGTATCCCTTTTTGCTGTTCTCATTCACACTTTTGAAGAAACTAATGTAGGTTTATAAGCTTACTAAATTCTCCTGACATATTATTGACTGAATTGGAAAATGTTTTTCATCCGTAGAAAATGTTTTGGTCACCTTGAATACCAGTATTTGAGTAGAACCTAACCACTACACTATGTGTGTGAAAATGATCTCCCAGGGCAAAAGCAATGCCAGTTTTTCCTTTTAAAACCTAACTAATCTTTCATATTGAACAGCAACATTATACCGAGAACACTTGCAACCGCACAGTACAAAAATAGCAAATCCAATTATTTATAAATATGTAAATGTAAACATTTAAGTAGACCACACTACTCCCACATGTAGTGAGTTTAATACACTCCTTGACTATGTCATGGATTTAACAAAATTTGATAGACAATTCCTTCTATAAAAATTGATAAAAAAAGCCCAGATTCATCAAAAAAAATCTACTGGCATTCTAATCCCATCTTTTATAATTTGCTATATTTCAGTGTGCAAGATAAAACATGCTGACATCTGAAAAAGTTGGTTTAATCCTTCCTTCTTGGAGCCCTGTTTGACCATATGGCACTGCCTCGGAGACAAATTCATTACCAATGCACCTCCAGAAATTCCCTAAAACTTTCTTTGCTTTCATATTGCAAGTGACTGAAAAAATTAATTGGTGGCATCTTTGTGCAAATACTGGATTACTAGTAATAATACTGCAAATGCCTACATATTTTTGATTTACGAATTTACAGTTAGACTGTCTTCTGCTTAAGAAAAACGTCTTCTGATAATGTTTTCTCTAGACATCTGTCCTCAAAAGATCATTGTTTGCTTTCTGATGACAGAGTAGCCTAATAGTTGCCTTTTCTGCAAAGCTCCAAGTTTGCATAGCATGTTAAAAATTACAAGGAATAAAAATCTGGCCTAACAGATCTACTGTGTAGCAAGAATCAAATGGCAGACTAAATCCATGATCCATGCTTGCTTGTTTTGTTAAAGGTCATGGCTACAGAATCTGAGATTTTGCTAAGTATTTAATATAGCTAATAAACTACAGATGATGTGCTCCCTGCATACTAGATGGGGAAAAAAAAGTGCATACTATGGAAACAGTATTTGTGTTTTTCTAGACCCTTTTAAGGTCACATTTTTCACTCTTCTTCTAACCAACACTGCTGATCCTGTCTCCTCCTTGAAACCCTGGACTATTTATAGATATCTTTTCTGCTACAATTTCTAAATCTCTTACTTTCTTCACATATTGTAAAAATACTTTTTCACACTTTTTTTTTTATTTCCTGTAGTGTTCTTTTGAATTGAAACACAGTGGGATGAAAACACATGCAATATGAGTGTTAAATTGGCTATAGTTTTTCAAGCACTGAACTGGAAAAATCATTATAAAAAGTTTTCCAGATTATAAGGTCACTCTCTAATTATTTTGCATTTTTTAACCTTCAAACTCAAATAATCTACTGATTTAATGGCTCAATAAATAGAAATAATAAATTTTATGCAGTGTGATAACAGGGATTATTTTTTAAATTTATTACATGCAATTCTAGCTGCTTTTTCATTGTAATTCAATGTACTTTTTTTAATATTACATATTAAAAATTTTTAAATAATTCTTGGCCTCTCTCTAACACATCCTTTCCTATTTATATACCTTCCCTTCACAAAACAAAACAGCAAAATAAAGAATTAATATTATAAAAACTGATCTGCCTAGAATTGTAGTGATATTTGCTTAGGTAGGTGACTGGTCAAGGGGCACTTTAATTTATTTCTCACCTCTGATCCCTTTTCTAAATGCCCACAGCACCTTTCAGAATAAAACTCTGATAAATACTAACCTTCCTATTTTTTACAAATGTGCTTCTTCAGACATTCATTGTGCATTTACCCCTAGCATCAGACACCTCTGCTGAGCAGCAGAGAGCCTCTGTGGCCAGGTCAAAAGTGCAGGAAATGCATCCCAAGCTCTCCTGCTGCTGCAGCTTTGCACTTAATGCGATCCTGGAGGCTGAGGGTTCTGTGAGCTGCAGGTGGAACTTGCAGGTATGATGCTGTCCCTCGCACACCTGCAGTCCCAGCTTTCACATTATCCCTGAACAGAGGTGTTTGTAATTCCACTAGGGACATACTGGAGTGTTGAGCTGGTGTTTTTATTTTAGATAAAGTCACAGAATGGTTTGGGTTGGAAGGGACCTTAAAGACCATCTAGTTCTGACCCCACTGCCATGGGCAAGGACACCTTCCTTCCACTAGACAAGGCTGCCCACACACCCATCCAGTCTGGCCTTGAGCACTTCAAATATGGGGCATCCACCACTTCTCTAACTAAACATCATTATTTTGAGTTCTGACTCTACGCTTCATTCTCAATTCAGATTTCCTCCAAATTTACTTTTTGCCTAACGCTGAATGAAACATTCTCTGTGCCTCCAGTGTGTTTATTTACTCTGTAACCAAAATACACTACAAGCCTGAATCGATGCACTTTTCCTTTTCACAACTTATTTATCACAGCTTAAGTTACAAAATTTTTTTTGTGCATACAGTATATTGTTAGGCTGTCTTTTGCACTCTTAGTGTAGAACAGAAATTCACAGCACAAGGAGTGAAGGCCTTCACAACTTTTGAGGCACCTAATAAGTATCTTCCTGTGCAAATTCATGCAGACCTGAATTCATAGGATGAGTTCTGCCTGACAATATAAAGAATGAGTGCTCCTGAAGCTTGGTCCTACAAGGACCATAACTAGTTATATCTGAAGGACATTACTCAAATGCTGCAAATGCAGGTTTAAAAAGTAGTAAACAAATGTTCTGCACTCCTGTGACACCAGCTGTCCTCTTGACTTTATTCTATTTCATTATTTCTGTGTATCATAATGGCAATTGGCAACTTCAACTAGTCTAAAGAAAATGAAGTTAAAAGCAAACCTTTGTACAACTGAAGATGAGAAGTAAGAGTGAGACACTTGTTTTCTCCTTGAAAATCTGAAGAACATGCAAAGATTATGAATACCTTCCACTTTTGAAGGTATTTTATTCTTTTATTTTATTTTACTCTATTCTATTCTATTCTATTCTATTCTATTCTATTCTATTCTATTCTATTCTACTTTATTCTTTCTGGTCCACTCCCTTCGCATGTGTTGCTAAGATTTTCTCTTCCAGTCATTATTTTCCTGGGATCCAAACTACTCTCACTGAAGCTGTCAAACTGCTAATTGCTGGGGGTTTATGTTTTTTTCAGTCCTGATGCACAGAGATGAATTAAATCCTTATTTCTTGAGCCTGAATTCGTCCTTTCTGAAGTAGACTTAAGTTTTTCTCTGGTAGCCTGAAAGCAAATAAATTTACTTGGTTTTTACTATTAAGAATATAATTCTGCTTTGGGCATTGAAATTTAATTGTTATTTTATAGATCCAAATGTGAAGTCTTTCCCTAGGGTAACTCAATTATGCTACTCCTTCCCACTTGTTTCAGAACAGGGCCAACCACATCTTCATGGAATGTTGTTAAAGCTCAGCACATTTTTCTAACCCTCACAACCAGAATTACATATCTCCATAATGATCACTTGTATTTATTCAGACTATTACAGGTGGATTTTGGGGCTGCTGAGGTCTCTCTACCTTGTTAACTTTTCAGTTCAGCCACCAGTTGTGCCTTTAGTAGAGATGATAGGTTGAAAACAAAGGCAGTGACAATTATCTTGATGGCAATAAACATCTTACACCATCTCAACCATCTACCTGCATGTTTAAATATTATTTATAATATAGCCCATGATCTTTCTGTGATTTACACACTCCTTCCAAATATTAGGAAAGGAGAAGTAGCTGAAGAGATAATCCATCTGAAACAGAATATTTTCCCTTTGATTGGGCAGTTTGTTTTTGGTATTTTTTCCTTATAAATGTTTCAAAAGACAGTGGATAATTTATTTTAAAGAGACCCTAATTCAAGGTTATGTCAATGAAACGACTGTCGTCCTCTTTGATTTAGATGTTCCAATCTTTCCCTTACGCAAAGACTGTGTTGGCTTCATTTCCTTTATAAACAATCTTGCTCCCAGAGCTACCAACAAACTGACTCACAAGTTTGCTGGTAGCAGGTAAGTGGAGGTTTACAAAATAAAATTCATGTCAGAAAGCCTCCTTGGAGAAATTAGTGAAATATGCAATGTTATTGTGAAATGAAATGCCATATTTCCTAATGTTCTCTGAAATCTTTCATCTTACAATCCTTCTTCTTTAAAGCAAAATTTTGGAGGGGTTTTACGCCTCTTGTAGGAAGACTGAGTAAGATTATCCTCTTTACCAATGGAAGAAGTTAAGTTATATAATAGGAAGACTTCTATTGAAATGTTTATCTTTTGTTTACTGTTTTTCCTGCTTCAGCTGTTTTGGGTTTTTTCACTGCATCAGCCAGAGATTACACATCCCTCAGAGACTTTCTAGCTGGTCATCAATGAGTGTTCTTCTGAGTCTGGACTGGGAATTATCTGAGGAGGGCTACACCTGCCAGGTATGGTTTTGCTGTATTCACTCTGTTCAGGGAGACCAAATTCTGTTCTTTTTTCAAAGTGCAAGTATTGAATAATTCCATCAATCTACCTGACAGCTACAGATTTCTCAGATGACTGTGGCTTGCTGCACTCTAATTGCCAATACCTTTAGATACTTAATCCTGTGTCAATCAGCAGCACACAAGAGAGGAAGGCAGGGAACAGCAGCAGTCTCTGCCCTGAAGCAGGTAACCACAAATGAGGGCACAGCAAATGTCTTTGCTTAAAACATGTGGTTGTAGATAACCTGAACTATTTTTTCACCTTCGATTTGCCCTGTAAACTATTTCAGACCAGAAGCAGAAGCCAAATTTCACCACACGCACACTCACACACACCCTATATATATACCTGTAATTCCATTACTTCCACCTGTGTAGAACTGGAAATACCTGTTCTGCCAAAACATCATTGCCATAGGGCTTACAGATGCTACTGCATGAGAAAGACAAATTAAAATTACCTAATCTGAGGTATCTTCAAAAATCTCTGACACCTCTCCAGAGGTGGCTTTGGATGACTGCACACCTTTTGAAATGAAATTTTGTCTCTTTCCACCCATAGCCGATGCCATGGTAGAACAGAATGCCAACATCTAACCAGACTAAAGTTTTATGTGGCCACTACTCCAATGCAAGTAGATTTTTACAGTCTTGGAGAATTTAGATTTGAGTCCTTCCATACTTGTTTTCCTATTCATTTTTCCTACTCATTTTCCCTCAGGCTCTAAAAAGACAAATCTAAAAGAGGTATTTTCTTCACCCTGTCCCTGTTCTACAGGCTTCCCAGAGAAAATAATCGTCTATTGAATTAATCTTTTAATCATTGTCTTTTCACTACTTTTACTTTTTACCATAAATGGATATTAATATATTTGTTCAGTGGTAAGACAAAAAGCACAATGGCATTTTTAAGTAGCTCTCAGGAAATAAGATGATGTATTTTTAATGCATGTTTTTGTTTCAATGAATCATACCTAATACATACTATAATATAATGCACTTAAACAGCAGGCTACGTGCTATAAATCCAACCTCTTTTTTTCTGTCATTTAAAAATATTAAATATTACTCTAATGATATAATCTACTTTGATTATTATTTTGTTTGCAGCTACTGGAGCAAATACAGCCAGATAAAAAGATGGATGGTTCCTAAAAGAGCAGCTAGGAGTGCTTCTTTCTTTAGAGCAGAAACACAGAAGTTCTTTTTCAAGAAATGGTTAATGCTTTTCTGTAAAGAGGATTTCCGTAATGCTTGTTGGTAACATTTTTGTGATGGCATTATTAACGGCAAACAGTGATTTAGTGGAAAGTGTAAGAACAGAGCAATGGCCTCCAGAAATGTCATTTGAAGGCCTCTTGATTGATTTTACAGAGATCCCAAAGAACTATTTGCCCTGTGTTCAAATCCAATATCATTTTTCATTCTATGTAGATATTTACAGCTTTATAGGCTTAAAATTATTTTATTCTGGAAACAAATAGGAAAGAATAGTGTAATAAAAGCCAACTACAAAGTCTGGGGCACAATAACTGATGTTTCAAGGAACCATGAATGTTTCCACTACACTCTTAAAAAAGAAACATATTTAGTAGGCACTGATCACTGTAGTTTGTCCTTATGTCTCTCCAATGGCATGAGACTGATCTGAGGGCAAAGGTTATGAGTACATTACTTCCAAAGCAATTACCTGCATCAGGCAGAGCAAGCTTGGTTTGGTTTGACCTTTTGGTTTGTTTGTTTTTTCTTTAGGTGGATTACGTTGTAAAAATTACAACTGACTAATAACTATATTTCTTAGTGTATCACTATAGTTGTATTTCTTAATGTATGTCAACTTTATAAAGCAACAGAAGCTTTGCAGAGAGTGCGACTCCACATGTTTCAGAAAAAAGCTCTCATGATCACCTATACTGTCCAGCAGTAAAGACAGGGGAAACCTTCACTGCAATTTCACTCCCCTATTAGCTGTGTATTATATGCGTTGCAGAAGTTTCCCGTCCCAGGGACAGTGTGTTGTCTACACGGGTGGGAAGGCTGCTCCAAAGTGTAACTACTCAAAAAGGAAGCAGAACACCACTCAGAAGTTCATTCATGAATTTAAAGCCCTCAATTTTTACAGATCCTAGCTTTAATCTCTATAGGTTACTCATTTTCAATAAATTGTCCACACGCTGATTTTTTTGTTTGTTCATATCTATTTGATATGAAGAAGATTATTTCACTAAAGGCTTTGTGAAATAAAATTCATTAATGACTTTGTTAACATTCTGTGTTTATGCCTTGTGACAAAACAAGTCTTTACATAACCTCCAACATTTTATGCAGATTTTTTTTAGTTCCACGTACCTCAGCTAACAGCATAGCTCACAGTCTCAGAAATTGTATGTGAAAAATTATATTGCCACAAGGATTTAATCTATTAGAAAATGTTTCCTGGGTTTTCAGCTTTAATTTCTTTTTCTCTCTGCCATTTTAATGTTTCTTGCCATTTCATTAAAAAATATCCTAAAAAAATTACTTTTTCCTCTCTGCTACTGCAAAGATTCATTTTGGTAAGGATATTAAGAACTCAGTCCATCCTTTTTTAATCCTTTCTACTTTATCTGCTTCCAGTATCTTTGCTGAAACACCCAGATCTATGCACATTTTGCATGAAGCTACACTCACATGATAAAGAAAGAAGTAGTCCTGACCAGTTTGTTTCTGCATGGCTTAGATCCCTTATTAAATTTTTTTTGTTTTGCAATAAAATTTTCACAGTGAATATATCTAACCTTAAATATGAATAAGAAAATCTTTCCTGATTTATCATTCTTCATAAAACAAACACATAATTGTGTTACCTTGGTGCTGATCTTAAGGAAAAAAGAAAGAGAAATATCCACAAGAACAAACCAAACATTTGATTTTTTTTTTTCAGCTGTAATCTTTGCAAGCTCTCCAGCATGTTCTGTTCATGATTTGAGAAGAAAATGCTTTTATGCAGTTTTCAGTCAGGAAAAAAGAAGTCTCTTCAACATATACCCACATCTTACATTTAAAATTTCAGCAAGTATGATTTGCACCTTAATTTCACCCTAGAAAGTATTTTTGAAAGGAAGTCACAGTTGTAATCATGTGAGTGAAATTTTGATAATAGTTAACCCAATTGATATATGCACAGCTTTAGCTACAACAATATTTTTTAATGTATTTAGCTTGTATACATATATGCTTTCTTTTTTTCTTTTCTTCCTTGAAAAAAGTTTAAAAAGTGCCATCTCTATCACTGTGAAGTTATTTCTAAGAAAGCAGCACCACTGAAATCATACAGAACGTACACTCACTATCCTGGTGCAGTAAATCACCAAGATCCATGGCAGTGAACACCCTTATGCAGAAAATGTTTATCTAGGTCTAATGGCAGTTCATGAACTCAAGATTAGGAAACACAATGTTATATAATGTCCATGCATGTGAAGAATCAGAATAGCTCTGGTCAGTCATTAATACCCGTCTAACACTATTTTCTTGAACACTAGAGGGAGATCAAAGCAAAAGAATAAACTACTTAATACAGCATGGATATTAATTGCAGTTGTTAGTTAATTTCAAAAGATTGTGTGATAAAGATCAGGTATCATACCGTCTCCAGTTTTCCTCCATGTTTTCACATACCCTTATTTGACATTGTTTTACCTACACTGTAATTTAAAAAAATAAAAAAGAAAAAATAAAATATAAAAATATTTAGAAGGTAAATTATTCTATCAAAGCCACCAGGACTCTATTCTAGTGTAAATTGTTTTTTCATATGAAATATGTTTACTTTGATGAGAAGTCAAGTCTTGCAACTGAACAATGAAATGTGACCACATGGTACTTTTTTTCTAGCTGTACCTACAGCAGCAAGCAGGGGAAACTCATGTTCCTTCCCTGGAAAGAAATCTTTCTGTTCCATCTCAGTGACAGCAACTGAGACATTTCACATTCAGAATTGAAAAATTCTAATTTCTGAAGGATGGAAATTAATGCTGTCATTCTTTTGCAACCACAATCACTGTTTTGTTCAGTGTTTGCTGAACACAGTTCTTAACATATAATGCCTACTTTAAAATATAGACTTTCTTGGATGCTTCCTGCACCATTTGGGTCCGCTTAATAAATGGTGAGAGATTTAAAATCGAGGTCATTTCAAGAAAATATTTCCTTCAAGAGTTTAAGAATTACAGCTTAGGAGGTTTCACGTGTGATCTGCCACTGTTCCTCAAGCAGGCAGGGTTTTTTGGGGATATTTTTGTACAGGCCATGCTGAGGTACCCTAAACATGGTCAACCTAGAAGTGAGTGAGATATTTTCAGTACTTTGGGACAGAGAGAAAAGCTACAGGAAATAGAGAAGTTGACAGGGCTGTTAGGATTCTGTATTTTTTAGAGTAATTCCTCTGACACAACTACTTCTAGTGACTGTAAGGAACCATATGATGTGCAGGGCAAGGCAGGATCAGGCTTGGTGTGCTTTTTCACTTACTTGTTTGCTCAGGGTTAAGCCAGGCTGGCAGACAAAAAAAAAAAAACCCCATTAGCACATGTAGGGATCATCCTCACAACTCACCTGCACATAACACATCCAGTCTTCTTGTCCCCATGAAAGCCATTACCTGCCTACAAAAGACAAAAATAAAGAGAAAAAAAAAGTTGCCATTTTTTTATTTTACAATTCTAAAAGCTAAGCCTCCATACCCATGTTTTTGAGTGGCTTGTTTCCTTCTTAAATGCCTGGTGCTCCCAGAAAAGCTAGAAACAAGGGAAAATGTATTTGTCCCTAGCTTTTTTGTCAAATGCATCTCAATACAAAATTGCAATGGCTTGAATGCAAGTGACTGAAAAAATACATTACTCCTGTCCTTGGGACTTTGGCTGGCATTTTCAGACAATGGAGGACATTCTAAACTGCACCAGGCGAGGGGAACCAAACTGGACAGATTACCAAGTGTCCCAATGATAAAGCTTTGGAGCTAGCTAGATATAAAGGCATTGAAGCAAGTGCTAATACATTGGAGACTTTTGGGGATTGAGGGAAGGTTATGGCATTTCTAGTGACAAATGAGCACTTATTAATATACTGAGTGGGTTGTGAAATGTACTGTTTATACTGTGTCTGATGAACAAACCAATTATTCTGTTTCATTCCTTCCACATTACCTTTTTTTTCAAAAAATTTAGATACACAGAACAAGGAATTCATACATTTCATGGTTCTGGAAAGAAATCATTGCCCCTACATGAGTGGCTCATTATCACAGATGTTTTGTGGAGTCCTAAACCTGAAGAAGCTACTCAGTACCCTTTCAGGTTTTATTTACTAACAGCTATTTAGAGAGGAAATACAACTTGGTGTCTTTATGATAAAAGGAAGTATGCTTTGAATTAAAACAATAATAGATAGGAAAAAAAAGTCTCCGGAAAATTATACAGAATTTAAGCTATATTATTTTTTAACCATATTTCTCATTATAGTTTCCAGCTGAAATTACTTTTATAGCTATTGCAGCTGACCTGGCCAGTTTATTTTGGCATCGAGGGAAATGTGTTATTTATTTATTTAGTGAATTAAGTTTTTTATCCAATTAAAAAAAAGAATCAAGAGCAGACCTATTATTCCCAGACCTTTCAGATGCTAAGTCACTGTATTTCTATTGCAGAGAAATTTGAGTTTTATTTATCAGTGGGCACAGGACACATGGGAGAGAGTTATGGTTTATGCCCAAGGTTAATGCTCTGCAGCACTGGCAGTTCCCAGCATCTTCAAGGGTATTTTCAGCCTTGCCACAAGCTGAAGTACTGGGGCTGTCTTTTAGCTGTGTAATATAAACCAGTGCAAACACGCTTTCCAAGTAACAACAGCATCATAAGGAACCAGACCATAATCATGGTGATTTCCATTCATTGTCAGGTAATCTGATTTTGATTTGTTTCCTAATTTTGTACAATATTGTCAGTATAGTTTCTGGTCCTGGTTTCCATTCTCCCAGTTTGCTGCTTCATCTTCCTTTAGATAGCTACCAAACAAATAGAAATTTATGATATTACTCCAAATATATGCATTTTTAGAAATTTTACTATTGCCATCAGTTCATTGCCCATTGTACCAGCTCAGGAAACTGCATCCTGCTAGACAAATAATGTTTCTGAATATCCAGTGTTACTGAGCTCTTGATTTCTCCATTCAGGATTTAATTTGAACAAGAATGGATTGAAATTTTTTGCTGATTTTGTTATACAGCTACATATGTAAATGTGTTTCGGATTTTAAGTCTTTCATTGTCATTTAATGCTTTTTGACTTTTACATTTCTTGCTACAGTCAGGCAGACTTATTCCTAGACCATGAATGACCACAAAAGGTAAAATCCAAATAATTCAACTATTGATTTCCAGGAAAACTGGAATTGTCCTAAATGGTGTTTTTTTTTTTATTTTAGAATCGTTGTGTCCTATTTTTAATAGTTCTGAAATGTAAACACTAGCTGGGAAAGGCTGACTGTGCAGATACCTGCAAAAGATAAAACAGGTATTTCAGAGAGTCAGTGGCATAGACCCTCCATCTGGACAGTACAAACTGGCAAGGTACTGATAGGGGAGAGGAAATCTATTGCACCCACTCCATTTAAAAAAATGTTTATGCTCCTGTGTTAATACCAAAGACATTAATACCAATGTCTTTAGTATTAAGAAAGGAGAATAAACTTTTTTTTTTCTCCTTTTATACTTAAGTGAAAGGACCTTAGCTCTAATTTCTAGGCAGTAGAAATATGCATCCAAGCTCCAAAGTGTCTTCTTTTCCCATTACCTTTTAAGACACTGTTAAGATCCAATTATTGAAAGATGCCTCTGCCTGAGTGAAGGTGAAGACAAGATCACATGCCAAAGTAATAGTATGGATTTTATTTAACAGTGTGTGTGAGGTAGAGAGATAGAAAAATATAGGAAAGGGCGAGGAGGGAAGAAAGAGACTGAGCAGAGGTCAGTCACCACCCATGGATCCAGTGGAGTCCTGGTGGTCCTTCTTCATCCTGGGCTTCTTGGTGCCGGGGGCCCAGAGTCATTTTTCTGGGGGTCCCTCTGATGTTACTCACCGTGCTTACAGCAGCTTCAGCTCCCGTGTGTAGCCTCCCTGTTCCTACACTGCTTAGAACACTAAACTACCCAATGCACACTACCTGGGAGATCAGCAGCAGTGAAAAGAATCCTGTAGCTGTGGAATTTACTGCAGATGTATGATATGATGTCTGTTGTGCAGATCAAGCACTGGATTTATGACACATGTAGAACACTGTATACACAGATATTTCTGTCCTGGATATCTGAGATTGAAATATGACTGTGCATGACATGAAAGCATCAGAAAAGGAGATAATGGACAAGATTTTTTATGGAACCCGAATAGAATAGTGTGCATAGCCATGTATACATGCTGAAATGAGAATCTTTTTTTGGCTTTCTATTGATTGTTAGAAAACATCATTAAATGATGTAATTATTCAGAGTATTGTAAATGCACCAACCAAAGCCTGTATAAATTCTCTGCTCTTAGCTTAATACAAAGTTACTGTAAAATTATAAGCAGCAGATGTAATATACCATGCCATTCATAATATTAAGTATTTTCACTGCATGAAACCATGTTTTTCAGCTAGATTATTTCAGCAATATGACTGTATCAGCAAAGAAGCATTTCTGAAACACAGTTTTGAGAAAATAGCAACTCAATAAAGGTTTGCTAACTGATTCTCCTATTTAAATCCTATTGAAGTTAAGTTTTGTCTGAAGTGTGTGTGCTGACTTCCTATAAAAAGTGAAAATTGGTAGCAGAGTGCTAGATTAGAAATCATTAAAGTTAACTGTGACAGTAGCTCCAGGTGAGAATAGGAAAAACATATCATTACAAAGACATTGTCAAGTTTCTTATTCTTGTCAGCAACTCCTTCCATCACATACTGACAGATGCCAGCCTAATTATCTTTGGGAATGTCCACACATGCTGCAGTGCAATACAGTACATTTTTTTTCACTACACAGCCTGTGTTTTCAGTTTTGTATGGGTACTCTCCTGAATGTTTTCTCTTAAGTGATCTTGTTTCCTCAAATTTGTAATGTCTGGTGCTACAAGCCCCATTTATTTATTTTGTATACAAAATAAATAAAACTTTTGACTTCTCCCTTTGAAGCAGTAACTGTATTATAGTGTTCAACAATTCTGATTATGAACAAATGTCCAAAGAAATTTCAAGATTTACTGATATGAAAGTGTCAAAGAAAGATGGTTTAAACTTAAAAATATAGGGGGAACCATGAAATTTTAGACTCATTTAGGCTAGAAAATACCTTTAAGATCATTCAGTCCAGCCATTAACCCAGCACTGCCAAGTCCACCACTAACTAATGTCCCTAAGTGTCACATCCATACCTCATTTAAATGCCTCATGAGATGGTGACTCAACCACTTCTCTGGACAGCCTGTTCCAGTGCTTGACAACCCACTCAGTGAAAATATATCTGTAAAGAAGAGGACTTTCTAAATACCAAAACTACATCTGTATTTCCCTAGACTGGCTATGAAGACAACAAGAAAAACTCTTTATTATCGTTTATGGGTTGTATCCAAGCTCAGTTAATATCATATCAATTTATACATTAATGAAGAGAGTAAAAAGTCTATTCCTTTGGAAAGATTCCTATATTCTTGGACATAGTTTAGATTAGGATAATTATGGGAAAAGGAAAACATCATCCTGATGCCAAAATAATATTTGAATATTTGGGGGTTTAGATAGTTGTAAAACACAGACAAGAAAATGTAGGACTTTGGATCTTAGAAATATGTTCATGGAATCAAAAGACAGTTTCAATCTAAATGAAAAGGAAGACTCTCACTAGTATCAAGCATTCCTCTGAATACATCAATATTTACAAATGTTCACCTCTAAATTGAGAGCATTTCAATACACCATCAACAGTGTGGAGGTAAACATGCTATTGTTCTGAACAAGAGTTCACCTTTGCATTAGTTTTATTTGTGTCTAATAATGCTGAAAATCTTGTGAGAACTGCCAGGCTTTCTCAAAGCAAACAGCTGGGCCAGGAAAGATTGCCAAACTCTTCAAGTCTGTCAGATTAGTTTCAGTAAATGTGGGACGCACATTAGTAAAGAAAATTATAAATATTTTTTTAATTACTTTGAAGCTAAAAGAGAATTTACACTTTGATTCTCTTTAAAGTTCAGTGAAGCTTTGAACAGCTCTTATTTCATCCAATTGTTTTTTTCTGTGATGATTATTGATGTGCTTTAAACTGTAATAGATTATATTTCAAATATCTATTTTTGCCTCATATGTGTGGTCAACTTCTTCTTGATATTAATGTTTCTACATGTTTTATTGTAGGAGAAATTCCAGTTAATCTCAGTTAAGTCTTAAAATTGTTCCATATGAAGAAGAGAGCCTTGATCAAAAGAAGAATGGCGATTGACAGATCAGCTTCAGAATAGAGACAAACCTGAAAAAGAAGCAACCCAGACTCTTTCCATGACCAGAAGAATGAGCACTGAGAGACCTTCCATCTTAATCAAACATCCAGGGCAGACAAGCATTCCATCCCTCGAAAACATAAGTGATTTTTCATTAAATATCACTGACTGCACCCAGGTTGTGGTGCCGGAGGAAGTGTTTTTTACTGTTGCTGCTGCTGGGATACTGGAAAATCTACTTATCCTCATTGCTGTTGTTAGAAATAAGAATTTACACTTGCCCATGTACTTCTTCATTTGTAGTTTAGCCATTTCAGACATGTTAGGTAGCTTGTACAAAACCCTAGAGAATATCTTTATCATCTTGTGCAAAATGGGATACCTGACACGTCACGGAGACTTCGAGAAAAAACTGGATGATGCCATGGATTCCATGTTCATTCTGTCTCTGCTGGGGTCTATTTTCAGCTTGCTAGCCATTGCAGCAGACAGATACATCACTATCTTCTACGCCTTGCGGTACCACAATATCATGACGCTGAGGAGGGCCTTGGTTATCCTGGCAATCATCTGGGCGTTCTGTGCCGGCAGCAGCATTGCCATTGCCCTCTTCTCCTATGAAGCAGCAACAGTCATTCCCTTCACCATCCTGTTCCCTTTGATGATGTTTTTCATACTCTGCCTCTACGTCCACATGTTCCTCCTGGCTCGAACTCATGCCAAAAAGATCGCCTCACTGCCCAGCACCATCCATCACAGAACTAACATGAAAGGTGCGATCACACTGACTATTTTTCTTGGAGTTTTCCTTTGCTGTTGGGCCCCCTTTGTTCTTCACATCCTCTTAGCAAGGTTTTGCCCACACAACCCTTACTGTGCCTGCTACATGTCTATTTTCCACGTGAATGGGACACTCATCATGTGCAATGCCATCATCAACCCTATGATTTTTGCATTCCGAAGCCCAGAACTGCGGAGCACATTTAAGAAGATGTTCTACTGTTCCAGGTCAAAATGTAGCTGGTGAATACTTCATAAAAAATTAAAATTATGGAAGCATTTATGGGGTCCTGTGCAACATCTGTGTGAAGACTTAAAAATACAATTACACCCAAAATAATACTATGCTTGTAGTACACTGCCAGAGATTTTTCAGAGGGTTACCAAAGAATTAATAAAAAATAAGTGAGCACACAAATCTTTGTCAACCAGACCACTACACTAAGCTAATTCTACTAATAGTTTTCATGCAAGGAAAAAAAAAAAACTAAACAAATGTTTTAACTGTCTTTTGTCATTTTCAGAAAAATCCAAACTAAAATCTGCATCATGTTGCATTACCCCAGATATGAGCCAATTAATTTTGTATCAATAATTTCAATTCAGTGCCTATACTACTTTAAAATTCTGTTCTTTAAATTGCAATTAAGTGAACATTTGTTTCTAAACAGTACATTTGTATAAAAGTATATGGTTAAAAAGAAAACATGGGCATGTAGTTTTGCTGAAAAAGCAAACTCAAGACTCTTCTTTTACAGCTAATCTCCCTAAAATCATGCAATTAGTGATCTCTAAGTTTCAAAACAAACTTTTGGAGTGTAAGTCCAAAAGAATAGGATATTTTGATTAAAAAGCTATTTTTTGTCACTAAAGTGTTATTTCCAACATAAAGTTGTTGTGCCAGCAAAGATGGGTTTTGAATTTTAAAACTCCTAAGCCAGATCTGAACTCTCAAAGGGAATTGATGAGCTTGTCAGTGCCAGTTCTCTTTAATAAAAGAGTAAGCTCCACAGATAAGAAAAGCACTTTGATTCAACCATGACATGCTACAACAAAGAATTCAAAAAACATAATATCAGAGATAAAGTTCAAACACTTCCAAGGAAGCCAGCCACCCAGGTAAGGAAGAAACTACCCAGTCTGGAAGAATGCTACAAAGCAGCTTGTAATTTAGAAACCCATGTGAAAAAATTTTGAATTGTTCCTGCCAAAATAATACAGAGTTCACAAAACTTTAAGGCAGAATGGCTTTCAGCAGTAAAACATCCTGAAGCAGTCCAGAGCATATTGAGGAATTAACCTCACAGTAATTCAAGGAAGTAAATCAGCTGTGCTAGAGAGAAGTAGTAAGAGAATTTCAAGAGAATAGAATATGGACAAATTCAGGTCAGGTTATCTTTGGTTGAATAAGGGACAATAAACCTGAAAGCCTCTATAGACCTACAAAAATCAATCAATCAATTCAATCAAAAATGAAAATTTTCCAAACCTATCCATTTATTGCAAAAAACAAAAAGCTCATCTATAAAATGCAAGTTTAGGAGGGAGTTCAGATATAATCACTTGTTTTAATAAGAATTTTTTCATTTCCATCAAATAGCAGAATAAATGTAAAGCTGGACAGCAAAAAATGACTTAGAAGTGAGGGGGAAAAGAAAAGAAACATACAATGTTAAATAAAAGGCAAAACAAAACATCTCCTGCAGTGCCCTGTGCTCACAAATGATGACTTTAAAATTATAAAAAATATTGGAAAGAAAATGTTGATCAAGGCAGTGCTTATATTAATTCTGCAATGCATTAATTATCAGCCAAATGTTCCTTCCCTCAAAACATTATTTTCCATCTGCTTTCCTAATGCAGACATAGTTAAGTGAGATAAGTAGCTTCCACCATGTTAGAAGTCAATGCATTCCTGTCAGGAAGACTTCTCTAACTCTACACATGCAAAGACTCCAAATTCACAATGAGTTGTCCAAATGTAAATGATTCCTATCAAAAATTATTCTCTCCTAATAACACCTAAACATGGAGAAATAATCATTAAATAAAACACCCAACATTTAGCCCCACAACGAGGGACACTCAATAGAGACTCATATCAAAATTAAAAATTCAACAGTAAAAAATATTATTGAAATTCTACAAAAAGTCCTTTGATAAGGACTCCTCTCATGGAGATGCTGGCAATTAGGGCTTGGAAAGGCACCCTTGTGAAAGTAAGGGACAGACAAGGTCATGGCTGCAGCAGAGCTCAGGTGGTGCCACCAGCTACTGCATTCTTCTACCACACCAGCCAGTGGCAGCTCAGGGCAGTCCTGGCAGGTGTGGTTAGCCTGGCTGCCTTCAGCCCTCATCTGACTGCCCTCACCTACAAAAAAGTTTCAGAAACTGGCTGGTGCCAGCCTCCCTTTGCAGCATCCCCAGGCCAGGGGAAAGAGGCAGTGGTCACTCACAGACCCCAGGAGACAGAGACCAGCTCCCACCCTGCACTGCCATTTTTTTTGCTTTGCTTTGCCATGAGCACCTGGGCTTCTACCTCACCAAACAAAATCTGTCCCATGGGCACAGCTTTGATGATGTTCCTCTGAGTCCTCCTGCAAGAGCAGAGTACACTGTTTTCCAGTAACCCATCTACCCACTCTTCCCCAAACTATCCCACTGCCTTTCCCAGCACCATTCCCAAGCCTCCAGACACCATTTATCTGCAAAACACAGAGCAGCTGTGGTTATGCGGGTTATGGACCAGTGAGAATTTTTTCCGTCTATCTTGTTAAAACAAGAAGTCAACACTTAGGCAGTAAGATTTTGGTAGATTTTATCCCACACTGTTTTCTTCGACTTAAAAATATTTCTGCAGTCACAGATAGTGTATCTCAGATTGCCATGAGATCCAAGCACTGTCTGGAGCTGGTTCCCACCTTGTCTTAGCAGAAATGAAGTGCCTGTTCTCTGTAGCCCACCTGGACTCATCTGTGAATGCACTCAAATCAATATCCCAAAACATCTGCTCCTGTCATGATGCCTGAGCAACACCCAGACTTACAGTTCAGGGTAATGTCTTTAACCTGGTGTAGACATTTGATGGCTCTTCCTGTTACACCCTGTGTCTAATACACAGACAGCCAACAAGACAGGGAAAAGGCTGCAAGGTTGACAGGTTGCAAATTATGAAAACTGCTGATTTTTCTACATTTTTGTGTTAGAGACAACAGGATTTGCCATGTTCACTGGGTAAATTTATAATAAGTGATCCTGTGCATTTGCAATACAACTGAAATCTCTGTCTACAATTTTAGATCTCAAGCTGAGCCTGGGGGTTATGTAAGGAGTCGATATAAAATTCAAAATACACATGTAAATTTTTTTTCAGTTTTCACTAGTTATGATTAAATGGAGCATTCTTTTGAAAATATTCCTTTCCTGTGGAGAAAGAGTCAGGAGGAACACAAAATATAATTGAATAAAAAAGCTTCTAGAAAGATTTAAATTTTTCAGTCTGTCTGCATTTCTTGCATGCTAGCAGATGGGTAAATCTCTATGCATTATCTCCTAATTGCCTGTAAAATTTTAATTGCATTTTAGTTGTTCACTGTCCAAGCAAATTTATCTGTCTCACATACCAATGTCTTCATATATTTACCTATGCTGCTTTTTGAACAGATTCTTTAAGCCATGATTTTTTAAGCTTTTATTGTATTGTGATGAAATTACTGTTTAAATTCTCCCCTGATATATTAACATGCAAAAGTGAAGACTTTTCTCAGATTTTGGAACTTCCCTACGTCTGGCCAGCTTTAAATTTAGAAGTTCATTTTGGATTCTACCAGAAGCTAATAAGCCTGAAAGGAACATCCAGTTCTTTGAAGATCACAGGCAATGCTACAATCAATGTTTGATTTGGAAGAGTCCACAGAACTTCACATGCTTGTGGCAACAAAATATTTTGCAGTCACTTACTGCAAAACCAAAGAAGAAAAGCTCCTCCTCTCTTTTTATTGTTTTGAACTGAACTTCGTGTTCAGGAATAAAGGGAACAAATCTGGTAAAGGCACCCAGGGGAATTAATTCCACTGAAAGAGTCAGTATGCCAGGGAGAGACAAACTTGCAGTTTGATTTTGTTTACAAATTAGCAAGACAAACACTGTTTATTCATGAGAAAATATAGTTTAGAGATTGTTTATGTGAGAAAAATCTTGTTTCTATGGATTGTTGTTCTGGACAAGACTTTGAGAAAAATAGGTGCCTTGGACTGCTATCAGCTGAACAAAATTTCAGTTTTTCAAACAAAACTACATTCTTCAAATGGTACATTTATTCAAAGAGAATTATACACAAATAGGGCCTGGTTTTCTAATTCTCTCAAGGTAATTTCAGCAGAGAGCTATCCATTGTGTCCTTATCATTCAACAACACTTCAGTACAGCTTTATTTGAAGTGTCATTTCTCAGAAAACACAATGCTGTTGTAAGCTTCCAATTCAAAGAGGATGACTTAAAGTACAATTCTGGAGAACTGAGTGTGACCAATACATAAAAATTTTTCATGTCCCCTGAAAGCAGTTTTCTTACATCCTGAAATCCCCTCACACCTATAAGATAAAATCAGACTATTGAATTGTCAAACATAGTCTAATGAGTGACCATTAACTATCAAATAATTCTGCATAACCCATCTGGAGTACAAATGCTTAGTGAGTAACTAAAATTATTTATTGGTTACGAGAATTGTGGGGGATCTTTTACATTAAGACTATGACATGTGTTTGTTAGTCCACATTCCATTGCTTCATCAGCACCTTTACCCTACCATTTATTACAACTTCAGTCTCTGAACAGCTACCCCTAAACTTTGTACAATCTGGATAAAGGCAGAGTTAGTCAAGAACCATTTGTGGGTGGAGTTACTCCATCAGCAGCTTCTCACTCTGTGACAACCTAACCAAGGATAGAGGAGACAGAGCACAGGCCCAGGTGGACACTTGCATTGACATTTCAGCTGCAGTTGGCTGTACAGAAGGGTCTCCAGTATAAAAAGACAGATTGCCCTGATGGACCCCAAAGGAGTCCGTGGCCCCAGCAGTGCCCTGACTCTGACCTGGTGGTACAAGGTCAGGCAATTAAAAACCACTTTCCCAGTGTCTAAAGCCTCTCAGGAGCCTCTGTGTTATCACATTGTGAGAGCCCTGCAGGAAGTCTTGGCGTCAGAATAACATCATGAGGTATAATGCAGCCTCTAAAACCAGCAATAAATGTCTTCAGCCTCTTTAAAATCCCACCACGTAGGTTTTTCTGGCTAATTGCCCCTGACAATTTAAATTTGGTCTCAGGGTTTGGTGGCACTGAAAGTTTTCCAATCCAGAACTACTTTCCTGGTCCAGGGACTCCTGCAGCTATTCACTTTCAAAATTAATTATTATTATCCATCATTCTAAATATGCATTTGAGCTTTTGCTTGAATTTTAAAGAGTGATCTACAGAGCTGCTTAATGCACCATTTCAGTCTCACAGACCACAGTCTTACATTTTCATTTACTTGAGAAATGAAACCACTGCCAAGTAATTTGGGTAATCATATCATCCCATGTGACAGCTAAACCTGTCTTAACTGCCAGCCTGTGCAATGAGATAAAAAGGGAGGGTAAAAAGGGCTTCAGCCCAGTGTGGAGCACCCTATGTCAGAGAGCAAGCTGAGAGGAACTGGTGGAGTCCTCAGGGCTCTCATCTGCACTTTGCTTCCTCTCAGATCACAGCGGAGCCTTTGAAAGAAGAGGGATTTGGATAAAAGGCAGCTGCTCACTCCTGGGTGAGCAGGAGGTGAAAAGAAGCACAGCCTTGCAAGCAAGAGCTGGCTGGTTAACAAGGGGCTGAGGCTGGCAGTATTTCCTATTAGAAATAGCACTGGCACTGGCGGCTGTTAAAAGCCTGGGAATAGACCCAGGGAAAAGGCCTGATAAAGAATAATAATTTTTTGTAAATAACAGTGTTAAATGAGCAAAATCAATTGCTGAACTTTTTTCTGTACAGAGGGGTCTTTACTGAAGGTTTTGTCTGCATGGCTCAGGAGTATCAGGGGCACCAGAAAGCTCATCACACAGAGCAGTCCCTGTTTTCCCAAACTGGAAACGTTGCCAGCAAGGTCAAGATCAGTTTAGGAGAGACAATGGCAGGGAAGAAAAGAGTAATTTCTAAGACAGAGTAGCACAGCATGGGTAAGCAGAAGAGAGAAGGAAACAGGTAGAGAAGACCTATTCATCTTGCATTGCTGGAAAGAAGTGTGTAGAGCAGAGAGAAGTAGAAATGAAAGAAATGGCATTCATGGTCAGACAAACAGAAATGCTGAGATGAGTGAAAAAAAGCAGAGATGTCCAGAACATGGCTTTTTCTCCTGCTTTGCAAAGCAACCAAAAATTGGTGCCTCCATTTGATTTAGAGATCAAAGACACCTTGAAGTCTTATTTGTTAGGATATGTGTAAATAAAGTGATGCCATAACTCATGGAAGGAATTCAAAACAGGTCCTGAAGAATTTATAATGTAAACAGGGGATATGTTTGTGCTTTATGGCTTAATTATTAATTTATGTTTCATTTCCTTCATTTCCAAAAATATTCTGTTTCTTCCTTAAATCATCATCATAAAATTCTCTGTAATGATCCTGGCCACTGTTAATGCATCATGTCTGGAGGTCAGTCATAGTAACAGTCAGATTAAGCGTGATGTTTGTGATATTTCAAAAATAACCTGGTCATTTAAATTTAAAACATATTGCACAGTCATTTGAATTTCAGATATTGATGTTTCAAAAATATCTCATGCATTACATGCTTTACACCCACTCCATAACTAAGCACCTTACAGTACCCTTTCCTCAGCTGATTGCCCTTCTAGCAACTGAGGCATGAATGAAAAATTTTGCTATTTCATAACTAAAATTACCTAATGTAATATCTATACTTACATTCAGTAGTCTTTTCAAATGTTTGTCTCCTTATATTTGAAACAGAAAGTTTGAATAAAAGGCAGTACTGTGAAAAAGGAGGGCTATATAAACTGAAGGACTTTCGTGGAATTCGGTGCTGAAACAGGAAGACCTTCAGCTGTTCTGTTTTCCTTGCAAGCAAATGTACACGAGCTCAGATGATTCTTTGTATTACCCTACGCCTATAATGGAGAATTTCTCCCTTAAAAAAAAGAGAGATAAGTTTACTAAATCATCTCATATTCCCTGCAGCTAGCTTTGAAGAAGAATAAAATTTCAGTTAAAGGGTTTGGAAAATATTCTCCTGAGGCAATGTTATAGGAAATGAGGGGGAAGCAGAAGGTATTCTGCACCAAGTTAGTCTGCTCCTCCAGCCCTTCTGGATATATTAATGAAAAAGCCTTCCCCCTAAGGAAGAGGTCATACACACTGGCAATATTTTGAAACAAATGCCTAAAATAAGAGCCAGAAATAGTGTTTGGCAGTTCAAAAATGCTTCTGTTCTCTTAATGATACTTTCATATCAGTGTTTTTAGGTCATAGATGAAGCAATATAAAAATGAAAGTGGTTTTACTTCAGACTAGTTTTACTTACATTGATTTCAAGCTGAGGCACGCTTTTTTGTCCATTGATGAGTCTCTTCCAAAAATATATTTGCTCAGGTCTGCTGAGTAAGTCCTGGAATGGTATCCTTGGCCTGGTTTGTGCACTTGACCAGTTACCAGCTTCTCCACAACAGTCTGAAATGTAGATTGCCTTGTCTGTGAGTTTGTGGCCCCAGCTTCCTGAATTAGAACAGCATTGGGGAGAAGAGGCTTTTTCCATAAAAGAGAAACCTGATGCAGCAGCAGAACTGGGTGGCAGTGCCTCCAGGTTCGAGAGGGGATATGGGTAGGAAAGCCAGACTCATTTAGCACACAGACCTCTGCAGCAAAGCATGGCAGCCAGAGCTATAGGATGGCTCTGTGGGTGGGTGACACAGAGCAAAGGAGTTGTCAACAAATGTGGGATTAAGAAGAAAAAAGGCAAAGAAACCAACTGAGTTGTTTTAGTACTGCTAACAATAGAAATAGTGTCAGCTATCAAGAGAAAAATGTCAACTACCACTGCACCCAGGATACTGTGGGTGGCAAGAAGTTGGCACAATAGCCAAAAAATAAGAAAGGTCTAATTACAGAATATTATAAACTAAGTTTAAAATGTATATAATTGGTAAAAAAAGGAATTTAATTCTAACATACCTGCTTCAAACCTAACAACCTGTGAGCAACCTGAAGTGCATTCTGATTTTTGAAATGTTTGCCTTTTGAAGGATTTTCTATCTGTTGTTGCCTGCATTAACTAGAATTCCTTCAATCCATCAACAGTAGAGACATTTTGCTTCATTTTAAAAATCACTTAAAAAAAAAATCATACTGTGCACTTTCGGGACCTATTCTTTGCTGCTAAATCTTCTACACCTTTTGTCATGACCCACTCACCCCTTTTTTGAACTAGTTGCAAGAGGAAATTTTAAAGTTGCTCTCCTAGGCTAGTTATTTCAGGGTATTTTCTTGAACAACATTACTTAAATTTATTATAATAATATAGGATGGCGTGAAGGTCCCCTGATTAAGTAATGAATACATTGAAAAGTGGGAAGGACATGCTGTGACCATGTGGAGGAAATGTTCTTGCAACAGGGAGGAGTTCCCTCATGCTTTCCCCGAAAGAAGCCAAGGTGGGCCAGACTAACAGGACTGTCTGAGCTGCATTGCGGGAAAAGCCGCGAAAGATTTCATCCCATCCTGAACATCGTACCTAAAGGATCCCAAGAATTAGGAAGTCTTTGCTGTCAGCACACACAAATTCACACACAACTTCACACACATCAGGAGGTCTCTGCAGCTGAAAAAATCGTTCACTAAAGAAATTAGTACATTAAATTAAAGGACAAAATCATTATTAGCTGGCCAAAAGAAGACTGTATCTGGAAGCAGAGGCCAGAATGCAGCCAGCTTCTCTTCCTGAGGAGGAGGTTAAGGAACAGGCTGATGATATTCCAGGGAGGGAAGAAAACAGCTGTGTCAAAACCCAAACCTAATTTATCCTGTGAGAAAGAAGTTAAAGGTAGAAAAACCATGCCTACAATAAACAGACTGAATTAATTCGTTTTGTACCTAGTGGTGTAGACTGACCAGTGTGTGGTTTTTTAGGGGATTTTGGCTTCTGCTTATATCATGGGGGCTTGACTCTTCTTTTTACCAAAGATACATAACAAGAGCAGTGGATTTACTGTGTGGAATTGAACAGCCCATACAGTAGCTCCCTTAAGGAATAGCAGCATCTCTTCAGCAGACAACTGCTCTAGCAAAGCGTAATGGTGAGAGTAAATAGCAGATATTCGAAATACACTTTCAAATATATACTTCCATGGGAGAAAATTAGCCACAATATATGGAAGGCAGTACCCACACTTCAGCCAGCATTGCTTCCCCTCCATTCCCTGGTCACCTCTTGCTGTCTACATTTCAAATGCATGTGCAGATGCTCAAAGTTTAGATCAAGATTCAGTGTGTCCTTAGCTGTCTTGAAATAAATTTGTGTATTATCTTTGGCATCTTTTATAGATGATTTGACAAGTTACCAAAACCACAATTACATGTACTTGAAACACAATTGCACCCACGCCTAAGGCTAAGCAGACAGCAGCAAACAGAGAGTCAAAATGCAACTAAATCCTTTTCTAAGACATGAGGAAACCATAAATTGACAACCCATGAGGACAAGAGAAACAAATTACAAGGGACTGCATGTCTTTCATACTGATGCACAGCTTGCTTAAATCTCTCCTTAGTTTTTCAGCCCATGACCTTTGGATCTGTGTACAGATGTCTGTTGTACCCTTTTGTTCTAGGAAAAATGTCTTTCCCAACTATAGCTCTCAGCTGGTTGCACAAGTTTCCTAATAAAGAAATGAGCTATTACACCAGTATGGCTTTAGATCCCTTAGAAATATCACAAGTGTCTGTGCTGCTGTAGGGGAAATTGGAAGAGCCAGAGGAACACATGCCTGTACAGAATCTGATCTAAAGAAACTCTCTCAGTGGAGGTTGTTACAGAGACCAGTCCTCTTGCCTTCATTTACAGGGGGTGAGCTCTATCTACCCTGAAAACAACTAAAAAGAAATAATAGGTGACTCTTTGACATTTAGCTAACTACCTCACAATTTTGTCTCCACTAGACTGTCTGAGTTCTTGAACCACATATTCTGAGCTGGCAGCACTCTCTACACACCTCCGATATGGGATGAAGTTCTATAGGGCTGTTTGTACATGTGGACAAAATAATAAGGTTAACAGTAAATTTTATCAGGAGGTTCAGATGTATTTGATGTATTTAGATCACCAACATGTGACACTAGTCAGATGAATAAAGGAAAGGATAGATAGAAGATGATAGATAGACAGACAGATAGAAAGATGGATGGATGGATGGATGGATGGATGGATGGATGGATGGATGGATGGATGATAGATAGAGAGATAGATAGATAGATAGATAGATAGATAGATGATAGATAGTATTCCATCATTATTAAGCTATTTTGCCCCTTCAGAAGCAAAGTTGGCCACTCAATAAAGCAACACAAAAGCTTCAGAGACAGAAGCTGAGAGGTAAGAAAAACCACATTTTTGGGAAGGACAAACAGAAGCAGCCCAAATAATGATACCAATTGGATCAAAGTACAATGGACCGTGACTATTTCCCATTAACAAATGGACATGAAGGGACGGTTGTTGTAGGGGAATTAAAACCTTCATATCCTTGCAGAAGCAAAAAAAAACAAAAAAAAAAAAACAAAAAAAAAAAACCCAAAAAAAAAAAAAAACCAAACAGAAATAGTCTTGCCATCTACAGCACTTACGAGGTTCAAGACCTTAATAATGAAGGAGACCGCTAAAAAAAGCTACAGCTTTTGTTACAGGAAATGTAATGAATTATTATACTATAGAAGGCAGTTTTCATGTTAGTGACAAAGATGGTATTGCAGTCTACGGAAAGGTCCAAAATTTCTCAAAATGAAAGCATAGAGCTATGTCTGATATGTTATGCCTCATTTTGGAATAGTATTTTATTTGCCAGAATGCAAGAGGCTTGCTACTTCTGTTCATCACTTTTACAGACAAGTGTTTCCCAATCTCTTGCTGCAGCCATTGCTTTTAAAAACATGAACATTTTGCAGTTCAAGG
The DNA here is from genome assembly GCF_050655825.1 of Lonchura striata. Classification (NCBI taxonomy): domain Eukaryota; kingdom Metazoa; phylum Chordata; class Aves; order Passeriformes; family Estrildidae; genus Lonchura; species Lonchura striata. The sequence goes on from NC_140704.1 coordinate 103,953,089, forward strand.
TAAGCACAGAATAATTTTATGCAGTCAACCATGACAGTGCTTGATTTAAAGCCAATGAAATGATTACTGAAAGAAATCCCTAGCATATTTTGCAGACAGGTCATTACTTTGTCTGGCCTCTAAAAGCTTCACCAATCTAAAATTTGTATCTCTTACAGAGGAAAAATCAAAAAATTACAGTAATTAACCAAAGAATAATAGTGGAGTCTCCATCAAAGATGATAATATATTCCCTTCTAAAAGACACATTCCAGTCTGATTTATTAACAGATGTGTCACACTGGCAGAAGATGAAATATTTTTCTTTATCTTTCACTGAAAGTATTATTACATCTACTTAAATCAAAGGCTATCAGAAAACAATAAATTATTCACTTCCTTTTTGCTATGTTGATTAAAGTAAAAGCTATTTCTCTACCTAGTCATGTCAGATAGAGTCTAAGTGCTTACAACATCATTATCACCATGGCAGCTATATTCATAGTGTTCTTCATTGCCTTCCCAGCCACTGTAACTGCTGTTTTGACAAGTAGTGTATTAAAAATTAAAATTGCTCAAAAAGCTCTTCATAGATGAATTTTCTTGTGTATAAATTTACCTTTTCTCCAGATAACTAAAATATTGTTCTCCAATGAAATTGCTTTTCTTTCAAAACCCCCCTATTGATTTTATTTATAAAATTTGACAACAAAACTAAAATATTTCAAACAGAAACACTTAAAAATCAGTTGTTTGGGGGGTTTTTACTTTAGATGATAAATGGAACAAGGACATTTTGATAATGTGAAGGCAGATATCTTGGGGACAAAGGTTGGTAACCACAGTCCTCTTCATCTCTAGTAGTTGCATAACTAGAGGTTTTGAAAGAGTAGAAAAAAACAAACCTAATTGTGATGCCAAAAAAAAAAAAAATTACTAAATTTGCAGAAAGCCAGAGTGAATAGTTAATAATTAGTCCCTTACCCAGGCAAAGAGAAATATCTGTTTTTCAGGGAAACATGTTTCAGCTTCTTTTATTATTATTATTATTAATTAAGGATTCACAGAGTATGTTTGTAGGCAATGGAATAGATACATGCAGTGAGCTTCAGAGATGATGGCAAAAGAAAAATAGTTACAGACAGCTGGGAATATTGTGTGTCTCACCCTGGAAGAATGTGCAGCATGGGGAAGGAGGGAAGGGAATGAATGGAGGGAGGGAGAGAGGGATCAGGGCCATTCTCCCACTAGCCTGATAGCAGCTGTGGATAAATTAATGAAACTCCTTGTCTCACTCAATGCCTCGAAGGAGACCAAGAGAACCTAGAAAAACCTCCAAGTTGCTCCATACAGAAGAAACTAACTACAAAAGGAACCTGAAAATGACAAAGGAAGGTTGATAACAACAGCCATTGCTCTGCAGTCAGCAGTGGTATAAATGAGAATGATTCAGGGAATTCCATACTCAAATAGTACAGAAAAAAAGAAGAGCTACCATACTGTAGCAGTAAACTACCCAGGAATGGGTAAAAACATTTTTTTATTAATGAGCTAATAACCTATAAATTCCTCTAGTTCCCTTCAGGTGTCAATAAGTTTCAAAAAAACACTTCAGCAACAAAACCCACTTTAAAGAGATGGGATAAAGAACTTGGAAGTACAGCACATGTGAAAGAGAAGTGGAAAAATATGTCAGTCTGTCTGCATGTGCTGGGATGATACCAGATGCTATGTAGAACAAATTTCTTAATAAAGAGATAGCTTCATTTTTAAAATATGAATAATTCTGAAGCCGTAAGTATATAATCTTCATTGACCTCATCATAACAGGACAATGAAAAGGAAAGAAAACAGAAAAGGGGTCATTTGTGATGGCCCCACTATCCTTCCCTGAGTTCTGTCATCATGGTCAACCCATGACTTTCTCTACCTGTCCCTAAACTTCTTGAATCTTCTTTGACAACTTCACCTTTCATCACAGAGCTTTCAGTCACTTAAACTGCTCAAGCAGATCAAAACTGCTTGAAGGAAATTTCCTCCTTTTCTTTCAGCTTTTGCAAGAATGAGAAGTCAGAATGAACTCCAGTGTCATGTCTTCAAAACAGCACGGGTCACTTGCGACCTGTGAAATGCCTCTGTCACTGTTTTAGTCATGTTTCACTGAAGTTGTATGCAGCTTTTTATCTACTTATTTCTGCACCTGTATAATCCCTCACCTCCAGCTGCACAAGCAAGGCTTTGAGAGGAACAGAAGCTCTTCTTTTGTCTCAGAATGACAAAAAGAGCTGGAGAATTTGGCCGACTTTTGCAGAGAACTTAGCTCATTACCCTGCAATATTTAGACCTGCAGCAGCATAGTTTGCCTTAGGAAATTATTCTTCCACAGAGTTTTGCTTGGAATAAAATCTTCAGAGGACCATAGTGACATCTGCAGCTCATGCACCGCAGGTATCTAAAAAGAAGGGCAAGGTTTTTGCTTCTATGAAACAGTCTTTCATCCCTGCTGGTTACAGATGAGTTCAGTGCTGCTCTGTTCTAAGTAGGCAGATGTTGTGGGTGAACCACAGGTGGCAGCTCAGCCCCACACAACTCACTCACTCCCCTGCAGTGGTACGGGGCAGAGAATGGAAGGGTAAAAGTATGACAGCTTGGGGGTTGAGATACAGAGAGTTTAACTGAGCAAGTGAATACGGGACATACAAGCAAAGCTAAACAAGGAATTCAATTACCACTCCCCGTGGGCAGGCAGGTGTTCAGCCTTCCCATCCCCAGGAAAGTAGGACCCTATCATATCAGCAGCTTTTGAAGATAAACAGCATCTCTCTGAATGTTGCTCCTTTGTCCTTCTTTCCTTGAATATTTTTATCACTGAGCATGACACCATATGGTATGCAACGTCCCTTTGGCCAGGTGGGGTCAGCTGTTCCACCTGTGTCCCCTCACAGCTTCTTTTGCAGTCTCAACCTCCTCACAGCATAAGGAGCTCAAAAGGGGCCTTGCTGCTGCACAAGCACTGATCAGCAATAACTAAAACATCAGTTTGCTGTCAACACTGTTTTGGTTACCAATCCAAAATATAGAACTGTATGAGCCATTGTGAAGAAAATTGATCCAACCAAAACCTGTACCTCAGTGTGAAGAAATTATATTTGCTCCTGCTGTAGAAAGGATGATCACTTAAGACAAACAAACAAACTAACTTTGTAAAAACTATCAGTAAACTTTAAAGGAGAAAATAAGAGTAGCACCATTAGGATCCTTAGTGTCAAAAAATACCTAAGCTACCTTGAAGGAAGAGAAAATGTGGGGAAATATACCATTAACTTTCCATTCAAATTATGGCTTTCTGATTGCTTTTAAAGATGGAACTTCAAATTCTAAGTAATTTATGGATTTTTCACATATATTTTTACTAGATACTCTACTACTATAGAATACTACTGGACTAGCTGCCAAATAAAGCAGTAAATTATGTTAGAACAGACCCAAGAAGTGTTAAATAAGATTGCTTCACCCCCTTTTTGGAGAAGGAGAGGTTAAAGCATTTGGAGGTTTATATTTTGTGCTTACTCTTCTTTTATACAAAAAATTTATTGTTACAAATGGATGCTTTCTCATGAACACAATAGACAGGTGAGAACAAAAGTGTTTTATTGTTTATATGGAATATGCTTGCTCACTTCTGCTTTACAGAGACAACACTTAGCTGAAGTGAACTTGCACAAAAGCTTATTAAGTGAAAGTGGAGAAGCAGGATGTACATGCTTGTTTTGACTCGCAGTACTGTATCTTATGTTCAACTGGGACATTTGGAACAGTCAAGGACTTGTCAAATGGAAAAAGCTGTAGTTTCTGGGGCAAGGCAGTCAAATGCTCCAACAGAACAGAACAGAACAGAACAGAACAGAACAGAACAGAACAGAACAGAACAGAACAGAAATAAATGGTAGAATCTTTTTTCTGTGGCCATGAAGAGAATTGATGTTAATACAGTTCAGGCAAGCTACATGACCAACACTAGAATAAAGTTTATTTTTGCAAATTGGGTTAGGATGCATTGGCAGAAGTCCACAGCTCTAATCTAGCTTAGAAGATATTCTTATAGCTGCCTAAAGTCTAACCATGTTCCACTGCAGCCACATTCCTTTTCAAAGTTGCAGTTTGTAGGAAATTATCTCTGTCACATCCTCTTGAGAGTTTTTTAGCTGCCACCAGGTATTAGTGGCTCACTGAAGCAGAACTATACAAAAGAAACAATAGGTTTCAAGTTTTTGCCCTGTTTCCAGTCTTTAAAGAAAGACTGACCTTTATTGCATAATCCACCTCTCCAGAAAAGTCTGTTAGTTCCTTGCTTTGTAGCAACAAAGCACTGAAATATCAAGTGATGCCATATTTGAACTAATGTAAAAGAAGATAGCAAAATTATAAGCCTGAATGAATACAATTATTTTAAATCCAGTCCTTTAGAGCCGAAAAGTCTCAGTGTAATTTAAAAATGAAATCTTAACTGGCTTGAAATTATTGATTTTTCTGAGAAAAAAAAGATAACATAAGATGATACTCCGTCAGAGGGAACATCCTTTTAAAAGTATTTGCAGAGAAACAGAACTTGCTCCATTTGCGCCCCTACAGAAGAGATGTCTCAGACACACACAAAGAACCACCTGTATCTTCAGAATGTTCATATATCTAACTTTCAAGGTATAAAATAGTCATTGGATGAAAATGTTATGCTCTTGATAATTGCAGAATCAAATAACTGGACATGGAAATGCAAGTCTCTGTGTCTGACATCTTAATTGTAAATTCAATTGGTTATTGAGAATCCAGTTGCTTGTGGAAAATCTGTGTCTTTCTCTTTTGGCAGCTATTGTTTAGATGTTTCTGTGACTCTTGTGAGATAAATAAAGCAACTAGAAAAGTGTTTATCAAAAAATGTGGAAAGGGACTTTTTGCAAGCTTATATAGTGACAGGACAATGGGAAATGGCTTTAAACTGAAAGATGGCGGGTTTAGACTGGATATTAGGAAGAAATTCTTTACTGTGAGGATGATGAAGCACTGGAACATGGAGGATGAGGAGATTCTGGTTGCCCCAAAAACCTGTGGCTGTCTCATCCCTAGAAGTGTCCAAGGCCAGGTTCTATAGGGCTTTGAGCAACCTGGTCTGGTGAGAGGTGTCCCTGCCCATGGCAGGGCAGTTGGAAGTAGGTGGTCTTAAAGATCTCTTCCAATCTGTGCCATTCTGTAATTCTATGATCCTGCTCAAGTGAGAAATACACCATGAGCCAACAGCAGACAAATGTTGCAATCTGGGAGGAAAATTTTTCAGAGTCAATCAGGAAATACCAGCAGGTACTTTTTGGGAATTTTTCCCTTTTTATCAAATCTACTCTGCCTACACTGTTCTTGAAACAACAGAACAAGCTGACTCTAAGGGTTTCAGAAGCAAACCTGGGTTACAAAAATAAGATCAGCTTAAGATCAGCTTACATCACCAGAGATGAAAAAAATCTCTAGTATAGTGCAAGCCCAGTTTCCAGGCCAAGGCAAATTAAACACTTGAAACTGAATGGATAAAGAAGAGCAATGGGATAAGGTGTTCTTGAGCTGTTGTTTGGTTGTAAGTGGGCAAAATTACTTCCCACAGTGTCTCGCTCTAACAAAGAGGAGCAGCACTTTCCATTTCCATTCTCACCGGCATGATGGAAAAGCATGACTATGAGATGACTGGAGCAATTAATTAAAATTCACTTGCCTTTGTCTTCTTGCAGTTGCACAAGTTCTTTTATTCCCCCTGTAGCCAGGCTGCAGCTTTCAGTCTCAGTCACAAAGGAGAAAAATCCTCCCTCATATACAACTGGCCCACAAATTGTTGAACTAAGTAGAATGATGTGCAATGTGAGTCATCCCTCAGCATGATCCAAATAGTCTGTCTCTTCACCTCTCCATTCATTTCAAAAGTCCATTGTACTCCAGATTTCCTGGAGTTCTACTAAGAGTGGGTATTTGGAGATATTTTATGTTTCAGCTTTCTACTGCTGAGACAGTCTTTGGGAAATTCCTACCCCATGTTTACTGCATTTTCACTCACTTTTAGTTTGAGAAAAAAAGGCTGAGGCGTATTGGATTTTTTTCATACATTCATTTTCTTTTAAGTCCATTAAGACTTAAAAAACTTTAATCAGAATAATTTAAGTCTATAGTAAGAATTTTAAAGAAACAATAATTCAAGGGAAGAATATATCCAGAGTCCCAATAATGATTACCTTTTTTTTGTCACTTAATTATAGGTTATCATATATTATATGATTGTGTATGAAAAATGAAGATCAGCATAATACCATTCATATAACTGACAACTGAACATGTCCTTTGAAGGTCTCCCTGTCTTTCCTCTTGTGTAGAAGAAAACAAAAATGTACCACCAGAGAACATCTGAAATGTGTGTCTTCCTTCTAAATACCCTGTCTGCTGCATAAGGACTCATGATGCTTACTTACACATTTTCCAATCAACATCTTAATCACAATCTTTGTATCTCACCACCCCCCACTGCTCCTCCCTATGCCGAAGCCATAAAAAGTCAAGGAGCTGGCAACTCCTAATGGCCTGCAATCCCTGGTCTGCAGACAGAGAATCTGGCAAAACTGTCTGGATCAGGAGATCCCAAATGCATTTTATGTGGACCTTAAATTTTAAGTGGATCCAGTGAAGAAGAAGATCTAAATAATCAGAAATTTGCAAGCACTAGCAAGAAAGGCATCTGTTTGAAAATAATTTTTTAAACCATTAGATTATGTTGCCACTAAAATGATATCCAGATGTCACAGATGTTAGATTTAAACAGGAATTTGTGCTCAAACCAAGTTAAATTCTAAACATATGCTTGCAAACGTCAGAACTGCTCTAGAACCCATCGTCAAATGCTTATTTCTAAATTTAACCCAAAGAAATTCTTCCAACTCATTCAGGAAATATTCTTTCATTTATTTTTTACAATTTCATTTAAACTGGTTTTCATCCTGGTAGTTGAACAATGATTTGAAATTACAGCTTCTCCTTTCACTTGTGGGAATTTAAACAGGAACATTGGCAGATATGAATTTCAGCTGATTTTTATTGTTCCCCAGCATTTTACCTCCTCCAACTTTCGAAGTTCCTTGCAACCTACATTAAACATTTTAGAAACAAAATACACAAATAGCCAAAGCTATGGATGATTAGAGGTGCAGTGACAATAATCAATGCAAAATAAAATTAAATAAGACTAATCATGGTTGATTCAAATAAGGTTAAACAATTACAGGGAATTAAATTATTAATAAAATGGGTCATGTCGCTGCTAGATCTAGATAAATTAATTTTAGCATATATTATTCCATGAGCTTGATTCTGCTTTCTGTTTTGGTGGGGGGTTTAATCAATTCATTTATTCTACCAGTGTCTCTTAGTTCAGAATTTTGCACAATGCTGCTTCACAGTTCAGGCTGGTCACTTGTACAAATGTGATTTGTGACTCAAACTTGGTGTTAAATTTCATTCATTTCATATGTTCTAGTCTTAACCTGAACTCATGAAAGCTTTTGTCATGAACTCTAAAATTCATAAATGTAGGAAGATTTCCTTTGGGATGTATTTATTTACCCCTTAAGAAGAACAGAGTTATCACTGTTCACATTCTTTGTTGGGAAAGAAACCTGAATATCTGCTAAATTTTCATTAAACTTATTTCAAAATGTTAAGACCAGAATGGATTAAAACAATCCACCAGCTTGACTTTCATAATAAAGACCATTAAAATCTCATCCTGTGATTTCTGCACCAAGGTGACTGTTGAATTAATCCCTCACTATTAACAATGCAGTTTCAGCAAGTATTCCCACTACTATTTTCACAGCTTCTTGATTTATAATTTTAATGCAGTGATGGCACCAGACATGAAAAGTTACATTTCCAAATGTCTGTGGGAAAAATTACTTCTTTGACAGTGCCTACATAGTCTTTTACAGGTGTTTTCTTGCTTTATTCTAGCTCCAATAAGAAGTATGCACACTGTATGAAGAAGGGATAGAGCTTAATGAACTTTCGCAAAAACAAATTGTGTGATGAGTCATGTCATATCCTTTAGGCACTTGAATTTGTCAAGTACAGAACATGAACACAATGATCCAACTAAGCAATTTACTCAGGGTCCGTCTACCTCTTGCATTGGGCCACAATGCAGAGGTCTTTAAAGAAGCTCTAGGCAAGTTGGTGCCGAAGTTTGGGAAGCATAGCATTGCTTGCACTGTCAGAAAATGGCTGTTACACCCAAGGAAAACACCAAATTTATGTGGCTAAATGACCTGGAACCCTCAAGTCAGTCCATGTGCCATATTTTCCTTTGTTCTGCTGGGATATTGGGTGTAGCAGCAGGGTGTCTAGTGTGGTCCCCCTGCCCCCGAGTCATCAAGTCCTGCAGATTTCAGAAATACAGTTTGCAATTGTGAAGAGCAGCCTCTTCTTATGAATTTGCTTGAACTGGAGACTAAATCAAGAATGCTGCTATAAAGCTAATGAGCAGTGGGTCCCAGTCAGCTACAGACCTTTTCAAAGGGAAACCTGCAAACTGAAAAATTGTCCTCAAATCATCTAATTGCAGATAGACTAAGAGAATTTTAGATGAAGTGCCTATGCAAAAGGTGAGTAATTAAAAACAGCAGCCTTAGAAAAACAAGCATTTCAAAAAATTTTGCTTGTTTTCATTCACCACAGATTGTCTCTTTCCCACAGGATGAATCCATTTAAAATCTAGCCTGTGTCAGCAGTGCAGAGGAATGTGCTGCTACAGGAGGTACAAGCAGTGCTTATTACGAGCTGCTATCAAAGTCCATGGTTACTTAAGGAACAGATTCTCAGTTAACTCATAATGCTACTAGTCTGGATCAGTAGATTGGTGTCAGAGTAAAACTGAAAAAAAATAATTACTCTGAGATTAGTTGAGTTTTTTAGAGTATGGTGCTAATAACACCAAGGTTGTGGGTTCAATCTCCATTTACGTAAGAGCTGCACTCATGATCCTTGTGGGTCCCTTCCAACTCAGAGTATTCTGTGAATCTGTGAATTACAGCTGCTTCATCTGCAGCACAAGCAGAGGAACACTGGTAGAGGGTCACAGAAAGCTAAGCAGTGATAGCCCTAATGCCCCCAACAAACTGGGAGTCAAATATGCCTTAGAAAAGAAGTAGAAAAGATTTTAAGTGAATTCTACATTATAGAAGAACAATTTCTGTCGAATAAAAGTTGCTTTAATCGATTTTGTAAATAACTCAAGATGCAGCAAAATATTAGCTTAAAACTGTGCATGTCATTAACAAATCTCTGTCTAATTTCCATCTATTTTTCCATTTCAAAGGTAAGAAACAGAATTTCATATTCTAACTCGCCTTTTTTACAGAGAATTTCAAATTCTCCCAGGAAATAACAGGGAGAATTTGACACAAATGGCTGGTTTTGCCTTGTTTGTGGTTTTGCCAAGGCATTTGCACTACAAATAATGTTTCAAGACTACCATCATCCCTTTAAAGTTCTCGAAATACAGTCTGAGCATGCCTCCTTCTGGAACTACTCAGCCCCACACTACAGGCCAAAACTAAAAGAAGACGGTTGTAAACGTTCAAATTACAGTATCTGGTCGGAATTGAAATGTAAACTTTAAGGAATTTAGAGATTTTAGAGGAGCTAAGATTTTAGTTAGAAATAAGCCTTACTAGAGTTAATTAAAATAATAATAATGAATGAGTAGGCCTTGATGAAGTTAAGAGTTAGTAGTTGACTAATAATTTATTTCTTGTCAGCACAATGTTTACTTAGCTGGGTTTATAATTAAGAATATAGAAACTGACAAATAGCTTTTAGGAACATAAGACAATTGTGGGCCTCCTCTGTTCTGAAACCAATTGAAGACAAGGAATGGGAGTCCTACCAAGAGTTAATTTGTCATATTTGCATTGAAAAGGTAGAAAGGTCAGAACGAGGAAGACTTCATTTACTTCCTCATTTTGGGACCCCTCCCCATGAAAGAGACCACCAACCCATATCAAGGGACAAACAACGCATGCTTAATAGCTTTTGGAGTGATTAGCATATGAAGCGGGGAATGCGATATACCAAAATCATGAATATGTATTTGTATTTTGTGTATTTAATACTTGTAGGGATAAAAGGACTCTGTAATCACTTGGAAGGCGCGGTGTGTATTTGGGAGCTATCCCGCACGCTGCCCGGAGTCGAATAAACATACACTTTCTAACTTTAAACTGTTAGAGAGTTTTTGTCTGTCACAGTAGATATCAGTACTAGACCAATATCCATATCTTTTCAATACATCAGAATTAATAAGAATCAGTAGTTTATCAAGTTGAACTATGTTGGTCACTTCAGAATACAGGTTCTTTGCTATCTGTGTGCTATCCTGTCTCTGACTTACAAAGTTTCCCCATCTGAAATGTATTTTAAATGAAAGCAGATATTATGTTGAAAATACATTTAAATTAAAACCTCCATAGGAAAATGCAGTACAACTCTCAAGTACTGTACTGCATTTTCCTGTGGAGGTTTTGCATTTCCTATGGAGGAAATGTACTGCATTTCTCAAGTACAGCTTTTAAGGGGTCCTTCCCTTGTGGCCTAGCTTATTAGAAAAAGGAACAGTAGTCTAATAAAGCCTGACCTTACCTAACAGCTGAGCCAATTGCTACCAGTAGCAATGAATATTAAACCCTTAAGCCTTGAAATCCTATCAGCTGTGACTCTTTAAATTAATTAATAAAGAAAGTGGGGTGTATCTGGTTTATTTTAAAGGACAGTGCTACTCAGCACAAGCATTTCAGAGGACTAAGGATGCATTAGTAAGAGGGATTACTTGTGTGCAAAATGCTCTCAGTTCAAAAAAGCATCCAGACACTTTCACCTTCTGATGTCACAGTGTCATACTCGCTATCCTCAACCTATAGTTTAGCAATGTATTTATTTGTTTATTCAAACAGCAGTGATCATAGCTGCTGCTTCAGAGTTTTTCACATTGCAAGGACATTTCAGGCATGTTGCAAAGATATCATTCACAAGCAACCAGCCATAGTTGAGAAACTAGAAGAAGAAAAAAAAGAGAAGTGTTACTTAACCACAAAGGTATGAAATCAGTATTTTAGAACTCTACCTTCAAAAATACCTCATCTTTACCTCCATGCCTGCACCCTCGGGACAATGCTATACTTCGGCAAGCAATCTTGCAGCCATTGTTTGAGATTTCATTCATTAGTGTTTGAAAAATAATTTGAGACTTTCAGAAGGGAGATGCTACAGTATTCTAAATATCTGCCTAATTAGCTCTGATCAGAAGATGTTTTACCCAGTCAAGGGGAGAGATCAAAAATATAATTGAAAAATGAACTGCAAAACAAAACACAAGAAAAATCAACTTGAAGATGGTTAAATACCTTCCTATTTATTTATGGAGAAGGCTTAGTATAGCTCTTGCAAAATGCATGACTTCCAGGGCCACATGGACATCCCCACCCAGGGCTGGAGTGTAGATGAGGCGCACCTGCTGCAGGCAGTAGTCTTAGGACAAGGTCTGGTAGTCTCCACAGGGACTCTTCTCTATCAAATCTGCTAGCTCACCACAGATTTCCTTCATTATTGTTAGCCCTAGTCATTGTCATTAGATGCTTTTGTTTTTATCCAGGACCAGAAATGCTGGCACTACACGGGCTGTTATTAATTTGGCTAAGTTTTAAAGTATGTGTAGGGCTGGGTGTCCAGCCTCCCTGCATATTCACTTTGGTTCTTCCCTGAGAATTAAACCTTTCATTATTCAGCCCAGTTATTTATTACCCTCTTTAAAAATTCAGTACAGTCTTCTAACTGACATTTTCAGCAAAAGGTCATCTGAAATACACACAGTGTTCCTCGTATTGCCTGCCTTCCCCTCTAAAGGTCCACCAGAGATAATGTTGTGTTTGTCATCTATTTACTCATTACATTGTGCAACAGGCCTTTGATCCCCGCTCGTCCACATGCCAGGTCTGTCTCACAGGAGGTAGCTCTAGGGTGGCTTTCGTCTTTTCCATTTCCATCCAATTAAGCTGGACATATTTTCAATATCCCCCACTCTAAATAAGAGCATACAGTGTATTGCTTAAAATGCCATGGCTGAGTTCAGTTATTAATTGCACCTGACTGGGGCATAGGCAAAACCAAGGAGTTTCATGAGGAACTGGGAGCATAAATTCACCTGTCACTTATACTTAAATCCTTGCCCCTTCCAGTTTTCTGGAAACTGAGCACCTCTGCTTTGGATGGCAGGCACACCAAGAACCCACAGACTACAGACACCATCTTAAAAATTACCTCAAAGTTAATAAAATATATGTTTCTCCTCTTATTTCACTAATGTGACCATTCAACTTTCCAGAGTGCAACTAAATCATCAGACTAAACAAATACCATTTTTTTCTTCACAAGGCTTTCCTTCAAAAATCTACCTCCAGATTCAGGAGTGGCCACACAAATGTCCCTTTTCAATGTCAAAACCTGAATATTTAGCAGTTCTATTGTGAGATGAAAAATTTGGATTTCATTCAAGGATTTACCTCCTACCTCTTCATTTTTTATGCATGTTATGTGGGGATATGAACTGTCATTAGAACTGCATTGAAGTTCAAGTGATTCATCTCTTTTCTTTGCCATTTGGAAGGACTATTCAAGGACCTGCTTTCCAAATTATGAGTACCAAGCATAGCACCTTACACCAAGAGAAGTCAAAGATTAAACTTACCTTTTCCAAGTGACTTAAAAAGTTTCCATATGACGTGACTTTGTAGAGATGCCCAGTCACAGCACTGGATCTTGGGGACCCATCAAGATGGGTTCTCAGTCTGAGGCTCATAAGAAATAAATTTCTTTCTTGACACACTGATTTTCCACTAATGCTTAAAATTTTGTTGTTTTCCTTTCTGAAGGAGAAGGAGCTTGAAAGGTACCATATCCTGAATTCCTATTATATGGCCCTGTGGGGAAAAGATGTCTTACAAGACACTTCAGTGAAATGGGATTCAGTCATACCTGGTGAGGGTCTTGCACACAGATTTTCAGCCAAGTTTCCAGCAACTCACTGACTCTACTCCTCTAAAACTGAATTTGGCACAAGTATGCGTACCAGGACGCTTTTTAACGCAGCCTGGTCCTCACAGTTGGAAAAGGCTATTTATCTTCATCTTTTGTTAAGAGTTAGGTGTGAACTTAACACAGACTTAAAATTCTTGCTTCCCCAAGCTCCACCACTTATCTACTACTCTGTGAGCAGAGAACAGGAATGTCATCTCCTTTTTATAGCCGGGGCTCTTTATGCTGTCTGGGAAAAGCTTTTGCAAAAGAGTTTTTAGTTTCAGTGAAGTATCTCTGAGCTCAGGTCAATGTTGGCACTACCAATCTTGATGTTGATATATATTAATAACAAGGTTAAAGTAGAGGAATCTTTCCTACTATTCTTTGAATGGGAGAATATCCTGGACAGATTCCCTTGACTTTAAAAAGCACAAGGAGCCTCTGAAGAAGAAATAATAGTCTAGGTAAGGCTATCCCAGCACTACAAACTGTGGGAATGTAGAATTTCAGGGACTTAAGTTCTGACTCAAAAGCCATGCAAATCTTTTCAGAAAGAAGTTCAGAGAAAAAAAAAGGTATAATACAAAGATGATAGTAACACTGAGGGTCATATTTTCAGGGTAAGTGAAATAGGCACAAAATTGCCGTGAAAAATAACAGTGAAAAAGCTAATTCATTGGCAACTTTACTTAATGCCTGCCAAAAGCAATTGTGTCCTGTTAAAAACCTGGCAAACTAAAGAGAAAAATTAATCCCATTTTGTTGTGGGGTTTTGTTTTGTCACTGTTAATTAAGATATTTATGCAAGAGAGCATCAAAAAAGTTCATGTGATGCCTTTGCAAATAATCTGGAGCCAGCATACAGAGCTGATCATTCCATTACTCATCGTGCTTTAATCAGGTGTAAAACCAGCCTAATTGAAAGGAGGGGAGTGATAAATCACCATCTGGAGGTAGCTGTGCAAATTACACGCTTACCACCCTTCTCAAGGAAATTATGAGCTTGTAGGAGAAGTTTTTGTCTGAACTTGAGCTTCCTGATCCTCAGCCATGCAGAGCATGGCGAGGACACAAGGCCCTTCCAGCCTCTGTGGCCAGGTTTCCATCCCATTAGAGGCAGGGAAATGAAAGCTGTGTCCAGCAGATGAGTTCTGCCACAGAGATAAGACATAACCAAGGCATATACTTGGTCCTGGAAAGACAGAAACACCCCTAAGAAATTTATTTTTGGCCTAAGTTTTGCATGTCCTTACCATCAAAAATGAAAGCTTATTTAGAGAACAGAGACCATTTGTTCCCATGAGGATTTTAGAGATCTTGAAATTTTCCAAATTATAAAGCGCACTGTACTAAATGAAATATATTGTTACACACTGCATAGACAACAAAAGAGGCAGCAGCATCTGGCACTGTGGAAATGTAGTTTCCATCTAGATCTGGATTATCATTTGCTTATCTGGTCCCCTCTGAGCCAAAAACAATATAATAGGCCTAGGAAAACAACATAATGACAACAAGGTATGAAGATGACAGTAGAGATTAAATAGGCCAGGGTTCTTAGCTGGCAAAGATAAGATTTATAGAAGAATATAGGGGAGTAGGATAATGAATGTCACAAGGGAAATGAATGGAGACTAAATACTTCTTTTCTTTGCAACATAAGGATGGTAGGGCAATGAAGAAAATTTACAAGTAGATGTTTTATAAGAGAAAAAAATCCTTCTTCCACTCAACATATCTAACCTGTGAAACAAGATGTTTCAGATTAAAATAAAGAGATCCAAGAGTGATTAGGTACATTTGTGTAAGACCCATTAATTTAGAGCTATTGGTCACAAATCTGTAAATATAACATCCTGCCCAAGAAGTCCCTAAATCACAGCTTCCTGGGAACTGTTCTGGCATTCCAAAGGATTACTAGACACAAGTCCAGACTTTACATAATGTCCCTAAAGAGCTGCCCTTTGTTTTGATGAAAACCCTTCACTCCTTGCTCAGCACAGCTGGTCATGCATTCTTAGGGCTTTTTAAAACAAGCTGCTCAAAAGGAACTGTTGTGGGAATAATGCTTAAACTATAAGAATTTAACAAATTTACTAGATCTTTAGTTTAACTGGTGCTAGGGGAACACTGATCTCCTATAATTTTTAAAACCTCAAGATGCAAAAGATACTTGAGATTTTTTCCTTCTACATCAGATTTTGACTGATGTTTGTTCACAGGGAGAGGAAATACATGAAAAACATGCTGCAGACTGGAAAGCAGTGTAACAAATAACAAAAAGCAGAAAGATTAGAGGAAAAGGAACCATACATTCTCACATACATTTCATCTGTTAATGTCATCTGTACTTGCATTTTGTATTTGGGAGTAAAAACTGATGTAGACATGTATGTAGGTGTACACATACACCTCAGACTCTTCTGTCCTGCATGAAAAACGGGAGGATCCAAGATACTCACAGGCTAAGATTAGAAAAGGAGGGAGAAACATCTCACCTGGAGATAAACTAGCAGAGAGTCTTATGCAGGCAGCTCCACCACAGCCTGTGTGACTTGCAGCCATGTGAGGACATGTCTGTCCCATATGAGGATCTTCACTTCCACATCCATGTTCCCAAATCTTCTTCACCCTCCCTGCCTAAGAGGAAGGGCCCTGTACATGAAAACCAGCACAGCTGAAGACTTGGACTGTCCTTTGCACTTCCTGAACACAACAGTGGTCACCATGAATTGGTCTTCTGTGCAAGAAGCTGATGAGCAACAGAGAAAGCATTTACTGGAAAATAGGCGGGAGAATCCACAAGAAGACTTTGGAGTAAAACAGAGTCCTTGAAGATTTCAGAGAGCAGAGAGTTGAGTTGTTTTCCCAAAGGTTTTAAAACTTTTCTGCCTTCCTAAAGTTTGTGTGTGCAGGAAATTCCTGTGCTTTCTGCACTTATTTGTACAGGATCCACAAAAAATGCGATTCCAGTCTCCAGAGAGATATTCTGAGGTTTTCGGAGGAGATAAGACTAAGAGGTGGGAATAAATGTGCAACCACTCTTGAAAGGGTTCCACACTATCTTAGTGGACTGCTGGACACTGGTTGCACAAAGGGTGCAGACCTGTAGATTGTAGATCTAAAAACAACCATCCCTCCCAGCCCAGACTCAGTGGCACCAGTACTCAGTAATTAGACCTTTTTGTGAAAGATTTGTGCCCATTTGGGAAGCAGGATCATGAAGCAACTTCTCCACTCCATCCAGTTATAACCATTTTTTGTTGTAGTAGATGCTAAGGCTCTTTGGAAAATTAGTACTTCCTAGAATATTATTGTGGCCTTGGTATGGAGAAAAAACTCAGATTTTTCCTTTTAATATTGCCCCTGATACTAATCTGCTTAACATGCACATGAAGTTATAGAAGTTGATCCCACCTGCAACAGGAGGGAGATCAGAATACTTGCTTATTAAGAACTTTTAAACTGTGACACATGAGTTAGAAGCAGTGAAGCTTTCTATCATCAAAGCAACGGTGAGCAATAAAAATTAGTTTTGGCACTTTGGGGCAGAAATAGTGTGATTCAAGCTTTTTTGTCCAGTGACTAAAGCTAAACAGTAAATGTCTGGCTGGATAAGCAAGAGTAGTGTCATCAACTGCAGGGACATCATCCAGCAACAGTCTAGCAACTAATTTTTCGTGACTGTCCTGTGACAGCAAATTTCCTGCTTACACAATGCTGGCTCATCCCAGTCTATCACAACACTCAGTGTTTTCCAAGCTCTGACAGAAGTGACAGTATGCTAAATGTTCCTTTTATTCCACAGCTAAGCTGGAGAAAGAAACATGCTAAAGCTTGTCATGGTCTCCCAGAGATATGTATTTTATATTCATTACTAGAGTGTAAACAACCTGTTTTGCAGGAAATGTTCTAGCCTGTTTTGAGACTTTCATTTCACTTTTAAGCTGTTTCAGCTATCCACCTGAAAAGCTTATAATGAAGATGTGATTCTGACACCCAGGGGAGCATAGGTATGGATGTATTAGTCTGTAACTCTCATTCAGAATGTTTCTTAAGAAGGCATCTGTTTAAATGAGATGTAAAAGTCTGTAATGCAATATTCCCCCCTGTGAGTAATGTAGCAGAAAAATTACATTGAATAACCAGAAATGTGGGCTGTTCCAGCAATCCAGTTTAATAGTTTTTTCATATGTCTGTGTTTATACATCAAACAGATTTCAAACAAAACAAAAAAGAGTAATATACAATTCAAGAAAATACCAAAAACTATTACAGTTTTGGTTTCCCCTTAGTTGATTTACAGTTATGTACAAAACTGTTTTATTTGCAATACCCAGTGAAGATTTAATTATTTATTTACATCAGCTGGTGCCTTTCACTATGCAGTGGAACTGTCTTCTTTTGTCATTTACATTCATAGTTTCAAGAGCCAACATTTAGAGGTTATTTATGGATAGGATTAAGAGATGGACTGAAACAAGGCAAAATTCTCACTAATGACCACCAGCATTCTCTGAAATCCCGTTTTCAGATATAGCTGAAGGAAGACTCTAGCCCCTAGTGCACTGATAATCAGTATATCAGTCAGCATAATAAGATATCTCCCCTGAGAATAACATTCCCACTCATGTCAGAGGGAGATATATTTGAGCTGGAGGAATAGCAAATTTTAAGCAGGCAAAATGTATATCTCTGTTGCTAAAGGTACACCTTACTTCTCTTGTCAGAAACCTCCTAAGCAAATGAAGACATAAAGTAGGCTCTAAGTGTGTGGAAGGGAATACTTTCCAATTTTTCTTACACAAGAGATAAAATTAGGAGGGGAAAATTATAATTTTATCATAATATGCAAACTGTGTCATAGAATCACTGAATAATTTGGGTTGGAAGGCACCTGTGGAGGTAATCTGCTCCTAGTGGTTCAAAGCAGGGCTAACTTCAAAGTTTGAGTCAGCTTTAAATTTAGTGCAGATTTTTCAGGGCCATGTCAAGTTCTAAATCTCTCTGAGATGGATTTTGCACAACCATTGAGCACCTGTTCACATATTTGACCACACTTATGACTAAAAAAGATTCCTAAAACCCAACCAGGACTTTCACCTTGGAAGTATAACCTAGCACTCATGGAATAAATCATAAACTGTCTACTGATAAACAAGAGTCTTACAGCATGTATAAACCAAGTATAACAAGCATGATTCTTCCAGATTTCAGAAGGAAGAGTTTGTTTTTTCAAGATACATTCAGCTATCTAGGTAGTAATTTAACACTACTTGAAATCTTTCTATGACTTAAATCAAAGTACAAGATATGAACAATTCACGGTCACCAAGAAATACCAGTTGCACTTCCTCCTTCTTTTGTAAGCCCAGTATTTTGCACATTACACAGTTGTTGCAGAACAGCAGGTTTATGAAAGTATGACAATATGCAAACTACTCACACAAAATGCATGAGGGTTTCAGCTTATAATCCCCTCAACTAAGAGGAAAACTCTTGTTTGGGGAACAAAAGTCAGGACTCTGTTATAGCTACATGTCTCTGATGTTTTGAAATCCATTTTTTGCCTTTGCCTGACATGCCTTTTGATTATCCAACTTGTTTTGTCTCTCCCAACTTGAAAGATACAATCTACAGTAACACAAGCTCTTCACATCCAAAAGGCTTCTCTAAGGTCTATACAAAGGCAGCCACTCACTCAATCTTTGCATCTCCACAAAATATTACATGAATATCTACTGGCTATGTTCTCTTTGCTTCCCTAGCCCTGGCAAATAAACAGACAAACTAGAACCAGCTCAATCTTGATATGCAGTCTTAAAATCCACCTGTGGTACATCTTGCTTCACAGTGATTTGAACATATATAGTCAGATATGACAAAGTGCTGTATCCAGCCTGGAAAATCTCATTATAACATTGGCATCTTACAAAATATAATTTTTATGACAGTAATAGTAATGACTGGAATACAAGACCACTGATTTATGCATATGTATTGATCCTAACTTTTGACCAAGGTATGTGGAGCTTGATAATTTGAGTTATTTCTCTGATTTTATGTCTTCAGAAGGAAATAGCAAAAAACTTCCTTGTTAATTCTGGGCATCAAAATAAGCCATGCTTTTTTTTTTATCTACAGAGAGAATTTTTTTTTTTTTAATATCTAGAGAGAAAAAGAACACCGAAAGAAACACACACTGAGAGGCTGGTGGTTTCATTCAGATAGCAGAACTCACTCATTTCATTTAGCAGAAATAAAAATAAGGTTTTCCCTGTATAACCCTCTTATAAATTCCAATCTTCAATAGAGTAAATAAGAGTCAAAAAAATCCTTTATCCCCATAATACAGATGCACTGAGTAGCTGCAACCACCAGCAGGAGAGAGGTATGTGGAGGGGAAGAAATGTAAAATCACATGTTAAAAAAGGGTCTCTGCTGCAGGAATCATGACAGCTGAATGGAGAAAATGTTCCATAGGTATTTCACCAGAATTACAGGGTGCAAGAAGATGTTGCCTTTTCAGTCTCTTCCCTGGTTTGGTTTAATTATCTTAATACTTGTTTGATAACCCACAGAGCATTCTCAGGCTATAGCAACAAATTATCTCTTTGAAGGTCTTCCTCATTTCCTGGCTACGAAAGGCATAGATCAAGGGGTCGATCACTGAGTTGCACATAATGAGAATGAGGTACATGTTGAAGTGAGACATGAAGCAAACACAGTAGAGGTTTTGAGGGCAGGAGATCATCAGGATGAGATGAAGGAAGAATGGAGCCCAGCAAACAATGAAGATGCCAAGAAGCATAGTCAGAGTGATGGCTCCTTTCATGCTGGTTCTTTGACGGACGGAGTTGTACCCAGGCAAAGCAGCGATTTTCTTCACATGAGTACGAGCCAGGAGGAACATATGGATGTACAGCGAGACCATGAGGAACAACATGGTAAAAAACATAGTGATGAGACAAATGACCACGTAAGTTGATTCATAATAAAGAATGAAGATAATGCCACAGCCCGTGCAAAAGGTCCAGATGCATGCAATAATGAGCCCCGATCTTTTCACTGTCATGATGTTGTGATAGCGCAGGGCATAGAAGATAGTGATGTATCTGTCTACTGCTATAGCCAGCAAGCTGCACATGGAAGCCACCACAGATATGCAGATCATGGAGTCAAAGACATTGTCTATATGACGGACAAAGGCATCTTCCATAATGATGTGTCTATTGTTTATTAAGTATATAGTTATGGTCTCCCAAGCATTAGACACACTAACCAGCATGTCGGCCACTGCTAAACTGCAAACAAAAAAATACATGGGTGAGTGCAAGTTCTTGTTCTTAACTATTGCACATATAACCAGTATGTTTTCAAGGAGGCTTACAATGCCCAGAGTTAGGAACACCTCGGCTGCGATGATCACTTGCTCACATGGCGATGCCTTGCTCGTTGCAGTAGGCACAGTAAAGTTGCTACCGAAGGCACTCAGATTTAGTTCAGAAACATAGAATTGAGAGGATGTGTTCATCTCTGGGAACCAACACGTTCTGTTCCTTCTGAAGGGCTTGCCAAGGAGTGTAGTAAATGCATTTTCCAAAAGGCAGAAGATCCTGCCTAAAAAAAATAAAAATACAGCATGAAGATTACAGGCAGAAGTTCACAACATAAATACCAGCCATTTCTATTTGATTTGACTTGTACATGTCCCACCTCTTCTACACCACATTCCTTCACTGGTTCAAAATTAAACTTTAGTTGGCTCAGAGATTTTCTACCTATCCTTACTGGGAAATTAAAATCACAAACTGATGAAAAGATTCCTGCACTCTTCATTCATAGTTTTGTTTATTCTGTCTGGTTCCCTAGAGTACTTCCCCAGAATGTCCTGGAAGTTCTGCTGAAAAACAAACAAAAAACAGTTTTCCCAGTCCCAGCTCTCAGACCCCAGAATTGCAGGAGGATGTAGCATTAGGTACAGCAGAAACCGCTCACTTTAATACAAGATAGAGAAATTTCTATTATTGACACAAGAAAGAATTGAGCATTTTCAGTAAAAGGTTTAAATGCTTTCCTGACCTTTGTACATTTAATTTGGCTTGAACATTATAAACACCTTATCTGTGCAGTGTTAGCATGCTCATTTAAAAGAATGGTATTAAACATCTAACCAAGGCAAATCCATACATTTCAGGATACATGAAGGTTACAAAATTGGTGTGAGTAAAATTCTATTGTAAAAAAGTTTTCTCTTCCAAATCCAGAATATTTTATTCAATGGTTTTCTGGTAATGACAATATTTTGGGAAATTTGTAATTCATCACATTTTTAATAAAGGGAACATTCAGAGCTGATTGTCAGTGACTTGTTGCAAATAAAAATTCAAAGCATATAATGCTAAACAATTTTCAGTTTCAGAAAGCCACTTTTTATTTGCAATCAAGAATTTACTGTACCTATTTACCAGAGCTGCTCCTTCCGCCGGTTTTCCTCATCTGCAAGGTTTCCTCCAGAGAGATGAAGTTTCAGCCCCCCTGACATCTGGGGCTGGGACCTCCTTGGTGGCAAAAGATGAAAAAAAATAGAGGGAAAGGAATTAGTAAATCCATAGAGTCAAAGCTGACCACGAATAAATTACTTACTGTGCAACTGGCTTTTTATAGACTCCAAGCAATAATGACTTCAGTACTCAAACTGTGGCTCCTCCTCCCCTTCTTTGCCCCCCTGGACTTCTCTTTTCAGATCTCATAGCAAAGGATTGGGTTTTTACCACCATCTAGTGGCCTTCCCCTCTCTTTCTAACTGAACAGAGATTCTGATCTGAAATTCATCATGAACTTTCTATAATATTAAAAGGAGGAAATGTACAAGACATGGTCATTTCCTTTGTTTGTTTGTTTTGTTTGTTGTTTCTAGTACACTGATTATAAATTTCATCCTGCAATAATACTCCAAAGGAGGAGGAAAGACTATTATTGAAGTGAGAGGCTTATTACTGCTATAAGCATTTTTCTCATATTCAGCTTTTCTGGTATTTTTTCAGAAATAAGAACCCCACTGTTACAAAACTTAGAGAACATACAGTCAAAGCCACCATGCCACTAATAGAAAATATATTTAAATCATTTGTATTAAAACAAATGAACAAATAAACAGTTGTGTTCTGTGCCCCTTGCTAGAATAGAGATTTCAGTGTAGAAATGGAAGGAGCAGTGTATCATGCCAGGAGCCCGGGCTCCCCAGGATGGATGTGAATTCCCCCAGGGCCCAAGAGCTGTGCTCAGTATTCCAGAGGCTGAAGTTCCTCTGTGGGTTTAGCAGTCGGCAGCCAATGCTCCTTCTGGGTCTTGCCCAAAAGGTGGCAAAATCAGTTCAATTCTTTAACAAATGGTCTCTGCTCCCAGGTGCAAGCTGGGGAATGCAAAGCATTCCTGACACTTTCCTGGCACTGCAAAATGCCCTTCTTCTTAGCTGCTAACCGGCAGTCAGACACCATGCAGGATTTGAAGTTAATTTTACACAGGAAGTCTCTGCTTCTCCAAATCACCACTTTTCCAAAAAATCAGTGGGTTGGGGTTTTTTTCATGGTGTATAACAGATCCAAATGCTTCTTTTTAACCTTCAGCATTCTTCTTAAAGCATCACCACCAACAAATCCTAATTTTATTGCTGTATCCTGGGCCACTTTTGTATTTTCAGTGTTCAGCTAAGGTTTGTCATTGAAAAGCAGATAAATCCCTCTTTCTAATTGCTATATTCCACAGCAGGTAATTGGACAGTAATGTTGTCACTGCTGGCTTCACTCTAACCCTTCACTCTAGGGATGCAGAAACACCTGGACCATTATATGAAATATTTTTATGTACAAATAGTCCCTGAGCCAAGGGTGACAGAGAAAAGATTTTTTTATAATTTTGAGTAAAATGGTTCTTTTAGCACTATAGAATTAGAGTCAGGAGATTAACTTTGCCTATCCCTTCTCTCCAGTACTGGAAAGAGAATTTTGATTATCACAAACTAGAGGTCAAAACTATGCTCAAGTGCTGTTAAATCAGAGTGGATCAAGCCATCTGCTGCACACACACACTCCCTGCTGTATCTCACCTATGTGCCAGTTCTGAGCCTATAGTTCTCTTCTATGACCAGAAGAAAAGAATAGAGGAATATCATCTGCAGTCTTCTTTCTGTTCTTTAATGTAAAGCATGTTTTTGGTAAAAAGTTTTCAGCAAAGTTAATTTACCTTAGCTAACTTTGGTTATCTTTTCCATAGCTTTTGATTTTCCCATTGCAGGTCCTGGAAGTAAGATACATAACAGTACATTTTACTTGTTCTTGTGCTCTTATGTCTATCAAGAACTGTGCAGTCATCGTACTCTGTCCCCTTCCAATTACTTCTCTTACAGTACCCAACTTGTTTTTTGTTGTTGTATATCACATTGTTTCTTGTTAGATTCTGTTCATTCCATTTACAAATTGCTCTGTATGTTCAGTTTAACAAAGTTCTTTGCAGACCAGCTTAACTGCTTTACAAAAGTTTTCAGTGTACTTTGTAGGGCTCAGCAAACCAGCCAATTGCAGGAAATAAATTACACATCAGGCCAAGTGGTTTGGCTGTTATTCCTTAGGGCAATGCCAAGTTTCTTACATATAAATTATGAATCAGCATTTGGATTATTATTCCACAAGCTAGTCACTGCAGGTGTAAACCTTGGTACAATTGCCTATGCTACACCAAAAAAAAAGTCCCTTGTTTACATAACTTGCAGAATAATTGCCTGCCTGGAAACTGGGTAGTGGTACAGATGCATTTTTTCTAATGTTAAAGGATGAAATGAAAAAAATACTTCCCCTGCTCCATACTTCCCACCCTCCAAAAAAGAATTTTATCATTATATTGCTGCAGTAAGCAGTTCTTTAGTGCTATAGCTTGACAAGCAGGTAACTGAAAGGACACCCAAATAGCAGTGAGTGGAGGCAGGCAAGTGAGTTATAAAGATTTGAATTAAAGGGGTGTGGGAGCTTTGGATTCTCTTAGGAAGAATCAAAGAACAGCTTCCACTGCTGAATGAATAGACTTGTCTCTCAGATGTTCATGATCCCAATGTTCAGCTCCCTTGACTAAGAAATGTATTTGGGTTCTAGGAAAAGGGATTGAAAGTGCTAAAGAAAGACATCAATGAATAGAAGAAGTAAAATAGGATTCTGGCAGAAAAATAAATGCCAGGTCTCAGTCCCATGCCATTCTTTTCAGCTGTGAAGTGGTGAGAGAGAGCAGAAGCCACTCCAGATATATATTTGCCTCTCAGGCTTTGTCAGCAACCAGACTGGGAGCCATGACAACATCACTGGCAGAAACAGCCAAGCCCTGCTTGCCATCAGCACCACCAGTGATCCCAGCCAGAAATCCCCTTCACCCTGCACATCCACTGGAACTGCACTGACACGCAGGACAAGTTACATCATGTCAACACTAGCAGGGAATTGCCACCTGCATGATAGCAAGATACTGATTTTATCAATAAATGGATAAACAAGGCCACCAGAAGGACGTGCTCCCAAAGAAGTTTCTGTAGAAGAGCTGATTACACTCAGATGCATTCTAGTACTAATCCGTGCTAATCTTAACAGGCTCAGAGAAGAGTGTTAGTGGTGTTAATAAAAATTTACCAAACTTTTCTGGTGCAAATACATTTAGGCAATTAAATTCCAGTATCCTTTTGTAGCTCTTTTTATCTATTTGATGAAAATACCTTTGTTCCACATAATGTAGCTAGGATTAGTGCTCTTGGCCTATTTACAAAATAAATAGGCCAGTTCTGTCTAATTCTTGCCTATGTTGTCATCAGCAGACTATTTCAAAGTCACAGAGGATCCTTCCAGACTGCTCTAAGAGATAACCTGTGCATATGCCAAAAGGGAAGATCATGGCCTTCTCTGCATTCAAATCACATAACAAATGTTCTTTAATTTTTCAGACTGAGAAAACTATTTGTCCTGGCCCATATTCTGAGTAGCCTTGTCTGAGCCCCATCAAGGTCCCCACTGTTAGCTCCTGAGCATTACAGTCAGTTAGCCTTTAGTAAAGACAGCAAATAAATTGAGATTTAAAAAAAAAGGCATTACTACTTCTTGTCCTGAAATAAAAAAGCAGGATGAAGTGATGACAGACTGTCAGTATTTCACTCCCCTTTCTGTCCAGGGGATATCTGAAAGCCTAAAAGTTAGGCTTCACAGTAAGCAGTGGCATAGTGAATATTTTCTTTTACATTCTGGCCCTAATCTTCAAGTCAACATCTGATTTTTTTTTTTTTTTTTTTTCAGAAAAAAAAGGGAAGTCTGAAAAATGGCATCAAAATATAAAGTAGACTGTACCCTGTTAAAGCATAGCATCAGCCATACTTAGTGTGACTGCTCTAGCACTTTTGGTCATCAATGCTTTCAAAATGGTTTGAGATAGTCTCTGGGCACTCTCAGTCAGTACCTATCAGTGGCGCTTCTTGCATTAGAGTACAAAGCTGAGAAAGATGTAGTACAGTACAAATGGCATTTAAGAAAGATTTATCCTAATAACCTACCTAAAATGGATGATGTTGTAACCAGCCTCCCAAACTGTAAAGGAGTAATAAGAGATTTAGTTACCATCATTTCTATGTGCCACTAATCAGAGCAATGACTCACCCCCCAGGCTTTTGTTAGAGGATGGGTCAGCAGGACAGACCTGCTGAATCAGAAGTGCCAGCTGCAGTCTCCACAAGGCAGAGATAACCAGCAGGAGACTGTAGAAACTTTCCGAAAGAAAAGAGAGATGATTCCATAATATACAAACAGACTGGGATAAAGAAAAAACCAAACCAGCAGATGTTGATTTGTTACTTCTTTCTGGGAGGACTGGGTGAGACCCCAGAGTAATTTAAAACCCTTTGAAGGACCTCAGCAGGTTGGGGAGATGTGCAAAGAACAGTCTGAAATACAACAGAGGCAAATGCAGGGTCCTACTAGCAAAGAGCAAACCTTCCAAACAGAGTGTGCTGTGCTTAGATCATCCCTCCCCTCTTTATTTTAGTACAAAGTATATACTCAAATCTACTTTATTTGTGTGTAAAGAGGCACACATTCCTTGGAGTGAATGACAAAATTCTGATTTCTGATTTTTTTAATAAACTTCTGGTCTAAAGAGATCCCTTGAAAAGCTGCTCACTTCCATCTTCGTTTCCTCCAGATAAGCAGAGGAGCACAGCATGAACCTTTCCCTGGGAGCATGTGCTCCCCATCCTGGCCTGGCTGCTTGCTTGGAGCAATCCAGTGTCTCTCTGTCCTGTGCTGTGTCTCTAGTCAAGAGCTGGCATTTTAGCATAGCATAGCATGAGCAGGGAAAGGTAACAAAGCAGCTGAAAGAAAACCTCAAGGAGACGCACCGTGAGAATAATCCTTAATTCTCTATCTCACAGAGACATTGCTGCACAGGGAAACTGCAGATGCAGTAATGTGTGCATGCTGCTCCTATCAAGGCAGGGGCAAGTGTCTCTGATTCGATGCACGTGGTAACTAAGCATGGATCCATGCTCTACACGGGCAATTTTCAAGAACACCCAGGCAACAATATCAACATTTGCCTCTTTAGTAGTGTTCAGTGCTAATCTAACACCTCTGTACTGATATATAGGTTCTTTCCTCACTCGCTTTTCAGGTTGGCAAAAAAATGAAGCTACTTCCTATTTCATGAGGTGTCTAAGTGCAAAAAGTAGGATTAAATAACAGCATTTAGCTCAGGACTCAATTTTTCTTTCCATCAGTCCCTTTCTACACTATGTTTTCTGACCTTTATGGCAATAAAGGCTTGCAATAAACAGTACCTTGTTACTATATCCTAACAGGAAAAAAATAAGCAATATTATTTCAGAAGTTGGAATTATTTTCGTCTAGTATTCACCTGCTAAGGAGTAAAAGGGTGGAGAATTGCTATGTCTGAAATGAAAGCTGTCAAAATTAAAAAGGTAAGTTATGTTAGCCAGAAGCAAAGAGACTTGCAGAAAGAAAAGTATTTCAGTATCAAATCTTAACGCAGAATATCTTCTATACTGCAGTAACCAGTGCATGCAGTTGTACTATTGAAAACTTAAATCAGTTCACAATAAAATAATTGTCCTCAATGGTAAGTTGTTTGCTGATATACTAAAATCAAGTGACTCTCATGGTCCTCCCAGATCCCTGGCATTTAAAATTTCAAGCATCATTAATCTCTCACAAAAGCAGGAAACATGTCCTGATGTACTTGGTGTCTGATCCAGTATTAAAAGTGAAGTAGAACCTGAGAAAATCTTGTGATACTGATTTGGTGAGGCTGCTGCTATGATGCACATTTCTGGCTTTACAAAGTGCCCGGTTACAAAAGAAGATCAGACAATAATTCCTTTGAGCGTGTTTTGAAACATGAACAAAAAACCCTTTCCTTTCTCTCTCCCCACCCACCCAAACTAACAAACAAATAAACAAGGCTCAACACAAGAAACCTCAAATTATTTCAGAGAGAAGACAAGCAAGCTCTGGTTCTGATGAAATTTAACCCTGAGCCAGTGCATGGCTTAATCATTCAGCTAAGAGGGATGGCAGATCTGTGTCTCCAAGAAATCACTTGCTATTAGATCAGTTGGGAAATCAATTTCTGCAAGAGCTAAGATGGACTGTGCAATGGTTACTCAACCAAATTACATTTCTTCATTCCATCTCTAGTGACTGATAAATAAAAAGAAAAAAAATGTTTGGCATCTACTATTTTTATTACTTTCTTTTGTGGAGCTCCTCATTGATTATAGGGTGGAGGTCAATGCTGGCTAAACATCACAGCCTTCAAACTGGTGAATACCTGCATCTTTCTAAAAGTGCTTATTAAAGATGTTGAATACTTACCATGCACATCAAATTCAATGGCTAATTGAAAGCAGGGGTTGAAATATTTCCATTTGGGAGATGAAAGATAAACCCCTCAAACATCTGGGCAAAAAATTAAGCTTTAATCTTAAGGAAAAATCCATTTTTTCCCCTGTGAATCTGTACTTGAGTTACCAGCCTTCGTGGTCTCCAGGGCTGACAGAAAACCCCAATACTCTTCAAGAAATTCCCTGGGGAGCTGAGAGAAAAGATACAATTGTGCAGATGCTTCACCAGAACATGACAGGTGCTTCTCTTCCACATGGCCATTGATGGACCAGCAGTTTTGGTACCAGAAAAACAACATGACTCTCTAGCTCTGGACACTGTCTGTATTCCCTGTACTCTACTCTGGACATATAAACCCACCAGCAATGTTGTAACTGAAATTTAAACAGCAAGGATTGCACCTGTAAGCATAACTCCATTAATGTCACATAGAGCTACAGAACATGGCTCTGATTCCTTAAACCAAGTATACTTTTGTTGATATATCCTGGTCTGTCAATTATAAGCTCATACAAAAAATTTTCTAAAAAAACAGCAGGGAACAATTAAAGTCTGAATAGTTATAGATGCACAAACTTGTAGCTAAAAATTAACCTCTCCAGGGGGGAAAAACAAAGGTTCAGGCAAAGTAGTAGCTGTGTACTAAATTTATACATATGCAAATATTTTTAAATTCAATAGAAAGGGACAAGTTAATCCAAAGATTTAGATGAATTAGAACAACCAGGACAAAGAGAACTTGCAAATCTCCTGACTTTTTTCCTTGAAAAAAAAATTTGTAGGAAGACCAAGTTCACGGGGTCTTATTCAAAAAATGAAACAAAAGGAGCCCCATTTCCTGCAATGAGAAAGAAACTTGGTCAGTATACATCTCAATTTTACAAACAGAATTAATATTGACCTACAGGACCACCATTATCAAGTTCAATGATTCCATCATTTCTGACAAACAGGAAACACAAAGTAAACTTCCCAATACAACACAAATTCAGAGTTAGCAGTAGGACAGTTGGAGCTTTGTCTTAATACACAGTGAGAAAAAAAAAATAGAGAAAATAAATTATCTCTTTTAGCGTGTTCAGATAATTTGAGGTTTGCAATAAACTGATGTTTTTGATGCTGAGTTAAAATTAACTGCTACTAACATAGCGACTATAGCCAGGAGAAAACAAAACAGGAACACAAGCAAACAGCTTCTTTTTCAGTTTTACAAAATTCTATTTTCAGCAGACTAAGCAAGACTAGGAAAAAATTGCAGTGCTTCTAATTCATAAATAATACAATTAATTAAAATACAAAGGCAAATGAAAGTTTAATATTACAGCATTTATGAGAGATAATTTAATCAACTAATGAAATTTCCACCTCTTCATCTTCATTAGTCCTTTTAAAGGTAGCAAATTTATCAGTAACTAGATGCAAGAAGAGTCTCTAAATTACTTTGAGATTATCACAGCAGGTTCATGAAGTGCCAGAGAATAACAAGAAAGCCATGGGAATTGTTTGAGAAGCAATATCCTCTAGTAAGAGGATACAGTGAGAGGAAGTTCAGGACTCCTGATTCTGTGGAATAGAGATATTTTTTATCCTGATCGTTAGTGCTGGATTTAGCCCCATGTAGAGTTTATGCCATACACTGGGATGATCAGTGTCTGACTGGGCAGAGAACGGGGTGGACAGGCAATGAGCACTTCCCTAAAGCATGACACTACCAAGTAAAGCTATCAAAATTGTTTAAAGAAATTTTAACCAGCTGAATGAGCCTTTGTTGCATCCGAGCTTTGCATCACAGTCAGATTCCTGACAGAGGATCAGAACATTAACTTTACTGCAAATTCAAACTGCAGCTTCTCCATCCTTTCCAGCTGAGATTCTTGCCAATTTTAATGTTGCGTGCTAATGTGTCAACTATTTGCAATTGTGTCAATAAGGCCTTTTCCATAAGAAGATTTGTTCATTACACACAACCAATAACACCAAAATACATTGGATCTTTATCTTTATCTTTTAGCCCTGACCATTTTTTTCTATTCTGCCAACCTATTTTTATTTCATTATGTCGTGGTTTGACACGGAAAGAGAATTTTTTCCGGAAGGAAGAGGTCAATTTAGATATTGACCAATTGAAAGTAGACACACCTCTGAGAACACAGAGGGGTTGAAAGCAGAATTCCCAGGGGAACTCGCTCTCTTTGGTTCCGGTCAGCGTGCAGTGCAGACCTTCCCCCGCCCAGCCACGAGCTGGGTGGGGGAGGGGAAGCCCCCATGGCCTGAGAAAGGTAGGCCGAAAGCCCCAAGGGTGGTGAAAGGACTGGAACCGGGCTGGCCCCTGCAGATGGAAGGGTGGAAGAAATCTGGGATGTCTCCCCCCCCACCCCAGAGTTCCTCTCCCGAGAGGGAGAGAGAAAGCCGCGAGGAAGGAGGAGCGGGGGGAGCTGCTGCAAGGTGCCCAGTCGTGTGGGAGTTGCTGGATGTCCGGGCATCGAGCCATCCTGGGAGTTCGGACTTTTAACCCTTCCTTGAGAAATGAAAGCTTTGTGAATTTTCCTTTCCCCTCCTCGGTTTGAAAGAGAGGAAGAGGGACACCTTGGACCCTGGGATGGGATGGGATGTTGGACAAGGAGTGGCTTTTGGCTGGACTTTTCCGTGTTAGCCACAACCTGAACCAAATCTTCTCCTTCAAGAGGGACTGTGCTTTGGGAGGATGCCAGTGAGTCAAGAGACCTGCTTCAGCTGAGAAAAAGACAAAATTGGAGTGAACAGAGAAAAGGTTAGGGGGTTTGTGGTGGCGTCCCCCTGTCCTGGAAAGGAAAGAGAAAAGAAAAAGATCTCTGTTCTTGAGCCCTCGGCCCCAGGGGAAAATGGGGGGGACTGTGGTCCCAAACAATGAAAAACTGAACTGTTGTTTTCTCCCCTCTTGGCAGGGCATCCTTGAAAGGAAAAATCCTAAAAGCAGTCTGTCCATCCATGCATTGGTGGTGAGAACACTGTGCATGGAAAGGAGAAGGGTCACCATGGCAAACTTTTTCTCCGGGCGGTGCCATGTGTGACATGGAAACACAGGATGTGGAGCTGTGTTTCTTGGGGGGTCTGTGGCACAGGAGAGACTCTGTTCCCTCGATGGACTGAGTATCGATTGCTTGGAGGGTGGAAACCTGATTGGGGTCCAGATTGTGTCTCACTGTGGTTTGTTGGAGTTGGGTGGTGGGGGGAGGAATGTTTTGCAAGGTTTTCATTTGATCTTTGTGTGGGGTTTTTTTTCCCTTCTTTAGTTTTCTCTTTTCTTTTGTAGTAGTAGTTTAATAAAGTTTTTTTCTGTTATTAAGCTTGGGCCTGCTTTGCTCTATTCTAGATTCCACTTCACGGCATTCAAGGGAGGGATCACATTTTCATGGGGGCACTGGCATTGTGCCAGTGTCAAACCGTGACACATTATTAACTTTTTATTTTTTGTTTCTTGAAGCTGACCTAATTTTTTTTTCCCAAAGGACATTTCAGAATATAATTTCTTTAACAGCAGAATGACTACTTCTTTTGAGATTCAGGACATATGTTTGGATCATTAAGTATTGACTTAAAGGCTAGCTCCACCAATGGAAATCTTTGCCAAACCACAGCCTTAGACACCAAAACCACCCTGCTACCTTAAATGCTTCTCATAAACACATAAAATAAATGCAATTGACCTTACTTGTTGATGTGTTTGCTAACAAACTACATCTGTTAGCAGGAACACAGATGCATTGCAAATGCTTTTTGTACCTACCAAAGCATAGCCCATTAACAATGGGGAGAGCTCGCTCAGGTTAGCTGAGGGAGACAATCAGTAGATGATGGCAATGAGGTGACCACCTCCAACAGAAGGATGACAGTGATACCTGTGCCCTTCCTCTCCTGGCCTGGAACAAATCACAGCATTTGGCTGCCTGAAAGGCCACATATTTACTTATTTTAAAGGAAGAAGAGTTGAGCACTGTGAGGTTTGTTGCTGTTGCGAATCCAGTGCTGATAAAACACACTGCCCAGGGAAGACTGCCAATAATACCAGATTCTCCTGTCTCAGAGGAGGGTCCTAATGACTGGCTGCTATTAAGAGATCATAAATTACACTTGTATAATCCTCTTCCCTATCCAGAGAGCTCACTTTGGTGTAGACTCAACAAACAGCATCTTCTATTTATCATCTTTTTATTTCTCCCATCTACAGTGGTCTCTCAGATGAACAACTCTTGTTCCTGAAAAAGTGTGAGGCTTGGAGTTGAAGCCCCTGACCCCAAGGGGACCTCCAAGGGGTGCAGTGGAAGCACCACCGGCCTGAGTGAGATCTTGGGCCCCAATGCTATTTAATGAGATGTAGGCATCTCCTTTACTGCTCCAGGCTGTGCTTACAGGGCTCAAGTGCAGTCAATACTATATTTATTCTACATACAATCCCAATCTCAGTTTAACCATGTTAGAAAACATGTCAGACAGAGCACAAAGGTTAAAAGCCCCAGCTCTAGTAGCTTTCCTCCCTGTCCCAGGACACAGAGCACCACTCACCAAGTGAGCAATGCTGGCAGGGCAGAAGCAAGAGCTGGAACATCAAACTGCAAATAATATTCCAAAGTTTTGAAGGTTAGGAAAGCACACAATCATGACAGGAAGATCAAATTCTATTTCAGCTTCCACCATGTATTTTAGAACTGAAATATCAACTAGAGATGTGACATCTTTGCCAGGAGAGTTTCACCTAGCACACCTAGCTGTAGTTGAGGAGGTGGAGCTGTTTCTGTGTATAACATCTCTCTGTAAATGGTCAGAGCAGTCCAACTACACCTCCAGCAAGTACAGGCTTGCATCTGGAGAAGGGGAGTGGAAATCAGAAACAGACCAACAAATATTACCACTAATTTTAAAAGTCAAAGTTCTGCAGTTAATGACAATGGCTTTTCACTAGGGTCTGAATGCTGTTCAAGCAATATTTTCCTTTTGTTTTTTTTTCAATTTCTGCACCTTATGTAAGGTGATAAGAGGTAAGGTATTGTATCTATGCCAGGAGCAGACACACGTGTTGGAGACCAATTATCACAGGGGGCTGGAGAAAATGCTCAGACAGTGGAACTGGAGCAGAAGACTGGAAACCCTTTACACATTAACTAAAGTGTCACTTACCTTTCTTTGTCAGGGGTGAGAAGTTAAAGGAATCCACATAAACACATTCCACTGCCCCAGATTTCTTTCATTAGTCCAAGTTAATATGTTACTTCATTAATTGTTTCTGTTTCAATTAGCATTTGGGAAGCCAGTGCCCTCTGCTTGATCCATAAGATGAGTGGGCTTGTTTCTTAGTAATAGCATCAACAAACTAATAGTATTTTACAAATTAAACTATAATTAGTTTCCTGTTAGATGAAATTCTACTATGTGCTTTCAGTCAGGAGAAAAGTTTAAGTATACAAGATTGAAGTAACTTGTTACCTTTCAAAACCACAAAAGTCACACTGTGATTTTACTATTACAATCCAGTAAAAAAAAAATTAGAAGATTTAAAGACAAAATATTCTGAGCAATTGAAGACAGACATGCCTCTTAATTCATCTGCTTTAAGTTGTGAATTAGTAGCATGTCTAGTTCAACTGTTAATAGGAGAGGAAGCACAGTGACTTATCCTCACACATAGAAATACTGACTGACTTCAGAGAAAGAAATGGAGCTCTCAGAATATCAACAAGACACAGCTTTAGTGAAAATTCCATCCTTCAGCTTTCATGGGGGCATTCTGCCCAATCTTTAAAGTAAATTCGGTAAATTTGGTAAATTCGGCCACAAGTAGTTCAAACCAATTTCTAATATGTCTTTTTTCTCTTCAAGGGCATTTTGACCACAGATTAGGAAAGTTTCAAAGAACAGGTTCAAACTGATGGAAGTGAAATATTGCACTGAAGAAGTTGCCTTGACCTTCAGGTCTGAGCAAAGCCTTGTCCAGAAATTCCCTCCTTTTGCCTCTCTGTGTTTCTTTGCTATTATTAAAGGTCACCACAGCAGAAGTTAATTGAAATTTGCCTTGGAAAACAGTCATGGAAAGCTACTCAAAACCACATTGAAGTTATAGGTTTGATATCCTTGGGTATATGTGGCTGCCGTTATTGCAGTATAGATTTGTACAATCAGATATTCTCTTCAGTGGTGGCTTGTTTTACTGGTGTTGAAGAGGTAATAGATATTTTCTTGCTTACCTTCATTTAGATAATACAATTTTGGGGGTTTAAACCCCAGCTGGTCACCAAGCACCACAGATCTGCTTGCTCCCAGTAGGACAGGGGAGAGAACCAAGAGAGTAAAAGTGATAAAATTCATGTGTTGGGATAAAGATAGTTTAGTAGGGAAAACAAAATACATACACATGCAAAGCAGAGCAAGGAATTCAATCACCACTTCCCAAGGCCATTCACCAAGTCTCTTTGATCAGTTAGGGTCAGCTTTCCTGGCTGTGTCCCCTCACAAGTCTTTCAATCCCCCCCATCCTCCTTGCTGGCAAGGCAGTAAGAGAAGCAAAAAAGGCCTTGGAACCGTGCTGAGCAAGTGCTGCTCAGCAATAATGAAAATGTCCCTGAGTTATCAGACTGTTGCAACATACATTCAAAACATATCCCCATACCTGCTACTATGAAGAAAATTAACTCTATCCCAGCCAAAATCAACACAATAATCCAGTGAATTTCTTCTCAGCAATTTCTAGTGAATGTATACATGTAAAAGAAAAAATAACTGATTTTTTTTTTCTCTTAGTTGTCTTTTTTTCTTTCTGGACATGTAATAAAAAGTGATCAAAGTCTGGCCAAAAAAATGCTTCTTACAAAGTCAGCAGTGAAAAAAGTCTATTCCTGGAGTTGTAACAACAATGAGTAAAGAGGTATCAAAGATAAATTTGCTACAAAACTGCCTACACTACTGAAGGTAAAATAGAACCCACGTAACCAAACTCCCCAAAAAGACTAGTTTCTTCTCTAAACTTATCAAAGCAGAAAACTAAGAGGTACATTTCAAGCAGCTCCAGTAATTAGCACTTTTTCCACCCATTGTAAATTGCTTCCATGATAACAAGAGTCATAATCATGCTGCACTTCAACTTGTCACTTCATTACACTAATTGCACAGCCACCAAATTTTGAAACTTTAAGTAATGCACTGATAAACAGAATCTTCACCATATGCCACAAGTGTTTAATTGGATCTCTAGGTAGCAAAAACTTATGCTGTGTAGCTGTGATGAAGTAGATCACTGTAATGATTACACATACTCCAGAAGAGACATGTCTGCAGAAGCTGTGAAAAATCATATTGTGTTACTGCTCTGTGAATGGAGCACAGATACATTATACAGAGGCAGGCACCACCAATAATCTTGCCTTTAGCTTTGTAATTTACAGACTTCCAAACTTGCTCATCTTGCTATCATGTTATTCCTTGTTTTCTGGTACACACTGCTGTTCAAATATCCATGAGCATAAATGAATTTAGCAGCTAATGGAAGTGGCTTTATACACTCATTAATACTTGAAGGATTTTAAGAGGGATCTGATTTTCAAGGACTGCCAAACAGATGATCTTTAAAAAATCATGTCTGTTTATATTTAGTAAGGTGCCTTAAAACATAATTTCTAAAATCAGTAGTTTCTTAAAATTCAGCTTTGCTGTGCCATGGTGTGTTGGGCCTAACTAGCAACCAAAAATCCAGCCTGACATTTGCCCTATAATCTCCTGCAGTAGTATCTGAAGAAAATATCAGGAAGGTTAGAAGACTAATGGATCAAGATAGTGACATTTTAGTAAGAAAAGCAAATGTTTTGCACACAGGCAGAGCAAAAACAATTCATTCACCACTTCTCATTAGCAGCCAGATGTTCAGCCTCTTACATGAAAGGTGAGCCCCAGCATTCACAATGATTATTTGGGAAAACAAGCACCACAGCAATTAGGACAACCAAATGTATTGCTTTAAGCAATAAAAGTATTACTTTAAGAATTACTTGATATCGTACTTGGAAAATACCCTCATTCTAACTAAAATATATATTATAATGCTTAAGTACCACAGTCTAATTGTACAACCAGACACTGAATTTCTACCTTTAAGAAAAACCTAATATATTAGATATTGGTACACCTTAATTCCATTAATCCTTTTTCCACCTTTCTCTGTCAGCATTCAGGCTGATAGGAACTCCATCCCAGCCAGCCCACATACCAGGACTTTCCTCAGGACAGCTATACTTTTAAAGCTATTCCTCAGCATTACTTCAGTTTTAAGAGTGAGAATGTAGATGTCTAAAACTTTGCATTTGATTATATAGTCAGTATCAAAAACACACACCTTTCATTTTTTAAAAAAAGCCCAATAAAAACAATAATTGTTGTGAATAACAGAGTGCCTAAATTTTACTAGGATGGGCATTAGAACCTCACAAAGCCACACACAGGTCACCAAGCACCTTTTCTCCCTCACTTAATACACAGTCTTGGAAAAGTCTGCTACACCTGCCAGTGCTCTGGACTGCTCGATGGTTTTTGTCAGGGTGACCCTGGAGACAAGAAGAAAATTACCCTGTAATGTAAAAGAGAATGCAGCCTTGGATTTGAGAAGTGTGGAACTCTGATGAAAAGATGCTATGAGGAAACCTGGCCCTGGTCTTGGGCTGGCAAAGAGGTGACTGAATAAAAAGAATACATTCTGTCCTGGTGCCCCCAATACATCCTGGTGCCCCCAAGACAAGCATCACTGGTTTTATCTCCACAAATCTTCAGACATGTGATACCACTCAGCAAAGGGACAAAGACAAGTATCAAAAGAGGAAAAATCATGAAAAATTCACAGCTGCTTTAACCACCAGGCTCCTGAGAATTAATACAACCACATGATGAGCCTGCACCCTGATTACATCCCATGTGGGCTAAACCAACACAAAGGAACTAGCTGAACTGTGAACTAACTTGACACAATAATTGTGCAGGCTGATTAAAAAAAAAAAAAAAACACCACTGTTAAAAACCACTTCTTTAGATTGTTAACCTCCCTCCTGAAAGGAGGTATAATGGCTTCTCTAACAAGCCAAACACACTGAGAGCAGCAAAAATAGGCCACCTCCAGCACAGGAAGTCTTGATTGCATCAGTATTCCACAAAGGGCAGTGACTCCTCTAAAGTCAGCATACAGTGAGTCCCAATTGCCATATACTCCTGCTTCCCAAATGTCTATAACAAAACTTTACCCCCTTTACATTATTTTCCACATTGGCCCCTACTGAAAAAAGTCAGAAGTTAAAATCTTAAAAGGAGCCTAAAAAGGCTAGGGATGAAAAAAAAAATCACTATTTTTTTTGAATCAAGGGCACACCCTAGCTCTCTGTAGTCTCCTTGGAAATTCCCTGTCCCTGCTATTGGGAGCCGAAGATAGAGGGTTCTTGCATTAAAGAGTCTTTACCTTATTTAAAAACGACTTTAAAAATACTGTACTCACAATACAATAGAATAGACATACACATCCTAAATATACAGTACTCACAGTGTTCCTGTTGCTATGAAAGGGAAAAGGAAAACTCCAGATATGAGGCTTTGAAGCCTTTTGAGTTAAATATCCTGCAGAACAGAGCCTATATGATACATGGACCACCCTGATGATTTACACTTGAAAAATTACTATAGTATTGAGGATCACCAAAAATAATTGTATCACAATTGTAATTGTGAATGCTTAATGCAAGAAACAGAATTTAAAGATATATTGAGCATGATTTCAGAGGCTACAACAGCCAAGTATGTCTTCTACTAATAAAACCTACTACCATGCTCTTATTGTGTCCTTCCAGTTACATCAGTGTTCTGATGTGTTTAAGGAAACATCTGTTATCTTTGCTTGACTCATTTTCCTCTGTCAGACTGAAATTTGTATGTGCGAAATGTGTTTGTGGGTCTGTGAATTACAGCTCCTGGCAAATTCTGCCTCTGAATTTGCCATGTGATTTACAGAAACAGTTTCCAGGTGTTGAGGTATCATCTGGCTCCTAGCAATGGCAAGGAAAGTTAGTGCTGAAATCAGCAAGGCAAGGGATCAGCTAACTTCTCAAAGAAGACAGCTAACAATATAAAATGAACTGTTCAAGGTGTATGTTTTTAGTTTGGAATCAGGTACACTGCACCAAATGTGGATATATCCAGATTCTTCTGCATAGCAAAATAGGGGTGAGTTATAGAACAGCATTGGAAAACTCCCTCTGACTGCAGTGTAGGTCAGACCAAAGCTTGGTATTCATTTCATGTGGCTTTTTATCCCACCAGCAGGTGCTAAACAAAGGTCTTCAGCAAGTGTGAGGGGACTCAAGCGTAAACAGCTCACAAACTTAGGGAAGAGTAAGTTGTTGACAGATGTAATACTTTCAGAACTGAAAACAAATGGGGTTCTATATTGGCATAGATCTACTGCAAATATACCTAGAGGCTTACACTCCTTCCCTCTATAAAACTGTAGCTTGACCACAGTTTTCCACAGTGTTGAGTACCAGGCACAACAGTGGCACTGAGCACATTTATTTTGGCTCCACACAATTCTCATGATTGTCATGACTGGGCATGGGAAATGCTGCCTTCAAGCCTGAGACACAGAAAAAGTCACATAATATCAAGGGAACACCCTCTCCCCTCATTTCAATATGATCCTGCTACATTCACTTCTGCCATTTGAGGATGTCTTGCCTAAATAAGGGATTTTATTTACAAGTACCAGTGAGCCTGCAGCCAGAGAAGATGGCCCTGCTGCAGTTACTCCACTTTTCAGTAACAAGCTGGAGATCTGCATATGAACTTCAGCTGCAGGCAAAGCACCTTGTGCTCCATGAAGCACTTGTCCTGGATTTAATTCTTCCTAAGCAGAATAAAATGTACAAATACCTTATGTTCTTCATTTAATAAAATGTTCATCAACTAAATAAATTAATTATTTGTAATTGAAAACAAAATGTTATTTAAAATTACTGATCATTTCTTCTTTTCTGGCCTCTGGAAACAAATGAAAATATTTAGGGGAGGATTGGAAATAAAATTTTGTGAACACATGAAATAAATTTTTGGTGATTTCATTTTTCCCTTTCCCAATCAGCTCCTATTTCTGTCAACAGAGAGCATGGTTTGCCAGCACTTTTTAATGCAAGGAAGGCTCTGGTCAAAATCTACAATGTTTGGGCTGAAGAATGGCTCTCTTGGCCTGACTCTGTACAGGCAGTGTCCAGAGAACTAAGTCAGAAAACTATGGCCCTGGGAAAATGAGAGAAATTGCGTTCTGCAATTATATTCCATGGAGAACTGGATCAGAGAGAAACTCATTGTAGCAAAGAAGTAAGAGGAAATTTTAGAGACACATCATGAGATCAGCTCTGTATACAAATGCAATTGATGCATAGGAATAGGACAGAAAGACAAAAACCAACCTGGACTTACCAATGAAATAATAACAGCTACGGGCAGAAAAAAAATTATGTTAAAAAAAATGTTTCCTGGTTTATGGTACAGGC
This sequence comes from Lonchura striata, assembly GCF_050655825.1. NCBI lineage: Eukaryota > Metazoa > Chordata > Aves > Passeriformes > Estrildidae > Lonchura > Lonchura striata. Next base: position 103,992,705 of record NC_140704.1, read on the forward strand.
AGAAAAAAAATTTATGTTATATGCATAAAAGCCAACAACCAGCAATTGTAGATGAATCAAATGCCTTTTAAGTGACACGCTGACAGTGCTAAAACACTAAGAGTAGGCCTGTTGCTCCTTACAAATTAGTTTCTGGCTAATTCGGTCATCTTGACAGGAGAGCAGAAATATTTTTGTGTGCAACAGCACACAAAGCCTTTGCTGAGTCACTTTTTTCTGTCTCTATCAGCATACCAATTGATATCAGAATTCAATTACTTATTCATGTATTTGTACTAGTTCAGGATTTCCCAGACTCCTGAGCTCTTGCTGTTGGTCTGTGTGTATACCCTGCATTCATTCTGCTGCCTGCCATACCTCATTTTATGAATTGGTATAATGGCCCATCAGAACCCTGCCTGGCATGTCTCATTAGCATTCTTTAATTACAGCAGGACTGAATGGCATGTCATTTACTTGTAAAAACTATTCACTGTACAATACAAAAAAAAGTGATTATAAGCTAATCTCTAAGCTCTGGCTTCAACTTGGACCTGACATTTTTATAGACATCTATACCTCATTCTGGTAGTTCATGACAACACATCCCCTTGACAAAGCTGTTGCCTGTTAATAAGCTATTTGTTCTAATTCGTTATCTCACACTTTATTAAGCCTAGAGTAAACAAGGAGCTGGGAAATTCTTTTATTGCTTATTTGACTAGTAAGTAAATGATTATGCTAATTTGAGCTACTCTCTCAGTTCCTACTTTCTGATTCCAGTGTCTAAAAGGAAGTTTGTATTTCAGCTGAAGTTATGTAAGTTTTGTAGTAGAAATACAAACTACCATATTCTGCCTGAGTGTTGGTCCCTTTGCCAGAGCTCTCTTGCTGTCCCTTCTCCTTGCAGAAAGTGATGGCAATTAAATAACTCTGGAAAAAAAAAAAAACTCTTTTGGACTATACTTACACTGCTCAACATAGTCTGAGTAAACTCCCTGAATCAGGGTTCTCAAAGAGTCAGCCACAGAAGAGGCAAAATGTAGGGAAAGCAAGAAAAAATGAAGAGTTAAGAAGAGGTAGGGGTTTCTATAAGAATTTGGATACTGCTGAGAGTGTAGGAATCAGAACTTCAAATCCAAATACTTAAAACTCCTCCTCTATCCAGTCTCAGAAATCTAAAACCTCTGTATTACCAGCCACTTGTACAATCCTGTGCCAAGCCAGCAAGATAACAAAATTTTGCCTCACAACACAAGGCTAAGTTGTAGAAACTCTTATTGGTCTTGATGATTGATCTACAAGCAATCCTGTCATTGATGTCTACATAAGTGTCATCACCTTAGTTGATCAAAGCAAATTATGTTTTTAGATCTAACATGCTTAAGTCTAAACATAGTTTCAAGGTGACAGAAGTAAAACAAGTGTTACTGTGTAAGTGCACAATCAAGATTTGCCAGGTTGGTTTGTTACTGAAAGAAAGAAAAATTACTATGTCCTCTAGGGAATAAATGCCATTTTTCATTTAGGCTAAGGAGAAATGTGATCAGCCCCACTAGCTGAATACAGAAATCCAGACTATGAGTTAGTTTTTCTCCACCACGCTGAGTGCAGCCATCTGTATACTGGATGAAGTGGGCAATATTAACATCCTCAATCAGGATTTGCTTTCATGCCCTCATAGGAGGTTCAGCACACCAAATGGCTGAAAGGTCACCTTGTGAAAGATCCATTTTTCTTTTTATAAGCCATACTTTAGTGTGTAACTGAGAGATTGCTTCTAGAAAGGGTAGCTGAAAAAGAAAAAAACTGATAAGCAAAACCAGATACTGTCTGGAGAGAAATGCATCTTCAAGAAGGGAAGAAATATAATATTCACCTGACTTGACATTAATTTAAAGGGGAAATTGCTACTCAAAGCACAATGAGGTAATGTTCTCTGTGCCAGTAACTCCCTCTGGCCTTGAGTCTGAAAGCAGAATGTCATATTTTCCTCACTGTGAACAATTTATGGAAAATTCCTTGTCTGCTAGACCCAGAATGTTTACATTGCTTTGTCATGCATATTCCCATGAAAGTTTTATTTGTACTGCAGGATTCATGGTGTTTTCCCACATGAAATGGATGCATTTCGTACAATAGGAATTGATTATTTAAGGCAATAACCAACAAAGACTGAAATTCAGTTTTAGTAAAATGGGCACTGGTTATTCTGCATTACAATTTGAAGGAACTCCTGCAGAGCTAGAAAATGTATTTTATTAATACATATTCTTCTCCGCAAAATATTCTCACTATAAAAGCCTTAGTTACAATAATTGAACTGCTCAACTCACAAAGGAAACTTGAAAAACATTATTTCAGCAGAGCATTTGAGAGAAAAATAGGGAACAATGAGGGGAAAGGAAACACAAAAAAACCTAAAAAATAAAAGAATTTTTTTTATTCTCTTCTGTTTCTTGCAAACTGTACTGCCTCACTCTGCACAAACCATTTTTAAAGCAAAACCTAATGAAATTAGTTGCTGAGACAGAAAAACTCTAAAGCAGGCTCCAGCTGTGACTCATGCACAGGTGCACAGACACTGCATATGTTCTTCAACAGTGCTCCTAAGTCGTCTTAAAGTTAGCACAAATTGACAATAGTAATGATGACTAAAATTAAAAATTGCACTACAAAAGTAATGTTAGAATAGAAGAAAATAATTTAAGACACTGACTCTTCTGTCAGGCTGGCTGTAGGTGAAAGTCAGCTAAGAAACCAACATTTTAGACAGTCTTTTAAAAGTGACATCACTATAAAACTCCATTGTTTTGTCTTGTGATTCTTAAATAATGCCACAAGAATGACAAATTAAAATGCTGCAGAATTAATGGACATCTACCTGCAGGACATTCTTCCCCCTTGTCTCTTCACTCCTTAGAAAAAAGGGCCACAATTTTGCTTGGTGTATGAAAATACTGAACGCAGTGGCCAAATTACATATTTCATTCCCATTTATCTCAAGAGCTGACAGAAACCTCTGAAAAGAAAAACATAAAACTTGCTCTTTCTGCTTTTTTTCCCCTAATATATTTCTAGTGATTAGTAAAACAGAAACCCCATTTTCATGAATAAAATAATTTCATAAAGCAACAGTAATTTTATAATATGTATTTCCATATATCTCTATTCCACTTTCCCCTGTACTGCTGGATGAGAGGTGGTAGAGAATTCAGGAGTGAAGTTGAGCCCAGGAAGAAGAAAATGGAGAAGTTATTTAAAGATTTAGTTTTTCGCATTATCTGACTCTGATTTTTCATTGATAACAAATTTAATTCACTTCCTCAAGCCAAGTCCTGTTTGCCCATGACAGTATCTGGTGACTGATCTCTCCCTGCTCTTATCTTGAGCCACAAGCCTTTCACTGTATTTTCTCTCCCCTGGCCAGCTGCTTGGTGGGCAGCTGGCATCCATTCAGCATCAAGTCACCACAAACATACAATAAAATATTGCTGCCCTGCTTGAAATCCTTTAGCCTGGAGAAGAGAAGGCTCCAGGGAGACATTATTAGGTCTTAAAATTATTAAAGAGGGGTTATAAAATAGGTGAAATTAGTTTTTTATCAGAGCCTGTAGCAAAAGGACAAAGTGTAACAGTTTTAAATTGAAAGAGGGTAGATTTGAATTAGGTATAAGGAAGAAATTTTTCACTGTGGGGGTGGTGAGGCACTGGAAAAGGTTGTCCAGAGAAGTTGTGGGTGTCACATCTCTGGGAGTATTCAAGACCTGTCTGGATGGGGCTTTAAGCAACCTAGTCAAGTGAAATTGAACCTACCCATAGCAGTGGGGAAGGACTTTATTGGTCCTTTCTAACATGAACCAATCTATGTATCTATGAAATAGCCAAAAATATTCTCACAGAACTACAATAAAACATTAATTTATCTTTATTCAGGCACAAAGTCATAACACTAATGAAGGCAATGTCCATCCAGGAAGGGCAACATAGAAAACCATTGTCTTCTGATTTAAGGACTGGTCTTCAGAGGATAATCCATTCTTCCACCTGTCTGTACAGCATCAAACATACAAGTGTTATCACATCTAAAGCTAGTGATACAACCCACAAGCTAAAGAAAAAAAAAATTAATTTAATAATTGAGAGATATATCTTTGGAGCAGCTTAGGAGTCTCTTCTCAATTTGTGCTACATTTTATGTCAAATTTACCTTAAATGGGCATTAGACAAACTATGTAATCATCCTCTTGATTACCACAGTTGAGATTCCATGGTTTTGCCTAAAAGCTTCCTGTGGGCTCAGACTCTCAGTAGCCAGCCCAGATTCCACAGGTTCTAAGAGATCCAACAGTACACCATTATAATGAAGGTGCAGGGTGCCCTGCACACTCAACAGCAGCCCATTTCTTCCTTGAGGCTGCTGTTAAGAGGAAGCAGTGATTTGCTTCCAGCTGAAGAAATACTTAATCACATCTTTTATAAATTATATAAAGAAGCCAAAACTTTCCTGTAATTATTGTTATTTGTTCAGCTCACAGCTCTTTTATAAGGATGTAGGCTTCAGTCCCAGCTGTCTGTTGCAGAGATGTACACTGCAGGTGTCAAAGTGAACTAAAGAAAGAAAAGGACTACTTAAACCAAAGAATTCAGAATAATTCTGCTGCCAGAAAAAACCTTCTCCACAGACAAGTTTCCTTAGACTGTAAAAATTAGAGACTTAAAAGCTGAATCTCATATATAAACCAAGGCTTTCTTTGTGCTTATTAGTTCATGCAGTTTTTTGTCGTTTAAAACATAGACTAGTCATGTGTCTTGAGTCAGAATAATTCCATCACTGTCCAGTCGGAAGTGAGTGCAAACTGAGAAGGAAGCTGTTACTAGCTGAGAGCTAATAAATCACTAGTCTTATTCCAAAACTGTGAGAGAGCCATAAAAGCTAAGAACCAAGTGAGAAATATGACTCCAGCAATGTAAACATTGTTACTCTAAATCCCATGATGATATTCATGCCACTGCTAAGAGCAATAAATTTCTAGTTTAATCAAAATCAGTGATTAAATCAGACTTTCAGAAACATAGCTTCAGTGAATTTATACAATACTGTGAGATGCAGTGGGAGAGAGCCCAACCATCCTGAAACTACCCATTGAAAAAATATGGCCTATGACCGGAAAAAAATTCTTTCCTTGGGTTTAAACTAATAACAGCACAGTTCAGTCAGACCTTAAATGTTCAAACACCTTACCCTGCAAATGGACCTCACCTGCTGGAAGACACATTAACCCAAATAAAAAGGCAGCAATGTTGAGAACCAGCTTTAATAAAACTAAGAAAGCTGTAGTAGTCCTTTTCTTTCTTTAGTTCACTTTGACACCTGCAGTGTGCATCTCTGCAACAGACAGCTGGAACTGAAGCCTACATCCTTATAAAAGAGCTGTGAACTACTGAACAAATAACAATAATTACAGGGTTGGAAAGTTTTGGCTTCTTTATATAATTTATAAAAGATCTCCCTTACAGCGTACCCCATCACAGACTTATGTATTACCTTGAATGTTTCTGTTACTTAGAGAACAGATGTAAGGTAAAACAAAGCTAACTTGATCAATTAGGTTTTTCTAAATTAAGGGTTTTCTAATGCCATTTAAGGTATGTTGTAAGGGAGATTAAGGGAAAGCCATTTCACCAGGACTAGTATATCCATGTAAAATGAAGCTGCAAAAAACTTAACTAGAGTAACAGTTCGGTACACAGCATTCACAATATCATCAGCACAAGGATTTCAGACTTTGTCTTTAAATCTCAGGTGAGGTTTCTTGTTAAAAAACAACTCAAACACTGGTCTCCATGTTTTTTGGCACTAAAATGACCTGATTTTTGTGCTTCAAATTCATGAAAAATCAGGATGCTTATTTGCATTCACAGGTAGCAATAATAGATGTCAAATTCCTCATTTCCATGCAGACATAGGTTCTAATTTGTGTCATAAAAAGAACACCAGGAACTGAGATTACAAGATTACTGTTAATCCTGCTTGATATTAGATCCTGCTTCCTCCAGAAGCATTATTACTCTGGCAATAAGTGGATTGCAAAAGTGGATTTATTATTAGCCCCTTAATTACCCTGCAGATGTTTTACACTTGTTGCTCTTCAGACGGATGTTCCTGAAATTAAGGGTTTTCAATGCCTTTAAAAACACAGTTTAGCAATTATAACACAGCATATAATTACTGTTTTTCATAAAAATAGATATTAGAGTATTTTATTAAATAGACTATGACTCCAAAGGAAAACACTCATAGTCAAAGGACTGAGATGTTAATTAAACTATTCAAGGCCTGTTACAGGAGAAGGTGTAAGATTTGTAGCACACCTGAAGGATGGCTGATGCCATTGAGAGGAATCTGGACAAGCTTGAGAAGTGGGCCCATGAGAAAATCCTGAAGATCAAGGCCCAGTGCAAAGTCCTGCCCCTGGGTCAGGATAACCACCAGACTGGGAGATGAACAAATTGAGAGCAGCCCTGCCAAGGACTTGGGGATTCTGGTGGATGAGAGGCTGGGCATGAGCCAGGGAGGTGTGCTAGGAGCCCAGAAAGCCAATAGAATGCTGGGCTGCATCCAAAGCAGTGTGGCCAGCAGAGCAAGGGAGGGGATTCTGCTCCTCTGCTCTGCTCTGCTGAGACCCCACCTGCAGTGCAGCATCCATCCCTGGGGTCCCCAGCACAGGAAGGACAATGACCTGTTGGAGCAAGTCCAGGAGAGGGGCACCAAGCTGACCACAGGGATTGAGCATCTCTCCTATGAGGAAAGGTTGAGAGAATTGAGATTATTCAGTCTGGAAAAGAGGCTTTGGTGTGCCCTTAGAGCAGCCTTCCAGTACCCAAAAGGAGCCTACAAGAAAGACGGAGAGGGACTTTTTACAAGCGCATGTAGGGACAGGACAAGGGGAAATGCCTTCAAACTGAGAGTAATTTGAATTAGGTATTAGGAAGATATTCTTTACTTTGAGGGTGAGACATTGGAACAGGCTGACCAAAGCATTTGTGGCCTCATCCCTAGAAGTGTGTTCAAGGCAGGTTTGATGGAGGTCTGCATGTGTTCTAGTGAAAGGCGTTCCTGGCCACAGCAGGGAGGGTAGAACTAAATTGCTTTTAAGGTACCTTCCAACTAAAACTATTCTCAAAGTCTGTCTTCTTAAGTCAATGAAATACCTTCCAGCAGGCAAAACAATTACTTAAGCATTGGCTTGACCCTTAAACATGAAACACAGCACATGCTTAAGTGTTTTGCAGCAATTTCTACCACTCTGGTGTGTAAGTCACAAAAGCAAACTTCTACAATATAGCACTGATATAACACATTTCCTCCACAATACTGAATCTCATTCAATTGTTTTTGCTATGAGGTTTAAAAATATCTAAACAAGAAACAATTATCTCTTTTTTTAATACAGGATTTTCATACATACATATTCATGGCAAGCTGAGGTGTTTCCTGCAGCAAGGAATCTATTTAACCTAAGCACAAAACAGTTTCTTAGATCTGCTGCCCCGCCCCAACAACTACATGCTGAACCACTTGGTTACAATTCTCACAGTTCTCAACTGTTTGCCATTAGGGAAGAAACTAGATTAAAATTTTGCATGTTTTCTAGTTTCTATTCCCAACTCATACATCTCCACCTACCTGAGGGAGGACAAAATGACCTACAAAGTTCAGTTGCCATTTCTGATTTCCTCTGTTGTGTAAAGTGAATTTGAAAATGGAACCACTTAATTGGTGCAGCACCAGGCATCACTCCTTTAACTTCTTAATTCAGGAGATTACCAAAATTCCTTCCATTGCAAAAAATCATCCAGCTCAGATGACCTTAGCACTCCCCCATCTTCAATGTCTCATCAGCAGCCCTGAGAATCTAAATGCTTTGCTCACCTTTAATTGCTTCTCTAAAGTCCTATGATTTACTGGGAAAACATGTATTTATCAGAAAATGTTGCAGGGTTATATTCTTGCTGGAATCATGGGGAAATGGTGAGATGACCTGTATGACTGGAGCCCTGCAATAAAGATGTTTTTACAGGTTAAGGACTGAAGACATGACAGGAACAGGTGACATAATAGAGGTTGCTGGCTACAAGCCACCTGAACAGAGAGAAGTGGATGAGATTCTCTACAGCTGGAAGCAGCTTCACATCTACAGCCCTGATCCTCAACAGCTACAGGAGGAATTACATCAAGATAAAAGAAATTAAGGAGGTTCCTGAAGAGCATCAATGACTTCTTGACCCAAGTGGTAGAGGAACCAAAGAGATGCTCTGCTGAACCTCAGCACCAAACAATTAACTTGTTGAGGATGTGAAGGTCAGAAGCAACCTTGGCTGCAGTGAGCATGAGATACAGGAGTTTAGGATTCTGAGATGCATTAGCAGTGCAAAAACCAAACACAGCATTGGTTCTCAGAAGAACAGATGTTTGCCTCTTCAAAGGCCTGCATTGTAGAATCAGATGGGATAATGCCCTGGAGGAAATGGGTTCAATAAAGCTGATTATTATTCAATGATCACCTCCTCCAAGATCAAGAGAGGTCTATCGCCATGAATTGGTCAGGCAAAAATGCCAGGAGACCTGCGTGGATGAACAAGGAGCCACTGACAAAATTCAGACACAAGAGGAAAGTAGACAGAGTGGAAGGACAGACAGGTAACCTACTAGAAATATGCAGTTAGGAGAGCCAAAAGCCCATCTGGAATTAAATCAGGCCAGAGATTTCCAAGGCAACAAGGGTTTCTATATAGAAAAAAAAAGGAAGATGGGAAAAAAGTGCAGAATGGGGCAGGGGTACTTGTGACACATAGCATGGAAAAGGCAGAGGTCTCAAATACCTTCATCACCTCTGTCTTTACAAGGAACAATGGCCTCTCAGGAATCTCAAGCCCAGAGAACAGAATGAAAGATTGGAACAAGGAAGATGTGTCCTTGGTTGAAAAGGATCAGGTCAGGAAATACTTAAGCAAGTCAGACATGTATAAGTCCATGAACCCAGATGGGATACACTCACAAGTATCTCCATATGGAGATGACAGGTATCAATATGAGGCCACTCTCAAGGATCTTTGAATACTCATAGGGTAAGTCCAAAGACTGGAGGAAATTAAATGCTGCTCCTGTCCTCAAGAAGGTCAAGGAAAATGATCCAGGGAACTACGTACCATCCTCACTTCAATGGGGTGATTGAAAGACAGATACTGGAAATTATTTCCAGGCAAATGAACGACAAGAAAATTATCAGGAATAGTCAGCATGGATTAATCACAGAGAAGTCATGCTTAACCAACAGTACAAACTTCTATGAGAAAATAAATGTCTGGCTTGATGATGGAAAAGCAGTGGATACTTTGATATCAGGAAGGGTTTTTTTTGCATCCACCATCTTGGACGTACAGTGAGGGGAAATTGCAAACTGAGTAGCCAGTCCAGAGTGGTGATCAGTGAAAGGCTAGTTGAAGGCCACCAACAGTATATACCAGGAGTTGATACTGGATCTAAGTGCATGCAAAATCATGGAACAGCTCTCATGGAGTGGAACTGGAAAGGCTGGGAGATGGCTCAGGGCAGTAATCTTATCAATGCATTCAAATACCCAAAGGGAGCTTGTAAAGATGGGTCTAGAGACTTTTATGTGCCTTTTCTTGCCCAATGACAGGGAAAGAGGCAATGGGCACACACTGAAACACAGGAAATTCCCTCTGAACACCAGGAAACTTTAACTGTGAGAGTGACCAAGCACTGGCAAGGTTGCCCAATGAGGTTGTGGAGCCCCACCATTGGAACTGTTCAAAAGCTGTCTGAACAAGGTCCTGGACAACCAGCCAGCTTTGGGTGAACATGCTTGGCTGAACTCAACCATTTTGTGATTGTGTGATTGATATGTTAAAATTCACTTAAAAGAGGAAAGACACTTCACTGTACTTCCTCTGGTTTTATTATTGTTTCTTCCAAAAATAGCATAACAATGTATTTTCAAATGAAATTTGATACAAGAAATCCAACAAAACTAGCTTTGATGTAAACAAATTTCAAATAAACATTTCAGCAGTTCTAAAGCGTCATCATTTTTAGCTAGTTTCATGAGTACTAATTCTAGCAGACAAGAGCATCTTATTGTCTTAATTTCAGCAGCAGAACTGACAGATTCTACTGCTTCAGTAAAGATAACAAGTGTTCTTCTAGGCAACAAAAAAAATAGAGGAGTCACGGAGGAAAGAGTACAACCTAATTACAGGGGGAAATCAATACAACTTAAAACTCTTCTAATCTGAACATTTAAGTCTTAACAGAAATGTTCTCTTCTAGGTTTGCTATAACTTTTCAAAATACTCGCATACCATCTTCATTTCATCTCTATGTTAAATCTATTGGCTAACAGCAGCCATCAGCTACTGCTAGTCCAAAACCAGGTGAGAAGAAACATGAAGTATTCAGGCCTTCTAAGTAATGGGTGGCTACAAACACATGGATAGTCAAGCAAATACCGTACAGAAACCCCTAAGCCAGCTCTAAGACACTAACAAGCAGTTATGATGGTAGTTAGGCACAGTTCTGCCTACTAGTATAATTTGACTGCATTCCCAAACAAAATATGTGTCTTCAATTTGGGAATTGTTACCCATAGGTACTAGAGTGTGTATGCACATACTCACCCCTCCCTTCCAGAGGGAACTGCTGGTATCCTCAAATATTACACAGGCTCCACTTTTGGTTCATGATCCATGACATGACCATGTTTTTAATGCCTTAAGACTGCAATGAGGTCCCCACACCACCAACAGCTCATCCTCCTGCCATGCCCATTTGGAATTTTATGAAACAAGAAAGAAAGGCATCCTAAGATCTGTCTAGTAAGTTTCAAGAAACACTAAAACTATTGAAAAGTCAGGAGAGTCTTTAATACAATTAAAAATGTTCAGTACTCTAACTTAAGCAGTTGCTACCGATTACTGCATAGCCACATTTGAAAAACAAAGTCGATATTTAAAACGTTAAAAATTGAGTACTTTTAGAGCAGTTTTGTACAGAACAAATTAATTTAATCTTAAAAGCACCATGAAGTGACACTACATATCAGCAAGCAGGACAAAAAAGGACATAATGGGATTTTACCATGTAAAATACACCATGAATACCATTAAGGTAGATATACAATGCAGGCTTGAGCACAGCACAGAGGTTCTCAAACTGACTTGGGTATTTTTTGCTCTGCATGCAATGTAGACATACCCTCTATGCTGAATAAATCTCATTACTAATTAACTGAGCTCTGCAGAACAGTATTTAGGCCCTCATTCTGCATTATCAAAGTCAATGCTCTTCCATCAACTTCAGAAAGTGCAGGGTCAGGCTCGTAATCACAGACGTACTTCTACAAACAGAATGTTTCTAACGAAGTTATGTGAGTTCATACACAGGTTTTGAGAGCATGCAGATTGCTTACAAATGCTTAAAAAGACTGGTTCAGAATCTTTCTCATATATACACACACAAGTCCATCTGTCACAGACAGGCAATGTAACTCTGAATCACGAGCTTGCTCTAGTTTTTGGTAGTGTCCTGCACACGTCTGATAATTAAAAAATAAAAAATAAAAAAATAGTTGCCACAATGGATTTCTGATCATTCCAACTTGCACATGGATATGATCCCTTCTTGCTGCATCCAGTATGTGAAGTTTCACGGTTGCTTCTGAAATGCAAATACCAAGTAAATACCTAAAAAAGAAAATGGGAATATTTAAAGTTTCAGCTTTCTTTGTGACTCAACTAAGTTTTCAAAATGTAACCAGTAAGTAACTCTAGCATTCCACTCCAGCATAGTTTTACATGTTTTCAGAAATGTGAACCAAATTCATAAATTACTGTGCCATTCTACATATAACGAACATTCACGAGCACATAAAAAGTCATGCAATTTAAGTTTAAAGACTCCTCCATACTTGCAGTAATGGACAATCAGGGTTGAAATTATTAACTTCATTTTTAATTGGAAAGTGAATGAACTCATGATACATATTATCAATTTTCATGGACAAAGATGAAATAGCATTTTTTCAAATCCAGAAATTATTATTCTATTAATGGATACTCATACAATCCACACCGGTACCTTTGGAAAACTCTCAGTTGGCATATATTCAATGCCAGCTATGCAGATGTTCCTGTGCTCCATACCAGGCAGGTATGTTAAACCAGTTACTTGAGACCACATTTACAGATTTCCACTTGAATTCAACTTTGACGTTAATGAATGAAGGGCCATAGCTACTTGCAAATCTTTCAAGACAAGCTTATCAGACATTCCTCAGCAACAATGCAAAGTTCCATGTAAGGAACAAGATGTGCTTGTACTCTTATCAGAAGCTCAATACTCCACATGTTTCTGGAGAAACAGACTACTTAGTCTACTTAGCCTATTTTTTATTATCGAAGTCACTGAACTTTTAAAGGTATAAATCTTTTTTTTTAGATATGAAAAGGTATAAAATTATATAAAAATCCCCACTCAAATAGATAATAGAGATAATACTTCAAGATTGTTGGAAATTTATGTCTACCTTATAATTCATAGATTCAAAATTTAGATAATAATTTAAGAAAGCAGAGTGAAGATTTTTCTCACCTGTGAAGTAAGCAGCATTTTTTGCTTTTAAACTACTAAAACATTCAGTAAAATGGCCTGCAATCCTGGTTGGCTGCACTTACGCATTTCCCTCCCAATTTCTTAAGATGTGCACACTACATAATCTGTACACAACATTTTGAATTACACAAATAACAACATCTTATTATATTCAACATCTGGATTTTCTTACATGACTAACAGGCTATTTTACACACTTTTCAAAGCAGTCATTTAGTCAACACTGTCTTCAAAACCATTACTTACTTGTTGCTTCCCATTCAGATTTACTCAAGGTTCCCTAGAAGGGGACAAAAAAAAACAAAGTTTCAACAAAAAATAAGGAAACAATAAAACACTGCTCCATTTTTCACTGACCAATGTCTAACCACCCACACTGACTGCCTGTTTAGGGGCAAGAAAAGCATTACTGTAGACCACAGATACTTACAACTCCACTAACTATGATGGCTGGGAACTGGAAGATCCAGATGATGGAACACACCTAAATTAAACAGGTACAGGAGACTGGGCCAACAGTCTGTTGGTCTGGATGCCTCTGCAATGCAGAGCATGCCCGTGTCCACCACCAGTGTGACCTGACCTGGCTCCAGCTGCTCTTCAGACCGAGATGCCCAGTATTTGTGCAGAAGTCAGGAAAAGGCCTTACATCATGGTGCTGCCACCTTCCTCAGGGAACACTGCCTGCCTCCACCCAACAACACCCACAGCCCACAGAAACTCTTTGCAAGAGACTCTCACCCTCACTCACACAGTCTGGAAAAACAGCCTGCCTTCCAGCCTAGGAAATTCTCAGTTCAGCTGATCAGATGAATGCAGAGCAAGTTCAGAAGTAAAAAAGCTGCTGCCATTTACCCCACCACTTAAGAAAGATAAGGCAACAACAAGAAGCTGATTTTCTGCTCTGCCCACTCCACCCTTATCCAAGGAGTCCTCACTGGGCCATAATTTAGTCCTTATGCTACCCACTGACCAAACCTTCACCTTTTAAAACAGCCCTTGGCAACAGACGTCTTTGGTCTGACTTGGCTGTTCGCATGTTCTTAAGCCTAATTCTTAAAACAAGCATTTTTCTTTTTAAAAATTTTTGAATTTCAAATGTGAAGAGCAGGTTTCTTTTCTCTCTTGATTCAGGATTTTTATATATGCACTAAGAGGACTACATCTTCAAGAATTCAGAACATGAACAGTAGATGAATCAACAATTAAAAAAAACTCCAAACAACAAAACCAAGTGGAAAAACTTCAAGCTGACCATTCTCATGCTGTATTGATGAAATTTGAAATAATTATTTCAAACATATACAGTATTATGAAGAAAACTTTGAAGTCTCCTATCAGAGAATTGGAATTAATGCTTTAAATTAGTATTGTGAAGATCCAGACATATAAGAAAATGCCTCAAATTAAGAATCATTAGAAAGAACAGCTGTCAAGTAAGATAGAAAAAATATTCTCTCCCTTCTGTATTATTACAAATTTCCTAACTAATAAGCTACCAAATTAAGTGAATTTGATTCTTTGAGTATGGGATCTAAATTAGATGAACCCCCTCAGCCCTGCAGCTCTACAATTTTTCACATGCAAAGAAGCACTCATACCAACTTCACTGCAGCTGAAACGAAGACGCCACCACAGTTTGAAAGAACAGGACCTCAATTTTAAGACACCATTACCTCTAGTGAAGTAGAAAGGAACTTACCAATGGTAACTTTGCCTTGCCATCTTTGATAAACTCTTTTGCATGCTCATAATCATCAGGTTTATCAGAAACAAGCCTGGAATCACCATGTGTAGAATATGGCTGGAGAACACAGAATAAATACATTAATCACATCAAGTAAAGGGCTTGTCACAACACAGTCCACAACAGAAGTCAGTAAGTCTTAAAAATATTTTAAATATACATCTCTCCTTTATAGCATCCTCAGGAATAGGTCTGATGTTCCCTACTTACCAGAAAATCTGACAGCCAAGAATTATAAGTTAAATTTTATCCTTCCATCTCTAAAGCAGGGGAAACAGAATAACTATAAACACTCTTCTTCATGTACAGCTCATTATGAACATTACCTAGATATACCTTCTTTTAGAAAAGCAACTATACCAGCATCTCTTCAGCAGAAGGGCAACTACAATTTCAAGCAGAACAATTAAAATGCTTCAATAACACACAAGCTGTACCAGAAATATACAACAGGTTCTTCAAAATTAAGATACGCTCATTAAGGATCTCAGTTACTACTGATCTGTGTAAATAAATCTAATTGTAAAAATGAAGTCCTCAGTTGTAAGTGGCCACTACTTTAAGACAACTCTCACTTTCCTAAGAAGGAAGATGGTAAGTCAAAGGCTGTGTCCCTGTGCTACTGCCAGTGTGAGCCCATACACAGAACCATCACTTTTGGAGTCAACAAATGCAGTCAAGTTGCAGTCTGTGATTTAGCTGAGCAAGTCACGAAAAAAACTGAGAGTTGATTTGAAAGTTTTCTGCAGAAGAATTCTACTGTTTGAGGGAGGAAGGAAGCACAGATAACTGCAAGTAAAATCAAAGCCTCAGAAGTGGCCTGGAAAAGCTTCTCTGAAGCTGTTAAATTACCCAGGGTAAGAGTCTGAGGATAAAAAAAAAAATGCAAAAACACTGGGCAAAAACATATGCTCAGTTACAGTTAAGAACTATATTCTTCTATGAACACAGACTGTCCTTTTATTCCTACAAAGATTCCTTTCTCTCTTTTCAGTCAATATTCCTTGCACAAAGATGCAGGTTTCAGTCTCTCTGCTGAGGAAGAAATGGATTACAGTCACCCCTGTCTGATACTTGGCATGATTCTTGGGCTTCTGTTTCCTACTTCACATGAACAGAAACTTGCCTCAATATTGAAATATTATCTTCAAAACTTGAATCATCTATTGGGTGGGACCTGTGCTGGACCAAGAGAAGAGTGTGAGGAAGGAGAGGCAGAAACAAAGTGTTATGAACAGACCACAATCCCCCTTCCCACACAGAGGAAGGGAGAGAATGTAGAAAGGTCAGGAATGCACAAATGAAGATGAGCCTGGGAACAAACAGTGGGTGGGACAAAGGTGGTTTCAGGTTTTCATGTTTCTCACCTTTCTACTATTTTTTTTCTTTTTTTGTAAGTAATTAAATTAACCTTTTCCAATTTCAGTCTGTTTTGTCTGTGACAGTAATTGCTAAGCAATCTCCTTGAATTTATCTTGACCCACAAGTTTTTTTTTTCTATTTTATCCCCCCATCCTGTTGGAAAAATGGAACAAGAGTGCAGGTCAGTTGGGTGTCTGGCAGCCAATCAAGATCAACAACCAGAGTCACACTTTCAGCCCCAGGAATTAAATACTGTCTATTGGTGGTCCTTAATTAATTGCAAAATGTTCACAAAGGAAATTTCAATTATTGTGTGAAAATTAACAGGATGAAAAAATGCTATTAACATCAAACAAATCAACTCCAAATTTACCTCCAAGGCCTGCATTCTCCTTAACAGCATTTTATGCTCCTCGTTCTTGATTTTTTCTTCATAGAATTCCCTAAATGTCATTTTGTAGACTAATTTCATACCATGCTTCTTTGCCATTCTGTCAAAATAACAAGCTTAATTAGGGAAGCCACAAAATTATTGTAGCATTATTTTCAAAGGAACACTTTTAAGCCACAGTGACATCTTGTGGTATTCACTAGAATAACACTTCTTTACAACTTTTTTTCTTAGTAAAGACATTTAGATGAAAAAAGCTGCAGTTCCACCACAAACTGCACAGTTTTGTTTTTTAATTAGGACAACAAAAATCTACACAGAAGTAATTTGCAAACACTTTAATAGAAAATGTCCCTTCTCCTGAAACACAGAAGTTTCATGTGGACTTCCAGAAAGACTACACTTTTCCCTGCAGTATCTATCATGTCAGATATTATGAATATATTTAGAGAACTTCTTTCTGTTGTATTTAGTGGCTTACATCTCAATTATATGTAGACACCATGGACATGCAACACTGAAGTTACAGCTGTCAGTGACAGATGCTGTTATTTTTCACAGACAACTACAAATGAAGCTCTTGAACAGGCATGAAGGGAAAGCTTGATACTGTTTAGCCATATTGAGCTTGAATGGCAGGAAAAAACGGAGTATGGAAAGATTTGTCTGTACCTCAGGATACAGCTGAGAAAACCAAATCCAAGGTTACACAGAGGTAACAGCAAAATATATGATTACAGATGAAGATCATTTAGAGGCAGAAAAAAAATCATAGCAGAAATCCTAAGAACATCTAAGAAAAGGTGGAGAAGACAAGAAAGAGGCACCATGATGAAGAAAATGCACAAGAAAGCTTTCTGAAAGACTAAAAAAGGGGTAGAAAGAAACACCTCAAAAAGTTACAATTAAAGAAGAAAAAGCTGACAGTTTTAAAGGTTTGGTGACAGATCCAATGTATCAGATCAGATGGTCCCTCATGAGACACAGTTTAAATACACAGCTTCTGACCAGAGTACCTTCAACAGCTGGATGGACAGATTACAGTTGTGGATGGAAATGCAAGAAACCTCTGTATTTGAAGCAACAACAAAAAATTAAGAACTGAAAAATATAGTAAGAAAGCCAAAACATAATTTTCTGCAAGCATTATGCAATGACACATAAACTAAACAAACATTTATGACATTCCACAGATTTTATTGCATAACAAATTTAAAACTCAACTTACTCTTCCAGTAAGGGAAAGTAAACCAAAAACTCAGGGACATCAACCACTTCTTCCAAGTGAAAATCATACTTGCAGCCAAATAATGGATAGTCTCCCTTCTTTTCAAATTTTACATTGTACACATCATTCCCAAATGAATTTGTTTCTGAAGCTTCAAGTCTCTTTCTATAGAATGAGAGGTAAACAAACGTTTATTGACCAGTATTGAACAGGCAGAGAAAACTACACATAACAAGCCTGAGAGTGTTTCTCCCAATAATACTCAGGGATCTCTCTAGTTTCCCCCTTCCCTTTATCATAAGGCAGTGAAACAATGAAATGAAGCAGCATACTGGGTTTTAACAGGTTATCATTCCCATATAACATACCAAGGACAAAATGGACCTAGAAGATGAACCTTTAGCCTGGACACACAGACAATCTACCTGGAAAATACAGGCTTCTAGAAATAACTACAAAACCTTGACAGTTTTTCCCCAGGCCATGGAAATTTTGACGCTATCAAAGTAATGACAGAGGGATGAAGTGTATGAAGACCTGTACTCTCTAACAGAAGAGCCCACTTTCAAGGGTAAGTATTGCTTTACCTGTTTGAATCAGGTTAATGAGTGATATTTGGTTTTATTAGAATCCAAAATTGTTGCAAAAAATTGCTTTTGTTTGCACAAACATATTGGAGCATTGCAAAAATATCTATCACTTAACAATGCTTCACAGAGTTTTGGAAGATTAACAGGATATAAGAATACTTACACAAGTTCAAAGCTGTTTGGAGTTGTGCCAATGAAATAACCTCCAGGAGAGAGGTTCCCACAAGCATTTTTAAGCATCATGTCAGCCTGCTCATACGTCTCAAATGAATAGTGGTAAACAAATTGACAACTGCAAATGTCAAAGCGCATATCTGGATCATTGTACTTGGAAGACAAGAGATCCTGCAACAGATAAAAAAGAAAAAAAACCTACAGAAAGAAGCATGATTCACTTAAATTTTCTAACAAATATACTACATTCATGATAGAGACCCAAAGTCAGGGAAATTAACTTCTGTGTACAAGGACAGACAGAACAAAGCATGCAACAGAAAATATATATTAATCTAAGACTGAGCTGTAATAGCAACATGAAAATATCTCCCTCTCCACCAAGTTGGGAGAGATGACATGAACCTGCAACAGACTATTTCTCAGAAGGAAAGGCAACCAAGAATTCAAGCAAACCCTTCATGCAAGGCTGAGAACAGGTTCAGCTTTTCCACAGGTATGCTGAAACCAGGTAGGTTCTGTCTCAGCCTCCATCAGCAGGGCAATCTCAGCCTGCACTTCTAGGAAGCAAAAGCAGTTCTGTTTACAAGACTGTCTCCTAAGCCTCAGCAATGCATTTACTACTGCCTCCAGACAGCCTAAGAAACTTGCTCTACCAGAGAAGTTTTAAAAGTACCTATTATAGTAACCAAAATGCCACTAGAAAGAAAAAATTCTAAGTGTGCAAGTTAAATCAGAAAAGGTCCTTTATATATTCAAGCATTCACCAAAATAGTTTACAACATCCCATACTGTTTCACAGAACTCCAAAGCTAAACAGTCATTCTGTTCCCCTTGTTGAGTAAAAGATAGTGAAAGCACCAGATATACTATCAGGAAAAGACATTCAAGCTTCAGGAATGTTACACTATACAACAGCAGCAAAACGCACCAAAGTACATCTTAAGCAACTTTCTGGCAACCCCTATGGATGATTCTCCTGGCAGTACAATAATCCAACCTTAAAAATATATATACCCAAATTGTTACAGCACAACTATAGAAAACATTAGATCTCCAAAATATTACAAAGCACAGGAACTGTACCTTGGTACTATCTGCTTGTATGAATTCCGCATCAAAAATATGTTCATTATACCGACATCGGGACTTCATTTCTTCATAGCGGTGCTTGCACTGCTGCACAGAAATGTCAGCAATGTCTATATATGGAAAGATAACAAATATAACAAATGAAATTTTTAAGTGTGTACATGTGGGTGCTGAAAGTCTGGTCAGAGAAAGAGTCAGATAAACTTTCCCAGGCCTTGCTCTGGGAAGTTTTGAGAAAGCTCAGAGAAAGAACTAAAGCAATCCTTAATCTTTGCTGCTGGTGTTTTGAATGTGTTGTTTACTTGTATGATGTTTAAAGAAGGGTGTTGTTCCTAATTAGCCAATGGTGTGAGGGGTGTTGATAAAGGACCAATCAGGTCCAGTTTCATCGTAACTGTCTATAAAATAATGTGTGGTGTCTAATAAATTTGCATTTTGCCTTCTGAGAACCTAGGAGTTTATGTCACTTCATTCATCTGTCCTCAATACAAGAGTGACAAATACATTGCTCCAGACAAGAAAACTGGAATGATTACTGGAACACAGAAGGCACAATATGGCAGGATAAAAAATGATCTTCAGTTTCTTTAAAACAGCTCAAGTTCCCTGGTATTCTTAATATTCTTAAAAATATAAAAGATGTTGAAATGCATTTTTGATATGTCACATTATGGGAACTTTTTTAAATTCTAAAACTGCTTCTTTCTCGGTCATTGAGTTTCTGACAATATGCAATAAGTTTGCCTAAGAACTTTGTAAGAAAATTGATTAAGTGTATTTGAATACTGCCCACTGAATAATGCATGAAAGACTTTTAAAATGTGAAGTACCCAAAATAATTCCCATTGAAAGAGTTTTAGGGAATTTTAGTACCTAATTAAATTCGGAGTTACTTTCTCTGATTATCCTTGGGATACTTTTTGAGAAAAGGGAAGATGGTATCATTCTCCCAACATCTACGCCAATTATTCAAACCAGATTTTTTTTTTAATCAGCTTTCAGCTCTTCCCCTTTTCTGAGTCTGAAAAACTTTAGTTGATTTTAACACCCAAGACCATTTTTTCTCACAACATTGTGGGGATTATTTGGTTTTTTAAATGCAACTCTCCTGTATGTGTTTCAGAACAATTAAAAATACTACAAGAGACTAGATGTGGGAGAAAAGACATAAAATTTAAAAAGTCAGTCTATTCCCCAGGACCACATTTTGCCTAAGGCAACCTGTGGCAATGGTATTTTTCTTTAGTGATACCAGTTTTTATTTAGGAGTTGAACTGAAAGCTAAATATTGATGGTTCTTATATTTCTGATGGCAATCACGTAATATCTTCAGATTAAATGACAAAACACAACTTTTTGCACAAAAGGTGTACATTACATTCATCGATTGACTAGAAAAAAATAAATATAATAAAATACTGGAGGTGTGCTCAGTTTCCCATAAAACTTGATGTACTTTCCCTAGAAAATTATTGTGTCTTCTTACCAGTACAGACGAGTTTTTTAATTCTGCCTTTTTTCCATTTCAGCAAGTCTCCACCTTTCCCACATCCTAGATCCAAAACAGTTATGTCACTCTTCTTCTGTCGTACGTGGTCTATAAATTCACCTAGAGAAATAAAAATCAGAAGCATATAAACACATCTCTGCACCTAATCTCTGCAATTGTATTGCACCTAAAAGCCCAAAGAACCAAAAGGAGTTGAGAATTTTAAAGCACCTTAGACCTTACTTTGCCTATAAGTGTTCTTAATATTACAAACTTAAATCTCTTTTCTTTCTAGAAGGATGAAAGGAACCACAAACTTTTAAAACTGCAGAGAAGATTAATATTTTCTGTGCTTAATGGGCTCTGCATGTAACTTGACTGAGGTTCTTAACTGCTTCCCTGGCTAAGGCAAAACTGGACATGGCTAAACAACCACCCTGGACATGGAAACAGGGTTCCCTTTCATTAGCATTATAATGAATGCAGATGTTATTTGAAAGTAGGGGAAAGCCTTTTGCAAAAAGAAAAAGCCAATTAAATGCATCAGCCACATCTCCTCGCAGTCACCTTACAAAAACGCATAATGTTTTTCACTCACTCTCCCAGCCCTTGCAATAACAGTAGCTACTCCTTTGCTGTCTTTCTATCCTACATATACCAGTCACATTTTTTCCTCTCCCTCCAGGCTGCATAGATTCTCTCTGCTCTGACTGATGTTGGCATATTATGTAAAACATATCCGCATGCTAGCAACTTTTCTTCACAGTAGGAAATATGAAATATGTTTTGATACAACTGCTATAAAGCCACACTGCTGAAATTCTTTATGACAGGAAGGCTTCAACACAGGCTTCAGGAACAGCTTTATAGAAATCTAAATATTGCTTCTAACTGCTCTGATATAACACAACAAAAAGCAGCATGCTGAGACAAATGGTGCCAACATCTTCTGGCACAGATCCCTCTTCATGAACCTGTGGTGCTGTGCTGATGATTCTTTTCTTTGTTGGCAGATATTTGATGGCTTTGTTTCCTCAATTTGGAATTAATTTGTGGAACAGCAGACTTTACCTTTAAATAAAAGTCTGCTGATTCTTAAAGAACTACATCCTTTAGCTTTTCATCTTTTCAACCACTGACTATGGGTAACACAGAAAATATTTGTGTTCAATTTTCCTGCAGAACTGCTTAACCAGGATCTGAACAGAGAGTGCTGTGGGAAAATGTCTAAGAAATTATTTGACATAGCTTGAGCTGCTCTTGTTTGAATCTAAGAACGCTTAAATTCTTTATGATTTAAAGCTGTACTTTTCTCTTTAAAAATGCCATGGAGAAGAACAGTTTCCAGTATGAACTTTTTTCATCAGTTGACCTTTAAAACTTAAGCATATGCTTGGCACTCTAACGACACAAAACACTATCACAAATATTCAAATTAAATATAAATACAGACATTTTACTGCAGCTGAAAAACTTACAATGTATTCTGAGACAAAGTGTCATACTCAACACCAGAAAACAGAAAAAAGTTACATTTTGATACAAAAATTAGTTACATTCTAATAATGTCTACGAAATCTGTTAAAGAAACTTACCAATCAGGACACTCTTTGTCCAATTATTAAAGTTTCGGAGGTAGAATATGCGAGACTGGCTACGTTTTTCCAAACCAACTTCTTGAAGTTCATTATAATGTGCAGCCACAGCTTGCCCATGGCCAATCACGTGCTGCAGAAAGGAAATCACACCACAGAAGGAATACATTCCAGCAGTGAATTATTTTTATTAGTCATTTAATCAAAAGACATACGTGTTCACTTCAAGGATTTAAGAAAGCAAACAAGCAATACTATGAAGAGCACCATCATTATAAAGAGATTTCCCGTATCTGTCCTGGTACTGATGTCAGTACTTCAATCATCACAGCAACACTCACAAACTTAATCCCCTCTTCAGTTCATTCAAGCGATGACAGCATCTTTCCTTCACAGAAATACTCAACCTTCAGTTCTCTAATACTCTCAACCATGCTCAAAGAACACATTTCATTCTTCTTAAGTCTGGGACAGAAGAAGAGGATGTTCCTTCTCAAGGAACTTTGAGCCTCTTCAAAGTGCCTGTTTCAGAAATTTAGTGTTTTCATCTGACAGAAGTGTATAAACTGCCAATTTAACCAAAATGCCAATTGGCTGATGTCACATCAAGGTCCAAGTAGATGACCCCACAGCCAGAGATTTAAACAGACCATGATAAAAGAATGAGAGGAATAATTTGACAACATATTCCATAAAATGCCTAAGAGTTAGCTGCAGAAATGTCTCTGATTTAGCCTTAACTCAAAATACTCCAAGAGATTTCTGTCCAGCCCTAGCTTTAAGTACTACAAGACACTTCTCTTGCCTGTTATGCTGACAAGCAGTCTACATACAGATATTATGCTCCTAACACTTCTTCACCTTGAAAATAATATTCAACTATATACATGAAGTGAAAATAAATTATAAATAAAATCCAAAGCAACAGAACAGATACAACCAGCATCGACTCTATGAGGTACAAAAGCATTTGAAATAGCAGTACAAACCAGAATGAAGCCACTATAAGCATTCTTAACAGTTCACTACAGAAGTCAATAGCCCTGCATCTTGCTATTCAAATAGCAGTTCCTCAAGGGAAAAGAAGGTTTGGCTGATATATATGAATTGTTCAGTGTTTCATGTACTTTTGGTAACATTCAGAATGAACACAGCCTTCCTTGTCTAAAATTTCTATGACCTCATAATCTGTTTCTACCACACTGGCCTGACCGATACTAACAAGTATTTTGATGACTTCTATGCTTTTTCAGGGTAAGCACAGATGGCTCCCTGAATGGCCACTGAAGGTGACAGAATCTAGAACAGCTGACACAGACAAGTGTGGGGGACATACTCATACAAACCATTAACACATCTCAGCTGCAAACAGCCATCAGCAACAACTATGGTGGCAACTACGTTCAGTCACCTCTCTCCACCCTTAGGCTACACAAACCCAAGGTAGTTTTTGCTCATCTAACCCTTATCCCCCCTTATTAAAAGGATGAAAGGGTTAATAATATTTCTACCACAACAAAGGACACTCTTTATTTTGCCAGACTGCTAAGCCATATATTAACATCCTGGGAAAATTCTGGGCAGATAAACAAAACATTAGGTCAGACATTTTCAAATTATATTTAAATATCCCAAAAGGATCACCCAGACTGGATATTAAAGCATCAGCTTCTACAAGCTCATCCATAATAAAGGACAGCATCATGTAAAACATTACCCTTTTCACCTTCCCAGGTGGGCATATAAAAGGACATACATTTTCTGCTGGTTTTGTAGTCTTAAAACACAAAGAAGCAACCGTAAGTCTTTCTCTGCTTCACTTTGCCAACAAATCATACTGAAATTATATCACAGAGGATGCAGTCTGTTGAGTTTTGCAAATTATACAGTACCTTACCAAGGAAATAAAAGGACAAAATTACCTTATGGAAGAACTTCCCAAGCACAGGTAACTATACTAACACACAGATAAACAACATATATAAGAACTGAGTTCAAGATATAGAACTTGGACTAATGCCAGGAAACCCTACACTACACTAACAGATTGCTACCACATGGAGGATGGAACAGTCTTAGAATTAGATTAAGTATGTGCTGAGATTATAATTGCAATTCCCAGCCCTCTTTCTCCTCTGTGAAGCCCAACATCACTTTGTGCACCTGTTATTTCCCCAGGAAATATTTCCATAGTTGGTATTTTGTGCTGGCTCACATGCATCTAGCATAAATATTTTCAATCTTTTCTTGAGCTAAGGCTTTGAAACAAGGATTTGAAAACAGCTGAAAATAAATGATACTCACTACTTTCTTAGGAGGTTCATCTTCAGAATCTAAATTCTTCCTCTTTGCTCTGCCATCCTGATTACAACTATCAACTTCTTTGTCATTTTCAGTGGACTGCTCTGTACCTGAAGCAGAACTATTGCCTTCACATCTGACACCTGAAGCTGACTCTAAAGCATGAGGTGTTTTCTCCACTTCTTCCAAACTCTTTTCCACCTGCTGTTCTTCTGTCTTGGTTACTTCAGCCATTTTGACTGGTCCACTGATCAGAATGGAAATCTAGAGGGAAAAGAAACAAACCACCAAGAATTTTCAGCGCCGAAAATTTCACTTACTCGTGGTTACGATCGTAACTCATAACTTTCAAACATAATGTTGGTATTTCACCCTAGGCAACATATAGAATTCAAATTTGATCAGTTGTTTATAATAAAGATGCTGAATAAAATATGTCAAACTTAAAAGTACTCATTAAATAAGTTCAAATTAAGATAAATTGTTACTTTTCATTTTAGAGTCATTCTGACATATCTTTATTGACTCAGCTGCCAAATGTTATTGGTTTTTTCCTTTCCTTCCCATAGAAGGTAACCTACAAATCAGTTTATGTTTAGAAACACAGACAGATTCTCTCAAATTAGTAGATTTGTTATTTAAACTGATATGTTTTGAAATGAAGGTTTTCAAATAAAAGATCAAGATGGGTTTTTATGAGCAAATCTTCTTATCAATTGTGGATTTTCCAGTTTGCCAAGAATATCCACTATGCTCTGAATTTAACTAATACATGGAATATTCAAGTTGCACCTGTATTTCCACATTTCCACCTCACAAATTTCTACAGAGGCTGCAGGACTGCAAACAAGTGCTACAAAGCTCATTTAGTCTCCAGCACATCCCAGCCTTCTTTACGCCAGCACTGGGAAGCAGAGCACCTACTTTTAACAAGGCATGGGACAGAGCGATTCAGCACCTCCTTTTGTGAAACAGTAGCCTAAATCCGCAAAAAAATATTAAAAACCAAAAATCACATTTAAATCCACCGTATCCAGGCTCACCTCCTAATGAGGGCCAGAACACAATCACTGAGTGGGCCACAACACAGAGGCGCCACAGCAGCTTTCCTCAAAACAAATGGCCTCAAAGTACGACTTACAACAGTAATTCTTTCACAGCACCACAGCACTTGGTTTGCAAAGCACCAGCAGAGCCTTCATTATCCTCACCCAGCTATTCCGAGATGTTTTGAAGGCCTAAATTGTGAAACGATCCGACTTTCACAACTATCGATGGCAACCACAGGAAGCAGCAGCTCCTTCAGCCGGAGAGCTCAAAACGCCTGGAGTGATGTGGGAATGGCCCCGCCGAGCTCGGGACGCTCCCGCTCCCTCCTCTCTTCCTTCCCTCCTCCCCTTCCCCCATGACGCGGCTGGGAGGCCTCAGGGCCTCCGCTCCCGTTAACCGGGCGGCGACGCCCGTCGCTTCTCTGCGGCCCGCCCGGCTCCGCCGTCCGGCGCGGCCGAGGGGCCCGGGCCCGCCCGCCGCCGGAGCGCCCGCGGGCTGGGACGGCGGCCCGGCGCCCGCCCGGCCCGGCCCGGCCCGGCACCCGCCCGGCCCGGCACCCGCCCGGCCCGGCCCGGCACCCGCCTGGCCCGGCACCCGCCCGGCCCGGCACCCGCCCGACCCGGCCCGGCACTCGCCCGGCCCGGCACCCGCCCGGCCCGGCCCGGCACCCGCCCGGCCCGGCACTCACCCGGTCAGCGCTCCGCCATCCCTGTTTGCGGAAGTGACGAACCCCAGGGCGGGCGTCACGTCCTGGGAGGGACCGCGGGCAAAGCGAGCGGGGAAAAGGCGGCGGCGTCCTGTGAGAGCGGCCGGGGAGCTGGGGGTGTTCAGCCTGGAGAAGAGGAGGCTCGGGGGGGACCTCATCGCTCCCTACAACTGCCTGGCAGGAGGTTGTACTGAGCTGGAACCAGTTTCTTCTACCGTGCCTGCTCTGAGAGAGGGGAGATTTCGACACTAGAACAACTTTTTCGCTGTGAGGATGCTCAGGCGTTGGAATAGGTTGCCCAGGGAGGTGGTGGAGTCACCCTCCCTGAGGTGATTGAGACGCCTGGTCCTGGCGCCGAGTGATTTGGGTTAGGGGGTCACAGTGGCAGCGGCGGGCTGACGATTCGGCAGGGCGGGCTTAAAGGTCGCCGCCAACCTTGGTTCTGTGACAGGCGGCGGAGTGCGAGCCGGAGCAGAGGGACTACGAGTCCCAGGGGGCCGTGCGAGCGGGGGCCGGTGCTCGCGCCTGCGCGGTGGGCGGGCGCCGCCGGGCCTGAAGGTGATGGTGGGGACGGGCGGCGCCGCACGTTGCGCGGGCAGGGCGGGGAGCGGCCGTTGGTGAGGCCGGCGCGGGCCTGAGGCGCGCGGGGCCCCCGGGGAGCGGCGCGGGCCCGGCACGAGGTACCCGCGCGGCGGGGGCGGGAGCGGCGGGAGCGGGACGGGGATTGGGCTCCCGGCGCCTGCCTCCGCCTGCCTTCCCTTGGACGGGTCCGGCCTTGAAGGATGCCGGCCGCGACACAAGAAACGGGTGGGAGATTTATTTCATGGATGGGCCTGGCTGTTCCGTGCTGCAGCATCTGCGTGGAAGGGAAGGGATTTGGAGATGGGAGCTCAGGCTGTGACTTCTTCACGAAGGGCAGCGCCGATCCCAGCTCCCCGGTGCCCAGTGCCAGGACCTAAGGGAACGGCACGAAGCTGTGTCAGAGGAAGTTTAGGCTGGGTATTGGGCTAAGGCTCTTCACCCAGAGGATGGTTGGGCACTGGAGCAGGCTCCCCAGGGAAGTGGCCACAGCACCAGCCTGGCAGAACTCAAGCGTTTGGCCATAGTCTCAATCACAGCGTGTGATTCTTGGGATGCCCTGTGCAGGGCCAGGAGTTGCACTCGATGATCCTGATGGATCCTTTCCAAGTCAGCGTATTCCATGGTTCTGTGTTATAACTAAAGGACCGCAGGTGGCTTATGCCCCTTAAGGGAGTTCTCTTCCTAGACCTGTCTTGTCTTTTCAGAAAGCTTGAAGTGGCTGTATAAGCGTTTTATTGTCTCATATTACATTTCTCATTAGTAATCTGCTCCTGTTAATTAAGTATATCCAGGGAGTCAGACAGGGAAGTCATCAGAATTTTAACAAAAATTAAGGCTGCTAAGTGAAACATGGATCTATGTCAGCTATTACAAACTACTTCAGCCTCCCTAATGTCTGTTTCCAAAAGCCCGTCTACCAACTGTCCTGAGAGAGAAAGCATTACTTTGGACAGTAGTATGTGAAGTGTCCTAGAATTCCTTACCAAAGCCAGTTCTTAAACTGAGAGTGTTCTTCAGTTTACCCCAAGGTGTCATTGCTGTAACAAGTATAAACATAAAATGGTTTGCCAAAGTTTTGCTGCTTTGGGAGGAGATAGGGTGCAGGTTCCTCGTTTGGAATGTGTTTTGCTGCCTGTGCTTATATGCCGTGCAGCTGCTTCAGTGTGGGAATTGCATGCACAGGGGATAGTATGTCGCCACCGTTCATCTCCTGGGGGGCTGACAGCAGGTGTTTATCTCCTTTTCTGTTTAATGGCTGTTTGAAGTAAAAAGGGTATCACTGACCCTTGTGGCAGCGTTACTAAATTGCACTCACTGCCTAAGAGGCACTTCCATCAGGGAAATGAAAAAAAAAAATTTGATGATATGGGTAGGTGGATATCGGGTGGCTTCCACATGGCAAAAACTGAGTAGATAAATTCAGAGTTTTAAAGGAGTATGTAAGGAATGTAAGAAGTTAAAGACTTGTGTGGTGTGACTGTCTGCAGGTCTGCTTCACAGGCTATAGCAGCTGTAAGAAAAGTTTTGATCTGGTTTTTAAAAGATTCTGTGTAGTTCTCCTGATGTAGGTGGTCTTTTCTGCAGATAAACCAGCTCAGCTCGTGTGTATGCTCATAGGTATCACTTAGAAACTGAAGTCTGTTTTCTCAAGACAGGGAGCTCTTGATGTCACCTAATATCAGTTTGCATCTTGGCACATTTCTGGATCTGTAGGGAGCTTTTTCTAGTCCTGAAGACAAGGGCATGAGAAATTCAACAACAAGAGCAGGAAGAACACTGATTTTCAGAAATGTAAAACTGCTAATAGAATCTCAGTAAATTACTTGTAATCAGTTTAATCCTGCAGGATGGAAAGACAATCCAACATAGTTCTTTTTGGTGTTAAATAAGATAGTTGAAGATTAACTTATTTTCAAAATTAGATGCTGAAGC
This sequence comes from Lonchura striata, assembly GCF_050655825.1. NCBI lineage: Eukaryota > Metazoa > Chordata > Aves > Passeriformes > Estrildidae > Lonchura > Lonchura striata. Next base: position 104,021,620 of record NC_140704.1, read on the forward strand.
AAATTCATCATCATCAATATTTCAGTATTAGGAATGGAATAAAATCAATGACTGAGACTTAGGCCCAAAGACCTGATGGAAATCTTCCTGGACAGCCAAGTGTCATCAGAATAGATCATAAAGATTTTACTTTGATATTCTGATAGGTAGCTACCTAGTTCCATCACTTTAGATCAAGGATCAAACTCGAGGTCAGAGATTCTTAATGACTATTATGTGGCCCTAGTCGATTTTTTGACTTGAGATGAATGGGTTATGCAGTGTTGCACTAACAACAACAAAAAAGAGCACTGTTCAAGTCACATAACTTTTTCTTAATTTTTGAGTCTTGAATCATGACACCTCTAAAAAACACGCACCATTCTTCGTGGCCCTGTCACTATAATAAAATACCAGTGAGAGTAAAGCATTATTATTCAGTTGAAAAATCCTTATGATCTACTGCGATTCTACTTTCCTAAATTTAGTTAACTCTTGAAGGTACCAATACAGGTGTGTTAAGTCCAACAAACCTTTTCCATGTTAAATTTTGTCCAGAAAATTGTGATTTAAGCAGGTGCTGACAAGCCAGTGGTGTATCTACTTAGTACTTTTTGTCTGGTAAGGACTGAAGCCACATCTGCTTATTGGCATCATACAGTAGAATTTATTCTCTTTGGAACTTTGTGCTTTCTCTAAAAATCTCCAATCCTTTGTAGCCCAGTGCCTTCCATCACTCAGTTTTTTCAAATGAGCCACATTTTTTGTTATGTTTCCAAACATGACCCTGCCCCTTCTAAACAAATTCATCTGAATGGTAAAAGAACTCTGTTTGTGCACATCAGGAAATGAAAGGGACACTTAGATGGGCTATAAATTTTAATTCCCTGCATCTACTGTTTTATCTTGTCCCAAGAATTGGCCTTGACCCTGTGTAACAGTTCTTGTGTAAACCAAAGAAGTTGTGTGGCTGTGATTGTGGCTTTGTAGAACGTTGCAGCAGATGGTCCCCTGCAGTTCTTTAGGACTTGCTGAGTTTTTTGTCCTTGTGGAGGGAGATGGGGGAAGGGAATGGTTGTTAATACAGTCAGGTGCTCACAAACCAATTAGAAAACAAATCAGTAGCTTTTTTTCCAATGGATGGGTTTTGTTGGTGGGAAATAGAAATGCATGAGTGGCTTCAGAAGAATTCAGTGAGTCTCTTCCAAGAGTGGCTGGTGAAAGATTTTAATAAAATGTGACAGCACTTACCTTTAACTGCAGTAGTAGTGCTTAGCCCCCAGCGTGTACCAGGCAGTTAACTATTCACTCTTAATATTTTGTGGATTTAAAAACTGGCTTTGCTGATGCTAAAATTAGATGGCATCCTTTGCTTCCTGCTGTCTCAGGCCATAGGATAGTACTTTCTGATGAGGGATGTTTCTGTGCTGAACCACAAGCTTTGGGCCATGTTGATGACATCTGGCAGAAAGCAGTGTGCTTGCAAAGGTTGCAGTGTGGCATTCACAGGATTGCTATCTGAATACAGCAGTGTTGTAATGCTGCTGCTTCAGACTGTGAATAGGAGCGTTATTAGGGTTCTAATACTGAGGTCTCATCAGAGCTCCTGGTACAAAGACACAGCTCTCTGAATCTAGTGTTGTTTCAGACACTTGTAGATGGTGTGATTTTGTTGTTTGCATGTCTTCTGTGTAAGAAATGCTGTGTAAGGCCATAAACTGAATAATGGGCAAGAAGGTTTAGCCACTCAGGTATCAAGATCTTAATAAAAATAATACTTCTCCTGTAAGAACTGTTCACATTCCTTTGTAGAGATGTTGGGAATAGCATTTACTGAAAATTAGATGAAGACTGTGGTTTTGAGTGTATGTGTGTTCTGTAAATGTTATGATCAGCCTCTTCACACATAATTTTTCAAGATATTCTGATTGATACTGCACATATTTCCCCATATGGAGAAATCTGAATTCACAACAGAGAATTCAGCACTTACTTTGAATATTTAGAAAAGATTTATACTGGAAATGAATGTCTGCCAACAGTAATTCTGCTGAAAGATGAATGTTCTGTATTTTTTGCTGGGAAAAATGACAGCTTTTCAGTGTTTGAAAGTGTGAAATAAATGTGGTGAGAGAATAAAAGAAAAAATCTTGAACCCAATGCTTCCACTGTGAATTCTGTTTTTATGGAAGCTGGGATGGTTTTTTTCCAGTTTCACACTAGTTTACTTTTATTCCTACTTTGTTTCTAATTGTAAGGCTTCAGAGTTCTTCCTTGAGAATGTTTTTTGGACATCTGTAGAAGTATTTGGGGTGAATTTAATGAGTAAAAGACTTGGCACTTTGAGGTTGTTGTTTTAAGTATTTTATAAAATTATTGCATAATGTAATTTGCACTTAATGTATTATTACAGATAGTACTATTCTTGCTGTTGGGTTATAGAGAGAAGAAACACAACAATGAGGCAAGACCTGTAAAGAACCAAGGTGGTAAAATGGCATTTATCAAGGCTAGAAAGGAAATAGGTTTGGTAGTCACTATGGAAGGTGAGGCAGAAGGCTGTACAAAGTTGATTCTAAGATCAAAGTTTAAGCATATTCCTAATAAATGCCTTTTATAATTAGTCAAGATAAAGTATTTGAATATCTAAGGTTGTATTTTTTGGTTTGGTATGGTTGTTTGACTCTGGCTGGATGTCAGGTGCCCACCAAAGCTGCTCTACCCCTTCCCTCCTCAGTAGGGCAGGGAAAAGAAAATACAATTAAAGGCTCTTGAGTTGAGGTAAGGGCAGGGAGAGATCAGTTACTTCTTGCTGTCATAGGCAAAACAGAGTCAATGTGGGGAAATTAATTAAATTTATTACCAATCAAATCACAGTATGGAAATGAGAGGTAAAACAAACCCTAAAAATTTCTTCCTGGCACTCCTCCTTCCTTACTGGGCTTAACTGTACTCCCAGTTCTCTCTCTGCTCTTCCTCTCAGTGGCACAGGACGACAGGGAATGGGGGTTGCAATCAGTTCATGACACGTTTTCTCTGCCACTGCTTCCTGTACAGGGGGAGGACTCCTTCCCCTGCTGCAGCGGGGATCCCTCCAGTGGCAGACAGTCTTCCTCAACCACTCCAACATGAATCCTTCCCATGAGCTGCAGTTCATAAAGAACTGCTCCAGCGTGGGTCGTTTTCCACTGTGTGCAGTCCTCCAAGGAGTAGCCTGTTCCAGCATGGACCCCCATGAAATCACAAGTCCTCCCAGCAAACCTGCTCTGGCATGGATTCCTCTTGCCCCACGTCCTTACAGGACCTTCTCCAGTGTGGCTTTCCTACAGGGTCACAGCCTTCACCTGTTCTGGCATGGGATCTTCCACAGGCTGCAGATAGATCTCTGTTCCTTTCTGGACCTCCATGTGCTGCAGGGACACAGCTCCCTCACCATGGTCTGCATTACAGGCTGCTGGCTTGCCTCAGCTCCTGTGCCTGGAGCACCTCCCACCCCTCCTTCACTGACCTTGGTGTCTGCAGGGCTGTTGCTCTCACGTGTTCTCACTCTGCTCCTCCCTGGCCTCAATTATATCTCTGCAACAATTTTTCTTCCTTCTTAGCCATGTTATCCCATGGCCCTACCACCATCGCTGATGATCTCGGCCTTGGCCAGTGGTGAGTCTCTCTGGGAGCTGGCTGGCATTGGTTCTCTCAAACATGGAAGAAGCTTTTGGCAGCTTCTCAAAGAAACCACCCCTATAGCCCACCCTCCACCAGAACCTCTCACAACCCAACAGATCTGGGCAAAAAGGCTGAACTCTATTTGTGTCCAGCACCATCTGTTTTAGTAAAAGTCACTGTATCTGCACTATGTCTCTAATTGTTTCATTACATTTTTCATGAATAAATATTTTATTACAATTCCAGAGACTTTAAAAATTAATTATTATAATCTGCATTGTCTATATCGATGAAGTTCTGAGTGACCAGAAAAACTATGAATTAAAAAATGAGCTTGGCTACTAGAATCCAAGTTGCAAGTACCAGGAAGTCTTGAGCAAGAGTTCAGTTTTTGGCAGTAGCCTTTTGACTCTCATTGATGACTCTGTTAGTGAAAAGAGATGTGCACTGCAGCTCTGAGTTTCATCATAAATGAAATAACTAAGCTCTGAACATAGAACTAATAACCATATTTGCAATGCATTTCCGCATGTGTAAAAGTGCTAAAAAAGCACTTTTTTAAGTGCTCAGTGAGTTGAAAGAGGTGAGGAATTTGTCAAATAAAATACAATGTACTATTGAGAAGGAAGATCCTAAGAGATTCTCACACAATGTTTTGATGAAGTGTAGAAAACTGATCTCTGTTTGTTCGTGTTTTAGCATCTAACCCTTCGTCAGTTCAGTTGTGGGTTGGTTTTGTGTCTAAAGGAGTTCAGAGTCATATGCAGATCTGAGGCTTGCTTATGTGAAGTCCCTTTCCAGCCCCTCTTAGTTATCCAATAGAAGCTTTCCACTGCTTTTTAAACCAGACCACTACACAAATTCCCCTGCAGCCCCCACACCTGCACCTCAAAGGCCCTGTGGCTGAAAACCCTCTGAGAGACAACAATTGTTTCAGGAGGAATGAACTAATGACACCTTGGGAGACACAAGGACAGAAGAAGCTGTTAGGATTCTGAAAGTTATTACCTAAGTGGAATAGAAAGAGAATCAGATCTTATTTTAATCATTATCCTAAAGTGGAAGATAGTGTGAAGAAGCAGATGAATACGGGCCCTGCTTTTGACTAATGTAAGGCTTTTTTTGACCTCTTTTTAGCATATATATACATAATATGCTATTTTTAAGCTTAGTTGAAATCTATAGACATAACTTCTCTACCTTGCTTATTGCAGACATATCTGTAGAACGACAAATGGACAAAAAAAATCAAACCAGATAGCACTTTAAAAGCCAGGTTTTTCATTGACATATGCCTATAATCTGAGAGGCTCTGGAACCTGGTACAGAGGATGATCCGGCAACACTTGTTGGACAGAATCATAGACAGCAGAAACCTTTTGTGTTAGATGTGTGAGTTGTACTTACTTAAAAATTCAGTAGAGGGCAGAACGAAGCTTGTGAAGGAAGGAACCAGTGCTAACAGATAGAATAGCACCAATTATTAAAAACAGTTCTGAAGAGCAGAAAGCACTACAGCTGATTGTGAGCCTTTCTTTTAGAAGCATTTGAGAGAGCATTCACATTTTCATATAATGGTCAGCTACATGCAATGTTAAGATCCAGTACTTTCCATCACAGAGGAGAATGGAGTTACCATGGACGTACTGACTGTGCTGTTAAGGCTCCTGTTTAGCATTCCAGATATATAATTCAACACACAGGCATTGCATTACGTTCTCCTGCTTTGTCTTCTGAATCCAGTGTGCAGACTTTACACATATCTGCAATATCTTTTATTCTTCCTAAAGCTACTTCTTCTTATCATTTTTAATATTTGAGTATCAGAAGATTGTAGCAGTGAAGATTACTCAGTGTGTAAGGACTGTTAAGAAGTTTGTTTTACTTTTTGATTTTGTTCAGGGTGTTTCAGCAAGAAGAGTAGTTTAGGTAAAATAAGAGTAACAAAGTTGTTGGCTTATATCCACTTAGCAGTATTGAGTTGTAATAATATGAACAATTTTAAAAAATTATAGCATACTATTTACTAATGAAAATAGTATAGAGGTAGGGTGGGGCTAATGCTTTAGGGTCATCTGCCTGCAAGGGTTTTAGTCTTTTATTTGTTTAAACATGATTTTACCAAGTTTTAAATAAATTCCACTGATATATTTTGCATTACTCCCTTTAACCTAAAATGTGGTGTTATATTTTTAGACAGTCCTGAATAACACAACTACACAGCTAATGATGCCCAAACTTCAAATTATAAGTAAGTTTCTTAGTTTAGAATGAATAACAGGTAGTTTGAGTGACACTGCAAAAGTAGTAAAGATCAAAATAGAAATTCTAAATGTTCATTCATGCACTCAAGGTATTAATACGAAACATAAAAAGTCCCTGTGCATTTCCACTTTCCCATCCGTGGTTAGTGACTCCTAGCTATGCTAACCCTTTGCAGTTACCAAGAGGTTTATAGTTTTATTTTACATTGAATTTAAGAAAAACAATGCTTTGCATGTATTGCACTAGTCTTACAATGATTTTAAAATATGTTCCCAGATTTTTAGGGCACCCATACGTGTTTTCAGTTCAGTTGTGGTTTTCTTATTTTCTTATTTTGGTCTATAAACTTTGCAAAATCAGTTTTGGGTATTTTTAATACACTGTCAATGAATTTTTCAAAAGAACAATTTAAATCTGAAAACAAGCTTTGGGGTTTTTTATTATATTTAGTAAAAATGTAAGCAGTATGGTCATGTTGTTTATTAAACTGAGCTGCTTGGATAAGATCTCTGTATTTGCTTTTTATGCAGTCTGAAAGATGAGTTGAAAAGGATTTCTGAAAACTTGGTTTGTTTTCTTTCAAAATTCTACTCTGTCTGCCATACACAATTCTCAAAGTTTGCTAGATTTTACACTAAATATGACAAGAATGTAAATTGATTCTCTGTTTCCAGAGAAAGGTGCCTTGGGAGTGGAAAAAGCTCATGGATTTTCATTGGGAACTCTCCTGTGGTATAATTAATGTTCTTTTTTTAAACAGTAACGGAACAAGTGAAAATGCTTTAAAGTCATCCATATTTACATATTGTGTCCAGAGTGTTTCTAGTAGAACTGAGAAAATAATCAAGTGTTCTCCACATATACTATGCCCTCAATTCCCTCAGATGCTTTCTGACCTCTTTTACAAAAAAACTTAATGCTAAGTTTTTGCCATTCTCTTAACACTAAAGTTCTTGCCATCTTTTATGCACCTCCCCTTCTTGTATTTTATTTTTTCTGGTAACTCAAAAAACATTAATTGTAACAGTGTAACCATTTTTATGCAAATTATCCTGATGAAAGTTTCATCTGACAGTATCTCTGGCATATTTTCTCTTTCCTACAGTAAATATCCACAGCAGCCTTTGCCATACCTATATTAGCCAGGCTTGTTACTTCTGTGTTTTCCAAAAATCCCCTGGAGTTTTTTGGCATAGAATGTTAGCACACATCCAAAGCAAATGACTTTGAGACAGTCATATAAACCAGCTCTGTGGCATTTAAAATTCCTGAACTTTTGTTGTCCTCAGGAACAAAAAGCAAATTTCATATCTACTTCCTAATTATCACTGGAAAGCAGAGTAAATGCAAGAGCCAGGATGCTCTTGCATATATCAGATTTATGAATTGAATTATAACACAAGTACAGAAGTTTCCTAAACAAAACCTCCAGTACTGCAATGAGAAGCTGATCTATACTTTTCCATAAGAGGCCCCTAGAGCACTCCCTTTATGTCAGAGGTCTTGTTAATAGCTCACCATAGGACAGGGGTGCTTTCAGGAATTAAATGAGTATCCAAGAATCCCAACCAGGAGTTTGTGTTGAACAACCAATATCTCTACAGCTCAGCTGCTGGAGATGCTACTAAAGAGTTAGCTGGGATGTGACAGTGCTGAAGAGGAGACCATATCACAAGTTTGTATAGCATTTCATTATTTCTGTAGCTAATATATATTCAGTAACTGACTACATGGAATTCTTGGAGCAGAGAACTTGAGTTATATTTGTCCTTAGGCAGATTTCTTTTTCTTTGTGGCATTTTTAAGAGAAAACTAATCAAGTAATCTTAAGATGCTTTACAACACCTTTCCCCCTGCCCCCACCCCACAGACAAGTGTTTTCCCACCTTGGTATGTGGAGCTTGTACCTTCTTGTCCTTTTCTGTGCCCTTGCAGTATGGTGCAACAGCAGGAAAAATGTTAAACATGCTAAAACGAAGCTTTTCAAAAGTCACTAGGTGCAATTGTGGGTAACATTCAGGTTACTGTCCCAACTTCCTTAGAATCTAAAGTTACTAGGGCAATTGTATAGCTCGAGTAATTTCTTTGAGAAGTATTATGCTTAGAGAAGAAGTTTGTGTTCCTGCTGCCTGTGGAGTGCACAGGATTTTAGGAACTTGCTCTTACTAATTGTCTCAAAGGACAAGTTTCTCTGTATTCATGTCACGTTTTAGAGGGATGAAACAGATAGTTTCATATTTATTTGGATCTCCAACCATAACTGTTGTGCACTTTATATGTCCTGATAAAGATTTGTTTGCACTGTTGAGCGAAGTAATTAAAGTATAACAATTCAGCACCCCTTTAAAAATATTTGTTTATTTAAAATGAATTTACAAAGTGTATGCTGTATTAATCTGTTACTTGATTCTTGTGCCTTTCCTACATCTTGCTGTAACCTTTATAATAGCTCCCTCATGCCAGTGCTTCTGAATAGCAGTGTAATACTCAATGTATCAACGCTTCAAAAAGTCTCTCCTTTGTTCATTTAAATATACAAAGCACTTACTTGTGAAATACAGTAAGGTCATTAGGAAAATTTTAACCTTGTTTCAAAAAACATGTTTTCTTTTATCCTCTCAAACATAAGTGCTGTCATATCTTAGCCTTATCTATCAAGTTATTGTGCTTCTCCACATTTTAAAATGGAGAAACAAACAGCAAGCAATTATGTAGAGCATCAGTTAGAACCATACTATCTGCTTACAAGGTTCAAAAACCTTTTCAGGGTCTGCTGTAGATGTTTAGATGACATTCCTTTTGACCTGCCAGGTCATGCATGATGGAGAAAAAAGCCTTTAATTAATGACTTTTCAAGTCCATCTGAGAATATAGGTGGCATGGAAAGTCTTGGAATAGCACCTCAACCTTCTCTTCTATAAAGCCTTAGGTAACATTCTATTTTTAAGTTTTACATGGTGCATGTAATTCGGTAAGCAAAGACTTTGAAACTCATTTACTAATCACAGCAGTGTCGTGCTGCCAGATGAGCATTGGAAGAATGGAACCATTTCCTCCCCCAGAGTTCTGCAGCCACTGTGCTGGGTCAGAGGTGTTTGGACTGTGCTGGAATGCAAAATCTAGAAACAGTGCTCTGAGAAGTGCTACTGTAAATACACTATAAGGAATGGAAAAAATCAGAAATGCTTGTTCAGCTTCTCAGTCCTGTGCTGAATAATGATCTCTTCCCAAGGCTGCTGGAATGCAGTGTCCTGTTAATAACATAGATGACTGAAAATTATGGTTTCCCCCATGCTGTATGGTGGCAATTTGCAAAGCTTGTTTGAACCAGGTATTTTTCAGTAGGGTACTGGTGAACAGTAGAAGTCTGACTCAAGAGACTCCATATTCCCATAGGTGGATGCCTTTTGCTGAGTCTGCTTGTTGGATATTGAGAAAATATACTTAGGGCAGATGCTTAGTGATGTGTAGGATTAGTGAGAGGGGAAAACAGTTCTCCGTAGAGAATGTTATCCCTCAGGAAAGCACTTTTAAGTGGCAGTAGGCAAGGAATGCAGTTGTCATGTTCCAAGTTTGTTGTTACAATTTCTATAAATCAGTTAAGTAGTTGGCATATGATAGAGTGCCATCTGAACACTTGAGTTTTGCTGAGTGTTTTCACTACTTCTTGTTTTGAGAAGCAATTGCATTTGGATTTCAGAAGTAAGCAAGAATCTCTGCTTCTTGTAAAACTAGAGATACCACAAGCAGTTGCTGCTTCCAGTGAAGTCTTAACAGAAAACTGAGTCATGAAGGGCCAGTACCTGAAGCTGATTTACTGCTCCATGAGCAGCAGCAGCACTTCTTCATTCCCATTGAGTTCAAAATTCAACAGGACAGAGTAACTGCTTCCTTATATGGAGATACAAGTTCCTTTTCCCCATTGATGCAGTACCTCCTGTTAGTAGGAGTTCAGCAAAAGTGTGTGTCTGTGTGTCACAAGCAATGCAGAGGTTCCCAGAGAGTTTGAAACCTGGGAATTCCTCTTCTCCCCACATCAAACATTGTCATTTTAGTAATGGCCATTAATTCAAGTACAACAGTAGCATAAAACTACCTAGCAAACATACAGGCAGGACTGTTCCAACAGATCCATGTGGATTATGAAACTTTCCTCTCTTGGAAGAACACAGTAATTCAAAGTTGAGGAAATTCTAAAATTACACAGACAGAATCTCCCATTAGCATGTCAGTGTTCAAAAGGGAATTTACACCAATAAATTCTTCAGTTGCAAGGTTTCAGGCTGAACAGAAATAAATCTTTATAGGATAAATTTGCTCTTGTTGCTATTGCTCTAAATATTCCCTTTTTTCACTTTAGCAGGGGCCTCAATGTGTTCAAGACATCTATTTGAAAGGTGGGGAGCCAGTGGAAGAGTTGCAGCTTTTTGAAGATACACACCTTACCATATCTAGAAAGCAATAAAGGGTATGTATGGTTTCACTTTTTTTTTTTTTTTACTTCTTTCTCTGCTAGGAAGTATTGATCATTTTCTGTAGCCTAGAAAAATGCACTGCTAATGCACCTGGCATATATCTAAGGTGAAGGGAAAGCAGATACAACGTTTCAATTAAATTTGAATTATTTCTAATTTGGATGAAGAATTGTTGTGGCAATTAAAAATGGAAAAGCATTAGTAATGTACAAAATTTGTAGAGTAACTTAAGTGGCATTTGTTACATCAATTAGCATCACTTTTTTTTTTTTTGGAGGGAAGGAATGTTAGTTCTGTAACTTGCAACCATTGAATAAAGGAAAGAGTATTTCGCAATTTCAAAGCATGCAATTTGGGAGGTAAAATTATTTCTTGATGTCTATGCATGCAAAACTAAATTTCTTTCTTCTTTGTGGGGAAGCTGTCAATAGTTATTTCAAACTTTCAGGAGTAACTGGTAGGTATTCAAAATCTTAAGTTAACTGGGTTATTCCACAGTTTTAAAATATTCTTTGCACTGCAATATTTGGAAAATTGCAATTCAGTTTTGCTCATGTTAATATATGACATTCAACAGTACCTTCCCCCTTCCTGACAGGTGTTACTGGCAGGCTGTTACAATTACATTTGTTATTATTTAGGCTATTGCTTGATTATTAATAATTATTTCTATTGTTTTTTTTTTAATTTTATGAACTTCTACTGAAAATAGTATCAAACATGAAAAATTTTACCAAAACTAAGAATGCGCTGACACCAAAAATAACTTTTAATTGCATTTACTTCAGTGAATTTATAATGCATTTATGTAGGCTCAAAGTATCACACAAGTTATCAGATGGTACTATAAGTGAAGTTTAGGGGTAACTTTTCAATGGCTGTGACAGATCATGTAGATAAAAGCAGTAGATAGTACTAAACTCCTAACTAAACTCCTAAAAATATTTTTGGGAGTAGAGTGATCATCTTAGCAGTGAGAAGCAGAGTATGGTAAGTGAAGGGGTTATTTTAGTTCAGAATGCTGAAGAAATTAGAAAATTATTTCCTTAATTCTGGAAGGTAACCATTTCTGCAAAGAATGTAAGGAAAACCTTTTTAAAGTAAAATAGAAAGACATGTAAAATCTGAGAATTTTAAGTGGCATTGGAGCAAGTAGAAATCACACCATGCAGTTCGTTTACTCTTGTTTCTTCTTTATAGAAACTTCATCCATACTTCATCAAAATGCAGCGGAGTCTGTTACATTCTGCATCTCAGCTGGCGCATGGAACGTGTTGGTTCTTCCCTCGCACTGGTGTCTTTCAGTGCTTGAAAGGACAGTCTGTGTTGTCTAATGTGGGATGCAAAGTCATTCTGGCACTGGACCCTCCTAAACAATGTCTTCATGCAGGTGCAGCTCACTTTGCCTCAAAGAAAACTGCTTTTTCATCCCATCCAGTAGACACTTCTCACAAGGTTTCTGAAGAAAGAAATCCTTTGCCTTTGGCCACTGATGCACCCAAACAGAGCCCTGCAGAGTCAGATTCTTCAGAACCTGATCCATTACAAGATAAATCAATGAGTCTTGTTCAGAGATTCAAGAAAACTTTTAAGCAGTATGGGAAAGTCATGATTCCAGTGCACCTTGTGACTTCCACTGTATGGTTTGGATCCTTTTACTATGCAGCCATGAAGTAAGTTGGTATTTTGTTGCAGTGCCCAATACCATGGTTGAATTGAGATCTACTAGTGAAAGGACATATAAATTATTACTGCATGTTAAAAAGTGCCTTTATATTTAAAAGAGAAATGTGGCTACATTTTTGACTAAAGCATAAGCTTAATATTGAGAGTATATAGGATTCAGGAGAGTTTCATATACATACTATTACCATGCAGTTATTGCTGTACCTGGTATGTTGCTGGCATTTAAAGGAATGCTCATCTCTCCAAAATGATGAATGGATGTAAGCAGCATTGAAATTATTAGTAATCTCTCAAAAGGTAAAGATAGTGATACGGAATCCTGATTGTGAATGGCTAGTTGAGATCTTCATAGAATTTTTCTTTTTTTTTGCCCTTGGACTTCAGATTACCACTTCCTCCCCTCTTCATCCCCAGTCATTCCTCCTAACTGGATTTTCACTTCATGAATTTGCCTCACTTAGCTGTTCACAATGTGTATCCCCTCCTTTTTTGTTTCTGTTTCTTGTCTTTCGTGCCATCCACTGAAAAAATTGCTACTGTAGACCATACTTTTTAATTGGAAATTAAATATTTGTGTGGTTAAAAAAAAAAAAAAAAAAGAGATAAACAGAATTTTCTCATTTTAGTTTCTTTTAGTTACAGCATGTGCTAGATACCATTCTGGAAAATGGCATTTATCAGAAAAAACTACTACATCAATTATGAGCTGCTAGTTTGCTAGTTCAAATGAAAGAAGTTTTATTTATCTGGAAATAGTTTGCTAAATATAAGCAAATGTTTATCTCTGGACTGCTGGTGTTGTATATTTAATAATAGAAAGCATGAAACAACTACAGTTTGTGGTGGCAAGGATGGAACTCTGACATCAGAATGCCTTACTGCACAAGTGTTTGTTTTAGTTACTCTAACCAGCTGGCATAATTGCCCTTTCTGGGAGCTATAGATCCAAATGTCATTCTAAATTTAGCTCATGTCAGAGGAATAAAGGTCTTGAACTATAAAAATATTTTGCTTTGAATAAATTCAGGTTGATGCTTTTGTCCAGACATTTCACATTGAATGAAGATTACTTTTCTTGAAACTCTAAAGCCTGCTGCCAAAGTAGGTGTTTGGCAGATCAAAACAACTGAAATATTCAACTAGAAACTAATTAAACTAATTATAACAAAGCTTCAGTTTGTTATGCCACAGGAGCAGTGCCCTCTTGAAGTAGAAAAATAACTTTCAGAATGACTGGTCATACAAGACTAAACAGCCATGGTTTATGAAGTGGCACAGTCACTACTATCTTTCAGCTCTTACTAGGTCTGCATTCCCTACTCTGGGAATAGCCCTTCAGACTGTAGGTTCTAGTAACTGTTGGGAAATTACTGCCTGTTACTGTTCCTGATGCTAAAGCAATTGCATGCTCAGAAGAATGATTAAAATATTAGATAGAAATGAATAATGGTACTAATAATAAAAAATCTCTAAATGTTGGAAATTCAGGTCATCTATAACTTTGTGTAGCTTTATTCTATAATATAAATATGAGCTTTCATTTCTCTTTTGGTGTTTCCCTGGATTTCAAATAGAAAGAAATTGTGATAGGATCTCCCGCCACCATCTTGACACAGTAGAACAACTGAGGACAAAGCCCCTGAAGTCCTGTCCATGTAACATGTTGCTTCCTTTCCTTTTGCCACATTCCATGTTTGATATATTTAAAAATGAATGGAGAACATTGTCTGAAATTTTAATAGAAAAAAGGGTAATTTTAGGCAAAACAGAGCATGAAATTGAATATGCACAGCTGGAACCTGAGTAACTGTCTTACCACCATTACATTTACTTACCTCAAACATAAACTGGGACACGGGTAAGTTAGAAACTATTCCACCCAACAGAGATAATATAAATGGGTCACCTTTTGAAATGCTGAAAAGAACATTAATTTTCCTATGGTAAGAAACATAAATCCTTTAAGTATATTGCTTAGATTAAAAAAAAAAATGTTTTCAAATAATGAAGTTTGTGTAATAAGGAAATAGTACTCTAAATTACTATTCAGGTTTCAAATTCCCATTCAAGTTACCAATGTTTTTCTCTTTTATAGTGGAGTGAATGTTGTTCCATTCCTAGAGTTGATTGGCTTACCAGACAGTGTAGTAGACATCCTGAAAAATTCCCAGAGTGGAAATGCACTAACTGCATATGCATTGTATAAAGTAAGTATAATTATAGTTTGTAAATAAGCTCTAAGTCTTGCCTGGTGAAATAAACAGGGTTTACTTGTTTACAGCAGAAGGAATTAATTAGTTTTCTTTGATAGTTACATATACTTAAGCATTCATTTTGTGGCAAAAATAGTCCCATGCAAGTTGATATGTGTTCTGTGTTCCTTCAAGGAGTCTGTCTGTATTTCTAAAATAACTTCTTTGCTGCAGAAGTATTGCAGCCCTCTGAGATGACAAGTTATTCTGTATCCCTGATAAGCAGGGACAAAGAGGTAAAGTCTAAACACCTCATCTGAATTTCAGATAAAAGGACAGTTATTTTTATCCTAGATGATTTTTTGTCTTCCCCTTAGATGTCCATCACTCTCAAGTATTTCCATTGTCCATTTGAATCAATTACTTACATTCAGATTTGGGTTTCCTTTTATTGCTTTATATGTGCAAAGTCTGTGTTTGGGAAACTGAAACATGTCAGACCATCCAAAAACAAGGTACAGTATTTGCTGTACATGCGACTCAATTTGTTTTGTTTCTAAAAGTGATGTCCTTCTTGCCTGTTTTCAAAGGGGTTACTTTCCCAAACAAAATGTGAAAGTACGACTCTTTCCAATTTTTCTTGTGTCTAAAAGAGACCAATAAGGATGGTTATTAAATATGCAGATGTTGTTATAGCTGGGAGATCTGGCAGTCTTGGAAGAAACTCAGTGTTTACATGCAGTCTGTTCTGAATTGCATCAAGATGCCAAATGCTTGTCCTACAATCTGCACAGGGAGGGTTTGTGTGTTGATGAGTTTTTTTAAGGGAAGTCTAATGCCCTTGCTGGCTCTGACAAAATGATACTTTAAGTAAAAGGTATGCATTTCTAGGGGATGTACTGTAAACTGGCTTATTTCCTTATAAATTGAAGATATCTTTAGAATCTGACACTGGTCAAAATAAATTTTCAACATAAAAAAATACCTCTTGCTGGATGTTATTTTCCTGTTTTATCTCTGTGGTGTATTCTCTGGTTTCTTTAAGATTGCAACTCCTGCCAGATACACTGTGACTTTGGGAGGAACATCTGTCACTGTTAAATACCTACGTAAGCACGGCTATATGTCCACACCACCACCAGTAAAGGAATATCTACAAGACAGGATGGAGGAAACAAAGGATAAAATTACGGAGAAGATGGAGGAAACAAAGGATAAAATTACGGAGAAGATGGAGGAAACAAAGGATAAAATTACAGGGAAGATGGAGGAAACAAAGGATAAAATTACAGGGAAGATACAAGAAACCAAAGATAAAGTTTCATTTAAAAAAATAAAGGAGTAGGAGAGATGCTTAATTTTTGGATATATCAAACTTAGCACTTTAACCCTTTGTGAGGCAGGATATGCAAAGTGCACTTCTGAGCTTTTTTTCTTTTATATTTGTACCCTTTGTCTGGAGACTACATTTGCTACGTGGATTTAAAGGTTAAAGCTCCTTGGGGGAGAGGTTGTGACCTAAAAGTTTCAATTTTCAGAAGGAAAAGTGAATCTCAGATTAGAAGTTAAAATGTCCCTTGGTAATAATGTTAAGAATTACTCTTCCCTCTTTTTTCCCCACACCCTCCTCCTCAAAACAAAGGCGATTTCTGCCAAGAGCTACTACTCTGTTCTTTTCCTATCATAGTGCACAGCCATGGTTCCACTAGACTGAGTCCTCCATTAAATAAGAATGAAGATTTCTCTGTTGGGAATAGCAGCATGTTAAGGTTTTTAGAGTATGTGGACCCAAGCCTCTTCGATGGTGATCATCTCTCAAGATGGAGTGTACCATTGTCACTGATACTGCACATGAACGAACTGATGGATCAGCTACTCAGCAGGAATGAATTATAATGGCTTCCTTGGCTTCAGCCAGGCTGCTGTGGTTTACAGGTTGAGACTATGAATCTTTCTTGAACAGTGCATCTCTTCATAACTGAAAGCTATAGGAAGATGAGTTAATCACAGTTGCCATACTGTCAAGTATACTTTGTTTCCTGAAGTTGATTTACAGTACAAAGTGATTAAAATCAATAATTGTATATTAAACACTAGGATTTGTTCATTGTGTTCAAGTTTACAAACCTGCTCTATTTCATTTTTGAAACAAAAAAAAAAAAATTGAAAGAGATGTTCATTTGAGAAATTGCTATACTAAGGGTTTTTTTAAACACATGGAAAGTTAAACTCCAAAGTTCCTCCTCCTCCCTCAGTAAAACAATTTGACTAAAATAAGCATGATTTCTGAGACAGTGATCGCAGTCTACCAAACTTTTTTCCCCTAGATTAAGTCAAGCAAACACTTATTCATACCTGAAGGCTGAAATGTTGTCTCAGATGTCATAAAGGACTAAAGTTGAAACTGTTCTATTTGGCTGGGCAGGCAAACTTCTCTCAGTTTTATTCAAATGTAGGCTGAATTGAAGTGTGTTTTTCCTATTTATACTACAGAACTCACTTTGTAGCAACTCACCATGTGTAAGTTGTTTTACAAAAGTGCTTTTTTTCAGGGGGATATGGGGGAGCAACAAAGTTAGAAACTGAGTATTGCATTTTGCTGGAGTGAAAAACTACATCTGATGAAGTATCAGCTCTGCCCCACTGTCCCGTTCTCATTCAAGTCACTGAGGGCTTCTCCATGTTTAAGTGAGTTGAACTTCATTAACTTAATAGTGCAGGATTGATTGCATACTTCTCTGCCTCTGCCCACAGATAAAATAGTAACTGCAATCTAATGCCTACCTCACAGGGATGTTGTGAGGAATAATCATTGTATATTCAGTAACCTGACGATGTAAAGTGCCATGTTTCTGATAAAAATTATTTTAAAAAGTATTTCTGTGAATTCTTATACTGCTAAGTACTACTGTAAGGACTAGAGTTAATAGATGCTGTTTTGTTTTTCTATTTTAGTGTGCTTTTCCTTACTGTACCCAGGCACACATTCTTCTGATGGCATTTGTTTGGATTTCCCACTTTTGGGGGCAGTATTATCCATGCCCTGCAGGACCCTGTAAAGCCCAAAGTGTGCCTCAAGAACAGTGCATGGTCACTCAGTCTGGGGCCACATATGGGACCCTTTCAGTGCAGCTCATAGGATCCATCTCTTTACACATGGCAAGGATTGCGCAGGGGCACCTTGGTGTCCCTAGAATGAGTTTTAGCCCTTAGACATGTAAGAATTTGTTCATTGCCCCACCTCTTGCCCTTCTCCTTGCCCAGCTGGCCTGTGACCACTCCAGTGTTTATATGATCCATCTCTACTAATGCTAAGTACAAAAGCTGATTGACTTGGAGCCTACTGTCCTGTGTGATCATTTCTGCAGCTGCAGGAACAGCTCACAGTGACTCTTGCCAAGTGCCTCCTCTGTGTAGTTGGTCAGTTTTGCAGCATGGAGTTTCTGGGACAACCACTTCCTCCACCCAGTGTGTCAATTGACAAAGCACAGAGTTACCAGGATCCATTCATACAAAGCGAGAGGGGAATCTTCAAGACTTTGGAAGTCTGATTTGGAGAGCTTTTGTGACAATTAGTTACAGGCTTGGTTGTACTGGTGACCTTGTCTCAAATTTGCCTTACATGGAACCTCTGCCTCATTAGTGCAGGGAGCACCTGGGGAGTTTCCTGGGCCACCCAGGGAATGAATGAAAGGCCACTTGGTGCCCAGCAGGTACGCAGCTATGCTGCAATTTTAACTAGGCTAAAGTTGACTTTCATCCTGTATCTCACTTATAAATTATCTTGCCATGATACTAAGGTGCAGTTCTTGTTAGTGACAGTCAGCCTTAGTGTGAGTCTGCATGGCTGGCAGCCAGGGGCCACCACCCTTTGGAGAGGCAGTGTGCCTGCATTCTGCTGGCAGGCTGGGGCAAGCAAGAGGCACCTGGGGACAGCACAGGGTCTGCTGGTACCCAGGCCAGCACAGTTGGCACACTTATGTGGCAGCAGTGCTCCTGAAGGTGGAGCAGCATCAGTTGGTGCCTTCAGCAGCAGAGAAAGAACAGGGGAGCAGGTGCCATGGCCTGGGAAAGCAGTTTGGCCACAGCACCAAGAGGCCCTGAGGCAGCCCACGAGTGACCCAAGCAAGGCAGTGTCCAGCGAGTGCCAGGAGTTCTTGGAGAGGTGAAAAGCCCAGAAGCCCAGCAGCACCTTCCATTGCCTGTAGGACCATTCAGTTAGTGCTAACGGGGCTTGCCTTTTACCTCTCACAGTTCAGCATCCTCATGGGAAAGGGCTGTCCCTTCAGGCTCTAGAGGGTGGGTGGGGGTGTCGGTCCCTCCACCTGCGCAAAACTTCAGAAAATTGATGAGACCAGGACTAAGGCATCCATCACTACATGTACAGCAGGGAAATGGCTGCTTTGGCAACCTCTCCCACTGCTGCCTGCTCGCTGCCTCACATGTAACACTGCTGCACAGCATCACCAAGTCACAACCTGCAACGTGGCTGGACCTGAAACTGGGACAGTGCTCAGCTGTAAGCCTGAGCAGGCTGGGCCTGCAATTTGGCATCCCAAGATGAGTCCAGAGTACATGCTGTGATCAAAGCAAGGAATCTGTGTCAAAACTGAGACCCCAGGATGGAACTGGAGTAGATGTTAAGGTCCAAGCAAGGGACAGATTTGAAATTGCATCCCAAGATAAGACTGGAGCTGAAGTTGCAAACCAATGCAGAGCCAGAGCCAACATCACAACTCACTACTTGGCTTGGGCCTAAGTTGCTGCTCGAGATGGGGAAAAGACAAAAATCAAAGCTCAAGCACTGTCCAGAGCCAAAATTGCAGCTAAAGGTGGGCCCAGAGTCAAGACAATATCCCTGCTGTGACTAGACAGTCCCAGGACAAAACAGCAGTCACCACCAGGTGACAGAGCCAAAAAATGTATAACCCAGAATGGGCTGGAAGCAAAGCCATGGCCAGAGATAGGGGCCAGAGCTATTTCTGCCCAAGTTGTTGTGGCAACCACTGTCTGAGCAAGGACCAGAGCCAAATTTGAGTTGAGGCAAGTCGTGGTCAAAGATAGGGCAGGAACTGAAGCTGATTAAATTTTAGCTCTCATCCAGATTCTGTACTCCATTATTATATAACACTAAACTTCATAGAGTGTTAGCAAGTTCTCTTCACAGCTTAGTTAGACAGAACAATCATTTTCCAGCCACTGAGCCAAGGTCACCATTGCAGCTTCAGCCCAAAATGTATAAACAAAAGCAAATTGGGCTGGGGGTGGGAGCAACAAACTGAGAGGATGGGACTTCATAACTTGAAGCTCTAACTGGACAATTAACCCCAATATGCAGATTATAAAACTCATACAATTGTGAAAATTCATGGGAAAAAAAAAAAACAACTTATGAAAGTGTGAAAATCATTGTCCAAATTGGGTGTAGCCTCAGCCAGACTCTTTTACTGCCCAAGGTGTAAACTTTGGAGGCCTTTTTAATCAATACTTATTTTATTTCTCTTACTCTGTCTAGCTTCGGTTCTAGGTAACCTCTCCAGGCATCAAATTCACAGCCAAGTATTGTGCTAGAGCTGAAATCATGCCCAGAAGTGCCACTGAGATGAAGCCACAGACCATGGAGCTACAGCCACATCCACAACCTGCTATCCAGCCCTAGCCACAGTCACAGACAAACAGGTACTGCAGCTGCAATAGCAACCTGGTAAAAATAGACTGTGGCCAGAGCCAAAGTCACAGCTCAATATGGGACTGAAGCAGAAGCCATGATCCTCACTGGGGCTGGAGCAGGGACCAGAGTTGAAGCCCTGATCCAAAAACTGAGCCAAACTCAGGTCCTCACAGTGGACATGGCTCAAAAATAGCCACCAGTCATTGAACAGGGCTGAAATCACTGCCCAAGAAGCAAAAGTTGCAGCCTGAAATGGGATAAAGCAGAAGTCATGAACCATGCAGGGACCAAAGGCAAAGTTGCAACCAAGTATCAAAGCAGAGACAAAGATGTTCAGGTGGCCAGAGTCTAGGTCACAGCATGACACAGGACTGAAGCTGAAGTAGCAGCCCAAATAAGAGCTGTAATAGCCTCCCAGTCAGGGCCAGAGTCAAAGCTGTGATCTACCATCAAGCTGTTGGCAAAGCATCTGGCCAATATCAGGCCAGAGATTAAGTCACAGCCCAATAACAATCCAGAACCAAAACTGCAATCAAAGACAAAGCTGGAGCCCAAGATGGCAATGAAGTCAAATTTGTGGCCTGAGCAATAGCTTAAGCAAAAGTTGCAGATGAAGATGTGGCTGGAGACAAAATCACAAGCCAAGATGGGGCCAAAGCCAAAGCCATGGCCCAAACAGTGGCCAAGTCACAGCAGCCTCCTGAGGAGGCTTTAGACCCAAAGCCTGGGTAGACCCAAAGCAGCCACCTGGACAATGGCCAGAGCCAAAGTTACAGCCAAAGATGAGGCTGACACAAAAATCTTGACCCAGTGTTGAGCCAGAGCTGCAGTACCAGCCTAAAGTGAGCCAGAGCTCAAATTGCTGCCATAGATGTGAGGAGATAAAGTCTCACTCCAATATCTCTGCAAAGCTGAGGTTAACAGCTCAATCTGGTGCCAGTCACAGCCCAAGCAGGGATCAGAGCCAAAGTTGCTGCCCCATGTCAGGCCAGACCCAAAGTCATAAACCAAGAAGGACAGAGCAGAGACTAAGCGGGGCAGAGCAGACATGGGAGCCTGAGCTGGAGCTGGAGTCAGAGCCCTGTGTCAGGCTGGGGGCAAGCTCGTGAGCCAAGATGGGACAAGAATCAAAGTTGTGACTCAGGATGGGTCCTGGAGCTGCAGCTGTTGCCAAAGATGAGGCTGGAGAAATGATGGAGGCCCAAGGTGGCTCCTGATCTCCACTCACATCCTGAACAGAGGTCAGATCTGCAGTCACAGCCTGGTGGTACCAGAGCCAAAATCACAGCCCAGCCAAGGGCCAGAACTGAAGCCTGATACCAAGTTGGAGATGATGGGACAGGGCCAAGGAGCTGGGGCTGGAACCCAGCTCAAAGAGTGATATACAGTCAGAGCCAAACCAATGACCAACACTGGGCTGGCACTCAAGTATTGGCCTGAAACAGGCAGGAGAAAAGGCTTCCAAAGATGAGAAAAAGACCAAGATGGAGCCGAGTGAAAACGGCAGCTCAATAAAGGCCAAATCTGAATTCATATCCTGAGCAGAACCCAGAGTCAAAATCATGGCCCAAGATGGGCCCAGAACCAAAGTCAGAGCCTGACAGGGGAACCGCTGAAGTCTCAGCCCAAAAGGAGCTGAAATCTTGCCCTAAACAACGGCCAGAGTTGAAGCAATAGTGAAAATGGGGCCAGTCAAAATAATGGCCTGAACAAAGACCAGAGCCAGTCACAGTTGAAATTAGTGCCTAAGCTGAAGGTGCAGCTGAGCCTTTTGAGCAGAGCTGGAGCCAAAGCTGTGACCTGGTAACAGGCCAGAGCAAAAACAGTGACTCAGGATGGTGCTGGAGCCAAAGTTGAAACAAATTCTTCTGATGTGTCCCCTTCAGGGTGTCAGCTTAGGGCATTGCATCATTTTATCCTTGTTCATCATTTACCATCAGCAACAATAATAATTAGAGAATTTTAATTATCCCCTGGCAATTAGCTGACTATTTTTATGATCTTCTTAAGTAGAAAGATTTGATTTCAAAAGCCCGCAGAGTAACATGTAGTGTTAACTTTGCGCTTGAGTTTAATGAATTGATTGGACAATCAGAGAGGAGGGAACACAGGGGAGGATATTCAGGCTTCTTTAGGAATAATGCCCAAACATTCTACCATTCTCAAGTCAGCTCCATTACCAGTCAAGTATCGAATAGTCTGTGTCCTCCTCTCAAACTCATGATGAATCAAGAATCTTATGTACTCTTGCAATCAGAATAAAGTCATAAAATTGATGTAATTTCCACTTGAAATGCTATGCTGAATTCGTCAGAAATACAGTTGGGATCCTACATTTAATATGAACGAAAACTGTACTGCTGGGAGGCTGGTAGTGGAACAGATCCAGCACTGGTAATTTCAGTGGGCTGCCCTGGTGACCTAAGGCAGGCACGGAGAGACAGCGCAGGCTCCTTGTGAACACTGCCTTGAGCTGGCCCTTGTGCTTACTGATGACCTCTCATCTGGGGTCACAAAGCAGGTGGAGACAAAATCCAGCTCCACCATGAAATTCTAAATATGCAAGCTGCAAGTTTACCTCACATCCTTTTTTTGTTATCATTTCACATGGATTTGTTCATGCACAAAAAGAGTTGCTAGATATTGTAAGGATGTGGATGTGAGAGAACATGAGAGCAGGCAGAGATGAGCAGTGATGCTGTGCTTGCCCTTCAGCTGAATAGACTCTGCAGTAAGTGGTGCTGAGTCCCCTCAGCTGGCACTGTCAAGCACTTCCACCAGTGCATTTGCACCAGCTCTTTATCCAGGCACTGCCTGAGAGCTGCCTTGGAGCACCCTTCCTCCAAAAACAGGTGCCTGCACACAGCTGTGGCCTCCAGCTACCTCCCAGATGTGGCAGCTGTGTTTTAGTGGGGAAGGAGATCTTTGTATGAATTGTAGTGGAGAAAGGGAAATTTCTCAGCCTTGGCTAACTGATGATTAATGATATGCTTAGCTCAATCCCTGAATAAAGATTTTATCCCGGATGAGACAAGAAAAGCCATGAAAATAAAGAGAACAGTGTCATTTTATAGAAGGAGTACTCGAAGCTCTGCCTAATGTACTAACAGTGTATTTTCTGTTGCTGGATTGCTGTGCACTAGCCCTGACACCTCTGCACAGCATGTACTCACATACAGACAATCTTCTTCAGAAAAAAAGAAGTGCCAGTGCACAAGCAGCACTCAAGCTACAGCTGCACAGTTTATTCTCAAGTATAGTTTTACTGCAGACAGGCACTTTTGTGCCACTGTTAGGTGGTGATTTAAGTGCACCTGATGCCATTTCCCTGACTGAGCACAATTTTACAGTAAAGTGCCTGATTGCCCTAGCATATGGCTGGAGCTAGCATGCGTATTATCTATAGGTATAATATACAGCATGACTGTAGAAGGTGAGAGGGCTTGCATGCTGAGTAGCTAATGCAGTTATCACTCAGCCACAGGGCTTTTCATGTTTGCCAATGCACCTCTCGCTGAAAAGCTTTGACACCCCGTACTGCACCTGTAGCTTCCCAAAACAAACACAGTCAGTCACTATCAGCACCTTTGATCTGCAGCAGGGGGGGGTCAAAGAAACCAGACTGACTCTGCAGTCCCTCAGTCAAGCCTTTCCTGTTAGGCTTTTCCTGACAATACATTAGTTGAAGTTACCAGCTCATCAACTTTTCCCCCAAGAGATATAAAGCTTGCAGCATAAGCGAATTTTACAGCACTTACAATCCTAACCCCATTGTCAGGAAAGAACTAGATCCTATCCTTTTGCTGTTGCCATAAACCCTGCTGAACAGCAATGCAAGCACACTTGTGCTTTTATATTTGACTTACATGTCTTCTTCACCAAGTAAAGCCAACCAGGGCAAACTTGGCTCAGCTCATGAAATATTCCCAGCACTGTAACACAATTACACGTGTATGCATATGCACAGGGACATGTAATAAGTGGGAATGTTCTCACTGCTTTGAGATGAAAATGACTTTTTTTTTCTTTTCCCCTAAGAATTTCTTGCTGCCCAGGGTTAAATGTAGGTCAAGCTGTCTGAGCCCATGTCTGTGGCACACAGAGAAGGATTAAACTGGAATTTTCCACTCAACTCAACTGTCAATCACTATAGTGTCTGCAAATGTTAAATTAAGCTGGAATGATCTGGTGTTGGCACTGACAGGGGCTCAAGGGTGGCATTTTGGCCTCCATGAAAAAGATGCCCTCTTTCTTTGAACAAGGGATGGCTATGTCCTGGCTGCTTGCTCAAAGCCCTGCCAAACAGAAAATAGCTCTGTACAAAACAGTGGGATGTGTTGGAAGTGAGCAAAGAGAACCTGTACCTCACAAGTGGAGGGACTGGGAATGGTGGTGATAGGAAGGTTACTCCCAGCATTGCCATAGGCTGCACTGAGACCTGGCATTTACTTCTTCATGTGTGTTTCCTCATCTTTAAAATACACTTAGCACCTTTCTGCTGCCGTTCTGCAGCACACTTCATAGTGGAAACCATTAAAGGATACAAAATATTTTGTCTGATTTACAGATCAGCCCCTTTATTAAGGAGAGCCAGCCTTCAAATATCCCCCTCTAGCCATAGCAGAACAGCCTGTGGACAGGCTTAGCATGTGCAGGTATCCCTGGGATGCACCATGCAGTCCTGCCAAAATAAATAATGTATTTAAGGCAACTTGGAACACCTAAGGCAAGCCAAAATTTTCCGTTAATAAGTAACAACTGCAGCATATAGCTTCCCCCTTATATTTTGGAACATTTTGGGAACAAGTAGGGTTACTGACTATACAGGACGCTGAGAAACTCAGCTCATCAATTTTACCACATGTAAGGACTTCAGTGTTTCAGCTCTAATCCCCATTCTCAGGCTCTCAGGAGCAATAATTTGGCAGCCAGTCTGGAAAAAAAAATGTAGAAAACAA
Source organism: Lonchura striata (assembly GCF_050655825.1). Lineage (NCBI taxonomy): Eukaryota > Metazoa > Chordata > Aves > Passeriformes > Estrildidae > Lonchura > Lonchura striata. The sequence goes on from NC_140704.1 coordinate 104,046,509, forward strand.
GCAAAAGAAAAAAATCATGCAAGTTTTTAGTTTTCTTTATCAATGCTAGAGTTCTGCACAAGCAGCACAATGCAAACTGCACAAAAAGCAGGGCATCGCCTCAGTAGAAGCAAGCTATTACAAGAGGATTCAGCAGTAAGGGTTTTAAAATGTGCATTTTAATTAGAACTCACTTAAAGCACAACCGATCAAAACAGTGATAATGAGAGAAGCCTAATTAATTTTTGTCTAAGTAACGAAGTCTCATTACAGAGGGGTCTTTGGAAGAAAAGGGTCTGGGATGTTAAGAACAGGGTGTTTATAATGAGACACAATACTGCTGGGAGCCTGGAAGCCAGACCTAGAGGTTTCACAGGACTGCAGCAGCCACTATATTAATGTTTCAGCAGAAAAAAGTAACCCTACTGAGATGAGACATCCCATTTACAGCTGAGTTGCAACCATTGGCACTGATATTAAAACACAATCAAACAGAATGGCATATTATAAACTAAATATAAATACAATTAAAACCAGATTAAGTAAAAGATCAAAGCAGGCTCAAAAAATGCAGTTTCCAGGGAGTTCAGGGTTCAGACAGTAGAGGAGGAGCAGAAGCTTGGAGATTTAGAGTACTTCTAAGGACTAAATTCTAAAGAAGAATTAAAATGCTGCAGATGGAGGAGAGCAAACTCAGGGTGGTAATAGGAAAAAAAATATGATTACTTTTGACCCTAAAATAAGTACTGTAACATTTAAAGAACTAAGGTGTTTGAAAAGAACAGCAGGAAAATGAACCTCCCTGGTTCCTCTCTGAGTGGAATGTAAAGGCAGCTCCACAGCAGGCTGTCAGAAGTGGGATGGACCATGGTTCCCACAGCAAACCTCTTCCTGGAAAAGACCTGCAAGAAAGCCCCAGGTTTGAAGTATCAGACTCAGCATCACATTGCAGCAACATAGACATCAAACTCCAGCAAGCACAGGTATAAAATATAAGCCAAGAGAACTATGTTATTAATAATCATGGTAAATAAAGCATCACTTTATACACAGAATGAACAGAAATTACCTGCTCTTTCCCAGTTTTGTTAAGCTTTAGTACGGCAAAGTGGCAGGTGCCAGCCAGGGATAATTTGATCTACCTTGCAAAGATCTGTATTACCAGACAAATCCTTGTGTGGTTTCATGGGACCTTTTCATCTGGTTTCTTTCTAAGAGCATCATCCCTCTCTTCTCCCCATTACTGGATCACAACTGCTCTTGTTTCAAGCACTGCCCAAAGCATTTCCCAGCTTTCTTAAAGCAGGTAGTGGATCTCCCTCCCACAAGCCATATTCTGCACCTTCATTTTTAAAAGAATTTTTGCAACTCAATGCTTTGGGGGCATTGCTTATCCCCCACGTTGGTCAGTCAGCACTGCTGTGCCAGAGGCTAACACCACCAGCAGGGCTTTAAATGAGATGGAGGTGGGGTTGTTATCTTAAAGGAATTGAAATCACGAGCTGGCTTAGATTAAGAGCCTAGACTTAACTCCAGCGTGTGACAGGCTGTCTCCTGCCACAGCCCATTTTAGGGCAGAGGCAGGGCAGAAACCATCCCAGCATTAATCACCAGAGCGTGAGGGGCAGAACGCTGATCTTAAACCCTCATCAGACATCCACTTCCCGGGCCCTCACATAATGCTGCAAGGATTGGGTCCTCTCTCATTCCTTAATGATCTGCTACCTGCCTGCCAGCAGCAAAACAGCAAGGGAAAAACACAAGTACTTATTTTTACCAAAGCCCCTCTAGTGTTCCATGCTTTTTTGTTTTTTTCACTTCAAAGGGAAAATAAATCCAACAGGAGACAAATGCATTTAATAATTTTTAATAATTTTGTGCCATGGTTTAACCACAGCATATTAAGAACAAGCATAAAATCTGTATTTAAAACTAACAACAGCACTTAGAGCAACATCTTCCTTTAAAAGTATTGCAATAAACAGACCTTAGGTCTAAAAACTAGGACATCACCATTTGCTCAATTAAAAGAGTCAGATACACAACATTTGAAACCTTTTTCTGTATATAACTGGGAGTTACGGTGGAAAATAAGCAACAAATTAATTGTGTTAAACAGAAAATAAAATTTAAAAAAACCCAAAAGTAAAGCAAGCCAGGTTTGTCATAGCATCACATGAACAGCTATTGAGAAATTCCAATACAGTTGTAAAAAGACTTACTGTTTTTAATAGCTTTGTTTTACAACAATAAATTTTAAAAGAAAGATTAAATATTGTTGATAGTGCTGTACATATTTCAGAATAGTTTGAAAGAAAATGGACAAAAATAATAGATGTGTTGAAAACGTGATCTTGAAAGCCACAATGTTGGAAATACAAAAAATTAAAATCCATACAGCAATAAAGCATTTTACACTGTAAATTAACTAGCAAGAAACAACAAAGAAAGAGTAACACTCTAAAAATAGGCATTTGATGATTAATTTTGAGTGTAACAGCCTGACTGATGTATATACCGTCATGAAATGCTCTGAGCACAGCAGCATTGGGCAGTTGAGAGTTATACAAAGATAAAACCCCTATCGACGCTTATGTAGTCTTTATATTATGAGTAGAAAAGCTTTGTTAAAGAATACTAAAGTGATTTTTAAAAAATTTTTATTATCATCATAATTTTTGCTGTCCAGGTCTATGATGCCTGAGGCTCTCGTAACTTCTGCTCATAGTCCTTTTAAAATCTTGGCTGCCTGCTGTGCTTTCTGGTAAATGGAAAAGCATGAACACAGCTGTGAATACACTTAGCAGATAGTCTGCTCTTTCCACTGCAGCTTCAAAGCAAATTAGTGCCTCTAAAAGAAGTCATGCTCATGTTTGGTCCACTCAGTATGCATGTTTTGTTATGATAAATCCTACTCTAGATTCCTCCAGCAGGAGGTTTACTCTGTACAGTCTTCCTAGTGAAGGCCCGGGGTTTTTTGTTTGCTTTTCTTCCTTCATGCACAGAAGTGGTACTGCAGTGCAAACAGAAATGTGAAGATGGCCAGGCAAGGCACACTTCCAAAACAATTACTCCACGCCCTGACAAACAATAAATGAATTAACAAGTGACAATCACAAAATATGTGTATTTACCTATGGTACATGCTTACTGACAGAACAGCTCAACATATAGAAGGATGTGATGATACAACCTACCTATAGGCATGATGATGCAGAACTGGCCATAAAAAACTTAACACACTTCTTTAAAACAAAACAGAAAAAAAAAAGCCGAAACAACCATGGTAACATTCAGATACAGGACTCCTGTGAGGGCTTTTAAAAAGCTATTTACAGACAAAGGTGTAGATGCTTCAGATTGACAGAGAAGCAGTGAAGGACTGTGCCCCAAGGCACCATCCTCCAGCGTGATGGACCGGGTCGAAAGCCCACTCAAACCAGAGGAAGCCCCACCACTGATTTCACTGGCCCCGGGTAAGGCCCCCTGAGTTTTAGCACAGCGCTTTGCTAGTCATCTGAAAAACCAAACCAAAACACCATCTCAAACATCTCCCAACACCTTGCTACCTTACATCTGTGGTTAAAGCCTGGCAAGTATAAAAAAGCTACATACAGACAGGAGTATCTATGAAAGATTAGTTGGTATCCATCTGGGAAAGGACGAGTCTGTCTCGGACTGATAAACTTTTATATCACCTACTGGGATAGTTAGAACAAAGAGTTTAGAAAAATAAGTACAGCATCTGCAAGTCCCTACACTAGAACTTCATGTTGAGTTTTCCTGAGGTATTTGCTTTACCAAAGAGCGTGCAGGGGCACGGGAAGGGAGCGCCAAACACAGGGAGATGCCGGAGGAGAACCAAACTGCCAAGGCAGCCTGGCAGGAAGCTGAAGTGTAACATTACTTCCCACACCTCTTCCCCTATTGGGTTTGAACAGGTCTAAGCATTTCTCTGTGACCTTAAATATGAACCTGGGTTAAGCCACTGCTATCAGAAGCCAACACAGCAGCAGAGCTGCCAACTCAAAGCTCCCACTCAAACCCTGCATTCAGCTCGCTACCAGGTGGGGCCATTCCTGTCCACCCTGCAAGAGCACAAGTCACCAGGGAGCCCATCCACACCCCAAGCCCAAGGACAGTCTGTAGTGGTAGCATGGTGCACCAGTAGTGGGCACAGGTTGGCTGTTGTCACAGAACTCTCATTGGCCTGGTTTTGATTTTGCAGGGATGGTTTGGCTCAGTTCCCACCTGTCTGAGCTTCATTTCAAATCTAGGATGTGATTAAAAAGGTTTGAAAAGTTTTAGCCTATTTCTAAGTTAAAAAAAAAAAAGGTAATCAAGGATAGTAATAAATAATGTATCTGCTGGAGAAGTCGTAACTAATACTGTTCCAACTCAGCAATAGCAAGGCAACAACCAATACAAGAAGCATCTAATTGCAAGGTTAAAGCTGTGGAGGTTTTGTTTGCTTTGTGGTTTTTTTTTTTCCTTTTTTTAAAGTGACACATTAAAGAAAAAAAAAAAGAAGAAATCTTCACAGCAAAGATGCATCGAACAACTAATTGCTATACACAGGCTTGTCAAAAAGGATTTGTTTAACCTTTTTCCCTTATGATATTATATTGATATTTAATAGGAAAATAAAATACATAGACTTTTTGTAATTTGTATGCGTTCATTTGCAAACTTTCTTACAAAAAAAGGACCAAGCACAGATTGGCATTCACAAAGTCTATGCCGTTTTTTGTGTTAAAATTGGTATCATCTGTACACTATCTTACAGTATTAACAACATCTATTTGTTTCTGTATGTTTGTTTGTTCTACCCATTGGGTAGGATATGTGCATAATATATTCAAGTTATACACAGCACCATACAAAGAAAAAAAAAAAAAACAGAAAAAAAAGAGACAACTGAAAAAGCACCATTTTAAGTGAGGCACAACAAAGGTGGGAGTGCAAGGCCAGATGCAAAGCCCCCTGAAGTTGGCAAGAGTCTTCCTACCAACTTCAGCAGGCTTTGGATCAGGCCCTTGAGTGCAAGGGGATTCCTATCTGCTCAGACCTGAACATGAGGCACCTTAGTTGCTTACAAACTACAGACATGCAAACCTCCTCAAAATCATATCTAATAAGGATGTATTTAATTTATTAGTAAACCTACCACAGCGGACAGACAAGCACAAACCAAGGAGAGAAAGGAAGAAGAGACAGCTTTGTCACCCACGAGATCCTACACACACCATGTTGTTTCAGAAAGCTCACACACCAAACCACTTAAAACAGCAGCAGCAATATAGCAAAGAAAATAGCATAATCTCTGGCAGTAAATCACATGTCTGTCAGAGGGAAGGGGAAGTATATCTACGTTACAGTTTTGTTTTTCTATCATTAATCAACATAAAAAGGTAAGCTCGTTTATAGCAAGAAAGCAATGCAAGTAATACCTGGGTTGCTTGTGTTCAGTCTAAAAACAGAAGAGACAACAGCAAGGCAGAAGTAAGAGCCAGGAGAGTTTGTGACACAAAATGGTCCTTGATCTTCCCTTTCAAAAGCAGAATTGTACTGGGTTGTTACCAAAACAGCATTAGCATCCTTGAAATACATTTAATGCCAACTACAATTTCAAGAAAACATCAGTAGGCCCCTCCACTGCATGTCTGTGGTACTGAATAGTGCAGCAAAGCACTTCATTGAAACACCTACACTTCAGTTTGCTGGGAAGAGGCAATGCAGGTCTCAGGTTGGTTTTGGAGGATGAACTTAATGTGCAGCTTCTGTTTATTCCCCAGAGCTGCACTAAGAAAAGTACTCTTTTGTTTTTGCTGGTACAAGTGTGTTCAATGGGGCTTTTGCCAGCCCAAAAATGCAATCAGAGGTGGCTCAAAAGGTAATTTACATCCTGATTAGTGAGGATAGGCTGGCAAACAATATATTAACTACAAAAAATATCCTGCCAACGTTATTAGTCAGCAAACTCTCAAAACCTTAAACTTGAATGTCCTAACGAAACATACTGACCAGTTTTTGGATGGGAAACCTCTCTAAGTTCAACACATCCTCAGAAGGGACTATTCAGTGTTCTAAAAGGCCTCAACAGGTCTCAGACAACTCAGTAAGACTGCCTCTTTCCAGGGACTGAAATGACTGACACATTTGGGGCTAGTGTAGGAGAAAAGCTGTAATTGTACTGCTTGGCAAGCAGGCAACAAAGTGCAGAGAAACCAGATATGTCTAATTAAATTATGTGCGACGACCTTTACCTAAAAAGCAAGGATGTAACCAAAAGCCAGACTTCATCTGAACCCACTGCACAAAAGGATCACTTGGTTCTCATCATCAGCTAGGTCTGAAAAAAACATGCTTATGAGATTTAGGGTACACCAAGTATTACTTCCTTCCTGTACATCAATGCACAAGGTCTGCATTGGGGTTATCCCAAAGCACGAAGATTTTTCAAAGCTCACCCAAAAGGAGAGAGAGCTCTTGGATGGAAGATGCACAAGTGCACCAGCTCACAGGCAAGAACTGGTGCAGCAAGAAAGCCCCCACTGATAAAAACATAGGTCATGACATTTACAGGAGCAAAAGTAAATATTCCTCAGGCTTCCTGTTGTTTGACAAATGACCTGCCATTGTTACTGAGAGCCATTTAGCACTTCTGGAAGGTGATCATGGAATAGAAACTAATACAGACAGAATCAAGGGGACAAGTCTGCATGCAGGTCTGTAAGTGCATGGACATGACTTAACTGTAATGACCAGAGTGAACCTGTGAATAATCCTAAATACTTTCAAATGTGCCAACAAACCTATTGTTTATCCTTGGGGAAAAGAAAATATACAAAAAAAATTTGACGTATAGATATTTTCACCAACTTACTATTTTGTTTTTCCTTGCCTACAAAGTCAGGTTACCTTAGCTTCCGTGAGCATTCAGAGACAGAGTCAGAGAAAGGCTAGCAATCAATCTTCTCCAAAGCAGTAAAACATTCCTTACAGATTAGAGTGTCAGTTTTAAGGTCCAATATCTCACTGCCCAGCAGGGTTAGAAACGACCGTCTCAGACAGCTCTGTTCCAGACAGCCTCCACACGGGGCTCTCCAGCAGGACAAGGATTTCTTCTCTACTGCAAAGAAGTGCATTCCTTAATAAACAATGCAATTCTGCTCCCTACCCTTTCCTGTACCCCATTCACAGGAAAAAATACCACAAGAACTCTCAATGACACTTTAGGAAAGAAGTATATCTGCAACAAGAACATTCAGAGATTTGGCATAACAGAAGCAGCTCCCAGCTGGGACAAACTCGTGTAAGAAGTGGTCAAGCGGTAAAAAAAGGCCAAATGAAGCACAGCTTCACTCATGGCTCCTGCAGATTCCATGGGTGCAGGAATGCAAACATCTTCCTCACTAGCAGTCATGAACTTGTACATGGGCCGTATGCTTGAGTTTTCATACTTCCAAGGAAAATTGGTGCTATAATAAAGTCCCACCAGTCCAAGACTGGCCTACATGCAGAGTTCATCAGTGACAAGACCAGGAGCAGCATAATTAGATTCCCCCGATGAAAACATCCTATTACGCAAATTCCTGTGAATTCTGCACATGCCACACACGCCAGGAAAGGGATCTGAACACTGCACTGTTGGCTGGTTACCCCTCACTCACATCTTTTAAGCAGCATCCCACTCAGTCTGCTTGTCCAGCACTGAGAAAAGCCCAACCACAATTGTTCTAGACATGGGTACAGTATTAGAGATAAGTGCCAAGTGCTCCATTGGTAAACTGGGAGAGAAACCAGTTTTTTCCTTTTGCTAAACCCCCTGCCTTTTCTAGCCCTGAAAGATCACACACAAACACCAAAGATGGGGCATATTCAGCATCAAGAAGAGAGCCATGCAAAGACATGTAAGGGAAAGACATGTACTGTCTTTGCAGTAGGACAGAGGTCAGAAAACTTTACTTCGTAAAGTTGCATTTAAAAGAAAAAATAATCTTTTAACCTGAATATTTCTAAAGTAGGGACATCACTATACTGAATTTTGGGAACACGAGTCAGAAGATGCAACCAGAATTCAGGCAAATATGATCCATCACATAGAAAACACCACACACATAATATGTGGGCTTTGTATATGAGACACATACACCAGATCAGTATGGAGGCAAAATCTAGACAATTAATGCTACAATGTTTGCAGAAATCTTTTATAATTTATAGAAAGTTTCACTGAGTGGCTCTGGAATACAGTCTATCAAATCTGAGTATTTTCAAAGCTTATCTTCTATAAATGCTTCACAGAATTACCTATCTTCAGAGCTCAAAATTTCTAAGCCTGTAAGGACTGATAGTGATATCTACTTCTGGTATTTCTTTTACCATTCTGTTCTGTTATCAAGAGCAAATTCAACAAGTCAACAGAAGAAAAAATAGAAAAACAAAGTATTTCAATGTTACACTGTTGACTGCCTTCTCACTGGAGAGTACTAATATCCATAAAAAATAGTCCATTTACTGCTAAAAGAGGCCCCAACACAGAAGACTGCAAGCTCACCTACAGCAAGTAAACTAGCCACTACACTCCCAGAGCTCAGAGGTACTGTCTGCACACTACATTTGGGAAAGCAGAGCATGACATTAAGCCATTAGAGAGTGTCCAAAGAAGGGCATGAGGATGATGAAGGGTCCCAAGGGGAAGCCAGATGAGTGGCTGAGCTTACTTTCCTTGTCCAGCCCAGAGGAGACCTCAGTGTAGTTACAACTTCCTCATGGGGAAAAGAAGAGGGGCAGGCACTCATCTCCTCACTCTGGTGACTGGTGACAGGATCCAAGGAAATGGCTGGAAGCTGTGCCAGGGGCAGTTCAGGTTGGGTATTAGAAAAAGATTCTTCCCCCAGAGGGTGGTGGGCACTGGAACAGCTCCCCCAAAGCACCAAGCCTGACAGAGTTCAAGAAGCATTTGGACAGTCCTCTCAGGCACATGGTGTGACTCCTGGGGATGGCTCTGTGCAGGGACAGGAGCTGGATTCAATGATCCTAATGGGTTCCTTCTAGCTCAACTTATTCTATGATTCTAGGATGAGAATAAAAAGATGCAAGAGGAGATGCAACTATTAGGTGAGCAAATACCAAGTTATTTTTAAACAAATCTTTTCTAAAGAATTGGAAAAGGCTACATTTTCCAGGCAGAAAATTTTTCTCAGCAAAGAAAAGAGACAGTATACTGGACAATGTTAATGGGAAGTACATAAACCCACTGGCATGCAGAGAGGGCAAAAGATGGCAAAGGGCTGTTTTTAAAGAAAGAACGTTCCCAAGAGGTGACTTTGAAGGCAACTTCAAGGCTCATTTTGCTGAGATCTGCACATGGGGAAAGTTGGTCTTCGACCAGCCCAAGCCCAGGGCCAAGTTCAGGTGTGCTGTGCCATGACAACTGAGTTCCAACTGTTCGTAGCTGAAGGCTTCTTGGCTAAACAATCCTCTTTTAAGCAACAGCACAGTATCTGTGTAGGCACATTTTCTGGCTTAAAGGCTCACTCCCCAAGTGACAGAAGTCACTGAAGACCAAAACCAACATTTTCTGGCTTTGTCCTCTGGTTCGGTTTTGTTTGTTGTTTTTAACTAAGAATTGTGTTAGTAGGTTGTTTACAAAAATCTAATTTCACATCTTTTATTCCCAGGAACCAGACAATGATGAGAGCCCCAGCTGACTGAAAGCCACCTAGTCATCTTCTAAACACCTGTCCCGTAGGTCTGAGAAGAAAAAAAACCAAGTGAATCCCACCATACAATCTGTATCTCTCCCTTCAATTAATACATACAATAAAAGGCAGCTTTACTCTGCATTACCAACATGACTCAGACCAAAATAACAATTAGAGACAAATGGGGCTGTGTATTCAGACTAACAGTTACACAAATGTTTTCTAAACCAGAATAAAATCAAATTAACTTATGAAGAAAACAAATCTACACTGAGGCCCAAAAGACAACAAGCACGCAGACACACAAACACACACACATGCACACAGTTTTGGCATTAAAACTCTGCATAGATCAAAGATGCACTTCAGTTATCAGAGTCCCTCGTGTACAGAAGTCCTGCAGAAATCCAGCCTCCAGCCATGGGACCAGGGCATTGGTGCCCCTGGGGCACTCACCAAGCACAAGGCTCAGGAAAACAGAAAGAAGTGAAAGATCTTAAAGCAAAAAGGTCTATGACACACTCATACACCTATATATTAGAAACTATTCAAGCTAAGACTCTAAAGATTCTTACTTTTAAGTCCATTTCCAAAATGCATTTTAAGTGCAATTTGTGCTTTTTCATGTGCTTGTGATGCCACTATCACCTTTTGTCAACTGAGCTCTGGCACCGCGCGTGCTTCCACATGGGAACAGCCAGTGGAGAAACACGCCACATGCCACGACTCAGGCAGGTAACACTTCCCAACTACCCTCCAGGCCAGTATCGCAAAACTCAGGGCTTACAGACACTTGGTGAACACATGAGTCACCTTTACCCATGAGCACAGTCCTGCTGGCGTCACACAGACGTCATGGACCCCTGTTGTGGAAACAGGAACCAGAGCAAAATGGTTTGCAGGGAGAACTCCTGGTGCTCCCACGACCCTGCCAGGGATGTGGCAGGAGCTGGCACCACTGCCACGAGCGCTCTTGGTACTGCTGCAGAAACACCACGGTGGGGTTTAGCCACAAGGGCCCCCTTCACTTCAACAGGACAGACCTCCAGGACTGAACTTCAGCATCTGAAAGGATGAAATGGAGAGCGAAAACCACAACAGCCTCACAGTCTTGAACAGCAGAGCAGGGGAAAAAATTCCCACCCTGCATTTTCAAACGATTTATTGCATAATGTCATGATATGTGACTAAATACATTTCAGGCTACAGTGAGGACAAAAATCTCTAGAACTGTAAGTACTGGTGATACTGCAGTATGAAAAGGAAAAGAATGGCAGCACTTAGAATCAATATAAACCAACACATCTTGGAATTGTAGTTTTGCCATTTATGAAAGAAATAGTCTACATTGCAAAATAGCTAAACATTAAGTGATGGAAAATGCTGGGATTTTGTATTTGCCTTCTTCCATCCAAAAGTCTCCAAGACACTTCATTGATACACTGCTATTTGAATGCAAATTATTGCAAAGACAGGTGTCCCTGTATTTATTGAACTGTAAAAGTCAAGAGATGTTAGGCTAAGTCCTGTCCCCATCTTTTAGCAAACCCAGGGGGAGGGGGTAAACTCCTCCAGATTACTTCTAGGGCTCTATCATTATTCCACAGGTGAAACGACAACATATAGAAGAACTTCACATAAAACAGTTCCCTCATATATATTTTTTTTAAAACAGTAAGATAGTGCAACTTTTTAAAACACATTTATCACAACACAAATTAATTCCTTGCATTCTTCTAAGTTCTCAACTTTATACCTTGGCACACAGAACAGGAATTTTGTTCCATATTAAAAGAATTCACACTCTGGGAGAAAAAAAAAAGCAAACTGGCCAATTCTTCCCCCATTTATCTAGCAAAACCACCTTCTTCCTTCTGCCATTCAGCGAGTATAAAACAGGCTGTACAAGCCTCATTTCTGTGCTAAGTTAACTTTTAGAATTAAATAATTGAAATAGTTTATTAAAAAAAATAATATATCCCCCCCCTTTCCCCTGAAACACTGCTCATAGACAAACTGAATGGAAGTTTGCATTTCTTTCAATCTGCTTTGCATGCAATTCCCCTGAAAGGAATCAGAAACAAAGAACTGGTTTGCACGTTTGGTTTTACTCAGTTGTACCACGTGAAACGTAACAACACTGTGCACCGGAGCACGGGGGTCTTCCTCCGCCGCCCTGCTTGGATCTCCTGTCTTCAGTCCAAACGCACCTGGGCAGGTAACTTAGACCAGGTTTCCTGGTTTCCGGTCCTGGCCTTTGCTGGGGACTATTGTGCTCTCTGAATTGTTCTGCTGAAACTGAAGTCTGCTCCCCCTCTGTGAGGAAGGAGGCATGTTGCTGTGCTGGTGATGGAAAAAAGAGGAGCCTGGGTAATGCCCCATGACCTCGCTGTATGTCGGGGGTGGTCCTTCCATCCTTCCATTACTGCTGTAGTTGGTTGCACTTATGCCCGAATTGCTGCTGGGTGGGCAGGGACCCCCATTGTACATGGAGATGTCTATCAAGTCGCTATCAAAAATGGTTCGGTTGGGCGGCGCCCTGACGGATTCCCGGTTGAGCTCCATCTGCTGCTCGGGGTCCCGGAGCTGCAGCGTGCACGGGCCCTGGTACGGCGGTGGCTCCTCGCCGTCGGAGAGGGAGATGGTCGGAGGAAGGTCAATCTCATGCTGCATGTAAGGGTAAGTGGGCTGGAAGCGACTGAAACGGTCCCGCTGCATAAAAGATGGGGTGGTAAACCTGTCCCTGGACCTTGGGGCGTACATGATCTGAAACGGGAAGAGAGACACGTGTGACTCCACCTCTGCAGAAAATGCTGCGGGTGCTCCAGTCCTCACAACGAACTGAAGAAACACAAAATGCTTCTTTTTGCCACCTGTCTTAGAGGTTAAACCCAGCAGATACCGTGCACACGTGTGGCCACATGCGTGCAGGTGAAGAGGCAGGAGGTGCAGGAAGATCCAGCACACTCCAAAACAGCTGCACGAAGGAAGCAGAAGACCACACAGGTCCTCCTGACAGTAAAACATTCCAAGCAAACCCAAATTATTCTGTTTCTGAAACCAGGAAATTAATTCTCTCTAGTCTGGGTAATTGGCTAGTCCTACAATGTCCCAATAGTCCTTTTCAGCTGTAGTCTGAGCTTCTCCCTCTTACTCAGAGATAATGCATTCCCAAACAATGCAGATGGTAATTTTAGTACCATTTGTAAAGGCTCAGAGTATCTCACACCTTCACCATCAGAGTGCATCAGGTCTCCTCCTCCCCCTCAGTTCTCAGCCAGAACTCAGCCTCTGGGGAGAACCTACAAAGCTTCTGCATTGTGATGGAAAGTATGTCCCTGCTATATTAAACCCTGGAGAAGGACAGGCTTTACAAAAGGAAGTATTCAAGATACTCTGTGGGGTACTATTGCTCCTCACTTGGTCTGTCCCAAATCTGGACAGACACAGCAGCTTCTAAGATCTAGAGCTATCAAACTGCTCTTCTCTTTTTTGGATCCCTGCAGGGGTCTTCAGCCCCTGACCTTCACAGATGCAGGACCAACCACCAGGAAGTTCTGCTGCTTGTCACAGGACAGCTGGACCACTCAGAGCAATAGACCTACAAATTATTACATAGACAAGGGATCTGTGCTATCTGGAAAAAATGAAGACACTGGTGATAGGATACATTGTTGTAAATCCAAGAAAGGTTCACAGACAAGAGGAACAGGTCTCCCAGCTTCCAGTGAATACTCAAATTACTGAGTCGCTGTGGGAAAGAGACACACCTCCATCACTTACTTGTGAATGCCTACTATGACACAGGGAGTTGCTGATGGAGATGAGGTGTCAGGTAGGCAGAATTTCATTCTTTTATGAAAAGGTCTCAGGAATTTATGAAATGTGTGTTAAGGCGGGCTTAGATGATGGTGTGAACTACACTGAAAAAGCTTTCTTTAAAAAAAAATAGATGCATGTTTTTGAAAGGAACCAAATATACATTACAGGAAGAAAAAGAGAGCAGTGAAGATAGTCAGAAATCTGTCAGTACCTCTGAAGCACCCTGGCGTGAAACCGAGCTTTCTGAAGGCCACAAGCACCCCTCCTGAAATGTGGAAGAAAACAACAAAAAAAGAAAAATTAATAGATCACATCACCATTCTACCTCATCATCACAGCTCTTACCAGCAGTCATCTTCTAAGGACTGGCTGTCTCCAGGAGCTAAACAAGCAACATCCCACCCCTTTCTTTCCAAAACATGAGCAAAGAGCAGCTCTGCTCCCAAGCAAGTCAAGCTTGATCCATTTTGCAAGTGCCAAGATGACATCCACAGCACCCAGCCCCACAGGCCATAAGGATGCAGCAAGCTGGTGGTGGCTGAGAGAGTGTGGCAAGACATGGAGATGACAGGAGACATCTCAGCACCTGTGTGCTGAGCAGGTACCTGCCACCTCCTGAACCAGCAAGGGTGGCAGGTCTGACAAAGGTCTGCCAGCCAGGATCCTGATTACACTGCACAGGCAAAACAGTTCACAACAAAACCTGGTGTCTGTAATCTCAGTGAAGTGACAGACATACGAAACCCAGGGATAATTTGGTCAAAACTGTCGGTTGCCCAATTCCCACCATAAACAGTAGTTAAAGCAGCTGAGGTTTCAGCCACTTTTTCAAGCACTTCTCCAAACACCTTCTCAGGTCAAAATACTTTCTCTCTCATGCCTTGAAATGCTGTTCTGACATCATACCAGCACTCAGGGCAGAATACAGGGGTGAAAAACAGAATGTCAATAAGGCAAAATAGCTGAAGGTATATTATTATTTTCCTTCTCAATTGTTTAGAGTAGCAGTAACTCCCACAATGAATTTATTTTATTGGAAAATTCTAAAGTTGAAAAGGACATATCAGAGCAGCTATAAAGCACAGAACTTCAATTTTGGTACACAAAGAGAAAATCAATAGTCATTACTATTTTCTTGATGCTAATTCAGGTTTTACATACATAAGAAATTTCAGAAAATGGAAGGAAACTGCATACTGTCCCCAAAAGCATTACCATGTATAGACTGCTTCCAAATCTTACTGTACTGCTTCTTCTCACCATAGCATCTTTCAACATATTTCAGAAGTAAAAATAGACCAAACTATATGTTCACCATGACACTCAGAGACCAAATGCCTTCTGTGATCTTGTCAGGAGAGTCCACTGCAGGGAAAAGCTGCTCTAAGAGGACTCTCCCACAGGATTCAGCTGCTAAGGAAAATGCTCTGAATAGCAAAGCTAGTACACTTCTCTTCTGTAGCTTTAAAGACCAAAAATAGAGAGAGGCTGACAATTGCAATTATTTACAACTTCCCCAAGTATTCCCCTTTGCAAAGACATGAAAGACAGATCTTATGCAGATTCACTTATTTCAGTGCCTAGATGCGGTTCTATCAGTTGAAGAAATTGTAACTGTGCAAGTATACACATACATGTGTATACACACTTGTGCATGCATTCCTTTCCATTCCTTCAGCACCCAGGTGCCCTCATTTTGAAATATCTCAGGGTATGTTTGCACAATTAAAGGCAATCAGGTGCTCAGCAGTTGACCCAACGGGCTCCAAATCCATTGCAACTATTTGCAAAACACATTAGTCAAAGCTAAAGTTCTCAATTAACTGCTCCTGAGTTACAGGCTCAGAAGAGAGTAAAAAAGGAAAAACCAACACACCAAGAAAGAAATAAAATCTACCTCCACCACTCATATTACTTATACTCCCTTATGAAAAGGAGCTGCTGATGAGGATGTGGAAATGACTTCCATCCTAGGGCCCATCTCCCCAAAGGCAAGAGGGTAAGATGAGCTGAGAGAGATGGTGCAGCATATGGAGAAAAATTCCTTGAACGGAGATGGAACAGGACGTGCTCACTGAGCCAAGACTCCCAGATCTGCTACCAGCCATGCCTAACAGAAATAACTTGTTAGAAGAGAGGAGTTTCCTGTTGCCTCCACTGCTGATGCCTGAATCCCAGAAGGACTCGGGCATCAGGCCTGCTCAAGGTCCTGCCTGGAGCACTGCAGCTGCTACAGGGACCCCACTGAATGTAACCAGGGCACTGGGATAGTCACACCAAGATGAGACCAAGGGCCCCAAAGCTCTCTCCACTCTGGGATAACTACTTGAGAAGGCAAACAGCTTGGGATGCAGCTGAACCCTGAGGCTGTGAGATCCTTAGAATGCAAGGATATGTAGCACTGTCGTTCCTGTGACAGTATGTCCCACAGTTCACCTGTAGCTCCTCCCTTCCCTACACTTTCCCCCAGAGAGAGCAGCAGACTGAATAAATAATTTGGCAGAGCTAACCCCCAGCAAGATCTCTATCCCAGGAGCCAGAAGAACTCCCCAAGCAGATGGCTGGGTAACATGTGCTCAGCATGCCCACACTTGGAAAATACCAGGCTCACACACGTGTAGACCAACCTTATTATAGTTGGTCCAGTGACACAGCACAGAATTCTCTCCTCACCGAGGTCAGACTAACAGATCCAACACAGAATTTCTGCACTCCTGAAATCACTGCATCGACCACAGGAGACTTACTACCTACCTTTCTCTTCATTTAAGGGAAACTCCCTTTTCCCAGCATTAAGTAGATACCACCTAATGCTAGAGTTGGTGCCCACCAACTCCACTGATCTTAGGGTGATGGAAACATGTGGAAGATGTGGAGATGAGATGGAAGTGCTGCAGAAGAAAAATATCCCCATGACTCCACCCCTCCACCCCGAGATGCAGATTTAGGAAATAATATGCTGGGACCACCCTGACCAACCTGGGGTGACTTATACTGAGAGAAACTGTTAGTTCTTGCTCTCTGCTTGTCCCTCTGCTTACAGACCTTCCTTTGAAAGCTAAAATGCTTCCCCTGTACTCATATCAGCAAAAATCAGATGAGAACTGACACCATTTGTACCTATATTAGGGATTTGTACAAATAGTTATCAGGTATGTGCAAACAAGGCTAAAGCTGAGCAAATGCAATTTACCCACATTTTGATGAGGGCAGTACCTCATTTATCTGCTTCTTATAGACTGTCAATAGCTAGGCCACCTAAATGTGCTCCTTGTTCAAGAGACTTCAGGCATGAGCTTCAATACTTAAAAGGAACAAGGACAGAAAGCTTATGCATTCATTCCCTATAGTGTATTCATTTTTAACATTGTTGGGCTTTGGAATGAAAATCCTAGCACCTATCAATAACACCAAGCAAGAAAAATCTTAGGGATCCACCTATGTCTTTTTCTGACCATTGCCATTTTTGGGTTTCACCGTAATTTACAGAAATTAACTTTGTGATTAGGTTTTGAAATAGCAGCATCACTTAATAAATCCAGCTGAGTGATTACTTAATTATCTCATGGTGATGATTATTTAACTCAATATCCATAAGCCTAGGATAATTTGCTATTTCATATTTTACAAAGCTTTAGAGCCTCTAGAATTAAACAGTGTAAGAATATGACTTTTTGAGGACATTTTTAAACACTGGAGGACACAGTAAAATCCAACTGCCTCAACTGAGCATCAGTCAGCTGAGCCAGCAGGAACAACATTTACCAGAAGAACGATTTTTAACTCAGGAGAAATTATAGGTAAAAATTTACACTCAACAAAAAGTTCTCCTCAAACTACAATAAAGCAAAAGGATCCCTGTGCTTGTTATAGCTGGCTTAAAGTTAACTTCCTTCATAGTAGCAAACACAGGGCCCTGTCTTGGATTTGTGAGGAATAGAGTATTGATAACCCAGGGATATTTTCATTATTACTGAATGGTGTTCAGACATAGTCAGGGCCTTTTCTGCTCCTCACCTCAGCCCACCAGCAAGGAGGCTGGGGGTGCACAAGGAGCTGGGAGGGGACACAGCCCAGACAGCTGACCCCACTGACCAAAGGGACATTCCAGAGCGTATGGCATCACGATCAGTACGCAGAGCCAGGGGAAGAATGGAAAGGGGACTTTGGGTGCAACAGCATTTGTCTTCACAAGTCACTGTTACACACCATGGAGCACTGATGCCCTGGAAATGGATGGACACATGCCTGTCCCTGGGCAGTGGGGAATAAACTCCTTGTTTTGCTCTCCCTATGAACCTGTCTTGATCTCAGCCCACAAGTGCTCACTTTTACTCTCCCAATTCTTTACTCCAGCCTGCTGGGAGCAAGTAGCTGTGTGGTGCTTAGTTGCCAGCTGGGGTTAAACCGTGGTAATCCCATATAATCCAAACTTTTCTTTTTTTGCTGACTGTTAAGGAGATTTACAGGCTTTCTCCACTATTAAGTTTCTGCAAAATAGAACTCTGCCTGAAATTATGTTTTCTGAGAAACAAAAGTAAGTTTTGCACTTTCTAAAATGCATTACAATTATTAAGAAGGTCCCTCTTTTCCTATTAACACAGATTAACAGATTTTTTCTAAAACACAGATTTCAATTTTATTTTTATACAAAAACATACACACACACAAATACACACATTTCTTTTGCAAGTGAAATGTTCCAGACAGCAGTGTAGTTTCTGATTTTGGCCCTAGGTGGTACATTACACCACATTAAAGCAGTGGCTTGTTGAAAAGGCTCCAGGAAGGCACAGGGGCTCATTCTTCCTGGTATCTTCCTGGGTGATACAGACCACCACAGCTTTGAAGATAGCAACAAACACAAGCAAAACAAACTATTGTGTTGTCCCCAACAGAATAATGAGTATTCCAGCAGGATTGCTTGTTCCTTTAAAAACAATTCCTCAAGGGCAGGAAAAGTGAGGCTGTCTAACAGAGCAGTGCACGGTACCAAGGAGAAGTACTAGAGAATTGCAGAGTGCCAAATCTCTCAGTCTGCCTCCCTACACTTACTGCAATTCCTGTTACTTAATGCTTTAAAACTTTTATTTCCCCAACTTAACAGCACTTCATCACTTTAAGTAATCTTCATTTCATTCAACTGAAGGGAGTAAGTACTACTAGCCTTCCTTCTTTGGTTGGAGATGAAGCAAGTTACCCTAGGTGACACAGAGTCAGGTACCACCCAAAGCCAGCCTCCTTGCTTCTAGTCCTACCTGCAGATTTCCTGGACAATCCTGCCCTTATTAAATGTGTAATGACTTTAACTGTGGGAGACTTCAAAGAGCAGCAACCGAGCTTGCTATCCCTCTTGGCAGCACTCCCTGAGAAGAGGCAAGCCCATGTCCCTCAAGGAGACAGCAGGAGAATACAGTGCACATCCAGCCCTTGCCAAATGATGACTGGTACAAACAAAAAAGATTTGGCAAAGTAGGGTGGTCTACAGCACTCACACTCTCTCCTGGCTGTAGACTGGGTTCTTGTTCCCAGTGGTATTTTCTTTCTTTTGCACATGAAAGTAAGAAAATGAGAATGAGTGGCCCAGGGACACCAGCAGGGAACAGACAGAATAATACCAATGCCAGTAGGAAATAATTTAAAATACCAGCAGGAAAGACTAACATTTGAAATTACTGACAAATCCCTGAGCTGTCAATATTATTGAGTATTTTCTGTCACCCTCCTGACATTCCCCTCTTATTCTGAAATAGCTGGTACAGGGCAGAAAGGAGTATTTTTCACATCTGTGCTCCTGGAGCTTGGCATCCAAGACTGGCATTCCCAATGCAGGTTTTAATGCAAGTTGACCAGCCTGAGCAGCAATGCTGCCCTCCATGCTGGGAGGCAGGGGCTAGTCAGGGTGAGCATCTTATGTGATGGATGCAGGGATTTGCTGCCAGGAGTAGGCCTGGGGCAGTACAAGTGTTCAGCACTCATTCAACATCTGCTTTATAAAAGAAGACAATGCAAAGACACCAGGATAGGGAAAAGGAATGAAATTAGGAACACAAGAAGCTCATTAAGTAACTCTCTGTAAGTCAGTTAATCTCTTTCCCCTCAATGTCCCCATGGAAATCACCGGTGATGACATTAAGAGTTAGTCATTGGGAAGCAAGACTTGTATTTGTTTTGTCCCAGCAAACAGCAGAGCGAACCAGCAGCAGCTCAGCTGCAGCTACCTACAGTCCAGCAGGACACTTTTGGTCACCTGCAATAGTGGTACCCCCCAATACAAGGTCAACAAAGGCACAGCCAGCAATGCTGGAACACAGACCTCCCCTGGGCTATCAGACACACATACCCTCTGCACAGATGTGCCCTTTCAGGGCTGCCACTTGGCTCTGCCCCAGAATTCCCCAGCACTGCCACTAGCAGCAGTTGCTCACACACAGGAGGTTCCATTGTTTCAAAGTGAAGCAGCCCCTGGGCAAGCTCCTGGTGTACTCCACACCCTACGGCTTTTGCATCCCTCTCAGGTGCTCTGCAACCCTTGGCTTGCTCCCAGCTGTGAAGCCCAACACTGCTGATGGATAAGCCAGCAGCAGGAAACATTCAATATTTTTCCCCTTGTGATACAGACACTGTTCAGCACCTTGCAGGCTCACTCCAGGCTACCGCTCATGCCAACATGGTTACTGCTCAGCATCTTTCCACCTCTCATAATTAGGACGCCAAATTTCTTCTGTTAATGTTAAAACAGGGCGGAAATGCTTAACAGCCTCACTTGGAGAGGGCAGGCAGCATCCTGAGCACTGCAGCAGAAGCACCCACTGCTCCAGAGCACTCAATGTTTGTCCTGCCCTTGGCTGTGATCTGCTTAAGGCCTTGGCCCAAAAACCAAGGTAATAAAATACCAAAGACCAGGGGAAAGACTGGAAGATAACACTCAGAGGAATGAAAAGAAAAATAAAGAAAAAACATAAAGATGAACAGAAAACTGTATTTACAGAACAGGCATGGAACAACAACATGTAGCGCGCACTTGCCAAAGAGCAGCCTTTTTTTCCCATGACTGGTCCTTTTTCTGCCCTTCAAACATTAACACTTGTGATTGCAGTGATTTCATCTTTTTTAATATTCTAATTTCTGACTTTCTCATTATCATCCTCTTTCATTTTTATTTTATTTGAGGATGTTTGTTCAGGTGTTTTTTTGTTTGTTTGTGTAGCCATGAAGAAGTTCAAGCCAAAAAAGAAATCTACTAACATCTTTCATTTCAATACTTCTGATGCCTAACCCATGAGTTTTACAGGTCTGAGGCTGGCAATAAAGGCAGTAGATAATTTAGCTGCTCACTTCTATTACACTCTGTAGAAGAACCAGAGTAAGAGAGATCATTTGTTCAATAGCTGGTCTTTATGAGCCCAGAAACCTGTGCAGTTCAGCCACCACTTAGTTGATGGAAGGCATAATTATCTAGAAATAGGACAGGCTTAAAGAAAAAGAAAACTGAAGATAATAAAGGACCAAAAAAAAAAAAAAAAAAAAAAAGCCCCATCTGAACAGGAAAGGCTGGATTCTACATTTTGATACACCTCTGCTACCTCAGTTACATGAAAGGATGTTCACTTCAGAACTAGCCAAAAGTCAAATAATTTGCTTTACCATTTTCTTTCAATAAACACGTCTGAATTTCCTCTATTTCCATTCACTACTTCTCTACCAAAAAAAGACTTAAATCACAATAATATTTTCTTCAGATATTAGTGGTTTAAAACATTTTTATCTGTTTTCAGAGTCTATATACCATTAAAAAATATTCCCTTGCAAGAAAATCCACTTGGATAGCATGTACACACAGAATAAGATGTGTGCCTGGAAAAAACAAATGAATTTAGAAGTATATAACCTGCATCTCACCACTCACACTATTATCTTGTGCAAGCCATTCCACTGTGGACAGTGAGAACAGACTGGTCTTTTGAAGTTTCTCACCACAGAGCATTTACTTTAGTTTTCTGACCCTCATT
The DNA here is from genome assembly GCF_050655825.1 of Lonchura striata. Lineage (NCBI taxonomy): Eukaryota > Metazoa > Chordata > Aves > Passeriformes > Estrildidae > Lonchura > Lonchura striata. Next base: position 104,068,032 of record NC_140704.1, read on the forward strand.
CTCTGCACATTGCTTTTAATTTTTGCACTGCACAGCCAGTTTCTATCAGAATTTCCTTCTAACACCCGAGACAAAAGAAAATTCAAAGTTTTTGACATCTGAACTCAGAGACCTCTAAATCCCCATTCCCCACAAGTATGACTTTCTTCTAAGAAGAGCTGCAGCTTATCAGAAATTCAGATGAGTAATAGTGATGATAAACCTATACCAAAGGGTTTCAGAAGAATCAGTAACTGGTTCTTTCCATCCCCTCATCAATTCCCATGAAGTGCTCACTTGGCTGTGATTATTGTTACTTATAATGGTGGCATCAAACTAAAACTGAGTCAGTGTTTTAAAAAATCATTTTTAAAACTCTGAAACTGAGTTGATGTTTTAAAAATTACTTAAGACCAGTTCTAGGTACTAAATCAGCTCCCAAGTCCCAGCTGCCAAACTGCATATTATTCTACACAAGAAGGTGAAGTTTTCTTCCTTGTGCCCAGGAAGGAAAAGAAAAAAAAAAAAAAAAAAAAAAAAAAAAAATTACTGGCTCTGTCTGATAACAGACAATAGTAATGAGCCATACAAAGGAAATAATGGGTTATTTCATGCATTTGACAGCTTACTACAATTTAAAAAGATTTGTGAAGATGAAAATGCATTTCATTTATCTCAAACTATTTCATTTTAGGCATCTAGCAATTATAGCTAACACTTTTCAGACAGAATTGTGGTTCTTGAATTACAGTGTCCATTTCAAAGCAACATTTAAATTAATCTAGTCAATTTTTCCAGTCCTCAAGTCCACGAGGTTAAGATTTGACAAGTTCCAGTTTCCAAATTAGAGCTAAGCATCTGTACACTACCGAAGTGCCAGGCAATGAGGCAGCCTCTCCTTGAGGAGGCAGCTCCTGTCCTCCCCTTGCAGCCTCCAAGGAAAGAGCAATTCACCCCAGTAAAATGGCACAGGTGATGTACTAAGAGAGAGCTTTGGGAACCCTGCATTGTCACATTGTGCAGCTGACTTTGGGGAGGGAGCTGCCAATTGCCAGAGTTGTCAGGGAGGCAGCTCCACAGCAGCCACTGTGGCATCTCTGCCTCCTTCCCTGTCAATGCTGCCTCCCCTGCCGAAATCTAACCCTAACAAGAAGTGCAAAAACAAAAAGCCAGCAATTAGTGCTCAGCCAGAGCAGTCCCCTGAAGCCTCTCACAACTACCTCAGCAGCTCCCTAGGGAGCACAAAGAGGGAAGAAACATAAGACTGGAATGGATAAAAAGGTGAGACTGTGGTGTCAGAACTGGTGTAAACCATTATGATCACATCTCTCAGTTACAAACTGACTTTTTTTTGACAGCAAAGGGAAGCTGTGAACTCAGCACTGTTACAGGAATTCAATGCATCAAAAGATGACTTCATAAATGGCCCCTTGGTCACTGCTGTCAGCAAAGAGGCCAAGGGCACCTCTGTGGGAAAAGCACATCAGAAGGAAGGACCTCCCTGCAACACCACAGGGCACTGTGCCGCTTGTGGGGGATATCCCAAGGTCAGGGACACACTGTGGTTAACCCTCACAAGGGAGAAGAGCATCCCACCCAGCAAACTCCTGGCTCACAAAGCATATTAGGTGCTCAATTACTGTTGGGTTGACTACACACACTCTTATAACAAGTACTAACTGAGATTCCCTCTTAAGCCTTTGACTGTGTAACAGTACATCTTAAGCATGCCAGGTCCTTGGAGAGACCCTTTTTCTAGCCTCTTCTTGCTGTTTTAATGAAACAAACATTACATTTTCCTGGGTCCTTACTGGGACGATGGTTTTGATCCAGCAAGCAGCCATGGCAGCGTCACAAAACAGTAACAGCAATAAAACAATAAAACCCCAGGATATCAAACAATATATGGAAAGTCATAACAACGTGTATTTCAAATCTTTGTACCCCAGCTAATCTCCATTCATTCCCCTTTTACACTCCCTTCTCAAATTACAGCAGCAGCAAACACAATGTCCCATCTAAGCCTCCAAATGCAAAATGAATATAGGCTACATAAAACATAGCAGGGTCTAAAAATAATTGAAGACAGTGTATCTTAAATTTGCATTCCAAGTTTGTTTTCTACTGACAAATACAACTTTGGCAAAAGATCTAACTATAGGGAGTATTAAAAGTGATATTAGAAGTTTTTCCAGCAGTTGCCTATACCAGAGCTCTGTGGGAGGGTTTGCTGCAGGCCCATACAGCCCAAGGAAAAGGAGTTTGGGGCAAGGGGCTCCCACTCACCGTCTGCAGAGTTTCTTCCTGTCTTCTGCTTTGGCTCTGTCGGTTGATAAAGGAGCGTGTTGAGAGTTTGTAATGGTTCAACAAGCAGATGATCACTACCACCATAACAGTTATAACCACGATTATAATGATGATTTGAACAAACTCCAGTTCAGCTAAAACAAAGAAAAAAAAGAGGAAAATGTGTCATCAACACAAAGAAGGTTAACCATCAAAGCAACAACCTGAAAAGACCCTCAATATTTCTCTGAGATAGATCTGGCTTGAGATACTCTTGCTGTCCATTCTGCATAGTTTCATGACAAAAACTGTTCTAAAAAAGTATGAAAACTATTTAATTTTTGCCAGAGCAAATTGATCAGAATCAGTGGCTGTAGGTCAAAACTAAGAAGCTTCTTGGTGATCCTTCTCTGCAGCCTCCACAGGAAATAAACTCTTCCACAGATGAGCCTTTTTGGACAAAACAATTTCACTGAACCAAAAAAAAACAAAGAAATCTCATACACACAAACCCCATTCTATTTTAATAGCCATCTGTAATACCAACAGAGTCCTGAGGGTTCCATAAGCTTCAAAGCCTGAGAGGAATCAGGACCCTGATTATTTAGTACACTACCCTTAATTTTTTTATCAAGTAAAAAGCATAAAACTATTTAACTAGAGTGGAAAACCTTAAGTCTATTGAATCTACATGCAGTGTCTTTTTCAATTACCACCTTCTCTCCAACTAGTAACTTTTCTAGGCCTTTCCCAGTCAGGTAAAAAACTAAAAAGAGCTCTGGTACTCTAAAACAAGCTATGTTCCACCACAGTTAAAAATGAAATTAGGGCCCTGGTTGTTGCAAGAGATACAATTACAATGAACTCCGTCAGAACCCATCCTCTTATCTGAAGCCCTGCCTATACCACAAATATTAAGTATATTTAGAAATGAGTCACTCTTGCACCCTTTTGGCTATACTGGAGCAGCAAGGATGAGCAATGTAAGGGGAAAAATTGCCCTTTGCAGTTACCTAGTTGATGATATTTCTATGGAAACTGCATTGCTCACAGGGGATGCGCTCATCTTGAAAGACAACTCCAGTTAATGGGAGGAGGTCTTTGGTTGCTAGGCTGGTAGAAAAAGCAAAGAAGCAGCTAAAGTTGCTCAGTTTTAGTACTTTTCAAAAAGGGCAGCACTTTTTGGATGCAAAAACATGAACTTTGGAGAACCAATACTAAACTTCTGTTTTAAAAAAATTAATAGGGAAAGAGAGATGCCATAAGAAAATGAAAGGACAGAACAAATATCAGAAAACAAGCCCCTTTCCCCCCATCTCTAATTTGTAGTCATGCTCAGCTTTCTGTGTGACAGCAGAACACTTGTGCAGACACAACACAACTGTGAAACTGAGGTAGAAAAATGCCATTCAAAAATAAAATCTAAGGTGAACCTGCAGTGGACCTAAAGGAGAACCGCGGCTGTTACGTTATTCTGAGATCTCTTGCAAACAAAACATCAGATACAGGAGCTGCAAGTGTGCTGGTATCTAGTGGGGGCTGGTGCCAAGGTGCAGGCACAGCCACAGCACCAAAGTGCTGAGGGTCTGCAATCGTAAGGCTAAGGAAAGAGTAAAGGGCAAAAATATGTCTATCACTTTATCACTCTTTGCTGTTAAGTACTTTCCACTCATCATTAAGACCACCAAGGTTACCAAAGAATTTTGTTAGTTATTGCTATGTGCTCTGCTTTTGCTATCAACCCCACACTCAGGGCAGCAATCTTTCTTTTTCCCCTTTCTTGCGTCACTGGAAGCTAACAATGCCAGCACCAAAAGATCAAAAAGCAGGAAGAACAAAATTAATTTAAAAATAAACCCACCCAAACCACAGTTAAGTTAAAAGTCAGTTTTTCTTGGCTCAGGAACACAGAGCACAGACTTTACACAGTTAACAACTTCTGCAATTCACATTCTGTGGCTACTGAAATACTAAAGGGTCTCTCTATCAAAACGTTTTTTGGGTCCATGACACACATTAGACTGGAAATTGAGAGACTGTTGCTAAAGGGCAGCATGCAAAACAACCAATGATTATTTAGGCTTTCCTAGAATGCACAGATCACTAGAATGACATGTTACTTCTCTATCTGCCAAGGACAGAGTCTTCTAAATTTATCGAGACCCCTGCATTTCAGGGACGAGGGACAGTACCCTCCCTTAGAGATGAGTGACTTGGTCTGTGAGCACTTCCCGTGGGAGGGAATAATTTGAAAATGTTTGATTAAAACATGGCCATACAATAAAGAAAATAAAAACCACAGCACACGGCTCTGAGCACATGGGATGTCCCACATTCAGTTTACATTGTAAACACCAAACTGCAACAGAACACATTACTGATGTTCAAGAGGATTTCCTCAACGGAAAGCATCGGGAAAGAAAGATAATTTTAAATCTCTTCTTCCTCCCGAGTGACGCGCCTGCTGCTCATTAGGTTATTAGCAGTAAAAAGCACAGGCGGATTGCAGCAGCAGCAGCCTGTATTTGCTGGCACTGATCAAGGCCATTTAAATAGTTCCTAGCGGCTGCTGACAGGCACTGGGTCACCCCGACCCCCATCACGTCCCCTGCCCAACACCTGCCAGGCGCGAAGGGCCACCGCCTTCCACACAGGCATCGCCTCCTCCCCACTCTTCCTATAAATCAACTGGGCGACAAACCGGGCAAACCTTCAGGAAGAGAAATGCTCTGGTTTTACTGCCCTGACCCTGTCACACACACACATCCGTTTCTTTATGCGCAAGAAACATTTCTAATGAAAATTCCCCATGGCAAAAAACCCCTAAAACCAAAAAAAAAAACCCTAAAACACGTTTCAGGGTAAACGCCCAACACGGAAAAGGCAACACGCTGCATCAAATTACCTTCTCAGAAGAGCTCGAAGAGAGAGACATAATTTACAACCCTACCAGCAATCACACCAGACCGTCACCCCGAACCTCCCCCCGCAGCTCCGCCGGCGCGCCGGGCTCTGCGGTGCCCGGGGCCGCATCCCGCGGTCCCTGCCCCTGCGGCCGCGCCGGTACCTCTTTCCAACAACAGGTCTTTTAACCGCGCATCCTTCACCGCTGTCTTGTTAAGCCGCTCACTGGACATGCTCGCCTCCGCCGGGCGGGGGGCTCAAGCCGCTCCGCCAGCCCCCGCGGCGGGCACCGCATCCCCGGCAGCCCCGGGCTCCATCCAGAGAGGGGACGCGGTCAGGGCGGCTGCCAGGGAGCCTCCCGCCCGCGCCTCTCCCGGCGCTCGGAGCGCGGCTGCCGCCCCGCAGCCGCCGCCGCCGGAGCGGGCGGGCACGGCCGGCACCGGCCGCTCCCGCCCCGCCGTGCCCCGGCCGCGCGTGTGCGCGCACGCACGGACACCAGGGTCCCGCCGGGCTCCGCGCCCGGGGCGAAACGAGTGGGGGAAAAAAAAAAATCAAAAATCAAAAAACCCAAACCACAACAACAACAAAAAGAAAAAAAAAATTAAAAAACAGTCGACCGGCGAGAACAAAAATAATGGAAAGGCGCTGCCCCGCTGCTGGGCGAGCCCCGCGGGGAGGCGCAGCCAGGGAGGGAAGGAGGGATGCAGGAAGGTCCGTACCTGACCCGCGCCGCCGCCGCTCTTTAAGCCCGGCCCGGCGCGGCGCGCTCGGGGCGCCCCGGCTCCGCCGCCTGCCCCGGCCCGCCCGCGCCTGCGCCGCGCCCGCGCCGCCCCCGCGCACGTGCCCGCGCCCCGCCCCGCCCCGCCCGCCGGGACGGGCCCGCGCGGGGCCGGCCGCGCTCCCGGCTCCGAAGGGCGCCCGCCGCCGGGTGTGCTCCCGGCGTCACACCGACAGCCACAGACAGCCAGGGATCCTCCCGGCCCCGGCTGCCTTAGCCGAAGTTCCACGGGCAGCCGTGTGTGTGCGCCTGTGCCTGAAGCATTAGGGAGTCGCATCCTGGAGCTATACTGTAAAACCGTAACCATCAGAAGGAGCAATGCCTGTAACCTGTGTAAAAATAAAACCTAAAGAAGGAGGGGAAAGAAGAACACCGGGCTCCAGCCGCATGTGTGTTTTTTGGCAGAACTCCCAGCTCCAGCTCTGCCCTCCTCCGAAGCCCTGTGCCTGCCAGTGAACCCCCCTGCTGCCCCTGAGCCCCGTGCCTATCAACCCCCCTGGCCGCTCTGAGCCCCTATGCCTGCCCCAGCCCAGCCACTGAGGCAGCCTTTTTGGCTGATGAGCACTGCCAGATGGCTTCCTCATCCTGCTCCCCACCGGAGCCAGCAGCGGGAACTTAGGGCTGTCCCTGCTGCGTAGGAGCAGCGCGGTCCCACAGTGTCTCTGCCCTGTTAGGAAGCACCATTAGCACCGTGTTCCTCAATTCCCACGATGTTCCTGGCTTCACCATCATGGCCAAGACTCCTCCTGTTCCGACTTACTTCTTTGGATTATGGTGGCATCCCCAAAGCACTGAATGAGACCAGTGTGTTTATGTGAACAAGAAAAGTGAGTTCACCCTCTGGCCCACACTTGGCCAGAGCCTTGGAGCTCCTGAAAGCAGAGATGGGCTGCAGCACTGGGGAGGCTCCATGCCCCTCTCCCAGCAGGCTGTGGCTGGCTCAGCTCAGCTCAGCTCACAGCAGCACAGCTCTCCCCCACACACAGCACAGGCCCCCAGGACATGCTGGCACTGACCATGGAGGCAGACCCGCTGCTGCCCATGCCTTTCATGTTTGTAAAACCCATGGACCAGCCTCAAATAAAAAGATGCCCTAATTCAAAGAGCCAGTCAAAGTCAAAAAGCCATGAGGGGAAAGAGGCTGAGAGGAGTGGGCTTGCTTGCAGTCACCTATCAAGCTAGCACTATGAAGAGCCAGGGGTTTAAAAATATTAGAAAGACATATCCTTCTATATATATCCACAGCACACAGCAGGGCCTCTCTCCTGGTTACAGGCTATCCCCACTGTCTGGATTTATTAAACTGTTGTTGACGTTTAGCTTGATACTGCAAGGTCTAAGGTCTCAATCCAAACACAACAGTTAAGCTGGAGGACAGTGATTGTGGACTGTAAATAAATATCCTTTGAGAATTCCTAGAAGAGCAGAATGAGTTCAAATTATGTGTCAATAGAATGCTTTTGTGTAAGTGGAGTATTAACCAAGCAGCCCTGTTACCAGCAGAGAGAAGTAATTCAGTACAGACAGCAGATGTGGAGCACCTTCAAAATTACAATCTGATTGTCCTTAAACTACTTTGAAAATAATTAATTCAACAGACCAGACTTCTGAGCATGGCTGTTGTGTGGGTATAACCACTCAGTACAGAACTGCTGCTGAGGCCAATTGCCTTCCTGTTGCAAACTCTTTGTTTTCCAGGACAGATAAAGGAAGTTTCTGAGCCAAAGACTGACCTATATACATCATTCCCCAACCCAGTGTCTAAAATGAGAAGCTGGTTTCTGATGAGTGCAGTTTAAAGATTACAAAGAAAGCACAAATTAATATATTGGCATTAATGCTTCTCCTTTACTCATACAATTGAATTGCAGATGTTTAGTCTTCAGTTTCTGACAAGCATTAACACATGACATAAAATAATCGCTTTGGCAAGACTGGGGATTCAGTATAGAGACTGGTAACTAACACACTTTATTCCCTCTCTAGGCCAATACCTACCATTATTGTACAAGTACAGGCACAATGACTGCAAAATGGTCACAGACTTCTGTATCCATAAGTAGCGCACCTGATAAGCATCCTCAAGAACATCCTCAGAACAGTATTTGGCTCATCACCTATATATTATGAATTTATCACAAACTTCTTAATGTGAATCAAGCCCTGTGCCAGAGAGCCCATATAAGCTTCTCTGTCAACAAGAATGGGGGAGCAGCTTCCTACTAAAACTCCAAGTAGCAGGTTACACCATGACCTCTGAGCAGGACGGCTGCTCTGGCGTCAGGATTGAAGCTCCTTAAGCAGGTTCTGGCACAGAGTCATAATGCTTCTCCACAGGCCATTACAAGTCTAGCATATTAATGATAAAACCAAGGGCTAGTTAAACTTGGTAACAGGTGAAATTTTATGAAGGACATGTTCACTGATCTGTCTCTTCAGATCATTCTGGGAAAACAAAAGACTCATTCTGGAACCCACAAGAACAAAATCTGAATTTTTTTATTTTACTGTTAGTAAAGATGTTAATCTTAAGTGTAAAGAAACAGTCATGCTTTGGTGACCAAAACTGCACAGATACTGCTTTCTCAATATGAGTTTTGCATTTCTGCTACTTCTCCTTTTTTTTCTCTGATTCTCTAAAGACATTACTGACTGTGGGCAGGTTCTTGGGCAGTTGTGGTACTTTGAAGAGTAGGAGAAAACCTGCAGTCTTAAAAATGGACAATAAGGGGATGTTTCCTCCTGCCTGCAGCCAGCCCCTTGGGGTCACTCACTTGGGGAGCCTGAACAGTGGGTGTGTGTGCAGAGGTGCTTCCCCCTCCCTGCACCATCAAGCAACTTCAACGCTTCAAGCAACTGCAGAGGCACCCATTGAAAGCCCCATGCCCCCACCTCTCAAACTGCCACCACTTGGGGGAAATTTTCACCTTTCTGATTAAATCCTGAGTTTAAGTTTGTCAGGAAAAGACAGAGGAACGGCACCAACCAAGGGAAAGAAAGAGTGCTTTTCTCATAGACAGTGAACTCAAGGAAATTATTTGTCAGTACTATGTATCCAGATGTATTATGTTGTGTTTAATGTGATTAGGTGCAAGGAACAAGCAGATGGGAGCACTGTGGAGAGATTAGCAACACAACCCAAAAGAAGTAAAGTTGGTGGAAAGAAGAAGACAGGCCTCTAAATTAACTCCCTGTTAAAGTTGTTCTTTACTCTCCAGTAATAAGAAGGATTAGGAAATTCAAGTAGTCTTTCATATGTATAGTTGGTTGCACAGCCTGAGTGATCCCTGTGCTGGCCACGCATGCAGGGGTTTGTTTTCCTCTGCTGGAAGGAGGGTTCAATCAGGGACACTGAATTATAACATGCTGATTTAAAAGTAATCACCGTTTCAGACCTGACTAGCACTGGCTCTGTTTCCACTGGTGAGTGAGAAAATCTACTTATGAATTATCCCCACTGCAGTTCTATTAGTCCTCACATGTTGGCTCGACATAGGTAATTTACAGTCGTCTGTTCCAGCAGGGTTAAATGGTACAGTGAGCATAATGCCCTGGCCCTGCTTACCCTGGAGATCACACTGCTGGTAACTTCGATGCTCCCCTGCCACTGCTGAAAAACAGGTACAGAATTTCCTGGTGCTCATGCTTGAGGAATGAGAAGTTCTGGACAGGGAAAGGCAGCTGCAAATACGAGGAAGATAATCAACTCAGACTATTCAGACCAGGAAAACGTCTCTGAGGGGACAAAGTCACTGGGTGTCTGAGAACCAAAATTTCCCACCATTAGGGTGAATATTGTGATACAGTGGCTTCCATGTATTTTAGTCCTTGGCTACTTCAATCCTCCATTTAGTTCTGTCCAAAATTAGTGAACAAAATCAGCTGCGCTGAAAATACTGCACCTCCTTCCATCCTTAATTTTGATCACGTTCCACAGCTTTTGTCACATTTTGAGCTCAAATCAACTAAGTGTAAAAACGAGCTATTTAAGTAAGAGAAAAGTCAAGAAAAGATCGCAGTATTGTTTGTTTGGGGTTTTTAAAATTCTGGAATTATTCAGAGCTCTCCCAGCAGTACTTGCAGTTAGTACCTGGTACCGGGAGTCTCTGGTTGTAGCATGATTACCCTGCCTAAGCTCCCTGTGGTTTCCAGGCAATTCCCAGCAAGTACAGGAAAAGAATCATCCCTCAATATTAATTTTTTTTTTTTTTCTGTTCAAGCAGGAGCTAGAAGAAATGCACTAAGGACCACATTAAAAAGCTGAGAGATCACATAATGCATTATCCTGCCATAGGAATGGATGAAAGTTAAATGAGGGATAGAATTAGCATGGATGCTAGAATTAAGCATATGCAAAAATCCACCTCCAACACAAAACTGAAAGCCCTGTTATAGAAGTATAGGTTGCTAAATAAGCTATTAGTGGTATTTTAGACACACAAAGAACATTCATTCTTCCACTAAAGAACGTTCTTCAGTTACAGAGAGTCTCCTGCCAGGTGGATTATTCGCTCCATAAATCTCAATTGCCAGCAAACTCCCTGGCAGCCAGAAAAAGAAAACAACGGGCACTCAACTGCAGGTTAACAGACTAACAAATATTTTAGTACTTTCTGACTAAAGTGTATGCAAAGACTTCAAAAAGCTGGACAGTGCAGAAAGATCCCAAGGAAACCCAGCAAACCTAGTCTAAGAAAAAAAAAATCTAAGGGCAAGACAGAGCAGAGATAAGAAAGGAGAGCAGAAACAGGATTACAATACAGTACTAAAAATATAAGTAGAATGTGAAGAGCTGTATTTTATTTCTGACATTAATATAATCAACTAGTTTAGAGATAGAAAACTGCCTCACTGATGGTACTGTCTTGTACCTGAAAGTAAAGGATGAAGATAGAACCTGGAACAAGTATCTGAAGAGATATGGGGAACAAAGGGAATCAACAGAATGCAAAAATTCGAGGTCAGTGATGACATAAAAATAATGTTTTTAAAGAACTACAATGCGAATATAAGCTTGTGTTCACATTTAAAAGTGAGAAAAGGAAAGACTTCAATACTGGTAAATGAATCTACATGCAAAACAAAGGAATTTGTTTTCTTTCATCCCGCAGTTTCCTTATCATTTGTCTTGCAGCATTTACATACATGCTGTCTGGATGTGTAATCATAAGGGAAATTAACCCTGGATAACCCCATGCTGCAGCACGTTTACAGAAATTGCTCTAGAGAAAACAACCCTAGGAATAAAATGAGGGACATTCAAGCCATTGGAAATCAAGTGAGTCACAGACAAGATAGGTCTGAAGGATGGGAAAAATCTCTTTATGAGCACATGCCATTAAACATTACAATCAAGCATAAAATTGCTCTGCCACAGTATTTTGTTTTATTTGCATTGTTAAATTTCTTCTCCTAACAATAATGGATAGTTTATAGCACTAATGATTTATACAAAAGGAGCTGTGTAAATGCATCCCAAATGGGCGCCTTCTTTCTTAAGAACCACAGACTCAGTTTCCTTCAGCTTGATCGCAGATCGGTGACTCACAGATTTCACATCTGCCTCAGGATACAATAGCGCAGCTTCTAATGAGGTTTCACGATGGATTAAGCTCCTATGGTGCAAGAGAGGTGTAAAAACTTATGCCAGTTTAAAAAAGCACACTGCATTTCCACAAATTGCCATGGTGCAAGAACTACAGAGGCTCTGCCATTAGCAACTGTTCTCACATTGCTAAGTGCATAACTTCTGGCTTCTGCAAGCCCACTTAAAATAAAATACATGACTGGAATGCAATTTGTTTATGTCCATGCACAGAAATAAAAAAATTCCCCAATAAATCAATGTAATTGATCACATTGTACAAGTATTTAAATGTGTCTGCTAAACACATTCACCTCATTTACAGTGCACCCTCAAAAGAGGTGAGGATTGAGATTTTGGTGGGCAAAATTATTTGGATTTCATCTAGTTTATAACCCTCTTTATGATACAACAGAGTAGTCTATTCCAAATCCACAGCAGTCCAAAACAGTAAAGTCAATCTCCCTCAAATCAGAATCCAGAAGAGTGACAAAAAAAATTCCTCTGGAATTCACCTAGATCTTATCTTTCCAGAGTGTCCTTGATCTTTATGTCAAAATTAAGGTATTCATTCATGCTTGATTTCAGCAGCTGAAGTATTAAGAAAATAATTTAATTTAAGGCAAAGTCTTGAGAAAGGACAACACTGGGAATAAGAATCAGAATCTAGTCAAGATTTCTTAGGACAACAAGAACGAGAATAACTGGAGATAAAAAGTACTCAGGTCATGGGGAAGTATCAAGAAGCTTGTAATGTACTTCTTTTCCAACTTAATGGACTAAGTCAGTGTGTGGGCAATAGACCTCAAGCAGGAGATGTGAGGAGGAAATAGGAGAAGTCCACAGAGAATGTCAGTTGTCAGATGCTTCCTGCAGGTTTTCCATAATCACTTATCAGGAGCCAGTTTTAACGCATCATCACAGGCATTCCTCAGCAAGCAGCAGCGTTTCTGTCACTTCCTTCAGACTGGAAAAGGAGTAAGACTTCCCAAAAATACATCTTCTAGAAAAGAGGAAATTAAGCGAGCAAGCTCAGCACTCAATGGGAATGGGATACCTCACTGTTACTTGTGAAAAGCAGACCTCTGAGTAAACCACCAGCGAAACGACAACCACACTGCAGAAGCTACCAGGATATTTTTACCACAGCAGAATATGTTATCTTTTCATTTTGTAGAAAGGCAATAAAAATTCATAAGATTCATGTTCTGCATTTAAAGAGAAAAGCTTGGTAATACAGCATTCAGACCACATGGTTTTTAACATTACCATGAATGGTCTAAGTTCTTCAGTCTTCTGACATGTTCACAGGGATGGTGTTTACGTTGACTTGTTCATAGTACATCATATCACATTTTAATGATTCAGTTCACTCTGACAAAAGGAAACATCTGCCATAATTTTTTTCTTTCGTGAACTTTATCACAATTAAAAATCTGACGTTTCACCAGCCTGTGTGCCAACTGAGAAGAACGCCAAGTTCGGCACTTCCCGATACATACAAATGAGTGCGGCATGAACAGCTAGTACCAACAGCACCAAGCCATCACTGACTTGTCAGCTCTCACCACAAAAGAGAAGAAAGATCACAGTTTGTGGGCAATAGTTTTATAATCTTGATCTGGTTTCCATATGACAGAGTGCAAGAGAGAGAAAGCAAAAAAAAAAAAAAAAGATAAAAAGAACGTTTTGCAGCTCTGTGTGATGACAACATAAAATTTCTATGTCTTGCCCTATTGCAGCCAGAAAAATATTAAAACAGCATGTCAAAACTGGCATCGCTTCTAAAAAAATGATTTCCAAACATTGCTTGATGGACAGCACCCTAGCAATTCGATACAAAGCTTAAATCTGCATCTATTTTACATAAAATGAGACCAATCCTACCCAAGGCAATGACAGAATTCTTGTTTTCAGTAGAATTAATGGTATCTTCAAACTCAAGCCACCTCTAAGACACTACAGGTGACAGGAAGGCAGCTTGACCATTTACCATGAGTACCACCAACCTCTTGTACCCTGTGTAAGGGCAGGCTAACTTCTGTATTTTTAAGCAGTTTAAATTATACTGTCATTTCAGGAAGCCAAGAGCCAGAAGCAAAACCAGCAACCATGCAGTCCTAGCTCATACGTGGAGTAGCAGAAGGAAAGGAAAAATGACCCTGTATACAGAATATACAAGACTGCATACAAAGTATGCCATAGATGCTTAAGGATCAGAGATGCATCAGCTACTAGCAGTAAGATCAGACTGAGACTGAGTTTCTCTCCACAACTCTGTCACAGTCCTATTAGTGACCTAAGGCAAGTTCTTTCAGCTCTTCCTGCCTGTCATCTCTATTCTTCTTTCTCTTGCTTTCACAGCAGCACCTATGCAGCGCTTCCACAGAGCACAGCCTCACTCACCTCAGCTTTCACACGCTGTCCACTGCCAGTGCCATATGTCATTTGGGCTGCTAAGCCGCTTTTGAAGATGACATGTGAGCATCAAAATCACAAAGATGCATTTTCAAAATCTGCCCAGTGGTAAGTGGACAGGTGCCTTTTCCCAATTCGCAAAAGGCTGGTCCCAAGGGCCGCAATGGTATTTTCCTGTGTGTGACAGTAAAAAAAAACCCCAAAATTTGCTTGAAATCTTACCAGATGCACTGGGAAATGATAGCTAATGCATCTCACAGTTGGTTGGCTGGTATTTTTGGATGGGAGGCTGCATTGCAAACTACTTCATCCTGTATTCCCACTCTGTACAACTGCACATCCGACATTGTACTGACTCACCGGTAGCATTTTTGTGCAGCCCACTGAAGAGATAACACTACACCCCATTTGGGTGGGGCAAGGCTTTCTGGGTGAACTGACTTGTTGGAGAGGAAGTTTTGAGAGTAAGATACTTATTTTCAGGGTCACGGAGAAACCATGATGTCCTGTGCGTGCATGCAGAGCAGGAAAAACACATCCACTCCCTCTCATTTCTCCATGTTACCCCATTAGGGCAGCAAAACTACTGATGCTTCACATTTGGCGCAGCCCTAATTTTTAATACAAAATGTGGTTTTTCATTAGGATTAAGGTAAAGGGTTAAAACCAAATAAATCCAAGTTCTTATGCAGCCTTCAGGGAGAGGGCTAAGCTTTGTGCTCAGCCTAGGAGGGGATGCTGCCCACACAGCACACCTTCCAGACTGCCTCCAGGCAAACCCAGGGCGGACAAAGCCTTCTGGAGAAGCAAAGGGCAGAGAGATCCCTCCATCATCCTTTCCACTCTGGGATCAGGGGTCTCTGCCACACTTCTGATCCGCTGAGTTTTAAGTCAAAGCTGCAGAGAATCAGCCTGAGCTAGGCAAGCGTTTTACAGCGCTGCTCTGTGATCCCCTGCCACAGGCACCGCTTCACGCATTCGTGCAATGACTCCAGAAACAGCCTTGACTGCTCACCCATTAACTGTGAGGTGCGAGTCAGGTTTGCCCTGCTGGGAGACAGGCTATTTTTACCACACTTAGGATGTGCTGTCACAACGTTAAATCCCAGTCGCAGATTTACCAAAAGCGCTAAGGAGATTTGTCCAGGATTTCAGGATGCCGGCATCCTGATCTGCATAGCAGCTCAGACCAGGCTTTTTGCCATTCATAAGTCCCAGACAAATGACTCGTGTGAGAGTGTGCAGCTTGCCAGCACAGTGTGTCCAGCGAGCACGTGGGGTCTGGGATGCGTCTGACACCAGAGCATGTGTCAGCCTCTTGCACACAGCATCCCAGCCTGCCCCGCATGCCGTGTGCCAGACCTCACCCAACACCTGGGTGCAGGTGTGCACCCTCTCTCCCGTGCACCACGCCTGGGCACACCACACCACGAGGACCACACATGTGGCTCATGGGAAAGGCCTGGCCACACAGCCCCTGCCCTCAGGCAGGGCAGTATTTACTCCCCGTACATCCCACGCCATTCCTGCTTTCTGGTGTCTCAACCAAGAGCAGCACAAACTTGCAATTGCTTCCCTTATAAAGTTTACACCCTGCAGCATCCAGCTACTTCTGCCCTCAGGGATCCAACCCCCTGGCTCTGGTAGGTACTCAAAAGGGTCTCGTGGGAGAAATCATTGATGGCTCATGGATAAAGTCTGAGTCTTGGATAAAGTCATGGATAAAGTCTAAATTGCTGTCTGACACTCAGGATGGTGATGCTGAGGTGCTGCCAATACCTTACCTGCCATATTTCCTGCCTTGAAAGTTGCATGTCATCATATTAGCACAGTTTTGCTAAATGAATTAGAAAAGGCACACCCTTTCCAGAGTTTATCCTGGATTTTTTTAGACACCCCAAATACCTTGCTGTTAATGCATCTGGACTCTGATTTACACACCGAAGGCAGGAAGAAGGGAATTGCTCAAGCCAAAGTTGTCCATATACGAAGCATGAATCTGTCATACAACCCAAACTGTCTCTCAGCTTCAATCTATCCTTTTTTGGGCAGAAATAGCTTAGACATTTTGAATTTAAAAACACTCTGGTAATTTTTTTTTTTTTCCCTCTTGTATTTCTTGCTCTGAAAGCTCAGACTAAGACTTTTTGTTCATTGTAAGTGCCTTACCCAAAGCCAACTTAAACCTGAACACCTCTAAAAATTTTCAGGAAGGTAGTTTTCTGTTTTGCTTTGTGGGTTTGGTTTTTTTTTGTTGTTCTGCTTTTGAGGTTTGGGAATGGGAGGGGAGGGTTTAACTCTTAGAGCTAAGAGTTGTGGTTCGCAGTATTAGAGGTTAGAGTTGTGGTTCCCAGTGTTAAATCACAAGATCTTGAAGGTCTGGTCTTCTGCTAAAAAAAAATTTGCTCTTTTTTATTTTTTTTTAGCACAGTATGAATTTTTGTCACCTAAAAAACTGAATCCCAGTTTCCAAAATGTTCATGTTTTATCTTTTCTGCTATATTCCGCTGTTTCTCCAGTTAATACTTTAACATCCTGCCTGAAACTAAAGCAGTTTTAGATTCTGCATTGCCTACACATTTTGTCATTTCTAACACGACAGTTCTGTAACCCGTTTGTTTTCTCAGTGCGTCTTTGAGCATCGCTTGTACTTCACAGTGCAGATGTCTAATGCAGATCAAGGCGGGCGCTGCAGCATATTCTGTTCCAAAAGACATCCCCACCTCCTCATTTGTTTTGCAACATGGCTATCAAAGCACTAAATAAATAACATAATAGTTAGCATATATCTATTGTCGTACATATTCTGCATGGTTTATATATATTATCTAATTTCTTCACTCCTGTGGAATAGGTAGAGAGGTGATCTCTTTATATAAACTGTGGATACAAAACAAGTTAATAGCTAAACTAAATAATCAGATCAAAGCTCTCAAATTTCTGAGGCCAAATTAAACCCCATTTACAATGAAGAACACAAAAAAAAAAAAATTGCAGAACACCTCTTGCAAACAAATGATATGTAGGCTAAAGTTTGATCGCAGCTTTTTCTCTGTGAGCCTCTAGCCCAAATCTGAAACCTGAGTTCTCTCCGTTAAAGCTCACACCCAGAGGCATGGCTCACTGGTCAATGCAATCTTCAGAGTTTCCCATCTTGAACAATTTATTTTCAGGAACAAAGCCTGGAAGAGATCCAAACCCCGCGTGTGGATTGGCAGCAGCTCAGGATGCTGTCTAGGTGTGTCTGGCTTGCCCAACTAACAACTCTTTCCAGTTCCTCCATGCAGAGCATACTTGTATTTCACCATACTGCAGAAAGCCACCCATAAACTTCTACTCCCTCTTTTCTAAAAAGGACCCCAGTTTCTCCCACTAGATCCCCAGCTCTTTGGGCTGTCAGACACTTTGGCGTTTAGCTGGTAGCTTAGAATTCAACAGCAAATGTACGGTTTAGAATTTACAGCTGGGAAAACAATTTCCCAAAATATCTGTATGAATGCAATGCAGAAATATGCCACATTATAACAGTGAGTATTCTTTCTCAAAATGGAAGTGTTAAATTTCAAGCACAGCCCTATGCCTCAGATGAGCCAAGAAACTTCTGAAATGAGTCGCAGGCCTTGCTCAGCACCCTGTGTGGAAAGCAGCCTCTTCCTTCCTGCTCCTCTTGCACCTCCAGGTAGCCCCAGCACAGCAAAGCAAAATTTCTCAGCTGTGCTGTTAAGCCAAACTCCCCTCAAAATTGTTATCAGGACAGTGTTTGCCAGCCGTTACCATCAAACTGTTAAATCCTGAAATGGGTCCATCTGAAGGTTATTTGTATCATAGAATCATTTAGGTTGGAAAAGACCTTTAAGATTATTGATTCCAAACACAAACTGATTTTTCATGTGCAGAAACACATAGGGAAACAAACAGTAATATTAATCTGTTCAAACAGCAAGAAGTCCCCTCCTCCCCCTCCCCCATGCACAAAGCTGCAAAAATTAAATCCATAAGGACATTTATAAAGCATATCTTATTTTGGGGAGAAAACAAAAGTGACTGACACAGTTATTTGTCAGCGCTGGTAAATAAATTTGCACGGCTTACAATGTTTACCCTGGAGTACAGCTGAAAGATCCATTCGTGCTGCATTAGAAACCCGCCTCAATGACAAACTTCAGCTCCCCGCTCTAGCAAAGCTGATGTATTGACTAGACAGGTAGATATTAGGTGCTCCGACTGTCTGGATGCTATGGAAATCATGCCGCATGCATCTGACCGTTGTCAGAGGCAGAAGACAAGCGCCGGCCTCATTCTTATTCTAGCCAGGAAAAAGGCCTCGTCTGCATTAGCCTTTTTACCGAAAGGCTGCCATATTTGTCAGTTCAGACGCATGTAAGATAAGCTCTTTCCCCGTTATCTAATATTTCACCAGGCAGTGGAAACGAAGGATAAGCAGAACCTAATAGTCTATGTGGGCAGGAGATCTCGAATGCTGTCAAGCTCAGCACAAGGCCTGGATGCCCTAGACAAGGGGAAGTTTACAGCAGGAGTTAATCACTTCATTTTGAAGAAAAACTCACAGGGATTTGGAGAAATGGCTAGGACTTATCCTGGCTTCACAGCAAGCAAGGAGACAAGCATAAAACCCTGAGTGCAGCATTATCCTCAGTGTCTCTCCCCTCTTGTAATGTAGGTACTGCTTGGCTAGAATTCCAGCCCAGTCAAAGGAGATTAAAGAAAGCAGCTGGAAAACCGCTGCTTTTCCTAAGCAGCTGGACAAAACAGAAGGACAGGCAGGGAGAAGCAAAATAAAAAAACAAAACTCTGCATTCTTGAAATGTGCTGGGCTTATCAGTCCCTTGTACGGTAGCTAGCAGAGATACCAAAAGTACTGCTGCAGTCTGATTTACCTACATTTCTACATTCCAAAACTGCCCAAATTGCATGCAGAGCTGGTAACAACATGGCAAAGAGATCAGAAAGGCTCTTGCTCAGTCGCAGGACTCCCTGGCAAGCACATATTTTAACAGGCTTTTCTGCTGTATAATGTGAATACAACAGTGCTAAGTGAATTCCGAATAAAATTAAGATAGCCTATTTCAGAGCTCATAGAGTAAGTCTGGTTTAACAGCATGTCTTTTTAATAGATACACCATTCCAAATAGTAGTAACTATACGGTCACACTACTCCCTTTTAATGCACTGACATGAGAATCCAACCATATTTGGTGAAGCCCCAAGTATAAGCTCTACGCGTTGTTCTGGCTCACAATGAATGGCCCAGCTCTGCCCAAACAATTCTGTGGGGTTTTTTTCCATCTGGCAAAAGTGGAGCTTTTGGGCATAGCTGTCCAGAGGTGCCCTGCCAAAATGTATGCGACAGCATTTAAGGGAAAGGTTATAACACACGTGTGGGATGTGTTATCCAGCATCCCTCTGCGCCTGTTCCCAACCCACTGCCCACTCTTTAAACCACCACCTAAGTGACACGGTGAGCTGTGTTCTGTGCATGGACCCGTAATGTCAGTGCTGCACTTAATACCTCATGTGGTCACCGATAATAATTTTGACCCTCCCTGGAATCAACAACGCTTTGGCTGTCAACAGCAACAGTCCCAGGATAGCTGCTGTCAGCAGCGGCACACCACGTGTGCCCGCACGTGACAGCAGCTCTGCCGTGTCGCCCACCTGCTCCCACTGTGTGATGATGGGGACTACACAAAGTCACAAGAAACCTATTCCCAGGGAGTCAAGTGCTCCTTGGCGTCAGCACTCGCCGTCCTCACGGAGTAGGCCAACTGGGGGAAGACGCATGTGGCATGTGAGCCTGCAAGGAAAACAAAGCCCAGCCTGCGTCTAATTTTAGGCTTGGCAGCCCTAAGGATGTTCTGGGCTGTCTTTATCTTTGGCTTTTCCAACTCCTCTTCCTTTAAGGCCATACCCTTAAAAGCTGTTGTGCTGCCTCTTGCCCCAGGTCTCTTTCCTTCCCACATCAGCCCAGTCAGAAGGTGCATCAGCTTGAAAGCCCTGACCCCCTGGAAAGCCTTCCTTTCAGCAAGCTGGCAGGACAGCCATCCAGGAAAAACCTTCCAGCCTGCTGGCTCAGCTGGGATAAAGAAGGGACAATCCCTCATGCTTTACTTCATCACCAGCTGGCTGCAAGGCTTTCTGAATCACTCTTGTCTTCGCGTCAGTCCAGAGTTTCTCTGCCTTTTTTCATGTGAACCTTGCAGTGTACTTTTTCTTTTTTTTCAGTTATGTACATTAAGTACTTCGTTTAAGGTGAATGAATCCCAGTTTCACATTAATGGGAAAGGAATGGGAAGGTACCAGGAGCTGATGCCACATGGCCAAGCTCCATTTCCCTTTATGGACTCCCTCAAACCCCTGTCCAACAGGACTCAGATTCACCCGTTCCTCACACAGGAGCACGATGCCACAGAAATTTCAGAAATTGACAGGGGGTACAGGCAGGATAACACCAAATATCCTCCTGCTCTAAGCAAGCCACAAGCTCCCTGCTGCAGCATGTTGATGCTGGACCACCATACCCACCTGGGAAAGCTGCTCATTCCCCAGGTATCAGCCCAAGCCTCAGCCCAAGACTGATCCCACCGTTTAGGGCCAGCTCCAAATGCCAGCTGCAAGGAGCACGTACACAGCAGCAATGCTGCCAAGCCTGCACTTGCAGCCCCAAGCTCCAGCAAAGCAGTGCTCCATTTTCAGGGAGTCTAGAAATGCAAAACAGAGAGAAAGGCTAAGGTGGCTTTCCAAAGTATTTTTCTTTCACTCCTAATTGCCTGAAATGGTGCAAGGATTTATTTAAAACCTGGAAGAAAAATATAACCTAAAGGTACCCCTTCATCCTTTACAGCAGTGTTTTCCACCCATGCCCAGAGAATGCAGTAGGTTACCCAGCCTGAAACCAGCAATGCATCCCAGCCCCAGGGGCACTGCACAACCTCCTGCCCACCTCTGGTAAGGCTGAACAAAGATACCAGCATCTGGAGGAAAGTGTCTATGGTGTAGCTGTACACCATTGACCTCTTACTTCACATCCCAGATGCCACTCTGAAGCTTGCACAGAAATGAATAACCTGATTTTCTCTGCTTTTTTAAATATATTTTTTTTCCAGGGGCAAGGGGGAAACCTTGATTAGATAGATGTGGCTACTTAAAAGCAGTCTCTAGCCAGTCCATTCTTGGCTGAAACAACTGGGGCAGAATGGGTCTCTGCTAATGTTACATTTAGTCATTAAAAATGTGCATTTGTGATTCTAAAAGCTGCTAGAGGCAAAGCACAAGAGAGAGATACATACTCAGATTTGCATTCAGTTTCCAGCCAGGGAGACTCAGTGAAACTAAAATTAACATATTTACCTTGCATATGCATTTCTGGACAAACATATATTGAGTAATAACCATCACTGCTGTACACATTTGAATCATCTTTCAGCAAAAGCCTAAATGCCTTTTGAAAAACTTAAATAATTTAGCACTGTGATAGTGTGAAGTGTGTTAAGACACTTTTATATACTACTACATCTAGCTCTGGGGTACATCACAGGAGATGTCATCTTAAAGGAGCAATACATAATGGCTTTTGGCAGAAAAACAGTTAACAGATAAAAGGAACAAAAGTATTTGCACTGGATGGGAAAATATCACACAGGAATAATAGATAATCAAATAAAAATAGTACAAACTATACACTGGAATCTTTAATTATGACTCACACAAAGACTTTGGTTTCACATTTAACCCATGCCAGTTAAACAACATCTTGGTACAACTAGTGCGTTTTCACCATTTATTTGTATTACTGGAACATGAAGATCCTTCAATCAGGGATCACAACTTCAGTGGCCTGAGCACTGCACAATTAAAAAAAGACAGCTCTAGGATTTTGAGGTCTGGAACTATGACAAAGAAGATGACTTGCTTATGAAAAAGGAGGTGAGATTAAGGCGTAAAATGTTCACATCCACTGTAAAAAATTCTGGGTATTCTTAGCTCAACAGCTGCCTAGCCAAAAAAAAAAAAAAAAAAAAACTAAAAAAAAGTGAAAATAAATACTCCAAGGAAAGCCTTTTTAGGACCTTGACAGCAAATAGTCTTTCCCATGGATCAGTGTAGGGGGCCTTTTACTGAATCACCAAGACAGTTTTCTGTTGTACTGGGACAATCCTCCATGAAGCCACATGCAGTAAATGCACAAGCAGACTAAGGGGGTTAGAAGAAGAAATTGGCATTATATTTCTGTATTCCAAATTCTTTCTATTCTCTGTTTTTCTGAGCAATAAAAGAAACTGTAAAAACAAGGTCCAGACACTACCTGAAATAAAGCTGTTTCTTATTGTCCTATTACCTAACTTTTAATAGTATTGGTGTCTCAAAAAACAACACACACATGGAAATAAGTGAAGGTTTAAAAAACCCAAAAATACCAACTATAAGTAAATAAATTAGATGGACACACAATTCAAATTCTGTGCCCATAGGCTGGAAACAATGCTCTCCTTCATCACCAGCAACTGGAAAAAACAAATCTTAAAGTTATTGCATTTTTGTTCTATCACCCAGATTTTGCTTAATTTCTAGGTTATGGGGATCAGAAACAGAAAATTCTTTTTCCTGTAATACCTGGGGAAAATACCTGCTTTTCCTGTAACAGTTTGCAAATTTCACAGCCCATTTCAAATAACTTCTGGTAGATTTTTTTTTGTCTTCCCAGAGTTCCTTGGAGCAGGGAAGCTTTAATAATGTGCTCATGCAATGCCAAGCAGAATACAAAGATGAAAAAAGAAAGGGAAAAGAAAAAAAAAGAATCACCAATAAAATAAGCTTCAATGATAAAAAGTGGAAAAATAAATTAAGGTGAAAGTAAGGGGGTGAGATGAAACAGGCACCCAGCAGGTGCTCGGAAGTGATGATCCAATGGTCTCTCCTCTGACTTCAGCTTTGAGGAGCTCCTGGCACACCGCTGCCCTATCTACAGCATCTCCATGCTGGAAAGAAAAGTTTCCATCTACAACTCATTTATTAAAAAGTGGCTCTTTAGGCTATCATAATACAATAATTTACAGTGCTTAGGTTTACTCTGTGCTTTGTTGCTGAGGAGAGCAGAAACAAACTTACTGTACTTCTACAGTGGTTTAAAAGAACAATGCAATTTCAAGGGCAGATCAAAGTTAGACTAATTATTTCCTTTCTGTATATCCCATAACTAAATGTAACAGGTCACTAGGGAAGGGGGAAACAAAAGATGAATGTATTTGCACACACTAACAGCAAACACCAAGAAACAAGGACCTTATTTATATAATAAAAAGATACATTAGGGAAAACATCAAAGCCTATATTAAATATACAAACCCACAAATATATCACCAATGGTGCCTAAATAACTAGGGAAATGAACTATCTGCTCTCTTCTCCACACTTCATATTAGACATAACTGCTGAGGTGGTTATAGACTTCAAGAGCCTTTAGTACTACTGATGATAAAGGTATGATAATTCTAGTATTGCCCACTTGATGTTAATCCCAATACTAATAAAATACTTAGCCATTGTTTTCTGCTTTTTAGAAACATTTGAATTTGCTCAGGCCATACCCAAAAGATTTGGGCTGCAGTCAGGAAGGCTAAAAACATGTTTTACTGTATTTTTTTAAATGAGACTTGACATTCTTATTATACAGTTCCAGGAATCAGAGTTTTAAAATATTCCAGCTATCATGAGAACTGAAGAGTGGTCAAGAACATAATTTGCCTGTAGAAACTTGCAGAAGCAAATAGCTTCTACTCTGCATTAATTCTTCTCTAGGAAGCTTTAACAGGCATATTCCACTTATGTTACTGTTCCTTTGTCTTTTTCTCAGGTTACTTCACCTGCTAGTTGAGAAACTGCAAGCTTTGAGGTAAAAAAAAAAAAAACCAGTGTGTAACTCCAGTGTTTTGTCTACCTGTCAGCAACCACACAAGCAGTGTCCTATCCTTAGCATTCCTACTTCAACCACAGCTTCAAAGCACCTACAAAAGGTATGATGCCCCCAGCATACAGTGACTTCTCCAGACAGAACACAACACACAGTGGCATCTCTCAGGGGTCAGGCACTGTCCAGCTTCTGTTAAGACCCATTAAATTTTCTACGATTCAGGACAACTTTTGCTATAGGAGCAATACTGCTCCATGTTTTGAGATCTTCCCATGAAAACTATGTTCTTGGACAATACATTTTTCAACGCTCAGTGGGTGAAGAGGACTGGAATAGGAGGAGAAAATTATAGGGGCCTTTTCAAGGCATGGAACTGGGGCTCTTCAGGGAAAGCTCTTCTGAACCAAAAGGTGGCACACAGAGAAGGTCCCTGAGCTGGACAGAGGTATGGTCATAGCTACACGAAGGACGGGGCCGCAGCCAGCAGCTGGGCCTCCAGGAGTGGCAAAGTGTGCAGTCCTGCAGGAATAATACTTCAATATTTATTGTTCTTTTCTTTCACTCCTGGAACACCAGGAAGGTTGTTGCCTAGCTCACCTCCAGAGAAGGTCTCATGGATCAGGCCGAATGCAGAGAACTACAGCCTGGCATGCAGAGGTCTGAGTGGCACACCTAACTTTCTACAGTTAAAACCAGGAGAAACCCTGGACTTCATCTCTACACACAAGTAAAAGGCCTTTTATTTGCTTGACAGTGCTCTTTATTTTTTCAGTGTGTGCCCTTTACTGTTCTTTGACTAAGAGTACAGATACAGGCATTTCTCACCCACACAGTACTCAAATGACTTTCAAACCTTTGTGTTAGCTTGTCAATTTTTTGGTAGCTTTCACACCCTTATTGAAACAAAACTTAGACAAACCCTAAAAACTAAGGAACTCTCCAGACATGTCTAGACTCTCAGTTCAACCAGGCACAATATTTCTGAACTCTCTAACCTTTATGGGAGGTGACCAAAGCCAGCTCAGACAGACTAAACTGACACACTGCCAGCTAATACCCTGAACACCTTAAAATGCAAATAGCTCTAATCTTATTAGAAATGATGCAATTCATCCTACCGCAACAGTAAGAGGGGGCAGGGAAGCAAAAACACCACTCTTAGCACAAGCTACAGTTCTCATCAAGGAAACAAAATGGTAAAATTTATGAATTACAGCCATTTAAGGTTAAAGGAGCCAAAGAATTAGGATTTATTTTTTTTTTTTTCAATCCATAGCAAGCCTGGTAAAAGACTATATCTAGGCTATGTGTGGGAGGTGAAGAACTGCCACCATCTCCCAAAGACATGACTAATACAAGATTTGGTAAGTCAGGATGACAATGCCGTCTTTCCTCATACTATACAACTTGGATGAAAGCAAGTATGTAGGAAGGTAGCTAGAACATGCCAGAGGAGGCTCAAGCTGTACCCAGCCACTATAAGACAGGCATCTCACTAACTCAGATGGGGCAAACAATGTAGAAACAGAAAAAAAGTAGCTCTTTGCAAGGCAGAGCTGTCATGCTCTCCTCCCTCCTATCTCCATTGCGGGACAGCAGGAAACTTGCACCGTACAAAAAATGGAGGAGCTGGGCAGCTGTGAGCCAGTTCTACTTGGAAGAGAGATTGTGCCACTGATGTGGTGAGCCTTGCACACCACCTGATTCAAATTGCCTAAGCCCTGCTCATTTACAACCTGTTAAAGTACAGTCTTGATTTCTGAACATAAGGTAAATTACAACTGGTGAAAAGCTCCTTTTTCTAACAGGCCACTTGTATCCAGTACCCTGGAAAAGTAATGCTGCCTTGGATTTCTGCATGCTCTTCCGGCAAAGAATTTCCAGATTGCTCCCAAAGACTTGCAAGTCCTGAACCTGTGCCTCAGTGGAAATACCTCAAGTGAGGCTGTCCAACTTGAAGCTCGTGATAGATCACATTTCCAGATACTGAATTCACTTCTTTTCCAGGAGCAGAAAGGTATGACCAGCCAGGGTGATTAAAGTACAAAAAAAGGACACCGATAATGAACTGGTTTCTGTCATGCCATATCAGCCAACAAGCTGTGCTGCAGTAGCACAAAAGCCTTTCAGCCATACTAACAAGCAAAGGCACATGGGAGAAAAGACTGCTGGAGTTTTGGAAGCTATTTGCCGTGGTAATCTGCAACTGGTGTAGAGCAGCATGTACAGAAGGAGTGTGGCAACTTGACAGAAAGCGAGTAGCAAGCTGCTTCTCTTTTATTGCGGCTTTGCTCAGCTGGGTTGCCTTATGCAACCACCACAGGAGCAAATTCACCATGGGAAGCGAGAGAAAAAAGATTGATTTATCTTAAGCCCTGTAGAGCTCCAGTCTCAGTTTTGCAAAGAGTGCAGCCCCAAAGCACAGATCCTATCACATGAAAGACTCGCCAAAAGTAAAAACTCTAATAGTTCTCTAAACTCTAGGGCATCATCAAACATAGTTTGTCTCCAGATCGTGGATTACTGTTAAATTAGGACAAATCTCTTTTCAAGTGACATCTCAAAGTAAAACAAAACCAGCCATACCACTGAAACCCAAATGAACCAAAAGAAGCCCTACAGCTTCCTCCTGCAACCAGACACATATATATCCACGTTTCTGTCTGTTTTAGATCATAAGAGCATAAATATAAACCTATTCTCAGACAAGCATTCCTATGGCATTAAAAAATTTGCTAACCAGTCTTCCATACTGAAACCCCTGGTTTAAGTCAGGTCACAAAAGAAAGGATGGAACCGTCTTTGTAAGCGAGCTGGGTTTTGCTACTCCTTTGATGGATTTGAGATTAGGGATCTGGTGACAGTCTGGCAGTCATCAAATAAAAGACCAGCAGGAATGTCAGCAATTAAGGGAGACCTGTGAGGAACAGGCAGGATCTAGAAAAAATCCTCAGTAATGAGAGTAAAGTTTGCCTGTGCCATGCTAGCTGGAAAGCAATTCTCTGCAGTGACTGGTGATCTTGTAAAGGGAGTTTCAAAAACTGCTGACAGCCCAATGAGTGCTGTCTCTCAAGTTGCACTGGGTCATAAAATTCATCAGTTCCATTAACAAAAAATGAAATTTTGCCAATGTGGGGCACTTTGAGCAAACCCTTCTCCATGGTTTGTTATTCCTGCTTACATAAGGGTGCAGCTGACCAGACCTGCAGCTCTGCAGAGAAACTTGCATGGCTACTGCTAGTTCAGTGCTAGCAATCTCAGACTACTCTGTATCCAAATTACTGCTGAGTGTTATTAAAATCCCAAAATAAGCCATTGTTCCTACTACCATGTGGATTGCTTAACTTTTTCCCACAGGATCTGAGCACTGACTTGGAACATTCTGGGTCTTTACATTGGTTTTAGTTCAGAATGAGTTGGGCAAACAAAATGTGAAATCTGAGTGACCAGTGGATCACCAGGACAGCAAGACTGGGGTTTCAGGGTTTTCTTCATGGCCTTGCAGACTCCACAGAATTCAAGGACTCAAATGGCAGCAATGTTGGAATGGGATAGTTTAAAAAACGAGGGGCAGAAGGGATTCCAGTTACAAGCCCCACCTTCAAATTACTAGAAAGACAGGTCAGTCATTCCAAGTCAATAACCTAAGACCCCTAGTGCAGAGCTTCTCCCAAGGAAAGCATTTTGCTCATGTCTTTTGCTCCTGTTCTTTGGCTCTGGCCCCAGTACAGCACTGCTGACTGTCTAACTCCCATAATCTGGCATGTAGAGACAGGAAATTGGAGAGGCACCACACTATTGGGAACAGAAGTTGTGCCAGCACAGCGACAAAGTAGGAGATGAGAGATCTTTTCTGTAACGCCCCATGAACACGCTCAGCAAATCCATGTACACTACCACCTCTGCGCCACAGAGAAAAAATAAAAAAAAAAATAAAAACAATCTGAACACTGAAAGAGGAATTGGGAAGTTTTGTATAATTTTCCTTCATGCTGCTAGCTTATTGAGGTTACTGAGTGCAATGGAGGGATGGTAGATCGACCACAACTGTTCTGCATGGCATGCACTGCTGCATGTCAAAGACACAGCATCAGAAAAACAACAGGAACCACAACCTTTAAGTGTTTAACAGTGCTTCAACTGCTAGACCTCGACCTTTGAAACCTGCCAGGGATGGCAAAATGCAGAGGAACCACAATGATCACAACATGAGGCAGAAGAGAGATCCAGGCCCTTAGAAGACATCTGTGATACAAAACAAATTTTTTCACCCATTCAGGCCATTTTCTTAGCTCACCTTGCCAGCACCTATTAAAGCTACACAAGTCATTGTGATGCATACAGTACATACTGCAGCATTCACTGCCCATGAACTGGCACAGCCCTGCCCAGAGTCACAGAATCCTTCAGGCTGGAGTGGTCCTGGGAGGTGCCTCATATGATGCTATGCCCAAAGCCAGGTCAGCACTAGAGTCCAGATCAGGTTGCAATTCATATTCTGCTGAGCCGATCGACTGCTAAAAAATACCCTTTAACTCATCACGACAAGAAGGGACCTCCACTAACTTAAATGAATCCACTTCTAAAAAGACATTAAATTGGTATTGTTTGGGTCCAAGTAAGGCTAACAAGGGTTTCTGAAAACTGGACATCTTGATCTCTGAAAATACCTCTAGCATGAGAGCACTTTGACAGAATTCATGAAGTTATGTGGGTCACTGTCTCTTACCCTTACACAGACTACATGTGCAAAGAAGTGCAAAGAAGCCCTCAGACAATACACATTAAACCTGTCTCTTGGAAGAAACAAGCTATACCAGCAGAATTTTTTTTTTTAAATAATTTCATTTATCTTCCAGGTTCTGCTGGCACAGCTGAATATGCTGGGAGAGTGATTTACGCACAGCCCTTGCTGATATACCATTTTCTAGTGCAAACTAAGCTGCAGTCATTAACAAAGAGAGAACTTCAGGGTACAAGAAGTTTAAAGGAGCTTCCCAAACAGCTCAGAAATACATGCCAAGCAATTAATTTTCAGAAGTATAGCAAACAAGTCACTGATAAACACACAGTGTGGGTATTATGACTATAAACTGATGTGATACCTTAAAAACTCTCTAGGTAATATAAATTCATGTTTTCAAGTGCACCAGTACTGTAACAGCTCTGCTTACAGCCCACAAGCTTCTAGGGACATAACAGTAAATAGGCAAATTTTCTCTTTATTTAATTTAAACAGAAAGTTCTCAGATCAGCCAATGAGTTATGTTTGTGCTACCAAGGTAAGTGACTCTCCAAACACACTGGGTTCAAAGCTGCAGCTTCCTCCTACATGTGGGATTCCTGAAACCTTACTGGAGTACTACATTTTTTTAGGAAATAATTACATATGTTTTCATTATTTTACTTACTCTACTCTGTTCTGGTTCCAGAGGGTTTGTTTTCCCTTGCCCCAAATGATCCATTGCCACTTACACAAGCTAAAATTACACATAGCTGGCACATACACTGAGAAATATGAAGAATAATTTTTAAAGTGATTTGCTTTTAAAGGCAAACCATCAGTTGCTAATCGGTTGACCTATTTCTACTCTAATTTACCACACTTAAAACACACAACCCAAAAAACCCTCTACAGAGATGAAAAAGCACCTCAAAACTTAAATGGGCTAGAGAAAGAGGTAAAGATGCCATTACCTACTAAATTTCCTAGGGGAAAGAAAATTGGTATTTAGAAATAAGATTAACTATAATAAAAAACAAGAAAAGAAAAGCTTAGGGAAACGATCCAGGTCATGAGGATGGTATTTCCAATTTTTTTAAAGCTGCAGTGCTACATTCCCAAGCTGAGTAAAACCTGCTCCCTGCCCTCATGGCAACCCCACCACAGAAATGCCAGTGGCCAACTATCTCCTGTTCCAGTTCTTCATGTCCCACACCTTCAAACCCAGGGATGACTCTTCCAACTAAGCACAAAGCTTCCCACATATCTGAAGGAAGACTAGCAGGACTAAAGACATTGCTTACAAAATACGTCCCTATGGGTATTAATAAAAGAGTCTGTTTTACTGGTATCATTATTTTTGTGCCTTTCTTTCCTTTTTTTTTTTTTTTTTTTTTTTTTTTTTTTTGTTGCGTTTTGGGTTTTGTTGTTGCTGTTGATGTTGGATTTTGGTTTTTTTTTTTACTTCTTCCTCCTTGAGCAGGCCATAGAAAATGCCTGATCAGTTTTCCTCTTCTTTACTGGCACAGATCCCTGTCCCAGTGCTGAGGCTGGCAAAATGCCTGTTGCTTCCAGTGGAAAGAGGATCAGGCCCAGTCCTGCAGATGTTACTCATGCAAGTAACTGAGCTCCACCCTTCATTTCTCACATCGCTCCATGCTCTGCTGCTTAAAAAACAGGGACAAACTTATGCCTCCAAGCTCTCTGTCCTGCTGATAAAATCCAGCATTTCACACCTGGGACTGCCAAACTGAGCCCATCTGCAAGCAGATTTTGGTGGAGCCACACGCCATCATCTGTATTGTAAAGGACCATTGATCTCCTGGTCTGTGGGAAGGTAGAAAGCCAACAAATCCATCTTGAATGCCACAATATGTGCTCACGCTTTTAGAAGTCCCAGGCCCTGCAGTCACATTTCTTCTTGAGAAACTTGGATTTCTTTTAAAAACTGAACTTTCTGGGTTCCCATAATTGCAGAGAATAGCCTGAAAATCTGGCTTCAGAGTTTCCCAAGAGAAAATAAAAAGACAGTAAACAAATAAAAAGAACTGGAAGTTTCTCTTGGTCAAATGTAATTTGTTGATTTTTCTTAACATCACTATTTTAAGCAATATTCTCTCTCCTTTTTTTTTTTTTTTAATGTCTTGGCAAATTATTTTTGAATGCTTCAGAATGGCAATTTGCTCTGAGCTAAATCCTGATTCAGGCTGTCATCACTAATAGTAAAAAAATGTTTCTTCACCTGTCAGCATTATCCAACAATAATTAATTATATTTTTATATATATTTTTATGATAATGTTTTAAACTACTTTATTGGATTAGAGACATACTTGGGAAACAAACTCCATTCCCAGTCTAGAAATCCTCAAGGGAACTAAGAGACTTGGATCTTATTTTATGCTTATGAAGTTGGTGTAGGAATTGTAAATATATACCTGTGAGAGACTCTAGACCGGGAAAGAAAAGCTGACTCCTGCCCCTTCACAACTGGACAATCTACAAATCACTATGTAATTGGGCTTTAGTTGCTGACCTGTGAAATGAGCATTATTTCAATATTTCCAACTCAAATAAAATGATGCTCATTAGAAAAATGTTCAGCTTGCATTATTTTAATACTCAAAACTGCTCTTCCCTAAGCAGAACTGAAAAAGCAAACAGGGATGTATTTTATTTTTGTATGCATACCTACACATACAAGCAGAGTTGTTTTTTTTCTAACCACACTTTGTGCCTTTAGGAGAGCAAGAAGTGCAGCTTGGACAACTGCAGATGTCTAAGAAACTCTTACAACGTTTAAGGAAAGAAACGAGTGAATTGTATTTGCTTAATGTCTATGTATTTTATGCACGTGGGTGCAAGAACACATTAGCTGTAACCCCCACTTTGCATTGTTGATCTAAAAAAAAAAAAAAAAAAATACAGAGAGAAGAATGAGACTTTCAGTGCAGCTGGGTCAGCCCGTACCATGGGACTGGTATCTGGCATGGCCCAGCTGCACAAAGCATCTCATGCCAGTGTCACAGCCCAGCTGCTACAAGCCAGGGCTATTGTGCAGTGGGGTTGCAGTCTCCAGCAACAGCCTGTCGGGGCTGGACACATGCAGCCCTGTCCTGCCCCCGCCACCTGGAAGCAAGCCTGCCTGAGGAAAGTTCCTGCTCCCAGACTGGCACTGACTAGGACTTCCAAGCTCCAGAATTTATGGCCCTCTCCACTGTGTATGCTCACAGCAGCACAAGAGGGGCTGGCTGGCTGTGCCGGGCTCACCAGGGCAGAAATGCTTCCTTCATCCCTCAAAAGAAACCCTCTGTGTTTTCCCCTGTGCCCAGCCCTGACAGCCATCCTTCTCCATGGCCCATCAGCATGAAACAAGCTGCATTTTGAGAAAAAAATCACAAGGAGCTATTTCATATGATTTTTGGTTTTACCAGAATCTGAGTCTGGGGTTCCCAAAATACACCCTTGAAGATCTCTGGAATGGCCTTTTAACGGAGTATATCATCATAGCAAAATTAAAATGCCATTGATTTAAATTTTTTGATGCCAGAAGCGAGAAGCAGGTCACAGAGAAGATTTCATCAGCAAGTAATTAAACAAACTAACAAAAAGCACTCATAACAACAGTGCAGTATGCTTTGAGACAACTTAAATATAATACATTTGATTCCAGATCTAGTCCTGCCAGGCAAAGAGGAAAACTTGAAAGCTATGTTGGGAAAGTCAGGCTTAAAAAACTAAGCTGGACTGTTCTGCCCACCCCACCAAGTCTTCTGGGTTTTTGCTGTAGTTTTCTGTATTTTAAGGGAAAAGCTAGGAAGTTGTTATCCTGGACCTTTATGTGAAAAGTAGAGATGCCTGAAGAAGACCTACTTTGGCTTTGGCATACAGACAAGTGAGTAAGACTCAAGGACATATTTCTGAGAAAAATAAAAGCAATGTATACTGCTCTAGCCCATAAGGTGATGGAAAACACAGCAAGCAAGTTTAAGGAACTGCCACTGCTATGAAAATAATAAGGTGTTGCAGACAGTGGAAAAGATGGGACAAGATTAAAGTACCAGGAGAACATGGTGCTTTCAGGACTGACTCCAAGTTTCTACACCCAGAAAACATTCTCATGGATTAACACTAACACAGAGACTTTTACTTGGGATTTTAATTAGGAGCCAATAAACTCAAGAGTAAATCATACAGAAATTAAAAATTACCAAGGCAGTTCCTTCTCAACTCTCCCCCAGTGACTTCAGGTGTAATTTAAGTATAAAAAACATTTGATGCATTGAGACAGTTTCTTAATGGTGAACTGTAATTTGGGGACAAAACAAAGACATTTCATTCTTCTGGAAAACACCTATTCCCTTGTAAAATGGCTGCAAAAAGCACCAGTTTGGAGTGTACACAGACTCAGAATACTGTTTGTGCTTACAACATAAAAAAGGTAACATATCAGTCCATGCTGAGATGTCAGGAACTGTCAACTGACCTCACTGTGACTGCACATGGAGGAATTTTCCAAAGAAAAACTTAAGAGAATTTTCAGATACTGAATGTGAGGTATAGTGATTTTTTTTTTTTTTTTTTTTTTTTTTTTTTTTTTGTCCAGGAAGATTCAAATAATCTTTTTCTGGTTTGTTCCTGAATTTTAAATTAGATCAAGAAAAAAAAAATTAAAATCAGTCATTTCTTCCCTCCCACAAAGGACTTTTTTGTGTGCGTTCTCTCAAAAATGCCTACATTTAATCAAGTATAGCCTTTCAACCAAACACTCCCTAGGATTAGGCCAGTATTTACAACTATACAGAGAAAATTCTGCAGAGCATGCAAATCCTTCCTCCACTAAACTGCTCAGCCTTCAGTAGGTTTGAGTAGTAACAGTCTTGAGGACTTGAGGAACTGCAGTTCTGTAAAAACCACCAAAAAGCCCCAACAAAACACATGATAAAACTCTTTAATCCGATTCCCACATTTTGTTTTTCTCCTGTTATATGTGTATGTTTCATATCATCCGGATTTTTTTATGCAGAGAAATCTGTGAGCGTGTTATTTCATATCTTCTTTCAGAATTTTTTTCTGCTTCTCTTTGTTTTTCTGGCAATATGGGCTATGGAGAGGAGAACTCTTTACATCCACATGGAAATTGGACACCAATTTTGGTTTCTCCCATAATGGCTGGAATCAACGATAAGCTCAGTGAAAACAACTGAGTTATTTTGGTGGAAACCTCAGGAAAAAAAAAAAAAAAAAAAAAAAACCACACAACTAGGCTATTGCTTCACTACAGAAATAGACCAGTGATGTGTGTTTCTGCAGTGGCATTTTTCAACCATGAACTAATAAGACCATTCAGCTTGAATATTCCACAAATTCCTTAAGATCCTCTTACTGATGCTTCTTCCTGGCACTAGCTCTTTGTTAAATTTAATGACTCCTTAAAAGAGAGAAAAGAAAATGTCCATACCACTCATGCCAGCATGAGTGAAACTACCTTGGTAGACCTGGTCAAAAAAGAAAATTATACTGGAAATTTCCATGCATTCAGTGGGATAATGAGTATATTCTTGAACACATGAAGGGGGAAAAAAAACCCAACCTGTTTAAAGACAAATTCCTGTCTTCTCCTTATAATCATCCCAACCCCCACCCCAACCCGAAAATGTGATTTACCAGAAGGAGCTCACAATGCTGCTCTGGCTGAGAAAGTACACTGAGAACTTCACAGGAAGCCCAAAATAGCCTGAAAAGAGGAAATGGGTGGGGGTGAGGGTTCTTTCTTCTGCTCACAAAGGACTTCGCCAGCCGATATAGATCAAGTAAAAACAGTCCTGACATGCGGAGCACACTTGGTGACAGTCCTCCCCTCTTTTCCCAGTCTGGTCTATTTTAAGAGCACATCACAGGAAACTTGGCAGCTACATGTTTCCGAAAGTTGCCCCTGCCACTTCCACAAGTTCAAATCGTTTGTAAGGGCACAGCTCACAGCACAGAACATTCTGAGGGGACACAAAAGGTGCTATCGAGCTACCGAAGGCAGGTCATTCAAAGAAAGAAGACAACAATTGATAATTAAATGAAGCTGAAAACACCGTCGCTCTTCTGTCCTGTATTACTGGTTTTTAAAGAAATACAACATTTACATGAGCCCTCCAAGTGCTGGCAGTACTTGTGGTGGATACTGTCTGTGTGTTTCTGTTCAAAGACAGAAGTCCTCTGCACCAAGACATTTAGTTGTGTGTCCCTGTCATTTTGTTAAGGACTTTCTCTCACCTTCTTATCGTTTTTCCAGGAAATTTTAACACTGTTAGTTGTAAATTTAAAAAGGACACGTGTGTGTATGTGTGCGCGATTTACACATGCAGACACAGAAGCAGGAACAAAGAACAATACAGTTACTCTGTGTCAAACTTCAACTCTGATTCCTATTAAGCATGAGTAGGAGGAATGTTAATGGCATGGTCTGGTTGGAGAAACTGATGATAATTAGAATACTGACAAAAAATGCAAAAGCACATAAACATTGCCAGAGCCTTCACCCTACATTATAAAACCATTCATATGTACAAAAGCAGCAATGGCAGATTTTCTGAAACTAGAAAAACGAACAGCAATTATAACTCATAATAAGCTTCTATGTGTCTATTCTTTTATAACCATATTTTTTACACATGCCAAAGTTTCCCAGTCTCCATTGTTCAGATAACAAGGTTTCTGAGTAAACAGAGGTAAAAAAATTGTTGGGAAAAAATATTCTGCAGAAGAAAGATATACTACTTAAGCTTATTGGGTAAAAAAGAGTCAAATAGATGTTTTATCTCCATTGCTCAAAGTAATTTATTTCTGGATATGGGAAGAGCATTCTTATGCCCAAAAGTCAATTTTAAGATATCTGTAAATATAAAATACAGGTTCTGAAGTTCAGTCTGTACACTAATGTGACTATTGGAGCACCATAAATCTTGAGTGGCAATCTAAATCCATTTAAAAAATCCTCAAAAACTAATACTGTCTATGAAGAAAGAGAGCAAGCCCTTGTTGCTTTATGATGAGCAAACCTACACAAAAGCTTTCAGGGAATTTCATGTGGTTGGTGTTTTGTCTTTCAGTGACATCTGCCTCAAAAGAAAGGCCACCAGAGGACAGGAGTATTAGATCTCTCTTGCAAAGCTCACTCACTGTCCCTTGCTGAATATCACTGCCCCCTCATGCGAGGGCTCTCTGCTCAGCTTCCACATGCAGATAGATTATCTTAAATTGCTGTAAATAACTCCTACTTGCTATTCTTGAGCCCTTTATTCCAGACTACTCTATATTCTTAAACTGTACCTGAGTCAGCTTCATGTGTTATCCTTGTTGCTCTGGGAAGCTCGGGGTTTTGTAAACAGGTTAAGCAAATGAAAAGATTAGTCAGTATCCATTCAAATGGATGCAAGATGAGATTACACTGAAAGCAAGTATATTAACAAAACTAACAAAGAAAATGTTCTAGAATCTAAATAGCATGCACTGCACAAAAAGAAACCACATGCAAGTTTTATGCTTGAGCCTTCTTGACTTGGTATTCAAGACCATTACCAATGCTGCCAGCTTACTGGGCAAACTGGGATCTTTGGTTGCCATACAGGCTGGACGACATAGATGTTATGAGTTCCCTGTGATTAAAATGAAGTAAGTTAGAAGGAACCAAGATTAAGGTGGCAACTAGCTGATAGTATTATCTATGGAAGACAGAATAGCACAGTGTACTTACATTTAGTCCTCACCATGTGTTAATGTGTATTGCTACATCAAACAGCATGAAATTCAATATACTGAAGTACTCTTCACTAAACAAAAGAAGAACTAAGGCAAGTTAAAACAAAGCTCATTTAAGAATGAATACTGACATTTAAAGAAAGGCTTGAGATAACATTTTGTTCCTTTTCAGGTTTCCCTCCCCTCAAACAAACATGCTAGTGACACTAGGGCATGCCAAGTCACCACCAGCTCAAACTCAAAGCATACCAGGGACAAAAACAGTAGATGGGAAGCAACACGATCCAACCAGTATGGCAATGGACAGGAAATTTGCAGAGGCATGGAAGCAATCCAGTCTCTTCCATTCTTTCTCTGTATCTCTGCCACGGTAAGTCCAACCCTCACATCTCCACTTTCCACTGGCCAAGAGATAGGCCATAGTAGTTATTTATCTATAAAAGCACTTTATAGACACTAGAAAAATTCTAAAAAAGAACCTTGTATTTCTATGTCCTAAAAATAACTCTTCACATGAGCTGGCTTTACAGTCTTTGTTTCTCCACATTATATGGTCTCTCAGAATGAACACGTTCAGGTTCTGGTAATTACACCACCATCTCTGTAGAGGGATCATCTATCATCTTGAATTGCTAACAAATCAGCATCCTCAAAACTGAGAAGGGCAAAGGAAAGGATAGAATGATTTCTCCCCTGAAAATTATCTGTTCTGAACAACAGAGAAAATACCTTGGATGTAAATCTGATCAAGCAGAACTTAAACTGGCTAAGTTTTCAGACTGAGGAACTGCAAACTGACAGGAAATGTTTGGTGCAAATAACCCAGCCCTCTTAACAGTTTTCTGCTGCAGTCCTTCAGCTGTGAGATAAGGTGACTATTACAATCACTCTTTACACAAGCAGAGCCCACACAGAGCTGAAGAAGGTTTTCCAATTCAGTGAAATCAAAGAAAGGAAACCCCCACACTGACACCACTGCATGTAGCAGCACTGCACCCACGAGTTGCTGCGGTACCACACGCAGCCCACGTACATTGTGCGGCCATAACTAATTAAAGTTTTGGTGGGTGATAAAGGCAAAGGCTGGGCTGAGAAGTAGGCACGGCAAGATGAACCCATTGCCCTGAATACCAGCTGAAGCCACATGGAAATGTCAAGGGAAAAAAACAGCCCCGTCTACACAGTTGTAAAATCTGACTTGTGGAAAAGCCATAAGCATGACACATTCCTTGCCTTCAATATACAACTCTCACTCCTTGCTTGTCTTTACTCCCATGCCATGCAGAACACCATGTTATGTTCTGAGTTATCTGGACTGCCACTTTTTTTTTTTTTTAATATTATATACAGTATATGACAATTTCATATAGTGGGCCACATTTTCAGAAGTTCTCAGCATCCAGAAATGTTGAGCTTTAAAAGAGCTCAGCACACACATTTTCTGAATATGTAATGACATATCTACAGATGTCTTGTTTGAAAATCTAACCTTGGTAACCTCTCTGGGGATTACATCAATGGACACAATAAGAAGAGCTGCTGAAATCCCTCCTCCCCAGCCCCCCATTAAAAGTGAAAAAAAGAAGCTTAAAATTAGGTTCTAGTTTTTAATAACAACTAGAAGTTGAACCCCAATTCTCTCCTGGAACTCAAATGTCCCTTCACTGCAAGTGGCAGTGAAATTCTTGCAGGGATGCCACCAGCTCTGTATAACAACTTTTATGGTGGCTCTAACCTTTTGAGCCTCTTGGTTAGCTTGAGGCACAGTTACAGCCATGTACCCTCTCAGTCTAGTGTTCACATATGTACATTTATTTTTTTTTAATAACAATTTTTCTATAGCTTTTCAGGGATGCCCATCACTCTGTTTCCCGTTAGCTACTCAAGAAACAGTGGATCCTCATAAATCTAAAAACTAGGCCATAGAGACTTCAGCACTGAGCCAGTGCTCACTGGGGTGACATCTTCTGCTCATTTACAAAATTCAAAGTCTTCCAGAATCAAAGAATGGATAAGGATGGAACTGTGTACACAGAGGTGCTGTGTCTATACACAAACATTAAAAGAAAAAAAAAATCCTAAAAAATCTGGCTATTTTTAATATATTTGCAATTACATTAAAAAATGCGGCCTATCAGAAATATGTCTCAATGAAGTGAAGGATCTGTTCTGCAGCTAGGAAGGATTTATCAAGAAGAAAACAGCTACTGTGGTAAATGCTAAGGAACGTAGCATTCGCCCCACCAGCTAAGCCCCAGGTGTGTTGGCAGGCTTAGCAGAGGGGCTGTCAGCTGGGGATGGGTGCCTGGAGCACCACTGAGAGAGGGGCAAAGGCAGGCCCTGGGGGACACCTGCACCCAGAGTTCTTGGAAGGGATGAGAAGGTGCTCCAGGCAAGCTGGTGGGCTGGGACCCACTGCACTGAGCAGGGACTGAAATGGGACGTGATGCCAGCAGACAAGGGGTGAAGAAGAAAATTTGGCAAGCTAAGATAGATACCACTGGCATTTCAGATAGCTGATGTCTGTCCACTCCTCTTTAGCTTCCCCTGTTTGGATTACAGGATGCCCGTGTCCTGCTGACAGAAAATGGTTGGTGAAATCATGTCCTCACTGCAGGCTCCACAGCTGGGGGCTTTCTCTACCATTTCCCCTCAAGTTCTCCGGCTGGGGGGGAGCGTGTTGGTTTAGGCAGCTTTGAGAAGCTGGCTGGAAGCCTTCAAATGGGGCGGAGGGGGGCAGAGAAAGGGACTAAACAACCGTTTAGTTATGAAATATCTACGTTTTAATCCAATTATTAATTATTAAACAGTACGAGGAATTTGATTTGTGCTTATTTATTGCCAATAGGTGACGGCTCAGGCTCGCCGCCACCTCTCTCCCTGAGCCCGGAAAACTGCCGTACTGCTTCCCGGCTGGATGAGGAGCCCCGCGGTGGCGAGAGCCGCTCCCGACCGGCGCCGGGGACACCTGCCGGGCACGGGCAGCGCCCCGCAGCCCCGGGGCCGGCTTTTTCTGGAAACATGACAGCCGGCCCCGGAGAGCCGGGAAAGGGAGGGGGACGGGGGTGCCCGGCAGGACGCGAAGGCGCGACGTGGCGACGGTCGCTAAGGGAGTGACAACAGAGCGATCAACAGAGGGGCTGTGCGCGGGAGGCGCGGCTCTGCCGCCCCGCTCGGAAATAGCCGTGCCCGGCGCTGGCAGCCCCCCGCGCACCGCTATTCCTGATCGGCCTGAGCAAGAGAAAACTCGAATCGGGGAAGCGCGGCTGATTTACAGCCGCTTCGAGAGCTGAGTGTTTGGCTGCGGAGGAGCCAGGAGTTTCCCAGCCTGCGCAGGAACATCTCCCCCGACGCCAGCGCCGGCAGAGCGGAGCGCGTCCCGCTGCCCGCCCGCCCGCACGGCAGCGCCGGCCGCGCCCCGAGCTGGCAGCGCTTTTGCCCCACGGCCACGCCTCTATCCCGTAGCCTGCGTGATCGCCACGGCTTGCCAGCCCTCTCAGGAGAGGAGCAGATAGGCGTCTTGGGCCACAGGCTGTGGAATTTCCATCCTCCCTCATGCAGTTCAGCGCTGCATCCGCTCCGAAAGCTGCTGTGCTGCTTTGAATCTAAGCCTATGTACCTGGACAGTGAGAATGAGCGACTAAACCCAGTTTGCTTAAGCTCGTACTGCCACACCGTACCTTAGAAAATAAGGAAGATGTGGAATCCTTTAACAAAATTAATGTTCTGAACTGCAGCAAATGCCTTGACAATCAAAGTTATGTTCCAGCAAAGTACTAACAATAATCTCCTACACTGCTGTGGCAATGCCCTGAGTTGTGTTATACATGCTCTATATACCCTTTTTTTTTTTTTTCTTGTTGAAAAGGAGAAGAAATAATTAGGCTCATTTACTAAGCTTCCATAACAGCAAAAGATTGGGCACCTTTAAAAAAATAGCAGTATTTCGATGCAAATATAAACTTATCACAAGCTTCCTGAGGCACATGCAGCATAAAGGCAGTATCACTGCAGGGAAGGTATCTGCTTTCAAGGGGATTTGCATTCTCATTGAATGCTGGACCAGGTCCAGACCAGCCGGAGGATAACCACCCTCTAACCTCCCTGCGGAGACTTACAGAGACGAGACTGAAGCAGTATCATTTCTGACAGAAATCAAATCCTGGCTACTGCACTGCTGGGAACACTACAGACAGGAGGAAAAAAATAGGGAGGAACTGGAATTAAAACAATTCTGTGAGGCTCATTTAGGTAATAGCTTGTCAAAGGACCTGATATGGCAACACACTGCATATTTACTGAATGAATGCAGAGAGTTAAGTGTCTCCTAGCATAAAATATAATTTTAACAAATGGAACATGCAAATGTTAAATCTGACCATTTATAGAACATGGGCTCAGTTACATGCCTAGGTTAACCAAGCTAAATAATACATCTAGTCAAATCATACATGAAACCACAAAGAGCATTCAAAAACCACAGTTTTGTTCAAATTCTTATCAGTTCATATCACAGCACTAGCGTTTCAGAGGACAAGACAATTCCTAGTGATGTGTCTCCAAAGATTCAAAGACAAGTGACATTAATGGAAGCTTATGAATATTAGGATATTGCATTATGGGTGCTGGGCACATATTCAGTACCTCCTTCTTGATGTAATGCACCCAGAGACACAGATAAGAAAATCCCAAGACAGACTGATGAGCAGCTTCCAGGTATTCCCTATCTTGCTGTACTCATTCTGATGCAGTGGTAGAAACCTTTGAGCAGCCACACACAACAAACTGGATCATAGAAATTGTAAGCAATTTTGGAGTGCCTGCAAAGCACAGGAGGCAGCACAGGAATGGGAGCAAAATGACTGCAACAAGGCAGCAACCACTCGGTTCTGCCAATCTGGCCAATAAATGAGTAATCCTCATATATTGTGTTCAGGGTCACTAAGCTCTAAGACTGTCCCAAAAGAAGAAGCATCTGAGTTGTATTAAACCTACAAAGACCCTTAGCTGTAGCTGGACTGTCTGTGAAAATATGTCTAGACTACAAGAAAATGTAATGTTTTAGAATGTCCTAGTTGGCTTGTTTAAGCTGTAACACTGGCAATCAAAATTATAGATACGCCAAACCCAAAAGACAGACAGCTATAAAACCATTATAAAAACATTATATGAAATTTATTTTTAAACTGATACCTAAATCTGTACTTCTTTAAGTCATAGTTTAAAATACTTCTCACTACAATATATTTTTTTAGTTTTTTAGTATTTGTAGCAAAAATAATAATATTGGTCTGAAGAATGCATGAACAGAAACAGTCTGTCCATAAAAGCAAAAGGAAGGGCAATAAAGCAAAGTCACAGGGAAAGCCCTGAAACATTCTGAGAACCATGGACACACTGATAGCAATCAAACAGAGAAGAACTGAGGAATGTGGTGTTTGCACCACCAAAAATTTGTGCCCTAGGAAGCCCACAGCATGGATTAGCGGAAGACCTGTGCTCTGACAGGGAGAGGACAGCAGGGAGGTTGCACCACGCACTATGTGCCCCTTCTTTTCCTGTTCACCCAAAAGGGAAGATGACTGTAGCCAGGAAGACACCCACAGCAGGCAAACCCAGGAAACAGCCTGCAAGCTGAGATTCACCTAGGATGAGGTAAGCAAGAATAAGAAGTGAAAGGATAATAGTGTGTTTGATTGCCAAAGAGTAGAGCAGGCCTACACAAAAAAAAAGGCATCACAGATGCGTAAGTCAAGCAACGTGGTGAGAAGTTGGTGAGTGTCCTTCAAGGGACCAAACTGATCCTGGCCAGATCACTTCTTGGGCACACATCCCTTAGCCCCCTTCTTAAAAGCATGGGGGTTGTGAGAGTGGGAATGAAAATTACAAGAAGCAAGTGTGGGACAAACCAGTTTTGTTTAAAACAGATACCACCTTCTCTTTCCATAACGTCTCTCTGAGAGTTTTTTTGCATTAATTTTCTTGTGTTAACAAGTAGCATGAGCTTCTCAGATAATCATTAGAACCTCAGAGTTGAAACTTGCAGAAAGCTTCAGAATATACAGTAAAATCACAAGAACTAGCAGGCAATACTGCAAACAATTTAACACACTAGCACATAAGAAGGCCAAGTGATGGGGAACTCCACTGCTGTTTATTTTACCACTTAATGATTTTTAAAGTACAATTCATTCTTTTAAAGTGTTTAAAGATTATTTGCTTAAAAATACATCACTTTCTTCCCTGTTTTTAAATGTCCTCCTGGCACATTTAAATAGACTCCATGAAAACCTCTATTAGCACTGCAAGTTAGATAAGGTTTAGGGTCTGATTGTATGTTAATTATTTGCATAGAGACATCTTCTGAAGAAAGAGAGGAAGGAATATACAGTAATTGTGGCCTGCCTCTAAAAATGGGACAGCTTTACCACAGGGGACAGTACTTATAACATCAAGAGACCTGTCAGTGTTAGTGCTTTGCCATCACATGTCTGTGTGGGTTCCTTCTCTGCCTCCACATCCACAGAAATCTGGGGATGTTTGCCCAGGGAAGGCAGCTCTTCATTTGATACAGAATTCAGGAGCTAATGCAGTTTGCTATTACTTGAGCCAAGTATTAGGAAAGGAAAAAAAAAATAGAAAGGAACAGGGCAATCTTGTAGGAAAGAAAACCTGGAGCTATTCTAGATTAACAATTTCCTCACAGAATTAAAGCTGAGACTTACCAGAAAATAAATTGACTTTTGTGCTGAAAAGTATTGGTCCCACAGATTTGAGGGGAGAGGGAGAGTATAGAGGATGAGTGTCACATCAATATAGCTACAGCTGGGTAGCCACTCTGCAAATGCTGTAGTGCAGATCCTCACAGTACAAACTAGCTCTAAGACCTGTTTCTGCACAAGAACACTTGGTTCATTTACAGGTCTGAGTCCTACCTAAGCAGTTTGCACCAGCACACCTGTAATACAGACACCTCTACAGTTGTATGGAAGTTCCTCTGTGATGCTATACCTTTTCCAATATGGGAATACTCTGATAGTGGACAGAAAGAATCAGTACTGAAATCAATCTGTTTCACAATATTTTCAAAATAATTTGTGCCTGCTTCTGAACGCTGGTTGCTCTTCAAGCAGCAGTTGCTGTTTTCTGGGATTTAGGATTGAAAGAATTAAAACCAAAGAAAACTAAAACAGATCTCCAAAGGATACTAATAACTCCTTCAAGCTGTGCAACATTCTAGAACTTATTAATACAGTAAAATATTCTTAAGGTAATAGGTATGGCTCTCTAAATTTAAACATTTTTTACCAAAATGTAAATTATATTTAATTATACAAATACCCCATATCCCAAACAATGATCCATGACAATGTTAGCTAGGTGATCATTTGCCCCCTTTGTACATATATTTAAGGAGCAGCTGAAAATCTGGGCCTTTGAAAATGTATGTGCATGCCATTGTTTTGGAAACGTAGGAGTAATGCCCTGAAAACATTCAAATGTCCAATGGCATCAGTGGGAATTGAGGAATTTCAGCATTTAGCAGAACTGAGCCTTTTCTACAGGTGGGTATAAACACATTTGCTTGCACATAGAGATGTTTTGAATAAAACGTAGATGGTCAATAATTTCCTATTCATCTGGACATACTCAGAGATTACATTCCTGACCACAGTTTTGATGTTATAAATTAAAATTTGGTAGTTCCTTTAAACATGGTTCATTTATTTTCTAAGGATTCTGGATTGTGGTTCTTAGCAAATTAAGAAAACATATTTCCAGCCAGCAGACCAATCATAATATTAACTCTCTCACACTTGCCGATAACCTTTAAGGAAGCTTTACTATTTATATCACAGCCATGTGAAAACATCCAAGAAGAACATTAATTAATAGTGATAATAAAAAAAAAAGCCTTCAGTCACACGTTCCATTCAGTCATTTGTACCCATATATTTTTAAAATGAACAAAATACATTTGCAGTTTCACAGGGAATTATTTTAAGGCCCTGGTATCCCTTAGAATCTCTTCTCACGTCTTTAGATGTCTGCCTTTTGCTCGCGCGGCCTGAAATGTCTAGACATCCAAATTAAGGAGTGACCAATCACTGACAGACTGATCTCTCTGCGTACAAGGTCAGCACTACAGAGGCACACACGCTCGCACACGCACACATGCTGGCAGCAGGCACCACGCAGCAGACCTTTATTTGTGCACAAAAATATTGATGTTGCTAAGTGATATGCAGGCAGCCACTGGCCGTAAGCCTTTGTGTTTGTTTGTTTATCGCTGTGACTTCTTTCCCGAGTAAACAATGCAACGGTGATG
The DNA here is from genome assembly GCF_050655825.1 of Lonchura striata. NCBI lineage: Eukaryota > Metazoa > Chordata > Aves > Passeriformes > Estrildidae > Lonchura > Lonchura striata. The sequence continues at coordinate 104,112,712 of NC_140704.1, forward strand.
CCGAGATGGAAGAACCCGTCTAAATTAAAACATCTATGGAACCTAATTTATTATGTCTGCGTGGTATCAACCTATTGCTTTTTTTTTTTTCTTCCTGATTTTGTTCTGTTAAGTCAGAAGGAAAAAATTTAGGAGGAATTTCAAAGCATACATGTCCCAAATGGTCCCAATCATCCTATTTTTCTTCAGTTAAACAATAAAAACAATTTATTTGCAAAGGTCCCTCTGCATCTTAAGCTTGCTGATACCACATTTGAGTAAATAAAATAAAAGCCCTGTATTAAATTCATATGTCTAGTTACTGGAATAAGGGGAAACTTGACAATAGTATCACATCACACCACATAGTAAGTGTGGACAGACTTTCCTTATCTAAAAATTCTGTCTAGTTTCATTCAGTTCAATCCCCCCAAACCAAATACACATGCACACAATTTTTTGATTCATCCCTAATTTGAAAAACTATCTTTTGTGGTATTAAGAATAGGTTTTCAGAAGCACAGCTGACCATGACAGGGCCCCTGCTCAGAGTTTTCAAAATAAGTTGGCTTTCTTGACTTCAAGGGAGTTGGAGTATGCAGAAGCTGGGTTTCCTTAACCACTGCCCCTGGCTGTCTTTCAAGGCTTCTGGGGCATCCCAGCAGTGCAGCAGGCCCCCAAGCTTGAGTCCCTGATCCAACGGAGCTCTCCAGGGGAGGTGTCCAGGTGAGATCCCGGGGAGCTCTGCAAATGAGGGTCCCAGACTCCACTGCACTGTCTGCAAGCATGTTGGGAGGGAATTGGCCTGGTCTCCTCCTGGAAGTTTCCAGATTCCCAGAAATTTTTATAGTCAACATGGTAGACCATTTGATTGCAAATCCTTTTTTTGAAACAGAAAAATATTTCACAGAGCTTTGGCATAGCAGTGACACCACTGAAGCCAGGCCTCCTAGAGCAGTGCTACTGACACCTGGAACTAAACAAAACTATTAGGAAAATAGTGACTGTATTTTGACTTTGATTTTATTTTAGCAGCAAGTTACAAAGATGACTATCAATGGCAACTGGCTGTGGGAAGCGCGCCTTGAAGAACACTTCAAAATTTCTTACATCCTACTGGAACAGCAAAAGCCTGCCCAGCAATATAAAGATGAAAATGAGCTGAGAACTTATGTAATACACTAATTCAGGTAACATGGCTTCAATTTTACTCAAGTCTTGTAATAAATCACAAGACACCCATAAACTTCTGGGTTTAATTGTTGTGCACCTATCAGTTTTTCCCAAACTCCCAGTAAAGCAAGAGCCAGTCTACAAACCCAGTATTCTGCTGAGTGACTACATTTTGGATGCTTTGATACATAACCATACCCAAAGCAGTGCTGCTCCAAACCATCTTCCATTCAGCCACCTGAAACATACATGGCAACCATGAGTCCAGCAGGGACAGGACAGCTCGGTCCCTTTCTCCCCACATCAGTAATTTGCTGGATGAGTTACCAGTCCTTCTCTGTCCCAGTTTGCCCATCTGCAGAATGTAAACTGTAACAATACCTTTCAAGCAAAAAGCACTGCTTTAGATTCCATAGATAAAGACCAGAAATGTCCCTGTTCTGGACAAAAGCCTTTTTCCTTTGCCTTATTCCTGAGCTGCTTCCATGGCCAGCACTGGGAGTGGACCATTCCTTCAGGAATCACGAGGTAAGTGTACTAATCCTTATTCACCCAATCAATACTTTCCCTTAAAACATTATTTCTCAAGATGTGCTCTGGACAAATATTTCAGTTATGGGGTGACAAAAGAAGAGGGAATTGAGGACATAAATAAAACATGCTTATGTCAGAAAAGATGTATGTTAATTAGAAATGTTCTTTTCTAAGAGACTTCTGTTTGTAGGAAAAACGAGATGCTGCAAAGAACAGGCACTACATTAAAGGACCTGACTTGCCTTAAACTACAATATAACCTCGTAGGCAGTCAACACACACTGAAGAGCACAATCACATTATATTTCTCTTCTTCCTCTTTTCTTAAAAAGCATTTTACATCTTACTAAAATTCTAATTGTCCTACTGAAAGTTCACACTTCTGATTTGGTGCAGAAGAGAAAGCTTATTCACAAATAAACCTTTCAGGATGAAAAAGTGACAAAGAAGAAAAGATCGAGTCAGACAAGTATAACTGGAAACTCAGATATAAAGATTTCAAATATTTCAAAAGATGCCTTGATAGGTATATTCCCACCTCATCCCAAGCAAATAAGATTAGCATGTATTACAGAGAATTTTATGCCTCAGTAGAAGGCCCTAATTATATTTCACACTGCTCTGAAGATTCCTGTAATATACACACATCTTTAATGTGGAATTTTATACCCTATTTATAGCATATAGGCTCTTTTTGATATTATTACTTTTCTATGAAAGTTCCTTTGAAGTCAGGTAATTACCTTAAGCGAAATATTTAGCTTGTTGTGAGAACTGAACCATAAGATTAATGTAGAACAAGTAAGTCATCGTGTAGCTAAATATAAAGGTTTCTGAGCCACAAGTGGGGATGGAAACATTAATTATGAACACAAAGACAAGCATGCATTTCAGAAGTAATTTAAAATGAAAGCTGATAAATCTGTATGGTGCTACATCATGCTCCATTCATGCCCCTAAAAACTATTTGAGCTAAGCACTAAAGAGAGAAAGCAGTTAATTACTAGTTACTATCCTTAGTAAAGCCACAGATCTGGCCAGAGTCAGGCTGTAACTGTGAAGAGCTCAGAAGGAGTTGCTAAGATGGCTAATAATGATCTGCAGAATCTTATCCATAACTAGAAATGGTGCATCATTAAGACTTGTAAATCTCAATTCCTCCATACTAGATGAACATGTGTCTCTTTCTCTGCAAAGCTATGAATCTCTTTAGTGGGATAAATCATAGAATCAAATTATGTATGGCTACCATATAATCATATACAAAGTTATGTCACTTTTGTATTGCATTTGATCTAGGACTGAACCATGACCGTTTTTATTTGACAGCAGTGTTTTAAAGAGACATCACTTGTAGTGAGAAGTCACCAGCAGATTCCCCTCTTCACCTCCTCAGGCACAGTTCTTTGAAAATACCTAAAAGTACAGGATGTTAAAAAATTATGCCATATGGGTTTGCAATTTGTCATGCAAACGTTGTCCCTCATAAGCAATGCATAGCATAACATATGAAACCAAAAATTCAAGATGTAACAGAGCCATACATACTGTGCATACACTCACACTCACACACACATGCACAACACAAAAAGCCAGTCAGGCAATGCAGGACCACAAAACCTATTTATTATCATTTTTTACAGGGGAAAAAAATACACCTAATCTTCTGCATCCAGACAGGCTTTCCCAATTGCATGCCCTTCAGCTACCTGAGAATTAAAACCGCTGTTTCTCTTAAAATTTTTTGCTGAAGCAAAAGTCTAGTTTCATATTAAGAATGCTTAATAAAACCAATACACCTTAAAAACAGTCAGCAGGGAGTGCTGCAATTAGATGCTTGCACAGTGCTTCCCTCTGTGCCTACATGCAAATAATTTTCATTTTATATGGACTTTCAGAATCTTCATCATGGTTCTGTAGTAAGAGAGATCTCCTCCCTTTTTGTTCATGTGAGATGTAAATGTAAGGCCACTGATTGATTATCACCATTATTTTATAGAATGAAATTACTTGGAAATTGGCTAAAAATATAAAGCTCCCCACTCCACGTGGGATCTTGCTATAGTCTAATTGAAGACACTGATACTGCAGTTTCACCCCCAAAACTAAGGGGTGGAGGTCTACAACAAAAAAGAGAGATGAGATATGGGTCCATAAGAATACAAAATGCTAGAAGAAACACTTAAGATGACAGAAGTATCCACATAGATTATTTGAAACATTTTCCTTTATGGAATATAAAAATGCTATTGAGTATGTTCTTCTCAGGAGGGGTTGGGAGGGAAATGTTTGGACTAAGAAGGGCAATCATAAGGAAGACAGGTGTAGAATATCCTCTCTATTGAGCTAGTCATGCAAAATTCACTCTGATTTCTGTGGGATTCTGTATATAAAGCTAGAGTCTATGGAGTCTACAGAATATGTCGTGTTCTCAGCACAATTCCTTCCATCTGAGTGAACGATGCTCAGCATTTTATAGGAGGCACTTTTCCATCGTGTAAAACTGGCTGCACATAACTTCATTAAAATGTCTGCAGTTCTCTGTATCCGTATTCTTCCTTCCCAGAATAACCTGCTGAAGGGACTGCAGCACGTACATGAAAGAAACTGAACTGTCAGGAGGGAACTTTAGGAGGGAACAGGAGAAAGGCTCTGAACTGCAGGCTCACAGAAGGTTTGAGGGAAGGAGGGACCTCTGGAGGTCATCTCGTCCAACTTGCCCCTGCTCAAGCAGGGCCACCCAGAGCCAATTGCTCACAGCTGTGCCTGGCTTCGTCTAGCCTTGCTCTGGCAAATGAGTGGCTCAGTTTGAGGGGAATAATTGCAGCTGTCTCACCTCACCCCAGGGATGCTACAGGACACAGTCCTTTCCTAAACCATTTCTACAGTGTATTTTTTATGAAAAGTTCAATCTTTCTTTAAAGGCTTCTAGTCAGAGCCTGGTGGCATTTGACATCAGCTTTTCTGATGCCACAGTCTGACAAAGGAGAATTCCATTTTGTCAGAGCTTTGTTCCCAACTGCTGTATCCTAGCCTGCAAATGTAGCAAAATGTCTCTACCGGGAGTGAGTATGCAAACAAACAAAAAAATGCTGCAAAAATA